>NC_137902.1:35145676-37545676 GCF_963455335.1 Martes martes | reverse complement strand
CTGTCAACCATCTTGGAATTTTTGGAATACTCTCCTTCACTTTGACTTCCTTTCCCTCCCTCAAATAACCAGGGCCACTAAGATCTAGGGACTTTCCTTCAATATAACTTCTGACTCTAATTTGCATTTTTGTCTCAGTGCAAAGATGTTGTCAGGAAGGTCATAGGATTTACAGAAATATACCAATTAACAGAATGTAAAGATTCTTTATTGGCAATGTTTATGGTAACTTACGAAGGCTGTTACACAAATCAAGAAACAACAAAGTATTCCTTAAGAAGAATTTCCTAAAACCCCCAGGGTTCCAGAAGAAAAGGGGTATGAAGCTATGAATTATACCACCCATATGAAGTAAGGATTCTTTCCACTGCAGAAGCTCCCTTTGACATGCTCATTTGGTTTTATACCATCCTGTCCTTCCAGCCCACTCCTGACTGTTTTGTAGTTTGGCTACAGGTATCATATCAGGACCAAATAAGTGTAAAGCAATTTATTTCCAACATTTATTGCAAAATTAATTAAAATGAAGGTCCATTTCTAGTACCATCCCAGAACAGGCATAGGCCTAGAACCTTGTCCAGAGTCCATGTCTGCAGGAGATTTTTATGAAATTTGACAAGCTGATTCTAAAATTCATGTATAAGAGAAAAGGGACAAGAGTAGTTAGTTGAATTTGAAAACTAAGAATAAAGATAGCTACATTATATTGAAGGATACATGGGTGGCTCAATTGGTTAAGCGTCTGACTCTTGATTTTGGCTCAGGTCTTGGTCTCAGGGTTGTGAGTTCAAGCCCCACATTGGGCTCCTACTTAAAAAAATAAATTTGTTAAAAAATTATTAAGATTTAGGGGTGCCTGGGTGGCTCAGTGGGTTAAGCCTCTGCCTTCGGCTCAGGTCATGATCTCAGGGTCGTGGGATCGAGCCCCGTGTCGGGCTCTCTGCTTGGCAAGGAGCCTGCTTCCCCCTCTCTCTCTGCCTGCTTCTCTGCCTACTTGTGATCTGTCTGTCAAATAAAATCTTTTTAAAAATTTATTAAGATTTATATTTAAAATATTATATTGAGATTTATTTAAAAGTTATTAAAGTGTCTATTATTAGCATACGGCTAGACAAATAAACCAGCAGAAGAATATACAGAAACTAAAAGCAGATCATCAAATAAATGGTAATTTGGAACACAACAAAGAAAGCATTAAAATAACCAGAGAAAGCATAAGTAATTTAACAAATGATGTTGGGGCAACCGACTCTCCATTTGGAAGAAAACTAACATTTCCTACCATAAGTGAAACAGAAAAATAAATTTTACATGAATTTAGGACCTAAATATGAAAATGTAAAATATCCTTTTAGAGGGAAATATGTACTTGTTTTATAATGAGGGTTGGAAAGAATTTTTTAATTTTTTTTTTTTTTTTAGATTTTATTTATTTGACAGACAGAGATCACAAGTAGGCAGAGAGGCAGGCAGAGAGAGAGGGGATGAAGCAGGCTCCCTGCCGAGCAGAGAGCCCGATGTGGGGCTCGATCCCGGGACCCTGGGATCATGACCTGAGCCGACGGCAGAGGCTTCAACCCACTGAGCCACCCAGGCGCCCCAAGAATTTTTATTTTAAAAAAATTTAAGAGGCAAAGACTAAGAAAAAATATAAATTTTAATACTTTACAACTAAAATTTTCTCATTGACAAAATAACCCATAAGTGAAATTGAATGTATTAGGAACAGATTGGAAAAGCATATTTGCAAAGCATATAGCAAACGAAAGATTTTTATCCAGAACGTCTATGAAGACTTTTGCAACTTTTTTTTCATAATTCTTAAAGAGAAAGCAATTAATGGAAGAAAAAAGCAGAGTGACCTATTAACATGAAAGATGCACCGCATTAATACTACTCAGAAAAATGCAATTAAAACAGCAAAAATGGGGCACCTAGGTGGGTCAGTCGGTTAAATGTCTGCCTTTGGTTCGGGTCATACTCTCAGGGTTCTGGGATGGAGCCCTGCATCAGGCTCCCTACTCAGTGGGAAGCCTGCTTCTTCTGTCCCTTTTCCCTTCTAGTGCAAGATCTCTCTCCCTCTCTCTCCAAAAAATAAACAAATAAAATCTTTTTAAACCAGCAAAAATGAGGGCGCCTGGGTGGCTCAGTGGGTTGGATCCTCTGCCTTTGGCTCAGGTCGTGATCTCAGGGTCCTGGGATCGAGCCCCGCATCGGGCTCTCTGCTCAGCGGGGAGCCTGCTTCTTCCTCTCTCTCTCTCTACCTACTTGTGATCTCTGTCAAATAAATAAATAAAAATCTTTAAAAAAAAAAACCAGCAAAAATGAGTTTCATGAACATCAGTTTACAAAAATAAGCCCAGTAATTTCAAGTTTTGGCCATCATGCATGGAAACATGAATTCTCTCATATACTGCTGGTAAAAATGTAAAATTTGGACAACCCAGTTAGAAAGCATTTTGGCATTATCCTGCCAGCTAGTTATTCCATTCTAGTGTGCTCCCTGGAAAAATTGTCCACCATATGCAAACAGAGACATGTATAAGAATGTACATTGCAACGATTTCTGAAATTGAGGAACACTGGAAACAATATAAATTTTCGTCAGTCTTGAACTGGACAAAACATTCTGATTTATGCATACATCAAAATATCACAAATAAACCATATCTGCATGTTTCAATGTGAATAAATCATATAAAACAAATTTAACTTTAAAAAAGCAAACTGCATAAAGATAGACACAGTTTGACAACATTTATATAAACTTTTTTAAAGATTTTATTTATTTGACAGAAAGAGCATAAGTAAGGGATGCGGCATCAGGGGGAGAGGGAGAACAGGGAGTCCAATTCGGGACTCGATCCCAGGACCCTGGGATTATGACCTGACCTTAACTGACTATGCCACCCAGGCACCCCATTATATAAACTTTTGAAACAGAAAATCTATGTACTTATTTGACACACATCATTTTCTAGAGTGAAATTTTTATTATTATAAAATATCCCTCTTTGTCTCTAGTAACATTTTTGTCTTAAAAGTCTATTCTGTCTAAGATTAGTATAGCCCCTCCAGCTCTTTTTTTTAAGATTTTATTTATTTATTTGACAGCAAGAGTGATCACAAGTAGGCAGAGAGGCAGGCAGAGAGTGTGGGGGAAGCAGGCTCCCTGCTGAGCAGAGAGCCCGATGCGGGGCTCGAACCCAAGACCCTGGATCAGGACCTGAGCCGAAGGCAGAGGATTAACCCACTGAGCCACCCAGGCGCCCTTATTGTCTTTTATTTTTTTTAAGATTTTATCTATTTATTTGTCAGGGAGAGAGAGAGCACAAGCAGGGGGAACAGCAGGCAGAGGGAGAAGCAGGTTCCCCACTGAGCAGGGAGCCCGAGGCGGAACTCGATCCCAGAACACTGGGATCACAACCCGAACCGAAGGCAGATGTTCAACCATCTGAGCCACCCAGGCATCCCAATTTTATTGTCTTTTTAATACACTTTTACTTTACTTTTTAGATAAGTTTTAGGTTCACAGCAAAATTGAACAAAAGTACAGAAAGTTCCCAAATACCCCTTGGTCCAGCATATGCATGGCCTCCCCCACTATCAACATTCTGTAGTAGCAGAGTGCATTTGCTACAGTTGAATCTACATGATACATCATTATCACCAAAAGTCCACAGTTTTTATTAGGGTTCATTCTTTGTGTTTTAAATTCTATGGATTTTGACAAATGTATAATGACATATATCCACCACTATAGTACCATGCGACATAGTTTCTCTGCTCTAAAAATCCTCTGTATCTATTTATCCCTTCCTCCCCTCCAGCCCCTGGCAACCACTGATCTTATTACTGTATCCATAATTTTGCCTTTTCTAGAATGTCATGTAGTTGAAACCACACAATATTAAACCTTGTCAGATTAGCTTCTTTTACTTAGTGTAATAAACACTTAAGGTCCCTTGGTGTCTTTTCACAGTATGAAAAGGCCATGCCATTTCTTTTTAGCACTAATATTCCATTGTCTGTATGTACCACAGTTTGTTTATTCTAACAAAAGACATTGTGATTGCTGCCAAGTTTTCAGTTATGGATAAAGCTGCTATAAACATCCATGTGCATCCATACTTTTTTTGTGGACATAACTTTCAAACTCCTTTGGGTAAATACCAATGTGACTGCTATATTGCATTGTAAGAATATATTTAGTCACGTACACACACACAAACCCAGTTTCATTGAGATATAATTAACATGTATCACTGAATGAGTTTCCAGTTTACAGCATCAAGGTTTGATTTACGTATTGTGAAATGATTACCACAATAAGTTCAGTTAACAACTGCCATCTAATATAGATACAATAAAAAGAAATGGGAAGAAAAATAACTAAATTCTCTTGGTAATGAGAACTCTTAGGATTTATTCTCTCAACAACATAACAATAACTCTCTTCATATGTATCATTCAGCAGTTGGAAACCATACTCATCATGTTGTACATTATGTCCTTAATACCTATTTATCTTGTAACTTAAAAGTTGGTAGCTTTTGACCACCTTTCTCCAATTCCCCTTCCTCCCACCCCTGCCTCCGGAAACCACAAATCTGATCTCTTTTTTCTAGTAGTTTTGTTGTTGTTTACATTCCACATGGATGTGAGGTCATCCAGTATTTGCTTTCTCTAACCTATTTCACTTAGCATAATGCCCTCAAAGTCCATCTGTGTTGTTGCAAATGGCAAGATTTCCTCATTTTTTAAATTAGTATGTTTAGTTTTTTAAATATTTTTTAAGATTTTATTTATTTACTTAAGAGAGAGCATGAGCAGGAGGAGGGGCAGAGGGAGAGGGAGAAGCAGACTTCCCACTGAGCAGGGAGCCTGACGAGGGACTCCATCCCAGGACCTGGAGATCATGACCTTAGCTGAAGGCAGATGTTTAACCAACTGAGCCACCCAGGTGCTCCTAGTATGTTTAGTTTTATAAGAAACTGCCAAAATGTGTTCAAAACTGCCTGTACCATTTTGCATTTCTACCTACAATCAGTGAGCATTCCTGTTGCTCCACACTTTCACCAGCATTTGGTGGTGTCAGTGTTTTGGATCTGCACCATTCTAATAGGTGTGCAAGTGAAATGCCATTATTCTGTCACCTTCGTTTTTTAATATGGTAATTTTGCTAGATATAGAATTCTTGGTTTACAGAGTAGTTTTTATTTTTCCTTTCAGCTCTTTATTTTTTCTTTTTCTTCTTGAGGTATAACTGACATATACCATAGTGTAAGTTAAAGTGTACAATATCTTGATATGACATATTTATATATTACAATATGATTACCACCATAGTGTAGGCTTTCTTTACTCTTTCTATCCCCTTTGTTCTGCTCTAACGGGGTTGTTTCAAAATTCCTGCCCTCTAGTTTATCTCTTCTGCTTTCCATTTGCTCTACTCTGATGCAGATGCTCTCTACTGCTTTTTTTCCCCATTTCACTCACAGAATTCTTCAGCTCTAGGGACTCTGTTTGACTATTATGATTTCTATCTCTTTGTTAAATACTCCATTTCGTTCGTGTGTTTTTCCTCATTTCACTGGACTGAGTTTCCTTGCAGCTGATTTGAGTTTCTTCAAAACAGCTATTTTGAATTCTTTGCTAGCTAGATCACTGAAGTCCATGCCTTTGAGCTCAAGTATTAGAGAATTGTTATCTTTTAGTGATGACACGTTTTCTTTATTCATCTTCCTTGTGGTTTTGCATTGCTGTTTTCACATTTGAAGTAGCAGACACCTCCTCAAATCATTACTAGTTGCCTTCAAATGTGGTATATTACTCATTGGTCCTGTTCTGTCTGGGGCTTCTCCACCTTTGTATAGAAACTCTGGTGACACACTTCTTGCTCCCTCTTGTGGCAGAATTCTTAAACTTTTATGTCCTTCCTGGTTTTTGTAATTCACCAACCGGATTGCTCAAACCTCTCTCCTTTGTTTTCCAGAAGATGGCACTCAAGCTCAAGTTTGAAGATTCTCCCATGCCCACAGATCTTGGTCTGATTTTCTGATAACACTCCATTTACTGATTACTAGACTCACTCTTTTTTTTTTTTTTAATTAACATATAATGTATTATTTGCTTCAGGGGTACAGGTCTGTGAATCATCAGTCTTACACAATTCACAGCATTCACCATAGCACATACCCTCCCCAGTATCCATAATCCAGTCACACTATCCCTCCCCCACCACCCCCCAGCAACCCTCAGTTTGTTTCTTGAAATTAAGAGTCTCTTATGACTAGACTCACTCTTGTGGCCACACTCAGGAATGTACACAAGGAGCCAACCACAGTGGAGGAAGAGTGGGAAAAGATGTGGGTTTGGTACTCAGGGTGTTCAGGGCAGACAATCCCAGTGGGAGATCCTTGGGTGAAGCTCTGACACAAGCTCACGGGCAGACTTCCTGCAGAAATCTGAGGGTAGTCATTGGGAACTGTGTCCCTTTAATGTCTTTGATAATCTTATATGCCTCTTTCCTAATCTCCCTCCCCACACCTCAAAGAAACTGGTTACTCTCCAGCATGTCTCACACATGAGGTTCATAAATATGTAGATTAACATTTTTCATCAAATTTGAGAAGTTTTTGGATATTATATATGCCTTTCTCTCCTCTCCTTCTGGGACTCTCATTGTTTTGTTGATATGTCTGGTGGTATACCATGGGTCTCTGAGACTGTTCACTTTTCCTCATTCCCCCTGTGCTTTCTGAGTGTCTAGACTGTAAAATCCCTACTGAGCTATTCTCAAATTCACTGATTCTTTCCATTGCCAGCTTAAATGTGATTTAAAAATTAAAAAAAAAAATCTACTGATTTTTTTTCACTTCACTCATTGTACTTTGCAAGTCCACATCTCCCATGTTTTTTAATAATTTCTTTTTATTGATGATCTCTATTTGATGAGCCAGTGTCATCATATTTTTCTTTTAATCTTTAAGCATTGTTTTTCCTTTTAGTTCTTTGAACATATTTATAATAGCTTCTTTGAACAATTTTCCTGTTAAGTCCAGAATCTGGAAACCCTGGGAGATAGTTTCTATTGACTGTTATTTAGAATGGAAAACCTTTACTGATCTATCTTCAAATTCAATGATTCTTACTTATGCCAGATCAATCCTTTTAAACACATTTAGACTTGTTTTATGGCCCAGAATATGGTCTCAGTGAGTATGCCATGTGTACAGATTCAATTTACTTAACAGATACAAAGCTGTTCTGCCTTTTCTATTTAATTTTGTGTTGGATTTAGTATACCCTATTTTTCAAAATATTTGTCCCCCTCCTCTAAGTTATGAAATTTACTAGCATAATGTTTTTCATAATATCCTCTTCTCTGTAATATCTATAGATACTATAATCTACTTAATGGAATACACTGGAGTTTTCTGTGAATTCTCCCAGATTTTCTGCATGTCGCCTGCAAACAAAGACTTTATATCTTCGTTCCTAATCTGTATACATTTTATTTCCCCTTTTGCCTTACTTGCAACAATAAGGGTTTCTGGTACAATTTTGAAAAAGAGTGGTAAGAGGGGACATCCTTGCTTTATAATAGATCTTAATGCAAAAGCTTTGAGTTTCTCATCATTAAATATGTTAGCTGTAGGCCTTTTTGTAGTCTTTACCAAGCTGAGAAACTTCCACTCTATTCCTAGTTTACTGAAATTTTTTTTTAATCACAAATTAGTGTGGGATTCCACACATAATGGATTATAAAGCCATAAAAAGGGAGGAACATGACATTTGCAACATAAATGGACCTTGAGAGCATTTTGCTAAGTAAAATAAGTCAGAGAAAGAAAGACATGATCTCACTTGTATTTTTTTCTTTTATTATTAAGTAGGCTCCATTCCCAACATGAGGCTTGAACTCATGATCCTGAGATCAAGAGTCACATGCCCTATCAACTGAGCCAGTCAGGCACCACAATCTGTATTTTAACATATGATCTCACTTGTATTTGTATGTGGAATCAAAAAAGAAAGGAAGAAAAAAGGAAGGAAGGGAGGGAGAGGGAGAGAAAAAGAAATACTACATGGCTCATATGGGTTCTCCTCTTTGGATCTCACAAGGATGAACTCAAGCTGCTGGCTGATCATCGGGTCTCACGTGGTGAGATGAGGACCCTCTTCCAACCTAACTGGGTTTTTGCATAATTCTTTTCCTTTTCATGATTTGCAGGTGGCCTCTCTCCATCCTCAAGCCAGCAATGGTAGGTCAAGTCTTTCTCATACTTTGAGTCTCTCTGCCTCCCTCTTCTGCTTTTAAGAGTTCATGTTTTTATATTGGACCCTCATGGATAATTCAGCATAACCTCCTTATTTTAAGGTCAACTGATTAGTCATCTTAATTACATCTGCAAAGTCCTTTTTACCAAGTAATGTAACATTCATGGATGTAACACCAGAAGTAAAAATCACAGAGGCCAAAATTCTGCCTACCATAGTGGGTAATATACTATGGTATATTCATCCAACAGAGTAATACTCAGTTGAAGGAAGGATGGAAAGAAGGAAAGAAACATACAACATAGATAAATATCAAATATTATGCTAAGTGAAAAATGCTTACACAGTAGCATATATATATGATTCCACTCATGTCTAATGACAACTATTTTATAATATACTCTTCTGCCTGGCCACCTGCATGTTCCTTTGACAATCATCACTTCCAAAAGCAGTAACATGTTTTAGAAATTTTTTAGAAAATAAAAATATCTTGGGGCGCCTGGGTGGCTCAGTGGGTTAAGCCTCTGCCTTTGGCTCCGGTCGTGATCCCAGTGTCCTGGGATAGAGCCCCGCATCGGGCTCTCTGCTCGGCGGGGAGCCTGCTTCTCCCTCTCTCTCTGCCTGCCTCTCTGCCTACTTGTGATCTCTGGCTGTCAAATAAATAAGCTTTAAAAAAAAATCTGAAAATAAAACTATCAGTAATAGAATCTCATTCAGCCATTTATTTTTTTTTTTATTTGAGAGAGAAAGAGAGGGAACGAGAACAAGGGAGGGGCAGAGGGAGGGAGAGGCAGACTCCCCACTGAGCAGGGAGCCTGATGGCTGGACTCGATCCCAGGACCCTGGTATCATGACCTGAGCTGAAGGCAGACGCTTTACCAACTGAGCCACCCAGGTGCCCCAGCCATTTATTTTTTAAGATTTTATTTTTAGATAATGTATATACCCAATGCGGGGTTCAAACTCACAACCCCAAGATCAAGAGTTGAATGCTCCACTGACTGAGCCAGCCAGGTGCCCCTCATTCAGCCATTTAAAAAGTTATGTTTAAAGATTTTTCAATCGTAAATGAAAATACTCACCAGCTGGAGAAACTGTGATAAGTTACTTAACCTCTCTGTTGAAATAATATTATCTATAATTTTGGAGAAGATTAAATTAAATGATACAGCAATTCTCAAAGTGCTGGTCTCTGGACCAGCAGCATCAGGATCACTTGGTACTTGATAGAAATGCAAATTATTTAGCCTCACCTCCAAGTGGGGACTTGGATGCATCATGCTCAAGTTTGTGAACCACTGGGATAAAGTATTTAAAACATCACATACATAGTGATGATCATAACTATCAATTTCTAATATGTAGCACATGAAAAGCATTATGCTAGGGTTTTATATGCCTAATATTACTTAACCACCATGACAATTCGGTGAGGTATCACTACATCCACTTTATAAATGAGGAAACTTAGGTTCAGGGAAGATAAGGAGCTCAGATTCATTCTCTACTCAGGTTTCCCGTTTTTGTTTGTTTGTTTCTGTTTTAAGGTTTTATTTATTTGACAGAGAGAGACACAGTGAGAGGGGGAACACAAGCAGGGGGAGGGGAGAGGGAAAAGCAGGCTTCCTACTGAGCAGGGAGCCTGATGTGGGGCTGGATCCCAGGACCCTGGGATCACAACTTGAGCTGAAGGCAGCCCCTTAACAACTGAGCCACCCAGACACCCCAGGTTTCATTGTTTTGAGACATCAATGTAATAAGCCACAGATTCACTCACCTCATCAATCACATGCTTAGAGGTCTCTAGTTTATCACCTCATTTTATGGATTAAAAAAAGTAATTCCCAGAGAAAGAAAGTGATTTGCGAGGAGACAGTTAATGGCAGAGCCTAATAATAATGATGATGATGATATTATGATGAATTTTTACATAAAAAATAAACATTTTATTAAATAGCTAAAGAAATGTATCCAGAGAAAATAAGCTTTTTTTTTTTTAAGATTTTTATTTATTTGTTTTACAGAGAGAGATCACAGTAGACAGAAAGGCAGGCAGAGAGAAAGAGAGAGGGAAGCAGGCTCCCTGCTGAGCAGAGAGCCCAATGCGGGACTCGATCCCAAGACTCTGAGATCATGACCTGAGCTGAAGGCAGCGGCTCAACCCACTGAGCCACCCAGGCGCCCCAAAAATAAGCTTGTTTATGCCTATTAGCCTCTTAATGAGGAGAGTTGCTCACAGAGTTGAGAATACTGGAAGCAACATCAATTGTCAACTAAAACACAAGGCAGGGGCACCTGGGTGGCTCAGTGGGTTGAGGCCTCTGCCTTCGGCTCAGGTCATGATCCCGGGGTCCTAGGATCGAACCCCATGTGGGGCTCTCTGCTTAGCGGGGAGCCTACTTCCCTTCCTCTCTGTCTCTGCCCACCTCTCTGCCTGCTTGTGATCTCTGTCAAATAAATTTTTAAAATAAAAAAAAAACACAAGGCAAATAATCAAGTGGTTTTCCTTGCTCTTGATAAGTCAAAAAACGTTACTAGTCACTTATTTCTTTTTTTAAGATTTTATTTATTTATTTGACAGAAAGAGATCACAAGGAGGCAGAGAGGCAGGCAGAGAGAGAGGAGGAAGCAGGCTCCCTGCTGAGCAGAGAGCCATGATTGGGGGCTCAATCCCAGGATCCGGGGATCATGACCTGAGCCCAAGGCAGAGGCTTTAACCCACTGAGCCACCCAGGCACCCCTAGTCAATTATTATTGTTTATTTAGAATGTCAACAAAAAGTTTGACAAAAAGCAAAATTAGACCTATAAATAAAGAGAACAACCTTATGGCTGATGGCTGCCAGAGGGGAGGGTGGTGGGGAGTAGGCAAAATGGGTGAAGGGGAGTGGGAAATACTGACTTGCAGTTATGGAATGAATATGTCACGGGAATAAAAAACATAGCATAAGGAATATAGCCAATGATATTGTCAGTGATAGCACTATATGATGACAAAGAAGAGCTACACTTGCGGTGAGCATAGCATTATGTATAAACTTCTCCAATACTATGTTGTACACCCAAAACTAATGTAACATTGCATGCCAACTATACTCAAATTAAAATTTTTTTAATAAAATTTTTAAAAAACAGTAAGTTTCAAATGATTGGAGAACTAGTTCTTATAAACAGTCTATGTATAAATACAGGAGAGAATATTTTCAAACAGGTTGAAAAAACACTAATTCAGTACAACCTGAAGTAGAATCTGTGTTATAACTGGTTATAATGAAAATATAGAGCAGAAAAAGGTTGGGCAGAATTAGGAGTTAGAGAGGTCTTAGGCATGTTGTACCTGACGTATCTATGGAACAGGCAAACAGCTCCACGAGGCAGCTGGACATATGGTTCTGAACTTAGGAGGGAAACCCAAGATGAAAACTAATTCCATTTGTTTATCTTTTTTAATACAGCTATTAGAGAAATTTAAATTACATATATGGCTTTTTCTGTTGGATCAAGTCTCTGTTCCACCTCTCTATTATTAACCCTGGATTAGTTAATAATCCAGGGTTAATTAGGTGGTCAACTCTCATTCTGGTCTTTGCCTTTCATCACCTAACCCAGGGGCTAATAACGGAGAGGTGGAACAAAGACTTGATCCAGCAGAAAAAGCTCAAAGAAGATCATGTCCTTGATTCTTGGTATAGACAGAAAGACAGGGAAATTGCCTCCCAGGGTATCTTTATCCAAGGTGAGCCAGGTGCCATTTGCAAAGACTGGGAAGCAGAGACAAAGATATTGGAGGGAAATAAGAGTTAGAAAGGTCTTGGGCATGTTGTGTCTGAAGCATCTGTGGAACAGGCAGATGGAAATCTCCAGGAGGCAGTTGGATGTGTGGTTCTGAGCTCAGAAGGGAGGAAGCCCAAGATGAAGGTGAGAATAGCAGAGTAACTGGCATTTTGGTGGTAACTGAAACCAGCAGTGAATGAGATGGCTCACAGGGAAAGACACAACTCCACACAGGAGCCTGGAAGAATAGGCCATGAAAAATGAGGAAAAAATATACAAAAGGTAAAAACAAAACTAGCAATTTACATTAAACACATAGTTCTTCACTTACAGAAAATGAACAGAAAATGAAGAAGCAGGGATGATTTCTAAAAACCAAGGGCATAATGGTAAGAACTAAGATAATCAAAACAACTGAATGTGGCTAAAATAAAATCACAGCAAGAAATGAAAGAAAATCTGCTTTGAGTTCCCCATGGTGCTTTTACAGATTAGAGTAGAAAACTGCTTAAGGACTGATTTTTAATAATAAGGAACCATCAGAGATCAAGAGATAATTCTCAAAAATTGAAAAACTTGATTACCAAATTGTGAAGAACAAACTCAAAACTCTTTAGAGAAGACCTGAAATAGAATGGATGGACATAAATGACCAACTCTGCAAATTTCCTAGAATGTAGAATGGAAGACAGACTGCCAAATGCACATGGGAGGTAAAGCCTTCTCTCCTGATAATATAGAAAAGTAACAGTTTTCCAGCTTATCAGCCATCACAAAAGTAGAAACTCACTTGCCCTCTCTTATCTGCTGGGCAACATCTGCTCAAGAGATCCTAACAACCTGTCTATCAAATTACTCAGGAAATACACAACCTAGATCAAGTAAAGGTCAATAACTACCCGATATAAGAGGAACCAGAATCCTGAGAAAACAAGTCCAAGCAACATAATTAGTATACAAAGACAATGGTATTGGCTCACATACCCAGAAGAGCTAACATGTAAATAACAAGGATTCCAGTAAATTAAAGGAACAGACGGAAGAGAATTAATCATGATGTAAATAAGATACTTTCAGAGTTGAAAGCCTTTGAGTTTTCACACTGAAAGAGACATGCTAAAAAGATTCAGCATCAAAATAAAACAAAACTTTGGTTTCAGCTCTGACATTTAAAGAGCCTGGGAGTCACCACTAAATTTAAATTTAAATTTAAATAAAATTTAAAATTTTATTAATAAAGTTATTAAATTTTATTATTAAATATTTCTTTCAAAGAAAGAAAGAAGTGAGAAAAAGTATTGGTAAGTAATAAATAAGAGAAAAAGGATTACTGTCCAAATTACATAAGGGATTTTTACAAGGTCATAAAAAATAGAGGAAAGTGAGCAAATATATAAACAAGGCATTCCACAGAAGAAACATATCACTGTTACTCAATAATTCACTAGTAAATAGTAAACCAACCATGGTAGGTATTCAGTGATGGGAAATAGGAAGTCTTGGTATCAGCAGGAGCCTCCTGTGTCACAGGATCTTTGAACTCTACCCCGTGAACGGCCGGCAGTCCATAAAGTGGAAGAAACACTAACTGATGAACATTTTTTTTTAATTTTTTTTTAATTTATTTATTTGTCAGAGAGAGAGCGAGCGAGCACAGGCAGACAGAGTGGTAGGCAGAGGCAGAGGGAGAAGCAGGCTCCCCGAGGAGCAAGGAGCCCGATGTGGGACTCGATCCCAGGACGCTGGGATCATGACCTGAGCCGAAGGCAGCTGCCCAACCAACTGAGCCACCCAGGTGTCCCTGATGAACATTTTAGACAAGTTACTGAAAACAAGCTGGAGATGTAGAAGAGAAGCATAAAGACTGGAACAAAGAGAAAATGAAGCTATGGTAGGCTACAAGGATAAGACAGAAAAAACAAATTTAAGAAATATTAACAATTTAAACGAAACAAGAATGGGATGACTAACAAGATGGATAGGAGAACTGAGATACAGAGTGGTTTAGGACCTGCTTCTTATCACTTGGATGACTGGCTAAGCAGTGTTAACATCTGACAGAGATTAATGAAACACGAGTACTTCCTAATTATGGATGTTGCTTCTGAACAAGTTATACACAGGGGACCAGCAGCTAGGTACACTGGAAAGACAAAATCTGGAGTCCCACAGGTGCTCCTCAGCTATAAGCACAGAGAGGATGGAACCCAGGAGGGAAGATGAGAATAACAAGAAGCAGAGAGACTGGGACAGGCCCCTGAGATGAGGATAATGTTTAAGGGCAAAAGGATAAAAGAAAGCACGACAAAATAGAAAATCTAGACAAAGGCACAAGCCATTTGGGGTGATGTCATAGAAACCAACAAGAGACTCTCAGAAGAGAACAGTCAACAGTGTCCATTAGGCAGCATGCACTGGTAACAGCCATCATTTTATATTTAATTTTATAATTACGTCATTGTGATCTTACCAAAGGAGATTAAGACAACTGGAAAGGAAGAAGCAAGAATGGTCTTAAATGTCAAACAGAATTATGGACATAAAAGCCAAAGAGTAGGGTGCCTGGGTGGCATTGGACATCTAGATGTCATTGGACATCTGCCTTCAGCTCAGGGCATGGTCCCAGGGTCCTGGGATGGAGCCCTACATCGGGCTCCCTGCTTGGTGGGAGGTCTGCTTCTCCCTTTCCCACTCCCCCGGCTTGTGTTCCCTCTTCCTTGTGTCCCTGTCAAATGGATGGATAAAATCTTAAAAAAAAAAAAAAAAAAGAAAAGAAAAGAAAGAAAGAAAAAGAAGAAGAAGAAGAAAGAAGTAGGAAGAAGAAGAAGAAGGAAGAAGGAAGAAGAAGAAGGAAGAAGAAGAAGAAGAAGAGCGTGTGACTCTTGATCCTGAGGTTCTGTGATCTAGCCTCACAGCAGGCTCTCTGCTCTGCAGGGAGTCTGTTTCTCCCTCTCCCTTTCCCCCTGCCTGCTGCTCCCCGTTTGTGTGCGCGCTCTTTCTCTTCTTTGTCAAATAAATTTAAAAAATAAATCTTAAAAAAAAAAAAAAAGCCAAAGAGTAGAACACTGAACTATCTGTGACACCAATAAATACAGCCTATTGCGGGGGGGGGGATCATTTACTTAAATATCATTAAAGGAGATACACTTGATTGCTTCCTCCAGATACTCTACATTTTATCCCTGGATCATACAGGAACATCAGAAAATGGTCTAGAGCACTGCTGCCAATTTGGTAGGCACTAGTCACATGTGGCAACTAAGCACTTAAAATGTTGAAATGTGACTTAAGAACTAAATTTTAATTGTTCTAAATGAAATATCTACCTGTGGCTAGTGGTTACTGTACTGGACATCATACAGTACCAGACATAATATTTTGATTCTCTGAAAATCTATATATTCACTGAGTTTTCCCTTAGCTCTAGAGACTTCTGTTCCCACTGAAGAACTGCTCAATGAAAGAGGCTACATTTCTTTTAGGGAAGTTGTTGAAAGGCTGCACACTTCATCATCCATATAGAGTGCAAGAAAGGAACTTTTTTTTTAGACTTTAATGCTAGGAAGTCTTCATGCCCCATTAACAATCAATGTGGTTTCTCTTTATGGAAAATGTGAGTCATATAACATGTGTGTATTGTTCCATGACTATCAGAAAGATCAGAAATAAATCTGCAGCCCATCTTTGATAACTCTGTAATATCACAAAACCTGTCCATACCTATATATTACTTCATCTTGTTCTTGATCTGCTACTGTATATTTTCCCTGTTGTTGATTTGTAATTTCTACATTTCCATTCTAATCTAACTCTTAAAAGTCTCATACAAGGCCTTATAAATAAACTGGGAATAAGAAATAAACAATTCACCTGGGATCTGTTCATTTTCTGCTGGTTTTGGAAGAGTATGGAGAAGTATAAAGGTAGAGCTGGGAAGAAGGAAGTAAGAATGAAGTCAAGAAAAATATGGCCTGCCTTGCAGCTCCTGGATTCACCTTTCAAAAATTTTCCACAGAAGAAGCAGTTTAAACAACATAAGACATATGAATGACTAGATCATATTGAGCTTAGACATGTAATCTTTGAGTAGGAGAAAGTAAACATACACATCCCATTGATTATATTAATATTTTGCCTATGACTTAAGCACACACACAAAAAAACCTTAAAATAGAACCAATATATCTGAATTTATTCAGGATAATATATACATTCAGGAAACTAATATAAAAAGTGTTTTCTTTAAACTGATGTGGTTAGAAATACCAAGATTGCACTGTTTTCCCATAATACCAAGATTGCACTGTTTTCCTATGAATGTGATACTGAAAACATTGCTGAACAATTCACAGAGGGGCACCTGGTTGGCTCAGTGGGTTAAGCCTCTGCCTTTGGCTCAGGTCATGGTCTCGGGGTCCTGGGATTGAGCCCTGAATCGGGCTCTCTGCTAGGCAGAGAGCCTGCTTCCCCCTCTCTCTCTGCCTGCCTCTCTGCCTACTTGTGATCTCTCTCTCTATCAAATAAATAAAATCTTTAAAAAAGAAAAAAAGAACAATTCACAGAAACTCTGAAAAAGAGAATCAGCGCTTTAATATTTGTTTAGTCTGTCCAAATTAGTTGCAATTTCATAACCTTTTGATAAGAAATTTGTTTTTGCTGTGCAAAGGAGACAGCTTGGAAATCAAGAAGCCAAGAAACTCTTCTGTCTTGATCAGTAAGAAAGGAGTGATCTGTAACATTCGTTTATCTTCTCAGGCTCCACATGTTTTCTTTCAAATGAGGCAGAAATAGATACTGTGCTACGACAATGTGATTCTAAGTTCAGAATAAAGAATAAAAAATATCTAGATACTAAATACATGGATATACACCATATACAAGTTCAGGATTTGGAAAAAAGAGAACAAAAGAAACAGGTTGTGTAGAGAGTTGAATTAAGCTTCCTCCTTGGTGATCCTTTCCTCAAGCCAACCACCCCAAGAGCCTGACACTTCTGCGCATCTTGCCCCACTCACCACTTACCGCAGCACGCCTCTCTTGCTGAAACCTGGTCTTGATCGTCCACTGTCACAGAGATGTGGAAGTTTCAGATGTGACATCTGAAAGCATGCTCATTTAGGGCGGGGGATCAAAAATTGCTTCTGGCCTTGGAAATCTAGAGTCTGTTTCTTTGGGGGGTTACTTCCACTTCTGTTCAAAACTCTGGTGAAAGGTCTGAGGAAGGTCGCAGGGGTGTTTTCTTCCAGGTGGGTTTCTGATTTGTGCCGTTCCTTCACTTTTATCCTTCTAGAATTGCTTTGTTCATAAAGAAATGGAACTTGGGCCTACGGAACAAAATCATTTAACTAGAATCTTCACACAAGACCCCCAATCTGACTCTCCCGAAGGCTGCTCCCAGGACTAGACCTTCTGTAGGCTCAAATCAGAGCTGCTGGACACACAAGCTGGGAGAGTCAGAAGGGGCCCACAGTCCCGATTATGGACTCTGACCCCAGGGCTCCTGAGAGCCAGCAAGGCACCTTGCCACTTGGCGGCTGTGAAGGAACCCAAGGTACTTTCCAGGTAGAGTGCCCTTTTAGCAGCAACAAGAGATTTGGAAAACAGATCTGGCCTTTAACCCAACCCCCTCATCTGTGGGCTATGTGAACTCGGGTGAATCATCATCTCTCCAAGACTAGTTCTTATCTGCTACAACAAATGGTTGTGAAAATTCAACGAAATGCCAGCGGCTTTATCATTAACCACCACGCACTACTGGGCTCAAACATGCCTTGGTTCTCTGCGCAGAGAAGCGAGCTGAACAGCCGGGCCTCCTCCAGGGGGCGCTGCTGGGAGTGGACCAGAGCCGCCTTCGCAGGCCGGGCGCACCGGCCCAGGGCTGCAACCCTCCCAGGCACCCGGAGCCAGGCCCCGCTTTTCCTGCGGGAGGCCCGCCTTTCCCACCCCAAGGTCGGGAAGCACCCCTACGGGGTCCTCACAGCTGCGTTACGCAGACGGACACAGGCCATCTACCCAACGCAGCAGAGCTATAGGCCCCGCCGCCGAGCGTACGTGCGTAGCGGGGCCGCGCGCGCAATTTCCCAGCAGCCCCGGCGGAGAGCGTGTACCGCGGAGGCTCTGGGAGACGCGGGGCCCCAACACGGGAAGCGGAGACCCGAGACCCGCCAGCCTAGGAGGGACCTGCATCCGAACAGCAGGGCTTCTCCCAGGATAGGACAATAGTGAGGATGTTTCATCATCATTCTTCTGACAATGCTAGTCTGCAAAGATTACACAGTGAAACACGAAAATTTTAGGAAAATCAGAAAATACGCACAACAAAAACAATGGACAGAGCTTCACCTCCTGCTCCCTGAGATTTATGTGCTTAACCGTTAGATACACAACCTTCTTGTAGTTTGCAGGAATGAGATTATATGCATCATTTTTATCACTATCCTTGCAGAAAACAATTTTTTGTAAAATAAGAAACTATTTTTTTCCTATGATAACAGAAATAATCCATTCACAATAACATCAAAAGTGGTACAAAATAGGGACACCTGGGTGGTTCAGTCAGTTAAGCAACTGCCTTCAGTTCAGGTCATGATCTGGGGTCGTGGGATGTGGCAGCACACAGGGCTTCCTGCTCAGTAGGGAGTCAGCTTCTCCCTCTGCCCTAACCCCCCTCTTGTTTTCTCTCTCTCTCAAATAAATAATCTTTTTTTTTCCCAAATAAAGTTTTTTTAAAAAAATTGTGCAAAATAATTATTCGAGTTAATAAAAGAAGTAAATTTGTGGGGGAAAAAAAGACATTTTTTGGTGTGTAACATTAAAAGACTTGAAAAGGTAGATAGCCCTATGATTTTCACAAAAAGAAGACTCAGTCTTCAACAATATTCCAGGGGCGCCTGGGTGGCTCAGTCGGTTAAGCCTCTGCCTTTGGCTCCGGTCATGATCTCAGGGTCCTGGGATTGAGCCCCGCATCAGGCTCCCTGCTCTCTGCTTCCCACTCTCTCTCTGCCTGCCTCTCTGCCTATTTGTGATCTCTCTCTCTCTGTCAAATAAATAAATAGAATCTTTAAAAAAAAAAAAAAAAAGAAAGAAAGAAAGAAAGAAAGGAAAAAAAGAAATCAACAGTTTTAGGGCACCTAGGTGGCTCAGTGGGTTAAAACCTCTGCCTTTGGCTCGGGTCATGGTCTCGGGGTCCTGGGATCAAGCCCCACATCGGGCTCTCTGCTCTGCGGGGAGCCTGCTTCCCTCTCTTTCTGCCTGCCTCTCTGCCTACTTGTGATCTCTGTCTGTCAAATAAATAAATAAAATCTTAAAAAAAAAAAGGAATCAACACTTTTGGACGCTCAACTAACTGAGCCCCCAGGTACCCCAGTAAATATTTTTTTAAAAAATGGAGAATTGCTCAAATCCCATGGATGCAAAAGGATGTCTCCTGTAAATTATCTGCCAACTAGGTCACCCATTCACTTTCACCAGAAAAGGAATATCATCTGGGAAAGTCATCTTTTCAGCAAGAGAAAGGCTGCTTGCATCTTGGAGTTGGGTCAGCCAGACAACTCTGCAACCAGGAGGGAATCTGCATTAACCTGGATTCCAAGCCAGCCTTTTCTGGGGAAGCTCAAAAATAAAACACACGATGCCCCAGACTTCACAGTGAAAACACCAACCCATGCAACTGAGAAGTAGAGACCTGCTTTAAGTTCAGCACTCCCTATATGCCTGACCAGCTATATATTTCTTTTAAAATAAACACACACACACACACCTCCTTCATGTAAGATATATCACATTGCTTTAGGCCAATATTCCTTCTAAAAACATCTAGTACAACCCATATAAATAATAAAAATATACTTAAAGGCATCCAACTGTTGTGGGAGCAACAAGGATAAAGGAGACCAAACTTCAGAACAGAAAGAATCGCAAGGAGGTGAACTCCCAAATTCCTGCTGTTTGTTTGTATGTGTGTGTGCTTCTCCTGATAGCATTTTCCAATTTTGGATGCAAGCAGAGCCTCTGGGCTTGTCTTGCCCCAGGTACTATGTCTCTGCTGAGGAAAAAACAAAGCAAGCACACTTTGAGCAGTGGTATGCTATGACAGGAATGACAAATTCAAGAGTCTCCTAAGAGACTAATGAGATGAGACCAAAAAGGCAGAATGAAGTCTGTCTCAGTCTTATAGCACTTAGAATATAAAGACCTTCTGAAAACAAAACAGGCAAGATATGAAAACATAGAAATTGTAGTGAATTGCTCTTCAGTATCTAAACCCACTTCTAACCCAGGACCACTTACAAATTCTGGCACAAATGAGGGCTGAGAATAAGGCTTGAGCCCCTGCAGAGAGCAGGTATGGAGGACAGAGTCTAGTATTCAAGAAGGCTGGAAGGACTCCTGGGTGGCTCACTCAGTCAAACGTCTACCTACAGCTCCTCTCATGATCCTGGGGCCTGGGATCAGTCCCACATCAGGCTCCTTGCTCAGGAGGGAGCATGCTACTCCCTCTGCCTGCCGCTCTCCCTGCCTGTGCACACACGCTGGCTACCTCTCCCTCTGTGACAAATAAATAAATAAGATTGTTTAAAAAAGGGCAGAAGTTAAAAGCAAATTTTTGAATATGTAAAGTGTCTCGAGATAAGTACCAGGTTTGAAATTCTATGAGAAGACCTAAAATTTCTCTTTTTTTTTTAAGATTCTATTTATTTATTTGAGAGAGAATGAGAGAGAGCATGAGAGGGGGAAGGGTCAGAGGGAGAAGCAGACTCCCCACTGAGCAGGGAACCGGACATGGGACTCAATCCCTGGACTCCAGGATCATGACCTGAGCTAAAGACAGTTGCTTAACCAACTGAGCCACCCAGGAGTCCCTAAAATTGCTTTTTAAAAAAATTTTAGGTTTTTTTAAGAGAGAGGGAGAAAGCAAGGAGGGGCAGGCAGAGGGAGAGGGAGAGAGAATCTTAACCAGGCTCCACACCCAGCACAGACCCCCATTTGGGGCTCAACCTCACAACCCTGAGTTCATGACCTGAGCCAAAATCAAGAGTAGGACACTTAACTGACTGAGCCACCCAGGCACCCAAAACTTTAAATTTCTTAAGAGTAAAACTGAATAATTGAACAAGGTCGCAAATAGGCACCAGAGGTTCGGACTTCATCCTATCTTTCAAGAGGACTTCATTCAGCCCATAACAATTGCAGATGACAAGAATCCTTGAACTTGAGGATAGAACAACAGATTGGCCCATCTGAACCAAAGAGAAAATAGGCTGGGGGTGAGGGGAAGCCTCATGGCCGCCAGCTCTATGTTTAAAAAAATAATGGCTGGAAATGTCCCCAAACTGACAAAAGACAAATCTAAATAGAAGACACTAGTCAAACCTCCCAAAAATCTATGCCTAGACATATCACAATTAAACTTCTGAAAGCTAAAGAAAAAAAACCCTGAAAACAGCGTTAAAGAAACAACACATCACCCATAGAACACCAATTTGAATGACAGTGGATTTCTCATCTGGAATCGTGGAGGCTGGAAGGAATTCTCACATTTTTCTTTTCCTTTCCTCTTTTTAAGATTTTATTTATTTATTTGACAGAGAGAGAGAGAGAGACAGTAAGAGAGGGAACACAGCAGGGGGAGTGGGAGAGGAAAAAGCAGGCTCTCCATTAAGCAGGGAGCCCTATGTGGGACTTGATCCCAGGACCTCAGGATCATGACCCAAGCTGAAGGCAGACGCCTAACTGGGGTGCCTGATCCCAGGCACCCCAGGAATTGTCACATTTTTTTGAAAGCTCATAGGAAAATACTCTAAATTGTAAATTCTTCATCTGGTTTGAAACTCTCCATCAGGAATGAAGAAGAAATTAAGATATTCTCACATGAAAGAAAACTAACAGAATTTGTTGTAAGGAGATCTACCATTAAAGAATGGCTAAAGAAGAAACTATCCTTTCCTAATGAGTTTTATAAATCATATTTCAAGGTTGAAGCAAAAATTAAAATACCATGTTGAGTCAGTGACACTGAAGAGATCCCACAAAGGGCTGCTGCTTGCTCCTTTTCCTGCTTCTGTTCTTGCTAGGACCTACACCCCTGCCCTACACACACTATGTCCTCCTTATAAAGGTCAAGGAGTTAACAATTCTTTGAAGTCTTCTAGCACTATAGATAACATCTAAAGAGTGACCAGGCAGTGTCACATACAGTGTTCCAGACCAATGACATAGCAAGATCCCTGGCACCAGAGCATAAATGACTTCGAAGGACACCTAACAGTCTCTTATCTGCTCTCTATACCTTCAACAAACTGTTCTCACTTCCCCTCCACCTGAGTTTGATTTCTGTCCTATGCAAAGTCAAGGACTCTCTTGGCTGCTCCTGCAGGCCCCCCATCTAGGTCCTCAGACCCAGCCTGCCTGTATCAATGTGATACTCAACAGAATAATATTTAAAAGTAGGGAAAGGAAAAACAACTAAATGGAAGTAAGGTTTCCATGCTTCACACTGAGTGGTAAAATATTGACGTTAAGTCAACTGTGATAAACATTCAGTTACATATACATTATGATACCTGGAGCAACTGCTACAAATATTGATACCTACAGCTGTTAGAGGCAGTTGGTTAAGTTCTAAAGGGAGGCCTGGAGTCCAGTAAAGAGGAAATCGTGGCCACCTATCTGGAAAGTCAGAAGCCTGTCTTAGCAGCACTCCAAAACAAAGTGTAAAAAGCTGGATCAAACCAGCCAGGCCCAAGATGACAGGTGCCTGACCAAATAAGCAAGAAAAAGTCCAAAAACCTACTTTGGAAAAATCCCCTCCTCAAGTAATGAATATTCTTCCCCTTGTTAACGACTGTCAATAAAAGTTAGAAACCCGGGGTGCCTGGGTGGCTCAGTGGGTTAAAGCCTCTGCCTTCAGCTCAGGCCCTGATCTCAGGGTCCTGGGATCAATCCCACGTCGGGCTCTCTGCTCAGCAGGGAGCCTGCTTCCTCCCCACCCTGCCTGTCTCTCTGCCTACTTGTGATCTCTGTCAAATAAATAAATAAAATCTTAAAAAAAAAAAAAAAAAGAGCACGCGGCGCACTCTCTCTCTTGAACTCACCAGCTCTCACATCTTGAGAATGTACTTTCACTTTAACAAACTTTCCCACTTGTGACCCTCAGCTGCTGTGTTGTATTTGTCCTTGAATTCTTTCTCATGATGAGACCAAGAGCCTTTGGGGACATCTTTTAGATTGTCTGGGTCAAAGACCCAAGGCCCGCCATCTCCCCAGTTCACCCGGTAACACAGCAACAGCAAACAGTAACTGCAGCCTAACCCCCAGACAGATCAGTCTAAGGCCACACACCAAAGGACTATTTATCTCAGTTCCCTTTACCCAATTGCGATGATCTGGTGTCAACTTCACTGTGCTAAAGGATGCCCACAAAGCTAGTAAAACATTTCTGGGTGTCTCTGTGACGGTGTTCTCAGAAGAGATTGTCATTTGAATAGGCAGACTAAGTAAAAATCCCCCTCACCAGTGCAGGTAGGCATTACCCAATGCACTAAAGGCCTGAATAGAACAAAAAGGTGGAGGAAGAACGCTCTTTTTGCTTGAGCTGGGACATCCATCTTCTTCCTGCCTTTGGACATCAGCACTCCTGGCTCTCAGGCCTTCAGACTCAGGCCGAATGACACCACTGCCTGTTCTGATTTCCAGCTTACTGACAGCAGATCCTTGAACTTTGTGACCTCTACAATTGTGGGAGTCAACTCCTATAATAGATCTCCTATTTATCCTATTGGTTCTCTTTCTCGGGAGAATTCTAATACACCAGTACATCATGTTCATATATTTTTTTAAGATTTTATTTATTTATTTGACACAGAGAGAGACAGCGAGACAGGGAACACAAGCAGGGGGAGTGCGAGAGGGAGAAGCAGGCTTCCTGCTGAGCAGGGAGACTGATTTGGGGCTCGATCCCAGGACCCTGGGATCGTGACCTGAGCCGAAGGCAGATGCTTAATGACTGAGCCACCCAGGCGCTGCTGTCCATATTTCAATAAAAACTGAAGTCATACTAAAAGAAAAAAAAAAAGACAGTTTGAAAAGAAAGAGAAAGCAGCAGAGGCAGATTCAGGTATAGCAGAAGTGTCGGTGTTATGAGACTTGAGAATTTGAAATTATGATTACTGAGGCACCTGGATGGCGCGGTCGGTTAGGCATCAAACTTCTGGTTTCAGCTCTGGTCTGATCTCACTCTGCACTCAGTGTGGAGTCTAGCTGAGACTCTTTCTCCCTCTCTCTCTGTCCCTCCCCACTGCTCTCTCTTAAATAAATACATTTTTAAAATAAAATAAATTATGATTACTGTGTTAAGAGCACCAATGGAAAAAATGGACAACATGCAAGAACAGATAAGTAATGCAAGCAGAGAATGGAAACGCTAAGAATCAAAAACAAATGCTAGAAATCAATAAGACTGTGAAAGGAATGAAGAATGTCTTTTATGGGTTCATCAAGAGATGAGATGGTTGAGGAAAGGATCAGCAAGCTTGAAGAAATGCAAAACTGAAATGCAAAGAGAACAAAACAAAACAATATCCAAAAACTGTAAGACAATTACAAAAGTGTAATATCCAATAAAGTAAACTTCAGAACAAAGAAAATTCAGACAAAATTCATAATTATAAAGCTCTCAAAAAAGACACCTCCAAAGCCAGATTTGGAGAATCTACCAGACATTAAAAGAATAATTAACATCAATTAGACATTCTTTTACCAAAAAAAAAACAGAAGAAGGGCACTTCCCAGCTCATTTAATAAGGTTAATATTAGTCTGATATCAAAACCATACATACAGTGCAAAAAAAAAAAATAGACCAATACCTCTCATCAATTTACACACAAAAATCTGCAACAAAATACTAACAAACCAAATCCAATCATGTATAAAAAGTACCACACACCTCGACCAAGAGGGATTTATTCCAAGTAGTGAGGCTGGTTAAACATTTAAAAATTCATAATGTAGGGGCTCTGGCTGGCTCAGTCAGTAGAGCATGCCACTCTTGATCTTGGGGTCCTGTGTTCAAGCCCCACATTGGGCCTAGAGCTTCCTTAAAAATCAGTCAGTCAATCATAATGTAATCCACCATATAAACAGGCTAATGAAGAAGACTCATGTGATCATACTAAATGTAGAAAAACCATTTCACAAAATCCAACACCTGGACAAACGCTGAAAAAGTCAAAAATAGAAAGTGTGCAGAAAAGGGTTAACATAGCAAGCCCGAGATTAATATCCTTAGGAAGGCCTGCTCTCAAGGCCTATTGCTGGCACCTGGGAACTTCAATTTTCGGGAGTGTTCCCATCTTTCCGTGATAAGAATGTCTTACTGTGCCTAAACTTTTCAAACAATACGCCTTATTCTGAAAACATGCTTTCCTTCTGGGAAGCTGGAATTTGGATATGTGCTAGGGAGAACACCCTGGGCACTGAGTCTTTGACGAGTTTCACTGGTAGGCAATCTTCACATGTACTGTCACAATTTGGTGTCGGAGGAATCACATGCATCCTGTGTGACTCCACTGGGAAAGGACTTGCGGAAGCTTGTGTCTGCTTTCCAAGGGGGGACTTTGCCCCCCGTGCCTATACGTTTTGCTGATTTTGCCTTGTCTCTTTTCACTGTAATACATCTTAGCCATGAAAAGGACTACATGCTGAGTTCTCCAAATAAATCACCAAACCCAGGGGTCCTGGGACACCCAGTATAGAAGGAAATTACCTCAGCCTAGTAAAGAGAATCTACTAAGAAATCTAAAGCTAACATCATACTTAATGTTGAAAGACAGTCCTTTTCCCCTAAGATCAGGAACAAGTGGAGATATCTACTCTCACTGCTCTTATTTAGCATAGTCCTAGAAGTTCTAGTCACTACAGTAAACAAGATGGGGGGAAAGTTCATAACACTTTTATTCAAAATAAAATATTGGAAACAGCCTAGCTTAATAGGTAGACAAACTGTGGTACATCCAGACCACAAAGTAATACTGAGCAATAAAAAAGAATAAATTACTGATATGCAGAGAAACAGGGTTAAATGAATCTTCAGGCAGTTATGCTGAGTGAAAAAAGCCAATTCTGAAAGGTTACATATATATATCACTGCAGACTATGATTCAGCCATGAGAAAGAAGGAAATCCTCCTATATGGGACAAGATGGATGGACTCTGAAATCACTATTATGTTGGATGAAATAAGCCAGACAGAGAAAGACAACTACTTAACAGTATCATTTATATATGGAATCTTAAAAAAAAAAAAAAAAAAAAGGCAAACTCACAGAAACAGAAGGTAAAAAGGTGACTGCCAGGGGCTGACAAGTAGTGGAAATAGGGAGAGTTTGGTAAAAAGTTACAAATTTCCAGCTATAAGATAAATGAAGTCTGAGGATCTCATGTATAACGTGGTGACTACAGTTGATAACACTATACTGTATACTGAAATTTGCTAAGAGAAGAGAAATTAAACATTCTCACAAAATAGTAAAAAAATAAATAAATAAATTTATGAGGTAACAGATGTAATAAATAATTAACTAGATGGGGGAATCTTTTCATAATGTGTATGTATATCAAATCACCACAATGTATACTTTTTATTGTTGTTAAAGTTTTTTTTCCCCCCGGTAATTTCTACACCCAACATGGGGCTCAAACTCATGACCCTGAGATCAAGAGTTACATGCTATTCCACAACCCAGCCAGGATCCCCTACACTTTAAATCTTACAATTTTATTTGTCAATTATATCTCAATAAAACTGAACAAATTTAAAAATAAAATAAATGAAATGAAATAGTAACAGTTTTCCAGCTTATTAAAAATTCTGGGATATAGGACCATTAAAAGACTGAAATTTAATCATGAGATTAGGAAATGCTTCCCTCTCGACAACTTCCCACCACATCAACAGGATCCAGGGCAATAACAAACAGCAGATCACAGATGAAAAACCTGAACAGTTTCAAGACACAGGAGTACACAGGGAAGCCCAAAGTCAAGATGGGAGTCAAAAACAAGGACACTTAAGGAATTTGGAGACTCTGAGACCTCCAGCTACAACATTAAACACAGCCCATCTCCTAGCCAGAATCACATAAAACCCATTTATCTCAGTTCTTTTACAAGATACGTTTCCAGCTTTGGAAGAAAAAAAAATTGCAAAGCATATCAAAAAGCAAGAAAAAAAGATGCTTGGAAGAGACAAAGTAATCATCAGGACAAGACTCAGATATAATACAGATGCTGGAATTATGAGAGGGACTTTTAAATAACTATGATTAATATGCTAAACAGTTGAATGAAAAAAAATAGACAACATTCAAGAATAAATGAGTTACATAAGCAAGGAAAGAGAAATTCCAAGAAAAAAATCAAAAGGAAATGCTAGAATTCAAAACCACAGTAATAGAAATGAGGAATGCCTTTGAAAGGCACATTACACAAGCCAAGGAAAGAACCGGTGAACTTGAAGAGAGGTCAACAAAACTTCACTAACTGAAATGTGAAGAGAAAAAGAATGAAAAAATAGAACATCCATCCAAGAGCTGTGGGACATCAAAAGCTATAATATATGCACAAGTAGAATACCAGAAGAACAGAGCAGAGGGAATATCTGAAGTAACAATGACCAAAAAATTCCAAAATTAATGACAGATCCAGGAAGCTCAGATAATACCAAGTGGGATAAATACCAACAAAACCACATCTAGTCATATCATATTTAAATTCCAGAAAACCAAAGACAACGGGGAAAATCCTGAGAGAAGCAAAGAAAAGGGGAGGGGGGGGGGAGCCTAGAGGGGTGTGCTTCTTACCTACAAAGGAACAATGATAAGAATTACAACAGACTTCTCAGAATCCATGCAAGCAAGAGGGGAATTAAATACCTAAAACGTTGAAAGAAGAAAGCCACCAATCTAGAATTAATGAAAAAAGATGCACTGAGGCATACATTTATATAATACTGAATAACAAGGATAAACTCTTACAAGCTTCCAGATGAAAGAACAACTGACTCACAAAGAGATGTATCCCAACTTCAGATTTCTCCTCTGCAGTGGTGAAAACAAAAAGACAATGTGATTATGAGAAAATAATTTCAATCTAGAAATCATATGCACAAATAAACTGCCTTTCATATGACAGGCCCCAAACCAGATGTGTTCAAATGGGCAGTGCCTCAAGGGCTAAATCACCTATGTTACCTCCACGGAGAAAACACCGAGTAGGTACAAATAAACTGCTCAACAGTCTCAAGCAAGGGAAAGTTGAAGAGGAAGGGAAGGAGTGGGAAACAACAGATCTTGTTAGGGATATACAGCTTCAACCAGATGGATAATATTAACATAATTTGAAATGTACAACATAGGGGCTCCTGGTGGCTGTCAGTTAAGCCTCCAACTCTCGACCTCAGCTCAGGTCTTAATTTCAGGGTTGTGAGTTCAAGCCACCCTTTGGGCCCCAAGTTGGGTGTGGAGCCTACTTGAAATGTACAACATAATGTTTAAAAAGGCCTCTTGAAACGGAAAAGACTCTCCACAGGGAAGAACCAATAATACACTGATAAATTAGCAAAATGCAGGAGTCTGGGTGAAGGGCAGGGTGGACTAAAGCTTTCTAAGGTCATCTAAGAGGGGCTGGAGGATTCAGATTCTGAAAAATGTATAATTAATAGCTAAAACTAGGGTATATATTTATGTTATACTCAAATATAATATTTAGCAAACTAAGATGGTTATATAAAACCAAATACATGGATTATTGCAGAAAATGTGAGGGATATATTTCTTATCTAAGACAGACTGACATAATGGTCTAAAAAACCAAAATGCTGACATTTGTTATTATAAAAATAAATCTCAAAGTGATAAAAATGGTGAAAAATGAAGGAGTTAAAATTTTATAAGAAAATGCAAACAAAAGGGAAGCAAGCATGGCCTTAGTTACCTCAGATAAAATAGAATTTACAGTCTTAACTTTCAATTGGGCAAAGGCAAATATCATGTAATAATAAATGGTAAAAATTAATCAAGGATTTTTTAAAAGATTTTATTTATCTATTTGACAGACAGAGATCACAAGTAGGCAGAGAGGCAGGCAGAGAGAGAGGAAGGGAAGCAGGCTCCCCGCTGAGCAGAGAGCCGGATGCAGGGCTCGATCCCAGGACCCTGAGATCATGACCTGAGCCGAAGGCAGAGGCCTTAACCCACTGAGCCACCCAAGCGCCCCCAAGGATTTTTTTTAACATTTTATTTATTTACGCATTTGGTGTAAGGATAAAGGTGGCACTGGGCCTGGTATGTTTCTAGAACAGCAAGAAAGCAAGCAGGGCTGGAACAGAGGGATCAAGGGGCTAAGGAAGCAAGATCGGATCAAAAATGGGCCACATAAACCACTGTAAGAACTTTGGCTTTTACTCAAAGAAAAATGGGAGACGTTGAACACAGGAGTGACATAAAATAACCTGACTCACATTCTACAAGGAGCATTCTGGATGCTGTGTTGAGGGGCCAGGGTTGAGAAGCAGCAAGACCTGCTCTGTGACTATTTCTGTAATCCAGACAAGACCAGACCCATTATTCTGGCCTGGTGAGGGTAATTGTAGGAGAGAAGATCAGAAGAGGTCAGACCCTAGATATATTTTAGATATAGGGCCCCACAGTTTTCCTGACAAACAAGATACAGAGCACAAGAAAAAACAGGTCAAGGATGATCCCAAAGTGTCCGCTATTAAGAAGGAGAAGGCACCAGAGGAAGCAGGTTTGGGAGGCAAAGCTCAGGAGGTCAGTTTTAGTCAAGCTGAGCTTGAGTCTATAAACATTCAAATGGATACAGATTGGACAGTAAGATAAACCCATCTCAAGTGCGGAAGAGAAGGCTGATCACAGATTATCAGCAGATAAGAACAGACTAGATCATCAAGGGAGGGGCCTCTGACAAAGGAAGGACAGGACCAAGGACCGTGCTCTAGGGCATGCCAAGATTCAGAGATAGGAGGAAAAGGAGGAACCACCAAGTAAGAGAGAGGGAAGGAAGATTAACAGACTGTGAAAGCCAAGTGAGTGAAGTGAATCAGAAGGAAAAAGTAACCAGTGGTGCTAAAAGAGCAAGTCAGGGAGCACCGGGGTGGTACAGTTGACTACACATCAGACTCTGGATTTCAGCTCAGGTCATGATCCCAGGGTCCTGGGATTGAGCCCTGAATCCCACATCCTCAGGCTCCCCGCTCAGCACACTCCCTGAGCCCACTTGTCTCCCACTTCCTCTGCCCCTCCCCCTGCTCACATGTTCCCACCTGCTCTTAAATAAATAAATAAATCTTCTTTTTTTTTTTTTGAAGATTTTATTTATTTATTTGACTAAGAGACAGCAAGAGGAAACACAAACAGGGGGAATGTGAGAGGGAGAAGCAGGCTCCCCACTGAGCAAGGAACCCAATGTGGGACTCGGTTCCAGGACCCTGAGATCATGACTGGAGTGGAAGGCAGATGCTTAACTGAGCCACCCAGGTGCCCCAATAAATAAATCCTTTAAAAAATAAGAACAAAAAAAAATGCAAGTAAGAAGACTGAGACTTTCACCATTGGATTCAGCAATGGAGGTCACTGCTGACCTTGACTAAAAATATTAAGGGACAGGAATAAGAGTAAGGCTTTCAGCTCATATCAGGATGCTAAATTAACACCACTGTTGGCTCTCTTCCTAGAAGATCAGCCCAGGGGGAAATAGAGCCAGAAAGCAAAGCCAACTGTGAGAAACCCTTTGTGTGACTCTTGTTATCTGAACTGGTCTGGGTGAACCATACTTTGCCCTGGAGAAAAAAGCACCTATTCCTTACCTGGGATGATAAATGACAAACTGGGAAGAAACAACTGCAACTTTTATCGTGTCCTAAAGGACAATTTTCCTAATGTAAAGAAATTAAACCTATAATTTAAAACTTCCATAAAGAAAATCCAGACCCAGGTACCTGGGTGGCTCAGTGGGTTAAGCCAAGGCAATTCTCCAAGAATGAAAGTAGAAAACTTATACCCACAGACAATGAATACTTCTTATAAAGCTACAATAATAAGGACAGGGTACTACTGGCAGGAGGCTAGACAAAGAGACAACTGCAATAGAAATAAGAATCCAAAAAGGGAGTGTCTGGCTGGATCAGTCAGTTAAGACCAATTCTTGATTTCAACTCAGGTCACCATCTCAGGGTGGTGGGACATGCACAGGCCTCTGTACTCAGCAGGGGGTCTGCTTCAGGATTCTCTCTCCCCTTGCCCCTCCCCCTGCTCTCTCTTCTCCCTGTCTCTGTTTCTCTAAAATAAATAAGTAAATAAATTTTTTAAAAAATTCCAAAATAATTGCTCATATATGTGGTCACCTGATTTTCAACAATATTCTGTTGGGAAAGAAAGGTCTTAAATAAATGGTACTGGAGGAACTGGTTAGCCATAGCTCATGCCAAAAACAAAAAAGAAAGAGAAGAAAAAAAGATATATATATAAAAATTCAAAATGATCATACACCTAACGTGAAAGTAAATCAATTTGAGCTTTTAAAAGAAAACTCAGGAAAATTCCCTTATGACTTCTGGATAGGCAAAGATTTTTTTTTTTCAAACAGGACACACAGAGCACTAACCATAAAGAAAAGATTAATGAACTGACTTAATTAAATTCAGAACAAGTCTCAAAGATATCTGCAGTGCACATATCTGACAAAGGACTCATATCTAGAACATACAAAGAACTTCTATAAGTTAATACAGCAAAGACAAACTGTCAAAATTTTTAATGGACATGACTGAAACACACTTAAAAAAAGATATCAAAATGGTCAGTTAACATGGAAAAGATGCTCCACATCATCGGTCTTCAGAGAAGTACAAAATAAAACCACAATGAGATACCACTACACTCACCAAATACCAAAAAAAAAAAAAAAAAGAAAGAAAGAGGAAAAAAAAAAAAACTAAAAGAAAACCTCACAAACAATACCAAATGCCATCAAGTGTCAAGTGTTAATTAAGGCTATGGTGCAACAGGACTGGTGTATGGCCGCTGGGAGTGTCAAGTAGTGTAACTACTTTGTCAAACCATTTGGCAGAATCTGTCAAAGCCAAACATATATACATCTTCTATGACCCACCGATTCCACTTCTAGGTTTACATCCTTCAGAATCAAGTGCATATATACACCAAAAGACATGTACAAAAGCCAGAATTAGAAACAGTTCAAGTGCCTGGGTGGCTGAAAGGGTTAAGGGTCTGCCTTCTGCTCAGGTCATGATCCCAGGGTCCTGGGATCAGAGCATCAGGCTCCCCACTGAGCCTGCTTCTCCCTCGGCCTCTCTCTCTGTCTCTCATGAATAAATAAATAAAATCTTTTAAAAAAAGAAAAAGAAACAGCCCACAAATCCATCCAGAGCAGGATGGATAAACTGTGGTATAGTCACAAAGGGGAGAAAAAACAAACTAATGCTACCCAGGGATGCTCTCACAGACATAACACTGAATAAAAGAAGTCAGACCACAGACACCTGGGTGGCTCAGTTAGTTAAGCAGCTGCCTTCAGCTCATGTCATGATCCCAGGGTCCTGGGATCGCCCCTCCTTGGGGCTCCCTGCTCATCGGGGAGTCTGCTTCTCTATCTCTGACCCTCCCCGATGCTCATGCTTTCACACATGTACTCACTTCCTCTCTCAAATGAATAAATAAAAAATCTTTATTAAAAAAAGGAAGAGATATTAACAACTTGAAAATAACAAGATTTAATCACCAACTGGATGTTTAGGTAGCAGGTAAAGGATGGCACTTAAAACATGCTGTGTTGGGGGTGCCTGGGTGGCTCAGTGGGTTAAAGCCTCTGCCTTCAGCTCAGGTCATGATCCCAGGGTCCTGGAATCGAGCCCCACATCGGGGTCTCCGCTCAGCAGGGAGCCTGCTTCCTCCTCTCTCTCTCTGCCTGCTGCTCTGCCTACTTGTGATCTCTGTCTGTCAAATAAATAAATAAAATCTTAAAAAAAAAAATGTTGTGTTTGTTACCCGGACAATGGGCTGGCTGGTGATAACATCTGGTAAGAGATAAAGAAGGGCAACAGGGGGGCTGGCTGTTAATAACAACTTTCCTTTTGGATCTGTAGAGCTTGGATCTGTAGATGAGCTATAAAGAAATGTCCAGTAGAGTTGGCCATTAGGGTCCAGGGTAAGGGAGAGGTCTGGTCTAGAGACCAGATTCAAGCATCCCAGCAAACAGCACATCCCCAGAACAAAGAGATTCGCCAACAAGACCAGGAGAGTGAGCACAATAGGAGATCAGTAATGGACACTGTGGAAGAAACAATAATAAGAGGCAAGAAGAGGAAGAAGACACTGTGAAAAAGACAGAAAAGAAATAATCACAGAAGGAGGAATAGACTAGAAACCAACCAAGAAGACTTTCTAGGAGGGGCACCTCAGTGGCGCAGTGGGTTAAAGCTTCTGCCTTCAGCTCAGGTCATGATCCCAGGGTCCTAGGATCCAGCCCTGCATTGGGCTCTCTGCTCAGCAGGAAGCCTCCTTCCCTTCCTCTCTCCCTGCCTCCTTGTGATCGCTGTCTGTCAAATAAAGAAAATCTTTAAAAAAAAAAAGAAAAAAAAAAAAAAAGAAGACTTTCTAGGAGAGACTGGACATGGGCACCAGAACTGGACAGAATGCTCAATTCACTGAACTCAAGGTAATTTAAGTACTAAAGTATCCATGACATTTGCCATAATAAGATCTCCATTGCCCCTTACCAGACAGATCGAACAAGTGATTTGGTTTGAAATATTTAAGGGAAATGGGGACATATTTGCTAGAAAACACAACTTTAATCCATCTGCTGCACAATCTATTTATAATATTAAAGGAGATTATATCTATCTATCTATCTATCTATATATTATTCATTCTTCCTTGGAGACATGGTTCTATGCCTGGATCAAGTGGGATCGTCAGAAAGAAGTCTATGGGACCATGGTGGCACTTGGGCCTGTAGAAACCTGGATCGACTGAATTCTCCTTCAACACAGTGTGCCCTGCTTCCCTGGAGGAGCAATTACAGGCAGCAGGCTATATTGATTTCCCCTAGTCCCTGAGAGATTATTTACTGTTACCTACAGGAAAATCAGAACAGGAACATTTTTTAGAACCCTTACTTCGCATGAGGAATTACTATGACAATTTAAGAGCCAGTTCAAATCATGCAACAAAGAATGTCTTTCAGAAAAGTCAGACAAATTTAGGGGCACCTGGTTGGCTCAGTCACTGGAGCATGTGATTCTTGATCTCAGGGTTGTGAGTTCAAGTCCCACGCTGGGTGTGGAGCCTACTTTCAAAAAAATAAAAATAAGAATAAAGCAGGGCCTGGGTGCCTCAGTAGGTTGAGCGTCTCTTATTTCCGTTGGAGTCATGACCTCAGTGGTGGGAGTAAGCCCTGAGTCAGGCTCCTCACAGAGTCTGCTTGAGATTCTCCCCCCACTTATCCCCCCCCCACCCCCACCCCCGCTCCTCCCCTCACCACATGCACTCTCTTTCTCTAAAGTAAATAAACAAAATCTTGGGGGTGGGAGGTACCATACAAAAGAAAAATCAAACTTGGCTGTAATATCATAAAACCTGCATATTTCTGCATACCACTTTGTCCTGATACTGATGCACTCCTGGATATTTTCTCTGAAGCTGATTTTCATCTATTTCTGTATTTCCATTCTAACCTATTGACCCTTGAAAGCCTCAGACAGTCACAGTAAACAAAACAGGGAGAAGAAAAATAAACAACTCACCTGAGATCTATTCATTTTCTGTGGAACTAGGATACATGCAGGGAACTACAAAGGTGGAGCTGCGGGAGAAGAAAGAAAGAATAATCACAAGAGATCTGACCTGCCTTGTACCTCCTGGATTCTCCCGCCTATAAAACTCCACCTCACTAGCTGGAAAAAACGCCCTCCTGTTAGAGAACATCCTTTGGTCGTGAACTACCTTGGCAGTAGTTTCTCAGTCTTTTGACAGAAACCCGTTTTGACTTAACTGTACCTGAAAATCGGACTATTGGTTAGGCCACAAATGAACAGGATAACCCAGACCTTTACCCTCTATAGCTCCGTGTTTGTCATCTTTCATTGTAAGCAGAAACAGGTAATTCAAGAAGTTCTTTCCGGCACTAATTTCTGCGTCTGTAAAGTCAGAAAGGCGGAAGCAACCACATGTCTCAGTGCTGCACGTTGTATGAGCGCCCCCTCAGGATCTGAAAACAGCGGAGGCTTTGAAAGAAGCCAAAGGCTGTTAGGGAGGTCTGAGAGAGAATTTTCCTGGTGGTAGATGGTTCTTTCTTTCCCCCAGACCATTCTCTCCCAGACCCTCAAATGAAGTGACTTGTCCTTGGCAGGCCTGCCTTAGCCCCAGCTCACCCAGCTCGCCTCTCCCAAAACCTGGTTCCGACCTCAGGCTGTCAGCAGTTTGAAGAGTGGCTTGCAGAACACAAGGATCCCCTATTACAACTAGCCGCGCGAATCTAGCGTCTGCTCATTCTCAGCCTCCTCCTCCTCTGCTCTGCAGCCCTGGTGGGAGGTCACCATTCAGACTGGCCATCTGCCAGGTGGGATTCCGCTTTACTTTAGGAGGTGCTTTGTTCCTAGGAACCAGGACAGGAAGGGCCAAAACCATTTTAGTTGTAACCTACCATAAGGGTCTTAAATCTTGGAACTCCCTGTGCCCCGGAATCTTGGGCTGGGCCTTCAAAAAACCCAAACCAGGGCCACTGAGGACACACAGGCTGGACAGTTCAGACCAGGCCCGTAACCACCATTATGAAGTGTGACCCAAGAAGCCCACCGAGACACCAAGAATCCCAGAAATACAAGTGTCCCACGACAAAGCGGATTCCACATTATACTCAACGACGATGCCCCCTGGCTCAGTGCTGGGTGGGCTACGACGCCGGATTTAGGCACAACCGTTTTTGAGAGAGGCGACAGCTGTGGATGCGCCTCCTAGCGCCGCCTCCGCCGCCTGCGCGGTCGGAGGCGCTCGCTGGCCTGTCTTGACTCTCCGTTTCCTAATGTGTTAGAGCAGAACGATGGAGACTCCTTGCAATAATCACTGAGCGCGCGGCGGCCTCCGAACAGGAGCCGCCTACACTGTCAAGCCTGAGAACCCCCAAGCCCGGATAGGCGAACAAAGGTCGCGCCGCGATCGGCCAGCCGGGGCAGCTCTTGCGCGTTGGGACCTGAGGCCTAGGGCCCGCCCTCCCGCAGGGGCAGCTCGTTCTCAACGCGGGCGGCGCCCCAACGGGGCTACAGCACCCGCCTCGCCCAGGGCAGGGCCTTGCGTGGGCGGCGCATGCGCCGAAACGCTCGCCCCCGGGCTCCCGCGCAACGCAGGCCGGGGACCAGGAGGGGCGTTTCCCGTCAGGCCCCGCGGCAGGAGCCTCGCCCCGGAGAGGGCGATGGGGCCGGGGCTGCGTCGGGGAGAACCGCCAGGGGGCGTGAGGACGACTTTCAGCTTCGCAGACTGCCCCGGACGGAAGACTCGAGAAAATACAGGCTGTGCGAACATTAAAAAAGAAAACAAGCCCGTGACGGCAGAGCTTGTCCTACCACAGAACTGGTGGTGCTGGCAGTAGTCGTAATGATGATAAAATATGATAGTGCCAGCTTCTCAAAATTGCTTGTAATGCATAAAAATTATAGATGAATAAAAATACACACAAACTAAAAGAAAACGACTACCACACGCAGCCCGATCTCCCGTGGATGACTGTGCACAATCTTCTGACATTATACAAGTGCATTTTAAGGGCATAACTATTATAGAATGTTTTCAGTGACGAATATAAACATTTTCTCGGTCAATATATGTCCCAGCTCTTACTGATAATTTCAAATAGAAAATTTGAAAGAATTCAATGAGCAGGCATAAACACCTCACCTAGACTCAACAGCTGTTACATTTTGCCAGGTTTATTTTATCTATCTAAACGTGTAGTCATTTATGATGACACTTCAGCTCTGAATATGTCATCGTTGATCTTCTGAGATTAAGGACATAGTCCTACGTGATCACAATAACATTATCACACCTATAAAATTGAACAGTAATTCCATAAAAACCTTCTAGTATCAACTCCATATTCACATTTCCCCAATTGTTCCAAAATGTCTATTACAAAGATTTTGTTAAGTTTTTTGAAGTTTTTTTTTAAAAACCAGGATTCTGGGAGGCCTGAGTGGCTCGGTCAGTTGAGCAGCTGCCTTTGGCTCAGGTCATGATCCTGGGATCCTGGGGTCCTGGGATCCTGAGGTCCTGGGATCCGGTCCCACGTGGTGAGCTCCCTGCTCAGTGGGAGTCTGCTTCTCTCTCTCCTTCTGCCTGCTGCTCCCTCTGCTTGTGTGCCTTTCTCTCTCTGTCCAAAAAATAAATAAAATCTTTAAAAATAAGTAAATAAATAAGTAAAATAAAAACCAGGATTCAACAAACCCCAAAACAATAAAACCCACACGATAGTACATAGTAGTGATGTAAGGAATGTGTAAGTGAAAACAAGGCAAGATTTACTCTCTAGATAATGGAGTACTAATTTTCGCACTGGAATAAGTGTAGTAAGTGCATTCTCAAAGAGCATAAATCTACCAATAGGATAGAGAAATTTTGTTTTAATTCTGCTTCCTATTTTCTGGGATCAAGTCCCACATCTGGCTCCTTGCTCAGTCGAGAGCCTGGTTCTCCCTCTGCCTGCTGCTTCCCCTGCTTGTGTTAGCTATAGCTTTCTCTCTGACAAATAAATAAATAAAATCTTTTAAAAATAATAAAAATAAAAGTTCCATTCCAAAGTTATCAATTTTCAGGCATGTTTTACAGCACAAGTATGAATACCACTCCAAGGTGAATATTTGGGTTAGTTGGTTTAAAAAAAAGATTTTTATTTTAGCAACACTGAATATTAGAGTGGCAGCACAAGTCTGCAGATCATTCACAAAAGGAATGTTTCAAAGCACACAAACAGCACTTATAGGAGACTGACACATGATAGTCGAATTTTGTGTGATTAAGGTGAAGGGGATTTATGTATAGTAATAACAAATACTGACCGCAAGTTACTGTTTAAGAGAGTTTTAAAATTCTATGACTCCCAACAATTTTTTAAAATATTGAGAATTGCATTATTTCAAACTTTGCATATAACATACAACTTTTCAAGTATTTATTCACATTATTTTAAATTTGCACAATTTAAATTCCCATAAAACGTGACAGCACTGTATTCAACAGGCAGTTCTCTCTGCACGGTTCACATATGCCTGAATTTCTGTCACCATGGTTTAGTTTTAAAAAACCAGGACCTCAACAACATGATTCAAACTTCAGTTACCACTTTATATTAACTGTCAGTAATCACATAAAGTACAAACAGCTGCTAGCTCTTTGGTCTACAAATCACTACACTAATAATGGCTACACATCATGATCAGTGACAGGTCCCATCTCTTCTTTCAAAGTCTGTTGGTCACCAGTCACTGCAAATCTGTTCCTCAATTCACACAGGGACAGCAACAGTTGTAGTTGTGTGGGCTCTTTGTCTCCCATTGGTAAACTGTTTTAGTTCCTGAGAATTGCAGAACTGTGAGCACATAAGGATTCTGTCTAAACCTCTGCTGAGAGAAAAATTCTAGCATGGCTTCTACCAACATAAGGCTGCGTCCTTACGATTACCCCAACCACTCCCATGCCCACCCTACCCCCCCCAACACACACACCTTGCCTGTCAGACAAACACAGACACAAATAGACGCACACACACACCATTAAAATGTCATCCCAAAAAACTCAGCTCTGCCAGAGTTTACTGTTTGTGCCAGCCAACAGGGAGGTGAGGCTGCTGACTTCCCTTAGAGTGTTCACTGTGTTTTCTTCCTCTGTCCCTTTGAGATGTATATCTATCTCCTACAACTCAGACATAGCTCTGTCAAGGACCTGAAAGCCAGATCCTTGAAATGAAATGCATTCCTCAGGAAGGATAGGGCCTCTGTCTTTCAGTCTCTGTGGGAGGAAAGAATTCTAATTTCAATAATTACAGATGCAGCTGACCTAATTGCATTTGTCCTTTTTATTTTTTTTTAGAGACAGCAGGCTCAAGTGGGGGAGCAGCAGAGGGAGAGAGAATCTTAAGCAGGCTCCGGGCACAAGGTGGAGCCCCAGGCAGGGCTCGATCTCAGGATCCTGAAATCATGACCTGAGCCAAAACCAAGAGTTGGATGTTTGACTGGCTGAGCCACCCAGGCGCCCTGCATTTTTACTTTTTAATATTTCACTTTTCTGACTCTATTTGAGTCTCTCCTTGCTCCCCACCACATTCTCCTTTTAAAACATCCTATCACCTCTGCAAAATTGGAATGGAGCTCAACTCTTCCCCCGACTGTCAGTAGTTACTGGATAGAATCTATTTTCACCACCTTAAGTAATGTCCAGCTGTGTTTATCTTTGATACCCTGAAGAAATGAGATGGATTCCCCATCCCAAGTTAGGTTTGGATGTTAAAACTGATGGCACCCTACATGTACAAAGAGGGTATGAAAAGGTTTATTACTCATATAATGGGGCTTTCTGGATTGAATAAGGATAGTTACCATTCAATCCAAAAATGGCTTGTGAGAGCTTGGAAAAGACTGGCTTAAGGGTTTTATTGTGATTAAGGGGTGGCTGGAGCTGGGGCTTGTGTGACCTGAACTTCCCTCCAGAGTCAGAGGGGAGCACATGGGCTTTCTCATCTGCTTGATGTGACACAGGGCAGAGGGAGAAGAAAGGGGTAGAGCTCGAAGCTGTCATCAATCCAAGGTTAAATACGGAGTCAGACTATTATACAAACTCAAATGGCATTTTTAAAAAATTAGATAACTAAGGGGGAATCAGCCAATGAAGACAAGATTACAACAAAGAAAGCGAAAGTTACAATGCTGGAAGTGAAACTCAAGTTGAATATAGAGCTCCAGAAGCAATAGCTGGCCAGGGGAGTATCAACACTGTCACCAATTGAAGAGGCTCTAGGTTTACAGCCCAAGGAACCTGCAGAAAGGGAACTCGACATAACTGAAGGAAATGACAAAAGGGATGAAGTCCTAAGGAAGTGATGCTGTTTTTCTGTTTTGTTTTGTTTTGTTTTGTTTCCCTAAGTCACTGTGTTAGTCTTCTATCAACTCGATATATTGATGTCCAGAATTTCAGGGGATGTCCAGCAAACTGCTTGTGCATATACGAAAATAGTGAGTCAAGTGTCCCTTTGCAATTTAGTTCTTAGGAAATTGCTATAGGGACGCCTGGGTGGCTCAGTCGGTTAAACATCTGCCTTCGATCATGGTCCCAGCGTCCCGGGATTAAGTCCCGCATCAGGCTCCTTGCTCAGTGGAGAGCCTGCTTCTCCATCTGCCTGCCGCTGTCCCTACTTGTGCTCTCTCTCACACACCAAATAAATAATCCTTTAAAAAAAAAAAGGGACAGCTTTTAAAAAAAGGGGGAAATTGCTAGAGTCAGATTTGCAGGCGTTTGTTATTTGTTTTACTAGTTATTTGTTATTAGTTATTTGTTACATAACAAAAACCCGTAATCTGGTGGCTTAAATTAACAAATGTTTATTATCTCACACCACTTCTGAGAGTCAGGAGTAGCTCATCTGTATAGTTCTGTCTCAGGCTTTCTCTCGAGGTGGCACCACAGCTCTCAGCCAGGCTGCAGCCACCTAAAGGCTTGGCCAGAGCTGAAGGATCTGCTTCCAGGATGACACACCACATGGCTATTGGCAGGCGCCTCACTTCCTGGCCTTGGGAGCGTCTCAACATGGCAACTGGCTTCCCTCAGGACAACCAATCTGAGGGGGGCGGGGAGAGAACGAAAGACAGAAGACACAGTGTCCTTTAGAACCTTGCCCCAGAAGTGACATGCCACTTCTGCTGCATTCTATTGATGGCACAGGCAACCCTCACACAATGTGGGAGGGGACTATACAAAGAGGTGAATCTGGGGGCAGGATCACTGAGAGTGACAGATTCCCAGAAGGTAGGACAGTGTGATGTCCTCCGTAGAATGCAAACAGGGCTCTGTGTGTGTGTGTGTGTGTGTGTGTGTGTGTGCGTGAAGTTCTTCACACCCAACCGTATTTCTCTTATTTCTCTTCTGGATGTTCTTCTGCATTTTTCTTTCATTTTTCAACTCTTCCCTTGTATTCTGGTTTTCTCTTTGTAGCTTAAAAAATGGTTCAGGGGTGCCTGGGGGACTCCATTGGGTAAGTGTTCAACTCTTGATTCCAGCTTGGGTCCTGATCTCAGGGTTTTGAGATAGGGCCCTACCTCAGAGTCAGCTTGAGATTCTCTCTCTCCCTGCTCGCACTCTCTAAATATATTTTAAAGAAATGGTTAAGATGATAAATTTTGTGGGGCACCTGGGTGGCTCAGTCGGTTAAGAGGCTGCCTTCAGCTCAGGTCATGATCCCCAGGTCCTACGATGGAACCCCGCATCGGGCTCCCTGCTCGGTCAAGAGCCTGCTTCTCCCTCTCCCTCTGCCTGCCACTCTGCCTACTTGTGCTCTCTCTGTCAAATAAATAAAATCTTTAAAAACAAAAATAAAAAAGATAAATTTTGCTGTGTATATCAGCACCTGGCTGGCTCAGTTGGTAGAGTGTGAGGCTCCTGATCTCATGGTCCAGAGTTCAAGCCCCACACTGGGTGTGAGACCTACTTAAAAAATAATAAAGGGGCGCCTGGGTGGCTCAGTGGGTTAAAGCCTCTGCCTTCGGCTCAGTTCATGGTACCAGGGTCCTGGGATCGAGTCCCACATCGGGCTCTCTGCTTGGCAGGGAGCCTGCTTCCTCCTCTCTCTCTGCCTGCCTCTCTGCCTACTTGTGATCTCTGTCTGTCAAATAAATAAGTAAAATCTTTAAAATAATAATAATAATAATAAAGTAAAATCCCTTTTAAAAAAGGTAAAAAAGGGGGGGTGCCTGGGTGACTCAGTAGGTTAAGCCTCTGCCTTTGGCTCAGGTGTGATCTCAGGGTCCTGGAATTGAGCCCTGCATCGGGCTCTCTGTTCAGCAGGAAGCCTGCTTCCCCCTCACTCTCTGCCTGCCTCTCTGCCTTCTTGTGATCTCTGTCAAATAAATAAATAAAATCTTTAAAAAAAAAAGGCAAAAAAATTTAAGAGACTATAATATTTAAAGATTTTTTAATCTGACAGGGATCTCTGGTTTCAAAAATTTCCAGAGATATTATCAAGATTTTTCTTTTCCAGATACTTCACTCAGAGTGCATTAAGAATGTCCCAGATTCAGTAAATTCCTTTGGAGATAAAGGTGGACTACTATTGTTCTGACTGCTCCCCATGCGCAAAGGTGGAGATTAACATTGAGACTGTGTGCAAATGCTCTTTCTTCTTACCCTTTCACATTCCTGGTTATTTTTTTAAAAAGTGAAGGAGGGGGATCTAGCAAGAATAGGGCATTGGGATAAAACTAAATCCATACATTCATTCAGTAACTAATTATCATGACCCAGAATACCTCTTTCTCTTCTGTGAAATACTCTTTCTTCCCTAATCTCATTCCCTTTCACCATTTTAGACCTGGCAGTGCTGTAGTTCAATAGAAATATAATGAGATGGGGTGCCCAGGTGGCTCAGTTGGTTGAGCATCTGACTCTTGGTTTCATATCTGACTCGGTTTTGGCTCAGGTCATGATCTCAGAGTCAGGTCACGCTCACAGGGCTGCGGGATGGAGTCGAGCACTGGGGTCTGCCCTTAGCTCAGAGTCTGCTTGAGGTTCTTTCCCCCTTCTTCTCCCTTCCCCTCTGCTCCTCCCTGCTGGTCACATACTCTCTTTTTGTCTAAAATTTACAAATGTGGGCGCCTGGGTGGCTCAGTGGGTTAAGCCGCTGCCTTCGGCTCAGGTCATGATCCCAGGATCCTGGGATCGAGTCCCGCATCGGGCTCTCTGCTCAGCGGGGAACCTGCTCCCCTCTCTCTCTCTCTGCCTGCCTCTCTGCCTACTTGTGATCTCTGTCAAATAAATAAATAAAATCTTTAAAAAAATAAATAAATAAAAAAATAAAAAAAAATAAAATTTACAAATGTTTTTAATTAAAAAAAAAGAAATACAAAAAATATATAATGAGAATCATATATGTAATTTTAAATTTTATTTAAAACAAGAAACAGGTGAAATTAACTTCAGTAACATTTTATTTTTTTAAATATTCAAAATATTATTTCCACATGTAATTAATACAAAAATTATCAAGGTACTTTACATTTTTTATTACAAAGAGTTTTATGCCTCTGATATTTATTTCACACACTTTCATCACTTTGGATTTTACAAGTCCCTTATTCTTAGCATGCTACTGTCCTTCTCCTCTGAGAACCAGTACAGTTTTTACTTGAGATGCAGGAACACTTTTCTAATACTCCACTCCTCTTTCACCCTACCACTAATTAGTAGGCATTGTAAACTCTCCAATAATAAAACGATGTAAAATTTGAAATTGACAGTGCTCTTCTGAATAGATTGCTAATATGATCAGCACAGTGAAGGTGTTGTCAATCAATTTCCAGATTAGGAAATGGAGACAATACAATGAAGCTTTTTTTTTTTGTACTAAGTCTTCAATATCTGCTGTGTGTTTCACACTTAAGAGCATCTCAATTCAATTGCTAAATTTTCATCAGAAATATTTTATCTGGGGTGCCTGGGTGGCTCAGTCGTTGAGCCTCTGCCTTTGGCTCAGGTCATGATCCCAGGGTTCTGGGATCAAAGCCCGCATCAGGCTGCCTCCTCAGCGAGAAGCCTGCTTCTCTCTCCCATTACCCAGCTTGTATTCGATCTCTCCCTGTCTCTCTCTGGCAAATAAATAAAACAAAATAAAAAGAAATATTTTATCTATATTTAGATTTTATAAAATTTACTATTTTTTAAAAAGATTTTATTTATTTGACAGAATGAGAGCACAAGCAGGCAGAGTGTGAGGGAGGAGCAGGCTCCCTGCTGAGCATGGAGACTGATGCGGGATCCAATCCCAGAACCCTGGGATCACAACCTGAGCCGAAGGCAGATGCCCAACCAACTGAGCCACACAGAAGCCCCTAAAATTTACTACTGAAAAAATATTTATATGCCAAATCATTCCAGGCACACTTAAAAGTTTTCCAGTAATACCAGTAACTAAATTAAATATCTGTATTTTTGCCCCAAATATCTATATTTAATACAAACTTACATTAAAATTAAAAGGAGGGATACCTGGTGGCTCAGTTGGTTAAGCCCTCGACTCTTGGTTTCGGCTCAGGTCATGATCTCATGGGTGGTGGGATCAAGCCCCATATCCTTGGGCTCCACGCTCTGCAAAGTCTGCTTGAAAGATTCTCTCCCTCTGCCCCTCCCCCGAGCATGCTCACTCTCTCTTTCAAAATAAAAATAAAAAAAATAAATCTTTAGAAAATTAAAAGGAAAAATTCAGTTTGTTTGTTTTTTTTAAGATTTTATTTATTTATTGACAGAGAGAAACACTGAGCAGGGGAAGTGGGAAAGGGAGAAGCCGGCCTCCCGAGTAGGGAGGCAGAAGAGGGCCCTGATCCAGGACCTTGGGATCCTGATCTGAGACAAAGGCAGATACTTAACGACTGAGCCTCCCAGGCATTGGGAAAAATTCAGTTCTTTAGTCACAATAGCCACATTTCAAGTGCTCAACAGCCACATGTGGCTTCGTATCAGACAGGGCAGTTTTAGGCAAACATTCTTTTAAAGGAATTCCTTTGTGAGTATCCCAATTCGTGTTTCCACAAGATTTGTATTTATCTCTTCATTATACTTAGATTTCATTATGTGTGTGATGGGTTTTATATCTTTTTTTTTGGAATTAGGCTCTGTGATGTTAAAAAGGATATCACTCTTAGGCATCTTTATATTTCCAGGGCCTGGCACCATTCCTGACCAAAACAGGGGCTCCGGCAAGTTGTTACATTTAGTAAACAAACTAGTACTGTAGTGAGTTTAACTGCGGCCTCCCAAGAGGATTATGTCCAAGTCCTAATCCCTGGAACCTGTGAAGGTGACCTTATTTGGAATAAGGTTCTTTGCAGGTATAATTAAAGAATCTCAAGATGAGATCATCCTGGATTAGGATGGGCCCTAAATCCAATGACAGGTGTCCTTATAAGACACAGAAAAGGAGCTGTACTGAGATAACATAGAAGAAAAAGCCATGCGAAGATGGTAGCAAAAATGGTAGGGCAGCCCCCAACCGAGGAACACCAAGGACTGCCTGAAGCCATGAAAAGCTAGGAGAGGGGACTGGAATGGAGCCCCTCTCAGAAATGCCAGATAGAGCCAATTTTACCAACACCTTCCGGCCTCTAGACCTGTGAGAGAATTTCTGTTTAAAGCTACCACATTTGTGGCAATTTGTATAGCAGCCTTAAGAAAAAAGTAGTATCACGGCCACAGATCACAATCATGGCGGGAGGCAGACCTCTCACAGGAGCACCTGAGCTGCTAAAGCACCTCCCTGGATTTTATTAATAACCAAAGAGGGTTCTTGTGACTGGAATATAGAAAATACACCATAAGACTCTGAACATGATTTTAGAACAGGAGCAGGGAGATAATACACTCTTGTAACAGAACTAAAGATTTTTGATAGCCCAATGCAACATTTTACTAATGATTTAACATGAAGAGAACTCCATCAAATTAAATCTGGTAACCAAATGAATAAAATCTTTAAAAAAAAAAACTACCTAGACTTTTTTATACACAATGAGTCTTTTTTAAATCCATTCTGATAATTTCAGTTGTTTAATTGGTTTGTTTATACTATTTCTATTTCATGTCAAAAATAATTTAACACAGCAGGCCTGAACCTGCTAACCTTATCAAGGCCTGCTTGCAAGGCTGGTCCCTGGCTGGCATCTGAGAACTGGCCTGGTAAACAGTTGCCTACACTCATATAAAACTTTCCCTAAATGGTAAGAGTGGCCCACGGCACTTAAACTGACAAACAAAATGTATGCCGGACACCCGCTTTCCTTTGGAGCATCTAGAATTTCAGCAAATTTGAGCTTCCCTCATAGACAGCGCTTCACAAAAGTTGTTGCGACTTGTTACTGGGGGAATTCAGGGCATCCAGTGTGACTCCTGTAAGGGGAGTCTGCGAAGCTCAGGTCTGGTTTCTTTTAGATATTACCCCATGAGCCTTTTTCCCTCTGGTTGAGTCTGCTTTGGGTCCTTATAATGTAATAAATCTTAGCCACAAGGATAACTATAGCCTGAGTCCTATGAATCTTTCTTTGAAATATACTTTAACTTGGTAATAGCAATTTTAGTTAAATGTTTCACTTTAACAAAACACTTAAAATGAACGAACAGGGGGCACCTGCATGGCTTAGTGGGTTAAGTGTTTGCCTCTGGCTCAGGTCATGATGCTGGGGGGTCCTGGGAAAGAGCTCCGCTTGGGGTTCCCTGCTTGGTGGGAAGCCTACTTCTTCCTCTCCCTCTGCCCACCCACCCAGCTCGTTCTCAATCTCTCTCTCATAAATAAATAAAATCTTTATAATAAATGAGATAAAATAAAATAAAATGAACTAACGTTAAAAAGAAAGCTTTAAATTGAGGCTTCACAATTTCATATAATCACAAAGACCAAAAACCTACAGTATCATGTTTCAATTTATAAACTGAATGTCGTAAAATCTTAACTTACCTTAAGGATTATAAATAAAGAAAAACAGATTAGAGGAGCACCTGGCTGGCTCAGTCATAAAAGCATGTGATTCTTTAAAAAAAAAAAAAAAAATGGGGGCGCCTGGGTGGCTCAGTGAGTTGGGGTCTCTGCCTTTGGCTCAGGTTGTGATCCTGGGGTCCTGGGATTGAGCCCCGCATCGGGCTCTCTGCTCGGTGGGGCGCCTGCTTCCTCCTCTCTCTCTCTCTCTGCCTGCCTCTGCCTACTTGTGACCTCTCTCTGCCAAATAAATAAATAAAATCTTTAAAAAAAAAAAAAAAGTGGGGCACCTGGGTGGCTCAGTGGGTTAAAGCCTCTGCCTTCGGCTCGGGTCATGATTCCAGGGTCCTGGGATAGAGCCCCAAATCGGGTTCTCTGCTCCATAGGGAGCCTGCTTCCTCCTCTCTCTCTGCCTGCCTCTCTGCCTACTTGTGATCTCTATCTGTCAAATAAATAAATAAAATCTTTGAAAAACAAAATGTAATTCTTGATTTTGGGGTTGTGAGTTTGAGCCCCACATTGGGTGCAGAGATTACTTAAATAAAAATAAAACTTAAAAAAGAAAAACCAAAAAGATTAGGATGCAAAGGGGCTCCTGGGTGGCTCAGTTGGTTGAGCGTTGGACTCTTGGTTTCCATTTGGGTTATGATGTCAGGGTCATGGAATGGAGCCCTGCATCAGGCTCTGCACTCAGTGTGAAGATTCTCTCCCTCTCCATCTGCCTCTGCTCCTCCCCCTGTTCATGTGTGCTCTCTCTCTCTAAAATAAATAAAATCTTAAAAAAAAAAGATTAGGATAAAAGAAACTATTTAAAAAATTTTTTTTAAGATTTTATTTATTTATTTGACAGAGAGCACAAGCAGGCAGAGAGGCAGGCGGCTGGCGGGGGGGCGGGGCTCCCCGCTAAAGCAGAGAACCCGATGTGGGACTCGATCTGATGATCCTAGGATCATGACCTGAGCCAAAGGCAGACGCTTTAACCCACTGAGCCACCCTGGTGCCCCGAGAAATCAAAATTTTTAAAAATGATGAATCTAATATCTTTAATTGAATTTTTCAAATGTGTTTAAGCAACATGGTATTTTTAGATATTTTATTTTTATTTTTTATTATTTATTTATATTATTTTATTTATATTATTTATTTGATTTATTTTTTATTTAATTTATTTTTTTATTTCACATAACTGAAATCATTTCAATATGCACATTTAATTGCTGAGGTACACTACTACAATATAAACTGAATCAAGCTCAAAATGCAAGAGACATTTTGAGGCATTACAAAATACTGAAAAGGAAATTTTTTAAAAATACCGATTTCACAATTTCATGGTACAAATCGGTTACACAGCTTCCACTTCTGTAATAACAAGCTGCACATTTTTCCTGGGCTCCCTGTATAAGATTAGATTGTAGCCAGTGGAGTTTTCCTATAAAACAAGCTATATCAGCTTGAGCTGTTTGACTAATATTATATATGCCACTGCCCTTCAACCCTGAGCTGCTTCGATTCTGTGGGACTTGAATAATTTAATATATCTGTGTTCCACAGTTTCTCTCCCCCCACTTTTTTTAAGGTCATTTGATATATCTTCTGTTTAGAGTTAAACAAAAAAGGAAATGAACACTTGATACCCCATCTTCAATGTTGGAAATTCTGCACAAATTCAGCAGACAGCACCAAGGTGAGCTGGGCCTCCAATGCCTTCAGGACCAAGCATCAGTGAAGGGACACTGGACAGGAGAGCATCAAACTAGTTTGGGTGCAATCTTTTGTGGCTGAAAACAAAGTAAAAATGAATAATTTTTCATTTAATATATGTAACAAGAATACATAATAAACATTATTTTCCCCATTTTATAGATGAGGAAGGTAAAGTGAAATATAAACGGCCTTAAGAATATCAAATAGGTTTCAGTGCTGAGATTTAATCCCAAGACTCTTGATTCCAAAGCTTGTACAGATACGCCCACCCCACCTACAAGCACTATCTGATATTACAGAGAGTCTATAATTGAATGGAATCAAAATGACACTCAGAGCACATACTTCAGTAGGCCTTTGGACTAAAAACTATAAAAATGACAAAAGGTATTTTAAAAACATAAGTGGCTATTATTGCTGGAAAATGAGAAGCGTCCACCCTCAGTGGACATGAAATTTTAAGGGATTTAAAGATGGGATGACCACAGAGTTGGATCCACAGTTCAGGACCCTTGCGTCCCTGGATGCAGATTTTTAAAAGCCTAAGAATAGCAGAAGATGACAGCATGGAAAGAGGCAAGAAGCACCAGAGACAGTCTGAGGGCTAGGGCTCCCTCCTCCTCCAGCCCAGACGGCTGGAAAGCAGCTGTGGGTCCACTCCCAGGCGGACACAGTTAATACGACCAGAGACTCAGAGAAGTGCCCTTGGTGTCTAGCAGCAACTAAGATACCTTAGGAATGCCACCTCACTACTGTCTCCCGCACCCAGACCACACAACGCTCCATCCTGTTGCCAGTAAAGGGTAGAAGTCAATAGTATTTGGAGTCACACCAGCAGGACTCTCACATGACATCTGAGAAACACCAACACCCCAAAGAGTATTATGCAACCGGAAGGACAAAAACTAATACTGAAGGAAAATAAGCCAATACACCAAACATGAGATTCTGAAAGATGTGTGTCTAATATATTCAAAGAAATATGAGAGACTAAGTCACCTGTAAAAGAATATCTTTTGTGCAAAACAGTTTTGTTAATTCTTACATTAAAAAATGGAAACAATGTAAAAAACAGGACAGTAGAATGATGGCTTTAAAGTATTAAAAGATAAAACTTTATATGCAGAGATACTAAAAATATCTTTCAAAAATAAAGGCAAAACATTCAGTGCAGGACAAGATAGAGTAGCTACACTTCATATTCCCCCACTAAGTACAACTAAACATCCTGAACATTATATAAATAAATAAGACTAAAAGGTAGAGAGAAAATGGCAGATCAAGAAGGGATTTTGGGACCCAAGAAATGACATGATGTTGGGGTCCCTGGGTTTTCTTTTTCCCTCGTATATATCAACTATGTGTTAGAAAAGCCAGCAATATGGGGTACCTGGGTGGCTTAGTTGGTTAAGCGTCTCCCTTTGGCTCAGGTCACGATCCTGGAGTCCTGGGATAGAGCCCCACATCAGGCTCCCTGCTCAGCGAGGAGCCTGCTTCTCCCTCCCTCCTGCTGCTTCTTTCTCTCTCATTCTTACTCTCTCAAATAAATAAATAAAATCTTAAAAAAAAAAAAAAACCTTGAAAAAAAAAAAAGCCAGCAATCTGAAAATGTCAATGAATGCAGATTTTTTTTCCAAAGATTTTATTTATTGATTCATGGAAAGAGACAGTGAGGGAGGGAACACAAGCAGGGGGAGTGGGAGAGGGAGAAGCAGGATCCCCACCGAGCAGGGAGCTCAATGTGGGGCTTGATCCCAGGACTCTGGCATCATGACCCAAGCTGAAAGCAGACGCTTACCGTCTGAGTCACCCAGGCACCCCTGGATGCAGATTTTTAAAAGCCTAAGAATAGCGTGCTTTTTCCAGCAAAAGGACAGGAAAGGGGCAGCCTTACAAGACAGAAAATTTTGAGATAATAAACACCTTGCTCCAGCCAAACTCCATAAACAAAAAGTGTGACACCACCCCTACCCGTATCAGCAAAGTCTTAATAGGAAGCCTAGACTTACATCCTCTTCTAGGCTTTAACATAGCACAGTGCACCCTCCTATGAAGGTACTATCGTTGAAGGTTCAGTGGGGAACCTGACAGCCACTACAGTCCAGTAGAATAAAACATCCCTTCCATTCCCAATCTCCAGACTGTCAACAGAGGCCAAGTAGAGAACTTGGATTTCTACCTTATTGGGCAGCAATGAGATAGCACCTTTCTTTCTCTTGCCAGTGTGGTGTCAGAGAAGAACTCCTAAAAACAGAAGATTTAGGGGATGCCTGGGTGGCTCATTCAGTTGAGCGTAGTAGGGCTCTTGATTTTGGATCAGCCATGATCTCAGGGTCCTGGCATCAAGCCAGGCAACATGCTTTCTGCTCAGCGGGGAATCTACTTGAAGATTCTCCCTCCCTCTCTCTCTACCCCTCGTCCCTGCTCGCTATCATTCTCTAAAATAAGTAAATCTGGACACCTGGGTGGCTCAGTCATTAAGCATCTGCCTTCAGCTCAGGTCATGATCTTAGAGTCCTGGGATGGAATCCCACATTGGGCTCCCTGCTCAGTGGGGAGCCTGCTTCTCCCTCTACCCCATTACCCTGCTCATACGCTCACTCTCACTCTTTCTCTCTCAAGTAAAATAAAATAAAAATAAAATAATAAAATAATAATAAATAATAAATAATTAAAATAATAAAACAAAAAATAAAAATAAATAAATCTTAAAAACAACAACAACACAGAAGATTTAATAAGAGTCAGAGCCTCAAAAAATTGCTCACAATGTCCAGGATCCAATTTTAAAGAAATGTCATACCAAGAGCCATGAAAATGCCACTTGAATGAGAAAAGAAAACCATTATCAACACTAATATCTGCAATATCTAACAAGGATTTTTTAAAGCAACTATCACAAAAATGTTTCAGTGAGCAATTACGAACATGTTTGAAACAACTGAAAAAGTACAATTCAGCAAAGAAACAGAAGATTTAAAGAACCGAACAGAAGTTCTAGAACTGAGAAATATAATTACAAACTAAAAAACTCATTAGATGGGCCCAAAAGCAGAATGAAGAAGGGTGAGGGGGAGTAGCAGGGTATCAGTGAACTTGAATACAAATAATGGAAAGTACTCAATCTGAATGACAGACAAAATAGAGCAGCAGAAAAACAGAACCAAACCTCAGGAACCTCTGGGACTATAACAGAAGATCTAACATTCAGGGGCACCTGGGTGGTTCAGTGGGTTAAGCCTCTGCCTTGGCTTGGGATGATCTCAGGGTCCTGGGATCGAGCCCCACATCGAGCACCTCATCGGGCTCTCTGCTCAGCGGGGAGCCTGCTTCCCCCTCTCTCTCTGCCTGCCTCTCTGCCTACTTGTGATCTCTCTCTCTCTCTCTGTCAAATAAATAAATAAATAAATTTTAAAAATCTTTTAAAAAAATAAATAAAGCCATAATAAAATATGGCCATATGCTCCATTAGAATGGCTAAAATAAATATTTTAAGTTTTTAAAACTGACAATATCAAGTACTAGCAAACATGTCGAACTGCAACTCTTGTGCATTGCTAATGGGAAAACAGTACAAAAACTCTGGAAAAGTTTGGTAATTGTTTACAAAGTTAAATATTTACTCACTCTATAATCTAGCAGTCCCACTGGCTTAAAGGAGGTAAACTGGTAAAACTGTTTTACAAAGAATCTTTATGTGAGGAAGTTAAATGTGGGCAAATCCTAGAATCCAGGAATTCTGCAGTAGGGATAGTCTAAAGTAAGTCTGGCACATGTGGCATAGTTTTGGAATATAGGTGAGGTTTGGTGGGGTGAGGTTGGGAGCTGACAACCAAGAAAGAATTCATGAGATAAGAGAAGTTTCAAAAAGATCTTCATAAGCTAAAGAAGACACAGGATATCAGAGACCTCGCTATTGTCAAACGGAGATTATATTTCCGTTTAGCAAGTCATTAACATTAAGATAGTTAGGAGACAGGAGCTTCTGGGAGGATGATTATATTCTGCTTGCCTCAAGTATTTGTCAATGGGCTGCAGGTTATATGGACATTTAATTTTATCTACATTTCCTTCTGCCTTTGTTTCCCACATCACGGGTGCCCCCAGAAGACATGTGCTGGTTCAAAACACCACTGTTTATAATATCCCAAACTGGAAACAACCTATATGTCCTTTAACAGAATAGTGGAGAAATAAGTTGTTGCCTGCTTATTAAATGGAATATTATAAAGCAGCAAAAAATATTACAGCTATATACTTGGTCTTAGAATAATCCTGTTAAGACAACAGACAAGGATAATTAACAAAAGAAAGGCACTGAGGAAAACAGTATGAAAATAATTAGTATATAGAATCCAAAGACATGCAAAACTGATGTGGTAAACAAAGGCAGAAGAAAAATTATTAAATTTTCTTACTGCCTACAGACCCTTGACAAGTCCTTGAAACAGGCAGAGTGACAGTCCTCTAGGGACTCAACTGCCTTGATGTTAATATTTTGCTAAGGTCAAAAGTCAATCCTGGCCTGACACTCCTTCCCCCCAAAATCCTATAAGTCTACTTTAACACATAAAAATTCCTTCAGAAACTTCCCTTATCTCTAACCCCCTCAATCCCCCAGTATACGTGTTGGTAATCATCCCCCAAGCATATGGCTCACCAACATACATGTGAAGGGTCTCATGACTAAGGTTTTATTAGATGGTAATAAATGACTTTTTCCTAACAATAGCAGCCCCCCTTAAGGTTCTGGAAACCTTGCTTCCAAAATTCCTTAGAGACTTACACTATTCCTAACCCCTTCCAACTTGAAAGTATACAATGGGCCACTCCTCATGACCCCATGGTAGCTCTTTCTGCCCACAGGTCCTGTCCCCCTGCTTTAAAAAAATCATCTTTTTGCACCAAAGACATCTCAAGAATTCTTTCTTGGCTCTCGGCTTTGAACCCTAACATCTTTCCTACATCAAAACTATTCAATACATTTTGGGGGGGAGGAATAAAAACAATTTTAGTTAAACTCTAATGAAAAACAAGTAATTTAAAAGTATAAAATTCAAAACAGTAATGGGGGGTGGTTAATAATTGATACTATACCAAAGGTTATAAATCAGGGTAGAGTTCTATTAAGATTAGTGGTACATACACAGATTTTAGGTTAAGTAGTATTCTTATCACCTTCAAGACATGTTTTACAATATATCCCTTATATGTCATATTTCTTATTTTTAAAATGAAAAAACCACGACACATGAAAATCTTGATCATACAGAAAGTATCTGAGAGCCTGAGACAAAGCTCTGGACCCATTCCCACCCCTCTGAATTTAGGCTCATTCCAAGATGAGCTGTCAAAAAGGAACCAGTGCAAAAAGTGGTCAAGGGTATGACTAGGAAAAGGTAAAGAAAAACAAACGGCTGACTACACACAGGCAGCAGCAAAGTGTGACCAAGAGACAAAGGAAATCAATGAGGAAATATTTCAGACTGAAGTGTTCAAATTTAGTGAACCAAATAAAAGAAGAGCACAGAGAAGAGATGCAGATAAAAGGAAGAAGTAAAATTTCTGGAAAAGACACGTTTAAAGGTTTGAAATTATTTCCTCAGGGAGGCAGGAAATGGGGCAATAGAGAGAAGAAAGTTTTTGAGTAATAAAGCCTTGTGCAAGTTTGTCACTCTTGAAATATGTGAATGTACTGCCTTTAATTAAAAGCTTCCCCACCCCACCCCACCCCTCCACGTCTCACTACCCTTAAAGGTGTCCCTGCAGGCTGGTGCAGACGTCTCAGACCTGCGGGTCTAGGACTCCCCCGCCATCCCTGGCCTAAGAAAGCCTAGATCCCCTTATCTCCATCTCCCCAGATGCACTAGCGATTCCCCCACTGGAGCCAAGAATCTTGGCTCCCTCTATAATGAATCCTCCCCCCGCCCCCATAACAGTCCAAATCTCAGTCCCACTGTCCCCACACCCAAGGGCCCAGTTCTCGGTCGGTCCCAGTAGTGCGGCCCTCAGCCTCGGACCCGCTGCCGGTCCCGCCCCTCACCTCGAGATCCGAGTCTCCACGCTCCCGCTCTTCACATCCGGCACCTCGATCGTCCCTCTGAGCACCTAAAGGAGGGTGGAACGCGGGGAACTTGGCAGTTGTAGCTGAGGCAGTTGAGGCTTGTTTGCCATCACCATGGAAACCCCTGGCTGCGCGCCCTGGGCGGGGCCTCCGCGGGGCTGGGTGTAGCGCACCGCAGGCCAGTGTGCACAACTCCCGCCCCACGGGCGCACGCGGTGTTGGGCTTGCTGGGTCCCCGCTCGGCCCTGTACCCAGCACCCAGGAGCCCCAGATTGGGAGTCCGCGCCGCCGCCGGCCTGTTTCCCCGCAGAACCCCACCTCTCCGGGAAGATGGGGCTGGAAGTGGAGCGCGGCGGGGCGGGACCGCGGGGGCTGGCTCGGGTGGCTAGGCCGCAAGGGCGCCATTGTGACGCGCCCGGCCCGGAGCGGAGATCGGCCTGCCAAGCGTGTGCGGGAGCCGGGGCCTGCGGAGGGGGGCCGGAGGGCAGCGGCCGGCAGAGCGCTCCTGAGCCCCCGAAAGTACAGACTGAAAAACACCCCAAACAGTGAGCCCCAAACACGCCTGGGTCGAAGACCACCGTGAGAGGAGAAAATGGGAGCCATTTCCTGCCGGGGGAGAAAGAAGGAACCGAGAAGAGCGGAAACATAAAGGCGGCTCCAAGGGCGGAGTTTGAGGAGCGGGCGCGGGCTGTGCTCCCGGCTCTTGGGTCGCTACTCCGCACTATCGGTTCGCTTCTCCTGGCACCCGGTTCCCCTGGAGGGCAGGGCTTGGCCCTCTGGCCTGGTTCTCAGAGACAAGAGGGCGGGGGGGGGGGGGGTGCGGGCGGGAATGTTCGTTGCTGGAGAAACGCTCCAGTTCGATGTCATTTGAGTTCTTACTTCATCCAGGCCACCCGTGTTTTTGCTCTAAACGAGACAGACTGAACTTGTCAGCCCTTGATGGGGAGTTGCTCGTTAAGCACATGTACACAGCTGGAATTAGCAGTATCCCGGACCAGAGTTGCCATTTCTGTAGCAAAAGCTGCTAAGCAGTCTTCTGTTGCTTTCTGTCTTAATTATGATCAGGTGCCGCGCTAAGAAAAGCAGCTCTGAGAGCCACGTCTGGGAGCTGGCCTGAATGCCCTGATGAACGTAAGCAATGTCGTGGAATATTAACGTTAGAATGAGTTCTCTCTCTGACAGAGTAGAAGAAAATAAGACCACTTTAATTGTGCCTGAACAGATAAAAACAGACACTGTGCAAGCACAGAGATGACCAAACATCCTATCCCCAGCTAACGTGAGTGACTACTGCTTTAATGACAACTCTAGCCCTGCTCCATTCCTCCTGCTTTCTAATAGAAATTAAGCTAGTCCCTGAATTGCCCTTGCTTTCTGATTGCACCAGAACAAAACCTGTTTCCTTGGACCTTCCCCCAAATCACCTAACAGAAGCCCATATACTATAATGAACCCTCTTTAACACCCCCATCTTGAGACTCCCCATGGGGTGAGGTCTTCCCTCACTACAGCGGCTAATAACCCTTCATTGTTTGACCACAACTATGTCCGGTAGTCTTTGGTGGGCACCACCAGTATGAATAAACACGAATTTCAGAATTATAAGTAAGCATACACACAAAAATAAAACCTTACAGTCTGTACCAAGAAATAAAAACATTAATGTGAATGGTAAAATGGGGCAAGATCTTGGTATATAAAAAGCTTGCATTATAAATGCAATTTGGCTTGTGGGTTGGGTTCCAGAAAAGTAGAAGGACATTAGTGGTAAAATCAAATTGAAGTCTATAGTTTAAGAGTATTCTACCAATATGAATCTCTCTCCTTTTTTTTTTTTTTTTTTTTTTACATTTTATTTATTTGAGAAAGAGAGAGCACATGAGCATAGGGGTGGGGTAAAGGGAGAGAGAGAAATAGACTCCCCACTCAACAGCCCAGTGCAAGACTTTCTCCCAGGACCCTGGGATCATAATCTGAGCCCAAGGCAGACACTTAACTGACTGAGCCACCCAGACACTTCCAGTGTGAATTTCTTAGTTTTGACAAATGTGTCATGTTTATATCACACATTGAATATAGGAAAAACAGTAAAAGGTATGCAGGTATTCCCCGTACTATCTTTGCAACTTTTCTGTATATTTAAAATGATCCCAAAATAAAAATTTTATTCAAAAAAAAAAATGAATTGGGGCACCTGGGTGGCTCATGCAGTTAAGCATCTGGTTGAGCGTCCAACTCTTGGTTTCAGCTCAGGTCATGATTTCAGGGTCCTGGGAGCAAGCCTGGAGTTGGCTTGGGGATTCTTTCTCTCCTTCCCTCTCTGTTCTACCCCTGTGCCCGTGCTCTCTCTCACATAAATAAATAAATCTTTTTAAAAAATTATGAACAATTATCCTCCACGGAAGAGTTTTGGGGGTTTTTTTGCACTGGAGTGGTGGTGATGGCTATTATATCCTGAGTGACTCTGGTATGAGAGGCAAATACATTCATAACCACAGCTCTTCTGTCTCAAATCTAGCTTTTGGTTCTTCACACCCCGGCATGACAGGGTTTCTTCCTGGCTCCCCACACACCCCTCTGTCATGTAGCCCCCAGTCACTGAAAGTGACCCACACCTCATCCAGGTACTGCCCCACTACTTTATTGTCACATGGAAGTCAGTCAGTCCAGGATTTATGACTGCTTTCAGACTGGAAATAAGCTGTAAGTGGTAAAAACCGCAAAACGTACAGAAGTTTTGTCAAGGCAGCATTGTCAAATTAAAGGAAGAAACTGCCTCTTTTCTTCTGTAAACACATTAACATATTCCCTGAGCTCTCCTTGCTGAGGTGTTATGCATCTGCCAGGACCACCGCCCACCTTCCCACCCCCCTCCTCCCCCCACCCCCCAAACCCCTCCTCCCACCCCCCCTCCACTCACCCCCCACCTCCCCCCCCACCACGCACAGGAGTTTACTGACTCTGCAATGGAAGGCACAGGTTCTGATAGACCAACAAAACATAGAAAATAGGATACCAAAACTGAACACCAGATACTCGCTAGGGAAATGGGTATAACGCCTGGCTTTTTGTGGTAACAGTGAATAGACAGTGTCATTCAGGGTGTGCCTGGGTAGCACAGTTGGTTAAGCAAGAGACTCTTGGTTTTGGCTTATGTCTGGATCTCAGGCTCCTGATATTGAGCCCCTTGCTCAGCACGGAGTCTGCTAAAGTTCCTCTCCCCCTATCCCTTTACCCCCTCCCCATCTCATGCTCGATTGCTCTCTCTCTCTCTCTCTCATAAGTAAATCTTTTAAAAAAGGGAGGGGGAGCTTTCATTCAGGGAATCCTCCTGCAGTAAAAGAAAGATAGATGTATTAAGATATTGAGGGCAGAAGATATAAATAATAAAGCAACTGGCGAGGGTGAGGGGGGTGGGGGGGCTTCCTGGTTGGCGGAGTTGTGGTTAAGTGTCTGTCTTCAGCTCAGATCATGATTCCCAGTTCTTGGGATGATCTCCCTCCGTGTCAGGCTCCCTGCTCATTAGGGAGTCTGCTTCTCCCTCTCCCGGTCCCTCTGTGCTCTCCATCTCTCTCTCTCTCAAATAAAATCTTTAAAAAAAATTTTTTTAAGGGCACCTGGGTGGCTCAGTGGGTTAAAGCCTCTTCCTTGGGCTCAGGTCATGATCCCAGGATGCTGGGATCAAGCCCCAAGTCTGGCTCTCTGCTTAACGGGGAGCCTGCTTCCCTTCTTCTCTCTCTGCCTGCCTCTCTGCCTACTTGTGATCTCTGTCTGTCAAATAAATAAATAAAATCTTAAAAAAAATTTTTTTTAAACAATTGGGACCCCGGGAAGAGTTTATCTTCCGGAATCTGGTGATTTTCACTATGTTAGAGTGGAGGCTACCTCTACAGTAGTGCTATCCTATAGAAATAGAATGTAAGCCCTATACGTAATTTAAAATTTTTCTAGGAGCCACATTTACAAAAGTAGGAAGAAATAGGTTAAATTAATTTTATGTTTTTATTTGTTTCAACACACCCAAAATATTATTTCACATGTAATCAGTATATAAAATTATCAATGAGACACTTTTTATTATTTTTTACTGGATTAAATCTTTGAAACCTGGTGTGTATTTTCTACTGAACAACACATCTGAATACAGATGTTAAATTTTTATTGGGAATATTATTTATATTTTGTAAAACTTACAGTTAAAAAAGTAGATTCACATATCCATGTTGTTCCAAACATAGTTAAAAGTTTTCCAGTAACTGAATTATCAGTATTTAAATTTAAATTAAGGCAAGCGTGTGAAGAAATTGGAATTCTTGTGTGTTGCCAACAGGAATGCAAAATGGTACAGCCAGTGTGGAAAACAGTATGGCAAATACTAAAAAAATTAAAAAAGAATTACCATGTAATCCAGCAATTACATTTCTGGATATACTCAAAATAAGATCTGAAAGCTATTTGTACACCAATGTTCATAGCAGCATTTTTGACAATAGTCAAAAGGTGGAAGCAACCCAATTTATTGATAGATGAATGACAGCCCTAAAAGGGGAGGACATTCTGGGGCACCTGGGTGGCTCAGTCAGTTAAGCGTCCAACTCTTGATACTTGGCTCAGGTCATGATCTCGGTCCTGAGACTGAGTCCTACATCTGGAGCTCAGCAGATTCCCTCTCTCTTCCTCCCTTTGCCCCCTCCCTGCTATGCTCTCTCTAAAAAAAAAAAAAGCAGCAGCAGCAGAAGAAGGAAATTTAAGACATGCTACTACATGGAGGAAACAAGGACATCACGCTGCATGAAATAAGCCACTCACAAAAAGACAAATATAGCATGATTCCACATAGATGAGGTATCAAAAGTACTCAGATTCATACCACCAGAAAGAAGGATGGTGATGTTGCCAGGGACTGTGGGGAGGCAGGAAATGGGGAATTATTTACTATGTATAGAGTTTCAGGCTTTCAAGACAAAAAGACTACGGAACTTGCTTGCACAACACTGAATGTACTTAACAACTACTGATTTTTTTAAGGCTTTTTATTTATTTATTTTTAAAAGATTTTGTTTATTTATTTGACAGACAGAGATCACAAGTAGGCAGAGAGGCAGGCAGAGAGAGAAGGGAAGCAGGCTCACCGCTGAGCAGAGAGCCCGATGCAGGGCTTGATGCAGGACTCAATCCCAGGACCCCGAGACCATGACCTGAGCTGAAGGCAGAGGCTTTAACCCACTGAGCCACCCAGGTGCCCCTTTTAAAGACTTTTAAAAAGATTTTATTTATTTGAGAGAGAGTACAAGCAGGGGGAGCAGCAAGGAGAGGAAGAAGCAGGCTCCTGCTGAGCAGAGAGCCTGACACAGGGCTCTATCCCAGGACCCTGGGACCATGACCTGAGCCGAAGGCAAACGCCAACCAACTGAGCCACCCAGGCGCCCCAATACTACTGATTTTAGAGAATGGTTAAGACGGTCAACTTTATGGTGTGTATTTTATAATTAAAATGAAAAGTCAGGGGTGCCGGGGTGATGTCTCATTCAGTTAAGTGTCCAACTCTTAATTTCAGCCTAGATCATGATCTCAGGGTCACGAGATTAAAGGTTTTGAGATTGAGCCACACATTGGGCTCTGTGCTGAGCACTGCACTGAGTGCGGAGTCAGCTTGGGATTCTCTCTCCCTCTGCTCCTTGCCCTAACCCCCATAAGTAAACAAATTAAATTTTTTTTAAAGTCAGGGGCACCTGGCTGGCTCAGTCAGTAGAGCATATAACTCTTGATCTTGGGTCATAAGTTTGAGCCTCACATTGGGTGTAGAGATTACTTTTAAAAAATAAAACCCAGGGGCGTCTGGGTGGCTCAGTGGGTTAAGGCCTCTGCCTTCAGCTCAGGTCATGATCCCGGGGTCCTGGGATGGAGCCTCCCATCTGGCTCTCTGCTCAGCGGGAGTCCTGCTTCCTCTTCTCTCTCTGCCTGCTTCTCTGCCTACTTGGGATCTCTGTCTGTCAAATAAATAAAATTTTAAAAAATAATAAAAGAATATTAAAAAGTCAGGTCCTCCGTCCCACTAGCCACATTTCAAGTGCTCAACAGCCCTGTGTGAGTAAATGGCCCCCTTATCACACAGTGCAGCTTTAGGCTAAGAAAGGAGGAACTGAAATGCTACTATCTTCAACTGTCACTTTGAAAGGGCCATCTGTTGTGGCTCTGTCTCTGCTCTAAGTCACTGGCTTTCTTCACTCTGCCTGGAGGGCTAGAACCCGTTACCTAAGTCTTGCCAGTTAGAAATACCCAGAATAGGGGCGCCTGGGTGGCTCAGTGGGTTAAAGCCTCTGCCTTCGGCTCAGGTCATGATCTCAGGGTCCTGGGATCAAGCCCCGCATCGGGCTCTCTGCTTGGCGGGGAGCCTGCTTCCTCCTCTCTCTCTCTCTGTCTACTTGTGATCTCTGTCTGTCAAATAAATAAATAAAATCTTTAAAAAAAAAAAAAAAAAAAAAAAAAAAGAAATACCCAGAATAAGCTTTGGCTTCCTTTAGGGAGTTTCACTTGAATACAGAGGGCAGGCAGGCTAATTGTTAGCTATCTACTTTGACTCTGTGGGTGTAATATTTCTCAAAGGGAGGCCCAAGAGACTTCCTCTAACTCCAGTTGTCACCCCGTGAAAGTTTATTCCAAAATGGATTGTTTAACACTGAAATCACTGTGATCCAATGAATAGGATTTGAAAGCAATTTTTATAAAGTCTCATTTGTGAATAGCACAGAGATTTGACATCTCAGGTGCAGAAAGAAAGGTGAAGGAGCTAAATGAGGCATCATCAAGGTTTGCCCTTGACTTTGCCTTTAGGGCTTAACTGTGATTTGCTTTTATTCACAGTTCCTAGTATACTTTACATTTCCTATCAGGTGCTCAATATATATTTTAGATAAAGATTAGAGTTTTTTCATTTTTATTTTAAATTTGTTTTTTGAGAGAGAGAGTGTGAACAGAGCTGGGGTGGGGGTGGGGGATGTAGAGAGGGAGGGAAAAAATCTTAAGCAGGCTCTGTGCCCAGCGTGGAGCTAGACATGGGGCTCGATCTCATGACCCTGAGATCATGAGCTGAGCTCAATGGGCACTTAACTGACTGAGCCACCCAGGCACCCCTAGAGTTGTTTTTATAGTAATCGTATTTTATTACTATGTGATTCAGTTTTTCTATTCTCAAAGTCTTTTTAGTTAACGTGGCTCCTGAGAATTTTTATCCTTTTCTGAAAAGGCATAATATATAATAAGCCTGATAAGAAACACATTTTGCCTTTTCAGAAAAGATCGAAAATCCCTTGGCTTGGTGGTAAGCTCTCTAAATGCAAAGACGTAACAATTTAATTCTCTTTGTCTTCCATACCATTAAGCACAGGGCTCAAATAAGTTCTCAGTAAATTTTTGCTGATGGCCAGAAATGCTTTTTCTATAGGTGTTAATGTGTTTTTAAATGACATTATCCAGTTTTATTTAACAAGGGTTAAATGTCTTTTTGCTCACCAGTAATCAAGGGCGGGCACCAAGTTTAGCTTAGTCTCTGAGTATCCAGAACAGCTGGGATGGTCTCCTGCCTGAAGGACGGACTCAAGTAGTATTGAATAGATAAGTAAATGAAAGCTAACTATTTTTTTTTAAGTGAACTGCTTTAAAATGAGTAGAGGTGGCGCCTGGCTGGCTCAAGTCAGTAGAGCATGTGACTCTTGATCTTGAGGTCAGGAGTTCAAATCTCACATTGGGCAGAGAGATGACTTAAAAAAAAAAAAAGACAAACACACACCAACAAAAAAAGAAAACAAAAAATAAAGATGTACTTTATGGGGCGCCTGGTTTACTCAGTAGGTAGAACATGTGACTCTCGATCTCTGGGGGTTGTAAATTCTTTTTTTTTTTAAAGATTGAACTTATTTATTTGACAGATCACAAGTAAGCAGAGAGGCAGGGGGTGGGGGGGGAGCGGAAGCAGACTCCCTGCTGAGCAGAGAGCCCAATGTGGGGCTAGATCCTAGGACCTTGAGACTATGACCTGAGCCGAAGGCAGAGGCTTAACCCAGGCCTTGGGTTGTAAATTCAAGCCCCACGCTGGGTGTGGAGATTATTTAAAAATAAAATCTTTAAAAAAATAAAAATAAAACAAAATGAGTAGATAATTGCATTTCTTAATCCTTAAGAAGAACTTCCATATAAAAGTTAGATTGTTGACATCCTCTCAGATTTTATAAACATAAAGCCACATTTAAAGGGCACGGTTGCCTGAATACATTCAGCACCAGAAGAGTCATGCTCACAGGAGCTCAGCCACAGAAATGGAGGCCTCTGTCAGTTATGGTGAAGACGAATGAAAACCAACTTTGTGACTTCTAAGTCAGCCAACATCCTAATAGGAAATGAAGACTTTATAGTTCACATTTTCAGGAAATGCCAAAATGCTTTTCATTGCATTTACAGATTTCAGTAGATTTATTTGTAGATTGATCATTCATGATTGCGTTGTAGACTGACTCAGGCTACCCTCTCACTTAGAAGATAATAGGAAGGTCCTTAGCAATATTAACTTGTTGGTTGTCAATTAGCAGGACTCGGACTGGCCAGGACAGAAGAGTCATTGTTAAGACCCCTTATTTCAGGGTCGAGGAGATTCAGCCCAGGAAGTTAAATGACTTTTCCAAAGTCACCCAAACAGTAAATTGTTGCACAGAAACCCAGAATGTTTAGGACCCATTCTAGTGATCCTCTTAAGCCAGACTGATTCTTTGCTCTGTGTGTGTGTGTGTGTGTGTGCTTGTGCGTCCCTCACTCCATACAGTAGCGTGAAACGGTCAAAGTGACCATGCAAGCTGAAACTGTGCAAAGCGATCTTATGGATCTATGGGGAAAAATTATATTATTTCTGTGATCTTTAAAATTTTTGCCAAAACATTAAAAATGCTCTAAGTGTATTGGGAAATGAAAGCAACATTAAAACTAATATTTATTTTTGTACTCTGTAACTTATTAGAAACGTCGAGAATTACAGTGTTTTATTTGTATAACCTTACCAAGAATAGCCTGAACAATGCTTGCCTCTTATTTTCATTGTATAGCGTATGACAGAAAGAGCATCTTTTCCATTTTTCTCTCAATTGTCATACTCCTTTATAAATTTGGATCCCCTTCCAACATTTTATCATTCACACTTTTAATGTTAAGAAATATCTTCAAGAATCCCCAGCATAAAGTTGTTTTGCCAGCATCATCTCTTTTAAGACATCTTTAACCTTTTCATCATAAACACTTTCCCTATGTTAAATTCTCCTTGGACAAGTTCCTCTGGCTGCAGATCTGCAGTCTCTTGGACAACAGCAATGATCAACATTCCCTGTCAGCTCTTTTGGATATAACTCCACTTAGGCTCAGTTCCAATTTCACTCCCAGCATTAACACTTTTTATTTATTTGCTGCACTTTTGTCTTTGTTGATCAATTCCCTCTTTTGATCATCCATTTTTTTTTTTTGAAACGTCTCATAGGTTTATTTTGGAAGACAAGAAGTGACCCAATCACATGCTTTTCTGTCCATATGTGAGCTAAGCAACAGACTCAAAGTGACCACTGGCAGACTATCAGAGAGTTTACATGCCTTGTCACTTACCACGATACACATCCTTTATTTATATAGTGATCTGTGACCTGAAGAACTAGGAGCAGAGTTTATATTTTATGCAATTACAGTTGATACAATGTTGTAACTAAAATTTGCACCATGTTTTTGAGGAACTGTTATGCAACTAAACTATGGTGAGTGTAATTTGTGCATAAGAGAACCCTTCAAAGTGAGATCTGGCTATGTCCAGGTATGATTTACTAGAGAGTTTAAGAAGAACATAGACTTGGGTTTTGTTAGAATGGTTTAAATTCAGGATAACCATGGGTGCGTGGGTGGCTCAATCACTCAAGCCTCTGCCTTTGGCTCAGGTCACAATCCCAGGGTTCTGGATTGAGTCCAGCATTGGGCTCCCTGCTTAGCACAGAGTCTGCTTCTCCTTCTCCCTCTGCCGCCTCCTCCCTGCTCATGCTCTGTCTCTGTCTCTCACTGTAATATAAGTAAATAAAATCTTTTTTTTAAAAAGTAAATAAATAAATTCAGGATAACCACTGTCAATCTTTTAAAAGAGAAAGGTAAGCAATTTGCCAGTAAAATCAAGTTTATTTGGGAATGGAAGAAGAATGGCAATGTGGGACAAGCACACTATGGCAAACCATAGGCAAGTACAGAGAAGAATGGAGAAGAGCATACTTTGTAGAGGAAAGAAGGAAGTTGGGAGGAGGTTTATTAAACAAAAGTCCATTGGAGGAAAATGGGAGTTCATTGGCTGCCTGCAAAGCAGTGGTGACCTTTCATTGGTTACTGAGCTGAAAGGAAATTTTCCTCCTGCTGGATTTTGCAAGCTGTAAGGAGTGGTGGGTGTGAGTCCTCCCTTCATGACTTCCTAATTCTGAGTTAGGTTTCCTTAACACATTTTCACATCTTAGACACGTCCCTCACTTGTAAAGATAAAACTATCCCATCTCTCAGGTTACTATGAGAAGTAGTGATCACATCAAGTTCTTGTTTCACAGCACTGGGCAAATAACTGCCAGGCTTGTGAGTAGTAGTAGTAGCAGCAGAAATAGAATCAAAATTTTCTATAGGCAATTCCAAAATTACTTTTACATTCTTATTGTTATTAAGTAGGAAGATAAAATACTTTGTGGAAGCATATCTCTTCACCTTCCTGCAGTCTGAAACCTCCTAGAACTACTTAAGATGTCCAGTTTTGAGGGGGTGGGGAAGGAAGTTAATATCTAGAGGAAGGTACCAGGGAGAAGGTGGAACTGGGGTGTTAGGTGAGGAAAAGGATGGCGTTTTGTGCAATGATCTGTGTTTCTCTGAGTCACATCTACATGGTATCTTTATAATTTGGATTGGAACAATGTCCAGAACATTATCTAGTCTGTTTTTTTTAATCTTTTTTTAAAATTTTGACAGAGAGATCACAAGTAGACAGAGAGGCAGGCGGTGGCGGGGGGGGGGGGGGCGGGGAGCAGGTTCCCAGCCGAGCAGGGAGCCTGATGCGGGGCTCAATCCCAGGACCCTGAGATCATGACCTGAGCTGAAGGCAGAGGCTTAACCCACTAAGCCACCCAGGCACCCCATTATCTAGTCTGTTAACAAGTGCAAGAATAGGGGCAGCTGGGTGGTTCAGTCAGTTGAACATCTGACTCTTGATTTTAGCTCAGGTCCTGATCTCAGCGTCCTGGGATTGAGGCCTCATCAGACTGCATGCTCAGCGTAGCATCTGCTTGAGAATTCTCTCCCTCTCCCTCTGCTGCTGCTCCTGCTTGTGTTCCCTCTCTAAAATAAATAAATATATCTTTAAAAAACAAATGCAAAAATAAATACATTCCAAGGGCCCTTGGCTGGCTCAGTCAGTAGAGCATGGGACCCTTAATCTCAGAGTAGTGAGTTCTAACCCCATGTTAGGTCTAAAGATTACTTAGAGAAAGAGAAAGGGAGAGAGAGAATAAATACATTCCAGTAACAACTAACATATTATCTTTTTGATATCTGTAATTTTAGGTTTTTTTTTAAGATTTTATTTATTTATTTGACAGAGAGGAGCACAGCAAGAGAGGGAGCACAAGCAGGGGGAGTAGGAGTGGGAGAAGCAGGATCCCTGCCGAGCAGGGAGCCTGATGTGTGCCTCAATCCCGGGAGCCTGGGATCATGACCTGAGCCAAAGGCAGATGCTTAACAACTGAGCCACACAGGTGCCCCATCTGTAATTTTAGTTTTCTTTATCACTGTTCTTTTTTTTTTTTTTTAAGATTTTATTTATTGGGGTGCCTGGGTGGCTCATTAAGCGTCTGCCTTTGGCTCAGGTCATGATCCCTGGGTCATGGGATCGAGCCCCGCATCAGGCTCCCTGCTCAGGGGGGAAGCCTGCTTCTCCCTCTCCCACTCCCCCTGTTTGTGTTCCCTCTCTCGCTGTGTCCCTCTCTGTCAAATAAATAAATAAAATCTTTTTTAAAAAAAGAGATTTATTTATTTACTTGACAGAGAGAGACTTTGAGAAAGGGAACACAAGCAGCGAGAGTGGGAGAGGGAGAAACAGGCTCCCCGCTGAGCAGGGAGCCCGATGCGATACTCTAGCTCAGGACCCTGGGTCCGTGACCCAAGCCTAAGGCAGATACTCAATGACCAAGCCACCCAGACACTACTTACTGTTCTTTTCTAAGAGCGTATATATGCAAGTGTGTGTGTGTATATATATATATATATACAGATATATATATAGGTTGACTAGTCATAGGCATTAAGAATAAAAAGGCAAATGACTCATAGTCTTTAATATTTTATTCCTAGTTGTTATCAAGTGGTCATTAAGGAAGCATAAGAACTTTCTCTCTGACGAGGGATTGTTCCTCAGATTCTGGTGGTAGTCGATGAAATTAACACTGATATTGGGCAGTTAAGACCTGTAAAAGCAGGAAGAGACAACTTGATTCAGAAGGGTACCCAGATGACCTACAAGTGAAGTCACTACAATGAAGCTCCTAAGTTTGGAGTGTGATCCTTGCTCAGCATTTTGAGATGATTTCCAGTGCTTGTGACCTTGATAAAATATAGACTTTGATTAAAAAATGCCCTAGAGTTCTCCCTACTACTTTTTTTGGTAACTGAAAGGTGGCCTCGAGGGTTTTTTTTGGTTCATGAATTTTCCCTCTGACGTAGGAAACAATCCACAGGAAAGGACCTTCCTGGCACCAAGGAACAAAGGCTAATGAATTTGGGAAATGTAACTCTTGATCAGTGATGCTTTTAGAGACAAATCTTGCCCAAAAGGGAGAAATGTGAAAATTAATAGAGGAAACCTGAACTAAAATTGGAGTTGGGAAGACTTCTAGAGAAAGCTCTCATCCCCTACCACCACTAGTCAGTTATCTCAAACAGTTATCCCAAATAGTTATCCCTTCCTATCCCGACTGGAAGATGTCACTACTTTACTACCCTCCCAAGAAGAAGGAAAATGTTCCTCTGCCCAGCAACAAGGCCAAACAATGGAAAATGCTGCAGCTCAGCCAATGAAAAGCCACTGTCACCCTGAACTCTTATTTTCTTCCAATGAACCTTCAATTTTCCTTTGCCAATGACTTCCTTGCCTCACCCTCCTTTTTTTTTTTTTAAGATTTTATTTATTTATTTGACAGACAGAGATCACAAGTAGGCAGAGAGGAGGCAGAGAGAGAGAGAGAGGAGGAAACAGACTCCCCGCTAAGCAGAGAGCCCGACGCGGGGCTCAATCCCAGGACCCTGGGATCATGACCTGAGCCGAAGGCAGAGGCTCTAACCCACTGAGCCACCCAGGTGCCCCCCTCACCCTCCTTTTTATAACAGCCTTCTGTTTTGTAAAACTCCTTGGAGTAACTCTTTGCTTGATGAGATACTGCTTGATTCATGAATCACTTAAAGCCAATTTAATCTTCAGATTTACTCAGTAGCATTTTGTTTTTTTAACAGGAGAAACCATGAAGAAAGGACAAAGGGCAGGAATAACTGCAACAGGTGTTTATCCCAATATTCAGAAGAGTGGGAGCATGAAGAAAACCTTGTTAACACTTTCAGGTACGTTCTTACAGAAATTCTTCATGTATGTCGATATATATTACACATTTGATGTAAATACCAAAATACATCATTTTAGGAAAATGTACACAAAAACCACTCTTTTTTTTTTAAGATTTTATTTATTTATTTGACAGACAGAGATCACAAGTAGGCAAAGAGGCAGGCAGAGAGAGAGGAGGAAGCAGGCTTCCTGCTGAGCAGAGAGCCCGATGTGGGGCTCGATCCTAAGACCTTGGGATCCTGACCTGAGCTGAAGGCAGAAGCTTTAACCCACTGAGCCACCAAGAGTGCCCCAAGACCACTCTTTAAAAAAAAAGTGGGGGGGGGGATTTCTGCTAGGGGCTCCTGGGTGGTTCAGTTAGTTAAATGTCTAACTCTCGATTTTGGCTCAGGTCATGATCGCAGGGTCATGAGACTGAGCTCTGTGTCAGGTACTGTGCTGGGCATGCCGGGAAAGCATGTCAGGAAAGTAGCAGAGTGAACTGCTTGTCTGATCAGGTGATTTATTTCTCTCAGTATATGAAGCAGGAGGGCGCTGAGAACTCAGCCATGTCATTAAGTAAGCATTTATTGTATAAGCACAACTAAAAATTTTAAGTGGCCTTCCGTATTTATCAAGGTTCAAAGAGAGGAAAAGTACCACCAGGTAATGTGTATGTGTAATTTGTTACAGGGATTTGAGCTTTATGCCACTGTGGGAGCTGGTTAAGCAGTCTCTGTCTAAAAGGGAAGATGGAGGGGCACCTGGGTGGCTCAGTGGTTTAAGCCTCTGCCCTGGGCTTGGGTCATGATCTTGGGGTCCTGGGATCGAGCCCCGCAACGGGCTCTCTGCTCTTTGTTTATTTATTCGAATAAATAAAATCTTTAAAAAAAAATAGAAGGGAAGATGGATATAAAGCCAGGGACAGCCAGAACATCTGGAACTCAAGTCAGAGATGAAGCTAAAATTCGCCTTAGCTCTCCCTGTTCTTGCCTCTACCTTGGTAATGTGGGCATCTAGCAGAAGACCTTCCTGAGCTAAACACACACCTGGCCCAGGAGTTGGGGAAGTTAAAGGAGAATATAGGAAGGTATATATAGCAGCTATAAGGCTGGCTTCTGCCACCCACCAATGATGATAAGGAACAGCCCATTCTGCTCCCTGAAACCTCACACAAGGATCTCTCTTGGGAGTCCCCTCCCCAAATGTAAACACACAGGGAAGGGAATTCTGGGCAATATCCTTCAGCTTATCCAGGCTGCCACAGCATGAAGCCACTGACCCTGGTTTCTTTATAGTACTCCATGTGCCCCCCCCTCTTGGTATGCCCTGACAAGAGCAAGAGTTTATTTAGCACATTTTAGTGATTCTTGATTTGATACTGTGATACAGGTAATTTTTGTTTTTTACTTTCTTGTACAAAGAGTGAGACTTATCCACTGTTTTTTTTTTCTCTCTCTCTCTCATTGCCACCCACATACCAAACCACTTTGCTCAACTGATCTTCTTTAACTGTCCCCCATTTTTTTTTCTGTTATAGGTCAAAAATATTGAAATTCAACATTATTAACTCCTATTATGAAGATAAAAATCTCAAAGTTTTTCCAGTTTTGCAGGATAACATCTGGGTTTGTTTGTTTTTATAAATAAAGTAGTCAAAATGTACATGTTAGCAGGACACCATTGCAGCTTAATAACTCTCAAGTGAAAAAAAAAAAAAGAACTTCTGAGAAAAGCATAGATAATGAAAATGCTTAGCATATATTCAGCTCTCAGAGGGAGGACTGGAATCCACATGGCCTCTGCTCACACTTCTGTCCTATCACTTCTTCCCCACATGCAGTGCGGCTCAGGAATCACTTGGCAACACTCACTCCTTTCTCATTTGCCTTTGGGGAGCACAAAGTCTGCTGTGAAGAATTGGAGGCAGGAGAGGCTGCTCCCTAATAAGGGGTTAGTATTCAGGGGAGTTGTGGGGCTGACACAGGGACCTCAGTGCAAGCTCCCTCCCACACACCCAACCATGATGGTTTTGAAAGAGAAGTTGAAGTGGGAAGGAATCGTTTTCACCATAGCACCTTGGCTGAGGTGTGGTGAGGTCAGGCACTGATCAAGAGAAAGAAAATAGGGGCGCCTGGGTGGCTCAGTGGGTTAAAGCCTCTGCCTTCGGCTCAGGTCATGATCCCGGGGTCCTGGGATCGAGCCCCTTATCGGGCTCTCACTCCGCGGAGAGCCTGCTTCCTCCTCTCTCTCTGCCTGCCTCTCTGCCTACTTGTGATCTCTGTCAAATAAATAAAAATCTTAAAAAAAAAAAAAAGAGAAAGAAAATAGTTTGAGTTTTCTGTACTCAACAGCTCTCAGAGGAGAACACACCAGGCCACCCAACACCACTCAGAGGAAGCACCAGTTTGGTCAAAAGGCAGAACGAGGGGTAACTGTGGGCAAGCACCTTTATTCTGGTCTTTGCGGGAAGGAAAGGGTTAGACGAGGCAAACAGGTTTAGGATTGGCTAATTGGAATGATTTCACCAGGCTCTAGGTTCCCAGGGCTATCCCAGGATACCTGATCCTTGACCCTGGCATAATCAGAGTGGTGTATGGTGGTCCAGAGTATATAATTCAGATAAGGGAGATGTTTGGTGTTGTGGACTTAATGGGTCATTCAAGAAGAACTGACCACCTTCTAGCCAGGGCCTCAAAACTGGATCAAGATACATCTACCCATTCTGTATCACAGCAAGCAATATTCTTTCAAAAAATATATGTAAATTATCATACATTTTGTTACTTCTCTGATCCCCAAACTTTAATGCTTCCCATTGACTCTCCTGGGATGAAATATTTTATAATTCAAAAACTGTATTATAGTAATTGCTTTTTAAAGAGTTGAAAAGCACCACATGCAGTCCAAATGAAGTTTTCTGACTCTCCTGAGCCCCACAGAAATGAAGGCATCTAACTGTACATAGTTTTGTATATAGGCATCTTCTGTACATAGTTTCTAATCAAGCTAAAAGCTTACAACTCCGAATGAAAACAGAGAGACCTAGTTCACTAATGTCCAAGCCAGGGCTTTTTCTTGCTCACCCTGATTAGGAGATAGTCAAAGGGACTGCCCAGTATCACCCAGTCCACCAGCAGTCTTTTGCTAGGCCAAAAAAAAAAAAAAAAACCCACAAAAACAAAACAAACCCAATTCAAGCAAGTAACTATTAAGCTCAGAGAGATGTCATAATTCCTCTTTCACTTCTTAATATGAAGTGCTGTTTGAAATAACTGTAAAGTAATCCTTGAAATGAGGGCAAATAACCCAAGGGACCCGCCTTCTGGGGTGATGACTTACTTCTTGAAGCACTGGTGCTGCTTCAAAGTACATTTTTCTTTTTTTTATTAACATAAAATTGGCATATAACATTGTATTCATGTCAGGTGTAGACATAATTCAATATCTGCATATACTACAAAGTGACCACATTTCTAACTACCATACAACTGACCTCTTTCACAAAGGTGTATTTTTCTATATTGGTCAGGAAAATTCTTCAGATGAGGTTGTGACTGCTGAACCAGCCTTCATTCCACTTGGGTTATCTCATCCCTCAATCTCTGCCTACTAGAGCACCTGACCTCAAGGAGAAACATTACACTTGGACAGGCTCTATGCTGCTGCTGGACAGTTCAATTTGCTTTTTTACTTCATTCTTTCCTTCTCTCAATGGGAAAGGAAGCCAGAAAAGGGGCTCGTGAACCAGCCTAGAAGATCTCTCTCTTTTGGGTTCAAGAGTGCAGCTAAGAGTTAAGAGTGTGTACCACAGAACCAGAGTGCTTCAGTGTGCCATCTGTAGGTGTCTGTGACTCTGCACTTCAGTTCCTTTCCACGAAATGGTGATGGTAGTAACATCTACTGCTGGATTGCTATGATGTTAAATGAAATTGAGTATTCAGAAGCAGTGCAAACCACAGTGAAGGTGCAATACGTGTAAACTACTGTAATCCTCATTGCTATCTGACAGGTACTATGGCTTTGAATAAAAGCCTTCTCTGAGCCTCAGGAATCCTGCCTATCCATCAGCACTCTCCTGAGGAAGGTGCGGGGGCTGTGGGGGGCAAAGCTTAATGGGTAAAGTGTTCTTTCAAGGGGGTATTAACTGGATAATTTTAATAGACTCCAGACAATACAAACTTCGGCACTGTTTGTTATGGATGAGTGGCTTCCACAGAGGAGCCTATATCTGAAACTTAAAAATATTTATTGAAAGGAATTAAATTTGTGATAATCTATTCACATAAATAACAGGGAATATAAAAGCAGGTCAGTCTCTGTGAGAGGGTACATCTTGGGGCGATCTTCACTTGTGGTGAATTCAATTGTTTTTAAACCACAAACATTAAAGGTGCATCTCTCTGTAGGTACTCCCAACAATTAAAAAAAAAACAAAACATGTCTCTTTAGATTTCAGAGCTTAGGTGAGACACCTTTTGTGGACACAGAGGTGAAAAGAATGGAGGCCCTAAGACCCTACAGCTGAGGTGGTCCAAGTAGACCGGGTGTAGGCAAACATTTTCCAGTTGGTGAGATGGACATTTGTGGAAAAGGCCTGGATCTGTGGTACCAGTATGAGCAATTCCAGCCCTCACTGTGAAAGAGGGTCTACATGTGACCATGCTGGTTCCCATCTCTGGAAAAAAGCATAGTGGGCACCTGTGATGACTCCTAAAACCAGAGGGAGGCTCATAATCAGGCCAAGGTCCTAGTCTTTCATTCAGGGAAGCCATCAAAGATTATTGCATCGTTGATGAATAATGGAGAACTGTCAGACTTGAAGGGATTTAAGAGCCCGTTTGGCTGAGTATCTCTTAACGGACTACATGATGATATCTTCTTGGACCTGGCTTCACAGTCTCTTCATTCTGAAGCACTATTTTTTTGATATAATTTTAATATTTGCCTCAGATTGGCTGCTTGCATTTTCTCTCCAGAACCAGACTTTATACAGTGTGAGCTGTGATGGAGTCATCATGGGTTTCTTAAGAACACCTGATTTTTGTAGGACCCATTTTCTGTAATTTTGTCTTAATTTTCTCCTTGTACATTTTCACCTCCTCTGACAGCTCTTGCTTTTACTTTACCCATTTTTCTTTCCTGGAGTCAGCTTCTTTTGACAAACCGCTCTTTCCTCTACTATTGTCATCCACTCATAATCTGCCACTATTCCAAGCATTCCCCTAATATAACGAGTGATTGTAAAATAATTTGGTCTGCTAAACCTGTGATGAATGCCTTGATCTTTTCCTATTTATGAAGAGTCTCCAAAAATTAAAATGGTAATAATTACTAACCCCATAACATATCAAGAAAATCTCCACCTGGTAGCCATTTCCACCCACCCTGTAGCCTAAGGTGTTCTGTGACTGAAAACTTTGCATTCTCCCTGGGTCTTCTGGGTCACCTTCAGGGACTGGGAGATTTTCAGCCCAAGTGATAATCATGTGAGCCACCTCAGTAAACCCGTTAATCCTTCTCTAAATCCTGCAATCGAAGCCGCCTTTATCTGTTTCGGTGTTTTCGGTTCCCTATTTCTTCCTCGGCAGGAAATAACTCATTTTCTTCTCACGATGGTCTTCAATCCAGGAATCCTTAGAGCTCTGTTTTGGGAAGGACTCTCCCAGTCAGTACATTTCGGAGCGCAATTATACTGCTTATCGACACTCCCCTCCCCCCCCCCGCCCCACAGGGCTCCCACAGGTCTTGCAGCTCCCGTCCCAACACCGCCCGCTTCCACAGCCCCCGGCCTGCCTCGCGCCCTGCCGACCAATCCGTGGCTCCGCTCCATGCGCGTCACAATAGCGCCCTCGCAGCCCCGCCCTTGGACGCCGGCCGCGGAGGCCCCGCCCCCCCCGCGCTCATTGCGTCCTTCCGGCTCCGTGGTGGAAGTCGCCCTTCGCCGCGTCTTCCTGGAGAAGAAGGTGGGGTTCCGCGGGGAAACCGGCCGGCGATTACGCCGGCAGCCGGAAGTGGGGTGGGGGCGCGGGCTCCCGGGCTGTTGCTCCTAGGTGCTGGGGTACAGGGCCAAGCGGGGATCGGGCAAACCCAGAACAGCGGGGTAAACGCCGCGTGCGCCCATCGGGCGGGAGTTGTGCACTCGGGCCTGCCGCGCGCCAGATCCCGCCCCTCGGAGGCCCCGCCCAGGGCGCGCTACCAGGGGTTTCCATGGTGATGGTAAACAAGCCTCAACTGCCTCAGCTACAACTGCCAAGCTCCCCGCGTTCCACCCTCCTCTAGGTGCTCAGAGGGACGATCGAGGTGCCGGATGTGAAGAGCGGGAGCGTGGAGACTCGGATCCCGAGGTGAGGGGCGGGACGGGCGGCGGGTCCGAGGCTGAGGGCTGCACAACTGGGACCGACCGAGAATTGGGCCCTTGAGTATGGGGACACTGGGACTGAGATTTGGAGTCGGGGGAGGCTAGGTCTGAAATCAAGGGCCTCACACATGGGAACCGAATGGGGACTGGGGACGACGAGGTTGAGAGTTGGGGTCGGGAGAGGTAGAATATGAGGTCAAAAGCCGGTTACTCGGGTACAGACCAGGGACTCGGCTCACTGGGGGTAGGGGTGGCGGAGCTGAGAATTGGGGTGGGAGGAGGTGGGATCAGAGGTCAACGGCCTTACACTCGGGTACTGGACCGCTGGGCTGAGATTTAGGACCGGGGGGAGGCCGGGCCCGCGGCGAGGAACGGAGGAAAGGCCTGGTGCGGACTCCAGAGGTCGCAGAGCTTGAGTACCCCTGCCAGGAATAGCGTGAGGCACCTGGCGACCGTGGGAGGGGGGCTTCATTTAAAAATGAAAGCAGTACTTTCACGTGGTTGAATTGCACCACACTGGTTGGGAACTGGCTCCTCCCCCCTCCCACGTTCCCGCTCGCTGAGCCTCCACTTTCGGTCTTTGCGGCCTTTTCTTCCTCTCCGTGCGGCGTGTGTTCCTGAGCCCCAGTCTGCGTTTTGTCTCCTGCTTTTAGAGGTATAGTGTCTGCATTTTGGGTAGAAACTCTCGCTCACGTTATCTTTGCCTGGTGACGGCACTTCTGCCGAGCGAGCTTAATCTTTTCTTTGTATCCTTGAATGTATTTTTTGCTGATTCTTGACTGCGCCTGAGAAACTTCTGGAGTCTGCCGGTGCTCGCGCTGCGCCCTCTACCTTCAGCGTTCCCGCGTGGTTCACTGAAAGTGGCGCTGGCCGGCCTGGTGACGCCGAGCGAGTCTCGGGGACTCGACCGACCCTGGTCTTTTATAGACCTGGTTGGGAGGCCACAGGCCCCTCCCCGTTGATTTGTACCTTTAAGGAGCTCTCAGATTCTTGCCAGACAAATCCCCAGACCCGGGAGAGCCCCCCTCCCCAGCTCCTGCACGACCTCCACCCCCGCCCCCGCCAGGCGCCCCTTGGGTCCCGGCCCGCCTGCCCGCTGGAAGCTCTTCGCAGTAGCTTATTTCCCCGAGGCCCTAGGACAAACGCGCTTCCTTCTGTAGTTCTCTCTACTATTGGGGGTACTTCGGGCTCCTCTCTGCCACTGCGGGCCGCATGCGTGGCGGGAGAGGGGTCCGCGAGCGGCGGCGCGCTAAGGGGGAACCGCTCGGTGGGGGGTGGGGGAGGGAGCGCGGAGGTGCCGGAGGTTAGGGCCGCGCCTCCGGTATCTGGAACCTAGTGGAGCTGGAAGAGTTGTGAACACTTTAAATAACCATTTCATTTAAAAATATTGTCGAAATTACCTATCTTAATGTAGTTCTATTACTTATAGTTACGTTTTTAAAGGTTAACTATTTGTTTCTGAATTTCTAGTAAGAATGAAAATACCTCGGGTTCTCCGGTTAGACAAAAAATACGTTAGGATATGTCAGTGAAAAGTGATGTTTTTAGTGTTAATTTCTAGACACGAGTCTTCATTTTAAAATAAGTGAGTAAATTTCTACTTTTAATAAATTTTAGGAGAGATTGCTCTTGTGCCCGTATGCATTTTGGAAATTTATTAGGCTTGTTCTGTATTACGGTCTCCTTTCTATTTTTAATTTTTCTATTTTAACATTCTTTTTGTGGTATTTGCTTTTTTTCTTTTAATCTTTTTTTAATAGGCGAGTGACTGGTTTTCTTTTAAAAATATTGCTACAAGGCTTTCTGTAAACACAAAATATTCAAGTAAAAATGTGAATTGATTTAAGTGAAAAGATTGATTAAATACGTCCTCAGATACGGCCAAAACTGTGAAGGAGAGTGTGGAGACATAGGGGGCCCATCCCGGATAAGTGCCTGCAGCGCTGCAGAAATGGGAAGGGGGACTCTTGAATCTGAGCTCTGGCTCGCAGACTCTTTGTAGAAGCACGTGAATTGACCCTTAACTGGGTCCACAGAGCTAGGAGTTTGACCGTATTTTTAAGTCACATGCTCATGACCGGTCTGTAGGTGGGGGGAGGGGGGCGGTGGTAATTGCTGTTATCCGTGTTGTACAGATGAGAAAATGGAGGCCCAGGGGGAAATGAAGTCACTAGCCCAGGGAGGGAATAGGACTCAGGTCTGTCTGACAGGGACAGCCCTCCTCTGCCAGGGACCCTGCTCCCATCTTACCGCCCGGAATTGGGAGTTACTGTGGATAACGAGGCAGATCAGAGGGAGAATCTAGCTCATCTAAGGCCAATCTGGCTTGTTTGACAGCAAATCCCAGACATAACGAGGATTTTATCCATAAATATTTTAGCTTCTATTCTATAGATTAAAAAAAAAATACAAGTACAATACCATTATCACAGCTGAAGAAATAGTAATTCCTTGAGATCATTAAATACCCTGTGTTCAAATGCACTTGACTGTATATTTCTTGAATAATTTTTTTTTATGGCCGGCTTGAATTGTAATCTAAACAAGGTCACACCTTAATTTGGTGGCCATCTCTTTTAAATTCTGTTAATCAGAGCAGCATTTTCCAGTGGAAATAAAATGCAAGCCACTTACATAATTTCACTTTTTTAATAGTAAAAAGAAACATGTTCATTCTAATAATTATTTAGTTTAACCTAGTGAATGTTCAGAATATTTTCTCATGTGATTTTTAAATTACATTTTTTTCCACTTAAGCTTTCAAAATCCAGTATGTACTATATATATACAGCACATCTCACTTTTTTTTTTTTTAAGATTTTATTTACGTATTTGAGAGAGAGCATGAGAGGGGAGAACGTCAGAGGGAGAGGCAGACTCCCCACAAAGCTGGGAGCCCAGTGGCCATGACCTGAGCCAAAGGCAGTAGCTTAACCAACTGAGCCACCCAGGCGCCCAGCACATCTCACTTTTTACTAGCCACATTTTCAGTGTGGACAAGTAATTACCTTACTAGTGCAGTCTAGAGGTTCTCTCTTCTTTTTTTTTTTTGAATGAATTGGGTTGAGTGTCACATACACAGTTCCTTCCTCAGGCTTTGGGTTTTTCTGATTACATTCAGTGGTGGTGTTTGAATCTCTGACCTCTCTGCCTTTCCTGCAAAATGATAATTACCTGTAAGGGCTGTTCTGGTTCCGCTGAGATTTTCTTTTTGGAGAGAATACTTCATTGGAGGTGCTGTGCACTCTTGCCTACTCCTGCTGCAGGCACTTGTGTTCCCCCTTTGTGATGTTAGCAGCTATCGATGGTCTTTCCCTAAACCCATTGTTTTGTTAATATCTCCAAATTAGTGACACTTTAAATATTCCTTCTTGTTTAGTAGTAGGAATATTTCTAGAGAGAGGAAACTTTCTTTGTTAATCATTTGATTTTTCTAAGTTGTACTTTATAAATGGTAGTTTAAATTTTGATCTGTTCCTGTTGTATATCAATATCCAACATAATTAGTGATCTCTAGCATGTGCCAAAGACACTTTTTTCTGGTATCATTTTGAAGTCGTGAGTTTTAACATGTAATTTAATTCACTGTGGCTTTTATTCTCTTTGGTGCAGAAATTATCCAGTTTGTGGCCAGCGGGAGCCCTTCAGTTTGGTTCCTGACTTGATACAACCACCGTGATCTTTGATGCCTTCCTTAGTTTAAGGTGTAATCCTTCATTAAGTGGGTCCAACAAAGTTTATTCAACTGGACTTCTAGTGGTGGGCAATTGGGTTGTTTCTAGCCTTTTCCTATTAGAAATAGAGCTGAGATGAATATCCTTTGTATGTGTCTTTGCTTTTTTGGGGGGGCCATTTAATATTTCCACAAATGGTATTTGAAAGGGCCTATTTGCCAAGGGGATGTTTTCAAATTTATGTATTTCTTGCGAATATGGTAGGTATTTTAAATGTTACTTCATTTTAAATTTTAATTTATCTTAAATGGGTAAGGTGGAGGATCTTTTCATGTTTAAGGTCATTTCTTTTTCTGTTGACTATACTTCTAACTCATTTTCCTTTTGGGTGGATGGACTTTCTCTTTTTAGATACTCTATTAAAGATACTAATGCTTTGGGGAAAATTGGCAATATCTTTCCCATTTTATCATTGATATGTTTGCTTAGTTTAACCTCTTAGCTATGCATAAGAGGTTTGGAGGTTTCTGTTTTGGGGTGTTTGTTTGTTTGTATTTATGTAATGAAATTTTTCAGTATTTTCCCATGTTCTGGGTTTTGGGTCTTGGTCAGGAAAGTTTTCCCCACTCCCAGTTTATAGAGGAATTCATCAATTTCCTCTTATTTTCTTCTGTTGTGTAAGATACTTCTTTGCATTTCTCATAAAACATGAAAAAATCTTAGTTAACTCATTTATTCTTCATTAATATGTCAGTGTGACAGATTGCAGGAATTGACTTTGAAATGGTGAGCTGCAGTTGTATTCCTGGAACAAATTCAACTTGGTCATGATTATTGCTTTGTGTTTTGCTGGATTTTGTGGGCTGATAATTTCTTTAGGATCTTTTCATCTGAGTTCATGAGCAAAATTAGCCTGTGAAACTCAATAAACTAATTCTAACACTCTTGGAAATGGAAAATCAATTCCAGGTTGATTATAGATCAAAACATAAAAATGTAGATGAAAACAACAGAGCTTTTGAAGTTAAAAAAAACAACAACAACAACAACCCATATGGCCTTGGCCTAAGAAAAAGATTTCTTAAACAGCACAAAAAGCGATAATATTAAGGGGGGAAAAGACTGGAATGAAAAATTCTGAATTCCAGTTAGGTTTTCCTGACAGTATGCTGCTTTTACAAATATTCTGACCTAGTGTGAATACTAAAAATTCCTTGCTCTCTTATAAGTATCTACATTGCAGAGATGATCCGTTATTGGCATCTCTATAGGTTTTTGTTCTGTTTTACACAAAATTTGTTCAGTCCAATAGAATATGCTGTCCAATAGAATGAATGACAGATTTATTTTGTTTCGTATTTGAGAGATATAATTCACATACTACCCAGTTTAAAGGGTACAAATCAGAGGTTTTTAGTATATTCACAACATTGTGAAGACCATCACTAACTACTACTACCTAGTTCAAGAACATTTTCTTAGATTGAAATACCCTTAAGCATTCCTGGGATGAATTCATTTGGTCATGGTGTATAACCTTTCTTACAAGTTGTGGGATTCAGTTTGTAGTATTTTGTTGAGGAATTTTGCACCTGTACTCATAAGGGATATTAGTATGTAGTTATCTCTTCCTGTGATGTCTGTCTGGTTTTGGTATCAGATTGTTTAGTTTACTAGGACTGCCATAACAAAATACTGCAGACTGGGTTCCAACAGAAATTTATTGCCTTGTAGTTATGGAGGCCAGAAGTCCTAGATCAAGGCATCAGCAGGGTTGGTTCCTCTAAGAGCCATGACGAAATTATACATTCCAGCCCTCTCTCCTTGGTTTGTTAGATGGCTGTCTTCTGTGTTTGTGTCATCTTGTCTGTCTCCAAATTTCCCCTTCTTAGAGGGGCATCAGTCATAATGGAATATGACCCACTCTAATGACCTCATTTTGTAAAAAAGACTGTCTCCAAATCTCACATACTGAGGTGCTGGCATTAGGACTTCATCAAAATTTTGGACGCGCACTACAGCCCATAAAATAGGGTAATAGTGGCCTTAGGAAAATGAGTTGGGATGTGTTTTAATATTTTAATTTAGTATATTTTAATGTATTTTGATTGACTGTTATCCAAAATAATATTTCAACATATCAGTATTTTAACATTGAGATGTTATGTTCTTGTTTTAATCTTTGCAGTTTGGTGTGCATTTTATACTTAGAGCACATCTCAATTTGTACTTGCCACTTTCAAGTGTTCAGTAGGCACGTGTGGTTAACTATCGTATTTTTATCCTTTGTACCCAGTTCTTTCTCCAAAGCTGTTTTTTCTATACTTTAAATTTAGGAGTTTTAGCAACATATGCCTAGGTTGTGTCTTTCAAAAATATCTGTTGGGAACTACACGATCACGTTTATCTTAAGCCAGGAAAATCTCCCTTTCATTCTTTATCTGTTCTCCTGCCTCCATTTGTGTCTTTTTCTCCTTCTGGAATTCCTATTATTGACATGTTACTTCTGTTGTCTCATGTTACATCCGTGTCCTCCAAATTTCATATCTTTTTCCCTTTATTTCTTTCTCTTTGTTTTGAGATATTTCTTCCACTTGCTTTTTCAGGCCACTGTGCTTTCAGTTTATTACTAACTTTATAAATTCAAAATTCAGATTTTAAAAGTTTTATATTCTGTAACTGAGTATCTGAAAGTTCTCATATTTTTTTGTTAAAAAAATTTAGTGTTTTGTCCATTGCTTCTCATTCACTTTAAACTGTCTATTGTTCTAAGCTGTTGTCTGAATGCATGGTATTCTCTCCGGGTGCTTGAGCCACTCTCATGTGCATTGCCGTGTTTCTTTCCTCTTGGATTTGTTCTCTACTCTCCTAGGGCAGTGTGGTATGGTCCCCTGAGCAGCAAAAATTGAGCACAAGATGCTACAGCAGTCTTCGCTCCTATGGCAGCTGCATGGGACCTGACAAGGTGTCAGCTCTCCACAGAGCCCCAGGAGGAAGCTATAGGCCCCTTGAGGGGCTGGGGGCATGTACTCTAACCATCTCTCTGGAGACCATGAGTGTAGGCCTTTGCCGGGTTCTAGGATCTAAATGGTCACCCAACAAGGGGCTGCTTTCTGAGGGGAAAGAGCTACAGGAAAGTTCATAGGGGAGGTGGTTGGGAGACTGTCGTCTTAGCAATCATATTTTCTTTAACAACCTCCCCCAACTCCCGCCTTACATTTCTTAGCTGTGCTGAATCATATTTCTTACTGTGGGGAAAGCACTACCAATTCAATAGAGATGATGAAATTTTTCCCTCATTTGAAAACATTTTATCTTAAGCAGTGGAAGTCAAATAGCAGTGTTTCTTTTTATGAACATTTCACCTGATATGTTTTTTTTTCTCTGGTAACTTGGGTTTTGATTCCTGAGTCACCAGCAGAATGCAATCAGTAATATAGAGCAACAGCTGCTTGTTCTATGTAGGGTAAAATTTTGTCCCTTATGTTAATTTTAATACAGGCATAATAGATACAGTTTACCTAACATGACATACTATTTTTGCTTTTAGTTAACACAGCTTTTGAGAAATGAACATTGAGGGAAAGTGTATTATTACCCGAGACTTAGCTACAGTACACAAACTAAAAGCCCTTATAATGAAAAGATAATGGAAAATAGCGTTCCTGTTTCATACATCTCTCTTGATGGATAAAAAATGTAGTAATAATAAACATTTAGAATTTTTTTTTTTTTAAGATTTTATTTATTTGACAGACAGTGATCACGAGTAGGTAGAGAGGCAGGCAGAGAGAGAGGGGGAAGCAGGCTCCCGGCTAAGGAGAGAGCCCATGTGGGACTCGATCCCAGGACCCTGAGATCATGACCTGAGCTGAAGGCAGAGGCTTAACCCACTGAGCCACCCAGGTGCCCTGAACATTTAGAATGTTAATAACACATTTAATGACCCATCTACAGCTTTTCTCTCAATAGCTCTGAACTTTATATATTGAACTTGGCTTGTTGTACAAATTAGGGTCAGAGTTGTCACACTTGGGATGCCTGAGCCCCTTGAAAATTTTGGCACAACTGTGTAGGGGGTGTGGTTTCTTGAAGTAGTCGGTTCAGAACTACATCATATTCTCAAGTATTTGACAGCCAGAAATGTTTAAGAGCCACTGAAATGGGACTTTATAAAAATTGCTGGGTTGGGAGAGACTTGAGGTTTCCAGTGGAACAGGAAAACTACCCATAATAAATTAGGGATTTGGGCTTTGCTCATGCACTGTCCCTAGACAGGGAATTGCTTTTTTCCCAGACCCATCTTTGCTCAAGGGAAAACAGACATAAGCAGCAGAAATAATATCTAAAATTCTCTTCTGTGAATTTAATAAGACCTGAATATGAAGATTAAAAGGATTTGCCACGAGTGCCTGGCTGGCTCAGTTGGTAGAGCATGCGACTCTTGATCCTCAGGGTTGTTAAGTTCGAGCTCCACATTGGGTATAGAGATTACTTAAAAAAATAAAATCTTTAAAAAAAAATAAAAGGATTCACCACAAAGTAAAATATTTATACAAAGCAACCAGCACAAAAACAGACCCTGGCAAAGCCCTGCATTTTAAAAATATAAAGAGGGGCTCCTGGGTGGCTCCATTGTTAAGCGTCTGCCTTCAGCTCAGGTCATGATCCCAGGGTTCTGGGATGGGGCCCTGCATCAGGCTCCCTGGTCGGGAGGAAGCCTGCTTTTCCCTCTCCCACTCCCCCTGCCTGTGTTGTGTCTCTCTCTGTCAAATAAATCTCTTTTAAAAAAATAAATAATTAAAAACGTAAAAAATAAAAAACTTTGACCAAGCATTCAGGGAGGAATAAGTAGGATAGTGCACAAAGGAACCAAAAAGGGGGGGGGGGTCTTCTAAAATCTGCTTTTATACCTTAGGTATTTACCAGGGGTGAAAAGTTTCCCATTCCTACCCCTTCTCATGCTTAGGATCTGTTTGTCACTTCCCTTAGAGCCCCAGTGTAAATTAATCTCCATTTTCTAGTTTTGGGTCATTCAGAATTTGTCATCATACATGTATTTCTTCTTTTTTTTTTTTTTTTTTAAGATTTTATTTGTCAAGAGCATGAGTGGGGAGGGGCAGAGGGAGAAGTAACCTCCCCGCTGAGCAGGGAGCCTAATTTCTTTATTGATTTCTCAGCCTACTGTTCTGTGGACCTAGCACAGTGTCTGCATTTTGTAAGTGCACAGTATTTCTGAGTTAATGAATGACTTTCCCAAGTTTGGTAAATTTTTATCTACTGCACATCACTCAGATCTTGGCACAATTGCTTCATTTCTACCACAGTGTTTTTACTTTGGGGTACCATCAGTTTTTCCTAAACTTGCTCCTTGCTTCCCATCTCCTCTCCATGCATCTGTTCCCACCATTTGTTTTCCAGATAACAGCTAGACTGTTCTGTTGAAAAGCAAAAACACAAATTACACCACATTCCATTTTCAAACAATTAAATGATTTCCCATTGGTTTGACTAATGTACAGAATACCAAACCAGGCTTTCAAAGCTAAGGAGGATCTTTCTCTCCTTTCCTCTTTCATTGGTTTTAGCAGGGCAAGTCTCCGTGTCTTCGGTACACGTTGTTCCTTCACCAGGCAGGAACCCTATCATGGCTGATCAATTATTAACTGTCACCTCCCCAGTGTCACCAACCACTTGAGCCAGGAAGGCATATGTAAAACTACTTAACTTCAACAAATACATTCAAATAAATAAAGTGAGAAAACATACCAGTTACATAAATTACCAAGAATATATTTTGAAGAGGTTTTCATGAAGTAAAATAAATGCTTATGAAGTAGTCCGGTACCTCAGTTCTGTAGAGATACTCTTTCCAAAAACAAGCCAGTTTTGTGGCTTAATTTTTCTTTGGAATATTGTTTTACTTCTCTTGAATTCACGAGTTTTTAGTGTTATGTATAACTTTCCATGGTTTGGCTGGATCTTGATTCTTGTCACCCAGCTTCCACAGTTAGGGACAGTTTTTCTTATATTCTCCACCTAATTGTTTTAAGATTTTGACAGAGAGCCAGAGAGGGAACATAAGCCGGGGGAGTGGGAGAGGGAGAAGTAGGCTTCCTGCAGAGTAGGGATCCTGACACAGGGCTCCATTCCAGACCCCAGGATGAAGACCTGAGCGGAAGGCAGAGGCTTTTAATGACTGAGCCACCCAACCCTTCCCCCTACCCCCCAAATAATTTTTTAAAAAATTTCATCCACAGATACTTCCAGTGAATAAAACTCTAGAAACGAATTCTTTTATTTTTAAACATAACTAGTTTTATATCTAAAATAAGTAAATATACTTCAACATTTAAAAACCACTTTAATATCAAATTTTTAGTCAGTTGAAATACCACAGTGTTTATCAACTTGTTTGACTCAATCCAGATATACCCCAGGTGTTGTGAAGCCATGATAAATCTCTCAGATTTCTTTTATTCAGTAAGTGTTCACTTGGTCTTTTCCCTTGGAGCTATTTTGTAATGAAGGACTGAACTCATTTGCCTGTCTGGCTTTGCATACTCTTATCTAGCTAGTAGGTTCCTCTTCCCTATAAATCCTGTTCATTTCAGTTACTTCTGGTATGTAGATTATATGACTTTCTTTTTTAAAATAATTTCATTACTAAAAGTATTTAACCTGCAGAGAAGTAGAGACAAAAGTAAACTATATACCTACCCATCACCCGGTTTCAGGAACTACTAAATCATGACCCGTTTGTTTCATGTGTAATCCCACTTCATAGACTCAGACTTAGAATCAGATTCTAGACATCAAATATATCTTTTAAGTATTGACTCCAAAAATAAAACCATAGCACCACAATTAAAACTAAAATTTTTTAAATTCCGTAATATAAAATTTAATCATTGCTCATGTTGCAGTTGCCTTATCTTTTAAAAAGATTTTATTTATTTGACAGAGCGAGCACTAAGAGGGCGAGCGGTAGGGAGAGGGAGAAGCAGGTTACCCTTAGAGCGGGGAGCCCACGCCAGGCTCCATCCCAGGACACTGGGATCGTGACCTGAGCCGAAGGCAGGCAGGCAGACACTTAACCAACTGAGCTACCCAGGCGCCTGTAGTAATTATTTTCAAGATTGTTCTTTTGAACTCGGATTCAGAGGTTCGTGAAATGTAATTCTTTGTAATGTAAAACTTTGCGAGTTTTAAAATCTTTTTAAAATCTTTTAAATCTTAATCTTTTTAAATCTTTTAAACTGACTCAAAGTATTTACATGAATCTATGCCCAAATATGTAAAACAAGGTACTGTATGTACAAAGAGGTTCTACCTTTTGTCTGTTAGTTTCCTTTCACAATTCTTCCTGCTTTAAGATTTTTTCAGATTTTTATTTTTTATTTTTTTTTTAATTTTACATCTCTTCCACATATATCATGCCAATCTTCCCCGCCCCTACGCTAGTATTCTGGACTTTTCCCCGTCCTGGCACCCTTCCGGAGAACTCACACAGAACGGTCTTCCTCGTTGCTTTTCTTCCCTCCTTCCTCCCACTTCCTGCCTGGGCCGAACGCGCGGGCCGCGGGCCGCACCTGCAGGACGCGTTTCCATTGGTGACATCTTGGCGGGCCCATCGGTGGCACTTCCTCCTTTACACCCCGTGACCCACGTCCGGCCCGCCGCCCTCAGTCACGCGGCCTCTGCCTCCGGGACGCAGCCCCGCGCGCCGGCCTTCCGGACTCCGGACCCGTCGTGGTGAGCCGCCGCGAGCGGACGACCCCTGCCCGCCCGCCCATCCACCCTCTCTCAGCCCCCAATCCACCTCCCACCTCCCGCGAGTCCCGGGAACTCGTCCTCCCTCCCCCCGAAGGCCCTCTCCCCAGATCCCGCCCGCTCCAGGAACTCTTTCTCCTCCCCCCCCCCCCCCCCCCGTTGCCCCAGGAACTCTTCTACCCCCGCGGGCCCAGGAAGTCCCCCCGACCCGACCCGGGAGCTCCGCCCTCCACGGGTCCCGGGAACTCGGCCCTGGCCACCCCAGAAAGCTCCCCCCCGACTCGGGAGCTCCGCCCCCTCCCCCGCGGCTCCGGGAAGCCGGGACGGGGAACTCGGCCCCACCTCACTACCTCCTCGGCGACGTCGGCGACCTCCCTCCCCATCCCCCCGCCCCCGCCCCCGCAAGCTTCCCCCCTCCCTCCACCCGGGATCTCCCCTCCCACCACCCGGCCCGGGAAGCCTTCGCCCGGTGACCTCTTTTCCCCTCCCCCTCCCGCTCTGCCCGGGAAGCCTCTCTCCCCCCTCCCCCCTTCCCTCCTCCCTCTTCCCTCCCTCCTCGGATCGTCCCGCCCCCGCCCCGGAAGCTCCCGCTGACCCCGCCCAGGCCCCGCGAAGGGGCGCTCCGGGGCCCCTTTTCCTGTGGGGTCTGGCGGACGGTAGGGTCTCGCATCCGCCAGGTAGCAGCCGAGTGAGCGCCCCCAGCACCTCGTCCCCGTTTCCCCGCCCGGGGAGCTTAGCGCCTGCGACCGCCGCTGTGCTTCCCGCCGAAATCGCTCAGACGCGCCCCTGGCGGCCCGCGCGGCTGCGAGCTTCAGAACGCAGTTGGAGCCGTCGTCTGAGGCGTTCGCCCACAGCCGCTTGAGTTTCGTTTTCAGGTTAATAACAAAAGGAGACGCACCTGGACTTTTCCCGGAGCCGTCTGCGTTTTTAAGCGTCGGGTGGAATTAGGGGTCCTTTGGCTGTAAACCGCGCTTGTTTGATGAAAATAGAAATCAGTCCTGCTCCCCTCAGCGGTAAGTCTGAAGAGCAACAAAGTCAACTGCGTAATCCTGAAGCAGCGTCTCTCTCGCCCACTGTGATTTAAGAGTAGAACTTTCTGAGTAATTAGGACCCCCAGGACAACCTGGCTCTTGCGTGTTACCTGCTGCAGGTGAATATTTATTTACAAATAAGGGTGAGAATGCTCTAGGTGCCACTGCAGCACAAATAAGAGGGTGAAGCCAGGGTCCCACTGAGTACCCTTCCCTAAGGAAGAGGGTGGGAGTTTAAGCCGCCCTAGTACTCGGTAAACCTAATCAGTCCTGGCACTCGGAGGCGCACCCCATTTTTATCTTGATTGGATCTACCTGAATCCGAACTAAATCCCGTCTAACCAGTAGAGTGAAGGAGAGCCTCGCGGGAGTCTAGGAGTCTGTTAGAAATGGAGAATCTTGCCCTATCCCCAGTCTATTGTTCAAGAATCTTTGCATTTTAACAATATCTATCCACGGGGGTCTGTGCACAACGCACATTCCGCTCACTTGGGGGAGTTGTGCAAAATCCTTGGCCACATCCTGTGCGGTGCAGTTAAATTAGAAGCTCCAGGTGCAGGACTTAAGAATAGTACTTTTTCCTACTCCAGCGATTGTAAGGTCGTGCTCCGGTGAGACCCGTCCTTTATCAGTGCTTCAGCGTGTGTTCGCGCGTGCGCCTCCCGGTTTTCAGTCTGGTGAAAATTGGCCTCGGTGTCGCTGGCCGTCCCGGCGCTTGCTTGTCCGAGGACGGTTCGGTAGATGTTGGTCTGCAGACCACATTGGAAGGAACTAGGAGCTGGGTAAACCGTAGAAGAAGGGAATCAAGTCATCAAGATGTCTGGGTTCTTCTGTCTTTTAGATACCACTCTTCTGGGGGCACAAGAGAGGGACTGATGAAGCTTTTTGAAGCCATCTGCCAGAGAATTTCAAGTTATTGTTAAACTGTGGTACTTGACATTTTTACCGCTCCCCCCTCCCAGCTGGATGGTATCTAATGTAACAATACAGAAGGTTTGGACAGGGCAGATTTATCTTTAAGACAACACTCTCAGCGAAATTCACTTTCCCAGTTACACTTTTCCAAAATTAAGAATGTGGTTTGGTTCTCCGTCGCACTCCTTGGAATTCATGTATCCTAGTCTTTGGGGACACTTTAATCACTTGGCTGTGGGCGATGGTAGTGATGTTTTTCCTGTTGAAAAGCGTATTTCAAAATTTCCTCCCTTTATTGTCAATGTCAGAGCAAATACAGGTCCCAAGAAATGAAGTTACCAAATAAAACTGGGAAGGAAAGACGTTGACCATCTCCACCCTGCCCCCCTCCAAACCCCCACCCTCGGATTCCTGTAAATCGTAAATCCTGTTGAACAATTTCAGCAACCGACTCTGTGGAGCTCATCACAGTAAAGATTATGCTGCCTGGGGTCTCACCTCCTGCCCCTGCGGTCCCTTCGGTACCCGGGACTATTGTGGACTTGCTCCACCCTCTCCCTGAAGAGGCCCCTCCCACCCTCGGTATTTAGATTTCCTCACGGAGCTTAGAGTTAGAATTCTAAGTCTCTTCTGTGTTGGTGCGATGTTTCCCTGCTCTTACCCTGTCTGTTACCCTATGAAAAGGTAAACCTTCGAAATGCTGTGGGGGCAGTCCCTGGTGTGTGCTTTAATTGTGGAAGGCTTGGGGCTATAAAGGGCTTCCAGCAGCCCCAGCCGTACCTCTCCAGAAGGGGGAAGGGAGCTGGAGCCCATCCCAGCCAGGGCACCACCTCTGGTTGCTCTGTGACTGCTGGGACACTGAGGCAAGACGGCCATATCACTCTTTTTTAGGACAGTTCGTTACCTACAAGGAGTGTCTCCGACTGTGGGCATCCCTTCCCCGGGTGGTTCTTTAAGGTGAGCTCTTTTAAGAAAAGTACTTTTTGTTCACATTTTATGTATTTAAACAGGACATTTCTTACCCTGAAGATCTTTGTCATTAGCTTTAAATCTAATATGGAGTAAAAATCTACACTCTCCTACTGAATTTTAGTTAATGTCCTAAGTACTGTAAAACTCAATAAGGGATGCAAATGCTAAAGGTTCTGAGGGCAGAGTGAGGATGTTGAGTTATATTTGCACCTAAAATTAGATCTGTGTTCCATTGGAAGTTTAAAAGAATATGGAGTTAGCAGGTCTGGGACTTAACCCTGAGAAATATAAGAGAAAATTTATTCTGGAGTATAAGTAAGCAACAAAAGTTTTACATGGAGATGTGTGTTTTAGAAGAGTGCTCTTCACCTTGCTTTGAGAGAAGTTACTTTGTTTTTGGAACTTTTTTTTATTTTAATGTCAACTTTTTTTTTTAAGATTTTATTTATTATTTATTTGACAGAGAGAGAGATCACAAGTAGGCAGACAGGCAGGCAGAGAAAGAGGAGGAAGCAGGCTCCCTGCTGAGCAGAGAGCCCAATGCAGGGCTCCATCCCAGGACCCCGAGATCATGACCTGAGCCGAAGGCAGACGCTTTAACCCACTGAGTCGCCCAGGCGCCCCGGAACTTTATTTTCTGAAGCAAAACATTTGTAATCTGTACTATACTGTTAGGTGTTTTAGGTAATTTTATATTAAATAATTGTGTTCATTTATGCTTCGTGCATGTTTTTTTCAGCCTAGACTGCCATATTGTAGAGGGAGGTGTCGACCTCTCAGGGCCATCAGTTAATCTCTTGCTAATCTTGGGCCTGCTGTGCTAGGGGTGGGGCAAACAGTCTGTCCCTGCTAGGCTTTTCCTAGCAATTTTGAAGACATTTTAAACAAACCAGAGGAAGAATGCTATGGGAGTATAGAACCGTAAGACTTAATTTGTAGAAAGGGAAGGTCTTGTGGGAAGGTAGTATGTTTGAGCTGAGACCTTAAGGATTAGTTGGATTTAGCTAGACAGAAGGTTGGGTGGAGTATGTTTGGGGAGATAATTACCATGTGTGTTTGAATCCCAGGGAGCAGTAAGCCTGGCACATTCCAGGCACAGAAATGAATAAAGGAGTGGGTTGGTTTTTTTTTCTTCTTTTTTTGATGGCAGTGACTCAAGCTAGATAAGTGTGTTGTAGGCCAAAGTTACAAGTTCTAAGTACCCCGTTAGCTCTGTGGTTTGTGTTCCAGTGCTAGTGGGAAGCCACCAAGGATTTGGAACAGGAGAATACCAAAGTCGGTTTAGGGGAACACTTGAGCTACAGATTGGGTTGCAATAAGGGTTAGCCATTACACTTGGAGAAGTTTAAGAACCAGGTAAGAATATCCTAGCATGGGCTGTTGGTACTGGAATTAGAAATGAGGAAGTAGAAAGGGATAGGAGGGCAATGCAGAAAGAGTTGTTTGACAATTGAAATCACAAAGGAATTACTGAGCTCTTACTGTGCTATGCAATGGCTAGGGGACTGAGTATAGAACTGTGACAAACCTTGATATTGAAATCAAGAGTTCTTGAACAGGATTTAGGAATGTTGGTTAGGGTGGTGAATGGAATCACTCGAGAGGTAATCAACTCATTGGATTGGAGGGCTTGGGTGAAATTGTCCAAGGATTACTTCACTTTTTTTCTAGAACCTAAGGATGACAGATAAGGCTATTTATATCTGCAGCTGAGATGCTAAAGAAGAGTTTCACAGGAAAAAAAATGCTGCTTTCTTTCATGGGGTGTAGGAGTTACGGAGTAGAATTTTGTATACCATTCTGGGCTTCATGAAGTCTGAGGCTCGGGACTTGAGTCCTGGGCCTGGGGCTAGTTGACCATGGATATCACATGAGGCTCCCTAGAAAAGGACTCACAGAAAGAATCTGGGAGAACAGATGGAAGGAATTAATAGAAAACCAGGAGACGGTTGGCATCATTAAGAGCCAAAGGGAGGAAGGATTTCCAGAGGGAGTGGTTAAATCCTGCTATAGGGATGAGTAAAATGAAGAAAATACTCTCTTTCTTACAAGGAGTGAGAGATTTTGCCTTTTCAGTGGTGAGGAGTAGAGGGGACAGTAGAGGCTTGCCTTCTGAAATTTTACTGAGGGGGTCAGCAAATCAAGTAGCTGGAGGCAAAGTTGGTATCAGGGAAGGTATATTATGGTGTTGGTCATAATTAGTTTGTCTTCAGTGAAGAGACTATGAAGATAAATTTCTCTTGGCATCTGGGTGGATCTGTTGATTAAGTGTCTGACATTTGATCTCAGCTCAGGTCTTGATCCCCCTTGATCAGCAGGGTTGTGAGTTCCTAGGCATGGAACTCACTTAAAAATAATAATTATTATTATTATTTCTCTGGGGTGAGTGGAGTTGGGACCAGAGCAGGATTGTGATCCTGCTAATGTAATGTCAGCTGATAAGAGAAACAACTCCTCCTTGTTTAAGTTTCTAGACTTTGTGGTAGTTCCTTTACGTGATCTCTGTTTGAACCAGACGAGAGACCAGCTGAAGGTAGGGGAGATTAGAATAGACAGCTCAGGGCTTTGGAGGAGAGGGGTGGAACTGTAGGCAGTATTGAGGGCCCACTTTAAGGTCAGTGGCCCCGATTTACAGTAGTCAGTCTCAACTCAAGGAGCAGTTTTATCCCCAGGGAACATTTGGGAATATCTGGAGACCTTTGGGGTTGTCACACCTGGGGAGAGGGGTGCTTTTGATGGCTAGTGGGCAGAGGCCAGGGATGCTGCTGTGTAATATCCTGCAGTGCACAGGCCTATTCCCCACAACAAAGAATTGTCCAAAATACGAAACATTTTGCCTGGCTTTGTGTCCCTGAGCCACCCATCCACCCAGTATTAACCACGAAACAGGTAATTTTACTGGGCGCATACAATAAAGGAGAAAGAACATATGAATTCCATTTGTTGTAGGGGGATGGACTGAAGTCATTACAAAACTACCCTTTTGCATGTTGGTAGTTTAAAAATAATGATTAAAAGTGCTACATAAGGTGACTTCATCAAATACTTGAATTACTATAAATTATAAAATTATGGTGAGTCAGAATGGTAGTTTGTCAATAATCTGGTTTTCTCTGATAACCTGTGCAATTGAGCATTTCATATTTATCACAAATTTGCTCTTCTTTTTCCTCTAGTAACAAAATGTCCTTTTACTTGAGATATATAATAATCATGTTTTCATCCAATTCTGAAAAGTTCTCTCAATATTCTGAAATACTGGCATATTTCATTCTTTTGTCTTCCTTTCTAAAACTTAAAATAGTTGACTGTTAGAATTTATAAGTTTTGGCTTAATGATTAAAGCTTCCAGATTGCTATTGTATTTGTTTAAGACTCATAATTTGTTCTTTTTCAGTCTGTCTGTGAGTAATACATATATTTTGGGAGAGACCTGGGATTGGAATCTCAGCTCAAATGTATTCGGTGTATTTCTTAACATATTTTACTCTTCTTTTTTCATCTGTAAAATCAGGAAAACAAGATTTACTGCATATTCTTGTATATAATAAATGAAAAATTATGTAAAGTAGTTTTTGCTTTCTTTTCAGCCACAAAAAGCTGCACCCAAGCTTGTTTGACGTCTGTCCTCTCAAGTGTCCATGATGCTGGGCCCCGAGGGAGGTGAAGGCTTTGTGGTCAAGCTCCGTGGCCTGCCCTGGTCCTGCTCTGTTGAGGATGTGCAGAATTTCCTTTCTGACTGCACAATTCATGATGGGGCTGCAGGCGTTCATTTCATCTACACTAGAGAAGGCAGGCAGAGTGGTGAGGCTTTTGTTGAACTTGAATCAGAAGATGATGTAAAAATGGCCCTTAAAAAAGACAGGGAAAGCATGGGACACCGGTACATTGAGGTGTTCAAGTCCCACAGAACCGAGATGGATTGGGTGTTGAAGCACAGTGGTCCAAACAGTGCCGACACCGCCAATGATGGCTTCGTGCGGCTTCGAGGACTCCCATTTGGATGCACCAAGGAAGAAATTGTTCAGTTCTTCTCAGGGTTGGAAATTGTGCCAAACGGGATCACATTGCCTGTGGACCCCGAGGGCAAGATTACAGGGGAAGCCTTTGTGCAGTTTGCCTCACAGGAGTTAGCTGAGAAGGCCCTAGGGAAGCACAAGGAGAGAATAGGGCACAGGTATATTGAAGTGTTTAAGAGCAGTCAGGAAGAAGTTAGGTCATACTCAGATCCCCCTCTGAAGTTCATGTCTGTACAGCGGCCGGGGCCCTATGACCGCCCTGGCACAGCCAGGAGGTATATTGGTATTGTCAAGCAAGCGGGCCTGGAGAGGATGAGGTCTGGTGCATATAGTGCAGGCTATGGGGGCTATGAGGAGTACAGCGGCCTCAGCGATGGCTACGGCTTCACCACCGATCTGTTTGGGAGAGACCTCAGTTACTGTCTCTCAGGCATGTATGACCACAGATACGGCGACGGCGAGTTCACTGTCCAGAGTACCACTGGGCACTGCGTCCACATGAGAGGGCTGCCATACAAAGCCACAGAGAACGACATTTACAACTTCTTCTCTCCACTCAACCCTGTGAGAGTCCATATTGAGATTGGCCCTGATGGAAGAGTGACGGGCGAAGCGGATGTTGAGTTTGCCACTCACGAAGAAGCTGTGGCAGCTATGTCCAAAGACCGGGCCAACATGCAGCACAGATACATAGAACTTTTCCTGAATTCCACAACTGGGGCCAGCAATGGGGCATATAGCAGCCAGATGATGCAAGGCATGGGGGTGTCGGCCCAGTCCACTTACAGTGGCCTCGAGAGCCAGTCTGTGAGCGGCTGTTACGGGGCTGGCTATGGAGGCCAGAACAGCATGGGTGGATATGACTAGTTTTGTAGGAGCATTTGAGTTATTGCAATCAAATTTTCACAGGCAGCCAACAAGCAGTGAAAAGCAATTATTACTCTAGAGGAAGCTGTGGGACCCATTTTGCACCATGAGTTTGTGAAATCTGGATTAAAAAATTACCTCTTCAGTGTTTTCTCATGCAAACTTTCTTCTAGCATGTGATATTGAGTAAACTAAAACTATTTTCAGCTTTTCTCAATTAATATTTTGGTAGCGTACTTCAGAGTGATGTTATCTGAGTTAAAGTAGTTTTAAGTACATTAAATGGATCTTTTACACCACATCACCGTGAACACATTGGGGAGGCGTGCTTTTTTGGAAAACTCAAGGTGCTAGATCCCTGATTCAAAGAGGAACATTTCTCATGTTTGTTCATTCTAGTTTATTTTCATTTAAAATCTTTTAGGTTAAGTTTAAGCTTTTAAAAAATAAGTTAGTTTTGAAAATTGAGACACATTACTAATACTGTAGGAATTGGTGAGGCCTTGACTTAAAACTTTCTTTGTACTGTGATTTCCTTTTGGGTGTATTTTGCTAAGTGAAACTTGTTAAATTTTTTTGTTAACTAAATTTTTTTCTTAAAATAAAGATTTTTTCACAATGACTGGCACCGACTATATACTCACCAGAAAGGTAGCAAAATGGGTGGTTGAAGAGAATTTAGTACTGCTGTATTTCAGTGTGAATTTCAAAATAATTTAGCACATGAAATCTAAGATTTCCCTTATATTCCTATAGGCTAAATTAGAAGTTTGATTTTAAAAATGTTAAATGTGAGTGGTGGAAATGGAAACACATCCCAGAGATTATGAAAATTAGAAGCACACAGGCCCCAGCCTCCTTTGAGACTGGGGTGCTGTTATCAGCCATTTGTAAGGTCCTGCTTTTCACTTATTTTATGCTGGAGTCATGTTCATTTCTTATAAGCAGAGATCCTTAATTTTGGGTGCCACATACATTGGCAGTCACTGACCACAGAATAAGCCGATTTGAGCAGTTTTTTCTTAGTAGCTCCAATACTCCTGGGTTAGCAGTTACTGGTTATTACAGTATACACACAATAAGTTTGGGACAGACCTGTTTCTACATCAGCAAGTGGTTCCACCTAGCAGTAGAAAACTGTCCAAATTCCAGGCACCTCTGCACACAGCATTATACACTAAAACAGACTTTGAGATGGGAATGGAGTTTTTATTAACTGCTTGAGAAGGGTACTATTGGTGATTTCCCCACCCCTACTTATCTTTAATAACTGTAGAATGTAGCCCAGATACCCTAACTATATGCCACTTCTAGATCTCCCTCTGGTATAATTTCAAAGGATCAATCCTCTGTTGGTTAAGCCCGGAAGAATTTGTTAAAACATTTATGTAGACTAGAGTCTTACCCAGACTTTCTGAGCCTCCTGTGGCTTCGCAGACCCTCTTTTTCTGCCCATCTTTCCCACCAGTGTTCCGCAGACTCAGATGGCCTGAGATACGGCAGTTTCAGTGCCCAGGAATGCTAGAGGTGCTTGGACACAGGCTGAACTAGAAAAGATCTACTGTGAAGACTAGGTAATACAAGAATTCTAGGGAGGCGCAGATCACACAACTGGTTTAAGCCATGTTCACAGGGTCTCCACCCATCCCACGCATCTACCGTGTCCCCTGGTCTCCCAACAGCAGTCCCCCAGAGGGAAGTAAAGACCTGGGTTGTGAAGAAGACTCAGAGAAACCCAGATAGAGCACCTGGGAGCTTATGAAACTTGTCCTGGTAAGATACCATGAGAGCCCAAGATGTGGTAAGATAGTGTGAAGTTTAAGGAATACACTCACCCCCCCCCCCCCTTAAAACCTCCCTACCTCCCTTTCTAGGTTTAGGGTCCATATAAGGAGTAGGGTTCAAGAACCTGGTATGGGATATCCAGAGGAATGTGCTATATTATCTGAAATTGCTGGGCTAGCAGCAGTGGCTCCGAGAAGTGAGACTATGTGGAGGCCTCGCCTGTGGTAGATGATTCATGAGGTGATGTCTACCTCATTAAAGTCTCCAGGTACCGTTTCTAAAATGGATTGGCAAACCACCCATCAAACCCAGACTACCTGTTTTCACATGATCTGTGACATAAGCATGGTTTTTACAGATGAGTTGATTTAATGTCTGGGGACCCCAAAGAAAACTCCCCAAATGAATTCAATTCTTAACAGTAGAATTGCACTGTAAAACATTGTACTGAGTTTCATAAGTAAAAAATACTGGAAATTTCAAATATGCCTCTGCCTGCAAAACCTAAAATGCTCACTATCTAGCACCTTCAAGAAAACTTGATTTTTATGTTCCAGAAAACTAGTGTCAGGACTTAGCATGACACAGAAGGGAGATGCCCCACTATGGAAGGAAACACATGCTACCAAGAAGCTTCAGGGCCTGATATGTGTGGACATGACTCCTGGCACCCCAGGGGATTCTGGAGGGGTGGGCCAGAGGGTTGAGTGTAAAATGATTGGTAATGGGTACTCGGGACTCAGATTAAAATTCTGAATAAAATGCTTGGGGAGTTCATCATCATTTGCTCAAGTGAACTCTTGAAACTTGGAGATTGTGACTTAGAGGAGGGAGGGATGTTGGGTATTGAGAAAGGGATAATCAGACTCAAGTGGGCATGGTAGGGTTTTGCATATGAGGTGGGAGAAACAAGCTAAAAATGTTTGTGGAGGAGCGCACGGTATCCCTTGATCTTGGGGTTATAAATTTGAGCCTCATGTTGGGTATAGTGCAAGTTTTTGTTGAAGGACCCAAGGATGCTTCTAATTTGATAAAGGAATGTGCTAGTGATGTGCACCGGCATTTTAAGTTTAATGGAAATTCTCAGCCGTGGTTGGCAGTACAATAATATAGGGGCTAAAAGGATGACAAAAGCAGAGACTGGGTAGTGGCATACAGTAAAGCCCAAAAGGCAGTATAAGGGTTTCACTTCTGTCTGCCGAGGGGCCACATGGCACAGCAGCAAGGTCTCAGCTTCTCCCAGCTGTTAGACTCTGGCTGTATGAGCAGAAAGCTGATTGAAAATCAGAATCTTCTCTGTTAGAGTGGGAACATGAGAAGGCTAGGTGTCAAATGGGTCCCCAGGCCAAGTTCATCTCACTGTAGGTCAGAATAGGTTTGCAGACCCTTTAGGTTATCTCACTGGGTGAATTAGGAAGGGGCACTAGACAACTGACAGAACACCCACCCCACCCCCACACACGATCCTTGGCATGTGAAGAGCCATAATGGTAGGAAAGGCCAAGTCCTCTTGGCCTCTCAAATGGCCAATTCAATTGGCCATTTCAATTCCCCATTCAAGACCTGAATAAGAAGTGCCACATCTGAGGCTTGGGCCATGCTCATAGACTAAAAAGGCAAGTGAATGCCCTTTTTAAAAAAAAATTTTTTTTTTAAGATCATACTTAATTTACAGAGAGAGAACTGAGAGGAAACACAAGCAGGGGGAGTGGGAGAGGGAGAAGCAGGCTTCCCACAGAGCCGGGAGCCCGATTTCAGAGCTCAGTCCTAGGACCTTGGGATCATGACCTGAGCCGAAGGCAGACGCCTAACAACTGAACCACCCAGGCACCCTGCAAATGCCTTTTTTTTTTTTTTTTTTTAAAGAAAGGCAGTGTTTTTGTTTTCAAAGATTTTACTTATTTATTTGACAGAGGGAACCAAGCAGGGGGAGTGGGAGGAGAAGCAGGCTTCCCGCAGAGCAGGGAGCCCGATGTGGGACTCGATCCCAAGACCCCGGGATCATGACCTGAGCTGAAGGCAGACTCTTAATGACTGAGCCACCCAGGCACCCCTGCAAATGCCCTTTTAATTTGCTTGTCTGATCTCAGTGAGCATCAGTTGAATTCTGGCAGAGGATAGCTGATGACCAGGACCTTAACCTAGTAATTGCCTCCCACAGCTCAGTGCTTAATGTGGTGCTCTTGCCAGTTACAGAGCATTAAGTCTCCAGCACTTGAGAAGCTCCTGACCTAGTGAATACATTCTCCTCAATCAGGAGATTATACCTTCTCATAACATGGATATTAGAACACATTCCCTGTCTTTTCCAGGGCTCTGGTAACTCTCCGGCTGTGTGTTACAGTAGAGGCTGAAGAGACTGATCATCTCGCCATGATCCACTGTATTAATGACCTCATTGGGTTTGTTGGGGAAAAAGCAGCGAGTACTCTGGATGCCTTAGAAGGAAATGTGTGTGCCAGAGGGAGGAAGAATTCAGGCCTCTCCCACATCAGGGAACTTTTTAGGGTCTAATAATCTTGGGCAAGGATGGGCAAACTAGGCCCTAGGGCCAAATTTGGCCTGCTGCCTGTTTTTTGTAAATGTTTTCTTAGTACACAGCCATGCCCATTCGTTTTGTCTGATGGCTACTCTTGTGCTACACTGGCAGAGAGATGGGTAGTTTCATCAGAGACCATGTGCCCCACAAAGCCTAACATTATCCTCATGTATGTACAATCAGCCTTTACAGGAAATGTTCACCAATCTTTGGCCTTGGGCAGAACTGGGACATTCCCTCCAAAGTAAATGTCAAGATACTACATCACTCAGAGGCAGAATTTTTGGTAAGGCATTTTGGATTTTGGAGAAAGCTTATTTTACACATGAAAATACTGCTTCTACCTAATTATTAGGTGACCAGAAAGCTGCAGGGGTTCCACAAGCTGCCCTGCCATCTGCCACGAAGGACAGAGTAGACCCTGTCATGGAGGTGTCTTGTGATCACAAATGGTTTTGTGTGGTGTCTCTGACAAGTCTCAGTGAACAGTCACAGCTTAGACCCTGAGTATTATGAATGAAGGCCATGTCTCCTGTATCATAGGGCTATTTACTAGTCAAAAAGCAGCTCCTGGAGCTGCTGAGCACTAATACCACCCATCCTCTGGGATGTTGGCAGGTGCAAGTCCTAAGGCTCTTTTAAAGCATCTCAGTTTTGTTTTTAGTTTTTGTGTAAAAATCCTTGCATGTATTATATGAGATTTGTTTCCAGGTATTTTATTATATTCTACATGGTGTCTTTGATTTGATTTGCCGAGAATTTGTTGCTGGGACTTCTTAGGATTAAAAAAAATAATACTATTTTTTTTTTCTTTTTAAGATTTTACTTACTTGACAGAGACACAGTGAGGGTGGGGGCATGGGGGAGAGGGAGAAACAGGCTTCCCGCCAAGGAGGGAGCCTGATGGGGGGCTCGATCCCAGGGCCCTGGGGTCATTATCTGAGCCAAAGGCAGAAGCTTAACGACTGAGCCATCCAGGCCCCCCTGGATTGTTTTTAAAGTAAACTTTGCTCCCAAGTGGTATTTGAACTCAGGACCCCAAGATCAAGAGTTGCAGGCTGTACCGACTGAGACAGCCAGCCAGGTACCCCAAGAAATACTATAAATTTAAAACATTTTTATTTTAGAGAGTGAGTGTGGGGGTGGAGGGCAGGAGGAGAGGGTGAGAAAATCTCAAGCAGACTGCCCGCTGAGCATGGGGCCTGGCATAGGGCCGAACTGCACAACCCTGGGATCATGACCTGAACAGAAATCAAGAGTTAGACGCTTAACCAACTGAGCTACACAATGTCCTGAGATACTGTGGCTTTTTATATTTGTGGCCTGCTAAATTTGCTTAACTCATCTATGCTAATTTAAATGTAGATTTTCTACATAAAACATGCTGTTTGCAAATACTGATAGTTTTGTTGATTTCTTTTTTTTTTAATATTTTATTTATTTATTTGATAGAGATCACAAGTAGGCAGAGAGAGAGGAAGGGAAGCAGGCTTCCTGCTGAGCAGAGAGCCTGATATGGGGCTTGATTCCAGGACCCTGGGATTTTGACCAGAGCTGAAGGCAGAGGCTTTAACCCACTGAACCACCCAGGCACCCCTCTTTCTTTCTTTCTTTTTTTTTTTTTTAATTAAAGATCCTATTTATTTATTTGACAGAGAGAGATCACAAGTAGGCAGAGAGACAGACAGAGAGAGAAGGGGAAGTGGGCTCCCTGCTGAGCAGAGAACCCGATTCAAGGCTCCATCCCAGGACCCTGAGATTGTGACCTGAGCCCAAGGCAGAGGCTTAACCCACTGAGCCACCCAGGCACCCATGTTGGATTTCTTTCTAATCCTTATATACTTTTCTTTCCTTGTTGCCTGCTCTTAGATCTAAGTTTGTTTTTTATCATTAGAACCACAATGCCGAAAAAAAAAGTGACACTGAGCAAAATTGGGGTCAGATTACACCCTTGTCTTATTACCAGTTTCAGAGAGAAAGGTTTCATTATTTCTCCCTCAAAATACTGACTGTTCGGGCACCAGGCTGGCTCAGTCGATGGAGCATGCAACTCTTGATCTCAGGGTTATGAGTTCGAGCCCACGTTGAGTCTAGAGGTTGTAAATAAACTTAAAAAAAAAAAAAAAAAACTTCCATAGTTCTAAAATTTCCACTTGGTTTTGTTTGTTTGTTTTGCACAGTGCAAACACTTTGATTTTTTTCATAGTCCTTGAGGTGAGAAATCAAAATCAAGGTGTTGACAAGGCCATGCTCCCTCTGGAAGAATCCTTCCATGCCTCTTTCTAGCTTCCATGGTTGCCAGCATATTTGGTGTTCCTTGGCTTGTAGCTGCATCATTCCCATCTCTGTGTCTCTGTTGTCACATGGCCTTCTAGCTGTGTCCAAATTTTCTTCTTTTTGTAAGGACACCAGTCATTGAATTAGGACTCAACCTAATCCAGTATGACCCTATCTTAAAATGATTATAGGTGCAGAAGCCCTATTTCCAAATAAGGTCATAGTCCCAGGTACTGGGGGTTAAAACTTGAACATATCTTTCTTTTTGAAGTACACGGCTTAACCCACAATGCATACACTGAGTTTTCTTCTGAGAATCTCCACATATCATCTCATTCCTTGAACATATTAGTTACAGTTTAAAGTACTGGTTTGATCACTCCAGTACCTCTGCATCTTCTTTCTCTGTGTTTATGTTGTCTGGTGTCAGGCTGTCTTTTATGCCTGGATATTTTTGATTGGGTACAGGTACTGCGTACATATATTGGAGGCATAGGATCACTATACGACCCATGTGCTATTATCATCTATGAAGGGATGAGGGCAGGAATGCAGCCAGATTTTTAAAAATTACGCTGAGAACACAAGAAGCTCAAAACGGCCAATATGTACTCAATAGAAACCATAAAATGGCAATTCGAGAAGAGCCAAATCTGTGAATCAAACTCAGGAATTCTGTAGGCACCAATTTGAATGTAAATTCTGGTCGGGGTAGGAGACCGATAACAAATCAGTAAAACGTCAATAGTATGAGAATTAGGACTGAATACAAAGAAGCAGCAGCGAACAGTGATAGTGTGGCCAGGAGGCCCCCTGACAAGGCCCTAGAGAAAGGGAACCGGTAATGCAGGGGTGCTGGGGAATTGGGACAAGGGCCAGCACAGGGAAGGGAGTGTTTGCGGTGCCTCAAGGCTGAGGCCGGAGCCTGTGCTGTGTTCAAACAACACAGCACAACAACCTAGGAGCAGGGCGAGTGCAGGAGAGGAGAGTGGGTGAAGATGGAATGTTTGTAGGGCCTGGGGTTAGAAGTAGGGCCCATTGGCCGTGTTAAGGGGATTTTTCTGTAAGATACATAGAGTATCTCTGGTTCGTTTTGAGCAGAGTTGATCTGATCTTGCCTTAAGAATATTCCTCTGATGGCTGGGTTGAGACTTGAGTAATAAATCCCTCTACAGAGCCCGGCATAGGACCTACCCAGTGATCCACCCAGATGCCTCCGGGCATGCTCCCTGTGTTCCCTGTTAGCCTTTCTTACCCTGGGTTCTATGGCATTTTACACAAAGATTGAAGGTAAGGGGTGCCTGGCTGGCTCAGTCAGTGGAGCATGTGACTCTTGATCTCAGGGCTACAAGTTTGAGCCCCACATTAGGTGTAGAGGTGACTTAAAAATAAAACCTTAAAAAAAAAAAAAGGAGGGTAAGGTGCTGCTACCTTCTGGGAAACAAATATTACAGTGTTTAAGCACAAGTTTTAGAATAAAACTTACAACTTTTTCTTAAGCAAGCCCTTTTTAAAAAAGCTCTCAGAGGACTTCTCAGCAGTAAAAAGTAATGAACTACCGATTGACGTTAACAACAACCTGGCTGGATCTCCAGAGAAATACAGAATACTGTATCTATATATTATACTATATATATACACAGACACATACACATATATATAAATACTATATACATGAAATAATATTCATATATAACAGCTATAGAATATTACATCAAACTTTTACCTTGATTATTTCTGAGTGCTGGGTTAAAAACTGATTTACCGGGGCGCCTGGGTGGCTCAGTGGGTTAAGCCTCTGCCTTCGGCTTGGGTGGTGGGCTAAGGGTCCTGGGATCGACCCGCGTTGGGCTCTCTGCTCAGCCAGGAGCCTGCTTCCCCCTCTCTCTCTGACTACCTCTCTGCCTTCTTGTGATCCCCCTCTCTCTGTCAGATAAATAAAATCTTTAAAAAAATAAAAATTAAAAAATCCTGATTTACCTAAATGAGGTATCTCTATAATGTTCAACTTTTCTGTAATAAGCATGAAAGATGTTCAGAAACATCTTTAAAACATCTTTAGAAAAAAATAAGATGGGGTGCCTGGTTGGCTTAGTTGGCTAAGTGTCAGACTCTTTGGCTCGGGTCATGACCTCATGGGTCATGGGATTGAGCCTGAGTTGGCCTCCACTTTCAGCAGGGAGTCTCTTTGAAGGTTCTCTTCCTCTGTCCCTCCCTCTTGTGCCCACTTGCTCTTTCTTTCTCTCCCTAAAATAAATAAATAAATCTTAAAAAAATTATTTAAATTTAAAAATGGGTAAGGGGTGCCTGACTGGCTCACTGGGTAGAGCATAAACTGTTTGTTTGTTTGTTTGTTTGTTTAAGTAATCTCTATTCCCAACCTGGGGCTCAAACTCACAAATCCTAGATCAAGGTTCTCATGCTCTTCCAACTGAGCTAGGCAGGCAGCTGGAGCACGCAACTCTTGATCTCCAGGTCATGAGTTCAAGCACCACATTGGGCATAGAGTTTACATAAAAAATATATATATATATACACATACACACATACATATACATACACAAAGGGGAAGGGATATAGATAGTTCCCAAGCAGGCACAGTCACTGGGTTCTTTCTCAGATAGTGATACCAGAAAGGCAGGGTAGCCCAGTCCTCCAGAAACAGCTTAGGAGCGAGATGGCCTGTAAGACCTCTGAGAACCTTGGTCTCCTCCTGTGTATAGATGGAATAATACAAGTTCCCATCTCATAAGCTGCTGGGAAAATTGAGTTAATATGAAGTGTTTGTAAGAGTGACCTTCACATATTAAGTGTTCAATTAAGTAGAAATTACCCTTTGCTTACTTGGATTCTTTCCCGGGCAACCTCTCCTCTGGGAGAAGAAAACAAAAGGAGGGAATTGTGACTAAAGCCATGCGCCTCCGAGGAGAAGTAGACCCAGGGAAGGGGACTCTTCCGCACAGAGAAGCCTGGGCAGAGACTCCTCTCATCCTATGGCTACTTTTCCCTCTCCCTGCCGGAGGGGTGGTGGTTGAAATGGGGGGTGAGGAAGGGGGTGGGGGAAGGACTTGTTTTTCTCGGGAATCAGCAGCCCAACTCCAGAGCCCAGCTGCCAAAGTCACAGGCTAACATGGACTCCGACCTGCATGGTGCCCCCCCCACCTCCTGTCACATTCCCTGACTTCCACCTGTGGTTAACCCAGACCCAAGACGACCTCCGAGAGCCCCTTGCCCCAGGCTTGGACAGGCAGAATCAGCCTAACCTACTAGGTACCAGCCCGTAATTGGACAAGTCAGGCTCACTGGTGCTGGGCAATGAGGGAGTCCCACATTGGGGGTGTAGGGCTCATGGGGTCCTTCACCCCAGAGTGGTTGCTTACAGGAGGGAACTGTGCAATTTGTTCAGACAAAATTGGAATAAAGCCGTGTTTGGCAGGCTGAAGGTACAGGAGGACGGGGACTGGTGTCCACTGTGAAGTGGAGCCAGGGAACGAAACCGTTCAGAGGGATGTGGAAGGTTGTGTCCGGAAACCCTCTACCAGGAGGGGCTCCCAGGTTGGAATTGCGGAATCTCAGGCCAAAGTGATTCAGGTCCCCCTGCGCCTGGCTGGCTCAGTGGGTAGATCATGCTGTTCTTGATCTCCGGGTGAGTTCCAGCCCTACCATGGGTTTCTGAGATTACTTAAATAAATCAACTTAAAAAAAAAAAAAAAGCAGTTTTGGTCACTCAGAAGGTGGCGTTCTGACAATGTCACTTCAGTCTCTGCAGCACCAGCCCCACACACGAACGGTCACAGACTTCGCTTTCCTAAGTGGAGCTTATTTTTACTTCACAGGTGCAATCCACTCCAACCAGCGTCCTCCCCTGCCCAAGGAGGAGAGGGTTGGGCACCCCACTTCCCAGGATGGAAAAGCTAGCTTGGAAGCCACTTCTGGCTGTTCCCCTATGTTGGGCTCCCAGCACCTGGTGCTCTCTTGCCTTCCTCCTGCTCTGACCTCCCATGGGGCTCCAGGGTCTCCCAATTCCCGGCTCAAGAGGGGGCAGTGTTTCTCCCTGCAATGACCGCACCTGCCTCCTCTTTGATCTCCTCGCTGATGTTCCACTCACACTGGCTTTTCTCTGGTCCTCCAAAGGCCGATTGCAAGCGCTAGTCTCTCTACCAGGAAAAATGTCTGTGTGGCCAGCTCCTCTGATCATTCACCTTCGAGGATTCAGCTCAGAGGTCACCTCTTAACCCGATCATGTCACTCATTGCTGCCCATGCACGCCGGCTGCTGAAACACTCGTTTTCTTCACAGGGTGCCTCAGCTCAGAATCCTGGGGCCTTAAGGGCCTTATAGGATTGGTCCTGCTGGGTGATGAGCATGGCTCCCTGCCACCCTTGGTCTTCCATTAGACAGGTGTCTCTGGTCTCACTCAAGTTCCTGGACTTCCTGCGGCAGCTCATGTCCTGCCTTGGAACCCTCCCCCACCTCCACCTCCTTATGTGTCCTGTTTCAAGGACCCTAAGCAGATCTATGAATCTCCTGGATGGGCTGCCAACCAGGAGGAAGGGTTCAGCTTTCAGACTCCCCTGCTCTGGTGTTCTAACCCAAGTCTACAAGTCAGGGGCCTGAAGTCTAGGACACAGGATAATTTCCAGGACACGGCCCCACCCTGAGAAGTGGAGGGAGGATCTGGAGCAGTGCACCATTAGAGAGCTGGCCTGAAGCAACACCAAGATATACCAGGTTGCACCAACATGTCTGTCCATCACTCCAGATCTGGTGCACCCCAGACTGTGCACCACCATCTGGAAGGGACAGGGGAGATCTCTGCTGCTTCAGTCTGCTTCCACCCTAGGACTGATGTTGGGAGCAGGGGCTGGACTGAGGGCACCTTAGCTCCTTCTGTTCTGGACTATGGAGGTTGGCATGAAGGATACGGCTGCAGGACAGATAGGCTGATGAAATGGGAGAGGCATTTCCCCAGCCCAACCCCATATATGTAGGGACCTCTCAAGTGAGGTATTCTGGGAGTGGACTTTGGACATACTGGGGAACCTAGATTTGTATTGATGGTCTTTGGTTCTAAGATGCAGGGCTTCTTGGGATGTGGCTTATATTAGGGTCCAATAGGATATTATCTAGGGTAGGCAGAGAGTCCATGGGTTTGTCTGAGGGTTATATAGGTTTTACTGGGGTGGGTCAATGAAGGAATTGCTTCATTTCCTGAGCTGCGTGAACGACAGCATTCACTGAGTGAGGTGGCCTCTTCATGGAGGCCACCTGGGGAGCCCCTGGGGATCATTCTGGGTTAGAGAATGTCATGGGTACCTGGCTCACGGGGATTTCTAGGGTCTCTAGGCAAGGTATGGAAATTGTAAGGTCCTTTGATATAACATTGAGGTATTTTGCACAGTGCATGGATGAGGGAAAGGGGCAGAAAACCAATGATCAGGTTTTCAAAGTTGGGGGCATGCTGGGAGTAGGCCTCAGGACAGACATGTGGCTATAAGAAGCAACAGCAATCTAAAGGACCCCTTCCCCACCATCCACTGAGGGCCTGAGCATTTCTGAGCAAGATGTCAGAGTCCCTGCCCAGCCTGCCCATCCCTGGGATCAGACCCACAGAAGGACCCACTCACACACTGGAGGGAGTGGTGAGACAGTTTAATTTAGAAATAAGCTTTGGACAGCCTTCTGATCAGAAGAGTGCCTAAGGGCCCATCCTGGGGGGAAAAGGCCATCATGGAGCACAGGGCCCCCAGGTGGGGAAGGAACAGCATCGGAGCCGGTACCAAGAGTGCCATGAAGCTGGTCTTGTGCTCAGCAGGTACTGGCAGAGCCTGAGGAGAGAATGGGAGTCAGGTCCTTGCGACATTGTCATTACAAAGACAACCCCCTCAGCCTCCAGAAACCCCCAGGCTGGGCTGGCTCAGACCAGCCTTACACAAGGCATTTGATAATGCTCAAATACTATGGCCACCCTGCCTGAGTGCTCGGAAGCTTCTCAAAGACACCAAAGAAGCCCGTCTTACCTGGAGTGATGAGTGGAATGGCTTTCTCAGGTAAGGGGCTGAGAAAGGAGCACATCAAATTAGCATTCCCAGACCCTCTGTCCTTTATCGCCCAGGAAGACATGCCTGGTGCTCCCTCCCTAGGGGGCACACACACTTCCTTGCTATTCTTCCATTGTCACTTTAAACAATAACAAGAGTTATAGCTTTCCCTGATTTGGGGCACTTCAGGGCTCACTGCAAGCCCAGGATGCAGCCCAGGGGCTGTCCTCTTGCTCTAAATTACAGGATGTTACCCCAAAAGAGGTGTGCTCTGCTCCCAGGGCATACAATAGGGGCCCTGTCTCACCTGTGCTTCTGATTGTACTTGCATTTGCATTTTCCACCTGTGAGAGGAAGAGCTGGTAGGTGCAAAGAACCTGGGGCACCTGGGCCACCCCACACCCTTCCCCATGCCTGGCCTGGCAGCCCCACTACTCACTCAGGGCTATCAAGATTCCAGCGATGCACAGGAGCCCTCCAAAAATCATGCCGCCCAGCTGCAGGCTTTCCCAGTCTGGGGGAGCAGAGAGTGAGCTGGCACGAGCCCGGCTCCACTCCACTCACTCATTCATTCAAAACACACATCTAATCACCTGCTTATCCCCTGCTCATGTATTTGCACTTACATTTCAGGTAACAGGAAAGACAAGCCAGTAAATAGATAGGGGTATAATATCCGGGAACAGCATGAGGAAGAAAAAATAAGCAGAAAAGCACAGAAAAAGAAGGGAGTTGGAAGCCTTTTTGATCAAGGAAGTCTTTTCTGAAAGGTGGCATTTGTGCTGAGGCTGGAGGGAGAGGAAGAGTGTATAGAACACTGGAGGACAGTGGTGGACAGAGGAAGAGGAAAGCTGCTGAGGGCTGTCGGGCGAAAAGGGACCATGCTGGGGAAGGCAAGTGAGAGAGTGGAAGATGAGGTGAGATACCTGGCGGCTCAAAAGCCTCCAGCCCCTTCCCCAGAAATCTTCCTAAATATCCTGTGGGTACCTTCCCTCCTTGCTGGAATGAAGTTCTCCCAAAGCCCATGCTGCATATTGCCCTCTCGCTCTTTTCATAGACCATGCCGACTCTGTAATCCCCAGTCCAGCCCTATGCTGCCCCTTTCCTCATTAGCCTTCACCAAGCTCTAGCAAAGAGGTCCAGGATAGGCAAAGGCAGGGGTTGGGGATGAGGGAGATCAGCTCTTACCATAGTAGAAGGGACTGTCTTTATCTGCAGGAAAGGGGGTGGGGAAAAAAAAAACAACAATAAGGACCAGAACCAGGATGTGGGGTGTTAGAGGGAAAATGTGGGGCAGTGGGAGCAGGGCAGTCTGGGGCCTCACTCACCAACCAGGTCATTGGCTTCTAAGGCAGGCAGGCCTGGGTGGGAAAAGGAGGAATCAGGTATTAATTCATGACACTGGTCTCAAAAGGAAGCAGCAGGCATGTCCTCAGCCCAGATCAGCCTCCTGGGTGGGCAGGGGAAGACACCCTCATACCTTCCCCGGCCCCAGATAGTCCTGGGATTTTGTCTTTTACCCCATAGCCGTTCCCCCCACCCCCCAGCCCTTCCTGCCATTTCTCAGGCTTCCTGCTATTTCTTGCATCTGAAATGCATGCTATGTTGGTATCTTTTTACCCTCTTCTGAGCAGCTTCCTACAGAGATCCTGGCTAATGCCCTACAGGGAACAGGGAATGCTTCTCTCTTTATGCCAACAGATGGTTACTGTTTTCCAACATTCAATTATTTAGGACAATTTTTGCAATATCCACTTCCTCCCTGTACTATTATCTCCTTAGTGTCACTCTTTAAATGGACAGTTTAAATGAAAAAAACATTTGTTCAACATCAGGCCCCCTTTGGGAGCTGCTGCCCTGGTTTTCACTGCCTTGTGGGGAGGGTAAGTGGTAGCAGGTTCATTTCTGGGAGGACTCACCTGCCAGTGTGAGGAGAAGGCCCCGGGTCACTCTGTTCATGATATGGCTGCAGAGCAGGGCTGCAGGGGAGGGGGGCGGGCTGGGGTCAGATAGCCAGGACCTGCCCCAGATTCACAGTGCCTGGGGCACAGAGCCAGGGCACAGATCCCAAGGGTGCACTTAGTTTATGAGGTGGGCTTGAGAAAGTTACTGATTTCTGTTTCCTCATCTAGAGATGATAATAGTAAATGCCCAGTGGAGTTACCTGGATTGAGTTAATACTAGTTAAGTACTTCGAACAATGCTCACACCTAGTAAGTGATTTGTTAAATTCTTTGTTAAAGTCTTTAATCAGAAGCCTGACCCTAGGTCAGAGGAACAGGGCTACTGTTCTAACTCAGGCTTTGGTTCCTTACCCCCACTCAAAAGGCTAGGTACCCTGAGCTATTGTTCCCAAAGGTCTGGGCCTCCGGCGATATCAGGATGAATTCCAAGATAGTCTCTGCAAAGGGCGAGCACACCTGGGCTGAGCCGCAGAGAAACAGGCAGCTGAGGAGGGGAAAGGTGGTAGTGGAAGCATGTGAGGGCCTCCCACTCCAGCCCCAGCCAGGGATCCTGCTCCAAGGCAGCCCCAAATCCCACAGCAGGAAACTGCCTGGTGGGTTGGAAGGAACATTGCTCCTTTCTTTCCCCCTGGGGTGGGAACCATCCATGTCCCTAAGTACTAGTTCCTAGGGTGGCTGTTTCCTCAAGATAAGACCCCTTCCAGCTTTCTGCATGTTGTTAGCTGCAGGCAAGCTTAGGGACTGTCAGCTGTTGCAAACTGAAGCCCCCATTCTTATCTGCTGGGCCCAGCCGGCAGGAACTCTAATCCCCTCAAACCCAACTAACCGCTGTGTGACTCAGTGGCTTGCTTCACCTCTTGGTGCTTCAGTGTCCTGTAAAATGAGGACAATCGATAGCAACTGCATACAGGTATGATCGAATCAAATGCATTATTCTATGTGAAGCCTAAGAATAATGCCTAGCACACAGTAAGTAATGAAAGGTGTTACAATAAAGAAATACACAGCCCTCCATGTTTGCTAAATGGGATGCTGCCTGATTCATGAATCGCTTAATAAAAGTTGATATATAAATACATACATACATACATACATACATACATAGGTTCTTTTGCCCTAGATGGAAGGGACTAGTAATGTCCAGCTTCTGAATGTGGAAGTTTGTCGACTTTTAGCAGTCTCTGAAGCCGGCCCTCCTTTGGACTCACCCTTCTCACCACCCTGGGATTCCTTAGCCAAAGGAGGACTCCCGTTTCCTCCCACCCCTACCCTGCTCTCTGTATGACAGTGGTCACAGAGCCAACAGCCTCTGATGCTCAAAACCCTCAAACATGCACCCTGTTACTGAGAATACCCGGGCACCCACCACCCCTTCCCCAGACTGGTACCCCCCTCCACCCTCACCCTTCTTCTGCCACCCTTCCGCCCAGCAGCCCTGAAGTCCTAGCCAGACACTTGCTCACCTGAGAGCCGGGTGCAGATTTGGAGAGGCTGCTGGGGCTGGGTTCAGCCTAGGTGGGTTCCAGCTCTTTAAACCCAGCAGCTCCGCCCAGGGCAACAATACCTGTAGGCAGGAGGGAACTGGTCAGATTCCTTGAGATTCCAGTAGCTCCTTCTCCACTCCTCCCACCGCCCCCCTCCAACCCTGTGAGCTCTTGAGACAGCTTGCCCTGCCACACCCAGTGCAGAGCTGAGCTCCTGGGGGCGCAGGGGCCATCGGAGGCTAAGGTGGTGAGACTTTTCTTGAGGAGAAAGTGGACTTTCAGCTTCTTTAGCTCATTTAGATCCTAAAAGAGGGGTCCAGAGGGTTGCTGGAAGGGGGATAGGCTGTTTCTGGGTTCTTGTGCCAGCAGCAGGGGTTCAAGGACTCTGTGTGGGGTGTCTAGGGGACAACCGAGTCAAGGAGTCAGGGACTGGCCTTGAGGCTCCATTTGCTCAGTGGTCCCACTGCTTTCCCCTGGACTGGGTGTTTACTGAGGGGGACGGCTGGAGTTGATGGCTTCCCACCGTCTGACCAGGCCCTGACACCCACTTAAGCCCAGGGAAACTGATGGCTAGGATTAGAAACCACCCTGGCCCAGGCCCTGGTTTCCTGCCTGCTCCACAGAGTGTGGTGGGAGGGGTGGTGCCAGGAGGAGGACTGCCAGCTCCAGGCTGAATAGTGGGCTGCTTTTCTCTGTGGACCCCCATATCTGCCTCATGGGCTGCTGGCCAAACCCCCCTTTTCCCCCTCACTCCACCACATGCTCTTGGCCTGGGTGAGCTCTGGCTCCTCCCTTCTGCTGTCCCTCCTCCCCAGTTCCTCTCTTTGCTGCTTTTATCACTGGATGGTGATCAGCTGAGGTCAGGGCTGTTGGTTCCCTTATTCCCAATGGCCAGTCATGAACACCAGTAAATCAATTTTCATTGGATTGTTGAGTCAGTGAGGACAAGAAGCCACCAGAGGCTCCCAGTCCTGGGGATGAGGGGGCAAAACAAAACCTTGAAAGGCAGGGCGGGGAGGAAGGGTGAGTAGGAAGGGGGCGGATATTCCTGGTACGAACATGTTACACCTTCTCATGAAAAGCCTCCACGGTGCTCCCTGCCTTCAAAAGTTCAAGTCCAGGGGCTCTGGGGCCAGGAAGAGCTAGAATTGAAGCCCAGCCTGCCGTTTGCTCACTGGATAAGCTCAGGTAGCTCCTTTATCATTCCAAACCCCAGTTCCCGTGACAGGACTGACCTTTGAGGTTTGGGGTGTAGGTTCTGCGGGGGTATGGGCCTGTTCCATGATCAGCCCTCAATATGTATTTGTGGAATGAATGCCTCCTAAGTCTGGTGCGAGGAAAGTTCATTAACCTCAAGATTCAGAACTATTAATTGCACATACTTGGAAGTCAAATCCAGGCTCTGTTAGTTGCTTGCTATGTGCACTTGAGCAACTAATTTACCCTCTTCCTATTCATCCATAAAGTAGGAACCATGACCGAGCCTACTCTGAATGTTTGTGGGGACGATGACATCAGATTATGCTGCTCAGTTCACTGTAACTGGAGCTCAGAAGGCCCTGTTAGACGCCCAGAGAGATCTGCAGCGTAAGAGAAAGGGGGTCTTCAATAGAGAGCCCCCCCACCGACAGAGAAACCACATTCCAGAGAAGAGAAAGGTCTTGCTCAAGGTCACACTATGCCTTCATGGTAGAAAGGGGTCTTAGCTCAAGTGATTACACCCTTCAGCAGTGTTCTTCTGCCCTGTCAGGCCACAGTGAGGAAGCAGCAGCCATGAAGCAGGCATTCGCAAAAAGGGTCCCCTTTGCTTTGGGAGGTCTCCAGGAAGCATGGAAAGGACCTCAGACCCACTTCTCCAGAAGGCCCTAGCACCTTTGCTCTGCCCTGCAGCTTCTGTCTTTAGTCAGGCATCCTCCACTCCCATCCCCATCCCTGTGAGATAGCATCATCTGTAACAGGTAGAAAGAGAACTTCACCTTAAGCCTTGTGGTCTTGACACTGGTCCAAGTTAGGGGATGGGTTGAGCCTGGCGCAGAACCAGCGAGAGAGAGCCCAGCTACCTGTGTGTGACTTCTGCAAGCACAATGGTAAGTCACCGGCTCATCTCTTCCTTTTGCCCCAACTGGCCATAGGTGTCGGTGCACAACGGCTGAAGAGCGCATCTGTCCCCTCTTGGAGGGGCCTCAAAGGCTGACCATTCACTCAGTGGCAGGCAGCAATGCCTTCCCCGCTGGAAGTGGTGGGAAGTCAATTCCCAGGTTAGTGAATTTATCTTTTTAGATATTAAAATCAGTACTTACACGTGGTCATGAAACTGGTTGTCGAAACCTTTAAACGTTTGGCATATTAAGAAGTGTTTACTAACCTGTCCTTTTCATTCATTAGGAGTGTTTAGGATGAACAACTGCTCGTTCTCTCAAAGTATAATTCCTGAGAGGCTGGACTGGCAGTGAAGGCTGTTTTCAGGAAATCACTTTCAAGGAGGGCTGGTCGCTTGCCCTGCTTCTTGGATATGCATTCCTCGTCAGAATCTCTGGAGCCATCCGTTTGGGTCTGGTTTCCTTTCTTCCTTCTTCCCTTCCTTCTTTTCTTTTCTTTTCTTTTTTTGATTTATTTATTTGACAGATAGAGATCACAAGTAAGGAGAGAGGCAGGCAGAGAGAGAGGAAGGGAAGCAGGCTCCCTGCTGAGCAGAGAGCCCCATGCGGGGCTTGATCCCAGGACCCTGGGATCATGACCTGAGCTGAAGGCAGAGGCCTTAACTCACTGAGCCACCCAGGCGCCCCCCTTCCTTCTTTTCTTTTAAGATTTTATTTATTTATTTGGAAGAAAGAGATAGGGAGCATGAGCAGGGTGAGGAGCAGAGGGAGAAGCAGAGTTCTTGCTGAGGAGGGAGCCCGATGCGGGGCTCAATCTTGGGACTCCGGGATCATGACCTGAGCTGAAGGCAGACGCTTAACTGACTGAACCACCCAGATGTCCCATGAATCTGATTTCTTACTTTCCAGATTGGAGATCTGGGTAAGAGGCACTGAGACTTACAGGGAAATCAAGCCTTGGGGTGATGGAAGGCTGGAAAGAGTGGGTGATGGAGAGCCAGACTTTGGCAGGTGCAAGTGACAGCCTGGAGGTATTAAAAGTTGAGAGGGAGAAAATGGAAAGATTCAGTCTGAACTCTTTCTTCCCCTTCTGGAGTCAGTGTTGCAAAGGATATAAAGGACCTTGTGTGGAAGAAGGTAAGTCTGTTGCCAAGAGTGTCCACCTGAAAATCAGCACTGATGCCCAGGATCCCACCTCCGCTCATGTCAATCACTGCCACACCTCTTCACCCTCCCACACTGTGCATCTCCCCTTCTGCAAGCACCAGTATTGCTCTGTGAAAACCAGAGATGCATCCTCAAAGCCATTAACTTTCCTGAGAAAAGGTAATAAAACAGGAATTATCTAAGAATGACCAGAGGTAAAATGAAAGGGAAGTAGTAGTTATCTTGCCTAGCACATAGTGGGAGCATAATGTGTTTTTTTCCTACCTTCTAAGAGGGACTGAATGTCAGCATCAGTAGAAGGCTGAGACTGTCTATTTTAAGGGGGTTTGGTAGAGGAGGGAGAAGACTGCATTCATGAGGTGAGAGGTTATCTCTGACCTCTGAGGCTTCTCCCAGTTGTCTCCAATGTTTCATCCCTGTGAGAAATACATACTGAATTCCCACCTGGACCCACCTCCTGTGCTGTCTCCCTCAGGAGTCCCCCAGCTCCCCTTCCCCTCTCTCTGCATTTTCCCCAGGTCCCCCAGGTGTGTTCAGAGAGCTGGGCTCCTATCTGGGAGCACACAGATCTGGAGCTCACTCCCTTTGATGATGTGGGAGAGGAGTGGGAGAGAATGAGGCAGCCTGTGAGAGGAGGGTAGCGGGTGTAAGGGTGCAGGGCGGCCATCTGAAGGGTAGCCACTGTCTGCGGGCTCACTGTTAGGTCTTTGGCCCACTCTTGCGCGTTAGAAAGACAGGAGGAGGGGGCCTTCACTGCGGATTCCAAGGGCCTTCTGTAAGAGAGGACACGGAAGCGATGAGAGGTAGGTTGTCTCACGAAGGAGGATCCATGCGTCTCGGTGGTAGCCACTCCCCTTAGGACTGTATTAAGAGTCTAACTCTCAGGCCACGCCGACTCCGGCCTCCAGAAACCACTCTTCCGCCTCTAGGAGGCCCCTTTCAAGCGCCCATCCGTTACCACCCTTCCCCTTCGCGCATAGGACCAAGAAACAGCCAATCGGAATAGAACCGTGGTGGCTTCCAGCCAATCAGCACTAAGATATGGCTGTTGAGGCGGGGCCGCGGGTGAAGCCGCCTTTGGGGCGAAGACCCAGGCTGTGTGGGCGGGGCCTTTCTGTGGTTCCTCCTCGCGCGGATTGGCTGCTCCGGTTCAACAGCGCGTTTGTCAAGTAGTCGCCTTGTTACGCATGCGCAGCCACACAGGCTGCTGTTTGCCCTGTGAAGGGCGTGACTCTGTTTAAATCTTGCGGAGTCTTTGCGCATCTGTTGTTAGTTCGTGCCACCGTGATTGTCACGGTTTTCGGGAAGTCGTGGTCATCGGTAACTGGGACCCTAGAGGCTGTGAAGGATAGCCGAGGTGAAGGGACAGCACAGCTGCTGAGCCCAGAGCAGGCTAGGGAGGAGGAAGCCAAGAGCAGGGCGGCATGGGGAACGGGCAGGAGGCGGTGAGCTGCTTGGAGTGAGGCCAGAAAGCCGGCAAGGGACCTTGGACTTGGGGAGGCCTTCACACAAGGGCGAGATATGAGGCTGAAGTCCTAACGGAAGGAGAGAGGCGGAAACTGTTCACTGAGCTGAGGTCAGGCGACGTCACTTCTCCTTGACTTTTGATTGTTTCTGTTAGACCTCAGTAATGCTTTCCTCCCACTCACAGGGCCCTAAGCATACTTGTCCAACAACTACGCGTGCCTCTCATGAACCAGATTTCTCAGCTCTCGACCTTGTAATTGGAGTATCTCGTGGACACGTGTCCTCTTCACTTCCTAGGGGTACTTGACAGGCAACTTCCAAAACAACCATTCCTGGGTGCCTGGCTGACTCAGTCGGTAGGACTGTTGATCTTGGGGTTGTGAGTTCGAGACCCACGTAGGGTGTAGAGATTACTTAAGGGCCACCTGGGTGGCTAAGTTGGTTAAGTGTCTGCCTTCAGCTCAGGTCATGATCCCAGGGTACAAGGATCAGAGCCTCCTGTCCTTCCTCCCTGCTTTCTCTCTCAAATAAATAAATAAAATCTTAAAAAAAAAAAGAAAAGAATCTTACCGCTGTTTAACACCCCCCCCCAATATATTTCAGAGTTCCCTCTTTTAGGTCACCTGCTTATCCACCTGGCTACACAGGCCACCACTAAGCACATAAGGAGTTCTCTATTGATTAACCTGCTCCTCAGGCTAGGACCCTTCAAGGGCACTAACACTTCTCACTCTGGTGACTGCAGTTTCCTCACTAGAGCAGCCTAAGTGAGTGCTTGCTACCTGGCAGGCTGTTTTCCAGCACTTTCCGTGTGTTAATTCATGTTATCCTAAGAACAACCTATCTAGAGACGATTCATCACCTGATTTCAGGATGAGAAAATGAGGTGAATTGTTAAGTGAAGCTCTGGGCCACACAGCTGGAAGTGGCTGTCCAGCCCTAGAGCTGGCTCTTAACCATCACTCTCCACACTAAATTGTGCACGTGATTTATTTTTAATATGATTTAAAACAGCTCTGTTGAGAAACGATTTACCTACCAAGCAATTACCCTATTTAAAATGTAGAGTTCGGGGCGCTTTGATGGCTCAGTCGGTGGAGCGTCTAGCTCTTGGTTTCTGCTCAGGCCATGATCTCGTGAGTCACGGGATGGAACCCTGTGTTGGGCCCGTGCTCAGTGGGGAATTTGCTTGAGATTCTTTCTCACCCTCTCCTTTTGCCCCTCCCCCTCTGCACGTTTGTGTGTGTGTGTGTATGCCCTCTCAAAATACATCTTAATTTTTTAGAAAATTATTTATTTGACAGAGAGAGTACAAGCAGGGGGAGTGGGAGAGGGAGAAGCAGGCTTCCTTTTGAGCAGGGAGACTGCCTCGGGGCTTGATCCCAGGACCCGGGGATTATGACCCGAGTGGAAGGCAAAGGAAGGCCTAATGACTGATCCACCCAGGTGCCCCTAAAATACACCGTAAAAAAAAAAAAATATATATATATATATATATATATATATATATGTGTGTGTGTGTGTGTGTGTGTGTGTGTGTGTGTATACATATATATACATATATTTACTTTGGGGGTATGTGTGTGTGTGATTTTTATGCAGGTAATAATATTTAGCTATTAAAAACATTTTTTGGGGGGCGCCTGGGTGGCTCAGTGGGTTAAAGCCTCTGCCTTCAGCTCAGGTCATGATCCCAGGGTCCTGGGATCGAGCCCCACATCGGGCTCTCTGCTCAGCAGGGAGCCTGCTTCCTCCTCTCATTCTCTCTGCCTGCCTCTCTGCCTACTTGTGATCTCTGTCTGTCAAATAAATAAATAAAATCTGTGAAAAAACAAAACAAAACATTTTTTTGAAGTAATTTCTGTGTCCAGTGTGCAGCTCGAACCCACAACCCTGAGATCAAGAGTTGTATTCTAAGTGTACTTTTTATTTTCACTAGGGGGCCAGTTGTCAAAAAGTTGGTATCACTATACATGTATATGTGTGCCATGGTTTTTAAAATAAGTTATAAGTTGGGTTCATGGGTGGCTTAGTCATTAAGCATCTGCCTTCAGCTCAGGTCATGATCCCACGGTCCTGGGCCCCATATCGGGCTCCCTGCTCAGCGGGAAGCCTGCTTCTCCCTCTCCTGCTCCCTCTGCTTCTATTTTCTCTCTCACTGCGTCTCTCTCTGTCAAATAAGTAGATAAAATCTTAAAAAAAAATAAAATAAGTTATAAGTTATAGAGGTTCCTGGCTGGCTCAGTTAGTAGAGCATGAGACTCTTGATTTTTTTAAAAATATTTATTTATTTGACAGAGATCATAAGTAGGCAGAGAGGCAAGCGGGGGGTGGGGTGGGGAACAGGCTCCCTGCTGAGCAGAGAGCCTGATGTGGGACTCCATCCCAGGACCCAGAGATCACAACCTAAGCAGAAGGCAGAGGCTCAACCCACTGAGCCACCCAGGCTCCCTGAGGCTCTTGATCTTGGAGGTCATGAGTTCAAGGCCCACCTTGGGAGTAGAGTTTATGTACTAAAAAAGAAAAAAAAAAAGATAAAATGTGTTAAAATTTGATTTTACAACTTTTCAAAGTATTTTCATTCTAATATAATTAATTTGATATCTATTGAATAAACATGAATTTTGATTCTCACCCCAGTTCCAGGAACTGGGGGCCCTGAACCAGGCAATGCAAAGCTCCTGCCTCAAGTGACTGACATCACGGTGAGGGCAATGAGTTGGAAAAAGAAATAGATGGTACAGTATTTCAAGTACTGATGGACAGGTGCAGTGAAGACACAGAAAGCAGCTGAGATGTAGAGAGTGATGGGGGAGAGACATCTTTCTTAGACTGGGAGGTCAGAATTGGTCAATGATAGAAACATAGATTTAAAACATTTGTATGCCACAGTCAAATTTTCCTTTGCCATTTTTTTTTTCCTGGTTAAATTGAGCCAAGGAAGTCAAACATATGCCCAGATTTTAGGTTAGAGCATAATTTACAAAAAAGATTTTCTTTTTTAAGATTCTATTTATTTATTTATTTGTCAGAGAGCACAAGCAGGGGGAGCAGCAGGGAGAGCAGGCAGTGGGAGAAGCAGGCTCCCCACCGAGCAGGGAGCCCAATGTGGGACTTGATCCCAGGACCCTGGAACCATGACCCGAGCCGAAGGCAGACTCTCAACCGACTGAGCCACCCAGGCATCCCACAAAAAGGGTTTTTTATTTAAAGCTAGTGACTCTCATTCCAAGAAATGTCTCTCCAACAAATCTGTTTATCTTGTTAAAACAAGACAACAGGCCCCCAAATGGAGTCACTTATGCTAAGACCCTCGTCACCAAATTTAGATTTAATTTAATTATAGTTTTGACACTTTCCAAAATGGAATCTTAAAGCAGTCAATCAGGAACTACCTGATTAGCACTAAAGGGGTAATCTGCCTGATAGACCCCTGCCATCTCCTAAAGGAAAGTGACCTTGCCACAGCCTGTCCACTTTTTGCTAGTATAACGTCTTTGTTCCTGCTCCTTTCTGCCTATGAAAGTCTTTCATTTTATACAGTGCCTCAGAGCTCCCTTCTGTCTGCTAGATGGGATGTTGCCAGATTCACGAATCATTGAATAAAGCCAATAAATAAGATCTTTAAAATTTACTCAGTTGAATTTTTTCTAACAGTCTCTATATATAAGTTATAATAAGTGTCTTTTAAGGAAAATTACTTAGTTATTGGCAGAATAGAATAAAAGAATGTTTTTACTGGCACTGTTAAAGTTGAAAGATCAAAAATGGTGGTTAAAGGGGCGCCTGGGTGGCTCAGTCAGTGAAGGGTCTGCCTTCAGCTCAGGTAGTGTTCTCGGGGTCCTGGGATTGAGCCCCTCATCAGGCTCCCTGCTCAGCGGGGAGTCTGCTTCTCTCTCTGCAGCTTCCCCTGTTTGAGCTCTCTCTGTCTCTCTCAAATAAATAAAATCTTTAAAAAGAATAAAGAAGTAAAAATGGTGGTTCAAGAGACCAAAGGCAGTATGATTGGAAAGGGCCTGCATGAAGCTGGTTTTAGTTCTGTGTTAGCACAGAATGTTGATTATGAATGTCAATAGTTTCTAGAAGCTTGCCAAGTTAAAGGACGCATTGAATTTGTGGCCGCTTGAAATCTTAATTCAAATACAATCAAAGCTGGACAAAGTCTTTGTTGTCTCCACTGCATTAGCTAATTTTAAAACCCTGCAACATTTTGCTGTCATTCATTCTGCAGTTTGACTAGTACACAAAGGGAGTTAGTGTTATGTTCTACTCTAATCAGACTACAAAAGAGAATAACAAGTTTACCGAAGCAATGTTTACCGAACTAAAAAGAACTATTGAGAAACTGAAGTTTAGTGAGCAATAGGAAATAAATCATACTATAAAAATTGAGTAGCAATTTTAACTTTTTTCCTGTAACGTAAAATAAAATGCCTTGTAGGTTGATGTACAAAGTCTTGAGAGCTATTACTTACCTTCAAGTTCTTAATAAACTAGTAAAATATTAATATATTAACTTCTAATGATCAACATTGGGATTTTCCACAGTGAGGGCTTGTAGCCATTCCTTCCACTACACGCCCTTGGAGAACCAGTTTTGCTGCTAGAGGTGGGTGGAGTTTGCTATATTCTACCCTTTCATTCACCGTGACAGAGACCTTCTAGGCTTCTAGGTCTGGGCACAGTGGGGTACCACTGTGGGGTACTACTGTGCCCAGACCTAGAGAGCCTAGAAGGTCTCAGTTCCATTTCTAAAGGGTTACACCTGTCTTGAAAAACAATATTGCTTCTGAAAACTGAATTTCTGTGAACCTGGTGCCCAGCGGCGATGCCCCAGATATGTCCCTTAGAGAACAGACACACCTGCCCTAGAGGAACCCCATGGGCAGATCCCGGAAGTGGAAGCTGAAGCCACGCAATGCCGGAAGTTCTCCCTAGGAGGAGAGCACAAAATTATGAACATAATGTTTGTGTGAAAGTTTAGGTATATATACACACACACACGTATATATGTGTATGTAATATATATACTGTGTATAATATATATTTATAAATATATATAGAATAAACAAACTAATAAAATATGTAATATATATTTAAGATTTTATTTTTAACTAATCTATATACCCGTGGTGGGGCTCAAACCTGCAACCCCGAGATGGAGTGTCATGTTCTACTGACTGAGCCAGCCAGGAGTCCCTGAAGGTTTATTTTTGTTGAGAATGACAAAGCAAAGCAATTGCAAGTTTAAAAAAGCTGACTACAAAATTTTTGATATAACATTTTAAAATTAATTGCCTGTCAAAATATTAATTTTACTGGTAACATTGCTTAATCATAGCCACTACTTCATATGATAGTGATTTTGAGTATTTTTGTAAAAAAATTTTATTTATGTATTTGAGAGAAAGAGAGAAAGAACACAAGCAGGGGGAGCTGCAGACAGAGGGAGAAGCAGGCTTTCCATGGAGCAGGGAGCCGGACTATGACTCTGGGCTTGATCCCAGGACCCCAGGATCATGACCTGAGCCAAAGGCAGATGCTTAACCAATTAAGCCACCCAGGCACCCCCTGATATTGAATATTTTAAATTAGAATATGTAAAATTAAAATAATTCCTATGAGAAAAAATGAAAGATAACTGAGCCTTCTAGGGTGATTAGCCCACTTTTTTTTTGTTTAAAGATTGTAATGTATTTATTATTTGAGAAAGAGAGGGAGAGAGAAAGAGCATGCACGAACAGGGGGAGGGGCAGAAGGAGAGGGAGAAGCAGATTCCCTGTTTAGCAGGGAGCCCCACAGGGGTCCAGATTCCAGGACCCTGAGATCATGACCTGAACGGAAGGCAGATCCTTAACTGACTGAGCCACCCAGGCACCCCAGCTGTGATTAACCCACTCGTCTAAAAATATTTTTACTGATAATTTAGAAAATTTGCTTTTGGCTTTACAATTTATCACTGCTAATGTCTTGTAAAAATTTTGGGTGCTGTTAAATTAGGGAAAACCTCTAGGGAGTGTTTTTTATTCATGAGCAGTCAGAATGCAGGACATCTCACGTTTTCCTGTGCATTGACCAGTCTTCATGTTACACTGCTTCTGCCAAACCTCCAGAGGCCTTGCAAGGGGCCCTGGGAGTGTGTGTGTATGTGGGGGGGGGGGGCAGGGGCGGGTGATGAGGGCCATGGAGAGCGAGGTTGGGGTCAGCGTGGAGCCTGGACAGTGTGTGAAGGAGGTCTGGCCACTGGGTTGGGGGTAGTGGAGGGATGAGGAGGTGGAGTGAAGGGTAGGGTGGGGTATGCACAGAGATTGGGGAAAGTCCAGTGGAGGGGAGGAGATGTGGATGTGGGGACACAGAGTAGGGGTGGCCTGGAAGTAGGGTTGTGGCCAGAGCTTGGGGGGGATCAGACTTGGGGTGGAGGCTTGGGACCTGGGCAAAGATCGCCTGGAGGTGTGTGAGGGGGAGGCCTGGAATTGGGGGGATAGGGACACTGAAGGACATCAGAGAGGGGTTCAGATGTGGAAAGAGGCCCAAGTGTGGGTGGAGTTGGGTGTGGGAGGGGTCAGGCCCTGGGGTGGGGAGTCGGTTGTTTGCCAGCATGCCCGGGCCTTGGGGAGGGGGTCTGGCTGTGGGCTGGCAGATATGAGGGTGGATCCCGGAGCAAGTGTAGTGGCTAGGATTGGGGGGACAGAACTTTGAGGTCATGTGGCTCTGGGATGTGTGAGGGGGCGTCTGGACGTGGTCGGGGATCTGAGGGAGGGGGTCTGGGGATGGAGAGTCCTCAGGCTGTAGGCAGAGGCCCAGCTTGGGTGAGCTTGGGGCAGGGACCCCAAGCTTAAGCTTCAGTAGCTTCAGTGGCTCAGAAATGTTCCCATCAGGACTGTTTTTGGTGGAAGAAAACCCAGTGTTAATAGCCAGTGACCAGAGAAAGAAAATTATGGCACTTCGTGGGTTAGAACTTTATTCAGCAGGGAAGAGAGTGATTTCGTTATGGATTAGGTTAAATACCAGCATATCAAATGAGAGAAAGTTGTAGAAGCATGTCATTTATATATAGTTCAAGACTGTATAGTAGTAAAACTATGAATGAAAGTACTGGACTAGATAATAATTTAAAAAGTAAGCGCACAATTCAGACTGGGGTTGCTCCTGAAAAGCGAGGAAGGGAGTGAGGCCCCATGTATACAGGGAGGCTTCACCTGCCCCAGTAATAATAAGTCTGTTCAACTAGACCAGATGCTCCCTGTTTCACTGTTGTGCTTTATGGTGCAAAAGAAAATCCACCAGAGCGCAGGAGAAGCTTCCTTAGTGCCGGGCAGAAGGCTGTGAGGGAGCAAAGGGACTGCTTGTTTGAAGAAGGCCTTCCAGGCTTTTCATGGGAGTGGTACAGCCGGTGTCAGAAATGAGAATAGAGGGATTGATTATTCTGAGGACCAGCAGCTGCTGTTCGGACAGGCTGGAGTTGTGGAGGAATGGAGGGAATGTTCTGAGGATTGGCAGCCATAGGCTGGGCAGACCAGACTTCATGGAGAGGGATGAAGAGGATGAGGTAGGGGCTCAGTGATGTGGAGGGATGATGAGGCACAGCTGAGGGGACAGGACATTCGAAAGCCTCGGTAGCCGAATCTCACATCTCAAGTCCTTTAGGGTCTCTCAAGACATTTAAATTAGACAAAACTGATGAATTTAGAGTCCCTGTGCCCATTTTACAGACAAAAAACTGAAGTTTGGAGAGATGAAGTGAATTTCCCAAGGCCAGTCGGACTCCAAAGTGTCCCTTGTCTTAATACTGTTCATTACCACACTTTGCAACATTAACTCATGGACTCCTCCCCACAGCATGATGAAGTTGACCCTACCAGTATTCTATTTTATAGTCCCTGCTCTTAATCTGTTTTATAGTTGGGGAAGTGGAGGCACAGAGAGCGGGATGGTTAAGTGGTGAGACCAGAATTAGAATCCAGGTCAGGTCCCATAATCTAGGCCTCCGGGCTAGTGACGGTGGCAGTGTTTGCTGAAGACAACTGAGTTGGTGGGGGGTGGGGGCAGGGGGTGACATGTGTTGGGGAGTGTGAGAGGAGAATTCAGGAAAATAGTGGATTGAACAGGTGAGTTCCTGTTTCCTACGTTCTCCATCCGAATGCACCCTGAATTCTTCCAGAGCCTGCCAAGTGCTGGGGTGGGGAGGGGCGGGGTGGGGGGTGGCGTCCTGGTTCTGGGGAAGTGATGACCTGGGCAGACTGCCTGGGCAGGTGAGGAGGTGGCTCAGAACAGGCCCGGCGGTCTCTCGGCCCACCAGCAGGGGTCCTCACTGAAACCCAAGAAAGACGAAGGGGCCCTCTAAATTCATAGCTGTTTATCAGCCTCGGCAAGACAGCCAGTGGGGAGAAGACCCAGGGTCAGTTTTGTTTTCTCCTAGGCAAGTGCTGCAGGCGTGTTTCTGTATATGAAAATATACATCCCATATATGAAAGGGAGCCATCAATTACTCACCAGGAGAGGAGCAGGGGTGAAGGTTTGGGAAGCTGGACAGCTGGACCGGCAGCAACAGGGCAGCCCCCTTGTCTGTCTTCTGTCCTGGGGAATGCTCTGAAGTAAGCTAATTTGTTCTTTTGTTTTCTTCAGTTTTTAAAGGTATTTATTTGTCAGTGGGGAGAGAGAGAGAGAGAGAGGAAGAGAGACAGTGTGCACAAGTGGGGGGAAGGGCAGGCAGATGGAGAGGCGGGCTCTCTACTGAGCAAGGAGCCCAATGTGGGACTCGATCTCAGGACTCTGGGATCATGACCTGAGCCAAAGGCAGACGCTTAACCGACTGAGCCACCCAGGCATCCCTGATTTATTTGTGCTTATTTGTGCCAGAATCCCAGGAAGGACTAGGAATGAGATTGCCCAGGACCTTCGGAAAGTGGGTGTTCAAATGTGCTGGAGGACTTCCTGGAAGGGCTGAGAGTTTTTCCTATTGCAGGATCCTCTTGCCTGGCCGTTTTGTGTGTCTGTGGCTCTGAATTCCTCAGTATCAATTTCTGGGTCTGATTGGGACCCTCTTCCTCTTCCTTCCTCTCTCTTTCTTTCATCCTTTTGGTTTTTTGAGGTTTTTTGCACCCTTCTTTCTTTCTTTTTTTTAGCATTTTTTTTTAAAGATTCTATTCAGCACCCTTATTTCTGTTTCTTTGTTCTATCCAGGTGACTCTTAAACTTCCCTGAGTTTGCTTGTCTCTGACATTTCTGTGACTCCACCCTTCAGGCCAGGCCCAGCGACTCGCCCCTCGGGCTGCAGCCCTAACCAGCCATGAAGCCCGTGGTTAGCTCATCATTTTCCCACCTGGGGCCCTTTCTGGGCCTTGACCTCTGAGGCAGGCAAGTAAGGGTGTGGGATTCCAGGGCTGTTTTCATTCGTGGGAGACAGGGCCGAGGCCACTGCAAGTGGCCACAAGGTGGCAGTAGAGGACCGTTACCATGTAATTCCCCTCCGTGGTCTCACTGCTGAGATACTCCCAGGTTAGGGGGGGTAGATTTGGGGTGTATTTGTCCAAATCTGAAGTTTTCTTTAAAAATCAGGACTAGCCCACCAATTCTCATAGCATTTGAAGGGTTTATAGAGTTACTACTGTGCCAGATGTTCCCTGTTGGTCCCTAGTTTCCTTTCCTCTAACCTGGGGATAATGGAATACTCTTCCTAGGGGAGGTAATGAGAAATGAGTCCTGGTACAAACTTAGTGCTTAATGCCTTTTGAGAACCATGATGGTCACATGCTCCTATCCATGTTCACCATGTTTTACATACTGTGTGCTTGCTGTCACTGACATGTGTGCACTCTTCCAACGTACTTCCTGAGGACCTTTTCTAAGTAGATGGCTGCTTTCTATCATTCTGAACAGCCATCTTCTGGCGGGACGTGATGGCCACTCTGATCCAGAGTTTGTGGCCAGAGAGTCCTAGCCTGAGTTTTATCATCAGTAAAATGGGTTTAAGAGTTAGGATTGTGATCATTATTCGGCACCCAGGGGTTAGAAGATAGACATTTCTGTTCCTTCAAAATTCATCTGCTGAAATCGAATTCCGAATGTGATTGCATTTAAAGAGGTGGAGCTTTGGGAGGTGATGAGGTCATGAGGGTGCCTCATGACTGGGATTAGTACCTTTTTAAAAGAGACCCCATATTGCTTTGGAGGCGGCCGAGATACTGGGCAGTGAATGGTTGTGCCGGGCAACTGTCTGACCTTTCACGCATGCCCAGTGGTCCTGGTGGGGGCATGAAACAGAAGCCATGGTGGACGGGGCGGCTGCAGCAGGCAGGGAAAAAAAAAGAGAGAGGGAGAGAGACTCCAGAGAGCTCCCTTGCCCTTTCCATTGTGTGGGTACACAGTGAAAAGACAGCTGTCTATGAACTAGGAAGTGAGCTCTCAATAGACACCGAATCTTCCAGTGCCTTGAACTTGGACTTCCCAGCCTACAAAACTGTGAGTAATACATTTCTGTTGTTTATAAGCTGTGCAGTCTGTGATATTTTTGTTACAGCAGCCTGAACAGACTAAGTGTCCATTTTGGCAGACCCTAGACTAAGGGCCCTTCTGCTCACGAGCTTATGACTTTAAAAATAATAACTTAAAAAAACTTATTATTGGGGCGCCTGGCAGGCTCAATTGGAAGAGCGTGTGACTCCTGATCTCGGGGTTGTGAGGTCGAGCCCAGTGGTGGGTGTAAAGATTACTTAAAAATAAAATCCTTAAGAAAAAAAACACTTTATTGAAGTGTAATATACATATAGAGGAGTGCCAAAGGCCTCTCCCACTGGGCCCAAGTAAGGACTCCTCGAACTTCTAACCCATAGATTGGTTTTTTTTTGGCCTTTTAACTTCATATAAATGGAATCAAACAGGCTGTACTATTTTAGGCATTTATGAGCTTTTCTCATGCACTCAAGGCCTTTTTATTCTCATTACTTTATGGCATCGCCACCGTGTATATTCTTCAGTTTATCAGTTTCGCTGCTAATGAACATATAGGCTGCAAATTTGGGCTTGGGCTATTAAAAATAGTGCTGTTAGGTAAACCTCTATCCACCTTTTTCTTGGGTGTATTCCTGACAAACGCCAGTCATAGGGACCGCAGGATTTGCACAGATTCTGCCAAACAGGCTCTAAGTGATTGTTCATTTCACATTCCCCCTGAAGAGCCCTGTCTGCTCCCTTGCACCCCAACTGGCTTGGCATTTTCTAATGTTTTTGTGTTAATCTTTTTGGTAGGTGTGCCTTAAAAAAAAAAAAATTATTTATTTATTTATTTTAGAGAGAAATTGAGAGAGAGAGAGCACACTAGTGGGGGGAGGGCAGAGGGAGAGAATCTCAAGCAGACTCCCTGCTGAGCACCAAGCCAGCTGCAGGGCTTGATCTGACCCGTGAGATCAGGACCTGTTTTGAAATCATGAGACAGTCACCTAACTGACTGAGACACCCAGGTGCCCCTTGGTAGGTGTGCCTTTATTTTTTATTTTTCTTTTTTAAAGACTTTGTTTACTTGAGAGAGAGAAAGAAGGCACGAGCAGGGGGAGGGGCTGAGGGACAGGGAGAAGCAGACTCCCCGCTGAGTGGGTAGCCTGACAGAGGGCTTGATCCCAGGACCCCAGATCGTGACCTGAGCTGAACGCAGACATTTAACCCACGGAGCTACTCAGGTGCCCTGGTAGGTGTACTTTTCACGTGTGTTTCCGTGATGACTAATGAAATGGAGCTGCTCCTCATGTCTTCTTGGTCATTTGCATCTCCTCTCAGGCGCTGTGGGCATTCTGTCTCTTCTGGTAGATGATCTGTCTTTTCCTTTTATCTGTAGCAATTCTTTAGATATATTCTGGAAGCAGGTATGTTGCCTTCCCACTCTCTTAATGATATTTTCTGCTGAAGAGAAATTATTAAGTTAGAAATTAAAAATGCCTATTTTAAAGTCATGAAGGTGTTCTCCTTTGTTTTTCTTTTAAAGATTTTATTTTTTTTACTTTCACATTTTGATCAGCACTCCATCTGGAAATGATTGTATGGTGTCAGATAGGAGTCAAGGTATATATATTTTTCCATTGTGGAGATCCATTTGGCCTAGTACTATTTGTTAAAAGGTATATCTACACGTATTTTTCTCTTTACCCGATTTAGGATGCTCCTTTTTTATTTCTGTTATGCAAAGTGTTTTATGTATCATAAATGGACATAATTTTGTAAAAATGCTTTTTACTCCTGCATCTGTCTATCGTGGTGCATTGCATATTGATTTTCTGGTCTTTGTCCAGCTTTGCAGTCTGCTCTGCTCATGCAGAAAGCAGGTCTGAAGGGCCTGGGATTTACTGTCCCCAGGAGCAGCCCTCAACCAGTGACTGAGGTGAAGTGGTGGAAAGACACCCCTTCCTGTGGGATAACTTGAAGTGGGTGCTTTCCACAGTATCCCAGAGTTCTCCAACGGGGTTGAGTTCCAGTTGTTTGCAGTGATCACTTACTTTACAGTGTACCTTCTTTTGGTCTGTCTTGCTCCTGCCTAGCTTCCCTATCCTCTTTTTGGGATCAAGTCCCAAATGGCTTATACCGAATCCTGGTTTCAGAGTCAGCTTCTGGGGGACTGGAAAGCAAGACACAATCTGATACTAATGATTACTTTCTTCAATATTCTAATACTGCTAGAACCTTAGAATATTTAAACTGTGTTAACTCCTTGTAACTTCTGCATGATTACTGCCATGCATTTTAGTTTTATGTGTGTATATATACATGTATTTTTTCTTTTTCATTTTTTAAAAAGATTTTATTTATTTATTTGACAGACAGAGATCACAAGTAGGCAGAGAGGCAGGCAGAAAGAGAGAGGGGAAAGCAGGCTCCCTGCCGAGCAGAGAGCCCGATGTAGGGCTTGATCCCAGGACCCTGGGATCATGACCTGAGCTGAAGGCAGAGGCTTAACTCACTGAGCCACCCAGGTGCCCCTTCTTTTTCATTTTTAAAAGCAGTTTTATTGATATATAATTCACATACCATATAATTCACCCATTTAATGTGTACCGCTGGGTTTTTAGTATATCCGCAGAGAAGTGCAACCATCACCACAATTGCATTTTAGACTTTCATTACCTCAAAAAGAAACCCCATACTATGTCAACTATATGTCAATTAAAAAAAATGAGATAACATTAAAAAAAAAAAAGCCCAATCCATATCCTTTAGCTGTAACCTTCATGACCCCTTGTCCTCCCAGCTCTAAACAACCACTGTGTCTTTTCTGTGTCTTTCTATTTCCCTCTTCTGGACTTTCATATGAATAGAATCATATACTTTGTGGCCTTCTGTGACAGACTTCTCACATATAACCATTTTTTCAAGATACATCTGTGTTCTAGCATATATCAGCATTTCATTCCTTTTTGTGGCCAAATAATATTCCATTGTGTGGGTATATCATATTTTGTTTTCCATGCATCCACTGATAGACATTTGGGTTTTTCCACCTTTCAGAAATTAGGAATAGTGGTGCTATAAACATCTGTGTACAAGTTTTAGTGTAGGAATATGTTTTCATTTCTTTTGGGCATATGCCTATAAGTATAATGTCTGGGTCATACGGTAATTCTGTTTAATCATTTGAGAAACTCAGACTGTTTTATAAAGTGTCCGTACTATTTTACATTCTGATGGGATATGGTCCAATTTCTTCGCATCTCCATCAACACTTATTGTTAGCTGGCTTTTTTGATTTTAGACATCCCAGTGGGTATGAAGTGATATCACTGTGGTATTAATGTGCATTTCTCTGGTGACTAATGTGTCCAGCATCTTTTCATGTGCTTTTCATTTGCATATCTTCCTTGGAAAAATGTCTGTTTGGATCCTTTGCTCATTTATAAGCTGGGTTATTTTCCTCTTATTATTTTATTCTTTTTGGTGTTGTTGTGAGCATTTTCTTAAGTTAATTTTTCGATTGCTCACTGCAAGTGTGTAGAAATACAATAGACTTTTGTATATTCATTTTTTTTTATCCTGTAAGCTTGCTGAATTCACTTATTGGTTCTAATAGGCATTTTTTTTTTAGCAGATTCTTTAGGATTTCTTATAAACAAGAGCATGTCATATGTGAATAGAGACAGTTTTTACTTCTTCCTTTACAGTCTGGATGCCATTTATTTATTTATTGTTTTATTAAGTTCAGTGAACTAACATATAGTAAGTACATCATTAGTTTTTGATGTGGCTGTCTTTTAATTCTTTTTCTTGCTTAATTGCTCTGGCAGCAGGGAGCCCGAAGCAGGTCTCGATCCCAGGATGCTGGGATCATGACCCCAGCCTAAGGCAGATACTTAAGGACTGAGCCACCCAGGCGCCTGCAGAAATTCTATTTCTTCTTCAATTTCCCTTTCCCAGGAAAGCCTTCTGACTTCTATCATTTGATCTGGCTTACCTCCTCCCACTCCCCCAGGAGCCCTTCTCCAAACTCTGCCCTCCACCTTCTGCTGCAGCTGGTTGGCTTCCTCTGTGTCCCTCACCCAAACCTGTGAGCCGCTGGGGGGAGGAGCTGGGCCTCACCTGTCCACAGGCATCCTGGCGCCCCGGGTCCAGCGGCTCCGTGTTCACAAATGTCGGCTCAGTGCCTGATCACGAGCCAAGGGGCCCGTGTACAGTGAGCAGTGGGGTGGACTTCTCCATCAGCAAGCTGGGGGGAGACTCCCAGAGAGAACACCGGGGGTGCTCACTGCGCAGAAGCTGTGTCCATCTGGGACACAAGGGTTGTGAGCCTGTCACCAGAGAGAAGTATGGCCAGGAATAAAGATTCAGAGGCTGTTTCCTGTTCCTGACCTGATGCTGTGTCCAGGGACTCAGTGGGCAAACTTCGCCTGTCCTGAGCCTGATCCTGAGGCTGGGAGGCTGCTGCTGGCCAGCCCTTCTGCTAGGGCTGCGGGGCAAGGAAGCACCCATGAACCACCTGCGGTTTGTGGCCAGAAGAGTTGATGGGCTCAACCGCAGGTCCCCCACCAAGATGTCCTGCTCTGGAGACCCGGGGACATCTAACAAATCTGGGCTTGTCATGTTGTTTTCCGTGTATTTGAAAACCAAAATTGTAATTTATTTGTTTTTAAAAATATTTTACTTATTTATTTGAGAGAGAGCAAGAGCACAAGCAGGGTGAACGGCAGGCAGAGGGAGAAGCAGGCTCCCCGCTGATCTGGGAGCCCAGTGCGGGGCTTAATCCCAGGACCCTGGTGTCATGACCTGAGCCAAAGGCAGATGCTTAAGCAACTGAGACACCCAGGCATCTGCAAAATTGTAATTTAAAAAATGAATAGCCAAGACAGAGTGCAGTGAGCGAGCAGAAGTCTGGGAGCCTCTCCGAGCACAAGGGGATCTTCCTGCGGTTTATGGTGAGGTTATCCCAAGGTGAGCCTGAAGCTCTGACATCCGGAAGGAGCCAGAGACTTGATGTCAGGCCCCCAGCATCCAGGCCAGGACTTCAGGTGCTGCTCACCCTATCTGAAGAAATGAGAGAAGGAAGAACCAAGTCTGAGACACGTACTGCCCCCGCACAGGCCCACTCCCCAGTTCACCTAAGGTCTGTTCAATATAGAAGAATAATTCAAGGTAAGGTAGGGCTGACAGAACTGAGAAGAGGGTTAATGGGGAACCGGTAAATAATCACCTAGTCCAGGCTGACAGGGCAGCTCTTATTTCTCCAGGGCGTTGGGATGGGATATCTGGGGGCTGGAGCGCATGCAGGGGGAGGGTGCTACCCCTGCCCAGCCCTCCCAGTGCTCTGGTGGGAGGTTGTCTGCGCTCCCACCAGCCCCGGTTCCGCCTACTTCTGCTCTCAGTGCCTCTGTCTCTGATAGCACTTCAGAGGGTTGTGTGTCTACACGCAAGTTTACAAATGTAGCCCCATCACCTGTGGGTGCTGAGCCTGCCCGCTTCTGCCTGCAAGGCTGAGCTGTGGGAGGAACTGGGAGGTTCCTTCTGACACCAGGTCTCTGCTTGCTGGCAGCTACATCTCTGCCAAGGAGGTTGGCCTCAAGGGGCAGCATCTCTTTTTGAAGCCCCTTCCCCCTGCCTTCTCCCCAGGCAAGTACCTGGTCTGCTTTCTGCCAGTATAGATGAGTTTGCATTTTCTAGAATTTTCTGTAGACAAAAATCATGCAATAGATACTCATTTGTCCGGCTTCTTCCCATCAGTATAATTACTTTGAGTTTCATCCGTGACTACGTCAATAGTTCGCTCTTCTTATTGCTGGGTAAGTGCTTCATTTTGTGGACGTGCCGTAATTTGTTTATCCCTTCTCAAACTGATGGTTGCTTTAAGTTGTTTCTCATTTTTGGCTATTACAGATTAAACTCCTATGAACATTAATAAGTCTTTGTGTGGGCATATGTTTTCATGAAACTTGGATAAATAGCTAGGAGTGGGACGACAGAGTCAAATGAAATTTGTATGTTTAAATTTGTAAAAACCTGCTAAACCTTCTTCCAAAGGAGTTGCGCCATTTTACAGTCCACCAGCAGCGTAGAAAGTTCTGGTGTCTCCACATCCTTGCCAACACTGGTACGGTCAATCTTTTTGATTGTAGCCGTCCTAGTGGGTGTGTAGTAGTATCTCTCTGTGGTTTTAATTTACACTTCCTTAATGACTAATGATATTGGGCATCTTTTCATGTGCTTATTTACCATTGGTTTATCTTCTTTGCTGGAGTGATTATTCATATTTTTAATCCATTTTTTAAAAAACAGGAACAAAATACTGTGCAAGTAAGTGCTCACAGCCTTCCCCTTCCTCTGTCTTCTGAGGAGGTGTTGATGTCTTTGCTGCTTATTAAGGGTAGAGATGAGAAGAAGGGGCATGGGTCTAGAAGGATCTATTTAGAACAGACCTGAGAGTGCTGGGGTAGGGGGAATTAAAGAATCCTTTTGGAGGCGAGAGGGAGGAGAGGAGGAGAAGCCTGGGAGCTAAGGGGGAGAGAGGCATCTATGACAGAGAGGAGGTGTGGGGAGCTAGGGGATCTGCTGGGAGGAACCTCCCCTCAGTGTGCCCTCCAGAAAAGCCTAAGGTCTTCATGTCTGCTCAAAGCTTTTGGAATTGGGTCAGTGTTACTTTTGGCTGTGTCACTACATGGAGATGATGGGGGCGGGGGTGGGGAATGGTTTTATTTGAGTGTTACATAAACACTGAACAGTTGTAGTTTTATTCTTGGTGTTGGCCTTAGCAACAGAAGGACAGCGACGGAGAGGAGCAGGGTGGGGAAGCATTTTAAAAAATTATATGTATTAAAACATTTTTATTTTGCAATCATTATAGATCCATGACAAGTTACAGAAGAATGCACAAGGAGGTGTCATGTACCCTTCACCCAGTTGTCCCCAAAGGTAACATCTTCCCTAACTACAGTACAATATGAAACTAGGAAATTGATAGTGCTTATTCAAATTTCACTAGTTTTACCTGCACTCGTGTGTGTGTGTGTGAGTGTGTGAATGTGAATAGTTCTGTGCAATTTTTATCCCAGAGGTAGGTTCATGTAACTGGCCCTATGCTCAAGACCCAGAACAATTATGTTATCTCAAGACTCCCTTGGGCTGTTGTTTACTGACCTCCACCCCCCCCCCACTCCTAACCCTCAGCAGCCACTGATCTGATTTCCATCTCTACCATTTCACCATTTGAAAATTGTTATATAAACAAAATCATACAGTATGTTGCCTTTCGAGATTGGATCAGTGTTACTTTTCTCACTCAACACGATGCACTTGAGATTCGCCGAGTTGTTGAATGTATCAGTACGCTGTTCCATTTTAGTGCTACTTCCTGGTGTGGATGTACCACAGTTTGTTTAACCACTCACCCACTGAAGGACATTTTTTCCCCCCAGTTTTTAGCAATTGGGAATAATGCTGCTATAAACATTTGTGATCAGATTCCGAAGTGAACATAAGTTTTCATTTCTCTGTGACAGATGTCCAAGAGTGTGATTGCTGGGTTGTATGGTGAGCGTATATTTAGTTTTATAGGAAACTACCAAATTATTTCCCAGAATGGCTGTACCAGTTTACATTCCCACCAGTAATGTATACATGATCTAGTTTCTCTGTATCCTTGCCAGCATTTGGTGTTGTCACTATTTTTTATTTTCATCGTTCTGATAGGTATGTAGTGATATCTGATTGTGGTTTTAATTTGCATTTCCCTAATGGCTAATGATATTTAACATCCTTTCATGAGCTTATTTGCCCACGTGTATCTTCTTGGTGAAATGTATGTTCATGTCTTTTGCTCATTCGCTGACAGGATCTTTTAAAAAATTGGGTTGTTTCTCTTCTCATTGAGTTATAAGAGTTCTTTATATATTCCAGATTCAAGTCCTTTGTCAGATATATATTTTTGCAAACATTTTCATAGCTTCCCTTTCCATTTTCATAGCAGTGTCTTGTGTCTTTTGAAGAACAAAAGTTTTAATTTTGATGAACTCTACTGGTTTTTGTTTTCTTATGGATGATGCCTTTTGTATTTTATTTAAGCAGTCCTTGCCACACCAAAGGTCACTATGATTTTCTCTTTTGTTTTCTTCCAGAAGTTTGTGCTAATTACACATAGTTATCTTCAGTGTTCAATTGCTGAGATGACCTACAGGACTCATATAGTTTAGACTCATACTTATTACAGGCATTGCAGTCCCAGCAGAAGGAGGATATGCACGCCAGGGGTCTGAGATCCCAGGGGCAGGCTTCTTTGAACTTCTACCACTCAGTTACTCAGGACACACTTTTATTTTGGGTCTCAAACCATTTGTGTACTGTGTGTGCGAAACTCCTCAGTATTGGAAGCCCATGTCTGCTTGTGGTAAGGTCTTATATTGAGCTGGTCCCAGAGGCACATAACAAGCTATGTGACCAGCCTTAACTTCTGACATCCCCCAGGTCTCTTTAAGACTGGGTACAAATAACAAAATTCAGTGATTACTGAACAGTGTTGACAGGTTGGTGGTCCTGCTCTGAAACAACTCTATTATCCATGGGCTTTAAAAAAAAAGTATTTCATTTGTTTATTTATGAGAGACACAGAGAGAGAAACAGAGGCAGAGAGAGAAGCAGGCTCCCCATGGAGCAGGAATCTTGATGTGGGGCTGGATCCCAGGATCCTGGGATCATGACCTGAGCCGAAGGCAGTTGCTTAACCCACTGAAGCTACCCAGGTGCTCCACTACCCGTGGTTTAGAACATCATTTATCTTTAGTTAATATAGTCCACAGCGTTGGCCAAGGGTCAATACCTTGAGATGATTGTGTAGTTAACCCAGATTTCCTGAAGCTGACCCGTGCCATACAAATATTATAGTTTTAGATTGTACATTTGGGTTTATGATCCATTTTGAGTTAATCCAGTTGATTTATATGTGTTGACCTTGTGCCTTCTAACCTGTTAAGCTGGTCAGTGAAGATTTTAGGGGCCTCGTGGTTTGCAGCATGCTTAGATATTCTCTCCAAAGTGAAAAGGCAAATGATTATATCTCATACTTGCCTCCAATAAGAATGAAGCACAATGTTGAGTAGGCTTCTTTGGGTCTGAGGTTGGCGGATTCCATGGGTGAGAATGTTGCTGTGGCCGTTTACTGAATGACCATGGCGGGCTGTTGGTGTTGACTGGATAGGGCTCTGGAGTGAGTCAGGCTGTGCTGTGGGCAGCCCTGCCCCATGCACCACATGGTCTGGTAGACTCACTGTATTTGTGTTACCTGCATTAGGAAAAGATGCTCTCTGGCATTTATGGCAAGCCCCCGAGAGAATCACAACGTTGATGTTGATCCTTACGGTTCTGGATCAAGGCCATCTCATCTGTAATTGAGAATGATATATGTATCATCTGAAAAACCCAACCCAACCTAACTTCCCCTAGTGTGCTCTTGGACCTTGATAGAGACAGAACCCATCAAGACAGTTCAAGTGACTCTACAGCCAGAGCTGCCCATCTTGAGTTTCCAGACCCACCAAGGGATCAGGTCAGTAGGCCCAACAGCAGTTTATAGTAATATGGTAGCAGCTCACCCCACGTAGGGCATGTGGCTGACAGGCCAGGTGACACAAGTCAGCTGCACAAGCAGGTGGTCCAGGCCCCATGTGATCCACGAATGTTGCATCAGGGCCTCTCAGCTTATACCTGGGGCTGCGTGAAGGGTCCCTTGTGAGGAGCTTATGCAGGAGGGGAGAAAGGGGTCAAGCGTGAGCCATAAATGTGTAGGTTGAGCTAAGCTAAAAATGCTGCTTATATGACAGCCTCATAGGAGATGGCTGTGAAAAACAGGGGTGAGGGGAACCCTCCTGATGGGCAGGAATTCAGACAGTGCAACTGGTCCTTCACTTTGTGTGAAAAGAAGTGACTGAGCTCGGAAGATGCATGAGCTCAGGGCAGTGACTAATGGCTTGGCTAGTTAAGCGTGACTCTAGAAGGAGAAAGATTGGAGGATGTGGTTGACAAAATTGCGCCCCCATCCTCCAAAGATATGTTCATGTTCTATTCCTAGAACCTTTGGAAAAAGGGTCTTTGCATATGTAATTCATTTAAGTATTTTGAGATAAGAGCAGCTGGGTTATCTGGGTGCATCCTAAATGCCATCATAATTGTCCTTATACTAGCGGCAGAGGGAGAGGAGACACACAGAAGAGACCATGTTGGGGCCATCCAGGTGGCTCAGTCATTAAGTGTCTGCCCTCAGCTCAGGTCATGGTCCCAGAGTCCTGGGACTGAGCCCTGCATTGGGCTTCCTGCTCAGCAGGGAGACTGCTTCTCTCCCACCCACCCCACACTGCTCATTCTTGTGTGCGTGCTCTCTCTCTCAAATAAATAAATAAAATCTTTGGGAAAAAAAGGAAGAAGAGAAGGCCATGTGGTGGTGGAAACAGAGATTGGAGTGATGTAGCCCCAAGCCATGAACACTAGCGCATCATGAGTTGGACAAGGCAAGGAGCCAGTTCTCTGCTAGAGCCTCTGGAGGGAGCACAGCCCTGCTGAGGATACACCGATTGTAGTCTTTTGGCCCCCAGAGTTTTGAGAAAATAAGTTTCTGTTTTCTTAAGTCATGAATTTGCTATGGTGGTCCTAGGAAACTGCCAGACAAGGTGAGGACCTGTGGGACTGGGCATGTAAAGGTCCAAGTGTTGCATATGCCCATGGAGGAAGCATTTACTAGGCCTGTATACAGCATGGCTTGCCCACTGGCATCAGCCAGGATGGGCACCATGGGCACACAAACAAGGCAGCCATGGTGGCAGGGGTGAGGTGGGCGTGGATCCCACAGCCCAGTCTCCCCCTCACCAAGGCTGGTCTGAATACCACTGTGGCCCACTGTCCAACCTGCCAGCAGTAGGGACCAACACTGAATGAGCAATGTCGCGTTATCCTCCTAGGAGACGAACCAAATAGATGGTGGCGAGTTGATTACCCTGGACCCTTCTGCTCTGGGTTGTCTTCCGCTCAGTGGTGACCTTGAGTGGAGCTGACACATATTGTGTGAGTTTGCCGTGCTTCACTCTCTGAGGGCATACAGAGTGTTTCATCCCTCAGTGTGGGATTCTGCAGAACATCTCATTGAACCAAGGAAGCTCCTTGGCAGCAAAGTGGGCATGTGACTCTGGGCTGTCCTGGTTCTGGTGTATGATACCTGTCCCCTCTCCCCAGAGCTGCTGTCCTGACAGAGGGCTGGAATGGCCTTTTGATGAGGCAGCGGAGGCACCAGCTAAGAGACTAACCCTGTAAGGATAGGGCGCCATCCTCCTTAGTCCTTCCCATTATGTGAGGCTCTGCCCCCTCACATTGCCTTTCAGCAATCCCCTTAGAGAGTTGAAAGTTTCTGTCTCCGCAGCTCTAGGCCTCATAAGCCTAGAGGTCCTGGTTGCAGAGGGATGTGACTTCATCAGCAAACATGAAGCCATGACGGTCCCCTACTAACTTGGGATTCTTTGTGCCAAGAGGTCAGCAGGTAAGCAGAGGAGACACCATCCAGGGAGACTGAGTCCTCAGAGGAGATGGAGCCGACCTGAGCCCACAGGACACCTGCTCCCATCCTGATGCCCCTGAGCCAGAGCCTATTTCTCTCTTCCTCCATTTCCCAGACAATCATTTAGCCCTTTCCTCCTTCTGGGTGTCCACATCCTGTGTGGTTTGATCTCTTCAAAGGAAAGGCCACCCCTTTCCTTGCTGGCTTCTTCCTTCTGGTCCAGCCTGTCCTTCCATCCATCTATGAGCATCCCTTCTCCTCGTATTTTATATCAACCCACCCGAGTCCTTCTCATCCTTTCCAGGCCCTCCCCTTCCTAGTGAAAGTGGGAGGGCGAGACAGACCACTCTGGAGAGAGACAGCCTCATGGGTTTGAATTCTGCTCCAACAGTATCTGTGTCCTTGGGCAATAAGTGCTTTGGGGCCTGGTTTTCCCCACCTGCTCACAATACTACTCATATCACAGGGTTTGCAGGGTTTGAAGGAAGGTTAAGAAAGCTTGGGGTGGTCCATTAGGAGTAATCAGTGTTAGCTGTTTTCATGGGTGCTCTTTGAGGGGATGAACCTTCTTTTTAATCTCTGAGGGGATGACTCTTCTCTGGCCATGAATGGGGACAAAGGCACACCTTGGTCCTATGCTTTCTCTCTCCTGGCCCTTTGGTTCATCCCATTGGCAGGCTGTCTGCCCTTGAGCTGAGTTCTCAGGTACCCCTGAGGAGAGAGAACCTGGGACCAGTACTCTGGGCTCCCACCAGCCTAGCACCAGGGAACACAGAGCCCCAGCTCCAACTCTGCTGTCAGTGGTGAATACAGAATGTGTTTCTTTCAGTTACCATGGTGGCCTCACCAGCTATCCTGAAGCTCATTGGCTTAAAACAACAGCCGTGATCTCATGGGTGAGGAGGGCAGGCAGGGCTCAGGCAGCTACTCCTGCTTAGTGAGCGTGCACTGGGGTTGCTTGCTGATCTTCACTGGTAGCTGGAGTGATTGGGGGGCCCACGATGGCTTCATTCACATGCCTGGTGCTTGTGAGAGATGCGTGGAAGCTGGCTCAGCAGGTTCTTCTTCTTCTTTTAAAAAAGATTTTATTTATTTATTTGTCAGAAGGAGAGAGATCACAAGCAGAGGGAGCAGCAGGCAGAGGGAGAGGGAGAAGCAGGCTCCCCGCTGAGCAAGTAGCCCGACATGGGACTTGATCCAGGACCCTGGGATCATGATCTGAGCTGAAGGTAGATGCTTAACCAGCTGAGCCACTCAGGTACCCTCAGCAGATTCTTTATGCAGTTCCAGAATTTCTCAACGTGATCTCTTCAGAAGGATAGTGGGAATTCTTAAATGGCAGCTGAGAACCCCAAAGCTGAGTGTTCCAAGAGACATAAAATCCTGAGCCCAAAGCTGGCCCAGTACTATTTCCTCTGTTTTCTATTGGTCAAAGCAGTTAAAGAGCCTGCCCAGATTTAAGGGCAGAAGACAAAGACCCTACCTTTCTATGGAGGAAGTTCCAAAGAATTCGTGGCTGTCCTTCATCTGCCACAACGGACCAGCCAATGACTGATGAGTTGGGAGGGGAGGAGGAGACCACTAAGCAGACGTTACAGGGCAGGTGGAGGTTCTGCCAAGGTGGGGCTTCCCTCCAGGGTCAAGAGTCTTAGTGTCCAGCTAAGGCTATTTCATGGCAAGTCTCTGTGCTTGTTTTCCTTCTATAAAATAAGAGTTGATGATTTCCAGCCTGTCCAGAAATGTCTAGCATCCACACATTTCACCTTGATTGTGGCTGTGAGATTTCCTGCCTCATGAGATCATAGTCATGGGAAGCAACATATCCTGGGGCAGGAACTGCCCCTTGGGGCACCTGGGTGGCTTAGTTGGTTAAGCAACTACCTTTGGCTCAGGTCATGATCCTTGAGTCTTGGGATCGAGTCCCACATCGGGTTCCCTGCTCAGTGGGGAGTCTGCTTCTCCCTCTGACCTCTCGCCTCTCATGCTCGCTCGCTCTCATACTTTCTCTCTCTCTCAAATAAGTAAATAAAATCTTAAAAAAAAAAAAGAAACTGCCACTCTTCTGAACATTTGCCATCCACCTTTCTAAAGTCAATGTGTGCCCAGACACAGGGATGAGATATGGTGTCATACAAAGCAGCCTCATTAAGCAGTATTCCTCAAGTATAGTATGGAACTATTCATGTAAATTACTTTATAAAACACAGTGTATCTGTATCAGTCAGAGTTCATGTCATCACAGCCAATATATTTTTTTAAGATTTTATTTATTTATCTGACAGAGAGAGAGCACAAGCAGGGGGAGCGGCAGGCAGAGGGAAAGGGAGAAGCAGGCTCCCTATTGAGCAGAGAGCCCAACGTGGGGCTTGATCCCAGAACCCTAAGATCATGACCTGAGCCAAAGGCAGATGCTGGTATTTATAATGACCTTCTTCATTACCCATTCTTTATTCCCTTTGCCTTTAGCAAGCATCTCAGCTGGTTGTGATTGTTTACCTGGTAGGGTGACCCAAATCTTCATTCCTTGAATGGTCTGGGCCATTAGAAGTCGTGCCTGACTTGGCTGGTTAGTTTTCCATAGATTTTAATTACAGGGCATGGCAGTATAAGAGACTCCCTAAGGGATCTTTTCCTTACCTCCTTTGTGTAGGAGCAGCCCAATTTGCCCTTGGTAATCAGGATCGATCACCCTATATAACACAACAACTTCCTTATTTGCTTGTTGGTTCAGAGGCATGAAGAGCCTGAACTAGTCAGGTGGCGTCTCAACTTCTAGTCCAGTGGAGTCATTACTGTGCCTCCAGGGGCAAGCATGTCTCCCTTTGGAGCTAGGGCTTCTAGATCAGTGGAGCCTAAGGCAGTGGGGGTGGGAAGCAAAATTTTTGCTAGTGGATCATGAGGAATAATAGTGAGTGGATCCACTTCCATTTCTACTTCTTGATTCCTGGACCCATGAGTCCTGGCTCTGGGGAAAATAGCACCATATATTGGATGCTGGTCTTTGCATCCTGCAGGACATTCTGACAGTCCCTCAAGGTATTTTTACCTACCTGGCACCAAAACCGAGTCTTTGAAAGGCCCTTTCACCATTATGTCAAGACAATTGCCTTAGGATGATGGGAAACATGGTGAGATCAATGGATTCCATGTGCACAGGCCCATTTCTTCACTCCGTTTGCTATGAAGTGAGTTTTTTCACCAGAAGTGGTGCTGTGTAGAATACAAGATGGTAGATAAGGCATTCTGTAAGTCCACAGATGGTAGTTTTGGCAGAAGCATTGTGGGCAGGAAAAGGGAGTCCATATCCAGAGTAAGCTTTTATTTCCATAAGACCAAAGTGCTTGCTGTCACTTCCAGAATGGAAGCTGTCCAACAGAATCATCTTGGGAATGGCGCCATATTGGGGACTTAGTCTCTGCTGCTGGCAAGTGAGGCAGTGGCTGCAGCCAGGTTGGCCTTGGTGAATGATCCCTGTTGCCGAACCTATGCATAAGCTCCATCCCTGTGATCAGAGCCACTTTGTTCTGATGATAAGCCCATCGGGTGATGAGTGGGGTGGCTGGGAAAAGGGGCTGAGTAGTAACCATGGAATGGGTCATTCTATCCACTTGATTATTACAGGCCTCCTTTGCGGAGGTCACCCTTTGGTGAGCATTCACACAGGACACAAATCACGTTTCTTAGCCCAGAGAGGTCTATCTACACACCTCTTCCTCCAAATTCACCATCCCCAATTTTCCAATTGTGTTCCTTCCAAGTCCTTGATCGTCTAACCAAACACTGGCTACAACCCATGAATAGGCAGAGACTCATGCATCTCTCCTTCCAGGAAAAATAAACAACCAGGTGTATTGTTATTCTCTAGGATCAGTCTGTCCTCTGCATAGGTGAGTTGGGTGGGGATGTGGAGGAGGTCACCAGCCCTGCATTCTTCAAGTCCTTGATGGTGGCACTAATCTTTGCAAACCTTCCAAGAATTACTGTTTTCCTAGGCAGAGGCAGTTCTAGTGGCTTCCACTTGGCCTTTCTTGCCATAATAGCCCTCACTCCACAGGTTAGGGAACTGATGAGAACTCTGCCAGTTGCTGAGCTTGTCTCTTCCAATTCTGGAACTGGGCAAGTAACCAGAGGGTGGTATCAGGGGTCCACTGTGCCCGCTGTGAGATGAACCAGAGCCAAAACTCCATGGATCACCTGTGCTCCATAAGCCTCTGCTCTGAATGGTGGGTTTCCAGCAATCAGTTCAGAGTCAGTGTCCAATAATTTCTGAAGGTATAATTTCTTATCTTTCTCCAGTGCATAGCAGTGACCCTGGCAAGTAGCTGTTGGTCCCTTTGGGGAAGGCTAAGAGAAAGATTAACAATATAAGTTTTTGGCAGCTTAGCGGGGTCCTTCCTCAAGGGGACATGGCCTCCCCTTTATTTAAGAAGTTCTGGGTCTGTAAAATGGCTTAAGACTGGGAATTGCATGAAGGCTGTGACTCCATTTTTATGATTCAAGTTCATATGATTCAGTTCACCTGACCTAGAATTCTTCTACTAATACAGATCAAATAAGAGTTTAGTATACTGCTCATCTATTTGTCTTCTAGGGATGCCGTGATCAATTAGCCAACATCATAGGTCTGTGTGAGTCAGACTATTCTGATTACTGCATTGACCCTGTTTTCAAAACATTAACCACCTTGCCTATTGGTGATTGAAGGCCATCACTTGGCTCCTGCTACCTCATGACCCAATGATTCCCATTGCTTTTGGGGATCCCGATTCAGTGGCAGCAGTTCCTACTGGAATTTTTGACCTACAGTATAGAGAAGAGTGACCAGATTGTTCTTCAAGGATGCTGGGGGCCCCTCACAAATTTTTCTTACAGTCATGGTGAAAAATGTCTCTTCTGGACCCTTCTGGGATGGGTGAATAGGTCCTGCATCAAAAGTGAACTCTTTTTTTTTTTTTTAAGATTTTATTTATTTATTTGACAGAGATCACAAGTAGGCAGAGAGGCAGGCAGAGAGAGAGGGGGAGGCAGGCTCCCTGCTGAGCAGAGAGCCCGATGCGGGGCTCGATCCCAGGACCCTGAGATCATGACCTGAGCCAAAGGCAGAGGCTTTCACCCACTGAGCCACCCAGGTGCCCCCATAAGTGCACTCAATATTATAGTCTTCCTGAGGATTTGGATACTTTCCTCGATAGTATACCAAGGCAGTTCTGGCATTTCAGCTTAATTTAGTGTAGACCATTTTGGGTTCAGCTTTCAGTCAGCCAAAACAACTGTTAGAGGGGCGCCTGGGTGTCTGTCAAATAAATAAATAAAATCTTAAAAACAACAACAACAACAACTGTTAGAATGCTTCCTAGCCCCTTGGCCTACAACATCTGTAATCTGTACTCTCTGCTCACTAGGCCTACCTCAGTAAGTTGGGCCCCATCTAACTTTCTGTTTTTTCCTGCCGTCATCCCATATCCTTAATATCCATTCCACACATCACAGGGTGAGCAGAGGGAAGGTGCCAGATCCATGTTGATGGTTGAAAAACCTCTCACAAGGCCCCAAATCTGCTTGTTAGCAGCTGAAGACAGAGGGTGTCAGTTCAGATGCTCTGCCTCAAAGGGAGGTGCGCAAGAGGTTTGTTGGGGAGCAATGCCTATGAAAGGGAAAGCAGGAGGATACAGGCCTGGGCAGAGGGAGACTCAGTCCATGATGCAGGCCTGAGAATGGCTTGGTCAACCCAGTGGGAGTTCAGAGCAAGGACTTGCCTTTTGAAAAACGAAGTGCTGAGATGGCCAGGTGAGCCTCCTGCCTTGCTCAGTTATTGGGGGCTGCGCTGAAAGAGTGGACTTTATTTATTTTTAAAGATTTTATTTATTTATTTGACAGAGACACAGCTAGGGAGGGAACACAAGCAGGGAGAGTGGGAGAGGGAGAAGTAGGCTCCCTGCTGATCAGGGAGCCCGATGTGGGGCTTGATCCCAGGACCCTGGAGAACATGACCTGAGCTGAAGGCAGATGCTTAATGACTGAGCCACCCAGAAACCCCAAGAATGGACTTTAGTCTCAACACCATGATTCAACAGAGAAACAGTAAATTATCGTAACCTGTAAGGTCTTTCAGTAACTCCGATTTCACTAATTGAGAAATATTGAAAGTTTCTGGCCTGCCAGGGGAGCCTGAGGCGTGCCTGCCCCCAGTAACCGTACCTTGCCTCTAGTGCAGGGCTGTGGAAATTATCGTAAATAACAGAGGGCACCAGTTTTCGTGCCGACTGACTCAGTCAGTGAATACATCTCTGGTTCCTATCTTGCATTTGCCTGTTCAGTTGAGAATAACTGTAGAACATGCTGACCCCCTGGAGCTTCCCATCTCCCCAGGAGCCCCTGAGGCTGGGGGCCACCCTTAGTTTCAGCCTACAGGAGCCCGCATCAAAGGGAAAACAGAATCTGAGGCATTCCTTGCCATGGTGGTACGATTTATTTTCCTTCCTGTGATTCTCAGCTTTGCCCTTCATCTCCCAGACAGAGGCAAGGGGACAAGAATAAATTTGTAAGCCAGGCTGATAACTGGGTTAGCATAAAGAGCTAGAGTCTTAGAGCTCACAGGAATGCTCAGTCCCATATGGAAAGATCTGAGCCCTGGAGATTGCATCTAACTCCTTACTGTGCTATGCCCTGGCCATGGGGTGTGGAAGTTTCTTTAACTTCTGTGGTTCCCAACTAATGTGATAATCACAGAACCTATCTCACCAGGCTGAGAATGCAATGAGTTACTCTATGTAGAGAACTCAGGTCAGTCAGTGAGAGGCTTAGTGAGGGCTCAGTAAGTGTGGCTTGTCATTATATCTACTAGCTGTTGAAATGCTGAAATCAAATAATTTCTCCATGCTTCGATAAGCCCTCTCTACCCCACAGCACAAATGAAAGTTATTTGTTGTCCCCCCGTCACAACCCAGTCTCCCATAGAAAGAACTCCCTAGAAGAAAATGGCTCCCAAAATTATATGTTCAGAATCCCTCCAGATAACCAGATCCAGGTTTCAGGTGTTCAGGCAGGGGGGCCACTAGCACCTCTGTGAAGGAGTAAAAAAAAGCACAGGGCTCTGCTCAGCTCTGATCCCCTGAGGACACCTCATGGGCAGCCTTGCCATCTTGCCTGAGCCCCTTTGGGCTTCATTCCAAGTATCCTGGGGTGCGTCACGGGCTCCAGTTCCACTGTGGGGCCATGGTCTTCATTTCCTTCATTGTTGTCTGTCGTCCTAGGTTATCCTTTGGGATCCATTTTTTGGGTTTTATAGAGGAAGTTTCTTTGGGGAGTATGGGGGCTCAGGAGTGGCCAGGGGGTGGCTATTTTTTATGCAATGTGGGCATTAGTGGCGTTGCCTGGCAACAATGTTTTTCAAGTTTCTGTCCCTACTCTTTATCCTCTTCACCCCAGTGGTAAGGGACATATGCCTCCTTATTTTTTTAAAAAATTAATTTAATTTTTTAAAGATTTTATTTGAGAGAGAGAGGATGAGAGAGGGGCGGGTCAGAGGAAGCAGCAGACTCCCTGCTCAGCAGGGAGCCTGATGTGGGACTAGATCCAGGGAGTCCAGGATCATGACCTGAGCCAAAGGCAGTGGCTTAACCGACTGAGCCACCCAGGAGCCCTTTTAATTTTACGAAATTTCTACACCCAATGTGGGGGCTCCAACTCACAACCCCAAGATCGGGAGTCACATTCTCTGCCAACTAAGCCAGTCAGGTGCCCTTGCCTCCTTCTGTCTTTGCCAGTCCCCAGCGATGGGGCGTTTCCTGAATGTCTGACCAGCTCTCTTAGCTGCAGCTTCCCTGCCAACTCCCAGGAGGCCTCTAAGCTCTGTCCCCTCGCAGTCCCCGCCCACATCGCACCTGATGACCAATCCTGGGCTCCGCTGCCCACGCATCATAATTGCCACCTTGGGACCACCTCCTGCAGTCCCGCCCACGCTGGAGTGTTGCCATGGGGACCGCAAACAGTCTGGGGTGGTAGGAGAGAGGCCTTTCCCAGGAGGAAGCGGCCTCACCTAGGGAGACACGCACAGGTACCCAAGGAGCAGGTGAGGGGCTGCGACAGCCGAAAACAAGTCTTTCAGAGGCCCCCACAGCCCTCTGTGCTGGTTCCTGAAGATTTGGGCTCTCCCTCCTGTCTCCTTACCTTTGTCGCCTTTCCAGATTCCTCCTCCTCCTGCGTACCTGGGCCTCGCTGGTCCTTGACTCCTTGTCCCCGACACCAAGGTCGTTTCTTCCCCCGTCCTTCCTTTCTTCTCCATCAATGTGATATTCTTTGGGTGTCTTGAGCAAAGTGCACAGAGCCGAGTCTCCCAAGGGCCTTTCAGGCATTGGATCCCCAGACATTGGATTGGAAAGGAGAGTCTGGCCCGATTCTGACGCCTGGCCGCGGAGACCGGGGACTGGGTGTGTGTGGTCTGGGAGTGTTGTCTCCGGGAGATGACGGTGGAGCTGGGGTGCCCTCCCTCACCTCCAGGAAGGAAGAGTGTCTTGGGGAAGGGGTCTTGGAGTCCTGCTTGCAGGGACTGAGAAGTCGAACTGACTCCCCTGCAGGTGATACTCATTTCTCACCTCCCACCGCACCTCTAGGCTTTCCACTTCACCTCACCTTCCCTCTTCCTTGAAGCCATTTTGCTTGAGGGGACATTCCTTGGTCTTTTCTCAGTGGGCCCCCTGAACCTTGCCTTCTCCTCCTGGGATGGTGGCAGTACCACACTTTCCTCTTCTCTCCATTCTGCTAAGTGAAGTTATTGTGGCTGTGGATTTAAATCCCGAGGGCTGACTCTCCAAACCACTGTCTCTAGTCCCTTTTTCTGGACACAAGGCCCACAAAGCCAACTACCTTATACACATCTGCATGTGGGTGTCCAATAACTCTCTCATATTATGTTAAAAATAAAATTACTGATTATGCTTCAAAAACCATGAACACCCATTGGCATTCCCTATTCCCAGGAGAGGAGCCAGTTTTACCTGGAGGCCCAGGCCTTGACCCTGTTTTCTCTCCCATCTCTTATCTGGCCCATGTCTAAATCCCACTGCTCCCCACTGCTCCACTGCTCCTGCTCTAAAGTATTGCAAGAACCCAAGAAGGGATCCCCCTGCTGTTTCTCTGGATTCTGATCAGCTCTCCCCACATTTTATTTTTTATTTATTAAAAAAATTTTTTTTTAACTTTTTAAAAAAATATTTATTTGACAGAGAGAGAGAGGGAACACAAACAGTTTGGGAAGCTGGAGAGGGAGAAGCAGGCTTCCTGCCAAGCAAGGATCCCGATGTGGGGCTCGATTCCAGGACCCTGGGATCATGACCTGAGCCAAAGATAGACGCTTAGCAACTGAGCCACCCAGATGCCCCTCTCCCTACATTTTATTTATTTATTTATTTTTAAAAGATTTTATTTCACAGAGAGAGATCACAAGTAGGCAGAGAAGCAGGCAGAGAGAGAGGGGGAAGCAGGCTCCCTGCTGAGCAGAGAGCCCGACTCGGGGCTCGATCCCAGGACCCTGAGATCATGACCTGAGCCGAAGGCAGAGGCTCAACCCACTGAGCCACCCAGGCGCCCCTCTCCCTACATTTTAAATGAGAGCACATCACTGTGACCTGGGCAGTTGGTCCCCTCCTACCTCCCCTGCTTCCTTGCTTGGCCCTATGTATTCTCCTAATGTAACAAGCTCACTGTTGCCTCCAGGACTTTTACCTTCTCTGACCATCATATCTAAACCTGCCCACTGTTCTAAGGCACTCCCAAGAAGCCAATACTCCAAAGAAAGAAATACTGCTAAGAAGCATGTGGAATAGTTTTTAGTTTAACAGTTGTAGTTGCATTAGTGGTCTGGACATTGAACTTGGCAGGTGGCTTGCTTTGACCAGTGAAACCCTTGTGGCTGTGATGTGAGCAAAGGCTTTTTCTCATGTGTTTCTGCCACTGTGAGCAGAAGAATGTGCCCAGGTTGCCCTTTAGTCCCAAGAGAATTAAAGACCTAGAGAACAGACCTGAGCCCATCCTGAGGCCAGACTAAGCCAAGCCTATTGGCTGAGGCCCAGCTACCCCACAGGTGCATGAATATGAAACAAAATCTTATATGCCCCAGAGACTTTGTGGCAGGCTGTTACAGAGCATGATTCTAATAATAGTCAACTGATAAACTCTCATGGGAACTTTGATAATTCACAAAGACATATAATTTTTCATCTAAGAAGCTGGCAGTGATTTATAGAAATATAGAGATAGAGACTATGAAATATGCATTTGGCAAAGCTTCAGGAAACAGGAATGCTAGTTTACTGCTGGTAAGAGTGTAAATTGGTAGCAACCTCTTTGGAAGTCTTTTTCTTTATTTATTTATGTATTTATTTAAGTAGGCTCCCCACTGGGCATGGGGCTTGAAGTCAAGACCCTGAAATCAAGATCTGAGCTGAGCTCAAGAGTCAGATGTTTAACCAACTGAGTCACTGGGTACCCCCTTGTTTGGAAGTCTTATTTGTCTGTCTGTGTCAAAATTCTTATACTAACTCAACAATTCTATTACTGAAATTTATTCTAAGGAACAATTAAGGGCATGCACAAGATAATTATTGACAAGGGCATTCACTAAAATGTTCTTTCTTTCTTTCTTTTTTTTAAAAAAGATTTTATTTATTTATTTGACAGACGGAGATCACAAGTAGGCAGAGAGGCAGGCAGAGAGAGAGGAGGAAGCAGGCTCCCCGCTGAGCAGAGAGCCCCATGCGGGGCTCTATCCCAGGACCCTAGGATCATGACCTGAGCCGAAGGCAGAGGCTTTAACCCACTGAGCCACCCAGGTGCCCCTAAAATGTTATTTCAAAGGCTGGTGAAATGTAAATATTAGCAGGGGACATTGTTGTTTTATAATTTCCAAATGATAACACACTAGAGCACTTCTTCTTCTTTTTTTTTTTTTAAAGATTTTATTTATTTATTTCACAGACAGAGATCACAAGTAGGCAGAGAGACAGGCAGAGAGACAGGCAGAGAGAGAGAGGGAAGCAGGCTCCCTGCTGAGCAGAGAGCCCGATGCGGGGCTCGATCCCAGGACCCTGGGATCATGATCTGAGCTGAAGGCAGAGGCTTTAACCCAATGAGCCACCCAGGCGCCCCACACTAGAGCAATTCTGACAGAAGCATCTGTTAATGTGGAATCCTTGGCAATGTGCCAGGTGAGTAGGTCTCTGAGGGAGGACTGGGACCCTTGTGTCCACATCCCACCTTCTGTCCCATTGCCCAGAGTTCACCCTTGGATCTGGCAACATGAAGAGAAGCTCGGTCATGGCTGTTTGCTCACCTACCCTGCTTCTGGGGGAGGCAGAAATTCTACCCTGAAGAAGTGGAGGCAAAAGTGGAAACAGGAGGTTCTCCAGCAGGGAGGGGCTGCAGACAGGCTCTGGCAGGAGGTTAGAACTGCAGCGGGAAGGCAACAATACTGTTCTAGGGAAACTACAGAAGCATACTGGTTTTCCAGGTCTGCTCCTATGTCATCAATGAGTGCCCTTGATGAAGCACTTACTCATGATCTTAGTTGATTTCCAGGCTGGGGCTAAAACCGACAGTGGTCATCAAAGCTCAAAGGGACAATCTTCCTCCAGGTCTCCCAAGTGAAAACAAGATGACATCATGGTCACTCATTCATGATGCTGTGCTGTTCTAAGGTCTTTGTACATGTGAATTCATTAAAGATTCATAACAAGCCAAAGTGGGAAGGCCCTCACCATTATTCTATGGAAAGGGAGAATAGAAATGCAGACAGACCACGCTAGCTTGTGACAGAGCTGGGACATGAACTCGGGAGTATGTCATTCAGGTTTCACAGGCTCAGTCATTGTGGCTTGAATCCCAGCTGGTTTTCAGCCTGTCTCTCACATACCTTCCCTGCCTCACTGCCTCTTTCTGGGGAAAGGAGCAAGACTGAGGGCTGGGAGCAGGTGGACTGTCCTGGCTGGCCACATCAGGGACTGCTGCGACATGTAAGATTATTTCTTAATACCAAGACTCCTCTGGAGTGGGGCTGAAGCAGAAGATGATCCTGGAGAAGGGTGAGCTGCAGATGTCTCCCCAGGCGTGAGTCCAGTCATCTGTCATCTCATCCCGGGGGCCAGGGAGCAGGAGGCATGCTGGGCTATCACTGAGTCTTCATTTTCTTCTCCACCAGAGCACAGGCCTGCCACTCTCTATTCATGGAGTTTGTAAGTCAGCGTGAAGGCCCATTGACTGAGGATGTGTGATTTTGTTCCCCCGGACGCTGAGGTCAGTGCAGTACCAATGCACAATGCAACAACATACCAGTCTCCACGGATTCTTGAAACACAGGTCAGCGCCTCTGCCCCAGAGTCATGGTGATTTGCTTGTTTCTGTTCTGAGCTAAGTGTCCCAGGAGTCCTTACTCAGTTCCTTGGGACAGTCTTACAGGTAATGTTAGCTGATGCTAAGAATCCTGTACCCATGAGTCTTTTTGTAGTGTCCTTTGGTTAGTATCCAACCAGTCCCTTCCAGGCTGGTTTTGAGACAGTCCTTTGTTGGACATGCAATTTCTGGCTTTTAGCTTATAATGTATCTTCTGGCAAGCATGGTAGGAATGCAGAAGCCATCTGCTGAAGATAAGACTGAGTGGTTAAATTATAACCATAACCAGCAATATCAGAATGAAGAGAAATAACCTTTTGTGGGGTTTGAGATAGAACTATATCGAAGGATGTTCCCAGGGGGCATTAACACATCCACTTAGCCAGGCTTCTCAAGTCATCCTGTAAAGCGTACAGACTCAAAAATGTTCTTGTTAATATAATATCTTACTAATGCTTTGTACCCTTGACTATAGAAAATTAACCTCTGAATGACCAGAACTTCATTTTTAGACTTTATAGATTTTTCTACCCTGTGGGCTGGATACATAAGTCAGCAGGTCAACTCTTTAATGTGGCACTAATAAAAAAATGTGGAGCTAATGAAATGTGAGGATAGCACCGTGCCTGTTATTTTGCGGGTCTCTTGCACGTGACTGCCATGTCAGGGGGGTGAGGTTGAGGGAGCAAGCCTCGGGGGCTGGTGGCCGTCCAGGAAACACCAAAATGGGTTGGGTGTAAAACTGAGTCTTGTTTTTTTTTTTGAGTTTAGTGTCTGATTATAAGGAAAACAACATCTGAAAGGCATGTCTGAAGGGACTGGCCTCTTGTTTGAGAGGTACTAGAGATGAAGACCCAAGCACAAGGCCATGGAGAAAGACTGTTCTAGGGCATATGAAACTAGACTTTTCAGAATACAACACAAGTTAGTAAAACTACAAAGAAAATCAATCAAGGAAATCATGACAACTGAAGATAAAAGCGGACTTGAGGGTGGGTCAGGGGATTATGTCTATATCCAAGGCCAATGATTTGCACTGTTGAGACGTAGACTCAGGCTCAGGCAAACAGAGGGTGGTTGAGACAATGGTATGTTCTGTTTCATAGGCTGAGTCTTTACTTAAGAACACACTGGCCCATATTTATTAATGCTCTTTATATCTTACCTTTATAACCTCTCATGTACAAAATATCACATTTATTCTTTTAAGGTGAGAAACACGATTACACACAAAAACTTGAATAGCAACAAAATCTGTGCGAGTCTAGGACACAACACTTGAGTCTCCCTGGCACAAATGTCCTATGCAAATATGGTTCCTCTTCAAGATGCATTAAGGAAAGAGAACCAGCAAAGGATCACTTTGAAGATACTGCCCAAAAAGAGAAGTAAAGGGAACACAAATGAACGAGGGAGAACACTTGCTGCAAGGTGCTTGGAAAGCTTGACCAAACGTCTTTATCACGTGACATAAACTGATAAAAGAGTCATTCTGCAAACAAGGGACACATGTTGTGATACAAGAGCTGAGGGGAAGGTGGCAGGACCTCAGAGGAAGGAAACACAACCTGGCAGAGCTCAGGGATGGAAAAGCCCAAGGGGGAGATGATGTCCTCTGAGAGCTGGCAGTGGGGAAAGGAGAAGGGAGTAGCTGTTTTCTGTGATGCAGCCTTGACTCTGTGATCTAGAACTATGATTTGAAACATTTACAAAGAGCCTCTTTCTTCACTCCCACCCGGTGTTGGGGTCCTCTGGCCAGATTCCCTTGCAGGAATGCTAAGAAATCTGCTCGCATGTCTGTAGCGGCTAGAAGGCCCAGTACAGGACTGATCTGCAATGGAGGAGGCCTTCGTTAGGACAAGCTGTTCTCTCCCCTCCCCCCTACTAGCTGGTCCTAGATCTCTGCTTTCTGGGGCTCTAGGAATCTTCTAGGCAACCTCTCCTGGGCCTTTCCTAATCTTTCCTAATTAGGAAGATTTTCCTAATTCCTAATTCCTTAAGATTTCCTAATCTTTCCTAATTTGTTTCCTAATCTAAGCTGCTTCTTCCTTTTTTTTTTTTTTTTTTTAATTTGACAGAGAGAGAGAGATCGTAAGTAGGCAGAGCAGCAGGAAGATGGTAGGGGAAGCAGACTCCCTGCTGAGCAGAGAGCCTGACGTGGGACTTGATCCCAGGACCCTGAGATCAGGACTTGAGTCCACGGCAGAGGCTTAACCCACTGAGCCAATCAAGCGCCCCCCGAATATAAGCTGCTTAAACCCTAAATCCCTGGTCCCTCCCAAGAGTTACAGCCTTGGTCCCTAGCTTCATAGTCCCTGACCTCAAGGCCCTATTTCTCCTGTCAAAAGTACCCTGTCCATCCTTTCCCCAGGACCCTGGCCCTTCAATCGAGTCTCGCATTTCTTTGTATTCTGGCTCATTGCTTCTGGATATCTGAGCACTGAATTAAAGATGCAGATGTGGGAACCTGGAAATGATGCAGAGGAAAGAGTTTCGATTGTATACCATTACCATGGAAACATGGGGTCATGTGCTCCGGGTGCAGCTTCCTGGGGTAGGACCTGAGACAGACCAAGAGGAGTGCCAGCCTCCAACCCACATAGTGTTTCTGAGCAGCTGTTCTCCTGCTAGGTCTCTTCTCTCCCCTAATCTTCCCAGACCATTGGATCCCTGGGAAGCATCAGGTTCCTGGGGTTCAGTGAGGAATCGAGAAGCTTTCACGATCGAGGGGCTGCCCCACTTCGATCTCTATGTGTGAGGGAGACAGAGCAAATATCAGAGAAGGAGCTCATCACAGGACAGACAGAGCAGAATAACTACCAGCTAAAGGAGATCATTGAAGGACCCTCAGAATCAAAGACCAGAGTGAGTGAAGTGAGGAGGTTCACTCCGCATCAGGGAACACCAGAGAGTGGAAAAACAAGACTTGGAATGGAAGCACATGAAGAGGGCTGGGTGTACTAGAAGACCCATGGGGCCCCAAGAACTCAGCACCTCTGATTCTGGCTTAGAAGAGGTCCAAGCCATTGAGCTGTGGCGAGGTCAGGGATTTTAATGAAATAGCATCTATTAAGGAGGGCCGGTGACTTAAGGGCTACCCTGCCCAAGAATCCCTGGCCTGGGCCAGTTTCTGGATGTGTTCTGGAAGCCAGTGCTTATTACCACTTTATTCTTGGAGACATTGAGTGAATCAACAGTGAACTGAGCCAAAGTTTAAAAATATCTGCGTAGAAATGTAACAAGTGCTGAGAATATGGCCAGATTGTGAATAGAAGGATAAAGCAGCAGAATTACCTTTTGAAAAACCCACAAGGCTGGAATCCAAAAGCCAGTTCCCAGAAGATATATTCATAAAATCTTTCCAGAAAAATAACATCTGAGTCAAGAGGGCTCTTTCGGCCCACCCCCTGGAATTAGTAAAGTCCTTTGCAACCTCTCAGCAATGTCCAAAACTGGTTCTCTCGCTTCTGAATGTGCCTGAGAACGGGACTCCGCCTCACCCAGGGAATCACCCAAGAGAATTCAAAGATGTCAGGCTGGGTGCAGAAGGCTCAAAGCCTCCCCTGCTGATGCTCCAGAGCTAACCTGCAGAGGCTCACAGGACCAGAGTGAAGAGCAGTGAAGGCCTTCGATATGCAGAAAGGAAGAAAGGCTGCAAGAAAATGCAGAAATACAAAGCAACAAGCAGAACCCATCAAAGCGAGTAAAAACTTGATAAGGAGAGGAGTCAAGAACTGTGGGAAAGATTGCAAAACTGTGGACCCACCTGGAACGTAGGCAAGCATCTTTGGTACCAGAGAGCCCCTGCCCTGCCCACCCCTGTTAGCGGCTACACGGCAAGCTCTGATCAAGGAAAAGCTGTCACAGAAATGACAGCTCGGAAGGTCATAGCAGCGTTTCTCGAACTGAAATGTTTCAAAGACGAGCAGTCTAACATCATTTCTAGGAAGACCTGGAGGTGGGCTCTTAAGGCAACACTTTCTATCTTTTTCATGAAGTAGAATTTGGGCTCAAAATGGGACCTCCCCCTGGCCTCCATTTCAGTTAGGGATCGAGAAGTTTAGTGGAAATGTAATTCTTTTCAAGAATGTTTTTCCCTCCCAATTTCTAGAATTTATCATGAAGTGAAAGTTTTATGAATCTGTGCCAGAGATTTATGTTTGAGGATCTCCGTGCTTGTGTATCTGTGGCTTCATGTGAAAAAAATTTTCAAAATTAAGAACAACTAAAAAAAAATGCTTTTGTTTTATGTTAATTTATTTTATTTTATTTTTTAAGATTTTATTTATTTATTTGACAGAGAGAGATCGCAAGTAGGCAGAGAGGCAGGTGGGGTGGGGGTGGGGAGCCTGATGCAGAACTCGATCCCAGTACCCTGAGATCATGACCTGAGCTGAAGACAGAGGCTTAACCCACTGAGCCACCCAGATACCCTGGTTTTATGTTATTTTAAAGAAGCTCGCCCAGAGAGTCTGCTGTGCACTGTGGAATGGGCACCGTTCATCCTGCCAAAAGGACTGGGATGTGAAGAATTTGGAGTTCATGACCATGTTCCTGCTGGACCCTTGACAAAGGCACTTTACTGGTCATCCCATTGTCCCTCAAACTGTGAGGGAGGCAGGTTCCCTGAGGGTCCTGCCTTCACGGGCAAGGACGGTATCAGAAAGCCATGCCAGAGAGCTCCTGGTGCTTCACCTCAGTCAGAGCGTACAACCCCAATTTCTGAAGTGAGGGAAAGTCCAGAGACATGGGGTCACTTGCTCAAGATCACAGAGTCTCTGGCCGAGAGGTCCTGTCTTCCGGCTCCCAGGACTCCCCTGTGCTCGCCCTTGGTGTGCTGCCTCAGCCTCACTTTCCGTCTCAGTCTCCCCGGTGATGGGAAAGGGGGCCCCATACAGTCACTTCTCCGCCAGAGTCACTTCCTCCACCAAATGTTTGATCACGGAGCGGGTCGTGAGCTCAGGTGCTGCTCCATGGGTGATGGAACTCCTCATCAGCATTTGCCCTGCTGTGCCCTGTCACCCCCCTCTGTGCTGTCACCCCACCCCAGATGCTACAGCCCTTGAAACTGTGCAGCTTCTTATTGTTTCCATGAATTAATTCTCTTTTCAGTTTTCTTAGGCCCTCTCTGCTTTCCCTGTTTTCTTTTCAGAGCACTTGTCTTAAGGACAGGCAGGTGGGGACAGTGACCTCAGGGCCAGTGGGCTGCAAGGGAAGCCCAACATGTTACATCTAGAGGCCACCTCTGACTCACTGAGCCCGGAGCCCCCTGCCCCTTTCCCAGTCCCTCTTCAGCCTGGTCCTAGAGGCAAGCACTCTTGCTTTCATGTTGTCAAGTTGCCCTTGGGAGGCCCTGGCCAAGGCTGATTTTTCTGTCATCCTTCCAGGGTACTTTTGTGTTGACACCATGGTAGGACATCTTTGCCTCAGAACAAGCCTGCCCGGTGCACTGTTGGTTTAACCCTCAACTGACCACAAAGCTGCCTGGCAGTCAGTTTGGCTGCTGCCTAAAAGGACAGGCTCAGAAGTTCTGGGATCAACCCCCAGAAGACCCCCTGGGTAAACAGCTGTCTTGGTTGCCTGGTTCTGGTTTATCTGGCTGACTCTGACAGTGAATTAATTCCTTCTGCACGCTCTTGATGATCTTTCCAATGGATGACCTGGCCAGCAGCTCCCTGGTTAACTGAGTAACTAATGCCTCTTCACAAGCTGCTGGGCTCATGTCTGCTAGGTCTGAGCTGGGAAGCCTGGAGAATGCTGATGTCCCCTTCCTTATGCTCTGCCTCTGTCGGGATCTCAGGGGTCCCTAACAGTCCTCAGAAGCAGGTCTACCTTGAGAAATACTCTTAACTGGAGGCCTATGGAGCCCCAGGGTATCTGGCATCATATTCAGTGTTGTGTGTGGAGATGATGTATTCAGACTTGTGCATGGATGACAATGAGCATTTTCTGAGGAGACGGCCAGTAACATTTGTTGAGTTCTCAAAGGGTCTAGGAGCTATGAGAAGTTATGAACCATTTACCTAAGGAGACCCATCCGTCTCAGAAAGACCCAATACTGACTCTCTGGATCCTTTTTAATTCCTGTTCCCAGACACCAAAGGGACAGGGAGGGGATTTGCAGGGAACCTTGTGGCCTGGGCTGAATGAGAATGTGGGAGGCAGTTCAGGACCCTGTGGTCTTCTGGGTCCCATTCAGGGTCCTGCAAAAATGACTTACACATTTTACTTTGGGACTCACCCCAGTGTCCCTTGGTTCCAGTCTCTGGTGGTGAGTCAGCTGTTTTCTGGGCAACCAGACTTTTCTATTAGGTGACTTTTTAGACACAGCAACAGACCAGACAGCCAAAACCAGAAACTCCCTATCATGTACCTTACCAATACTGGGGACTTCAGTAGGGGCTGAAATCTTTGTAGGGGGCCTTTCACTGAGCTTGAACCTTGATGGTAGAGGACCAGGGAGCAAGTGGTGCCTATTCGGAGGCTGTCTCACTTTCACAAGTCCTAGAAGACATTTTATTTTTGGCTTTCATATGTTACAAATAACCTTGGCTGACACCTTACTTGTCTTGGCAAGTGGCTCCAAAATGTTACAGTGCTATTTGGTTATTCCATAGGGGTATTTTGGTGAAAAACAGATCACCGAGTGGTTCCCAATGACTAATCATTGGATTTGTGACACAAGAGCCTACCTGTTCCTACCTATACACTGGATGGAAACTTGTTGCTTTCTTTCTTTTTTTTTTTTTTTTAAGATTTTATTTATTTATTTGACAGACAGAGATCACAAGTAGGCAGAGAAGCAGGCTCCCTGCTGAGCAGAGAGCCCAATGTGGGGCTCGATCCCAGGATCCTGGGATCACGACCTGAGCTGAAGGCAGAGGCTTTAACCCACTGAGCCACCCAGGCGCCCCTCTCTTTCTTTCTTTTTTAAAAGATGTATTAGAGAGAGAGTGAGTGTGGACAAGTGGGGGGAGGGGCAGAGAGTGAGAATCTCAAGCAGACTCCCTGCTGAGCATGGAACCCAAATGTGGGGCTCCATGTCATACACCTGAGAACATGAGCTGAGCTGAAACTAAGAGTTGGACACTCAACCAAGTGAGCCACCAGGTACATAGAGACTTGTTGCTTTCTTTTAGGATTGCCCCTGATGTTGCCTAGTGTCCATTCTGGCCCATCAGTTTCTCCTCTAGGGAAAAAGAGATTAGGTAACTTAATTCAAGTAGGAAAAAAAACTGGGCCTTGACTTAAAACAGAAACCCTCACGACTCAAGGGGAATTATAGATTGCTTTCTTCTTTTCCTCATGCCTCTTCACTTCGCGCTTTACAGGAGGTCCAGAAAATGGGATATCCCGTGCCCTACGGATGAGCAGGTGAGTTAAATCAAGACTTTGAGGCTATAGATCTCTCCTCGATTAAGAGGTTTGTGAAAAAGGACCAGGAGTTGGGTGAAGCAGGCGTGGTACTCCGCTTCGGCACATTTAAGAGGCTGTCAAAAAATCCTGCAATCAAGCCAACATGTTATTCTGGTGATGGAGCAGTGGATTACCCTGTGCCTGCCAAAGCAGAGCTCGTGAACCCGGCTGTCTTCCCCCATCTGACTGTGGTGCTGGGCCGTTGGCATGTTCTTTTCCGCCTGGCTCTTCATTTATGAAGTATGCTGGGGAGATCTACGGAGCTCCTCATCTCTTTGGTGTCCTCGCTCATCATTGGCTTTGGGGTCCTCTTCCCGCTGCTCGGGTTTGACGTCTACATATGAGCTCCCAAGCGTTCCAACCAGGCAGTTTCACTGAATCCCTGCTTTTGTAAATTAATTTTTTTTTACTATTGCTGGAAGTGTCCCACCTGCTGTTTGCAATAAAGGCAGATATGTGACCCAAAAAAACACCCCCCCCAAACAGCCAAACCCTGTAATAAAGATAATATTTTAATGTAATCTTTTAAAAATTTATTTTATCTTATTTATTTACTTTTTAAAGATTTTATTTATTTGACAGAAAGAGATACAGGGAGGGAGGGGACACAAGCAGGGGAAGTGGGAGAGGGAGAAGCAGGCTTCCTGCGGAGCAGGGAGCCTGATGCGGGGATCAATCTCAGGACCCTGGGATCATGACCCGAGGCAAAGGCAAAGGCAGATGCTTAACAACTGAGCCACCCAGGCACCCCTCTCAGTTTCATCTTATAGAAAGAAAAGGTGGGAAGAAAGGAGGTGGGGGAGGAGAGAGGAAAGGAAAAAAAGGAGGAAGACAGGAAAGGAATGAATAAGAAAAGGGAAAGGAGACAATGGGTGTAACGGATAAGTTTATTTCTATTCTTGGTCTTCTATTTATTATGTAAACGGTAAAGAGAAGTTCAGAGAAAAACCATCACCTAAGATAAAATCTTGTGGAGGGATTAACTTTGTTTTTTCTTCTCTTTTCCGGTATCTGTTAAAACCACTAATAATTTATTTTATTTTACTTTTTAAGAAGATTTTATTTATTTATTTGACAGAATGAGAGAGATCACAAGTAGGCACAGAGGCAGGCAGAGAGAGTGGGGGAAGCAGGCTCCCTGCTGAGCAGAGAGCGGGACCTAGGGCCCCGATCCCAGGACCCTGGGATCACGACCAGAGCTGAAGGCAGAGGCCTCAACCCACTGAGCCGCCCAGGCGCCCCTCCCCATATTTTTAAGTGAAATAAGATTGGGAAAACCCAGAAGCCACATCCAGCACAGGGCGATGGAGTAGAGACAGATGGGGTAGCTATGTCTGCACTCATTCGGGAGTGATCGTGTCCGCCGGGCTAACTCTGAGAACAAAATCAGGATTTCAGTGAAACCTGTCCCTCTGTTCTGAATGTCTCCTTCCCAGTGTTATAGCATGAGGGTTTATTGAAAGAATATTTCCTGACACTAATATCTGAAAGAAGTTTGAGTGGTTGCCTCAGTCTCAAGAATAAGACAAGGAGAAATAACTCTCATAATTTATCATTGAAGAAGCAGAAGTCTAGAGACAAAAATACAAGTATCTGTTCCCAAAAGGTTAGTACATACCCCAATATACAGCATCAGTGCACTTCAGTGGACTTCTGGCAAGTGTCTTTTTTTTTTTTTTTTAAGATTTTATTTATTTATTTGACAGAGAGATAGCACAGGTAGGCAGAGCGGCAGGCAGGGAGAGGGAGAAGCAGGCTCCCCGCTGAGCCGAGAGCCCGATGTGGGGCTCGATCCCAAGACCCCAGGATCATGACCTGAGCTGAAGGCAAACGCTTAACCACCGAGCCCACCCAGGAGCCCCTCAAGTGTCTTTTTTTCTAGGACTCATTTTTATCTTCTGAAAAACTGAGATGAAACTTCTACAGCCTTTCTTCCTGAGTTAAAGCACCCTGATTGGGAGTGGGCAGCCTTGTACCCATTGAAAAGGGTATCTCTTCCAGGTCCCCTAGTGGCTGGATTCCCTGTGTAGTCCCTGTGACTACATTTCAGGCAATCTGTACAGATAAGACTGTGTGTGGTTTCTGAGCAATGTTCTTATTAGGGAGGATGTGCACCCTTCTCCCCTTCCTTCTCTTTGCTGCTCAGGATGCATATATCATGGTGGGAGCCCCAGCAGCCGTTCTGGGCCCTCCTGCCCTAGAATGGCAGTGCAGAGAGTTAGGAGCCCACATCCCTATGGATAAACAGAGTGCTAACCGTGTTTACACCATAGCTCCTTGGGATTCGTTTGGGGATAGAGTTAATCCTTCCTGATAATGCCTCTCTCTTCCAGTTGCTGTGTGGACATGCAGGGGAAATCTCCACGTCGGTCCATGTGGTGTACATCTGAGAGAAAAACCTGAAAGGCCACAAAGCTGGATGTCTAACATGACCAAAGCTCACCATAGGCAGATTTTAGGTGATTACCACTTTTTTTCTACTGCTTGACTTTTTTTGCTTTTATTAATTTTCCATAATCAACAAGTATCACATAATAAAAGCTAAAACAGAATATAAAGAAAATGTTAAGGGGTATCAGCTGATAATTCTCAGAACCAGAAGTGTCCTTTTAGCTGCCATGAAAAAATGTTCAACTTCCTGAGTTATTAAGCGAAAACCCAAATCCTGAGATTCTCTTTTGCAGTTCTCAAGAAGCAGATAATCTTTACATAATAATACCCAGGATAATAGAAGACACTGTGAACCCATCTGTCACAAATATATATAAAACCTCCCCAGCGAGGCACAGGACAGATGGGGATGGGAGATGTAGTGTAGGGGTGAGAGAGTTTGGTAAAGTTCTTGTGGCAAGAAAGAAATGGATACTGTTGAGTTTAAAAAACAAATAAAAGTATGGATCTTAAGGACAACCATCATAAAAAAACAGAGTACATTGCTTTTTAAATTTTTTAAAATTATTATTATTATTATTATTATTATTATTTTTTTTTTTTTGAGAGAAAGAGTGCATGTGCTGTGGGGTTGGGAGGGGCAGAGGGTGAGGGAGAAAGAAAGACTCTTTCTTTCTCAGCACAGAGCCTGATGCAGGGCTCTGAGATCATGACCTGAACTGAAATCAAGAGTCAGAGGCTTAACTGACTGAGCCACCCAGGTGCCCCCAGAGTGCAGTGCTTTTAAAGCACCAGGGAAATACTCCCCCAAATTTGATCTGTACAATGGACACATGAAAGAAAAGTAGAAAAAACCTCTTAGTAAACTAGATCTATAAGGGAACTTCCTTAATCTTGTAAAAGCTATAAACCCAAACCTGTAACATCTCCTTAATTTATTTTTTTATTTTATTTTATTTATTTATTTTTTTAAGATTTTATTTATTTATTTGACAGACAGAGATCACAGGAGGCAGAGAGGCAAGCAGAGAGAGAGGAGGAAGCAGACTCTTCCCCAGCAGAGAGCCCGATGTGGGGCTCGATCCCAGGACTCTGGGATCATGACCTGAGCTGAAGGCAGAGGCTTTAACCCACTGAGCCACCCAGGCGCCCCAACATCTCCTTAATTTAAAACTTTAGCGGCACCTGGGTGGCTCAGTTGTTTGTTAAGTATCTGCTTTCGGCTCAGGTCATGATCCCAGGGTCCTGGGATCAAGCCCTCTCTGAGCAGCAGGAAGCCTGCTTCTTCCTCCCCACTCCCCCTGCTTGTGTTCCCTTTTTTGCTGTCTCTCTCTCTGTCAAATAAATAGATAAAATCTTAAAAAAAATTATATTAAAAAAACCTTTAGAAGCATTCCCTTTAAAATCAAGCACAAAATATGATGTCTACATTATAACTCCATAGTTAGGGGTGCCTGGGTGGCCCAGTTGGTTAAGCATCTGCCTTCGGCTTAGGTCATGATCCTAGAGTCCTGGGATTGGGCCAGTAAGGGGAAGTCTCCTTCTCCCTCTCCCTCTGCTTCTCCCCCACCCTCGTGCTTGCTCTCGCTCTCTCTCTCACTCTGTTTCTCTCAAATAAAGATAATCGTGCAAAAAATAACTCCATAGTTAAACATAGCTCCAGAGTCTGGCAAAACTCTAGGATAAGAAAGGGAGGGAGAGGGGAGAGGATAGGTAGGTAGGTAGGTAGGTAGATATCTAGATAGATAGGAATAAATGTGAGGAAAGAATATAAAGAGGGGGGAATAACACTGACATGATCTGCAGGCAATTGGTCATCTGTTGAGATGATCATCCACTACATAGAACAGCTCTGTGTTTTGTCCTAGACCCTCACGAAACTCCTTCGTCTGGGTGTCTTCTCCTTATGCCCAGGTTGTCTCTGGGGAAGGAGGTAGGAAATACCCAGACAACGGTAGTTCCAACAGTAAGAGCGTCTTTGTTCCCACTTCCAGCATCCCAGGGGTAGCATGAGAGGCAGAAAGATTTGAGATTACCACAGCTTCAAAAGCCAGCTTTTCTGTTTTTACTGTGTTAATACCTTTTGTATCAGTACAAAAATATTATGTATGTGTGTTGCTTGCTCTCTCTCCCCATACACACCCACACCACCTCCCCAACACACACACACACACACACACACACACACACACACACACACACACCCTTATCTTGACCAAAGCAGTGCAAATCAGAATCAGAAAAGTATTCACTAAGTGACATTTCATGTTGTGGGCCATTAGCTGTCTTTTAGGTTTTACACGAGAAAGATGGGTAATTGTATAATTGCATGCCCATCCCAGAGGAATAAAAATCAAGTGTATGTGTTTCACAAGAAAGAAAGCCAAAAGCCAGCAGCAGCCAAAGGAAATTCTGATTTACCTTCTTTGGCATCAACTCCAGGATATGTTTTGATTGAAAATTCAAGGACCAATACATGATCCCTGTGATTGTTTCCAGGAACTGAGCCCAGAGAAAGTGAAGGCATATTTTGTTCAACCCTGGTTAAATGTTAACCTCCCTAGGAGTGTATTTCCTTTGGTGGGCATTTCTTACTTTTCCAGGATGAATTAGAGATAAGTTGATGGGACATGGCAAGCTAAGCACTTAGCCCTGTGCCTCATAAGCTGAGATTTCAATTCTACAAAATCAGAATGCGTAGATGGCCATGTGTTCACAGGGCCAGCCCCTCCATACTCAAGGATGAGAAACCAGGATGGTGTCAGGATGGTCACATGGGCTGCACTGGTGTGGGTGGAGGGGACTTCAGTATTTCATTCCATCTACATGGTGGGCCAGTAGGACATGTGGAAGACACTCCTGTTGTCAGGAAACATATGTAAGAAAGAAGACACGTCCTTATTAACAAGCTAATATATGATATAAGCCCAATCATTTGAGTAAATAATTTAAATAAAAGGTTAATCTGGGGGTACCTGCATGGCTCAGTTGGTTAAGTGTCTCCCTTTGGCCCAGGTCATGATCCTAGGGTCCTCGGATCGAGCCCCGCATCAGGCTTCTTGGTAAGTGGGGAGCCTTCTCCCTCTCCCTCTGCCTGCCACTCCCCCTGCTTGTGCTCTTTCTCTGTCAAATAAATAAAATAAATAAATAAAATTCTTTAAAAAAAATCTGTCAGACCAAATACAGATTGATATGCACAGTTGCTAAAGAATTATTAAATAAGTGGAAAGTTTCATATAAAAAGGAAAAAGAATTTGGAATATCAGTATTTTTTAACTCTTAAGAGAGCTCAATTGAAAAATAATAGAATAAGACTTGAGTGGAAAGTAAAATTTCACTTTCTTTTCTTTCTTGTTTTCTTTTTTTAAAGATTCCATTTACTGGGGCACCTGGGTGGCTCAGTTGTTAAGCATCTGCCTTCAGCTTAGGGTCCTGGGATCGAGCCCCGCATTGGGCTCCCTGCTCCATGGGGAGCCTGCTTCTCCCACACCCTCTGCTTGTGTTCCCTCTCTCACTGTGTCTCTCCTTGTCAAATAAATAGATAAAATCTTAAAAAAAATAAAGGTTCCATTTATTCACTTGGCAGAGAATGAGTGAGCGAGAGAGCACACACAGGGGGAGCAGCAGAGGGAGAGGGAGAAGCAGCCGCCCCACTGAGCAAAGGAGCCTTATGTGGGGCTTGATCCCAAGACCCTGGGATCATGACCTGAGCTACAGTTAGACGCTTAACCCACTGAGCCACCCACGTGCCCTGAAAGTAGGGTTTCTGTGTTAAATCTGTCCAACATGGCCCTATTCAAATCACCTGGAGGTATTCTTTGTAAAAGTTTTTTTTTTTTAAAGATATATTTATTTGAGAGAGAGAGAGAGAGAGCCCATGCGCGTGTGTGCACACACTTGCGGGGAGAGGCAGAGGGAGAGGGAGAATCTTGAGTAGACTCCTTGCTGAGCTCAGAGTTCAACTGGGGGCTCGATCTCATGACCCTGAGATCATGACTTAAACCAAAATCAAGAGTTAGACCCTTAACCAACTTAGCCACCCAGGTGCCCCTAGAGATTATTTATTTATTTATTTATTTTTAAAAGATTTTATTTATTTATTTGACAGACAGAGATCACAAGCAGGCAGAGAGGCAGGCAGAGAGAGAGGAGGAAGCAGGCTCCCTGCCGAGCAGAGAGCCCGATGCGGGGCTCGATCCCAGGACCCTGGGATCATGACCTGAGCCGAAGGCAGAGGCTTTAACCCACTGAGCCACCCAGGCATCCCTAGAGATTTTATTTTTAAGTAATATCTACACCTAACATGGAGCTTGAACCTACAACCCCAAGATCAAGAGTCACGTGCTCTGCTGACTGAGCCAGCCAGGCGCCCCTAAAGGGATTTTTAAACATACAGATGCTTAAGGCCTCATGCGGAATACCAGTGCAGGGGCCCTGGGACTGGGCTGGGAAATGGACAGTTTTAAGAACCTTAAGGTTTTTCATTGAATCGACAGTGACACTAAGTCAGCATTTCATTTTCTTTCCAAAATCAGATAAAAACAGTTATGACCTTCAGATAAACTAGATGGAGCTGAAATGTTGAACCACCAAGTGAGAGAGGAGCCATCAACAGCCCGAGGAGGGAGGGCTAAGAACGGGCCACAGGCGGAGCGCACATCCTTTCTCGCAAGATCGGGTTGGGGTGCAGCCACCTTCTCTGCGGCTGCAGAGATTAAGGAATCTCACATCTAAGCCATATAGACAGAAAAGAGTCAGTTTGGTGGAGAAAAGGGAGGCTGTCCCCAAGTCTGTTCACTGTTGGTGAGAACTGACAAACCCGTGAAAGACATGAAAGGCGCAGAATAGTGGGTCATCTCTGGGGGCTGCAGTATCCACATGGTGGCCACTTGGGAAACCAGCTTCCTGCTATCTAGCAGGGCTGACTTTAGGCATGTCCTGAATCCCAGCCATTCTTGCCCAAAGGAGCAGATCCCAGGGGGCCTCTGGGGTAGGAGCCCCGGGGCCTAGGCTGCTTTGTTGTTCTAGTCTAGATAGATAACATCATAGAGCCTGGGGAGGAAACCAAGGTCCTTCCACAGAAGAATAGAAAAATTGTGTACAGTCCTTAAAGTGGAATGCTGCCCAGCGGGGACAATGACTAACAAATGTCACCACTTCCTCCAACTTGGAGCAAGCTCTCAAATAAAATGTTGATTAGGAAAAGCAAATTGCAAAAGAAGATATACAGCATAGGGGCGCCTGGGTGGCTCAGTGGGTTAAAGCCTCTGCCTTCGGCTCGGGTCATGGTCTCAGGGTCCTGGGATCGAGCCCCGCGTCGGGCTCTCTGCTCAGCGGGGAGCCTGCTTCCTCCCCCTCTCTCTGCCTGCCTCTCTGCCTATTTGTGATCTCTGTCTGTCAAATAAATAAATAAAATCTTTAAAAAAAAAAAAAAAAAAAAAAGAAGATATACAGCATAAAACCACTTCTTTAAAAGTCCAAGTATATGTGAAACTTATATTAAATTAGACTTAAAAAAAAAAAGACATTGACTATCTATGAAGAATACTAGGTGATTAGTAAGCACACATTTGGGGCCATGGATGCCCTGCAAGGGGGCACTAAAGGGTCCCAAAGATGGTGATAATACCCAATTCTGTAGCCTGAGTGCCAGGTACATGGGTCTTTGTTCTATTTTCTTCTTTATCTTAGATATTTTTTATTTCATATCTTCTCTCATGTGTCAAGATATTTCATTTTTTAAGATGGAAAAAGATAATCACATATTAAAACCTTGACTAGCCCTGGGCCCTCCTTCACATGAAACTTCTACAAAGAGATCTCTCAGAAAACACCTCCAAGGAGATGAATTACCAAAAAAGAATCACAAAAGGATCTCTGCAAAGACACTATGAGGAAAAGGGAAGGAAAAGGAAAGCAAGAATGCTGCAAGTCAACAAAAATGGAGACTAACACTTTGTACTGACATGACCGGATTGGGGAGGGGGATGATTTCAAATACTTTGACAAAATGGAGTGTGGAAATGCAGTGGACCTCTGGCTAGAGGTCAGGGGGGAACCAGAATGTTTTCCAGAACTGAAGCTCTGACATGGGAGATTTTCTTAGGGATCTTCCCAGTCTCTCATCGCATCTGTCATTGTAGTTGAACCATTTAAGCCATTTCAAGTGGTGTCTATTTTTAACTCACTCAGCCCCTGTTGGGAGGTCTTCCTTTGTGCTAGGTGCTGTACCTGCTCTGGAGGGTTTGGAGTCTGGAGGTAGAGGTGATGATTACATGGTGCCGAGGGAGGCGGCATGCAGGGTTCCTCCAGCAGAGGGTCTAACCAGTCCAGGGCTCTGGGAAACTCGTCAGAGGAAGTAGCATTCCAGGTGGAGCCTGAAGGATGAATGAGAATCAGCCATGGTAGATGAAGGGTGGAGGTTGGGAAGAATGCTCCAGATGGGAACAAAAATGCAAAGGCCCGGGGCGCCTGGGTGGCTCAGTGGGTTAAGCCTCTGCCCTGGGCTCGGGTCATGATCTGGGGTTCCTGGGATCCAGCCCCACATTGGGCTCTCTGCTCAGCGGGGGGGCCTGCTTCCCCCTCTGACTCTCTGCCTGCCTCTCTGCCTGCTTGTGATCTGTCAAATGGACAAATAAAATCTTAAAAAAAAATCTATTAAAAAAAAATGCAAAGGCCTGAAGGAGACAGAGGGTATGGAATTCTAAAGGTGGGGCTTGAGCGGTAGGCCAAGCCCAAACAGGGATGCCTTGCAGGCCATCTTAGAGAATGTGATGCTATCTTACAGGAATTGGACAACACTGACTGTTTTAAGCAAGGGAGTTACATGATCAAATTGGTTTATTTTAGAAAATTCACTCTTTCCCATTATATCAGTTTTTGCCCCTTTGAGACCTTTAATCTACCTACTATCCTACGTTTAATTATCCATCACCCTCTTCACTTCCTTCCCTACTAGATCAGATTCCAAGTGTCATCATCATAAATGCTCCCTCAGATCAACTTTCCCTTCTCTTGCTCTACTCTCATTGCTGGACCACCTGGCTTCACCCCACAGTTTAGCCTCTCACACTCTGGGGTAAGAACAAGGTGTTGGCTGGATTGTATTACTTCAGGAAGCTTTAGGGGAGAATCTGTTCCCTTACCTTTTCCAGCTTCTTGGCTCTGCCTACATTCCTTGTCTTGTAACCCTGCATCCCTCCAGCCCCTGCCTCTGTCCTCAGATCTCCTCTGATTCTCCTGTCCTCCTCATTCCCTTGTGATTACATGGGGGCCACTTAGATAATTCAGGATAATCTCCCCATTTTAAGATCCGTAAACACACCCACAAAGTCCTTCTACATATGGTCCCACTCCCAGTTTCCAGTGATTAGGATGTGGATGAACCATTATTCTGCCCACACACCATCTTCTAGGATAATATATCAGATCTTCACTCCTCTCACTTTCCTAGCTCTGTCTCCCCACCCTACTGTGACTTTTCTTTGGAGAAATAGTCTCCATTAAACCAGAACTACCTTGTCACCGTCAAAATCACCCCCATCCTGCATCTGGACTCACACTCAGCTGGGCCTCCTGTCATCCAGGATGCTTTGTCCCTGTTCCCATCTACAGTCAAGACATTCACCCTTGCTCTGGCTCTTCTCAGCAGACAGTTCTCCACGGTGTCTCATATTTCTGCACATTTAGCTAGGCACTGACCTTTGTTCTGGATGATCCTCAATTAGCTAACAGCCTTGGAAGATAGATATGCTGTCTACCCCTGAAGCAATGGGAAGGCATGTGTCTTTTACCAGCATTCGTGAAACTTGGCAGGCTAACTTGTTAGCTTGCAAATGGGGTAAAATCTCAGTCCCTTCAGTTCTCAGCAGAATCCATCTCCTCTAGCTTCTCAAGGTCTTCACACCTCACTTGCTTTTCTCGATCATCCATTGTTCCCTTTCTAATGGTTCACTGTCATCAGCATATATTCATGCTCCAGCATATCTCTTCTCAAGACCAAAAAGAAACTAAAAACCACTCTGGTTTGACACCTGCTTGCCTTCCCACTACAAATCCATTTCTCTGTTCTCTTATCAGCAAAAATTCATACAATCATTATCTCTCACGGCGCTGCCCAATAGAACTTTCTGGGATGGTGGAAATGTTCTGTCTCTGCATTGTCTAATTTGGCAGCCACTAGCCTCATGTAGCTGTTGAGCCATTGAATGTGGCTAGTGTAACTGAGGAGTGGATTTTTTTTTTTTAAGATTTTATTTATTTATTTGACAGACAGAGATCACAAGTAGGCAGAGAGGCAGGCAGAGAGAGACGAGGAAGCAGGCTCCCTGCTGAGCAGAGAGCCCGATGCGGGGCTCGATCCTAGGACCCTGAGATCATGACCTGAGCCGAAGGCAGAGGCTTTAACACACTGAGCCACCCAGGCGCCCCGAGGAGTGGATTTTTAATTTAATTTAATTTCAATTTAATTTAAATAGCCACGTGTGGTTAGTGGCCACCATATTGGAGAGACAGATCTCTAGTGACTCCATTTCACATGCTCTGTCCTTTTCCTATCTGAATTCTCAGCTGTACTTGGTCTGATTGACTGACCCGTTATTCTGAGGCATTTTGTTTCTGGCTTCCATGACTCAGCTCTTTTAATTCTGCTGTTCCACTCTCCAGCTCTCCTTGGTTGGCCTTCTCTGCTTGACCTGTAAGTGCCACAAAGATCCATCCTGTGTCTACACTCCTCTGCACTCCTGTACTCCTGCATTCCTCTGTCTACACTTCTCTCCAAGTGACCTTACCCAGTTACCTAGTGTTAGATATTATCTACAGGCTGATGAGTCCCAAATCCCTGAAGTCCTGTCCTCTTCTCTGGGCACTGAACAGTCATATCCAATTGCCTACTTTACATATCCGTGTGGGTGTTCAACAAACATCTCAAACTTAATACATCCAAAATAGAACATTTCCCTACAACCTGTTCTTTCGGCTTTTCTATCCCAAGAAATGCCACCCTCTCCACCCAATTGCTTAAGAGAAAAATGTGGGACTCTTTGCCCAGCCTTACTGTCAATGCTGTTAACTCTACCTCCAAAATATATTCATATTCATGTCTTTAGTGTCTACTGCTAGTTCCTCACTTTAAGCCCCCAACCTTGCTCCTGATTTATAATAGCCTCACCACTGCTTTCTTTTACCCCATTCTACATATAATGACTGCACAGCAACCAGAAGGAGCTTCAAAAGTACAAATAACTTTTGGGCACCTGGATGACTCAGTTGGTTAAGCATCTCTCTCTCTCTCTCTTTTTTTTTTTTAGATTTTAGCTATTTATTTGACAGACAGAGATCACAAGTAGGCAGAGAGAGAGGAGGAAGCAGACTCCCTGCTGAGCAGAGACCCTGATTCGGGGCCCAATCCCAAGACCCTGGGATCATGACTGTAGCCGAAGGCAGAGGCTTTAACCCACTGAGCCACTCAGGTGCCCCAAGCATCTGACTCTTGATTTCAGATCTGGTCATGATCTCAGGGATGTGAGATCGAGCCCTTTGTTGAGCTCCACATTCAGAGCAGAGTCTGCTTGTCCCTCTCCCTCTGCTCCACCCCCTCCTTGCATGCTCTATCTCTCTCTCTCTCAAATAATTTTTTTAAAAATTACAAATAGTTTTGAAGGTGTTTTTTAAAAAAATCCTCTAGTGGCGTTCTCTTGCATGTAAATTATGAGATCAGTGAGACTGTGAGCCCACCTGGAAACCTCCCACCTCTGGGTCTTATGTGAGATTCTGCTCTGTCCTCCTTGTTTCAACCACTTTGATTTAGATTTACTGTTACTTGAAGTCAAAAACATCCTAACTGACCCAATGCTCATTAGAGAATGGCATATTAGTAATTAAAAGTTAGAAATGAATGAAATAGCCCAAACTAGAGAACTGATTATGAAACTGTTATTATGCAATGGAATAATATACAGGAGAGAAAATATGATGTCAAAGGCATCTGCCTATTGACATTATGCTTATTGTGTAATGTCAGATTTAAAAAGCATATTTCAATGGCATTTATATATGAATACACATTGGCACAGACACATACACACCCAGTATAGTGAGTAATTTGTTTCAAGTGGACATAAACACGCCCTATAAATGCATATGCACATTTTACAGTGGTTGTTACTGGGTTGTAGGAGTATGAGTTTTTGTTCTTTATGATTTTTGATATTTTTTTCAAATTTTAACAAAATAATTTTATAGTAAAAGGGCAATAAAAGGTATTTGATGTGAAAAATGTATTTTTAAGGTACAATTGGTTAAGCAGATGGCCTTATTTATTTGTCCCAACTTTACTGAGATATAGTTGACATCCTCATGGTTGTTTAGCTTCTTTTACTCACTTCCTTTACTTTCTCACTTTGTCAAGGTGCTGTCAGACCAGCTTGAGGTGTCCTGTAGTAGAATTGCCTTTAGAAGTGTTCTCAGAGCCTGTGGGAAGAAAGGTGTCTGCAGGGGACGCCCAGACTGAATGAAGCATGGAGAGGGTGGGTCCTGATTGCCCTTCCCAGCAGTAGACAGAGGGTGACTTCCTAGTCCCACCCTCCCACTCATGGCAGGAGGCCTGTGCCAGCCGCCCATACTCAGCCACCCTGCAGGGGCCCCTCCTGGGGCCCCCAGACAAGTCCCATCTGCCACCATAGTGCCAGATGTAGCCACAAGAGGGCGAGCAGCATCCAGCTGATGTTTTGAATTGCTCTCTTGACACCGGAACACACATAACCTGGCTTCCGTTTCATAATGCCAGTCTCTTTAGCCGAGTTTCTACACTATTGCGGTATGGTAAATCCCCATTTACTAGCATTAAAAAAAAATTTTCGTCCGTTCTTCAGGGATGTAATAAGGGGTATTTCATCCTGATATGGCTTTGCAGTATGTGTGTGTGGGGAGGCCCAGACCCTGAGCCTGCCTGATGCAGGACTCCCAGGACACCGGGCCACCGCGGAGGGAAACCTGTGCGCACCTCAAGAAACAGAGGGGGCCATGTTCATGGATTGGATGATGCAACATCATTATGGTGGCAACTATCTCCAAAGTGTCTATAGATTCCATGCAATCTTTTTCAAAATCCCAGCAGGAATTTTCTGCAGAAATTGGCAAGCTTATCTCTGAGGGCAAAGATAGCCAAAAGAATTCTGAAAAAGAACAGAATTGGAGGACTTACATTTCCTGACTTCAAAATACTGTAAAGCTTCAGTAAAAAAAACAAACAAAAAATAGTGTGATACTGGCATGTGGACAGACCTATATATCAATGGAACAGACTTGAGAGGCCAGAAATAAATCCTTACGTTTATGGTTAATTGGTTTTCGACAAAAATGTCAAGGCAATTCAATGGAGGGAAAGGATAGTCATCTTAAGTGGTGCTGGGACAAAGTAGGTTAGTGGTTGCCTGGGGATGGGGTAGGAGTGGGGAAGGACTGCATATGGGGTGATAGAAATGTTCTAAACGTGGATTGTGGTGATGGTTGCTTAGCTCTATAAATTAACTAAAAATCATTGAATTCACACTTAAAATGGGTGAATTTTATAGGCGAGGGAGGAGAAGACACTTCAGGCCGGAAGCAGGTGAGGTGAGATGTACCAGCATTGAGCGGAGTGCAGGGGTGGTGGGGGGAGGGTCTGCACTTGCTTCACCACCCCCCTTGCTGAGCCTTTCAAAGCCTCAGCCTCTTGTTTTTTATAGACTGGAATAACATTTGTAGTTGGTGCCCCGTAAGGCCCCAGGCACAGGAAGGGCGGTGCCCTCCCCCGTGGGGTCTCAGTAAGCCCTCAGGGCCAAGGAGGGAGCCCTGTCCATGAGCCTCCCTGTCTGACTTCAGAGTGCCCAGAGTCCAGGAGAATCTGGGGGGCAGTGCTGTCCTGTAGGAGCACAGTGTGGCCCGGTGGACACTTAACTTTTCCAATGGCTGCATTTAAAAAATAAAGCAGGTACTTCTCGGGTACAATTCATTTTAATACTATATTTATTTTTATTTAATTAAAAAATATTTTATTTTTGGGCGCCTTGGTGGCTCAGTTGGTTAAGCAACTGCCTTCCGCTCAAGTCACAATCCTGGAGTACTGGGATCGAGTCCTGCATCAAGCTCCCAGCTCCACGGGGAGTTTGCTTCTCCCTCTGATCTTCTCCCCTCTCATGCTCTCTCTCACTGTCTCTCTCTCAAGTAAATATATAGAGTCTTTAAAAAAAAAAGATTTTATTTTTAAATAATCTCTACACCCATATGGGGCTTGAATTTACAACCCCAAGATCAAGAGTTGCATGATCTACCACCTGAGCCAGTCAGGTGCCCCAATACTCTATTTTATTAACCTCCTATACCCCAAATATTATCTGGCATATAATCAATATAATAGTTATTCGCAAGATAGCTTATATCCTCTTTTTCTTACAAAGTCTTCCAAATGTGCCGTGTATTTCACGCTCAATGCATTGCCGTTTGAACTAGCCATATTGCAAAAGCCCATCAGCAGCTGGTGGCTCCTGATCACCTTAGTGGAGGGCGCAGGCCTGAGGCACCTGACGGACACAGGGCGAGATTCCATGTTATACCATAAAAAATGCATGTGTGGACATTTTTGGAAAATACTGCGTGGGGGTATAAATATTTGTTTCATGGGCACCTGGGTGGCTCAGTTGGTTAAGCCTCTGACCCTTGATCTCAGCTCAGGTCTTGATCTCAGGGTCCTGAGCCTACATCTAAAAAAAAAAAAATGCTGTAAGAGTTCCTAAATTAACTTGCAACCTAAATCACAATCCATTAAAAAAAATATGTAGCCCAGGGGTGCCTGGGTGGCTCAGTGGGTTAAAGCCTCTGCCTTCGGCTCAGGTCATGATCCCAGGGTTATGGAATCGAACCCCCCATCGGGCTCTCTGATCAGCAGGGAGCCTGCCCCCCCACCCTTTCTCTCTCTGCCTGCCTCTCTGCCTACTTGTGATCTCTGTCTGTCAAATAAATAAAATCTTATTTAAAAAATGTAGCCCATACTGTACAGTACTTTCCGTATTTTTCCAAAGTGCCTTCACACCACTCCCCTACCTTGACCAATGAGGAGAGGCTGCACTATCCCCATCCCCACTCCCACAGGCAGATTGCAGCCTTTTGGGTCCCACTCCGGTCCGGCCTCTAAACTGGGTGGCCTTGGGCAAGTCTTCCAATCTCCTCAGGCTCAGTTATGTTGTTTTAAAAAATGTGGATGATCATGACATTCCTTTTGTGAAACAAATATTTATTTTGTAAAAAGTTTTATTGTTTTTGAGAGAGAGAACAAGTGAGCCGGGGGGAGGGGCAGAGAGAGAAGCAGGCTCCCCACTGAGCAGGGAGCCTGATGTGGGGCTCAATCCCAGGACCCTGAGATCATGACCTGAGCCGAAGGCAGCCACTTCACCGACTGAGCCACCCAGGCACCCATGAAACAAGTATTTATTGAGCTCTGCTCTAGGCCAGGCCTTGTTCTAGATGATTGGATGCAGTGGTAGAAAGCCCCGCCCTCACGGTGCTCACATTCCAGACAGCTGCGCTGTCGGCCTCCAGAACTGTTGAGAGGATTTCTGTAAAACAACACATGCACACAGGCGCACAGCTCAGCTTGGTCAGAAGGACAACTGGGGAATACGGATGGTCATTGCCTTCATCACCATCATCATCATCGCTAACCTCTCTTCAGTGCTCTCGCCCCTACGACAGGCAGAATCTGTTCCCACAGACTACAACACGTAAGAAGCCCTAAGACAGGGAACTTGAGCTTCAAATTAAGAGTCTGAATCTTTTGGGACAAAGAAAGAGAAGAACTGGCTGGAAGAAAAAGAGCATTTCAAGCACATCATCATTTGCACTATAATCACTTAAAAACAGTTAAGCCAACCATGAAATTAACAAGGAGCAGAAATCTGTGTTCCTTCCATTTAGATCTCCATGGCTGGGCTTCACATTTACTGAGATAAATGTCTCCCATGATCACCCTGTGCCGCCAAGGACAGTGTCCCTTCTTGGAGATAATATTCTCATTAATGCTAGACAAACAGCATACAGGCTTCAGCAGCAATCCCAGGTCCAAGGATATCTGATCATGTGACAGTCTCCCTCCTCTGTAGAGAACGGGGCTGGAGGGAAGGAGACAGATCTTCTCCACGTGGCTCTGCCCTACATCCAGCCCACCCCACTCACCCCGACCAGTGCACCTGTGCTCTGCCTCCAGCCTCTGACCTCCCAGCCCATCCCACCATCCCTCCACAAGAGTGAAGCCAGAGTGATCTGCAGAGTTCCACAGGAAATCCCAGCAGTAACCGAGGTGAGCAGAAAGACACGTGATACTCAGGGAGATGGCACACACAGGCAGGTGGGGTTCTAGAATCCAGTTAGACTGGTCAGGAAGGGTCCTGGTTGTCTTTAGGAGGTGGGCAGGATGGCTCACAGGTAGGAATGGGGTGGCTGACAGGAGGGGAATAGGATAACTCACAGGACAGGAATGGGGTGGCCCACACATGGATCAGCCTTGCTCCGTCGGGAGCAAAACTCTTAGCTCTGCAGAAGCCCATCTACATTTCCCCCTTGAGCCAGTCTTTAGGATCAAGGGAGGACTTGCCCCTCCTGCCTAACAGGGACCCTGTTTCACCATCCCTAGTTTCTCCCTCCATGATCCTGGGCTCTCAGAAAGTGGGCTCAGTGATGCAAGGCAAAAAAAAGGCTTTTGCTCAGGGTATTCTCAGGTTCCAAAGGACTGTGGGGGCCACTTCCCCTGATAGGGTTCAATTCCATGAAGCTTAGCAACATAGTCTTTCACCACCTACTAAATCCAGAGTTTGCAGGCAGGATGAGGTCCGGAGTCCTTGATCCAGGTACTACCACCAGGCTCCTTGGGCCCACTGGCAGAGAAATGAGGCTTCACAGTCTCACATGGTTTTCTTTCTGGAAACCACCCAGTTGCAGAGCTCCAGAGTTGGGAGGGCTTTTAGAGACTCCAGAGTCCATAAGTACACTTTCACACCTCAACACTTCAGAAATCAGGATCTGCCTCTCCACTGGCAGCCCTAACTTTCTGTTGCCCAGGTGGCTGCCCCGAAGTTAATATTGCTTCTTGCACCTGTCACCGCTCCTCACTTGACTGGAGGACATCAGTCCCTCAATGGTTCCATCAACGAACCACTGAAGGACCATCCGACGAAGAAATGAGTCCTGCATGGTGTCTGAAACATTCTGGTGACACCTTCTGGTAAGATTGAGAAAGTACTAGCATCAAACCTTGCAGAATGGGGATCAGTGGCATGGGAGAGTATCCAGAAAGACATAGTGGGCTGCTGTGTTGAGAAATGCCACATTATCCATTCTCCTGATGGCACAGAGGATGGTATCATGTGGAAAAACGTGGATGTTGAATGGCTCAGTGTCAGAAAGTGAACCTCTACGCCTGTTCTTTGCCTCAAACGAAATCAAATCCTTTATATTTGCTTTTGATTATCTTCTAAATTACACCAGTAATACATGAACACATTCTGTTACTTAAAACAATGAAACCTACAGATGCCACAGAATTCCTCCTCCGTGGCCACTCACTCCCTGCCACCAAGCCTGAGGCCTTCCCTGAAGATGACGTTGTAACTAGTGTGTGTATCCCTGCTGACAGGTTTTTTTTCTTAATTTGCTTTTGCATAATTTGGATTTCATCTGTAAGTTAACATAAATGGTTAACATAAATGGTATCTTATGTATTCATGCTTTTGCAATATGCTTTCTCCACTTAATAACAGAATCGTGGGAGAACTTCTCATATTAATGCATATAGGAAAACCTAACTTCCAAACTGTTGAATAGGGACAATTTATTTACATATTTCCATGTTGAGAGACATTTGGGCTACTTATTTTATATATTTGCATTGCTGTTATAAACGATGCTCAATAAACATTCTCGTATAGCCTGTTTATGCGTATGTGAGGGAAGTGGAGTTTTTTGGTCTAAGGGATTGTACATTTTCGTTTTAGAAGATATGGCCCAATTGGCCTCCAAAGTTGCTGTACCTCTTTGCACTCCCATCAGCCTTCAGTAGCATCAGTATTGACAGTTTTTTTCCAAGTTGATGAATGAAAAATGTATCTTGATTCTTGAGGTTGCACATTTTTTTTTTCATGTCACTTGGCTATTTCTGGTTGTTCTTCTTTGACCTACTTGTTCAATCCTCACACCCTTGCATCACTGAATTTTCCTTACCGATGTCACAGGGGCGGTCCTGCCTATTTAATACTCTTGCCTGCGATGGATGTTGTGTGTGTTGTCTTCATGCTATAACTTGTCTTTTACATTTGCATCTAGTGGCTTTTATGGTAGAGAAAGTTTTTGTTTTAAATTTGATGTAGCCAACATTTATTTATCATTTATATTAAGATTTTGTAATCTGTGTCTTAAGAACAACTTTCCAACCTCTTTTATATATATATATATATATATATATATATATATATATATATATATATATTCTATAACATTTTCTTTACTTACAAATGTATTTTAAAATATTTCCTTCAGGGGCACCTGGGTAGCTTAGTCAATTGGGCATCTGACCCTTGATTTTAGCTCTGGTCATGGGCTTGAGTTTTGCATCTGGCTTGTGCTATGTGTAGGGCCTGCTTGAGGTTCTCTCTCTGCACCGCTCCCCCAATCTCTCTCTATATATTTCCTGTAAATGACTTTTATAATTTTGTTGGGATAAATCATCCGGGTTTGTTTGAGTATGGGGAGGAAGCTACCCAACATCATTACGTTATGAATGGATAGTCATTCAAGTAAGAGTTTTTGAATCTATATTTTTACATTCTTAGTTTATATAGTAAATTCCTAAACACATGAGTCAGTTTCAGGACACTGTCCTTTTTCAAAGTGAATATCTATTCTATATGTTTATTCTTACATATTATTTCAATTATAGCAGTTTATTACATATTTTTATATAACATGGAGAATTTTCACCTCATTGCTTTCCTTTTTCATAACCAACTTTACCATCCTTGCACATTTTCTCCTTCAAATATGAAAATCTGTTTGTCAATTTCATTGGGAAAATCTTGTATGGTTGTAATTAATGCCAAATTTAAATTCTACACTAATCTGGGGAAGACTGACATTTGTATCATATTTAATCCTCCATCAAGAACACTGTATCTATTTATTCATGCAAATTTTAATTAAAATACATTTATAGACACTACATTTTATCATTTTCTCCATATAGGTTGTGCACATTTTTGTTTCATTTACTCCTAGCTGTGTTGCAACAGTGTTGCTATTATGAGTGCCATTTTTCCTTATATGTTATAATTCATCCCTGCTGATAGATTGGAGGGCATGGACCAGCAGGTCTCTCCACCTAATGGAAGTTGTCTTATTTGTTCTCGAAGTTTGTTAGTTCAGTTTTCTGGGTTTAAAAAATCACATTGTCTGAAAATTGACATTGCATTTTCGGGTAAACCTTGTACTCTCTTGTCCATTTCCTCCCTTGCAGTTTTTAATTTATTGGGGTTTTTCCAATTATTTTCATATTTCATGTTTTCCCATAGATTTCTTCATGATGTCTATGCTTTCAAACATTTTATTGTACATACTTATCTGCTATGATTTATTTGACTTCCTGTATCTTCTTTCATCTTCCTGGTGTGGTCTGCCTCTTTTTTTTTTCTTTCTCACTTTTTCTTGGTTGGCCTGAGCAGGCTGCTTGAAACCCAGGTTTCAAGTGTGTGTGTGGCAGAGCCACCCAGCATCTGTCCAAACTCATCATTGCTACATTCTGGGGCCTGCTTTGGGTTTCACCCATTACCCATGTGTGTTTTTTCCCATGATATGTTTCATTTCTACTTCATTACTTACTTTCTTTCTTTCTCAATCACTTTACTTAACTTTTCTTGGGTTTATTTTGCTGTTGGCATTCCTACTTTTGAACTAAGATAATGGTTCATTTATTTCTAATCTTTTTTTTCTCTCTAATAAATGCATTTAAGGCTTTAAATTTTCTTTGGATACTGTTTTGAAAATATTTTGCAAGTTTAGAAAGTGGAATACTTTGTCATCTTTTCCTTGGTGGTTGGTGGTTTCTGTTGAGATGTTCTTCAAAATCCAAGTTATTTGAAAGTGTTTGGTAATTTGGGAATCACTCATTTGAAGCCAGTGATTATGGGCTACCCAAATTATGTTTTTGGATTTAAGAAATACTTAGAAGTTTATAGCTCAGGAAATTTTTGTGTTTTTTAAAGATTAATTCTGTTGTTGATAGATTTTAATGAAGTCATTCAAATTATCTGTGGATCTACCTATCATCCATCATTTTTTCATTTTCTCTGTTGATTTCTCAGTGAAGTGCATAAAAAATTCCCACTCTAAGGGGAGATATTTTTATATTTCCTGATGTTTCCATCAGTTTTTAAAAATAGCTTTTCTCCCACTCTTACTGAGATATAATTAACACACAACACTGTATAAGTTTAAGGTGTACAATATGACTTGACATACATATATATTGCAAAATGATTACCACAGTAAGTTTAGTTAGCATCCATCACCTATAGTTACAAAAATTTTTTTCCTCTTGTGATGAGAACTTTTAAGATTTACTCTTAGCAACTTTCATATATATCATACAGTGCTGTTAACTATTGTCATCATGTTGTACATTACATCCCCGGTGCTAATTTGTCTTACAAGTAGAGGTTTGTACCTTTTGACCGTCTTCACCTAGTTCCCTACCCATACCACACCCCTGCCTCTAGAAACCATGAATATGATCTTTTTCAGTAAGTTTGTTTTGTTAAGATTTTACATATAAGTGAGATCATACAATATTTATCTCTGCTGTCTCGAATGTCCTTCCTTCTTTTTGATGACTCCATTTTATCTATTTATCTATATTTTTAAGACTTTATTTTTTTATTTTTTTAGATTTTATTTATTTATTTGACAGAGATCACAAGTAGGCAGAGAGGCAGGCAGAGAGAGAGAGAGGAGGAAGCAGGCTCCCAGCTAAGCAGAGAGCCCGATGCGGGACTCGATCCCAGGACTCTGGGATCATGACCTGAGCTGAAGGCAGAGGCTTTAACCCACTGAGCCACCCAGGTGCCCGAGACTTTATTTTTAAGTAATCCCTACACCCAGTGTGAAGCTTGAACTCACAACCCTGAGATCAAGAGTCGCATGCACCACTGACGGAGCCAGCCAGGCACCCCTCAAATTTGCCATTTTAAAGTGGCATTAATTACATTCACAATATTATATAACCATCAATAGTATTCCCAAAACTTTTTCATCATCCCCAAGAGAAACTGTATCCATTAAACAAAAACTCTCCATCCTTTCCCCAGCCTCTGGTAATCTTTATATCTGTTTTTAGTCTCTGGATTTGCCTATTCTGGGTGACTTATATAGGGGAATCACACAATATTTGTACTTTTGTGCCTGGCTTATTTCACTTAGTGTGTTGTTTTCAAAATCCATCCATGCCATAGTACGTTATTAGGCTTCATTCCTTTGTATGGCTCAATAGTATTTCATTGTATGAATAACACATTTTGTTTATCCATATTTGTTGGTGGTACTTAAGTTGTCTTCACCTTTTGGCTGCTCCGAATAATGATGCTGTGAACACTGGGATACAAGTATTTATTTCAGTTCTTGTTTCTGTTCCACGGTTTCTATTTCTAGGTATCAATACCTAGGAGTAGAAGTGCTAAGTTGTACAGAAAGTCCATGTTTAGCTTTTTGAGGAGCTGCCAAACTGTTTCCCATAGCAGTGGCACCATTTTAACATTCCCATCAGCAATCTATGAAGCTTGCAAAGCTGTGTCTAATCCAAGAAATCATTGCTACATCCAATATCATGAAAATCTCATCTATGTTTTCTTCTAGGAGTTTTATAGTTTTAGCTCTTATTTTTAGGTCTTTGATCCATTTTGAGTTAATGTTTATATATGATGTTAGGTGAGGGTACAACTTGGTTCTTTTGCATGTGGATATCCAGTTTTTCCAGCACCATTTGTTGAAAAGACTGTCCTTTCCCATTGAATGGTCTTGGCATCTTTGTCAAAAATCATTTGATCATATATACAAGAATGTATTTCTGGGCTCTGTATTCTATTTCCTTGGACTATATGTCTGTCTTTATGCCAATACCATATTGTTTTCATTACTGTTGATTTGTAGTAAATTTTGAAATCAGAAATGGAGACCTCAATCTTTGTTCTTCTTTTTTCAAGATGTTTTGTCAGTTTGGGGTCCCTTGATAGTCCACACAAATTTTAGGATTGATTTTAAAAATTTCTGTAAGAAACACCATTGGGATTTTGATAGGGATTGCACTGATTCTGTAGATCATTTTAAACAGTATTGTCATTTTAATAATATTAAGTCTTCCAGTCAATGAACATGGGATGTCTTCTCATTTATTTATGTCTTATTTAATTTCTTTCAACAACATTTTGTGGTTTCCAGTATATAAATCTTTAAGTTTCTTAGTTAAAATTATTTCTAATCATTTTATTCTTTTCAATGCTATTGTAAATGGAATTTAAAGAATTCATTTGGATTGCTTATTACAAGTATATAGAAATACAACTGGTTTTTTGTGTACCAATTTTATATCCTATAACTTGGCTGAATCACTTATTTGCTCTAACAATTTTTTGTGTGACTTCCTTTGGGTTATCTACTTATAAAGACTGGTGCTTGCTTTGGCAGCACATATCATACATTTAAGTCTGCAGATAGAAAAAATTTTACTTTTTCCTTTCCAATTTGGATGCTTATTATGCCCTTTTTATGATTAATTGCTCTAGCTAGAACTCTCAGTACAATGATGAGTAGAAGTTGTAAGAATGGACATTCTTGCTTCTTCCTGATCTTATAGGAAAAGCTTTTAGTCTTTCACCATTGAGTATCATGTTAGCTGTGGGTTTTTTATATGTGACCTTTATGGTATTGAAGTAGTTTTCTCTTATTCCTAGTTTCCCAGGTGCGTTTATCAAGAGAGGATGTGGAATTTTGTCAAATGTGCACTCGTATGCATGTTATTTTCTTTTAACTGCATCCATATCAATAGGATATTATTGAATTTTTTTTTTTTACTGTACCCAATCTGAGATGTTTATTATTTTAATAGGAGAATGTACCCCAGGCTCATATATTCTCTGAGGAATATTTTAAGCCATGAAAGAATAGCATTAACTCTTGAAGTTTAATCTTATGGTATAATCCTTAAATTTTGAACATATTTCTAAACTTTTTTCTATTGATGCCTAGCGTTGGTCTCTATTTCTACTCTCTTCCTAAACAAAACAAAATTCTCAGCATTTTTTTTTTTTTACCTCTGTCCCTTCCATCATTTCTCAGGGAATTATGAAGTAGTATTCTTTTCCAGATTATTATATATTTAGTATCCTCTGCATTTTCCCCAAATTTTCGAATTAACGTTACTGGGTTTATTTATTTATTTTTTAAAAAAGATTTTATTTATTTATTTGACAGACAGAGATCACAAGTAGTCAGAGAGGCAGGCAGGGAGAGAGAGGAGGAAGTAGGCTCCCTGCCGAGCAGAGAGTCTGACGTGGGGCTTGATCCTAGGGCCCTGGGATCATGACCCAAGCCAAAGGCAGAGGCTTTAACCCACTGAGCCACCCAGGCGCCCCTCATCATAACTTCTTGTATTGTTATTCTTCCTCTGTATCTTCTTTGCATTCTGCTAGAATAAATCTTTTCATAATTCTTTCTTCCTCAATTTTACAGGTATTAAAGGTTATATATAAGTGCTGTATGTCTGAAGACAAAAAATATTCTTTAAATGAACACTTCTCTATAAACAAAATCTATATTTAAAATATTTATATTGTTCTTTATATTTATATATTATTTACTTAATTTCTTGTATCTTCTTTCATCTTCCCGGTGTGGCTTGCCTTTTAATTTTCTTAATCATGTCTTTTGAAATATAGTTTTAAATTTTGATGAAGTCTAACTTTCTATTTTATCTTTGGTTGCTTGTGTTTTAGGTCTCATATCTAAGAAACCATGGTTTAACCCAAAGTCAGAATGATTTACGCACCTGTTTTCTTCTAAAAGCCTTATAGTTTCAGCTCTTATATTTAAATTTTAAATATGTTTTCAGCTAATTTTTAAAAGTTTATTTATTTGACAGAGAGAGAGAGAGAGAGATCACAAGTAGGCAGAGAGGCAGGCAGAGAGAGAGGGGGAAGCAGGCTCCCCACTAAGCAGAGAGCCTGATGCAGGGCTCAATCCCAGGACTCTGAGATCATGACCTGAGATGAAGGCAGAGGCTTAACCCACTGAGTCACCCAGGCATCCCTGTTTTCAGTTAATTTTTATATATGGTTTGAGGTAGGGGTCCGAATCTATCCTCTTGCATGTGAATGTTCAGTTGTTTCAGACCCATTTGTTGAAAAGTCTATTCTTTTTTTTTTTAAGATTTTATTTATTTATTTGACAGACAGAGATCACAAGTAGGCAGAGAGGCAGGCAGAGAGAGAGATTGGAGGAAGCAGGCTCCCCACTGAGCAGAGAGCCCAATGTGGGGCTCGATCCCAGGACCCTGGGATCATGACCTGAGCCGAAGGCAGAGGCCTAACCCACTGAACCACCCAGGCAACCCTATTCTTTTTTTTTCATTAACATATTATGTATTATTTGCCTCAGGGGTAGAGGTCTGTGAATCATCAGGCTTACACAATTCACAGCACTCACCATAGCACATCCCCTCCCCAATGTCCATAACCCAGCCACCCTATCCCTCTCCCCACCCCACACCCCCAGCAACCCTCAGTTTGTTTCCTGAGATTAAGAGTCTCTTATGGTTTGTCTCCCTGCCTGGCTCCATCTTGTTTCATTTTTTTCTCTCCCTAACCCTCCATGACCCCCTGCTTTGCCTCTCAAATCCCTCATATCAGAGAGATCATATGATAATTGTCTTTCTCTGATTGACTTATTTCACTCATCATAATACCCTCTAGTTCCATCCACGTTGTTGCAAATGGCAAGACTTCATTTTTGATGGCTGCATAGTATTCCATAGTTTGTGTATCTATCTATCTATCTCACATATTCTTTATCCATTCATGAAAAGTCTATTCTTTGAATTGAATTATTGAATTCTTTGAATAAATCCATTGAATTTCTTAGCAACCTTTCCAAAATCAACTGCTCATAAATATGAGGGTTTATTTTTGGACTTTGAATTCTATTTTTTAAAAGATTTTTAAAATTTATTCATTTGAGAGACAGAGACAGAGAGAGCACAAGCATGGGGAGAGGCAGAAGAAGAGTACCCACTGAGCTGAGAGCCCAATGTGGAATTCTATCCCAGAACCTGCAGATAATGACCTGAGCCAAAGGCAGATGCTTAGCCAACTGAGCAAGCCAGGCACCCCTCAATTCTATTCCATTTATCTACGTATCTATCTTTGTACTAATACCACACAATCTTGATTGCTGTAGCTTTGTAGTAAGTTTTGAAATTAGGAAGTATAAGTCCTCCAATTTTCTTCTCCCCTCCAAGATTGTTTTAATTATTTTGGGCTCCTTGAATTTTCATATGAATTTTAGGATCAGTTTGTCAGTTTCTTCAAAGAGAATTCATCTGGGGTTTTGGTAGAGATTGCTTTAATCTGTAGATCACTGTGGGAGGTATGCCATCTTAACAAGATTTATTCTTCCAATCATAAACACAGAATGTATTTCCATTTATTTAAGTTTTCTTTAATTTCTTCCAGTTATATTTACAGTTTTCAGTGTACAAGTCTTACACTTCTTCTGTTAAATTTATTTATAAATATTTTATTATTTTTGATACTATTGTAAGTGGAATTTGTTATGGGTTAAATTGTATCTTCCCAAAATCCACATGGTGAAGTTCTGACCTTCAGTACCCTAGAGTGTGACCTGATTTGGAGTTAGTCTCTATGGAGGTAATCAAGTTAAAATGGGAATATTAGAGTGGGCCCTAATTCAATATGACCGGTATCTTTATAAGAAGTAGAAATTGGTATGCAGATATGCATACAGTGAGAACACCAAAGACCAAAGTTATGCAGCCACAAGCCAAGGAACTACCAGAAGCTAGGAGAGACGCCTGGAACAGACTCTTCCCTCACAGCCCTCAGAAGAAACCAATCCTGCCAACAGATTTAATTTTGGAGTTCTAGCTTCCAGAACTGTAAGACAAGAAATTTCTGTTTAAGCCACCCAGTTCGTAGAATGTTGTTATGGCAGCTCTAGCAAACTAATACAGACTTATTTTCAGATAGTTCTTATGCGGTGTATAAAAATACAAGTGGGGGCGCCTGGGTGGCTCAGCGGGTTGAAGCCTCTGCCTTCAGCTCAGGTCGTGATCTCAGGGTCCTGGGATCAAGCCCCGCATTGGGCTCTCTGCTCAACAGGGAGCCTGCTTCCCCCTCTATCTCACTATTTCTCTCTTAAAAGGTCAACATGGAAATGAACACAGAACATTTTGGACAGCACCTACACACTGAGCTGCATTCAGTGTCTAAGACTGCCCTCATCACCTCAGGCCTGTGAGGGCTATTCCTCACAGGCTGGCATGGGATAGACAAGTGAGGAAAGTGCCTATCCCATGCCGGCCTGTCTGTAGCCCTGAGACCCTGAGCACACTCTGTGGGAATGTAGAGGAACAGAAAGATTCCCAACCTGGCTGCAATGCCTGGAGAATTCCAGAAATTCCCAGCTTTACTGTCTTTGCTGGAGGTAACCCCCATGATGGGTGCCAAGCCCTTGGTAGTGGCTATGTGACTGATGCTCATGGGAGCGTGCTCACACACAAAGTGCTCACATGTATGCCTCCTACCCCTGCTTCTCGTATGTGCACCCAGAGACACGCATATGCACTGCACACACCCCAGCATGGATGTGCACACGTAAGTGCACCCACACAGTTTCATTCTTCAGTTGTTTTCTTTTGTTATCTTTTAAAGATTTTATTTATTTGCTAGAGAGAGAGAGAGGGCGCGCGAGTGCACAAGCAGGGGGAGGGGCAGGCAGAGGGAGAGGGAAAAGCAGGCTCCCCACTGAACAAGGACCCTGGGATCATGACCTGAGCTGAAGGCAGATGCTTAACTGACTGAGCCACCCAGGTGCCCCGTCTTTCTTTTCCATAGTTATCTCTACTTCTTCTTTACCTTTTCCTGTTCCTTTTCCACTTTTTCTCAAGGAATCTTCTCTTCCTTCATCTGTCTGTCTCCCTCTGTCTTCTCCCAGCCTCATTTTTGGTTTTCTGTGTTGTTTCACTAGCCATTGGCTACGCTGCAGGCAGAGGAGCAGCGGGGGTTCAACAGCACTCTCTCCACCATGCCAGCTCCTTGTGGGGGTTTGGCCCCAGTGCAAGGGAGGTAAGGAAGATGCTGCTCTACTGCTCTGGACTAAGCAGTGCTGGGTCAAGGTCGGGGCAACACTAGTGTGAAAATCAGGACCAGAGACCCTCTGCAGTGAGCTCACACAGCACAGTCACTGCTGTCCTGTGGTGAGGCCCAGGGTACCCGCCCAGAACACCTACTCTCCCTTCCCTCATTCCCTGGGCAGGGGTTTATGGGCCATACCCCCTAGAGGAAGCTGTGGTTCCAATCCTGAGGTCACCAGAGGAAGCACCTCTGGTCCAACCTGGAAGAATGATTGGGGCTCTAGCTATGGACAACTCAAGAGCAGGTAAGGGGGTTCACAATGAATGGGATGCGCCTGCAGCTGGGTGATCTGGATTCTGCCTAATCCCTGCCATTGGCTTGGAGCAAGTTTCCCAACTTCTTGGGGCTTAGTCCCTTCCTTTGTAAAATGGCTGCCTATTTCCCCCATAGTATGTGAGTGTAGCTTACAGCTACACCCAGCTAAGTGAACATGAATCTTGCCTTGTGTTTCTCACTTCTGTGCCTGTTTTTTCTATGCATTCATTCACTCATTCACTTATTTAATGAGCATATGCTGAAGGCATCGCACCATGCATCAAGGGAGCAGCAGTGTCATCTAGCCCTGACCCTCTGAAAACACTCTCGTTTCCTCTTTCACACACTCCTTCCCTCTCCTCTAGGAAGCCTTTAGCTTATGGGCCCTCCCAACCCAGAGCCCATTGCCTGCTTTCTTAAAGCTGATATTTAAAAGCAGATAAATCAGAAGGATGGAGAAAACTTTCTAGTCAGTTTTGATCTGTTTAGATTAAAAACAAATACTGTTAAAAGTAACATCCACATAGGAACTTTTTATCTACATTAGGATATTTTATGCAAATGAGAAGAGTCATTTAATTTGTGAGGAGAGACAGAGTTGAATTTTGACAAACACATCAACCTCCAGAAAGACAGGAGTGTTCAGATGATGGGAACATAACTCTCTCTGTGTATGGCTCTCTCCTTTCTAAGGGAGAAAGGTTTGAGGAAAGGAAGATAGGAAGGGGGCATCCACACACCATGGATGGTCTGACCTATGCTGGGTCAGGAGCCTGGGAGATAAGAGAAGCAGGCAATGTGGCCCACGGGGCTCCATGTCCTTCCTCTTCAAGACCACGCATACCTTTTTTTCAGGGAGGCCCAGTGTGCTGTGTGGGAGACAGGGCACTAAATATACTCTCTCAAAATGCTATCAGCCTCTAGGCATTATCACTCTCAAATGAACGTTTCCATTATTCAAAACCAGTCTTTAGTCTTGGAGAGCTTGCCCTGCTGGTCTAGTTAAGCATGCTTTGGGAGGTGTGTGTATGTATTGTCAACCTCTGCTCACTGCCATGTGCTGGGCACTTTCCTGGTGTCTTCCATATGTTACCTTCTGCTTTATCTGAAAAGGGGCCTCAGTTTTACTCCACTTTGCTGATATGAAGTATCTGTTGCTTGCAGGGTGCAAGAGACTTGCCCAAGTTCAAATAGCCAGTAAGTGGCAGATCTGGGATAAGAACTAGCTATGGCCACGTCAAAGCCCTCTGGGGCCAAAGCCCTCTCTGCGTCTAGTGCAGGCATTCCTAGTGTCCTTTGCCTCTCAGTTTGGGAAAACATCCCTTCCCTTCAAACTCTCATGCTCTGTGCGGTCCTACAATTGCTTTTGGCTTCCACAGAAGAGAATTATGTGGCCAGGAAGGCTCACAAACTGACCTTCAGCAGCATGGGAATGAAGGAAAGGCAGTGACCAGAGAGTGGCTGTTGGGAAGATCCCATCCACTCCACCTCCAGGATAGCAGATCCCCTATGATACCACCATGCAGGGACTGCTCAATCTTCACGGGCCCCAGCTGGAGACCTGCTGCTAGTGACTCAGCACCCAGAAGGAATAGGCTCAATTCACAGGTTCTCAGTATGCAGCCAGAAAGGAGGTCATATTTATTGAGCATGTATGTTGGGCCAGACACCTTTTAGTGGAATTCCTCCCTTAGGCAGTCCTGTGAGATAGACATGATTGTCTCATTGAACAGGTGCATAACAGAGTCTGGGAGGTTGACAGTGCGTGATTATTTGTGCATTAATGTTGGTCTTCCTGCCAGACTCTTGGCTTTAGAAGACCTTATAAGCCCAGCACCAAGCATTGCCATTTGTTGTATGACCCCAAGTCTAAATGGCTTTAACTACCCAGAGGAGGAAGGCTATGGAACCCAGCTGTGGGGTATCCTTTACTCTAGAATCATTGCCCCAGGAATTCTCTGCCCTTGGAGCCATGTAGTACAGAACAGGGACATTGGTGCGAGGCAGATCTGGGTTACAGTCCTGGATTCACCACTCACTGGCTGTGACTTAGTATCTCTGAGTCTCAGGTTCTTGTCTATAAAATGGAAGCAGCGGCAGCTGTGCCTATCCCACAGGATTGCTATGACAATCAGAAGAGAGGTGAGATTAGTGTATGTGGGATATAGGATGTGGTCAGTAGACGGTAATCTCCCAGGAGCAGAGAAGGAACAGTGTTGCATCACTCAGTACCACGAACAGGGAGTTTCAGGTCAAATGGAGCTAATGCCCAAACCAAAAGCTATGTTGGAACCTGTAGTGCCATCCCAATGTGACTCTCTCCCTCTTTCATTGGCTCCTGCTACTCTCAGGATTTCTCCATATAAAGGTGGACCCATAAAAGCACTTTCTTTTCCAATTCAAGAGCTAGTGGAAAGCAAAACTTCGCAGTGTAAGCACTCAAACCAGAAAGAGAAAGCATGTTTTGGCCAAGAGGCAGAGCCATGAGATCAGATTGTGTTGGTCAGGCAGAATGTGACATTTTGGGGGACACATCACATATTTCTCTCCAGGGTGTTTGCCCAGCATCCAGTGCTCTCATGGCATCCATTTACACCTAATATTTGGCCTCCCAGTCCATAAGTGACTTGGTGCCTCATACTTTAGAGGTGCAGCTAGATTACACAAGAAGGGGCATATCAGCTATCTGTGGCATTTGCAGGGCACTTGGGCATATCCCTACCCAGATTCCTAGTGTCTGAAAGGAGGTCCTTCTTCCTGATGGCCAGAGGGCCAAGATTAAACCCTGGCCTGTGCTCTGTCCTTGGTGCTGACCAACATCGCCCTTCCAGGTGGCCAGCTGCCAGGGACCCTCAGGCAGAGTGTGGGATTTCCAGTCTTTGTATGAAGCTGGATTTGGCTGCAGAGTTTGTGAGCCTTCATGGTACCGGAAGACTCTAAATCCTTAGAATTTCCCAAGTGATAGGAGTATTTTTGTTATTCATCGTGGGCCCTCAGACCACACCTGAGTTTAAGCTAACAAGGTAACTCAGGATAGGGGAAAGACCAATCATGTGATTAGAGGATTGGGACCTTGAGTCACATGACATCAGTCCAACTTCTGGGGAGGGGAGCAGGTTGGAGATTGAACCACGTGGGCAATGAATAATTTAACCATGCCTATGTAATAAAACGCTGGACACAGAAATAGAACTCTGAACACAGAAGCTCAGGTGAACTTCCCTGATTAACAGTACTCTGTGGTGGTAGGGTGACACATTCTGACTCCGTTGGGAGTGGACATGGAAACTTTGTGTTTGGGACTCTCCTAGATCTTGCCCTATGAGACTCTTTTTTTGGCTGGTCCTGATTTGAATCCTTTTTGCTATGGTAGGACTCTAATCATGAGTACAGTGCTGAGGTGAATTCTGTGAGTTCTTCTAGTGAATTATCAAACTTGAGAGGTAATGGGAACCTCTAAATTTGTAGCCAGTTGTTCATAAGCTTAGGTGGCCTTGGGATCCCTAAGCTTGCAGCTTGTGTCTTAAGTTATTGTAGTCTTGTGGGGACTGTGTCCTTACCCTGTGAATTTTGGTCTAACTTGGGGTAGTTAGTACCACAGGTACATTGCACAGATCCTTCTGTATTAGTCCTGCTTCAAGATTGCTACACTGGTTCCTCCTTCTGTTGGAATACCTAGCCCCAGATGGCCACATGGCACCATTTTCAACCCCTTCAATTCCTGGCTTAGATGTCAGCTCAGTGGGGAATATCATAGAATTGTAATCCCTAACCCTGGTACCTTTTATCTTTTTCCCCTGCTTTTTGTTCTTGGCACTTCTCATCTCTTAATATACAATATAATTTCTTTTAAAAAATGTTTATTGTAGTCATCTGCCCCTAGAATTCCCATGTGGTAAGGGGATTTTACCTGCTTTTGATCACTGTTCTGACCTAATGGTGAAAGTAGTGCCTGGCAGGTGGTAGGTGCTCAAGAAATATTTGTTTAGTGAATAAATGAATAATAGCAAAAATACATTAGCTCCCCAAATGTCAACTAATAGCAGACCAAATAAATATAACAGAATACCAAACAATAGCCAACATGAATAAACTACACTCATCAATGTGGTAAATCTCACAAACATAATATTGATGATACAAGTAAGTGACTGTAAAAAATAAAGTATGGTTCTATTCACAAAAGCTCAAGAATAGCCATACAGATCCAAGAATAAAAATTTAAACAGAGGCAGGGAAATAAAAATCAGATAATGGTTACCTCTGGGAAGGAGGTGGTAGGGAAAGGGGGTATGAGGGCAAACAACTGGGAAAAGACACAAGGGGGTTTCTCATGTCCTGGCAGTGCCCTATTTCTCAACCTAAGTCCTGGTTCCATTCATCTTCTCATTGTGATTATTCCTGAAACTACATACACATTTTATCCATTCTTCTGTATGTATCATATATTTTTACAATTTAAGAAAAGGAAAGAGGGGCGCCTGGGTGGTTCAGTTGGTTAAGCATCTGACTCTTGATTTTGGCTCAGGTCATGATCTCAGGGTCCTGGGATTGAGCCCCTCATTGGGCTCTGCACTCAGTGGGGAGTCTGCTTGAAGATTCTCTCTTTCTCTCTCCCCCTGACCCTCTCCTCACTCATGCTCTCTCTCTCTCTCTCTCTCTCTCTCTCTCTCTAATAAATAAGTCTTTTAAAAGAAAAGGAAAGAAAGAACTATAGGAGGATGACAGAGTAGTGTTGAGTTCTCAGTTCCACTGATGAATTTATAGTGAATTTAGAGTGATAGCAGGGCTGTGTGATTGCCTCTAGCAGCACTTAGATACCTGAGGGGACATCTGGAGAAGGCAGAGTTGGATTTATCTGTCACTGGAGTTTTGCCAGGTGGGAGATAAAAGGTAAAAGAAGCAAGAAAATCCAGTGTATTGCCAAGGGAACAATTGAAAACCCGTCCTATGGAAACAAAACTAAAAAGGAAGGCAAGCGAAGTCAGGAGGGAGAAAACTGAAATCCTGGGAAGAGCTGGTTTGGATGGAGAATCAGAGGTCTAGAGGACCTAGTCATTGAACTGGGCTCCATGAAACTAAAAAGGTATAAGCCAGTGCAATCCTTGTGATGAGAAGTCTTGAAGGAGAACACATTTGAGGCAAGAGAATGTCTGGGTGCAGCAGGAACAGTGGGTGGCTGAATTGTCATTGGGTTTATGTGTTTTAGTTCCCATAACCTGCAGAAATCCCTCTACCCCAAAGCCAGCCCAAATAAAACAACACTCAAAGAACTACCAGTATCCAACTATGTAGGTGCTCCTTGGGATGTGCTCCGGAACGTGGACAGCAAGACTGCCTGGGGCCAAAGGACTGCTGGCTTTTCTCTTTTTCTCTGACCCAAGTACTTTTGGTTTTATCTGCAGCACATGTCAAGTTGCAAACACTTCTTATCTTCATGAGCATGACTACCCTGTTCTAAGCAACCATCATTCATCATCTGACTATCGGAACAGCCTTTAACTTGTCCCTCCAATTCCCCTGTGCACCCTACAGACTTCTTCATTTTGTGCAGTGGCAATGCTATATTCACTGGCAGCAATAAGTCATCCTGATTCCCCCCATAATAATAGATACAGCAAAAAGGAGGGGAAAACTGAAAACTTGTGGACAACATCTGAACAAAAAAAGAGATGACAGGGTAGCCACAAGAAGCTTCTAATTATACTGGAGATTAAAATTACTTTTTAATTTACAGACAGTAAAATTCACTCTATTAGGTGTACAGTTACTTTGGGTCTTGGCAAGTGCATAGTCATGGGACCAGCACCACAGATGAAGACACAGATACACTTTCATGGTCCCTCAAAATTTCCCTATGCTGTAGTCAATCCTTCCTACTCCTCCATCCCACCAACCCCTAGGGACCGCCAATCTGTTCTCCACCTGTACAATTTTGCCTTTTCAAGAAGTCATATAAATGGAATCATAGTTTGAATTGTTTTGAGTCTGTTTTCTTTCACTTCTTTTATGTTGCTGAGTGGTATTCCATTGTATGGCTCTGCTACGATTTGTTTACCCATTCACTCACTGAAGGTCTTCTGAGTTGTTTCCAGGTTGTCTCAAGAACTAACCGAATATGAATTACATTTAGTAGGAATATAGATTTGGACCTGATTAACCAACCTGACCTAACTGATTTATGCAGAATATTCATTCTTCTCAAGGGCATATGGGACATTTACCAAAATAGAACATATTCTGGGCCATAAATGTATGAGTAGATTTCAGAGAATTGAAATCATTCAGAGTTCATCCTCTGCCTATTGTATAACTGAACTGGACTCAGTAAGAGGAAGAAAACCTCCTAGTATTTGGAAACTAACTAATACCCTTCCAAATAATTTATGGATCAAAAAGGAAACTAAGGGGCTCCTGGGTGGGTCAGTTGGTTAAGCAACTGCCTTTGGCTCAGGGCATGATCTCAGGGTCCTGGGATCAAGCCCCGCATGGGGCTCCCTGCTCAATGAGAGGTATGCTTCTCCCTCTGTCCCTCCCCCTGCTTGTGCTCTCTCGCTCTTTCTCTCTCAAATATATTAAAAAATATCTTGAGCTAACTTATAATAAAAAACTTAAGACTTGTGAGAGACAGTAAAGCAGTGCTTGGAAAGTATAGCTTTAAATGTATATAGTAGAAAAGAAGGCTGAGGGGTGCCTAGGTGGCTCAGTGGGTTAAAGCCTCTGCCTTTGGCTCAGGTCATGATCCCAGGGTCCTGGGATTGAGCCCCACATCGGGCTCTCTGCTCAGCAGGGAGCCTGCTTCTCCCACCCCCCCTGCCTGCTTCTCTGCCTACTTGTGATCTCTGTCAAATAAATAAATAAAATCTTTAAAAAAAAGAAAAGAAGGCTGAAAACCAACGAGCCTAGCTTCCAACTTAAGAAACTGAAAAACAAAACAAAACAGTAAATATCTTCCCCAAAGCAGAAATACAGACATAATAAAACAAACAGTAGACATCAATGAAATAGAAGGTACAATAGAGAAAACTCAACAAAGGCAAAAGTTTTCTTTGAAAAATATGGTAAAATTGACAAAACCCTAGCAGGACTGATCAAGAAAAGAAAGGGAAAACAAAGATATCAGAATGAAATGTGGGACATCACTACATATTCTGCACACATCTGTGGGCTAATATGAGGATGTTATGAACAACTTGTTAGTAAATCTGAAAATTTAGCCAAATTAAAGATATTTCAAAAACACAATTTATCAAAAGTGACATCAGAAGAATTAGGTAATCTGCAAGGCCCTGGATCTATTAAAGAAAATGAATCTAATTTAAAACCTTCCCATAATGAAAATCAAGGTACAGATGGTTATTAATATTCTCACTGAAAATCAATTGAGCACAAATTTACAATTTGTATGCTATCATTTATGTATATTATACTTTAAAAAGTTATCAGTGTTCACTTAATAACAAATGCTCACTTGAAAAAATACAGTGGTGGATGGGGGTACTGGTGAAACAAAATTGGCCACATTTTGATAATTGTTGATGCTGGGCCATTGGGCTTACCACCTTCTTAGCTCCCATTTTTGTAAATGTTTGAAATTTTTCAAAATAAAATGTTTTTGTTAAGAAAAGTCAGATGGGGGTGTGGGTGGGGGTGTGGGTGGGGGTGCCTGGGCAGTTCAGTTATTAAGCATCTACCTTCAGCTCAGGTCATGATCCTGGGGTCCTGGGATCCCACCTGCATCGGGCTCCTTGCTAGGCAGGAAGCCTGCTTCTCCCTCTCCCACTCCCCATGCTTGTGTTCCCTCTCTTGCTGTCTCTCTCTCTCTCTCTCTGTCAAATAAATAAAATCTTAAGGGAAAAAAAAAAAGTCAGACCATAACATTACTCTGCAAAACCCTCTACCAGCTTGGCATTGAGTCAAACCCACCATGGGCCAATGGCCAACCAGGCTTTCCCTGATCTGGTCACCTGGGTACTTCCTGGAATCTCGTTCTCTACCACACACACCACCTATTTGCACACCACTCTGTCCCCTCGTTATCACTTGCACACACCCCACGCACATTCTTACATCAGGGCCTTTGCACCCTATGCCCTGAGTGTCCATTCTTCGGATTCAGCATGGCTTGCTTCAGTAGGGTCTTGGCTCAGATGTCACCCCTTCAGCAAAGACTTCCCTGACCTGCCAAAATAAAACAACTCCACAAACTGGACTCCCTATACCCTCTCTCCACAGTGCTTTTCTCCAAAACGTCTGCATCATCTGACATATGAAATATTTTCTTATGCTTGTCATTTACTGCCTGCTTCCCGCAAGAATGCAAACTTTAGCCAGACAGGGGGGTTCACCCCTGTATCCCAGTGCCCAGCCTGGCACCCAGCATACAATAGGCACTTAATAAATATGTACTGAATGAATGAGTAAGAAATGTCCTCAGCCTTTCCAAGGTAGGGGTGGGCGATGTCTATGGAGTACTTCCACCCAGACCTCTTTAAACTGTGAGCTTCCTGGCCCTAGACCTGTCCCACATTCACTCGAGTTTGTGTCTGTAAGGGTCACTCCTGACCCCTAAGGTTGTGACCAGAGAACAAGGATGCCTGCTCAGAGAACAGGAAGCTTCACTGGGAGCCAGAAGACTTGGATCCCATATCCTCTTTATGATGGTTTGGAGAAATGGGGACTAATGGATGGTTTTTGAATCATCCCCATTTTGAATGGGGACTCAGGGTGGTTTTTGAATCTTGATTTGCCTGCCTGATCCTGCAGGGTCATTTCATTTCCCTACCATCAGTTTACTCATCTGTGCAATGGGAACAAAACCAACACCAACCCTATAGGGTGGTTGTGATGGTTAAAGGGAATAATCGAAGGGACCAGGAGTTGCCCACGGAAGCGGTTTCAGAAGCCAACATTTGGGCAGCTCTAGGGAGTCCCCAAAGGTTCTTTCACATGAGGTGGCCACATCACCTTTGGGGTGGTTTATTGAATTATCCGTTTTTAAATGAAGGCTGGCTCACTTTCTCCCTGCACTCTCTATGCCTCCTACTCCCATCCCGTCCTGCGCTCCGCGCCCGGGCCACGCGCTTTACCTCTCCTTCCACCTTCGTCCTGCACTTTCCGTCTCCACGCGCCCGCCCCGCGCCCTCCCTTTGCCTGCGCCCGCCCCGCACCCTCGCCCCGCGCTTGCCCGCTCCCCGCGCTCTCGCGCCCGCCCGCTCCGTGCCCGTTCCGTGCCCGCTCCGTGCCCGCTCCGTGCTCGCTCCGCGCTCGCTCGCTCGCGCTCCCCGGCGCCGGCTGCGGAGGGAGCAGCTCTGCCCGCAGCTGGCGCAGCGCGGGGGCGGCCGCGGGTGGGCGGGTGCCGCGGGCCCGGGCGCCGAGCATGAGCCGCCGCCGGCGCGGGCCGCGCGCTGCTCGGGGCCCGACTGCGGCGCGAGGGCTGCACGGGAGCTACGCCGGCCCGGACCGAGGTAGGCAGCGGGCGCCGATCCTCAGTCCCTCGGTCCCTCCCTCTCTGCCGCGGGCCGTCCCCTCCGGTCGCCAGCGCGGGCGGGGCATACGTGGGTCCTGGGTCCCGCCCGGCGTGACCGTCGCGGGGCCGGGGCATCCGCTGCCGGCACTGGCCGTGGGAGGCGCGTGCAGGAGGGCGTGCGGGAGCCCGGCGCGGAGTTGCCGAGAACTCCACCCTGGGCTGGACAGCGCCAGGACCCCCGATCCCCAGCGCCCGCGGGGCAGCAGGCGATCTCTGCCTGGGCGTGGCGGGAGTGCCCTCGGCGGGCCGGCGTGGGCACCGGCTGGCAGGTCCACTGCCCCGGGCCTGGCGTGGGGGAGGGGGCTGGGAAATCTGAGGAGCTCGGGGCTGCGCAGTTGGAAGTTTCCATTTGCTTCTCTGCATTCTGGGCCCCGCGGTGGCATCTCACGCCCTTGCTGTGTGGCGAAGAAGTGGGGCGTGAGCTCAGCATTTGAAGGGAGACTACCAGGGCGAGATGCCCCTCTCTGCACTGTGGGCAGGGGTCATTTCAAGGACCGTGTTCTCTTTGCCCCATGTCTCGCAGGTGCAGCTGGTTCTGGGCTGCGCGCGTGTGATGGGGGAGGGGGCTACTGCTGTCTGGGGAGGACAGGCAGCAGGCCCTTGCCCCCTGTATCTCTAGCTGCTTCTGAGCGCAGGAGCTGGTGGATATTTACAGGGAGGCTGCCTGCCTCTTGGGAGCCACCTGGGGGCTGAGATGTGGTCGTGGCTGGGCACCCTGGTTCCCTGCTTGGAGCTCTGAGCCCCATCTGGTTTACCCTCCCCACTGCTATGGTTCTTCTCCCACCCTCTGGAGCCAGGGCAGGGCCCAGATGGCCACCTGTTCTAGGAGCCCGGGAGATAGGTTGGCATTCAGGGGAACCTCAAAGAGGCAGTGCTCTGCTCTGCCCCTCAGGGGTCTTCCACCTGCTTCTGGACACAGTCTTGCCCAGTGCAGCCTAGATTGGGTCCAGGCCTTCCCTCCCAAGTAGGAGGCCTAGAGTGCAAAGCAGCAGCTCCTGTTATGAGCAGGGAGCTAGGGAGTTAGGAGCCCACAGGTCTTGACTTCCAAGTTGTGGGCAGGCTGGGGGCCTCTCAGGGATTCAGCTTCCCCATCTGTAAATGGTTTCAGTGACTTTTAGGGATATTTCCGCCCTGACATCCGGGGACACTTTGCATTGGAACCTCAGGACCCCAGCCCAGAATAGGAGGGGGCATCCAGAGTGGGAGCAAGTGGAAAACCTTGGCTCCGGACGTGTGCATGGGTTCTGTGTCCCTCTAGCTTTTATTTGTTGTTAGGGACACAGGTCATAGTGATCAGCACCCCTCTGGGTGGTCATGGCTGGGTAAAGCATGACAGTGGAACCCACAGACCTTGACCCTGAAAAGGGAATGAGCAGTAGAGACCCACATGCTGACAGCCTCCCAGCACAGCTGTGTACTCTCACACATGGCTCCTGGATTTGGGAGCACCCAAAGCAGGTGGCCCCAGGTATGCCACAGGGGCCTGAAAGCCAGCCAGCAAGTTTGTTTTTCTCTGGGAGGCATCCTTGAACTGCCAGCCTGATGGCTCCCTTCCACCTGGCAAATTGTGGAAATGGAACAGTTCACACAGAGCAGAGGGTTTTTTGGTGTAACTTAGCAACTGCAGGCAGAGGAGGAGGGTGGGGGAGAAACACCAGTGCTCCGCGTTTGGCATCTGCGCTGGGCTGTCCTGAGTGAGGCGGGGGGCTTGTGGGTCTGGCGAAGTGGGGAGGGTGTCCTGGCGCAAGGTGCCCCCTTAGGCTGACCAGGGGAGGAACAGACCCACTCGTCCATCCCCTGGGTCCTTCAGAGGAGACTAGTTGGGGGCAGGGATGCTCAGGTATGGCCTTAGAGCCCCCGCGTACACCTGTCTCCTGGGCAGTATTGGAATAGCTCTTGTTGATTTCTGGTTTTTAACCACAGAACCCTCTTCTTGAGCCACACAGAAGCCAGATTTGTCAACAAAGCCAAGTGAGGCTCAGTTCTCGGGGCATCCAACCACAGTCCTCAGAAGTGGGGGTGTAGGATGTATCAGCCTACCATGGAAGAGGGGCTCCGGGCCTCCCCAGCAGGGTGGGCTTGGGGCAGGTCCCAGGGCCCTGGTGGCAGAGAGGGCTGGGGAGACAGATCGGGGCCTGTCCAGATGATGCTAGCGGTGCTGCTCCGGTGCAGAGCCACAGCCCCGGGCGGCCCCCCGCTGGGACCGCTCTTCCCTCCCACCTTCCCTCCCGAGGCCATCTGCTTCAGGCCTGGTCTGCTCTGGCTGTTTTTCTCTCAGAGCTTCCAAATGTTGAGCCGAAATCTGCCTCCAGTAACTCCCACCCGTTCCAGGCTGCCTCTCGGTTCCTTTGCCCTCGCTTGCCCACCTCCCTCCCGTGGATGAGTGTTTACTTAGCAACCTGTCTTCCAGGCAGAATCTGAGGAGGGAGCAGGGTGGGTGGGAGGGAGGCCTATCATCTCGGGGTGCCGAAGTGGCATCAGGTGGGGAGGCTGCCAGGCCATGGCCGTGAGGGGAGGGCCCCTGACACCCCCCGGCCACATGCCAGAAACAGCCCCCTGGCCTGCAGGGCTCTGGGGAGGATGCCCTGCCCTTTCTTCAGGGTATGTGTCCTTCTCACCTCTTCCTGGGCACAGAGCCTGGGGCTGTGTGGCTGTGTGTTTACACGTCACAGAATGAACACAGGGGATGCCTGGCTGGCACAGAGTGGGCTACGGATCCCTTCAGAATGTCCCCAGACTGGGGACACCAGACAGCCCCAATCTGACAACCCTGGAGAAGGGTTTGGGAAGGTCAGCCGATGGCAGCCTGGAGTGGCATGGCAGGAAATGTGGAAGGGAAAGCCTGAAAGCTCCATTATGTCCTGGCCTGCCCAGAGCATGGGAGGGACAAGGATGAGGTACAGAGGAGCAGGGCTCATCCCTGGGAATGGAGGACCCTGAGGATTCACCTCCTGGGACAGGCTTCAGAGAGGCTTGGGAGAGGCATCTGGCTGACAGTGTGAAAGTGTTAGGAACCACACGGATGCCTGCCAAGGTGGGGGCGGTATGACTGCTGCCTGCCACTGAGCCTGCCCAAGGGGCCACCGTCGCCTGGCCTCAGGTGTCTGAATGCTCTCCTCTGCAGAAGCATTTCTGAAGAACCGTGTAGGCATCTGCCGATGATCCTGTCTGGGGAAGCTTCTACCCACCTCACTTATTTGCTGGGGAAGTGTCTCAGGGTTCCTGCAGGGGTGGGATGTGGACGTAGCCCAGAGAAAAGAGCCCCTCACCCTATCATGGTCATACACCTGTGCTGGGTCTGGGCGGACAGGCTGCGGTCCTGGGCTGCCCTGCGTGGTGGTTGGTGGTGGGAGCTCAGAGCCTGCCATGTCCCTTCTGAGCAGCAGGGTGAATTCAGGTAGCTGGGGGCCAATATCAACTCAAGGAGAGGCTTGGCACTGGGACTTGCCGAGTGTCCCTAACTCTTTAGAGGAGAACACCCCATTTTGCCTACGGGCCACACACTGTGAGCCCCCTGAGGCAGGGAGCCAGCCCTGCGGGCGAGACATTAGGCACTCAGGGGACACTTCATTCCATTGTCCAGCTCTCCTGTCACTACCTTACAGGGGAGGTGTTGCTGTTGACAGGTGATGTCTTCAAAGTTGATATGATTTTCTTTTAAAAAATTTTAAAAAAGATTTTACTTATTCATTGAGAGAGAGAGAGAGAGAGAGAGAGAGCACACAAGCAGGGGAAAGGCAGAGGGAGAGGGAGAGAGAGAGACTCTTGAGCAGACTCCACGCCAAGTGTGGAGCCCTACCTGGAGCTCCATCCCATGACCCTGAGACCCTGAGATCATGACCCGAGCCCAGATCAGGAGTCGGGTGCTCAGCGGCTCAGCTAACGAAGCTGCCCAGGGGCCCTTCCTTTCATAAAGCTTCTTCAGCTTAAATACAACAAACTGCTGTCTGCTGTCCTCCCCGCCCCCCAGCTATTTTTCCCCCTTCTCTCCTCCCCTGCAAGTAGGCTGACTCTGAAGCCCTGTTCCCTGCTGGCTCACTCCACATCCTCACTTCCCACTCGCTCCCAGCCCACTCCAATCTGGTGCGCCCTCTTCACTCCTGCGAAATTGTCTTCAGGTGCCTGTGGACATCGATGGCTCTCCCGGTGTTCATGGTGCCTGCTCCCAGGCACTCGTCCCCTGGGCTCCGCAGGCCCACCCCTGGGCCTCCGTGTCCTCTGGCCACCCTGCAGACCTCTCTGCAGGTCGCCCGCCTCTCCTTGGGCCACTCGCTCTTCCTGTTCCTCAGGACCTGGACCTATACCCTTTCCTCCCCAGCCATGGCTCCTGGTCCCTCTCCTGCTGATCCCGTTCTAACTCCTATCAGCGCAGCCTGTCTTCTGGGCTCTGTCAGTGGTCCAGCTCAAGCCTGCTGGATGCCACTCAGATGACCATGGGGAGCCTGTCTGCTGTCATTGTGCCCCTGAATCTGACCTGCCCCAGCTCCCTGTCCAAGTAGTCGGGACAGCCAGGGTCTCCCTCTTGCCTCTCCAGGTCTGTTCTCACATCGACTGAGTGTTCAACCCGTCACCCCAGACCTCTCTTCCACCCCCTTCCCCTGCCTATTGCTACCTGGGCTGCCCCCTCTGCCCCAGACACCTGCAGCAGCCTCCTTCCCATGCAGTTCCTTCCCTATACCACACCCAGGTGACCTTTTTAACCTTCTCTTTGTCAAAACTCTCCAAACCTTCTGTTCCCTTGCAGTACTCCCTATCCCGAGCTAGTTGCCCCGAGCTAGTTGCCCCTTCCTGGGTGGTGCCCCAGGCCTCTGCAGCACGTTACCCCTGTGTAATTATCTGTGATCTCTTGGAGTCAAGTGTACACTTGGCCTGTTGCCTTCTCAGCTCCAGACGGTAGCTGGGCTGGTGGACTCAGCAAGCCGTCCTGGAACAGTGCGGAAGCAGTAACGTCTGTGTGTGATGGGGCAGAGACACACAGATCTGCGTGGGATCATGGGCTGGGGGCGCCTGGTCTTTTCCATGTTGCTGTCCCCCCAGCAGGGAGAGGAGAGGGGAGCAGACCCAAAGCTCTGGAACCGGCAAGGGGCAGTCTCTGGGGAGCTGGGCTAGTTCAGGAAGGAGTAGTGGGGGTAGGGCTGGAGGGCCAGGCCCCTGCCTGTTGTCACCACCACTTCCGTTTCTTCAAGTGTCACCCTCAGACTCTACCTTGAAGAGAGAGTTCTCCCTGGATCTGGTTGCCATGGCAACACTGTTAACAAAGAGTAGCTTTGGTGGAGGAGGCTGGCTCACCCAGAAGCTGAGGGGGCTGGGAGAGGGTGTGCCCGTTCTGATGGGTTTATTAGCTGAGCCGGTTTCCCCACCCCCACGGCTGCCTGAGCAGCACAGACCCCTCCCCGGACCTTCTCTGCCTGTGGCGCTCTCTGGGCCTCTGCTACTCAGACCCTTCCCATGTGAATGTCATGAAGTCTCTGGATTCCATCTGGGTGTGGCCTGAATCCCAGCCACAGCTGGGTCACTGGGGCAGACCCAGGGAGGCTTCTGACTTGGGACATGGGGCGATGGGCCCAGCCCCAGCCCCAGCCCCAGCCCCAGCCCAGGCACTTCCTGGGGTGAGGAACCCGGTTTTGTTGCCATAGGAACCTAGGCTTGGTGGCCCAAACTTCTCCTGCCTAGGATCTCCTGAAGACTGGTTCTGTGTCCAAGCCCCTTCCAGCTGTGAACTATGAACATTCGGGTTCCCTTCCTCCTCTGAGGCAATGGTCTTGATCACATGAGGTAACGACACGCAGCGCTAGGTGGGAGCCTAGAGCTTTGCAGCCCTGGCTGTGGTGACTGGAGGGTGGGGGGGTTGGTCCAGCTTGCTGGGACCCATTTCTCTGCCCTCAGAACTGAGGGAGAAGGATGCAGCGGGGGAGGCTGGCCCCGGTAACAGCTGGGAGGGGAGTGGTGGTTAGAGTTGGATGGGGCTGGAAGCTCATGCAGAAGAAGATTATGGAATTCCTAGGAGGAGCTCCCGCAGCTTTCATGAGTTAATCACTCAGACCACGCAGGAGGCCGTCAATTATTCATTTTATTGTTGTTGGTATTAGTAGTGGGTGGGCCCTCCTGGGCCAATGAGGCCAGGGCTGCCCTTGGGAGAGCCCACCTCATTTCCACCTTGCCCATAGAAGACCAGGGCCCTTGCTGCTGGATACCACCCCGTGAAGGGGTCTCCCAAACCCTGCAACCCCTCCCACCTCTGGCCTGGGAGCCCAGCTGACCTCCATCAAGGTGAGCACATCTGTGAGTGCTCCTGTGAGTGAACCCTGGAGTGGGTGACCTGGGAGCATCTGGTCCCTGGGTCCCCCACTGCTGGGTTAGCGAGTGAGGTTTCTCAACGATTTGGGAGGGTGGTCTGACAGTGGGCAGGGTTGGCCAGAGTCCAAGTTGTTTCTCTGGGAAAGGCTAGGGCCGTCAAATCACTTCCCAGAATGTATGTGCCGGCGGAGGTGGTGGTGGTGGGGTATGGGGTGGGGCCTGGAGGGGAGCCACCCACACGGCTCTCGTCACCCCCTGGAACACGTCCCCAGTGATGCCGAGGCTGGCGTGCTCAGGGGTACTAGCTGAACGACAAGGTCAACTATCTGCAAACTGGCCATAAAAACACCTCAACGAATAGCAAAAAACCCACTGATTCCGACCACGTTTTCTACCTACAATGCAATAATGATAGAAATTAATAACAAAACATAAGTCTAATATTTGGAAAATTTAAAACATGTGTAAATATGCAGTGGATCAAAGAAGAGATAATACTAGAAATTAGATGATAATGGAATTAAGTGATAAAAATAGAAAGAGGGATACTTGTGGGACACGGCGTCAGTGGCCCAGCAAATGGGTCGTTTGCCGTCACCAGCCGACCCTGTCTGGAAAGCCCTTGGTCTTTGATAAATCCACGCACAGGTGCCTCCTCCTTGGCCCCGGAGATGGGACAGAGGCTGGCAAGTGGCGCCTTGGAGAGGGATTGGAGGCAGGGAGCTGGCAGCTGGGTCTCCCACGGACTGCAGGGGTGCCTGGGGGAGGTGCGGAGTCTCCCAGCTTCTCCCCGTGGTCAGGCCAGTCTGGGGCCAGGGGAGCTGCTCTGCCTGTGAGTCTGCAGAGATGAGGGGGCTGGGGGGGGCAGTTAAAGCACGCGCTGTCTTGCCGAGGTGGCCATGGGCTACAGCTCCAGGTCATAGCCGGTCACAACCCCAGAGGAGGCGCTGCCAGCCATGTCTACAGCTGGGCTGAGATTTTGAAGAGCTTTTGTTTTGTGAGGTGACTGCAGTGCTGTGAGGAGATGAGAAGGAAGTCTGGGTGCCAACAATGGCCCCAGGTCTAAGTGCAGGGAGGAGAGAACAGCCGGCAGTGTGGTGGAGGCCGGAGCCCTTGGAATGCCTGTCTGTGCTCAGACTGTGGTCCGTGGGGCCTGTGCGTGGGCTCTGTGTGCGCATGCACGCGCATGCACACATGTACGTGTGTGTGTGTGTGTGTGTGTGTGTGTGTACCTGCATTCACACGCAAGCACCAGGAAGGGATCCTTGGGCAGCTCTCTGTCCCCAGCGCTCTGCTGTGTTTCACTAATAAGTGACTTAGTTTAATGTCCTAAATATTTTTTTTAATGCTGGCATCATTATAACCCATTTTGTCGATGAGCTTCCTATCTGGAGAAAAGGGCAGAGGCAGATTTTGAACCCAGGTCTCTCCTCTGTGCCAGGGAGAACTTTGGAGAGTGTGTAATGTGCTGCCTTGGTACCTCTTTTCACTTTCCTGTGCCCTTCCGGCTACCTCTCCTGGTGTCCAGGCCCTGAGCTGGCCCTCGTCCCCTCTCCTGCCTTTGACTGTGACCACCTCATGCTTCTCTGACCGCACACACCTCAGGCCTCAGCTTGGGCAGGGCTCCCTGCACATGGCGTTGCCACCTTCTGGGGCCATAAGGGTTGCCCTTCATCTGGGCTGTAGACTGCCTGGGCCCCGCAACAGCAGTGACCACCTTCTGAGTGTGTCCTGGGTGCCCGTGCTTTGCCTGCATGCACGCATGTCACGCATGTCACGCAAACCTCCGAAGGGCCTGGCTTAGCTCAGCTTCCCTGGATGTAGAGCCTGAGACAGGGATTTGGGTGTGAGGTGAGTAGAGGGTATGCTCATGAGAGACGCCTCTCAGGGGGTGAATAAGCAGGGTAGGAAGGGGAGGAGGCCAGGCATAGATGCCATTCTGGGCAGAGTCTCGCCTTAGCCTAACCCTCGAGGGGAACTCCAGGGTGCAGACCGCATCGGGTCCGTCTCCCTGGGAGGCAGGGAGTTGGACTCTGGCCCCCTGTACTGGTCAGCTGTTGGCTGTCGGCCCCTCCAGTCTTCTCAGGATGAGAATGTGTGCTGTATGCTGGCAGCCCCGGGGGACAGGTGCCCCAGGCTGATAGGGGGGCCCAGAGAGCTGGGTGGGCCCCGCAGGCCCACCCCTGGGAGGGGGCCACTGTTACCACTCCCAGGCAAGAAGCTACCTACTTTTCCCACTGTCCCCGCTAGTTCTTGGGGGACTTGAGATGCAACCGTGGGTCCAGTGTGTTGTTCCCCGTGGTGTCCTGCGGCCTGCTCACGGCACTGGCCACCTTGCCGTGAGGTCTCATTTTCCTGGGGGTGTACCTTCACCTGTCCCAGTCTTCTGGCCTGTGCTGCTTACTGCTGGGCCCAGGACTAAGTATTGTGCATGTGCCCGGAGGGGGCTCTGTCAGTTTGTCCAGGGAAGGACTGACAACACGATCGTCAGCCTTGGGCCTGATGGCAGGAGGCTGGGCAGGCCAGGGACAGGGGAACCTGAGACTGAAAGCTGTCCACAGCCCACCAGACTCGAGAGGGGGACATTGGCTTGGGCCAAGGGGGATAGTGTGGGATAAGGACCCCTGGCCTGGGGATGTGGGGTCTACATTCTAGCCCCAGCCACTGTCTTCCTGCCTGCTCCCAGCTGTCCTGCCTGGGGCTGGTCGGCTCCCTGGGGTCCCCACTCACGCATGACCTACAGCAGGAGGGCCCACGAGCACTCCCAGGCTACTTGTAGCCCAATACAGGGGTGGGGGTGCCTGGGACTGACCAGAGAGAGGTGTGGAGAGGCTGAGTGAGAGGACAGTGAGGGCCAGTGTGGGTGTGGTTGGCACAGGGATGGGCCATGGGCCTGGCCTGTGAGATGCCCTGTGCAGCAGAGTTAAACACCCCATACCCACCTACTAGGTGATGCTGAGTCGAATTAAGCTGCTTGCACCTCAGTTAACCCATCTTTCCGTGAGGGTTGACTGGGGCTGGGTTTCCAGAGCCCCGGGTTCCTCGGTAGCCCAGGGACAGGCAGGCCTCTCTGAGAATGCTTCCATGTGTGTATGCCCGCCTGTCCGCTGCGCCCCCAGCGGCTCTGAGCTTACCTGTGATGCACGCGGCTTTGCTTAGGGATGTAAATGTTCTCCCACAGGGAACCCCTGAACCTCTAGAGCTCTGATGTTGGAGGCCCTCATGTCCTGGACCTCTCCTGTCACCCTCACCAGGCTGTGGCTGTGTGCCTTGGCCAGAAGCACTGACTGTCCAGTTTGTCGGGCTCGGGAGAGTGGGAGGGGGCACACCATTCCCTGGACCCGCGGGGATAGCCAGAGCAAGTCCCTTGAGTTCCCCAAGGGAACCCAGTGAAGAGGAATCCCAGTGGCAAACAGGCATTTTCTTGCCTGGGTAAAAATGATAAACATAGCCTAATGCGACAGACACCACGACTGGCGTTGGAGAATGATAACGTGTGTGTCTCAGGCCTGCTTTAGAATGGAGGGAGTGCCTGGCCTTGGGAACCCGCCATTGCCCAGTGCTCTGTGCACTCACAGCCAGGACAAGGGAAGGGGGCCCTGGGCTTGGCAGAAGAACGTTGCTTCATAGGACACTGGTGCTTGATGGGTCTGCAGGCCAAAGAGGCCAGAGGGAAAGACTGAGGCTGGGAGGAGTGGTGGGGCCCAGGTACCAGGAGGCGAGGTGGATATGGAGGGGCGATTAGACACAATTCGGCCCAAGGAGAGCCTGGAAATCGTCATGCGTGTAACAGCAAGACTCCAAGGGCTGGGGCGCCTGCGTGGGTCAGATGGTTAAGTGTCTGCCTTTGGATCAGGTCATGATCTTCAGGTCCTGGGATTGAGCCCCCGCATGTCAGGCTCCCAGCTCAGCGAGGAGTCTGCTTCTCCCTCTGCCTCCCTTGCCCCGGTTGTGCTCTCTCAAATGATTAAATTACAAAATAATTGAATTAAAAAATTAGATAATAATAAAAAAAGACTCCAAGGGGCTAAAAACCCTGCTCAAGGCCGGAGAGCCCTGGCCTGTCCCTCCTCACCACCTCACTGTGACCACTGTGACCTCTGGGGCCATGTGAAACCCATGCTCTGAGGTGCTTCTGCCCTTCACCCCTCATCTGAGAGGGACTTGGGAAAAGCTAGTGAAAGACCAAAGGAATGTGGGGAGATGTCTGATCATCGTCCCCTTCACCGAGTGTGTGCAGAGAAGCAGCGTGCCTGGCCCAGTCGGGGTTCTGGGAATGCAGACAAAATTCCGAAATAGGTAGGGAACGAGCGGGACAGGTAATTAGAAGGTGGTTGGGGGAAGAGGGAGGGAGAGCTGGGGGCTTCTGTTTAGAATAGAGTAGTTACGGCAGCCTCCCTGGAAGGTAGAGTTTGAGCCCCTTGGACATCTGGGGGCAGGGGGCTCCTGGCAGAGGGAACAGCTGGTTCCAGGCCCCAAGGTGGACATGTGTCACCATGTCCAGGAAGCCAAGAAAGCCAGGGGACACAATCCGTGGCAGGCAGTGACTGGGGGGCCACTGAGGACATGTTACTCTGGGGTGAGTCGTGGCCTTGTGGCTTTTCTGGGGTCTCATGCTGTCTCTGCTGCTTAGCCATGTGCCCATGCGGATGGTTCCAACAGAGGGGCGACTGACCCGCCACACCAGTTGTGTCCTTAGCCCTGACCTTCCTCCAGGAGAGAGCTAGTGAGGGAGCCTGCTTGGGGGATGTAGTTACAATCAAATTTCAGATGCTCTGGGGACCTGAGAGAGACATGGCCTGTGAGCGGCCATGGAGGTGGAGATTCTGGAAAGGTCACCCTAGGTCCCCGACCCGGAGTACATCACCTTCTTTCTCCCCACTCTGCCTTTCCTCCTCCTCCACTCTTCCTCCCTGGGATTCCTGCCCAGCCTCCTTATAGGGCTGCCCTTCCCCCGCCCCAGTTTCTAAAGTTTGGCATATTGTATTTATTTCACTATGTATGCAACAAGTAAAAAGGTCCATGTGCAGCGTGTCTCCTCTCATCCCTGCCAGCTTGTGAAGGCAGAGACCTAGCTGTTATCTGCTTTAGATCTCCTCCAGACATCTCTGGCCCACACATACACTCACAGTGCATTGGTCCTTGTTGTGCATGTGGCCAGACCCTGGGCCTCGTCTTCCTTCCCTTGGTTCATGTCTTGGAGCCCCATCTCAGTGTGCATGGAGTGGGGCTGCTATTTTTAGTTTGTTTATATTTTTTAAAGATTTTTTATTTATTTGAAAGAGAGAGAGAGAAAGAGAGAGAGAGAGAAAACGAGCAGGGCAGGGGGGTGGGCAGATGGCGAGGGGCTTGATCTCAGGACCTGGAGATCATGACCCGAGCTGAAGGCTGACACCTAACCAACTGAGCCACCCAGGAGGCCTGCATTGCTGTTTTTAACATCTGTGTGGTCTTCTGCCCTCGGATGCATGGTAGCTCCTTCATCCAGGCCCTGAAGAGTAGCCATTCAGATGGTGTCCCCTCTCCTTTCATAAGCAGTTACTGTAGCAAGCATCCTTTTGCTCCAAGTGTGAGCGCATTTGTAGGATAAATCCCTCAGAATAGAACAGTAGGGTGAAATGGAGGTGCGTTTATAATTTTGAGAGCTCTGGCTAAGCTGTCCTCAGCTACAGTAAGTTATCTTCCCATAGGTGATGGCTATAAACACCTGTTTCTCCATCCCCTTATCTTTGCCGATCTAATAGATGAATAGGTAATAGGTGAAAAATGATATCTTGTTGTGATGTTAGTGTCTCTCTATGAGTGAGATTTGAGCAGATTCTCATATGTACAAGACTTACCTGCATTCTCTCTGGGGAATTGGTGTCTGAATTATTAGCACAGTATTTCTGCTGGGCTGATGGTATTTTTCTTATTGGTTCATAGACGCTTTCTATATATTGAGGAAACTGACTCTTGGAGCATGAGTTGCAAATCTTTTCCTCAATTTATTGTATTTTTGTTTTGTTATGACTTTCACCATGCAGAATCTAAAAAATGTATGTAGTCAGTAGCATACCTATTGTGTTTAAACCTTGTGAAACTTCCTCTAGGTCAAAAATGGTTGCCCATCTGTAATTTCATGAAATTCAAACTAACAGAAAAACTTCTGTACCATCGAACTACAAAGAAATGTTCCCATGTGTTCCTCTCATAGGGTTATGTTTTTGTTTTTCAGATGGGAGTATTTGATTTATCTGGTAGGACTCCAATCTTATTTTTTTTCCAGATGGCCACCCATTTGCCCAACATCACTTATTAAACAATGACCTTTTCTTCACTGACTTGAAATATCACCTTTACTCATATACTAAGCTGCTCTATGTGTTTGCGGTTATTTCAAGCCTTTCTTGTTTGCTTCATTGCTCTGACTATATATTCATGTGCTGATACCATGTTTTAGGTTTAACTGTTACCGTGAAATTTGCAAACACACGGAGAGGTAAAGAGAATCGAGCAATGAACCTCATGTTCTCATTGCCCAGATTCAGGTCTCACCAGCTTGCTTCACTTACTCATTTTTCCTTCTTCCGTCCTTCTTTCCCTCTCTTCCTCCCTCCCTCCCTTCCTCCCTCTTTCTTTCTTTTCTTTTTCTCTTATCCTTTTTCTTTTGGGCTGAAGTATTTAAATCAAACCCCTGACTTCGGTAATTCGCCCCTATATACTCCAGCGTGGATCTCTCCAGCAAGGTCATCTGCAAACAGGGCCACGTGGTCATTATCACACTTAGCAGAATTAATAGCAATTCCTTGCTGTCATCCAACGCCCAGCACATCTTCAGCTTTTCCTTAATTGTCTTAAAAATGCTCTTCTCCAGTTGACTTGCAAAATTAGTAACCGAATTGAATCCACGTGTGGCATGTGGCTTTTATTTGTCACAAGCCTCCGTGATGTGAAGCAGTCCTTCCTTCCCTGGTCCCCTTTCTTTAAGCCATGGGCTTGCTGCAGAACCGTGGTGAGTCTGTGTCTCTAGAATGTCCTATTTTTGAGACTTGTCTGTTTGCTTCCTCGCGGTGTCATTTCACGAGCTCCCCCGCTCCTAGTATTCTCTCCAAACCGGAGCTTAGCTCAAACAACTTCGTTTTACGGGGCTCCACGTTACTTGGCAAGAATGCTTCGTGGCGCTGGCCGGGACACTGCAGGAGTCTGCCACGGCAGATCTGGTGGCAGTGGGCGAGAACGTGGGGGCGATGGGCCCGCATCCCCCTGCATCCGTTCCATCCTTCTGGCGGTCTCAACTCTTGACAGCCATGGTCTGAGTCAAGTATCCCGTCAAGGGCTGTAAGGCAGCACCTTCCTAATTGTTTCTTCCCGGTGCATTTGTAGGATTTGTCTATAAGGAACGTTCTCTCATCAACCAGGGCTGTTTTGTTACCCCAAAACGATTTCAGTAAAAAAAGGCAGGGTATGTGCTAAATTCTTTCCTTTGCCAACACATGGCTCCTCCTGATTTTGCAATCTGTGCCTGTCTCCATAACTCAGCAGCCCTAGCCCACCACACCCTTTCTCATCAAGTTGCTTTTGCCATGGTTCTCAGGCACAATCCTGTATTTACGCTAGTGTTGCTCTGTCTGATAGGACTGAGTTTGCTTGGTTCCTGTGGTGGGCACTGCAGCTGGCTGCTTCCTGCTTGTGACGTCACAGCCCTTGGGGGTGGTCGGCCCGACCTGGTTTTCTCATCTGTCCTGGTATGATGAGGGATGACCTTCCAGCAGGTGACGTTTTCCCCCCAGATGGCTAGATCTGAGTGTAGCAGAGATACCTGCATGTTTGGGAGGCTGGTGAAGAGGGTGTGAGGGTGAGTCTCCCTGGATCGTGGGGAGACATGCATCCTAGCTGTCTCGTCCTTTCTCCTCCACCGATGGGAGCCATCTCTGCGTCAGGAAAGAGGCTGAGAGGGGAAGCTGAAAGCCCTGATAGGTCCAGATCTGTTGCAGCTGAGGAGGAGCTTTGGCAGGGTTGAGAACATTCAGGAACGTCAGACAAGTGGCGCCCTCATGACACGACAAAGGTCCCAGCTCGGGGAGCTGCTGTACCCAGAGCACTGGGGAGGCAGGCCCCGCGCGGGGTACAGAGGAGAGCTGGTGATGAAGAAGAGGAGCCAGGCTGCAGCCGCCTGCCGAGGCCGAGACGTGGGAGAGCAGGGCTGCCGGGAAGGGCCGGCCCTGTGAGTCCCTGGGCTCCAGACCCTCACTCAGTGCCCTGAGGCATCCATGCTGACTTTTGGGGATCTGAGCTCTGCCTCTGAGCTGCTGTGCCTGCCTTTGGGGTCTGATAAGGGCCCCTGTGGGTAGCTTGATGCTGGGGTGGATCAGGGACAATAGGTAGAAGTTGTTTAACTTCACTCATCAGAAGAACCCACTAGAAGCAGAATCCACTCATAAAGCCCTTCTTTGCCCTGCCAGCAGGTATGGTCATGCATGGATTGAGGGGTTGGAGTGTTTAGGTGGCCTCCCCTCCCTGCAGAGCCGGTGCTCCCAGGTGGGCTCCCTGCCCCAAGCCCCCAGCTGATGTGGGTCGAATGAATGAACCTGCAGAAGTTGCCTCCCCAGTGATGCTGGGGACACAGAGGTGGCCACACTGACAGCCACCTGGGCTGCTGCCTCAACGCTGTGGTGGGCATTGGGAGGCCTGCCCCCCATAACAGGGGGCTCTGTTCAGGTGAGGCTGGAGTCTTCCCTGGTAGAAGCATTGAGGAATTCTACAAGCAGTGAACAAGGTCCCAGAGGCAGGGCAGAAACACTGAGAGGAAGCAGGTTTCTAGAAGCTCCTAGGATCCCCCTCCATGGGCCCTGGTGTGTGGGGCAGTGCCGGGCAGGGGTGAGCAAGCCTAGAGTGGCCTTCATCTTGAGCTGCCTGCTTCCTAGCCCTGCCTCACTTGGCCTGGGCTCTGGCTGACCCTGAGGCTGCCTCTGGCTGGGCCTGGTGGGGCACCAGGCTCAGAGTGCTTTCTTGCTTCTGCTTTCCAGACCCTCTCCCAGCTGTAATTTTAGATCATTTGTTCTCAAAGTGGGATCCTAAGACCAGTAGCATCAACATCCCCTTGAACTGTCTTCTAGAAATGCAGGTTCTCCAGCCCTATCCTAGACCTCCTGAATCAGATACTCTTCTGGGGGGGTCTGCAGTGTGTTTTGAAAAGGCCTCCAGGGGATTCCGATGCTCACTAAAGCCTGAGAACCACTTCTTTTTTTTTTTTTTTTTGAAGATTTTTATTTATTTATTTGACAGACAGAAATCACAAGTAGGCAGAGAGGCAGGCAGAGAGAGAGGGGGAGAGAGCCTGACGCAGGGCTCGATCCCAGGACCCTGGGATCATGACCCGAGCCGAAGGCAGAGGCCTCAACCCACTGAGCCACCCAGGCGCCCCCTAAGAACCACTTCTTAAGAGCAAACAGCTCAGCCCAAGGGGTTCAGGCCTGGACAAGACTAAGACTTTCTCTCTTGGTTCTGAAAACTTCCCAGGCCACAGCCTGCGGTTCTGAGCCCACTGAACCCTGCTGAGTGCCAAGCCTGCTCCCAGATGCTGACCCACCAGGGTCATCCCATAATGTTCTGTCCACTTGGGCCCCAGATGCTCACCATGCTGGGTATGTAACTGATTACCAAAGGCAGTACGGTGCAGGGACCTTCAACACAAAATGGGAGCTTTTCTGTTCATCGTATTTGCTTCGGTCTCTAGAGAGCCGTGTGGCATTCAGCTGACTCAGCCTCGGTCACAGCAGAAAGCTCCCCCAGCCCAGGCCGATGGCGCTTTTGGGATGGCTCAGGGGCTCTGGGCCATGTCTTTATCGAAAGCCCTCTAGGGGAGGTCAGTGTGTGGCCCAGGGCCAGGACGTGGGGGAGCTCATTTCCCGGGGCAGCCCTGCCTGTCACCCCCACACACATTCAGCTCAGACAATCACCCGGGAGTCACTGGACCCAGTTACTCAGTGCGCAGATGAATCAGACTTCCCGTAATTGGCATTCAGGAACTTGGGAGTTTGGAAGGGTTTCCAGGACACTTGGGGTGCTGACGTCTCTTGCTGGCATCTCTCTCCCAGCCCGGGACAAACAACATCCAGGTCAAAGAGCTGCTGCCATTAGAGAGAGATTGTACCTGGTGGAGCCCCTCTTTAAATGAATCATTTGACAAAGGATCCCTGACTTTAGCTAAGGGAAGTGATGGGATGGGAGGGAAGGGCATCATACCTGCAGGCCCTTTCAGATGAGATCTTTTCACTCTCGCAGAGTCTGAAGATAGCAGTTTTCTCCAGTTCTATAGGAGCACAAAATAGGCTCAGAGAGGCTGAGAAAGCCAACCAAAGTCACAGAGCAGGAAGGCTCAGCACTGGGATTCAGACCCTGTCTGGCTGTTGCCACAGTCCCAGGCCCGCTCATCTTGTAAAACCCAAGGTGCTGTCTCCAGGAGCAAGTGCGTGGCCTGGGGCTTTCTCCTCCTCCTTCCTCCCTCCTGTAGAAATAGAGGGAAAAGGTTTAGTCATTAAATAAGTCAAATTTGTGTCCTTACCTTGGGATTTGCTGGAACTGTCATATGTTTGTATGGTTTCTGAAGCTTCTGTAGAATTTGTATAGCCCCTGGAGGGTGGGGGAGAGACAGGTGCTCCGGGATGGTGAATGGGGGCCCATGGGCAGGGCAGCCACAGAAGCCACTCTGGGCCACAGCTCCAGGAGTGGTGTCAGAGAGGCTGGGACCCCCCCGCAGCATGGTCCTTCTGGCTGGCCCTCTGGCCAGGCAATCTGGGCCCAGGGTGTTGGACATGCTTACGGAAGGGGCGGGTTCCATGGCATGGCCCCGGGGCCTACCACTGGACAGAGGGTCAAGGCTGCACTGGACCTGGTGGTTGGGGGCTGTTCATGAGGAGTGGACAGTACCCCATGGAGTCCAGGGGGATCGCTAGGAAGACCACACATCCAGACTGTCTACTCACATGGCCCAGGTTGCAGCACCTGCCTTTCCCTCAGCTGGTCCAGAGCACAGTGCAGGGGACTAGTGAGTGGAAGAAATGTCCCCAGGATGGGCTGTCATCAAGAGAGCTCAGAGGGTGGATCTTACCCGCCCAGCCCCTGCCCTCCCAGTAAGCCTCCAAGCTCTCACCCTCCCCACGGTCCTGGGTAGATGTGGGGAGAGACTGAGCCCAGGGAGAGTGGGGGACAGGAGCCTCTAATCCAGGGGAAGTCCTGGGTTGGGGAGGGCATAACCAATGCCATGAGGCCCCATTCCATTCATTCAACCCTGTAGCTGGGCTCACCCTCCCTGGCGCCCCCAGCCTGCCACCTACCCAACCTTTCCCTTCACCCCTCCCTCCTGTCACCCACAGTGCCACTTCCAGTGGTTTTCACTCACCACTAGCGTTTTCCCCTTCTCCACCTCTGCCCACCCTCAGCCTCATCCCTATGGGCCTTTGTGTACCCACTGACCAATGGCAGGCAAATGCATCGCCTCCCCATCTCCATATAGATCATCACTCTTGCTCTGTACCCAAGCCCCCAGCTTCTCCTTGCCTTCTGGTCCACTTGGAGGGCTGAATTCCTGGGAGCCTGCTCCCTAGGCCACTGCGGGTCCTGGGCCTGGTGCTGATGTCCCAGTATGACTAAGGTCTGCCTGGGCCTTTCCTGAGCCTCTGCCCAGGACCTGTCCTGACTCTGTCCAGGGTGACCATCCCGTTTCTGCACTGCCTCCCTCACACCCTGCAGCTGTGCCCTGTCCTGGCTCCCAACCCTCGCTGGTCACCACACCCTGACTGCCCCCATCCTGACTTCCACCTTCCTCCCCTGCAGCTGGGCCGCCTGTCCCTGCCCCACCCCTCCCAGGGGCGAACGGAACACCAAGCCAAAGTTGAGGAAGCTCAAGCCCAGACCAGGGTGACCTCGCCGGCCTTTGTGAGTCAGAGGAAGGAGAGGGAACGTCCACAGGCTCCTGCAGCCCTTCCTCCCTCCCTCAGGCCTGCAAAGAGCCTGGAGAGCCTGGAGAAGTGCCTGCAGGCCTGCCCTCCCATTCTGGAGGTGCAAATGGGGGCTGCAGGTGCAGGGGCTCGGTACACTCTCTGGGGGCGGGCAGCTGGGGGTACAGGCAGAGGGCATTCTGCTAGTGACGTCTGTGCCTCACGATGCTCTGTTAGGGGCACTGGGGCATCTCACCTGCATCCGCTCCGCTAGTGCCATCAGCCCTGAGAAACAGGGCAGTTCCTGCCCCCATTTTACAGGTGAGGAAACTGAGAGGCTAGGGGACGTACGGGCTGGCTCCAGGCCATGGTACTGTCTGCAGAGAAGAGGGTGCAACAGAGGAGGCCAAGCCCAGGTGTGGGGCCTCGAGTTGGAACTCACTTCAGGAGTCATGGGGCTCCTTGGTGGTGGAGGGCTCCTTGGACCCTTGGTGCCCCATTCAGAGATGCCTGTGGGGACATTACTGGAGGTTGCAGAGGTCTGTCCTACTTCCTCTGGGGCCTCTGAGGCCCTGGGGGCTGGGGGAGGGAAAGGGCCTTCCTGGTCAGATGCAGTGAGAGGGCCCAGGAAAGCTCACTGAGTGGTGCCCGGAGGTTCTCTGAAGGCTGGGAATAGTTCAACATCCAGGCCTGTTGCCAGGGCCGTTGGGGTCCATCATGGTTTCTGGTTGTTACGTGGCTTGGCAGAAAGCAACTCGGTGTGCACACCCCCATGGCTCAGAGGCCCTCTGGCCACCCCTGGCAGATGTGCCTTCTGAGTTCACCCACAGCACCCCGGCAGGGCTGCCCTGGGAGGCAGTGTCACAGGCCGTTTCTCTGTCTGCCTCCTCTGGGTGGGGTAAGGTAGCCAGACATTCCCTTCCTTTTCCTGTTCCCACAGCACAGTGGGACCCACACTCTAGGCGGCCAGGGTTAGCCCAGAGCCAAGGCTCCTAGCCCGGCTGGGCCCAGGACAAGCAGTTTGGTACCTCCAGCCTCAGTTTCCCTATCTGTGAGGCAGACAGCTGGGTTGAGGCTGTCCCAGCTCTCTCAAGGGTGCATGGAGGCTCAGCATAGACAGCCTCACGAGACCCCCAGTACTGTCTCCCTGAGAGCCCCGCGCCCACGGATCGGCCGCCTGCCCTTGCCATCCTTTACCCTTGGCTGGCTCAGCTTTGTTGCCTCTTGCTGACAAGGGGCCCCATGGGCCTTTGGGGGTTTGGGGGCCTCCTCAAGACATGGAGGGGAAGGAGGTATTAGCGACGCCAGGTGGAGATGCCTCGAAGTCAGAGATGCTTCCTACAGGATGGGGCTGCTGGGCTGTGGGTCTGGCCCTGTTACATCTCCCTCCCCTGATGCCCCTATGCCCTGACCCTGACTCCCTAGCACAGAGCACTTGCTCAGGCCTGGGCCCTCTTCCCTCACTCATGTCCCAAGCTGGCAGGAGGGGCCGGGAAGCAGGGAGACCACCTTCCTGCGGGATCCCCCCAGTGTTGAGCAGGTGCGGGGAGGTGGGGGAGGAGGGCGGGGGGGTGGTTTCCTGTATTGGAGCCAGCCCTGCCCCCTCCACCTTGCTCACGTGCTGCTCCCTCTAGGTCTCAGAGGCCTTCTCTATAAAACGAGGTGACCTATAAGCTGTGTTCCAGAGCAAGGTGACACTGCACATTGCTGGGGACCTGGGTGTCCTCCAGCCTGTCCCCTGTCCCAGCTCTCCCACTTGGCATGGGGCCCCCAAGGCTCCCAGCCCCAGGGCTTTCCAGGCCCACATGGCTGCACTCCACTCAGTCTCTCTGGGTCCAGGTCCAGGAGTGGGTGAGCCCTGGCCACCGCCCAGTGTGGACAGTCAACAGCCCAACCTAGGGCTCGCTCGTCAGGGGCACTGCAGGCCGCCTCGGGGACTTTCTGCAGTGCTTTTTCCAGGCAGGGGCCAGCACATAGCCTCTGCCATAAATCTGATGTGGGGGAGGGGGTGCGGGGAGGCAGGGGTGAGGACGGGGAGAGAGGGAGGGAAGGCCAGAAGGACCTCCCTAATTCACATGCATGAGGTAGCTTTTAGTGTTGCTTGGCAACCAGAGGAGAAAGGAGGGTGTCAGGAGCCCAGACCATAGGGATGCCCCAGCCCTACTACAGGCTAACCTTAGTAGACAGAGCTGGGAATCAGGCCCCAGGTGGCTCTAGGTTCTCCCTCCAGGGTTGTCTTCCCAGAGGTGCCCAGGGTGATGGGGATCCCAGGACTGGCCACACGCCTACCCCCTGATGGTCCCGAGCCAGAAATTAAGTGTCCTCCTGCTCCGCCCCAGCACTGGGCTCCAGGGTACCCCTGATGTGGGAGTCTGGGCTTTGTTTCTACTTTGACCCTGACTAGTGTCCTGGGTCCTTGGACAGATGGTGTCACATCTCTGACCTCAGTCTGCACTGTAAAATGGGCCAGTAGCTTTCAAAGGATTTACTGCGAGGAGTAGATGACAGAGACATTGCGTTTAAATCCTAGGGCCTTTCCGTCCTCAAGGGTATACTGAGCCCCTGTAAGGAGGGCTGCAGGATGCAAGAGGCTCCGTGAGGGGCCACCCCATCCCCCAAGGAGCAGATGAGGGTGACAGGACACCCCCAGACTATCCCAGGCCTTTGGACAAATGGGACAGAAGTGCAGCTGTGAGACTGGACCAGGACTGGGGTCAGCTCTGCACACATCAGCCGGCGTGACTGTACAGGACATCCCTAGAGGGGTCCAGACTCAGAGTGGACATTGAGGCAAGGGTGGTGGCAGTGGGTGGGGTGAGAAGGAGCAACACTGAGCAGGTGGCCAGCGGGGGATGGGGGTGGGACATCAAAGTCCACGGAGGCACGGGGTGGGGAGGGAGTCTGCCAGCGGATGTTGGCTCCTGGGAGGGGCCTGTGGCAGGACAGTGACTTTGGGAGGGTTTTCCTGCGTCCCCATGTGCTTCCTTCCCTGGCATGTCCACCTCAGCCCAGCCAGAGGGTCTGGGCTAAGCCGGGTGCGGCTCCACTCTGCTGGGCAGTGACCAGGGGGTGGTGGAAGGGACTTCCCAGGAAGGTGCTGGAAACCCCAGAGCCTCCCGGGTTTCCTCCAAATGCCTGGGAATTCGGTGGCCTCTGCCCAAGAGGAAAATCCCCAACTTTCCCTGCTGTGCTCTTTGGCCAGGGGAGCTGAGACACAGAAGCCCACAGTGTCACTCATGTCATTGCTCGCATGCCATGAAGAAGCTGCCTCCTTTGGTCCCTCCTTTTAGCCATGACTTTGGGGACTCCAGGAAGAACCTCTGCCTGGAGCTCACTCCAAAGTGACCTTGAGCTACAGCAGTGGTTTCAGACTTGCTTTGGCAACTCTGGTTAGTAAACACAACCTTCTGGAGGGGCACCACCAGAGTGACTGCTGGCAGGGTGCGCGCTGGAGCCCCAGGCCTACCACCCCCCTGCTCCGGCACCGTGGGGACCCTGTGTGGCGGTGGTGTGGTGTGCACGTGAAGGTGTCAGTTCCAGGCCCTCCAGGCCAATGGGACTGGACTGGACGCACGAGAGAGGGAGGGGACTGGGGGCTGGGGCGGCAGGGCCGCTGTGAGCCGGGAGCTGGAGAGGATTGGGGAGGAAGGATTGGGCAGGATGATCTGCAGACTGCGGTGGGCATTGTGGCAGGTAGAGAGAGGCAGCCGTGGGGCCGGGGCAGGCAGGAAGTCTTCCTACTTGGTATCTTGGTACCATTGTCCCAGTGAAGTGCTTGGGAGGCCCCGAGGGCACCCTCGTCAGTCCCCTCTGTGCTCTCTGGGTCCCCAACCCCCTCTCCCCCACCCAGCTCCTGGGCTTCCCACATTGGCTGTTTTGTCCAACCAGTTTCCTCCTCAGCCCCCTCATGCTGGGATCCCAGGAGGCCTTTCTGGGGGGAGGCCTGTTTGCCAGCACATGCTGACACCCACTGGCCCCGCATGTGTGTCTCCCTCAGTCCTCACAGCGGCCTTGCAGCACGCAGGGGGCTTGAATGTGCCAGACCCAGGCCATGCTCCTGAGAGCAGCAGGGGCAGGCAGGACCTTCACCTGGGTGCTGATGTGTCAGATGGCCTGGGGCCTTGGAGCCCAGGTGTGCAAGGTCCCCTGGAGGCCCCCTGGGGAGGGCCACCTCAGCAACATTCCGGGGCTCCTAAGCAGAGATGGTTGCCATGACCCTGGGACCTGCGTAGGGTGGCTGCCCTAACAGATTGCCAGAAGCTTCGTGGCCTCACGAACTCACACTTGCCATCTCACGGTTCTGTGGGTCAGAGGCCAGTGCGGTCTCAGCGGGCTAAGGTCAAGGGGCCTCTGTTGTTCTTATCCTGGAGGCTCTGGAGGAGGGCCGTTTCCTGCTTACCCCGGTTGTGTGTTCCTTGTGCTGCAGAACTGAGCTCCCCGCTCCCTGCTGGCTGGAGGCTGGGGGCCCCTGAGCCCCGAGGCCTTGCCCACAGCTCCGTGCCCACGGCTCCCTGCTTCAGAGCCAGCAGTGGGGGCCTGGATCCGGCCCTCTGACCCTGCCCCATGGTTACACCTTGCTCTCCCCACAGCTGGGAAGGTTCCCCGATTTTACAGACTTGTGGGATTAGATTGCACCCACCGGGATGATCCAGGATGATCTCCCCATCTCAGGAGCCTTACTTTAATTGCAGCTGCAGAGCCCCTTTGGAAGTATAGTCCCTTTGCCAACAGTGTCTTTTGTCACCTTCACAGTTACAGGGATCAGGATACAGGCATTTTTGGGGACCACAGCCACTGTTGGGGCCTTATATGGGCATCAGAGAAGCCTCTCTAAGAGGGGCCTTAGGTAATCATAGGGGCTCCCCTGCAGCCCCAGCCCCCCTGGCTTGGGAGTATCAAGTCCCAGCACCCTCCCCATGCCACGCACAGGGCAGTGTGTGGGAGTGACCGTCCCCCATAGCAGGCCTTTCCCTGTCTAGGGGTGGACCCTAGAGAAGAGGAGGTGGTCTTTCTCATGGTCTGGCTCCTGCTGAGCTCTTGAGGTCCTGAGGCGGGGGTGCGTTCTCTGTGAGGGGAGGTCGGGGCCAGGCACTTGCCTGCACTGGGAAAGCTCTGGCATGGTTTTGGGGATGAATGGTCAGTGTGCGGGGGGGCACCCACTCAGAGCAGAGAGCCTGTGATGGGGGTGGAAAGGGTCCCCAGGCCTCTGTCAGGGTCCTGGCAGCCAGAGAGCCCCAACCCAGCCACCCCTGCCATGGGCAGGAAGGGCAGAGTCCCTGCCTCCTCTGGGATGGCCAGCCCTTCCTGTGGGCGATTCTCCAGCAGGCAGGGCATGGGGGTCAGGCCTGGGACCGCCACGAGGTGCTCACCAGCCACCCACTGGATTCAGGCGGTTCTGAGAGCCCAGCCCAGCCCAGAACCGGCCGTCTCTAGTACTGCTGGAGGCTTAGGACAGGAAAGGGGAGAACAGATCTAGAACGAGCACGGTGGGTGCTTACCGTGTGCTGTGAGGGGTCTGAGTCCGGTGAACGCTGTCATTTGCCTGTGTGCACTTGCTGACTCCCCCATCCTACCCCCTGCTGGAGGTTCTGCCTGGGCCAGCGCCCCTGCCTGCTGGCCTTCTAGTCACAGCCTGCATACATTCCCTCCTGCCCGTGCTAGAGAGGGCTACTGGATGTTGAGGCCAGACCTATGTCCAGGCCCACCCCACCCTACCCCACCCTGCTGTCAAGGCTCCTGGGGTTGAATTTCTCTGCTTTCACCAGGCCTGGCTTGGAGAAGGGTCAGCTCTGCTCTATCTGGGGTTTCCGGCTCCACTTGCTGATACCTTTTGATCCGGAAGTGCTCCCTGATGGGGAGGATGTGTATGGGGGGTTGGGCAGAACCGCACACGTGTAGGAGGGTTGCCCTGGTTGGCCTACTCAGGGCTCCATGCCCTGTCTGTCCCTGGGGGTCTGGCCTGGGTAGGTCTCCATCCTGGGTTCTCCCAGCGTTGGTGGGGAGACGAGTGCCCCCTGTGTCCTCATTTAGTACTCTGGCACTGGACCCCATGGCCAGGGTCAGACAGTGCCACTCCCGTGTGTCCCCAAGGAAGGGGCTGCCTTTCTGTCTGTTCCCACGTTACCAGTGATCAGACATGTTGTGGGGACCCCGGGGGTACAGCTCCTTCACTTGTCTTCCTGTGAACCCAGTGATAACAGAGCAAACTGGTGCTCAGGAGGGTCGGGGGCCGGTCCCGGCCACCCAGCCGGAGGCAGAGCTGGGCCAGAGCCAGCTTGGGTCCCTGTCCAGCTGTGCCCAGTCCACCCTCGGGTCCAGTCCTGGAGGAGTAGTCTGTGGTTAGCGGCAGATCACAGGGTCCCGTGTGGCTGAGCAAGGTTGTGGCGTCTCCAGCCAGCGTGGCGGGCACGTGGCACAGCACGCCCAGGGGCCTCGCAGGGAACGGGGCCTGTTTGGAGGGGAGACAGCCTGGCTGTGCGCTCAGGGCTGACATCTCAGTTTTCACAGCAGCTCGTGCCCATCACACGCCGAAGCCTCCTGCTCTCTGCCAGTGAGGAACGGCAAATCCATCCATGTGGCTTCTCCCCTCCGCAGTCCGTGTGTGGGTGTGTTCCTGCTCCAGCTTTGTACTGCCTGGGGAGCTCCTAGTAAAGCTCCAGATCACAGAATGGCGAGGGGGTGGCCCGGGTGGGGCCGGCAGGCGACATGCAGCCTGCACCCCATGCTGGAGAGCCACCCTGTCGCCCGGCTCACTGGGCTGCTGCTCACGAGCCCGCGAGGTGGCTGCTCCTGGCTGGTCTGTGCTCTATGGCGGGCCCTGGTGGGACGGGAAACCGAGTCTCAGAAATGGGGTCACAGAACAAGCAAAGCCGGGCTCCAACCCCCAAAGTAGGCTCTTTCCATGGCCCTTCCTCGGGGCTGTCTGGGTTTATGGCATCTCCCCAGCCCTTGCCTTGTGGTCAGGGGGTGACTCCTGCCTTTGTTGCCCTGTGGCCTTGGGGATGCCCTCATTATGCCCTTTGCAGAACAGTTTGCACTGTGTGATGGCCGGGCTCTGACGATGCTTACTTTGCGACTCGGGGTAGAAGCCCCCTCACACCAGTCCCTCAGAGGCTGAGCAGGCTGCTGGGGCACCTGCCGGACCCAGGACAATTTCTGCCAGTGAGGACCCAGGTGTCTCAGTCCCTTGAGGACGGTCCTGCCCTAGCCTCTGGCTCTCTTTCCCCTGCCCCATGGGAAGCTGTTCTTGGCCAGGTGGCAGGTGGGCAGACAGCTGAGTCACGATGGCCCCCCCCCCGGGGAACTTTAACATTTTGGGGGCTGGGGAAGGGGCAGATAGCGAAGGAAGCAGCCTCGGGTATCTGACCCACCCTCCCTGTGGCATGTACACCCCACACCCAGGGGTTCTCAAACTGGCTGCCCATTACAACACCCCTCAAGCTGGCAGGAAGCCTACAAGCCCAGGGCACATCTCCAGAGACTGGTTTAGTCAGTCTGGGGGTGGGGCGTAGGGATCCATTTTTAGCAGTCTCGTTGGGTGGGGATGGGGGACGCTTTCTGAGAGTGAATTATGTCAGATAGCAGGCCAAAGCCGGACCATCCTTGGTCCACTGGGACGATTGTCTCCTGGTGGTTGGTGACATAGCAGGGAGCTGGGAGCCAATCTCTGCATCACCCAGCACGGAATTGGCAAGCAGCTCGGTGCTGTGGGGCCCTCGGCCCCAGGGTGCCCCACCAGGTCTGGGAGAGGCTGCCGGGCTGGGAGCTGCGCCCTTCCTCCCCCGTGTGCATCGCAGGCTGCATTTTCTAGAAGGGGAGACTGAGGTACAGAGCAGGGAAAGGCTTGTGCCAGTGCCCTCAGTGGGGGCTGCAGAGCCGGGGGCCTCGGCAGGCTGCCCAACTCAACTGTGTGCTGGGCCGCCTCCCCCGGGGGCTGTACCTGAAGAGGGCAGTGAATGATCTTGCTTTAAAAATAAACTTGAGGGGCGCCTGGGTGGCTCAGTGGGTTGGGGCCGCTGCCTTCGGCTCAGGTCATGATCCCGGCGTCCTGGGATCGAGCCCCGCATCGGGCTCTCTGCTCAGCAGGGAGTCTGCTTCCTCCCTTCTCTCTCTGCCTGCCTCTCTGCCTACTTGTGATCTGTCTGTCAAATAAATAAATAAAATCTTTAAAAAAAAAAATAAAAAAAAATAAAAATAAACTTGAGCCACACAAATTGAAACGTCTGCAGGAGCATTGCCCTGATTAAGGAGCTCTCAGACCCCAGAGCCGAATGCCTCGGTAGCAGCTCAGGACCCAGGCAAAACGCCTCACTCTTGGGATGTGGTCTCCTGCACTACCCGCCTCCCCAACCTGCCCAGGGACCTCTGCCCAAGGTCCTTGGCCTCAGTGCTCACTGGGAGTGTTGAGCCCAGATTCCTGGAGATGGAGAGTGAATTGTTAATGTGCCTTGTAAAGAAGGTTTATTTGCAGCAGAAACATGCAGCAGTCTGAACGAAAGCTGAACCCACACGGGGAGCCTGCTAGCAGCGAAGGCGGGATCCCACCCACCTCTGGAACCTGTTCTCAGGCCCTGTGTCCTTCCTTTCTTCCCGCGGAGAAGGGGTGCTTGCTGTCTCCTGCTCTGCAGAGCACCCGGCGGCCCCCACCCTTCCAGAGGCGGGACTCAGTCCAGGAGCTCCCGGCAGGCTCAGCCTGTTGCTCCAAGGGTCCCTTCCAAATTGGAGGTGACATGGTGTGCGGTGGGTGGTTCCAAACTTTCTTTAGCAGTGAAAGAAACCCAAGATAATGTAGACTAGATCCTAGGGAACCAGGTTCTACTTGAAAGGAGGTGGGGATGGTGGCTGAGAGTCTAGTAGGGGGGACAGTCATAGGGTGGTCCCTGGAGGAGCATGGCAGAGGAGGTTTCTGATGTGTGAGCCCTAGCAGGGAGGAGGGGCGGCAGGGGGAAGGAAGAGCATTCTGAGCAGAGGGAAGAGTCTGCAGAGCTCTGTCGGGGAGGGGCCAGAGCCACCAGCAGCAGTGGGGACCGGGTCAAGGGGAGTCTGCACCTTGCCAGCCAAGTCACCAGTTTTGTCTTTCTCGAAGCAGTGGGAAGCCACTGGAATGTTTTAAGAAGTTGGGGCAGGCAAGAACCACACATATGATTCTATCTGTAGAGTGGTTAGCAGCTGGGGAGGGGCTGGAATGGGGGGTAGCAGGGGAACAGGGGCCACTGGGAGGAAGTTCGGGTGGGGGAGAGATGGCCACTTGGACTAGGTTGCCAATGGGGATGACAGATGGACACCAGACATGGGAAATATAGGGCAGGCAAAGCTGCTGGGACCGGGGGATGGATTGCGTATGGGGCAGGGGTGAGGGAGGGTCTTCGTGGCTCTTTAACAATTGCTTCTTTTAAGATTTGTTGGCCTGAAGTATGTGTTTCCTTTGGGGTCAGTTCTTCCCTTGGCCCTTTGGCGTTTTGCTGTCATGCTGTTCCTCCTTCCCTTGAGCCTGTTTGTGCCTGCTGATCTTGGGGTGGTCTGCTTTAAGGCAGGGGTCTGGGGGCTGGCTGAGCACTCCCCCTGGTGTCTTGGGGTCAGACCGGATGAGTCAGCACTTGGCTCTCAAGCCAGTTCAGGTGCCAGGGACCGGCTGTCGGCAGCACCACCCCTCCCCTCAGTGCCTGAGCTGTGAGGGCACCTGGCTCCACACTGGACATCTGCTTAGAAGACAGATCTCCTGGGCCAAGCCTGGCTGGCTCAGTTGGTGGAGTGTGCGACTCTTGGGGTTGTAAGTTCAAGCCCCACGTCGGATGTAGAGATTACTTAAAAGAAATAAAATCTTAAAAAAAAAAAAAAGAAGACAGCTCTCTAGTGGGGGTCTGCCCCTGCCTCCCAGCCTGGTAATGACCTGTCGGTGTCCTGTGGTGGGAGGGCAGGGGGAGCCGTCCCTGTGGCAGACCTCTGCATGGTCTCTTGTTTGTAGGTCCCCTTCTCCCCTGAAAGGTGGGGTTTCCTGCTCAGGTTTTTCTGTGACTCGGTTCGTCCACCCACCCCCACCTGCCTTCCGTTTTCCGGAAGTGTGAGTCACTCTTGTCCACCAACGACCCGCCCTCTTCCACAACTTTTCCTCTGTGTTCTTTTATCTATCTCGTGGAGGCTGGGAAGGGTGAGAAGCAAGTGCATGGGCTCCGTTCATCATCTTGAACTAGAAGTCAGAAGAATTTCTTCCTGTAAAAAGTGTTCTTCCAAATCCGTAGCCATGTTACCATTTCTCAGGCCTAAAGTCAGGATGGCATCTTTGATTTCACATCTGATCAATGAGCAAATCCCACCCTTGATCAAGTCCGCCATCTGCCACTTCCCGTCCCCTGCCCTGCTACTGCCCCGCTTTAGGCCACCCTCCTACGTGTGTAGACTCTGCAAGAGCTTCTACCCGATCTCTTACCTTGACCTTGCCCCTTTATCTTGTCTCCATAAATCAACCAGAGTGGTTAAAATAGATTGTGTCATTCTCCACTCACAGCCTCCAGTGGGTAGTAAAGAGAGTGTATGAGAGAAAAGAGAGAGCGATGAAAGAGGCAGGGAACACCACAGACAGGCGTAGACTCCAGGGGTCTAAAGAGGTGGACAGTGTCCCTCCAAGTTCATGTCCACCTGGAATCTGGGATGTGACATTATTTGTAAATAGGGTCTTTGCAGATGTAATCAAGTTAAAATTAGGCCATACTGGATGAAGGTGGGCCTTAAAGCCAATGACTGGGTGTCCTTGTAAGGAGAGGGGGATATAGAGACATGGAGGGAATAAAGGCCATGCGATGATGAAGGCAGAGATTGAAGAGATGCATTTATAAGGCAAAGAATGCCAAGCGTTGCTGGCAGCCGCTGGAAGCTAGGAAGATTCCAGGAAGCATTCTTCTTTGGAACCTCAGAGGGAACATTGGGCTGCTGACACCTTGATTTCAGATTTCTAGCTTCCCAAACCGTGAGAGGATAAATCTCTATTGTTTTAAGCCACCCAGTTTGTGGTAGTTTGTATGGCAACCCTAGGAAACTAATCCAAGCCCTTATCCTGACCAGCAGGGGTCATGGTTCAAGGCCCAGCAGGATCTGTCCTTACCTCTTACCACCCTCACTCCATCCCAACAACACTGGCCTTGAACAAGATGTTCCTTGAACAGGCTGTGGATGCCCCTGCCCCAGGGCCTTTGCACTTGATGTCCCCTTAGATCCAGACAAATTACTTCATTCAGGTCTTGCTGAATGAATGCCCATCTTATCAGAAGGGCCTTCTCTGACTGACAGCAAAGCCCCCAGGTCCCCTGTCCACCCCCCACCCCCACCCCCACCCCCCAGTCTACTCTGGGTCCTCCCTGCTTGCTCTGGTTCTCTCCACAGCACTTTTTGCTGGTCTGTGTTCACTTGTTTCCTATTTGTGTCCTCTCTCTACCATGTAAGCCTCATGAGGGCCAGGATTTTGTCGATGGTATTTGCGACTGTATTGCCAGTACCTAAAACAGTGTAAGGCATATGCTTGCTATGTAATCACCAAATGAATAAGAAAAAAAAAATCCACGAGCCAGTTCAGTAAAGGGGAAAACCCCCAAACAGGCAATTCAAGACAAAAATGCCTCAGTCTCACTCATAATTAAATAAATACAAATCAAGTCTGCAGTGAGATCATTCTCACCTATTATTAGATTGTAGTGAACGTGAGGGGAATTGGATGCCATCCCAACGTCCCAGTGGAGTGAACTTGGGCTGTCTCTTTCCTCCTTTTCTAAAAAGTTGAACTGTGTAATTCCTATGAAATTCACCCCTTTAAAGTGAATAATTCAGTGGTTTTTAGTATATTCACAGGGTGTAGAACCATCCCCCTGTCTAGTTCTGCTACCTTTTCTTTACCCCAGAAAGAAGCCCCCATCCCCGTTAGCAGCCACTTCCTGTCCCCCACGTGGCAGCCCTCAGCGGCCACTCTCTATTGTGTGACCTGGAATTTCCGTATTCTGGACATTTCATGTAAACGGAATCCTATAACATGCGGCCTCTTGTGTCTGGTGTCTTTCACGTAACATGATGCTCTCAAGGTTCATCCGTGTTATAGCATGCACTTTATTCCTTTCTATTATATTATTCCATTGTGTGGATACACATTGTCTTTTTTTAAAAAAGATTTATTTGTTTTAGAAAGAAAGAGTGGGCAGGGGGTTGGGGCAGAGGGAGAGGGAGACAAGCAGACTCCCCGCTGAGTGGGGAGATGAACACAGGGCTTGATCCCAGGACCCTGAGATCACGATCTGAACTGAAATCAAGAATTGGTTGCTTGCCTCTGCCTTCGGCTCAGGTCATGATCCTGGGGTCCTGGGATCGAGCCCCACATCGGGCTCTCTGCGTGGCAGGGAGCCTGCTTCCTCCTCTCTCTCTGCCTCCCTCTCTGCCTACTTGTGATCTCTATCTGTCAAATAAATAAATAAATAATCTTAAAAAAAAAAAAGAATTGGTTGCTTAACCGAATGAACCACCCACGTGCCCCACCATATTTTCTTTATCTGTTCATCAGTTGATGGACAGTGGGTTGTTTCCACATTGTAGGTAATATTAATAATGCTGCCATGAACATTGCATAAAAGTTTTATGTGGGCATAAGCTTTCAGATATCTTGGCTATATACCTGGGACTGTAACTGCTGACAACTACGTTGGAAATCTTAAGGAACTGCCAGACTGTTTTCCGAAGCGACCACACAATTTCGTGCTGTCACTGGCCCGGTACTAGAGTTCCAATTCCTCAACAGCTTCATTAACACTTGTTATTATCCATCTTTTTTTTTTTTTTATGATAGTCTTCCTAGTGAGTGTGAAATGATATCTTGTTGTGGTTTTGATTTGCATTTCCCTAGTAACTAATGAGGTTGAGCAATTTTAAAAAAGATTTTATTTATTTATTTGACAGACAGAGATCACAAGTAGGCAGAGAAGCAGGCAGAGAGAGAGAGGAGGAAGCAGGCTCCCTGCTGAGCAGAGAGCCTGATGCGGGGCTCGATCCCAGGACCCTGGGATCATGAACTGAGCCACTGAGCCACTGAGCCACCCAGGCGCCCCAAAAGTGGGGTTTCTTAAAAAAAAGGTTTTATTATGTGTGAGAGAGAGAGAGAGAGAGTGAGCGCACAAGCAGGGGGAGTGGGAGAGGGAGAAGCAGACTCCCTGCTGAGCACAGAGCCCTATGGGGGGCTTGACCTGAGCTGAAGGCAGATGCTTCACAGACTGAGCCACCCAGGCGCCCCTGAAAGTGGGGTATTGAAGTTGAATACTATTTTTGTTGAATTATCTATTTCCCCCGTCAGTTCTATCAGTTTTTACTTCTTAAATTTTGGGGCCCATTTTTAGGTACATATATTTATGATTGTTATACCTCTGGTTGGATAACCTTTTTTTCATTATAAAAATCTCCTTTTTTGTCACTAGTAACAATTTTTTAGCAATCTTAAAAACATTTTTTTAAAAAGATTTATTTATTTATTTGAGAGGGGGAGGGAGAGAGAGAGAGAGAGAGCGTGTGAGCATGATCAGGGGGAGGGTCAGAGGGAGAAGCAGACTCCCCAGTGAGCAGGGAACCATACTTGGGGCTTGATCCCAGGACCCTGGGGTCATGACCTGAGCCAAAGTCAGATGCTTAACTGACTGAGCCACCCAGGCATCCCAGAAACATCTATTTTATATGTCTTCATACACAGTTGTACATTATTACAGAATTACTGTCACATCCAATAACTGACGTAACACAGTTCAACATAATGAGTAAGTAGCAATCTTAGAAGTAGCTTTTTTTTTTTTTTTTTTAAGTAATTTTTTTTTTTTAATTTTTTTATTTTAATAAACATATAATGTATTTTTATCCCCAGGGGTACAGGTCTGTGAATCGTCTGGTTTACACATTTCACAGCACTCATCATAGCACATACCCTCCCCAATGTCCATTTCCCCACCACCCTCTCCCATCCCCCTTCCCCCCCGCAACCCTCAGTCTGTTTCTTGAGATTGAGTCTTTTATGGTTTGTCTCCCTCCCAATCCCATCTTTTCATTTTTTCTTTTCCTACCTCCCCCCAAACCCCCCCACCTTGCATCTCCACTTCCTCATATCAAAGAGATCATATGATAGTTGTCTTTCTCCGATTGACTTATTTCGCTAAGCATGATACCCTCTAGTTCCATCCACGTCGTCGCAAATGGCAAGATTTCATGTCTTTTGATGGCTGCATAGTATTCCATTGTGTATATATACCACATCTTCTTTATCCATTCATCTGTTGATGGACATCTAGGCGCTTTCCACAGTTTGGCTATTGTGGACATTGCTGCTATAAACATTCGGGTGCACGTGCCCCTTCGGAGCACCACGTTTGTATCTTTAGGATATATACCCAGGAGTGCAATTGCTGGGTCGTAGGGTAGCTCTATTTTCAGTTTTTTGAGGAACCTCCACACTGTTTTCCAGAGTGGTTGCACCAGCTTGCATTCCCACCAACAGTGTAGGAGGGTTCCCCTCTCTCCGCATCCTCGCCAGCATCTGTCATTTCTTGACTTGTTAATTTTAGCCATTCTGACTGGTGTGAGGTGGTATCTCATTGTGGTTTTGATTTGTATTTCCCTGATGCCGAGTGATGTGGAGCATTTTTTCATGTGTCTGTTGACCATCTGGATGTCTTCCTTGCAGAAATGTCTGTTCATGTCCTCTGCCCATTTCTTGACTGGATTATTTGTTCTTTGGGTATTGAGTTTGATAAGCTCTTTATAGATTTTGGATACGAGCCCTTTATCTGATATGTCGTTTGCAAATATCTTCTCCCATTCTGTCAGTTGTCTTTTGGTTTTGTTAACTGTTTCCTTTGCTGTGCAAAAGCTTTTGATCTTGATGAAATCCCAATAGTTCATTTTTGCCCTTGCTTCTGTTGCCTTTGGCGATGTTCCTAGGAAGAAGTTGCTGCGGTGGAGGTCAAAGAGGTTGCTGCCTGCATTGTCCTCAAGGATTTTGATAGATTCCTTTCGCACATTGAGGTCCTTCATCCACTTTGAGTCTATTTTCGTGTGTGGTGTAAGGAAATAGTCCAATTTCATTTTTCTGCATGTGGCTGTCCAATTTTCCCAGCACCATTTGTTGAAGAGGCTGTCTTTTTTCCATTGGATATTCTTTCCTGCTTTGTCGAAGATTAGTTGACCATAGAGTTGAGGGTCTATTTCTGGGCTCTCTATTCTGTTCCATTGGTCTATATGTCTGTTTTTGTGCCAGTACCATACTGTCTTGATGATGACAGCTTTGTAATAGAGCTTGAAGTCTGGAATTGTGATACCACCGACTTTGGCTTTCTTTTTCAATATTCCTTTGGCTATTCGAGGTCTTTTCTGGTTCCATATAAATTTTAGGATTATTTGTTCTATTTCTTTAAAAAAAATGGATGGGATTTTGATAGGGATTGCATTAAATGTGTAGATTGCTTTAGGTAAAATAGACATTTTCACAATATTTGTTCTTCCAATCCATGAGCATGGAATATTTTTCCATTTCTTTGTGTCTTCCTCAATTTCTTTCATGAGTACTTTATAGTTTTCTGAGTATAGATTCTTTGCCTCTTTGGTTAGATTTATTCCTAGGTATCTTATGGTTTTGGGTACGATTGTAAATGGGACTGACTCCTCAATTTCTCTTTCTTCTGTCTTGTTGTTAGTGTAAAGAAATGCGACTGATTTCTGTGCATTGACTTTATATCCTGACACTTTACTGAATTCCTGTATAAGTTCTAGCAGTTTTGGAGTGGAGTCTTTTGGGTTTTCCACATATAGTATCATATCATCTGCAAAGAGTGATAGTTTGACTTCTTCTTTGCCGATTTGGATGCCTTTAATTTCTTTTTGTTGTCTGATTGCTGAGGCTAGGACTTCTAGTACTATATTGAACAGCAGTGGTGATAACGGACATCCCTGCCGTGTTCCTGACCTTAGCGGAAAAGCTTTCAGTTTTTCTCCATTGAGAATGATATTTGCGGTGGGTTTTTCATAGATGGCTTTGATAATGTTGAGGTATGTGCCTTCTATCCCTACACTTTGAAGAGTTTTAATCAGGAAGGGATGCTGCACTTTGTCAAATGCTTTTTCAGCATCTATTGAGAGTATCATATGGTTCTTACTCTTTCTTTTATTAATGTATTGTATCACATTGATGGATTTGCGGATGTTGAACCAACCTTGCAGCCCTGGAATAAATCCCACTTGGTCGTGGTGAATAATCCTTTTAATGTACTGTTGGATCCTATTGGCCAGTATTTTGGTGAGAATTTTCGCATCTGTGTTCATCAAGGATATTGGTCTGTAATTCTCTTTTTTGGTGGGATCCTTGTCTGGTTTTGGGATTAAGGTGATGCTGGCCTCATAGAATGAGTTTGGAAGTTTTCCTTCCATTTCTATTTTTTGGAACAGTTTCAGGAGAATAGGAATTAATTCTTCTTTAAATGTTTGGTAGAATTCCCCTGGGAAGCCGTCTGGTCCTGGACTTTTGTTTGTTTGGAGATTTTTGATGACTGTTTCAATCTCCTTACTGGTTATGGGTCTGTTCAGGTTATCTATTTCTTCCTGGTTCAGTTGTGGTAGTTTATACATCTCTAGAAATGTATCCATTTCTTCCAGGTTGTCAAATTTGTTGCCATAGAGTTGCTCGTAGTATGTTCTTATAATTGTTTGTATTTCTTTGGTGTTGGTTGTGATCTCTCCTCTTTCATTCATGATTTTATTTATTTGCGTCCTTTCTCTTTTCTTTTTGATAAGTCTGGCCAGGGGCTTATCAATCTTATTAATTCTTTCAAAGAACCAGCTCCTAGTTTTGTTGATTTGTTCTATTGTTTTTTTAGTTTCTATTTCATTGATTTCTGCTCTGATCTTTATGATTTCTCTTCTCCTGCTGGGTTTAGGCTTTCTTTGTTGTTCTCTCTCCAGCTCCTTTAGGTGTAGGGAGAAGTAGCTTTTTTTTTTTTTTAAGTGGACTCCATGCCCAGCATGGGGCCCAACACAGCTTAAACTCATGACCCTGGGATCAAGACCTGAGTTGAGATCAAGAGTTGGTCGCTTAAGTGACTGAGCCACCCAAGTGCCTCTTAGAAATGGCTTTTTAACATGAGTCTTTTTTTTTTTTAAACATGAGTCTTAAAACAATGCTGTAATTGAGCAATCTCCAATAGAGATTGGAATCATATCCATATACCAAAATAACAGTTTTCTCAACCTTCTGAGCAAGTGGGACTCTAGAAACCTCTTTTATATTTGTGTCTTTAACATGTTTCTGCATGTATTACAGACCTATAAGCACATACATCTGTTCACAGAAGTAAATCTTGACAAGCCTGGAGTGTATGCAGAAATACGTTTTCTTTTTGCATGTGTGTTTAATCAGTTTCTCAGTATACAATACCAACTGGTCAACACATACATCTAATTAAATTATATCTTTCTCAATATTCTGAGAGAGTGTCATTCTTAGAAATATTTTTATAAATGTATTTAAATACTTTTCTAACCTGTATTACAGAAACACATTTATTAAAATACTGTTTTCAACCTGCTAACCATGAAAGAATCATACAAACTTCTTTTTTTCACATATCTAGTGATAATTTTTCTTGTCTGTTTTGTCTGATAAATTCTATGATGTCCCATATTAAAGTCTGTTTTGTCTGACACAGTCATTCTGGCTTTCCTTTGTTTATTGTTTACACAGAATCTCTTTTCCCATTTCAACATATTTGTCTTTGGAATCTAAAGTGTGTCCCTTGTAGAAAGTAGATTGTTGGATCATGCTTTTAAATCCATTTTGCCAATCTCTGACTTTTAATTGAAGTGTTTAATTCATTTGCATGCAATGTAATTACTGGGAAGATAGGGTTTGCTCTTTGTTTTTCATATGTCATGTCATTTTCGTTCTTCTGTTCCTCCCTTGTTGTCTTCTTTTGTGTTGAATAGATACTTTGTAGTACCATTTTAATTCCCTTGTCATACATACATACATACAAAAATATACAGCAAATTTCTTTTGCTGTATATTTTTGAGTTTTTACCTTTGCTGTTGCTTGGCAGATTACCATTATAATCTTAATTTATAACAATGTAGTTCAGATTAATACTAACTTAATGTCAGTAGCATATAAAAACTTTGCTCTTTTGCAACTAAGTTACCTTTCTTCTCTTTTGTGCTCTTATCCTCATATAATTTAAGTCCTTATACATTGTGTTCTCCTCAGTATATACTTACAGTTACTGATTTATGCAGTTGTCTTTTAATTCAGAGAGGAGAAAGAAGTTATAAGCATCAAATACACTTATACTGTCTTTTATATTTACCTATATGTTACTTTTACTAGGGCTTTTTATTTGTGCGTGTGGATTTGAGTTTCTGGCTAGTGTCCTTTCCTTTCAGTCTGAAGGACTCTCTGTAGTAGTTATCACAGATCAATTATCCCAGTGATGAGTTCTTTTTTCATTTATCTGGGCAATTTCTTCATTTTTGAAGGATAGTTCTGCATAAAGATTTGTTGGTTGACATCTCTTTTTTCTTTTTTTCTTTTTTTTTTAATTTTTTTTTTAAATTTTTATTTATTTGTCAGAGAGAGAGAGAGTACACACAAGCAGGCAGAGAGGCAGGCAGAGAGGGAGGAGGAAGCAGGCTCCCTGCCGAGCAAGGAGTCCGATGTGGGACTCGATCCCAGGACCCCAGGATCATGACCTGAGCCGAAGGCAGCAGCTTAACCAACTGAGCCACCCAGGCGTCCCTTCTTTTTTTTTTTTAAATATAATTTTTTATTTTTGTTTTAACATACAATGTATTATTAGCCCCAGGGGTACAGGTCTGTGAATCGCCAGGTTTATACACTTCACAGCACTCACCATAGCACATAACTTCCCCAATGACCATAACCCCACCTCCCTCCCCACCTCCCACAATCCTCAGTTTGTTTTGTGAGATTAAGAGTCTCTTATGGTTTGTCTCCCTTTTTTTTTTTTAAAGATTTTATTTATTTATTTATTTGATAGAAATCACAAGCAGGCAGAGAGGCAGGCAGAGAGAGAGGAAGGGAAGCAGGCTTCCTGCTGAGCAGAGAGCCCAATGCGGGGCTTGATCCCAGGACCCTGGGATCATGACCTGAGCTGAAGGCAGAGGCTTTAAGCCACTGAGCCACCCAGGTGCCCCCCTTTTCTTTCTTTTTTAAAAAAGATTTTATTTATTAATTTGAGAGAGAGAGAGTGTATACAAGAACAGGGGGAGGGGTAGAAGGAGAAGGAGAAGCAGATGCCCTGCTGAGTGGGAAACCTGACCCAGAGCTTGATCCCAGGACCCTGAGATCATGACCTGAGCTGAAGTCAGATGCTTAACCAACTGAACTACCTAGGTGCTCTGACATCCCTTTTTTCTGTCAGTTCATTGTATATGTTATCCCACTGCTTTCTGCCCTCCATAGTTTCTGATGGGAAATCTACTTGGAGTTTGTTGAGCCTTTAGGATGTGTCAATTAATTTTTTAAAATAAAATTTGGGGCGTTTCAGCCATATCTGATACTTCAGATATTCTCACTGCTCCTTCTCCCACCTTCCCTTGTTTTTCTGGGACTCCCATTATATGTATGTTGGCATGCATGATGGTATCTGAGTCTCTGTTTATTTTCTCCATAATTTTAATTTCTGTTCCTCAGACTGGATGACATCAATTGACCTACCTTCAGGTTCACTGATTCTTTATTTTTTTTAATATGTTCAAATCTGACTCTGAGCCCTTCTAGTTAAATTTTTCATTTAGTTATTAGCTATTTTAGCCTTTAAAATTATTTATTTATTTATTCGAGAGAGAGAGCGAGCAAGAGAGAGAGTGCAGGTGGGGCAGAGGGAGAAGCAGACTCCCCGATGAGCAGGGAGCCTGATGTGAGCTCGATCCCAGGACCCTGGGATCATGACCTGAGCCAAAGGCAGATGCTTAATGACTGAGCCACCCAGGCACTCCTCTTATAGTTTTCAATACCAGAATTTCTTTCTATATATATATTTGAATCCCTTTATTGATATTCTCTGTCTGGTAAAGCATGTTCCATACTTTTCTTTAATTATTTAGACATGGTTTCCATAATTTTTAAAAATTATTTTCCCCCCAGTTTTATTGATATAATTGACATATCAAATTGTATAATGTTAAAGTGTACAACATAATGATTTGATATATGTTATATTTCACAGTGATTACACAATAAATTAGTCAACATTTATCACTTCACATAATTGCAATTTTTTCCCTTGTGATAACTTTAAAGATTTACTCTCTTAGCAACTTTTGAATATACTGTACACTATTGTTAGCTAGAGTCATTGTGTTGTACAGTACATCCTCAGAACTTATTTGTCTTACTGGGAATGTGTACTTTTTGACCACATTCACCAAATTCCCCTACCCCCTACCTCCTGCCTCTGGCAACTCCAGATCTGATCTACCTCCTGCCTCTGGCATCCCCGCATCTGATGTCTGTTTCTGTGAGTTTCTATGAGTTTAAATTTCACATAAAAGCGAGATCATACACCATTTTTCTTTCTCTGTATGACTTATTTCACTTAACCTAACGCCCTCAGATTCCACCCATGTTGTAGCAAATGTCAGGATTTCTTTCCTTTTTATGGCTGAATAGTATTCTATTCACATTTTCTTTATTCATTCAGTGATGGAGGTTCAAGTTGTTTCCATGTCTTGGCTATTGTAAATAATGCTGTGGTATATACAGGGGTGTACATGCCTCTTTGGTATAGCATTTCTGTTTCCTTTGAATATCCAGAAGTGGAATGGCTGGATCATACGGTAGCTGTGTTTTTAATTGCTTGAGGAAGCTCTGTACTGGCTGCACCAATTTATATTTCTACCAACAGTGCACAAGGGTCCTCTTTTCTCCACCTTCTCGCCATCATTTGTTACTGCTTATCTTTTTGATGGCAGCCATTCTAATAGATGCGAGGTGATCTCTCATTGTGAATTTGGTTTGCATTTTCCTAATGATTAGTGATATTGAGTACATTTTCACATACCTTTTGGCCATTTGGATATCTTCTTTGGGAAAATGTCTATTCAGGTCCTTTCCCATTTTAAATAGGATTATTTGTGTTCTATCTATCTATTTCTCTAGCTAGCTAGCTATTGAGTAGCATGAGTTTCTTTTTTTTTTTTTTTTAAGTTTATTTATTTATTTATTTGACAGAGATCACAAGTAGGCAGAGAGGCAGAGAGAGGGGAAGGGAAGTAGGCTCCCTGCTGAGCAGAGAGCCCAATGCGGTGCTCAGTCTCAGGACACTGGGATCACGACCCGAGCCGAAGGCAGAGGCTTTAACCCACTGAGCTACCCAGGTACCCTGAGTAGCATGAGTTTCTTATATATTTTGAATATGAACCCCTTATCAGATGTATTTTTTGCAAATACTTTTACTCATTCTGTAAATTGCCTTACTCAGTTTCTTTGAATACATTTTAGAAGGCTGATTTAAACTTTTGTTTAACAAGTCAAATGTCTGGGATGCCTGGATTGCTCAGTTGGAAGAACATGAGACACTTGATCTTGGGGTTGTGAGTTTGAGTCCCACATTGGGGGTAGGGAATACTCAAAAAAAAAAAAAAAAAAAAAGGTCAAATGTCCGGACTTCCCCAGGAACGGTTATTAGTGGTTGTTTTTTTGCTCGTGGGCCATATTTTCTTGCATGTATTATAATTTGTGTTGAAAACTGGATATTCTAAATAATTGATGTGGCCACTGTGGAAGTCTGATCCTCACTCTTCAGGGTCTGTTGTAATTGCTGTTTGTTGAAGTCATTGTGGTTTCTTTGTATAGTGACTTTCCTGAATTCCTTCTGCATAGTGGCCTCTACAGTTTCTTTTTGGTTATCTTAATTGTCATTTAATAATTGGACAGAGATTTCCTTAAATGCCTGGAACCAGTAAGTCTCCCGGTGTCTGCCCAGGGGCTCTGTGCACATACTGGGGCACACCTTCAACTCTCAGCCCGGCAGTGGACAGCTCTGCCTTAGCCTTCACTTCCTGCTTCCAAGTCAGTCGGCATGAGCTGAGGGCCTTCCTAGGGCTTCCCTAAGTATATGCACATACCTGGGCATGTATGTGGCCTTCTGGATTCCCAGGAATACATTGCAACTTCTTAAAGCCCTTATGGACCTCTCATCATGGAGCTTTGTCTTTTAAGGTTTTTGGTTAGTCTATCCTTTGCTCCAGCTGTTATTCACTGCCTCAGGCAGCTGTGAAATTAAATGCCTGTAATTGTTTCTGACAGTCAGCCCAGGGGAATAGGCTTTTCCTCCTGGATAAGCTCTGAGTTGGGTCAAATGCTGACATCCTTGCAAATAGGATCTTCCAGGGAACCACCACTATTTGAACCACCACAATTTGTATTTTCTTGGGGCACCTGGGTGGCTCAGTGGGTTAAAGCCTCTGCCTTCGGCTCGGGTCATGATCCCAGGGTCCTGGGATCGAGCCCCGCATCGGGCTCTCTGCTCAGCGGGGATCCTGCTTCCCTCTTTCTCTCTCTGTCTGCCTCTCTGCCTACTTGTGATCTCTGTCTGTCAAATAAATAAATTAAAAAAAAAAAAAGATTTTTCTGAGAATAGGCCTTGAAAGAGTTTCAGCCCTGTTCTGCACTCTGCAGTCGCTTCCAGGCTACTGATTTCCATGACAAGTATGGGGTCTTGTTTTTCAAGGCATGGGGAGCTAATGAGTGGAGGGTGGGACTATGGCAAGTTAATGCCACAAAGCTTACAATTCTTAGACTCAGTTAATTTTTTTTTTTTTTAGAATTAATGTTTCCTGGTTTTTTCCAAGTCCCTAATTAATTTCCAAAGTTCTAAAAAAGTTGATTCTGATCATTTTTGCTAGTTTTCCTGGGGAGAAAGATTTTATGGGGACAGGATTTTCAGAGGTGCTTCAACTACCATTTCATTGACACCTGACCATCCTTTTTTGAGAGCACTTCAGCAATGTCTCTTTAAACTAATAATGCCTATAATCTCTGATCTGAGACATCCCATTTTAGGAGTTTATCCTTGAGATATGATCACCATCAAATAAAGACCCTTGGCCACGGATGCTAAGTGTAGGAATGTTTGTGGTGACCACACCCCACCTGAGCGCCTTTTGCTGGGGGCCTAACATGCATGTGACAGTCCCAACTACCTGGCAGAATGTCCTGCAGCTCTTATAGAACCCGAGGAATTGCCCAGAAAATAGAGCAAGTTGAAAATAGTGTGTGAAGTGGGAGCCCTTTAGTTCAGAACAAGAACCCTGTATGCCCATGTAAATAATTTCATGAACACAGAATGATTCTGGAAGGTTCCACACAAGAAGGTCAATAGTGGATGTCTCTGGGCAGCAGCTGGAGCCTAGGGTGCGAGGGGAGTTACTTTTTCTCGTGTAATCTTTTGAACTGTTGGTGTTGGCTGGGAGAATGAAGTACACTTCTCTGCAGGCCATGTCCACCACCCTCCCTCCTACAGAGTCCTCAGGACAGGAGTGGGCCTCTGGAGGGGAAAGAGCATGTGCTCTGGTCTCAGCTCTGTGGATTCACTGGGTATCCTCAGGATAGCCCTGCCCAGTCCTGGCTCTGGGCTGCCACTCAGATAGCGAGGGCCAGGAACTGGGGGGCACTGGCCAGGGGAACCACCGCTGTCTGGGTCAAGAGGAGAAGGTGCAAGAAGGTGCAAGAAGGCTTGGGAGCCAGTGATCCCTAGAAAGAGAAAGAGCCTACGAGGAATATTGTGTCTGCTCAGGACTGGATGTGTGCACAGCACACAAGCTGGTGCACACAAGAGGTCACCCCACGTCTGGCAACGAACCCCCTTCCACCAGCCTGGAGCATTGTTCTCTCCAGCTCAAGAGAGACTCTGCCTATGCACAGATGCTCATGGGCAGGCAGCTTCAGCCCTCCCCAGGGATGGGGGCACAATTCCCAGAGGCCCACTGCCGTCAGTCCTACCAGCCTCATCCCTGACGCTCCTTTGAGGTCCTCCAGGGCTCCTCCCCTGCTCAGACGCCCGAGTAGCTGGAGGGCCTCCCTGTCCATCATGGGCAGCCTCTCTCCACTGGAAGGGAGAGGGCTGGGGAGGGCACACAGGACCCTCTCGGTGACCCTGGAGCATTTTCAGGGTTGTGGGACTTTTGAAGGACTGTTTGTGACCACATCTGAAGGTGTGGGGACAGGACAATGAACCAGAAAATCAGAGGAGGGACCCAAACGCTTCCTCAAACCTGTAATAAAGTATAAATACACTGTCAAGAAATGTAACTATCCAAAATGTTTGAAGTCAGTGAAGTAAATAGAGAAGCTCAGGCTTAGGAGACCATGTGTTCTGTGGTTCAGACCTTTTCTGAGGTGGAGCTCAAACACACCTGTGTCGGGCCCTGGCACCCCTCTGCCTGTTCGATCCCTTCCCCACCACCAGCTCAGGGACTGCACCAGGTCCCCCCGGGCCCCGCAACAAGCCTGTGCCCTTAGTTCAGTGCTGGGTGGGGAAGGGTTGGCGAGATTCACTGCCTGAATACAGATCCCGGGGCCACACAGCCCACTGTCCCAGGGCCTGTTGCTGGGCTGGCCCCTCATCCCTTCATCTGTGCCAGGAGGAACGTTTTATGGATTCTGACCTCTGTTTATTCTTCTTAAAAAAGCATTTTTGAAATATTGAGATAACCAAAGTCCACACAAGCCATGCTTACATTTCCAAAATCATACTGCCAGCATCTGGACTCTGTCCAAGAAGAAAATGCCAACAGCCAAGAGGCTAGTCCCTCTGGGTGCCAGAAGGGCCCAGGGGACACGCAGCCTCTTGCTTGAGGTCCAGAAACGACAGGTGGGGACCTTAGGTAATCTTGGGACATCATTCTGGGAATGGGGGATGACACAGACATGGGAAGACAGTGGTTCCCTTGGTTCTAAGAGAAAGAGGGAGTATGTATTCCCAAGTTCCCCTCCCGCCACTGTGACTGTGGATTTTGAGATGTGGGGAAGAAGTGAGGCTTCCCAGCCTCGATTTACACCCCATCCTAATGACTTCTGCCTCCTTTCCCCCTTTTAGGAAACAAAGCCTTGATCTGAAAAGTCAGCCCTCTGAGTCAGGGGATCTTCATGAGCCCTGGAGGAAGACAGGCACTAGGTCTGGCCTCAGCCCTGGAGGAGAGGCAGAGCGGGAAGGACCAGCCGAATGACAAGCAGGCTTTAGGCCACACACGGATGCTAGCCTGGGTCTAAAGCAGTGAAGCTTCTATCCACATCCAGCTGAAAAATAGCTACTCTTGGGTCAGCCCCAATGGGGTTAAAGCTGGCGCCATAGCTGTACAGGGCCTCAAGTGGGGTGCCCGAACCCTGCAAGGCTTTCCATAAGAGAAGTGATGAGAGCCTCCTAGCTAGGGCATCCCCCTGCCCCGGCCCCAAATGCAGCCATTCTGTTGAGGTTCTGGGGAATTTCCAGGACAGCCCTTAGTATCCAGATATCTCTCGCTCCAGGCTCCTACATTGGTTTTTCTTTCTTTCTTTCTTTTCTTTTCTTTTCTTTTTTTTTTTTTAAAGATTTTATTTATTTATTTGACAGAGAGGCCACAAGTAGGCAGAGTGGCAGGCAGAGAGGGGTGCTGAGTGCTGAGCAGAGAGCCCGATACAGGCCTCCATCCCAGGACTCTGAGATCATGACCTGAGCCGAAGGCAGAGGCTTAACCCACTGAGCCACCCAGGCGCCCACCACATTGGTTTTTCTGTGCCTTGAATGTACTGAGCTCTTTCCAGCTTTGGGGCTTTTGTCCTTGCTGTGCCCTCTGCCTGCATGGCCCCTGGTACCCTTACAGGATGGCTCCAACCCAGCAGCGGGCTCTCTGCTCCAGGCCCCCTTCCCAGGAAGGTCTCCTGTCATCCACAAACTCGATGTTACTGCTTTTCTCATCACCAGCTCTGTTTTGTTCACTGGTTTACTTGTTTGTCATGTCCTGCTCCTGTGGCCCCGAGAGTAAACCCTGAGGGCAATGACTGTGTCTCGGAGAACTGGGCACGTAGTAAATGTTCATTAGCTTTTAAAAATGAGTAAGTGAATGGTCCAGTTAGGAATGCAAATTTCCAGCCAGTGGTTGAAGAACCCACCAATGAGGAGCTAGGGGAAAGGATGTAGTCCCAGAGAGGTGCCCCCGCCCCCTCCTAACTGACACCTGAGTCAGACATCACAAATGAAGCCCAGTGCTTTTCATTCGTTGGAGCCCAGACACAAGCTGTGTTCCTTACAGCGGGCCCTACAGGGAGCCACTAGCTGAGAGGTGGTGAGAGGAAGACCAGGCTGTAAGGTGCATGTTAGGAGCAGGCTGGCAGTCCATGGCTGAGGACCCGGAGGATGTTCCAAGTCAGGACGGCTTTCTGGAGGAAGTGACAGGGTGGGCACTGGGGGTAGAGGGGGAAGGAGAATGGTGTGGATGGTGGGTAATACCTCAAGTCAAGGTAAGAATCCAGTGGGCATGTCCCGAAGACAGTCAAAAGCCCCCTGTGAGGAGAGGAGGGGACTTTTTAGACTGGCTCAGGGGCCCACTTGCCTGCCCCCAAGCAGCTCCCACAACATGTCACTGCCTGCCACCAAGCAGAGCCTTCTTGGCCAGCTGGAGGGAGAGACTGGTGGGATGCATGGAGAGGAGTGACTTTCACTGCTGAGCACACCCACCCTGGGCTGAGACAGCATGTCAGATTCTTCCAGGTTCTTTGACAGAGAAGAGAGACTGTCCCTCCAAAGACCCATGGGTCTGGACCCATGTGTCAGCTCCCGTGATGCTGTGCTGCCTGATGCAGCCTTTCCTGACACCCAGCCAGGATGGTCTTTGGCTTCTCTGACCTCCCATGCTCCCTATCCCTGTCTGGCCCGGGCAGACTCCATGCTTTGCTTACACCCTGGCTGGTAGGAACAAGTCTCCCTTTCTCCAGGAGCCTGTCAGCCAGGTCCGGCCTCAAGTCTTGGTTTTAGAAAAAAAAACATGCATTGTGTTAGGCTGATGACAGAGCTATTCACATCCTTTGGAGAAAATTTGGGATGTGCTTGACAAGGATCAATGAAGAGCAACGGAGGGCATGAGCAGAGGCCAACACGGGGGCCCACGCCCTGATTAACCTTTCAGTGTGTATGGGCTGGTCAGGTTTCTGAGCACGTGCACACACGTGTGCTCACAAATGCACATGTAGGCACACACGTGTGCTCACAAATGCATATGTAGGCACACCCGCACACAAGTGTGCATACAACACAGGTGCACACTCATGTATGGAGTGTACATGTGCAATTACATGCACATGCATGTGTTCACATAAAAAGTCACATGTGCACTCGTGCACAAAAACACACACGTGGATCGTTGTGCTTTAAACCATGCCTGCTGTCAAGAAGTGGCTTTTCTCGCGTGAAGGGCCTTGTGGAAACCCACCTCTGTCACCCACTTCTGCCCTTCTCCACCCTGGCCTTCCCCGACGTGTGTGCTAACACTCTGTATTACCTTGAACATTAATTTTGCAGATTTCACAGGGGAAAATTGATTACTTGGGGCTTTTTGTTGCCTTGAGGCAATTTGCTCCTTGTTGATGGGCTTTCCTGCTTCTTCATTTGCACGAGCCTGCGTCCCTCCCCCTCTTTCAGGCTGGAGACACAGGGACCTTCATTCAGCCCTTGTCCTTGTCCCATGGGTGCTGGCCTGTTCTTGAGGCCATGCAGGTGATGGTGGTGGTGTTGAGAGTTTTGTGGGGGAAGGGGCTCCCTCTTTCTTCCCCTTGACACCTCCTGCATTCACCACCCCCACAGACACTTTCAGTGAGCTCCTTATGACTGCCTGGTTTCTGCCATGACCTATTTCCTCTGGGATAGTCACCTGTCCCAGCCCCTGCCTCTGTGGGTGGCCCCGCCCCCTTCTCCCAGACCTCTCTCACACCCACCCCATCCCCCTGAGTCTCACCGGTTTCCACTGCCCTGTGTTCCTGCCCTTCTCTCCCAGAATGCCTTTTGACTGTCCCCTCAGTCCCACGGCCCTGCTCTTCGATCGGGTCCTGATGCCATCTCTAGGAGCAGCGAGTCCCCACATACCCATGGAGGCAGGATCTCTGGGGACCGGGCCTGGCAGGTGCCTCTTCTGCAGGTTCTGGGAGGATTTGTTCAGGTTGAAGAGTCTCTGTCTGGGGGAACCCCCAAGCCCGACATGCTGGCCTTTTCTCCCACCCCTCCACCTGTGGCTGCCGTGGCGGGCTGCTGAGTCCTGGGTGTATATGTGGGGGGCCGGTGTGGCCTCCCCGGCCTGCAGAGCCAACAGCGGGGCCAGCAAACCCCAGTGTGGGGAGCTTTGGGAGGTCTTGTCCCTTGGTTTCTAGGAGGAGAAGCAAATGGACGGATTCTTGGAAGCCATGAATCCTCTGTGGCCCCTTGAGACATTTCCCAAAGGAGTGCATTTGTGCAGACGGAGGGTGCTGATGACGGAGGACACACGCACATTTACAGTTTCCTGCCGGGCCGGGCCTCTGCGGGGTAGCCCTGAGCCTGGACGCCCGGCTTGGGTGGGGCAGGCCCACGGGAAGGCCGGAGCTGCAGACCCACAGCAGGCCCTGGGGTGGCCAGCCAGCATGGGGGGGACCACAGAAGGGACCTCAGCTGCTGCAGGGCCTCCTGGAACGTTTGGGTGGAAGCAGCTCTGTGGTGAAATGTCTTTGAGAAATGCTCTACCCAGCGATCTCTCCAGGATACGGCTGCCACCAACATGCGACAGGACAAGGGGCGAGTGGGCTGAGAGCCAGCTCGCCTTCTGCTTGTGACCAGGCCCTCCTGAGGCAAGGGGGGCTTTTTTTTTCTAATTCTCGCGAAGGCAGGGCAAGGACTAGAGTTTCCAGCCCTCCTTGGATCTACAAGACACGGAGAAGCCCTGGGTAGAGTGTCCCGAGTTCGCCCAGCATGGATCCCAGGACGCAGTCCTCCTGTAGCCCAACAGGGGGCGCTGGCCAGAGGCCCCAAGATTCTCAGGAACCAGGCTGGCCTCAAGTTCACCCCATCCTGCTTTGCAGCCTTGAGCAGGTTCAAGCTCTGCGCTGGGCTCCTTCTCCTCACCTAAGAGTCATGTGGAGGTTGTGTCCAAACTGTGCTGGTTTCTGGGGCAAAGCAAACTCAGACAGCATCTCCGCCGAGGGCCCCCTGCTTGGTGCTTGTCATCATGGTGACCGACAGGCCTGTGGCTGTATGCGATGAAGTCAGGTGAAGTGGGTGGGAATGACACTCTGACAAAAGCAGAGGACAGTGGTCTGGGCTGTCCAGCACTGCCCCTCCCGCACTGGAACCTGGCGCATCTCCCCTCTGCCCCCTCCCTGTAGGATGGCGTGAGGGACAATGCTAGACCAGGTGATCCTTCCCTCTGCCCGTGCGCTGCCTCCCCAGGTGGGCCCTGATGAGCACTCACCTTCCTCCCAGACAAAGCCAGTCGTGTTGCCTATCTGTCCAGCTGGGGTACCTGCTCAGCATTCACTGTCCTCCTGGGGGCCCCCTCACAGCCCTCTCTGCTGAAAGGCTACCTGAGAAGCAGGCCCCCCCAATCAGATTTGACTCTCAGCACCATCTTGTGAGAAATATCGTCATGAGTGTCCCTTTCGTCTGGGGTTGGGGAGGAGGGACCGAGGCTTACAGTGGCTGTGAACTGGTCCAGGGCTGTCTGCTGATGACATCACAGTCCACGGGCAGCTCACGGTGAATCCCCTGTGCTTTCTACTTTCCCACCGCCCAGACACCAACCACTCTCCTGGACACAGTGGCCTGCTGTCGCCCAAGGCCGGGGGACTGCCCAGCCTGAGGTCACGCACTTTGGAGGGCCCAGCCTCAGGGTCTCTGTCGTCCCCCCCCCCCCCCCGCCGCGGGACCCTGCAGGACCCGGAAGTCTCGCCTCAGACCTGACCTCCCTGTCACCACTCCAGGGGCAGCTCCCTGGCATGGCTTTCAAACCCCGAGGCTGTATCCCCTCGGCAAAGGGAATGTTCTCTGAGGACAACCACTGCTGGTCATGCAACCAGACCCCTCAGTGTCCAGGCAGCCTTTCGGTGCGGCCAGTGTCCATGTCAGAGGAGTGGAAACTTTTGGGGTGCCGCTGGCAGGTGGGGCCTTGCTGCTTGGGTCTGGCGGGAATATGACAGCGGTGAGCAGCTGGCTACCTCTGCAGTGTCCGTCCACCCGTCCGTCCGTCCATCCATCCGCTGCTGGTGCTTGTAGGGAGGCATGTCTGGGCTTCCTTCCAGGTGCTTCTCTTCTTACCTTTCCTCAGTAGAGCATTCTGTCTCCTTCTCTGTTCTCAGAAGATAAATGCTGGCTGCTCGTGTCACACAAAGACCGGAAAACAACCTCAGTTTTCCTCGCTGGCCTGGCCCAGGGTTGTCACCCAAAGAGAAGCCTCACTGTGAGAAAGTAATTTATTTCTTCATGAGCAGGAATTCTGAGTGTGGCCTCGCAGAGGCCTTCTGTGGAGCAGTGGAAAGGGCCAGAGCGTGGCCTCAAGCAGCCCTGGTGTCACTCACTTGCCCACCCCCACACTGGTTCCTGGCCCAGCTTGCCCAGTGGTGGACTCCAGGGCCACCATGTCCTGTGCTGGGTCACCGCAGCTCTGCCTGGCGATCTAACTTGTATGGTGGGCGATGGTCCATGCTCTGCCCACCTCTGTCCCCCCCAAGACTGGGGGTCGGGGGTGACTCTGTGCGAAGGGCGACAGGACCCAGGTCGGGGGGCGCTGCTAGGATCTGACCCCCATCCCTTTCCTGGGCAGGCGGGACCCACAGGTGCTCACGGCCAGGCTTGGGTCTTTTCTTCGTCCTTCCACAGATAGCCTGGGTCCCACTGAGGGACCTCATCTGCACGGAGGTTTCCTCCCTCCGCAGAAGCAGAGGCCAGGCTGGGTGCACGAACTGTTCTCCTCATGCACCCCAACTCTCTCCAAAGGGTGTGTTCTCTCTAACCATCCGGCATCCACCGGCGCCCTTTGCAGGAGCAGGGTCTCCCTCCGGAGAACGAGGATCTCCGTGTCCTCCCAGCCTCCACTCTAGGTACCCCAGGCTCTTCCCCAGCATCCAGGACCCCCTGGGGAATTGTGCCCTCTGGATGTGGACCCAGGACGCCTGCAGAGTGGACAGAGAGCACAAGCCAGAGCCAGGCCCGGTGGAAGGAGGTGCACCAGGGCCTCTAGCCTTTGGGGGCCTTTCGGTGGCAAGGCTTCTCCGGGCCCTTCCGGGGAACATCCTGTTTCCCAAAGTGGGTATTGAGGTAGAGAGGTGTACAGAGGTGAGGTAGCCTCTGGGGACCCCAGCCCCACCCCTGAGGGTGACGCCCATCCCTGGCATTGGGTCCCCACGTAGCCTACCTTACCCCTCACCCAGGGATCCCTGTGCGCAGGGAGGGGCAGAGAGGAGGGGCGCCTCGCGACTGGTGATGGGGCATCTGTGCAGTTAGTTATGATTAGTTCCATTCTGGGTTATACATGTCTGGTTAGTCACTCACCCTCGGGGCAGGTGGCAGCTCTCCCTGAACCTGTTGTCTTGTCAGGATGAAGGCGAGGGCCACAGTGCAAGGACAAGTGCGAGCTATAGAGAGAGGCCTGGGAGGTTTCTGCCTCAGGGTGGTGGGGGGTGTCATTTATTTAGGTAATGAGCCATTACCTCTGTGGTATGAGGGAGGCATCAGAAGGTTAGCTGTCCTCCCCCACTCTTCCCGCCCCCACCTTTTCCTTCAGTGGTGCCTAAAACCATTAGTGATTTGTTTGCTTAGAATGTTATCCCCCAAAAGGGAGTGTGAAGAGGACGGTTTTCGGGAGATGCAGAGGACAGCTTCCCCAGTGGACATCAGATAGTGCCCGACTGGTCCAGGTCCCTCGGGGATGACATCGGCAGCTGAGGAGAACTGGGCGGGGTTCAGGCACAGCTGCCGTGGAGCTCATGGGTGTGCTTGGGTACGAGCTCCGCAGGGGACAGTGGCCGCTCTGAGAGAGCTGACCGCCCCACAGGCCACACTGTGTCACATGGTTCCTAGTAAATGCTCTTAGCAAGGGCTTCTGAGTAGACTGTTGCTAAGTGTAGACAGCCCAGGCCATTTCCCAGGGGAGGCTAGAGCCTCTGGACAGTGTGAGCCCTTGGAAATAGAAGTTTCTAGAAGTACTTGGTTTGTTTTGCTTCACGTTTTGCCAACCACCCTGACAGTTGTGTGTCATGAACCCTGCTTTATACCTGAAACAGTAACTGAGAGGGTCCCCTGCCTTGCCCATGACCCTGAGGGGTTGGAGACGAGCTCTGCTGGCAGAGCTGCTCTGGGTGATGAAGGGGCCAGGGGGCGGGGAGTCAGTGCAGGAAGCAGAGCCCCACTGTTATCTCCCTCCTCCTCAGTGTCTGCTCCTGCATGGTCCTACAGGTGCCATACCGACTTTCACCCATGCCTCTGGGCAGCTAGACCTCCCCCCTCACCCTTCCCCCAACCCTGCCCCGACCCCGGAGCTCAGGCCTCTGAGGTCTTAGCCTCCGCAAGGTCTTTGCTGTCCTTGTCAACACCCCCTCTGGGGGCACTAGGGTTCCTGCTTCTTCGAGGTCACTCAACCCAATTTAGGCCACCTTCCATCTTCCAACCAACACCTTGCAGGTTACACCTTTTAAAAGAAGGGAGCAGGTGTTTTCACCAGAGGGGCCTTTAGTCTTGGGCAGACGAGGAGAGGGAGGCCAAGGCCAAGGGTCCCTGAAATGTTCCTTCTCCTGGGTCAGCTCCTCTCAGGTGTGGCCCACAGCAGCCTCGGAAAGTCCCTGAGCTTCGGTGGCTTCTGCCTGACCTGCATCATTATTTTTTTCTTTCTCAACTTTTTCAACGTAAACTGTCTTGAAGTGCGGTATACGTACAGAAAAGCACATGAGTCATAAGTGTAAACCCCGGTAATATTTCACGGCATGAATACATGGGTGTCGGGCCCCAGCCCCAGCAGGGCCCTCAGAGCTGGATGTGCACGGGGTCCTGATTAGAGGTCCTTTCGCGCGTGGCTTTTTTAGCTGCACGTGGTTTGGTAAGACTGGTCCTTGTGGGTGGTTGACTTCATCCGGTCTCGTGTCTGTGGGCTCCCCTGGGTGGATAAGGACAGCGCAAGTTGGGGGCGGCCATCAAGTATATCGCTGCTATCAACGCTCCGGGTGAGCGTTTTGGTGTGAATCTGTGAGCTTGTCTGGGGGTGCTGCACCCCGGGAGGAATCCCTGGGCTGGTGCAGGCTCCGCTTTCCCAGGCCTACAGGGCATTGGCTTCCCATGTGGCTCTACCAGTTCTCGCTCCCACTGCCCGCGGCTTGGAGTTTCCACTGGGTCCCAGCCTCACCAGTGCTTGGCGTTTTCTGCCTTTTCATTGTAGCCATTTTGGTGGTTGTATGGCAATGTCACACTGTGGTTTTAATTTTTCTTCCCTGATGACGAATGAAGTTGAGTGTTATTTCCTTTTTCTTACATTTATCACCATTTTGGAGAACGCTTTTTTGTGAGATTCCTCTTCAACGCTCTTGCCCATTTTTTCAAAATTGGGTCTTTTGACACTTTTGATTTGGCCTGTGTGGGATACCTAAATCTACATTTGTACCTGCACGTAGATGCACAGACACACAGAAACACGCACGCACACACAAGCATTTATTCAACAGATCGGAGTGGAGTGCCCCCACGCACAAACATCACAGTCACGGGGACACAGCAGTGAGCAGGAGAGACAAAGGGCCTGCACTCACGCAGCCCGAATTCTCCCTAGAGGAGACTACCGAGGAAGTAGAGGGAATGTGTGGACTGCAGAACCCTGAGGAGAAAAGTTCAGTGTGGGAGGAAGTGCCGCAGTGGAGGTTAAACACTGTAGATCTGTCACCAAGCAGGTGACATGTCGGTAAGGACCTCTGGGGAGAGGGGAGCAGGCAAAGGGAGGACGGGCAGGCCTGTGGGGGCTGGCACAGAGTGAGTGAGGGCTGAGTGGAAGGTGACAGGCCTCTGATGGGGACAGGTCGCCAGGTCCCTGGGGCTCTGGCTGTCATTTCATTTGGGTCCTGGGCAGAGGAGGATAGGGTGTGATTCAGGATTGAACAAGGCCCTTGGCCACGGGCCACTGTCTTGAGCAGGCATGGGTGGAAGCAAGGACACTGATTTGGAGCTAGTAGATCAGTAGGTCTAGCCTCCTGTCCCAGGGTCCCATCTGTCCCAGGTGTCTGCAGTGGTGAGGACATCCAGGGTCACTGTCATCCCAGACTCAGGCTTCTCTGCTCTTTGCCATCCTCGGAGCATCCTTTCATGGTCACTGGATCAACACTGTTCTTGGCCTCATGTGCAGCCCTCATCTGGGGCAGCTCTTTCTGTGGGCCTTGTCTTTCCAGAAGCCCCCAATAGATGTCGGCTGGCCACACCACACCTTGCTCATTCTCCATTTTCTAAAGCCAAATCTGGCAAGGTAACAAGATTCTTCTGTCAGTCCCCACAAGCCCTCCCTACAAGCTCTTACTCCCTGAGCCCAGCCCCACCCATAGCCTCAAGTGAGGGAACAGCCCCGCAGGGGTCAGCCCCCCGGGATGCCCATCTCCCTGCCCCTTTGGGCACCAGGAAGGGTATAATTGTAGTCCAGATACACACATGAAGGCTGTGGTCATAACTGTGAGCAAAGTAGAAAATGCCATCTGGGTCTGCGAGGACGTTTCTATTGTGGAGAGGGGCCCTCCTTCCTCCCGGGGAAGCATCTACCTTATTGAAGTCCTTGGGGATGCCGGCGAAATCTGTGGGTGGGAACCTGGGGTGGATGGCCCTGTGACCGTACGGGAAGGTGCCCTGGGGCTGTGTGTCAGCTCAGCCTCCTCCTCTGGGCCTACCATCTAGAGCAGCAGAGGAGAAGGCTTGCTCTCATGCAGGGGGCAGCAGCGGTGTTAACTGCCCACACGGACTTCCTGAGACCATACTGTGGCCACCTTAGGGCCCAGATGTCCCACAGGGTTGTGGGCCAGAGCTGAGGACCACGGGGTGCCGGGCAGCTTCCCCAAGCAGGAACCCAGGCCTCACCCCTCTTGGTGCTCTGGAGCCATCTGAAGGGATGGGGGGACAGAGAGGCCCAGGATCCCAAAGCCAGGCTAGTCCCAGTGCCAAAAGTCGTTGGCAGAGGCCATCATAAACTTTGTATCCTCCAGCTGGCCTGAAATGCAATGCAGGAGCAGCAGGGGGAAAGGACAGAGCGAAAGCTTGGAGGGCTAATGCGGCAGTGGTCTGTGGCCCTGGCCACTTCTGCCTGGTGCTCCTCCCTGCCCTTGCTGTGGCAGGAGCCGCTCAAGGCTGCAGTTAACAGTGCAGGTGCTGGAGCGGTGGGAGCTGGGCTCCGGTCCTAGCAGAGAGAGTGAGGGGGTGGTGGGCAGAGCTCCAAGAGAAAGACACCTGTTTCCAAACTCCCGCACCCTCTAGAGGGAGGCAGGTGAGTGGACCCTGCACGGCCCCTAATTGCACAGGACAGAAATAACCGTCCATGGGACTCAGCCTGGTGGCCAGTCTTGGGATGGTTAAGAGAGCAGGCAAACAAGAAGGGGGAGCTGGGAGGAGAGATGGCTATCTCACCAGGCTGCTGGGCCGAGGGTGGGCTTCCTGGGACTGGCATGGGCACAGACAGAGTCACCTCTGCCCATCCGTGCCCCAGGGCTTGCTCATGAACTCTCTTGGGCTTGTCTCAGCCTCTCTCTGGGCATCTCCCCCTCCTCTCCATAAGGGGCAAGCTGAGAATGTCCCTGTTCCTCTCTAGTAGTGAATTCCCCAGAGTCCCACCCCAACTTGGTCTCCCAACTCAGCCTCTGGGCTCTCCAGTTCCAGATCTCCCAGGGAGGGTGCTCTTGGCTCAGTCCATCTTTTCCATCCAAAGTCTCAGCACTGGGGTTGGGGTCTAACACGGGCGCACGATGGAGGGGGTGACCTGTCACTTGACAGGATTCCTTCAGAGGACTGAGGCTTCTGGGGGTGGAATGATGCCTCACTGTGCCATGTGTGCCAGGCCCGCCCCACACCATGTCTCAGATTAGTCCTCCCACAAAAGCAGCTGCCGTATCCCGTGTTCGCTCAAGGAAATGGAAGAACAGAGTTCCGTGTGACGCTTGAGAACAGAGTGAGCACCCCGTCAAGGGAAGAATTCAAGCCAAATGCTGGCCAAGCACTTGCTCTGTAGTGGATATCTACAATGAGGTGAGGTCGTAAAGGAGGAAGAGATGCTCAAGGGAGGAGATGGAGTCACAGCGGGGCTCCCCGCTTGCGGGATCTCACCAACACACCTGCTTGCATCCCTCACTGAGTCCCTACCGACAGAGCACCCCTCCGCCCGGTGGCACATAGGTGCCCCCAGCATCGACGGCTGGTGCCGCCGCCCGACTGACGCCACGGCTCCGGGCCCTGTACTCCCAGCGCCCCAAAACCCAGCGCCAGGCGGGTGCGCCTTGCCCTCGTCACGCCCCTGGGGAGCCCCCGGCCAAGGCCCGGCCCCCGCCCGGCCCCCGCCCCCGGCCCCCGCCCCCGGCCCCCGCCCCCGGCCCCCGCCCCCGGCCCCCGCCCCCGGCCCAGGCTCCGCCCCGTTTCTGGCCTGACCCAGCTGTCCCTCGGCCCCACCCAGACACCCCCGCGTTCTCCCGGCCAAGCCCCGCCCCTGGCCCCGCCCCGCCCCGTCCCGCCCCGCGCAAAGCTGTGAGCAAGCCGGAGGGCAGCGGGCATGGGGAAGCCCGCGGGCGGGGTCAGGGGGCGGGAGCTTCCTCGTCGCTCCGGGAGAGGAGCGGCGGCACGCCGGGCGCTGGCAGCGCCGGGGTACAGCGCGGGGAGCGGGCAGCCAGGATGTTTCTGGAGCCCCAGGTAGGGCTGCGGCACGTGGCAGGTGCGGGGCGGCGGGTCGCGAGGCGGCGACGTGGGTGCGCACGCAGGGCAACCCCTCGGTTGCGGTAAGACCGCGGGCGGGGGGTTCTTGCGCCGCCGAGAGCTGGGGGAAAGGTGCTGACCTACGGCAATTAGTGAGACCATCCGGAACCTCTCTGGCCCCGCTCGGCTCGGAAGGAGCCTGCCCTGGGGAACCACTCCCTCTGCGTGTCCCCACGGGGGGCACCTGCTGCCAGGTGGGCGGCGCCAGGGTTCAGAATGGGTGGATGGCTCAGGCTGCCACTGCCCTTCCTGGCCTGGCTTGCTGATGCCAGTGATCATCTATGGCTGGAGGACACCTGCAAAGCTAGCGAGGGTCCCTGTGGGGTGAACAGGGCCAGGGAGGCGGGAGACAGCAGCCTCAGCAGCAGGGCCAGGAGGAGGGTGGCTGGCCTGGGACTGGCTGTCAGGCTTGCTAGCCAGGACGTCCGACCCTGGATCCCTTCTGAGATCTGGGGGACACAGAACCACCTGTGGGGGTTGGGGTGGGAGAGGTGGGGGAGAGCAGGAGATCTGAGACTAAGCGCTCGTGGGAGGTGTGTATGTGTGTGTGCCATGTGTGGGCGAGAGTGAGAGTATGTGAAAATGCAGGCGTGTTTATATATGGGATGTGTACGTGTGAGGGAGAGAGGGAGAGCGGGAGGGAGAGGTGTGTATGGGGGCAGGGTTGTGCCTGTGTGGGCCCACAAATGCCTGTGTATTTAAGGAGAGTGAGCTTCAGGGTGGGGCTTCAAGGAGTGTGGGCTTCAAGGTGAGGGGCAGCTTCCTTCCTGCAGGAAAAAGGGGGCTGAGAACAGGTCCTGGACTTAGTCCTGAGCATGAGGCAGGACATTGCGTTTCCATGGCTGTTCATTAGAACCCAGCCTTGGAAACGGACTGGCAGTGTGATTCAGGCACAGGGTGCTACCCCTGTTCCCAGCCCCCTTCGCATGAAGCTGACCGCACACACCTGGGAGCTCAGGTCCAGTGTGGGTAGGGGGCACAGAAGAGGGCCCCGGCTGACCAGGCCAGCCCCTGATTAGCCGAAGATGCAGGACACGTTTGTTTCTTCATTCACCACTTACTCAGCACACATTTATCGAACACCTGTTGTGGGCAGGTACTGTGGCTTCAGGAGGGACCCAAACACCACAGTCTCTGTCCTTATGGAGCTCCCCTTCTAGCAAGTGAGACTGGGGAAAAAGCATGAACAATAGATGCAACAGGAGGGGAGCCTGGGTGGGTCCGTTGGACCAGCATGCAACTCTTGATCTCGGGGTCAGGGGTTTGAGCCCCATGTTCGGAGTAGAGATTTCTTAAAAAAAAAAATAAACTTAGAAAAAAAATAAATACAATGCAGAATATTGCATGGTGGTAAGTGTTAAAGAGAAAAAGCAAAGCAAGAAAGAGGAATAGGACCTATGGAGGGTATGTCGGTCGGAATGGCTTAGGTTATCTGCAGAAACAGAACCCCCTCCCACCCCGAATCCAGTGGCTTTTAACAGCAGAGCGCAATTTGGACCCCACTCCAAGCCTTCGTCATTCAAGGCCCCAGGCTGCCAGGCTCCGTGGCAGAGCAGAAGAGAGGCTCCTGCACTAGAATGTTCATGTCTCACCTGTCACTTCTACTCACTGCTCTTGAGCGAGACGAGTCACATGGCCCCACTCAGTGTCACTAGGACCAGTAATGACAGTCCTGCCCAGCCTCGCAAGTAGGGCCCAGTGTACTGACCACCGTTGTGGGAGTGCTGTTTGTGCCTGGGGTAGGACAGTTAGGGGAGACATCAGCATGTGGAACACATGTATGAGGAGCTGACAGAGGGGTAGAAAGGAGGTAAGTGGCAGTGGAAGTGGAGGGGCACACCAGGAAAACGCTAGGCATGGCTTTGAACAGGAAGCTGCCTATGTGTCCAGAGGCCAGACTGGAGGCTGGATGTTAGGAACAGAGCAGGCAAGAAGGAGAGGAGGTAGGGCCAGTACCGTGGCCCCGGGGGCTCATATCCAGGAGGTAGCAGTGGAGGAGAGAAGGGCCGATCCAGACACACTCTGAAGTAAAGCAAGAGGACTTGCTGAGGGCCGAGGTGTGGCACTGGGGACAGAGAGAGGCAGGCTGACACCAGGAAGGACATTGCCCTCAGCAAAAGGTGGGAAAGGATGCAGGTGGAATGACTGGGAGTGGGCAGGAGGCAGAAGTGGCTTGGCATCCTCTGGGGAAATGTCACCTAGCCGTGGGTGGGCAGGCTGGAGCCTGGGGAGAGGTCTGGCATGGAGGGCTCCTTTGGAGCCCCAGCTTGCCCTGTCCTGTGGACCCCTTGCTGCCTCCTGGCTCAGGACAGCCTGGCCCTGGGCCCAGCCTGCCCCAGGCCCCACACCACCATCTTGCTGGTTCTGCCCGCTGGGGTGGGGGCCCTTTGTGTGAGCTGCACAAGGGACAGCAATGTGGGCTGAGGTAGCTGCAGGATCTTGTGCTGACCTGGCTGCTACATGAATCAGGGACTGGCCAAGGGCAGGAGTACTGGGGACAGCACTGGCTGCAGGTCCTGTATCCACTAAGCACCGGACTGTAGTGGTACAGTCTTTAAGGGCTAAGCAGTATGGCAGGCTGCTTGGGGGTGAGAGTCCCATGATGCTTTGGAACGGGTAGGGTTTGATACGGAAATGACATGGCCTACGTTGGAGCTGGGGTACCTCTGGAAGCTGCCTGAACCCACCGTACCTCTGGGCTTCTGTGCCCTGCCCCCCTTCAGGGAGCCACTGGTGAGTGACCCGAGGAGGGCTGGGTCTGTCAGGACTGCTGTCTCCTTGCTATTCCTTCTCCTAACCTACTGGAAAACCCCTCGTCATCCTTGGAGGTTCATCTAAAAATCGCCACTTCCAGGAAGCCCTCCTTGACTTCTTCCTACCATTAGTCCCCCTCCCTGTGTTTCCTCAGCATTCAGCGCAGACTCTGGTCCTGAGTTGTTTGCCCTGCGCTGTGGCAGATACTGAGGTCTGTGGGTTCTTCCATTTCCAAGTGTGTGGCACAGGTCCGTAGGGGCTCGTGGATGTTGGCTGACTAAGTGAGGGAAGGAAGGAAGGAAGAAACAAACATGAGGAATGAAAGGACCCATGGAGACTGCTTTGTCCTGCCTCCTTGTTTTACACATGGGGACCCTGAGGCCCGCAGTAACCTGGCTTGAGTTCAGCTAGGAGGTCAGGGGCAGAAGTGGCTCCCAAACCAGGATGCCTCCACCATGCCAGGTCCTAGGCTGGCTGGGTCCCTGAGGGTTCCAGGACAATGAGGGGGGTCCCAGAGGAGGACAGGTTGGGGGGCCCTTGGGTGAGCAGTCAGGTGGGAGCATATGCATGAAGGTACCAGAGTTTCAGGGACTCAGGAGAAAGAGGGCTGCCAGGGACCTTTACTGTGGTTCTTTGCCTTCTCTGCTCAAAAGTCCTGGGGCTTGCAAGGACTCTGGCCCTGCGGCCTCCTGTCACACGTGGGGTTTCTCTGGCAAGCCCATTGTCCTGCACCTCAGCCTCCAGTGGAATAATCCCGCCCTCGCCATCCTGTTCATACCCGCCCGCCTGACCAGGGGCCAAGCCCACGGCATTTCCCAAATGTCAGTGTGGCTGCCACACCAGCCGCCCCCTGCCTGAGGTGGGGCTGGCGAGTGTGAGTCAGAGGACCCCCAGGGCCAGCTTCTGGGTCTCCCTTAACCCTTAAGAGGTCGCTGTGCCAGTAAGACACGTGGAAACCGGTTCTCCAAGGCCAAAGGCTGTGGCAGCACCAGGAGCAGGAGGAGCTGACCTTTATTCTGGGGCTAACTGATCCCAGAGCCTGGCCTTCCTGTGAGCATGAGAGCCATGAGCAATGTCCTTAGAAGAGGGCTGGCAAGTTCCTAGAAGAGGCTGGAAACTGGCAGTGCCTGGCCCAGAGGGCACAATGGTGTGGGATTACGGGTGTGTGGTCAGGAAAGCATGCTGTGGGCCAGGTGGCTGACAGAGGTGGCTGACCTGCATGGATGTTGTGTCCCTGGCTAAAGGCTGGGACACCTGCAGGGCTGGGAGGCCCCAGGGCACAGGCTCATGCACACCTCTCCCTATTCCTGCCGCTCAAGTGAGCGTCACAGCCCCTGCTCCACATGGACTGAGTGGGGATATCTTTGGGGACAGGGACACCTGTACCTGTACCTAAGGGAGGTAGATAGGTAAGCTATTCATTTTTTAAAAATGTTTGTTAAATAATTGATAAGTGAACTCTCTCTTACTAGTTTGAACAGATTTTCAGTGTGGCTTCTAGAAAGCCTCAGAAATTAATCAGATTATCTGCACATAAGGAACATTGTAGCTCTTCATTTCTAATGTATCTTTTATTTATTTTCTTATCATATTGTGTTTTCTAAAAGGGGTAAAGTGACATTTAATAACAGTCGTCCTTGGCTCGATCTTCATTTTAATGAGGAGGCCTCTAATGTTGTACTAAGGCCAAAATTGGCTCTAAATTCCAATAGATACTCTTCGTCATGAACAGAATACTCTTCTCTTTCATTAATTGCCCAGAGAGTCCACCAAGAATGGATATTAAATTTCATTGAAAGCTTTCCTATATCTAGCAAGATCATCAAATTCCTTTCCTCCTTGGACCTATTAATGTGTTGACTTATTAGCTTTCCTGAGCTAAATCATCCTCATGTTTCTGGAATAAATCCCACTGGGTCAGACTCAATTGTGCTTTAAAATGCTTCTGGGTTCATTCTACTGATAAGTTGCTTAGGGTACTTTTCATCTATATTCATAAGTAAGAATTTATCTGTACTTTTTATTAGGGGACAGATTTGTCACATTTATAAATCATAGTTATGTCAGCTTTGTAAAATGAATAGGAAGGGTTTTCAATATGAATTGCATAGTTGAGATAGTTTAAATATCATATAAAATTATCTTATTCTCTGAGGCCTAAGATAATTCATTTTAGAAACTGTCTCAGCCAGGAGTTGGTTTAATTTTTCCCTACGGTTTGGTTGGCTGTCAACTTACTTTAATTTGCACTATGGTTATTGGTCTTTTGGGGTTTTAAGCATTTTCGTCTATTTTGGTTATTTATATTTTCTAAATAATATCCCTGTTCAAAATGCTTTCAGATCTTTTAGCATAAATTTGTGTAGTTGATTCTTTTAAAGTTTCTTCTCCATATCTGAGGCTAGATTCCCTTTTTCATTTCTATTAGCTGTATTTTTGCATCTCCTCCCTCCCACCATCTTCCCGCCCTTACATTCCCTCCCTTCCATCCTCCTGCTTTCCTTCCTCTTTCTTCTATCCTTTTGTTGATTAGAACTGCCAGAAGTTTATCTTTCTGTTTTGTGTTTTCAAAAGAAAATCAGCCCTTGATTTTAATCGACAAATTCTACTCTCTATTTCATTAAATACACTAATTTATCTTTCAGTAGTTTGCTTTGCTATGGGTCTGTTTTGTTTGGAAACTCTTTTTAGCTTTTTGAGTCAGTGCTGAGTTCATTTCCATTTTTTTGTTTACTTAAAATATATCGAAGTCTATGAATGTTTCTCTGAGAACAGCTTTGGCCATATCGAATTTCCTAAGAAGTTTTCTTATAAGGGTTATTTCTCTGATGTGTCTGTAATTGGAGTTTTAATTGCCTCTTTAACACAGATATGATTTAGGGAAGTTTTTTTTTTTTTTAGGGAAGTTTTTTAAATCAAGTGGGTAGAGTTTTTTGGTTCATTGTTTTTGATTAATATCCAGCTGTTGTGTTAAGTTGTGTCCACAATGTTTGGTCACCTGCGTGTTTCTGTTTGGGGACTCTTATGGGGTTTCACTGGTGATAGGATGTGTGAACAATGCAGGTGAATATTCTGGATGGAAGAATATGGCTTTTGGTTTTGACAGCACGGTTTCCATGTACTGTCTCTTCATGCTTCCGTGCTCCTGGGTCAAGGGAATGCATTGCACTACTTGCACTACTTTCATTCCTTTCCACCCCTCGTCTCTGGGTATCCCCCACTTGTCAGAAATTGTAGGAGGTTCTAGTAGTTGTTCTGCTGTCTGGTCCATGAAGGGGAGCTCACTGCATTGTGCTTGGGCTTGGACCGGTGACCCATTTTATGGGCACAGCAGGGCAGACATAGTCTCCTGTTCACTTTTCCCTTTCAGCCCTTGGCAGAAAGAACCAGCCTGCAGTCAGGAGACGTGGCTAGGCCCCCAGTGACCTCAGGCTATCCTTAGCCTCCTGGTCTGTACCTCATTTGGAAAGTGGTTAGTAATGTCTTAGAGGGTGCTGTGGAGAGATGCAGGATGGCCCAGCAGTGGGGAAGCTCTCTGTGAAAGCGCTATTTCTGGAAGGTCCTGAATCCCTCCCAGCAAGGGATTTCTTAAGGACACATGCATGGCTGGCCCTGGGACCCTGGCCTGACCGCCCCCCCCCCACCCCCAGATCCAGCCCCAGCCCCAGCACAGTGCTCATCAGGGCCCTCTCTGCATACTCCAAGCAGGGAGCTCCATGTGGGCCAGGCTGAGTCCATCCCACAGGGTTCCTGCTGCCTCCTGCCTGCCTTTGTCTTGTACCTGCTTGCCATTCTCCTGAGTCCGTGCTCGTGGTTCTAGATCGTGGTGGTCATGCTCACCAGGCTTTATATCTCAGCCCCCACTTTGGAGCTTGTAAGATCTGGTTTGATGACATAGCCCTTTCAGCCTTTGTTCCTTCCTCTGGAAAATGGGATGACAGCACGTGTAGTGCCTTGTGTGGGGAAGTGCGTTGCCCTTGGGAGGGATGGAGGCAGTTGTGCCCTTGGTATTCCTGGGGGCTGGCCAGGTTCTGGGCCAGGGGACATAGCAAGTGTGTATAAGGGAGCGTCCATGAGAAGTGGCACAGGGAGTGGGAAACTTTTTGCTGGAGGATCAAGATGTGTGTCTTGGTCCTTTTGAGAGGCTGTGGCCAGCAGATAAGGCCATGGCTCTCTGGGCCCAGCAGGGAGCTGGGAGACCCCCCCCACCTTCCACCCTGAGGCCAGTACACAGAACCCTCCAGCTCCCGCAGCACAGAGGGATCCCAGGGGTACCACTCAGGGGCGTCTGCCAGGGGGATGACAATTCAGGTAAAGGAAATTGATTTTTATTTGTTTTTAAACACAAAGGAAAGTCGTTGCTCAGCCTAATTAGATGTCATTTAAAAATAAAGGAGCTGTGCGTTCTTATTTTTCCTTACCCCAGCAACCCCAGGCAGCCTCGGAGGTGGAGACTGACACTCACTCCTGGAAAGGTCTGGGCCGCGGCCTGTCCCCCACCCCACCATCCACACTGAGGGACCCAGCCTCCCTGCCCCTCAAGGACCCTCAGCTCTGATGCAGTCCCCTCACTGTTACCCTCCTGGAACTTGGGCTCTTCCTACTTGATGGGTGGAGCCCTAGTGTGTGGCAGGCTCTGAGTAGGAGCCCCTTAGGTGGGACCCTAGAGGAGGGAGTTCAGTAGACATGTGCAACTGTGCCCTGCTCCCCTAAGGAGCGCCTTGAGAGGACACCCAGAGATGACAGGACTGGCTCCCAAGTTGATCTCAGTTTGTTCACTCTCCTGTCCCAGCCTGCACCCGGCTCAGCCTCGGGAGTCCAAGCTGCCCGTGTGCAAGGGTGCCGGGGTGACCGCTATGGAATCCAGTGGAGTGGGCCCAAAGGGGAAGGAGGTCAGAGGAGAAGGGGCTGGGGATGGGGAGGCCCCAGGCATCTGCCCCCGGCCCTGAGGGCCCTGAGTGGCCCGGGTGGGAGGCCAGCATGCCAGCCAGCCGCCCTGTAGGAAAGGGCAGGGATTCTCTGAAATCCTACCTGCTCTGTCCCTGGGCCTCTCAAGGCTCAATAATGGGATGGTTATTGGTGGACAATGACATTTTGTCCCCTAAGTGGCCAACAGAAGAAGCTGACTGGACAGAAAGGGAAAAAAGAAGGAGGGGAAAAAACGAGGGAAAAAGCCGGGCTCGGCAGAATTTGTATTTAGGAGTGTGAAGAGGAGATGGCAAGATTCCTTCACTCAATTCAAATAGTATTTGGTGCTAGGAAGGAATTCAGAAGGGGAAAAAATTAGAACGTGCATCTGTAACAAGCCTTTAATTATCAGCATCGCCCCTAGGCCGGGCCTTTGTGGAGGCCGTGCCCCGCGAGGTGTTGGCTGGCTCTCGTTCCCATGGCAGCCGCCTCCTGGCTGGAGTCCGGCTGCAGCCCTCCGCCAGGCCCCAGGACGGCCCCGCCAGGTCTGCAGGGGCCAGGAAGGTAAGCTGGGTTCATGTAAAAGATTGTCCCCCCTTGCCAGACAGGTGGGAGTGGCAGGGGGCTCCCGAGGCCCAGCCTGCAGAGATAGGACCGGCCAGGTCCTCCCAAGGACCTCCCTGCTGGAAAGTCCATGGTGGTGCAGAGGGAGGGAGGGCTGAGGACCCGTGCACAGGGGTGTGTCACCCCTGCCAGTCCCCACCTGGGGCGGGGGCCATGCAGCCACCCCAAGGCCAGAGCCAGCTCTGAGCTTGCCAGGTCAGTGGATCTGTTCACCTGGAAGCAGGAAGTAACTTCTGTCCACTTTCTCCGGTGGCCAGGAGGGGCCCGCTGCTGTCCTGGGCATGGGAAGGTGAAGGGACCCCAGAGGTGGTGTCAGGGAGAGGACAGCACCAGCCCCCATAATCTGTGTCTAGGAAGGCAGCAGGTAACTTTGATGACAAGTCCACCCAATTCAGCAGGTACTGCACACGACCTGAGCGAGGTGGTCTCGTGGCGTGCTTACTGCCGCCCATGAAACGGGTACTGGAGCTGCTGGTTTTTCACAGAGGACAGTGTGGCCCCAGCTCGTGGAGTGGTCAGACCTCACTGCCAGTCCGCGGGATACCCAGCTCCTGCTTGCAGCCAGACCCCAAATACTTGCAGCACGTGGCCCCAGCAGACAGGACCAGGTTCTCTGGCGCTTTAGGGAGACACGTTTTAGCTCAGAGTTAGGAATATCTGAGAGCTGGGGTTTGGGGAAGGGGAGAACAGCTCCCAGGGAGGGAGGTTCCTGCCTTCAGGGTGTCTGAATTCAGGCAGGGGGCTGCTTGTGGCCTTCTGCTGTTGGGAGTGGTCCTCTGTTCCTGGGGGGAGCAGCTGGAGGCGGATGGGCAGCAGGCCCAGAGGGAGCTGCTCCCCAGTGGCCCAGGATCCAGCCCCCTGAGCCAGATGGCAGGCCTGGGGCCACTGTGGGGGCCGGGGCAACGTAAGGCTTGCAGGATCTTGGCTCCTGGGAGCTCTTGTACCCGCCAGAGTCTACGGGAATGACTGGGAGCTAAGCAAGCAGACTCTCAAGCAGGAGTTACCTGTGCCCTTTGCAGATGGGGCCCCAAGAGGTGGGCACAGGCAGGTCACTGGGTGGTCTGCCCGAAGAGCTGCCAGCGCCACCTGGCCCCAAGTGGGGATGGAGGCCACCTGAGAGGGTTCGAATGCCCAGTGCGGGGAAGCAGCCTGACCTCTAAGGACCTGGAGAGGGAAGGAGAGGCAAAGGCGGGAGGGACACGGAGCCTGTCATGAATGACAGGTGTATTAGAGAGTTGGGCAGAGGTGGAAGGACAAGAGAGCACAGGTGGCTGTCCTTGGGGCGGCTAATCCTCCTCCCTCTGTCTCCCTTCAGACCCCCCTAACCCTGCCTCTCCCCACTCCCTGGCTGTGGGCACTGTGTCCCCAGGGCCGGGCTGCCAGCAGTCCCCACCTCCCCCAGCCCCTCGCCAGCCCAAGGGTCTGGCACAGTGCTGCTCCCAGCTAGGCTGGGCTCTCTGGCTTGGATTTTCTGCCAGTTAGTGGGATCCGGGGTTGGGGGAGCCCTCCAGATCTCTCCTGCTCTCCTGGCATCCTGCAATGAAGATTGGACTGCGGAGCCATGGTTCGGTGGCTTTTGTGTCCACCGGGGCCTCCAGCTTTTGCTGCCATTTTCTGGTCTGTGGAACGAGTTGGGAAACAGCAGGGTCACAGGATAGGGGACATTAAGTGGGGTTATGGGGGAACTAAGGCGGCCCTGTCTCTGCCACCGGACCTGTCTTGCTTGGGAGCTGAGGCCTTGGTCTGGCCTTGTGCTTCGTGGTGGGAGGGTGTGCATTTCAACACGCATTTCATCTACAGGCTGGATTTGTCTTGCAACCTCCTGCTTACATTTCTCTGCTGTGTAAAGGGGGGGTTCCCCTCAGCCAATTCCTCTCCCCAGTCTGTACCCCATGGGGGTCACCTTCAGATCCCAGGAGAGCTTGCTGGTAGGGGTGATTTGTCCTGGACAAATGCCAGAAGAGTCTCCCATGTAGGCAGGGGAGGAAGGCAGGGAGGACACCCTGCTGGCGGCAGCCCAGTGTGGACTCACATTTTTTTTTTTTAAAGATTTTATTTATTTATTTGTCAATGAGAGGGAGAGAGAGATAGAGAGAGAGAACGCATGCACGCAAGCAGGCAGAGTGGCAGGCAGAGGCCGAGAGAGAAGCAAGCTCCCTGCCCAGGAAGGAGCCCTGTGCGGGACTCGATCCTAGGACCCTGGGATCATGACCCGAGCCGAAGGCAGCGGCTTAACTGACTAAGCCACCCAGGTGTCTCCATAGAGCCACATTTAATGGGGCTGAAAGAGAATCAGGAAATATTTGTTTGGAAGAGAGCAAGCAAGACATGCTTCAGGGAAGATTTCCAGGGAACCAGTGGGATGGAAGGCTCGTAGGTCTTGGGGCCCGGAGACCTTGGCACTAGCCCTTCCCTCTCCACTTCCTTTTCTAGAAGCCTCCGTTAGAGGCCAGTCTCTCAACCTGGTTAGGTCCCCATCTGCTCTCTCCCCACACTCTGTCCCTGTCAGACCCCTGACAGCTCACCCATATATGTGGATGGTCAGGCACGGTGGCCACAGTCTGCTCCAGTGCGGGCCCCGTGGGCACCCCTGAGGGCACAGAGAGCCTTGTTTCCTTCCTTGGTGGATCCCCAGGGTCTAGGCAGGTTTTTGGTAACATTTGTAGATGGATGGTTGGATGGATGAATGGATGGGCAAGGAGAGGGTTCTGTGAGACACCCCACCTCCTCACAGGGCAAATGATTTTAGAGAAGCAGACAACCCTAGAAGGGTGATGGGGGCCGTGGTGCTCCTGGCCTAACCTTGGCTGCCCCACATTCCCCAGCAGGGCTGGGGCTCTATGTGTCTCTGGCCCTGGTCCAAGTAGCCAGCAAGATTTTCTCCCCAGTTGCGGCCTCTGAGTGCGAATGGGGCTCCCGCTTGCTCCCACCAAGGCTGGATTTTTCTGGAACTGGGATGCAACCCAAGCTAGCTCACTGGATGCACTTATTCTGAAATCTCTGCCAAAGGATGCCCTCTCGGTTAAGTGGCCCACTGGGGTGGGGTCACAGGGCTGGTACCCAGCTCCCTCCAGGAGCACTTTCTCTCTCTCCCTCCCTCCTCCCCTCCTCTGTCTCTCTGTCTCTCTTTCTCCTCCAGCCAAAAGAGGGGAGACTGGCAAGATGTGTAATTTTCAGTTGCTAATTGTGATGCCCTGCAGCTTGCTGAGCTAAAAATAGTCTTCGTTTTTGTGGAGTAGGTTAAAAAATAGAAGCCCACGTGCTGCCTCCGAAAGAAGCATCCCTGGCGAAGCCTGGCATGGGTGAGGACGGCGGGGCCTCTTCTGCCCCCTGGTATGCCCCTGGGGACTCATGCCGGCTGGGCCCCGAAGGCCATTTTTGTCCCCATTTTCCAGGAAGCTGGGATTCTTAACCTCGCATCAGTGGAGGAACTTCTGCTACCCCATCAGTCCCTGGAATTATATGCAGAATGCCGTCGGAGTGGGCCTTCATCCACATGTCCAGGGCGAGGGCCTCAGCCTTCACCCAATGCTCAGGGGGTCCTGTCCCAGTCAGGGCCACTGATGAGCAGAAATGACAGTCCTGAGAAGGAGCAGGGCTATGGGGCAGACGTAGTCACTACCACCTACCAGTACACAGGTGTTCTTTTTTTTTTTTTTTTTTTTTAAAGATTTTATTTATTTATTTGACAGACAGAGATCACAAGTAGGCAGAGAGGCAGGCAGAGAGGAGGAAGCAGGCTCCCTGCTGAGCAGAGAGCCCGATGCGGGGCTCTATCCCAGGACCCTGGGATCATGACCTGAGCTGAAGGCAGAGGCTTTAACCCACTGAGCCACCCAGGCGCCCCTACACAGGTGTTCTTATCTGAAACGTGGGTGTCTCTGTGCCACCCCCTGGGTTAGGGAGCATTGCAGCAAGTGTGAGATGTGTGATGCCCAGCCTATGGCTGGGTTCCAACTCCTGATGACAAACACTCGAAGATTAGTTAAAGGAAAGCTTATCCCTGCTTCTGTGTGTCTCAGAAATTTCCAGAACTGCAGACTCCACCATCTGGAAGGAGTCCTAAAATTCTGACTGCTCCGGGAACCTACCCCAGTCCGCCCCTTCAGAGTCAAATGGAGGCCTGACACTACTTTTGTCCTGCTGTGCAGGGGACGGTCCCTTCCATGGGCTCTTGTCCCCACTCTTGGCTGGGGCAGAGTTGGCTCTGGCTGAGGTCAGCCAGTTATCTTTCGTGTTCCTCCATTAGTTCCTCTGGGGCTGAAGGAAGTGCTTGCTTCCTGCAGATGCCCTGGGTTGGGGTGGAGTCCCAGGACAGGCCTTGGGAGACAGAGCTGGTGTGGGAAGCTCAGTGTTGGGGTGGGCAGCTCAGTGTAGGGGTGGGCCACGGCCCCTCCCGGGATGAGGCTCCTCCCACATCTGGCTGCTCTGAGTAAAGCCACTGGGGGGTGTGGGCCAGCAGTGAACTGGAGGCTCCCTCTAGGGCTGGGAGGCCGGAGATGAGGGCAGGTTCGGGTGGGCACATGGCCATCTCCAGGAAGGTGGATGGGGCTGCCCGGACAGCTGTGAACACAGATGGCTCAGTGCAGGGATACCACAGTGACTGGATGTTTCTTTAGAGTCAGGATCCTTTATAGAGTCTTTCTCTAGAGTCAGGGTCCTCCCCGAGTATGTTCCAGTAAACTGATGACGTCAGCTCCTCCGCTGTGGGAGTGTTTTACAAGCCCGTTGGGCAGTGTCAGGCTTCCCCCAGCCTTGCTGGGGAGCTCAGTACAGGAAGGAGGAAAAGCCCGCGGGTGGGAGGGTGACCCTTACCGACGCCTGGGTGGACATGGGTGTATGGGACATGCAGTGTGGGGCCCACCCGGCTGCCCACAGCAGGCTCTGGCTCTTGTAGTGAGGCCCTGACCCAGAAAGATCTGGGCCTCCATCAGAGCTGCAGCTCCCAGAGGCCTGGGGGGCTCTGGGGGAGACGGCAATGGGGTGTGGTGTCTGTGAAGGCCATCTTGGGCCCCGCTGGAGTTTGCAAGTAGGACTGTGCTCCAGGTCACAGAAGGTGCACACAGGTACGCGGGCATGCCTGTCCCTTCCAGGGCGCGTGTGGCCAGATGCAGATGCCCCCCTGTGTGTTTTGCAGCCTGAGGGAGGGGCATGGGCCCTGCAGGGCCCGTGTGTAAGTGCCCCATCAGGAAACACCATGGCAGTGAGTGGCAATTACATCTCTAGCTGAGCTTTCTTAAAGAGGCTGCAAGAGGGAATTTGATTCATAATCTACAGAAATCTCCTAAAAACCCTCTTTCCCCATCTCTACCAGGTCTCTTGGGGACACTGGGGCTGCTTGGGTTCTCACCCCTCAGTCTCCCCAAGTCTCTGAGACTGCCCCCACCCACTGTGCTGCCCTCTTCTCCACCCCACCCCACCCTCGGGGCCCTCTGCCCATGCTCTCGATGCTTTTGTCAGGGTGTGTGTGCGTGTGAGCGTGCAAGAGGTGGGGCAGCTGCGGGTACCCAGAAGTGAAGTACTTTGGCTGAGTCAGCTGAATGGGGCCTTGGGTCTGAGTTGCACGGATGCAGAGCTCCAGACCGTCCCCAGCGGGAAGCCCCCCAGCATCCACGACCAGGTGCAGGCAGTCCTTCGGCCGAGCAGAGCCCAGAGAACGGGGTTTACCTTCTGTGCTGCGATGGCCTGGTTCTGCCTATGAGCCCTTGTTCTGCACCAGAAACCTCCTGCATGCCCATTCCGCTGTGAAGTTCAGGGACCAGTGCCCTGACCCATAAGCTCAGCCATCAGCACGTGCCTATTGTAGTCCTGGCCAGGGGGACAGAAACAAGACAGATGGATGCTCTTCTCTGAGCCCAGCTTCCCCAGAGACTGGAGCCTGAGCCAAAACTTCTATGCCAGCACGTACTAGGGAGTGTGGTCCCAGGGAAGCAGGAGGGAAGGAGCGGGGAGCGCATGGACACGCGGGATGCCTTCTGAAAGGAGTCCATCTCACTGGATGTCTTTGGAGAGGCTCTGTAAAACTTGTGTGTCTCCAACAGTCCCTCTGGACTGAGGAAGGGGAATTGACTCTGCCTCCCATGTCCCGTTGATCTGAGTTCACCCCTGGGGTGTAAGCTGGTCCCCACTGAATTCTGGGTTGTGCGTGGGGCCGGGACGGATGTGCAGAATGTGGCCTTAATAAGAACTTGCAGCTGAGGGCAAGAGGCATGTGGCCTGCTGAGGGTGTGAGGCCCTGGGCCAGGGGCTGGAGATTCGGAGTGGTGGCAGCCAGTACTGGCCACTCGGTGTCACTGAGGCCAGGCACAGAGACGGCGGCCCATGGTGGCATCTAGCTCCACTCCTGGCAGTGCTGGCTTCCATTTTCTCGTCCAGCCCTCACCACCACCCTGCCAGGCAAGTGGGGCAAGAAGCTGTCTCCCCAGCTGACAGCCGAGGAAGCGAGTCTCTGAGCAGCTCACAGTCTTCCCCGTTGTCCTCTAGCCGGTGTGTGTCTCCTGACGCCGTTCTGGACTCTCCCACTGAAGTTCCAGACCCGAAGCCCCATGAAAGGACCTGGGCGGGTAGGTGTGGGTGGGTAGTCACAGGTCGGGGTGTAGACAAGGAGCACTCAAGGAATGGAGTTGAAGGTCATGTCCCTTATTGGACTATGGAGGGGGAGCAGGAGTGAGCCCTGGAGCATGGGTAGCTGCAGGACCCCCCTGTAGCCACTTCTTGTTCTGGGGAGCAGCAGCAGACATGCCAGATGGAGCGGAGTGGTGGGGGAGCCCCGGGAAGGTGCAGAAAGATGCAGAGGTCAAAGGCGAAGCCTCCTGGACACTACAGAGGGTCGTGAGGACTTCGCCTCGGCCAGGCCGGCCCTCCCTGCCTGCCCCCATCCCACGCCGGGTGCCACGGTTCCACTCTGCAGGGCAGGAGCAGTGCCCTGCCTCCCCCCATCCCCTGCACCCCTGCACCCGGCTCCCCGGCTGTCTTTGAGACTTGGGGCCCAGGTGCAGGCAGCACTACCTCCATAGATGCCCCCGGAGAGCAAGTAAAGTAAGAAAAGCATGCTCGAGCCAGGCAAGCACTGGGCCATGGCTGCTGCCCCTACCCTTGGGCCAGGTCTCTCCCGCCTGCACCTGGGACCAGCCCCAGGGCTGCCCCTGCACCCACCTGGGACGTGGTGAATCACTGTCACCTGCCTGTGGGCCGAGTGTGTCTATAACTGGAGGGCGCTTGCCTTCCAGCCTGGGCCTGAGAGGAGGAAGAGCTGCAAGGAGGCAGAGCGGGGTTGGGGGGTGGGCGTGAGTCGGTCTCCCCCTCCCAGCAACAGGCTGCTGCTTTGTGCGGGCCCGGGGGTGCGGGCTCCAGCCTCGGACCCTGAGGAAGGGGCGTGGAAGGCTGGCCCACCCTGGCTCCGTCCTCTCCTGAGTTGGGCCTGGCCTCTGGAGTCTTCCCGAGCTCTCCCCACAGTGTCCGCGGCCTCCCGTTGTGTCTGGGTGCAGCCGAGGGCAGCCGAGGGGAGCGAGAGGCTCCCTGTACCCCCTGCTCCCATTTTCATCTGGAAGAACCCCCCCCCCAAACTGCCCTGGCCCGGCAGCAACCCCAGCCAGGTAAGTCAGGATTGCTGGGCGGCGGGGTGGGCAGGGGGTTTGCGTGAAACTCTGGGTGCTTCTGGCTCAGGCCGCAGGGCTGATCCCGGGGAGGCAGACTCTCCTCCCCACACGCAAACACTCTCCAAGGCGTCAGGCTGGGGCTGGAACTCGTGCTGTGTTTTCACGGGGCGCGGGGCGCAGGTGCTGCTGGGTGGACCTTGCTTGGAGCCCAGCTGCTTTTGGAGAGGATCGAGAACTCCCGAGAACGGGCGGGTTCCGGCTCTGGACTGCCCACGAGTTCCCTGGTGGTGCTGCTGTCCTGGTCGGGCACCGCCCAGGCCTGAGAGTGTTCGTGCAGAGTTGGGCTCTCTGAGGCCTCTGGGGTCCTGCGTGTCTAGAACAATCGGCGCTTGTGTGTCCTGGGCAGCCCGTGTGGGGTGCCGAGCAGGCACATCTGTGGGAGTTGGCTCCTCTGGGGTGGGGAGGGGAGAGCATGTCTCGTGTACAGCACTTTCCACAAGTGCCCGTTGCATCCTCCCAGCAAGTCTCGGACTGTAGCACACCCTGTGCCCATTCCATGGGTAGGGAAATGAAGGCTCTGAGAGGTTGAGGATCCTGACAGAGATTTGAGTGGCCAGGCCAAGGTCAGGGTCAGGTCTCCTGTGCTGCCTTTGTGGCCATCCTGGCACTGCCACCATCTAGCTGCATGATCTGGGCCAGTTACTTCATCCCTCTGTGCCTTGTCCTCATCTGCAGCATGAGGAGAATAATGGGTTTTGTGAGGGTTCTTATGAGGATTAATGAGATGACTCGGTGCTAACATTGTTGTCATTGACGGCTCTTGGACATACTCAGTCTGGGCTTTGTTTCTTATTATGATAGTGCTTTTGCTTTGACTCCCCTGCCCAACACAGGAGCCCAGATCCTGGGGGTGCCACTTAGAGGGGCACTTCCTTGAGAAGGGGGCCAGTCGGGGACGATGGACACACAGGAGTATGGCCACTGATGGCAGTTCCTGCTCTGCTGGGAAGGGAGGGCAGGATGCCATGTGCAAGAACAGAGGGGGCCACGGGGCCAGGTGGGGTGACCAGCGGAAATGTCGGGCAGGTAGAGGGCTTGGCAGGGGTTGTCCTCATCCCCACTCAATGGCTGTGGAAATTGAGGCGGGTTAGACTTGGCCAGGGGCAAGGAGCTGGCTGTTGCAGAGTGGGATTCAAACCTGAGGGTGCTCTCTTTGCCCACTTGGCGCTGCACCTGGAGAACCTTCAGTGCTCATGCTGGGGTGGGGGCTCTGTTAGGGGCTGAGTGGCCCCCGGGACCCCTGAGCTCAGGACACAGGGAGGGGAGAGAGGAGGACATGTAGGCAGGGAGCATCCCCGGTTGGTCCCTGGGCAGGGGAGATGCAGGGGTGGACCCTACAGCTCCCTGTTATCTGAGTGGGTTCCAGACCCTTGCTTCAAAGTCTGCCTTCTCAGGGGACCCGTGGTGGTGCCTGTGGCTCCATCCACAGGCCCAGCCCTGCACTTCAGACTCTCTAACGTGGCTTTATAAAAAGGGCTGATTTCCAAACTCAACCTCTTTGCAGTAAAGAAAACGAAGTTACTTTAAAAATGACAAAATGGATGTACCATTTAGAAAAGTTACCAAATAGCTTACAAATGTGTAGAATGGAAAGTGAAAGTCTCCTTCTCCAGCTCTCTTGCAGTAAACTCTGTAACTGGTCTGTGGTGGTGGATGGCCACGTGTTTCTGTGCGTTTACGTAAACTCATGTTGATGTCATTGAAAAATGGGCAATACAGGATCTCACACAGTTGGGAAGTTCAGTTATGGGGTCCTGAGCCCAGCTGCTGAAGGAAGGGCCACCACCCTGAGCCAAAGGGATGGGCCTTTCCTGGTAGCTCCTTCCGTGGCTTGCTGGTCTGGTCTGGTCTGGGCTGGGGATGGGTGGGGTGCCCTGGAGGACTGAGACCCCCATGAGGCTGAGGATCCTTGGGGGAGGAGCAGGGTGAGGACTCCTGGGCCATGGGCAGGGGGCTGCCTAAGACACATGGATTTGGGCAGCCTCAGGAGCCCCCCCGCAGATGGCTTGCTAAGGCACAGATCAAGGACCGGGCCTGCGTTTCTGACTTGGCCGGTCTGGGGCAGGGCCAAAGAATGCGCATTCCGATGTGTGTTGAGGGGTGTGTTCTGTGAGTCTGAAGCCGTGTCCCCAGGTGGGGCAGCTGAGCCTAGGGACCAAGAGCATTTCAATCCCTCGGGCTTTCCCTGAGCTCTTACTCTCCTTCCAGAAGATTTTTTGAGAATTCTAAGGCACCCTTCAGGTGTTTGGCCTTAGCCTACGTTATTTGGGTTGAGTGCCCTTTGTCCCCTCATGTGAGGCTCAGCTGATGGGCTGTGGGCTGGGAGTCGGATCTCCTTGTGTGGACCTTGGAGCACACTGGCCCTGGGCTGTATCATGATGAGAATAATCATGACTACCATTTGCTCGCACAGTGGGGAAACTGAGGCCACACTGGCTCAGAAGCTTGCCCCAGTTTGGGTTAGAAAGCAGGCCAGGGCTGGAGCAGCAGCAGCAGCTGCAGCAGCGGTGAGCGCCGGGAAGCCCACGGAGGGTGTATGGGGAGGCAGCCTCCAGTGCTCTGGAGGTGGGGCCGCGTAGCTGCCTGGAGAGGCGGGGGCGGGGCCGTGGGCCTGCTGGCTGGTGTTCACCAGACATGGGAGCCAGCACAGGAAGGTGCCCGTTCGTCCACTCCTGCCCTCTACGTGGGGTGAGGGTGGGACAAGCCAGTAGCACAGGCCGCTCAGCTGCAGGAGGGAGAGAACTCCTGGGGCACCAGCTTTTGAGGCCTCATGGCCAGTGTGCCTCACTGATCCGCATGCGGTACCTCCCAGGCACAGCTGCCCTGGGCAATGGGAAACTGAGGCCCGAGAGGGCTGCAGACTCTCCTAGGCCTCAGGAAGACTTCCTCTAGAGGCTCTGCTGCAGTGGGAGGTGGGAACCTTCATCCTCCTGGTCATGCTGGGCCACTGTGGGCAGCCCCAGCTTGGGGGGCCACTGAGCAACCCCAGGCTGCTGTCTGACACATATATCTAATAGGCGTTTCAAATTCAGCATGTTGAAAAGCAAGTTCCAGGTCTTTCCCCAGACCCTGCCCTCATGTTCTTCCCCATGCTGGTCAGTCACTCAGGCCCAAGGCCATCCTTCACAGCATCCAGTGTCAACCCTGCTCTCCTCCTCTGCTACCACCTGACCTGAGCAGTCTCTTCCTGGATTACGGAAAAACCCTCCAATTGGTTTTCAGATCCCTCCCTCACTGGGTCCTCCACATAGCAGAAATAGTGACCTTCACCCTGAGTCAGGTCGTCGTTGTGCTCAGAGTTGCCCTGCGTCCTGTCTCACTCAGAGGAAGAGCACATGGACCCCTAGTCCCCGGTTGTGCATAGTCTGGTTTGTTTCTCCTCAGACTGTTCTCCCTACTTCTTCCCTTCAACATACACTGGCCTCAGGACCTTGGCACCTACTATCCCTTATGCCTAGAATGTTCCTTTCTTAGTGTAGGATGCTGCATGACTAACACCATCAGTCTATTGGTACCATCAGTCTAATGGTACCTTACCTGAGACTGCCTTGACCACCCCTACATTGCTTCATGTTCTCCTCCTCTGTAGTTTCTCTTCTTCCACTGGAATGTAACCCCAGGAAGCAGCGTTCTGTGTCTAGGCTCCAGCAGTGAGGCCTGGTAATGCACAGAGCAGGTGTTGGAGAAACATTTATCAGATACCAGTGGCTGGAGGGTTGCCAAAGAGCCTGTCTGCCCACCCGAGCTGATCTCTATTATCCACCCTTGGGTGGAGTGCCCCTCCTGGCTCTGCTGGGGCTCGCACTGTGCCCCTGCACACACTTAGGATGCAGGCTGGCCTGGGAGGAGGAGGGCCTGGTGGCTGGTCCTGTGATACCTTTTTCTTTTTCCCAGGAAACTATGCCCCAGACATCTGTCGTCTTCTCCAGCATACTTGGGCCCAGCTGTAGTGAACAGGTGCAGCCCAGCATGGGGGAGCGAGGAGGTGGGGCTGGCAGCTCAGGGGACCTCGTCTTCCAAGAAGGACGCCTCATCTCTGGATCCTTGGAGGCCTTGATGGAGCACCTGGTCCCCACAGTGGACTATTACCCGGATGTGAGTGTCTAGGCCCTGGAGGTGGGTGGGACTGCTGGGGGGCCACCAAGGTTCTAGGAGAGGTTGCTTCTGGGATGGGGAGGGAGCCCCAGACAGAGCAGGGGAGGGGCAGGCATTAGGGATCCTCAGCCCCCCCTGCCCCTAGCCTAGGGAAGAGGAATCTGCAGTGACTTCCCTGCTGAACCCAGGCAGCTGGGAGAGGGCTTTGATGGCACAAGGAAGCAGATACACAAGCGGGTGGGACAGGGACCTGAGCTCTGGACAGGGTCCTCAGGTAGGAAGAGGAGTCTAAGAGGTAATGCTGCTATCTTGGGATCCTGTTGAGTCCGCACAGCATGTGTCCTGTCCTTGAGCTGGGAAGTTTGTTTTGTGCAAGAACTGCCATAGTCCAGAAAGAGGGGAGACAGCCTTGCCATGCCTGGCCAGCATGCAGACCCCAAAGCACATGCGTGCATGGGTAGGACTGACCTTCAGCAGCAACTCAAATCCTCCTTCTTCATTTCAAGATGTCATCGGTACATTCTTAGAACAGAGAGAAAGTTCTCTTTGTGGCTTCCCTTTTGCCTCAGACAGGGGGCATCTCTTAACAGCAGTGGTGTTGGGCCTGACTGCTCCCTTTGGAGGGTCAAGCTGCAAAGGCCGCCGCCTCCCTCCTGAAGGCAGAACTGTGCTCATTGGCCTTGGCAAGTCAGACACTGTTGCCTGGGAGGTTGGGGAAGGAGTGTCCCCCCTCTACACTCCAGCTTCTATCTAATGGAGCCAACTCTGCTTCCAGGTGTTCCTGTCCCACGCCCCCAACATGTCACGCCTCCCACCTCTCTCCAGGGGCTCTGTCTACTCCATCCCACTTGAAAACCCTCCCAGAGCTAGACTGGGGCTGGTATTGGTGGTGCAGACCCGGCAGCCGAGGGCCAGGTGGCAGAGCCAGGAGAGAGGCCTTGAGGCCCTGAAGAAGCCTGGGGCAGGATACCAACCTCCCAGGGGCTGGCCCCTCCAACCCCAGCTCTGCTGTCACCCAAACACTCTGTCCTGGGGTCACAGACTGCTTCCCAGGAGACCGTAAAGGGGCGGTGGAGCAAAAGGGTAGGGCTGGTGAGCCTGGCGGGGTTCCAGCTCATCTGCCGAGTTCCTGGATTTCCCCCAGCCTTCCCCGGCTGCCTCTGCCCCATGTATGTGTGCAGCTGGGGGTGCGAGCACACCAGCAGATCTGTGTACTCCTTGGAAATGCAGGGCTCCTCCCTGTGTGCTCTTCTTGCCTTGGCTAAGAACTCCAAGGTGTGATGTTTGCGTGACTATCATCACACGTCTGAGCCATCTGTTTAGGAGGGGGCCACCGATGAGCTGGGATCTTTGAGCACCCATGCCGCACAGCCTGGGGATAGGACATGCGATGTGTTGTATATAGGGGGGAGGTTAGAGGAACCTCTGCTGTTCCCAGGAGAGTTTTCTCCAGCGGCCTCTGAAGGCTGCATGAGGGCCTGAGGTTCTGAGTCCTGAGTCTTGTTCCACAAGACCTGTTCTCTCAGCAAACATGGCCCAGCCTGCTTTGGACTGGCACAAAGAAGACCTGCTCCTTTGGGCTCAGAATGGGGGTGAAGGGTGGTAGGCCCCTCAGCCTACAGCAGCCATGTAGGGGTAGAATCCCCAGGAGAGTTCCAAGAAGCTTCTCTCCTCCCAAGTCGAACCTGTCTGTAAGCCGGGGCTGATGTGGAGTGCTCACAGGTGCTGAATGGTGTCAGACAAAATGCTTCAGAAAACCCTGGGCCCTGCTCCCTTTTAGTTCAGATCATGAGGACCCCTCAGAACGTGTACCACATGGCCCAGTGACAAGGGCACAGGATGTGGGACAGAGGGGCCCTGGTGTGCCGGGGGAGATAAGGTCCACAGTTTGGTTAGTGACTGCTTGCAGCAGTCCCCTATTGCTGGGTGCCAGCTCCAAGATGGCCCAACCTTCCCCCGACTGGCCTCCGTCGGGGGTAAGGTCAGTGACAATCTGGAGAATGCACGCTTGGAGCCTGGCCCTGGGAGCACTGTAAACTGGGCTATAGGCTCACACAAGTTGGGAGAATCCCACCAACATCCAAGCTTGGGTGTTCTCTCCCATCGTGGGGTAGGACAGAGGGTGGGGGAAAATCTTAGCAGAGCAGGGCTGCTAGGGGCTGAGCTTGTCAGGGGAAGCCTCCAGGAAGTGGGATTTAATCTGTGCCTTGTTGGCGGGGGGGGGGGGGTGGGGGGGTGGGGGTGGGGGGGGTGGGGGGGGTGGGGCAGGACTTGGGTAGCACTGAGAGAAAAGGAAGGGCATTCAAGGTGCACTAAACCACGCAGGAGGTGTGGCTGCAGCTGGTGCTGCTGGGCCTGGGAGGTGGCAGGACAGGCTCTGACCATACCTGGGTGCCGGGGGCGTGGGGTCACACCAGGCCTGACCTAGTCTTCATTCTCTCTCCTTGTCTCTTTTCTTTAGAGGACATACATCTTTACATTTCTCTTGAGCTCCCGGGTCTTCATCCCTCCTCATGACCTGCTGGCCCGTGTGGGGCAGATCTGTCTGGAGCAGAGGCAGCAGCTGGAGACGGGGTCTGAGAAGGTAACGGGTGCTGATGGGGGCTACCTGTCTCTGTGCCCCCAGCTCCCACCTTGCTTACACTTGGGAGAGAAGCGTGTTCGGAGTAAGCTGGCAGGACAGGTCTGGCTGAAGCCGAGGGCCTTCCCGGTCTGGGCAAGGTTGGCTTGTGTCTGGCCCCCTTGGCACCCCGTGGCACCCCAGGGCATGGCTCACCATGGGGGCATAGGGAGCACACAGAGCCAAGCACTCTTCATGGGATGCTGAAAGTAACTGTACCTGGTGGGCACTCACACCTCTTTCCAGGAAAGGGCCATAGCCGACAGCATGCCAGGAATCCTGGTCAGTGTCGGGCCTCCCCGAGCTGGTAGAAAAGCCATGCTCTGTGGGTGGGTGTCAGTTGGTAGCACTCTCAGGCTGACTCCTGCTCACAGTGGTTTTCAGTGACTTCAATAGGGCTCTTTGCCCCTGTTGTCTCTTCTGACTGAGGCAGGCTTTGGGTGGCCAGGATAGCTGAGGCATGTGCTTCAGATGAGGCTTTTAGAAGCGCAGTCTGGTGCAGGAGACGGGGTGGTAGACGTGCAGTCCAAGAACCGGCAGGGCCGAGTCTGGGCTGCAGCAGAGCACATCCTGCCCCCGTTTGCTGCTGACTGTCCTCTACCTCCCCTCCACCAGGCCAGGCCTCCTGTCCCTGTGGGTTTGCAGCACAGGCCTCCGAACTGAGTCTCCTTGTCAGAGGAGGCCGTCCCAGGGTGCAAGGAGACAGGCACTGATTGCACAGGATTAGGAAAGGCTCCTGGAGAGACAGGTGGAAATAAGGCCAAGTGGGGTGGGTGGGAGAGGAAATTATAGGCGGAAGGTCAGTGTGGGGACAGTAGAAGCGTGAGAGGAGCCTGCCAGCCCTTGTTCATGGTGACATGCACCGCAGGGCCACTGAGTTCAAGGCTCTAGCTCCTGAGTGTGGGGTGCTGTGGTCATCTGGGGGAAGTGTCCTCAAGGCCTCCTGGATGCCACAAGCACCGGGCTCTGGAGAGGACTGGCTGCAGGGAGTGAGGCGGCCAGCTGGGAGAGGCTCTGGAGGGCATGAGATGCCATTGCTAGGGAACCAGCTGGGTATGTGGCCAGGATCAGGCAGGCTGGAGGCAGCTCAGCAGGGGTGGGGCAGATGTGGGCAAAAAGATGTGGGGATGAGTGGCTAGAGGCCCATAGGGCAGCAAGAACCATCCAGGTTGGGCAAGTACAGGCAGGCAGGGAGCTGGTCAGTGCTGAGAAGGAACCCTGGTGGGCACAGAAGGGGTGTGGGCACATGTGGTCATTTCAGTGGGACAGTGTGGGGCTGGGCAGTGAGGACCAGCTGGGACAGCCCCAAGCCTTTGGGACACCCACCTCAGGCCTTACATGTGTGGACCCAGGGCAACAGCAAGGGGCCCGCCCATCTTTAATGACATGTAGTCAGGAGAGGGATGCCTCTGAGTGTCTACGCCCCTTCCTAGCACTTGTTAACCTGCTTTTAACTGAGAGGGGACAGGCGAGAGACTCTCATTTTTAATAATTTTGCTTGGTTCTCGTTGTTGTTTTAAATGGGTAACTTCTAATTATAGCAAAGGAAACTAGTTTATTATGTCGTGGTGAAAGGACAAATTTTTTGAAAACGATTTTATTTAAGTGAAAGAGAGCTGGACTAAGGGGAATATGAAACATAGCAGTTATAAGAAAACCATAGGTGGACAGGGTGGGGGAAATGGGGAGATTTGTATCACTTGTCATCTTGTTGCCTGCTCTGAAGGGTGACTTTACTCTATGCCCTGCTGCCCCAGGCCAAGCTGAAGTCCTTCTCAGCCAAGATTGTACAGCTGTTAAAGGAGTGGACAGAGGCTTTCCCCTATGACTTCCAGGATGAGAAGGCCATGGCCGAACTGAAGGCCATCACCCACCGGGTCACACAGTGTGATGAGGTGAGGTCTTCCTTGGACTCCAGCAGATCTTCTTGGGTATATGATTGGGGGAGGTGGTTTACCCTCACAGAAGGGTGGGTCTTCAGGGACAGCTCTGTATGTGGTCTTCTGTGCTGTCACTGTTCCAAGATGACTGCTGGGTGGCTCTATTTGTGTCCATCCTCACAAGACGACCTGGGTTTGGGGTGAGTGCAGTGGGAACCTAGTAGGAGGTTCTAAGAGCCTGTCTGCACTTCTGGCCCCCAGCTCACTCCTGGCCTTCTGTGGAGACAGGAAACCTGGGAGGTGCTCTCTGTGCTCAGTAGCTTCTGTCTGGCTAGAGGGCTCAGAAAGTCCAGGGAGAGCTCTGGGCAGGGCCAGGGCTGCTCCCGCCCAGGGACTGAAGGTTCCTAGTCGTAGAGGAAGCTCTTTCAGATGCTCTCTTCCCTGCTGTGCCCACCCCTCCCTGCTGTGGGAAGGCCAAAAGTAGCTCAAGTGGATACCCCTGGGAAAGCCATGGCTTTCAGACCCAGAGGCCCATCCCACAGGCTAGCTGGCTGAGCCACCCTCCAGGACTCAGAGGAGCTCATGCTGTATTTCATTCTGTCCTGAAAGGCCCAAATGCTCGTGGCAGGTTTGAGTAGGGACGTGGGTTCAAAGTTAGGCATATCAGGGTGCCTGGGTGGCTCAGCAGGTTAAGCATCAGTCTTTAGCTCAGGTCATGATCCCAGGGTCCGGGATGGAGCCTCACATCGGGTTCCCTGCCCAGCGGGAAGCCTGCTTCTCCCTCTCCCACTCCCTGTTCTCTCTTGCTGTGTCTCTGTCGGATAAATGGATAAAATCTTTAAAATATCTTTAAAAAAGTTAGGTGTATCCTTAGAGGAGATGGGTTCCTTGGGAGAGATGGTGGTCTTCCCAGCCCACACCAGCACCTTCACTGTCCCCTCCCCTCACAGGAGAATGGCACAGTGAAGAAGGCCATTGCCCTAATGACACAGAGCCTGCTGCTGTCCCTGGCTGCCCGAAACCAGCTTCAGGAGCTGCGGGAGAAGCTCCGCTCACCAGCCATGGACAAAGGGTCTGTCCTCAAGGCTAAGCCGCCAGCCACTCAGAAGGACATCCTGGGCGTGTGCTGTGACCCTCTGGTGCTGGCCCAGCAGCTGACTCACATTGAGCTGGTCAGTGCTGCAGTGGGGCCCTGCCTGGGGTGGGGTGTATTCACCAATGCTCACTCAAGGCCACTGGACCCCACCCCCCCAGCATCTTTTTGAACACAGTGCTGCAGGGTCTCCTCTGCTGGTCAGACTGGGGTGTTGGGTGAAGTTTACTTGCTAGGTCCAGCCACTGCTGCTGGGTCTCCAGGATCCCAGCAGCCCTGCACAGGGGCCCCAGGATGGAGGACCGGCCCACAGGTGAAGGGATTGGAGGGGGAGAGCCAGTTTCCCCCACCCTGTTCCCTCAGCTTGCCTATGCTGTGGGCTGGGAAGATACCCTGTACCTTTCAGCCACTGCCCCAAGGCTTCCGCCTCACTCACATGAAGCCCTGCTTCCTCCCCTCTCAGGGCAGTGTCTTTCAGACCCCTGTGTGTGGGGGGGTACATTTGGTGGGGAGGGGCAGGCAGGGCCTAACCACTGGCTGGGTGCCGTGATCAAGGAGGGCCGTGGCACACACCTGCAAGGTCTTGACTGCTACTCTGAACGTGGCCTATACCTTGACTGTGGGGCCTGCCCAAGAATGGCAGGCTTGTCACTCTCCTGTGCTGTCTCCTTGTGCATCCTAGGAGAGGGTCAGCAGCATTCACCCTGAGGACCTGATGCAGATTGTCAGCCACATGGACTCTCGGGACAAGCACAGGGTGAGGGGCTGCTGTGGGCTCTGGGGTGGCCTTAGGGTGGGCCTGGTACCTGTATATACCCTGTGCAGGGTAGGGCAGGCTCACAACCAAGTGGATATGGGTCTGGCCTGGTGCCTGCCCCAAGGGGTCAGCAGACAGCAATGCAGGGTGATACACACTAGCAGGGGGCCAGTGCTCCCAGGAGCCTGAGGAGGGGGGCATCCTGGGAGACCTGGACCTGTCCAGTTGCCCACACCCCACCGTCACCTTCTGTCTCTTTTGGCCATGGCTCCTGCTCATTTCTGGGGGGTAGGACTGGGGCAGCACCTGCTGGCAGGGTCCTCAGGCTCCCTGTGACCTGCTGTGTTCCTCCAGTGCCGAGGGGACCTGACCAAGACCTATAGCCTGGAGGCCTATGACAACTGGTTCAACTGCCTTAGCATGCTAGTGGCCACCGAGGTGTGCCGGGTAAGCGCTGCATGGCCCCTGTGGGTGGGGTGGCACCGTCACTTCTCTGAACCCACGGGGCTGCCTGAGGCTCTGACTTCTGTATCCCTCAGATGATGAATCTTTGAAAGTGGAGACAGAAGCCTCCACTGCCAGGCCCACCAACATCCCTGTTACCCCTTGTCCCCAACCCCCCTCCCCACCGCCCTCCGGCCAATCTCACAGTGATTGTGAGACAGCCGTCCATGGAGTGCACCAGCACGGTCTTTGAGTTCACCTGGGGCTCCCCTATCCTCTCAAACTGCTCTCCTGCCCCTCTGCCCAGCATCGAAAATGCCACAGCTGCATTCCTACCTCTGCAGCTCACGAGCACCTCCCCAGCCCTGGGTTGGACAGCTCTGAGGGCCCAGAGTAGCTCCTGTCCAGGCTGCCATTCAGGGATGGGTGGTGGAGGGGATGCTCCTGTGGTGGGCTCACCCTGAGGCTGTCTGGCTGCTCTCAAGGTGGTGAAGAAGAAGCACCGGACCCGCATGCTAGAGTTCTTTATTGATGTGGCCCGGGAGTGCTTCAACATCGGGAATTTCAACTCCATGATGGCCATCATCTGTGAGTGTCCAGACCCCAGGGGCTTCCTGTCCAGCTTCTGCATGGCCTGCCTACCCCCGCCCTGACCCTACCTGCTGTTCCCTGCAGCTGGCATGAACCTCAGTCCTGTGGCGAGGCTGAAGAAAACGTGGTCCAAAGTCAAGACAGCCAAGTTTGACGTCTTAGAGGTAGGCACCTCAGCCTCATCCTGCATTGGCCTACAAAGGGGTGGACCTACATCATGCTCTGCCCCCTTGCTCAGAACCCACTGTGCACCGTGCCATCTGGTGTAGGGCATGTTGAGCTGGCCTGGCTGCTCTAGGAGGTAGGTAGCTGAAGCCCTCCTTGGCCCTTAGGACTTTAGTCAGCACTGGCATGGCCTAAAGCAAGTTCTGGAGAGTGCTTAGGAAATAGTTTGACAAAAGTGTGCCCGTGTGCCCTGCGCTGGGTGATGTTAAGCCGACTGGTCTTTTCCTGGCTTGAATTCCTGTGGCCCTGGATCATCTGGGTGGCCTAAGAGTAGACAGGCAGGTTCAATTATAGCCTTCCCCCATTTTTGATCACAGAAGCCACTTTCTGTAAATGTCTCATGGAAGTTGTCAGCTTTGGGAGGTGTTGGTTCAAGTAGAGGAGCAAAGCAAGGTTATGAAAGAAAGAAGGTGAGACTCAGGCTCAGAAGGGCAGGGGAGAGGTAGGGAAGAGGTGGGTATATGCGTGTGTTCGTGTGTGTGAGCTGTGAGACTTCTCTATAATTCTCCTGATGATGCTTAGACTCAAACCAGGTGCCCACTCCTAGAAAAGAGGCCTCTTCTGATGACCATCCAGGGCTGCCCAGTGGGGAAGGGCCTTCCCATCACTGTTTTCCACTCTGCAAAGGAGCATTCTGAGCAAGTCACAGGTGCAGGGAGAACACTGCCCACCTTGTCCTCCTGTCTGCCTACAGCACCACATGGACCCCTCCAGCAACTTCTGCAACTACCGTACCGCCCTGCAGGGGGCCACGCAAAGGTCCCAGATGGCCAACAGCAGCAGAGAGAAGATTGTTATCCCTGTGTTCAACCTTTTTGTTAAAGACATTTACTTCTTGCACAAAATCCATACCAACCACCTTCCCAATGGGCATGTAAACTTCAAGGTGAGCTCAGCCCCCTTGTGATCCTCAGGGAGGGGGCCAGACTGTCCCACCACAAGACAGGGCAGACCCCTCAGTCTTATCCTAAGGCAGGTGGAATTTGTCTGTCCCACTAGAGCTGCAAGGCAGTGGCGCTATTAAAGAAAGGCCTTTAGGACTGAAAGCTCCAGGGTGGGTTGTGTGTGCTGTTTGTGAGGTACAAGGGTATCCCCGATCCTTCTGGGAGGATGATCTGGTAATAAGGCTTGAAGCCACAGGGAATTTGTATTTACCCAGGACCCTGGTCCCAACACTGACCTCAACAGGGAGACAGAAGGGGCTACTCCTGAGGGTTTGGGAGTGAGGAAAGCATTAGGCAAGAAGGGGCTTGAGCAGGGCTCCTTGGAGGTAGCAGATTTCCAGAGCAGGGAGGAAGTAGCAGATTTCCAGATGGAAGCTAAGAGTTGATGGCCAAGGGCAGAAAGTAGGACAAAAGTGATTGGGGAGGTGTAGGGGAAGTAGGGTTGTCCAGTGTTTACCTCACATAGGTAAGGGGTTGGAAGGGGTTAGGGATCCCTACATAGGCCCCGAAGAGTGAGATCATGGCATGTTCTGGTTGGTGGTGATCTTGCTGGGTGTGGCTGGCATACCTGCCACAGCCTGGAGTTCCATATGGGGCCTTCTCAGGTCTTGCACAAGGGAGGCACAGACCCTGCTGCAGCTGGATAATCTAGGCAGAGGGCAGGACAGAGTGGTCTTGGGGACACTTACTGGCTGTGATGTTGCATCAGGTGCTGCCGTGGCCACAAAGTCAGCTGAGTAGGGTCACTGTCCTGTCTTACTGGGATGCAGAATGAAACCAAAACCTATATCCCTTGCCCTAACGAAGGATTTCAAGCTTAAGGTGACCTATGAACATCTAGTTGGTCTTCTGTATCTTCAGAAATTTTGGGAGATCTCCAGACAGATCCATGAATTCATGACATGGACTCAGGTAGAGTGTCCCTTCGAGAAAGACAAGAAGATTCAGAATTACCTGCTCACGGCACCCATCTACAGCGAGGAAGGTGAGGCCCAGCTCTCTATGGCAGCACACCCACCTCTCCACATGGTACATGTCACTCTGACTCCCCCACATCCCGAGCCTCTGCCCTCAAGGGGTTGCCCTCAAGGAAGCAGGCCTGATCACAGTCCCCATGCCACACAGGGGAAGCTCAGCCCATAGGGGTGAGTATATGAGGGTGGGCTGTGGGTGGACAACAGGATGAGGACAAGGAGAGATGGGGCTCTGGAAGCCACCCGAGAGAGCCAGAACAGGGTTGGGTTCATGCTACAGAACTAGGAAATTTCTCAGCCCCTAAGCAGGAAGCTGGCAGCTCTGATGGGGCCTGGAACTCCAGGCAATAGAGACCTATGGAAAGGCTCAGACCTGAGGTCATTCTTTGCCTGGGCCCAGCTGCTCCCCTAGAAAGGAAGGGATAACTGGTGTGGTAGGCAGACTGACTGCATGTGGACATGGGTTCTGAGGGGCTTTTCATCTCTCAGCTCTCTTCATCGCCTCCTTTGAAAGTGAAGGTCCTGAAAACCACATGGAAAAAGATAGCTGGAAGACTCTCAGGTAAGAGAGCCCCAGGGATAGGCCTGTGAGCCCTTGAGACCAGTATCATGCCTGGGTCTACATGAAGGGAGAGGACTGGGGAGCATGATGGACATGCCCTTCTGAAAGGCAGCCAGGGACAACTCCACACAGGCTGCCAGTCGGTGGGAGGCTGAGGGCTCGGGTGTCAGTGTTCCTGACCTTTCCCCTGATGGATGGTTCTTAGAATCCAGGCCCTCCCCAAGTAGCATGGCCTGCCCTCTGCCTGATCAGGGGAAGGGCCTGCCAACTGCCTCACCATTTCCTTATGCCCTGCCTACCTCTAGGACCACTCTCCTTAACAGAGCCTGAAGGCATGGATGCAGCCTGCAGACGATGGAGGAAGCACACACGTGCACTGAGTTTGAATCTTGATCGATAAGGGTTGAGATGAGGAGGCCTCACTGGTTGGGGTCCATTTTGTATATAACTTTTATGAAAAAAAAAATTATTTCATGCATCAACCTTTGGCACTTACAAGGTTTTCTTTCTTTTTTTTTTTTTTGTCATTTATTTTAAATAACAGGGCAGGGCCCTGCTTCGGGAGGGGTGGGAAAGAGTATCATGGGAGATGGCATCCATGATAACATCTTATTCTAATGAAATGTAGATTTTTATTTTCTACTTTTGATTATTAACATCGTATGAAAAAATATTAAAAAAAAAAACCCAACCAAAACCAATGTGAGCCCTGCCTGCTTGGACGCCCTTCCAGCCAGTGTCTCTGATGTTGGGGTTAGTGCCTTAGAGAGTACTGGAGGGCCGGTCTCCCGCTCCATTCTTTTAGCCCTCAGGCAGCCAGTGCCGGGGAAATGCCAGGAAAGCTCTGCCCTGGGTGACAAGGCACCTGCTCTCAAAGCCTAGGCCAGAGAGGTTCCAGCAGGAAGGGCTTGGCTGGCCAGGGGGCTTCATTTGCATACTTCTAGAAGCAAACCTTGAGTAAAGGCTTTCCAAAGTTTACATTTTTATTTTCCTTTATCAGGGATTTAGGGGGTTGGGGAGGGGCAGGGTGATACCGGGCAGCACATTTTCTGTTGGAATATGTCTGGCAAATTGTTCAACTACATTTTAGGAAAAGAGAAAATCTAAAGTAATATCGGGGGGAGGGTGTGGTGGAATTGTCTGTTTTCCAGGCTGTGACAGGTACACCGAGCTGTAATGAAGAGAATATAAAGTAGACTTGAAGGATGGGGATATTTAAAGCAGTTCTTCAAACTCCAGTACAAAGTGAAAAGAAACAACTCACAAATTGTTATTCTAGTGGACTGCCCTCTCCGTTTCTCTAGGTCAAGGGGCTCCTCTAAGGGAATCTGAAACAGAAAATTAGACCACACTGCTGGAGCCCACTCACATAAAACTGCCCAGCATTTGGAGGTATTTTTCACACACAAACTTGAGGAGTACACTCCATTTTCTGTCTTTCTGGCTGTGGGACGGCAAGTCCTGGTCCCTTAAAAGCCAGAGGTGGGCCATCCCCTCTGACTTTCCCTCCCTCACAGTGGGGCTTTCACTCTGCACAAGCAGATTTGGAGCTACGCACCCTTATTGCTCTCCGCATGCCTGGCTTCCTCCCACAGGAGCCTGAAGCTGAGATGCTTGAGTGAGGATGGGGCAGTTAGCTGCTAATTCCCAAAGCTCCTAGGAGAGCCTGGAGATGTGGTGGTGAGGCCTCAGGAAGGGGTGGCTCCGCGATCCACTGCTGATGGCGCCCTCAGCCCTGGGTGGAGCAAGAATATTTACACTGTATTGTCACAGTGTTTTCGCACTTTTCTGACATTCTAGATAGTACATATTGTATCTTGATAGTACATATTGCTTTATGTATTTGAGACAAAGGCTAAAAACTCGAGAATATATATTTGGAATACAATGTTAGAACACTTTCCATCTTGCGTTAAGGAGCTTTCATGTCAATGTGCGCTCCACTGGGTCATCAGTTGTAGTACCTACCTGATACAGTGTCTATGTTTGCTACTTTATTTTCCCGGTTTGATACACACCCTATGATGTTTTGGTATTATGAGATGAACTCTGAGTACAAAGCTGTACCATAACGCAGGATGTCAGTTGTTGGTGTGACTGGACCTATTTGCATCAATAAAAGAATATGTTGCTCCCCTTGCCTGCCTGCTCTCTGTGCGTAGCTGGCGAGGCCTGATGGCTTGGATGCTGGCAGGTGGTGTGGGGATGTCTAGGTCCTCCATGGCCTTTCAAGGAATGAGCAAGGAATTCTCATCTACACAAGACATTCTGACAAAGGGCTTTTCAAATAAATAATGCAAAACAAGACAAAGCATACAAGACGCATGTTCTAGACTGCTTTCCTCAAACTAAGATACAAAAGTGTATCACAAGCTGATTGTATCACATGGCCCTGTAAGTTAGGAAATCTAACCTAAATAAGATTGTTAAGGCTCCTTTACTGCAGGAGTGATCAGAACTGTCAGTGCCCATGGGCACTGGGTCTCTCCTAGGGCAGGGGAAGTTGGGGACACCTCTGGACATCTTTCTACAGAACAGTCTGCAGAATGCAGTTCTAGATGGTGCTTTCTGTTGTGTTGAGTCACATTCAGGAGAACTAAAGAAAGGAATTTGTGGAAAGGGACACATCAGTCTGTGGAATTGAAGGAAGAGAACCAAGACATTAGACTGGAAGGCAAACCCTTACCCGTTCCTCTTCAGCCTGTCCCACTGCCACTCTGTCAACAATGCTCAGGCTGCATGAGCTCTACTCTACAGCTCACGAACCTCACCCTGCTCCCTTAGCGCTAACTCAGTGCATCTGTAAATGCGTTCAGTGTCTGTTATACCCACTGGACCAGCACTGCCCATCAGAAAACTCTCTGTGCTGGAGTGCTCTGTATCTGCACTGCTGCTGCTAACATACAGGTACTGGGCACTGAAGTGTGAAATGTGAAAATGCAACTGAGGAACGGAATTTCTAATTTTATTTAGGTTAAATAGCTAGTGGCCACCTTATTGGACAGAAGTCTAGGCTGGTGGAGCTTTGTTACCTGCTGCCCTTCCAGTGGCTTGTGGAGTGGACAGCACACAAAAGGTGTTAAGGTGTTTATGGAGCAAAAGAGACATCTATGAGGATGCCTAAGTGGGTTTTGGGTAAATGACAACATTTTTAAAGTCTTCATAATTCAATGGAATTCTTAATTTCCTGGTAAAGTTATTTTTGAAAGTTTCTACCTAACCTCAGCTGAAGAAGGTGCAGCCTATCATTTGGTGTGTGCCTTGGCCATGGAGCTTGGGCTGGGAGTGGGTGCTGAGCTCACCAGGCTAGCTATGGTGCTGTCCTTCACCTGTGCGCTAGTCCCTCTAAGGCAGTGCTTCTCAAGTTGTGGCTATTTGACAGCAGTGTCAGCAGTGCTGGAAACTTGCTCAAACTGTTCTCGGGGCCCCACTGCAGGCTCGCTAAAGGGGAAACATGGGGGTGGGAAATTACCACGTTTTCGAAGCTCTCCTGCTGATCCTCATAGCCCACTTCTCCCAGGTGCAGTCGGCTTCGCAGGCACACTGCACCTCCTCTAATACACTGTGGCCCTGCCCGCATGCACATTCTTCCAGAGTCTCCTTACAGCTTCCCTGGTGAACAGTGCTCTGTGCTCTGGGCCCTACCTGTTCTCTCACATCATACCACTGGCATCTGCCTTACCCATTACTCTTGGCTTTCTGTGTAGGAGCCACCTGTGTAGTTGTGTGGCCTGCAACTAGCATGGTGTGCAGCTCCTAACACCACCATATGATGACTGAATGCTACTTTTCACTTCACACAGATATTTCAGGAACAAAAATCTATGTTACAGTTTCAGCTGTGATAGGAAATAAGCTAAGGATCTCTCCTAAGGCCATAGAGACTTCTATGACAAAACTAGATAATTTGTGAAATATATACCACTACACCTGTACATAAAGTATGTGTCATGTTCTCCAGGGAGGCAAGACAGGATAAGCATAAGAGCAAAGGAATCAGAAGCTGAACTATTTGGATTTGAGTCCTAGTTTCCTATTCCAAGCTGGGTATCCTGGGAAATGTTTACCCTTTAAAGCCTCCATTTTCTCAAAACTAAAAGGAAGTCACAATACTCTCTTTCATGGGGTTGTTGTAATGATACATGGCAGAAAGTGCAGTACCTGGTTCATCAGAAGCAGTCAGTGTTAGCTGGGAATTAGCAGTGGCACCCTGATGAGATTGAACCCCACTTCTCCCGCAGAAAGCAAATCTCCTGGGAAAAGTGAAACAAAGAATTATAACTGGTCTTCTCAAAGGAACAACTGAAGTCCTGGTCAATACAAATACATTCTAACATTACCAATGAGCCACTTAAGTGTTAAATTTAACACGTATATAAACATATATGGAAAAAATTCCCACAAATTTGGGATTCAAACTACTTTCTAAATGAAAAATCTACTACCCACATATAGGCTAGTAACCTTATATCATACCAACACAATTTCTCTTTTTATTCCCAGAAAGTAAGTCATGATACTGTGAAGAAGGTGAAGGGCTGCCATCCCCCCTTGCCCAAATATCTATCATAACATACCTTAAACTTAGGTATGGATCTTCAGCAACAATGTTGAGGAAACAATGTTGTCAGGAATATAAGAAAATTGGACACCTGGCTGGCTCAGCTGGTGGAGCATGTGACTCTTGGTCTTGGGATTCTGAGTTTGATCCCCACAGTGGGTGTAGAAATTACTTAAAAATAAAATCTTAAAAAAATGTATGAGAAAGTTAGGCACCTACTTCTGGCAGCATTAGACTAAGTGCCTGCCTGTGGAAATCAGCTGCTAAAGTTACGCAAAATGTAAATATCCAAGCAAAACCCCAGAGAGGTTGAAGGAAACTCTGAAGCCAGCTTTTTGCCTTGAGGGCAAGGATTATGAGCTTCCATTTTCAAGTCTACATAGGGATAGAGAAGAAAGTTCAGGGCATATTCAAGAAGAGGGGTCAAATAGGAAACCCCAGCCCATAAAGCTGACATCCCAAAGAATGACCCTTCACCATAACATGAACTTGTAATAAAATGCTTCTCCCCCAAACCCATTAAAGGGATTAAAGAAAACTGCCTGTTTTGAACCTTGGCACTGAATGGAGGTTGGGAAAATTTACCACTGATAATTTGTAGCCACAAGTCAGTGAATTTCATTAAGTTTTGCAGCAAACATCACATTGGTCAAAAAAAGGTTAAGCTGAAAATCTAGTTTAATGTGGCTCTGAACTATGGGTACTATCCCTAAGTTAGCCAGCAAAAGCAAACATTCTGAGATTCTAGTTTAAAAAGTCTCTCCTTATTAGCTGTGTCTGTTTAATCCATCTGTTGGATTTTTTAAAAATTCATTTTCATTTCTTGAAGAACCAAATAAAGGTTCTTCCCCAAATTCATTTGGTTATAATTCTGAAGAAATTACCAGAATGTAACACAGAGAGAAAAGACTGGAAAATATGAAATGGGTTAAGAAACAAAGGGCATGGTGGACACAACAAAAGGTCTAACATGTTCTCAGAGCTTTTGAAAGAAAGAATGATAGAGACAATCAAAATATAATAGCTGAAAATCTTTCAAAATTGATAAAATAATCATCCAAGGAATCCAAAGAATCTCAAGCACGATTAGAAAAAAAGAAAAAAAAAAAAAGACCCCAGCACACAGACATATCATAGTGACACAGAAGAGAAATAAAGAGGAGATCCTGAAGGAAACCATGGGACAAAGGTGATTACTTTCAAAGGAGTATCAACTGTTAAGCTGACAGTTTACTTCACAAGGGAAATAAATGAAGCCAAAAAAACAGGAGAATAAACTCAAAGTGCTAAATAAAATTCCCAACCCAGAATTCTATACCCTTCAAAAAATATTTTTTAAATGAGATAAAGATACTTACAAACCAAATGGAGTTTGCTGTCAGCAGACCTTCACTAAAAGAGATTCTAAAGGTTGAATCATACACTATATACAAAAATTATTTCCAGATGCATCATAGATCTAAGTATGAAAGGCTCAACAAAGACGAGAAAGGGAGGTTATAGGCAATCTTATGCAATAAAGCATCTAAAAGAAAATATGAAAACTTCTTCTTTACTTTGGACAAAGTTTGCTTTGTCAAAGTTACTTTAGACAAAGGTTTCTTAAATTGGGATACCAAAATCATTAGCCATAAAAGAAAGAAAATAATAAAATGGACATTATTAAAATTAAGAGTTTTTGTTTATTAACAGATACCATTAAGAGAATGAACAGTCCCCTGCCTGGGGGAAAATATTTGCAATACATAAATCTGACAAAAGACTCATATCCAGAATACTGAAGTAAATCCTACCAATTTAAAAAAAGGCAATGAAGGAGTGCCTGGGTGGCTCAGTTGGTTAAGCGTCTGCCTTCAGCTCAGGTCATGATCCCAGGGTTCTGGGATTGAACCCCACATTTGGCTCTTTGCTGAGCAGGAAGCCTGCTTCTCCCCCTGCTTGTGCTTTCTCTGTCAAATAAATAAAATCTTTAAATAAAGGGCAATTAAAAAAGCAAAAAAAACGTACTAGGCATTTCACAAAGAAGATACTCAAATGGCCAATAAGCATATGAAAAGATAATTAATATAATTTCCCTAGTGATAAACTAAACTAATAAAACCAAAATGAAATAACTGTACACACTCAACAGAGATTAAAGAATCTACATTGAAAACACTGAAAATACTGTGTTGGGACAATGTGACAAAACTGGATCCCTCAAATGTGGCTGGTAGGAATCAGTTATTTATAAGGACTTAAAAAACTGGCCAGCCTCTGACAAGGTTAATCCAGGAAAAACAAAAGGCATAAATAAATAATACCAGGAATGAAAGAAAGGCTATTCACTATAGATCCTGTACATATTAGAGATAACTAGAGGATATTATAAACAACTTTGGATATTTCATCTAAATTTTCAAATTAATCACTATAAACTCCTAGATCACATCTTAAATAACTCGATCAAAACTGACTTTTTAAAAAAAGGTTTATTTCTTTTGGAAAGAGAGAGTGAGAGAGAGTGAGTGAGCAAGAGCAGGAGGGGCAGAAGGAGAGGGAGAATCTCAAGCAGACTCCATGCTGAGCACAGAGCCCAAATCTGGGCTCAATCTCATGATCCTGATCTCATGACCTGAGTTGAAACCAAGAGTCAGACGCTTACCAATGTGCCATCCAGGTGCCCCAAAATTGACTTTAAAGAAGTAGAAAATCTTAATAGTTCTACAATCATTAAATAAATTGAACCAGTGATCAGAAATCTTCCCATTTAGAAAACATCACAGTCAGGTGGCTTTCAGGGAGTTATGCCAAATATTCAAGGAAGAAGTAATTCCAGTCTTACAAAACTTCTTTAGAAACAGTAAGAACACCTGTAATTTACTTTACAGGCTAGCATAACCTTAAAAAAAAGCCCAACAAACATAAGCAGAGGGCATTCTTACTCATGAACATGGATGAAAAACACCTGAAATATATATACATACACACACACCCACCCACATGAGTATATACAGATATGCAAATGAAGTGTGTGTGCGCACGCGCGCGCACACACACACACACCCACACCCCAAATCCTGCAATGTATAATAAGGATAATACATCATGAAAGACTGGAGTTTACCCTACGAATGCAAGGAACTTCAGAAAACTGATTAACTCAATTTAATATATCAAAGATGGAAAAAAAATCACATGATCATCTCAACAGATACAGTAAAAGTATTTGATAAATGCTCTCAAGCATGATAAAAACTCACCAAGTAGTCTCCTTTAACTTGATAAAAGGTATTTATAAAAACACTTCCAGCAAACACCATACTTACTGATGAAACACTGACAGTGTTCCCCTTGAAATCAGAAACATGGGCAGGAACTCCACTATTATCACTTCCAGTCAACACTGCATAATAAAATCCCAATAAACACAGTAAGACAAGAAAAACAAAGATATAAAAACTGGAAACAAAATTTTCACTACTCACAGATATATGACTGCATAACAGAAAACATACAACAGAAACTAGAAATACATTACCAGAATTAAGCATTTTGGCAAGGCTGCTGAACCCAAAAGCAATTGGACTTCTAAATACCAGTAAAATAATAAAAAAAAGTTATAATGGCATATAAAATGCAAAGTATCTAGGGAAAAATCTATAAAGTAATACATGTAAAACCACTGTGTGAAAAAGTATAAAATTTAAGGACAATAAAGACCTAAACAGACATGTCATGTTCAAGGATTGGGAGACTCTGTATCATAAAGATATAAATTTTCCCCAAAGTGATCTTATAGATTCAATGAGATTCCAAACAAATTCATGAAAGTTTTGTGAAACTTAACTAGCTTATTCAAAAATTTATGTCAAAGTGTCAGGGCTACAAAGAACCATGACAATCTTTAAGAATAAGGCAAGTGGACTAGCTCTCAGAGATACTGACTTGTATAAAGTAATATAGACCATGATGTAATGGTATGGTGATGGACAGAAAGCCTAACTGAACAGATGACAGCTCAGAACCAGACCTGTGCATTTGGACATCTGATGGATGAGAGTGGTTCTACAGGTAAAATATGGACTATATTTTAAGGTGATGGTGGAAAAAAGTGTAATGCAATCCTTAGCTCGTGTCATACACAAAAAGCTCCTCCAGTTAGGTTAAAGACCTAACTAGGAAAAGCAAAGCTATATAAGAGGTATTCAGAAGACAATACAGAACAATAGCTTTAAGTTATCTTTCCTTAATATGAGGTCATAAGCCGATAATAAAAAGTAGAATACATAAAGGAAAAAAAAATAGTCCCATTAGAGTAAATTTTTATTAATGAAAAAGTACCACCAAGAATCGGAAAAGCCAAGCCACGTTCTGGGAAAAGATACTTAACCAACAAGAACTGGTATCCAGAATATGTGAAGAATTCCTAAGAACTGATAATAATGGGCAAGAGGACTGAAATGCAAACTATAACTACAATTCATGCCTAAGGTCTATTAGATTAGCAAGAATTAATAAACCTGACAAAATGAAGGATGCAAAATGAACTCTTTCACAGTGCTGGAGATGGTCCACTTTGGAAAGGAAACTGAATGTACACACAAACGATGACCCAGCATCATTATTCCTAGAGAAACTCTTGTACACTTATAAGAGACATGTAAAGCAGTATTCATGACAATACTGCTTCTGATAGCAAAAGCAAACAACAAACTATGAATGACCCAAGTATCTATAAAAAAATAAAATTACTGAATATTTAGTATATTCATACAGTGGAATACTAGTCAGTAATAAAAATGAATTTTGAGACTAATATAAATGAACCTCAAAAATATAATACTGAATGAAAGTTAGAGGATAATGAAATAATATGCAAATAAATTCAGAAACAGGCAAAACTAAATAGTCTTTTGGGTAGAGGTACATAACAGTTGGGAAAACTAAGAAAAACAAATGAAAAATTATCACAGAAATCAGAATGGTTACTATTATGGAGAATGAGGGTATGTGATCAAGAAGGGGCCCACAAAGGCCTTTCACTGATAATGTTGTCTTAATCTGGGTAGCTGTTTGCTTTATTATTCTCTAAAGTACACAATTACATCTTTTATACTTTTTCATATTTATGGTATTTTGTAATGGAAAGAAATTAACTTATCACATTTTCATTTAGCTTTTGGTAATAAAATACTTTATTGGTACAGTTTAATGTCAAAAACACAGCATATACTGTTTCCATCACTTAGTTTCTATCTTTAAATTAAAACCTCACTAAGGTAAAGTCATTTGATTCTGTCAAAAAAACAAGCCGCAACTTACCTTTGCAAATAATTAGGTTCTCTCACTTTAAATACCTACACTCACTGGTCTTCAAAATAAATAATTGTATATAAAAAGAGATATTGGCCTTAATAATTCTGCAGAGAACATTTTACACATCGTAAAAAAGCCTAAATGCTACCCAACTTAAAACTTATACGAATAATTTGTTAAGAATTACTGTAAAGTGAATTCATGTAGCACCAAGAAATTTGGGACTTACACTTTAGGTGATATGATTCACTGAGTAAAAAGAGTAGATTTTTCTTCTGTGAATTCTCAGGGGTTTATATACAAATAGAAAGGATACAATATAGGTCCCTTTTGAAAGCCAAAGGTTCAAAATCTGTGCATGCCTTTCACCATATCTCCAATTTCTGGATCTAGCAATGGACCCTATGGTAAAAGATCCATGTGTGATAAATAACATAGTACAGTCCTATCTGAATATAACTTCTTATTTATCTTGTCTCATTAACATAATTTATACCTCAATTAAAATATTATTCTACCTGCAGACAATAGATTTCTCTAAAATATTCTGTAATTCAGATTTCTATTCAGACTTTCTCCTTTACCTCTTTTCTCAAGTCAGTGTAATTTTATGGTATACCTCACTAAATTGTTTTTTTCTCCCTTCAGTGAAACTCAACTCAAAGTATCATAATATTATAAACAGAGATGTAGCTTTTGTTAACATATTGTAAAAAGAAGGATAATAAATACATATGGATTCATGCTAAATAAGACAATGCAAAGCAAAAAACACGCAACACCATGCTATGCTCATCTATTCTGAATCACTACAAGAAGGCCCCGATAGCACCCTGGCTCATGTAAACTGATGTTCCCAGATATCATTAGTGCCCTATGCTCCAACATAATTAAATGTTCTATTAAAGGCATTTCCATTTCATTTGTTTGTTTAAAACAATTTATAGCAATGCTGACTACTAATCCTGATAACACATAACCGTTTCAATCAAGTCATAGATTCTAAGCTAAGTATTTTCTACTATCATCCATTTATTTAAAAACACATTCAGGGAGCTAAGCAACATTCAGTTTAAGGGGTTTTTATTTCTTTTGATTGATTGTGAATTTCAGATGTGTCAGTTAGTCATCCTCTGCTTCAGTGAAAAAGAATTCTTCAGGCAACTGACTAAAGATCTTAATTTAAAAGCAAGTTGACTTGGTGGTCAACAGGGGAAGAACCCTTGTCTACACACTGCATCAAATATTACTCTTTCCTCTCTGCAGGAGCTGGATGCTCCTGACCTACCATGAGCACAACACATTCCAACCCTCAACCCATATGCAACCAGGGCACATTAGAACACGGGTACAGGGTAGAAACTAACTCAAAACTACTTTTGGGGCAAACACCAGATTCTGATTTGTCAGCGATTCCATAGTACGGTATGCCCACAAAACAGGCTTTGCATTGAAACACTTGATTTTTTCTTCTCATAACAAGTTAAACTGCTTAAGTAAAGTAATATCAGAAAGAACACAAAAGATAAGCATGTCTTCTCTGAAAGAGGCACTGCATCTGGAATTGGAATTAAGGCTAAATAAATAGTGCTGGTTTGTGGTTCAGACTAATGTGCCAGTGATTATGTTAACCGACAGCTTCGCTATTTGTCCTGTATGCCTGTTTGTGAAGATGCGTCTCTATCTCCTCCCTGAAGACCAGCATTCCCAGGTGCGAGTGAGAGGCCTCGTTCATGGCTTTGGACTGGATGCACATACGGTACTGCTCAGGAGTCAACTCATCAGCACAGCGTTTCTCATGCCAGAGGTGGAAAAGGCCAGGAACTGGAGTCCGAATCACAATCAGGTCACCATGTAAGTATTTTCGATAAAGATGAACATCTTCTCCACCCCAACCTTTTACTTCCATGTCAAATCCACCTGCAGGATGAAAATTGACACTACAGGTAAATGTCTGACAGCCAGAGCACAGTCAACCCTGATAAGAATTAAGATGTTCTGCTTCAAATGAGATGGCACAGTATAGCCCAAAAATATCTGATATAGAGGACTGACATACTGGTTTGGAAATCCAGTTAGAAGCTGAGATCTAGGAGCTCAAGCCTGTTGTTCAGAGTATCAAAATGAGATTAAATATTTAAGAATGCTCTGTAAATGTCTAAGTTATATAGAAAATCTAGAGAAAAAGTCAAAGTAGAAGGAAATAGAAATTATCCATAATTTCAGCACTATTAATATTGTAATTAATACAGTTATCCTTTGAGATACAAGTTTTTCTGGGTCACAGACAACTTTCCAGAGTGGAAAACAGAAGAAATGGCTAGTCTGAACATCCACATTTGAGAATGGACACACAAGTGATTTAAAGTCACAGGAATGGATGAAATTACTGAAGGAGTTTAGAAAGAAAATAGGGCCCAGATCTAAATGTTAAGCAATACCAATATGTACAGGTTAAACATGCAGAGAAAGATAAATCAGCAAGAGACTGAAAAATGGTCCCAGAGGATGGAGAAAATTCTGAAGAATGAGCTATCAGAGAAGTCAAGTGAAAAGGTGTCTTCAGGAAGAAACGGTCAAGCATGTGCTGCTCAATAAATTAACGAAAAAAAACCCCCCAACAACAACAAGTAGACCTGGCAACATAAATATCACTTATAACCTTACCTACTAGAACAATTCTGATGGAGTGATGTGGCAAATGGCTTACTGGACTGGGTGAACACATGAAATGGGAGATAAAATTGAGATTATTTTCAAACTGGCTTAAGATGAACAACAAACTTTCTAAAGCATAGAGAACACAAACCATTTGGAATTTTTGGAGAATTAGCAAAGGTTCTTAAAAACCAAGAACAAATTAATTCTTCAATTAAGAACTAGGTTTCCAAATTATCTCTTCTATCAAATAATTATATGCTACTTAGTTTCATACTCACAGGATGACAATGATCCTGAGATCTCTGAAAAGTATTACCTTAAATAGTCACAGCTTTACTAAAAGCTATGTCGAATACACACTGGTTTTTCTTCTTGTAATATAAGGTCTTCTAATATTAGAGATGGTGTAGATACTTAAAATAAATGGGGGACTTCCAGTTTCTGGTCCAGCATATATAGGGCTTCAAAGTAATATTGTCCTAACAAGAAGTAAAAAACCAAACTGAAAAATAAACAAATTTTCTCAGATCCCTCAGAGAAATAAGGTCACAGAGCAAATTGGAGAGACAGGCAGGTAAAACAGAATCATAACTATGTGAGCAGAAACCCACCACTAGAAATCTCTAGGGGAACCAGTACTAGGGTAGGAAAAAAAAATCTGAACTATAGATGATGAATGGCTAGAGGCTCAGAGGACCAAGTCTGAGAGTTGAAAACTCTGGGTCGTAGGAGGGTCCCTATGCATGTGTGAGTTTTACCTTTTGGAGCTCTAGCAGACTCTCACTGTGAAGACTGGAGCAAAATCCCCTAGTGTTTTCAGCAAGGGCAGTGGGGACATAATCATTCTGAAACATGCCAGAGCACTTTATTCTTCTTAACAAGGCCTGCCTTCAGGAGAAACTATTTTACTAGAGTCAAACCTACCTGGAGGAAGGACATACTCAACTTCAGCCCACACTAGCCATCCTGTCTAACTTAAGGTTGGGGGCAGTGTCTGAGAAATACTTGTGAAGTTAACGGTCCAGACACATAATCTCACTAAAGGACTGAGACCTAATTACAGGACTACGGAATGTTTCCTCTTTCTGCACACCTCACCACCTATTATTAAAGGCCTATTTACTGCAGTTTCCTTTACCCAATATATCATAACCAGCTATGAAGAAAAAATGAGGCATACCAAAAGACAAAAAACAGATCGAAGACACAGAGCAAGCATCAGAACCAGACTCAAATACGGCAGGGGTATTGAAATTATCAGCCTGGGAATTTAAAACAACTATAATTGATATGCTAAGGGCTCTAACAGAAAAAGTAGACAACAAGCAAGAACAGATGGGTAATGTAAGCAGAGAGTGACAGATTCTAAGAAAGAATAAAAAAGAAATGCTAAAGATAAACAGTGTAACAAAGGAAGAATGCCTTTGTATTGGCTGAGGAAAGAATCTCTGAGGTTGAAGACATGTCAAGAGAAACTTCCAAAACTGAAAAGGCAAAAGCAAAGAGGATGGGGGTGGGGAAGCCAGATCAGAATAGAATTTCTAAGAACTGTATACAAAAGGTATAACATATGTGTAATGGGAATATCAGGAGAGGAAAGAGAGAAAGGAATAGAAGCTCCAAAATGAAAGAGGCCAAATTCCAAACAAGTGCTGCTGAGAGGCCAGGGGCTCCCTTTCTCATCCAGCCCATAGTCATAAGGTAGAGGATATACCCCAGGAGGTAGTGGGACCCCTGACCCTCCACCCCATGTCCTACTCATAACGCAGGGGAGAGAGAAGTATGTCACTGTCTCCACCTCCAGCTCCAGAGGAGGCTCAGAGACTTTTCCCTGGGGAGGAGCCAGTGCATAAGAACAGACTGTTCCAAAGCTCTTCCTGAAGGAACTGACTTTGTTTGAAACAGTGTGCAGAAGTTCAAGCCTAAGGGGGCTCTTGAACATAATGGAGATTTTGGTGGTAAGCAATTAAGAGAAGGCTGATAGCTCCATTAGAGCAATAAGCTAAAATGTAGGCCAGCTAGTTTACTGGAGAGAACAGGGAAAGAGACAGATAAGAAGAACCCTCCTGAGGTCTGAACAAAACTCAAAGATGTGCCTCAAAAACTACCTTGCAAAAGGGTTCAATTTAATTGGGTCAGACTGCAGAGCCATTTTTATGCCCCAGAGCACTGTCAAAAACAAGAGAGCAATGAGTGGAGCCTACCAAGTGGGGTGTTACCAACAGAGGCACAGAGACCATAAAAGACAGCCCTACTAGGGGCACCTGGGTGGCTGTCGATTGAGCACCTGACTTCGGCTCAGGTAATGACCTCAGGGTCCTGGACTGATCCCTGTGTTGGGCTCAGTGGGGAGTCTGCTTCTCTCTCTCCCTCTGCCCCTTCCCCTGGTCCTCCTCTCTCTCAAATAAATAGTCTTTTTATTTTTATTTATTTATTTTTTTTAAAAAAAGAGAGCCCTACTAAATCCATGTCATCTCAGAGTGACCGAGCCCATGCCCTAAGGAGTGACATGAGAGGCTTCATATTGCTGGGGAAGGGGGAGATAAAATTCATTAAAATAGTAAAGTCAAGTCAATAAACAAGCAAAAAAACAAAACAAACAAACAAAAAACAGAACAAAAAACAAGCCCTGGAGTCAGGGGGGAATCAATATCCAGACTTGCCATGATATATTACTTAAAATGTTCCGTTTTCAAGAAAAAAATTATGAGGCATGTAAAGAAATAGAAAAATGTGATCCATATACCTGAAAAAGTAGGCAAGAGAACTGAGAGAGGGCCCAGATGTCAATTTCAAAACTATTACAAATATGTTCAAAGATTAAAAGAAATCATGCTTAAAGAAGTAACAGAAGGCAAGATGACAATGTCTCATCAAACAGAGAATATTAACGAAGAGACAGAAATTACATATATAAAAAGAACCAAGTGGGAATTCTGGAGTTACGGGGTGCCTGGGTGGCTCAGCAGGTTAAAGCCTCTGCCTTTGGCTCAGGTCACGATCCCGGGGTTCTGGGATCGAGCCCCGCATCCAGCTCTCTGCTCAGCGGGGAGCCTGCTTCCTCCTCTCTCTCTGCCTGCTTCTCTGCCTACTTGTGATCTCTGTCTGTCAAATAAATAAATAAAATCTTTAAAAGAAAAATCTTAAAAAAAAATTCTGGAGTTAAAAAGGACAATGTAAATGAAAATTCATGAGAGTAGCTCATTAGATCTTAACTAACAAAGAAACAGCAAACTTGAAGAGAGATCAATTGAGATTATGCAATCCAAAGAACAGAGAGAAAAAAATAATGAAAATTAAAAAAACGAAAATAATAATAACAATAAATGATGAAAAATGAAGAGAGTCTCAGAGAAATGTGGAACACTATTAGCTATACCAACACATACCAAATAGGAATATGAGGAAAAAATAATGAGAAAGGAGCAGTGAGAAATAACACGGGTTAGAAAGCAGTGATGTATCCTTGCTGTTTTATTAATCCAGAAATCAGGGAAAAGGACATTAGTTTCACTTAATAGTCCTTTTATTACTATTTGCTGTTTGCATGATTCAAATGTTACAATGATAAAGAGACAAGGTGGAGGAACTTCCACAATAAATGGCTGATTATAAAAATAAATGTAAGATGGACTTAAAAGGTACACAAAATATATTCTATTACAAAATATAAAAAATATATACCAATATATGCATGTGTATATATAGATATGCATATGTGTATATATATGTAAATAGGTATAGCTATGTATAGATGTATATACATATCTATATATACACATCTATGTATGTATACATAGCTAGATATATACACACACATGCACATAAATACATAAAATACATTCTTATATGCTGTGAAGTGTAGCCACCGACTGATTAGGAGACATGGAATCAGGTTTTAGCCTGTTTTCTTAAACTATACTCTGATGCATTTTTTGCTGGGTAAGACTGAAGCTTGAATGGGGCAGGAGGCTTAGACCAGATTCTTCAGGGTCATTTTGGCTTCAAGGAGTGGATGACTAAGCCAGTGACTCCAAGTCCCCCATTCCAACTTCAACCAGAGCTAGAAAGATAAGCTGTCTTTTCATTTGTTTTTTGTTTGTTTGTTTGTTTTTAAAGATTTTATCTATTTATTTGACACAGAGAGAGATCACAAGCAGGCAGAGAGGCAGGCAGAGATAGAGGGGGAAGCAGGCTCCCTGTTGAGCAGAGAGCCCGATGTGGGGCCTGATCCCAGGACCCTGGGATCATGACCCGAGCCGAAGGCAGAGGCTTTAACCCACTGAGCCACCCAGGTGCCCCTTCATTTGTTTTAAATACTAGGATTTTCATTAACAGTTCAATAGACAATTAAAGAAGGTTTCATCTCTAAATTTAAAAAATGCAAAAGTCCTTGGACTAGATAATCTAACATTACTTCCAGATGTAACAATCTGTGAGCACAACACCAAAGTTATGTAGAGATCTTTTGTAAGAGTATCTGTAACAACTGCAAATATTGGTAACAAGCCAAACAGATGATTTTAAAAACTAGTGTTTTGATTTTAAAGAAACAAGTAAATATTCTATTTTACTTTTTTAAAAAATGATCTCATTTTTGCTACTTAGAGACATTAATTATAAACTTAATTTGCCTTTCACACCTCCAGATGCCTCTTTTTAGCTAACCTCATTCATAATTGAATAGGAAAATATTTGATTCTGAGACCTTTGAGAAAAATGCCGTAAAGCACAATAGTAAATATGTACACCCCTCTCCATAAATATAAGGTATACTTACCAATTGTCAGGAAATCTGATCGATACTGACAAGTCATTCCAAAGCCAAAATCTCGCCAAAAGCCAGAATCCTTTTTGTGAACCTTCAGTTAAAAAAAATAAATTCAATTTAATACCTCAAGAACTAGAAGAAGTTTCAATCAACAATGAAAAAAATTAAAGCTTTCCAAATAATAATTTTTCCTGTCATTTCTGTGACTGACAATGGATCACATGCATTCACATGACTAAATCCTTAAAAAAATCAACAAAAATACAGTACTCTCCGTCAGCAAAGGGTTCTTGCCACATTCAAGTTAGCTGAATTTAAGCCCTCTGCAAGGTGCAAGCTGGGGTTACTAATAACCCAACAGTACTGTGCCTGAGTTTGAGGAGCTTACATTCCATTCTGGGAGGATAACAGTTGCACAACTCATACTATAATACACTGTAATTAATTCTGCACAGACCTTATTTGGTGCCTATTCAGCATTCACTTCCCTGCCCCTTACCTAACTGTACAGTTTTGCTCTGGCAATTACCTGGCTCCATGTGGCCCATGAGCTTCAGGGAAGCTCCTTCCACCCACAGCTTTAGATTGGACCATGCCTATATCAGTGACACAGTGTCACCCAGTTTTTGCAGGAATTGATTGACTAACAGGAATTAGACAAAATTCAGGCCAACATGGTAAAAGGGGAGGGTTGTTGGGAACTCTGGAAAACAAGGCCCCTTCATTCCTCTGAGAGCACTACTAGAAAAGACACTTGCTTTTTTTGGATGGTGTAGGGCAGGAGTCAGCAAACTACAGCCTCCAGGCTAAATATGGCCTACTGCCTGTTTTTGAAAATAATTTTATTGGAATACAGCCACATTCATTTGTTTACAAACTGTCTATGTGTATTTCATGGTACAGTGGCATAGCTGAGTATTTGCAACAGGGATTTAACTATATGGCCTGCAAAGTCAAAATATTTCTCTGTGGCTCTTTACAGAATAAGTTTGCCAACTCCTGGTATAGGGTGTAGATGTGAAGCTTGGAATTGCTACAGTCCTTTAAAATGAAACTGTCACCACTGAAGTCCAAACAGAGAAATAAAAAGAAAATCAGGGCTTTGATGATATATAGCCCCAGAATCAAGTAAAAGTTGACACCTGATAAAGATTCTTTATTTTATTCATGCATTCAGCAAGTGTTTTTACCCATCAGACATGGTATTGAGAGCTGGGAACACAGCAATGAATAGAGACGACAAAGTCTCTGCCATCACAGAGCCTCTCTTTTGATGGAAAAAGAGCAAATAAATCAATATATATCTCAGGTGGTAATACATGCTAGGAAGAAAAATATAGTAGGAGAAGGGGAGACCATGAGAGACAGAAAGCCTATTTTTGATATAAAGGCCATATGAGGTCTCCTTGAAGAGATAACATTCGAGCAGCGACCCTAATGAAATACTGAAGTGAGCTGTGAAATATCTAAAGGAGATCATTCCAGGCAAAGAGGGTAGCATGTATGATGGCTATGATGCAGAAAGGGAATGAGTAGGGCAAGAGCAGAAAAAATAAGGGCAAGAGCAGAGGAATGAGGTCCTGTGGACAAGAAAGGGCTATTAACATTTTTAAAAGATAATTGGTATTACAGTATTTTTGTATGCATAAGGTAATGATCTAGAAGAAGCATAATGTTAGGATAGGAGAGCTTGAAGGATGGCTGGAGGGGAGTGCTTGTTTAGGCATGAGAGATGAGCTCTAGTCCAAGAGAAAAGGACAGGTTGGCCTTACAAAGGGATGTGCGCAGTTCCTCCACTGGGAATGGAGAGAGGCTGATGGGTCTTATGATAGAATAAGGAAGTGAAATGTCTGCTTCTCTGTTCTAAGTGAAATATGAAGCAAGGTATGTGAAGAGTGAGAAGTGGTGAGGGGTGCTGGGAGACAAGAGAAAGAGGACAGTATGGCTGGCTTGCAGGATGGACAGCAGGTAGATCATGGTCAGGCACAGATGTCAGGGCAGCTGCGGAACCCTGAGGCCTGTGGTCATGTTTTTAAGGCAGTGGCCCTATAGTGGGACTTTACTATAGGTGTGTTTCTTACCCTCCCTGTTCCACTGCTCAGGGGCCTGGGTAAGAGTTGCCCTTAACCAGGCTGGGGTTCTAAAAGAAAACACAGGACAGGGTGAGGGATGAAGGTAAGTATGGCAAGGAGGTTGTGGATAATAACTGACTATAAAGTTGGAGTTGGGTAAGGAGAGACATGAGGATGCAGACATGAGAAGGGTGACAGAAAGGAGGGAGTTACCTCACCCAAAGGGTAAGGTTCTAAGACAGTTTCCTCTAAGAAATGAAGTTGGAACTAGGATCTGAGAAATAAGCCAGAGTTAGTCAACTGAAAGATATGCTGGAGAAAGGTCTAGACAAAAGAACAGGTTGTGCAAAGACTTGGGAGGTTGGAGAGAGCATGTGGGTGAAGGATGGTGGGACCACGTTAGAGACAGAAGTAGAGGTGCCCACAAATGTAGGCCAGAGCTCAGCAAACTTCTGCAAAAGAACAGGCAGTAAATATTTTAGGCTCTGCAGAACATAAAGTCTGTCATAACTATTTATCTTAGCCACTGTAGTGTGAAAGCTGTCACAGATTATAAGTAATCAAGTGAGCATGCTGTGTTCCAATAAACTTTACTTATGGTTGCTGAAATTTGTATTCTTGAAAATATTTGTCAACCACTCTTCATTCATGAGCCACAGAAAACTAGGCAGTAGGCTGTTTTGCCAACAGACCGTAGACTGATGACCCCTGGTCTAAGGGACCCACAGGGCCACATGAGAGAGAACAGGATACCTGGTCACATATTTTGGCTTTATCCTAATAGCAATGGAAATTCTCTGAAGAGTCAGAGCAGGAGGAGTAATATGATAAGGTGACATTTTTGAAAGATCACTCTGGCTAGAGTATAGAGAAGAGATATAAGAGGGGAAAAGAAGGGATGCTGAGAGGATGGTTAAGAGGCAATAGTTATAATCTGGGAATGGGAAGCTGGTGATATGTTCAGAAAGAAAAAATTATCATGGTATGTTCAGAAAGAAAAAATTGCATGGGGGTAAAAAAAAAAAAAAAAGGTCGAGGACAAAGAACTGATAGAAGTCAGGAAGTGACTGAATGAGTAGGAGTTGGGGTGAGAGGGAAGGATCAACCAAGGCTGACAGCAGGCTGCGGTCCTGAATAACGGGTATGTGGTAGTGCCATCCCCCAATAGTGGGGGCACTGAGGAAAGGGCCCAGAGCTGAATGATGCAAAGCTGGGTTCTGAGCATAATGAATGTGAATGATCTGTAAGGCAGCACATGAAAATACTGCAGATAGCAGGAATGAAGGGAATATACGGGTCTGCAGAGGAGGCAAATCTTGAGAGGAGTGGGAAGAGTCTGAAAAAGTTGCTGTATGTAATGGGAGAATTGGCTGAAAAAAGTAGAAGAATAAGGCAGTACTGAGGACTCAGCTTAAGTTGGAACTAATAAGTGAGGTATGCATTTTCTTTCTTTCTTTTTAAAAAAATTTTTTTTGGTCAGGGGAGGGCTTCTTCCCCTTCTAGACTGTAAAGCTCCTAGAGGGCAGGACTTTTTGTTGATTTTGATCACTGTTATATCTGGAACACCTAAAACAATGCAAGGCACATGGTAGGCTTTCAATGAACATTTGTCAAATGAAATTAATTTATAGAGGCATAATTTCTGTGGCAAAACCAGGTTCCAATATTCTTTTTTTTTTTTTTTTAAAGATTTATTTATTTATTTATTTATTTGTCAGAGAGAGAGAGAGAGAGAGGAGCGAGAGTGAGCACAAGCAGACAGAGTGGCAGGCAGAGGGAGAAGCAGGCTCCCTGCCGAGCAAGGAGCCCGATGTGGGACTCGATCCCAGGACACTGGGATCATGACCTGAGCCGAAGGCAGCTGCTTAACCAACTGAGCCACCCAGGCGTCCCGGTTCCAATATTCTTATCTCCTTAGTCAAAACATAATCCTGGTGCAAAGTATTAAAACAAAACACTCCCCACCCCATGCAAATAAAATAAAACACTCACTGACATTTCTACCCCATGACAATTCTGATTTTACAAATATTAAGTATTCCTTTATAACTTAGTTTCTTTAAAAAAAAAAAAACTCCAGATATTATATTATCACATTTGGGGAAAGGAGTCATTGGTTTTGATTTTTTTTTTTTTTAAGATTTATTTATTTATTTGACAGAGAGAAACACAGTGAGAGCGGGAACACAAGCGGGGGGAGTGGGAGAGGGAGAAGCAGGCTTCCTGCCAAGCAGGGAGCCCGATGTGGGCTTGATCCCAGGACGCTGGGAGTGACCTGAGCCAAAGGCAGACACCCAACAACTCAGCCACCCAGGTTCTCCATGGTTTTGTTTGATTTTTAAACAACACATTTCCACTGTCTGTAATCCCTGATTGTTAATGTTTTACTGCATTTTTATCTCTCCCTCTCCTAAGCAAGTGGGGGGATGCAGGTGTCCACAGATAATCTACATCTCCAGCCCCCAGGCCCTCACAGGCTGCCAGGTTCACAAATCCATGTGGCAACTTGACACCCTCCCTTGGAGGTCTAATAAACAACATATACACCTACCATGCTCAGGTTGAATCCCTAATCTCTCCTTCTGCCATTCCTGTCTTTAATTCCTCACATCTAATTCTTCAGCAAGTTCTGTCAGACAAATCATACCTCAAACTTTCTCCACGATTACCATCCTTACCCAAGCCACGGTCACCTCCTTGGCACACTGTAAAAGCCTAACTGGCTACTTGTAGCTACAGCCTCACCCCATCCATTCTTTACAGAATCAAAACCCTCCCCAGGCTTTCTATCACACTGAGCTTAAACTCCTTATAGCTCAACATGACTGGCCCAGCTTTGTGCCCTGTTGCCCATTGTGTTTTAGACACCTTAGGAAACCTAGTAGCTGTTCCTTATGCATGGGACTGTCTTTCCCCAGTTACTAGGTAGCAGGTTCTTTCCTGTTATTTGGATGGCCTCTCCAACAGCCTCATCTCAAAAAGGCCTTTCTGACTAAACACACCACAGAAACACCTAATCATTTTTCACAACTCAGCCCGTTTTAATGATCTGCATGGTATTTATTAATTGACTTCATCTTCTGTCTCTTCCTACCAGAATAAAGATTCTTGTGAATAATAACCATGTCTATATGGTTCTAGGTGCTGGGGATTCTAGCAGTGAATAGTGGCTGGCCTAGAATGAACCCTATTGGATGAATTATGGTAACACAGGCAAGTTTGTGCAGTGGATAAGAGTGGAGATACACTGCCCGGGTCCCTGGCCCCAGCCATGCCAGCTGTGCAACTGGGCAGGCACTCAACCACCAGATGGCTATGTCCTCATCTGTAAAACAGGGGTAATAATAGCATACACCTCAGAGGTGTAAGAAGGATTAAATGAGTTAGCATGTATGAAAAACAACAATATCTTATCCAAAGAAAAGGATAGGTAAAAAAAAAAGTTATTATTAGCATCAAAATATCATAAAAAAATACACATAATTTCCCCTTTTTAAACTTCATATTTTCCTCTACATTTACATGGCTGTATAATCTACATTTCATGAACATTTTCCTCTTGCTACATATTCACCATCATATGTACTATAATTCATTATTTTTACAGTTTTGCTGCTTCCAATGTTGTCGATATTATCATATGTATTGCTGCTCTATGGTTCTGTTTCCTCAGGATAGACTCCTGGGAGTGGAGATTACTGGATCAGAGGGATGAACCTGCTTGAAAACTCCTGACCCAGAAAGCTTGCCTACATTCCTACACCACCAGCATGGACGGAAGAACTCCTACCCCACCAGCCTCCCTTGCATGGCTGTTTTAAAAACTGATTTTACAGCAGCAAAAAAGTATTGCACTGCTGTTTTTTATTTATTCTTAGGCTGGTTATTTAAATATGTTTGTTATGAATTACTACCAACTGTCTTTTAGCCTTTTTTTTTCTATTGGTGTATTTCCTGTTTACTTTTAATACAAGGAGATAATATTACACATTATGGAGAGCAAGCTTTTGTCTTGTTTTAAGTGGGCAGATTGAAGTTTAGAAAGGGTAACTTGCAAAGGTTACGAAGTGAAACTACAACTTGAAGTGGAAGTATTTAAACTTATTTTTTTGTGTGTAACATCTAGAATGAACCCACATTCAAATCATTCTTCTCCCACATCCTCCCAAACCAGACAAGAATATTAGCATGCTTTTACATTCCTCTTCACCCTCACATATTGACTCCATTTAGCACTGTGTTTATCAAGCAATTTTTTTTATAAATAAGATTTTTATTTTGGAGTAATTTTAGACTTACAGAAAAGTTGCAAAGTAGTAAACAGAATTCCCATATACTTCTCACCTAGTTTTAACTTCACCTAAATGTTATTATCTTACATTGCTGTAGTACATTATAAAAACTAAGAAACCAACACTAGTATATTACTATTAACTACATTTTATTTATTTGTTTTTAAAGATTTTACTTATTTATTTGAGAGAGGGAGAGAGAGTAAGAACTCATGAGGGAGAGGAAGAGGGAGAAGTAGACTCTTGCTGAGCAAGGAGCTGGCTGCAGGACTTGATACTAGGACTCTGGGATCATGACCTGAGCTGAAGGCAGACGCTTAAATGACTGAGCCACCCAGGCGCCCCACTATTAACTACATTTTAGACTTTATTTGGATTCTATAAGTTTTCCTTTAATGTCCTTTTTTCTGTTCCAGGATCCAGTCCAAGGCACCACACTGCATTTATTTGTTAAGTCTCCTTGGTCTGGAAACTCGTAATTTCTCAGTCTTCCTTTTGATGATCTAGACACTTTTTAAAAAATTACCACTTTTTTTTTTTTTTAGTAATACCCACACCCACTCTGAGGCTCAAACTCACAACCCTGAGTTCAACAGTCGCATGCTCTTCCAACTGAGCCAGCTAAGCACCCTTGATCTTGACATTTTCAAGTATTGCTGGGGTATTTTGTGGAATACTCTTCAATTTGGGTTTGACTGAAGTGTTTCTCATAATTAGGTTTCTGGAAGGAAGGCCACAGAAGTGAAATACCCTTCTTGATTAATCAAATCAGTGGTGCATATAACACTGGTGATGTTAACCTTCATTACTTGGCTTAAGGTGGTGTCTGCCAGGTTTCTCCACTGAATAGCTCTCTTCCCATACTCAGTTCTTTAGAAGTGAGTCACCTAGCTCCACCTACTGGAAAAGAAAGTATCTACATAAGTTATTCAGAATTCTGTAGCAAAGATTTAGCTCTTCTCCCTTATCTATTCCTATCTAATCAGTCTATCCATTGATTCATTATTATTATTTACTCACTTGCTAATTTATTTATATCAGTATGTATTCATGGATAGTTATTTTATGCTTGGGGTTGCAATCCAGTTCTATGTTATTTATATTGTTGCTCAAATTGTTCCAACTTTGCCATTGGGAGTTTGTTCAGGCTCCTGTATCCCGTTTGACATACCCTTATCCTTTTTTTTTGAGTACTGCCTTACTTTCTGGAGCTTCAGGATCCTTGATTTCCTGTCCCTGCACTAAGATCTGGGAGCTGGGTATGCTGGTTACTCTTGGGGTATTACTGCTTCTAGGTCCTCTCAGCACACAGGGCTAGGTAATACACATTTGTATGTGTACCCTTTGAATTTTAAATCCCCAACTGCTATACATTTCTTTTTTATTATGTATTTCATCAACAACTATTTAAACAAGTTTTACTGGGGTTTTGGTGCTGGTGACTACTGTTTTATTCTCAGGTCTTCTTTCAAACGGGTTCATTTCTCATTCTGCTGAAGAGGTCTGTAAGAAGTAAACCTTGAGTCCTTGAATATTCAACAATATCTATTTTGCCCTCAAATAGGTGAAATACAAATTACAGAATTAAAGTTATTTCTCTTACAACATTCAAGATATTGTTTTATTGTCTTCTAGCACCAATTATCATCAAAAAGAAGGCAAATGCCAATCCGATTCTTACTCCTTTGCAGACAAGTTCTCAAATGCCAGACTTGTCTTTCCTTAGCTCTTCGAAGTTTTCTTCTATTTCATCCACTGTCTGTTCTCTCTTTTCTCTCCTTCTGGAGCTCCTACTAACAATTTTGGGAGCTTCGTGAGTGATTCCTCATGTCTCAATTTTTCTCTACATTATCTCTTGGTCTTTATGTGCCCAGGTAACTTGTCTTCTAGTTACAAGCTTGTTTCAACTGTAACCGTTCCAATATTCAGCCCATTTACTGAGTTTTAGATTTTCACAATTTCCAAGTTGACCTTTTTAGCAACAAATCTGGTCTTACTAATTTAATGTTTTCTTTCCCTGAAGACTTATCTTAAAGTTGTTTTCATTCTCTATTCATATTCTCATGTGTTATCTTTTCTGTTTATTAAAATTTGGTGCCTCCCTTTCATAGTGTTGGTTTGGCTACTCTTGGTTAACTGCTACTGTTTTTTGTTTCAAAAATCATTGTTCAGGGGCGCCTGGGTGGCTCGTCAGTTAAGCATCCAACTCTTGATCTCAGCTCAGGTCTTGATCTCGGGGTCTTAAGTTCAAGCCCTATGTTGGGCTCCACACTGGACATTGAGCATACTTAAAGAAAAAAAAATATTATTGTTCAAAAACCCTTGGCTGTCAGCTAAGATTACAGGGGCCTATCTCCAGTAATAGTGGAAGAGGGGCTGAATGTGGTCTTGGGGACAATGTGCCAACAGCAGCTCATTTTCAGAGCCTGGCGCTCCCTATCCATCCTACAACTCAATATTCCCCAAACCTTACCCTCCCTCTCTTGCTCCAGGGATCACATACACTGCCGCAGCCTATAGTCCAATCCCTGTGATGCCTGTTGCTTAGCACATGCCCAGAGAATGTGTATTCCATCATGCTCTGTCTTCCATGAGCTCAGAGAATAGAGAGCAGCCCCATCTTGTGTTCTCCTGAACATATTCCAGATTCTTCTTTCTTTTATCAATCCTATGCCAACTATTGCCATCTTATATCAATTTTTCAAAATTTTCTACCAATGGCACTTCTCTCATTTTCCAAAGCTAATATACTTTTTTCTTTTTAGTAATTCACTTTTACAAAGGATTTAGGGTTTCAGATAAGGCAAATGTGGGTGCTTGGTTTGCCATTTTGATCCCATTTGTTTCTATATTCCTAAGTAATACTGGCCTACAGATAAGGCAGAGTGGTGTGTGTATACAGACACATCAACTGTAGCTAATAGCTATATTGCTATAGCATCAACTGTAGCTAATAGATATATTGCTTACTATATCCAGCCCCTCTGTTAAAGGCAGGACTGGAGTCCGAAGATAATGTTGGTTTCATAAAACTTATTAAGTAGATCATATGGTATTACTTTAACCTGTTCTTCAAAAGTTTGGAAAAACTCACCAATAAAACATTGTACCTATTCATATGCAGGGTAATTTTTTTGATAACTGTTTTAATTTTTTAAGTGGTTCTTAATCTTTTCAGAGCTTCCATCTCTTTTATCTATAAAATGCTAATACAAAATTTGCTTGTGTTAGTAGTTTATAAGTTCTCAAATCTTTTATTTAGAATTTTAAAAATTTACCATATAAAATTGATTTCTCTCAGTTGTTGTATTTTCCTTTTTACCCCAAATCTGCCCACTTTGGTTAAAAACATTTTTTTTTGCACATAAAGAATAAGCTACTATATATTAGCCAAACTATTATTTTTGGTTCATCAATTTCTGCCTTATCTTTATTTCTTTCCTCAGAGTTATTCATTTTTTTAATATCTTAAATTGACTTCTTAGTTCATTTATTTCCATTTTTATTTAATATTAACAATAAAAGATTAGACTAAGTGTAATATAGTATTCTTGACTGGAACCTGCAACACAAAAAGAACATTAGTAGAAAAACTGGTGAAGTCCTAATCTACAGTGTAGTTAGTAGTAACTTAGCAATGTTAATTTCTAATTTTGACAAATCGTTCCATAAGATATTATTCTGAGGGAAAATGGGGTGGAGTACAGGAATGCTCTATACTATCTTTCCAACTTTTCTGTAAATTTAAATTATTCCAACATAGTATGTTTATTTAAAATTAAAAAAAACTTATACAGCTTTATCAATAACATTAAGTTCTGTTATGGGCATTCCCACTCCATGACTTCTTTAGTAACTACCCACAGAATATCATTCCTTCTTAGTTTATTTTGTAGTTTTAATTTCTAGTAAATAAGGTTTTTAAAATTAAAACATTTTTAGTATTACTGAAAATACATTGGCAGAAGTGACTGTAAAATCTACATATTCTAGAACATTAAGTTTTTTCTGTGGCCTAATTTTCTTTCCCTCTCTAGAATGATATTTGATTCTAAAACAGTAAGTGGAAAATCACCTTATGGGGGGTGGTAAAAGATAATATGAAAAGTGATTATAATAACTAGAGTTTTGGGGGGCTCCTGGGTGGCTCAGTCAGTTAAATGTCTGCCTTTGGCCCAGGCCATGACCCTGGGGTCCTGGGACTGAGCCCTGAATCGGGCTCCCTGCTCAGAGGGAGAGCCTGTTTCTCCCTCTCCCTCTGTTGCTCCCCCTGCTTGTACTCACTCTCCTATAAATAAATAAATAAAATCTTAAAAAAAAATAACTACAGTTTTTTATCGAAACTTTCTTTTCTACTTGTGAAACAAACATAAAGGAACCTAGCAAGGATCGTTGTGGCCTTTCATAACTGACAATGAGTCTTACCAGCTGCTGCTCCACAGGTGGTGGTACATCCTGACTGGCATAAACAATGGCAGGGTTGTAAAGACTGAAAACCACAGGGTAAAACACCTTTTTACCTATAAATTAAAATATACAGTTATATCACAAAGTCATAAAATGAAAGACTGATCAATACCGTGTTATCAATATTTAATACTGCTATTTCTTTGGTCATATATGGTGACTTTATCAATATTGTATTTTGTCAATTTTCAGGCTACTAAACATCATGCTGATTTGATGAACATGATGATTTTATAATGTATCAGTAGCTACAAAATTTATAACCTAAAAGAGACTAAAAAACAGACTAAAGGGTGTAATACACATTTACTCCCTTTGACCTTGGAGAGATACACAAAAGTGTTCGGTCAGTTATTCGATAGGTGAGCTATTTACTACTCATCATTTCATCTGATTAGCAGTGATAGATGTAGGTTAACCTCTGACAATCACCAAGAACTTAGAAACGTGTTAAATCCATCCTTCAAAATGAATCACAGAAACAGTAAATCCAAAGAATACTATCAAATCAACAGATTTGCACACAATAATTAAAATATAGAACTGCAGACAGATTTTGGTAAGATTTGGAAAAGTTGGGAAGAGTTAAAAATACCTGATCTAATAGCCTCTGCAGAAAACCTTGTCATTAGCATTCAAATAGCAGTGAAGGGACCTGTGAAGACTAAGGAGCCCTCAACAGAGAAGCCCTTGCTAAGATAGGCCTCAGTTAGACATGATAATATAAAGTGCTCAGTAACCATCAAGTACTTGTGGTAATGTGGCAGCCTTTCTATTAACAAAATCCCTACTAGATGCTCATCTCACCTTTGCTAAAACTCACTTAGGGATCTAAGTTCAATTCTCAGGGAAAATCTATTTCTAGACATTAAAATATTTTTTTTACATTGAGCAAGTATGTTTCCTTCCACTTTCACATTGTGAACTTCATATTGTCTGGTGCAAAAAAAGTAAACCCAACCCTCATTTATTCACTAGGTGCTCAAAGAGTTCCTGACAATGATCCCTATGAAAATAATTAATAGGCTAATAATCTGCATGATATGAATAGTTCTACAAAAAAGCATTTACTAGGAGTTTTTTTTGGCACAGAAAATTTTCTTTTCACATTTAAAATAAGATTTGATTTATAAAAATATCATTTGCTCATACATTTTCAAAAAATACCTATAACATAAAGCAAAGTATAGTAAATGATCCCCAAATATGTAGTATGGATGCCAAGCACCATCTGTATCTAGGTTTCTTCATGTGTGTGTGTCTCTGTTGGTACCACCTGCCTGAGGTAGAGTACTTCTTTCACACATCTCCATGTTGTCTGCTTGGCTCTTTTTCTGATAAGTGCTGCTTCCTCCTTGTCAATTTTAAGACATTTTCTTTGCTTTTATTTATTTGGATTCAAATTTTGGCAAGGGATTTGGCCACAAGAGAACAGGGGTATGAACTTCAGAGGGGCAAATTTTAACTTTTTTACTTAATATTCCAGTTAAAGTATGCCTAATATAACTTTAAGAAAACATAATTAACTTGATCCAAAATATGGGACATGCTGACACTGTTCTCAATTTCTACACTCAACTCATCTACCAAGATTTTACGCACCTGGCTCAGCATTTAACCGGCAGCTGTTAAGGAATTCAGCTGAGAAATATATATCAACATCACAGAAAAACATCAAGACCTCTCCCTTGTCCCAAGCTCGGGCACCCACATTTAGTCCTCGTCCACGATTAAATTCTTCATTCAAGGAGACCAAAGTGTAATTGTGAAAATTAGACTCACTAGGAGGAAAGCATATACAACAAAGGATAAGTCCCACTTAAAATTTAACAACTCTCTTCTTTCAACAAGACTTACAAAATATGTTTTATACTTTAAGTATTTTTCAATTTTGGTTCTACAGTCATACAGGGAAAGGAAATTATCAGCTTCACATGTATGATCAACATCAGGGACAGATATTGACTAAATGGCCGTATCTGAGCCAACATGTTTGTGGTGTGAGCTTAAAAAGTGTTGAGGGATCACTGCTCCTCAGGATCTTAAAAACTTATTGGGGAGATAAGGAATATACACATGGAAAAACGGCCATAATGTTTGGTAATAAACAATTCATTTCATATGAATGGTACATTCAAAGAGTGCTCCTGTGTTTTTTGGATCTTTGCTCACATGTCCTCTTATCGGAGGGATTCCCCTCATACCATTTGTGAAGTTGTCCCGACCTCCCTCTCTTTAATCTTTATCCCCCTGCCCAGCTTTGCTTTCCTCAGCAACACCAGACATGTTTGTTTGTCTCCCCCCACCCACTGGAACATAAACTCCATGAGAGCAGGGATTTTGTTTTGTTCATTATTGTGGATATAGTGTACCTCCTCAAAGAGTAGGAGTTCAATAAATATTTGCTGAATGAATGAATGAACAGCAGTTCTGAGAAAAAAGATTGCTTTTGTCTGAGAGTAGTTAGAGACTAGAGAGGTTAGAAGCAGAATTAAAGTTATGCCTTGATTAAATTCCTGAATTCAGTAGTGAGTTTAAAGGTTATTCCAATTAATTATTCTCAAAGGCAAAGAGGTAAGAAAGTAGAAAGCATTTTAGAGAACAGAGATTAGACAAATGGGATGAGAACGAAGGGATCTTAAATTGGGAACAACAAGAGAAGACCAGAAAAGGGTCAGACTGAGGAGTAGCTTCTGTGAGAAGTTAAAGAAGTTGGTCAGTGTCTTTGAGGCAAGGAGTTTTTCTGCCAGGGCAGTTGTTCTCACAGGGAAGTCCCAACACCCACAGCATCAGCCTCCCCTGGAAAGCAATGGAAATGCAAATTCTTGGGCCCCACCCCAGACCCCTGAATCAAATACTAGGGGTGATGCTGAGCATCTGTGTCTCTCTTGGTAAAGTCACACCAGGTGACTCTGATGTTAAAGGTGGAGAACTGCTACGCTAGGATATGGCCAGATCAAAAAGGGACATTTTAGGAAGATTACTCTTTATAAATGTATAGAATGGGAATGGAGAGATGGAAGCAAAGGCTCAAATAGTTTCCAGAGTGGACTCCACATGCTCCGAATGCCCACACTGCCCTTCTCATGGATATAAATCTCTCCCTTCTTTTGGGAAAACTGCTGATTACCACGCCACACTCCCACCACCTAGTGGAGGAACTAATCACAGAACACCCAGACCACAGTAATTTCCTAGGGGCAGGGACCAGACTCAAGCTGCGCCAATTCCAATACCCAAATCCCACCTGGCCATAGTGACTGGCTTAAGAGTGGGCAAAACTCCTTCCCTGGGCTTTTCTCAACTGGATCTGGGAGAAAGCTCTTTCCTCTCTGATGGCAAAGCTGAGAAGATGTGAGCCCAAAGCCGCCAACAGCCATATACCTCACATGTGGAAGAAGGCAATCTGCAATAGGAGAATGAAGTCAACATGCAGAGAAAAACAGACAAGAAGACAAGAGAATTTTCATGGTGCTCAAGTCTCTGGTTCCAGTCCCTAAAATATCAAAGCTGTTTTGGTTTTTCTCCCCAAATTTGGCTGTAATAATCCCTTCAGTTTGGGGACTATCCAAGATTCTTCCATTAACACTCCCAGTTTCCTTAAGCAAGTTCAAGACAGGTTTCTATCATGTGCCACAGAGGAGTCTTGAGTAATGCAGTGATAGCTTCAGTAGTACCAATGTAAATGCCTGGCATTTAGTGGGTGACCTGAAAATGGTGAAGAGGGAAGAGAAGGAAAGAAATGAAGGAGGGGGAACCTGAGTTAGGGTGGTGGCAGTAGCAGGGAAAGGACAGGGAAAAGGTCCTGTGCAGTTAAGTAAGAACTGACTAGAGGTAAAGAATGAAAGACGCTAACTCTCAGACATTAAGCCCAGGGGATCATGAAAATGGTCTTAGTCTGAACTGAAAGAGGGCCACCAAGAGAAGCAGCTAGTGTGAAGGGGGAAGAAAAGACAGTATTTGTTTTTTAATACATGTGCTGTGAGAGTCCCTTCAGGGTAGGGACTATAACACTCTCTTCTGTGCCCGTCTATTCCAACCACCCCAGTTAGACTCCCGAGCAGTGTACCTGGAACATAGTCGGTGGGACTCAAGGAATGTTAGTTGAACAATTCGAGAAGAATGGCCGGCCAAATCTGGACTCTTTGGGAATGGCCACAACTAGCAGAAAGGTAAAGAAGCAGGTAAAGGATACAGAGTTGGCTTGGTCTGAAAAGACAATCAACCTAAAATTTTACACTGTAACATATTTACATTTACAAAATATATTCATTTTACAAACATCAGAGGAATATGTCAAGAAGGAAGTACTGGTTAGGCATTAAATGTAAAAAAGCGACCAAAGAGGATGACAGAAAAAAGGCTGAATTTGGCAGTTAGATCATAACTTTGGGCCTATAACTTAGAGATGAAAAGGCTGAAAAGCTATAGAATTAATGTCAGAGTATTAAGGAATTACCAATTCATTCATTCAAACCTCTGAGTACCTACTATGTGCCAGGTACTATATGAGTTGTCTGATTAGAGAACTACTGTTCGGTGAGGTTTAGCTATGAAAGGAAAGAAACCTACCAGCAGCTACTGGTACTACAGAGTCAGGTGGTGGTGGCTTAAGGACAGGAGAGACCTAAGCATTATTTGCAGGGCAAGAAGAAGGAACTTGGGAAAATGGAAGGAAAGAAAGGTGACAAATGAGAGAAAAGCTTAGGAGATGACATCAAAGTGAAGGGATTAGATTTAGAAAAAGGGGAAGAGTCCAACAAAAGGGAACGAAGAAGTAATAAATGGAGGCAAATAAACAGAAGGTGGCTGGGCCACAGAGTGAGAGGGCTCGGATCATGCCAGGCTGGCTGCCAAGAGGTCAGGGAAGACGAATCATTTAGAGTTGCATGAGTGAACTGAGGGGTGAAATGAGGAACTTACTAGCACCACCACTCATTTGCTCAGCCAACTTTTAAACAGCAGCTATTAAAAATCAACTCATTATGCTGTGAAGTGTTTAAACCTGGAGATTCACAGACCTGTACCCCTGGGGCTAATAATACATTATATGTTTATTTAAAAAAAATCAACTCATTAAATATCTGAAGTTCTCATTCTTCTAATGTTATGTATCAAGACTTCAATTTGGACATGGCTCACTAACCTTGTGACAGATTCTAGGATAGACTTGACTTTAGATAATCCTTCTTTACCAAAATACACCACTGTGAGATGAATTCTCTTGTCCTGATGAATACACACATCCCTAACAGAATTGAAAAATAAAGTTCATTCAAAAAAATATATAAGGCACTACTCATTCAGAAAGCAACCACATGAAGTTTTAACAAAACAAATGAGGCATTACTCATTTAGAATGACACTGCATGAAGCTTTAAGTAAATATAAAAGTGGCAATATTGCTGAATTATTAACAACATCAGAGCAAACGCATAACAATATAACCACATGAATATAGTCCTTGGAGGTCCACAGAGGTTGCCATATTCCAAAATATTTTTGAAACTTTTGCTTTGGTATTGCCTTCAGAAGCAAATTACAAGCTACTCAAGGAAAGAAGTCTAAAAACCAAATAAATAAATATTCAAGTTGTTAGTCAAGAGTTATTTTGTCCTCAGACTGGCTAATTCCAGAAATTATACCTCTCATCAAGGAATAAATATCTGCCATGGCTGAGATTACTTACTGTAAAGAATAATGTAGCATCTGAAAGCAATTCCAAGAAAAGCAGTAAAAAATGCTTTAGGAAATCAGATCTCAGGTGAGCAATTTCAAATAGGCAAAACTCATTTGGAAGCATGATTTCTAGATATTCTGCTACAGAGCAGCATTAACTTTTATTTATTTTTTTTTAAAGATTTTATTTATTTATTTGACAGAGATCACAAGTAGTCAGAGAGGCAAGCAGAGAGAGAGGGGGAAGCAGGCTCCCTGCTGAGCAGAGAGCCTGATGCGGGGCTCGATCCCAGGACCCTGAGATCACGACTGGAGCCAAAGGCAGAGGCTTAACCCACTGAGCCACCCAGGCACCCCAAACATTAACTTTTAAATCCAATGATTTCAATATGAGAATAAAGACTGGGATTATAAAGCATTAAAACTAGCATAGTAAAATATTAGAAACATGGCAATTGTTAAACAAAAGGGCAAAACTTTCCTCACATGTTACCCTGATACATACTTGATAACACTTTAACACTTCAGCATTTTAAAATATCCAAATTTAATGGCAAAAAAGGAAAAAAAAATTTTAAAAATTGTTATAGTCTCTTCTTCTCAAGACGGAATAACTCTCTCATCTTTAGTTAAATGTTTGTATTTCTAAAATTATTTCAATGTTAAAATTCCAATTGTTCTTAGGGAATTTTCTGGAGAAATAGCAATGACATGTCCTGTAGGTTCATTGGGAAAGCAATTATGAGCATAAAGGTTTGTCAAAAGACATGCAACCTGTATCTTTAAAATATGTGGGTTTTATTGTATGTAAATTGTGCCTCAATAAAGTTATTTTTAAAAATTCAACTCATCCTAAAATGAACTCACAGGTCGTCAAATATAGTTTCTAATAGTTGTCACTCTCAATTTACTTCAAAATTCAAATTGCCAGGGACACCTGGGTGGCTCAGTTGGTTAAGCAGCTGCGTTCAGCTCAGGTCATAATCCCAGTGTCCTGGGATCGAGTCCCACATTGGGCTCCTTGCTCAGTAGGGAGCCTGTTCCTCCCTCTGCCACTGCCTGCCACTTTGTCTGCCTGTGCTTGCTCTCTCTGACAAATAAATAAAATCTTAAAAAAAAAATTCAAATTGCCAATAACACAATATACATGCTTTTAAAAAAAGAGAGTATCAAAAACTAAGATTCCCCAAAGCCCATAAAATTACTCTGGAATTCTAAGTAATCACACTCAGTGAAGATAAATTAAGCAAATCTGCATGAAATGTGATTTTTTAGAAGTGCTTAGCCAAATCATTAAGCCCTGAGAGTTACCTGAAATTCTGCATAAACTGTGCAAATGCTTCAGTTCTTTCAGCAAGTGGCACAATGATATTAATAACTGATCTAGTAATGTCAATCATCTCGCTCTTCACTTTCATGAGAGGTCCAAAAGGGCGGAAGAGGGTCACATGTCTATATTCCATAAGGTCTGCTTTCTTAAAAAAGAGTTCATACTGTGTGCCCTTATCTCTCTCGGTGCGATAATAACCTAAAGGAAAGAGTTAGGGACAAAGATGTCTCCAGGTCAAAGTTTATAAATTCAATGTGAATACTGATTTTACTCAAAGATCAAAAGTACAAAACCAGACATGTAGTGTTTTTAATCATTCAATAATTTAATCATTTAATAATTTAATCATTAGTGTTTTTAATCATTCTGTGAAAATAATTATCCCTATTGTACAGTTGAAAACAATTATTTCTTTAAAAGGAGAGATAACAAAAAATGTTCACTCCTCTATTATTAGTCCATTCATAAATATGTTCCAAATCACAATTATTCCTTTTTACATATGACTTTTTTAGTAGTAGAGCCTATCAACACAGTAATCATATGATGAAAATAAATTACTTCTACCAATACTAAATTCTAGACCTGAGAGTCAAAACTTCTATTGCTTGGTTCAGTTTAACTAAAATGAATGGAGCGCCTTCATGTCAATCATTGGTGGTATAAAGAGGGCTATACAGTCCTGGTTTTGAGGAGCGGTCAGTCTAGTGAGGGAGACAGAAAAATAAGGAAATAAAAACAATACAATGATACATATTTCACTCTACAAACACACACACACACACACACACACACACACTCACTCTCTCTCTCTTTCTCTGAAGAGAGTGAAGTCAGACAAAGAAAAATTAGTACAGATTTAAACATGGTGATCTGAGGTAACTTCAGGAGAAAAGTTTGGAAGTCTCTTGGGCTATCTGATTTTTAAGTGTACATTCAGGAGAGAGGGAAGACCTAGAGATGTGTGAGTCAGTCAATATCTGGGAATAAAAAAATGAACGAGATAGACGAATCCACTCTCTCCTGAGGCTTACCACAGCCTAAGAGAACTACAAATCAGGAAATGGGCAATATCATATACTATGACAAGTACTATGAAAGGGGACACGGGTAGAGGTTACGAGAGAATACAGGAAATACTGTTATCTTAAGACTTGCAGGTTAGAGATGACTTCTAAGTGAAGTGAAGCTAAAGTCTGGAAAAGGAACAGGACTTACTGAATAATGAGTATTTTTTATTTTTGCCAGGGGGGTAGCAGAGTGGAAGAAAAGTGGGGGACAAAATTATGTTCCATGCAGAGAAAAATCCTGTCAGTGAAAGAATTGAAAGAGAGTTATAAGATAAGCAGAAGCTGTAGAATATAAAACTGACATGGCTTCCTTCCTTTATTAAGGCAGATGTGAAGACATTTTATACTTTAGTGAGTTATTTCCTCAGTTATTTCCTTTCAATTCTGCTATAAGCTACAGATACGGTAAAAAGACAAAAAGCTGAATTTGAAGAAAAGTTAGAAGAGTTTTGAGAGAAACAGCCCATTCAAAATTGCACTAAGTGACAACAAAAAAAAAGAAGTGACTACAATGAAAAGATAGCTGAAGTACCATGGAAAGCACAATGACCTTCCTGATGGCCTCCAAAGGTCTTAAGGTGCTACTACACTGTAGTATAGCAAGTACTATCCATGATGATTCAAGGCCAAGGAAATTACATATGGTATACTGTTCATAAAATCAAGCAAAGAGAACTTTCAAGACAGATTTATATCCAAAATGGTTTTAAGTTTGTCACTAAATATCTGGCAGGAGATAGTAAGATGGAGATGGGTGGGGATCTGTATTTCTATTTATACCAATCAGCAAATATCTTAAGTTTACAGAAGTGTCCCTCAACTTTTGAGTCATACTCCATCTTGCTATGTATACATTCCATGCCCTTTCTGCAGTCTGTATTAGGAAAACAGGTTATTTCTTTACTTTTTCAAATACCAAATATGCTTTTCAAAACTATATATACCCTCTTGATGTTCTGACATGTGGTTCTCCTCCCCCTAAAATATAGAATAACCATCAATCCACTAAATTAGGGTTTTTTTCCTTCCTTTATCAAATGGTTTTCAAATCATGAACCTTAGTTCATATATTTTGAAAAATACAAAAAGGGAACATCAAGACCAGATAAGAATGCAAAAACATACATGTACAAATACATGCATAGCCCTAAGAGCCCTTCAACTTGAGCCCTGTATAGTATATTTTTCTACATAAACTTAGATTTATTCTATTTCCCTGGTCCTCTATTTTATTATGGTCACATTATAACTTTTTTTTTTAAAGCCACTTCAAATTCAGTATTTGAGTAAAAACTCAAATATTTTAATACTGTAAATAATGAATGACTTATAATACCAGCATAGAGTAATAGAATTGTCATACTAACATAACTATGGATCAACATATTTTTCACATTACCTTCTATGAAGTCATTTTCATTAAATACCATTTTCTCTCCAAGGGGACCATCTTCATCTTCCTGTTCATCATCTTCATCAGGATTATTAATGACCTCCAAGCCAGCTTCAATGACTTCTACCAATTCATCTCGCTTATCTTTTCTAACTGGCTTTTCTTCTGGATGGCGAGTGAGACCCATTTCCAACTGGAATACTTTCATTAAGGTAAAACTTTCAAAGGGAATGACTCCATACTCACTAGGTAATTTGGCTCCTATGCTAACTTCAGCTTTGTCAATTTGGGAATGAAGAAATTCTAAAAGATCAGTAGGTGTTTGTTCTTTGTTGCCTTGATAGCCTATGCCATTAGCCCCCACACTTTTTCTCTCTTGCAGTGATCTCATCTTCTCACTCATTTCTTGCAATTCTTGTTTTAGTTGGGCAATTTGACGTTTTAGACTGGTAGCCCTGGTTTGATAATGTTCTTCTTGCTCCTGTAGGAGGGCTTGATAATACTCTTTACCATAATTTTCCCCAACAACACCAGGAAGAGGTGCATTTCCATCAGTTTGGGGGGCACATTCCAGGAGGTACAAAAATAATACCAAACTGCAGAGTAAAGCGAGACCCAAGAGTAGCCAGTGGGTCCGGGTCTGAAGAATCAATCCTCTTCTAGGCATTCTTATTAATGTGGACTTGCCTAACAAGGTAAGTTCTTTGGTTGTTCATACCTTTGCAAAAAATTATCAAAAATTAACAAAATCAGAATTTCCACTAAAGGTACCAAAATGAACTCTGTTATAGCTTAAAAAATTTCTTCCTTCAGCAGTGAAGACTACTTGCAGAAATGAGAAATAGTGCATACTTCCTGTATTGTTATCATGATATCCAGAATAAAGAAATCTGATCTACAGAATCAGATAAAATTCCATTATATGGGTGGTGATTTTCCTGAAAGAAACAGATAGAGTCGATCAGAATCTTATTTCTTTTTTTTTTTTTTTAAAGATTTTATTTATTTGACAGACAGAGATCACAAGTAGGCAGAGAAGCAGGTAGAGAGAGGAGGAAGCAGGCTCCCTGCCAAGCAGAGAGCCCGATGCGGGGCCTGATCCCAGGGCCCTGGGATCATGACCTGAGCCGAAGGCAGAGGCTTTAACCCACTGAGCCACCCAGGCACCCCAGAATCTTATTTCTTTAAGTGTATCAAATTGTTGGTAGTTTTGGTAAACTTAGTGATGTGACTACTCTACGTAGAACACCATGAGAAGTGCTAATACAATGTAGAATATTCAGTAAATGCTCGAAGAAAGTATTAAGAGAAATATCTTATAAAACACTAAAATCCCACATTTAATACTTTTAACCACAATGTCCACACAACCATAACCTCCTGAAGGAATCAAAGTATTAAAATTATGTTTAGCATACTTTGTGTTACAGAGATATTACTGTTTCTAATTATTCAAAAATTTTAACATTTATAACCCTTTATTAACACAATATTTAGATTAATATGCCATTTCCCACCTAGTGAATATCACCATTTGGGAACTGAGTTTCCATAAATTGTTTTTGATATATTGATAATGGCTTATTAGGGACAGATATTTTCTTCCAGTTTATTCAATTCAAGCACTCTATTTCATTAATTTCTATGGCTGAACCCAACCAATAAAAGAGCCTTAAAATTAAGTATGTGTGTGAGGGGAGAGACAATTCCAAAAGGTCACAGACATCTGGAAAACACATTAAGAAACATTTTTACATCCAAAGTCCTCCCATAGATTATTTGAGCATTAGATCACCTAATTCTTTCCACTGTATTACACAGCAACAGATTTCCTACAAGTCTGGAAAGGTTTAGAGTCTATTTAAAGAAAAAACATGACCATTTTAATGTTTATCTACTGGGAAAAAAATTCAAAAACCATTTAAAATAAATGTAAAATCACACACTACTGTTCATACTATAACCAGTTGTGTGAGCTCTTCCATATTTCTTTTTTTTTTTAAAGATTTTATTTATTTATTTGACAGACAGAGATCACAAGTAGGCAGAGAGGCAGGCAGAGAGAGAGGAGGAAGCAGACTCCCCGCTGAGCAGAGAGCCCGATGTGGGGCTCGATCCCAGGACCCTGGGATCACGACCCGAGCCGAAGGCAGAGGCCTTAACCCACCGAGCCACCCAGGCGCCCTCCATATTTCTTTTTAAACTTAGAATCCTTAATTCTATAAATAGAGAATGTTAAATTTAGGAGACAGGAGGTCTCCACTGCAGAGAGAACTTTCATTCTAACAAAGTATTTGTCAAGGATGTGTGATACTCCAGCAGGCTTTAATAGAGATGGTTTCTACCAGTGCAGCAGAACTTATGGGAGATCACTGGGGGAACATCAGACCTAGTCACCTTCTCAGTGATTAGGAAAGCCTGAATGCCTTTTTCTTTTTCCTTTTTTTTCCTTGTGGCACATATCTGTATAAAAATGTAGGATAGATTCAAACTTCTTATAGCTAGTAGACCAAAATAATGGACTTAAGTACCCTGAGCCATTTATTACTTTCAATAAACAAATGATAACCAAGTATCATGAAAATTTAAACCTACTACAAAGAAGTTTTAATATGATGCCATTTGTTTTATGATTGTAAAGCTTGTTTTAAGTGATGCAGAAAAAAATAGGAAAAAATTTCGGTAAAAAGAGAAGTATCTAATTAAAAAATAAGAATGCAAAGTTAATATTAGTCCTAGGACTTTACCACGTCTCAAAACCATAATTCTTAGCATAAGAAATAATTTGAGTATCATCATTTGAAAGCTAAAACTCAGAGGTATCACTTTTAACTATTTTAAGCTCTTACTAGCCTGCTTGTTAGGGGAAAAAAAGACTAAAGCTGAAAATGCAGAGTCATAATCTTATATTAATTATTAATAAATTATATATATTTGACTAGGTTCCAGGTAGCTTTGCTGTAAGCATATTTGTGATAAGCATTTTCATTGCATAGCTAATAGGCCATAAAGGTAATCCTGTAGAAGACTGAAAAATAACTGGCTGACAGTTTGGTTTCACTGCTCCATCGACACAGTATTTCTGTTTTTATATTATATAAATCTTAGCCCTCATAATGATCTATACAGCGGCAGAGTTTTGAACCCACATTTCCCATAGAACTTTGGAATGTTTATCAATGGACACCCGGTTATATGCCAAGAACAAACAACAGTGTAGAAGGCTTTCACAATACAATATGAAGCTCAGTTACAAATATATATTCTAGTATTTGGAAATTGATGCCTCTTTAATGAAAGAAACAACTTTCATGAAAAAAGAAAGTGCAATGCTGAACAAGGGCATGAATCAACAAGCAAAAAAAAAAAAAGTACAACACTATGAGCAAAAGACTATGAAAACAAGTGCTTAGGTACAATCCACAAAATAAAATCAGTTATTTATATAATATTGCCATGAATCTACACACATTTTAATAAAATATTCTGTATTTTACAATAGTCTTTAAAATTTTTTTTTCATTTTTCATGTTTCATATGTCCTTTTTAATAAATGTCCCTTCTTTTTTTTTTTCATGATTTTGCTTTATGGCCAATTAGCTATGCAGGTAAAATGCTTATGGCAAAGGTGTTAATTGCAAAAATATTGGACATAACTATACTATACTCAAACTATTTTGAAATGAAACTTGAAAAAGAACTAACAGTATGTAATCTAAGTACCTCTACCTTTTATTAATATGGTACTTCAGAGTTTTTTTTTTTCATTATATAGACAATATATTTTAAACTGTGAGATATGATCCATTTAATGGGTCACTAAATACAGGATTACTTTTCAATGAAAAAGACCAGGAAATATCAGTGTACACCACATATAATAAGTTTTGTATTGCAATTATATATATACGTATATGTATGAGATTTCTACATGAGATGAGATTATAAGAGAGCTGTGGTCCAAAAATCCTGAAGAATACTGGTTTATAAAGTATTTTTACACATTTTCTATGTCATCCTTTTAAAATGGTGTGGATATTAACTTCATTTTGGATAGGAACAATAAACTAAAAAAATGAAAGGTGTAAATAAGGTTCTATAACTATTGAGTGGTATTATAAAAGCTGAGTTCTTCATTTTCCCCTCCCTTAAGCAAAATACAGGTTTTGCAATACTTTACATGCTTATCTTACAGTTATATCTTTTACAGTTGAATATTACCCACTGAAACAAAAGAAGAGTTGCTGTAATTACTTTAGAATATAAATGTTATTTGCATACCTCTGTGGTTGTTAAAAATAAAAGGTATCAATTATAGTCTTTTTTTTTTGAACAATACAATTTTTATGAAGTTAATTGTAAACCACAAACACAAATTTTTTTTTTTTTTCAGGGAGGCAGACCATGTTTATTTTCTTTACCGTCTGCCATCAATAACAATTATAGTCTTATTTGCCTAGTTCCTGAAGGGAACTCTTTAGCCAAATCCTAGAAGACTAGATTATAACAGCTCTAAATACATTAATATGTTGGAGAAAACATCAATTTTTCAGCTATTACACCTTGACTGTCGTCATTCTATGTAATGTGTTCATATCATAAATAAGATTCATTTGTAACCCAGAGTTAATCTTAAGCAACTTTCTATGCACAAACAGCAAATAGTTAAGTGGTGTGAGGCGAGAATGAGATAACTGTGGAGATGGGAAAATGAGCTATTAAAGACATATAATACAAAATCATAGATCTCAGAGTTGAAAGAAACCTTAGGAGCCATTAATTTTTTTTTAAGATTTTATTTATTTGACAGACAGAGATCTCAAGTAGGCAGAGAGGAAGGTAGAGAGAGAGGAGGAAGCAGGCTCCCCGCTGAGCAGAGAGCCCAATGCAGGGCTTGATCCCAGGACCCCAGGACCATGACCTGGGCCAAAGGCAGAGGCTTTAACCCACTGAGCCACCCAGGCGCCCCAGGAGCCATTAATTTTCTTACTCTTTAAGACAGACTAAAGAGACTTCCTCTTAAAACCTAGATAGAACAACAGGGACCAGATTTATCCCTGTACTTAAAACAATAAAAAACCCAACCAATAAAATCCAGAATCCGCCCCTCCCAATATAAAACAATGGTTTTCAAGATACTGAACACTAGGTAATAAAGGACAGTGATCCTTGGTAGAAACAAGAAACAAACGATTGCCCAGCTTACTGCCTTAGTTTCTAGGTCATATCACAGGGAGTCTCCTCCTAAGTAGAGCCCAGGTGACTTGTTGAGTTGATGAGATGGAGCCGGCAGTCTGAGGAGATCAAGGCAGCTAGGTTGAAAGGGTACAGTACCAGAAGAGAGAGCCATAGAGAGAGAGAGAACTCCAAAGATCTGAAGAGCACACCCTTTAGGTACTGAGCAGAGCACTGACAAGTGCAGGCATATAAAGAAACTAACTAAAGCTTAAAAAAAAAAAAAATTAGAAGACACAGAACTCAGCATTCATACAGGGCCAGGAATAATGTGCATGTTCCCACCAGACAGACTGGAAAACCTCAAATTCATGGGGCACTGGGTATAGTACTCAAAAAGGTCTTGCCTCGGTAATGGGAAAAAAATTAACTCTAGACTAAACATGGCTCTGGTCTTGCCTAACAAATCTTAAAAGTAAGACCTGAAAGGATCAAATTGTTTTCAAGTTAACTGCACAAGAAGTCTCAAAATATTTACAGGAATATAAAAATATCTAGCACCCAGCAAAATAAAATTCACAATGTCTGACATCTAAACAAAAATGATCAGGCATACAAAGAAAAATAAAAACACAACCTGTAATGAGAATAATCAATGACTGAAACTGATCTAGAGCTGACACAGATGCTAGAATTCATAGAAAAGGACATTAAAATTGTTGTGTTTTTAAATAGATACTCATGTTAAAAAAACTAAGCAGAGACACAGGTAACATAAAAAACTGAACTTCAGATGAAAACTTCAATGTCTGAGATGAAAAATACATTGAATGGGATTAATAGTAGATAAGACATTTCAGAATAAAATCTTAATGAATTGAAGACATTGCAATAGAAATTATGCAAAACAGAAGGAGAAAAGAATGAAAAACATGAATAGAGCATGTAGAAAGCTGTTTGACAGCTTCAAACAGTCTAGTACATATGTAATTAGAGTCTCTAAAGAAGGGAGAGGGGACAGGAGAAGTATTTAAAGACTTAAGTCTGAAAACTTTCCAAATTTATGAAAAGAAGCTCAATGAATACCAAATACAAATGCCATAAAGAAAACTAAAATGAGGGGCGCCTGGGTGGCTCAGTGGGTTAAAGCCTCTGCCTTCGGCTCAGGTCGTGATCCCATGGTCCTGGGATGGAGCCCCGCATCAGGCTCTCAGCTTGGCAGGGAGCCTGCTTCCTCCTCTCCTCCTCTCTCTGCCTGCTTCTCTGCCTACTTGTGATCTCTGTCTGTCAAATAAATAAATAAAATCTTAAAAAAATAAAAATAAAATGAGGCTCATGATAATCGAATTGCTCAAATCCTATAATAAATAGAAAATCCTGAAAGTGGCCAGAAGAAAAACACATATCACATATAAGAAACAAAGACAGTGGAGCAATGTCTTTAAAGAACTGAAAGGAAAAATATGTCAACCTAGAATTCTATATGCAGAAAAGGTGTCTGTCAAGAACAAAGGCAAGGGGCACCTGGGTGGCTTAGTTGTTAAGTGTCTGCCTTCAGCTCAGGTCATGATCCCAGGGTCCTGGGATCGAGCCCCGCATTGGGCTGCCGGCTCAGCGGGGCACCTACTTCTCCCTCTCCCACTCCCCCTGCTTTTGTTCCCTCTCTCTCTTTGTCAAATAAATAAATTAAATCTTAAAAAAAAAAAAAAAGAACAAAGGCAAAATAATTCTTGGGTCATTGGGTAGCTTGGTTGGTTAAGTGTCAGACTCTTGATTTTGGCTCTGGTCATGATCTTGGGGTTATGGGACAGAGCCCCATATTGGGCTCTGTGCTCAGCAGGGAGTCTGCTTGAGATTTTCTTTCTCTCCCTCTCCCTCTGACTGCCCCCCCAAATGTGCGCATGCACACTCAAATAAATAAATAAATCTTAAAAGGAAAATAATTCTTTAGACTTTAAGAAGCTAAAAGAATTCATCACCATCAGACCTGCACTGTAAATTCCTTAGGCAGAAGTAAAATGATAACAGATGGAAACAGGAATCTACACAAAGCAATGAAGAAACCAGAAATGTTAACAATATGGATAATGATAAATTTTCAAATTGTTTAAATCCCTTTCAACTGGAGACACAAACCACTGAAAGTGACCCAAGACAAAACAGTAAATATGAATAGACCTATGTTGAGACTAAATTAATAATCAAAAACTACCCACAAAAAAAAAATCCAAGCCCACATATGTTCACTAGTGGATTCTACCAAGCATTTATAAGAATTAATACCAATTCTTCACAAACTCTTTCAAAAAATAGACACACTTCCCAACTCACTCTGAGACCAGTATTACTTTGATATCAAAACCAGATAAAGACACTGAAACTACAGACGAGTATTCCTTAATGATACAGACACAAAAATCCTCAACAAAATATTAGTACAATGAATCCATCAACACATAAAAAAGTATAATACAACATGGCCAAGTGAGATTTATCCAAGAAATGCAAGATTGGCGTACCATCTAAAAATCAATTAATCTGGGGTGCCTGGGTGGTTCAGTTGGTTAAGTGTCTGACTTCAGCTAGGCTGAAATCTCAAAAGTTCTGGGGATAGAGGCCCACATTGGGCTCTATACTCAGTGGGAGTCTATTTATACCTGTCCTTCTCCCTCTGCCCCTCCTCCCACATGTGCCCTCCAATAAATAAATAAATAAGTAAATAAATAAATAAAAATAGTGTGGTACTAGTATAGGAATAGACATACAGATCAATAGAATTTAGGGTCCAGAAATAGGCCTTCACATTAAATCAACTGATTTCCACAAGGTGGAAAGGTAATCCAATGGAGAATGAATAGTCTTTTCAATAAATGGTGCTAGGACAACCAGATATTCACATGCAAAAGAATGAAACTGGAATCCTACCTCACCCTGTATTAAAAAATTAACTCAAAGTGGATCAAAGATCTAAATGTAAGAGTTAAAAATATAAAGCTCTTAGAAAATATAAGTGTAAATCTCTGTGGTTTTCAATTGGGCAATGATTTGTTAGATATGACACCAAAAGACCAAAGACAAGATAAATAAATTAGACTTCATTAAAATTAAAAACTTTAGTCCTACAAGGGATATCCTCAGTAAAGTGAAAAGACAACTACAGAATGGGGGAAAATATTTGTAAATCATTTGTCTGATAGGGCTCTGTGTCTAGAGTATATAAAGAACTCTTACAACTCAATATTTAAAAGGATAAATAACCCAATGGGCAAAAGATCTGATTAGACATTTCTCTGAAAAGATTAAGAATGGCCTGTAAGCACATGCAAGATGGCTCAACATCGATAGCCAATAGGGAAACGCAAATCAAAACTACAAGGAGATACTACACATTCACTATGATATAATTCAAAATGGATCACAGATCTAAATGAAAAACCTAAAACTATGAAAATAGAAAGCAAGCACAGGAGAAAATCTTTGTGACCTTAAGTCAGGCAAAGACTTCTTTGATCTAACAGTAACAGCATAACGGATAAACCGGACTTCATTAAAATTTGTTAACTTGTGGTCTTTGAAATACACTTTTAAGAGAATGAATAGGTAAGTTACAGACCAGGAGAAAATAGGTGCAAAGCATATATCTCATAAAGGACTTGTATTCAGACTAAACTTGGCAAAATGTTTGAACAAACACTTCAAATATGCACATGAAAAAAATGTTCAACACTGTCAAACCACAATGAGATACCATTACATAGAATGGCTAATTTTAGAATGGTTAAAATTAAAAAGTGGGTGTGTTGGTGACAATATGGAAGAACGAGAACTTTCATATACTGCTGGTGGGAATGTAAAATGGTTTTTAGTTTCCTAACAAGTCAAACATAAGCCTATCATGATTCAATCATTGCAATCCTAGATATTTATCTGAGAGAAATGAAGCATATGTCCATACAAAGACTTGGACACAAATGCTGATAGTAGCTTTAGATGTAACAGCCAAAAACTAGAAACAACACAAATGTTTATCAACAAGTGAATGGATAAATAAACTGGAGTCCAGCCATACTGATACATGCATTATCATGGGTGGATCTCAGTAATTATTCTCAGTGACACAAGTTCAACAACGGAAGAGTACATATTGTATAATTCCATTTATATAAAGTTCTAGAAAATGTAAGGTAACTTGTAGTGACAGAAAGCAGATGAGTCAGTGGCTGCCTGGGACCAGGTGGGAGTCAGGGAACTGGTAAAAGGAAGCAATTATAAAAGGGCACAAGGAAACTTTTGGGAGTGATAGATATGGTCTATCATTTTGACTGTGGTGATGATTTCACAGATGTATACATATGTGCAAATTATCAAATTATATATTTTAAATATGTATAGCATATATATGTCAGTTATACCTCAATGAAGCTATTTAAAAAATAAAACCAAATCAGATTTAGTTTTTGTAGTAGCACTGAAGAAGCATTTTTTTTAAAAGATTTTATTTATTTATTTGACAGAGGGAGATCACAAGTAGGCAGAGAAGCAGGCAGAGAGAGAGAGGAGGAAGTGGGCTCCCTGCTGAGCAGAGAGCCCAATTCGGGGCTCGATCCCAGGACCCTGGGATCATGACCTGAGCCGAAAGCAGAGGCTTTAACCCACTGAGCCACCCAGGCGCCCCTCTACTCAATCTTTTGATTCTCTAATATTACAGTACTACTCATACATATTTCATACATCGTTTCCATGGTACTTATACTGCAGTGTGCCAAAATAACTTCTGTAGTAAGAGTAAGTTACTGCCTTTTGCAAAATACAATCCATTTGAATCTATTTACTTTAAAAGTTCTATTCTGTATAATCTTCCTAAATTTCTGCACAGTTTCTTACTATAGTTTTCAAAAACTAAATTTGTAATTTTTAGTTCACTTTTTACACAACGAAAACAAAGTTACAAAATTATTTGGGAAACATAAGCACTGACAGGAAAAACAAAACCTAAAACTTTATGAAGTATCAGTATTTATAAGGAAAGGAATTAGAACCGTTTATTTCTTGAGCAATTGATGAGTTACAATGATAAATGGATTTTTTTTAAATTTTATTTATTTATTTGAGAGAGAGAGATGACAAGTAGGCAGAGAGGCAGGCAGAGAGAGAGGGGGAAGCAGGCTCCCCGCCAAGCAGAAAGCCCGATGCGGGGCTCGATCCCAGGACCCTGAGACCACGACCCGGGCCGAAGGCAGAGGCTCAACCCACTGAGCCACCCAGGCGCCCCGATAAATGGATTTTTTAAACATGTCATTGAATAAATGGTTTGTAAGTATTTAGAAATAAAAGTACTGGTCACCAGAAGGTAGTACTCATTAAAAAATATTTGAGTACCTAGTGTGTTAGGTATTGCAATGGACTGAATGTTTCTCTCCCCAATCCCCATTCATATGTTGAAATCCTAACCCCAATGTGATAATATTAGCTTTCTGCCAGAAAGTTGACGGTCCATAAGAGGGCCCTCATCAGAACTCAACTATGCTGGTGCCTGATCTCAGACTAAGGGAAATAAGTTTCTCTTGTTCATAAGTCAGTCTGTGGTACTTTGTTATAGCTGTCCAAATTGACTAAGACAGACACTGTGTTGGGTGCTAAGAACAAGTAATACCAGATCATTTTAAGAAGTATTTCTGGGTTAAACTATATTCAAGGTACTCAGATTTCAGCAAAACAAATGACAGAAATATTCATGCTATCAATACAGGCAAAAATGTGTCAAAAGCAGCCTGTAGCACAGGAAAAGCAACTAAAAAAGTCAAGAATAATAGCTGTGTAATCTTGGGCATAATACTTAAACCTATCTGGGCTTCATCTATAAAATGAGGTAATTTGTCTGGATGGCCAAGATTTCTTCCAAGATGTTCCAATTCCTTTGATTAAAGATAAACTAAAAATAGACACAAACACTTTTTGGAGGACAAATTTGATGTAATGCACATGCTTTTTAATCCAGCAATTCACAATTCCATTTTTAAGATTTTAAGACTCTATACTATGGAAATACTCATACTAGTATACAGTCACATGCAGAAGATGTTTACTACTGCTATATATAACAGCAAAAGAAAAGCAATTTAAAGTCTATCAATAGAAAGATGAAGTAAACTGCAGACAATCATATAATATTCAAAAAGAATGAGGTAGACCCAGACGTGTTAACATAGATAATACCTATAAAATGGTATCAATATAATCAATAGATTATAAACATTTCTCTTAGTTTCTCTTATTCATATAATTGGCTAAATTCATATATTCCCTCTACCACTTTCAAATTCTTCATTATAGGTAAGTTTTTAAAATCTCTATAAGCTTCAGTTTTCTCATCTGTTAAGCAGGAATAATTATATTATAATTATATTCAGGAATAAATATATTCCTGTTAAGCAGGAATAATATATATTTCAATGTTATTATAACAATTAGTCTAGTAAAACATGACAAGCATTAAGTGCTCAGTAAGTGTTAGGTGTTACTTCACTTATGTAAAGTTTTGTTTTGTTGTTGTTGTTAATGGAGTCAAATGGTCTCTTCCTGAATGACTTCTCCATTTCAGCTTTATTGGAAATAATTCTAATATAAAACTTATTTTCTCAAATAGTCAATTCTTAACAGTTATTTAATAATCCATGTTCTTGTCACTAATTGGAAATCCGACCTTTATCATAAGCAAAATTCCTATACATATGGAGGAGGTCTATTTCTGGCTCTAAATCAGGGGTTAACAAACATTTCAAGTAAACGGCCATGTAGTAAATACCATAACCATCAACCCTGCCTTGGAGCACAAAAGCAGCCACAGAAAATCTGTAAATGAGTGAGCATAGCTATATTCCAATGGGTACTGAAATTTGAACTACCTATAATTAATGACACAAAGTATTATTCTTCTTTTACTGTTTTGTTTTGAAGCACTTAAAAATATAAAAGCCACTCTTAGGTCACAGGTCATACTAAAATAGGTGAACAGTCACATTTGGCAACTTGTGCTCTGAATCTTTACATTTTCGTACACTCTTACAATTTTGCCCCTACCTTTTTCTTTTTTTTAAGATTTATTTATTTATTTTAGAGAGAATGAGAAAGTGAGCAAGTGCTGGGAGGGGCAGAGGGAGAGGGAAACTCCAGCAAGCAGACTCCTCACTGAGCTTGGAGCCCAACACGGGGCTTGACCTCACACCCCAAGATCTTGACCTGAACTGAAACCAAGAGTCAGAAGCTTAACTGACCGTGCCACCCGGGGCCCCTATTTTGCCTCCATTTTGAATGACAGTTTGGTTAGGGATGTTTCTTAGTTCAAAAAATGTCTCATAAGCACTTTTTAAATAATGTTCCACTGTTATTTAACATTCTATGTTCCAGATTAGAAGACTAAGTGCACATCTGATTTTCACTCCTTTATAGGTAACCATATGTTTCTCTTTGGAAACTTATGAGACTGTATATTAATTTACCCATGAGGTTCATAAATTTCATTGGAATGTATCTACTGTGTCTATCAATACTCTTTTAAGACTCTCTGTATGAATGAACTAGACAGTCCATTCATAAACTCGGATACTTCTGAGAGAAATTTCCTTGTTTCTTTCCTTTCTTCTTTTGACATTCTACCATAAGGTGAGAAAGGGAAATCAGGCATCTTCTGTGAGTTGCAAGGGGAAGAGAATGGGAATAGAAGCTGTTAGCGAGCCAGAAACTCTTAATTTGTGTCACATCTTTCTATAAGCTTGCTGAAAAGGTATACTTACTGATCATTCCCACTACACAGATGAAATGGAGACCAGAGAGAGAAGGGCTGATTTTTTGGCCAACACTTTATCTCCTGATACATCTTTCTGTTTGGCTCTGGATACCCAAGATTCAGCTTGGATACTCCTACCCTCATGATCTGTAGTTACTTCTCCTCTTCTAATTTCTATTTCTTCTTGGAACTGCTATGAGATGTTCATTGATTCTTCTGGATCTATTTTCCATGTCATAACTATTTTTTCCTATTTCTACTTTTTAATATTCAAGAACTGATTATTTTCAAGGCAGCCTATATATGTTAAATAGGCATGATGCCCTCCCAAATCTGAGCATACTAATATTAATATTAAAGTTTTCTTCTATTCCTTACATCAACTCCATTGCTTCAGGTCTAGTTCTACATATCTCTTACACGCTACTAATTTCTGTTGTTTATCCCTACTATAAAGGTATCAGCATCTCAGTATACATGGAAATCACTGTACTCTTGCAGTAAATTCACATTTGTAACTAACCCTATAATTCAATTTTATATTTACACCCAGACTTGTATGACAACAAGATAATTTTTTAACTTGCAAACCCATGATTTTCAATCCATTTTTTAGTCACATCATTTTGGTGTTTCGTTTCCCTTAACAACCACCAACTTGAGTAACACAGTTATTATCTAAGTGTTATGCAATAAGCTTCAGGGACAGATCGTCACCAGCTCTAACAGACTTATCTAACCGTTAAACAAGTAATCAGAGTCTGGTAGAAGATTGTCACAGATGTGCAACTAAAGAAATTAATAATACAGTAATGAATCACTTAAGTCTTGAACTCAAAGTAGTTTTGCTTTTTACCAATCTTTAATGTTACAGAAGTTAAAATAACAAATTCTACTGAAAAAGAAAGACTCCATGTTGGTTAAAACAATTTTCTGTCTACCTTATGATAGTTATTCCATAGCTGACAGAAATGCACACAGGTGTTCACCAAGAACATTTATAAGAATGTTCATAATATTCTTCAAAATACGTAATAACAGAAACTGAAAACACAAATATCCACCAACAAAAGAATAGTCATGTAGTCATACCAATGGAATATTAAACATCAATAAAAGATAATGAGCCATTGATACATGAAACATCATGGGTGACTCTCACAAGCAATGTGCCAAGCATTTTGCATGATTCCATTAACACCAAGCCCAAAACAGACAAAACTAAGAGATGATGACAGAAATCATAACACTGATTGGGGGCAGGAGTAAAACTTGGAAGAAGCAGAGGGAAACTCCTGGGATGATGGAAATATTCTGTAAACATAATTTGTTGGTCTAGCTTGTGGTAACACAAGTTAATAAATATATAAAAATCCACTCAGTTGTACAATTAAGATTTATGTGCCTGGTGACTTCACATGTATTTTATACCTCAATAAAAGTTAAGAAAGAATGTAATTTCCAAACTGTCAATACTCAATAAATATTGTAGTCAACCATATTCAGCCATAAATATTGGAAACCCAAAATCCTTTTTATATTCTTTTAGCTGTAAGATGATTTTAAACAAATGGTATCAGAATAATAATACAAAATGAAGGTTAACATTCTGAGTCATAAAATACTTGGTTTCCCATGTCTAAATTTGGGAGCACTGTGTTTTGTTAAGATTTTTATTTTTATTTATTTGACAGAGAGAGAGAGACAGCGTGACAGGTAACACAATCAGGGGGAGTGGGAGAGGGAGAAGCATGCTTCCCGCTTAGCAGGGAGACGGATGCGGGGCTCGATCCCAGGACACTCGGATCATGACCTGAGCCAAAGGCAGATGCTTAAGGACTAAGCCACACAGGCGCCCTGGAAGCACTGTTTTAATACATTTAAAGACAACATTAATTCCACCAGAAATAAAGACCCAGCTCCTGAGAACCTTCAATGAGGTTAAATGTCCAGACACTGCATACAAGAACAGGCTGAAGGATAAAAGCTTAAGATTTATAATTAAATTTTCATTCTGCAAATAATGTCATCACCAATAAAAGCATCACTATTGCGTTTACAAATTATTCCTCCTCCCGCTGTTCAGAAATAGCGCAATTTTCCAGATGAAGACTGAAAATGCAAGAAGCTCCCGGTCCTGTAGTCTCCTCGGCCCCACTAAGTCCTAAACAGATGTGCGTCTTTAAAGGCGTCTGGTTTCTGGCAGACAGAGCGAGGGGCTGCTGTCAAGAGACTACTACGTTAACGCCATAAAGAGGTAACAGCTGACTACAAAGTTTATGCACCGAGAGAAGCACAGAGAGTGGTGAGTTAGATTTAAAAAAAAAAAAAAAAAAGGTGATAAAAATAAAACACACCCAAACCAACAGTCCTCTGACAGCATCGTTCTCAAAAGAGAACTCAAACCGTTCCGAAAAAACTATGACTTTTCCTGACACCGCAGCGGCCTCCCGAGGCTTTGCCCGGGAGGCGACCCCATCGGGATAGGGTCCCCCGGCGGGCTCGTCCGTGAAGCGACCCGACCCGGACAAGGACCCACAGCCCTCCGCCCGCGCCCCGGCGCCCGAACTGCCCCGGCCCGAGCCGCCAGAGCCACTGGCAGGCGAGGCCGGGTGGGGCCAGGTACTCACCGCGTTCACCAGTCCGCGCAAGGCCACCGCCGCCCCGCTGCCTCCTCCCCGGCCGCGGGCATACCCCGGCGGCGCCCAGCGCACAGGGCTTATCACCGCCTCACAGCCCACCACACGCGGCCGCGCAGACGACCGCCACTTCCGGCGCGCGTGAGGAAATGAGGCTGCCGCCGCGGCGCGCGCCTGCCCCGCCCCGCCCACACCCAACCCCGGCAGCCCCGCCCTAGCCCCGCCCGCTTTCCCGCCCGCGCCCCTTGTCAGGCTTGGGAAGCTCAGTAACTGACATACAGTAGTGACTAATCGATTATCTGTTTAAAATGTGTGTGTGTAGTTCCAAAAACGATTTATAGCGACCGGTAGAGGCCCCAGGCAGAAAATCGTTCCCGCCGGAACAAGAGTCTGCAGGGACAGGAGTACCAGCTCCAGAGGACCGCTGACTGCGAGAGGGAAGGACTCAGCCGAGGATGGCAGGGCAGTTCTGCCCGGGACCTCTGTCCTGGGAGCCCGAAGGGGTGAAGAGTGCCTTCGTGGGCACTGAGCTAAGGACTGACAGATCGACAGAGATGTCCCAGCATCCTCGAGGGTGCTGGGCTGCGCTTGAGGTCCCCAGCGAGGAAGTCCTGAGTTGCCACTGGACCTTTAGCCATTCCATTACTTTGGGCGTGGGTGGGTTTCCTTATATGTGAAACGAGGGAGACATTGTGGAAGATGGCTTGAGAGCTAATACTGTATGATTTAAGTGAGTGGAAAAAAAGAAAGCCCTCCCCAACATCCCTTCCACTCAACTGCTTATTTCAGAGCATCCCCCAAGGACGCTGGCCTGGAGAGTGATAGCCTGAGCAGGGGAGGAGATATCAGGCAGCACCAGCCCCTGCTTGTGTCTGAGCAGGACACGGAGGTGGTAAGAGTGGCTGTGGGGTCTGCCTCCCACCACGCTCTGCTTTCCTTAGTGGCTACCTTGGCAGGTGACCACACTTAGCCTCTCTTAGCCTGTTTCCTCAGCTGTGTTGTAGGGACAGTAATGACAGCATATGCTTCCTAAGGGTGTTGTGAGTGTTAAACGCAATTTTGTGTTTGATGCGTTTGGCACACTGCCTGGCAGGTGGCAGGCAGTTGAAGCTCACTGTCACCATTAAGTACATTAGTTAGAGCAGAAGACTGGGGTGACTATGGGATGCATCCCATAGAAGTGGCATTCCTAGAAGGGAAAATTTGCTCCCAATCACAGCTGTCTTCACTGTATGATGGTTATTGGGATGTCTTTAATACAGATGTTCTCCTCAGATACGTCTTGTGGGAAATCCCACTGGTAAGAGAGTGTAGAGCCTACTTCTAAGCCAGGCTTGCTGGATGTCCAGGCTCTTCCTAATATCAAGGTGTCATTCCTCTCTCATGTCATTTCTGAGCAACTGTAAGCATTTTTAGTTTTAACACTCCTTCCCTCAACCTGGTCCAAGAGTAAATTATTCATCTAGTCATAGATTCTATGGGTCTGGGACCTTGTGAAGATATGGACCATGTCTTTTTCATCTACCACTACTCGGCACATAAGAAGCATTCAATAAATGCGAATTGAGTTGGTTAAAATAAGAACGCACAAGTATCTCTCCCTTATCCAGAATCTATCTCCTTTATCCAGAATCTCAGACCCCTCAAGTGGACGGCATGAATGATTAAGTTTACTGTCATAATTAAGCTTTCTGTACAGATGCCTGATTATGCTCTGGTATGGCAGTCAGCCTTGTGTGAGTCTACTTAGCGTAAATTCTCTAATGTTTAAGCTTGCCATGGGTGTTTTTGTTCTGTAAATCTGAGGATCCAGCTTGGGAGTGTAAATGTAAATGTAAATTCTCATGGGAGAATTAGGGAGTGGGTACAGAGCACAGCATTGGTGAATTTAAGAGGATAAGACAGAAGTACTTAAAATATTTAAGGTGTTACTGCAAGTAAATATAAATGGCAGTCCACTGAACTGTCAGGGGATTATGTTCCCAGGCTGGCAGCTTTGAAGCCCTCCATCCCACTCTAAGTTACTACATATTGTTAGTTAAGACATTGTAATCAGCCTGTGCCTGACATTCCTGCTGATGGACCTTAGGAAGTCTACAGAAAAAGGGGTATGTGGACCTTGTCCTCCAGTCTCATATCCAATAACGGCAAATGCTTAGGCTGTTTTCTCTTTCTGCTGCCCGTACAGACTTTAAATTGGATGAGACTATCTGCTCCCCTAGGGCAGGGACGTGGCCTCTCCTTTTCTCTCAAGCACCCCTAAGCCAGGCACAGGGCCTGACCCATTATACATGCTCACTGCATACCCACAGATGTGTGAATGCCTGAATACTAGTGAATTCTACAGCTCTAACTTTCCTCTAGTGGGGGCCAAAGTAATAGCAAGGTTAAGTCTCTACTTCCACTAATCAGATGCAAAAGAGCCTTACCTTCCATTGTGCTGCAGTGCACGGTAGAACCACTCCCTTCCACGTTAAACATTCTATTTTTTGTCTACCTCCTCTAGCCTTATAAGTGTTGGGTTTTCTTCTTTATTTATAGCATTTGTTTTTCTTCCTTTATCCTACACTTTCTTTACTGATCATGCTGTGTAGCCTGTGTGGCACAGGCTGCATTCAGCAGCAGGTGCTTCTCCCAGTTTTAACCCTTCTAATCCTGTTGACATCCCTGTGGGGTAGGTTATGGTCCTCAGTTTACCCTGGAGAAAACAGAAACTCAGAGAGGAAACTGCAGAGGCTCACCCAGGACAGGAACCCACCTGAAGTTGAAGCAGTGCGGTTAGGGTTAGTCTTGTACACTGCTAGTTGGATTCTTCATTAGCATTGTTGTTTTTAAAATAATTGAGGTTCTGCCATCAGTAGATTTAAATTGTTAGCTTTTTATTATTTTTTGAATTGCTAAACCAGATACTAAATGCATGTAATTTAAATTTGGAAAGACAATAATGCATAATTCAAGTTCTGTGGCAGATAATGGGTGATACAAATAAAATAAGTAGTTCCATTGAGAAAAATACAAAAGTACTGTTGTGGTATATTAATATCGGAAGAATGGAGTTTTTTCCCCAAGAATCTCCACTCTGAGGCGGTGGCAGCTGCTGCTTCTTCTTCTTCTTCTTCTTCTTCTTCTTCTTCTTCTTCTCTTCTTCTTCTTCTTCTTCTTCTTCTTCTTCTTCTTCTTCTTCTTCTTCTTCTTCTTCTTCTTCTTCTTTTTTTTAACTATAAAGCTTTCCCACTTCCCTAACCTGCTTTTGAGCTCTTGCCAAATGGAAGTGATGAGGGCTGACTCCCTTGCTATATAGCAAGCTCTGAAGAGGCTTTGCCTATTCTCATTGGGCCATTTTTGTTTCCATAGTTTTCTTAATGGGGCCACCAAGATATGGTCTTCATTGCTTATCGCCTCAGACCACAGCCTTCACTCACGCATGGTATTCACAGAGGCCCCTTGTGTCCTGCTATTCTTGGTTTATCAAGTCTATAAGGATATGGCAAATTGGCATCGGGTCTGACCTCTGCTTGCTTTGCCTTGAGTTCCTTGGCTATTAACTCTCAGTTTGGGAATCTGGCTTTGTTATTGATTCCCATTTATTTGGCATCTTTGATGGAATCAGTCCATTCCCTTCATCCCCTTTTGCTGTCTTTTATGTTACTGTTTTGCCTGCTTTCTAAAAGTTTGTTTAACATATGGAGAATCATAGGGCAGAATGCTGGCATAGGCCCTAGAACCCTGTTGCTCAAGTTGGTTCACAGACCTGAGTTTGGGGTTCTCTCCAGACCAGCGTCCATTTTCACATGGTATTCTCCCTGTGTCTTCCTTGTGTCCAAATATCCCTCTCCTTATAAGGGTACCAATCACTGGATTAAGGGCCCCCATAGTGCAATATGACTTCATCCACAAAGACCCTATTTTCAAATAAGGGCAAATTCACAGGCTGTGCAATTACAGACTTGAACATAATCTTTTTGGGGGGTCAATTCTACCCACTATAATAAGCAACCTCTTGGATTTCTGGTAGATTCAGGTGCCACTCTTTCTGAATTAAACTCTGCCACTTTTGCTCAATCTTTTCCTGGGAGTAAACATATGGCATATGGAAAGCATTTCAAATAACACACAGATTTCCTCTGTTTCCTGAATGGTTAACTGTAAGCATCGAGCCCTTGATAGCTAACACTTAAAATAAGAGATTCTCTCCTTTAGGAGCCCAGATATGAACAGGCTTTCTAGAACCTGTGGGTGGCTCCTCAAAGGTCCCCTTCCCTAGACATCTGAGACAGGAGAAAGCCCTTTTGCCTGTTTGTGCAAGAGCAATCTGGACAAGCCCTTGGAGTTCCATGGGAACTATCCAAAACCCATCACTTACTGTAGCCTTCCCTTGACATGCTGTAAAGACTTATCCCCCCAGTGTTAGGGCAAGTGCTCAGCTACAAAATTTGCTGATGCTTCTGCTGAGCTAGTTCCAAGCTCCTTGCTTGACCTCATGATTCTTCCTGAAATAGAGACATTACTATTAACTGGAAACACAGCACTTCTCAGCCACTGATTAAACTCTTATGAAATTCTATTATTCTCTCCCTCTTAGGTCCTACTTACTGCTACAACACCCTGAATCCAGGCACTCTCCTTCCTCTATCAAAGGGGAGCCTATTGCTGATAATTTGTAATCAGATAATTTGAGAACTCTCTGTACCTTACTCATATGTTAATTATATTCTCATATTGAGAACCCTGAGCTAATCCTGTTTGCTGATGAATCATTCTTGAAGCTGGAAGTTATCAAGCAGCTATCATTAATTGAAGAGCTCCTTTAGAATATAGTCTTCTCCTGAGATAAAATCAGTCCAAATGGCAGAATATATTGCATTTACTAGAGCTTGTTACCTAGCCAAAGACTAGAGAGTAAACATATATGTAGACAGGAAATGGGCTTTTGGAGTACTACACAACTTTAGGATGCTAGAACTCCCACAAAAATGGACAGCAAGTTAAGCAATTTTTAGATGCACTCTACTTACTGCAAAGGTGGCTATTATGAAGTTCAAGAATCATGCAAAAAGAGACAAGGTTGAAGCTCAAGCAAACACTGCAGATCATCATGCCAAACAGCTAAATTTCTCCCTGAAACTACTCATAGAGCACAAATTGATTACTACCTTAAAGCAACACTGAGAAAGCTGTAAATAGACAGTTGCATTGTTTTAAATTTCATGTGGGTTAGTCATGGTGTGTGCCCTTCCTAATATTATACTTGGATCAGTGACATAGGGAAGGTGGGGCAGGCAATACAGTACCTTAAGAGCAAAAGCTGCCTCGTGACCTAGATGGGATTTATTCTTGGCCTGGGTTATTAGGGTTCTGGGTTCAAAGGGGTTATTAGTTGCTCTTGTTCTTGTCAGAGTGGTCATGATACTGGTCCACTGCATTCTATCCAGGGTCTGAAATGCTTCTGCACAGATCACATGATCTCCATGATGATACAACAGAAAGGTTGAGAAGACCTCATGGTACAGTTGGCCATAGAGATGACTGAACAATTGATCTCAAAGTGGCAAAGATCTGGATTTCTAGACTTCCCTGAATTCTCCAACTTCTCACAAGCTAGCAAATGATCAGAAAGGAGGACTGAGTCCGAATATGCAAACAGACAATGATCAGACCACATGTAAACTGAGAAACTCTGACCCACACCTCTGCAGGAACCAGTCCAGAATGGTCAGGACTGGTCCAGTTTTCCCACTTTTGTTATTTCCAAATCAGGACCAACCAGAGAAAGCCAAGTACATTCCCAAAGTCAATCTCATAAGATGCCTGACTTCTAGGTAGCCTACCTCCAGCTTCCCCATGTCAACAACCTCCAGTCACAACATGCCTGAAGCCTCCCTCCCTCACCTCCTTTTTAAACTATAAATCTTTTCCCTCCTCTGCCTGCCTTACATTTCTTTTAAAAGCAAGTGATGGTGGTTGACTCCCTCACTATAGCAAGTCCAGAATAAGCAACCTCTGTTCATTTGGACGGTCTTTACTTGTTTTTGTGAAACTAGAGATTATAGGTAATTGGACTTCTCTTTAAAAAATACAACTTTCTACCACAATTCTTCTTTTACTTCTTTCAATGACTACCTTGTGAGAGACCAGAACCCTTGCATTCTCTGTGTCATTCCTTTTCTTAAAAATCATTTCTGATAATCTCTTCTTTCCATATACTTAGGAAGTCCCCCAGACCCTTGGCATACACCTAGCCTGCCAGGTCCTGTGGCCACAGAGCCTCCAGGAAAATTTTTAAGCTCTTTAAAACTCTTATAGGCACAAAGCGTGTAGCACATCATAGGCCCTTGGTGGGAGAAGTGTCTGAAGACAGGCTGTGATGCAGGTACCATGTGGGCTCTCTGCAGCCCTCCAGGCAAAGTCCCTTGCCTCAGATTAGCAAGAGGCAGCCTCACATACTTCCTTCTCTGGGGCTAGACCCTTTTCAGCCCACAGGAACGACTTTCCTCCATGGGGTGAATGACATGTGCAGAAAAGGACTGGCGGAGGTGACAAACAGGAGCAACATAAAGCATATGACTTACCCTGGCACTGCTTACAAAACTGACCAAGATAAACAGAAACAGGGACACTTAAAATGAACATCACATTTTTGTTCATGAGCTTGACCCTTTTCATGGTAAATATTGCCTGTGTATGCAATATCAAAATTATTTCCTTTTCAAAAAAATTTTTTTGGTATTTTTTTAGTTTTGGGAGGTACTTACCTTGCCTGTTCACGCTAACTTTGAACATGAATTTCTCAGTGTTCTCTGAAAGGATGCAGGATTATGGTGCCTCCTGGTGTGGACTATAGAACTCCTGAACTCACAGTGCTTGGGATGGTCTCACGTTGTGACTCCTTCCATGCTGCCTGGCCCAGTTCCCTGTGACACTGATGTTCCTGTAGTCACCATGTTCCTGTCGATGGCCTCCCTGTCACACTCTGGGCCCAGGCTCTGGTTGAGAGGTGTTGGTTGGCCAGGTCCCGTGATTTGCACATCCTAGAAACACCTGCAAAAATATCTCATCGCTTGACACAACCATGAAAACCTGAGTGGCAAAAATAAACCGTGATTTCTTCTGGGCACTCATGATGTGTGCCCCTTAACCCTGGGCATGAAGCGTGTTCTCTCTGCCATCACACTGCCACCCAGCCAGCCTTGGCTGCAGATGGGGAGAGGGGTTTCAAATGGAAAGATTCTCCACGTGGAGGTGCTGATTTTTCGTGATGTCAGCTAAGAATCCTTCCTATGAATCCCTACAGTTCTAACGGGTCCATCAAGAATGCTGCCTGTGGAGGAGAGGCCAGAACAGAAGAGTCCCAGGGGAGAGGGCTGTTTTCTGTTCATATGAGGGCAAGAGCTGTGGATAAGCTCCACACATATCTTCATGCCAAAAGGATGAGGAAACCCCCCCTCCCCACGCCGCCCCGCCCCGCTGCTGAACGTGGCCTTCAGATCAATGCTATGTCTTTCCGGGGCCACAGAACCAAGGGTTTCTCAGGCACCTTCTTAGAACCACCCTAAAATGTTACCTGCTAAATATCCTACATGTGAATATGCTCAAAGGAGAAGAGGAAACCATTCACCGGGGGACAAATGCTTCATTTATACTGGGGAAGCCTATACTTCTCTTCTGAATTTTCTTTATATATAAAGTATTTGTCCACGCCCTGTTCTCAGACATTATCTTCAACTAAATAAAATAAGCTGGCCTTATGGTGGGAAAGCATCCTGTGTGGGAAGTTGGTGGAGAAATGTGCTTTTTAAGACAAATAAACCAAACACACACACACACACACACACCCACACACACACACACACTCCTGATGGAAGTTCAAAGCTCTTGTAAAAGGGGCTTTTAGTATTTTAGTATTAGCTTTTCTCAGCCTGGGTTTCTAAACATTCAGAGGAAAAGGCTATAACAAGTAGCCCACTTTACAAATTATTTTTACTTCCAGTTCCCGTGATCCAGATTGAACGAGGACACCAAGAGCAGAAATGGGTCCCGAGGGCCAGGAGCTGGAGCTCCGAGGGCCAGGAACAGCTCATGCGTGTGTGTGTGTGTGTGTCTTCACGCATGCACATGTGTGTGGGAAACAACACGGGCCCTCGGCACCTAGTACACAACACAACCGTGAATCAGATTTATGTTGGTAACAGCTTGTGTTTGTCAACTGACCCACCGGCTCCCTGCCAGGCATTTGAGGAGGAGTTCAGAGAGTGCCTGCCTAACCCAACAGGACTTACACAGTAGTATTTATCTTTTAACCTTCATAGTGGTTCAGAATGTTTCCTCTGCAGTGGGCCTACAGCTATGGCTATGTGTTTTACACCCACGCTCATACACCTGTCCAACTCCAGCTTCAAGAAATAAATCACATTTGCTAGAGAACCACAGATACCTGAACTCGATGTGGCTGCTTCTCTATTTCAGGGAAGGAAACATGAAGGAAGTAGTTTCCTGAATGGTGGGATAAGGGGAGTTTTAACAGTTACCACAAATGTACCTATTCACATACATATTGTGTAAGACAAGTCAAAGGTACCGCCGAGCACCTCCTAGTTCTTTGAGCATTGTTACTTCCCCAGGGGTGACCACAACAGATTTCCTTGTGATATTTCAATCTTTACACGGAAACATCAAAATCAGGAACCTGATGTTTCCAACGAGAGAGTTAAAAAGAGAAAAGAAGTTTACGCATTTTATGATACATGATTTTATTTGTATAACTGAAATTATTTCCTTAGTCACCTTGATTACAAAAGCAAATTAACATGGTATGGCTTAATAACCTTTCATAAATAGATTTTACAAATTTTAATAACTGACAGACTGTTACTTTATACTCCGTGATACTTAATACTTAGTAACTTTGGTGTATATGCATACGAAATTTGTCTGGAAGGATTAGTAATAGGGAGTGCTTTTAAAATTCAGGAATAGACAATTAGATAACTGGTCAAGGGTCAGTTCCCCATCACTGGGTCAGCCAGTTAGACCTGGAGTTCTCACCCTGCCAAGGACAAACCTACGGTGGCAACTCGCACTTATTGAGTAGGTATTTTTAACAATTTGAGAAAGTTTATTCTTTTTTCTGCATTTAAGAAGACTATCATTAAGCACATCTGAAAACCAAAAGTTGACCACAGCTAGATATTTGTGAAAGAACTTACCACAGTGTGTCTGAAAAATGGCCTCAACTAAAGCCAGGTCACATCTCCAGTAAGTGTTTTTCCAGCTCTTTCTCTCTGGGTTTGTGTGCACACTCATACACACACACACACACACACACACACCCGTGAGGCTCTGATACATACTTACCCAACCTGCAAAAATGCCCTAATTTTACTGCTTTTATGAAATGCCTCTAAGATACAGTATGTGGATGAGACACTGTCTTCACCGGGCTTTAAGTTGGAAGACCAGGGAGGGTGTTGGTCACCGAGCCTCTCTGGCGAAGTTGCAGACAGAAGAGCTGCCGGGGACTTCCCGAAAGCCACCCCCACAAGATGGGAGGAGTGCTGAGTGTCCGTGACCACAAACAAGCCGTGAAGAATGACAAGAAGCTTATGAGTCATGATCAGAATCTAGTAAACAGAAATGTCCTGCTAGAGCAGCATCGCGTTACAAACACAGAAAAGAGTGGATGCACATACCTTTTCACACAAGCTCTATGAGAGCCAAAACATTGTCTTTTCCACATCAGAACTGTAATCAGAGGTGTAGCAGTCCTTGGCCATTGTCAGCCTTACTTCTAACACAGCTAGCTTGACGGTCCCTTTTAGACTGAGCCCGGCCCCACCCACTCCTGTGTGAGATGAGCCCCAGCTTTCCGGCACCAGATGTGTGGTGTGCTGACGGCTGGCAGGCTGGCAGCAGTGGAATTCACGGCAGCCAAGTCAGCAATCCCTCGACCAGAGGACACTCAAACGCCCCTTTGCTTCATACCATTCTCGTCAGGGGGCAGTGATTACTCAGTGATGGGGACTGAAGTATCTGGTGAGCCCTCTCCCCTCACACCACCCCTCTACATCGCAAATACGGCAGCCAATCTCTCCATTGTGCTACATTTAAGAATCATTTAAATCATGATAAAAATCAAATGTCTTCCTAAGAAATGGTGCCATGATTCTAAAAAACCATTCTTAAGATCTCAAACGTTGAGCGGAGGCCCATCCCGAGGTCCACTCGTCCCCTCTAGCCCTGGTGGGTGGTGGGGGAGGGGGCGGAGGCTTTGACCTCACTCTAAGGCCTTGCTGGGCTCTTGTTCTGAACAAGGACATGTCGTTTGGGTCAGGTTTTTAAACTTTATTTATTTTTTTCCTGTTGCCCTTCTGGTGTGTGTGTGCTTCGTGTTTAAACCTTGGTGCCCTGTTTGGCAGCAACCAGAAAAATCAGACAGCTCAGGTAGTGAGTGAGGGACCCACGTGTGTGAGCACAGAGTGTGTGGTTGTCCCTGGTGAACACAGGCCAACACAGGGTGCTGCTGAGGGCCAAAGAGGAAGGACTAAAAAAAGGCTGGACTCGCAACTTGGGTCCAGTGGCTATGTCTGCCAGGAGGGAAAATCACCAGCCAGTGTCAAGTGTACAAAGGAGGGGCCGGCAGACTTTACGTTCTCGGTACGTTTCTTCCCCTTGGGAGCCCGTTACCTTTCCCAAAGAAATGTTAACTATCAAATGCGTCCGTTAATTGTGCCGCTGAGGGTGAAACCATCCAGTTAGCATATACACTATCATTTGCATATCTTGGACACACAGTGTTAGTGCCATCAGCTCGCGTGAGTGGTACAGGACTCTCTTCAGGCCAGTTCGGGTCTGACATGCCTAAAAATGAAAACAGATCATTTGTTCTGCACTGAAGAACCAACACTTCATGTGCAAACAGTAAGGCCTTGGCAAAACTCCCTTTGAGGTTCAAACCAAACTTTCTGGTTTCTGTGCCAATTACACGAATGTTTTCATGCTCCAGCTTTCCAAAAACAAGGTTACATTTTTGGGGGAAAGATCACATGCTCTCTTGGTAACTGGAACATAACAGAAACTGCCAATTTTGCCTTTTTATGAGCTTCGAACTCTGAAATCTGATATAAATATCTGTTGACCTGTTTCAGTCTTTTATCTAAGGCAGCATAAAACATTGGTGAGTTAAAGGGCTTACTGCAGTGGGGAAGCTTCTATAAAAAGTTCTCTAATGTAAGAAGCCTACTCGTCTTCCATCCAAGCCCACCACGGAGGACAGAATCTTCCAAATCAAGGGTGCACACGGGTGAGCCCCATAACGTCGGCAGGACAAATGGCGTGTAGCGCTAGACCCAAAGCCAGCAAGGAATCAGTGACTCAGGAGGCATGCAAAAGGAACAATCTCGGCCGAAAAATGTTTCAAACTCCCAGATTTAAAAACAGTCAATGATCAAGTTAGGAAACACAAAAATTTTCAAGTATTTAATTAAAGACAAAAGAAGGAGTTTTGGCAAGAACCATATTTACTGTCCATTGCAAGACCACAGCACCACAGACTACGTTCTTTCAAAAGCATTTGCTCCAGCTTTTAGCACTGACTTCGTAAGTGACAACTGTCAGGACAGTGTGTGATGCAAAGGATGTGAAAACAGGAGTCTGCACGTATCCTCCCTGGCTGTGGGCATGTGGGCGGGGCTCGGGCCGGGCTGGCCACTGCTCCCCAGTACTGAGTAGCCTCTGAGAGCCACCTACCCGCCCACGTGGGGTCTGGGAGGGACCACAGGCTGTGCCCTCAGTGCAGTCAGGGTGGCGCTGGTTCCTCCTGTCTCAATTAAATGCCTCCCCACATTGGGTAAATTTATCCCAGTAGTTAAATAAGAAATATTATGACTTGATACCTCCCCACCCCAGAAATGACTTATTTATCATTTTCTCAATATCCCCTGAGAGTTCTGCCCAGCTCTCTTTCTTCTCCATAATCCTAAGTGGCTGGGCAGTAGTGGTCATTATACTTATTTTCACATCCTTTTAAAAAAAAAACAAACATAGTTTCAAAAATGCCTGAATGTAAACGGATGCAAAGTCAGACATTTACAAATAAAAAGGTTCAGAGAGAACTTTGGTTTCATTCAGACCAGAAACACTCTTAAAAAGCATTACAGAGAGTTAAGGATAGTGCAGAGAGGAACGATGTTGCTAGAATCTAGTAAATGCATGTGAAATTCTACCATAGAGTTTGTTTTCAATCCACGTGGAGGGGAGGGCTCGAGGGAGGGGAGCACTATTACAGTCCACCAGGGGCGTCTCCTCCTCCGAGAGGCCATCGTCGTAAAGCAGGGAGTCAGATGGGGTGGATGCGGCCAAGTCCAAGTAGTCCTGGAAGAGACAGATGGCCGGTCACCCCACTCACATGTGGACTTGCCCCCAGCCTCTCCCCGCCCAAAGGCAGAAGGCCTGGTTGAGTCCCACCCCGTGCTGGCTTACTAGCCTCTCTGCGATACCTGAGCCCTGGCCAGACAGCCCCTCTCCCAGCCTCTGCTTTGCTGGCCCTGCTCCACAGCCCTCATTGCACCCTCTAGAAATTCACCTTCTTGAAGGGCAGAAATGGACTCCTTTGTTGCCTTAGTGCTACCTCTGCAGCATGAAGGGTGTACCACACCCAGCACAGGAGAACTGGCCTGTTTACCAAACCCGAGGCTCCGGGAGAGCTCACTGCAGCCCGTTACTCATGTGGGAGGACCAGGAAGCATCTCCGATGTGCTGGACACTTTTCAGCTTTCCTCTGAGGACCCCTACCATCTAGAACAGCACATCAGGGCCAGAAATCTGAAGTTGTTGATGTGGGCTGGCCATAGGGTGCTGCTATGGGCTTCACCTCCTAAGCCTGATGATTTCCCAGTGCCTGCCCCTGCTGCCACCCTGGTTAAATGTGTCAAGAACAGTTCCAGCATTTTCCTGGCTGTTTCTCAGTTCTGTCCTAGGAAGGCTGGTTCTCTTGGCATCACCTATTATTTTTATTTAAGGGAACCCTGTGTTCCCAGGATCTAGAGGCTTGGCCCAAGTGGTACACTGATGTTAGGTTTTATTACAAGCATTCTACACTATGCACCTTTGTTTTTGTTTGTGAAGAAATGCCAACTTTTAGTAAATGTGTCAGTGTGAAGATGAAACCCTGAAAGCAAGATCTGTGTCTGTCTTGTTTACTTGTATTCCCAGCATCTGAGACTGAATATGGCACATAGCAGTTGCTCAATAAATATTAGCTGAAACTTGTTGGTTTTCTCATTTACCTATAGAGTTATAAGCTGGAGGCACATGGCTGAATCTAGGCTCCTAGAGATGCTTTATTTGGACTAGACTGAGCTTTTAGAAATTTAAATGAGTTATTAACATTAGAGATTAGAAAACTTAACATAAATATCCTTTAAAATTCAGAAGACCTGACACTCTGACACTCCTATTCCTCTAGACTGTGCGTGGCTATGGTGAGGGATCCTTCAAAGGGGTTGGTGTGCTCCTGGCTGCCACAGTCCCCACCACTCCCTAGCTACTTCCAAAAACCCACTGGGCCCCTCGCGGCATTTGAATTTAGGATACCCACTTCAACTCTACTCTCTCATGTTCTGTTACTAAAAATTATTTTGACCTTGAAGATTTGCCTCTCACACCTATCTGTGGAGAGTACTTTCGAAGTATAAAGGGAAGAATCTGGGTTTCTTTATGACTTGAGAAGGGGCCCGGTTCAAGGGGAAGGGTTCAGATGTTAGCTGCCCTCAGGAGAGAGCGTGACCACCTCCCTTTGTGCAGACCTGCTCTGCCCTTGCACTGGGAACTCCATAGAACTGGGGTGAGGCGGGAGTCCCCCCACTGCCATGTTCAGCCGACAGATGGCCGACACCAGCAACTGGCTCCAGGTACTCACTCTATTCTTAACCATCATCTTCTCCAGGTCTTTGCTGATGTCAGCAAACACCGGCCTCTTGTCTGGTTCCTGCTTCCAGCACTGCAGCATTAGGCCATACCTGGTGGGAAGCACGGGTGGGCAGTTAGGACCCAGCAAGGACTGCCCAACCACAGCTGCTGCACCTGGCACCGTGCCCTGGGCCCAGACAGCTCTGTTCTCAAACCCCAAAGCCGTCTCTGCATCACTGACATTCTTCTCTGAGCTGGGCCAGGATCTGAGGGGTCACTAGGCGCTCAGGGTATGTGGTGCTGTGGTCCAGCATCTTCTGAGTCTCCTCCTCTCCCTTGAGAGAGATTTGTCTTCACTTTCCTTTCAGAGATCTTGATAAACAGCTGAGAGGATGCCATACCCTTTATAGTGGCTGAGGGAGCAATGCCAGTCTTTCAAACTCTTAGGAAATATGACTGGTTATAGAAACAGACAAATGAAACTTCTGCCAATTATACCTCTGTCTGCTGCCTTCCTCACTTCCCCATTTCCCCCGGGCTGCTGGGCCCCCCGGCTGCCATGTGGCTGTGCGCTGGGCCAGCCGGCTGCCAGCTCAGGCCACCCAGGGGGATGGCACCTGCTCACCCTTGCACTCCCACACCTAGCCCCGAGCCAGGCATGTGGCAGGTGCACAACGGATTTTGTGGAATGAATGGACTAGCACGTTTCTGCCTGTGATGGCCCCATTCTCATGTGTTCTCAGTCTGTCCTCTGAGAAGCATCTGCTGGAATCACTGTATGTGAAGGTGCTCTTGGGCGGCAGTGCCGGGTCTTCTTGCCTGCCCCCTGCCAACCTCTGTGCCTCCACGTGGGCACTCCCCAACACGCACCCCCTAAGGTCATTCTGAATTACCCGCCCCTCCCCAAGGGTCCTGTGGGGATAGGCCTTGGGCTTAATCTGCTCCCTGGGCCTGAAGAACCCTTTGATCCTTCCTACTACTCATTGGCCCTACTCTCCATCCTCCAGGTCTCCCCACCCCCCACAACCCTGGTCCCAGAAGCATACTCAGACCCCAGCAGAATCAGGGTCCCCAGCGTGCCCAACGGTGATTCTCTGACTTCTGCCTTGGCGTGCTCTGCCCTGTTGTTACCCACCACCTAGTTCACCCTGTGCCCAGGGCTGCTCAGGCAAAGGGAGGGAGGGAGTATGGGCCAAAGCAAAGCCTGCTCACATCTCCTCACTGCAGTTGTCAGGCCTCTCCATCCGGTAGCCTGTCTTTAGAAGGTTGAAGAGCCGCTCTGGAGGAATCCCGGGGTAGGGGTTGCCCCCTAGAGTCACAATCTCCCATAGCAGGACACCAAAGGACCACCTAAGGGAAGCGAGACAACCAGTGAGAGGCCATACTAGGCTCAGCAGACCAGACCATCCCTCCTCCCAGCTGCTGTTGGCCCCATCAGCCCCCAGGGCAAAGAGCCAGCCAAGGCCTGACTGCATGGATGGGTGTGGAATGGGGCGGGGGAGAAGCTCTCATGCCTGCAGTGCTGAAACCCTACCAAGCCACTCTCTGGGCTTGGGCCCCGCACCGACAAGGGGTACTTGGCTGGCCCCGTGGCGACACGCCAAAGCATCAGAGACAGCACAGGGCAGCCGAACATGTACAGCAACAGTCAAGATGGGGACCACAGGACACAGGGTTGCCCGCACAATTCCTTCACCTTTCCTGTGGGCTTGGAAACTTTCATAAAATCTTAGAAGAGAAAAGACACTGCTATGAGAAATATCTAACTGTGAGGGAAAATTTACTGTGAAGTGGGAACAAAATCGTATCACAAAACAGCATTATCACATGAGCCCACTTAGAGCAATAGGAAGCATGTACCAGCACACCATGGAAAACACTAGAAGGTCCATGTATGCCAGGACTGGCAGGAGGTACTTAGGGGCAGTGGGATCCAAGTGACTTTCAGTGGCTTCATTACCCTTTTCTCTGCATTTTCCAACAGTCTACAGTTGGCTTTACGTCATCTGAACACAGCTGTTTAGAACTGCTCAGGCACTGCCTTTCCCCAGCCCACAGTATTCAAGACATGCGTGTCTGTGGATGGCACAACATTAAGAAATGAGTCTGTTGTGTTTTTGAAAACTATCAAGTCTTGTGTTTGACCTGCAAGGCTAAGTTTTGGTTCCCATCTTTGAGCAGTAAGGGACACACCAGCCTATCAACTCACTCAAGGCCAGCCTACCTGTGGGTGGGGACCATTCCACTCCCAGCGGAACTTGCCTGAGCCCAGCCCATGCTCAGGTCCCCAGAGGGGAACTGTTTGGCTGGGCCTGGGTGGCACTAAGGTGCCCAGAGTAGAGAAGGAGGGGCTGGGAAGGGGAGCATTCAGTGGAATTAGCAGTTCCCTGCTCTCAGCTCTTATGCATTCCACTGTGACTCTCAGGACCACCGTGTGGGCCCCTGCCATTTGCTGAACGAATACACGAAGCCTCCTCAGCTTGGGTGGGGGGGTCATCACAGATGGTTGGTGTGAGCCAACAGGCACTTGTCCCCCAGCCAAGATGCCCAGAGAGGCCTCACGGCGCACTGTGTATGTAACCTTGACCCCAGGAAGGCAACACCCACACTTACACATCACTTTGGGTGGTGTAGATGTGATCAAAAAGAGACTCAATTGCCATCCATTTGACTGGAATCCGACCCTAAAAAGGGAATGAAGGAAAGGCATTAACAACACTCTGACACCCTGGGAACCAGGGGTGGGAGGTGTGGAGGAGGGTGAGGCCGTGTCCCAGGCATTTCCAGCTCTGGAGGGATGATGAGTAATACCGTCCAGAGTGCATCCAGATGCAGAATTGGCAGCTGTGACTCTAATCTGGGGTCTCCCGGGCATGGCTGAGATGCTGGAGGGAGTCAGCTGGCCTGCCCATAGCTACGCAGGGCATCCTTGTCACACACCACATCTCTAGTGAGAAGAAACCCAAGGAATCATCACCGTGCCCATGTCAGACCTCCCTATGGCCATGTCCAGAGGGCTCTAGGTTGCCCGGGGTGGTGATGTCCAACATGTGGGCCAAGATCGCCATCCAGAAGATCTCCCCCTTTCTGAGGGTGAATGAGTTTGGGAAACCAACTTCCAGTGTTTCCGTCTTGGGGACTTCTGACACAAAAACACTAAAAGCTCTTCCAAGAAGGCCTGAGGGAAGAAATCTGTTTCCATGCCTTGGGATTGCTTTTTTTTTTTTCACCTATCACTTTGTCCCTGAGCCCCGCTAGCATCCTCCGAGACAGTGTCCCCACTGTAGAGGTGCTGAGGCCATACCTAATGAATGCTTTCCAACGCAACTCGAGGAAGGGTTTTTGAGTAGGTAAGTCTTAGGACAAAAATCAACCAAAAATGCGTGCATTGCATTTTAATGCAACATTCCTGTTATTTCTTTTTCTTTAAAGCATTCTTTAGCGTTTACATCTTTAATGAAGTGTGATTTTCTGGGGCACATATTTGTAACAATACTACCTGCCGCCCGGGCTCTCTAGAGGGCCTGGTGTGTAGACACCTGCACTTCTTCCTCCACGACATGGGCTGTTCTCAGGGGACCGAGAGCAGGAAGTAGGAAGACTTTGTCCACACGCCTGCATGGGGCGGAAAGCAGCCCCTCTCCACTTCCCCTTCAGCAGTTCTGAGAGATGCCGTTGCAACAGAAACCCCAGAAGAAACGAAACCTCAACCTCACAGCCTGTGGCGACATGGGGCTTCTCCGGGCCCCTTACAGCAGATCTGAGGGCTACACAAGTGGTTTTTTGTATGTTGTTTTGAGCAGTGTCTGTTTGGAAGGCCAGTCAGCCGTGGCTCTTGAACGGCCCCGTGATGGTCCTGTCTGGTCTGTCACAGGAGGCTGCAGGGGAGTGACCGACAGAGCAGTGGAACTAGGAGGGTTAGGACGAGGACTACAGGGAACTGGATGACACAGCGAAGCAGACTTCCCCAGAAGGGCCCCAGTTCACCTATTTCAGAGATTTGGAGAAAGCGTCTGAGAACCGCATGCCGTGTTTCTGGACTCCGTCTCCAGGGCCTCCCTATGAGCCTTCCAAACTCACCCAGTCGGGGGTTCCCAGGCCCCTGGCCCAGAGGAACCCCCACCCATAAAGTGGTTCATTCCTTTCTGCCTCAGAATGACTGTCACGCTCAGCTGTATTGACTTCAGTCTCCTCTGAGTAAAGAGCTAAAGCTACACAGAGGGAACAGGGGACATTTCACCCTGCAGAAGCAAGACCCCGTCTCCCTGCGGAGACAACTATCTTTTCCACAGCACTAGGTGACCTTCAAAAGCGGTGGTGATTAAAACCAAGAGAGGCTGCGGGGCCCTAGCCCCCCAATGGGTGCCCTGAAAGGTCGGGTGTGGCCCTTAGGAAGAGAAGAAACAGACCCAGGGTGAGCCCTGAGCTGGGTCTCTGGCGACCCAGGAATCAGGGAAGGATTTGAAGATGAGGGCTAGAAGTTCATATGCTAAGACTCTGCTCTCTACTCCCTTGGCGTTCTAAGGGCTCCGCCCCATCCATTGTGGGAACCCTGCCCCCTGCCCTCCACCCTGCCCAGGAGCCCTGGACCACCCACCCCAGGGGACCTGGTACCTTGCTCCTCTTCACGTAGGAATCCTCTTCATAAACATCTCGGGACAGGCCGAAATCCGAAATCTTCATCTTCCGCCCCTCAGCTACCAGAACGTTTCTGGCTGCCAAGTCCCGATGGACAAGCTGCGAGGAAGACAACAGCAGGGACCCCTGTAGCCTGGACCCCCATCACAGGCAGTGGGGGCCCGGGAGGGCGCGGTACACACCTTCATCTCCGCCAGGTACCGCATCCCCCGAGAGATCTGCCAGGCGAAGGAGATGAGGTCGCCCATGGTCAGGGCCCGCTCCCCGGGGCTGTCCAGGTAGCTGGAGCTGCGGCTGCCCCCGCTGCCCACGTCGCCCGGGCCCGCCTTGCGGCTCTCCCGGAGGAAGCCCCGCAGGGAGCCGTACTTGGCGTACTCCACAATGAGGAAGAGTGGCCCTGGGGGGTGAGAGGGGGCTGTGAGCCGGCTGTCTACAGGGTCCTGGGCCGTCAGAAGTCAGGCCAGCTCTGGGAGCAGGGAAGGAGGCTGCAGGGTCCTCAGGCGGGCTCGGCATCCGGCCAGAAGTGGGCAGGATACAGCCCCGCTCTGGCCAGTGGCCTGCGCACCATGTAGCACGAGTTACGTGTTTCAGTCCCGGCTCACTCGTGCATGGCTTGCTCTCCTTGCACTGCCCATGTTAATGCAGGCTCCCTGGGCGGCTGAGCACAAACTACCAGGGCAGTCGGCCACTGTATGCAGCGCTCCCCTGGGAGGCACGCCCCTGCTGCTCGGACATTGTGTCTTTCTACACCCTCGGCCCTGCTGCAGCTCGGGCTGGGGATGGCTGATACAGGCGGAGGATGGGAAGCCTCACATAACGCTTCCTCCCTGCTCCCAGCTCTCAGCATCTCTGAAGCTGCCGTCTTGTCCCAGGCCCAGCCTGGAGTCCTGCTGGTGCCGACCAGCGTCCTTGCTGCCCTCTCCCTGGTGCACCCGTCCTCTCGTACCCGCGGCACGCACATCTATGCACACATGCACATATAACGGCAAGAGGCCCTTGTGTTGCACAGACCAGGCCAATCTCCTGTGTCCTTATGTGAGAAAGGGTGACAGTGCCTTCACTGTGCAGGGCTGGGGCAGGGGTCACTTGGAGGTCATGGCACGCCTAGTCCCCAGGAGGTGCCCAGGACACACCACCTGTTTCTAGAGCTCCCTGCCCTGGGCTCCACCTGGAATAGGGTGCTGACAAACCAGGATGCCACCAGAGACCTCGGAGCAGCTGCAGCCCGCCCAGGGAGCATGCTCGGAGTGGAGGCCTCACACCAGCACTCCTGCAGCAGCCCCTCCTGGTCCTCTCACCAACACGGGAGGAGACATGCTCCAGGTGGGGGCCAGAGCCACAGAGGACAAGGAAGGGGAAGGAGGAAGAGTGAAGGAGCCCAGAACCCCCGGCCTGCACTGGGTAGCTGCCTGTCCCTTGGCCGGCCTTACCATCCTGGCTGCAGGCCCCATACAGCTTGATGACATGCGGGTGGTTGACCTGCTTCAGGAGGTTGAACTCTGACAGCAGGTCCCGCAGCTCACTTGGGGAGGCGTTCTCTGAAATGCACATAAACACAGCGAGTTGAACAGCAATCCCTTCTAGAAGCCCCTTCTGTGAACAGTCTGGGTCACTGGACCCACAAGGTAGGTCTGCACAGACCCTGGTTATCTCCTTCCTAGATAGCCTACCCAGGTTTAGACAAGGTCCCCAAGGGCCGTGCTGCTTCGGGCTTCTCTTAGCCTGTAGGATAGTCAACAGCGGCCTCATCTGCCCCCAGGGAATAATAACCCCCAGCAGCCAACTTCCACATCAGTAGGGTCTTTCCACAAAAACCCTCCTGGGGCCAGGCTTTGTATGTATGTGGTAGTATTTCTCTGCAATTGTCATCTCTTACCTTCTGGAAGGTAAGAGGACTGTCTCATGTCCTAAAACCCTTGCTGACCAAACACTCAACAGGAGGGTGAGGCTCTGGAGAAAGCTGGGAATGATAGGACTTCACAGAAGGTGGCCTCCTGCCACGCTGAACACATGCATCCTGGGGTGGGCAGGGACAGAGCTGTGCTTGGGCTCCCACCAGGAGCTGAAGCCTGATGGAAGGGGTGTGCAGCCAGAAGCAGGGGCGGCACAGGCCTCCCAGGGCAGCTGCCCCACAGCCCACTGCCGAGTGGTACCTCTTCACCTCCTCTGGCCACATGCTTCTCTGGAAGAGAGGACAGCTGGGGGAGAGTGTAGGGACCCACATATGGTGGCCTGGAGGATGGTCTCAGTGGGCCCCCTTAGTGCCTGGAGAGACCCCATTCTGACAGCCTAGGTAAGCATCAGAAGCACCCTGCACAGTGTAGGCCAGAGTGTTGCACTGGCCGACTTGTGCCCACGGCATGGCCACTAGGTCCTTGGTCTATGTGAACCAGGGTATGGTCACAGCAGAGGGCCGTCCACCGAGTCTCTGCTCAGAAACACCAGTGAGAGTATGGGTGTGGGTGATTATGTGCTCACTTAGGGCCAGAATTGTGGCACGACTCGTCACAGAGGTGGGGCAGACCCACTGGGGGCTGCCAGGGATTGGGCCAGGCAGGGCCCCAGGGGACAGGGGCCAGTCCTTATGGTGGCTTCTTCACCAGGACCCCAGGGGCACTTGGCTGAGAGGAATGAGTGGGGCAGACTAGGGTGGGAGAGCTGTCAGTTCAAGACCAAAAGGGCTTTTAATTTTTAAAAAACTCTGATCTTTACCCAACATTGGTGCAGAAGCAGCACCACTCTAGAACCTTCCAACTGAGGAAAGTCCTTTTGCCCTTTTTCTCCAGGGACTACCCTGGCCCATGTCATCCATGGCAGGGGTCTCCTGAATGCAGCCACTCAAGAAGGAATGGTGGGGGGGCTTGTTAGAAAGCCCCGGGCTGGCTGCCAGCACTCTGGTTTTCAGGGTGGCTCCATCCAGCCCTCAAGGCTCCTAGAGAGCCACCTGTGCACACTGCCTGGACAGGTACCTTTCAGCATCTTCACAGCCACAGTCGTGTACCCCGCTTTGCCTTTAAGCCTGAAGGCTGTTGCCTTAACCACTTTTCCAAATTCGCCTTCTCCCAGAGTTTTTCCAAGAACCAAGTTCTTCCGAGGGAATTCCCACTTTGGATCCTCCTATGTGGGGTGGAAGGAAGGGGAAGAAGAGGAGAAGGGAGAAAGTTGGTGAGGGTAAGAGGAAAAGAAGATGACAAGGCCCATCAATGAGCCCCCAGTAGACAAGCTCCAGTGTGCAAACCATTGCCACCTGACCTCGTGGGCAACGGGCATGCCCCTGCACCGAGGGCAGGACCCTGCACCTTATGGGAAGACCACTGTTGCCACAGAATGGCCTTGACACTGGATGCCCGGACCCTTGCTTGTCCCTGGTTTACTGAACATGCCCTCAGCCATCCCAGGACCATGTCCTCATCTCTCAAACAAGGAATTCAGGGCTTACTCAGGCCCCGGGGGTGGGTGTGTGTGTGTGTGTGTGTGTGTGTGTGTGGTTTTCATGAGAGTGTGGCCTCTTCCCTGGGAGCTGAGCCTAAGCTTCCTGGTGCTGCCTCTGCTTCGGACACCAGGCCCACAAGCCACCGACGTCCTACAGACCAGGCCCCAGTCTGTCCTCCCCCGAGATCCAAAAGAGCCCCAAGAGGACTCCATTGGCACCAGAGGCCCAAGCTGCCCAAGACCCCCAGCTATGGATGCAAGTGTCCAGGGAGACGTCCCCATGTGCTGCCCCAGAAAATGTACCACGGTGGTAGTTGGGAACCTCCCTCCTGACCCGTGGAAGGAGCTGATGCTGTCATGGGACTGGCCGTTTCCCCAAACCCGCACCCACTTGCCATCATGCTACCCTCTACCCACCCTGCCTTCCCACTGGAATCCCACTTGAGACGACTCTGGGACAGCTTCTCAGGCCCTAGCCTGGCCCCACATCCTTGAACTCTTGACTGGGGATGCCAAAGCCTGTCCTGGGGATCCTGGGACCTCCCCTCCTATGCCAGCACCAGGCACCCATTGCCTCAACTCTCCCTGCAGCTGGATGTGGGTGGCCTGGGGGTGCGGCTCTGACCCACACAGATGACCCCTGCCGAGCCCCCTGCTCTGACCCACATGGTTGGCCCCTGCCGAGCCCAGCCGTGCTTCCCAACACCCAAGTACAGGTGCGTGCACTCCTTGTGGGCAGAGGCGGCTTCCTCTCAGCACTGTGTCTCGGGCTTGAGCATCATCGTGGTTACCCTGGCGTCCTCACCTCCGCCCTGCCCTGGAAAAGAATTCACTGCACGAGGAAACGGCGCTGAGCCTGTGCAGACTGCACTGATTTGATCTTCTTAAAAGATGTGAAAAGTTCTCCCCACTTCATATAAGAGACAACTAAGGTCAAGCAGTTGAGCAGCGTGTCCTCAGAGCCAGTCGGTGGAGCCCTTGGGCCTCAGGCTGGGCTCTGGCTTCTCTGGGCAGAGGGTCCAAGGTGACATCGGCCAATGGCAGTGCATGTCCCCCTGCACGAGCACCCACCAGCACTGCCCTTCCTGGGACCCCGCCACAAACTGCCTGGGTTTATAAAGCAACCAAATGGCTCAGCCCAGAGGCCTGCTACGGAGGCTGAGATGGTTCCTGGGACAGGGGTCACAGACCCCGTCTGCTGAGCGACTGGAACTAGGAAAGCTCGGAGAGAGGCCGCGGGGTCTACCACGGGAGAGAATGGCTCCCATGGCCCAGACCGACCCTAAGGGGTGAGCACCCTTGGGTGGCCCCCCCCACAAACTGTGGCCGCCTCCCAGCCCTGGTTGGGTACTGCCAAAGGCCCGGTGACTCCTGAGCTTTCTGGTTGGAGGCTCCTGCCAAGGGACTGTGCTCCTGCCAGGCCCTGGAAGTGGAGCTTCTGCTCACACAAACCTCTCCTCTCAGTCCCTCTTAGAACCTGGCTTCCCTCTCCCTAGCAGTTGCCCGCAGGGACATAGAAGAAGCAGGGTGCAGGGAGGGGAGCCCTAGCCAGGAGGCCCCAAGGAGCACATGTAACGTAACTGCAGGCCCAGGCCCTCCCACGGAGAAGGGGGATTGGGAGCCTGCTGGCACTGGCTGGCCTCTGTCAACGGGCCGGTTACACATCCTGGGGCCGGCCTCTGCCGCAGCTGGCCCAGGGGCCCCATGGTAGCCCTTTCTCCCCTCCGCAAACGAACTCCCCTCCCCACCACTGCCACCCTGGCCTAGCCCCTGCCTGCGGCTGCCTTCTGCCTGGATGAGGAGAGTGGCGCCTCCTCAGGGGGCTCCCACTGCTCCCACTGCACACACCCCAGAGACTCCCCAACAGAGCAGCCTGCAGGAACGAAAGCCGAATAGGGGCCTCCTCTGCTGAACCCCCAAGCCCGGGGGCCCCCTCCTCTGAGAATAAAATCCAGTCTTCCTCAGGGCCTCCTCCCATCCTTGGGGCTTCGGCAGGACAGTTCCCTATCAGGTGTGGTGGGGCCCACCCTCTCAAATCTTAGTCCAGCTGAATCAGCCCCGGGCACTCTCCACTCTGCTGAACTGCCTGGGGCCCCCGGACAGTCCTCCGCCCGCCTACCCTCCCTGGAAAGGCTGCTCAGAGCATCTTCCTGGTGGGCGAGGGTGCACGAGCTGCTTGTGGGCTACACGACACTGCTGAGTGGGGTGCCCCTCCCCACACCTCCCTTTTTCCCCAGGCCAGAGGCCAGCGCCCCCTGCAGGGCCTCCAGGAGGGCTGTCTCCCAGGTCCGGGCCCTGCTTGGAGCCTCACCGGGATCTTAAAGGCGTCCACAGAGACCTGGTTCTCCATGGAGTCCAGGGAGGGCCGGCGGGCGCCCGACGAGGAGTAGCTGACCGGGAAGGCCTGGGCTGGCCGGCGGAAGGTCATCTCGGCGGAGGCGATGGGTGGCTTGTGGGCATTCTTGTGGTAGCGGTGGATGCAGAAGGTGGAGAGCAGCATGGAGACGATGAAGGAGAAGAGCACGGCTGCCGCGATCACCGTGCGGCACAGCTCGTCACACAGCGGGTCTGCGGGCAGGGGTGGCCGTGAGGAATGGCGCTTCCGGGAGGGTGCCCCGGTGTCCACTGCCGGGGGCCTGCCGTGGCAGACTGAGCCGCCAGCAAGGGCTGCGGGCGGTGGGATGTGAGAGCAACGCACACACTCACATGGCACCCACCATTTGGCAGGGACCGTGCCGTAGGTTTTTGCTATGGAGACTGTGGTCAGCCTCCTATGCAAGGGCCAAGAGGCCCAGAGAGTTTAAGCAGCTGGCCCGAAGTCACACAGCAGAGGCAGTGTGCGTCTGGGCCACACCAGCCGTGGAATGCTGCACCGAAGCCAGCTGGCCCTAGAGCGCTGGCGGGGAGGCAGGGTCCCCCCATGTGCTCCATGTGTTTTGTATTTTCTTCATAAAACTGGGAGAGGGAAGGAAAGTGACTCTGGACCTAGCGTCATGCAGCAATAGCTCAAATAGGAGAGAACTGTCCTTGGGCTCAGGCAGGAAATCTCCCCAGGTGCACAGGCCCAGGCTACCCACGGCACCTGCTGGTCCAGAAGGCACACCTGCAGGCTCTGGCTGGGAGGGTGGGGTTCCGGCCAGGCACTGCCATGGGCTCAGAGAAGGCCCTGCACCGGGACCATCTGAGTTGATGCTGAGTTATTTGATGGAAGAACTTTCCAGCCCAATCTTCCTCATAGAACTCTGGGCAGGAAGTCACTAAGTCACTCTATGGAGGCTCTGACCTAGACCTGTCTGCACAGATTGAGGAACTGAGGCCCAGAGGGAAGGAAGAGGGTCTCCTGGGTTATACCTGCCTTCTTTCACTCATTGGGGCTCAGAGAGGTGTGGGGAGCCCTTCCCTGCCTGTGACCCCAGCAGTGCCCCCCACCAACTCACCCTGGCTGTCTTCAGGCTCACAGAAGCACTTCTTCTCTTCGGGGAAACAGTTGCAGATACCGAAGCCAGCTTTTATCCCCCAGCGTTCCCCTGGCTCGTGCCCACCAATGATGCTGCCGCCCCCTGGGGACAGAGGCAGCCCACTAAGCCTCCTGGTGTGACCACACAAACTAGGACCATCCAGGCAGAAGCATGAGAGGTCCCTCCCCACAGGATGTCAGCATGCTCAGGCCCAGGGAGGGCAGTGAGCTCTGGAATCTGGGTCTCTTGGGCAGGAATCAGCACAGTCTGCCCCGATCCAGGTCCCTGGCCTCAGCAGGTAGAAGAAGGAACCCACAAGCTGTGCAGGGCCCTTGCCAAGGTCCACACATGGTTACTTCACAGAGCAGAGAAGGGGCAGCAGGGAGCCAGGAGAATCAGGGCTTGGGAGATGTGCTGTGTCAGTTGGCCAGGGAGACACGGGACAGTAGGTCAGGGCACCAGTCTCTAGAGTTTGGATGCGGCAGAACCCTTTGTTCAAACGAAATGTTAGAAAAAAGTCTCTGCACATAAAACTCGGGAATGATGCTGGTCTGGCTAAAGTGCAGGTGGGGGTCCAAGCCTCCCCCACTGGTTACCCCTACCCATGCCCGGCTCTTGAACTTGCAGGCCTAGTGGTTGCTTACGGAGGCAGTCCTGGGGGCAGATGTTGACGTTTCTGCTCTCCACAGCATCACAGTGGCCATCGGGGCAGGTCTTGATGCTGGGGGAGCAGGTGGAGAAGTTCCTGGTGATTCCTGGAACACACAGCAGGCCAGTCACTACCACGCAGGAGCACCCGCCCTGGTTAGATGGCCAGAGCCAGAAGGGCGGCACTCCCGGGCCTCCCCGGCCAATCCTGCCCCCTCCTGAGGAGCAAACTGAGGCCCGAGCTGAGAATCCATTGAGTGGGATCCTTGTGGTAGGCACAGCTTGGACTTGCTACTGTCTACGCTCCAGCCCTGCTGTCTGGGGCCACATGTCCTGGCCTGGGATGTCCCAGGCAGAGTCTCTCTTTTCCTTGCACACCCCAACTTTGGCCCAGGGCTTCCCAAACCCAAAGGGACCTGTGGTCCCACAGTGACGAAGAGCCTGAGCATCCTCGTGCTTCTCCTGTTCTGCACCCTTGCGCACCCTCTCTCAACATCAGGTACTAGAGAGGAGGACCAGGCTCTGGAAAACAGATGTGGAGAGCGGAGGGCCATCACTGTGGCCGGCAGGGCCCACAAGGACCCCGTTTCCACTCAGCCACCATCACCCCCCTCGACCACCTGGCTGCCGGCCCCTGGCTCTGCGTGGGGCCTACCTTTGCCATCTCCCTGTCTCCACTCGCACCTGCCCGTCAGAGAGCCCAGGCCGCCACACTCCTCACACTCAGGCCGCCTCTTGCTGACTGCACAGGACAGGGGGCAGCCTGGTTCCTCGGCCACATCTGCGGAAGGCAGAAAGCTGGTTACAGGGGCTGGCAAGGACCTCGTGTCCCGCCAGCATCCGGGGGCAGAGGGAAGCACTGGCCAAGCTCCTCTCCTGGGTGAGCCCAGAGGGGTGGGGGTGCCTAAGCACCAGGGCAAGGGGCAGTGATGGGACCCACTAAGGAAGAGGGCTGAGCTCTGAGCTCTGAGCAAGGGGGGCACTACTCGGCTGGGGTAAGTGTGGAGGGAGGATATGAGCAGGCTAGTGCCTAGACTCAGCCAAAAACACACAGGCTCAGTTAAACCTGGATTTCAGGTAAACAGTGAATATTTGCTTTACGTGACTGTGTCCCTAACACTGCATGGACACCCGTGGAAGACTGTCTTCTAAGAGACTGCAAAGGCTACATGGGACATACTTAGAGCACAAAGTTGCTTGTTGCTTACCTGAAGTTGAAATTTAGCCAAGATCTCGTATTTTCTCTGGCAGCCCAAAAGCAGGTGCACGTACAGAATGGATCGGCAGCGGTGGTGGGGAGTAGCGACCATTGACTATGAGGTCCCCTTGGGCTACGCTGCTTTAAACTTTCTCCTCGTCACCCTCCCAGCCCGGCTATGCAGGGTGCACTGCGATTCTCACTTGACGGGGAAGGAGACTCAGGCTCAGGGATGCGGCCACGAGGTGAAGGGGGCAGGGTGGGGCCCCTCCTGTGTGGGGGAAGCTTGTGGCTTGGCCACACCCTGCCTGTCCCGAACTTCCACAGGGCCCTGGCACTCACATGTTCCCTCCACGGTGACGACCAGCGGGGCCTGGGTCTGCCTGCGGCTTGGCCGGTCGGCGGCCACCACTGTGTACTGGAGTTGAGAACAATCGGGCCTCTGCAGGGCTTCTGTGTCATTCACGAACAGGGTTCCCGTGGTGTCCTCGGCAGAGGTGACCACCCCCAGGATGCTACAGTTGGCGCTAGAGAGCTGCAGCTTGTACTGCACGTGGATGCCGCTGAACTCCTGGCAGTTGTCCACGCAGACTTTCCCAATCTAGGCACGGGGCATAGGGAACGCCTCAGCTGGGTGCTGCTCCGGCCTGTGATGGGGGCTGGCAGGGTTTCTGGGTAGTCTGAGTCCTGGAGCAGCTCCCTACTGGGTCCAGGGATGACAGACCTCCCCCCCGCCACCACCAAGTCCTGGTCTTCCACATCCCTGGAACCTGCAGACCCTTCCCCCTGCTGGGCCCTGCTCTGCCCATCACACCACCGCCCACCCCAGCTCCTGGGAGCCAGAGGCGAAAGAACACAGGGCACCGAGGTTGGGTCTAGTGACCACTTTGAGAGGAGCCTACAACCCAGCTCATTCTTCACTCACTCACTCGTTTAGGCAGGAAGACCCATTCGGTCCCTCCTACTCACCTCCCTCGCTGCCTCTGGCCAAGCCAGTATTATTCTGGGGACCACCAGTTGCCATCCTCAGTGCACGGGGCTGGGGTACCCCACACCCTGCCTAGAATCCCTGCCCAGAGCCTCGCACTGGGGCCAAGTGATTTCATGCAGCATCGCTGCCTGTGCCACCCGAGCCCCAAGGGGCCTGCCTGGGAGTCTTGCTGGGACCCCTGGGAAAGACAGGATGCTTCTCTGGGGGATGCCAGGCTGGCCGTGCCACTGCTGGGGCCCGGAGCTGGGCAGCTGGAACTCTCCTTTTTATCCTTCGGCTACTTGAATTAGAATGAGTGTCGGTAGCTTAAAGCCAGAAAATCTGACTAGTGAAGATGTGGGCGGGCAGAGGGCAGGGGTGGGGCAGGTGAGGGCCTGCCTGCAGCCCCGTAGCAGGTCCTTGCTCAGCCTTGCTCAGGCCGAGGGCAGAGCCAGGCTCCTCCACACCCCGGCCTGACACCACAACCAAACCACCTCCCAGATGTCCCAGCACATCCCCATATAAAGCCTGCTTGCTTCCACTCTCCCATAGGCTCCTCCAAATTGCCCAAGGTCACTATCCTCAGTTTGCAGTTATGAAGACGGGAGCAGGGATGAAAGATCACAGCAAGTCTGCGGCTGGATTGGGACTCGGGTCCCTGTGATCTTTTGAGTGTTTTGGGGTGCAGGTGACACACCTCCTGCAGTGTTTGCTCCCATTCAATACCCCCTTGGACACCCTTAGGGCCTCTCTGCCTTGTCACCTCCCACCATCCTTGGCCTCTACCTCCATGGAAGACCTTTTGTGGCAGGTCAGGGAGCTTCGATGTGTCCAAGGGTGGGGTCCTTTGTGTGCGGGACCTGGGTGGCTGTCAGGAGTGGAGGGGGCATGGGAACCAAACACAGGAACTGGGACAAATGGAGATGGCCCTAAGCATGACCTTCTGAAGAGGACGTACCTGAAGCTGCCCTATTAGGAACAAGCAGTATGTGAAGTCCAATGCATGCCGCAATTCCAAATAAAATCACAAAAGTCCTTAAGAGAAATGTTCTAGAAAAAACTACCAAAATGCTAAGCACTAGTTGATATGGCGAGAAGGATCAGTCCTCTCTGCACCCCCCTCTTCTTTAATGGATACTTACTGCTTCACGTTTTTTCCACTTCTAATTCTTATTTTCCACTTCTAATTGTTATTTACCAACAACAAAGGCCAAGATAAGCTCTAGTAAACGCACTTGTAGAAGGCAAAGAGGAAGCGTTCCCCGCCTTTCCCCGCAGAGGGCGCCACTGCTGATTGATGCCAGCATTTACATACTTCTACATTCCCTCACTGAAAACTTGTTTTTGAACACAGGGAGCGCGTGAGACCAGTCTTTTTACAAACCACTTTTCGCTTAATAATCCATCAGGGACATCTTTCTAGGTCCCATATGTAGACTTAACCGGCACTGCTCTTATGTTAGGATGAAACACGCTTTAAAGATACCAAGAAAGCAAAAGGGCAAATGAGAGGCCCATGGAGCCCACCAACCCTGCTCATGACTCTGCCAACTTCGCCATGGCCCCGGCTTCCCTGGCCCTGTGCCTGTGGCTCCCCCGGCCCACTCCGCGTACTGGTTAGGCCAGAAGGAGTGTCTCTCATCCCCAGCCCTGCTTGCAATCTGTTAAATGGAGTGCCCCACCCTGGGGGTCCTCCACCCCCCGGTGCCCCTTGCCTGGCAGGCATCAGGTTGTGGGCTCACCTGGGCAAAGCGGCGGGCCCGCCTGCTCATAGTGAAGGAGTAGGCACTGGGTAAGTGCAGGCTGACAGGTAGCACGGTCACGTTGAAATGGAGGCGGAGGACGCCCTCGCCGGGGCCCTGGAAGTCTGAGTCATTGACCAGCACAGCCAGCTGCAGGGAGCGGCTCTCCGAGATGGGGAGGCTCCGGTTGAGAACCAGCCCTGTGGGGGGGGGGGGCACGGTGATGACTGCTTCGTCGCTTAAGGGACTGGGACCACTGCCCTATGCCACTGTGTGCCTCCTCCCAGCCACACATCTGGCACAAACACACACGTGTGCAAACACAGACTTCACACTTGGGCCATGTGGACCACAGACTTGGCAGGTGGGGCTAAATTGGAACCACTGTTTAAATGTTGGCTGCTATGCTGAGCTGGACGCTAAGAGAAGCCTTCTCAGCTAGGAGATCATGCGTGTGTGTGTGTGTGTGTGTGTGTGTGTGTGTTATGTATGTGCGCATACATGAGATAAAGATCTATCAACACTGAGGCCCCAGGAAGACTATGCTGGCCTCCACTCCCCCAGAGAACTATCCCAACAGCCACGGCCTCCAGTGGAGCCCTGGACTGCATAGACCCCTAGTGCCCAGAGCCTGGCCACATCTGTACCTGCTGTGTGTTATGCTACGGTTCTAGTTTTGCAGAGACGGAAGGACAGGTCTGAGGAGGTTTGGGTACACGTGGTGTATGGAATGAGTGCGCCTAGCAGGGATGACATTTTCCCTTATACAGGGCAGGAGTCCCTCAAAGCCTCAGTGGGGGTGGGGAGGATGAGAAACAAACAGGATTGGTCCAGGCAGAAAGGAGTTAACAGTACCAGCGATTCTGGAATCTCTCAGAAGCAGATCCCAAATCAAGGATTCAAGTGTCAGCCAGGTATTTGGAAGGTGATCCCAGAAAACATGGGCAGGAAGGTAGGGGAGGCAAGGCAGCTGATGAAGATGCCCCATCCCTCAGGTGAGCACAGTGGGCCCCTGGAGCTCAGTCCTGTGGTACATTCCAGAAGACAGACAGGACAATCTGTGCAGAATCCTCTGGCTCAAACACACAGAGCTGCTGTTGTATACTAACCCCTGTCAGTAGAGAGCTGTGGGGACAAGGGAGAAATAATCCCCAGGCACTTGGGTCCCTCGGGGATTGCAAAGTGGAGGCCAGAGGAAGGCCTTAGGCAATGACGTCTGTGTTTGTAGTGGGCAGTGAGCCCTGGCATGGTCAGCATGGGAAGTGTGGTAGGGTCCTACCAAGGTCTGCTAGGAGGCAGTTCAGGGAGAGATGAAACCCTATAAAAACCCACCAAGGTGGCCAAGGTGAGCACAGTAGAAACAAGGAAGGGTTGGGTGGAGTGGAAGCCTCTGCAGCCTGAGGCTTGGAAGGCCGGGACAAGTGTCTGTGGGTGTAGGGTGCTGCGAGAAGAGTGAGCTGCCGGCTCCCTAGGGGGCCCAGCCAGGCCAGGCCCAGCCTCTCTTACTGTAGTCATGCACAGTTGCCCGCACGAAGCTGCCGTTAGCCTGGGCCAAGGTCTCGTTGGGTGAGTGCTCGACGCGGAAAGTCTGCAGGGCCCAGGAGTCCCCTGGCAGTAGTGTGCTTGTGTACCGCCTCAGCAGCTCCCCAGAGGCCGGCACCACGTCCGCGTCGAAGACACGTATTGTGGCCACCACAGTGCCCTGTGGAAAACAGTGGGTGCCAGTCAGAATTGGTGAGAGGGACTCCGCAGAGACCCTGCAGGCCAGGACCTCAGGAGGACACCCGCCCCACAGGTAGACCGAGGGTGTGCAGTCAGAGCCGGCTCCAGGGACAGACTGGCCTATGTTAGAGTTCCTGTGGGATCCCATGCCAGTCTGGCCCAGTTGTCCTCCCTGGGCCGCTGTGCCTCCCCTGTGCCTCAGGTATGATAGGCACCTACACACTTCCTGTAAGGACGGATTAAAGCCGATGCCCAGGGGCTCTGCCAATGGGCTTCACCAGGTTCCACGGAGAAAAGCAAGCTGGGCCCCACAGGGTCGAGTCAGCTCACTGTCACATAGTGATAGATGGCAAAGCCAGATCCAAGCCCTGCTGTCCACCAGAACATCCTCCAAACACCTGTATACCAGGCTGGAGGGGATCACAAGAAAAGCTCTGAGCAGTCACAGGGCATCTTGTTTTTGTCACTGACCAGACTCCTTGTCGTCATCCCGAGGTAGCCCTTTCTAGCTTATGCGATCTTTACCAATGAGATGTGCTTTTCTCCCGCCCGCCCATCCACCAAACTAGCACCTGTGGTGTCCAGAGACCCAGGTAAAACCACGTATCTGCCATTGCACCCCTGGCCGGCGGGCTGCAGGACGGCCCAAGGCCCAGCAGGTGGCAGTCACGCTCCACCTACGCGGACGAGAGCCGGGGTGGGCCGAGGTGGGCGGGGCTGTGCTGGGCGATCCCAGCTGGAGCCACTCCCTGGTCTTTCTGCGCTGCGGCCGGGCTCCACCCTCCCTGAGTCTCTAGACTCTCCCGTGAAGGCTGACAGAGGAGGGAGGGCTGTCCTGGAAGCTCTCCCCTCCTGGGGGCAGCACCGCTGTACCCACACGCAGCGGCAGGTGCCCTGGAACCTGATGCACGTCCTTGGCCTTGCCACCCTGGTCAGACACGTGCTAGGCATCCAGGGTCCCCGGACACTTGTCAGGGGCCAGCTGGACTGACCTCCCATCTCCTCAGTTACCCTCGAGACAGGCAGAAAGCCCCAACACATAGCCGGGCAGACAAATGAAAGACAAATGGCTGGAGGGATGTTCAACCGTATGGCCGGATGGCTAGACAGACAGCTGGGTAGACCAAGGAATAAATGGTGGTCGGAGTGGCAGACACACAACAGACGGACAACAGACAACAGGCAAACACGGCGGTGGTAGACAGGCACCTCCTTCCTCTTGAACTCCACCACAGCGCTGGCCGTGTCAAAGCCCCCGAGGAAGGTGGGTGCCGAGTCGTCCTCATCGTACACGGTCACGGGGAAAGGCACCATCACCACCTGCTCCTTGTGCGCACCGACGTGCACCGTGCACGCGGCCACCAGCTCGTACTTCTCCCGCAGCTCGCGGTCCAGGGCCCAGCGTGTGCTCACCTCCAGGCTGTCCGGGGCGCAGCGGAAGGGCAGATTCTCACCTACACACCAAGCAGACCAGGAACCCCAGTGTGACTCCCAGGCCAGGGAGCAGGGTGAGCTGTCTTTTTCAAGGGGCCCGCCAGGAGGGGCTGCAGGGGAGGATGGCCTCTGGCAGGTCAGAGTTGGGGAGCAGGATGGCCCTGCCGAGCTCTTCCTCAGCTCCAAATTGGAAGGGGAGGGGGCACAGAGCTCCAAGCATTGGTTTGCAGTGATGGCTGTGCACTAATGAGCTTACCTGGGCCTGCTAGTTTCACTAGTGCTGATGGGAGAAGCTCAGGGAACCAGAAGGCCTGCCTCACGTCCTCACCCTGATGACCTAGGGAGGGCTGCTCCCATCTCTTCCCTAACCTTGCCTCCCTTGGTGGGGATGGGTGGGATAGGAGAGCTGGGAACACCAGCTCAACCAGACTGCATGACCAGAGATCCAGCACCCAGCATTGGCCGGCTTTTGAAAAAAAATAGGCAATTTCAAAATTATGGAAATAATATGTGCTTATTTTAGAGAACATGAGAAATAAGGCCACTATTCCACCACCATTGGAAAACAAACGTGGTGGGCATTTAGTGGGTAATCTGAAGTTAACATACAAATATTTCCAGCTGCCTTCTTTGCACCCCCGCTTTACACCTCCTGGCTGTGCTATCCCAGACTGGTTGTCCCACCTCTCTGTGCCTCTGTTTCCTCACCAGAAGACGCGCTAGACGAAGGCTAACAGGCCTGCTCCTCACGAGGCCCAGTGGTTTGGGCAGTGACTGGTGTATCTTCCCACAACCTGCTGAGGGGAGGACCAGTCATGATAGCACACTTTTCAACCCAAGTCTGCCCTGAAATTCATCCTCCAGGAATAATTTAGAAAAGGGGAATACTGATGGCTTAAAGGTCAACACTGACCGCCCTCACATCCAACCGTGGGAGAAGGCAAACGTCCCTCCGTCCCTCACCTCAGAGCCACGTATTACGTGTGGATTACATATGGGAAATGCTTATCATATAATGTTTCTCTCTGTTGTTTATGGTTACAAAAACATGCTCAACCAAATTTAATGAGGTGATCTTCTTGAGGAAGGGCAGCCTGCTAAACCTGACGTTTGGCTGACAATCTTGCCCAAAGACATGTATCCCTGCTGCAGGGCAAAGGTGAGGATGCTGGGGGAGTGCATGGCTCCTTTTCTTACTTCATTGAGATTTTCTTCAATGTCATTACCATGTGTGTGTGCGATAAACTTGGCGTGAATCCAGGTTCCACTGCAGCCTACCTTCTCTGTCCTAGTTCTTTGCTTCTGAGTATTTCAGTGGCGCCTCCTGTCATAGGGCTGCTCAGGTGCCTTCTCTCACCTCCACTGGGCTTCACCCCCTGGCCCGCCCTTGGCCAGCCTCCCCACGGCCATCGTGTGGCCAGGTCAGAATCCTGGAACCACGCGGGCTCCCCTCTTTCCCTCAACACCCACAGCCAACACGTTGAGAAATCCTGCTGGATCTTCTCTCCATATATGCCCGGAAGGCACCTGCTCCTTGCTGCCCTGTGGCTTTCACCCTTCTTTCAGTTTCCAGCCTGCTGTTCAGGGATTTCCCAGCCTCCTGTCTCCTTGCTGCTATGCTATGCTGCCCTGTACCAAATTATTCCTAGCATGGCAGCCAGAATAATCCTTTAAAGGTAAGTGAGGGCTTGTCCATGCCGCCCCCTACAAGCCTTCCATGACTCCCCAGCCCCTGAAGGGGAAACCCTCAGGAACTTCTCTGTCTTCGTGGGCCTCCGCTCTCCCCACCCCAGCTACCCAGGAGTCCCACTGCAGTGATCTCTACGGGGCTAGCCCAGCTTGCCTGGTGCCCTCCCACCTTTGCTCCAGCACTCCCCTCCCCAGTCATGAGACAGAAGACTGCGGTCTCCATCACTCCACATCCTGGGAGCTTTACTTCCCAAATAGCACATTCCAGAGGCCACCCCAGGGGAATGGAGGCTCCATACAGGCAGGATTTTGACTTGTTTAATTCATGGTCCATCCTTAGCCCCTAGAACAGTACTTGGTTCATGACAGACACACTAGAAATATTTCTGGACTATTGAATGAATGAGTGGTGTGGTTGGTAAGTAAACCAGATGGCTCATGTCAAGGGCTGGTGGGGCTGAGCCTGGCACACAGCAGACGCCGAGGGAGGGCCTCCGAAGCCAGCACTCACCTTCTAGGAGCCTGTAGGACACGCTGATGTTGGGGCAGAGGAATTGCACAGGCAGCAGCCGGAACTGGTGGAAGGTGCCAGGAGGCCTGTTCTCTCTGATGCGGAAGGAGACGCCTGTCTCCGGAAAGCAGAGCTCCCGGGGTTTGAGGGAACTGCAAGCCGGGAAGGAGGTGTTGATGAAGGAGAAGTACACCCGGGCACAGCCTGGCCACTGGCACTCGCCCTCACGCAGGGACGCAGACGACAGGAAGACCTGGAGGTAGATGGTGAGCACGGGGAAGCCGCCATCTGCAGAGAGAGAAGTCAGGCCTGGTGGGGCACACCTATGGGTGGTGGGGAGTGGAATGGGGAAGGAGCAGGAGATCCAGGGCTGCTGTAAAGCCCCGTCCCTTCCGTTGTCCACAGGGCTCCACTAGGCTCTCAACCCTGGCTGGTCACCTTCCACTTGCCCCAAACTGCCCTAGACCCCGGGGTCTGTCTCTGCTTCAGGGTCCCATGGTTCTACTCCCTCTGCCTGGGGTGCCTCACAGGCCTGCCTCTCTTGTCATTCAGGTCTCAGCTCAAATACCACTCCCTCGGGTGCTCTGAGCGCTGGGGCCTATTGTTCCCCCATGTCTCCCCACCAGCCTCTAGCACATCATTGCCCCCATCAGAGGGGTGCCCTGAGTCCCAGGTCTAACCAGGTAGGGCACTTCCCTGGCTGGCTCCTATGCATGTTGGGGCTCCCCAGCCTCCAGGAGCTGTCCTCATGGAACGTCTCTGTGGAGACACACCCACGGCCAGATTTCCCGAGTGCCTGGAAGGGGGATTTCCAGCAAACTCCATCACAGAGAATTTCTCCAACAAGGTCTGGTTCTCTTCAAGAGTGATGGGTACTCTTCCTGGGCCCTCTCCCTCAGCCCTCGTGTAGTGGCTGCTACTCCACATTTGCTCTTCCCATATTCATCAGAATTCTGCTTCTTCCTAGCCCTCCCTTGGTGCTTCAATCCCCGGTTGTAGCTAATCATTTTCTGTATGAAACTGCCCTGTTCCAGTTACTATGTGGTTTTTCTCCTGACTGGACTTAACAGGCGCATCATGAACAGAACAAGCCTCCTAGGAAACGTGAACCCTCGACAAACTCCACTCAGCCTTTACCCCCAGAAACATAGTTCGAGGTCCCCATGGGGGAGTGGGATGGAGACAGCAGCAACTAAGTACAAGCAGAACCAAGACCCATCTGAGATGCCACCTCCAGAACTGGGGGTGCCCTTGTGGCGGGCTCTGTCATGTGACCTTGGCTTTCCTTCACTGACGGGTGCATTCATTCTGCCTTCCTGGGCAGTGGCCACCCAGTCTGCATTCATAGGCATGCCATGGGCCTCTCGCACACATGAGGGGGTTCAGGGCTGGTGTGAGGGTGCAGGCCATGTCTTTGAAGGAGATGGTTGGAGGTGGGGAGCTATTGGGTGTGTGATCACCATTTTGTGTCATAAGGCAGAAAGCGGCTCCTCTTCCCAGTATCAGGGTCACATGTAATTTTCTCCCTGCTCTGACCCCTGCTCTGAGGAGGCTGGCCAAGTCTTCCTTCCATACCACTTTCCTCCCTGGCACCAGGCCTGAGTCCCCACTGGGTACCAAGGGCAGCTTGATGCTGATGGGAAGACAAGCTTTCCGCAAAACTGCTACTTCTCCAGAAAGTTCCAGATCATTCACTCAATCAAAACTTTTCAATTTTTCTAGCCCCCCCCCCACCTCACTTAACCCCTCTCTTGTAACCCTAAGTCCTGTTTGCCCAAGTCCAGCATGGAGAGAGCACCCGATCCTTTCCAGGGGTTCTCCCAAATCCCAACAGACTCAGAAGGCCCAAGGGTCATCAGCGGCCCCCAAACTCATCCTGGTGTCCTGGCCAGGCTGGACACAGAGGCAGGCCAGCCTCACCTCACCCTTCACCCTTATGCCACAGGGATCACACAGGAAGCGCCCTCTTGAGCTTCAGTGTGGGTGTGACGTGGGCTGTGGGAGGAGAAGACAGGGTGAGGGAGGGGGTCAGGCGGCTCCCTTACTGCGGATGCTGAGCCTCTCCCAGGCGCTGTGGTCCAGGCTCCGGTTAAGGTAGAGAAGGCCCGTGTCCTCCTCGATGCGGATCCAGTCGTTCTCCTGCAGCCTCGCACGGTAGGCGATGCCATAGAGGTGCTGGCCCAGGCGGAAGCTGGGCACCTCCTCAGGGGCGTCCCGCAGGGCATGGACATAGAGCAGGGGCATGCCAGCCGGCTGGTCCACATACAGTTTCTCCCAGTAAGCGTCCCTGGAGAAGTAGAGTCCCAGCGGAGCTGCAGAAAGCAGGGAGGCGTGTGAAGGAGGGAGGAATGCTGATGGGTGTCCGGAGTAGGTCTCCCAGGCAGACCAGCACTCTCCAGCTGCTTTATTTCCCACTTTGGATCCCCCCACATTTACTAACTTAAGATTCCAACCTAGCATAAGTAATAGTGCAAAACTATAGGCAAGTTCCTTGTTCTGAAATTATGAGAGAGAGATCTCACCCTCCATGATTCACAGCATTCAAGACTTTCACACCCAAATAAAGAAATAATAAAATTCTGATCTTACTAGGACGTTCTCACCAGTAGTCCCAGTAATGTTAACACACACACCTATCTGTGGGGCGAAACACAAGCTGCACATGGACTGCCTTAAAACAGAAAAAGAAAAGAGAGGAGGACGTACTATAAAACACCTGCAAAATCGTTCGCAATCACCCAAGTTTGACAAGTATGTGAGCCACACAGAGCTGGGAGTGACTCAGGTTTCTCAGAAAATCGCCTGGATTCCCAGCTTTCAAGTGCGCACGACGATGCCAGATAGGCAGGGCAGACAAGAGTCACCCAAAATGAACCAGGGCACTTTACGGATTTATTCATTCCTAAGATTTATTTATTTATTTGAGAGAGAGTGTGTGAGAGAGAAATCGTGAGGCATGCGTGTTGGGGGAGGGGCAGAGGGAGAGAATCTTCAGGCAGATTCCCCGCTGAGCGAGGAGCCTGTACTGGGACTTGATCTCTTGACTCACGAGAAAATGACCTGAGCCAAAACCAAGAGTCGGACACTTAACCAACTGAACCACCCAGGTGCCCCAAACCAGGGCTCTTTATTAAGAGAAACACACCTTTAAAGTTAAACATACTCCTACCATTTGATCCAGAAGTCCTACTGAATTTATCCAAGAGAGGAGTACATTCGTCCATCAAATGACTCATTCACAAATGGCAAGGTTATTCACACAGCCGAGCACTGGAAACAGCCCAGATGCCCTTCAGCGGGTGAGTGGACAGGCAAAGGGTGGTTTTCACACCACGAAATCCTATACAGCAATAAAAAGGGGTGAACAGTTGATTCATATAACAACCTGGAAGGATCTCACAGACATCATGCCAAGCAGAAGAAACCAGGCAAAAAAGAACACACATGGCACGATCCCAGACTAATTTTAGGTTAACCGAGAGCAGGCTGGAGACCTGTGAGGGGTGGGAGGAGGCAAAAGACTAGGAAGGGCAAAAGGAATGTTCTGGGGGATGTAAAGTTTCCACATCCGGGTAGCAGTGTGGTCACATGTGCACATACATTTGCTGCCAAGGTACAGGTAAGAGCTGTATATTTCAACTTCTGTAAATTTCTCCTGAAAACCTGATCACCAAGGGACTGTGGATAGAGCTCTGGTTGCCACCAGGAAGAGGATGTGGACCATGGCCTCGCTGGGAAAGCCCATTCATTACTCTGCTGACTTTGTGTAAGTCCAACATTTTTCATGATAAAAAGTTTTAAAAAACAGTAAGAATTTTCAAGAAGGTGGATAAGTAGGCGAACAAGTCTGGGAAAACCACTAAAACCCTGCAAATACCCTATAATGCATAGCAGTAACCAACACACAACACAAACAGTAGAAATGCCCACGTATTCGCTCACATTGAGCCAATTTCTCTTTTCAATCGGCTTGTTTCCACTACACCCCACTATGCTCACAGCTGTTGGGTTGAGCAGCCAGGCCAGTCTGCACCAGCAGAGGATACCCCCGGTACCACCTGGGTCCTCAAGGACACATCTGGGTATGGGAAACAATCCATTGCCAACCGGAGTCAGGTAAGACCACAGGGGAGTCCTTTCCAGATCCCAAAGCACTGAAACAGTCAGTGAACAGGAAGGCTGCCACCCTGGGGGATGTTTTTCAGGACGACTTCAAAAGGCAGCCAGACTGCGAGGGCCAACCTGGGGGGAAGCATGCACTTGGCCTGGTCTGCTCCCTGCCAGACAAGCTTGGGCTGGGAAGGAGCAAGGGGGAGAGGGACGGAGAGGGAAAGAAGGAAGCGGGGAAGAGAGAGAGAGAAGGGAGGGAGAGAGATGCTCTGGTCAGAGCCAAAGGCCTGGCCCTGTGCACCCCACACCCAACACAGAGATGGAAGGAAGCAGGGGTGGGGGTGGGGCAATGACCACACTTATAATGTGGCCTGAAAGACCACATTGGAAAGCCCTCCCGAGAGAGGTGTCCCTGGAGTGGGACCTAGAATTACCTAACCCCTGTGGTTGCAGTTCAGGGAGGGGCAGGCCAGGACTTCTAAGGAGCCTGCCTTGTGCTCTGAGCTGAAGTTTCCTGGGGGAAGGATCCACTCCAAAGTGTCACACTGGCTGCCATTCAAGGGGAAGGCAGCTAAAGGAGCTCCATGAAGTCGCACTGGGGAATTCTGCGGAGGGAGCGCCAAGACCACGCCTCCCCGGCCCTGGGATCTCAGTGGCAGACATGGGCAGGAGCTGCCTGAATGCCACCCTTCCCTCCCCACACCCTACCCCCGGCCCAGGAGGATGGATGTTCTCAGATGCACTCAGGGCTGACAGCCATGGGATTTAGCAGCTGATGCTCCCAGGTACGGGAAGCAGCTCCCAAGGCTGGTCTCTTGCTGCTCCTGTTCAAGGGCAGCTGATGGCACCAGCGCAGGGCTGAGCGGAGTGATGGGCCATGACTGAGCAGTCCTCCGAGGGTCTCTGCACACCTGGGATCCATTCCAGAGGCTCTCATGTCCTAGCAGAGGTGCTCACGCTCCCCACTGTGTGGAGCCCCAAAGAGGACCCTACCAACTCATCAAGTCATGACTCAGACAAAGACAGGAATGCTCCCTGTCTGTGGGTGAGGAGACACCCACAGGGAGGGAACAGCGGTCGGGGAGTCCCCGATGGGGCTTGGCAGCCACCTCCCACCAGGACTGTGCCAGGGCCTGCTCTGGGCTGCCCGGCAGGGTAACTCCTGGCTCGCTCTCCTCAGTGGGGCCATCCAGTCTCCCCCACAGAAATCTGATACTACAGGGGCTTCCAGCCCGTGGCGGCATCCCAGCATGGCCAAGTTCCGGAAGGCAGGCTCAGAAGGGAGACTGGAGCCAGGCCCAGCACTGCCGCTCCACCAAGGGCCCAAATCATGAGCAGCAGCTGAGCTTGTCCTCCAACATTCCATGAGGGTTCCACAAGTCAGAGCATCCAGTAAGAGCTCTAGGGGAGGGACTGAGCCGGGGGGCTGCTAAGGAAGGTGACACCCGCTGCCCTATGGGCAGGAAGAATGACTGTCTTTTCCTCTGACCATGTTCTGCCCCCACAACCTTTGGAAGGGGCTGGCCCCCTGCGGCCTACTGTCGCCTCTCACAGGTGGAGTGTGGGGTGAGCGCAGCCCGGCCAGGTGGCTCTGGGAGGCAGCACAGCACAAGGCCAATCTCCCACGCACACACACCGACCTTCCGTCCTCTCCACAGCCCCAGACAGAGGCACTGTCAGGACCACTGTTCTGCAAACAGACACTGAGGCAGAAAGAAAGCCATTTGTTTGCTCAAGGGCACACACACAGATGGCAAGAGAACTGGAATCTGCAAGGCAGGCTTTCTAGAAAGGCACCCCCTTCACCAGCCCACTCATCTCCCGGGGCCCCTACAGTTGCCATGCTCTTGATCCCCAGCGGACCAGACCTGTGCCCCTACTGAGGTAGCCCTGTCTGCTGGGACACACTTTGTTCCCCCACAAAGCCCTGAGCAGGGATCGAGGCTCCCTGCAAGTCAGCAAAACAGCTCGAGGGGGAAGGTGGTCCTGAGGACTCACCATCTCTCTGGGCAGCTTGGCATTTCCAGGCACAAAAAGGAGGAGAGACTAACTCCCAGGGGCCTCACAGGGTTGTGGCGAGGGGCAGCCTGGGCTTGTGACAGCGACACCAGCTAAGGAGGGGGCTCAGCCACACGGGAGCCGCCAACCTCCTCTGCACCCTGGCAGAAGGGCACAGGCCGACCACTATGATCTTTTTTTTTTTAGATTTTATTTTATTTATTTGACAGAGAGAGAAATCACAAGTAGGCAGAGAGGCAGGCAGAGAAGGAGAAGCAGGCTCCCCGCTGAGCAGAGAGCCTGATGCGGGGCTCGATCCCAGGACCCTGAGATCATGACCTGAGCCGAAGGCAGAGGCTTAATCCACTGAGCCACCCAGGCGCCCCAACCACTATGATCTTGAGGCTGCCGTTGGGACTCAACTCCCAGAGCTGCAGGCAGTGCTGCCGGGTCCACAAGACTGGATGCAGACCAGGGCAGCATGTGTCTTCCAGAGCCCGTGTCACCAGGCCTCCAGCTTTCCTTGGTGTGCCTGACCCCTCCACAGAGAGGTGAGGTCTGCATTCTTGCCCCCAGCGGATCAGCGAGGGGACATCGCATGTCAACAGAGCTCACATCCTGAGAGGCAACCACTGGTGCTTTCTCTCAGGACACACATCACTGGCCCTGGTTAGCAGAGTAGAACCAATAACTTGGCTGTTCTTGGAGCCACTATGGAGAGGGACTTCTGGGGTGACTCTGGTGACATCTGAAGGCTGCAGAAGACAGGCCTTGTCGGGGGAGAAGCTCTACCCACAGCACCCCACCTGCGGAGTAGGCAAGAGTGGCTCCAGAATTGGGCTCCCCTCTGGGAGGGCCTCCTTGCCTGCACACACTTTCGGTGGTACAGGGGCTGGGAGGTAGGACGGCCTGAGCTCCTAGAGCTCCCCACCCCCAAGCTGGTGCAGTTCCCACCATGCAGATCATATGTGCAGGACAGAATGGGTCCTGCCTGCTCTCATCTCACAGAGCCTAGCCCTACGGGATCTGTGTGGGGCCCAGTCGATTGCTGCCAAAAGGGATTTGTGGGTCGGGCAATGATTGTGAACAGAAACAGACTTAAAGGCACTTAAATACCTTCCAGGTGGTCCCTGTAGCCAGGCATGACTCCCTTAATGCTCCTCAATGTCACAGACCCTTCTAGAGGGAAAAACACATGGTCCAAGGCAGGGAACCGAGGAGGTGGGTGTGGGGCCGGCCTCAGGTGGGGATAGCCCGGGCAGTCCCAAAGGGCCCCACACTTGGTTTAATGCTTTCATGTCACTGTTTCGAAATTCTTCACAACCTGGAACAAAGCGTCCACCTCATCCTCCTACACTGGGCCCCACAAATGATGCAGCCAATCCTGGCAGGTGGATGAGGAGAGCCTGGGGTGGGCCACTGGGGCCCACTTCCATGGGGCTGTGCAGCCCCTACAGCCTGCTGACCTCTGCTGCGTCTCAGTTTCTCCAGCTGCCAATCAAACGAGGGCATGCTGGGGAGAGGAGTGGCCAGAGCATGTCGCAGACATGCCTTGCCTTTGCGCAGGGATTTTACCAAGCTTGTGCTTCAGAGTCACAGCTGCTATGTGTAGATCCCTTTGCTACCCCATTTCCCAGTTCAGAACACTGAGGCTGGGAGGTACGAATCCTTACCCAGGTGAATCTGCTGGCGGTTCTGAGTCTCAGGGTTTGGAATACTGGCAAACAAAGTGGCACGGGGAGTCAGGATGAGGGCAGACGCTAAACCCACAAGGAGGCTCACTGCTGGCACCTGTCTGCCAGGAAGGGCCGTGTGGCCTATGGGCTCCGTCCTGTCTCTGCTGCAAGCTGCCGCTTGGGCAGAGAACAGAGCAGGGCTGGCAAAGCCTTCCCCATCCATACCTTTCACTTCTGAATGCCTTGGGGTGCCAAAATCCTTCCCCATGCCCAGTCACTTTTCTGCCTGGAGAGGGTTGGCCCGCGTCACCCCCCAGTGGCAACCCATGGTCCTCGTGGCTCAGGTCGCCCTTCAGGCACCATGCCGAGGGGCGAGGAGCTGACCTTCCCTCACAGCACGGTGGGTCCCGTGCAGCTCGTGGCACCCCTGTCCAAGGCTCAAGTCACTGCTCACGTTCAGAGAGACCCCATCTGTTCCCACCCTGCAAGACCCCAACAAGGAAAAGGTGTAGAATGAACTTTGACAGGGTGAAGTGCTGTCCTGCTCTGAGCTGGGCCTTCCCTGATGTCTCGTTTATGAGCAGATCCACCATGGGTGCCTGCCAGGTGGGAGCCCTACTGGCTGCGTTCAGTGCACGCCGTCACCATGCCACAGTTTTGCCTTTCCCTGGGACCATTCTGTAGCCTGCAAAGGTTGTTTCCAATGCTCCACATTTGGTTGGCACATTTATTCGGATTTGGGTGCGGATGGAACAGGCCCTTACCCCCCCACTCCTTCTCTTCCATTCGGCGTTTCACAAAGGCACATGTGCTCGCACACACTCACACGTGCGCTCTTGCACACGCTCTGTCCCGCGTGCTCACACCCTCATACCCACACTGGACCCTGAGCTGCTTCCCTGCTGTAAGCAGGAAGGGGAGCCTCGTCGGGTAGGGGGGACGCTGCTGGTGGTCAAGGGCCCTGCTCCTACTTCTGGCAGCTTGCCTTGGCTTTTTCAGGCTCCTGCTGCCCCGGGGCAGCGAGCAGCAGAGAGGCGTGGGGACAATTCGCATGCTCCACCCCATTCACCTGCCCAAAGCTCACAGTCCCTTGGTGCCTGCACGGCCCACATGTGAGCCTAGTGATCACCTTCCCGCAGACCCACCCACAGCCTTGGCTCCCCTGTGCCCTGGAGGGTTGTCTCCAGCCCATCCTGAGGCTGCAGGCTAGCCCCGGCCCAAGCAACCCCGTCTTCTCCATGAGCTGTGGGCTGCTGCCCAGCTCTGCCAGCAGACTCTGATCCCAGCCTGGCGTGGCAGGGGTGGGGGTGGGGGTCCTTCTCTGGGGGCTCTCAGCCTGAGCTGGCCCATGGAACTCCCCGGTGCCCACCGTTGTTCTCCGAACATGTAGCTTGGGGAGTTATGTGGCCCTCTCCTGTTTCAAGGGCTGGGTGACAGCAGAACCCTCAGTGAGCCCGCACAGATTCATGCGTCTCTCCCCCACATTCTCACTCTCCCACACGCACACGGTTACACAGCCACTCATGCCCTCAGGCTTCCTCAGTGTACAGCAGCGTGGCGTAGCCTGGTCCCCACTGCGGGCTCTCCTGAGTCACCTCTCCGGGGTCCTGGCCAGCCCTGGCCATCGGGGCCACTCGAGGATCACCTGAGCTGCTTCTGCCTTCCCTGTCCCCCCTCTGCAGTGGCTGTGCTGCTCTGTGACCCTGCCAGTCCAGATCTGGCCAGGCGCTTCCCAGCCAGGCGCCCTTGGCCTGTCGCCCCAGCTCAGGGCCTGTCCTCCCCGCTGCTACAAGTGCCCGGTGAGTTGCACTCAACAGGGCACACAGTCGCCCTCCTGGGGAAAGGCCAAGAGCCCCCAACAACTAAAAATGTCCTAGGACTGCAACACGGAAGCTGGAATTCAGGGCTCCTAAGGAAGAAAAAAAAAGTGCGACGGTACGATGCAAGAATGGGGTGGGGCCAGGGCCTGCCTACACGTGTGTGCAGGGCAGTCCCCTCCTGCAGAACCCGCGCGCCGGATGGCCCTGGCTCCTGCCCCTGACGAGCGCCAGGCCGCGTCGATGACAGTTTTATTATAAGCCGGCAGAACCTCCTCAACAGACGATTTCCTAATGCCATCATCTTTGCTGGGAATGGGAAACAGACCCCACTGACTTCTCCCCAGGGACGGCCCCTCCCCCTGCAGGCCAGCTGTCCCCATGGGGGGTCCCTCCACCCCCAACACCAGCGCTGGGCACGACCACCCTCCCAGGACATCCACAGCACGGCCCCGCCCCTCTGGCACAGTCACGGTTTCTCTTTGCTCCAGCAGCGTATCTGATACACGCAAATGCGCCGTGCAGGACACTTACACGGAGAGTGAACCCCACAACAAACGCCCGTGGGCACGCGGCCGACCCTACCGGACAGTTGGCCCTTCTGCTGCCCCTCCCGGGTCCCCACCTCCCACCTCACCCCACTCACTTTGAACAGGAACCTGGGGCTTGGGTTTCTCTTGCCTCTTCTTAAATTGTTTTTTACATAAGCCTTCTACCTCATTCCTGGAAGGTACCTTTGCTGTGTAGAGAATTCTGTGGCAAAGTTATTTTCTCTCAGTCCTTCAGAGGACTTTTCTGTTGTTGCTGCTGCTTCAGAGAACTCTGTACCGGTTCTACTTGTCACTCCTTGGTATCCTCTTCTCTCTGGCTGCTGCTAGGACCTCCTGTCTTTGGTGCTCTCTCTGGTTGCACTACGATTAGCCAGCCTGCCAATCTCCTGTGCGGGTTTCCTTCCCCTTGGCAGTCCTCTGAATGGTGGAAGCTCCTTGTTCTCTCTCCCTGTTCCCTCCAAGCAAACAGCAGCTGGTCCCACGGCACTCGTGCCCTGTGTTCGTGAGCCTCTGTGCTCACGTCTGCCACGTTCGCCAGCCCTGACCTCATCCTCAGTGCCAGGCGCGAATCTCCATCGTCTTGCTCCAGCCCCTCCACTTAGAGGAGGACCCCGACCACCCAGCCCCGCCTGCTCCTCCCACCTGCCTGCCCCAGTCAGGGTACCAGCCACATCACTGCTGAGGCCACACGCCTCAGACTCGTCCTGAGCCCTTCCATATTCCACCACTTCCAGCAGAGCAAACACAGGATGCCCTCTGCCATCCCCCGTCCAAGCCGCCATGCTCCCACACCTCCCTCACCTGCACACTCTTAACCCCACTCTTAACCCCACAGGCCGCATGTACAGAACCACCAGGGTCACTCGGACCACATCACCTTCTGCCTGAAGCCCTGTATTAACTGCCCACTGCTTGCAGAATAAAACACAGCTCCTCACCAGGGGTGAGGACCCAACTGTCCTCCCCCCAGCTCACCTCCTTCCCACTCTCTTGGGCACCCACATTCCAGGCACGTCAGCCAACTCACCACTATGAGCTGAAAGAACGGACATCATAGTGAGTGGCCCAATGAAGGCAACACTGAAGGAGCAAACCAATAAACACGTGGTTTCACGAAGTGGGGGGGCGTACTGGAGACTTGGGAAATGGTCCAAATTTGGGATGGGGGTGTGGAGCTAAGATTCTCTGGTTTGGTCTGATGGGCACTGAGAGCCGCAGGTGGAGAACCAGCAGTAGAATGAGCCACAAGAGCCACACGGATGCCCCTCCTGTGCTCACAAGCCTCGTGAGGGGCGTGTGGGCTCCTCTAGGGTACGAGCCATCTCGGTGAGGCCGGGGGTGGGTGCTGAGCAAACAGCTCCGAGACTGAGAACAAAACCTTGGATCCCTGCTCAGGAAATGACCTACTGGTGACGAAGATGGAGATGTGGCCAGGATATGTGTGCTCACTTACACACATACATACGTGTGTGCGTGCAGGGTCTCCCTGCCATCGCTACTCTCTGTCTCAGTGGGAGGCTCTGTTTTTATAAGGGATTATAATGCATCTGCTTTTAGGAAAAAAGTAGAGCTCAAATTCATAAATCGAACTTCTAAATAACAGATTTAGGGGGGGAGGCATAAAAGGGAAACCCAGTTTTCAAAATTAAGTGTGGTAAAATACACATACAACTCACCATCTTAATTATTTTAATGTCCCAACAAGGACATCAGTCTCTGTGATCTTGGCAGTGCCCCCTCAGTTCCAGTCCTCCACTCCTTCTTCCCTAAATGCTGCCAGCAGCCCGAGGTGGGCGGCCTGTGCCACTAATGGCCATGAGGCAGAGTGGCCTTCCTGGTATGGGCTGGGCACACCAGCAAGGGCCAGCCGAATAGGCCTGCACACAGGGAGGAGCAAGTGGGCACCCTGGCCCACACTGGGGCCCTCAGCTTCCCGTAACGAGCTCCGGGGCTCTCCATGATCTGGAAGGTTGTGTCCAGCACAGAGCCCAGGGCTCCCGCCTGCCTGTCTGGCCAAGGGCTTCACACACAGCTCAGCTCTCAGGGCCCACCATCATCCCGCCGGTCTCAGTCCTCACTGTGTGGTTCATGGTGGGGAAGGGCAGGGGACCCAATGTGGGTGAAGCATCTCCCCAGACACCTGTCCTCTTCGGCCTTGGCTGGGAAATGTGGCTGGCAACTTGGGAGAGCAGCCAGATGGAGAAAGAGAGAACTGGGGGCCAGCCCCTGCCCCAGAGATGCCACTCTGCACAAAGGCACACCCCAATGGGAAACAGACGCTGAGGTTCACCTCTCATATGCATGGTCGAAATGCAGTCAGCCCCCAGGTCTCCTGTCACTGGGCCACATCACTCAGGGAGCCCCCTGCTGAGCGTGGGGAAGGGGTCTGGGCGTGGTTGGGGTTTGGGGGAGTGAGGTCATGACTGAGCTCTACAGCCCAGGCAGCGTGGGAGCCAGGAGCCCGCACTCGCCCTCTGCACACAGGCCTCAGCCTTCTGCTCCGAGGGGTCCGGGCCCCAGGCTGCACCATGCTTGCACCCGCAACCACCACCCACACGTCCACACCTGTCCAGGCCAGCTGCAGTGGACTGAGATGATGGACGCTCCTGCCCAAATGTGATTTCCCAGCTGCCGCTAAGCTAATCACCAGCCTCACGGGCAGTTCCTTCCGGCTTCTATGCAAAGGAAACTGCCAATTATGTTACAATTAATTTCTTACCCAGGGCAAGGCCTGGCTGCAAAAAGACCGGCCACCCAAGTGGCCTGCCGATGACTGTTTGCGGGTCACCAGGCCCCTGTGGCTCCAGCACTCTCATGCCCCAAGGCCCCAGCTGACTTTGGTTGTGCTGCCCCTGGCCTGGGGGTGACCGGCCAGGACATTACCGGCTTGGACCCTGTGTGCCTCTGCTGGGAGAACTCTCCCTCATGCACCCAGCAGGGCACTGTGACTCAGACTTAAACAAATATGTCACCCCACCAAACTTGAGCTCCCTGAACAGAGATGGTCCTGCCCATTTTTGTCCACCACCACCCTTGCTCTGCCCCAGAACTCTTTGTGCAACATTTTTAAAAAAGATTTTATTTATTTATTTGACAGAGATCATAAGTAGGCAGAGAGGCAGGCAGAGAGAGAGGAGGAAGCAGGCTCCCTGCTGAGCAGAGAGCCTGATGCGGGGCTTGATCCCAGGACCCTGGGATCATGACCTGAGCCGAAGGCAGGTGCTTAACTGACTGAGCCAACCAGGAGCCCCTCTTTGTGCAACATTAACAGGCCAGATGTCTACAGTGCATTTTCTGTGAGAGGCTCTGTTCTAAAGCACTTCACATGCATTGTTCCACTTATTAACACAACTGCCAGAAGTAGGGGTGGTTATGATGCCTGTCTTGCAGAGGGGGAAACTGAGGCAGAAAGAAGCTAAGCACCTTGCCCAAGGCCACTCAGACAGTGAGCCAGGACTTAAGCTGAGGGTCCTGTCTGGGGTTGTGTGTGTGGCCACCAAGTTCTCCTGTCGGCTGTGTACACACGTGCAGATAAGCCAGTGCCCTGGGCCCTGGGACTCTGGGCCACCCACCCACCTGCTTGCAGACCAGGCTGAAAATGCCATCATAGATACCCATCCATACCTCCCTTAGCCTCTTCTAAAAAGCAGGTGCCCCTAGAAGTCTCCTGGTATAAATTTGTTAACATTTCAGTGAAATGGGGTGAAGCCCAGGTATGTGTGACTGGGAGGGAGTCTGCTCAGCCAGTATCTGTCTGACAGGGACAGACAGAGTAATGGTTGCTGCGTGCAAAGGAAGTACCTGGCAGGTGCTCACCAATGCTAGGGGCCCAACATGTCTATCTCAGCTGGATACACAAGTGAGCTTTGAGGGATCCTTCCCTCCATCCCACTGGATCCTATTATCACTAAATACTCGAAAAGGTGGAACCAGTAGGCTCCAGCTTCTGCATGTGGATAGTGACCCATGACTTGTGTCTCCTGGGAGGGGTCAGGAAGGTAACGTCTACACGGGGTGACTGGGACAGAGGCATCCCCATAAGCCAGCAGCAGCCTGTCAGTCAGACAAGGGCCTACTGGGACCGCTCTAGCTCGATGGGGGGCTGGAAGGCTGTCCTGTGGTCTGGATGTGCTTCCTTGTCAAGTCTGAGAAGACCAAAAGGGGCCCTGTCCAAGGAAGTCCCTTTTCCCAGAGGCTCCGGGAACAGGCCTGCCTCATGCCTCCAGTACGCACTCCTTTCTATGTGGGGCAGGTTTGGGATGTCACAGTGCTGCTGCTGCTGGGAGCCCCCCCTCGCTCCCTCCCTGCAGCTTCGGACCTGTTGCCCCCTCCCCTCCCTACTCTCCACTAAAAGCAAGGGTAGGTGCGATCAGGTGAACAGCACAGGGGACCCCCTTGCAGGGCCACCACGACCCCTGGACCAGAGGCTGGGTTCTCTCTGGAGATGGGGGGGTGCCTCAAAGAAGGCCTAAGGGTCTGCTCTGCTGGGAGAGTGGAAGGAAGAGAGCTGGGGAAACCTCTGACAGAGGCAGGTTTCAGCACAGCATGGGCCTGTGGCCAGACAAGCCGGCAGGTCCTGAGGGCCCACTGCACACCGAGGGCTTTCCCCATCTATACAGTTTCCCCATCTGTAAAATGACAAGGTTGCATCTGAGGCTAAGGCTCCTTTTAATTCTGATTCCCCTACAAGTCTATGTGATGTCTGTGCAGAAGCAGTCACAGAATGAACGTTCTGAGCAGGGACAAGTGGCAGGATGGTGGGCATGTTGGAAACCGGGGTGGTCTCTGGGACCCCAGGAAGACAGGTGTCTTCCTAGACCACCAATGATAAGACAAAAAGACATGACCTAGGTCTAAAGGAGAGATCTTAGGGCAACAGGAAACAGAAAGACAAGGGCAGAGCTGGGTCCAAGCCCACACTCCTTCACTGTCTCTCTGTGCGACCGGCTGGGAACCAGGACAGAAACTCCTCCTTGGAAGCATGGTTGGGACATGCCAGGTACAGAGCACCCGCTGACGGAAGCCAGTTCTCTATTCTCCCTCCTCCATTCTCCCTCCCCCATTCTGGAACCAGAGCAGCCTGGGGCCCACAAAGCCTTCCAGCTACTCCTCAGTCACAGCCTGCCCACCCCCATGCCTCTGCCCAGCCCTCCTGTAGCTTCTGGATACAAGGGTGAGCAACGCCTCAGTGCACACTGCTGTCCCGGGAAAATGGCTTCAAGGGACTAGCAGCATGACATCACACAGCCACAATTACGATAATCAACTTACACCAGTTCTGCCTGGTTATTTTTAGAGTCAGGACTGAGGTTTAGCAAGACAGGGCGACCCTGGGTCCTCCGGCTGCTGAGTCCTGCCTTGTCAGGTGGGCTGGGTGGGTTGCTGGTTCCTGGCACCCCTCCTTTCCCTGGTCCTTCACAAGGTGATCCCCGGGCACGTGCATCTCACACATGAGTTGTGACACCATTGCTTCTGGGGCATTCACGCTTCACATGGCCTCAGGGTCCAGGTCTTTGGAGAAAGTCCTCAGGGTCCCAGTGGGGTTATGGTGACTCAGCCTCCCCCACTGAATATCTGATGAACCCATGTCCTCCTCAAAAGCAACCTGGGGCTCAAACACCATCAGAAATGTCATGGACACGGTGAAATGTTAATGACACAAAATGGCTTCTCAGCAATACCTGGTGGAGGTTTGATAAAGCAAGGTAAGCCCAACAACAAAAAGACACCCCACCCAATTAAAACACGGGCGAAGGACCTGAAGAGATGGTTTCTTCAAAGAAGATGCAAATGGCCAACGAGCACATGAAAGATGTTCAACCTCACTAATCATTAGGAGGACGCAAATCAAAAGTACAATGAGATACCACATTGTACCCCATACTCTGGCTATAATTAAAATAAAACAAAATAAAAACCCAGAAAATAACAAGTGCTGTCAAGGATGTGGCAAAATCAGAACTCTCACACACTGCTGGCGGGAATGTAAAACAGTGCAGCTGCTGTGCAAAACAATTTGGCAATTCCTCAAAAAATAAAACAGAATTATCAGATGGCCCAGCAACTCCACTCCTAGGTATGTATCTAAGAAGACTGAAACCAGGGACTCAGATATTTGCCCATGAACGTTCACAGCAGCTTTAGTCACAACAGCTAAAAGGTGGAAACAATCTTAATGTCCACCAGCAGGTGAATGGATAAATAAATGTGATATTTACATCCAATGGAGTATCACCCTCACAAGGAAATAAAATATGGATGTATGCCACAATGTGCACACACTTGGAAAACACGACACTAAAAGAAAGATGCCAGACAAAAAGGTCCATTTATATGAAACATCCAGAGAGGACGAACCCGTAGAGGCAGGATGCAGAGCAGTGGTTACCAGGGGCTCTGGGTGGGGGCCCTAGGGGGGCAATGTCTAGGGGCTAAGAGCTCCCTTTTGTGGTGGTGAAAATGTTTTGGAGCAACACAGTAGCAATACTGAGGCAACACTGTGAATGCACTAAACGCCACTGAATCGTTCAGTTACCATGGCTGATTTCACGTTGTGTGAATTTTACCTTCCCCCAAAAAAGCAAACTGTAATTATCCACCATCCTCCTTCCCCAGTGCCTGGGCCCAATGCAGGCCCTGGTTGTGCTGACCAGGAGAGCAGACGTTGAAGAGGTGGGGCTTGAGGGTGTGAGTCTGGAGAGGGGGGGCCCCAAGGGTGTCTGCAGATGCCCCGTGTGTGCCCTCCCACCCACCACACTTTGCACTCAGGGCTTCTCTTGAGGAGGGAAGGGCCATGCGACGGGATTCCAGCCCGCAGAACTTGGGCAGAGTGCCGGGGGCCCCTCCAGGCCTGGCTCCGTGCCCCTCCCTGAGCACGTGGCTGGGCATGGAGTGCCTGGCGGGGGGCACTGTCAGCAGGAGACACACGGACCGTGTTGAGTCACTGAGACTATGGGAGCTTCCGTTAGCAAGTACATCCTCACCTGCCCTCAAAGATAGGAGTGGGTGGGAAGCAGGGAAGCAAAGACTATTTGAATGGGCTCTCACTCAAGACCCTTCAAGGCTCTGTGGAGTCATGTCTGTGGTCCCTCTGGATGAGTAGCCTGTGAAGACCACCCTCGGGGCTGCCTACCTGACCAGGCGGATCCCTTGGGTGGCAAAGCGGGTCCCCTAAATGCTAAGTGCATGTTAACCCTGCTTCCGCCGGCAAGAAGATGGAGGGCGGTGACTCCAGGGCTAAGTGGCTGCTGGAACGGCGCCCTGCGCCCCGACTCCACCCTTTCTCCTCCCCAGAAAGGAGAGAAAGCAGCAGATGCCCCGCAGCCAATGTCAGAAGGGCAGGATGGGGGAGCAGGCAAGGAGAAAACCTGCACCCACCCAGGACCAGCTCCAGCTCTGTCTTTCACTATTTCTGTGTCTTTGCTTGTTTCACTGGCAAGAGGAATTTAAGGAACAAACTCATGAGACCCTCAGATGGCTGCCGTCACTCTGCACACCTCTGAGTCAAGCCCCGCAACACACCCCACCCTCAGGTCCTGGCACAGAGAGACCACATTTTCCCCAGCATTTGCTAGGCCACTAATTAAATTTTCGGAAATTGTATTTTTTCTTTTCCCCTTTCAAAAAGAGTGAGAATCACTGGAATCTGCTGGGGATCATATAGACACCTAGGAGGCGCAAGCTTTGAGGGTCACCCTGCTGGGGGCTTTCTGATTTATTTTGGCAGCAGAGCCCTGTCTCCCATCAGAGAGCAGGTCAGGCTGGTGCTTGGGGCTGGGCTTAGAGCTTTGACTCCCCTATACCCCCAGCACTGGGCCATGCTGCCATCTAAGCACTTCTTGGAGTCCTGGGCCCTGCAGAACCTAGACATCAGTGCCCCTATGTGACAACGGCCCAAGATGGCAATGAGGGGCAGCTGCCAGCACCTGAACTTGAGAGGGGGGCTGGGGCCCCAGAACCTGGGCTACAGGGACACAGACATCTCCCCCGAGCTGGGCCTGGAACGGGGCCCTGCCTGTCACAGAACCCCAGGCTTGCCCCCCACCCTCCGCTGTGAGACTGTCATGGACAAGTCGAGCCGGCCAGCCCACAGGTGCACAGGTGACCTTCCTGCGGGGGTGCCCGGGCTGCTGTACTTTGTGGAGTCACTCACAGGGCAAAAGCAAACAGAGGTGTTTGCTCGGGGCTGGCCACCTGCTCTCCTTGGGAGCCCAGGTGGTGCCTGAACAAGGTCCTGTTGGCATCACCCACCCCACAACCGCATTTTCTAGGGGCGTCGGCTCCAGGGGGGGAGGAGCCAAGGGAACAATGACATACCGCTGCCTCCTCTTGTCCACCACCTCCTTGCCCAGAGTCTCAGACGGAACAGTACAGGGCCCACTGGCTTCACGGCTCTAGCCTTGGGGACAACCACAGAGCTGGAAGCCTGAGCCTCGTCTGGTCCCAGAGCTGAGGAAAGGTGGACAGTAGGAAGACTAGATGGGGAGGGAGGGCGGGAAGGCCTAGTCTACAGGTGTCCTGTAGTCTCCCAAGTGTCCTGGAGCGTTAGCCCAAAGACAGACTCACCTGCTAAAGTTTTCTGACATGAGGTGGGGCCCTGCCTCTGAAGTCACAGCCTCCCTTAAACCCCCAAACACCAGGCCTGGATTGCCACTCTGGGGTGGTGAAGGGAAAGCCAGGTGGGCTCTGGGAGGCCTGGGCATTCCTAGCCCTTCAAGCGTCCCAGGAGCACCCTCCCCAGGCCAGAGGGCCTCCCTGGGTTGGCCTCTCTGAGTTGCACTGATGTCCCCGTCTTCCAGGAGCGTCACCCCATAGAGCATGGAAGAGGGCCCTCCGAGACCTACAGGAGGCTGAGGAGAGGGAGCAAGGGAACAGGAGGGAGATGGGCAGGGGGACCGGGGGACCCCTGGCTGTTATCACCACATTGAAGCCCACAGCCAGGAGGGTCACTTGCCTGCCTGGCTGCCCAAGGCCCTCTCCTACCCTGCCCCTTAGCCTGCTTCTCGCTGAGCACCTTCTCGGAAGTCACACCCATGCATTTGGGAGAAGTGATGGCTTAGTGCTTCCTTTACTGCCTGACCCTCCCTGCACAGTGACAGTTCTGAGGTCAGAGGGCCCTGTGTTGTCTCCCGAGGGCATCCCCTGCCCTGGAGAAGCTCCCTAGGTAGCAGATGGTCCCCCGGAAAGTACTTGTGGATCATTATTACTGTTACTGTTACTATTAAATCACTCACTCAGAGAAACAATTGCAGAAATGAGGAGGAGGACAGAGAGGGGAGAAGGACATGGGGAACAGGAAAACACGGGTAGGAGGAGGAGGATACAGGGAGGGGAAGGATATGGGGAGGAGGGCATGGGGAAGAGGAGGACCCAGGAAAGAGGAGGACATTGGGAGGAGGAGGACATGGAGAGAAGGACATGGGGAGGAGGAGGACATCGGGAGGAGGACAACAATGCTGGGAAGAAGCAGAAGACATGGGAAGAAGGGTAATGAGGAGCAGGACACTGGGAGGAAGAGGAGGAGAGGGAAGGAGGAAGACATGGAGGGAGGAAGACATGGGGTGGAGGGGGAGAACACGGGGGAAAGAAAAAGACAGGGAGAGAAGGAAGAGAACATGGCGAAGAGGAAGAAATGGGGAGGAGAAGGACATAAGAAGGGGAGGACATGGGGAGGGGGACAATGGGTAGAGGAGGACACAAGAAGGAGGAGGTTACCAAGAGGAAGAGGACACAGGGAGGAGAAGGACATAGGGAAGGGAGGACACGGGGAGAAGGAAGAGGGCGTGGGGACGTAAGCTTAGGTCAGGAGCCCCTGAACTACCATCACAGCACGGAGTGTCCTCCTCCACACCTACAGGACAGGGAGGGGGTTCCACAGTAGAAAAGTAGCTGCTTGCACAGGGTGGATGGAAGCACTGCTTGGGAGGGTAGGGCAGTGCCTCTCCAACTCTGCCTTTCTTCCTGGGTCCCTGGTTGGGTGCTTTCTTCTTCCAGGTTGCCCTGGTGCCCTGGGAAGGAGGGCCCTGTCCTGGAGAAGGAGACACATTTGTACTCATGGCCCCTGAAGCCCAGCCCCCCCCCCCAGCACAGTAGCTTCTACCAGGTGCTGGGGCCCCACGCAGAGCCTACACCCTCAAACAGATCTCCTCGTGCCTCACAAGAGCACACACACCACTGTCCTAGGCCCAGCTATGCCAGGGCCATGCCAGGGGGGCTGTCTCCAAAACTGTAAGACTCCCAAACATCATCTAAAGCAACGGTCCGACCTGAGAAATCAGCCACGACCCAGAAGAGCTCCTGTTTCAAGCACAGCGCACACTTCACTCCTGTAGCTGGGCCGGGCTGGAGCCCTGAGCAGGTGAGCACTGGTGGGGGAGAGGGCTCAGGGCTACCTTCCCTTCCTAGGATCCCTCCTCAGCCCCATCCTTAGTCCCCACCACCACTGGCCTGGAGAAGGCACTTGAAGAAAGCCAGAGGCCTGGGGGTGGGGAGTCTTCTCCACAGGCTGTAGTCCACAGGCTACATGGGACACGGTTTCCTCACCTGTGAAATGGGAAACCAAGGTCATGTCCCTTAGGGTTTCGGGAGGTTACAGGAAGCTAGGTGACAGGCGGTGCTCAGCAGGGGACAGGCAGGCTATGAGTTCCCTGGGGTGGCTGCTGCTGACATCAGCCTTGTCCAGCTAAGACCAGAGGACAGAGGAGTCCTCTCTCAGGTCACAGAAAGGGGTAAGGCCTCAGGGGAGGTGGTAGCTTCCGGGTCCTCCATTCCCCCTGGCACCTTGGGCTCCATTTTAACAGATACCATAATTTTTAATTAGTTTTCTCTTCCCCTGGCTAAAAGGCCATTAGCTCCCCATTAGGTGAATGCATCCCATTTTCTTCACACCACCAAGGAAACAGTGATTTACTTAGCTATCCCTAAAGCAATTTTGCAGAATAAAGGCAATTTAGCAATGGGCTCAATAAACTTTCCCATTTGTTCTTTGTTTGCGGGCCCCACCCTTAGGAGCCCACTAGCCAGCCCATCCCCTGTAGCCTTGGTCGGGCTAGACTCTGTTGGGGGCCCCCAGAGGCCAGAGGGGCTTAGCAGGGATGCAGGCTAGGGCGGAGGAGAAAGAGGGCAGGGCCCAGGTGAGCTGGTGAAGCAGGACTTGTCTTCTACCAGTCCCTGGCAAAAGAGAGGGAGGGGCCAAAAGAAAGTAAGAAGTAGGTGAGGCAGCCTTCCCAGCAGAGGTGGCTCTGACATCTGGTCCAGGCATAAGTGGCCTGCCCAGGCCACACTGCAGAGGCCTGGGCCTGGCATCCTGGAGAGGGAGCCTTCCAAGTCATGGCAAGTATTCCCTTCTTTGGTGCTGGGGAGTGAAAGTCCCAGAGGTCTGCAGGGAGAGAGGGCAGGTCCTTCCTTGAAGGCACAGGTGCTGAGCAAAATGGGACCCAAGAAGCCGGACCAAGAAGACAAGAGAAGCGAGGCCTGCTGAGGGACTGTGGGAGTCAGGGAGATGGTGCTGGGTGAGGTGTCAGCCTGGCAGGGCCCCAGAGCCGGGACTCAAATTGCTGAGGGGCTGCATCTGTGTTGAGCAGCAAAGGGCTAGAAACTCTTCTAAGAATAAGTCTTAGATGGAAGTTCCCCAGGTTCTAGGATTCCCTGGGACCACTGGGCCGTGTCCATGAGTGTATGAGGGGGTGGATATGTGTGAGTGGCAGGGAAAGGGGCTGGGTTCCCTGGGGGAAGGTGGAGTATGGTGGGGGGTTGAGCTTCATTCACTAGGGGGTGTGTGTGTGGCCACGGGGGGTCATGATTACATACCCTTGAACAGGGGCAGGAGTGTGTCTTGTGATGACCAGCTGTGAGTATGAGTGAGTGTGTGTGTGTGAGAGAGACCTTGTGTATGAGATAGAGATACTATGTGTGTGTGTGTGAGAGAGAGAGAGAGGGAGATCCAGTATGTATGAGAGAGGGAGAGAGACCCTGTGTGTGTGTGTGAGAGAGAGAGAGAGAGAGAGAGAGAGAAAGGCGGGGGGAGACCCTGTGTGTGTGAGAGAGAGGGAGAGATTCTGTGTGTGAGAGATTCTGTGTGTGTGTGTGTGAGAGAGAGAGAGAGAGAGAGAGAGAGAAAAGCAGGGGGAGACCTTGTGTGTGTGAGAGAGAGGAAGAGGGAAAGATTCTGTGTGTGAGAGATTGTGTGTGTGTGTGTGTGAGAGAGAGAGAGAGAGACCCTGTGTGTGTGTGTGTGTGAGAGAGAGAGAGAGAGAGAGAGAGAGAAAGGCGGGGGGAGACCCTGTGTGTGTGAGAGAGAGGGAGAGGGAGAGATTCTGTGTGTGAGAGATTCTGTGTGTGTGTGTGAGAGAGAGAGAGAGAGAGAGAGAAAGGCAGGGGGAGACCTTGTGTGTGTGAGAGAGAGGAAGAGGGAAAGATTCTGTGTGTGAGAGATTGTGTGTGTGTGTGTGAGAGAGAGAGAGAGAGAGAGAGACCCTGTGTGTGTGTGTGTGTGTGTGTGTGTGCGCGCGCTCATGTGCATGCTCGCACCCACACATGGATACCATGATGTGGAAGAAGAGTCTGTGTCGGTACATTTTTCTGAAGGTGTATGTGGTCACACACTATGACAGTGTGCACACATGGAGGCGGACCAAGCTGCAGGCATCTGTTTATGTCCCATGGCCTTGCTCTGGACATCCCTGTCCCCCCTTCCTGGCCAGCTCTGAGGTAGCAGGGCTCCTTCCTCTGCGTGATGGTCTAGGCCCCTGCCTCTTCGTCTGGGTCGCCTCTCTACTCCCCTCCTGTCAGTCCCCCAGCACAAAAGAGAGCCTCCTGCCTTGGGGGAATTGTCTGGCCAATCAGGGGACAGTCTCATCCTCCAGAGACCCAGAGCATCCCCTGGGCAACAGGCCTGGCCACCGGAGCGCTGCATCCACAAGAGGGCGCCCAGAGGCTGAGCTGCTCTCAGCCTGGGTGGGTCCTGGAGCCGCCGCAGGGCTCACTAGTGATGGCCTGGTTCGGCTCAACGAGAGCCAGGCTTAGCCGCTCCTCCGTCCAAGCGAAGGATGCCCCTGTGCCTCTCCCAGGGCCCCAGCTGTGTCCCCCTGGGGGCTGCAGGGCCATTTCTCCACTCTCAGGACCCACCAATCAGGGTTTCTTGGTCATCCCAAGGGAAGGGTGGGCGGGGTGGGACGCTTGTCTTCCCTGCTTGGAGAGCCTGTCTTTGGCCACCAAATTCTGTGGGCCAGGGGTGTGAAAAAGCCACCTGCATTCAGGCCAACTGCCACAGGCTGACCCTTGCAGCCTGGGCTCCAAAGTCAAGTCCTTAAAGCCTCGCAGGCACCCCAACTCGGTCAGTGGCTGTGGGAGAGCATGGGGAAAGCCTCTGCAGGCAGCGGGGCTGGCACAGGCTGCCCAGCCAGCACTAGCTTCCGGCTCACACCTGACTACACACCCACAACTACAAAGTTACAACTCAGAGTTATAAGAGATCTTCAGAACATTCTGCTTGTGTTTACCTCTGTCCTGACTGCAGCCTCCTCAGGGTCTTCCCCCATGCAGCCCAGTGACCCCAGAGTTCTCCTACTGGAAACAGACTCCCTCCCCCCTCATTCCTCCTCAGGGCAAGGGAAGGGCTTCTCCCCTGCCTTCCCCCATGATGGGCTGGGAACCCATTCTGGCTTCAGTATCTTGCCAGGGAAACTCAGGATTCAGCCACACAAATGAAGCCTTTGCGGCCAGTCTGTGAACCCAGAATCTGCAAGACCAGAGGCTAGAGGCAGGGGACCACTGCTTCTCCTGTTCCCAAAGGCCACAGGGAGAGAAGGCCCTTTGTAAGCAGTGGGGGAGGGCAGCTTTCCCTGTCGGAGAGAAACTTGGTGCATGCTGAAGGAGGAGATCAAGTCAGGGCTGGTTCAAGGAAAACTAAAACGCATGGCCAACGGGTCAGAGATTCGGCGGCCTTAGGCTTCATTCTGTTTGAGTTTGGGGCGGGGGTGGTGACCAGCCTTTGCAAGGCCACAGCCAATCTTCCCAGCACCGACGCTGGCCGAAGGCGGCACATAGCCCTGCCCCACTGTAGGACAGTCAAAAGCACTTGGCCAAGAGCGGTCTCCTGGTCGCAAAGGCCGCACCCTCGGGTAGCCTGGCGCGCGACTCGAAAGCTGCCTGTTGGAACTCTGGCCGCGGCGGGCCCTCCCGCTGGGCCAGTCTGAACGGGCCCTCGAGGGCAGCCTCCCAGAAACCACGGGCTTTTCGGTTTTTTAAAGCCTAGGGTGGCAAAAGCGCACGAAGGAAAAGCAACGTTTTATAAAACAGCAGGTGCCCTTCGCACCCCTGGGCGGGCCAGGGAATCCGAGCTGGAGGGGAATACACCGACGTGGAACGAGGAAAGGAAACCAAGTCGGAACAATCTGCAGAGACAGAGCTGCCCGCGCAAGTCGCGGGCTTTCTCGGGCTACACCACCCGGCCTCCCCGACCTGCGCCGAAACCGCAACAAGGTCCGTCCGGTTCGCTCCAGGACGCGCTCCAGGACGCGGGCGCGAGGCGTGACCAGGCTGGGACGCACCGCTGCGGCTCAGGCCCTGGGCACCGACCCCGGCCGCCCGGCCCACGACCCGTTCCGGCGGGAGACCCGCCCAGCCCGGGCCTCGAGGCGCCGGGTCTGCGGCCCCACCTCGCTCCCGGCTCAGCCCGGGCAGCGGGCAACTGCGCAGCCCGCTGCCCGCAGCCAAGAGAAAGGCGTTTCTGAGCGCGTCCGCTCCGCCGCTCGGCGCCAGGCGCCAACTTCGCCCCGGTCGCTGCGGGCACCGGCCCGCGGCAAGACTCACCTTCGCCGAACAGCGGCAGCAGCAGCAGCAACCGCAGCCCCGCGGCGCCGGCCGTCGCCGTCGCCTTCGCCATGGCCCGTGCGCGCCGGGGCCGCGGCAAGAGGGCTGCTGGCTGGGGCCCGGGTCTCGGTGGCGGGGTGCGGCGCTCAGCCTGGCCGCCCCATGCCCGCCCGGGACGCGGGGGACGGGGGACACTGGGGGCGCAGAGCGTCGGGGCGCCGACTCCAGCTGCTCTCCACTGGTGCGCGCCTGGCTCTGGTCGCGGGACTGAGGCGGGGCGCGCGCGGGCTGCGCCGCCGGAGCGGGCAGGGGCGGGGCGGGGCGGCGAGGGGGGCGTGCCGGGGGCGTGCCGGGCGGGGCCAGGGTGCGGGCGGGGTGCGGGGGTAAGGGCGGGGCTCGGGGTACCGGCAGTGGTGGGGGCTTGTTGGTGCGGATCCCGCCTCTGTCGGAGAGGAGACTGGTGCTGGACGCGGGATGCCGGTGGGGCCGGGTGCGAGTAGCAGCGAGGTGCAGGACGCGGGGTGCGGGGCTGCCACCCGCAGCCCCAGTTCGCGCACCCCAGCTCGCCCAGCCACTCTTCCTCAGCCCGTGCGTCCGCTCGCGGTCCCTGCGCGTCGCCCTTTCCGGCTGCCCCGTGAGGGCTGGGAAACCACGCAGGGCTGCGGGGTCTGGGCCGACTGGCGAAGGGTGCGCCCCAGCGGACCGGGAGGCTAGGCGGGCGCCCCGCCTCTAGGCGCTCGGCGCGGGTCGCATCTTCCGCCATTTCTCAGAGGGGGGAGACGCGGTGGGAGCGCGGCCTCTCCTGGGGCCCGAGGTGGGAGGAGGGAAGAGCCTGGGCAAGGGAAGGGGAGTCTGAGCACTTCCTGCGCACTCCAGGAGCGAGCCTGGCGCGTGGCTGGCAATGTCCGCGGCCGCGCTGAGAGAGTGACATCTCCTGGGGCCAGTTTGTGATCCCCCTCACTTTAGGACCGGTCCAGCCGATGGGAGCAGGGCACTGGCTCAGGCCTTCAAGGAGGCCTGGCACTGGCAACCTAATGGGGTGCTTGGACGGTGAGCATCCTCCCTTCCCAAAAGGAAAACTCTTAGTAAGTGGACTGAGTAAGAGAACAACTAGCTGGAACTCCAAATAATGTAATTTTTTGCCCAAATAAGTGATGCCAATAAACACATCCAATCCAATAAAGGGGGAAACTGAGACTCTGGGCCCCTAACATAGGGGGACTTGGGGTGAGGTTGGAGTTGGAGTTGGAGTCTATGTCTCTGTGGGAAAAGGCCAACGATCTCTCCCACCCCCAGCTGTCTTTTGAGGTCTGGCCTCCACTTAGGTGAGGAGGAATAGAAGCCCATGGAGCCCTGGGGTGGGAGGGTTCAGCACAGGAGGCCTGGAAGGCCCCTTCTTCAGCGTCTCTTTTTCCTGCTGTGCAGAGCCCCGCCCTCTTCAGGGCTGAATAAGAGATGAGCACATCCCTCTGCAGATATGAAGTCAAAGTGAAGTCACCCTGGTAGCAGGAGATGCTGCCAAGACAGAAGCTGGCTGGGGGTTCTGCCAGCGGAGATGTCCAGAGTAGGCCTGCTGGCAGGAGGCCAGGGCACAGCGCTGCCAGCTCAGGAGAGCCACCCTGCGGCCACCAGACCTTGTGTTGCTTGCCGGACACCACCAGGGCCCCGGCCCTTGGATTTATGAGACTGGAGTTTGCCATGGGAGGGCTTCCTTGGGTGCAGACAAGCCCTACTTTCTGGTGCTAATAAGGCTGTATACTTGGGCCTCTGCCCAGGGAACAGACTTTAGCGGGAAGGAAGGGGCTGAGGGGGACTTCTTCATTGCAAATCTCCCATTGCAGGACAAAAGGAAGAGGGGTGGCCTGGCCCATTCTTCCAACCAGCCTCATCCCCACACCTCTCAGGGACCACCCTGGCCAGGCTGTGGCTGACACTGGACAGGCTGGATGTCTGGGTGTGCTCTGTGTGACCATCTCGAGGGCTGAGGCTGTGGTCCTGCCTGGACCCCCTGAGGCCCTTCCATCCTCTTTCCAGCACCACCTTTGAGGGTTTTGAGTGGACACCTGACACCATGGTAGGGGCGTTGCCCTCTTCTTAGAAGAAGTTCTGGGAGGCTTCACACGTGTACCTCTGACACGTGCACACGCACACATGTACATGTGGGTATATGCCTGTGTTCACAGACATGGACATTCCTACCCTCTTCCACTGCATGCCCAGGGACCTGACCAAAGTGGCATCCAGTAGAGGGCAGAGGTGAAGACTTGGCCTTGTATGCCTGAGAACTGCAGGGAGGGGAGTGACTCAGTCCTGTGGGGGCTTGGGCATTGGCTCACGCTCGCTAACATCAGAGCAGCAGGAAGGATCTTCCTCACTCAGCAGAAAGGAAATAGATATGGCCTCCCTGAGGTCCCACAAGAGGAGGTCAGAGGCCAAGCTAGGGTAGAATTCAAATATGTCAGGTTGTTATCCTCAGGAAGTTCTTCTCACTTCGCTGTCCCAGGGCAGCCCTGGGACATTTGCCTGGAAGAGTCTGCTGGAGGTTCCTGCTCCCTGTCTTGGCTTCTCCTAGTCATCTCTGTCAGCCTCAGTTTTCCTAACTGTAAACATCCCCCTCTCAGAAGGAAGAGTGAGTACATATGAGGAGTACATATGAGGATAGAAACTCAGTTCCACACACACGGTAGGTGCTCGATAAATCATGGCTATCATCTTGCCCACGTTTAGGAGTTGCTCTTAGCATCCTTGCCCTGACAGACCACAGTGTTGAGGGACGTGGGCTCCCACAGGCACTGAGAGGCTCTCTGGGATGTGGGGAGCAGGTGCATTACAGTGTCATCAGTGCTCCCCACTGCTGCCCACAGACGCCCTTGGAGTATCACCAGAGCACCTTTCATCAATACACAGATCTGGGCACCTGGGTGGCTCAGTTGTTAAGCGGCTGCCTTTGGCTCGGGTCATGATCCCAAGGTCCTGGGATGGAGCCCTGCATCGGGCTCCCTGCTCAGCAGGAAGCCTGCTTCTCCCTCTCTTCCTCCCCCTGCCTGTGTTCCCTCTCTGTGTCTCTCTCTGTCAAATAAATAAATAAATAAAATCTTTAAAAACAAACAAACAAATGAAAAACACAGCTCCCCAAGTGCCCCAAGAGATTCAGACATGAGATTCTGCTTTGAAGTGAGTCAGACCTGAGTTTGTATTTTGCCACTTACAGTCATGTCACATTGCACAAATCACCTTACCCCTCTGAGCCTCAGTTTTGTCATGTGTAAAATGGGGGCTGTAGTAATGTCCCCCGCACGCCCGTGTCTGTGAGGAGTGAGTAGTGTCTGCAAGGCCCTGCCCCCAGCACAGGATAAGGTGCTCGGTGCGCAGGCTGCTCATATGTTATCCCAGCTGCATGCTTGGCTTCTGAGCAGGTGAGACCTACCTGGAGCCCCTTGGGTCTGCCCCGAAACACAGCACAGGAAAGGGAGGGTGGAGGTCAAGCCCAGCATAGAGACAGATCCCAGCCAGCACAGGCTTGTGCAAGTAGGGAGGAACTGCTACCAAAGGAGGGCAGGAGGCTCTGTGATCATGACCCAGGTGACTGTGGGGACTCAGGGATGTCCAGGGGAGCTGAGAAGGCCAGGTCTTAGGAGTGGAGGCTGAGTATAGGGACAGGAAACCCTGGTCCCAGGGGCCTTGCCTAGAAGGGGAAACAAAGATGGGAGCACTGCTCAGTCCTGGGGTCACTGAAAGACCAGGCAGCAGTTCCCACAACTACTGACAAAGGCCTCTTAGGTCCTGCCTGGGGGCCAGATGTGGTCAGAGTGAGCATGGGAGGGGGTCTCAGCCCCTCCTGCAGGCACATGTTGCAGTGGCTGGAAGTATAGACTGGGCCTGACTGTGTGTCCTTTTAGCTAACTGCTCAGGGCCTCAGTTTCCCCTCTGTAAATGGGGGTCATAATAGTACCTACCACTACATTCTGCAACCCCAGTGGAGTGTCAAGATGGAGGCAGGTCTGCTATCATGCCATGGTTTGCCCTTCTCTAGGCACAGCTGCAAGAAGAGCCAGTGCCCACCAGTGGGCTCTGAGGGGGGCCCCACAGCAGGGCTCCCCACTCACCCACCCGGATGTCAAACATGCTATCGCCACATCGCACTCACAACACACCACGACTCGGTTCGTAGGATATGGTACAGGGACACTCCTCACCTTACTCTGTGCAGGCCCACCCGCCTGCCTTACCCCCAGAGCTGGTGTTTGCAGACAGGGCCTCAACCCGGCTGGTGAGAGGACCCTCCCTTGGACCTGACAAGAGCAGGAGCCGTGTACAGACACAGACCCCTTGTAGCTCACCCCCACCCAGAGGGCCTGACCCTAGCTCACCCTATCATGGGCCCCCTCCACAGCTTTATTTTTTCCCTCTGAATTTCCTCTCCCATTCCCTTCCCTTCTCTCCTCCCCTTCCCCTTCTCCGCCCCTCCCCACCCCAACCTCTCAAAGCAATCCTCTCGAAATTTCTTTCACCTGGCACCACTGAACCGGGCTGGCTGCCACTGAACCGGGCTGGCTGCATCAGTGGGGCCCCAGGTTCTTCACCTGTGTCAGGAAGATAATAATAACATGGTAACTGCTTGCAGCGCGGCGAAGTTAAACCCACACGAAGCATTGACAGCATCAGCACAGCTCCTGGCTTAGCAGGAAATGGACAGCTTTTTTCTCGCTGTTCTTCCAGGGCTCCTCCGAAGCCCGGGGAGCCGTCCAGGTGGTTGGCCGGGGGTGCTGGTGTGATGTGAAGGTTGCAGGTGGGCTCTGGGTTGTGTCCTTGTCTGTACGACCTTGGCATGTTCCCAGCAGCATGTAGCCAGCATCTCTGGACCCAAGTGGGAGAGCAGAGTTCCTTCTCCCCGAAGTGTGTGAGGACAAGTGAGTCCCCACACGATCAGTATGAGCTGTCATTGTACCATGGGTTCCGATCTGCTCTAGAGACTGGGGTTGAGAGGCCAAAGAGGTCAGTGGACATGGCAAAGGTAGCACAGAAACAGGGGCTCCCTAAACCCGAGCCGTCTGCCTCTCTGTGCCCTGAATCCCCACTTGCGTAAGGAACGGATCATGCCCACATGGGGACGGCAGTCAAACGGGAGTCTGGGCCCTGTCACTCACCCACCCTCAGGACACACCACCTTCTCAGCGCTGGGAGAGAGAGCCCTAGAACCCCAGAGCCCTCTTGCCGCAGGCGCACTTATCTGGCTATGTAATTACACATTCTGGAGTGCTGTGTTGATTAATGCCTTCGCTCCACCTCAACCGAGTCCCCAGCTCCAGGGCACCGCAGGCGGCTAGAGCCTGATGGGACCTCCGCAGTGCCTGCCTCTTGCGTCATGTGGACGCCAAGGAGAAGGGCCATCCTGGCTCACAGGCGAGCCACAGAGATGCGAGGGGGCTCAAATTGGCAAGTCCAGCAAATGTGGCCTGAATGCTTTTTAGAAAAAAACATCTCCCAAGGCAGTTTCATAATCTGCCTTGTAATGCAGATTTAGACAAGTTTTTACGAATGCACTTTTTAAAATAGGTCTTAATGGATCCTTTGCAGTAGTTACGGTCCATTGTGTAAATGCAAACAGAAGGCTTTTTGAAAACATGTATTATTGATCAGAAAGGCAGCAGCAATTAGAAGGCAGTGTGTCATATTATTCAATACACACTTCCTATACAGGCCTGCTTGTACTCACTCATAACTTTCTGACAAATTATCCTGTCACTAGGAAGCCCTTTCTTTTCCCTCTTGCTTCTGAAAGCGAGGGAGGACTCCCCATCAGTTATTAGCTGGAGGCGAATGAAAAATTAAGCTTATCTTTGCCATAACAAAACTTATTTATGACTTCCCTTTTGGTTTCAAGACTAAAATAGCAAAACCTTCAGGTAGGATGGGTGATGCCTCTATGAATCGGATGAAAAAAAAAAGGAAAACAAACAAAACAGAACTGGTGACAAGGTGGCAGGAGGGCAGAATCACAAAGCCAAGGAGGAGGAGGTCGTTGGAGCCCCAGGGCCCAGCAGGGAAGCCTGCTCCACCGGAAGGATGCTGAGGCAGAGGGAAGAAGCAACCCAGGGAGCCTTCAAGGGTCCAAGGGTCTCAGGGTCTGCAGGGAGAGGTGCTGCCTGAGCCCCTCACGTCCCCAGGGTTACTGTTTTCCCTCCCCAGTCACAGAACCTAAAATGATCAACTGAGTGTAACACTGAGATGTGTTTTTGCTTAAAAACTCCTATGTGACTCTAGACCCAGTCTGCACATTTCCCCTTTACCCTCCTTCTCGAAGAGTTCGTTTATTTAACCAACATTTCCTGGGCACATACTCTATTCTAGGTGCTATTTTCAGCCCTGGAGACCCTACAGTGAACAAAACAAAGGCCCCTCCCTTCCTGGTGCTTCTTGCAGACAATGACCAACACAGCGGGCACACGGGCAGTACGTCTTAAAGTGACCCTGGACGGGGAAGGATGTAGGGCAGGACATCTGTCAGGGCTGGCTGCTCCAGGGAGCCCATGTGGGGCGAGCTGTCGGGGACAGCACTGCTCTCCCTGGAGATGGTGCTGGAGGTGGGGAGGGGCCTTGGAGGAGCCCACACTGTCCCCGCAGAAAGGAGATGCCTTCGTTGGGTCTTCTTAGAAGAGCACCTCCTCAGCCGCCTCACCCTTGCCTTCTGCAAGCTGCAGCTCTCGTCTCTGAGACGGTTATACCGTGCAGAATTTGCAGAGCACATACTCTGGCCCGGGCAGTCTCCTGGAGCTGAGAAAACCCTGCCGTGCGGTTGGAATGCTGACAAACAGGAAGTCCATTGACTTAATGCGCTGTAATGGCCTCCACCATTCGGGGCATTACAGGCATCTGTGCCCAGGATGGCGTGGGTTGCCATTCCAGGGAGGGTGTGCAGCTTCTAGGGCCATCTCAGGCCGGGGTGTGGGTGCTGAGGCCATATGCTGTGAGTTGGAAGGGCTGGAGGGGGAGGTTGGCGACCTACCTGTGGTGTGTGCAGAGCTTGGGGAGTGTAGCAGGCGGGCCCAGGAGCATGGCACCAACTAGCCCCCAGCCCGAAGCCGCAAGTACTCGCCCGGCCATTTCGGAAGCCCCAGGCTTGTCTCTGGTAGGTCACTGCTTCCACTCCAACACCTCCTGAGGTTGCTTCCTGAGCCTAGGCCTGCCCAGAGCTCCCACCCTTGCTGCGGACCCCTCACACAGACCAGATGGGGTCCCCTCTCTGCTTGCTGAGAAGTTGGCCAGTCTGGCCTTCTTCCCCTAGAACAGTGCTGTCCGATGAAACATTCTGTGATGGTAGAAACATTCTCCTCTCTGCTGTCCTGGGAAGGCTATTGGGCACTTGAAACTTGGCTTGAATTTTTCATTTTATTGAATTCATAATACTGAGAAATGAAATAGGCACATGTGATCGGTATACTTACCGGGCAGTGAAGCTTTAAGAAACAGCTCCCCTGCCCCTCCCTAGACCTCCTGGCACTAACCGCCCCTACAGGAGTGAGGGCAGAGAAACCAGAGCCGGCTGAGCCGCTCAGCCCGAGGCCATGTGGGTGCCCATGTGGTCCCAGTGGGCTCTTTGAGCCAGCGGCTTTCTGTTTTCTGACTTCCCAGTGGTTTGAAGAGGCCACAGTCCCAAGGAGAGGGGCAGCATTGCTGGGGCACACCCTGGGCACCTCTTGCCTTGGAGAACTTCTGTTCCCCATCAGGCCCAGCCCCAGGCCTGACCTCGCCTCATGAAGCCCAGGACGAGCACAGCCCCATGGCAGCAATGCCCAGCTCTCAGGGGCCTCTTCCGAGAGGGGCTGATGAGCTCGTGCATATTAAGATGCAGTGATGAAGGGCTGTCATGGGACTCTATGCGGCAGCCCGAGACCCGAGGGCCTGCTCGCTGCCGCTGGGAGCTCAGCACCTGGCCCCTCTCCCTGGCCCTCATCCCTCTGCTGGTGAGCGCCCCCCACCCCCACCACGGTCTCAGATTCCCTGCATGTTCCCTGGTCACCGGCCTCCACTGGCTGTTCCTTCTGCCTGGAACACCCTTCCCACCTCCTCCTGGCCCCTTCTGTTGTTCAACTCCTATTTGTCACTCAGAAGTCTTAGCTCCGAGGCATCCTTCTTCCCAAGCCACAGAGATACTCTGAAGGAGACCCAGTGTGCCTCCTGGTCTAACTGTGCTGGGTTTATCTCTGGATCCTTGGCTGGGGACCCAGTGAGGATTCCAAGTACTGGTTAAAGGTCCTGCTGTGAGAAACAATCCTCCAGGTGGCAGGGACAGCATGGGCAAGGAGGTGTGCTTAGGCAGGTAGGTGGGGGAGCTGAGGCTGTGGGCTGAGACCGCATCATTCCTGCTGTGCACCCCAAGCCCCTTGTGCCCCTTCTTCTGGGCTGCCTTCCTTGGTGTGAATAGAAGCCATCTGTAAAAATCGGGCTGTAGGAGCTACATGACCGTGGACTTGAGCTGCAAAACAACTTGCAGGGAGAGAACAAGGCGCCCCAAATAAATCATTTGGGGCCTGACATTTGGAGCGTTTGAGTTTGAGACCAAACACAGATGCCCTTTAGATAAATACATTTTTGAGAAGTGTTCCGTAGGAGAAGTTTATGACTTTAATAGGTTTTTAGTGTCAGACAAGCACCAGGAAGAGTTTTGTTGAGAGACTTCCTCTTAAAAAGCTCAGAAACCTTCTTTTCCCTCTGGCCGTTTAAACTTAAGGATGCAAGGATCCTCAGCCAGGGGAGCATTCTCCTTTTCCAGGTTGCCTGGGGATTTGCCCTGGGCTGGGATTGCTCAACTGAGGAATGTTCAGGAAGGTTCTGAAGACCTCGTACTCCAGGCATGGGGAATGGGAAGGGGTCTCTTGGGAAACTGATTGAGAAGCTTAGGAGTATCCTCCTCATTCAGAGCAGCTCGTACTCCAGGCATGGGGAATGGGAAGGGGTCTCTTGGGAAACTGATTGAGAAGCTTAGGGGTATCCTCCTCATTCAGAGCAGCTCCCCTTCCCCTCCCCAGTCTCCCCACCTCACCCTGGAGGAGCCTGGATGGTTTGTCCTCAGGAAGGAGAAGAGCTCCGTGTGGAGGATGTGGGTCTTCCTGAGGCCTCTAGAAGTTGGCAATTTTCAGTGGATTGGAAACCATACGAAGTTCCCCATGCTGACATCCAGGAGTATGAAGGAGCTGAGCTCACCTTGGGCCCCATGCCAGAGAGGAGACAGGAGAAGAAGGTTAGATGCAGTCATGTCTGGAAGCTTCTCCTTCTGGCTCAGAGACAGGCCCCCACCTGCCCATCCCAGGCTCTGCCCCAGCACCTCCAGGACCCCTGAGTCCTGCAGCTATCCTTTGCCCAGCTCTGGCCTGGACACAAAGTGGCCACAGTGGGGCTGTTTCCACTACCCCTGTGTGTGCTGCCCCCCTCTCAGTCCCAGCACTGCCCCCCAGGACAGGGGCTGCATTGTGAGGAGGTGGATCCCCTCTCGGAGTTGCAACCCATCCTTGAATGAGGCCAACACCAAAGAACTTTAACCCTGATCACCTGTGCTGTGGATTCAGGCTACAGTGGGGCGGGGGCGGGGGCGGGGGCGGGGGTGGGGTAGGGTAGTCCCTGCCTAAGCTGGACTGACCTCAGGCTTGTCTTCCCATCAGAGTGGGTGTGCTCAGGGCACACAGAGCCTAAACAAGAGCAGGAGGGTCCCACTGGGCTCATGGGCAGTGCAGGCTCTGAGGGCACAGGCAGGCCACGTCCTAGCATAGCTGTGTGATGAGCACTGGGGGTGGTGAGGAACAAGGGAGAAGGGACAGTTGGGTCTGTGCGGTCCTCCCGGGGGCAGCAAAAATGTTCTCATCAATCAATACACCAAGACTCCACATTGATTGCTCAGGTGACTTTCGTGGACACATGGAACCACGTTTCCAATAGTTCCAGCTGCTGTAATGGAGAAACCTGGCCTCGATTTTTCCATTTCTGCAGATATTCTGCCTTCCCACCCTGCCCCTCCATCTTCCTCCTCCCAGCCCTGGCCCTCAAGGGCCTGTCTCAGACACTCACCCCACTTTGGACCCCACTTGTGAGACTATCACCATCTTCCTGGAGGGGAGTTTGTGTGTGAATGTGATCACGTGCGGTCGGCAGTCCCTGTCACTTTATCCTGGTTGTCTTGGGCAGTGAATGGACAGGGAGGTGGGTGTTGAGAGGCTGGGACCTGGGTGGATCCCCCATCCCCAAAGGTCACCTTCCCCCACTAGGGCCCTGAACTCACCTCCCCAGACCCTGGGCCTTGCCAAGTCCATCTCATAGGTAGATGAGAACAGTTCAGACAAAGTACCCACAATCTTCTAAAGCTTCACTCCCGTCTCATAATTTATTTCCTTGCAGGATCCAGGCACTTGGATGTAGCTGATGTGTTAGCACCATTTACAACCTTTTTTGTTTTTCCACAGTTATGTCTCAGAACAGCAGCTGCTCAGGGACTGAAAGCAGCCCATAAACTACATGTAATCTCTGAGGGCTCTTGCGACCTTGCCTGTGCAGGGCAGAAGGCACTGACCTCTGTTTTATTTCCGGGCTGACACCCAGAATGAGATCTTGGATGTCGACTCGTTTCCTAGTTACCTCTGTAACTTACCAGCATTCTCTGAATCCTAAAGGTGGAGGGTCTGATTACGCCTGTCTGACCTCTGAAGGAAAGGTCGAGGGAGATTCTCTGGGGGGGCAGATCTCGGGGGCCTGAATCATTTCTCCCAGAGCAAGAAGCAAGCCCTGAGGGTCCTGAGTAAGAACCACTGGGAACCTACCTGTAGGTAGTCCTGGCAGGGAACCTCTACCTCTCTCAAGGTCATGGTACCTGTGGTAACCATATTACAGGTGAGATGACTGAGGCACGAGCCCAGGGTTTCTTCCTCTGGAGCCCTCCCCCCACATGGCTCCTGGTTCCCGAACTCTAGTGGAGGTCTGTTCAAACACAATGCGGCCTGCCCCCTAGCCTCGGAGTCTGGATATAGGCCGGGGTGAGAGACTGCTCAGCACCAGCTCGCTGGGGCTGCCAGTGCTGCTGGTTCCAGGCCCACAGTGTGGGATCCACTGCTGCCGAGCAAGTGGGATGGCAGAGAGGAGGATGAAAGTCTAGAGTAGAAGGCACCCACCCTCCTCTCCCCGTGGCCAGTGCAGTCCCTCCGCGGTGGGCCTCTCTGCCCCCCGACATCACCAGCCTCTATTTACCCCTGACTTATGCCCATGGCCCTGGCTTTGCTGGGGACCCATCCCGAACGCGCCTGAGGTGCTCCCACATTTGCAGACAGCTCCGTTTCCTCCTAACACCCACCGCTCCAGCTAGGGACTAAGCCCCCCCCGCCCCCCACCGTAGCCTGAAACCACAGCACAGGTGATCAGGGTTAAAGTTCTTTGGTGCTGGCCTCATTCAAGGATGGGTTGCAACTCCGACCCCCTGGACTCCACGTGGGTGGGGGGGCAGCATCTAGTACCTTCACTGCACAGGCAAACAGGGTGGTCATTTCCATGATTGGACAGGATTCAACGTGTGATCTGAACGCCGACACCTGTACGGTATCAGGCTTCAGGGAATCTGCAGCAGATTCGCTTTTCTCTTCTGTAGAGCAAGACAGCTGTTGTCATCATCCCGATGACTTTGTGCTCAGCTCGACAAGAGCTGGCCTTGGATGGGCTGTGATCACTTGGTAAGGGCTGATTTGGGACATTGTATGGCCCCTGGGGCCTGGGGAAGCCGAGGGCTGAGAGGAGGACAAGAGAAGCCATGCTCTCCGTTGGGGACACCAGGCCCCTCCAGGACAGCATACGCAGGGGTGGCAGCGGCAATGACTCCAGCCAGTCTGTGCAATGTTATTTCCAAAGACTAAGGCTTTGGAGCAAAGGAATTTTCATTCTTTAATGAAAACCTTGCAGCAAGGGGAAGCACCCCACCGAATGACTGATACCCAACAAGATATGCACTGCTCCGAAATGTCTCCTAGTCAATGAAGAAGAGATAACAGTCAGTGGAATAAAAATTAATCTGGCCACTATAGGAATTAATATAAAAACATCAGATGCCGGACTTATAAGGGAGGCCACCTCTAACTAACCCTCCTTGGGTTAAATACCCCGGGGACGGTGATTTACGTTCTGTGCTGTAGGGCTCTGTGGCATAATCGATAGGGATGAGAAATGGGGCCACTCAGCGGTGCCTGCCTCAGGGCTCGGGAAGGGAGCCCAGGGGAGCACATGGCTGCCTCGGAGGCTGCTGGGAGCAGGGGGCCCATCTAAGCCCACTCGCCCTCCCACCTTCCCCTTCCTCCATCTCTCGGCAGAGCTCCAGGCCAGTGGCTGACAGGCTTCGGGAGGTCTGGGTTATGACACCCTCTCACTAGGCCTCACCTCACCCCTACTCCCCCCAGCTATAGGAGGAGCCCAGGGGAGGAGAGGGCAGGGGAGGCTGGGCCGGGCACTGGCTGAGAGCAGAGCAGTGAGACCCACACCCCTACCTGGTAACCAATCATACACCCACCTTTGCTGTGTGAGAATTACTGCTCCAGACTCTTGGGTTAGATGACATAGACTTAGAAACCAACCAGACCCCTGACATGGAGTCTGCTCTTTCCTTCCAGGAGATGCCCTTCAGCCAGTCCTTGGGCTACTTCTCTGCAGGGAAGCTTCTAGTTGGGGCTCACTGCAGCTGCCTCCCTGGCTGGCTGCCTTCCGTGCCAGGTGGGCGCTGAGGTACCCTCGATACTTCGTGGCAAGGGCCGTACTGCTCACGTCTGCCCCCCTCTGTGTGCATGTAGCACCCGGGCGGCCGGGTGGACAAGTCGAGTCAGGGCCCGCTGGTTTCCAGCCTCCCGTGAAGCTGTCTGCCCTCCGGTTGACTCCCTGCTCTCCAACCTTCTCAGACCTGCTCCTGAGGGGCAGAGGAAAGCATTGTCATTTGTCTCTTGATACCAAGGCCCTGGAGGAGAGTGATGCAAGGAGGACAGAGGGTTTATCCCCCCAGCCCCTCCCTGCCAAGCCCCACCTCCCCTCTCTACTCTGTCAGATCTGGACCTGCAGCAGGTGCCAGGGGTCGGGGATACCACCTTCCCACCGTGCTGGCCTCTCCCCACGTCCTGCCCCTGCTCTGCTCTTACCCTGAACCATAGTCAGGGCCCTTCAGGTGTGTCCTCTGTATCTGCCCGGCTCTGACCCTGCATTCCCCGAGGAAAATTCCTGTAGGGCAAGTAGTAAGGAATCTCATGGAGGAAGGCCTGGTTCCCTGTTTGTTTGTTTTTTAAGATTTATATATTTATTTATTTGAGGAAGCGAGAGCTAGCGAGCAAGTGGGGAGAGGGGTAGAGGGAGAGAATCTTCTGCAGACTCCCCACTGAGTGCAGAGCCTGACTCGAGTTTCAATCTCACCACCCATGAGATCATGACCTGAGTCGAAAGCAAGAGTCAGCCGCCGAACCGACTGAGCCAACCAGGAGCCCCTGGTTTCCTGTTCTTCATGACACGAGAACCTGGTCTTTCCCAGGGAGGCCTATCAATGCCTCCTTGGTGTGCACCACACTGAGCAGCCCAGGAGAGAGCCTGTGTGTCCCCCACACGGCTGCCCATGATCATACTGCGCTGACCCAGGGCAGGCGGTCACCTGAAGCTATGTACAGGTGACCTTGAACAACCTCAGGGAGAGAAAGGCCCTGAGGGGACACCCAATCTAAGCCTCATGGGACAGATGGAGAAACTGAGGCCCTGGAGGGACTGGCCCAGGCCACAGAACAAAGCAGGCCTCCCAGCCTCCAGGGGAGTGCCCTCTGCCCTCTGCCTGTTGGACGTGGCAGCAGGGTTGCCCATGAGGCTGGTCTGGGCTAACCACAGTGTCATACAGAGTCATATTAAGGAGGTAAACCTAAAGCCATCCCCAAAACAGGGAAATTTACGGGCGCCTGAGTGGCTCAGTTGGTTGAGTGTCTGCCTTCAGCTCAAGTCATGATCCTGGAGTCCCGGGATGGAGGCCCTCGTCAGGCTCCCTGCTCAACAGGGAGTCTGCTTCTCCCTCTGACCCTCCACTTCTCCTGCTCTCTCTCTCTCAAATAAATAAATAAAATCTTAAAAAAACAACAACAACTGGGAAATTGAGACAGGAAGACACCGCCACAGGGATGAGGCGGGGAGACACAGCTGCGGAGAGAGGCCTCGAATAGATTCTTCCCTCCGGGCCCTCAGAAGGAGTCAGCCCTGATTTCAGACTCCCAGTGTCCAGAACCGTGAGAGAGCAGGTCCATGGTGTCCCAGCCACCCAATCTGGGGTCCTGTGCTGTGGCAGTCCCTGGAAACCGCTACCGATGATAAGGAAGTTCATGATCATGGACTTAGAGCATTATTTTATTTGTTTTATATCTTGGCAGGGAGATTGGTGTTTCAGATATTTTTTGTGCTTCTAATTTTTTTAGTTTGTTTTGTTTAGATGGATTCACGAATCAGAATGCATTTAGTAACACTCCGTGGTTTAGAAGGAGATGCTGACAGGGAAGGCAGCCTGGTGCTTTCTAGGGGCAGTGGCCCCAGCAGGAGGTGGAGTGTTTTGGGGGAGCTGCTGGAGAACCGGTGTCAGAGAGGGGCCAGATGTGCTGGCTGCTGAGGCACGGAGTGGATGAAGGAGCCAGAGCCCACAGCCCACCTCTCCTGCCGTCTTGGTGACATTTTCCATTTTCTGCCTCCACCCTCAATGTCCCCAGTGGCAGTGACATTGATCAGGAGCCCTGTGGCGACCCAAATAGGGCACTGCCATGCAGCCAAAGAGGTGGAGGGAATGGGTTACTGAGGGTTTGCTTGTCCTTTCACATAATAGCAGGTCAGTGTTGTTTTAACAAAAAGAACTTCCCAGGCATTACAGGTGTAGGCGTCCTCATACAACATGTATTTTAAATAAAATCACAGACCTTCGCTTGGTGAAGCTTGTTCCAGAGAATGCCAGAGTGTTGTTTAAAGCCCCCCTGACCCACTCAGCTTAGTGATAGTTTTCGTTCCTACAGCAGTCCCATTACTGCTGCTTTCAGTGTAGGCTTAAAATAAGCCATTTCTCTTCAGGCTGGAACTCAGCTCGCTGCAGGTTCACAGAAGGGACGCGGAAACCTCACAACCTTGGGGAAAATGACCAAACATCGAATTCAGAAGGGTAATGCCTAGCATTTTACTATCATGAAAACATGTTCCCATTGAATAGAAAATCCCGGTCAGAGCTCCCAGGCACGAAGCCCTCCCCGACATCCCCGGCACGGCGGATGGGATCGGGTTGAACGTGGCCCTCTACCCTTCCCACAGACCCAGACTGGCTGGAGTCCCTCCAGGACGAGGAGGCCTCCACTCTCCTGGAGTCTCCTGTGAGCCATCTGCAGAGTCACTGCCACATCCCCAGGACAGAAATCCCTGGAAGTCTGCGGGATCACGGAGGCCACTGTGTTCAGATCCATCGCCGAACCACAAACCATTCCCAGACTGTGTTTTCATACAACCCCATCCTTCCTTTTGCTCAAGAGTCTGCCATTTGGGGCGCTCTCAGCCAGGGTGGCTTGTCTCTGCTCCACTCAGCGGAGCCTGGGGTGGCTTGCAGGCAGGGCTGGAAGGAGCTGAGAGCTCCCTCATGAGACTCCAGCTGGTGCTGGTTGTCAGCCCAGAACTTCAACACTTGCAGGAGCTGTTGGCCAGGACGCGGACGCTTGGCTCCACAGGGTCTGGGCTTCCATACAATGTGGCGGTCAAAGTCATAGGGTGACCTAGCCTCAGAAGTCACCCTGCATCCCCTCTGCCATATTCTTTTCACCACAAAGGTCACGCTGGCCTGCCCAGTTGCAAGAAGAGTGGAAATAGAATCCTTTTAGTGGGGAGTGGCAAGGTTCTGGAAGAGCATGGAGGGCAGAAATATCGCTTTGATTATTTTTGGAAAATGCGGCCTTGCCATACCATGGGCCACAGGTCACACCAGGGACTCTGGATCAAGGAGGGCAGGTCCCAAATACGATTCGCCACCAGGCGTTGCAGACACGGTCCAAAAATGCCTCCCCACTGCCACCAAAGTGAGGCTGAGCCAATACTTCTTGGGGCATGCCTGCATTCCCCTCTGGCCCTGTGGGGCCATCAGCACAGAGAGGCCAGCCTGGAGCCTTCCTCAAGTCTCCTCCGCTCCCTCGGCTCCAACCGTCTGTGATGCCAGGACTCTCCGGTCTGAAATGAGTCATCGGTGGAATCTCCTTCAGCAAATGACCCAATCAAGGAGGATTTGTCATGCCTGGGGCATTTTATAAATCTCGTTGCTCTGCCTGGCAAGCTGGGATTCCATTAGTAACAGCCCAGCCAGTATGAGGTGACATTCCCAGGGCAGACACTCTGATCAAGGGCAGACGGAGAGGGACATGGGCCCTCTGCTCTGGCTGCCTTCTCTCCAGCAGGGGCCACCAGAGCCCCCCTGCCCTGGCGGGTGGGGGCAGGAGACCCTGGAGGGTCAGCTCCTCCCGGCCAGGATATTTGACTGCTGGGGTCTGCCCCCTCAGCAAACTTGCACTTCTCCAACTGTGACACTCGTGCAAGGGACTATGCAAGTGACTCGTATCCTCAGCTGGGCTCCTCTGGGCCCCACCATGAAGGAAGATGTGATGAAGCTACAAGGACAGCAGCTGGCCCCCGAGGACCCAGGCCCACACCCTGCCCCTCCGCTGTCTGCTGGGGGACAATGTTCACAGGCCCGCTTGAGGCCTCCTTCCTTACCTGTCACGTGGGCAACACCCACCTTGGAGCAAAGTGTGTCAAAGGACTCAGGCCCAGGAGTCCTGGGTGCCGGGGGAACAGGGGGACCCTCTCCTCCTCTCTCACACTTCCCCTGAGACCTTGCACAGTGCTGGGCACACGCGGGGTCCTCAGTCAGCAACCTCTGGCCTCCTGGTCGTTCGAAGAACAAGAACTGACTTGTGGCCACAACTTAGGGCTGCCAGCACTGGAGGAGGATGTGGTACCTCAGGGTGTCGGAGATGGGGTGAAGTGGGCAGGGCTGCTGTTTTCTGGCAGCTGATTGGAGTTCTCTCTGAATGTCCGTATTCTGGATTGGAGCCATTGGGTTCAAGACTTGGAAAGGCTGTCAGCAATTTCCAGGTCAGAAAACAAGGAGAAGGAGCCAGTAAACGTTATCTGAACCCCGCCACATGTGGAACTTTTCACAAAGAGGGAGCCCTGGATTGCTTGGGGCCTCTCTCACCCCTGACCAGCCCCACGTTCTCCTTCAGGTCAGCCCCATTGCAATCCCTGTGTCCCCTCATGGAGGACCTGCCCATTTATGGAAGCCTTCCTCGGCGGCCGCTCAGGAGAGCCTGGCTTCTATAACTTAGCTGCACACCTCAGGTCCGTGGCTACAAAACCGGTTCGAGGTGGTACCCCCCCAGGGTGGTGGTGTGGCAAACCTACAGAGCAGGGCCCCGGCGAGGGCCCTAGGGAGCGGGCATGACATGGACACTCCACCCTTCCCACTCCCCAAATATTACTTCTCCCTCAGCTTTCCCATATTCACCCAGTTTCTCGGGACAAAAGCCAGAGTCACCCACGATCCCTTTCTTCCTTTCATTCCCCAAATCTGATTCAAGGGCATATTCTACTGGTTCTCTCTTCAACATATTCAGAGTCTCACCCACTCACCTTGGTCATAGCCACCTTGATCCAAGCTGCTGTCCTCTCTAGGCCATCATGTTGGCTCCCCTGGGGCTCCTGCCCTTGTCCTAACCCACTCCTAATCTGTCCTTCCCCTGACCCCAGAGTGATGTTGGAAAATAGCAGGGCCCCATCACATGGAGGCGGCCCATGGGGGAGGGGCTGATAGTCCATCAATATGCACCGATTTGCCTGACCCAAGGCTGCAGCCCAAGGGGTGCGTGGTCAGGAGCCCACTCTGATGGATGGTTGCCCCCTCACCCCAACTCACCCTACTTCCCTGGCCTCACCCTCCTCCTTCTCCTCACTCCAGTTGGGTCCTCTCTGGTCTGCTCTGCTCTTCCCTGAACAGAGCAAGGCTATTCATGTGCAGGGCCTTTGCACTGGCTGTTGGCTCTATCTGGGAGGCACTGGTCCCACATGCCTTGCCCTTCCCTTGCTTGCCCAGGTGTCTGCTCAGACATTGCTCCTCAGCAGACCTCTCCTGGCCATGCTATATAAGGCAGTGCTCCCACACTGTCCCTGGCCTGCTTTGCCTTCCTTAGAACCCTGTTATATTTCATCAGTGTATTTGCAGGCATGCTTATTTGCATGTGTCCGGTTTTATGCTCTAAAGTAAGCTTCTGAGGGCAGGGAGTTTACTCTTCTGTGTCCTTAGTGCCTAGAACAATGCTTGGACATAGCAGGTGCTCAACGAATACTGGTTGGTTAAGGGAATGAATGTGATGGTGAGACACCCACATTGGGACATCTGGCTCACCATGGTTTTCCTGACAGCTGTGTGCTGCTCCGCGGTGTGGGTATGCCACAGTTTACTGAACTGGCCCCCTCCTGGAGGACACATAGTATTTTTATTCTTTTGTCACTACAAAGTTTCGTTGTACATCTTTGTACACCTGTCTTTGCATTCATGTGTAGCTGTAGTGAAAAATCAATATTCCAGGCTCTGAACTTGCTGGGTCAATGAGTGTGTGCCCTTAAAGCTTCGGTAGATAGTGCCAAACTATCCCCTAGGCCTGTTTTTTAACAAACTGTGATTTAAAAAAAATTTGAAAGTGGCTATTTTAAAAGAATGAAATTGGCACCCCTCCATTACAGAGCCCTTGAGATGATGAGATCAAGCTCTGGGCCTGAGTCTCATTTCACCGGGGCACAGCCCAGGCTCAGGGAGGGTGTGAGACTGTGATCTCCGGGCCACTGAGGCCGTGGTAATCAGGATGGCCCCAGCCTGTCCTACTCACACAGAATCAATCTTCAGTGCCCGTCCCCAGATCTCTCTGTAAGCCCAGGGGAGTACCAGCATGGGAGGGTGGATGTCTTTTCCTCGTGCAGCATTGCACAGAGCTTCCCAAAGTTCACCAGCACCTACCCAACAAGTACTTGCTCTGTTCTGTGATGATGCTGTTGCAGGTGATAGGGATACAGCCCGTAACAACACAAAAAATCCCTGCCCGCAGAGAGCTTGCTTTCCACCTGGGGAGACAGACCGTGAACAGAACACATGCCAACTGCATGGTGTGTTAGATGAGAACCAATGCTATATGAGAAAAACAGCAGGAACGGCACGGTAGCCAGTTTCAGAAGTGGCTTCAGGTATTCCCACCCCCAGGGGTCACATACTTGTGCCATCCCCTCCCTTTGAGGGTGGGCTGGACCTAGGACCAGCTCCAAATGGAAAGGGAGAATGATGGAAGTCACTTCCAAGATGAGGTTGCAAATGATGGGGAGTCTGTCTCACTGGCCCTCCCTCTCTCTCCCTCGCTCACTTGGATGTTTGAGCAGTGCTGTGGTGGGCCCCTTGGGTAAGGGATGGAGGCTGGCCCACAAGAAGGCAACTCCTGCCCATGGCCTCAAGAGGGAGCCTGAAGATGCAACCCTGAGACGACCACAGCCCAGCCAACACCTTGACTAAAGCCTATAAGGTACCCTGAACCAGAGGGACAGCTAAGCCACACCCAGATTCCTGAACCATAGAAACAGTGAGATAACAAGTGTACCAATGTTTTCTTAAACCACTAAGGTTTTGGGCTTGCTTGTTACTCAGCAATAGCTAACTAACACAGAGAGGAACAGAGAGTGTCAGGGTAGGGGGTGCAGGGAAGGACTTATTTGAGATAATACTCGAGGAAGAGAGGGCCATGGTGCCCCAGGAGCAGAGCTAGATTTGGGGACACGTGTATGTGGGAGCTCAGGAGACAAGGCTTGTAGGAATAAGGCGAGAGGGGCAAGAGGCAGGGGAGAGCAGAGAGGAACTGTGGGTGTCATGCCAGCATTTGGCTTTCTGCTCTGAGTTCTGGAAAAGGGAGCCTTTCAAACTTTGAAAAGCTGCACATTTTAGCAGGATCCAGCTGGGTGATAAGAGTGTTTGGGGAGGCAGGTGGTAGCAGGAAGATGATCAGAATTGTTGGGTCCCGGGTTTCCCTTATAGGCTGCTGGATGGTAGGTAGATGTAAGGAAAGAGAGCTGTTTTGCATCAGAAGGAAGGTGGAGGCAGGCAGGTCTGGGGAGGCCTGCAGGTTGGGGTTCGAGCCCTAAACTCCAGTCCAAGCTTGAGGTGGAGAGTTGAGGAAGTGGTTGGACAAGGCAGCGTGGAGAGAGTTTTCAAGCCTTGAGACAGGAGACAGGAGGGAGTGGAGGAGAGGGCCAGGCATGGCAGGGCCAGGAAGGGAGGTTGGGATGCCGGTGAGGACAGTGTGGAGGAACAGGGGCTGAGGGGGTCAACCTCCCTGACATCTTTAAGGGCAGGCAAGCACTGACTTGGGTTTAGCAACTCACGGGTCACTGGCAGCAGGGGTCTCTTGAAGTCTTTGCAGAGGGCTTGAGAGAGCGTTCAAGGGGTAAATCAGGTAGAGGAACACAATCTGAACCAGTTTCTCTGCCAAGAGGAACAAAGAATAGGGCAGCAGCTGAAGGACAAAGTGATTTCAGCAGAGGAGAGTCTTAAAGATGGGGAAAGAGCAGTATATAAACCCGACAGGGAAGGTCTGGCTAGAGAGGGAAACACCAGGACACAGGAGGGAGGGAGACCGGCTGCAAGTTGTCCCCAGAGAAGGAGCTGGAAATGTCCCTAGGAGCTGGTTGGGAAATCAGAGCGTCGCCTCCTCAGGAAGTTCCAGAGGATGCAGGTGCCCCTGCGGCACGCACGGGTCCCCAGACATCCCACCATCCTGGCTGGCGGACAAGTCGCCCTGGGGGTGACCAAGAAAGCTGGGCCGAGCTGGGAGACTGCCCTTGGAATTTCCTGACCTGGACGAGGTTCAGCCTTTAATCTCATGTTGCATCTACGGCCTTGTTTCATGTGGTTTTTGAGAAGCTGAAAGAAAGAAAGGCTGATAAGCTTTGCAGAGGGAGAGTAGAGGCCAACCCTAGACATGCGTGACTGCCCTCGGAGGCACTGGGGGCAGAACACGAGACTCTAGGGGGCACAGCGGCTGGTCACCGCTGAGGGAACAGTGGGCAGCCAGACATCCCTGTGAGGGGATGTCCTGCTAGATCAGGCTCAGGACCAGGCTCTGGTTATGTTTTTTTAGGCAAGGGACTGCCTTTCCAAGCCTCAGTTTCTTCATCTGGAAAAATGGAGTGAGTGAGAGCACAATCTCACAGCCTGGGTGAGGGGTGTGAGAGGGAGGACTGCATGGGGCAGTGACTTTGTGCAGAAGAGGGATGAGTCTTCCATGAGGAGAGGAATCAAGATGGTGCCAACAGGACACAAAGTGCCCTGAACAGACAACATACTGTTCTGTAGGGGGAGGGGGCAGTGGTTAAAATCATTCTGAAAGAAAATATTAACTTGCTACTGAATTGAGGAAAAAAATCCCTGTTTGAAACAGCATCTGGTTCCCTTCCTCTTCATCCAGGCCCCAGAGGATTTGCTGCCTTTCAGTGGCCAAGAACGCAGGTAGTAAGAGCAGAAAGAGGACTGGATGTCAGGGCAAATTGAATTTCCCTTTTTTTCTGGCCTCTTGGGAGAGATATTATTTCCTCCATTGGTGCAAATGTGTTCAAAGTGCACTTCCCACAAACTCAGAAATAACAAACTGCCTTTCCCCAAGGCCTGGGCCCATGGCTGTGGCTCTCCTGCCAAAGGTGGCCCGTGGCTGGCCACAGAGCTGGGGCCCAGCACTGGTGGAGAGCCCGGGGGCCATCAAGGGAGAGCCAGGGGAACCGCCAGGGTGCACGGAGGAGAGCAACCCCACGAAGCTTCTGGTCTGCTCTCTTCACTTTCCTGCTGTGGAACAGGGCCCCAGAGAAGACGTTCAGTTGGCCAGGGCATGCAGGAAGTCCTGGGCATCCAGCCCGCGGCCCCTCCTCCACCATCTGCCTCAGACCAGGCTTGTTTCTGGGAAGCAGGGAGAGGCATTTTCAGCCAGGAGTTGGTATTCAGCCAGAAGTTTGGGTTTCAGCCAGTGGTTGGTATTTGTTCAAAGAGATGAAGAAGGTGAAGCTGTTATCAGGAGAGAGTATCTGGGGTCTGAGTTCACCGTGGGGTCTCAGGAACTAGATACCATCAGCCTGGCCTGGCCAGCGGATGTGAAGGGAGGTTGGGGCTGTCACACATGGGAGCCGCCTAATTCCAGGCCCGCCTGCCACGAGCTCCCGGGAGCCCGGAAGGTGGAAAACAGGTTACAGTCCAGAAGGAAAGGAGCAGAGGCGCCGTTGCTGCCGAGGGCTGGGGCCAGCCGCCTCGCTGCTTCTGGTCTCCCTCGCTGGCCTGGAGGTGGCAGCAATAGTAGTTTCTGGAAGAGGGTTGGCCAAGTTGAGAAGTTGGATCTGGGGACTTTGGATGTCCTGGAAGGTCTGCATGAGGCTCAGCTTTGCTGAGTTCCAGAGAGAAGGGAGCTCCCAGCTGGCCTGCAGAGCTAGATGCTCCCTTCCTGTTTCACAACAGGTGAGCTTCTCTTTAGGAGGATCCCAAGAGCAGGAGAGGGACAGAGACACCACAAATGTCTCACCACCGAGGAAATGCTGAATGCTGCCGCCTGCTCCTGATTCTCTAAAACATGGTCACATGGATGTTTCCTTAATACGAAAAAGAAACAGTGTCAGGCTCTGTGGAGGTCATTCCCAACCTCCTCTCCCTTGTGATCCGCACTATTGAGGCTGAAAGGCTAACTATATTCCCAGGCTGTCTTGAACCAAGTGTGGTCAAATGACACAGTTCTGGTAAATGAGACATAATTGGCAGCCAGCTGGGGGATTCTGGGAAGACTCATTTTCTTGATAAAAGAGCCACATGCGGTTGGTGCTTCCAGTTTTCTCTCCATTTCTCTTCTTCCTACCTTGAAGGTGGGTGTGATGCCAGGAGTTGGGGCAGCCATGTTGCAACACTGAGGCAGAATGCAGGAAAGAGAGGCTAAGCATTTGCTGAGACAGGCCCAAACATGACTGAGGTGCTGAACACACGCCAGCATATGTCTACTTACAGGCTTCTTGTAAACTGAGGCAAAACAAAACCTTATTTGTTTAAGCTGCTGTGTTTGGAATTCTTGCAGCAGAAAGCATTCCTAGCTAATGCACACCACGATGGCAAACTGTCAGCGAGCATCACACGGAACACTGAAACCCTAGCTGAATTTCCATTACATTTTGAGACAAGGGTGTGCCCACTGTAACTGCTAGGAATGATAATAATACAAATAACGTTTTTTCAAGTGTTCACTGCATGCCAGCTACTCTCCTAAGCACTTGGCATATTTACTCATTTGATCTTCCTGCAGCCGCATGGGGGATATTTTATAGGTATCCAAACTAAGGCATCGAGTGGTTGAGAGAGCGTGTCCAAGCTGTTGAGCAGGAACCCAGGATGTGGATTCACAAAGTGGCTTCAGGTGCTCGTAATCACATGTGGTTGTACTATCCAGCTGTAAGTTTGGGAGGCAGGGAGGGACCGCACAACCCAGGTCTGAGGCCTTTCGTCTTAAGTCTCCTGGCCACCACATTCCCTCTTGCCATGCACCACTCCGGGAAAGCCATTTACCTTTTGAAGGAGGGCGGGGAGCCAGGATCAGAGCTGGGGAGTAGATACCGGGAATGTTTGATAGCCTGGGAGAGCCTATGGGTCCATTCCGTGGAGAGCCAAGACCTTGGGCCATGTCTGCTTCCGCTCCAGGGCACATGTGAGCAAACAGTGCCAAACTTTTCTCTTTCTTCTTCTCTTCCTCTGTTTCTAAAGCTGTTTGACCCCACTTCTGATGAACATCTTTTTCTTTATTTATGAAGCTACTTTACTATTCAACGATAGTGGCGAGTCTTCTAGGCTGGGAGCTGGCTGTCTCTTCTTCCCCTATTATCGCTTAATGCTTTTTAAAAAAGTTACAAAAGAGATACAAGGCTGCTATAAAAATCTTCGAATAGTTCAGAAATGTACGAAATAAAAACTGCAATTTTCTGCTCCCTTATTTTCACCTGCACATCCCTCTCCCCAAAACTCAGAGGGATAACATTGCCTAGGAGATTCGAGTGTGTCCTTCCAGAGTTTTCCCCACACAAACACACTCACTATGTAAGATGCACATATCTTATTGTAAATAGAAAAAGTTCAGACTACACATGGCAGTCTGTAAGTTGCTTCTTATCCAATAATAAATCATGGACTTAAGCCTGGCTCATCCTTTCCAACATATGATGAAAATTCTTTAGGAAGGAGGTATTATGATTTCTTTAGCTAACGGGTGTGGCTGGACACTGTGGTTGTTTCCACCGTGTTGCTTTTATGTACTTGTACGTTAGTTTGGGTTGAAGAGATTCCTGTATGTGGCTTGGCTGTGTCCAAGCCCATGCTGATCTGCATTTGACAGATGTGGCCAAATGTCATTCCTAAACTCCTGCACCAGTTACTGTCCCACTGACTGAGAACAAAAGTGAACAAAAGTGCTCTTTCCCTTCACTAATTCTGGATAATTTTAATCTTTACAAATTCGGCAAACACACCAATAGCAACATTCAGTGCCCAAATCTTGGTTTCTAGATACTGTCTCCACTAAAAGGAACAAGGTTCCTTGGAGAAATGACTGATTATAGAGCTGGGGCAGGGAACAATAACAACAAAAAGGGCTAAGAATAGTTCCATGTGACAATGTAAGGAAGTTTCAAAGAATGAGGGGACATGTCAAAGGAACACAAGCTAATTTGAAGGGGTTCCCACTGACCCAATGGGGACATTTAGAACATCAAAATAAATTATAGCAGTGAATTATAGCAATTGAAATGAAAACCCCATGAGTCTATAGTGATATTAAATAAATAAAAAAGAAAAGCTCGTACTTGTAGAATTTCAGCTAAATGTAGACAGGATTTAGAAAAAGCATCACTTAGCAACAATTATGAAAATAATTGATCAGATAAGAATCATCAGCAGATACTCAATTAGGAATCACAGATTCAAGGTAACTTCCCACAAAAATACGTCTTTATTATAAGAGGAAAAGGAGCACCTTTACAATGGAGAAACCTAGTGAATATCAGCTTAACCAAATAATCAAAGTTAGTATCACCAGTGATGGAATCTACTCCCATGTCTATCTTGGTGTGACCCACTGAGGGGGCATAACAGCACTTCTGTGGCTTCCTGCCGAAAATGCATGACCTGAATCTAATCTTGAGAAAACATTGCAAACCCCAATTTGAGGCATATTGTTCACCAGCAAGGGACAGTTCCCTTCATCAATGTCAATGTTATGTAAGCAAAGAAAGGTGGGGGCTGTTCTTGATTACAGGGACCTATTGGGCCATGACAATTAGATGTAACACATGATCCTGAAGAAATGTTATTAAGGACAATATCAGGACAGCTGACAAAATTAAGGTATGACTTCAGATAATATATGAAAGTATAACAGATAAAAACTGTATCCATATTAACCTTCCTGTACTTGATAATGTATCATGGTCAAGTAGGAAAATGTCCTTGTTCATAGAAGACAAAGGCTTAAATATTTAGAAGTAAGGAGGGATGGAGATATGCAACTTATTTTCAAATCATTCAGAAAAGAAACTACATATAAATACATATGTATACATATATATGAGACATACACACACACACACAGAGGTAGAGAAAAGAAGACAAATGTAGCAAAATGTGAACAGTCCAGTGAATACTGGTATAAGGGAGTATAATAGAGTTTTTTGCACTGAGCTGAAAACTGCTTTCAAATAAAAGGTTTAAGGAAAAAATTATTTTTGCCAATGTGTTAGATACAAATCATATTTTACAGGGACTTTCATCTGCGTTCACCTCATTACAAGCAATGCCAAGCGTATTTTCACATCGTAGTCATTTCTAGTTATTTTGTGAATCACCTATTCATAAGCTTTGCCCATTTCTCCATTAGATGGTTTTGTTTCACTAAATGGAATGTTTTCTGAGTTTGTATTACACTTCTCTTCTATTTTGTACATGGTGAATATTTCTCCTATTTTGTTAGTTTTCTTTTGATGTTCATAGTGTCTTTAGCTGTGTGGGTGTTTTATATTTTTATTAATCAAATCTATCACCTTTCCCTCCCCCCTGCAAGAGCATAAAATATGTGTAATCGCTAGTAAATGAACAGTGTAGCTAGAGCTCAAGTCTGCATCTAATTTCATTTTTTTTATTTTTTAAGATTTTTAAAAAAGATTTTATTTATTTGACACAGAGAGAGAGAGCATGCATACACAAGCAGGAGAAGTATCAGGCAAAGGGAGAGGGAGAAGAAGGCTCCCTGCTGAGCAGGGAGCCTGAAGCTGGGATTTGATCCCAGGACTCTGGGATCATGACCTGAGGTAAAGACAGATGCTTCACAGACAGAGCCACCCAGACACCCCTCATTGTTTTTTAAAATAAGAATTTTTATTTGGAGATCAGTGTAGATGAATATGCAGTTGTAAGAAATAATACAGGAAGATCTCCTATATTCCTTACCCAGTTTTCCCCATCAGCGCAACTTTGCAAAACTCTAGTACAGTATCACAGCCAGGATATTGACGTTGACATGGTCAAGATATAGTACACTTCCAGGGCACCTGGGTGGCTCAGTGGGTTAAAGCCTCTGCCTTTGGCTCAGGTTATGATCCCAAGGTCCTGGGATTGAGCCCCACATTGGGCTCCCTGCTCGGCAGGGAGCCTGCTTCCCCCCTTCTCTCTGCCTGCCTCTCTGCCTACTTGTGATCTCTCTCTCTCTCAAAAAAAAAAAAAATCTTTAAGATATAGTACACTTCTATCCCCACAAGGATCCCTCATGATGTTCTTTATAATCACACTCACTTTCCTCTCACTTCTTCCCTTCTTAACCCCTGGCAACCAGTAATCTGGTCTCCATTTCTACAATTTTATCACTTTAAGAATGTAATAGAAATAAAATTATATAGCATGTAATCTTTCGGGGTTGGTTTTTATCACTCAGCATAATTCTTCAGATTCTTTCAGGTTGTTGTCTGTACCAACAGCTTGTTCCTTTTTATTCCTGAGTGGTATTCTATGGTATAGTTGTCTGGAAGTTTGCTTAAACCATTTAATCATTAGAGGACATTTGGGTTCTTTCCAGATTTTGGTTGCTACAAATAAAGCTTACAGATAAATAAATAAAGTTACAGATTTTTGTGTACAGGTGTTTGCATTAACATAAGTCTTCATTTTCCTGGGATAAATACCCAGGAGTGCAATTGTTGGGTTGTGTGGTAGGTGCCTATTTAGCCTTTTGTTTTTCTTCATCTTAAAAGAACTGTCAAACTTTTTCAGAGCAGCTGTACCATATTACATCTCCACTAACAGGGTATGAGTAATCCAATTTCTCCACATCTTCTTCAGCATTTGGTGTTGTCACTATTTTTTATTTTAGCCATTCTGATGATGAAGTATCATTGTGGTTTTAATTTGCACTTCCCTAACAACTTATGATGTTGAATACATTTCAGATGCTTATTTACTGCCTATGTATCATCTTCAGTGAGATGTCTGTTCATGTATTTTGCCCACTTTCTAATTGAAAATTTTTTTTCACTTGTTGAGTTTTGGGAGCTCTTTAAGTAGGAAAATGTCCTACAAAATGACATAAAATTATATATTCTAATTATCAGTTCTTAGATGGATATGTGGTTTCCAAATACTTTCTCCCACTCCATATCTTACTTCTCATCCTCAAAGCAGGGTCTTTTGCAAAGCAAAAGTTTTAAATTTTGATGAAACTCAACTTACTAATTTTCCTTTTTGAGGATCATGCTTCTGATGTCAAGTCTACGAACTTTTTGCCTAGCCCTAGATCTCAAAGTTTTTCTCCTTTTTTTTTTTTTTTTTTTTTGGTTTTAAGTTTCACATTTCTGTCTGTGATCCATTTTGAATTCACTTTTGTATAAGATATGAAACTTAGGTCAAGGTTCAGTTCTATGACTAAGGATGTCCAATTATTCCTGTACCATTTGTTGAAAAGACTATCTTTCCTTTGTCAAAAATCAGTTGGGCATATTTTTATGGGTCTATTTCTGTGTTCTCTGTTCTGTTCCATAAATCTATGTGTCTCTCCCTTTGCCAGGACCACACAGTCTTAATATCCGTAGCAATGTAAAAATCTTAACATTGGGTAGAGTGATCTCTTTCATTTTATTCTTCTTTTTCAAAATTGTTTTAACTACTCTAGGTCTTTTGTCTTTCTATATGTTTTATAATAATCTTACATCATATATATGTGCATATATATACATATGTATATATATACACACAAAAAAAATCATGGTGAGATTTTTGTAGGAATTGTTTTAGGGATATAGACCAATTTGGAGGAAACCAACATCTTTAGTATGCTGTCTCTTATTCTGTTTCTCCATTTACTTAGATATTCTTTGATCTTTTCCAGCAGTTTTGTATAGTTTTTAGCATAACAAGTTTTGTTAGATTTACATCTAAATAGTTCATTTTCTTAGAATTACTGTAAATGGCATATTTTAAATTTTGGTATCCACATGTTTGTTGTTAGTACATAGAAATAACATTCTTGGTTTTTGTTTTGTTTTGTTTTGTTTTTTTGTTTTTTGTATGTTTGTCTTGTATCCTGCAGACTTGCTGGTCTTGCTTACTAGTTTTAAGAGATTTTTTTCTTGATTTCTTGGGCTTTTCTACCTAGACAGTCATGTTATCTGCAAATAAGGACAACAATTTTATTTTTTCCCTTTTAATCTGTTGTCTTTTATTTCCTTCTTTCATCCCTCCCCCACCCCTCCATTGTACTGACTATAACTTCTAGCACTATATTGAATAAGAGTGGTGAGCATGAACATTTTGCCTTGTTCTGATCTTAGGGGGAAAGCATTCAATCTTTCACCATTAAGTATAAATGTTAGTTACAGATTTTTTTGTAGATGGTTTGTATTAAGTGGAGAAAGTTCTCCACTGTTACTATTTTTCTGAAACTTTCTTTTTCAGTAGTGAATGTTGAATTTTTATCAAGGGTATTTTCTTCATCAATTGATGTGATCATATGATTTTTCTTCTTGAACCTGTTAATATAGTGGATTACATTGATTGATTTTTCAAATGTTGAACCGACCTTACATTCCTGGAATAAACTTACTTGGTCATTGTATAAAATCATTGTATTATTTTATTACTTTTAATATATATATATACACTTGACTATATATATATATATATATATATATATATATATATATATATATATATATAAATCAAGTAAACTCTACACCCAATATGGGGGTCAAACTCAGAACCCTGAGGTCAAGAATTGCATGTTCTACTGAGCCAGCCAGGCACCCCTAAAATTCTTTTTTTTATATTGCTGAATTCTCTTTGGTATTACTTTGTTAAGATTTTTACACCTATAGTCATGGAGGACATTGGTCTATAGCTTTCTCTTTTTTTCTATTTTGTTTAGTTTTGGCCTCAGAGATATACTAGCTTCATAGAATAAATTGAGAATGTTTCCCTCCTCTTGTATTTTCTGGAAGAGCATGTTTAGAATTGGTGCTAACACTTTAAACATTTGATAGAATTCTCCAATGAAATCATAAGGGCCTGGAAATTTCTTTGGGGGAGTTTTTAAAGTTATAAATTTAATTTCCTTAATAGGTATAGACTATAAGTATAGACCTATTCAAATTATTCATTTTATTTGGATGAGTTATAGTAGTTGTGTTTTTCAAGGAGTTGGTCCATTTTGTCTAAGTTTTCGGATTTACGTGTATAGGGTTGTTCACAATATTTCCTTATTATCCTTTTGATGCCTGCAGGGTCTGTAGTGATAACCCCTGTTTCATTCCTAATTGGTAATTTGTGACTTCTCTCTTTGTTTCTTTGTCAGTCTTGCTGGAAATTTCTCAATTTTATTGGTTTTTTAGAGGACCAACTCTTTGTTTCATTGATTTTCTCTATTATTTTTCTGTTTTCAATTTCACTGACTCATTCTGATCTTCATTATTTCCTTCATTCTGTTTGTTTTGCAATTAATTTGCTATTCTTTTTCTAGGTTTTTGAGAAGTGTTATGGGCTAATTATGTTTTCCCCCCACAAATTCATATGTTGAAGTCCTAAACCTGAGTACTTCAGAATGTGACTGTATTTGGAAATAGGGCCTTCAAAGAATTAAGGTAAAATGAGGTCATATGGATGGCACTTTAATTCAATATGACTGGTGGTTATGTAAGAAGAGAAGGTTAGGACACAGACACACACAGACAAAGGGACATAGTGAGAAAGCAATCATTTGCAAGCTAAGGAGAGAGGCCCCAGAAGCCACTTAGTCTGTGGTATTTGTTATGGCAGCCCTAATAAACTAATACAAGGGGGGAGCTCAGATAATCTATTTGAACTTTTTTCTATTACACATGCATTTGGTGCAATTTCTCGCTCATCACTACTGTAGCTGTGTCCCTCAAATTTTGATAGGTTATGTTTTTATTTTTGCTCACTTTAGTGTATTTTACTCATTTCCCTTGAGACTTCTTCCTTGACCTATGGATTAGTTAGAATGAAGTTGTTTTGCTTCCTAATGTTTCTAGATTTTTCTGTTGTCTGTTACTGATTTCTAGTTTCATTCCACTGTGGTCATAGAAAATACTGTAGGATTTCAATTCCTTTAAATTTATTGAGATTTGTTTTATTGTTTAGGATATGATGTATTTGGTATATGTTCCACAGGAACTTAAAAAAAGTGTGTGTTCTGCTGTTGTTAGTTAGAGTGTTCTATAAATGCCAATATGATCTTGTTGGCTGATGGTGGTGTTGAGTTTTGTATCCTTGCTAGTATTCTGTTTCTATATCCTTGCTAATCTTCTGTCTAGTAGTTCTATGACTTGTTGAAAGAGGAGTGTTGAAGTCTCCAACTATAATTGTGGATTTGTCTATTTCTCCTTTCAGTTCTATTAGATTTTGCTTCATGTATTTTGTAGCTCTGTTGTTTTGTGTGTATACATTTAGTGTTGCTATGCCTTCCTAATGGACTGACTCTATTATTATGTAATGTCTTTCTATGTCTTTGGTAATTTTCATTGCTCTGAAGAATACTTTAGTTGATATTAATATAGCCATTACTACTTCCTTTTGATCAAAGCTTATGTGGTATGTCTTTTTCTTTATTTTCATACTGCCTATATCATATTTGAAGTGAGCTCCTTGCAAATGACATATAGCTGGGTCATATTTTAAAGTCCACTCTGTAGGGGCGCCTGGGTGGCTCAGTGGGTTAAGCCTCTGCCTTCGGCTCAGGTCATGATCTCAGGGTCCTGTGATCGAGCCCCGCATCGGGCTCTCTGCTCAGCGGGGAGCCTGCTTCCTCCTCTCTCTCTCTCTGCCTGCCTCTCTGCCTACTTGTGATCTCTCTCTCTCTCCGTCAGGTGAATGAATAAAATCTTAAAGTCCACTCTGTCAATTTCTGTTGTTTGGGTCATATATCACTACTGTTTGCATTTAATGTAATTATTGACATGTTATGGCTTAAGTCTTCCATTATATTTTTTTGTTTTCTGCTTTAAATTTTTTGTTTTATTTTTCTTGAGTTTCTTAGATTATTTGGACATTTTTTAGAATTCATATTGATGTATGACTAGTGTTTTTGAGTATATCCCCTTATATAGATTTTTTAGTGGTTTCTTTTGGTATTACATTACATGTACATAACCTATCATCTTCTATTGGTATTACTGTTTTGCCAGTTTGAATGAAGCACAGAAATCTCACCTTTGTTTACTTCCCTTCTCTCAAATATAATATTGCCTGAAATATTTCCTACTCATACATTTAGAACTAGATCCAAATGTTATTTTTTTGTTTCAGTGATCAAACATCATTTAATAAACTCAGGAGAAGGAAACTCTATTGTGTTCACCAATATTTTTATTTACCACTTTCCTGATATTCCAAGGTTCCTTCTTTTATTGCTTATTTTCTGTTTAGAAAAATTCCTTTAGTCATTCTTCTAGGGTTGTTCTGCTGCTGATGAATTCTCTAGTTTTCCTTTATCAGAGATTGAGAACAAGAGTAAGAATGATTTTTCACTGGGTGATTGTGTGTTGGTAGTTCTTTTCTTTCAGCATCTGGAGAGTACTGTGCTCATTTATATGGTTCTGAGGAAGAATGCACTCTTGTTTGAAGAGGACATTTCTCTCTGTTTTCAAGATTTTTTTTCTTTGCATGTCTCAAAAATTTAATTATCATGTGTCTTGACATGGATTTCTCTGTTTTTATTCTGTTGGGTTACTCACCTTCTTAGGTCTGTGGGTTTATCCTTTTTGCCAAATTTGATAAGTTTTCAGCCCCTATTTTATTTTTGAGTACTTTTTCAGCCTACCCGCTTTCTCTTTTCCTTCTGGGACTTGAATGACATGAATGTAAGATCTTTTGTTATAGTCTTCCATGTCCCTGAGGCTCTGTTTTATTTTCTCTCTGTTGTTCAGGTTGGGTAACTTCAATTTTACCTTCTAGTTCACTGATTCTTTCCTCTGTCCTCTTCATTTTATTAAGGCTATCCACTTATTTCACTTATTGTATTTTTCTGTTCTAAAATTTCATTTTGGTCTTTATTACATCTTCTAGTTCTTTGTTGAGACTTTCTGTTTTTTCCACGTGTTTCAAGCATATTTGTAATTGCTTGTTGACTCATTTTTATGATGGCTGCTTTGAAATCTTTGCCAGATCATTCTAACATCTCTGTCATTTAGCTGTCAGCACCTGTTGAATGTCTGTTTTCATTTAGTTTGAGATTTCCCTGGTTCTTGGTATGACTAGTAATTCTCTGTAGAAACCTGGACATTTTCATATTATGTTGTGAAATTCTGGATCTTATTCAAAGATTCTGTTTTACTTGGGTCTTTCTGCCACTACTCTAGTAAGGAAATTGCGGGGGGAGGGGAGCACAGCTCCTCCTTACAACCTGGTAGAATTAGAAGCTCAGATTCCTCACTCAGCCTCTGTTGACACCTGAATCGAGAATCCTTGTGGGGACTGGGTGGAAGTGGGAGTTCTGGCTTCTGTGTAGTCCTCACTGACATAACTAATGGGGTTGGAAGACCTCAGCATCACACGTGGCCTTCTCTGATATTGGTAGAAGTCTAGGTCTTTGCTGGAGTGGGTGTGGTTGAGGTCACAGTTCTTTTCTGTGATGTCTGGTTGGAGGAGAGCAGGGATTGTCTAAAGTTTTCTCTCTTAGTGGGCTACTCCTTTCCTGTCCTTGGGCTAGACTAAGCACCTTTTGTGGGAGATTTCTTGGTCTGTGCTCTTTGGGCTTTCTAGGTTGCTGACTCTTTAGCTCCAAGTCTGGGATATACGAGGCAAAAGAAAATCCAGGGACACTACCACTATTGTTCCTTGGGTCCTCAGGTGCCTAGCCAGTTTGTCTTCCTCACTCCACTGTTTTGAGTCTTCTTATACTAGTTTTATATTTAATTTCCAAGGCTTTGATTTGTACTCACTGGGAGGAATAATGGCACACTTTCAGATTTTTGTCTGCTCAATTAGGACAGGCATATATACTCATAAAACACATGTGGCGTTGTTTTGAGGCAGTTTAAATATAAATGATATTGTTTTGTAACAATATCTGTCAATACATAATTCAAGAGTTATGTAGAAAGTTTTTAAAAATATTTTGAAGTTGGTAGATTTTGAAGCTTAATTCCCTCATTATTAAATTTCAACTTTTATTTCATTGCTACAAACAGTAGTCCTAGGAATATTGATTTTTGGAATTCAATGGAAATTTTTTGAGGATTAATATGTGGTACCTGTGGCTAAAGCAAATATAAATTCTCTGTTTTTGGTAAAAGTTTATCATATTTGTGGTTAAGTTTATAGTAATTCAAAATTTTTGCATTTTTTTTCTCTTTGGTGTCTCTTATATTCTGACTTCTGAAAAATGTCCTAAAATTTCCCACTGTGATTGTAAATTTCACAATTTCTCTGTGTCTTTCAGTTAAAGAAGCTGACTATGAAACTAAGTTATTATCTACATAAACATTTATGACTATCACTTTCCTGGTAAATTGTAATTTTCATGAATATGAATTATAACTCTTAGTCCCTTTTAATGCTTTTTACCTTGATTTTTATTTTGTCTGAAATTCATACATGAATGCCCAGATTTTTGGTAACATTTGTCTAGTGTATCTTTTCCTATTTCTATATTCTAAATCTTTCATGTAATAGATTTTGTGCCTGTGTCTTGTAAACAGTGTATAGATGGAATATGTTTTTGCCCAGTCTGAGTCCATTTTTCAATAGTAGAATTTGACCCACTTGGATTTATTGTGAAGTTTGATATGATTTGACTTACTCCTGCCATCTTATTTTAGGTTTTCTCTTTATTGTTATGCTTTCTTATTTCCTTTTCCCCATTCTTCTTCTTCTCCTTTTTTTTTTTAACAGTTTTTGTTCAAACTCACCAGAACCTAAAATCCACTGAGCTTACCAATTTTTTACTGTCCCTTCACTATTCATTTCCCTTTTATGCCCTTGCCCATGGCAAAGACCCATCCTGGTGAAACCTATCCTGTCTGCCTGTATCTGTGCCTACAACCTTAACAGACTGGAGAAAAACACATGACCATGCAGCTAATTTCACTTCAGATCCACAGTCATCAACTTCAAGGGGCTCACAGAGTTGCTTGGCAGTCACACTCTAGTCTCTCCTTCATTCCCTCCCTCATTCTCCCAGATAGCTATTTAATATCTTCTCTTCTCTACTTGAAGTGCCATGCTCTCAGCAGACACTATACATCTTGCTTTATATATACTTATATTTCACAGAGAAGGCAGAAGCAATATGTGATGTCCACTAGCTCCATTCACCTCTACCCACCTACTGGTGTCTGGTTCTAATATCCTCTGCATTTGCTTCAATGGATAAACTATCTTTGTTCCTAGTGAGACTCCTTGTTCCCTAGACCTCAACATTTTATGTCTACTTAGGATGTTACTCCAATTAATCTCTCCTACATCATCAATTTTTCCTTTTCCACTGGATACTTCCTATAAAATCATACAAATAGAAAATAATTTCTTTTACCCTAAAAAACAAACCCCATCTTGACCTCTTTTAGACTTCTAGCTATAATCCAACTTTTTTTTCCCCCAGTAGAGCAAGATTACTCAAAGTAATAACATTTGCTTTCTTCCCCACTGTCCTATTACAACTGTTCCAGTTAAGAGTATCAATGATCTCCATTTGTCCAGTTGGTCAAATCACACAGCTTGTATTAAATACCTATTTCTATGTAACAAATTACCCCCAAATTAAGCAGCTTAAAATAACAAACATTTACATGCTATAATTTCTGTTGGGGCAGGGGTGGCTTAATTGGGAAGTTCTGGCTCAAAGTCTCTCATGAAGATGCAGTTGAGCTGTTAGTTGGGGCTGCAGTCTCATCTGAAGGCTCAACTGGATAAGGATCCATTTCTGAGCTGACCCATGAGGCAGGTCTCAGCTCTTTGCTGGCTGCTGGCCAGAGATTTCAGTTTCTTACCACTTAGACCTCTCCATAAGTGCCCTGAGTGTTCTGATGTCAGAAGTGAGAATAGTCAAGACAGAAGCCACTGTCTTTTTATAATCTAACCTTGGAAGTGACATATCATAACTTCTGCTGTGTTCTATTCTCTAGAAATGAGTCACTAAGTCTAGCCTACACTCAAGGGGCAGGGATTGCACTGGACACAGGGATCACTGGGGGTGATCTCAGATCTGCCTACCATATGCTCCTTATCCAATCTGCCAGCAAACCCTGGCACCTCTGATTTCTCTTTCACCAAATGTCCTCTGCTACCCCCTCACCTACTCCACTTTAGCCACATTGGCCTCCATGCTGCAATAGTCAAAGCCTCACCACAGAGGTTTTGCCCTTTCAGTCTGGGATTCTCTTCCCTTTGAACCACATAATTTGCTGCCTCGGTTCCTTTGGTATCTACTCATATGGAAGCCTTTCCTGACTATTCTGTTTAAAACTGCAAACTGGACACCTGGGTGGCTCAGTTGGTTTTTAAGCATCCAACTCTTGATTTTGGCTCAGGTCATGATCTCAGGATCATGGGATCCGCACTCAGTGGGGGATCTGCTTGAGATCTCTCCCTCTCCCTCTGCCCCTCCCCCCACTTGTGTGTGCTCTCTCTTTCTCTAAAATAAATAAACAAAATCTAAAATAAAATAAAAATAAAACTGCAGACCACCTCTGGCACTTCCTCATCCCTTTTCCTGCTTTATTTCCATAGCATTTATCACTGGCTAATATGCTATGGATTGACTTGTTTATTTTGATTATTTTCATTTTTCTCACAAGGATGTTAGCTCCATGAGGGCAGGAAGTTTTTTCTGTTTGTTCTTTGTTGTGCTTCAATATGTAAAACAGTGCCCATGTTTGTTCTTTGTTGTGCTTCAATATGTAAAACAGTGCCCAGGACATAGTAAGACCTCAAAAACTATTCAAAGAAACAACTGAATTAAGTTATCTTTGTTTGAATGTTGAAAGCTACCCATTAAACTTTTATTTTTCTAGTAGTTATTCTTAAAATGTATACAAATATTTAAATTTATATTTTTCTATCAAATCTAAATTTAATCAACACTCTATTTCCTCTATCAAGAGAGAAGGATTCTGGTATGTTTCTACTCTCCTCTTCTCCCTCTTGCAACCTCCCATACTGCAACAATCTAGGATTTAAATTTCATTCATTCATTCATACTCCTTTCATGTACCCAGAATTAACTGAACATCTACTAAGTTTCATATTTTTTTTAGCAATTAAAAACAACTTAAATCTTGTTCTATATCATGTCAGGAGTATGTGTGACATGGGTATACCCATTTATCAAAATTACAAAGCTAATATTTGTATATCTCAATTGAGAAACTGAATATGCAAATAGACAATGACCAGACTGTATATAAAAACAGAACTCTGACCCACAACCTGCAGCAACCTGACCAGGAAACCAAGCCCTTATCTGCAATAATCAGTCCAGAAAGCCAACCTGCTATGAGTCAGACCTATATGAAGACAGATTGTTATCTCTAGTACCAATCTAGGAAGCGAAACAGTAACTTCAATAACAATTGACCCCAAATGGCAAGGCTTTGACTTATAACACATAGCTTCCCTAATTTTGGTTCCCACTTACAACCTAGGGACAACCAGAGGAAGCCAAATGTGCTCCCCTAACCAATCACATAGGACGCCTTGCTTACCGTTAGCTCACCTACAGCTTCCCTGGGCCAACAGCCTCCGAGCAGGGTATACATGAAGCCTTCTCTTTTTTCCACTGTGAAGTTTTCCCACTCATCTGCTTGCCTTTGAGTCACTGCTGACACACAAGTGACGATGGCTGACCCCCTTGCTGTAGCAAGTTCAGAATAAATAACTCGTTTTTCTTATCTGTGTGGTCTTCATTTATTTCTATAAAATATATGCACATTTTACCTATAAAAATAGTAATTGAATAGAGTGAGGGGTTGTTGGAGTTATAGATGGTGTAGGAATGACAAAAGGCTGATAACTGTTGAAACTGGGTGACGGTACATGGGAGTTCATTGTACTATTCTGCTTACATTGTATGTTTGAATTTTTTCCATAATAAACGCCTACAAATTACTTAAATGTCACCAGCACTGTTTCCCTTATTCTACATCTTTTCTTTGGACACATTTTTCATCTGGCTGAAATTCATTCACTTGTCCAATCAAAAGGGATATATTGAGTGTCTCTTGTGTGTTGATCTGCTCTAGGCACTGGGGATAGTAAACAAAACAGAGCAGAGCTGTTCTCACTCTGGGGAGCTGGTGAGTGAGGCTGGTAATTAAACTGATAAATATAAACTATATCAGGAGGTGATAAGAGCTGCTCTCATATCCCTATTAGTGCAGAATCAGGAGGATGGAGAGTGGTAACCCTGGGCTTCTCCACTGATAGGGGCTTGGGGATGGCTCTGGGTAAGATGACTTCAAGCAGGGATCGGGAGTGAGGAGCAGGTCATTCCGGGCCAGGCCCTGAGACCACACTCAGATAGCAAAGATCTCAGATGTCCCTGGTCCAGCCCTTGGCCTGTCTGTCTTCATTCACACCTGTAGGAGACAGTTCTGTGTGCTCAGACTCACCCCCACACTATAGTGTCCCCCTCGAGCCCTGCCTTGGGGTCTTCCTAAGGCAGACTCAGAGCATGGGGAGGCAAAGCTGTAGTGGCCTTTGTGTGGTAGGGCAGGAGCATGGATGATGCCCCAGCCCCATATCCTCCAAGGGGATGGTTCTGAGAGCTTCTCAGGGGGTCCATGGAGCCCCCAGCTACCATCGATGACATACATACCCCTTAATTAGCTTTTCTTCTCTAGTTCTGCCTCCTGGTATCACCTTCCAGATCAACTACATGCCCCAAGTCCTTGTCTCAGGCCCTGGTTTGAGGGTCTGAACCGACATGAAAGGTGGGCTCCACGAGCCTCAGGGAGGTCACTGTGCCTGGAGCACAGGGAGCAGGAAGATTTGGGAGACAGAGCTGATGAGGAGGCAGGGCTTAGGTTCTGTGGACATTGAAGGCCATGGCGAAGGTGATGGGTTTCCTTTAGAAGGAGGAGAGTGGGGAGCACAGAGGCTGGTGAGTCAGGAGTTCAAGAGCAGCTTCTGCTTTCTCCGGATCACGGAGTTAACAGTTGTCATCGGCCAGGGGCCAAGAGGACAGGACACCAGTTCAGAGAAGTTACAGTGGTCTAGTCAGGGAGCGGCATGGCTGGGGACCCTGGGTGGGTTTGGACGGTTTGCTGAGGGAGGGTGAAGGACAACAGCAGAGTCACAGTCACTGACCTCCCAGAGCTTTTGATTGAACACCTAGAAGGACGAGATTACCACCTACTGCAATGGGTAGAAGATCTGGGGGGACTGGTGTGAATGTCAGGGATACATCAGAAGCTGGTTCAACTTACCCTTGAGGCGCCTTCGAGAGAGTCAGAGTGATCTTTGTGGGCGGCATCGGCACACAGAGGCTGAAATCACAGCTCAGAGGACATCACTGAGGAAAGAGCATGAGAGAGAAGAGGATGGAGAACTGAGGATCCCGGGACATCCCGAAGTTCACCCATCAGGATGAGGGCGGAGCCAGTCAGGGGACCAGAGGTTGGAACTGGGGGACAGGTGAGGTGAGACTCCGGGGCCTTCTCCACGGGCTGGGATCCCCCGGTGGTCACCTGCTGCAGCTTCTCTGGTCATGGCCAGGGAAGGAAGCACTTCCAGGAGAGAGGGACTCACTGCATTGAGGGTGACCAGCCCCAGGGAGATCAAGGGGACCTGGATGTGAATGTGTCCCCTGGGCATGCAGGGACTCAGGGAGGAATGCCTGGCGCTCTCCTTGGCCTTTGCATCCCTGAAATGTCCCCACTTTTCCTTCCCATGTCATTAGCTCTTAGGGAAGGGGGACAAGGGACCTCTTCATGTTTTTGTCTTTGAGCAGATGTTACTTTTGTATAAGAAAACAACAACAATAACAGTGAATTTCATTTTATTTAAAGTAGAGTTAGGTCCCAAAGACATTCTGGGTCCCCCAGGCACAGCGGTAGACTTGAGAGTCTCTGAGCCCTACATGGGTCTAGGGGCTTCACATCCAGCTGAGGGGAGGTCCCCTGGGAACTGGTTAGGTGGGACACGACCTCAGGGTGGTCATCTCTGCCTCTGCCCATGAGGCCATCTCAGGGACCTCTGTGCACAGGGTTGGCGGGGGCAGAGGGGGCACTATCACCCACCATTCTGTACCTCCGCCATGACCATCCTAAGGGGGTAGATGCCTGGATCATCATCTCATGGCTCCAGGGTCAGCTCAGAAGGAGTGGGTGTTCAGAGTAAGGTGGCTTTATTCAGCACTCACTTCTCGCCTAGTCACACAGTCACCCTGTGCTGTCCACTGTTCTGGTTGCTGGGTATATGGCAGTTAACACGGATGAGGTGGTAGTGGGAGCGGGACAAGTGGGGTGGCAGTGACTTTAGATGTGATGGGTGGGGGGTGGGCCTGGGGCCAGGACCTGAGCTAGGGCAGCCCCCTCCGCATCTCAAGTGTGTCCCCACAGCTGAGACCTGGGAGTGGCCAGGCCCTGGAGACCCCGTGCAGAAGCACTGAGGTCCAGGTGAGGGACCTGAGGCCTGGAGAGCGAAGGGGCATCCCTAGGCCAGAGTGGGTGTCCTTCTCCAAGGCCCAGCTCTACTCTCTACTCCCTGTCCTTCCTTCACCAAACGACCACCCTGTCTGTCTCTAACCATCCATACTAAGGTCCTTGCCTTATGGACGCCTGTCACTGCCCAGGGAAGACAAGGACAGGTCACAGGCAAAGGCTCCTCAGCAGGACAAGGCCCCTGGATCCATTTAAAAACACAGTTTTAAATGTGTCCTAAGCAAAAAAACACAAAGCTCATGGATGTGGTGGCCCTGAGCAGCTTTCCCTGGGCCCCAGGAATGGGTGGTTTCTATGGTGACGGTTCTCTGAGGCCTCAGACCCCTGGGAGAGCCCAACTGGCCTGGAGGGTCCTTCTCACAGCACCTCCGTCAGCTGCCCTGTCAGGCCGCGGCCCAAAGCTGAGAGACTGCCTCGTTGTTTTGTTCGATTTGCGAGTCTTTTCAAACTTGGGCAGGAAGAATGAGTTACTTCTGTAATTTAAACACCAATACTTCATTTAAAATGCAAAGGCAAGTTTGTGGTTGACTTTAAACAACACTGGAAGCTGTTCTGGCTAAGCCTGGTTTGGGTAAAGTGTGTTTCTGGGGCCGCCTGCCCAACTCCGAGGGTCCCTCTGGCCAGCGCTCAGCCCACCGCGGGGGCCTCCGGATGTTCGGCCCAGCAGATAGTGGGCAGGGCTGTCGATTTATTTATCACAAGGGCCCCTGGTTTGGGCCTGTAATCTTGGCCTCCAGGTCTCCCCTTGGTCTTGCTCCCTCCCATTTTTCTTCTTCCAAAATGACCAAAAGACATACAACCTCCCATTTAGTGGGGGAAAAAAAATCATCTAAGTAGCCTTTTAATAAAAACAGAGGCTCCCGCTTAATCAAAAAAATCAATTAGTCAGTGGAGAATTTTATTAGTCAATCATGTAAGTAATTAAAAATATTGATTGATGGGGGCGCCGGTAGCTGAGAGTTGCTGCTTTGCCCCAGCGATGGGGGGCCCCCGGCTGGCATGGGGGTGATCGAGAGCAGCGGCTTTTAAATCATTCCCCAGTGTGCCTCTTCCAAGGTCACACGGGGACGCATTTGAAAAGGGACACGGTTGATCCTGCCGCCTCAGTTTCGTCCTGTGAAAAATCAGTCCTGACTGCACAGGGTTCTCCTGTGGGTTAGGTGAGACAGGATGAACGGTGAGTGACACTGCCTCCTGCTCTCGACAGGTGGGGCTGTATTTCTGAGGGTCAAAGAGCTCTAGACAACAAGCGGGGCCTTGTCCCAGGGCTTTGGGCTAGGAGGGACAGAAAGGTCGCTGGGGCCTTGTCTCCTGAGACAAGCCTCACAGGTCAGGGGCTCCCAGGTTCCTCTGGTGAGAGACGGAGTGGGTGACATTGGCATTAGCCTCCCACGCTGAGGCCCCCGCTCTGTGAGTTCAGGAAAAAAGGTCCAGCCCCAGAATGCTGTTGCTCTGTGATTTCTTACTACATACCCAATCACCCCACGGAGAAGTGGCTTAAATGACAATGTTGATTGAGTTTACAAAACAGCCAATTGGCCAGAGTGTGGTGGGGACAGTTCATCTCTGCCCTACTCAAGTCAGCTGGGGCAGCTGGAATAATCTGAAGATTTGGGGCTCCCAGGTCTGGCCATGGATGCTGTTGCTTGGGACCTGTGCTGGGGGTCCTGCCAGCCTGACCACTTCCGTGTGGCCCCTCAGGAGGTCTGGGGTTTCTCACAACATGGAAGCCATCAAGGGTGAAACTCCTGAGAGAGAGAGAACTAGGCGGAAAACGAATTGCCTTGTCTGACCTGGTCTCTGATTTCACTTGGTGTCACTTCTGGAGAATTCTGTTCATCCAGGTGGCCATCAGGGTCAACCCCACACCTCACCCTGTGTTCCATGGCAGAGGAAACAGACCCCCTGGTGGTAGGGCAGTGGCAGGTTCTGAGAGAGAATGTGGGACTGGAATTATCTTTGTGGCCATTTTTGGAAAATACCATCTGCCACAATGGACCCCCCTCTCAGAGTCCCACGGCTAGAGTCCTTGGTGGTGAGAAGAACATGCCTTGGCAGCCCCTTCCGGGGGACCCTGAGGAGGGGGACCAACCTCTGCTGATGGAATTCTCCACCCTGCACCTGGCGTCCACTCTCCTCACAGCACGTGGGGTGGAAACCATTCCCCAGCTCCACAGAGAAGGAAACAGGGCATCTGCGTGGCTCCCTGACTTACTGCTCAAGGTCCCCCTGCCAGGGCCAGAGGGGCAGAGCTGAGATTCAGGACTAGAGAGCCCTGCCCCTCTCCCTGTATGGCCACCCTGGAGGCCCAGCCTTGGCTGGGGAGCCCGCCGCTGCCTTTGGTCCTGGCTCCTTGTCCACCTACACAGCCTTGGTAGCCTTGCCTGTGGTGGGCTTGACCACTGTCCTCAGAGATGGGGAGGTGGGTGCCTGCAACGAGGCCCCAAGGCCACGTGGATGGCCTTCAGCACTGCTCTAGACATGGTCCACTATCCACCTAAGGCTTATTCTCAGGGCCTCACTCTCCTGAGCCAGTGCTGTCTTGGTGGCTGTCCTCGAAAGTGGCTCCTACCAGGCCACAATCCATGGAGGCTGTCTGAACCCACACAGGGCCCAGCACCCTGGAAACCTTTCCAGACTGCCATCAGCCTGCATACCCACCCTGCCTGTGGCTGCAGCTGGACCAGTGTGTCATGGAATGAACCTGCTGTTTGCAGCCAGATCTCAGGGACACCTTGAACCCTGAATGGGTTCGGCTGCCTGATTGCTGTTGGGGGCTGAGTTAGCAGCTGCCTCCATAGCTCCCAGCCGGGCGTAGGTCCAAGTTAGTCAGGCGCTGGCTTTAAGTTACCTCCTCCTTCTGGGTCTCCTTCTCCCCCTATTCAGTGGGCCCAGTGAGGATCGGAAGACTCCCCCTAACACAGAGCTCTGCATAATGGATAAGAAGGCAGATGTGGCTCTAGGAAGTAGAGTCCTGCACAGGAGAGGAGAGGAGAGTAAGGAAGGGACACCAGGCCTGCGAGGTGCCTGTCTGTGCTGCCCCTTTGCCCCCAAGGCCTCAGTCAGCCCTGCCTGAGGGTCTTCAAGAGGGACCCCCCCATCTGATGGGAGTCTGGCTCTTAATGGCTAGTCCCCCCAGGTCCGCCTGTCCCTTCCTCCCTAGGAGGAGCCCTCTCAGGGCTCAGTTGTCATGATCCTAAATGCTCACCCGAACAGGAAGGAATCCACATTTCCTGCTGGCACACAGTCTTCCAAAGCCACCTAGGAAAGCAGGCCCTGGAGGCGCCTGGATGAGAGCTGCTCATCCCCCATCAAACTTGGCTATTTGTTTAGACTAGCTGACATTTCCAGGGCTTTTATTAAAGAAAGTATCCTGGGGAGGAGGCAGGATGTTTGCACAGAGCTTATGCCCTCTGCCTCTGGCCCCCAGCGCCTCGGAGCTGCAGGGCCCGCACAGCAAGAGCAGGCAAGGCGGCAGGGAAACCAGCCTCTCCCCTCTCCTTCTTTCCTGAGAGGGAGGGGTGGCAACTCCCCACCCTCCAAGTTGGTCTCCCGTCTGGCTCCATCAGCTGCACTCTGTGTCAGTCTGTCCTGGTCATTAGTGAGCTGGGTCCTTTCCTCTCCTTTGTGTCTTTGTGTCTGCGTCTGCCAGGAGTGAGGAGGCTCCTGGTGGGCACCATTATTAACAAGCACAATTCCTGTTTAGGACCTATCTTGAAGACGACATCCTTCCCGAGGCATCCCCAACCAGGCCCACCTGAGGCCTGTAGAATATTCTTTCTCTCAGTCGTCACCCACATTTCTGAGGAGGTGACTTTGCTCTGAGTCTTGCCTTGTCCCAGCCCCGGACCATGGTGTTGCAGTCCTGCTGACTGGGGTGTGGGTCGGGGATCCGCCATTTACTGGCTGTGTGATGTCACAGGCCCTCGGCACTGCTGCAGACCTGGCTGCGGGGTGAGGCATAACGAGCACCCCTGCAGGAAGCCCTAGAGAGCTGACTGTAGGGGGCTGACCCTCCCCACTGCAGGTGTCCCGGTCTTCCCCACAGAGCCTGGGACACAGTCCACATACAAGGTCCTGGACTTGGGCCTGGCAAGCAGGGAGCACCCGCACAGCCCAGGAGACCGTTCCGACCTTCTCAGTCCTGGAGAAGCGGGAAGGAGGGCCCGTTCAGAACCGCCACCCAGCGATGCTGGGTACCGGAGAGCCAGACACTGTGGCTGATTTGGCCTTAATTAAATCACCCCGCAGGCCCTGACTCGCTGAGATAAATTGCTTTTATCCCACAGACCCGTTTCAGGCAGCATCCTTGCAAATCCGTGTAAACATCCCCACACCCTCCACTCCAGCTCCCGCCTGCAAATCACAGGGAGTGTTTCCCTTTTAATTGGGGCAAGGTTCCGGTTAAGACCAACTGCTGACACAATTAGTCATCATCATCCTCAGTCACCTCGGAAGGGCCATGCGTTTGCGGATCGGGAGAGCACAGTCACCTTCTTCCTGGGACTGAGCTGGGCCATGGGCCACCCGGTGGGCCCCTGCCAGGCCTGGCTGAGCAGGTGGGGGTGGGCTGTGGGACCCCAGCCCAGATCCCTCCCGCCAGGAACCACCTCTGACGGCACGCAAAGTTTTGTCATATGGAGTGCTAGCTCTGAGCTGCTGAGAGCCTGCCTGGGGGCCAGGCCTGATACCTGCAGTGTCCTCACAGGAAAGGTGGGGAAGGATGGGGATGGGGAGAGGAAGGGAACACAGGAGGAGAGAGAGGGAGGGACACAGGCCTGGATCAGTGAGTGGAGCGTTTCTTAGCTGACCAGGAGAATGAAGATCCCACAAACCCAGTGTCTACCCTGCCAGTCCCTTCCTGGGCTCTCTTTCCATACAGAAGCAGAACCACTGAAGTCTCTGGGGCAGGGAAAGAGGTCGGTGTAGGGGAGCAATAAGAGTCTCTCCAGATGCTAGAGTCCCCATCTGGGATCCGTTCAGACAGTGCCGCGTAGCACAGGGAGTTAAAAGTGTCTTGCCTGTGGCTCTCAGGCCCTTAGGTAAGGTCTGGGACCTGGCTATAGGAGGATGATCAAAGGCTGGGAGGGAGAACAGGAAGGCATGTGCCATGATGGAGGCTTCCAACACAACATGGTAGGTCCTGGGCCTGTGAGGAGAGAGGCATGGATGGTTCGGGGTACACTGAGGGGTAGAACCGGATCTGGAGCAGAGGGGAAAGACATATCTAAGTGCAGGTCAGAAAACTGCATATCCTGGGCTCCCAGAGGTCCTGTGGGTGAGGGACTGAGGCCCCATTTGGCTTCTGACCAAGGAATGGGACCCATGAGGTCCTGGCAAGGATCCTAGAATCTAGGAGATAAGGCCTGATTCGATAGAGCTTTTGTTTCTGGGCCCTGATTTCCCCTTCAGGGTGCACCAGAGGTGGGGCCAACCTGTCTCCTGGGACAGTGCCAGGATCCTCACAGACACCCAGATTGGCAAGTCACTGCATAGCTAGGAGTAGGGTAGGTCAGAGGGAGAAAGGAGGGTCAGGGTCCTGAGAGCTGCTTCATGGAGATCACATCTCTGTCCTGAAAGGGGCCTCCATGCCCTGGGGCCAGGGGGAGCGGTGGGGGGCCAGCAGGAGTTGTCCCATTTCTGCCTCTGTCCTGGCTCTAGGGAAGCCCAGAGTGAGGGGTTGCTGGATGTCACCCCTCCATGCACTCGGGCAGATGACTGCAGGGGCAGGACCTTGGGCCCTCAATCCTTCAGTGGCTGAGGTTGGTCAGACAAGTGGATGTGGGCTGCTCAGGAGACTAGGAGTCGATGTTGTTGGTGTCATAGCTGGGGCAGGTGCGCAACCAGGGGGAAGAAGGCAGAGCCCCCTCCTTATCTTTTGAGAATACCTCAGGTGGCATGACCTCCAGGTCTGACCTGCGCTGGGTTCAGGAATGCTCCTGTAGGGATTCCTGCTGGGAGCCCAGCTCGATGTGAGCCTCCCAGGCATGGTGGCAGGTGGCAGGTAGACATCCAGCTCTGCCCCTCCCGGGGTTCTGTGGGGATCGCCAAGCCTGCGTTATCCCTGTCTACTTTGACCTTGGGGAAGTTGCCCTTGGGGCCTCAGGGCTGAGAGGTGAACATGTGTGTGGGGGGTGCTTATCCAGAGATGAAAGGTCACTTGGTTGGAGACTCCTAAGGGTTAGGCCTCTTCCATATCCACTGATACACTCTTCTAGGGCTGCCTCCCGACCTGTCTCCCAGATCTCTGACTTAGAGGAGGAGAGAGAAGAAGCCCTGAAGCTGGTGACATACTCAGGGACCACCGAGAGGGAGGGGGGAGAGGGGAGACACTTCAGGTCAGGTGAGGGAGGCTCCAGGAGTGGGAGTCAACTCTGGTAGATAAAGGGGGAGCCCTGGGTTGGCCGCTGTCGTCCTAGGATAGCCCTTGCCCTACCTCGAACTCACTGTGTTCTGGTCTACTCCCTTCCCCTCCCTCCCTGGACACTGTGGCAGGGGAATTCCAAACCAACAGGGCTGGCCCACACCAGCATTTCCAAAGTGTGTCCCGTGGAGCCTAGTGGTTCCTCCGGAGGTGCTTTGGGGCTACAGAGGGATGGGTTATAGCAGAAGGGAGGTTGGGGGCCAATTCTGCCTCTCATCTCACTGCAGGAGACTGAAAACCATAGAAGCCTTTTCCACGCAACTTTTGTGATTGTTTGATTCTGATTCCTTCCCTGAACCTCTCCTTTCTCTTTCCATCGTAATTCCCTGCCTTAAGCGGCTCCCTTCTTGCTCTCGCCAGGACTGCACTCCCCACTTCTGCCTCCCTGCCAGCAGGGGGGCAGCAGGAAGCCTACCCCGTTAGGCCCCTCCCTTCTCTCCACCCTCATCCGGTCATCACCATTTCAGTGCTGGACCAGAAGCCTCTCTCCCTTGAGGGCCCCCCCCAACCTGCACCTTCAGATCCTGCCACTCCTTCATGCCCAGCCCCCCAGTGGCTTCCTGCTGCTAGAGAATGCCAGTTCCTTCCCATGGCCCCCAGGGCTCTTTGTGGCCTCCAGGCCCCCCAGCTCCTTCCTTGGGACCACACTGCTGGCTCACCCTTCTAGCCCTTTGCTGCCTGGGGCCCCTGCACTTTTCTTTCTGCCGGGTCCCCTTTCTTCTCCTTCGACTTCTCTTCTGCTCAGCTCAGTGTCTTTCTCCAGAGCGGAACTCCCTGAGCACTCCCGCCATCCTCGCCCTACCTGTCCCCTTCGCCTGGTCTGCTTGTCACAGTCAGCTAGCAATCTTCCCTATTGACTTGGTCGCTGCTACCTCTCTCCTAAGAGAGGCAGAGACTCACCTGTTTGGCCCATGCACTCCAGTGGTCCTTGCTTGGCAGACCGTGTCCCCCGCCTCAGCAGGGCAGAGGCCAGATTTCCTGTTGTCATGGACACCGGTCCCTTCGCCTCCCTGCTGGGCACTGTGTGATGCCTTCACACGCAGAGGCTCAGTTCGCTAAGACTCATGGTGACCTAGTGGAGCATTCAGAAAACACTGCACCTCGTGCAGCAGGCTGGCTGGCGCTTGAAAGCGGAGAAGCCTGAAGGCCTGAGTTCCGACTGTTTGCAGACCCCTGGCCACGGCGGGTGGGGGGAGGCGCCCCGGACTAGCTGCACGTGGGCCGCCGTCTGGCTGCCCTCCAGCTGTGGTGGACATCTGCTGCAGGTGGGCCTGGCCAGCGCCTCTGCCACATGTGTTCTGTCTCGAACCATCGGCTGGGGACATCTCCGATGATATGAGACTCACACTGCGATTTCCTGTGATGTAATTAGCTCCCGGGAGCCTGGGGAACGCGGGGCGTGGGCGGGCGGGGGGGGCGGGGCTGCAGGTGTGTGTGCCTCCGCTTGCCCCTGCAGGTCTGCTGGCCCGCAGCTCCGCTGGGAAAGAGGGGTCTGGGGCAGAGATGTCCCACAGTTGGCTCTGCTGTTTAAAGAGACAGCATCCTGGACAGCCTGAGTCCTGGGGAAACTCCGAGGCCCCACTTCCTGGTGCGTGACTCTCATAAGTGGCTCAACCTCTCTAGGGTCTTAGTACCCTCACCTGTAAAACAAGGATAACAATTCCACCTCGTTCTGGCTCACTGTGAGGATTTCACTGCTTGACAAGGGCTGAGGGCCTCATCCACCCAGAGAAAGTGCTGGAAAGGGTTCCTGCTGAGCAGCGAGTGGCTTGTGGTGAGTGGACTTGGTTGGAGGGGTTCAAGGGGGACCTTAGAATCCGGCCTCTTAGCGGAGGGACCTCAGGCAAGCTGGTAACCTGGCAGGCGATCTTCTCTTTCCCACCTACCTTGGGAAGAGCTGTGAAGGTCCCGTGATGTGATGTGGGTCTGAGAAGCCCTCCTGGGTCCCAGGAGTTGGAGAAACAGGTGTTGTCATGGCTAAAACCTGAGCTCTGTTCTGGCCTCAGCGGCTGGCCGTGAGTATATCTGAGGGATCTGCCTTTTTTCCTGGAGCCTCCTGAGATTTTCCAGCCTGGGAAGATGCAGTGTAGCAGCCCTCAGGAATCCTGCAGGTTCTCTGGGAGCTGAAGAGAAGAAGGAATCTTTGAAACCTGCCCTCCCCTGCAGGGAGAGCACGTACCACCCTCGCATCCAGGCGAGTTCAGGTGAGGGGTGGAGGGAGTCCATAGGAGGTATCACATACCAACCCCTCAATGTCTTCTGCACAGACCCCAGTTTGCCTGCTGCCACGTCCTCTAGGCAGGCAGCCCAAGGGAGCTCAGGGCCCATGGTGCTCTCCAGGTGCTCCCGATTCCCCATCACCAGCGGGGTTTGGCACGTGGGAAGGATTAAAAACAAGAGCAGTGGCAGGGAAGGCTCTCGAGCTACCTGGAGTGGGGACCCTTGGGTCAGAGCAGCCCCCCCTCACCCCGCACCCGCCAGGACCCGGCTGTCTCACAGGAGCACCATCTGTCCTGCTTGCTCCTGGGGCCAGTGGGGTCCAAGCGGCAGTGTTATGTGAAAGGATCGAAGTCATAAAAACAATAAAAACCAGCCAGTTCGTGTTATTATTTTGCCCTCCGTGTCCTTGTTCTTACTCTGCCGGCTCTGGGCTCAGCTGAATGCCTTCTGTGTAATGAGATGTTGGCAGTTTATTCCGTATGTGCGGCTGACCAGAAACCGAGCCTGGGGCTCCACAATTCTCACCTGGCCTGTGGCCCCCCAGCCCCTGCCCGTGGGGCTGTGGATAAGCCTCATCCTCTTTTCCTTACTTTCCCCTCCTACGAAACGAGGAGCTGGCATGGGGCTGCTTCAGAGCTCTCTTCTGTTCTCAACTGGGCGGTGCTTTTTCCTTTTTCCTTGGGGTCTTCCCCAGCTGGCTTTCCCTGAGGCATGGCATGGATTGTTCTAGCTCTCGCTACTCATGTCCTCTCAGGGGATGGGAGCTGGAGAATGCTGTAACCTGAATCCTTGTGCTTCCCCGTGACCTGGCCGCATCCCCCAGGGCCTGAGAGCCCAGCTACCAACCTGAGTGTTACCTGGATATGCCGTCTTCTTGGTGCGATTCCTTGAGACAGGGCACCAACCTCTGACACCCACCCCACCCAACACCCCTGCACGCTGTATGAACACCCAGTGTTCCCCACCACAGCTCGGAGCCCCAGAGCCCCTGCACAGAGAGGCTGTGCCAACACAGGCAGGACATGGACACTGAAGAGGCCACCCCAGCTCCTCCAGAAGTGGGGTCAGTGTCCCGTCATGCCCCAAAAAGCTCCCACCCCGTGGCCAGCCCACTGCCCAGACCCCTTCCACTGGAATCCTTGGTCATCCCATTCTCTCAACATTGCATCGGTCCAGGCTTTGTGCCTTGTCTTTGCTCTGCCCTCTGCTTGTCCCTTCTGTGCCCCCAGATGTCCCTCCTCTGAAGACCTGTGACTGCCTGTAAGGAAGAGACCAGCTCCCTGCCTCTCTGTGTCTCCCAGCTGTTCTCCAGGGAGGGGTTGCAGGTCGCCTTTCCCATCTCCAGGCACATGTTGGCAGGTGAATGAATGAATGCCCAGACCCCAGGTGTCTGTCCTCTCCAAAACCCAGCTGGGCTGGGCTGGTGGGCCACAGACCTGGTGACAGACCTGGCAGGCTAAGTCCCTGTTCTCTGCCTGAGGGATCCTGTGGACAGATGAGCTCCAGAGCCCAGGGGTAGGACCCGTGTGGCACTTTCCGCTCTTGGACAGGCCCAGGGCCCTGAGCTCCCAACCCAACCTGCTCTGGAGCTTGGCTGACTGCAGGTTACTGTTGATGCGAGGCAAAAGAGCCATCATTCTGTGCCCAGTATTGGATGGGCCAGGACTATCTCCTCTGAGAGACTGGGGTGGGGCGGCGAGTGGCCTCCAACAGGGAAGATGGAGCTTGGAGACAGGGGAGTGATGGGTGTGGAGAAAATGTCCAAGCCAGCCCAGACCACCCTCCAGTGTGTCCCATGGAAAACAAAGGGAGTGTGACACCACACCTATTAATACCCTATAAAGCCAGCAGTCCTGGAGATGCCCTTGGGCAGCACTGGGCAGAGGGTGTTAAGGGTGTTATGAGTGTTGGGGAGTCTAAGCCCTGCTTGAAGAGAGCACAGGTGACCAGTGTGGCCCATTGTGACTCTCCTGATGCCACACTGCAGCCTCTGGGACCACCAAGAAACCCTTACTGGAACCTCATTCCCTTTGCTGCTTTCTGTTATCCCTAACACAGCTTCCAAGATTAATAATACTCTCATATTGGCAAACAATTATCACAGAGCCAGTCCATCATGAATACTTGAACCTGATGGACAGCAAAAAATGGAGAACTCCAGGCCACTGACCATGCTCTGTTCTGGACACAGGTGCGAAAACCTCAAGGGAATCATCAGCAAATAGAATCAACTGCACATTAGGAGACTAATACTCCATAACGGGGAGGATGTCCCCCTGGCTAGGAAGGGTATACGCTCTTAGGAAAGATATTAACAGAATCCGCTCATTAATGGGTCAGACAGTGGACAGTGATGGGCATGAAGGCGTTTTGGGGTCTGGCAGTGCTCTTGACCCAGGGGTGACATGGATGCGTACAGTTGAGAGAATTCATACAGCCGTGTGGTTAGGAGCTATGCAGTTGCTGCAGTGTTCAAAAACAACGTAAAAAGAAAAGCAACAAACAGGGAGAAAATGTTTGCTATACCTATACCACATTGAGGATCAGCAACAAAAAAATCAGTAAGAAAAAGAGTGCCCTTCTTAGGATGAGCGCTGGGTGTTGGATGTGGTATGAATCGCTGAGCTCTACTCCTGAAGCCAATATTGCCTTGTATGTCAACTAACTAGAATTTAAACAAAAATATGAAAAGAAAAAAAACCAATAAGAAAAAATACAAATAACCTATAGGGAAAGTGGGCAAAATAAAAATGAATAATTCACCGAAGAGGGGACATGAATGGCCAATGAAAATTTGGAATCAGATGTTCAACATCACTAATTGTCAAGAAATACAAATTAGTAAAATGAAATATCATTTTTATCCATCAGTTTGAAAAAAAAAATTATGTCTCAGAATCCCAAGTGTGGATAAAATATTGAACGGTGGGAAATTTCACGCCCATGGGCAGGGGTGTAAATTAATCCAACCACTTGGAGGGGCGGAGAGTGTGAACTTGAGACAATGCAATTCAGAAGACGCTGAGATGCCATTCTGGGTACACAGCCTTGGGTACCACTGGGAGCCTGAATAAAGATGTTCATTATGATATCATTTGTTATGGCACAAGACTGGGAATAACTTAAGTCACAAATATCTCATCATAAACAAATGGTGAGATATTTGTGAGATAGAGTCTTCATGGACAAGTTCAAGTGGATGAATTAGATCTATATGTAGCAACGTGGATAAGCTCAAAAATAGATTACATTTGCCACACATGTGCACGTGTAGGTGTTCCTGCATGTTCGTCTGTGCATGCGGGTGTGTGTGTGTGTGTGTGTGTGCATGTGTGAGTTTCGAGGTCTCAAAAATATGAAGACATGGACAGCAAAGAGACCCGCCAAGGCTGTGCCAACATTTGCCGGGTGGGGAGGGCGAGTCCCTTGAGTCAGGAGGGAAGGTCATCTGCAATGTCCTATTGTTTTTACATGAATTGAAAACTTCTGGTGTAAATGTGACACCAGATGTCAACATTCGTAAATTCTGACATTGGTGTCTCTTGCTCTGTATTTTTCTATAGTCTTAAATCTTGAAGCAGGAAAATGAAAAAAAAAATCCACAAAGAAAACCAAGAGACTTAATTGGGGAAAAACTCTTCAAAAAAGGCATGCGGAGAGCACCTGAGTGGCTCAGTGGGTTAAAGCCTCTGCCTTCGGCTCGTGTCATGGTCCCAGGGTCCTGGGATCGAGCCCCGCATTGGGTTCTCTGCTCTGCAGGGAGCCTGCTTCCCCTGCTCTCTCTCTGCCTGCCTCTCTGCCTACTTGTTATCTCTGTCTGTCAAATAAAGAAATAAAAAATCTTAAAAAAAAAAAAAGCATGTGGAGCTGGAGAAGATAGCAGCTAAGTCCCTGGAAAGGGGCCTAGTCTCAGGGGTTCACACTTGCCAACCTGCTCAGATGGGAACTGGCCTGGAGCCCACAAAGGCTCCCCACTGCCCTCGGAGGACAGTGCCCACGGGGACCTTGGATCAGGCTGTGCGGGCCCTTGCTTCGGGTCTGGCTCTGGCCTGGGGCAGCCCCTCTGGTCTCCAGCTCACCCGCATCCAGGTAGCTGCTCGGGGATGTGGTGACTCCAGCCCCAGCCAGAGGTCAGCCCTGTCTGCTCCCACCTACACTTGACTCTAGACCCCAGGCCACCTCAGAGCGGCACGAAGCCCTCTACACACCCTCCTGTTCTGGGCTGGATAAGGAACTGGGTTTACACCAGAGCTATAAAAATATCAGTGCACACTTACCACATGCTTAGAATTCACCAGGCAGGCCCTGGCTGCTCTCTGTCGTCATTGGCTTTAGCCCGCGCGGCTACCCTCCGTGGGAGCAAACGCTGGGAGACCAGGATGCCTCACAAGGGAAGTCCATGTTCCTTTCAGCCCAGTCAAGACACAGGAGCAAAGAAAGAACCCAGAATAGATGGGAGGTGGGGAAAAGGCTGGGAGTACTATTATTTTGACCTCCTTTTGATTTTGTCCCTGTTGCACAGAAGGTGGGATGAGCTCATATCTGAATGGTTTTAAGAACAAGTGAGAACTGTCAGTTGGGTCCCTAGTGGGCCCCCTACTCCCAGGGTTGGGAGGCTCCCTTCTTCCTCCCTTGTGCTTTGAGAACAAGGGGCTATGGAGGGAAAGAGTTGTCCTAGGGTCTGGAAAGGCAGATTCTAGGCCAGGGGTGTTAGGAGAACACTGGATGAGTAATTCGAGCACTGAGAGTGTTCTGGGACATCGCCTGCTGGTCCCCTTGCCAGCTCCAGTCTCTCTCTCTCTCTTTGTTTTAAAGATTTTATTTATTTGAGAGAGAAGGAGAGAGCACAGGCAGTGGGGGGTGGGGGGCTGAGACAGAGCGAGAGGGAGAAGCAGACTCTCTGCTGAGCAGGGAGCCCGATGTGGGGCTTGATCCCAGGATCCTGGGATCATGAACTGAGCCAAAGACAGATACTTAACCAGCTGAGCCACCCAGGTGCCTCTCCAGGTTCTCGTCATATCCCGTGGCACGGCTCCCCAGAGGATCCCCCAGTTGGCTTGCTCAGGTCCCGGGGGCCGGGGCTAGGGGTGTGCCATTACAACAGTGGGCAAGAGCTTCTCTCTTGGCTTCTAACGAGCACTCCATATGAACAGAAGTAAGCTCCAGGGACCCAGCACCATGCCGTGTTCTCCATAGCCCTTGACATTCTCTGGATTCAAAGAATTCTGTGCTTGGGTCTGATTTTTCCTCCTCGAGCCCGTCTATGTTTGCATGTCAGAGTGCAGTGATGACGGAGCTGGGTTGTCTCTCTGGGGCCTGCAGCCCCACCCCTACCCCAAGCAGCCAGGCATGGTGTCTGCTCACAGTGGACCCCAGGGATGGATGCTCCAAGTCACCGAGCCTGCTGGGGACAGCCTGAAAGGACAGTAATACAATCACCACCACAAGACTGTGTGCAGAGAGCTTTTGTCACAGTATCATGTTCATGGCTTGTGACCCCAGCAAGCAGCTGGATGGGGAGCCCTGGTCATAGCTGAGGCCCTTCTGGGGCTGGCTCCATCCATCTTCCCAGCACTGGCTCCCCCCAGCCTCTCAAACATTTCTTGGACCACCCGTGTTCATTCCCACCTTCACACCTGTGCTTGTAGAGGTCACCCTTCCCAGCATGCCTGTCTCTGAGCCAGAGGGTCCTTCTCAAAGGCTGCAGTCCCCAGGATGTCTGCTCGTCTGATTGCCCTTGCAAGAAGCGGGCTCTCTGATCTCAGGCGGGATCTCGTCTACATGCCCGGTGTCTCAAAACAAAGTTGTGAGAAGTAAATCTGGTAAATGCAAATTAGTGTGCTTGAGTTGAAATAATAGATTAGAAATAGTCATAATCAGCTTTGGAAAAACAAGGTCGCACTAAAAGAAACAGTATACAGTTGGGAAAACCAGGGTGGCTGGACCGCAGCAAGTCTTCTCTCAGTAGATGCCGATCCCTTACAAGCTCCAGGTGGAGAGCCACAGTCTTGTCTTGAACAGGCTTGGAAGAAAACCAGCGCCCATCTGGGTTATGATCAGGAAAGGCCTGGGCAGAGCAAGGTGGCCTCGGAGTCCCCAGGGTCAGCAGGGGCTGGGTACAACCTATAGGGCTTGACACATGAACTGGGCAGTGTCACTGTGCTGGGCCCTGCCCCAAACAGTTACCTCCCGTGTACTTTCCTCTGCCAAGGGCAGGCAGTGTGCAAAGGAAGCCTCCTCTTGGTGCCAAGCGTAGGGGGTCCGGGCTTCATGTTGCTGTTGGCCAGGCTGGACCCTGTGCTTGGGGCTACTGAGTGCATGGCTCTGGGGCCCTGTCCCTCGTTCAGCCCCTGCACAAGCAGGAGAACACAGCCAGTGGGAGAAGTCTGCTGCACCTGCCGGAGGAAGGTGTGGTGCTCACAGGACCTGGGAACCTCAAGAGAAACCCTTCTACTGGTGCAGGAGTTGAGTCCTGGCCTCAAGTGGCACAAAGAGAAAGCAGGGCAGACGCACAGAGTGGTCTGTGGACAGCATGCCCATTCTGGGATCTGTGCTCTCAGAAGGGAGCAAAGGGATAATGATGGTAGCAGTAGCCAAGTTTTACTGAGCACCTAATACATGCCCGGGATGCTAGGAAAGACTTTTCGAGCATGGTCCTATTTGACTTTCCCATAATAGGTAGTGTTATTCTTTCCATTTTCTAGATGGGGACACTTGAGGCCCAAGATCACATGGAGCTGAGGACTACAGAATCACTGGGTTCAGCTGCCTTCCCAAGGATGGAGGCTCCTGCTATGAGCCAGCAGCTTCACGTGCCTCCTGCTGAGTCAGGCTACCTGCCCTAGTCTCATTCCTTCAGTTCTGGGAAATGTCTCTGGCCCTGAACGAGGTTGGCCTGGATGAGAATACCCAGGGCAGGGATGACTGGGATCTGACCCAGAGGGAGGCCACCCGGAGAAACCCCCTCACAGACCCAGTAGGCCTTATGATTTCAAGGGATCAAGGAGGGCAGGGGTACCCCTCCTTCTCCAGAAAAATCTGCAAACAAAGCACAGAGTATCTCCCATAAGGACTGTAATTCAGGCACAAGAGGGGAATTACCTGCTGGACGGGGTAACATGTGCGAGAAGGTGGCAGACCCAGGGCCTGGTGTGCAGACCTCTAGACCCCACCCTGGGCCAATGTGTGTGTGTGTGTGTGTGTGTGTGTGCGCGTGCATGTGTGCATGTGTGTGTGTGTGTGTACACACACATGCATGGGAAGCGTGGGGATGAGAACTGAGAAAGGATGGCAGGGCCATGCTACTCTTCTTTCTCTGGAAAGTCCCTTAATGAAGATACATGATAAGTAAATGAAATGCCTGGTCTGGAGTTAGGAACTATACTAAGAAAAACAAGTCTATGAAGGATAATATTGGGAAACCTTGAATATGGACTGAATATTAGAAAACATGGTTGCCTCACTGTTAAATTTCCCGCCTTCGATAACTGCGTGGGTTCCTGCAGGAGAAGGTCTGTATCTTGCTAACAATCGTTGAATTTAAGGGTAGATGGTAGATTTAAGGGTAGATGTACTCTTCTTGCAACTTCTCTGTAGAAGTAGAATTGTAGAATTTCAAAATAAAAAGTTAAAAAAGGAAAGTGCCCTTTGCCGTCAGTACAATGCTATTTGTGTGATTATGAGAAGCAGGGAAAGGGAAAAAATGGTGGTTGGAGTGCTGATGGCCAAAGGCCTGGGGATCCCCTAGGGAGCCAGGAAGGGCTGCGCCCCGTGACCTGGGCACCCAGCTGGCCTTCCCAGGCTGTGAAGGTCTGTTCAGAGAGGCGTGAGGCCTCAGAGGCTCTGAAGTGTAAAGTGGAAGGTGGAGGTCAATTGAAAATCAATAGTGCCGGACAAGCAGGTCAGCTCCAAGTCAGGGACAGGCTGCTCCTCCCCACGGCAGCAGTCCCAGGGCGGTGGGGGAGGGCTAGGAGAGAGTCCCATGGGCTCAAGGGCCTGCCCAGCCCTTCTCAGTCCCAGGCCCCCGGGGGGCCTGGATCCCACAGCAGCTGTCACGTGCTTAGGATCTACCCCCGGCACCCAGGCTGCTGCAGACAAGTCTTACCTGTTTGGCCTCAGTTTGTATATCAGCAGGATGGGTCACTCCTGCAGACCCCATTCATCCCGGTGGGAACGAGGCTCAAGGCCCTGGGGACTGTTATCTCCGGGCCCTGGAGGCACCTGCCCCATCTTAGGTGCTCAGCCAATACTAAGCGAACGGTTGATTTGTTCATTTAGCAACTAGTTATCCAGTGGCTGGCTGGACCGACACACCTAGCAGCAGCTGGGGTGGCAGGAGGAGCCCAGGAGAGAAGAGGCTCTGGGACACTGGGTGGGGCCCTGCCCTGTGAGGTTCCCACAGTGTGGAATCAGGGTAAGCCAAGGGGGAAAGCAAGTGGGGAGCAGGCCTGGCTCATGGGCTGGTGGCCACACAGCGGCACGCGGGCCCGGGCTCAGAAGGGCCTGGGCTTGTTTCGGCACTTGGCTGTAGCAATCCCGAAATCTTACTAATTTTATCGTTGAACTTCTGTTCTCTAAGTGCCATCCTGGGAACGGGGGCACGTGTGATCGGGGGAGATAGGCAAATATGTGCACAGACCTGTTTGCATATGCCTTCAGGAAACCTCCAGAGCACAGGGCGCTGGGAGACGGTGTGGGTCCGGGATTCGGCGAGGACAAGGAGAGCTTGTCACATGGACAACGGAGTAAGGCGGGGTGGGGGGGCAGCTCCAGAGGCCCCGCTTTCTGTAAGAGCCCAAGTCACTGGGCAGTGATGGCAGGAGAAGAAGAGAGTGATCTTCCTTCCTTTGTCCCTTCCTTCCTTTGGCCAGTAAGTTGAGGTGGAGAGCGTTGGGAGGACGGATGTGCCCTGGGGTCGGGAAGTGGGATTGGAACAGGTGAATTAGTTTTGTGAAGTATTCACACTGTTAAATGCACGTGCGAGTTACAGATATGAGATAAATGCTTTTACATTTGCATTTAAAACTGGCCTTAAACAATAGAACGATGAAGGGTAAAATTCACACTAACAGTTAAACATTTTAATTTCTTTTTACTTAGAATGACATTAAATATCAAATGAAAACAGAGAACAAAAGGAAGACAAAGAGAGGAGGAAGCTTTATATTTTGGTACCTTGAACAGCATGTTTCCCATGCCTGGTTCTGCACTGGGCCCTGTGGGGAGGCAGGTGAAAGGGCAGGTGAGGGTTGTGGGGGAGAAGGGAGGGGTCAGGGAGGAGGCTGTGAGAAGAGCCTGGGTGGTGTGGGGAGATGGTGGCCGTCTGACATGTAGTGGTCACTGTAGGGAGGTGGGGCAGCGTGACAGTGGGCCACTCACGTGTGCTATTTAGTACCCTCTTGGGGACAGTCTGGGGTGGGGGGTTCAGGGCAGAAAGGGAGCAGCCCCTTGGCTGATGTCAGCCAGACAATTTTATGCACTGGGCCTTCGTGTAAGTTTCACTTGAACAAGCTCTGCGGCCAAGAAGTGTTTGGAGACCCGTGAAGCAGGCAGTCCCCGGGCTGAGTTCAGGGCTGACCTTATGCCTGGCCGGGCTTGCATCCCAGGGCCCGCTAGAGGTGGAGGATACTCCTCCTCACCTGGGTCTGTGGGAGCTGTGGTTATGGAAAGGGACAGATTTCACAGACTCACTCATCATAACCCACCCCCAGAGATGATCTTGGCCCTGAGTGAGGTCTGTCGGCAGGGAAGGTCCAGCGTCTCTCCTGCTCATCAGCCCTGCTCTGCACCCCCATTTGGAAGATGATGGCCTGTCTGGTGTCTGGGGAGCGCCGGCTTCCACTTGAAAGCAGGGATGATGAAAGCCTGGGCCGGTGGTGATGGAAGCGGCTCCATTAGCCTGGGCCAAGTGGCACACAGCGGCTTCCCCTGCGCCTTTGCTCCGGGTCCTCAGCAGGGGTGCCAGGCAGGCTGGGGTGGGGGGAGGCACCAATCTCTCTCTCTCTCTCTCTCTCTCTCTCTCTCTCTCTCACACACACACACACACACACACAGAGGACCTTCTGTGAGAAGAGCGGCAGCTCTGGGAGGCCGGCGAGGTAGGGCTGGGCGGGGTGGCTAGAGAAGTGAGAAGGAAGAGAAATCAGGCTTCCTTCGAGAGGCTGCCCGGCCGGGGCCTCTCCGTGGGCTGCCTCAGTCAGCTAATCCTCACTCGGCTTCTCCTGACTGTGATTAGAGCCACTGCTGTCTCCAGAGCATTGACGCTGTGTCAGAGACCTTCAGCGTTTCGTCTCCGATCTTCCCGTGAGTTTAACTGACTGAGGGACAGTGGGCACAGCTGTCACACCCTCGGGCTCCTGAGCCAGACTGCCTGCTGTTCCTGAGTGCTCTCCAGGATCCCAAGCTTTCCTCCCCTCCTGCCTCACTTCTGCCTCACGCACCGCGCTTCTGGGAAACACTTCCCATATAGACACCGTGGAATAAATCCTTGTTTCAGGGTCTGCCCTTTGGGAGACTGGAACTCAGAGACTCCCTTCTGATACACACAGAGAAGGTCCCCTCCTGAGTCCTCCGCAGAGCCGGGCCGGACCCTGGACCCCAGGCCCAGGCCCACCCTCAGGGGGCAGAGAAGCCCAGTGCACCACCAACAGATGCCAGGACCATTCATTCGTTAGGGGGAAATGGGGGATTTCTGAGAAATATGGATACTCAGAGGCCTTTGGAAGTGAATCCCTGGAGTCCAGGAGGTCTGTGGAGTGACAAGCCCGTAGATTGCCGGTATTGGAGCTGGAGGGCGGGCAATCTGGGTGTCGGGGTCCCAGGACAGGTGGGCATTTGGCGCTGAAAGGTGGAGCCAGGTCAGGGCCAGACCCCAAGCCCCTTTGCTCCCTGCTGCTCAGGTTAACTCGGGGATCTCAGTGTGATGGTTCTCTGGGACAGGGTGTGCTCAAGGAGATGGCAGAGGCCAGCCAAGGCTGCAGAATGGGAGGCCCGGCTGGGGATCTCCAGACTCCTAGGTTTTTTTTGGAGGGATTTTTTGGGAAAGTCACTAGTGACCTGACCTAAAGAAGCAAGGAGAATAAGAGAAATCATGAGTCAGAGGCTAGCAACTTCCACTGGGCTCTAGTCAGATTCCAAGAAAAAAAAATTTTTTTTCTTTAAAAGCACAATGGAGGGCCCTGGGTGGCTCAGTCGCTTAAACATCTGCATTTGGTCCAGGTGATGATCCCAGGGTCCTGGGATCGAGCCCGGCGTCAGGCTCCCTGCTCAGCAGGGAATCTGCTTCTCCCTCTCCCTCTGCCACCCCCACTGCTCGTGCTCTCTCACTCTCTCAAATAAATAAATAAATCCTTTTTAAAAAAAGTGGGGTGGAATTTTCAACTAATTGCTGAAACACGTGACATTTTAATATAATGTCTTTACTGAGATATAATTCATATACAAGAGAATTCACTCTCTTAAAGGTGTGTAACTTGGTGGTTTCCAGTGCGGTCACGGGGTTGTGCAACGATCACCACCACTATTTAATTTCGGAACATTTTCATCACCCCCCCAAAATAAGTACCTAACCATATAAGCAACCCCGCATCCCCTCCCCCACCTCCCCAGCACTTGCCTATCTGGACATTCACATAAAGGGAAACCATACAGTATGTGGTCCTTTGTGACTGGCTTTTTTTTTTTTTTTTACTTAGCACGTTTTCAAGGTCCATCTGTATTGCAGCACTCATCAGTACTTCACTCCTTTTTATGGCCAAATAATATTCCATTGTCTGGATGTACCCGATTTGTTCATCTGTTTTTCAGTTGAAGGACCCTTGGGTAGTTTCCATTTCTTGGTTATTATGAATAATGCTGCTGATGAACATCTGTGCACTTTTTGTTTGGAAATACATTTCAGTTCTCTTGGGTAGATGCTTAGGAGTGGAATTGCAGGATCCTCTTGTATATATTTTTTTAATTTATTTTTTTAGTGTTCCAAGATTCATTGTTTATGCACCACACCCAGTGCCCCATGCAATACGTGCCCTCCTTAATACCCACCACCAGGCTCACCCAACCTCCCACCCCCCTCCCCTCCAAAACCCTCAGTTTGTTTCTCAGAGTCCACAGTCTCTCATGGTTCGTCTCCCCCTCCAGTTTCCCCCAACTCCCTTCTCCTCTCCATCTCCCCATGTCCTCCGTGTTATTCCTTATGTTCCACAAGTAAGTGAAACCATACAATAATTGACTCTCTCTGTTTGACTTCTTTCACTCAGCATAATCTCCTCCAGTTCCGTCCATGTTGATGCAAAAGTTGGGTATTCATCTTTTCTGATGGAGGCATAATACTCCATAGTATATATGGACCATATCTTCTTTATCCACTCGTTTGTTGAAGGGCATCTTGGCTCTTTCCACAGTTTGGTGACTGTGGCCATTGCTGCTATGAACATTGGGGTACAGGTGGCCCTTCTTTTCTCTACATCTGTACCAGGATCCTGTAGTATATTAACTTGTTGTGGAACTACCAGACTGCTTCCCAACACAGCTGAACCATGTGTATTGAGCATTCTGATTTCTCCACATTTGTGTTAACATTCGCTGTTATTTGACTTTTGGATTCTAACCATCTTCGCAGGTGTGAAGATGTCTCTCAGTGTGATTTTGATTTGTATTTCCCTGATGATGAATGCTGTCAAGCATCTTTTCATGTGTTTATTGTTCACTTGTATGTATTCTTTGGAGAAATGTCTATTCGGATCCTTTGCCCAATAAATAATTGGGTTTGTCTTTTTATTATTGAGTGGTCAGAGTTTATTTTAGATACATTTTAGAATCCAGTCCCTTATCAGATTTATGATTTACAAATATTTATTCCATCCTTGTCTTTTCACTTTCTTGATAGTGTCCTTTGAAGCCCCAAAGATTGTAATTTTGAGGAAATTCAATTTATCTATTGTTTTTTTTGCCACTTGTACTTTAGATGTCATATCTAAAAAACCATTGCCTAATTCAAGGTCAGGAAGGTTTAATCCTGTGAGGTTTTTTTTCCTAAGAGTTTTATAGTTTTAGCCCTTACATTTAGGTCTATAATCCATTTGAGTTAAATTTGGACATGGTGTGAGGTGGAGATCTAAATTCTTTCTTTTGCATGTGGATATCCAGTTAAGCTTGTTTTTAATATTTATTGAAAAGATTACTCCTTCCTCATTGAATGGTAGGTCTTGGCACCCTCATAGAAAATCAATTGAGTACAAATGTAAGTGCTTATTTTTGGCCTTTAAATTTCATTCCATTTTCTATATGTCTGTTGTTAGCCAGCGCCACACTGTCTGACTATTGCAGCTTTGCAGTAAGTTTTGAAATCAGGAAGTGTGAGTCTGAGGTAGAGTGTCTCTTCCCGCCTGGGGTCAGGCTGTGTGTCAAACTGAAAGGCCTTCTCCTCCCAGCAGTGACAGCATCTCATCATAGGGAAAATACAGAGAACAAGGAGGTCCTCTCACATCCTGGCCGGGATAACACAATGATTTCCTCTAGCACTCGTGGGGCCCTGGGAGGGGGGCATGATCCCAGGTTGGAGGATGGGTACCCTGGCCCAGCCCTCTCCTGGCTTCGGGGTGAGTGGCCACGCTCCTCTGCCAAGGCCTGGCTCCTGCTGGGCAGTCCCTTCCCCCGTGTGTACACCCCCACCTGGCCCTTCTGGAACCACCCTAGCCCATGGCTTCAGGTCTCCTCTTCAGCATGTCCAGGGCCCTGCTGCACACACTCCCTGAGCGCCTTCCCCCTTGCTGCATGCCAGCACTCACAGCATCTCCCTATATCTTTGCCTGGGCCAAGCGCTGCCCACACAGGGAAGGCGCTCCCCAAGGGAGCAGCTGACCTGGAGGGCCTCCCAGGGAGGAAGGTGAAGCCACCAGAGGAAGTCGGGCCCCCAGCACTGGGTTGCCGCCTCTCCCCCCACAGAGCCCAGGCCCAAGCAGGCAGCAGCAGGATGCACCTCCACCCAAGTCTGACAGCCCTGCTGCCTCCAGACCACTGGCTCTGCTCCCCTTCATGTACTTATAATAGCCCTCCCTTGTTTTGTCAAGCTGTTTTCTCTGTTTATCAATAAAATCAATGACCTAAATGCCACACCAGGGGCTGATTTGAAATCTCTGCTGGGAAACTCCTTCTGAAGCCCTCCCTCTTCAAAAAGCTCTTTCTGCAAGGAGGTAATGGTTCTGGCTGTGCACAAGCCATGGGGGGCCGCAAGGGCTGTGGCTCTGCCAGTGGCCAGAGGCTTGCTTTCTTGTCAGCCCCCTCTAAGTGAATTCCGGGGGGGTGCGGCCCAGCACGCCATGACTGGCCTCACCCGAAGGGACTCCTGGGTACAGAGCCTCAGCAGAAGGAGAGCTCAGTGGCCCACAGGGTGCAGGTAGGCCCTGCTACCACTTTCAACCCCACACCTCCCCCTCAGCCTGGAGCTACAAGCTAGGCCGGCCCCGGGGAACATCCATACCAGGAAGGGCAGCCTGGAGTCCAGTCTCAGGAGGGTTGAGCACTGAGCACTGTGGGACAACCCCTAAGGAGTGCCTCTGAGAAGCTCTTCTAGGCCAGGGGCCTCTTGGCATGCAGCCCTGGGCACCGGACCCTTCAGATATGGGACACAACCTTTTATCCAAGGCCAGGACTGGCGCTTTCAGGGAGGTCAGGTATCCGCTCTCCACTTTTTGTGACACTAGTGAATACTTATCTGATGTCAGCTGTGTGCCAAACACTGTGCTGGGCGTTTAAAGTCCGGCAAGACCAGTATTTTAAAATCTTTATTTGGGGCACCTGGATGGCACAGTCAATTAAGCATCCACCTTCAGCTCAGGTCATGATCCCAGGGTCCTGGAATTGAGCCCCACATTGGGCTCCCTACTCAGCAAGGAGTTTGTGTCTTCCTCCCCTAGCTGTTCTCTCCCTCTCTTTCGTGTGCGCTCTTTCTCATAAATAAATAAATAAATAAATAAATACAATAAAATAAAAAAATTCCATCTTTTACAGGGAGGGAACTGGGACCTACGAAGGGTGGGCCATGTGCCCCAGGCCAGAGCGGGTTGAGTATCAGAGTCAGGCTGACACTTGGGTTTACCCACTAAGTTTCACAGCCCAGGCTGCCTCTACTCACAGCTGCGCAGACCTCGGGGAGGGTTCCTCAGCCCATAACTGCTGATCCCCAAGATTACAGAAGCTCTGATGGAGGCAGCAGGTCCCGCTCTGCAGGAAGGGACCCTGCCTGGAAGCACAGGAGCAGACCCTTCCCGACACAGTGGCCCCAGGGCCACACCATCCCTTCATCCTTGGGTTACGTATTAGTCAGCATTCTCCCGAGAAACACAGCCAAGAGGATATTCTCTCTCTCTCTCTCATAAGGAATTGGCTAACGTGATTATGGAGGCTGAGAAATCCCAGTATCTACAGTTGGCAAGCTGGAGATCCAGGAAAGCTGATGGTGTGAGTTCTAGTATGAAGGCCAGTAAACTTGAGACCCAATATTTCAGTTTGAGTCTGAAGGCCAGAAAAGACCAATGTCCCAGCTCCAGCAAGTCGGGCTGGGGGAGTTCCCCTTTGCTCCTGGAGTGTCAGGCTTTTGTTCTATTCGGGCCTTCAACTGATTGGGTGAGGCTCACCCACACCTGGGAAGAAAATCTGCTTTACTCAGTCTACAGATTCAAATGTTAATGTCATCCAAAAACACCCCTATAGAAACACTCAGAATACTGTTTGATCAATTATCTAGTCAAGATGACATGTAAAATTAACTATCACAGTCTCTGATAGGTCCAGAAGCCCCAAGTGTGCCCCAGCTTCCATTCATACACCCTGCTCTGAGACAAGTTTTGGCTTTGTGGCCTGGATGTGGATGAGACCACTTAGCAGCTTGTCCCCCAGGCATGCCCTTCACACTCTAAACCTCCTTTCTCCTCCATCCTTGGGTGTATGGCTCATAGCCAGTGACACATGTAGAGTACAGACAAGAGCACCGGGGATTAGAGAGGTCCCGCTGTCAGTCAGAAGTACTGTTGGGATCAGAACCCAGACCATCTGGCTCCCAGCCCTAGACCTTGCTGCCCCCTGCTCCCGGCTGGGGGGTTATGTCGCTTCCCCACTCTTGCTGGTTTATGGCTATTTCTGAAGCTGAACGGCCTGCCAACCTAGGGTCCCTGGAGCAGGCTGGGGTGCACAGTATGCTGCTGAGGCTGAATGGGGAGTCTTACGGGTGATGAAGCTGACCTTCTCCTGCCAACAGGGGACCACATCTCTCTGGGAACCCACCAGGGGCTGGCCTGGGGGAGGGGGTCCAGGAAAGGCAGTCAGAGGGATGCTGGATGGCCTTAAAAGGGGCAAGGCTCCCCATGCCCTGGTGAGAGGACCCTCACATGGAGACCCCTAGACCTGGCATCAGACTCCAGACAAAATGGTCTTCACTTGCAGTTTAAAAATGGTTTCTTCCAAAAATCAATACAGGCTCCTAGAATTCTGAAATACATGCTGAGACTTGTGGAACTGAGTCCAAAGTAATGGTGTGCATGTGTGCGTGTACATGTGCAATGGGGGTGAGGGTGTTGGTGAGCCTGGAGAGAGGCTATGGTCTAAAAAAGGCCTGCTAAGCCTTCTAGCCCATAGGATGGCCTGTGGGATCCTGAAGGGCACATCTGAATCCTTCTCAAACTGGTGGACCCTTGACAGGGTCCCTGTAGGCTCAGGACCAAGAGACAGATCAGGAAGGAGCTGAGATCAGGAAGGAGCATCCCTGGCAGGGACAGGCCTGGGCTAGGGCCGCTCACAGTGAGACTCCTCTCCACACACAGCTCGTGCTCCCCACGCCTCATGCACCCCTGTCTTTTGGATGAGGCCCTAAGGGAAAGGAGCAAAATCTCACTGGGCCCCTAACAGCAAGACAAGCCAGGCTCTGGTCACTGCCCCACAGCGGACTCTGGGAGTGGGCCCTTCTTTCTCCATTTCTGCCTTGTCCAAGCGTCAAGGCCTATAAATCCACTATCTTTTTAACCTAGTGTCATCCTGGCAACGACAGCCTTCAAACCATACCTTCAATGTGCTTGTGTTTCCTTCCCCGCTCAATCCACAGTCTCCATGGAGACGATTTGGGCGGTTGGGGAGTCAAGGCAGGCTCTGTGGTCAGTCACTGGGCTGTCCCTAGGCTGTCGGGGGCAGCCCCGCCCAGGACGTGTCTGGCTGTTCTCCAGGAGCCAAGTCCAATTGGGCTGGTCTTGAACACAACCCCATACCCTTCAGGAAAAGGCCTTTCTCTTCATAACGCCGTGTTGTCTGCTCTAACTTTCTTGGCCTCCTAGGACTAAGGGTTCAGTGCAGTAGATTAGGCTCTGTTTGGTCCTCATCTCTAGGGATACTTGGTGTCAAGTCCATGCTGTCCACAGACGAGCACAACCACAACTGGTATTCATGAGTGGGGTTTTCGTCATCCTCCTGCCTTCTGCCTCTCTGGGCTCCAGGGTGAATTTTGTAAGCAGCGTATGGCTAGGTTTTGCCTTTGTGTCTGACCTTACAGGCTCTGTTTAGTACCATTTGTACTTATTGTTTTAATTGATCTATGAGAATTTTTTTCCACCACTTAATTTTTGTCCTGGATTTTTCTAGACTTCTATTTTCCCTCTCCTTTCCTAACTTCTACTTGAGTGACTGAGTTCTCTCTGTTTCCTTTTCCTCCTCCTGAGATCTGGAAGTGGTGGTAGGCTGGTAATTGTTTCCCCCAAAGATGGGATTAAGTTAACTGTCTTAAAAAAAAAAAAAAAGTTAACTGTCTTGAGAGGAGAAGCTTATCCTGGCTTATCCAGGTGGGCCCTAAATGCAGTCACGTGTATCCCTATGCCAGAGAGGCCGAGAAGGTCTGGACATTGACCTACGGAAGAGAGGGCCTTGGAAAGGTGGAGGCAGGGACTGCAATGCTGGGCCATAAGCCCAGGCAGCCGCCAGAAGCTGGAAGAGACAAGGAAGGATTCTCCACGAAACCCTTAGGAGGAAGCATATTTGCTCCTGTATGCCTGGCTTATTTCACTTAGCCTAAAGTTTTCAAGGTTAATCCATGTAATAGCATGTATCAGAACCTCCTTTGTAAGGCTGAAAACTATTCCGTCGTATGTGCACCCCACATTTTGTTTATCCATTCATCTGTTGATGGACACGTGGGCTGTTTCCACTTTTGATTCTTGCAAATACTGCTATGAACATTAACATACAAATATTTGTGTCCCTGTTTTCAATTCTTTTGAGTATATAACTCAGAATAGAATTACTGGGTCATATGTGAGTTCTATGTTTAGCTTTTTGAATAGTGGCCAAAATATTTTCTCCAGACGTCACACCATTTTAAATTCCCGCCAGCAGTATAAGTGCATTCCAGTTTCTCCACATCTTCACCAACAGTTATTTTCCATCTTTTGTCTGCTTGTTTGTTTGTAATTATAGCTATCCTAGGAGGTGTGAGGTGGTAACTAAGTGAAGTTTTGATTTTGTTTTCCTAATGATTACTGATGCTGGGCATCTTTTCAAGTGCTTATTGGCATCTGTATATCTTCTTTGGTGAAATATCTGTTCAAGTCCTTTGCTCATTTTTACACTGGGTTGTTTTGTCTTTTTGTTGTTGAGTTTTAGAAGTTCTTTATGTAGTCTGGATATTAAACTCTTCGTCAGTTGTATGATTTGCAAATATTTTCTCCCATTCCGTAGGCTGTCTTTTCACTTTCTTGACAATGTCTTTTGGTGCACAGAAAAATTTAAATTCAACAAAGTCCAATTTATCTTCTTTTTTTTTTTGTTGGTGGTGATGGTGCTCATGCTTTTGATGTCATAACTAAGAATCCATTGCATATCCAAGGTCATGAAGATTTACTACATATTTTTTCTTCTGGGAGTTTTGTGGTTTTAGCTCTTATGCTTAGGTTGTTGATTCATTTTGAGTTAATTTTTTGCGTACAGTGTTAAGGTAAAGGTCCACTTTCATTCTTCTGTATGTGTGTAATCAGTTGTCCCCAAACCATTTGTCAAAGAGACTATTCTTTCTCCACTGAACAGGCTTAGCACCTCTGCTAAAAATCTACTGACCGTAGACTATACTCTTAATTTTGTTCCATTGGTTTGTATGTCTGTCCTTATGCCAGTTCCATACTGTTTTGATTGCTACAGCTTTGTGGTCTGTTTTGATATAATGAAATGTGAGTCCTTTGACTTTGTTCTTCTTTTTCAATATTGCTTTGACTATGCAGGTCCTCTTGCAAGTCCGTATGATTTGAGTATCTGCTCTTCTGTTTCTGCGAATAAGGCTTTTGGAAACTTGATAGGGTAGTGTTTGGGTAGTATTGACATCTTAACAATATTAAGTCTCTCTGCCCATGAACGTGAAGCATTTTAAAAACTTATTTAGGTCTTTACACATGAAAAAATGTTCATCATCACTAGCCATTAGGGAGATTCAAATTAAAACCACATTGAGATACCACCTTACACCAGTTAGAATGGCCAAAATTAGCAAGACAGGAAACAACATGTGTTGGAGAGGATGTGGAGAAAGGGGAACACTCTTACACTGTTGGTGGGAATGCAAGTTGGTGCAGCCACTTTGGAGAACAGTGTGGAGATTCCTCAAGAAATTAAAAATAGAACTTCCCTATGACCCTACAATTGCACTACTGGGTATTTACCCCAAAGATACAGATGTAGCGAAAAGAAGGGCCATCTGTACCCCAATGTTTATAGCAGCAATGGCCACGGTCGCCAAACTGTGGAAAGAACCAAGATGCCCTTCAACGGATGAATGGATAAGGAAGATGTGGTCCATATACACAATGGAGTATTATGCTTCCATCAGAAAGGACGAATACCCAACTTTTGTAGCAACATGGACAGGACTGGAAGAGATTATGCTGAGTGAAATAAGTCAAGCAGAGAGAGTTAAGTATCATATGGTTTCACTTATTTGTGGAGCATAACAAATAATATGGAGGACAAGGGAGATGGAGAGGAAAAGGGAGTTGAGGGAACTTGGAAGGGAAGGTGAACCATGAGAGACTATGGACTCTGAAAAACAACCTGAGGGTTTTGAAGGGGCAGGGGGTGGGAGGTTGGGGGAACCAGGTAGTGGGTATTAGGGAGGGCACGGATTGCATGGAGCACTGGGTGTGGTGAAAAAACAATGAATACTGTTACGCTGAAAAGAAAGAAAAAATTTAAAAAAATTTATTTAGGTCTTTAATTTCTCTCAGTAATGTTTTTGAGTTTTTAGTGAATAAGTCTTGTATATCCTTTGGTAAATTTATTCTTAAATAATTTATTCTTTTTGTTATTATAAATTGAATTTTTTCTTAATCTTATTTTCGAACTGCCCATTGCAAGAAGATGCAAATAGAGTCGATTTCTGTCTTTTGATCTTGTATCCTACAACCTTGCTGAGGTCGTGTGTCAGTTTTAGTAGTTTTCTTATAGACTCCTTAGGACTTTCGATACATAAGATCGTGTCATCTGTAAATAGAGGTAGTTTTACTTTTCCTTCCAACTTGGATGTCCTTGTTTCTTTTTCTTGCCTAATCACTCTGGCTAGAAGCTCCAGTACAATGTTGACTAGCCGTGGTAAAAGTGGGCATCCTTGTTTGATTCCTAATCTTAGGAGGAAAGTTTTCAGGCTTCCACCATTGACTCTTTTGGTGGTGGGTTTTTCATAAATGCCCTTAAAAGTGTTGAGGAAGTTCTTTTCTATTCCTAGTTTTCTGAGTGTTTCTATTGCCGAAGGGTATTGAATTTTGTCAAATGCCTTTTCTGTGTTAATTCAGATGACCATGGTGGTTGTTTCTCCCTTCATTCTACTAATATGCTGTATTACATTGATTGATCTTATTATATTGAGCAATTCTTGCATTCCTGGCGTAAATATCACTTGTCATGGTGTATAATCCTTTTAATATACCATTCAAATTGGTTGGCTGATATTTTATTGAAGATTTTTGTATCCATATTCATAAAGAATATTAGTCTATAATTTCTTTTCTCATGATGTCTTTATCTGGCTTTGGTATCAGGGTAATGCTAGTGTCACAGAAAGAGTTAGTATGTGTCATCTCCTCTTCTAGTTTCTGAAGAGTCTGAGAAGGACTGAATGTTAATTTTTCTCTAAATATTTGGTGGAATTCAGTAGTGAAGTCATCTCTTCCTGGATTTTCCTTGTTGGCTCATTTTGGATAATAGATCCAATCTCTTTACCTGTTACAGTTCTTTTGAGACTCTCCATTTCTTTTTGAGTCAGTTTAGGTAATTTTTGTGTTTCTAGGAGTTTGTTCATTCATCTAGGTTGTCTAATTGTTTACCATTGTCTCTTACATTGTCCCTTTGCATTTCTGGTTGATAGTAATGTCCTCACTCTTACTTCTGATTTTTGTCGTTTGTGGCTGTTGTTTGGTTTCATGGCAGCCCTCTAGGGAAGGTCCAGGGGGCTGGATGCTAAGATGATGCAGTGCAGTCAGTCTTTTTGTGACTATATGCAATCCCCAATCCTGCCCCAAACCACCCACCTGCTTCCCCTCTTTGTCAGGGCAGGGTTGGATAAGTGAATGGGGCTTAAACTTGGTGACTTCTCACTCTTCATTTCTGTCCCTGGAAATGTTCCTCACTTTCTCAAAAGCTCAGCCTTGTGTTTAAATGTTGCTTGTTATATTTTGCCCAGCTTTCTAAGGGGTATGTGTGTGGGGGTGGGTGGGGGTGGGTGTATACAAGGGATTTCCAGGATCTCCAGGATATAACATTGCTAAAATAGAGCCCATGGTGCCCTTTCTGTAGAAAGGAAGCATAGGCCCATGGCAGGAAACCCACCTGATGGCTGCCATGCCATGCCTGGGGGCAGAGTGGATGCTCTGAACCCAAATCTGCCTCCTCCTGCCTCCTGAGCTCAAGGCAAAGGATCTTCCTTTGAATACTTGAGTACTCCTCGAGGTTCACAAAGTAGCTTTGAAGAGGAGGGGATGTGAGCCCCCATGGCTCCAGGGCTCTCTAGGTGTCAACTCTCCCCATTGCCAGGCCCCTTGACATCTACGACCTGCACTTCCAGTGGATTCTCACAGCAAGTGTAATACTGCACTAGCAGTGCCATTTACGGACAATGTAACTGAGGCTTCAAGTGCCAAAATGGCTCCCATCTTCCCCTATTTGGCAAATGGCAGAGAAGGAACACTCCTCCATTCCCCTGACTCCTAGATTGGTGAGTGACGTGTGTTTCCATGTCTCAGACTCTGGCACAAATTGGCCCATGAGGCAGAGAGCAGGGGGTGTCCAGGCCTACGGGGCAACAGCTGTTGGCAGAGACATCTCCATCGCTGAGGGCAAAAGCAGTAGGGGTGCCTCCTACAGGCCTGAGGAAAGGGGATGCTGGGAATCCATATGAGAAATTTTAAGATTTTTATTTATTTGAGAGAGAGACAGAGACAGTGAGAGAGAGAACACAAGAGGGGAGGAGAGGGAGAAACAGGCTCCCCACTGAGCAGAGAGCCCGATGCAGGGCTCTATCCCAAGACCCTGGGATCATGACCTGAGCTGAAGGCAGATGTTTACCTGACTGAGCCACCCAGGTGCACCCTATATGGGAAATCTGAAGCTAGACCAGGAAGACACCTCCAATCTGGACTCCCACCCCTGATGTCTGGGCAAACCGGCACAACACTAGGCTCTCTCTGTGCCTCAGTCTTCCGGCATATAAAACAGGATCATATTGCCTGCCCTGTGTCTTAAATGCAGATTTTTCTGGGTCTCAGGTGCTGAGAAGGCATTAGTGCAGACACTGTGGATGTCAGGAGAGGGAAGCAGGGAGAAGATGTGGCTGTGGTGCCTATCAGGAAACTCCTAGAATTATGGGGGAGGGGGGTCAGAACTGGAAAGGACCATAGTGTCAGAAGAGCGTTGACCTTCTTGTCCACTCAGGTAGCCTGGTGTGGCTGCCTGGGGCACTAGGTTGAGAAAGATACTGAGGACCCATCTGGGCTCAGTGGGAGGGGGCTCTGCAAGGGATTCCTGTGTCCTCCGAGGGGAAGGCAGGAGGGATGGGGTGTGAGTGGCAGCTCCACGGAGGGAAGTGATGGAGGTGCAGCGAGGACAGGGCCTTCCGGTTCTGCCAAGGGACCCGCCCCATCCCCGGCCTGGTATGCCGTGGAACCCCCCAGGCCTGCTCTTGTGCCTCCTCTTCCAAGTACTAGCAGATTCTGCCGTGCTGGCTCCCTCCCGGAGAGCAGGTTAATGTGCTGTTGCATATTGCATGAGGCAGGCTGCTGATGAAGCACACGCCGTTCTTGCTTACAGGCAACCCCGCCTCGGAACCCAGTGCCCAGAGGGTCCCATTAGCTCCGCGGGGCAGGTCGATTGGGCCTCTGGAAGGCCTCACGGGGCTGAGGCGGAGCTGCTGCCCTGAATGCTGTGTGTGGAGAGGAACATCTTTCCTTGAGCCCCGGGCCACAGCTCATGGGCACGGCCTTTCCTGAGGCCACCTGAGCCACCTGCTCTGTGAAGTAGAGCGTAGCCATGCCTAGCTGGTGGCCCAGAGCTGGGTGAATGTGGCCTGGCTCCCAGCTCCACTCCCTGGGATTGGTGGCCTCAGCCCACCGTGACCTGTTCTGACCTGAGTCACCTTACCCACTCCTGCCCAGGACGGCACCCCTCTCTACCACCCCTCCAGCCTCCACTTGGCTGCCCTCCCTCAGACACTCTTTTAGCCACAGACTCTCACCTCCACCTTGAGAGAGCTCAGATGACATGTGTCACAGACTGTCCTCATGAGTGTGTGGCACACCCAGCTGGTCTCACTGGGTGCAGGAGGGGAGCTGTCACAGGTGTATTGGCCTATAGGCTTTACTCTGTCCAGAACAATCCACCGTGACCTACAGAGCATGCTTCCGGGTCAACATTTCCCACAGTTAAAAACTGCCTTGTTCGGCCTAGGTGGCTCAGTCGGTTAAGCATCTGCCTTTGATTCAGGTCATGATCCCAGGGTCCCAGGATTGAGCCCCACATGGGGCTCCCTGCTCAGTGGGGAGTCTGCTTCTCTGTCTCCCTCTTCCCCTCTCCCCACTCATGCTCTCTCACTCTCAAAGAAATAAATAAAATCTAGAAAAGAAAGGAAGGAAGGAAGGAAGGAAGGAAGGAAGGAAGGAAGGGAGAAACTGCCTTGTTTCTGGACCTGTTTCAATAGAGACAAGGCAGAGGCTTGCTTCCTGGGAGGAAGACATGGGCAAGTCTGGGGGGTCCCTGGCCTCCTCAAGCTGCTCGGGCCTGCCCTCTGTTCATCTCTCTGAGGCCTCCACCAGGATGGATGGGCAGGGATGTCCTTAGGTACACAACCTACATAAGCTGGAGAGAGTCTATGGTGCTGGGGTGTGGGGCCCATGGGGGTGCCCCAACCTCCACTCATGATCTCTCCCCACAAGCCAGGTCTGGGGTGGCTAGCACAGGAGGTGAGGGGCTGGGGCCCACAGGTGAGTGTGGCCATTGAGCGGGGTTCCTTTCTCTTGTGCATTTGCATGCATCTACCCATCCCTGGGGAGCTGCACTGGGCCTACTCTCACCTAGAGGTGCCACAGGGTCCCTACACTACCCTTGGTTCCTCCCCAGGCTGTTCACATGCTGCTGAGCTGGCAGTTTGGCAGCTGGTATCTCTGAGTTGGTATTTCAGAGGAAGTGATGCTGCTCCCCAAATCCCATGGGGGTCACCCTGTGGCCCGGAGCACGCAGCGGTGTGAGCTGGGGATGCAGGAAGGGGGTCCAAGGGCTCTGGTGACTGCCTGCACAGTGGACATGTGGGGTGCTCCTCAAGAGGCTGACAAGAGCCCATGGTCTCCACCCCACAGCGAAGTTCCGACTAGCCGCTGTCCCCTCACCTTGCACAGGCGCTCTGGGTCCCCAGCCTCTCAGCTCCGTCTGGCCCTCCGTGCAGGGTACAGCTCCTCCCACCTGTCCCTGGGCTCAAGCCTCTGGCCAGCCCAGTGCCCAGGTCCACACTGTCTGGACTCTGGGAACCCAGAGACCAGTGGCGGCCCTGTCCCAGCCCCACTTCCCGGAAATGGAAGGAGGCACGACTGGATAACCACCCAGGCTTCTGTCGACATCCTGTCCTTGGAGGTGCCCTGGGGGTCAGTGAAAACTGCATGCCAGGCCCCTGGCCCAGCAAAGTGAGGAAGGTGCAGCTGATCATCCCTCTCCCCAGTCTCCCCCTACCAGCATCGTCAATAAAAGGGTCACTATATTTCATTAAACTGAATTATGAAGGGGATCTGCTAGGGCCAGCAAAGTGCTGGGAGCTGACAGACATGAACCTTCTGGCCCAGGGGGAAGGAACCAAGGACAAAGGGCTGGGGCCCCACTGGGCCCACTGTGTCCATGGGATGGGGTCATGCTGAGACCCTCATGCCCTATCAAGGGGACTGACTCCCAGGGGGGTGGCCTGAGCCACAGAGCCAGCCCAGTGGGCCAGGCTGCAGACCCCTGAGTCACTAGCTGGCCATCTCTCTGCCACCGGGCCTGGGATCCCCTCCCTGGCACACTCGTCATCCCATGTGCTGCACATGTCATAAGGAAGAGTGTTATGGGGGCACCTGGGTGGTTCAGTTGGTTGACATCTGCCTTCAGATTAGGTTGTGATCCTGGGGTCCTGGGATCGAGTCCCACGTCAGGCTCCCTGCTCGGCAAGGAATGTACTTTTCCCTCTCCTTCTGTCTGCTGCTCCCCCTGCTTGTGACACTCTCTCTGTCAAATAAATAAATAAATAAAATCTTAAAAAAAAAAAAAAAAGGAGAATGGTTACAGAAGGTGGAACCACAGGCCTTAGGTCAGAGATTTAGGCCCAGACCTAGGCTCTTGGCTACACCCATGCTCCTCGGACACTCCTGAGGGACCCGGTGGGGCATGGCCACCCATTTGAGGCTGTGGAAAGGAGAAGCAGGACATATCTGGAGCCCAGGTGTCATCCTCCTATTCTGTCACCCCACATCACCTCTACATCTCTGAGACACTCAAGGGGGCCCAGAGCTGTCATGCCTACAGCCCATGTTCTGAAGGGGCCCGGGGAGGGGCAGGCCCGCCCACAGTCCCATGTCATGAGCACTACCAAATCCTGTGCTAGACCTGAGGTGGGAATGAGCCTTCCTGCTCTCTCCCTCCCGCTCCGAAGCCCAGATCTGATGTTCCCACCTCCCTCCTGGTTCCTCTCCTTCCAGCCCTTGCGCTAATAGGGAAAGCTTCCATTAAGGTTGATGACAGGAACTGCCACCCAGGAGACACCCTTTGATCTCAGGGCAGCAGGAAGCAGAAGCAGAGGGGTCAGGAAGGGGGGGCTACCCTTCTGACAGCCCACAGCCGGTGATGCCGGCTCTCTGAGTGTCCTAGACCTAGGGGTTGGCAGACGAGGGAGCGGGGGTTGGGGGGGGGTGGATGGCTGGACTGTGGTTGCAGGGGAGGGGAAGGGCCCTGACCTGGGTGGGGCTCTCTGCAGAGGAAGGGCACAACCTTAGGGTGGTCCCGGGAGGGTTCCCCAGAGGGAGTTCACCAGGTCCCAGCGTGCCTTGACCAATCGTGGGTGCTGTCAGCTCCAGGAGATGGGAACGTTCATTTTCCAAAATCCCTCTGGGAACAGTTCCTGCCCTTGCGACAGTTACAACCTTTAGGAGCCTGAAGTGAACAGGCTGGACTGAGGCTCCTTAAAGTGCTTCCCCACTCTGTACCCCTGGGGGCCCCTGAGCGAGGGGCCTCAACCTCTGGGCCGCTCCTGCCAACAGGCCCCTCAGTTGCCCCACCTCAGCTTCTGAAAAGGCTTAAGTGGTACAAGTGGTCCTGAAATATTCTCTCACCAAGGTGTATGCCTTTGGGGACCCTCACTCTACAAAGCTGTCTGAGCTTGAGGACAGCACCTTACTGGTCAGGCCTGGGCTGGAGAAAAGGAGACAGTGACCCTCAGCTCCTGGACAGTCCACCCAGGGGCAGAATCCTGGTCAAAGGAGGTGAGGAGAGAATGTTGTGAAACATGGCACCCACTGGGTCCTCCAGTTTCTCCAGAATCTTCTTGAGCAGAGCCGACCCCACCCCCCCCCAACTATGTAGGCCCGCAGGGTATGGCAGAAGGTGGTGGGACCAGTGAGACCTGCAGGGGCCGGAAGGTCACCACTCGGGCTTACCTGAGAGGAGCCCTGCTGGGTGCAGACCCCCGCCAGGTGCAATGAGGCAGGCTAGGAGTCCCCAGCGGGGCCCCCGGCCCCCAAGAGGAGTGAGGCCCAGCCCCAGCAGGGCTCTTGGGAGACACCCACTCTGAGCTGCTGGGGCAGAAGCTCCCACACAGGCCAGCCCATCCCTGTTCCAGGTCCCAGGCATCCCAGCACCAAAGGCCTTCCCAAGACTTGGCATGACCATCACCAATCTAGGTCCAGGGAGAGCCAGATGTGAGTCGTGGTGGGGATGGGTTAGACGGACAAACAAAATGTCAGAAAGGAAGCAGAGACTGAGAGAGAGGAAAACAGAGAACAGCAGAGAAGAAAACAGAAACAGAGAAACAGGAAGATGAGAAGGCAAAGACAGAAGAAAGAGAGACAGAGAGGAGAGGGAGAGGGAGCAGAGGGGAGAGGAGCAGTGAGGCCTGGGCCAAGATGAGAGGTGAGGAGTAGGCTGGCGGCTTGTGGAGGATGGGCTGAGGGGACCGGTGGCAGCCTGTCCCTGCTGCGTCAGGGCTTGGCACCTTGAGGCACCGGACCTGTCCGAGGGACTCATGTTCTGCTGCTGTTCAAGGTGCTGGAGCCAGACGGCCCCTGGAGACCAAGGTCAATGCCCATTTCACAGAAGTAGCCACTGTAGCCAGAGGAAAAGCAGTTCCGGGGCCCCCAGAGATGAGCCCGAGCCAGACCAGACCCAGAGACCCCGATTCCTTACCCAGGCTCCTAAGCCATAGCTGGGAGGACAGATGCGAGGCCACGGGACTCAGGCCACCCTGATCCAGGGATCAGGCAGGTAGGATTGACCCTCCTCACAGGTGACCCCTGCCACTCCCTGCATAGACAGGTCGGGACCCCCATGTCCTGCACACACAGTCACAGGCCGATGGGTGGGCTGACAGCCCGGGTCAAGAGACAGGAAGGTGTTAAGGGCCAAACTCCTCCTCTGGGAAGCAAGTCCAGGGGTGCTACGGTAGAGACCCCGCAATCCTTCAGGTCTACATCTGGCCCTAGAGTCCGTGGTATCACGGACAGTTGTCCCAGTTTGTTCTATTGTGGGCAATGCCAGCCCCTGGCTTACACGTCCAAGAAGGAAGTTGCTCAGGCTGTTGGTTTGAATTTGGTCTGTGTGATGCTTGGGGGGTCCATACACTTCAAGTCTCAGGTTTCTCCTTAGCGAAATGGAGATGGGGATGCCTAGGGTCACCGGGAGGGTGAATATGAAGACGCACATCCAGCTGCGTGATGGACGGGTCTCCCAGGCAGGCTGGTCCTTGGGGTGCTGGGCTCAGCATGAGCCTGCAGAACTCGAGCCTGCCAGTACCCGGCGGGTGGGCTCTGGAGTCGATGCCTTGGACTCCAGGAAAGGGAGGCTCAGCAAAACCAGGGAGCCGAGCCCTTGCTGAGAGGCAGCAGAAACTGTCCCAGGAGTAAGTGCCAGGCCATAAACGTGAAAAGGAGAGTCCAGCAAGACAAACTAATGGTCGTTCAGTGGGAGAGGCAGACAGCTGGGATTCACAGGCAGGCTTCCAGATCAATACTGGTGTGCTGATTTGCTGAAGAGGCTTTTATGAAGTTTAAGCAGAGTTCATTGTTAAATACTCTTATGTACAAAGGATGTGGGCGGCCGTATTAATTCCTTTTCTTTTACAGATCAATAATTACATTGCTGATTTGCTTAAAAGGCTCAGGTTGAGGCAGGGGTGAGAGAAGCGGGCCTCACTGCTCCAGAGAGCATTGCTGAAGGTCCTGGAGGACCACGCTGTGGTTGATGAAATTCACCAGGGTCCGGGAGAGACTGGGTGACAAAGGGATGTGTGGCAAGTCTGTTGGCCTGTGAGGTAAAATCAGTTCAGGATCACCCCCAAGCCCGATCCTAATTCTAACTCTGTCTTCCCCAATCCTTCCTGAAGCCTCCTGGAGCTGAGGTGACAGTGAGGTCCTGGCTTTTTCTGGAGGCATCTCTCTTTACCCCACTCTCAGGGAGCCCAGCCTGGCCTCCTCTGTTCTTCCGACAGCCCATCCCATGAGCTGAGCTCAGAGGAGCTGGGGGAGGAGGCCTTGACTGGTGAGTCAGGGCAGGGAGGAGGCCCGCCAGGAGAGAAGGAAGGGAGCGGACAGGCCCGAAGAGGCCAAGACTGACGGGAGGTCAGTGCAGACTGTTCTGAAGACAAACAATCAGGGAGCCGACCAGAAATCTGTGCCCCAAGCTGGTGTCACATTCAGGCCAGAAAGCAAACCCACCTCACCGGGAGAGAAGGCCAGGGGAGGTGGGCTTTTCTCAGTTTTGACTATCAGCCTCGATGTTCCCTCTTCAGTGTCACAAAACCAGTGGAATGTGGCTGATGTCTGTGTGTGTGTCTTCTAAGGATCGCCTTGTTCACTGCTGACGGCCAATCCCAGCCTTGTCTGGTGAGGTGCTTGCATGTGCGGGAGCTGGGGTGGTCTGCACCAAGGTAAGAAGTGAGAGGTAAGCAGGCTTGGGCTACTCTTCCCTGGCCCTGGAATAGGTTCCTGGGGTGGGCCCACTTGAACAGCCTAGAGGATCAGCTGGAGGATCCTGGTCACCTCATTTTATCCACGCTTAGAAACCACAGTACACATTTTTTTTTTTTTTTTTTTTTTTTTTTTTTTTTAAGAAAGAAAGAGGAGGGCAGGAAGGCAGGAAGAAGAAAGGGAGGGAAGGAGGAAGGGAGGGGCAGTGTGGTGAGGGCCATCAATTAACTTCTCTTGTCTGGGTGGTCAAGAGGTTTCCTTGTCCAGGCTGGGACTGGTATCATCTGTTGATGGCTGTATAGGGAAGCCATATCTGAATTCAGTGGTGAAGAGTGCTTATAATTGATTAGTAATGTCTGCCGTGGCTATGGCAGGGGCAGTGGTGGCACATATGTCATATATTTTCAGCTTCACATGAACCACAGAATCAGTTTGGCACCAAGAGAACGTTCCATCCAGCTTGAGGCCTTATTTGCAGAATCTCTTGAAAAAAACTGGATCCTGGCAGCGGAGGCTCCTAGGGTCTCCTGTCTGACCCCGTACATGTACACAGGTGCACAGATGCTGTTGGGAGGCCATTATGAATTCTATTTCATCTAATAGCCTGGTCAGGAAATGGAAAGGTATATTACAGATCATTAAGTGGGTAAAGGAATTTGGCAACCTTTGATCCGAGTCAGGAAAATAGATGGCATGAATTAATTCGCCGGCTTGTGGAGAGGAGAAGAGTCATCCTTCAACAGCTGTGACAGGCAGGGAGTTCACCCCTCAGGGGACTGATTCCAGGGAAGGCATACAGCAGCTCTCCTGGGAGAGAAGTCTTGTAAGCATGGGGGCCAAGGCCTTCTAGCTGCCCTCCCCCTGCTCCAGTCAGAGGCACAGACACGTCCCTCACTTCACATAGGCCACTGTCCTGACTCCCAAGAAATGTTCACTGAAGCAGGGGACAGCCCTTGGGGACAATGCATGTACATGGCACTCCTGTGTGACTGCTGCGTGTATGTGTGTGTGCGCACGTGCACACGCGTGCAGTACCCAGGTCCCACCACAGTCTGCCAGGACCCCTAGGACTGAGCCTGGCAGGCACTTGTCATTTGCTGGTGCGGTGCTGACCCTGAAAGGAGGACAGGGACAGGGACCCAGGGTGGGACCATCATGGTACGCTCACAGACCCAATGTCTAAGCAGAGACCTTTCCCCTTGGACACCTAGTAGGTATTCAAAAGTCACCTGTTTGATCTTCCTCCCCAACAAGGATCCCTCCTTCCCCTGATCCCAGCTGAGGGCACCTCCTTCCTTCTGGTTTCTTAGGCTAAAAGTCCTGCTGTCTCCCTGGGGTCTTCCTTCTCTTATACCCTCAATCCTACCTCCTAGCAGATCCCGTGGCCTGCACCTCTCACATACACCTGGAATCTGGCTTCTGCTTACGTCCCACCCCACCCTTCCCAAGCCCCTATTGTCTCTTACTCAATTTCTACACTGGCCTATACCTGTTCTTCTGTGCCTACCTGTCCTACACTCAATCTTTTCCTGGAAGCCACAGTGGTCCTCTGAGGCCTAAGTCAGAACCTTGCCGTGGCCACCCATGCTGCCCCATGGCAACTTCTTTGACCTTGCTCTGCTCTCCTGAAGTCTCCCTGGGCTCTGCTGACCCCTCATTCGTCTCTAACCCACCAGGCCACCTGTGGCCGGGGCCTTGGCTCTGATCCCTCACCCCTGGCTCACACCTCAGTGATGTCTGGTGAATGCTGCAGACCTTTGGGCAGAATTCATGTTGGTTTTGCTGCCACTCTGGCCCAGCCCCAGAGCCAGACCTGACACACAGCGAGGCCCCAGTCCATTCTGCTGAATGACCAGAGAGGCCCGAGCAGGCCGAGTAGACACTGTGACAGCCATGAGCCTACAGACCACCAGGAGCTGCCCTCCGAGCACCTGTGCCCCACTCTTTCCCGGCCTGAAAGAGCTCCTGGTACAGATGAGAAGCCTCCTTGAAGCAACAGCTCCCTGGGAGAGGGAAGTGCCGGGACATGGGCCCCGGGGAAGAAATGCCCCAGCGGAAGCCTGCCCACAGGATGAGGGAATGTTAACAGGGCAGGACACAGGGAAGGCTTTCTGCCCTGACAGAGCAGCCGGTACCAAGGCTGGGAGGCAGGTGGCATCTGGGTCTGACAGGCCACCGTGCGGGACACAGAGCGGCTGGTCTCGGGGCTGCGTGCCAGGAGAGGACTGCTGGGAGTGGGGGTCTGAGGTGTTGGCACAGCATCATGGACCCCCAGCATCTCTCAAAATGCGGTGAAAGATTTTAATGGGGTGGGGGACAACATCCTTTGTGCATTTTGTAAGTCAAGCTGGTGTGGGACAGATTGGAGGGGAGACAAAATGCAGGGAGAACAGTGAGGAGGCAGTGTCACAAGCCAGGCATAAGTGGGAAACCGAGTCAACAAAAGGAAAGCAGGAGTGGGGGAAGATGTGAGCAGTTTCCTGAAGAGATCCCAGCTTCCCTACTCACCACCTGTGAAGACTTGGGCATGTTCCCTTATTTTTCCCATGCTCAATTTCCTCACCTGTACATTGGGCTCACAATGAGAATCTTCCAAGAGGAGACCGAGGTTAGATGAAGCAGGAGTGCAGAACCCATCCCCAGAGCCTGTGTTCCCTGCAGGCTGACCCCCCTGCCCCAGTCTGTCCTGGTCTCCCGAAAGGAGCCGAATGTGCACAGCATCTCTGAGCCTCCATATTCCCTCTGGTTCTCTGCCTGCCTGCTGAGAGTTCAGTGAGAGCAGAGCTTTGATGGGTAATGAGACCTTTCTTGAAGAACACCCTGTGTTCAGCTGAAACTCGTCCTTAGTATGCAAGGACGCTGGATCCATTAGCTTTGAGTGCACCATCATATTGCTGGAGCGATTGTTCCTCAAATAGAATTACTTCCTACAATTATCTTCTAAAAAGACAGGCCCTGGGATATGGGCGAGAGGTGCCAGGAGGCCAGAGCCAAATCAAATCAGGGACCTGGGTCTTCGGAGAAGGATCTGGCACTGGGGTCCGTGTGGCCCGTATGTAAGTGTGGACCATTGGGCCCCCAACTGTGCCACCCTTGTCAATCCCCCAGCCCCAAACCAAGGAGATTGGAGCCCCAACCAGCAGAGGTGTGGTGAGCAAGGACACTGCTGAGTAAGGGACAAAATGGCAGGCAGGCATGAGAAACATGAGAAAGAGGGATTCTGTTTAAGACACAGTCTGTTCTGAGTAGATCCAAGTCTATGGTGGCCTCATGGCCTGATGCCATCTGCCCTCCTTGGCTTCCCTACATCGTCCCAAACAGATTCAGCAGCTCAACGTCAATGACATCAATAGTAATCACACCAAACATTGTCCTAAAGACCTAGATGCATCCCTCACTTAATCCTTAGGTCAACCCTATAGGCAGGGAGATGGGGAGGGGTTCCAGCTGGACAGGAGGGAAAGCCCCTGAATGGGTGTCAGAGTGGAGGGAAGGAGGCAACCCGCAGGGATGCAGGATAAAGGGTTCCAAACAGAAGGCACAGCTGAGCAAAGACCTGAGACAGGACACCTGTGGTGGGACACGTGCTGGAGCGTGGGACACAGGAGCTGAGGCAGGATACGAGATGAAGCTGGAGGGTGAGGAAGGGCCAGTAGACAGTGATGTAGTGGAGTGATGTAGCGGAGTGAGGAGGGTGGGTTCGGCCTGGCCGTGATAGCAGCCGCTGGTGGATTAAGGCAAGAGCTGTGGGATCCGGCATGCACTTAAAAAGAGTCTAATGTTTCAGAAAGGGGCAGGGCAGTCTGGTTGGACTAGTGAGGCAGCTGAGGAGATCAAGGGGAGGAGTCCAGGTGAGAGAGGGGCCCAGATAAGGGAGGGATTCAGGTCTAGGAGAGGTCCAGGTGACAGTGTGCTCTGGTATTCGGAGGTGGGCAACGGGGCAACAGCCCTTAGATTGGAGGTGGGGGTGGGGTGAGAGAATGGTGGTCAGGGCGCTCAACACGGTTTTCAATTCAGGGAGACCTGGGATGGATCCTTATCCATTTCCGGCCCCTGGGTACCAGATACTACAGGCATCAAGCGGATGCAGTGTATAAGTAGTTGGCAAATGAGTCTGGAACTGAGGAGAGGCTGGGCCCAGAAGAGGGGGACCAGGGAGGGGAGGATCCCAGGAGAGGCAGGGCCAGGGAGAGGCGGGGCCAGGGGCAAGTGTCTGAATGGCCAGCCAAAGGTATGGCGAAGGACATGGAGGGGCTGAATAAGACCACAGGAGAGGGACCGTCTTGAGGTACCCTACCTCTGCAAGTGAAGGAGAGGAGGGCAGTGTTGGCCAAGGAGGGGGTGTCAAAGGAGCTGTCTTCTGGTGGAAGGTCTGACTGCCCCAGGCCCCAGGTCACCACCTCCATCTGGGCTAGGCCAGGACTGAAGCTTCCTCTACACAGCTACACGCAGCTCTCCCTGTCTCACATGCTGCCTTTCATTTCCCTGCCTTGAGTCTGGCCCCTAGGGATCCCCTGGACATTTGTCACCATGACCCCTCTAAACCTCATCAGGGTGGGGCCCTGCACCTGCCTGTCAGACTGAAAATACTGGACTGTATCTCATATGTCTCTGTACCCCATAGCACTTAGCAAATAATAGACGCTCTGAATGCTTGATCCACTAAATTAAATAAACCAGGGCATTTTCTTATCTCATTCCTGTTCAGAAGAGGGCTTGCCTTCACTTGGATCTGGATCCATCAGTCAGCGCGCTCTAGTCTGTGGGGCCTGGAGTCACATGCTCACCAGATTAGGATCGCAGTCAATATCTGTTTTATTGTCCTTCCACACCAGGACTGCGGCACATGATCGATCGCCCTCATGGTTGCTGATAAGGAGCGCTCTTGGCTGGGTCAGACAAGCCCTCAGGCGCCAGGGCTTGAGGACTCTGGCCTCCTTGCCTCCCCACTTTCCCAGCTCCAGAAAGCTCTGCCCTCAGCCAGTTCACCCCCCACACTCTGAGATAGCCCTTGGAAGAGAATGGAGGTGAATTTTCTTGAATATTTGCCGTGAGCAACACAGAGTGGGGACACAGTGGTTCCTGGCCTCTGATCGAGGGACTGGTCTGGGAATCAGGTGTTTCTGGGCACAGTGGAGGATGCTAGGATATCTGATATCCATTGGTCACCTCTTATTGGCTTCCTGAGTGAGAGCTACTTGTTCTGACATGTTGGCCCCCACATCTGAGTTCACCATCCAGAAACAGCCCATCCCTGCCCCTCGGGTCAACCTCTCTGTGCATGGGGTCACTACCTCACTTGTCAGGCTGCCCCTGGGCAAGTGTCACCTGTCCTGGAACTGTCAGAATAGAGCTCCCTGCCCTAGCAGGGTGGGGAGAGGCGTGGCGGGGCATGAAAATGTGGTACCTCTCCCATTTCAGTCTGAGCTGTGACTCAAGACACAGAGGACCAGCCCTCAAGTTGGAAGCCACAGAACCAGAGTCCGCAAGTGGCTATACCCTGGTTTACATTCTGTTTACCTTTCCCCAACACTCTGCCCTTTCCTGGTTGGACAGAATGCACACCACTCTCCTGGTGTTCAAGCCCAGATGTCCTGAAGCTTGCGTCCTGCTCTTTCAGAGTCCCCCAGTTTCCCAGTGGCCCTCAGTGCAGACTTAAGAGTCTTTTTGGCAGATGGCCCACATCACCTCTCCCCTCCAGGGCACCCACCAGCAGAGCTGTAGAATACATTGGACTGCACAAGGGGTTTTCAGTTGATCCTTAGAGGGACCGAGAGAAAGAGACAATTATTCCCCACTCACGTATTAAGACTCAGAACCTCCTGGTCCCTTTCCATGATGCCTCTTTTCCCTTGCTTCACAAGGAGTTTACCTCTTCCAGGTGGATCTGCCCCTATGGTTAGACACTGAATGAACATCTTCCCTTTGACAAGTCTGCTCTGTCCAGCCAGATCTTTCCACCTAGCTCCCTGCCTGTTCCGGCCAAGATTCAGCACACCAAGGCCAGGTACCAGGGCCGGCATCCCTTTACCTGGCGGTTGCCAGCCCTGAGTTAAGGAAGGGGTGTGGGCGGGAGCAGCACAACGTGTGTTTACCTAAACCTGCCATTGTCCCGCTACATATCTGCACAGCTCAGAGGCAGGGAGACTCTCTTGCTTTTGCTCTCATCCGCTGCTCCAGGCTGGACATCCAGCCCAGACGACACTGGCCATCAACAGCATTAGCCTTGGCACCCAGAAACTCTAATGGGTCCCCCAGTGAGGGTATGGACTCTCCAAGCCAAAGGTAAAAGGCAGCAAAAACGCAAGACTGAATTTCTGAGTTGCAAGACCCCCCTGTGCCTACCGAGAGGTTTGGCCTTTTCACCTCTCGGCTCTGTTCCCCAGCAGAAGCCCCTCTTTCACCTCCCTGTCCCGCCGCCATACCCGCTGCTTCTCACTGGAACAATCCCATCCATTAGTTGTCATAGCAACCAGGACAGGGCAAAGTCATTTTCTAGAGGGGGCCCGGCGCAAATTATGGCTTTACACCAACTTATTGCCAATCTTTTTAATTAAAACATTTTGCTTTCAACCCTCCTAATGGCAGAGATCAGTAAACAAGGGAGATTGAATTACTGATATTGAAGCTCCCATATCTTTTAAATGGGCTTAATCACTGGTGGGACCACAGGAAAGCAAGAACAAGCAGGTGTGCCTAACCTGCAAAGGCCAGCCTCTGCGAAGGTAACCAAATGAAGCCCAGAGCACTGAAAGGATAAATAGGTAAAAAATAAATTTTTAAACTCTTGAAGGACACAAAGAGCCATTAGAGTTATGGTTACAATTCAGTTTCCAGGAACTATGATGTCAACGTTGCTGGGTGCTCTTTTTCTATTTAATTAAATCGCCTGGTCTGACACCTGGAGGCAGAGCCCTGTGTCCTTGTGTCCATGGTGTGTGGCAGACTGATAAGGGGGCCACAGGGCCCACTGGCCACTTGCTCCAAAGGCTCCTCCCGCCCCTCCTCCCCAGTTAATGTCCTCTAATGAAAGCACCCAGGGAGTACTTCCCCTCCCAGCAGGCCCCTTCAGGGTGGCTAGAAGCTACTCAGCAGGAAATGCCCTCCTATGAGCCTCTAAATCCAGTGAAAGGAAAACAAAGGCCCAGAGAGAAGGGCCTCCCCCAACCAGTCAGGGTCACACAAAGGGCCTAGATCCCAGCCCATTCAGTGAGGCTCCTTTGGTGTGTATGAATCGTTCTAATGAAAGTCACCTCCTTCATATTTTCCAGAGTCTATAATACCCCAAATAGGAACCTTTAGCTTTTCGAAACTGAAATTTCCTATTAATTAAAACTGCTTCATGTGTGTGTGAGGGTTTGTGTATGTGGGTATCAGGATACCTGTTGTCATGTCTACGAGTGCATGGTGTGTACATGTGTACATGCTATAAGAATATATGTGTGAGTGGGGGAAGGTGTGTGTGTGTGTGAGGTATGGGTATACAAGTGTAGCACAAACACAAGCATGGATACTTCTAGGTTCTTTTTTCCTAAGGATGGGGGACCAGTCAAGTTCTCTGTAACAAAGCAGAACTTGATTCCTCATGAACGAAACAGACACCACGGATGCACCTAAAACCAGATCATAGAGAAAGGTAAAGTGATAAAAGGTATATCTAGAAAATCCTGTCCAATATGTGAAAAGAGCTGACATGGGAATAGTAATAGCAGACACACCAAGGTGAGGCAGAAGGCATTAATGAGCATAAAGGACACTATAGTTATGTCTATCAATAAGATTGACATGTGCACACTTGATAATACAATCTTGCAAATTCAGTAGAATTTGCATAAAATTGACAAATTCTCCAGCTCAGTGGAAGCCTTAAAACACCTTTAATATTGGGGCGCCTGGGTGGCTCAGTCTATGGGGCATCCGGCTCTTGATTTCAGCTCAGGTAATGATCTCAGGGTGGTGAGATCTAGCCCTGCATTGAGCTCTGCACTCCGTGGGGAGTCTGCTTGAGAGTCTTTCTCTCTCTCTCTCTCTGTCCCTCCCCCTAAAATAAAGAAATAAATCTTAAAATTTTTTTTTAAAAAATCAGAAATGTATAGCTAAAGGAGACAAAAAACTGGTAAATAAAAGGAAAGGAAGTCTCATGAAAGTTCAAAGAATGATATCTTTTAGCCTGCATTCTGACTACAGTGCAATAAACAGGAAATCAACAATTAAGAAGTAGTCTCAGAAAAGTACATTGGAAAATTTATAAATGCACTCCTCAATGACGGGAATCAAGATGAAATTTCAAATCATTCAAAACTTGTGGAATGTGGGTAAAGCAGGATTTAGAGGAAAATCATAGTCTTGAATACATTAATTGACAGCAACAAAGATTTTAAAGTACTTAAATTAAAAAACAGGAAAAGTAAAGAAGTGCTAAAAGGCAGAAATTAATGTAAATTTTTAAAAGTAACAAGAACACAATTAAAGCTGAAAGTTACTTCTAGTGTTTATAAATACTAACACAATTGATAAGGGAGGAAGGAACCTTGTTCTGAGGACCCGGGTGCCCTCTCCCCACACGTGGTCTCTAAGTCTGGCAGAGCAGCCACCTATAGTTCTCAGGGCCTGGTTGCTTGCTAGACCTTGTAATTCCACCAGTCCATGCTCATAAAGCAGCAGCAGTAACTCTGCCTGTCTCTACCCTGCCTTCTTCCTAGGGATAAGAAGAAAGAGAGGTGCCCGAGCACCTGGTCAACCACAAAACTCCATGTAACACAAGATGCACTGTCAAGTGGTATGTTAGAAGTTTCATGCAAATACAATTATTTACACAGCTTGCTGGATTAGCACCTCCCACATGCTAAGCCAGGCTAGAGAAGAGGGAAATAGAACCCAGATTTTGCATTCTTGTCCCCCAAAATGTGAAGAAGAGTCCCCCTCCATGGGGAATGTGCTGCCCCTCAAGAAAAAGGACTCCAAGGACAGGGTGATGTCCAGGTGTGGCCTCCAGCTCTGCCCAGAGTCTAACCAGGGGCTCCAAATCCAGGGATCATAAGAACAGGAAGTTCCTGCCAGAGGTTCTGAATCAGAGAGGGGCTGCCCCCAGACTCAGGCACTTGCCCTCTTGGGGTCTTCTCAGGACCAAAGCCAAACTCCCCTGACCTTTCTTCGGACTTCCTAGTAACAAGAGCTTCCATGAAATGTCCCCTGCGGCAAGCTCCTCAGCAAATCCTTTCCCAGATGAGCATGTTTCCTCCTCAGCCGTCCCCGGAAGATACCATCAGGGTCACCCTCGCTCTGCCAGTGAGGAAACTAAACTGAGAGAGGATAAGTCACCTGTCCAGGAAGCCAGCGTGGTAAGATGGAGTGGGGGCTTGAACCGGGCGTTCAGACTCCAAGACTCCCCGCTTATGCACCGGCCCCGCTCTGCCCTGGTTCCCCCAACCCCCGGACAGAAGGGCAGCCCCTGCCCCCTGGCCCAGGCTCTGCCGATCAGCAGGGACACACAGTCACTGTCTCTTTCCTTCAGGGCCACCCGCACACTCTCCGCTTTGCAGGGACGCAGCCTCGTATCAATCTCATCTGCCAGCAGAGGGGAGAGCTGGCAGCTGCATTGCAGAAAAGCGTCCTCTCCCAGTGGAGCTGCAGATAAGGAGCGCTGCATTAACCCCAGCTCCAGCCTGGGTTCCTCCCTGCGCCTTCCTGGCGGCTCGGGAAGCAGTGGCGGCCACCATCACAGCTGCCATCAGTTGCCCAGCACGCAGGCCGTCCATACAGAGGGGAAGCCGCAGGCAGGCGGGCGGTGGGGGAAATCCATCTCTCTCCCCCTGATATATAGGGGACGGGGCCCCTGACCATCAAGCCTTCGGGAATTTTTCATCTGTTCCTGATGTGTCCCCAAAGTGAATGTTAATCAATAGGTCCAATCTGCGGCCCCATCCATATCGCAGCTTGGTAAAAATGGCCTCGTTAGGCTCACAGGAGGTGCTGAGTTCCCTATCCTTCTGGAATACCAGATCTTTGGGCTGCGACAAGAAAGCCTCTACCTCTGCCCAGGAAACATGGACCCCACACCCCTGAGTTTCCTCCCAGGCAGGTGCCAGCCCCAGCCGGGTCAGTGCCTCCACAGTGCTCGCGCCAGATGCTGAGCATTGAGGTGGCTGCTGGGGACGCTGCCTGTGTCCCCAGGGATCCACGAGCCCTGCAAAGCGGCACTGCGGGCGGGGGTGCGGGTGTCCTGGCTTTGAATCCTGCTCCATGTTCTCAGCTAGGCCCCCTCAGCTCAGCCTGCTTCAGATCAGTCTCTGCATCTGTAAATCTGTAAAATGAGGCGGAGCCCCAGCCCCCACCCCTGCTGTCGGTGAATTTGCCCTGATCCGGACATGGCTGTCCCTTTTCTGGACTTCAGAAGGACCGAGGTCTGGCCAGTCTGTCATTTGCTGGCCCTGATAGCTCCAGTCTCCTCCTGGGGTTCCTGGCGTGGGGAGTAGACCGTGCAGGTCTCTGTGGACCCCGGGTAGGCCTGGGAGAAACCTGTGACTCGCAGCCAGGGCAGGGGCCCTCTTCACCTGCGCCTCCCTCTGCTCCCAGAACAGTCCCTCTCCCTCCAAGCCCCATACCTGTCCCTGCAAAGTGGCTCTGAGCTGGTGTGGGTGCTAGTGTTGGAGGCTATCAGAGGTGCAGGGCCTTAGGAAGGAAACGGGGGGTGCCCAGGGCTCTGCAGAGGTGGGGGCTGCTGTGCGGGAAGGCTGGAGGAGGCAGGGACTCTCCAAGCTCCTGTGAGGAATGGCCCGCTTGATTACTCTGGGCTGTGCTCAGCTCCAGGGCCTGTGCTGACAGGAAATCTCAGGGGCCCTTTCAAATGGCTCAGGGTCAGCCTAGGGCTGCTTGGAGGGAGGCTGGCACCCCTGCCTGGAGAAGCCGGCCCTCCTCTTCCCACACAGGCCCCTCAGTCCTGGCCTTATCATGGGGAGTGGTCCGGCGGCCACTACAGGCTGCCCACCTGGAGTGTGCCTGGGGCCCAGCTGCTTCCTCCCAGGGTGCCCGCCTCCCCTCCAGGCACTCACACCCCAGCAAGGAGGGGGGGACTGGGCCCTCTGTGTTCCCCTTTCTCTATTGCTCATTCAGGGAGGGGGCTAAGCCCCCACCTCCTGGCTTGCTTAGACAGGGGTTCCGGAAAGTTGTCAGGGAGGCCAATGGGAAGCCCATGGGTTTGGGAAGTCAGGGATGGTGGACTGTGAAGCAGAGCCCCAGTGAGGCTACCTCCCCGGAACTTCAGGCCCTTTGGTAAAATGTGAGTAGAGCTTCCGTGTGTTTCCCATACTGCCTCTGTGTCTGTGTGTGTGTGTGAGAGAGAGAGACAGACAGACAGACAGACAGAGGCAAAAACAGAGAGACAGGAGCTGTCATGGTCTTGGTGGCCAACTCTCCATCTTGCAGGTGCATGAGGGTGTGGAAAGAAAAAGGGAAAGAGAGGACCCCAATGGCAGACCCCACCAGCATCTCCATTTTCCTGGGTGCCCCAGTGTGGAGGCCCATTTCCTTGATTTTCTCTGCTGACCCCTGCCAGCCCAGGCTTTGCTCGCCCCGCCCAGGTCTGTGTGTATATCTGGGCAGGAGCCTCTGAGGAAATGGCAGGGTGGGGGTGGGGGTGGGTGAGGCGGAGCAGTAAGGAATTCTGACTCCCTGCTACCTGCCACTCTACTCTTCCCCAGAGATGGGTGTCCATATCTCAAGCACGGGCTCCAGAGGTGATGAGTCCACTGATGATGTGAGAAGCCTTGAAAGTGGGGAGCAGGGGATTTGGGGAACCACTCCCCTGGCCTTCAAGAAAAAGCAGGGGTGTCAGAGCCAATGGTGTGGTCCACAGTGGACAGGACATTCCATCCCCATCTGGCTCTACCTAGATTAAGCTAACCTTGGGCCAGTCACAGGCTTGGAGAGTAACATACGGCTGGATTTCGGCCTCTTCTTGTCCCTTTTTGCAGGGTGTCCTTGGGTAGTTGTCAGTGGAGGCTCTGATTCTTGGAAACTGTCAGGCAGGCCAAGATCCCAAGCTGGAAGTTCCTGCTGGGCCACAGCTATCAGTCCAAGAGAAGGGAACAAAAAACTTCCCTTTGAGACAACCCTCACGATGGGGAGAGCTGACAGTCAGCATCTCACCAGGCAATCGGACTGAGGGTGGGCAGCCACACTGAGAGCCTCCTGGTCAATACCAAGGAAGTGTCTGCCTATGAGACAGCTTCCCCTAAACGGCCTAGAAAGTATCTAATCAAGCCACCAGGCCTAACTTCTAGGTTACAAGAAATACAGGGAACAGAGGTACAAGTTTGATGGCACCATGAAGAAATGATCAGGACATAGGCCTTCCATGAGTCAGTGAGGCTGGATTCTTCAAAAAGACTGCATCACGGAAAGGGCTGTTTTCAACTTAAAAAGACCACAGAGGCATAACCAAAGGATAGCATGGTCCGAGATTGATTTGGACTTTTTAAAAGGCCATAAAATAGATTCTTGGGTTGATTTGAGAGATCTGAATATGGCATGGAAATTCTGTGATATTTTGGCATGATTCTTAATTTTCTTAGATATCACAATGGAATTGTGGTTATATAAGGAAATGTCCTCATTTTTGTGTGATGCAGGCTGCAATAGGTAGGGGTAAAGTGTCATGATATTCGCAACTTAATTTCAAATCATTCAGTAAAGGTATCTACATCTTCGTATGTGCGTGTGCGTGTGCGTGTGCGCGTGCACAGAGGGAGGGAGAGAAAAAGGCAACATGGCAAACGTTGCCAATTTTCACAGTTGTTCACGCAGCTGTGTTTGTACTATTCTTTCAACTCTTCCAGCTTCTGTGTTTGATCATTTTCACAATAAAAAGTGGGGTACAAAAGTGCCAGTGTGGGTCAGCCCTACCAGACATAAAGCCCTCCCTCCAAGGACACACACCTCTGGCCACTTCTTCCCCAGGGTGGTCTTCTTCTTCCAGCCTGCACCATGCTTGTCTGCTGTCTTCCTGCTGCCCCACCTGCCATGCCTGGCCTGTCAGGCCTGCTGTGTGTAGCTGGGGCCTTTGGCCTCAGAGTCTCAGCCTGCTGTGCCCTGCCTGGAGCACTGTCCCATGACCCCCACCCCACCCTTCTCCCGTGTGCGCATCACTGCACCAGCGAGGCCTTGCTGGCCACCACAGGGTTGTGTCCTTTCACACTGATGTCCCCTTTATTCTCCACCAGACTGGCAGGGACCGTGTTTGTGTCCAGCCATGCCTGCTGTCTGCCAGGCCACGATCTGATGACTGGGGACCGCTGATGGCAGCTGCCAGGTCCGCTGGAGAGACTGGGGGTGCTGGGAGGAGGCAGCCAACAGCATTTATGGGCTTGTTCCCTCTCAGTAGCTTCTGTCCTTTCCCCAGGCTGATGCAACTGAACTGACCTTGGCCTCACTCATTCCCCGCCCTGGTCATATTCTTTCTGATATCAGTTGCTCTTAAGACTGAGTGCCAGCCCGCTTGGGTCACACTGGGATGAAACGTCTAGGTGTGTGCTGGGGTCCAGGAAGCCCTGATCCTCTGGGCTCTAGACAAGCCCACCCGCGCTGGCTCCCCGTCCCTCACGGAGGTGGTGGGTGTTCCTTGGCCCGGCCAAGGTGAAAGGTGGGCTCTCCGGGGCTGCCACCCCTTTCCCCATAAAGCACCTGGTGGGCCCAAGCGTGGCTCCACGTGGCACAGCACCCTATTCAAGGGTACTTGTCACTTGGCACAAATTAAATATGTTCTGAAAAGAAGTCAACAGAACTGAATTTGATGATGTCCAGTCCCTCCTACCGGGACTCTGACGTGGCTGTTTTCTGATAAAGAAGGAAGAGTTCCAGATCCCGGCACTGAACTGGCCACCCAGCTCCCCAGCCTGGGCATGGTCTGTCGTGGGGTCCGGGGGCCTCAGCCCACCCCTCCCTGGCCCCCCCATATGCGACCGTGGGGTGCTGAGCCCTGACACCTCAGGGCTCTCATCTCACCTCAAGGTGTTCACCCATCCCTTCAGGTGCATTTGCGGCTCCTCAGTTCTGCAGGGCTCCCCCTGGCCAAGTGGGAGGTCTGGTCAGAGCTGGGGTGCTGTGGCTGCAGGAGGGCCAGCAGGGTCCCAAGCCTCAGAGTGCAGGCTTCCCAGTTTCCTGGTGAGCCGGAAAGGTGCCCTGGGCCCTCCTTTCCTCGGGGCTGGGGAGAGAGGGCGTGGGAGGGGTCTGCTTTAATGGTTTATTGTGAACCAGTGAGTTAACTCACAAGCGGTTCCTCTTATTCAAAATCATTCTGACTCAGGTTGGATTGAGTTCTGCTCAATAGAAGAATCCAGATTTTAAGCCACCAGGGTTCTAAGCAGGGGTGGGCACTCTGGTATAGGTCAGAAACCTGCCCCTGGGGCTTTTTGCAAGGGAGCCCCAGTTTATGCTCACCCCAGGACACCTTCCTGAGCCTCTGTCTCCCATCTGCAAGTGGGGATAACCAGAACAATACCTTCTCTAGGTTTTCAGGAGCGTTGGCTGAGGTGAACCATGTATAGCCCCTAGCACAACACACCCCAGGTGAGGGAGCACCCCAGGGCTCATCCTGGACCAAGGCGCGTTCTCACTGCAGGAGTCTCTGAACACCAGGGGCCAAAGGTCCACCCAGAACTGCAGTTACTGCTGGAAAGAAGATGTGGGCTGAGCTTTGGGGCACTGAGAGCCTCAGCCTCACCACCCAGATCTAAGGTGAGCCGACGCTGCTGTGGCAGCTTGTGGCCCAGGCCCCAAGGGTGCCCACTCAGCTCCCCTGAAGGAAATGCCAGGCCCGAGTCACACAAGGTTACCTCTTCCCTTTGTGCACACTTGGGGTCCAGCCCCGACCTTGGGCCTGCGGGCACACGGCAAACTCGCTCCCTGATCCTCTCTGTTCTCTCTTCACACAGGTCACTGTGGTGGAACGTAAGACCCGCAGTGACGGCAGAGTGGAGAGATGTTTGAAGACAGGCCCCTGACAGAAGGGAAGAGGCCTACCCTGGTGCCCGCCCTCCACTTGGGGCCAATTCTCTCTGGAGAAGCACTTTCCTCCTGTGCTGAAGGCTGGGTGGTGTGGGGCTTGGCCAGTGGGCACCTCTCGTTGCCCGGGGGCATCCTGGAAAGGTGAGCAGGTGTGCGCATTAGGAAATGTCAGCCTTGCACCTTTCCACTTTATTCACAGCCATGATGGCTCTGGGGCAAAGCCAGGCCCTGTCCAGTTCACAGGCAAAGAACCCGGGGCTTGGAGAGTCAGGTCTAAGATGTGAGGCATCACTTCAGGGGCTGTGCGAGATTCTGAGCCCGGTGCTTCCTCCCTTGGCCTGGCGTGTTCTTGTGAGGGTCCCTGGGGGGTTGCCTCACTCCCCTCTTGGGGTGTACATGTGTGTGCAGTGTGTGTGGTGGATGTCTGTGAGTGTGTATGTGGCTCACGTGTATGTGTGTGGTAGTGTGTGGGGGCTGTGTACATGTCTGTGTATGGCCTGTATGATTTGTGTGGCACACACATGTGGATATGTGGCACGAGTGTTCCGTGTGTGGTGTGTGGCATGTGTGGTGTGTGTATGTGTGGGTGGTGGGTGTATATGTGGCACACGTAGTTTGTGGGACACTTGTGTGTATGTGTGTTGTGTGCACACGGTGTATACATGCGTGTGCGCCATGTGTGGCATGTGTATATGTGGTACGTGTAGTGTGTATACATGTGTGTGATGTACACGCATGCAGGTGTGGTGTGTGTGATACCATCCGCGTCCTCCTCAGACAGGGTTCAGAATCCACAGTCCTTCCCAAATAAAGTCAGAAGCTTCCACCCGTGCCCTGAGCTGCCTGCGATGGGCTGCCTGGGTGGCCAGGTTCCAGCACTAGCTGAGTGAGACCCTTGGGGATCCCACTGGCCCCTGAGCTGCTCAGTTGGGGCTCCTCCACCGTCTTGTTTGCCAGCAAAGAGGAGTCAGGACTCCCAAGGAGCCGGCTTTGCCCCCTCTCGTCTTGGGGACCCAGAGGGCACAGGGATGCAGGGAGTGGACTGGAGCATGTGAACTGGCCCTTCCCGCGCTCTCTGGAACAGGCTTCTATGCCAGGGAGAGACCACCGCCGGCTTCCTGCCTCCTGCATGCCCACCTGGACCCTGATTGTCCCCAGAGGCCTCAGCACCTGGACAGGTCCACCCCTGGGACATCCTGGAGGCTGCTGGGCACAACTCAACCAAAGTGCTGCCTGGGACTTCTCTGGGACACTCCTTGGACTTCCCTGAGCAGCCTAAGCTGTCCTCCATCCATGACGACAGTAGGATCCAGGTTACAGTGGGGTGGGGGTGGGGGGTCTTGGACTGCTGGGCAGCTGGAGGAGGGAGTGAGTCTAAAGGACAGGTAGTAGGACAGCGAGACTTCACAGTCCGAGGGGACACCTGGTGAGAACACACGGATCCAACAGAGGGCAGCTTGCTGCTGCTCCAAAGAAGCGGCACCCACAGGGCCCCTGGTGTCTGACCCCAGGAGTGGCTGCCCCAACCCGAGTGCCTGTGATAGCCCTGGGAAGGCTGACAGAGCCCCCAGCCCGACCACCCCCAGCTCAACCCAGAGCACAGGGGACAAGGCCAGGGATTCAGTCTCTTGTCCCTATAACCACCGTCAACTTGCTCAAGAGAGATCCTTGCCCAGGCTTAACTTTGCTCTTGGAATATGTCCAGAGACTTACTTTTCTTTTCGCGGGGTCCTTCTGGCAGGTAGACATCCGATGTGAGTATTGGGAAACACTATGGGGACTCCATGTTCCCTCTGTGCAGGGGAACAGGCTGGCCCCCGTGTCCTCCTACTGGATGCTGGATGCCATTCCCAGTCGGCTTGGGGCCACATTATGCAGGGCCAAGGACACTTTTCCAGCTGTCGTGACTGATGCTCAAGGACTGGCCAATTACAACCCACGGGCTTCTTCCATGGGTTGGCAGTTTTTATAACGGAAGTTTCCCTGGAACGTGGCCAGGCCTATCTGTTTGCGTGTTGTCTATCCTTGGTTTCGTCTAGATGACTGGAGCACAGATCTGCAGGACCTGCAAAGCTCAACAGACACCGTCCGCCCTTCAAGGAGAAGCTTGCCAGCCCCTGTCTTAGAAGCACACAGCATCATAGGGTTGAAAGTCCTGTGGCCTCTGGACCAAACTGCCGATTTGCAGAAGACGCACAGGACAGGGGAGCCTGTCACGGGGCCACCACAGGGCGTCAACCAGCCACGTGCAGATGGAAGGACGCTACCGGCCAACGTTTCTTCAGTGACTATTACCAGAGCAAGAAGAGAGGGCAGGGGCAGCAAAGGATAGATTGAAAAAATGGGCCTTACTTGGATCCAGTTCAAATAAACTATAAGAAGGAACGATTGCAAGTTTCCACAGTGACTGCATATTTGATGAAAATAAAGGAGTGTGGTTAATTTTTCAAATGTGGTAACAGTATTGTGGTGAAGTTTTAAAAGCGTCTATTTTTTTTTTCAAGATACACAGGTGTTTGCGGATGAAATGATGTGCTATCTTCGTTTTGCTTCAAAATAATAAAAGGGGGGAAGTAGCTGGGGTGTGAAGAGGGCACGAAGGACCGTGGGTTGGTGGTTGGGGCAGGGTGATGATGGGCAGGGGGTTATCAGACCGTTCCATCTACTTCTATGTATGTTTGGATCATCCATATTAAAGAGTTAATGAAATCAAATGAAATGAGGCAGAGCCTAAACGGACAGTGGGACATTCCTCAGTGGCCCCTGGCAGCATTTTTTCCAGCCCATTCCCCAGTCCAGGCACAGTTCTCATAGCCCTGCTCCCACGGCCCAACCCCGAACCGGCTCACCCGCCTGGACTGTGCGGGGCTGGAGTCCGACCAGCGCAGCGGGGAGTAGAGCACACGCCCAGCCAGAGACTGGGACCAAAGGCCAGCCAGGACAGGGACTGCTGCTTCCCAACAGAGAAGACAAGGAGGACATGTGGGTAGCAGCAGGATGAAAGAGAAAAGTAGAAATGAATAAGACAAATCACTGGCAGAAGCAGAAGAAATTGAAAAGCACCTGCCTCGCAAATTGCTACCCAAAGTTGAATGCCTAGATAAAGAGAATGATTGCCGAGGAATATATAAATGCCCCACATTAGCCCCTTAGAACACAGAAGCTGTAGTAAATGCTACAGACGCATTTGACACAATTCAACAGCCAACAATCTCAATAAGACAGGGAATAGACAGTGATCCATGCAAACATGCACCAACCCAAAAGGCAACAGACTCCGAGCCACAGGGAGCCTGCTGCAGAGCAGTGAGGCCAGGACCCTCTGCTAGAACCTGGTATTATCCTGGAGGGAGCCAATCAAGAGGGAGGAATGGGACTCAGGAGAAGTGAGGGGGGCAGAGTGATCCTTAATGCTGACCTAGGACCTGCTGCCCAACAGAGCAAAACCAATCAGCTGAAAGGAGAATTCTGTAGGGTTGCTACTGTGAGTTATTTCTGTGACAGTTCTTTCTGTTAAATAATATACACCTATCAGGGGCTTTCCAGTACAGAAGTGGCAACTAAATAAAGATTTATGATGAATAAAACATTCCATATACAAAAGCAATTCATGAAAGAAAGATATCTAGAAAGAGTTGTAACCACAGATGTATAGGACTTAACGTGAAGAAAACTCAACTGCCGAGGAAAGACAGAGAATGGATTATACAAGAAGAGTAATATCCACTCTGCGATTCCAGTTCTTAGGAGAGATGGATACTGCATAAGAAATTTGCAGAGCAGAGTCCAAAATTACATCAAAACGTATGGAAATTTAGTAGGAGATAAGGTTGCATTGGAGCAATGAGCGTCCCTTCAATAAGTAATGATGTGAAATGGAGTGCCTGGGTGGCTCAGTGAATTAAGCCTCTGCCTTCAGCTCAGATCATGATCTAAGGGTCCTGGGATCGAGCCCTGCATGGGGCTCTTTGCTCAGCAGGGAGCCTATTTCCCCCCACCTCTCTATCTGCCTGCCTCTCTGCCTACTTGTGATCTCTCTCTCTCAAATAAATAAATAAACAAATAAATAAAATCTTTAAAAAAATTAAAGCTTAAAAAAATGATGTGACAACAGATTTGTCATTTGGAAAAAATTAAGCTATATTTTGGATAGAATGAAGTTATTTTACTCTAACTCAGTTCCCAACATAAAAGAAATTAAAGCGTAAAACCATAAAATTACTGGAAGTAAAGCTAAATTTAAAAAAATATTTGTGGACTTTCTAAGAAACACTAAACAAAATTGATTTAAAAACAATTGCTGTATTTGTTCAAATAAAAATTTTAAAACATTGGTTTGGTAAAATAAGCAAGGGAAAATATTTGCAACAGATATGACAACCAGGGGGTCCAATTTCCGAAGCTGACCAAGAGCTCTCAGATACCAGTAAGAAGAAGACAGTCTAATAGAAAAAGGGGCAAAAATATTAAAAAGCACTCAACCTGGGGCACCTGAGTGGCTCAGTGGGTTAAGCCTCTGCCTTCGGCTCGGGTCATGGTCTCAGGGTCCTGGGATAGAGCCCCTCATCAGGCTCTCTGCTCCGCGGGGAGCCTTCTTCCCCCCGCCCCCCCGCCGCGCTCTCTTCCTGCCTCTCTGCCTACTTGTGATCTCTGTCTGTCAAATGAATAAAAAATTAAAAAAAAAAAAAGCACTCAACCTCACTCAGAACTAAATAAATTCAAAAGAGAATGAGAGGATCTTTTTATTTGAAAGCACTGATCACCTGCACTGTTGAAAGATATGCAAATTGGTACAGCCTATTTCAAATGCACTTTGGCCAGGCTCCTTTCCAAATGTATTTCCATGTAGCCTTGGGCCCAGGTGGATTTTTTGGTTTGTACTACCAGGAATTTATCCTAAGAACACATTTACAAAATTTGCCAAGTAAAATGCGTATGAATGAAATATCCTGTTGTGTTGTCTGCAGGGACCAACACTTGGAAAGTGCCTCAGTGTCCATCAGTGGGAAGCTGGTTAGCCAAGGTGCATAAAGACTGGTGCATAAAGACTTTTTCTGAAAGTGGCTACAATAAGTGGTTCACAGCAGTTACTCTGGGAGGGACTGACAAGGGGTTGACTTTTACTTTTAATTTTATGTAAATGACTTAAAAATTACTTTAATTTTACATAGTTCACCAATTAGATCTTGTTTGAAATTCATCACGTGCAGGTGTTGTCTTTAATAAAAACAATAATAAAAACACACAAACAAAGCAAAACAAAACAAAACAATAAACCCCCCGATTACTTCAACAGAAGGTGTCAAAGGTATGGGCCTATTTCCCCTAAGTCTACGAATAGTAAATCATTTCAGGAGCTTCTGAGCCTGGTCCAGAGAGGGAATGAGTGTGCTCGGAGCAGCGAGCCCTGGCTCCAGAGGGCCTGGGGGGATACTGGAGCAGGTGTTGGGGGTACGCTGGACCTTGACTGGGCTGGCTGTGTGAGGAAAGAATGGCTCTTTCTTGCACCAGCCTGGCCCCCTGGTGAGGGTCATGCTGCCCTTTTCTCTCCAGAAAGTGCCTCCAAAATGCAGTGGGATTGAAAGAGTTACAGGGAAGACACTCTGATTCAAATGATTTCTAAAACGCACGTTAAGAAGTTAGAAAATATCGCAATGCTTTATGCTTAGTAAGTCATAGATGTGCTTTGTCTCCAGGCCTCCTGCCCTGCGCCCCAGCTGGACTCAGGGCTTTTGGGGCCCCTAGGTGGGACTTTGGTCGTAACAGCCTCCCAGGATGTCAGGGGTGGAGTTGACTTGGTGGTCTCTGAGAGGCCAGGCCATGCTGGGTCTAAGATTTGAACCCAGAACACCTAGGCTGAGTGCTGAGCGACACGCGGTGTTTGGGACACAGCTCTGGGCTTGAGCCCCAGGAGGAAAGCCATGCATCCTCTCTCCCGTGCCTTCCCTCCACAGGACTGGCTGGAGGTTGCATCAGGATAGTGGGGGGGGGGGGGACAGAAATCACCCAAGTTTGATTTCCACTTGCTCCCCAACTGACCTGGGATAGAGCCGCCCAGAGCACGTGCTCTGATGAGGAAGGAGCCCTGGGAGGCAAGGACGTGAGCTGTGGACAGGCCTGGGTAGGGGCTGTGGTCCCTGAGTTGCCCCATCTGTGGCATTACAAGTCTCCCTCCCTCCCCAGGCCTGCGGCCCTGCGCCCCATGCCTGACAGAAGGGCACTTGTGGGGAGCAGTCCCGGCGGGTGGTACCCCTGGAGGCGGAGGTGGCCCCGGCCTGACTCAGGTGGCGAGGCGGGGGGCCTAGCGGAAGCTGACACGGTGATGCTGGCGTACTGGGCATGCAGAAGCGAGGCCTTCATTCGATTTGGGAGTGCCTCTCCCGGCCCAGGCCTCTGGTTTGGCTCCTATTGAATTAGTCAGCGAAACAGAGCAGGAAGGAGCTGTTCTCCTAATTGCGCTTGATGGATCTCTTCGTCTTGCTCAGATGCCAGACACAAGATAGCTGCCCCCGCTTTGCATCGGAGCCCCAAGCTGGTGCTCTGGGGTCAGCAAGTAGCTGCTCCACATGGAGGGCTTGGGGGCGCAGCCCCACCACCTCCCCCCTTCAGCGGAGGAGCTGGGCCCCACGGGGGGAGCACTGTGGGCAGCAGTCGCCAAGGGCAGGAGGGCAGCTCAGTCCCAGCAGCAGCAGTGAAGCTGACGGCTCTGGCGGGACCCCGGGGCACAGCCGCGTGTCACCGACTAACTCTGCGGGGTTAAGGGCTCCTTGTCTGGGTAATTGTCTCCCCTTTAATTACAGTGACTGAAAGTGCCTCCTAATTTACTTTAGGGCCTTCAGATGACATCTTAAGAAGGATGGCATCCGCTCCCCATCACGGGCCCTGGGAAGACAGTGCCGGCCTCCACCACCGTTCAAAGACCCCAGCTTCTGCCGTCAGCCTCTGCCTCTCATCAGCCCCTCGCCCGTCCCCTCACTCCGCCCTGCCCAACACATGGCTCTGGTGAAGACTCAAGTGAGAAGCAGAGCAGGAGGGGAGACGGGCTCCTTGTCCTAGGGGACCACAGCCCCTGACAGCCAGGAGATGGGGGGCCTGAGCCCTGGTTGCTGAGGAACCGTCACCTAATAGCCTCTGGTAGGCCCTAGGTGACCAGATCCCTTTGTTTAGGACAAATTCTGCAGTGCACTGAGAAGGAAACTATTTCAGAAGGTTTTACTTGGGGGAAGGGGGAGTCAGCCACGTGGCTCCTGCTGTCAGGAGGAGGGTAAGCCCCTCATCTTCTATGTTGCAGGAAGGAAGGGGTAAGGGGACTTCTCAGAGCTCAGTGCGTCTGTGGCAACTGGACCTCAGTCACCACAGGCCGACAGCACTATGGGGCGTGCTGGGGGGATCCCAAGTCCCAGGGACCCCCTTTGTGCCTCAGGCTCTGGTGCCATCCCCTTCCTCCCCCTGAGGAGACCCAGGGCCAAATACTCAGCCCAACAAACACTAACTGCTGACAGAAGGCATTTTTGTAGCGGATGCTGGTTCCTAGGATATCCAGTGAAAAAATGGCAGAGCCCCCGCCCCCCAATGCCCCCAAACATATTCTGGAGCAATTCGAATTATAAAACTAACAAAGAAACTGTAAAAATCTAAACGGTGAGGGTGGGGAAAGGCCTTTCCCATCATAAAAGCCCGGGGAAGACCATTTTAAAAATGAAGGATTCAACTTACATCAAAACTGAAACGCAAAACATAACGAACACACAAGTCTCCCAGGCAAAGTTCAAAGGCAAATGATGCCACCCTCGGGGGAAATATTGTCACATGTATGATAACCAGAGGATTTTGTTGTCCTTACTGTATAAAGAGCTCTTATAAATCAATAAGGAGATGGTGAACCTGAGTGGGGAACAGAAGTGGCCACATCATGGAGGAGGCAGGCAGGCAGACTCGGGAAACGTGGCAGATCAGGAGATCCTGGCTAGAGCTGCAAGGTGATTTTTAAGTTGCTGCTTTGTGTGTTGGGTTTCTGTTTTGCCTTCTCTGGAACTGCAGAGAGCCCCAAGAACAGCCATTCTCCCAAGACCCTAATGCCCTGACCCATGACACTGGTGTCCTGAGAGGAGCAGGTACAGAGAGCACTGGAGAAGCAGAAAGGAGGCAAGGGTCCCACAGAGCCTGGAAGGCTTGCAGGGCTCTGGGTCCTACATGAGCAGAGGGATCCAGAACCCTGCTCCTGCTCAGAGGAGGGGGCTGTGTGGCTTTGGCAGAGGCCCTTACAGCCAAGGCAGGGAGCAGCGAAGACTACAAACCCGAAAGTTATGTGTATACTAGGATCTCGGGGGTCTCAGTGATAACCAGAGCCCACTAGTCACGGCGTCTGGAAAGTCTCTGTGAGAGACCCCAGGACCTCACAGCTGCCCCACCCAGAGGGTCCAAGCTTGAAATGAAATCAAGTGGATTTTAAGAGAAAAAAAAAAGATGAGCTCTTTCTTCATACTCGTGAATTATGCATTGGGAGTCATATTTGCTTTACTAGCAAGGAATGCAAATGAAAACAATAAATTACAAGATTTCACTTATAGTAAAGGCAAATGCAATATTTAAAAAAAAACAATTGAATATTCCATGTACGAGAATGTAGGGCATACTTCTGGGTGAGAAGGATTTGGGAATAAATTTTCTGAAGGGTAATCTTAAAAATGATCATATCCTTTGACACAAAAATTCTCCTTCCAGAAATTTATCTTAAGGGAACAATCAGAAATACACCCAAAGCTTTATTATGGGTGGACTTGCTCACAAGTAGTTCAACTTACAATGGCAAAAATTAGAAACAAATTTAAATGTATATTAATGGGGGATTCTAGTATATCCACATACGTTAAAATCATATTTTTTAAAGATTTATTTACCTCTTTTGGTGGGGGGGAGAGAGAGAGAGCGAGCACGAGTGGGAGAGGCAGAGGGAGAGAATCCTCAAATGGACTCCATGCTGAGCGTGGAACCCGACACAGGGCTCCATCATCCGACCCTGAGATCAAGACCTGACCCAAAACTAAGAGTTGGATGCTTAACTGACAGTGCCACCCAGGCGCCCCATGAAAATCATATTTAAAAAAAAACTTTAATAACACAAAGAAGTGCTTGAGTTACTACTATAAGTGAAAGAAAATGTTTTCAAAACCCATAAACACTTCATTAAAAAAAAAAGTTCACATCCAAAAAGCGTAGAGGAGCCTCCCTGAAGTGGGTGGCCATCAGGAGTGGTGGAGGGGGGCAAGGTTTCTAAATATATTGTTTTCACTACAGTTTTTTATATTTTCCAAGATTTCTTCAGTGAAACTGTAATGACTTTATTATAATCACGTGAAATAAATGCCATTTGTAAGTTCATCAAACAGTTCGCTTTTGGAGCAGCAAGGTTTGCTGACGATCTGCTCTGTGCAGGAACCGTGCTCTGAAGACAAGAAGACTTTGTCTGCCCAGAAATCTGTTATGACAAGTATATCATCCCCATTTTCTGATAAGCAAGCTCTGTGAGAGCTGAAATTACCACCACGGCTAATGGGTTGCCCAGACCTGATGACTGCACCCAAAGGTGTCATGAGTCCCTCTGTCTTTCTGGTTACACAGCTGCCCCAGCTTGTGAGGCCCCGCTGCACTTTGGGCCGGCTGAGTCTTGCTGGCCCCATGGTTCCCAGTGCATTCCCCAGCTATCGTGAGCTCTCCAAGCCAACCTTCAACCTGTCTTGCTCCTTGGTGTGCAGGAGATCAGCTGGACAGGCAGGCTGGCCAGTGTTGGGGGAGGCCTCCTCTGGGTCCACAGCCCAGCCCACACAGATGGCCCTGTGGTCCCCCTCCTTTGTCCTTCTCTCCCCTTCCCTGGGCTGCCCCAGCTGCATGCTGAAGGGGACTCCTGGGAAGTGGACGTGGTAGGTGCTGGAGGCTCATATGGGCCTCAGCAGTTGGGGCTGGGCTCTGGCCCTGGTGCCTGGGGGAGCCACACCTTGGTGTGGGAGTGAGTGGCAACAGGTAGCCTTGCCAGGCCTCACAGGCCACACAGGCGTCTGGCTCTTACTCTGAAGGGGGAGCCCCAGAGAAGAGAAGGGAGGCTATGAACCAGCCTTCCTTCCATAGGACTCTCTGGCTATGCGATGAGGAGAGTCCAAGTGTTGATGACGCGTGGGATGAGCCTTGGCAGCAGCGAGCTCTCGGAAATGATCTGTGTGGGGATCACTGCTGTTTTGTGTGGAGAGGATCAAGGCAGGTCCTGGGGGCCTCAGACTCGGGACGGCCAAGAAGGGTGCCCAGAGAAGAGCACTTTCCTCCCTGTGGGTCTGGGGTGAGGGGGGCCCCAAAAAGGCTGGCCGTGTCACCGAGTGCCACAGCAGGCACCTCTCCATGGGGGGCCTCCGGGCAGGAGGCCGGAGCCCCATTACGTCAGCACTCCCTCGATCTCTTGGAGCCTGCGAGCCAGCACAGCCGGCCACCTGGCCGTGGCTGCTGTCCCCGGGAAACCTCTGCTTGAGGGTGACGCATCTGCCCAGCGCACTGTAGGAACGCCCCCCTGCCTGGCAGACCTCTCTCTCAAGGACTCCTGGTCCCTCTCCTGACACAGCAGCTGTAGCTGCAGCCCCTCACCCCATTTCCCTCCACCCCTCCACCCCCGCCTGGCCGGGCCTGCCGCAAGAGGAAAGATGCAGAAGCTCTGATGCGTGGAGGGGAGCCCAGTGCAAGGGGGAGGGAGGAGAGGGCAAAGGGGTCTCACGGGAGACGAGGCAGAGGAGGGGGCCCAGCTGTGAGAAGGGATTGTGTGCTTCAGACTGGGGCTGACAGGGAGACACAGAACCCCAGTGGGGCCCCCGCTTGTGGACACACCAGGCGGGAGCCTGGAGACCAGGGCCATGGGAGGCATCGCTGAGGTCCGGAGGAAACCCACTCTGGCTGGTGGCGAGCAGCCGGCCTCCCCGCCCCAGCACAGAGTAGGTTCTGGTTTCAGGCTCCCAGGCTGGTCCAGTGCTGATCAATACATGAGGCCAAAAGCACTGGGCTCAAGGCACAGAGAAATGGCCCCAACTGGCCTTCTTATCCCCTGGCTTCCGTGGGCTGAGACAGGAGCCATGACCCGGCTTATGCTGGAGGCCTGGCCACAGTGGGGTCTGGTCAGGGGGCTCAGGTGGTGGTCTGGCAGAGGAGGGCTCTGGAGAATGCTTTTCCCAGCTTTTCATTCCCCAGGACAGCAGCACTGGCCCCCGAAGGAGGAACCCCCAGCAGAGGAGGCCACGGAGACCAGGCAGCCCATGAGTGTGGATGCAGGTTGGGCCTGCTGGGAGTCAGGGGCACCAGGCCACAGGAGGCCTCAGACCTAGCTGTCTGGGGACATCTTAGATATGGCATAAACTTGAGGCATTCTGTTAAATCATCACAGAGTGTAGAGTGAGGCAGGAATTGTTTCCTGTCATTACAGATAAGAAAACAGAAGCCCAGAGAGGGCCTGTGTCTTCCTCAAGTTCACACGGGCAACAAGAACAGGGGACTTGCGGAGGGCCCTGTGAGACTGTTTCAACTTCCTATGAGAGGAGAATGGCTCTGTCAGCAGGCTGAGTCAGGGTCTGCTCTCAGGCGCCCAGGCAGCAGCTCTGGAAGCATCCCTTGGAGCCTGGACCACCTCTGAGTGAGTCTAAATTGGAGAAACAATAGGCGGGTTTTCATATACCATCAGGACGACCTTTGTAAACAATCACGAAGCTAATACTGCACGAACAGAAAGACATGCGGAAGAGAGGCTTAGGAGGCCCTGGGACAGAAATGCTGGGACAGAAAGGCTGAGCCTTTGCCTCTGTGGGCCCCGTCCCTCCCGTGTGTGGGGCTGGCTGAGCCCCAAGGACAGCTGAGTGTGCTTTGGAGACAGCCAGCAACAGCTATTAGCCCTGAGAAAATTCTAACAGTTGCTTCTTGGAGTGTCTTCTGCAGGAGGGGCCAGTGGGCAGGTGGTCAAGGGTGGCTGCTTTCCCAGTAAGTGAGGCGTAGAGCGGGTGGGAGTGAAGGTGCTGGGAAGCCATGCTGGCCATTCCTGGGCTGGCCCTGCGAGGTCTTCTCCTTCAACTGGGCCTGTCGGCTCCCGTGGGGCCTGTGGGCACACAGCCTACCCAAAGTGGCCTTTTGCTCCCAAGGGTCTGTCCTGGAGCTCCAGAAATGGAGCCCCCCCACCCCCCCACCATGTGATCTCATCGAGTCCAAGAAGGCTGCCCAGAGCAGGGAGGAGACTCCCTGCTGGACAGAGGCCCCTCGAAAGGTGCTTGGTGCCTGGCATGGCTGCTGCGTGTGCAAGAGAGGTCCTAGCCCGAGAGGCTCCCTCCCGACCAAAGCTTATGTGTGCTGGGAAGGGCCCAGGCGCTGACCTGACCATCTTGCTACTGCCAAGGACAATGCTCTGGATGGCTCACATGTCCAGATGTCTGCCGGAGACCTCACTCCTTGGCCAGAATCTCTGCTGAGACTCAGAGGAGCCCAGAAGGAGTTGGGGGCCAGAGCTGGGCCACTTCTGACTCTGTGTTAGCAGCCCTTAATCATGGCCTTGGCAGTGATGAAGATGCAGCTGGTTACCCCACCCCTGAACCCCTGCTGCCCCCTGCCAGGCCAGTGGCCATGCCACGTATGCGGTGCACAGGCGTAGCTGTGGTCCCTGGCCTGGAAGCAGGGGTCTCACTGCAGAGGATCCATAAGCCTCCTGAAGTTGTAGCCAATGAAAACTATCTGCTATGCTGTGGTCTGTACATCCTTGCCTGGCTTGCATGGCTTCTTAAAGAGGCCCATGACCCAAAGAAAGTCAGAACTGGGATCTAGGACACAGAGGGCTGCAGGACTCCCTGGCCCTGCATGGGCGGCCGGCATATGTCATGGGTGGAGTCGGGTAGGGTGGGTGGGAGGAGGAAGGAAGAAGGGATGTCAGTTTCCTCTGCGGTTGAGACAGATCTTGCAAATATTTCAAGCTCTTAGAAGACAAAATGCACTGCATAATTTTGAAATTATAATTTAGAATCTTAAAAATTGGATTCTGGACACTTTGGTAATATGATTGGCAGGGTACCTAGATCAACTTTTCCCCTGAAAACATGGACAAATATAAAAAGAATCTTCTAAAATGCATTAAAGGAAAAAAAAAAAACTGCGTTAAAGAGTTAGCCAAGAAAGCAAGAACTTCTCAAGTCAAAACATTTAGACAATACAAAAACCCAGAAAGGCAAGCCAGCATTTGGCCTGAGGGAATTTGCCAAACACAGTGAACTTGAACGTTGAACTTCATGACTTTCTGGAGAGTGGACAGAAGTCAAAGCCCATGACTGGCTCAGATCTTATAGAAGACCCCCATAAAGCTGGACCCTGATCAGCTACACTCTCAAAGGAAGGGTAAACTAGAAGTAAACCCAGCTTCTCCCAAGAGAATAACAAAATCAGGCACCTTGACCGTCAGTGCTGAGAAAAGACAGGCAAAAAAATTTAAAAACCCTCCATAGAATCTATAAAAAGAAGCTAGTGGCTTTCATGTAGGTTCTTAGCCTTAATTCACAAGATCTTGGTGGTCTGAAAACTTCAAGCTGGTAACTTAATTTTCAGCTTGCAGAGTGTGGTGCCCCCAGGTACTTGGAAGATACAAGGCAAATTCTCCCCCAAAGAACCCACAAATAACATATTCCAAGTGCCGTAGACCAAGTGTCTGCATTCCCCCACATGAAATACGTACATTAAAACCTAATCCCCAAGGTGATAGTATTTGGAAGTGGGGCTTTGGGAGGTAATCAGTTCATAAGGGTGGAACCCTCATGAATGGGGTTGGTGTCCTTATGAAAGAGACCCCAGAGAGCACCCTTGCTCCTTCCATCACGTAAGGTTAAAGAGATTGCCGCCTATGAACTAGGAAATGGACCCTCATCAGACACTGAATCTTCCATCGCTTCTTCTTTGATCTCCCAGCCTGTAGAATCATGAGAAATAAATGTTGTTTATAAGCTATCCAGTCTGTGGCATTTTTGTTACAGGAGCCCAAACAAATGAAGACAATAAGAAAATGAACTGTTCACAGTCAAAAATAATTATACGCAAACACGGATCATGAGAGCCCAGAAATAAACCATATAAGACGGACACTGGCTATATGCTTGAGCCGGTACGGCAGATCTGGGTGGAATGGGCTAATGTTTCAATCAGTGGTCCTTAGAAAGTTGCAAATATGTATGGAAAAAAGTAAAATGATATCTCTACTTCATATCATTACAAAAACTTATTCTACATATGAAAGAAATATAAAACTTTTAGAATAGAATATGTACAATTATCTTCATGAACTCAAGCCAGGAAGGATTTCTTAATTAGGAAAAAAAATCATAAACTGTAAAGGAAAAGATTGAGAAATTCAACTATAGGAAGATCAAGAACTTTTCTTCATTAAAAGGCGTCATTAGGAAAAAAAAAAGGTGTCTTTGGGATAAAAACTACCAACTAAAAGAAGATACTGTACATTTATGATACCTTTGGTGATTTCAAAAATGATCATCCTTGGTGTTCCAGATATAGTTCTCTATTTAATAGATTTTTAAAGGCATTCATCTAATAATTTGTTAAGGAGTTGTCTTCCTAGAATGCATATCTGTTTTGGGCGCTCAAAGCCACAGTAATGGTCTTATCATGTAAAATAACACTGATACTCACACCAGACCTATCAAACTGACAGCCCTATAATACCACACAGCCCCCATGAATTTCCTTCCTCTCGAGACAGTTTTATTTTTTTATTTTTAATTTCATTTTTTTATTTTAATTTTCAGTCCAGTTAGTTAACATACAGGTTTGTATTAGTTTTAGGTATACAGTACAGTGATTTGACAATTCCATACATCACCGGTGTTCATCACGAGCGCCCTCCTTAATCCCCATTGCTTACTTCACCCATCCCCCCAGCCACCTCCCCACTGGTGACCATCCGTTTGTTCTCTATAGTTAAGAGTCTGTTTTGTGGCTTCCCTCTTTCTTTTTTCCCCTTTGCTTGTTTTGTTTCTTAAATTCCATATATGAGTTGAAATCATATGGTATTTGTCTTTCTCTGATTTATTTTGTTTAGCATTGTACTCTCTACTCCATCCATATCATTACAAATGGCAAGATGTCATTCTTTTTCATAGCTGAATAGTATTACATTGTGTATATATACCACATCTTCTTTATTCACCCATCAATTGGTGGACACTTACGCTGCTCCCATATCTTGGCTATTGTAGATAACACTGTTACAAACATGTATCCCTTTGAATTAGTGTTTTTGTATTCTTTGGATAAATACCTAGTAATGTGACTGCTGGACTGTAGGGTAGCTCTATTTTTAACTTTTTGAGGAACCTCCATACTGTTTGCCACAGTGGCTGCACCAGTTTGCATTCCCACCAGCAGTGCACGAATGTACCTTTTTCTCCGCATCCTTGCCAACACCTGTTGTTTCTTGTGTTGTTGCTTTTAGCCATTCTGACAGGTGTAAGGTTGTATCTCATTGTATTTTGATTTGTATTTCCCTGCTGGTGAGTGATACGGAGCATATTTTCATGTGTCTGTTGGCCATCTGGATGTCTTCTTCGGAGAAACGTCTGTTCATGTCTTCTGCCCATTTTAATTGGATTATTTGTCTTTTGGAAGTTGAGTTTTATAAGTTCTTTTTATATCTGGCTCTTAACCTTTTATTGGATATGTCATTGGCAAATATCTTCTCCCATTCCATGGGTTGCCTTTTAGTTTTGTTGATTGTTTCCTTCACTGAGCAGAAGCTTTTTATTTTGATGTGGTCCCAATAGCTATTTTTGCTTTTGTTTCCCTTGTCTCAGGAGACATATCTAGAAAAAGTTGCTACAGCCAATGTCAGAGAAGTTCTAGGATTTTTGTTGTTTTGGGTCTCACATTTCGGTATTTAATCCATTTTGAATTTATTTGTGTGGTGTAAAAAAGTGGTCCACTTTCTTTCTTCCACATGTGGCTGTCCAGTTTTCCCAACATCATTTGTTGAAGACGGTGTCTTTTTTCCATTGGACATTCTTTCCTGCTTTGTCAAAAATTAATTGACCATATAGTTGTGGGTTTATTCCTGGGTTTTCTATTCTGTTCCATTGATTTATGTGTCAAGACAGCTCTTAACGGCTGTCTGTTTGCTCTCCTGCATCTACAGTCACTGCTCTTAGTAGTGAGTCTGTCTTTCTCAGGCAGCTCCTCCAATGGGGCTGGAGTCGAGAATATGTAAAGGTGAGAGTAAACGGGCTCATTGAAGAACTCTCCTCCGAATTGAGTCCGCTGTCTGGCTTGATACAAACATCTGGATGCTCAGATTTTTTTTTTTTAAAACAGCTTTCTTGAGATAAAGTTGACATCCAATCAACTGCATATATTTAAAATGTACGATTTGATGTTTTGACAGATGTATGCACCCATGAAACCATCACCACAATTAAGATAAAGAACTCAACCACACCCCTCCCAACAGTTCCCTCCGCAGTCTCTCCCTCTGGCTCCTGTCTTATGTCATATCTAATAAACCACTGTCTGATCTAAGCGCATGAAAAATCACGTCCATGTTTGCTAAGATTTTAACAGTTTGAGCTATTACTCTTCCATCTTTGTAAATGTTTGCATCTGAACCTCCATGGGCATCCCTAGAGAGCTGATTTCCTCAGGTAACGACTATGTAGCACCATTTCTCAAAACCTATCCAACATCAGGCATTTTATATACACTGTCCATTTTATCTTCACACACCCTGAGTGGTAGGCAATATCACTCTTTGCACAGATGGAGAAGACGAGGCTCAGTGACCATAAATGATGTGTCCAAGGTCACACGCTGGCCGAGGCCACTGTCCACAGCCAAGCACAGCTGGATGTGACCCCTGAGCTGTGGGCTCCTTGGCAGGCCCCCCTCCACACCCACCTCTGTCCCCCACTCAAGCCCCGCTCTGGGCTTGAGAGAGACTCAGCATTGGGCAGGTGGCAGGGAGCCCCCATACACTCCATCCATCCAGGGGTCCCCAGAGTGCTCATGAGTTGACTCAGGAGAAAGCAGTGCCTGCTGCGGGAGCTGGCCCCCATGTCTCTGTGTGCTCAGAGGGGGTATGGTGCCAGAGAGGAGGGCCCGGATGTGTATTCAGGTGCTCCACTCAACCAGAGGAAGGGCTAGAGGCACAGAGGATTGGCCACCTAGCCGGGATCAGATGGGGGACCCACAGGGCCTGGCCAGGGCAAGTAAGTGGGGCCCTTTGCATGGCCCCCGCAACAGAAGGTGGTCCACATTTAAGGAGACTGTAAGGGAAGAAGAGAAGGGCAAGAGAGAGAGTCTTGGCCCCCTTGATAAGCTCTCCCAGGGAAGTGCATACACCATATTGGGGGTGTGGATGTTTATGCCCCAAAGCCTGGGAAACACACACGTTCAAAGTGTCCCTACTCTTGCCTATCCCCCTGGCCACCAGATATGCAACCAGTTGGCCAAGTCCCATGTGGGCATAGGGGCAGGCACCCAGGGACTTCATGGCAAAAGCGCCACACCCCCTGCCCATCCCTCCCTCCCTAGGTCCCTGCACAGGGCAGCAGGGACTTCTACCTGTGAGCTTTGCCACAACTGTCCCCTTCACCTGGCCTGTCGCCCACACCTGTGTCTCTGGCTTGCAAAGTCATACCCAGTATAGCTTTAGTCCCTTTGTGGGCCTTCCCTGATGGCTTGGACAGGGTGAGGAAACCCTTTCCTGGGATCCCGTACCATGTGGCCCGTGGCTTCCTGGTGGCCCTGCCACAGCCTCCCTGAGTCAGGGGTCCGCAAGTGTCATCCACAAACAGGAGCCTGGGTGGCCCTGGCAGGCCTCTGGCCCACTGTGGGAAGCAGACACCACTGAGACCAGCAACGCCAGAATGAGTGGGATGACCCCCGCTGGCCCACCCTGGACGGAAATGGTGCCTGGTCAGCCGCTGCCTCTGGAATCCAGACACTCCAAGAAACTGAGTCACGGCTTGGAGTGGCCCAAGTAGGAGGCATCCCTGGGCAACTGCAGAGGGGATATTTTTAGGTTCTGTTGTCTTTTTCCTACGCAAATATTTTTAGACCAAATTCCTCCTGAGTGGCAACATGTAGCTTTTAGCTAATTATGCAATTAATCAGCAGGGCTGGGACGGTGTGGGCAAGCCAGTGAAGAGTGGGCCATGCTACTCCACGGACTGGGATGCAGGCAGGCAGGCCACAGCTACCCAGAGCTGAGACCACACCGAGTCCGGGTCACTTAGCACCACCCTCCCTCCGACCAGCGGGGCCCTGACTCCTGCAGGGAAACCCCCAGGGGCTGAAGCTGCTGCTCCCACAAGTGGAAGAGAAAGGTGCAGTCAGTGGGGAGAGACAGCCCTTCTTCTGGGACGTGGGACATCAGCCAAGGCTTGGCCCTGCAGAAGTCACAGGTCTGAGAGACAGCTTGCTCGGGGAGCCTGAGGACCCCAGGGTGCAGGGGAGCTGGGCACAGCTATACGGGCCCTCCCTCAAGGAAGGGTACCTGCTGGGAGAGTGGGGCTGCATTCCCACTCGCCCCTGGGCACCCCACCTCAGGTTAGGGCTACGTCCTCTTCCCAATCCCACCTGGGGGTCAGAGCACTTCACAGCCATTCCCATTCGGCCCTGCTGAGTGAATGTGCACGAGGGGGGTGCGATGCATTTGTCCCTCGGAACGCGGGGTGCAGGCTCCTCCCCACAGAATTCTCCCCAGGATCCTTCTGCACATCTAAAAGCAGCTGGGTTTCCCTCGGGTGCTGGCCCCCATGGCGCCCTCCCGGGCTGGGCAGTGAAGAGAGAGAGCTCGAGAGCTCGGAGATGCTTCGCTCAGAGCAGAGCAGCCCCTCCCCCGCATATTCAGACTCCTGCTCGGACCTTCCTCACACCGAGGGAAGTTGTGGGCTGATGGAAGTAGGGGGTGAGCCAGATCCAGGGCTGTAGCATCTGGGGCCCTTCTCCCGGGTTCTCTTCTCTCCACTGGCTTTAGACACTTCGAACCTCCTCTGGGCCTCGTTTTCCCACCCTTGTGACAGGGCAGGGAGGCTCCCTGGCAGGGGCATCTGAGCGTCCTAGCATCCGGGGAGGGAGACCAGGTGTCCACCCACACGTCCTCACCTGCTTGCCATGGCAGGTGCAGGGCAAAGCCGGAGACGTGACTTTAAAGCTCCTGCTGTGATTTATAAAGATGGTGAAGCAGGTTTCAGCCTAAGGAAGGGCCTTTCTCCCCACAGATACTTTCTCCCCTATTTTGCTTCCTTTTCCCATATAAACAGGACCATGTGGCTATTCTGAGTTTTGCTGGGACACCTGCTTTGGAGGAGAATGACCCAGGCGTCAGAGACCATCACATGGTGATCAGTAGTCCAGCCCGTTCATTCAGCGGCAGTCCCTCTGTCACTGAGCCACAGGGGGCAGGGCCCCAACTCTGCTGAGTTCCAGGAGGAGCCCTGGAACTGGCAGACGAGTCCCTGCTCTGAGGGACAGCGGCAGGTTCTGTCCCAGTGACCATAGCGAGGGTCAGTCTTCCAAGCAGCGCAGCTGTCACACCCCGTGGAGCTCTGAGAGCAGGCTGGGCTGGGGCAGGGCCAGGACGAAGGTGCCTGCTCCTGTCCCTTGGCTGTTAATACTATGTGGCCTCTGCCCCGGGACTCTGATGTTTCTGCCGTGGGGTAGGCGCTGGAGAGCGGAGTGGACAATTGTCAGTATCGCTCCCTGCACCCAGGGAGGGGGCATTTTGACTACTCCCATGATCTATGTTAAGAGGGCTTCATTCAGTTGTCAGGCGTGGTGACTGCTGAGATGGAGAGGGTGAAACCGGCTGAGGGACACTTGGTGCGATGGAAGGCCACCTCCCAGGTCGCTGTGAGGGTTGCATGAAAGTGACAGAAGCATGGGCTCCCATCACACTCAGCAGCCCCAGAAGAGGCTCCCGCGTCCCCAGTGGTCCCAGAGCCTTGCCTTTTGTGGAGCAACCCTCAGCCTGACAAACTCATCAGCTTTCAAGACCTTGGCCAACTGCTTGCCTTTCCCAGACCCCAGCCTAGTCCAGAGACCCCAGGGTGGCCCATGTGTCTGTGCACACTTCATCCGGCCTGGCAAGTGTGTGCTCAGACACCTGTCCCCTCCCCTGACAAGCCCCACGGATGGACAAGCCCCGCAGATGCCCGTGTTAACCGGGACATGATTTCCTGCTAGGACCTGCTCCCCCTGGCTCCAGGGGATCCTCCCCACACTCCTCCAGAGGGTGGCGACCCCTCACCCAGCCTGAGCGGGAACCAGCCTGGCCCCGTTCCCGGCCAGCTGGAGGAGGTGGGTGAGCCTGCCACTCACCACCCACTATGCCGCCGCAGCGGGTCCCTACCGCTTGACCCAAAATAGCCTGGGCTGGGAAACCAGAGCGTGACAAGGACGACGCATCCCAGCTGTTAAGAAGGCACCATCCTCACCTCCTCCCTACTCGTTCAAACTCAGCTCAAGCCCATTTCCCCAGAGAAGTCTGTGCCCCCGCCTCAGCCGCTGTGTGGGCTCCTGGGGCTTGCCACCCCCATGGCTCCTTCAGCTGGGGCACGCACCCCGGGAGGTGTGCGGTAGGAGAGGGCAGCTGCATGTTCGTGCGGAGAAGACAGGAGACCAGAGGGGCAGTGTCATGGAAGTTTGGAAGATGGAAGTCGGGAGGATGGGTGGTCACTGACTGCACCGAATAGAAAAGGCTGGACTTAGCTACTGCCAAGATGTGGGGACAGGGCTTCAATAAGAGGGAAGCAAGCACAACTTCCCAGGAAGAAGGGGCCCTGAGTGGCAAGGGGCTGGGTGTGAGCTGGCCGCCCACTGGCTCTTTGCTGTCATCCCCAGTTTCCCCCTCACTCCCGTGGCCTGGGGAAACTCCAAGCTTACTCCCTCTGCCCCAGGGCCTTTGCACTGGCTGTTCCTTCTGCCCAGGTGAGTCCTCTTCTAGAAACCCACAGGGCTCACCAGCACTTGCCTCTTAGTGTGTCTTCCTCAGACAGCTCTGAGGAGAAGGAAGCCCTTCTTAGCTGATGCTGGGAGTGGTCAGTAAGGCTCTATAGAGAGGCCCACAGAGAGTTCAAAAAGTGGCTGGGATGAATGAGTCCACAGTCAGCAGCATTTTATCTAAACTGTTACTTTATTCCCGGCACCGATTTACTCCTGTATCTCAGCTTTTAATATCACTTAAAGGAAATAACTGCACAAATATTAAATTCTACTTCAAGTTTTCAATTCTCTGTTCTGTATCCTTATGTTTGTTTAAAGGATGACAAGGTGCAAAACGCTGTTCCCTTTTTAGCACCTATAGTATTGTCTATTTTCGCCATCTGTTCCACACACACACTGCACGGATCTGAGGGTCGGCAGCCCTCAGTAGTCCTGTTCCCTGAACTCTTCGCTACAATGTGAACTTTGGGTCTTCAACACTTGGTCAAGGCAACTTTCTTAAAATGTCCAATACGTGAACATTAGGTCTGTTCCTCTCTTTCTAAGGTAGAAATTAGCTTCACGTTTTTTTTTTTAAGATTTTATTTATTTATTTGACAGAGATCACAAGTAGGCAGAGAGGGTGGGGGGAAGCAGGCTCCCTGCTGAGCAGAGAGCCTGATGTGGGGCTCAATCCCAGGACCCTGGGATCATGACCTGAGCCGAAGGCAGAAGCTTAACCCACTGAGCCACCCAGGCACCTCTAGCTTCACTTTTAGATCAAGCCACGCTCTATTCCAATATAGAGACACTATCATATCTTTAATATACAAGCACATGACAGTGAACAAAATGTACAAATGCCAAAGACCTCAAAATCAAATTGGCCAGGAAAAGAAGTAGCTGAAACTGAAGCAGACCGCCTCCTCCTAAGACCTCAGATCAGGAACCTTTCCTTCTATTCCTTCTTTCCTCTCTGACCATCTTTTTCCTACTTCTTACACCATGAAAGTTTTTATGATTCTTTTGCCCACCTTTTGCCTTGCGCTGGCCTGGAAAGAATGCCATTGTTCACAAATCTCAGACCACTGCAAAGGAAGGCAATCAGACCTCCAACCAACTGTTGGATTTGCTACGACGCTGGTGATCCTTTTATTTTTCTGATTTCCCCTGCCTCAGTTTCTCTGGGACAAGCTCATGGGATAAACGCTTCCAGGGGAATGGAGACACAGTGACATGAAGTACATACATAGGCCAACTGGCTGAAAGAATTATCCCTGAGGTATCAGTCAAGATCAAGCGCGTACAGTAGTCCCCAGCTCTTACCCAAGACCCCCAGTGGATGCCCAGAACCATGGATAGTAGCGAACCTTATGTATACTATGTTTTCCTTTAAGCATATGATAAAGTTCAATTTATAAATTAGGCACAGTTAAGAATTTAACAGCAATAATGAATAATAGAATACAACAATTATGACAATATACCGTAAAAGAAGTTATGTGACTGTGGTCTCGCTTGCTTGCTCTCAAAATATCTTGTACTGCACTCCCCCTTTTTCTTGTGATGATGTGAGGGGGTGAAATGCTTACGTGACGAGAAGTGAAGGTGAAGGTCATAAGCACCGTGAGGTAGCATCAGGCTAATAAAGACCTTCTGACATTAAGTCAGCTTCTGGACCAGCTTCTGGACCATGGTTGTCCTTGGGTAACTGAAATGATGGAAAGCCCAACCACATATAAAGGGGGGGAACTACTCTGCTTTTAGGAGACATAGTCCCCTCTGTTGCCTTTCTAAAAATTCCAGATGCTTCCTATGCGCTTTTATGTGAGAATTGTCATTCTCTCTCCCTTCTTCCTCTACCTTGTCACCTTTGTTTTAAATAAACTCGGTTTATTTTAGTCCTTATTCTTGATACTGCAGGAAAACTACAATGTAAACTGGAAAACAATATATTTGTGTCTGCTGCAAGAGCAAAGAAACATTTTAATCCAAGCTCCACTAAACACTCTAATAAGAAGAGACACTGAGTGATTTTGGAAAAATGAAGAAGTGGCAATTAATAGAAAAAAGCATCATGAAGGCCAAATTGTCCCCAAAAGGTGGTGCTGGTGGGGGCACTGTTCTTGACTCGCACGGGAAAGTTGTAACATGATTGGTAATTGTTAGCCCTCAAGGAAATATCTGACGCAGAGAATTACTTTCATATTGTGGGCTTCCTTAGGGCAAGAACTGTAATCAGATTCCAATACAGCACTTAGACTAACAGTAGATGCCCAGTAAGTATTTGTTGTATTGACATGTTCCCTTTATAACTGATGTAGTGAATTCTTAGTAACTCATCTATTATATAATACCTTGCAATTAGGTTATTATGGAAGAACCTTTGGCACCCCATCCCCTGCTCCTCTGTGACACTTCGCATCAGAAAAATATGAATGTATTTTTTTAAAGATTTTATTTATTTATTTGACAGAGATCACAAGCAGGCAGAGAGGCAGGCAGAGAGAGAGATATAAATGCCCAAGAATGCAGCTCGCTGCGCCATATGGTATTTGCATGTTTAGTTTTTAAAGAAACTGCCAAACCATGTCCTAGAGTGGCTGTACCATTTTCCATTCTCCCCAGCAGTGTGTGAGTGATCCAGTTTCCCTGCATCCTCACCAGCATTTGGTGTTGTCTCTATTTTCTTATTTTAGCCTTTCTGATCGGTGCATGGCAGTTTTCATTTACATTTCCCTGCTGGTCAAGGCTGTTGAACATCTTTCCATGTAGTTATTTGCCACCTCTTTGGTGAAATGTCTCTTCATGTCCTTGCCCACTTTCTAATTGGATTATTTCTTTCACCATTGCATTTGAAAATTCTTTGTATGTTTTAGACTATTCCTTTGTCAAATACGTGGTTTGCAAATATACTTTCCCAGATTGTAGCTTGTCTTTTCATCCTCTTCACAGGATCTTTTGCAAAGTGAAACTTCATTTTGATGACTCCAGTTCACCCGTCTTTGAATGGATTGTGCTTTTGGTGTCAAGTCTGAGAATATTTTGCCTACTCTTAGATCCCAAAATTTTTCTCTAATTTTTTTCCAAAAACTTTATAACATTAAGTTTTACATTTCAGTCTATTGTCCTTTTTATGTTAATTTTTTATTAGGTGTGAGGTTGAGGTTCAGTTAGTTTGCGGGGGTGGGGTAGTGGCTATAATGTTTGATTTCTCCAGTACCATTTGCTGAAAAAGCTATCTTTCTGCCATGGCATTACTTTTTTTTTTTTTTTTAATATTTGCTTTTGTACTGTCTTTTTTTTTTTTTTAAAGATTTTATTTATTTATTTGACAGACAGAGATCACAGGTAGGCAGAGAGGCAGGCAGACAGAGAGGGGGAAAGCAGTCTCCCTGCTGAGCAGAGAGCCCGATGTAGGGCTCGATCCCAGAACCCTGGGATCATGACCTGAGTCGAAGGCAGAGACTTTAACCCACTGAGCCACCCAGGTGCCCCATGGCATTACTTTTGCACCTTTGTCAAAAGTCAGTTGGACATATTTGTGTGAGTTTATTTCTGGGTTCTATACTCTGTCCCAGTCATCTATGTAACTAACTCTCTACCAAGTCTTGGTACTTGTAATCAAGAACTACACAAGTCTTGATTATCATAGTTACATAAAATCTTAAAGTCACAAACAGTGACTCTTTCCACTCTATTCGCTTTTTCAAAATTGTTTGAATCATTCTAGTTTCTTTGCATTTCCGTATCGATTGTAGAATTATCTTGTTCATATCTACAGAAAAAAACTTGCCAGGATTTTGATAGGAATTATGTTAAACCTGAAAATCAATTTTGGAAGAACTGTGATCTTTGCCATGCCGAGTCTTCCAACCCATGAGTATGGTATGTATCTCCATTATTCAGATCTTTTGTCCTTTCTTCCATCAATGTATGGTAGTTTCAGCACACAAGTCCTTATGTGTTTTGTTTGATCTGCATCTTGGCATTTCATTTATGTTAGTGATTGTAAATGGTATTTTATCTTTCGCAGTTTTATTGAAACATAATTGACAAATAAAACTGTATATACTCAAGGCATACAACATGAAGTTCACTCTGAAATGATTACCACAACTAAGTTAATCCATACATCTATCACCTCACGTAATTACCTTTTCACACGTGTTTGCTGAGAAAGCTTAAAATTTACTCTCAGCAGATTTAGAGTATACAGGGCGGTATTGTTAACTGTAGTCACTATGCTGTACGTTAGATTCCCCGGAACTTTTTCATGATTTAACTGAAATCTTGCGCCCTTTGACCAACATCTCCCTACTTCCTCCACCACCCCCAGCCCCAGCCCCTGGCACCCACCATTCTACTATCTGCCTCTTTGGGTCTGATTTTTTTTTTTTTTCCAGAAGATCCATACATGAATGAGATCAAATAGTTTTTGTCTTTCTCTGTCTGGCTAATTTCATTTAGCATAATGTCCTCCAGGCTTATCCATGTTGTTGCAAATGACAGGCTTTCCTTCTTTTTTATGGCTAAATAATTGTATATATGTAAACTGTATTTTCTTTATTTACAACATTTAGGTTGGTTATTGTGAGTAAAGCTACAATGAACATGGAAGTGCAGATATCAATGCCAAGATACTGATTTCATTTCCTTTGGATATAAACCCAAAAATGGGTTTATTGGATCTTGGGTCCAGTTTTAATTTAATTCCAGTGTCTCTGTGTTCATGCTAGTATATAGAAATACACCTTGGGTTTGTTTATCTTGTGTCATATGACCTTGCTGAAGGTCACTCATTAGCTTGAAGAAGGGTATTTTTTATTATCTCTTGTAATTTTCTATATAGACAACCATGTCACCTGCAAACAGGACAATTTTATTTCTTCCTTCCCAGACTGAATGCCTTGTATTTCTTTTTCTTACCTTATTGCACCATCTAGAACCTTCAGTACAATGTTGAAGAGAAGTGGCAAGAGTAGGCAACCTTGGTTTTTTTTCTTGATCTGAGGAGGAAAGAATCCAGTCTTTCACCATTAGGTATGATGAGAACCGTAGGGTTTTTGTAGATACTCTATCAAGTTGAGGAAGTTCCCCTCTGTTATTTTTCTAAGAACTGTATCATGAATGAGCATTCAATTCTTAAAAATTTTAATGTCATAAAATATACATAGCTCAAAATTTATCATGTTAAGCATTCTAAAGTGACATATGGGACATTCAATCCATTGTGCAATCATCACTACTATCCATTTCCAGAACATTTTTATCACGCTAAAAGGGAACCCTGTACACATTAAGCAGGCATTCTCCATATCCTCTTTCTCCCAAGGGTATTGAATTTTGTCAGATGCTTTTTTTGCCTCAATTGATAGAATCACATGATTTTTCTTTTTTGAACCTGTTAATAAGGTGGGTTACATTTGTTTTCACATAGCAAAACGGCTTTTGTATCTCTGGAGCAAAACCCACTTGGTCATAGGGTATAATTGCTTTTATACATTACTAAATTCTACTTGCCGATATGTTGTTGATTTTTGTGATCTATATTCATGAAGAATATTGGTTTGCAGTTTTCTTTCTTTTTTGTACTAAGTCTGGTTTTGTATCAGGGTCATACTAGCAATTATATCAGGAAGAATTCCTGTTCTATTTCCTGGAAGATACTGTATAGAATTGGAAGTAATTCTTCTTTAAGCATCAATACCATTCTCCGGTGATACCATCTGGGCCTGGAGATTTTGCTTCTGGGAGGTTTTAAATTATGACTCAATTTATTTAACAGTTATAGGGCTATTCAAATTATCTATTTCATATTTAGTGAGTTGTGGTAGTTTGTGGTTTTTGAAGAACTCACTCATTTTATGTGTGTCAGATTTCTGTGTATAGAGTTTTTCATAGTATTTCTTCAATATCCTTTGATGTCCTCAGGGTCTGTAATGATACCTTATTTTATTCATAATATTGGTAATTTGTGTCTTCTCTTTTTTTTTGTCAGTCTTGCTAAAAGTTTATCAATTTTATTAAACTTTTTGAAGAATGAACTTTTTGTTTCATTGCTTTTCTGTATAGTTCTTCTGTTTTCAATTTCATTGATGTCTCCTCTTATTTTTATTATTTTCTTCTTTTCACTTGCTTTGGGTTTATTTTGTTCTTCTTTTTCTAAGTTCTTGAGGAAGAAGCACAGATTGCTGATTTAATATGGTTCCTCTTTTCTGTCTTTTTTTTTTTTTAACTCCAATTTTATTTTATGTTTAAAGTAAGCTTCATGCCCAACGTGGGGCTTGGATTCACTACCTGAGATCAAGAGTTGTAAGCTCTACCAACCGAGCCAGCCAGGCACCCGTGGTTCCTCTTTTCTAACACGTGCATTTAGTGCTATACATTTTCCTCTTGGTCCTACTTAGCTGTGTCCAACTAATTTTAATACATTACATTTTTATTTCACAGTTTTACTTCTTTGGCATTTCCTCTTTGACCTATGAGAATCTGAATCTGAATCTCCCTGTGTGGCCCCCATTGACATGATGGAATGGAGGGGAATTCCTGCCTAGTGGGAATGATTGTCCTGGCTCCCTACTTGACCCTCTCTTACACTACCTCTAAAGGGGGTGGGAGCACCTCATAACAGCAGAATTCTGGCCTTTGATGACAAGGGTGGCAATGGGACCACCATCTTCTGTGCAGTGTTTGGTTGGAGTTGCTGGTTATTGTCTTAGATTTTCTCTCTGTTTTGCAGAGAAGGAAATGGAGAATTGGAAACGGGAGATCCTGTCCCAGGCCTTCCAGCTGGGAGGAGTGAAGCTGTGTTGACAGCAGCACCCAGCACCTGCACAGGTCCGTGAGCTCCCCGAGGACGGGCTGGTTCCCACCGCTGCCTGCAGGGATCCGTGCTCGGGCAGGGCAAGGGGCCAAAGAAGAGCAAGAACAATCCACGAGTTCCCTGCTGAAAAGCCACTTTTGGCTTCTTGTCTCCTCCAGGGGGAAGTCTTACCTCCTCAATCTGGCATCCAGGGCCGCTCAGACTAACTCTTCTAAAAGGGTCAACCAGGGGCGCCTGGGTGACTCAGTGGCTTAAAGCCTCTGCCTTTGGCTCAGGTCATGATCTCAGGGTCCTTGGATCGGAGTCCCACGTTGGGCTCTCTGCTTGGTGGGGAGGCTGCTTCCCCTCCTTCACTCTCTGCCTGCCTCTCTGCCTACTTGTGATCTCTGTCTGTCCAGTAAAAATAAATTTTAAAAAAATCTTTAAAAAAATAAAATAAAATAAAAATAAAAGGGCCAACCAGGTCAATGCTTGCTCTGAACCCTAGAATCTTGCACTTAGAATGGAACCTAAGCCATAGGCCTCGTGGAGCCAGCCACCTACTTCCCTGGACTTTGTGTTTTCCTGGCTCACTTGATTCTATGGTACCTCCTTCTCCTCCTCACCTAGAATATTCCAAGCCCATTTCTGCCACAGGGCCTTTGCTCTGCTGCTCCCTCACCCCAGACAGCTGTTTGCACTGTTGGCTTCTCCCGGTCACTGCCTCAGAGGCCCACCTACATTTGTCTGATGCCCTCACCCTGCCAGCCCCAGTCCCTCTCATTCCCGTTACCCTGTTTCATTTTTTCTTCCTTTTTAAATTTTTTATTTGTTTTTCACAAGGCCCTGCTTTCACAATCTGTTTCATACTGAGAATCAAGATCAAGCAAGCTTTGGCCCTTCTGCTCCATGGGCGCTGTTTCATTTTCTTCATGGCATGCATCTCACTCTGAATTTTCTGATATGTTTATTTGTTTATATGTTTATTTTTAGTCTCCTCTTTGGGGCCCCATGGGACAGGGTTGTCTGCTTTCAGCCTAGGCTCAGTAAGCAAAAAAAATAGATGGGTGTGCGCTTAGGGCCGGCTGGCTCCAGCCTCCCAGACATCACTGGGTGCCATTCGCCGGCCCGTCGGGAGCAGGCCAGACTGGCCGGGGCCTCTGCCCTGGCCAAGCAGCAGCACAAGGCCAGAGGCCAGGCTTGGCAGCGGGAGACCCACTGAGGCAGAGGAACTGAGTCCATTTGTCCCTCCTTGTTGCAGCCTTGATGGGAGAGCAGGGCTCTCGTCCCTTCTAGGGCAGACCAGCCCCAGAAGTGCAGGGTGGGACCAAGACCTGGCTCCTTGTCTGGCTCCTGCACGGTCGGGCCACATGTCCTGCCCTTGCTGGCCTCTACTAGCTGCCCCAGAAAGTGAGGCGGAAAGTTCCCACAGCCCTTCTGGCACCCGTGCGCACCCGCTGCCCTTGCTAAGGCTGCCCAGAGTCCACGGCCCAGGCAGAGCCCTGTGTCCTGGAGCCACCCCCGGCTGTGCTGCCGGGGGCTGGCAGGCAGGAAGGCCCAACAACCTCTCATTAAAATGCAGCAGTTTGGTTTGGGAGACTCCCCCTGGGGGAGAATCTGGGAGAGCCGCCTTCTTCTACTGGCGCTCTCTGAGCTCAGAGAGGGGGCCCACACCCTTCCCGGACCCCAGGTTCCTGTCTGTACCACGGGGAGGAGATGGAATGAAATGGGGTACCATGGGGTCTGTCCCCCCCTGCCCCGAGGGGCTGGGTGTCCTGCAGGCTCAGGTGCTGGCTAGGGAGCAGCTTCATTTGCCTTGTCCCACACTCACTGCTTAGACATGTGTCTTTGCTTGGCCATCTCCCTTGGGGACCTAAGCTACAGGGTGACAGGGGCCCTGCCTACATCCTCTGTAACTGATGGCGCTCGGTACCCAAATAGGACGCATTGTGGACACGCTGACACATGTCACCTGATGGACAGATGGAGTGACTAGACGTAAAGATACCCTGGAAAGGGCTTATGGTTATTATTTAAAGGCTTATTGATATGGGCACCTGGGTGGCTTAGTCGTTAACCACCTGCCTTTGGCTCGGGTCATGATCCCAGGGTCCTGGGATCGAGCTCCCTGCTCAGCTTCTCCCTCTCCCACTCCCCCTGCTTGTGTTCCCTCTCTTGCTGTCTGTCTCTCTGTCAAATAAAATAAATCTTTAAAAAATAAGATAAAATAAAAAATAAAGGCTTAATGACAATTAAAGTTTGTGATTCCTATTTGAAGTTTGGAATCTGTAACCATCTTGCTATCACACACACGCTTAGAAAAGGAGGAAAGTTCAGCACGCTACCGAAGGGTAGACCCAACACGGAACCCTGTGCATTATGGGGGGAAGAGGAGATGATGCTGATTCTGTATGTGTGTGCACGTGTGTGTGCATGAGGTGGAGGTGGGAGGGGGACAGCGCAGGTCAGTGGCTGGGGACACTGACCTGCTCCAACGGGACTACTAGCCCCCCAGGGCCCTGCTCCTGGTTGTACAAGGACAGCCTGGTGCTGTCCACACCCAACACTTCCGACTCGGCTTCCTCAGCCAAGGGAAAGTGGGGGCGGGAAAGTGTCATTTCTCATTTCCTTTGACCAGCTCAAGAAGAAACAGAGCTTGGTTTTCTGAGAGGCTCATAATTAAATGAATTAAAATGTTTTCCTTCACGGTGACTCTGCCAACTCCCGTCCACCTCTCCCTGGCCCCATTCCCAGCCAGCGGACAGAGCCTGGGAGGACGCGGAATGACATGCTGTGGGCCTCCAGAGCAATTAGCTCGTGCATCGTCATTTTGGGGAGAGATTTATGGCTGGCTTTCGGAGCATTCCAGCCCAGACCTCTGCGGCCTGGATTCGTCTGCTGGGGAAGTTCCTGGAAGCGGATCCTCAATATTAATTCCAATTACAGTCAGATGAGAGCCCATTCATAAGGATGGCCTTCGACAGCCTCCTCTCCTGTCGCTCTGGTCTGACCTTGAGCCACCATGGCTGCCGCCAGCCTCGGAGAGGCAGGAAGCCTCACTGGGTTCCCGACAAGCTGAGGAACCAGGCTACAGCCTTGCTGGGCTATGGTGAGAGCTGAGGAAGCACACAGAGGAGGACCGTGGGATGACTAAAGATGTCTCGGCATCGTTAGTACCCCCTTCAGATGCCTCCGGACGGTGGCAATGCAGGGGAACGGCCCATAGTCTGGGATCTCCCAGGCCCTGGGACCATCCTTTGACCTTGTTTCTGAAGCAGATTGTGTAATGCCAGAGCAAGGGCCAGGTCTTTGAAGGATCCAGGAGGCATTGCAACCACAGCCTCCAAAGGGTCCCCAGTGGGTGCAAGGACCAGAGCCTACCATCCCACCATCATCATCCTCTCAGCTGAGCTGTGCCCCTAAGGGGTCTTTGGGCGAGCTGGGCTGTCAGTGGTCAACGCACGCGCGTTAGCACATCTGCAGATGGATGTTCCTTGTGGCACCAAGACCCCAAGGACTAAATAAAAACCCACAGAAGTAATTACCTGCGTATTGATTATGGATTAGGCTAACGACATTACTAATTACATCTAAAGATGTGTACCCACTGCACCAGTCTGTTAATGGCTTGCATGAGGTATTAAAGTGCTAATTAGGAAAAATAGCGGTTTATCTCCAGCTGCAGTTACAGGATCCCTGGAGAAGGAAGGTGGCTGAGGGGCCCAGCTTTCCTTTCCAGGACACAGGCTTCCAAAGACCCCACAGTGAAGGCCTCAATGGAGAGCCAAGTCCACCATCCAAGACCGAACATTTCCATCCACCAGACAGACGCTCTTTGAGCTTCTGATCTTTCATGAAAGGGCCGCAGTCAGCAAAACTGTGCTGAACTACCACAGGCTGCAGGGGAGGGACACGGACGTGGGCAGATGGACAGCATGGTCCCAAGAGGACCGCACTCCAGGGATTGTAAACAACCCGAGAAGCCTCAAGCCCCTTCCAGAGAGGAACAAGAGGTTCGATCGGTCTAGATCCTTCCTTCAGGCACAGAGAGGTGGAGTGAGCACCGTGTTGGCCAAAGAGTGGTAAAGTGAGGCCCACGGCCCAGCCCACAGTGCCCTGCCTGTGGCCTGCCTCCCTGACAACCATGGGGGCTCACAGCAGGCAGGGAGTGGGCCCCTTCCTCCAGGACCAGAAGGTGAGGGAAGCACTGGGTCCCTCCAGCCATAGGCTTTTCTTGTGCTTCTCCCTCTACCGAGACCATCTCTCCCCTCCCCATCCCTGTCCCTATTTATGCTTTGCTTGCCTTTTGGTTTCTGCTTAGAGTAGCTCCTGGAAGCCTCACCTGCATTCTCCTGACAGGGCTTGCAGAGGCCCCCTCCTGGGACACACCATGATAGAAGGCTGATGTCCATCTTCCTGTCCTCAGACCATAAGCTCATTGAACGGAGACTGAACAGACCTGATTGGATAAGAAGGCACTGAGTTATCTATCTGTCCACCTATCTGTCTCTCTACTTAGTTACTTACCTAGCTATTTGTTTGGCTTTTCAACAATTCCTAAGCATTCTATATATTTTTAATGTTACAAGATCGTAACTTTGAATAACATCTCTTCCTCATTAGATTTTTTTAAGTTACATTTCAATTACCCAAGGAAGATATTAACGTATTTTTTGGTAAAAATTCAGACCTTATGGATAGAGCTAAATCTCCCCTTTACCACCATCCACAGTGTTAGAGGGCGCGCAGGTGTAGGTTTGGTGTGGATCCTTCCAGACCTTTTGGTGGATTTTTGTACATATATTAAGACCCACAGAACTATAGAATGCTGTTTTGGGTGCCTGGGTATGTCTATGCATGCACTGACTGTGGTGTGTGCGTCTCCTGTGTGCAGAAGCAGAGAGCATGACAAAAATGACAAGAGGACAATCTATCCTTGTTGTGAATGGCTTTGACCATCTTGATAAAAAATGAAAAATAATAGTACTGGACTGTCACGAAATATAATGTGGACTGTGGCTTATGTTCTCAGTTGATACAGCCAGTTTAGAAATATAATGTGGACTGTGGCTTATGTTCTCAGTTGATACAGCCAGTTTAGAGACCACTGCCAACAGTTACCATTTCCCCTCTTCTGAGACATTCATTGGGATGTTGGGGAGCCCACTGAGGTTACTGGGTTCACAGGCATCCGACACTCCTTACCACATCTTCCCCTACTTTGGGGTCAGCCTATTGTAAGACAAGTCTTCCGGAGCCTAAACAGTCTGGGTGTACCCAATGGGTGCTCAATCAATGCTTGAGCATTGGATGGCATGAATACAATGAGAGCCATGTAAGAACAAGAGCATCCAGCCAGCGACACCAGGCAGGACAGTGCAGTCCAAGGGGGGGGGGGGTCAGCTGATAGTCTAGGTATAAAGGTAGGGAAGGGGCTAAGGAGACCAAAAGAGCGGTGACCAGTGACCTCTTGAAGTGTAAAGGGACAAAGGTAGGTAGCTGTCACCCTGGAGATAGGGTTTGACAGAAGCTAGACATTTGGTACAGGGTCCCAACCACCAATGACAGAAGAACAGAGAGAAGAAATGCTCCCTGGTCACTTTCTGCTTCTTGCAGGCGCCTCCCACTGTCTGAGTTAAGCAGGAGCCAGAGGGAGACTGCAGGGAGGCTGCATCGGGACAGATGTGCATGGATGACATGCGGCGAGCCCAGCTTCGTGGAGCCATCCATAGGATGGGAGGAGGAGGGGGGCAACCTCTGTCCCTGACCTCCTGGTGCCCCCCAGCAGCAGGCATGTGCCCTTTCTGAGGTCTAGCTCAGATCTGCCACCTGCAGCCCCAACCTGGGTACCATCAGCCACCTCCAGACTGCCCACCAGCCCCATCACACTCCGGCAGCAGTGGGGGATCAAGTGTATACCTGGGCATTTAGCCAGGTGCAGGAAGGCAGGACACTGAAGTGTGCGCTGTTCCTCTACAGTGGTGACATCAGCTGGTGACATCACTGGGCTGGCCCTGCAGGTGGAGGGCGTCAGAAGTTCAAATAACTCATTGGGGAGGGGGGAGAGGGATGGCGTCAACAGTAGGGGCTGTGCCAGGAACACTCCTGCTGATTGTTGAAGGGGCCTGGGCGGGAGGACAAAGCCCTGTGCAGCTGTCTGAGGTTGTGACCCCAGCTCTGTGCTCGGGAAGGGTCTGTGCACAGCTGGGCTGTCTCTGAATGCCTGAGTGTTTTGGGAGGTGGTGTGCCTGGGCCCCAGCATGTGGGTCCACATGGACACTGCAGGTGAAGGGCATCAAACTTTCCACAGGTATATCCTTTCTGCAGAAAGGCTTGGGGGAACTTTCCTTTTTTACAGAGGGAAGACCCCACCCCTGTCATATTTGGGCTGGAGGTCAGCCCCCACCTGCCTTCTGTAGCCCAGGTGTCTCCTATCTACCCTCAGGCCCTTCCCCAGCTCCTGCCTCCAGCCTCTCCCCTCGACAAGGTGGAGGGGCGGAGATTTGCAAAGCAAAAGTCCACGCCCACTCAGGAGCTCTGACAGCTGCCCTCTGGTAGGGGCAGGCACAGAGGGGAGACAGCTGGCCATCCTGCTGCTCTAAGGATGTCCTTCCACATCCTCTTGAACCCATAGGGCCAAGGTGAGGTGTGGCGGTGGTGGCCTCCATGGTCTGAGCGCTACCCCGGCTTCTCCCTCCCCCACAAGGGAGCGCGCACCGCCCCCCCCCCCCCCCCCCCGCCTTCCCGGCCTTTACTTTCTCCCACCGTTTCCCTGCCAGCAGCTCACATGTCCTGCTGTCCCTCTGCTGTCCCATAAAGCTCGGCCTCACAGCCCCAGCTCCCCTCACAGGCACGGTTGCCCCGGCCTTCCAAGGCCCCTCCTGAGAAGTCACCTTGGCCTCCACTTCCCTTTGCTTCGGGGACCTGATTGGTTACCTTCGTGCCTCTTGCAAAGAGAGGCCAGGTCACCGCCCAGGATGGCACCGCTGGCCGAGGCAGGTTGGGCGGCGCCAGGGCCCATAGGGACGGACACAGGGGCGCCCAGCGGCATGCTCAGGCCGGGTCAGAGCGGCCTGGCCCGGGCGCGTGGATGTGAGCGGAGACCCACACATGCGCACAAGCCACGCGGGGCTGACGGAGCGTGGGGCCACGCGGCTGGGCGGAGACGCAGCGTCAAGACCCGCCCACAGGGTGCGCCGAGGCCCCAGGGCAAGGGGACACAGAGGGCAACTGTGCGGGACACGTTGTGGGCAGGAACATCGGGCGGGCTGGTGCGGGGACCAGGGCGGAGCATTCCACCAGGGCTCTAGAGTGAGCGGTTACCTGCTGACCGAGGAGTCCGGGAGCACCACCTGCTCTCTCGGTGGGTGGCCACGGGACACACCCCTGCCCTGCCCCAAACCCCGCGCGGGCCCCACTCTCCACCTCTCACTAACCTGGTTCGTCTGCCTTTGGTGGTGGAGAATGGCAGACCGGAAGGGCTTAGAAAGACTGAAACCCTTGTGCGCTGAGAAGCAGTGACAGGAAGATGAACAGCTTGGGATGGGGTTCCCCTGGGGTCGGAGGAGAGGACCAAGGATCAGAGAATGAAAGCAGGGTATCTCCAGGAAGAGAGACACTTGGAGAGACATGGTCAAGATTAGCACCGGGTGGGTGTGAAGGCCCGTCTTCTTTGAACACAGCAGTTTGCCAACATGAGGGACACTGAGGACACAGGGGAGATGACCCCCAACAGGCTGTTCTGGTGCTGGGCATTTAGGACCCTATTAGGAAGGAGCCCTGAATGACCCAGGCAGGACAGTCTGCTGCTGCTTCTGCCTCCTGGGAGAGGAGAGCCGGGGCTAGAAAGACAGAAAACAGCAGAGATGGGGTCTCCACCTGGGTTTGCTGGGCTGGTGTTCTGGGACTCCCACCCTAGCTCACAGTCTCCTGGTCTCCCTGCCTTACTCCAAGATGCTGGGCCTACCAAGGGGCAGGAAGCACACAGTGACCAGGAGTCACCCCGGGGAGGAATCCGCCTTGGCCACTGACCGTTCACCTCCCCAGCATCCCCAGGGCCACTGTTCTGAACAGGCTCTGGACTCCCTCCCAATGCCCAAATCACCCCTCCTTCATCTTCCCACCTTTGGTCCGGGCCTTTTAGGCTACCCACCAACAGCCTGGAGGGACGATCCCTGGGAGTGGCAGTTCACAGAGTATGTTTTTGTTTTTGTTTTACTATTTTATTTATTTATGAGAGAGTGAGAAAGAGAGCAAGTAAGGGGAGGGGCAGAGGGAGAGCCAGACTCCTTGCTAAGTAGGAAGCCCCAACATGGGGCTCGATCCCAAGACCCTGAGATCATGACCTGAGCAGACACTTAACTGACGGAGCCACTCAGGCGCCCCCACGGGAGTGTGTTCTGTGGACCAGTGACCCACAAAGTCCCATGTAAATGGAAAAAGCTGTGGCCCACCCCACCCCTCTACTCACTGCCAACTTTTCTTCTCACTTTCTAACATAGATTCACTAAATAAAAGGCTCTGAGAGGTTCTGCAGCGGATAAACACATTTAATTGAGAGTCATGCAGCATTTTCTAGATCTGTTTCATCACAGGGTCCTTTGTCATCCAACACATTTTGAGAAAAGCTAGCTAAAGTATAGGTCTGATCGTTTCTCCCTTCAGCACTGAAGTGCCCCCTTGCATTGGTCCTTTCAGGCCGAGACAGGCACCCCACTGATCTTCATCATTCCTGCCTTGCCTTCAGGACACAGTCCTTGCCTGCCCTCCAGGCCCTCCCGAGCCTGGCCCTGAACTCTCGTCCCGGGTTTATGTGCCACCGTACCCGCCACCCAGGCCCACTCTCTAAACACAGCGTGAGTCGTAGCCCTCTGAGCCTTTGTTCAGTCTTGCTCCAGGCGTCTCCCATCTCCTCTTCCATCCATTCAATTCCAGCTTATCAATGAGAAAAATCGGTCTCAAATGCTGCCTCTTCCATGAAGCCTTTCTTGGTCTCACAGTCAGGATGACTCCCTCCAGAGGGGCATTGCTTCTTTATCACTTCCCTTCTTGCCTTCAGCTGGGTGCTCTCCATCTCCCTCAAAGAGTATCCTTGAGGGAGAGTTCCAGGTCTGACCTGGTCCTTTATCCCTTCCAATCCCACCTCATCCTGACACCACACAAGCCCGGTCTAATGATAATTCTATCAAGCCATCAATAGATTGCTGAAATCACTCTTTCCACCTCTCCCTCTTGCCTCTAGGAAGAACCCCAGCAGGCCCGGAAGAACACATGTCTGGAAGTCCCTTTCCCAGGAGCTCCAGGATCATGGAGCTGTCATGTGCAGGTCACAAGGAGTCATACTTATCAGGGTAAGGAGTGTTGCCGATTACATCTGGGGGCTCATTAGAACCATGTATTTAATGAAGTACAGCATCAGCCCTGAGGTAAGCCATCATCTAAGGAATTAATGAAGTTGTGCAAGGGTCAGCAGAGACCTGGAACCCTGAGGGCCAGCACAGTCTTTGGTGATGGGTGGTGAGAAATTGGGATGGAAGGAAACAACAGACAATAAAATCAAAGAGCACAGAGAGGAGAGAGGAAGAGTCACCAAGGAATCCTGACGTCCTCTGGTTTTGTCAGACAATTTTTTTAAAGAAATTGATTTTTTAAAAAGATTTTATTCATTCCTTTGTCAGAGAGAGAGGGAGAACAAGCAGGGGTAGCAGCAGGCAGAGGGAGAAGCAGGCTCCCCGCTGAGCAAGGAGCCTGATGCGGGACTCAATCCCAGGAGCCTGGGATCGTGACCTGAGCTGAAGGCAGACGCTTAACTGACTGAGCCACCCAGTGTCCCTTGTCAGACATTTTTGGGAACATAAAGGAAAGTGCTAGAACCATATAAGACATCCCTCTGCATGTCTTTCTGATGATGCTGGCTTCACATGCACTCTGCTCTGGTGAAGTCAGTGGGATAACGTGTCTTGCCCTGAGGACTGTGGTGTAGGACCTGGTCCCTAGAGTAAATGGTAAGGACAAGCCACGCTAGTGCTGAGGGGGGCAAATCCCCCACAATCCCTCAGGCCAACATGGGCCACATAGGAGCATTTGCCAGCTGCAGGGGGCTACACGTGAGAGGTGACAGGGTGACAGTGATGGAGGAGGAGGGGCAGGAGAGAAGTTGTGACCCCACCCACCCTCCACTATCAGCCCTCCTCCAATCACAGCTGTGTGCATGGAGCCTCCCATTCCCTGGGTGGGCTCTTCTGAAAACGAGCTTATGAACCCAGATGTCCTCTCAGGCCTTGCTCCTCAGGGGTTGTCCTTGGAGCAGCCAAATCATCAGCCCTGTGAGCCAAGCCCAGTCCCTGGATCAGCATGTCCCTCAGGATCCCCTGGGATCTGTGGGCAAAACTGTGAGAAGGGCTGATCTCAGGTGCCATCCAGCCAGTGTGACCCTTCCATCCCTGTGACGGGCTCCTTGAGGTGCAAACCCATCTTAGGTATCTTGATTCTCTCTGTCTTCCCTGAACCAAGTTGGCCTTAAGGGAGAGCAGTGCTCAGTAAGGAATGAATAAAGCAGGTGAGAGCGGGTAACTGGCGTCGGCCCTTTCTTGGGGTCTGAAAAAATATGGTCACCTGATTATGGGAAACCGTAAGCTGTAATCAAATACTTGTGCTGGCAACTCCACTCTGGGGTCACCAGCTGTCACAACTCCAATTGGACAGAAACCCAGGTCCCTCCTTGCTCAACTAGAAAGGTCTACTCCTCTGCCAGGGAGATGAAATTCTGACTTGTTTCAGAGGCTTTGGAGAACATCGCCACCCCATGTAAATGCACGCAGAGCGCCGCCAACTACTGTCATGCTCTCATTATAGGCCTTGGGATTCCGACCAGAAGAGTCACACTCCAGAGAGGCAGCTGTTCTCCTCTGCAGGTGGAGCGTTTGCCTGACATCACTGGAGCTGGAGGCAGACGGTCTCCTGGACAGCTGGGCACAAGGGCGGTGCCCTTCCCAGAGAGCCACCTGCCACAGTCTGACAGATTGACGTAAGGAAGGTGGAAACGGTCTGTTCCTGGCCTTGTCTGACCAGTGGAAGAGGACTGAGAAATGTGTCATAGGAGAATGTATGACTAGCCAGCTCGCTTACTGGAAAAGAAATGACCTAATCCACCAAGCCAGCCTGAATCTTAATGGGAAGACCATGCAGTAGAGTAGGAAGGCTGGGAAAAGGGCCTTGTCTGTGCCTGGGGCCCTGGGTGCCGAGGCTCTGGAAGCAGGAGGGAGGGCCCAGCAGCAGTTCTGAAGACTCCACTTCTTAAGCCAAGAGCCAACCTGGAAGAGCGAAGCACACCCAAGAAGGGATGAGGCTGGAAATGGGGTGCCCAGCAGGAACCCAGCCTGCAGTAACGGGGCCAGCCTGCCCTCCCTTCAGATGGAGAGAGCCAAGGAAGTTTCGGTGACGGTGAAGCCCACCAGTACGCTCTGTAGAGAACACCCATCCCTTTCCTTACTTCATCATACCAATAATATACATTTGTCACCTATAAATAAGCAGAAAGGAGAGCTAGAAACCCCTCACCGTCTCCCACACAGCCATGGCTTCTGCTGTGTGTGGGGATCCCCTGGCCGCTGCGCTGGGTGGAGGCTTTATGTTTGTCACAAACTCCTGGATGGCACACAGGCTGTCCGTCTTCTTCCCTTCCCACCACCCCAGGTTGGCACCCCTCACAAGGGGTCATCTCAGTCCTCAACCGTCTTCCAGCGGGAAGGGTTCCTACAGGCTTGTTCGTGAATCTCGCTAAGGTACGAGGCTGTGTAGGCTGCTAAGTGTGAAGACTGCCAGGGAGAGGGCTGGAGGGGCCTGCACGATGTCAGTCAACTGAGGGGACCCAGACAGGGCTGTAGGACCAAGGAGGAGTATGAGCTCCCCAGTGACTGGGAGGAGGAGGACCTGTATTGCAAGTGGAGGGAGCAAGCAAGTTGGAGGCCTTGATTCAAGACCAGAGCCTGGAACAGGACAGAATAGAGGCACAGCCAGGAGGGGAGCCTTAGAAATGCCACAAAGGCTAGCCAAGAAGACCCAGGTGGCAGGGGAGAGCAAGGTGTCCAAGGAGATGGGACACTTTCCCCCTGGGTATCATAGGGAATAGAAAGAGCACGTTTGGGGTCAGAGGCTAAGAGAATAATTTGGGACATGCTGAATTTGAAGTTCCTCTGGGACAGCCAAGTGAAAATTCTTGGTGGAAACTTAGACAAGGGGATCTAGGAAAGTGGATCAGTATGATGGTTAATTTTGTGTGTCAACTTAACTGGGCTAAGGGATGTCCAGAGGTGGTAAGACATTGTTTCTGGATGTGTCTGTGAGGGTGTTTCCAGAAGAGACTAGTATCTGAATTGGTAAACTGAATAAAGCAGATGGCCCTCTCCCATGTAGGCAGGCATCACCCAATCCACTGAGTGCCCAAACAGAGCTGAAAGGTGGAGGAGAGGTGAATTCACTCTCTGCTTGAGCTGAGACATCCACCTTCAACTACCCTTGGACATCAGTGCTCCTGGTTCTCAGACTTTCAGACTCAGATTGGAACTTGTACCACCAGCCCCCTGGTTCTCAGGTGTTTAGGTTCAGACTGAATTATACCACTGAGCCTTCCTAGTTCTCCAGCTGGTAGATGACAGATTGTGGGACTTCTCTGCCTCCAGAATGGCATAAATGAATCCCTATAATAAATCTCTTCTTTACATATCTATACATCTCCTACTGGTTCTGTTTCTCTGGAGAACCTGGACCAGTACAGCCACTTACCCTCTGTGAGTCCCAATGACCCCCTATGTAAAATGGGATCCGAGAGAAAGCTGATCTAGGAGCCCTTAGTATCTGAATGCCTGGTGTAGCAGGAAGTGGGTGAGGACATAGGCTAGGGATAGAGCAGCCTGGGAGCAAGGAGGGCTGAGCAGAAAGTCCTGGCCCTCCAAGAGTTTCTAGGCATTCGGTGAGCAGGTGGGAAAGCACCCAAGAGGACAGGTTGCAGAGGAAGGTCAGAAAGAAGAAAGTAGATCCATAGTGAGGAGCTATCACCAGAGCTGAAGGAGGAACATTGGCTTTAAAAGACCCATGAAAACTGTAAATGCAATTTCCTCTTGATCCACATATCTACTTCTGAGGACCTGCCCTTCAAAACCACTTTTATGCACATGCTTGAATATGCTGACAAAAATATTAATATTTTTTGTAAAAGAGAAAAATTGGAGACAACCCTAGTGCTTAAGACAGCACCTGGCATGAGTAGGGTTTTGTACCATTCATTCAATGAAGAACAAACTCAATTTCATTAATAGAACTATTGATTACTTAAATTATGGGAAATCCATTCCAGTGAGAACTCTGCGGCCAAAAAAAATAAAGTAGACCTATATTCAGAGGTGTCTATGGTCTACTGCAAAGTGAAAAAAGCAAATCACCAAATGTTTTGGACAAACATGGGCTCCTTTCTGAAAATACCTCTGTGTATACATGCATCTGTACTGATGTATTATGCAGTATACAGGTACATTTATGTGCAAAGGGTTTGTCCTGTGCTCCCAGGTGGAACCCATCAGGGATGAGGGAAGCAAGGATGGGCAAGGGAAGAAGCCATGCAAGGTCATGGGCCCAGGCTCACCTGATCTCACCAGCAGATCTGGCCCATGAATGACACCACAGAGCTGCCCACCTCGTAGCAAGGAGGTCAAGCTTTTGAAACTGTGTTATTCAGTCTTTGGTTGGGGGCTGCCCTGTGGGAGGGGCAAGAATTTTCAGACATTGCTGGATGAAGCAGATCATCTCTGCTGAGGGTGGTTCTCCAGAAGAGGGTACAGCTCTGAACCAGTAGGAGCTCAGCTGGGCGCACTGGTCGGAGGAAGAAAACCTAGACGGCACCAGCAGCATCTAATCGTGTGTGTGTGTGTGTGTGTGTGTGTGTGTGTGTGTTTGCAGATCCACAGAAAATAATCTGGAAGAATATCCATCAAGATGTCAACAGTGGTTATCCCTGAAAATGAAAATCAGGGGTGGAGGAAGGCAATGGGAAAAGAAAATTGTGTATTTCACTAAATATACTTCCATATTAGTTGCATTTTCCTGTAACTGGCATGTATTACATTTGTAATAAGAAAAAAAAAAAACAGTTAAAAGCTGCAGATAGGCCAAGCCATCTAAAAATGGAGCAGAACCACCATGGGGTGCATCATGAGGGCTCTCTGACTACACGTGCTGGGGAGTCAGGGCACGGGGACACCAGAGGACCATAAAATAGGGTTACCATCAGGCAAGGGGTATAGAGACAGAGCAGGCAGCCAGAAGTCACACCTCCAGGACAATGGAGGGACCCTCAGCCAAATCACCTTTTCCAGGGTTGAGAAAATCAACCCTTTTCCAGGGTTGAGATTCCCCATCTCATCTCGCTCCTGGCACTCCCTCTCTAATGAATGATTTTTGCTTTCTCTTGGAGTGGATGACAAATTGGGGGTTGTAAGGAAGTTATGCCAAGGGCTGGGTGTTCCTTCCCAGAAGATAAATTGTGCATATTGCCACGAGGGAGGAGAACAAGAACTTGTGAGGAATTATGCTTGTTTGCTGCTTGAGGTTTCTATTAGAGACTACAGAGCCAGAGCACTTGGCCCACTCAGAGGTAGGTGGCTGGGCAGGCAGTGGTGACCAGGCAGCCCCAGAGGAGACCAGCCCTGTGGGTGTCCGAGTCCTTACACCCATTCCTCCACCACAGCCAAGCTCGCCCTGGGCCTCCAGCCTAGCAACATCCTGGTCAGGGGATAGGAGCAGACTCAGAGGCTGACTACCAAGGAGGGGGACAGAGACAATGTAGCAGGGGGTGGAACCCTGAAGAACTCAGCTAGTGTTTGCTGGCTCCGAGCAGGGGCAATCGCCCACTGGCATCTATTTCAGTCAGTTGGGGCTGCTACAACAAATGACCACAGACTAGGTGACTTAAACAACACATATTGACTTTTTACCATTGTGGAGGCTGGAAGTCCAAGAACAGGATGCCAGCATGGTCAGCTTCTGGTGAGGGCCGCCTTCCTGGTTTAGAGACTGCTACCTTCTCATTGTATCCTCCCAGGACAGAGAAAGAAAGAAGGCTAACTTGTTTCCTCTTCTTATAAAGGCACTAATCCATCATGCAGGCTCCATACTCATGACCTAATCTCCTCCTAAAGGCCCCCGCACCCTAATATCATCCTATGGGATGAGGGTTTCAATATATAAATTTGTGGGGGTGAAGAAATGTTATGCAATCCATAACAGGGACAATGTTCTAAGACAATAAATCTTCAGGGGAAACAATTATGTGAAGGTGCTTGACAGATTTGGAAAAACATGTCATAGGATGATGATGGCACTTAAGCAAATGGCTCTGGTAGGATCTGAAAGTATGGAGAGTGCTCGAGGATGTGTTCTGTGGAAGTGGATGAGCCTGTAAATATGACTGGGAACAAGGGTCACTCTCCAGCCACACCCTTGCATTAGTTGCTTAGAAACCCTCTATGCCATGTTTCTATACCTGGCAGGCCTGTTGGAAAATCACAACGTCAAGAGAAAGGAAAGGAAATGTTAATGGTGGGTGAATTAACACAACAAAACAAATATGTGCAATAGGAGTTACACTCTAAAATCTGAATATGCAGAGCCAACTCGTCTACCTGTTGTTAGGAATGACAACATAGTTGAGACTACACAAAATGATGCCTGGACAGGGGTACGTGGGTGGCTCAGTTGGTTGGGCATCTGATTCTTGGTTTTAGCTCAGGTCATGATTTTATGGGTCATGGGGTGGAGCCCCGCCATTGGGCTCCACGCTCAGCAGGGAGTCTACTTGGAGATTCTTTCCCTCTGTTCCTCCCCCCACTTGCACGTGAGTGCCTGCTCTCTAAAATAAATAAATAAATCTTTTTTAAAAGTGATGCTTGGACATATGAAATGGATGGTTGGAGACAAGCCATTGTGGGTGACTGTGGACCTAGTTTAGAAATGATGGCTGTGGGTGGATGGATGTGATAGACTATAAAAATTACAAGGTAATGGAGAAAAAGATGTGGATTCCATCTTCAGGAAAGTAGGACATGGTAATGATCTATAGACTCAAAATCTTTGTAAGGACTATCAAAATAAACTGACATCTGCTCAAAAACCACATGGGGCAAGGGCAGGTGGAATTGAGCTGGAGAGGAGTCATTTCCAGCAACGATCTCAGGAGAAAATAACAAAATCTCCTTTCCTATGGGTAAGGGACACACTAGAAGTGATACACCTATATCTAGACCCACAACAATGGTTGTGGAAGGGAGGGAGCATGAGCAGGAGTCAATGGATGGAACAAAGGAGGAAATGCTATAAAACCATCCAGAGAGAGAGGCTAGCAGTTACCAGAAACTGTTAGTGAAAAACACTCAGATATCTAAGCAAGGAAATCTGACTCAAGACATGATAAGCCAAAAATTGGCTAGTGTGGCATCAATTCAAGGATAAAACCAGGGGGTGGGGGGAGTGAGTAAGATCAGCAAAGCTTAACAGGCAAAGAATACCAACCTGGAAAATATTAGCATGAAACTGTCAATAACAAAACATCTTTCTATGAATTAAAAAAAAAAAACTTTATAAAGCAACAGCATACATGAAGGAAGATCACAAAGCAGAAGTACAAGATGTGAGAAAACTAAAGAGAATAAAAGAAAATGTAGACATGAATAAGACACATAAAGGGATATAGAAGTTAGAAATGAGATGGGCCAGCAAAATGACACACTCATGAAAGAGTCAAAAAGAATTTGAGAGAAAAGAAGCATTTGAGATGGAGCTCTACAAATAATTGCAGATGAGTTCTCCCATCTGTTTTTTAGAAAAGAATTTTCAGAATCAATCACAAAGTGAAACCCAACTCAACACTGAATACAAGAGAAACAGCAAAATATGGACAAATGTACTAGGCAAATGTAAATAAATAAAATCCTATCCTCATATACTTAGCTCTGCTAAGCATGTTCTTTAAACATGTCTCACAGGAGAATGAACTACAAGAACCACACACTTCTAAACACAGTGCCTCACAGAGAAGGCTCTAGGCTCATCTTCTCATGCAGTGTTTAAATATGCCTCATAACATCACCCTGTAAAACACTGTGTTTAGTGTTTGGTTCTCATAGTTCTGATGGTATAACCACTCAGAAAATGGTCTAGCATTTTCTTAAAAAGTTATACCTGGAGTGTATTATGCTAAATAAATAAGTCAGACAAAGACAAATACCACATGATTTTACTTATATGTGGGATCTAAAAAATAAAACAAGTAAACAAACAAAAAGCAGAAACAGACCCATAAATAAAGGACGAACTGACGGTTGCCCACTGGGGAGGGTGGGTGGGACATTGGGCAAATGGGTAAAGGGGAGTGGGAGACAAAGGCTTCCAGTTATGGAATGGATAACTCACTGGAATAAAAGGCACATCATTGGGAATATAGTCAACAGTATTGTATGATGACAGATGGTAGCTACACTTACAGACTTGACAAAGCACTATGCTGTACACCTGAAAGTAATGTAACATGGAGTGTCAACTACTTCAATTAAAAAAAAAAAAAACAGCTATAGGTATACTTAGTATATGACTCAGCAGTCCAACTCTTGAAAATTTATCCTAGAAAATAGACAACTTATGTTCAGAAACTTATGTATACAGAAACACCTATATATAAATGTATCTAGCAGCTCTATTCATAATTGCAAAAAACAGCCCAAATGTTCTCCAATGCATGAATGTGGTGCATCCATAAAATAGAATACTACTAAGCAATAAAAAGGAACAAAATGTTGGTATCTGGAACAAATTGGATGAATTTCAAAGGCATTGTGATTAGTGAAAGTAGCTGATCTCAAAAGGTTATTATATGCCATATGATTATATTAATATGTAATTTTCTAAAAGATAAAATCATAGTGATGGAGAACAGATCAGTGATTGACAGGGACTAGGAATGGAGGGTAAAGTGCAAATAGCATGAGAGCTTTGTTCTTTTAGATCATAGAACATTCTGGTTATGAACAGAACAACATAGAACAACTGATCTGGGAGTATTTACATAGATTTAGCTATCATTTACCCACTTATCTTTCTGTATATTATAATTCATAAACACCAAAAGGATAAAGAAGTTAATTTTACTGTATAATTGTTTTTAAAATAACTGCATTTAGCCACTTAGAGAAAAATAATTTTTAAAAACACCACAAAGAAGAAATAATATGGGAGAAGTAACCAGAAACAGAAAATTAAGAGTCACAAAGATTTACCTGGTCGATTTGACATAAGCGTATTTCATGAGTTATTTCCTGTTTTCTTTTTTTTTTTTAAGATTTATTTATTTGTTTGCGAGAGAGGGTGGAGGGACAGAGGAAGAGCAAGAGAGAAACTCCTAGCAGACTCTGAGCTGAGCACGGAACCCCACACTGGCTCCCCCACTCTGAGATCACAACCTGAACCAAAACTAAGAGTCAGAGGCTCAACCGACTGTGCCACCCAGGCACCCCAGAGTTATATATCCTCTTTTAATAAACTGGTGATCTAGTAAGCAAAATGTTTCTCTGAGTTCTATGAGCCACTCTAGCAAATTAATTAAACACAGGAAGCGGTCACTGGAAGCCTCCATCTATAGCCAATGGGTCCAAAGCCCCGGTGACAATCTGGACTTCTGATTGGCAGCTGAGGTGGAGGGAGGAGGGGGCAGTCTTGCAGGACTAAGCCCTTACCTTCCAGATTCTGATGCTTTCTCTGGGTAGAGAATGTCAGAATTGAGTTAGACTGTAGGACACTTAGCTTGGTAGTATGGGAAACCAACCCCTCCCCTCCCTCCAACACACACACACACACACACACACACACACACACACACACACACACGAGTTGATTCCAGAACCTCTAATACCCAAGAGAATTAAAAACATCTATCCACACATAAACTTGTATATGAAGGTTCATAGTAGCATTATTCATAGTAGCCAAAAAGTGGAAATGACCCAAATGTCTATCAGCTAATACATGGGTAAGCAAAGTGTGGTATGGCTGAACAATGTACAATGGAATAGGACTTGGTGATAACGAATGAAGCCCTGACACGTGCTACGACATGACTGAAGCCTGAAAACATGATGCTATCCTGAAGAAGCCAGTCCCAAATGACCACAAGTTGTATGAATCCACCTGACCCCTTGACTATAGTTCTTCAAGACACAGCGCCAGGCCCAGCAGCCTCGTGTTGTTTGCCAGGGCATATGAAGAACAGTCTTCCCCCTGGTTGGAGCACTTGGTGTGACAGGCATTCCTTCTGCGTGAATCTGAGTAACAAAAGTGACATACCTCCCTCTGTTTGTGGGTATCTTCGATTCTTGGTTTCATAAAGCATTGATTATTGCTTTTCACTAAAGTTTAGAACTGCAGGCATTTCTCCAGCAACAAAAATGTGTTTTCCTAACAGCAAATGTATGCCCTTTGCCCTATTCTCATGTCTTTCTGATTTATATTATTATAACATTTATAACTTTTCATTTCGGTGCCGAATCATAACATAAGCTTCTGAAAACACTTTAAACAGCAATTAAACTAAACACACAGAGTACCAACAATGCACATAATTCATTTGAAATAATGACAAAAAGAACAGCTATCATTATGTTCACATAAGCACCAGCAATGACAACTAGGTCACATCTGCTGCCTCTCTGACAGCAAGTATAAGAAGCAACTCGATTTAGAGATGTTAAAATGTGGAAAGATGCCTGACTTAGAAACAATGAAATATGGTATTTCACAAAATAGAATTTAGGATAAAATACTAAGAAAAAATAAGGATGTTATAAACTACTTAAAGGAAAAATAAAATATGCATATCATAATCATGAAAATGTGTCCCTACTATTACAGCATCAAAATATATAATGCAACAATGGACAAAATTGCAGATAAATACAAGAACCAATAATTATGCTAGGATATTTTAACATACCATTTCAGAAACTGATAAATCAAGCAGACAAAATAAAATAAGCACATATATCAAGATCTGAGCACTGCAATAGATACACAGAGAAATCTACCTAAACCCAACAAATAGATGGTACACATTGACTTAGGGCACACAGGGGGCATGTACAAAGACTGACCATGCATTAGAACATAAAGGAAGCCCCCATAAAGTCCAAAGGATGAATTTGACACAGAACGTGTTTCCTAAACATAATATAATACAACTAAAAACAACATAAGAGAGATTTTTCTTTAATCCCACATTTTTGGGAAATAAATAACATATTACCAAATAGACCTTGGGTTAAAAAAGAACTTAAGGAATACTTAAAACTAAATGATATTAAAAGCACAACTTATCAAAAAAGCATTTTTCAGAAGGAAATTATAGTTTTAAGTACATTTCTTTTTTTTAAAGTACATTTCTTTTAAAAGTAAGGTTAAGAACAAACAAGCTAAGCATTCAATATAAGAAATTAGAAAAAGAGCAACAAAGTAAAGCTAAAAAAAAGGACAGAAGGAAACTGTAACTGTTAGGACAGAGATCAATTAAATACAACAATTGAAGGTTAACAAAAACAAGAATGGAAATATTGTAAAAATTAATGATACTCATCAAGGAAAAAAGACAAGTATAAAAGCAAAACATGAGAGAAAAGACAGAACAAAAAGAAATAAAAACTTCCTACTTCTTCCACTTAACTCTTACTTCCACTTGTGAACCATGAATATTTTAAAAATAATAAAGGGGTACTTTATTATAATGTGAAAAAAAATCTGAAACCCTAAATGAAATTAATAAAATCCCATAAAAATACAGAAAACCAAAGTTGCATGAGAAGAATGTGAAAAGTTAACCAGAAACATTAACAAATTGAATTGGTAGTCAAAATTCCTTTTATGCCCACCCCCACCCCAAAAACAAATAAATCCAGGGCAAATTGGTTTTAAAGGTAAAGTCTACAAATTTTTCCAATTTTATACAAATGCTCAAGTTACACAAGTTGTTCCAAAATATGCCAAAGAGATAAAGCTTCCTGGTTCATTTTGTGAGGCAAATATGATTTTGATGTCAAAGCTAGTGAAGAATGACCTTAAAAAAGTTAATTATAAAGACCTTTATTATAAGCTTAAATGAAACAGTCAAATCTAGTAATGTATTATAAAAATAAGCAGCATAACCTAGAAAGTCTGTTGCAAGAACACAAGGATGGTTTAACAATATAAAATCTTTCAATGTAATTTAACATTTAACAAATTGAAAGAGAAATATGTGATTTTTAAAATTGATGCAGAAAAGCCTTTTGATTAAGTTCAACTAAAAAAAACACTGTTTAATCTATGAGTGTTATGGAATTTCATTAACTTGGTAAATATTACATATTAAAATCCTGCAGCAAACATCAAACTTTATGCATGCTCTTCAATACCAATAATAAGAAAAGAATGAAGTTCCTATTTTAGACTATAAGGAAATAAAGAGAAGGAAAAAGTATATGCTTAGAAGGCAAAATATAAATATATAAATACAAATATAAAGCTATCATTGCCAGAATGTGTGTATTCTTTCTTATATAAATAGGGAAAGAGACAGAGGCAGAGAAGGTTTTTAAAAACTTTATCAAAAGACAAGATGATCTGAAAAACGGAGAGATAATTAAAGCTCTTGGATGAGACAATATTAAGTTTAAAATGTCATTTCTCTGCTAAGCTACAAATTCAATACAGTCCCAATAAAATGTAGTTACATTTTCTGAGAGACGTGGATAAACAATATAAAATTTGTATGAAAGAATAAAGGGATATGAATGAGTAAGATGACTTTATAAAGGAGCAATAAAATGTAACTTGTTTTACTAAGTAGATAAGATGGACTCGGGAGGGAGACAAACCATAAGAGACTCTTAATCTCACAAAACAAACTGAGGGTTGCTGGGGGGAGGATGGGAGGGAGAAAGTGGTTGGGTTATGGACATTGGGGAGGGTATGTGCTATGGTGAGTGCTGTGAAGTGTGTAAACCTGGTGATTCACAGACCTGTACCCCTGGGGCTAATAATACATTATATGTTAATAAAAAATTAAAAAATTAAAAAATATATATGTACTATGATATTGATACAGAAGCAGACAGACAGACCAAGGCAAAAGAACAGAAATCTCAGAGACAGAGAGACCCATGTATATATAGAAAATTTAAATGAACAATTTCAGTTTAGCAGAGAGTATTGGGAAAACTATTATGGAAATGAAAAAATTAAAATGAAAAGATTGAATTACTACTTCATACAACCTACAAAGATGAAGTCCAGATGGATAATAGACAAACTGTAAAATGTTAAACTCTGAAGACAACAAAATAAAACATAAAGGAATATGTTTTATGACCTAATGATTAGAAAGGGCCTCTTAAACAATATCTGAAATCACAAGCCATATGCAAAAGTTAATGTATTTATGTTCATCAAAATGATAATTTTTTTAAGGGGAGATAGGGAAATACCAACAGTAGGAGACTTTAACATACAAAACAGGTCAAGTGGACCAAAAAATGACAAGGAATATAGAATATCTAACCAACATAATTGATGAGGCAGATCTTATGGATAAATGACTATTATGCCCTGGTAATGGAGGATATACTTGGAAATTTTACAACAACTGATCACATGTTTATCCACAAGAAAAGCATCACTGCCAAGGTGAAAACCAACACTTTTTATCACTTTGCAATAAAAATTGGACATAATGAGTCTGTTTTTTTGAAAAGCCTTTTACTCTGACAATTTAAAAATGTTCTCTTAAGCCACTCTTGGATGAAGGGAGAAATAAATCTAAATAAAATAGAATGCCTAAAAAGTAAAGATAATAGAAATATTTTACTTAATGAATTATCAGAAGAAAATTCATAATCTGAAAAAGTTAAAAGCAGTGAATAAACTGTAACTCATAAAGTTAAAACAAAGTCACCAGAAATAAGCATAAAGATTAAAATAATAAAATAAAAAGCAAAAATTATTGAATTTGAGAATAGAAAAATAGTGGGACTAATTGATAAATTGAAATTCTAATTAGTGAATTTTTCTTTAAAAAATGGAAGAAAAGGCTAATATAAGTAAAGTAAGAAATAAGGCACGAAAAATCACTGATATGGAAGAAATTTTAAAGATTATAGGAGATTACTTGCAAATAAATTTTAAAGTTTTTTCAGAGAAGAAACTCTGGAACTTTTTTTATGTGTATTATTAAATTGAGCTAATGAGTGTGTATATTATTCTCTGGGGGAGAATGAAATAAAAGGCAAGGAGAGGTAAAGAGAAGAATCCTGTGGCATTGGATTAGAATTATAGGTAATCAGATAGCCTCCTAATTTAAACAAGCAACCAAAAAACTCCATTATTTCCTACCTCTGTTCACTTAAAGGACCTAGAAGCATACCCCAGGACCACTGAGTACAACTAGAGCCTAGATCTCCGTTTCTAACTGCCATTCCCCCACTAAACTGAGTCAAGGCTTCTTGACCAAATGGCTAAATCCAAGACTGGAACAGAAAAAGGACACTGTGAGTCTAGAACGTTATATTGTACGAGAAAGTAAGAGAGTGCTGGAAGACTGATCAGGACATGACAGAGGACACAATATCCGGATTAAAGAGGTCGCCAAATCCAAGATAATCTCAGTGTGAAAATGAATAATGACAACAATGGATTATAAGACAGGAAATAAAAACAGAATTCATGGTATCACTGTTCGTATAAGTAGTAAAATGAATAAATGAATGAAGGAACGAACATTCCTCTTTACAAGAAATGATGCGGCCACCATTTTGTAGCCACCATTGTAATTACTGAGTCAGGCAAGAAATATCAATGGATGCTAAAACCATTAGATGGAAGTTAATTAATGAATAGATTATCTCTACAGATGACATATTAATTTTAAAGGGGAAAAATTCCTTTACTATAGAAAAATCTAGCAGACACTATGTTGACATTGATTTAAGATTAATATCACTAGTAATAGGATAAACCAACATCCTGAGGAAGGCCCTAAGAAAGATATAACATCATTCCTGGAATATTCCTGCAGGAAATGCATAACCTGTGTCTAATCATGAAGGAACATCATACCCAAATAAAACACAGTCTACAAAACAACTAGCCTGTACTCTTCAAAAAGGTCAAAAAAAAATCAATGTTAAATTAGATAATTATATACCATTATGGAAAACAATGTTCTTGTTTTAGGAGACACACTGAAATAGTTGGGAATGGTTGTGATATCTACAACTTACTCTCAAATGGTACAGCAAAAAGAGAGAGAGGGAGAGAAAACAAGTAGGACAAAATGTTAGCTGGTGACTCTAGGTGAAGGGTATACAGAGATGGAATGTGAGTTGTGAATAAATTTCTCTGTGTTAATCTTAAAACCAGGGAGTCATGCCAGCTCAGGGGTCCCAGGCTGCTTGGATATTCGAAGCCAGCTCTCACACGTTCAGAGGACTGTAAACAGCACAGGTAATATCTAAGCATAGCTTACCACTTACTCTCTGGGCTAAGGATGCAGACTCTGGAACTGGATTATTGGATCCCTATTATACTCACAAGCTATGTAAGCTCAGTCAAGTTTGTTAACTGTTTAGGCTGGTCCAGTCCTCTCATCTGGGGCATGGGTAGCAGCTGTCTTCTAGAATTGTTCTGAAGATTAACATGAGTCAGTATATCTACAGTGCTTACAAGAGTTCCTGGGATACTGTAAGCAGACATAAATGCTAATTATTATACCTGTTATGATTTAGAGGGGAAACAAAAAGAATAATCCTCTCGATCTCTTAGTGATTTAAAATTTCCAGTCTATATTATTTCAAAGACTTTGGGTAAGTCCCCATCCCATAGAGTAAGTCCTCCTTAATTTTGGAAAAATTTTAAAACACTGGGTTCTAGTCCCACCAGGATCTTCTACGTGTCCTTCCTAGAGAGGAGCTAAGCCAGGGAGGTGGGCAGTACAGAGATAAAAGAAATGAGCGCAAAATGATTATACCTGAATAGAAAAGAGGACACAGGGACCCACGTGACATGCTGAACCTGGCACCATTTTTCTTCAACTACTATTAGATAGCCAGAGTGAATGAGACTCCCTTATTAATAATTTTTGCATCAAAGAGTAAATTTGGAATAAAATAATGAATGATACAAACAAAATATTTCAGAGCCAGAGGAAGAATGTCAAAGCTTTGCTCAGTAGTATATTAATAGTTTTAGATAACTTTAAATCTTAAGAGAGATTTTCATTAACCACTACTATTACATTTTGTTTCTTCCAAAGTGCTGCTAAGTTCTCAGCTTGCTTAAATGACAGAGCACTTTGGCACCTTGGAGGAGATGACAAAAACATAACTATAATAAGACCAACCTTGATTTATCTATTAAAACAAAGGGCAAAATAACCCTTTTTTTGACCAAAATCTTTTTTTTTAAAGATTTTATTTATTTGACAGAAAGGTAGAAATCACAAGTAGACAGAGAGGCAGGCAGAGAGAGAGGGGGAAGCAGGCTCCCCGCTGAGCAGAGAGCCTGAAGTGGGGCTCAATCCCAGGACCCTGAGATCATGACCTGAGCCAAAGGCAGAGGCTTAACCCACTGAGCCACCCAGGCACCCCCTTTTTGACCAAAATCTTAAAGGTGCATCCCTAAGGAGTCATGCATAAGAGGTACTCAAAAAATATTACAGCCTGAATAAATAAGGCAATGCTATTGAAAACCTTCAGGATGTGGATTACTCTCAAATAACTAATATTATCAGTGAGACACTGCTGTGTAACAAACCACCCCCAAATTCCAGTGGGTTAAAACAGTAATCACTGGTATTTCTCAGGAGTCCACAGGTCGGTGGGGCAGTTTTGCACTCTGGGCTAGACTTGCATGACTGTAGCTGACCTGCTGATGTTGGCTGGGAACTGTCTGGCATAGGATGGTTTCAGCTGGAATGACTCCGCTCTCTTCCACATGTCACTTGCATCCTTCCAGCAGGCTAAGCCAAGTTTGTTCTCAAGGTGGTGGCAGAAGTACAAAAAAAAAGAATGAAAATGTACGTTTGCTTTTCTAAGCCTCTGCTACTGCCCTGTGGGCCAAAGCAAAACACGGCACCATGCCCAGCATCAGTTTGGGAGGGCCCTTCCTAAGGGAATGGCCATAGGCAAGCATGAGAATCAGGGCCTGTTTCTGCAATTAATCTACCACAACCGAGCACCATATAGATATGTGTCTTGGGACAATTCATCCAAATGACACACATAAAACCACGAAATATATGGATGTCTTCTCACTACAGTTGATTCTAACCTAGTTGTTGGATATTTGCCTTATCTCACCCAATTCAGCACAGCTATCAATAAAGTGTACCCTTCTTGTCTGTGAAGAAATATGTGGTCTCAGCTTACAAAACAAATAAATAAATAAATTGGGCCCCCAATCCCACAACCCGCACAAATTCAGGTATATTAAAGACACCAATGTAAAAGGCAAAATTCCAAAACTTCCAGAAGAATACATGAGAGGATCTCTTAATATCCTCAGGATAGGAAAGATTTCTTTTTTTTTTTTAAGATTTTATTTATTTATTTGACAGACAGAGATCACAAGTAGGCAGAGAGGCAGGCAGAGAGAGAGGAGGAAGCAGGCTCCCCACTGAGCAGAGAGCCCGATGCGGGGATCGATCCCAGGACCCTGGGATCATGACCTGAGCTGAAGGTAGAGGCTTTAACCCACTGAGCCACCCAGGTGCCCCAGAAAGATTTCTTAAATAAGATACAAAACATACTACGCACATAGGAAAAAATTTAAAGATGAAACCACATTAAAATTAAGAACTTCTGTTAATCAAAATTTACTCAAAGGAAATGTTTTTAAAAGCCACAATGTGGGGTAAAATATGTATAGCACATATAATTAACAGATGTATCTAGTACCTAGATACAAAGAGAACTCTTCTAAGCAGGGGTCTGCTGGAAAAGGTTGAATAACAGCTTCTCCAGACCCAAGAAAGTCCTGATTTGTAGCATATGCTGATCTTCATGATGTAAATACTCCCGTGTGACCAATTTCAAGCCACCAATGTGAGGTCACAAAGTGTAGAGATGGGAAGAGATGGCCACAGTTGGTTCTCATGAGTCTGGTATAAGCAGCTTCATCACAAAATCCAGTAAGAAAAGAAGAACCACCCAATGGGAAAATGTGCAAAAGGCTTGAGAAGACTGTTATAAAGTCATAAGAGAAAACCTGCATGAATAATAAATATGAGAAGATACTTAACCATGTTACCGATAAAAGCAACACAAATGAAAACCATACTAAGATACCCTTTCACATGCTCTGAACGTACAGAAGTTTTAAGTTTGGAAATACAGTGTTGGCAATCTCTCCCTGGCTGCTGGTAGAGCAAAGTTGGCAAACACCACTCTGAGACACAGGGTGGCATTACCTAGAAGAGATGAACCCAACACACTCTCTCCTCTAAATGCACTGTACAAATAGATACACTTCTTGCAAATATATATAAACACACACCCTAGAGGAATTCTCGCCCATGTGTCCTATAGGGTTCGTGGGAGCACTATCAGCAATAGGAAAAAAAAAAAAAGGGAAAGCAATCCATATGCTCTTCAGCAATAGAATAAATAAATACCTTGTAGTATATAGATAGGATAGGATATAATTTCACAACAGTGAAAGGAATGAATTATAGACAGCTACATGCATTAGCAGAGATAAATTCCATAAGCTTCATAGAGAGTGAGCATCACAGAATATATGTAATTAAATTGCAATATTATAAAGTTCATTATATACACTAACAGAAGAGCAAAGATGTTTATCACGGCAGGCAAGACAGAGATTCCCTCTGGGAGGAGGAGGGCATATTCCATGCGATTGGAAATAATCCATTCTTTTTTTTTTTAATTTTTAAGATTTTTATTTAGTTAGTTGACACAGAGAGAGAGAGAGAGAGAGAATACAAGCAGGGGGAATGGAAGGGGGAGAAGCAAGCTTCCCACTGAGCAGGGAGCCCGATGTGGGGCTCGATCCCAGGACCTTGCAATCATGACCTGAGCCGAAGGCAGCTGCTTAATGACTGAGCCACCCAGGAGCCTGAAAATAATCCATTCTTAAACTGGATACAAGTACAGAGGTATTCACTGTGCTATTATAATGTGAACAGTACATTTGTATTGCATGGATTCTTCCATATGTATATTTCACACGTTGTTATATAAAAAAGGGTGTGTGTGTGTGTGTGTGTGTGTGTGTGTGTGTGTGTGTGAGGGTTATCACAGTATAGCATGACCAGTGTGACAACTGAAGAAAGGCCAGGATGCATGGCATCAGAGAAGGGGCACCTGTCCCACCAGAGGTGGGAGTGGGTGTGAAAGAAGGCTTCAAAACTTCATGGATAAGAATTAGCCAAGCCAGGAGAAGTGGGGGCATCTCTCAGGTGGAAAGAGTATCCTGTGCAAAGGCCCAAAGCTTACCTAGCTAATAGGTGGAACTCCGGTCTGTCTAGTCCCACTTTCTTTTACCCCCCACTGCCTGACCTAAAACACGCATGCACACATGTGAGGCCCTATGACAGAAGGAACGCAAAGGGAGCCACCTATGTCAAAGGAGACAAACTGATGGGATAGACAGAACAGGAACTTGAGATAAGCAACTGAAGTGCTTGCAATCATAAGGGAGCATATTGGGAACACAAGCTCAAAGGTAATTATGAAGGTGAACCAGCTGGAGATGTTGGGTGTGAAAAATGGACTGATGTTGAAATGGACTGGAAGATTTCACTGAGGGACTCTTCCAGAATGGATGAGGAGGGATAAGGGGGAAAGCACAGGAGGCAAATTGAGAGGTGTGGAAGATAGAAAAAGAAGTGTCCCTGTCCCTAGATCCTGGAAAGAGAAAGAAGAGTAAATAGGAAGAAAATATTTAAAGGAATGCTGACAGAGAAGTTCCAAGAATTACAGAAAGACATAAGACTTTACATGAAAGTGTTTGTCAAGTGTCAAACAAACCAACAGCAGCAGAGTTAGAATTCAGGAGGAAAATGCAGTTACAGAGAAACAAGAGTGCCCTAAGACCTCTCAAGGCCACACGAGAGGCCCAGTCCAGCGTCAGGCCTGTGGTGAGTGACATGACGCCAAGATGGTGCAGCAAGCAGGAGGGTGTTGGACACAGGAGTGCCCTGAGAATGGATGAAACCTACAGTCCGACACCATGAAAGTGCACCACAGAGGCCCACACATATGATATGATACTTTGTATTTTTCTTATCTACCAATCTATAGAAATAAATATGTGGCAAGGGGACTGGAAAGGCACTCAAAATGCATGAGAGTGTCTGGGATATCTGAGGAGTGGGCTTGGAGATGATGAGTCAAAGGGGAACAAACACCAACAATATCCAGTACTGAAGCGGGCCCAGGGTGGGCTGATGATAGTGAGGAGGGAGAAGGAGCAGAGGGGAGGAGGGGAGAGGGAGGAGAGAAAGGGATGCACTCCACGAACCACGGAGTGCTCGAGTCTGTACACCTGAAAGCCACTAAACACAAAAAAATAAAGTGCATAAAACAGAAATAGTTTTTACAAGTTCTAGACCAGCTGCAGACGGAAAGAGAATAAGAAAACGGAATCTACTAGGGACAGAGGGAAAAAAAGTGCTAAAAAGTAGGGTAGATAGAAAATAAGAGAGTAAAAATAATTCAAATATATCATTAAAAAAACGAATGCCTGGGTGGCTCAGTTGGTGAAGCACCAGATTCTTGGTTTCAGCTTAGGTCATGATCTCAGGGTCATGATGGAGCCCCACATCAGGCTCCACGCTGGGCATGGAGCCTGCTGAAGATTCTCTCCCTCTGCCCCTCCCCCCACTCATGGGTGTTTACACATGTGCTCTCTCTGTCAAATAAATAAATCTTTAAATCTATATGATTAATTATTAATTAAATTATTTAATTTTTAATTATTTTAATTTTTAAAAATATATATAATTGTTCATTAAATAATTTAATAAATAATTAAATATAAAATTTAAAAACAGATTCTCTGGCTAGATTTTTTTTTAAGATTTTTATTTATTTATTTGACAAAGAGAGATCACAAATAGGCAGAGAGGCAGGCAGAGAGAGGGGAAGGGAAGCAGGCTCCCTGCTGAGCAGAGAGCCCAATTCGGGGCTCAATCCCAGGACCCTGGGATCATGACCCAAGCTGAAGGCAGAGGCTTTCTCTGAGCCACCCAGGCGCCCCTGGCTGGATTTTTTTTAAAGCAAGTCTATGTCATATATGAAATTTAATGACCTATCAAAGTTAAAAGTGAGGTGATAGGAAAAGGGACCCAGCCAATGCTACCCCCAAAAATAAAAGCAGGGAGTAAGAGCGCTCCAGTGACACAGTAATTGGCAAAGTGGCAATGACACAGATAACACACCAGGAGGCATAATAGCACCAAACAATAATGGAAACTCAGAGTGACAATGACACACTTGGGAGAAATTAACCTGCTTACCAGCATGGTGGGGAGATTTAACACACCACTCTCGGAAAGGTGATACATCGGGCAGAATAAAAATCATGAAAATAAGGAGATCTGAAATGCACAATTGTTACGTTTGACCTATTGGGCAGATACAGAACTCTGCAAACAATGCGTTGGACATTCACATTTTCTCAGCAGGAATGGAATGTTTGTAACATTGTGTGGTTGGCCACAAAGAAAGTTTCAACAAATACCAAAGATGATACACGGAACAGACTTTCTAATCAAGACACAGTGATACTGGAAGTCAATCACAGGTCAAGCCCCAAACCCAGATACATCTGGAAAACAAAATAATTCATCAGCCAAAGGAGAAATGATAATGAAAAATACAAAGAACATAAACAAAGCAATAATGGAAGCAGCAGATATGACTCTCCTGGGATACAGGTAAAATGGCACTGGAGGGAAATTCATAACCTTAGGTGCTATGTTAAGGAAAAGATAGAATGAAAATTAATGAGCTCTGCCTTCTATACCGGATGTTAGGAAAAGATGCACCGACTAAACCAGGGATGAAATTGGAAGCTGAAGAGGGTAGATCAGGAGAAGGGAGAGCTCTGTGAGGCCCCGGAGCAGGTGTGGCTCCCGTCATCAGGCCTGTCTCCCCACCTCTTGGACTGTACTGGGCCTCAAGGGAGCAGGGGCCTCAGTGCCCCTTTCGACCACTCCTCTGTCTTTGGCCCTTGCTCAGTCCCCCATTTTTCTCTGACTCCCACTTCCTCATCCTATAGCGGCTGACTTCTGGCAGAGTGTGTGCCAGCACTTTCCACCCGTGCCTTGATTACACTAACTCTCCAACTCTTGTGGAGCCCATGGTGGTGCCAAGGTCCGGCTCTGGGTGGTCAGCCAGCGAAGAGGCTTGTTTAGCAAGATAAATTCAGTATTTCCAAACTTAACTGATCTCACTGCCATGTCCCACATAGTGCCCTTCTGACCTGAGGAATCCATGGGGGAAACCAACGTCCACACCCACGGTCTCCACTGGTTCATACTCGTCCCCTTGTAAAGCAGCAAACGTGCAAAGCTAAAGGACACCTTTCATCTGTTGTCCCCTCTACGGTTCTCCTGTTCCATGGGTCCAAAACAGAACTGCTCAGCTCCCCTGGGGAAATGGATCCCACCTACCAACCCTTGGACACTCAGGCCCAGGCCATGATCCTGGGCAGGGCCCTTGCCTCACCCAATGCCTACTGGGTCCTGAGTTCCTGATCATGCCTCCTCCATGCCTCCCCTCCCCCCAATGAAGCCCGGTTTAAAAGTCTTCAAACCCTGGCCTCTGTCACCAGAAGCCTCCTGACTCACCCCGGCTTCCCCTGCCCATGTCTTTGAGTGCAGCTTCCAGAACTTTCAGAAGCGCAATCTGACCCTGTGGGCGGCTGGACCAAACCCTTCTGTGGCTCCAGCACCACCCAAAGGGCCAAGTCTAAGCTCCTGGGCATGTTTGTCATGCTCTGAGCCTGGCCTGCTTTTCTGGCCTTTCCTCTTACACCCATACCCCCTTCCTGGCAGTAGGACCAACAGTCCCAGCTGGGCCAGGATGGAGCGCTTTCCTGGCCCGTGGGACCTTTGGTGCTGACGCTGGGGAAGTCCTGGCCAGAGAGACAAGCTAGTTTTACTACACCCACCCTGTTCCCTGCCCCTGGTCTTGTGCTAGCTGTTGCCCCCCTTCCCTCGAGGCCTACTCTTGCTGCTCTAAGGCCTGGTACCCACTCTGCCCAGGGGCAAGGCCCCTGTGTGCTCCCGCATCCCTGAACACTTCGTGCGTGCCTCCATAGGCTTTAGCTCCTGCGGAAAGGGACCACAGCTATTAATTTCATTCCCCATCTAGTTGGCCTGCAGGTGCCGGGGGATACTCACTTACAGCTTGTTTAAGACGCACAAAGTTAGGGCAGCTGGGTAGCTCAGTCGGTTAAGAGTCCGACTCTGGATTTCTTGATTTCAGCTCAGTATTGGGCTCTCTGCTCTGTGGGGAGCCTGCTTTTCCCTCTCCCCCCGCCCCTCCCCCCCCAGCTCATGCTCACTTTCTCCTTCTCTGTCTCAAATAAATAAATAAAATCTTAAAAAAAAAGGGGGGGGCAGCACAAAGATCTGGTGTGTTTCTCTCTGACCTCTGACCTCTGCCCTCAGCCTCTCTTGAAGGAAGCAGAACCCCAGAGAATGTGGTAAAGATCAGTGCCGGGTTCACACGACTTACATCCACCTACAGAGTGTGGGCGAGGTGGGGAAAGGGACAATGGCGATGCCCCTGGAGGAGGCTCTTAGCCTGGGATCTGAAGGATGACAGCAGCCCCTGAAAGCATGGGGAGGTGTGAAGCCTGAGGGTGGAGCCCCAGTATCTTAGGGTTGCTGAGTCCCTGTGTCTTCGAGGCAGACACACGAGGACAGAGCCACCTGCCTCTCCAGCGAGCAGTAGCACTCGGTGACTCAGAGCTCCAGGAAGAAGGTCTGGGGGAAACAGGGGGACAAGACAAAGGGCGTGTACCTAATGGGCCTCATCCTCTCCCTCTTGCCCTGGCCACAGCCAAGGACAGGACTGAATGGAGCCTGTGGGCAGCACAGAGGGCCCCTTGTTCCTGCAGAGAGTAAGCACAGCCCCACAGCTCCAGACCAACCCCACTGTCCTCTGACATGAGAATGCTCCTGCCATCCCAGAGGACCCTGACCTCCAGTTCCTGCCATAGGGCTGCCCACCACCATTTCCAGCTGTCCGAGGGCCACTTGCAGCTTTCATCACTTAACTAGTTGATAGAGGCAGGGGGAGGGCGGGGGGAGGGCGGACAGGAGCTGCCTGATGAACCTCCCAGGCTGATCATGGACCAGGGGCTAGGCCAGTCCCCAGGTGATACCAGCAGAGGGGGGCCATCAGGCTCATCTCCAAGTACTACAGCAGCCCTAGCCGTCTCTCAGTTTCCCATTGGCCGGGGCCATAGGTCTCTCACTAGGCCCTCGGTGTGGCCCACACCCCCCAACACCCAGGCAGACTGCAGGGAACACTGTGGGGGAGCCAGGTCTGGAAGCACAGCCCACCGTACGCTGGGGCCCTCAAGGTCGGTGGCGGTGGCGTGGGATATTGTCCCATGGAGAGGAAAATGGAAGGCACTCCAGGGAGAGCAAGCCTGAGCTCCAGGCCCTTGGAGTCCAGGGTCCAGAGTGCCAGGCCCTAGTGGGGCCTCAGGGCACACCTGCCCTGCCTTGGGCTGTCTCAGCCCTCAGTGTCTTCTGTAAGATGGAAGTAAGACTCTGAAGTTGCAGCCTGCCAGCCTGGCCCAGTGAGGGGTGGGGGTGGTCTCAGTGGGGGATGGCAGCTCTCCACTCCCCACTGTTCCACTGACCTGCTGAGCTTCTCCCACCTGCCCACTGGGCATCCCCTCCCTGAGAGGTGGGCAGTGCCCACGGTGCTCTGGCCTCCATGCCCTGTGCAGGGGAGTATCCGCCCTCAGCCCCCACGGCTGTAGCCCTGCTGTTGCCAGCACAGCGTCCCCCCCGCCCAACCCTGCTTTCCTGCTCACCCACCAGTGGCAGCCATCTCCCACAGGTACCCGAGGCCCATGAGGCCAGAGAGGTGGCTGGTCCGCCCCTGCATCCCTGGCCCAGGCCCAACACAGGGCGCCTGTTGCTCAGGTGTTTGTGAGATGAGTAAAAGGGGATGATTAGTGCCTAGAAAGTCTTCCTGTTGAGTTCCAACAAGGATGTTTCCTCTGTTGTGTTGCCTGTTTTCATGACTGGCCAGGCTGTATGGACCACCTTCATGGCTGTATTAGTCAGGGTTCTCTACAGCACAAGAAGAGGTTTATTATGAGGAAGCGACTTGGGCAATTACAGAGGCGGAGCTCCACAATCGGCCGTAAGGAGAGCCGGTGGGGTCGGTGGGGTCGTTCCCTTTGGAGTCCAGAAACCTGAGAATTGTCAGCCCAGGGGCAGGAGAAAACAAGTCACAGCTCAGCAGGCAGGCAGAAATGGAACAAATAATCCTCCCCTCCTTGTTCTGTTTGTTCTATCCAGGCCTTTGACTGATGGTGTAAGGCCCACCCACAGCGAGAAAGGCAATCTGCTTTACTTGGTCTACCAACTCAAATGCTAATCTCTCCTGGAAGCACCCTCACAGGCGCACCCAGAAATCATGTGTAAGTTGGGTCCCCTGCGGCCCAGGCAAATTGCCATATAAAATCAACCACCATGATGTCTTAGTTATCCACACGTCATGCGTCATGTCGAGTGTCCTGGTGAGACAGGCTGCGGAATTTCAGGCATACGGACAACCGAAAGGACCCTTCATCTATCCATCTAAACGCACCGCACATTCTAGGCTTGCATGGCCCTAGAGGACGGCTCTGAGAGGAGAAGCCACACCACTTGGTGGTGGGGAATTGTCCTGTGAACACAGGTCCAGCCAGCTTCAAAGCTCCCAACCGCTAGTCCATGGACTCCCAAAGGGCACAGCAGCCTGGGGCCACTCACAGGTCCCTCCAGTCACCTGAGGACACTGCACCAGGTCCTGCAGAGCCCTGTGCATGGCCCAGATGACACATACCAGGAAACACTCATGAGTCTTCTGGAATCCTGCAGCCAGGGCCTTGAATATACTTCTACCTCGATCTATCTGAATGAATGGGTGGCAATTCCCAACATAACATAAACGTAAGAAAACCGAACATCATCACACTAAGCAACAGTTTTGTGTGTATGTTTATGTAACCATCTCACACAAACACCTCTTTGTTTGTGTGTGTGTGTCATCCCCACGCCCCCGCGCACACAGGTGCCAGGTCTCCTGGCAGAAATGGTGCAGGCACAGCCTTCGGAACCTCTGGGAAGATAACCATCAGCATCTGACTCGCTTTGCATTTGGAAAATGTATTTGATGGGAAGGCCCAGGGAGAGAGAATGACAGTATGAGGCTTCAATGATTTCTTAAGGACATGTTGCTAAATGATTTAATCCCTTCCTGAGACATTGCCCATGAATTGATGACCTCTGCTTTTCCTTTCTCCAGTCTGATGAGAAATGGCTTTTCTGACAGGCCAGTAAATTTCTCCCATTGCTTCTGCTAAGAAAAAAATTTTTTAAGATGATGAGGAGAAAGTGCTTTATTGCAAAGCACTCTGCACCCCACCCCCTTTCCTCGAGGAGCATGAAGCCACAGTGGAAGGAAGGACAAGCCGGTGGCAGTACTCCCAAGAAGAGCCGACTCCCGCTAAATTAAAACAAATGAGGGCGACTTCCAGATGGTGACTCACACACAAAGGAGGCCGGAGACAGGGGACGACTGGCTGCCTTCCCGAGATTTGCCCAGGCTCTGCCATGAGGCAGGAAGGGAGAATCTCCCAGCTTCCCCCCACCCCCCAAAGCATCCTGAGATTCCACACTCCCATCTGAAGGAGGCCAGGGGTTCCCAGATGCCTCATTTGTCTGCCAGAGCCTGGGGTCCAATCAGCCAACAACACATTCAGTCTGACAATTATCCACTGCGCCTTTCTGTAGGCCAGGTAACAGCCAGCTTGTGTCTGTGGGGACACCTCTCCCGGGAAGTCCTCAGGATGCCCTCAAGGAAGTGTTGTGCAGAGGCCTGGGAATTGATTGCAGTAGGCAGCAAGGGAAGGCTCCTGGAGGAGGGGACGGTGCATGGTCTGTGGGACTGACAAGTGACCAAGGCACCCCAGGGGGACAGCATGGTGGGCAGGAGGCTGAGATGATGCTGGAGGTGAGGATCTGTAGAATGGGAAAATCTAGAAGGGGTCTTGATGAGCACGTAAGTCATAGCCCCTCCCTATCTCTACCTGCACAAAACCCTCTGCAGAGGGGAAGAGAGTGCTCTCATCACATCCCCAGAGCAGCCACAACCAGGTCCCCCAGGGGCTCACCAAGCACTTACTAGCATAGAGGGCGGCATATGGCCATGAAGGAACATGTCCTTGGGACCTCCTTTCTCAGGTACGAGCGGGTCTTGGAGAGCCCTGAGGCCCAGGACAGGATTGGTTCTGGCCACCCTCCAGGGCTGAGTTGGAAGCTCACCTACTCTGGTCCTTCAAACACAAGGTTGCTGCCTTGCCAGAAACCCTTGTCCGGGTGTTGGACTTGCCCCAGCTCCCGGCCTCTGGGGCCCAAGTGGTAATGAATCACAGTGTGGTGTCCGGGTACAGACTTCATGTGCACAAGCTATGCCCCCAAAGCCCACTCCCAGCCAGGTGTGGCAGCCTCTCGGAGTGGTGCAAACTCAAGGTGAGGAACAACAACCAGCCAGTTTCCTTTCACCAGCAAAATCAGAGCCACTATTTGACTAGGAAACAATCTGAACTTCTAAGAGAAAAAAAAAAATAAGAAGGAACACAGGCCAGAAAGATATTTGTATTATACATGACAAAACTATAGCTACTATTGCATTTTAAAATTCCCTTGAATGTTAATGACTTCCTCACATCCTTGACCGATAAAGGTATGATGGGCATGAACAGAGAGTTCATGAGAATGAAACACAAAAGGCAAACACAAAAAAGACAACAAAAAGTACAGCAAACTGTTCAACCACCTAGCAGTCAAAGAAATTCAGATTGAGTGATAAGGCATGGTTTTGTAGCAAGCTAATGTCTTCATGGCAAACCCAACAGTGACAAGTTTGGGGCACAGGAAAAAACGATGTAGGGCTGGTGGCCTGGGTGCTGGCCAGATCCTCCGGGTCAGCCCCCCACACTCCCTTCAAACGCTCACACTCTGGTGCAGTGGGTCCACATTTGGGGATCCTTAAATTTGGGGGATTTAAGAGAAGGAAAAAGCAGCATGCATGAACAGGCTCATTGCAGCACTATCTTCATCAGGGAGAAAAAAACAGTGATAATCTAAATGGGTCCCAACAAGAGGTAGCGTAAGACCCAAGCACACATAGAGCTTACCCACTCTTGATGGTGCACCTCTCTCCAGAAAGGGTGTTCCACCATCAGCCCTAATGGGAAAAACGTACAAAAGTCAAACAGGCTCATGTGATAAGGAGAGGAGAGGGACCAGGGTCTGTACCAGAGAACCAGCCCAGGGAAAGTAGGTCTGGAGGTAAACACAAAACTGAGCCTCCTAGAAGCCAAGGTAAAAAGGAAAACAGGGTATTATATAACCCTCGTTATCCAGAACAGAAAGCCATAATCATATGCTGGGAAAGACCAGTGTTTTCCTAACCCTATTCCAGGAGACCTGTTACTGTATGTTTGCTCACCTAAAGGTCTTGAAAACATTTCAGGGTTTCCAATGATTTCCCAGCTAATCCAGGAACATTCTTTGTGTGACCTGATTTCACCCCAGCCTCATCAAAATGCTCTGTCAAGTTCTGGTTCTCTGACCATTTCCGTGCAAACTCTGTAAGGTAATCAAGATAGGTCACTTTCTGAATTATTCCAAAAGTGAATATTGTCAGGAATGGATGGCAATCTTGTCTACCACCCCTGGTTTCCTGACCACAGCTTTATTTTTTTGTTCCATGATAAGCATGAAGGTAAGGGAGGAATGAAATGATAAAAGCAGCAAAGAGCCCCCAGGTTCCTGGGCCAGAAGGTGGGGGGATGTCTACCTTTCAGGGATCCTGGTCCCTCCTGAGTCACAAAAGTCCTTGCCACCATGTGGCCTGAAGTTGCCCAGAGGACTCAGGTAGGCAGCAGGAAGGAGAGGGGCTGACAGGACACGAGGACACGGCTGTCCTAAGAGAGTCAGCCCTGGCTTCTACAGACATATTTCCCGGCTCAGCTCCATGGAGGGAGGGTAGGGGCCCAGAAAGACCTGGCTCCAGTCCCAGCCTCATTTCAAGTAGGCTGTGTCATCTGGGACAAGTCACCTGTGGCCAGTCACTGGGCATCCTGGAGCCCCGTTTCCTTCTGTGTCACCAGGGGCCAATTGCAGATAACCTGCAAGACTGTTTTAGGGATCTGTTGGGAGGTAAAGCTCCTGGTGCACAGTAGGCCCTCGACACGTGTTAATGGTATTTTTTTCTAATTTCCTAGATCACCTTGACCCAACAGAGAAAGCAACTGCTCATTGCAGGTGGGGAGCTCTCAGGAGTAATAAATAGGAAAGGGAGGAAAGTCACAGGTGGGCCTTGAAGAGGAGGAAATTAATGACCATGTGGCTATGTCTTCATCACCCACAATTCTGCATCCAACCAATAGCTACTCTGGGGAGTCTGGCAGTGGCCCCATGGGCTGACTTTGTGGGGAATTCTGCTGAAGCTAATGAGACCTGGCTGGGGACCCTCAGCCCATGGGCCAGATCCAGTCCCAGGGTCTAGGCTCTAAGAAGCCCCTTGGGGACAACTGACGTGGCTGGGCATTGCCATCCTGACAACTCCATTCACAGAAACCACAGGGCGACAGCCAGAAGGTGCAAGGGCGAAGAGGACAGGCTAGTTTAGAGGGAACTCCACTTGACCCCACATGAAAGGGACAGACAGGAGTAGGCGAGACACCATGTGCCCCCAAGAGCCACACCAGCCATTCAGATGCACTTGGAGAAGTTCTTCTTCTGGCCACCACCTGCCTCCCCTCAGTGATCCCTTTCCTGTGGTCACCTTCAACATCTATTCCCTGCCTTATTTGGAGAACCTAGATCTTCAACTCAGTCCCAGACCCTGACTGCTGCCCACCCTGCACTGTCCCCAGTGCCCCCGGTCACCTGGCCACAACTCATGCTTGCCCTCTGCCTGGAAGGACCTGACCCCATGTTTTCAAACTGCGTGACACTGAGTTGCCTCTGAGGTCAGTTCCAGGAACAGCCTGGGGTGAAAAGGTGGGGATGTAGGAAAATGAAGGAGCAAGATGTGCTCCCTACCCTCCCTGTATCTGTTTCCTGGAATATTTGACTTCATTAATTCCCTCACCCCAACTCCCAGTGTCTCATGATGACACACTCTAGGCAATCCTGGGGAGAGAACCCACGAGAATTAACACAACTCTTCGGTTCTGATTACAGCTTATTACCATAATGGAAAGAATTTCTGGACTGTCCTCAAATTTCCTCTCCTCTTAAAATCTTCAATTAAGAGCCTAACCTTAATGGAAAATGGCCATTTTCTGGAATGTTCTCCAAAGCGCTGATTCCTCATTGCTGAGTACTTTTTTTAAACAGATGAAGATTCTCAATGGTTCTGAATAAAATCCAAGCCAAGGGCCTCTCTCCGAGAAGGGAGGAGGACAACAGTGGCCACTCCAGGGAGGCAGCCAGCCCTTCCCCCGGGGCCCTGGTGTGGCCAGCAGAGGGTTTCTGAGAGAAGCTGCAAGCCGAAGAGCAGCATGGAGGTCCCGGGAGCCAGGCCCGGCTGCCAGCAAAGCAGCTGAAGTCTTGAGGAAACTTCCTGATTGCATTAACGAGGTGGCACCACCAGGACATAATCAAATCTCCCTGGAGAACGTGGCTTCCAGAAGGGCTGCAGCTCACACATGGCAGAATTAGGGCAACCGGGGCCAGACAGAGCAGATGAGAGAAGTCCCATGCTGGGATGCAGGGCAGAAGGGTAGAGGGCCACCTCCTCATTCCCTGTGGGCAGCACACAGCCCATGAATAGTGCTCACCGGGAGGCAGAACTTCCCAGCCAACATGGGCGGGCACCTGGCAGATGAAGGCTCAGCTCCCCCCTGCAGAAGCCCCATGTCATAGGCCCTCCTAGTCTGGCAGGTAAGGAGGGTGCCTAGAAAAGCTGCGTGCTGGAGGTGGGGACAGGTGCCCTCTCATACCAGGGCATGGGCACACAGCTCGGGGAAATGAGCTCTGGCTCTGGGGAAGGAGAAAGCCAACTTTAATTCCACTCCCCGCTCCCAGCTCTGGCCTGTCTGTGCCTCAGTGGGGCAGGACCAATCACATCTGCTTATCAAAATTCCTGTGTGGAACACAGAAAACTGTGGCACAGAGATTGTAGGATTTGGGACTGTGGCTATAAGTGTCAGAGTTCCTTGGACTGGGCCAACCTTGACACTACCATCTTCTGGCTAAAAGACCCTGGGGAATCTATTTGACCTCCCTGGCGCTCAGTTTCCTTGCCCATGGGACGGGAATAATCATAGGGTTGTTCTAAGTTTCAAAATAACAGAATATATATAAAGCACAGAATGCAGAGACTGGCCTAGAGAAAGTACCCAGTAGATGACAGCAGCTATTGCCAAATTTATTGCTACTAGAAAGAGAAGACAGGCCCATTCTCAGCAGAGTGAGTGGCTGGGGCATGTGTGGTGATCTCAAAGTCTGTTCCTTCACTTTGCAGTTTCAGTACTTTCAGGGCATAACTCCTTCTAACTCAACCACAGAGGACTAAGGGATACACCCAGTGCCAACATCCTACACCCTGCTTTCTTTTCTAAGAGTATTTTATGATAACTCCCAGGGCAACTAACTCTATCCCTATGCCCTGGGCCATGGAGAGAAAGTATATATGAGAGTTTCTCAACATAGGTTTGTTGAACAAATGTACAAATGCAGGGACGAAAGAACGCACCTAAAGACCATGACGCAGAGCAGCTGAGCTGACCTGCTGATGCACATGGGGGCAACCCACTGTGGGCCTCCATACCTGGCAGGACTCCTAGCTTCCCTGTCCTGTCCAGCAGAGCCTCTGTCACCTGGGCCAGTCATATCCTGCCCTGCTCCACCTCCAACCTCCTTCATACCTCTTCTCTTCCCTCCTCCTACAAGTCCCACACACATGTATGAACACATACTGGGCCTCCAGGAATCCTTTGTGGACACCCACAGCCTCCTGCTGTCTGCTCCCACACCTCTGAGCCTCACACCTCCCTGATGTATGTCCAAACCTTCCCCACCTGATTTCTGGGAGAAGGCTCAGCTCTGGAGTTTGAGTGTGAACCCAGCTCTGCTGGATGGCCTCTCTGTGCCTCAATTTCTCCATTTGTCCCGGATTCACAGAGGAGTCTGGGCTTGGCACTCAGAAGGTGACTAGCAGCTGTACCTGACACAGGAGGGCCCAGTGAATCCTTACTGACTGAGGAGAGCATCACTTCTTCTAAGAGGAGGAGAAGGAAAGAGGACCAGAGATTCTGAAGGATGATTTTGAAGGATGAAGATTTTGAAGGATGGGCAAGCAGGCAGGGGGTTGTAGTTCAATGTGCAGAGCCAAGAGGCTGTGGGGTATGTGTGCCTGCCTGTGTGTGCCAGGGCAGGGGCTAAGGACACTGCGAGGCTCACAGAACAAGAACTCTCCAGGACTTCACCTCAAGCCTAAAGCCAGTGGGACAGGTGTCTCTTTGACAGCCATTTTGGCTCCCTTATTGGGATCAGACTTTGGGCCAGGCCCTGTGGAAACCCCAAAGACAAGACATGTGGCAGTCACCTCCTCAGAGCTGGGAGAGCCCATTCAGCTCCAGTACCTCAGGGAAGCCCGGCAGCTGAGGGTCCGATGGAGCATCCTGAGCCCCCTGGACGCACCCCAGTGGTGTTTCTGTTAAGATCGAGAGGGAAGTGGGCATAGGGAGAAGGGTGGGGCTGGGGGCAAATGGGAGAGGAGAGGAGAGAAATGGTGAGCCATTGGTCTTGCTACTTAGCCTCTATAAGCTGCAGGGCCTCATCGGCAAATGGGGTGACACCATGCCTCCCTTTCTGGTAAGAGGGCTGAGAGGATATGCCTGTAAAACACCTGCAGCTGGGCTCAGTGCATGGAAAGTTCCCCATCCAGGCCAGCAGTGATGGTGAGGAGGGTGAAGAAGGTTGGGATGGAGATGGCAGCATAGCACACAGCAAGAGTCACCAGGAAAGTCTTTGCCAGCCACCCAAAGAGGTGGTAGGGGTCTCACAACATGAAGAACAGAATGCTGATGACAGTGGAATGTCTGGCTACTAGGGACTCCAGCAACGGCAGGATCAGGACCATGTGAGATCATTAAAAAAAGATCCAACTATGAAAATTAATTGGGTAAGTTAATGCCACAATGGAACCAGGAAGAAATAGAAAACCTGAACAGATCCATAACCAGTAAGGAGACTGAAGCAGTCAACAAAAATCTCCCAACAAACAAGAGCCCAGGACCAAACGGCTTTCCAGGGGAATTATACCAAGCATTTAAAGAAGAATTAATTGCTATTCTCCTGAAAATGTTCCAAACAATAGAAATGGAAGGTAAACTTCCAAACTCATTTCATGAGGCTAGCATCACCTTGATCCCAAGACCAGACAAAGACCCCATCAAAAAAGAGAATTACAGACCAATATCCTTGATGAACACAGATGCGAAAATTCTTACCAAAATACTAGCCAGTAGGATCCAACAGTACATTAAAAGGATTATTCACCACAACCAAGTGGGATTTATTCCAGGGCTGCAAGGTTGGTTCAACATCCGCAGATCAATCAATGTGATACAATACATTAATAAAAGAAAGAACAAGAAGCATATGATACTCTCAATAGATGCTGAAAAAGCATTTGACAAAGTACAGCATCCTTTCTTGATCAAAACTCTTCAAAGTGTAAGGATAGAGGGTATATACCTCAATGTCATCAAAGCCATCTATGAAAAACCCACAGCGAATATCATTCTCAATGGAGAAAAACTGAGAGCTTTCCCGCTAAGGTCAGGAACACGGCAGGGATGTCCATTATCACCACTGCTATTCAACATGGTACTAGAAGTCCTAGCCTCAACAATCAGACAACAGAAAGAAATTAAAGGCAAACAAATAGGCAAAGAAGAAGTCAAAATATCACTCTTTGCTGATGATGTGATACTTTATGTGGAAAACCCAAAAGACTCCACTCCAAAACTGCTAGAACTTGTACAGGAATTCAGTAAAGTGTCAGGATATAAAATCAATGCACAGAAATCAGTTGCATTTCTATACACCAACAACAAGACAGAAGAAAGAGAAATTAAGGAGTCAATCCCAATTACAATTGCACCCAAAACCATAAGATACCTAGGAATAAACCTAACCAAAGAGGCAAAGAATCTGTACTCAGAAAACTATAAAGTACTCATGAGAGAAATTGAGGAAGACACAGAGAAATGGAAAAATGTTCCATGCTCAGCTCATGGTTTGGAAAAACAAATATTGTGAAAATGTCTATGCTACCTAAAGCAATCTACATGTTTAATGCAATCCCTATCAAAATCCCATCCATTTTTTTCAAAGAAATGGAACAAATAATCCTAAAATTTATATGGAACCAGAAAAGACCTCAAATAGCCAGAGGAATGTTGAAAAAGGAAGCCAAAGTTGGTGGCATCACAATTCCAGACTTCAAGCTCTATTACAAAGCTGTCATCATCAAGACAGTATGGTATTGGCACAAAAACAGACACATAGATTAATGGAACAGAATAGAGAGCCCAGAAATAGACCCTCAACTCTATGGTCAACTCATCTTTGACAAAGCAGGAAAGAATTCCCAATGGAAAGAAGACAGTCTCTTCAACAAATGGTGTTGGGAAAATTGGACAGCCATATGCAGAAAAATGAAACTGGACCATTTCCTTACACCACACACAAAAATAGACTCCAAATGGATGAAAGACCTCAATGTGAGACAGGAATCCATCAGAATCCTTGAGGAGAATACAGGCAGCAACTTCTTCCTAGAAACATCACCACAGGCAAGGGAAGCAAGGGCAAAAATGAGCTATTGGGATTTCATCAAGATCAAAAGCTTTTGCACAGTAAAGGAAACAGTCAACAAAACCAAAAGACAACTGATAGAATGGGAGGAGATATTTGCAAACGACACATCAGATAAAGGGCTAGTATCCAAAATCTGTAAAGAACTTATCAAACTCAACACCCAAAGAACAAATAATCCAACCAAGAAATGGGTAGAGGACAGGAACAGACATTTCTGCAAAGAAGACATCCAGATGGCCAACAGACACATGAAAACGTGCTCCACATCACTTGGTATCAGGGAAATACAAATCAAAACCAATGAGATACCACCTCACACCAGTCAGAATGGCTAAAATACAAGTCGGGAAAAGATAGATGCTGGCCAGAAAGAAATTGTAGGAACAGTGTTGGAACCCTCCTACACTGTTGGTGGGAATGCAAGCTGGTGCAGCCATTTTGGAAAACAGCATGGAGGTTCCTCAAAAAGTTGAAAATAGAGCTACCCTATGACCCAGCAATTGCACTACTGGGTATTCACCCTAAAGATACAAATGTAGTGATCCAAAGGGGCACATGCACCCGAATGTTTATAGCAGCAATGTCCACAATAGCCAAACTATGGAAAGAACCTAGATGTCCATCAACAGATGAATGGCTATAGAATAGGTGGTGTGTATGTGTGTGTGTGTGTATATATATATATACACACACATACATACATACAATGGAATATTATGCAGCCATCAAAAGAAATGAAGTCTTGCCATTTGCGATGAAGTGAATGGAACTAAAAGGTATTATGCTGAGCGAGATAAGTCAATCAGAGAAAGACAATTATCATATGATCTTCCTGATATGAGGAATTTGAGAGGCAATGTGGGGGGCTTGGAGGGTAGGGAAGGAGAAAATGAAACAAGATGGGATCGGGAGGGAGACAAACTATAAGAAACTCTTAATCTCACAAAACAAACTGAGGGTTGCTGGGGGTTGGGGGGTAGGGAGAGGGTGGTTGAGTTGTGGACATTGGGGAGGGTATGTGCTATGGTGAGTGCTGTGAAGTGTATAAGCCTGACAATTCATAGACTATACCCCTGGGGCTAATAATATATTATATGTTAATAAAAAATTTAAAAATTTAAAAAAAAAGAAAATTAAGTGGGTACGTTAAGATCACTTAGAAGCACACCTTTCCATAACTGCAACTAAGGACAAATGTGCAGGCCTGAAAAAAAGCACGGAAGGTCTAAGCAAGTCCATGGAGGTCCTTAGACCCGGGGACTGGGAGTGGGGACTTTTCTCTCTTCCTCAAACCTGTCTGTGCTGCTTGTGTCCAGGACAGTCTCAGTGGCCCCTGTGATTTCAAATGTTCTGTGTCACCTGTGCTCCTCTCTCTCTTTACTCAGGGAGCCTGGATGTGCAAGGCATACATGCCTCGGAGGAATTCCTGGGGGCAGCAACAGGAGAAGCCGCCGCCCCAGCCATCAGTATGATCTGTGTGGTCCTCGGTCAGAGGCACCAAGGTCAGCGGCTTATCCTCCCCTCCTTGTGTCCACTCCCTCACCCTTGCTTCCTGGGATCACTCAGAAACACTTGATCCACCTATTTTTTCCTCTCTCTTTTTCTTATAATTAACGTTTTAATCAGCTGGAATTGATTTTATAGTATGAGAGGTGACTTGACGTTTTTTCAGTGGACTCACTAGTTTTCCCAAGCACACCTGTTGAATAACTCATCTCTCTCCCATCTCAGTAGTGCCTTGAAGTGGCACCACCACTGTGATCTGCCCACCGGTCCATACCCCATGGTACTCCTGGTAAGGCCCTGGTCCATCCCTTGAGCTCCACCCTGTGGACAGTCTCCACCCAGGCACCAAGATGCCTTCTTTTCAGCCTGTGCGTTTCCTGATGCCTCCCGTCCTCCCTTCCTTCTCTAAGCTCCCTCTCCATTTTCTCAGCTATGCTCCACCATTCCTGAGGCATGGGGCTGCCCTAGGCCTGCCCTCCGTGCTCCCCTCTGAACTGTAAAGGTGCTCTCTCCTAAAACACAACCCCCAAGATGTATCTGGATCTCAGCTTCTCTCCTGGGTACCGGACTGCCTGGTGAGGCTCTCCCCTTCACTCCTCAGCGCCATCCGCTGGGGCTTTAATGAACATGTGTGAATGCACACACTCACACAGGCATGCACATGTGGATGCATTCATGCACATAGTCCCACACACATGTATGAACACATACAGTTGTGATAAAACATCTATTTTATGTAGAAGAACCTCAGGCTCAGAGATGTGTCCCAAGTCACACAACTGCTGAGTGGCAGGACCCAGATTTCTAGTGCTTTCAGCTCCACTCTGGGTATTCTTTAATCACAGATTTACAAAAATACAGGGTTCCGTAACAGGGAAATAAAATGAGAGAATCCACATGAAGCAATCATCCCAGTGCCTGAGAGTTTAGGTGCTACATAAACAATAACTGTGGGGAATAATGATTGCTATGGTCATTGTCAGCCACAGGCCGGGACCAGAGACACGGATGGGCAGCCCAGTCCATCCCTGTCAGGCAGGAGGCAGGTGGGGCCGCCGTCCTTTGGCATTTGACTGTCTTTGGTGCCCCCTCCTGGCCGCTATGTGTAACTCACAGTGATGAGGGCTAGGAGGGGAGCCCAAGCACAGCAGCCCTCTTACCCCAGGACACTGGACTCAGACAGGTGGGATGGTCCTCCACCTTTACTCCAGGATCATGAGAGAAAGCAAGTCTTCTGCACTGCTGGGAGCTGAGGTTGTCTCCCGCCTGAACACACATAGGCACACACTCACGCCCAGCCACAGTATGTGCACACACTCTTGTGCTCTTCCTCTCACATGGGAGGGCCCCCTAGACTTGTACCTGGCTTGGCACCAATTACTATCAGAAAGGCACACAGTATCAGAGCTGTGATGACTTCATTTGTTGACTGTGTAGATGGGGAAACTGAGGCCCCAAAAGAGGACACGGCATTTGCTGACTGTGCACCAGGGCCAGGTGTTAGGGTAGCAAGGAATATGCCATTTGTGGTCAGTTTCCAGTTCAGGAAATAGCACCCGGGGACCAGTAAGGACATTGTCCAGGACCTTAGCATCCACTGGGAGAAGCAGTGTCTCAACAAAACAGACACAACAAAGAATCATGAGAGAAAGGATGGACACCTTTGCAGAGCCCACAGGAACAAGGACCCAGCAGTCAGGGGATGATGGAAGGGACTCCGGGGCTGAGCATGAAAAACAAGATGTTACTGGAGATCAAGAAACAAGCAGGATGCGGTGGGCAGGGAGGACAGTGCTGAGGCTTGGGTGGAGGAGCGGCAGGGCAAAGTCCCCTGTAAAGTCTCCCTATTTCTCCCCCAGTTCCCACACAGGCACCCAGGGAAGGCAGCAGCTGCCACCACCTGACACAGGGCCAGGAGCATTCCCACACCTCTGCCACTGTGAACCCCCAAGGATTCCCATTTTACACATGAGGACTGGAGCACAAGGAGGCTTAGTCACCTGTTTAAGGCTGTACAACTTAATGGTGAGGGCAGGATTTGAATCAGGCAGACCGGTTCCAAAACCTACCCCCTTTTATGGTAAAATACACATAAAACTTGTGATTTTAGGCATTTTTAAATGTACAGTTCAGTGGTATTATTAGTGCATCCACACTGTTCTGCAGTAATCATCACCATCTATCTCCAGAACTTCATCTTCCTAAACTGAAACTCCAAAGCCATTAAACAAGAGCTTCCCTTTCTCCCTCCCTGTGGCCCCTGGCAGCCACTGTTTTACTTTCTGTCTCCATGAATTTTCCTATTCTAGGTACCTTGTGCAGGTGGACTCATGTAGTATTTGTCCTTTTCAGTCTGGCTTATTTTACTAAGCATATCTTCAAGGTTCATCCAGGATGTAGTATGTGTCAGATTTTCCTTCCTTCTTTTAAGGCTGAGTAATATCCCATTGCCTAGATACACCACATTTTGTTCATCCATTCACCCACTGACAGACACTTAGGTTGTGTCCACTTTTTAGCTATGGACATGGGTGTGTAAATATCCTTTTTTTTTTAAAAAAAAGATTATTTATTTTAGAGAGAGAGCGTAAGAGCAGGAGTAGGGCAGAGGGAGAGGGAGAGAATCTCAAGCAGACTCCCTGCTGAGCATGGAGCCCAGTGTGGGGCTCAATCTCATGACCCTTAATCATGACCTAAGCCAAAATCAAGAGTCAGATGCTTAACCGACTGAGCCACCCAGGCGCCCCCAAATATCCTTGCTTTCAAAAAATGCACACTCTTAGCACCGTGCAGAATCACCTCACATAAACCCCAGGGTAAATGGGCATCAGTATGGAAGGGCAGGAAATGAGGTGAGAGAGCCAGACAAGATCTGATGTGAGAGAGAAAGAGCTGCAGGCCAAGGAGGTGCCCTGAGAGACACCACAGGGGGAGGAATGCCTGCTAAAGAAGCAGTGTGGGGGCTACCTCCCAGAGACACCCTCCGTGTCAGAGTGGCAGCAGCCCCAAAGGTGGGGGGTGGGTCTTGGCAGCTTACAGAAGCCTGTGTTCCTCTTCGTTCCTGCTAGGCTCATCTTCGCACAGTGGACTAGCCAGGAGCCCAGGCCAGGGGGAAGGCAGCTGACCAGCAAAATCTATCAGGGAAGTGGACAGCGTCTTAGCAGTAATGACAAACAGAGGCATGACCCCCTCCCACCCAGGACAAATGCACCTCGCTATGCAGCTAACTGCCAGCTGTACTCACTGTGCTCTCTGAAACAAGGGAGCACTTACCTGGCAAGGCACAATAACAGCAGATGAAAATGTTCCAGGCCTGGACAAACAGATCTCTGGCCTCTCTCCACTCCCTTCAGCCTAAGCAAACAGAGAAACATCATGGATATGTTAAAAGATTCACTAGCTCCAAAGATGTGGGCCAACTAAACAGATGAGGCTGTTAGAAATCAGAATATCTCTAACTCGAGTTACAGAAACATGTGAACTCCTACCCAACAGAGAAGATGTGTTCTCAAGCTCGTGTAGAGCATTTGGAAACACCGGCCCTGTGCTGGGGGAGCAAAGAGACCACACCTTCCACAATCCACAGTCTCTTTCCAGGTTCAATAAAATGAGAAACAATAAGAAGACATGGTTAAAAATACATTTTGGAGGGGCGCCTGGGTGGCTCAGTGGGTTAAGCCTCTGCTTTCGGCTCAGGTCATGATCTTAGGGTCCTGGGATCGAGCCCCACATCAGGCTCTCTGCTCGGCGGGGAGCCTGCTTCCCCCTCTGCCTGCCTCTCTGCCTACTTGTGACCTCTCTGTCAAATAAATAAACAAAAAATAAAAAAAAATACATTTTGGAAACAAAATTGATTTCCACAATGGAAATTATAAAAACATCTGGAACTCTATGACAATAAGGTATTCATATAAAAATTATAGACTTCCACAAAATTGGTATTTAGAGAGAAATTTATATCATTAAATGAATTTGTAATGAACATGGTGGAAAGAGACAGAAGAGAAAGCTGAAGGCAAAAAGCTGATGGGTGAAAAAAGAACCTAAAGTGAAAAACACTTTAGAAACAGACTGCTATAGGGGCGCCTGGGTGGCTCAGTAGGTTAAAGTCTCTGCCTTCGGTTCTGGTCATGATCACAGAGTCCTGGGATCGAGATCTGCATCAGGCTCTCTGCCAGCAGGGAGCCTGCTTCCTCCTCTCTCTCTGCCTACTTGTGATCTCTGTCTGTCAAATAAATAAATAAAATCTTAAAAAAAACAAACAAACCAGACTGCTATAAAAGTATGACCTGTTGGATATGTCCAAAGAAGTATTCAGAATAGTCTTAAGTATATATGCATGAATAGTCTTAAGTATATATACATGTACCTAAGTAGTATAAGAAAGGTATAATTAAACAAATAATACAAGAAGATTTCTTTAAAAAGGAAGAAACAAGATACAAAGTCATTTGACTTAAAAACAACCATAATAAAAGTAGACTTGATAAAATCCAAAACTGGTTCCTTGAAAAGATCATTAAAATAAGCAAACCTCTGGGAAGTCAAGCGAAAGAAAAAAGGAAAAGATATAACTATGAAAACATTAGGTTAAAAAGTGACATGACTACGGATATGAAGGAGATATTTTAAACCATGAAAAGTAGATACAGCTTCATTGTGGTTGATTTTGTTTTCTCTGAAGGAAGTAGAAGATTTTCTTGGAATGCATAAATCACCAAAATTGGCTTACCAGGAAGCAGAAAATCTGAAAAGAACAACAAACATAGAATGAACAAAACAGGTAATGAAGGCATTACAGGGGCTCCTTGAGCCTTCAGGGACATGGGATTGTCATTATGGAGTTGCAAAAGCACAGGAGAAAATGGGAAGCTCCCAGTTCCCTCTACAAGATTAACACACTTTCTACAGGACCACACATACACACACACGCCTGCATACAAGCATACATGTGAGCACACATACGCTTGTGCACATACACACACACAGGGACACATTACAATGATGTAGAAAGGTCCCCCAAGACACATAAACTAGCAAAAAGAGGAAGTTTCCAAACAAAACATTTCTATGTGTTTGTTTTTTTAGACACTCCACAGAGGAAAATGTAAGGGTCTAAAAGAGATCCAGAAGATACATATCAGATCAGCATGGTCAGCTGTGGGGAAGATAATGAGATGAGAGTTCCGGAGAGAATTACAGAGGGACCTGGTTCTGTTTACACTCTTCCTATATTGTTGCAATGTTTACAAACTGAATATATTCATATATTACTTCAAAATAATTACTTTTTTTTCAAAATAATTAAACTAAGTGTAAATCAATGAATAAAAGTAAATAAAACCAATAACGAATAACTTGTAATAGTAACTTGAAGAGAGAAGTAATAGTGTCTTTAAAGATTTTTTTTTTTTAATGTAATCTCTACATCCAACGTGGGACTTGAAATCACAACTCCAAAATCAAGAGTTGCACACTCCGTGGTCTGAGCCAGCCAAGTGTCACAAGAAAACTAATAGTTTAACAATTACTAACTATTTTTAGGCTAAAGAATAAAAATTAAAAATTTAGAAAACATGTGGAAAGATCTTTTATAATAGGAGGATATTTAAAGTTAAAGATCATTTTTTAAATTAAAGAGGTAGGAATGAATCACTCAAGCAGGACACAAACTCTCAAAGTCATAAAGGAAAATACTAGATTTGATTGTACAGGCATTTAAAACCTCTGTATAAAGAAAAGGATCACGGACTAGTCGAAAGACTAATATGTGTCATATTAGGGAAAAAATATAAGATTTATATCCAAAATATATAAGGAGGTTTTACAAAATTAATATGGCAAAACAACCCAACAAAAAAATGAGCAAAGGATATGCACAAATCACAGAAGATTATGAGAATGGCAAATGAACACTGGAAAACATGCTGGAGCCTTCTGGTTATCTAATAAAAATGCAAATTTAAACAATAATGAAATATTTCTTGTGTCTGACAGACTGGCAAAAATTAAAAGTATCGAGCACATTTACCACTGGCAGGAATTGGGAAAATTCTCAATTATTTTTCAGGTAATTCCTCTTATCTATTGATCTTTTCTTCTCCTTCTGGCAGTTGTATTAGAGGAATATCTCTAATGAATGTCTCTAATGGCCTTTCCTCATCTCTCCTAGAAGAGCCCCAACCTGATCCCCGCTCATTCATTTTTTCCTTCTCCTCTTTAAACTTCTCATCAAGTTTATCATTTCAGTACTTATATTGTTCATACACAATATCCCCAGCTGGTTCTTCTTCATAACTGCCTCTAGCCTATTTCCAATATCCTCTTGAGGATATTTATTATGCACATGTAAATGCTTTTCCTGTCTTGTCTATTTATCTGCTCCCTCTGGTGTTCAGTTTGTGGTCTTTCCCTCTCCGGATTTACTCTTCCCATCCTCTATCTCCCTCCGGATTTCTCATGGCTTTTTATCTTAGATCCTGGGCTCTACCAATTAATTATCCCTTTTGTGACATCTCTAAGGTTTGGGTTCATAGGATAGCTAGCAGTCCATATTGATTATTATTATTAATTATTATTAGGAACCAGAAGCAAATTTACAAACAAAAGTCATATCATCAGATGTTTTCATGGGTAAAGAAAATGGATGTATGAAGACATTGCTGGTGGGAGTATGAAGTATCACACTCTTCAAGGGCCAGATATTGTGGCAACATATTCAAATGACTCAAAATAGACTGGACGTTCCATTATAAGATGGTGTAGACTTGCCTGTCTGCTCCTTCCCTCTAATATCACTAAATACACTAGAAATAATCTGACAGGCGATCATAAAAGGATGCTATGAGGTGGACTAGGAAAGCAGACTGGCCAGGAGGCACAGGACTTGAGGAATGACTTTAGGCGTAAGTTCCTGAGTTTCTTTTTATCTCCCATTTAGTCCATTTGGGTTGCTATAACAAAAATACCATAAACTAACTAGGTGAGTTGAACAACAGAAGTTTCTTTCTCACAGTTCTGGAGGCTGAGAAGTTTACGATGAAGGCACTGGTAGAAGGTGAGGGAAGTAAAGGAAGGGGAGGGAAGAGGAGGAGAGAAGGTAGAGAAAGGATAAGGCAAAATTACTCCTTGATACCAAAAGTACAATCCATAAAAGAAAAAATTGCAAAATTGGACGGCATTAGAATTAAATTTTTTATTGCTCTGCAAAAGATCCTGTTAAGATGATGAAAAGACAAAATACAGACTAGGATGAAATATTTGAAGATCATATACCTAAGAATTTCGGTCTAGAACATATAAAGAACTCTTAACATTAAACAAATAAAATTGAAACTGTAAAAATAAATGAACAGATACTTGACCAAAGAGAATATATAGACAGCAAATAAGGACATGAAAGGATGGTCAACATCATTAGCCTTTAGGGAATTGGAGAGCCCCAGGCAACAGGAAAGTATCAGGGAAATCATGGAGTAGGAGAAGTTCAGAACAGTGTTTACAAACTCCTGAGCTCCCTCCTGAGCTGTCAATGTATAGATCTGACCCTAAACAGTGTATCACTGAAGAGATAGATCAATGTCCAGATCCCATATAGGCTACTGCATAATGCACACATGAAACTGACCGAAAGAACACCACCAGAGCTTTGTAAATGGAACTAACAAGTGTCAGAACTCACAGAAGGCTTGTTAGGACTTGCAGCTAAACAGCACTTACAGGAACATGCATAGCATTAAATGCTTGGAATGATTAGAAAAGAAGAAAGGGTCTCAAATCATTAATCTAAGTTTCAACCTTAAGATATTGGAGAAGAAGAGCAGAATAAAATCAAGGCAAGCTCAAGAAAAGAAATAACAAAGAACAAAAACCAATGAAAATGAAGAGTAATAGAAAAAATCAAAACCAGAAGCTCATTCTTTAAAAAAAAAAACCCGATAAAATTAATAAATCCCTATGAAGACTGACAAAGAACAAAAGTAGAGAAGATACAAATTACTAATATCAGGAATAAAGGAGATACTATCACTACAGACCTCAAAAGATAACAAAACGATGGGAAGGGAATCCTACAAATAACTCTATGCCCATAAATTTGGTAACTTAGATGAAATAAACTAATTCCATTTCATAATCTATCAAAAAATTCACTCAAGATGAAATAGATAATCTGACTAGCCTTATAACTATTAAAGATACCGAATACATTTTATTTATTTATTTATTTATTTATTTATTTATTTATTTGACAGAGAGAGACACAGTGAAAGGGAACACAAGCAGGGGAGCAGCAGAGGGAGAGGGAGAAGCAGGCTTCCTGCCAAGCAGGGAGCCTGATGTGGGGCTCGATCCCAGGACCCTGGGATCATGACCTGAACCGAAGGCAGATGCTTCGGTTCAGGTCTGAGCCACCCAGGCGCCCCCGAAAACATTTTTTTAAAATCTATAGGCCTACATGCTTCACTGCCAAATTCTTTTTTTTTTTTTTTTGCTTTTTTTTTTTCAGCGTTCCAAATTCATTGTTTATGCACCACACCCAGTGCTCTATGCAATATGTGCCCTCCATAATACCCACCACCAAGCTTACCCCATCCCCCTCCAAAAAACCCTCAATTTGTTTCTCAGAGTCCAGCCAAATTCTATCCAACATTTAAAGAAATACCACCAATTCCATTTAATCACTTCCAGAAAATACAAAGGGAGAGAACACTTCCTAACTCATTTTATAAGGGGCCAGCCTTCGTCTGATACCATAATCAGACAAAGACACAAAAACTCTGTAGATCCGTATCTCTTACAAACACATATACAAAAATGCTCAACAAAACATCAGTGCATCATATATAACAAAATAGTAAAAGAATACTATGCCATAACCCAATGGGGTTTATCCCAAGAATGCAATGTTGGTTCACTATTTGAAAAAGAAATCCATGTGATCCACTATATTAACAATCTAAAGATGAAAACCACATGATTATATAAATTGGTGCAGAAAAGGCACTTGGCAAAATTCAATACCCATTCATGATTTAAAAAGAATTCCCAGCTAACTAGAATGCAAAGGAATTTCCTCAAACTGGGAAGAGCATCTACGAAAAAGTTGGGAATAAAACAATGATGCCCACACTCATCACTCCAATTCCACATTATATGATAAGTCCTAATAGTCCAATATATCAAGAAAAAAAGGCATATAGCTGGGAAGAAAAAAAAACCTCCCTATTTGCAGACAACATAATGGTCTATGTATAAAATCCCAAGAAATCATCCAAAAACAACAGTAACAAAAGCCTAGAACTAATAAATGGGTCTAGTAAAGTTGCAGGATATAAATACAACACATCAAAATCAAACATTTCTCTAAAAACTAGCAGTGAACAATTTGAAAGCAAAATTTAAATAATTGGTATTATTTGCAATGGCTCCAAATTATTAAATTATTAAAAATCTAGACATAAATCTAATAAAACACGCACAGGATCTGTAGGCTGAAAACTATAAAATGGTAATGAAAGAAACCAAAGAAGACCTAAGTAAATGGAGAGATATGGCAAGTTCATAGACTGGAAGACTCAACAAAGCAAAGTTGTCAACTCTCTGCAAATTGATTCAGACTTAATGCAATCAAAATTACCACAGGATTTTTAATAAATGTAGGCATGCTTATTAAAGCTTATACCAAAAGGGAAGGGTCCTAGATGAGCCCCAACAATTTTGAAAAAGAGGAATAAATTTAAAGAAATCCCACCACCCCTTTTGAGACAATATAAAGCTACCATAATCAGGGGCGCCTGGGTGGCTCAGTGGGTTAAAGCCTCTGCCTTCAGGTCAGGTCATGATCTCAGGGTCCTGGAATCAAGCCCCGCATCGAGCCCCGCATCGAGCCCCGCATCGAGCTGGCATCGGGCTCTCTGCTCAGCAGGGAGCCTGCTTCCCTTCCTCTCTCTCTGCCTGCCTCTCTGCCTACTTGTGATCTCTGTCAAATAAATAAAATTTAAAAATCTTAAAAAAAAAAAGCTACCATAATCAATTGTATGGCCAAGAGTTAGACACATCTATCAGTGGAACAGAATAGAAAACCCAGAAATATACCCTCACAAATATGCCCAACTGATTTTTGATAAGGATGCAAAGATATTTCCATGAAGAAAGGTTAGTCTTTCAACAAATGACATCAGAAAAATTGGTTGTAACTTAAAAAAAAAAAAAACAAAAAAATACAAAAAAAAAAACCCTTAATCCAAACCTTACAGCTTACACAAAAAACTCAAAATAAAAATCATAAAGCTTTGGGGCACCTGGGTGGCTCAGTGGGTTAAAGCCTCTGCCTTCGGCTCAGGTCATGATCTCAGGGTCCCAGGATTGAGTACACCAGCCAGATTGGCTCTCTGCTCAGCAGGGAGCCTGCTTCCCTCTCACTCTCTGCCTGCTTCTCTGCCTACTTGTGATCTCTGTCAAATAAATAAATAAACTCTTAAAAAAAAAAAACCACTTAAAAAAATCATAAAGCTTTAAAACTTTCAGAAGAAAACAGGAGAAAATCTTCTTAACCCAGGGTTAGGAAAAGAATTCTTAGTCTTGACACTAAATACACAATCCATAAAAGAAAAAAAAATAATAAATTAGACTTGACAAATGTTAAAAACTTTGCAAAAGACACTGCTAACAAAAAGACAGCTGTAGACCAGGAGAAAATGTTTGCAAATCACATATATGACAAAGGACTTATCCCAAAATATATAAAGAACTCTCTAAATCAACATTAAAAAAATAAACAATCCAAATAAAAAGAAGGCAAAGGCTTGAAACTAAACTTTACCAAAGAGGTCACTGTATATGAAAGGCAATAAGCATATTAAAAGATACTCATTATTATTGGTCATTAAGGAAATGTGAATTAAAACCACATGATACTACATACCCACTAGAATGGCTAAAACGAAAAGTACTGGCAGTACCAAGTGATGATGAAGAGGAAGAGTAACTGAACTTTCCCCCTCTCATTGGTGGTAGGAAAGCAAAAATGGTACAGCCATTCTTGAGGTCTGACAGTCCTATTAGCTCATATGACCAACTCCTATGACTAGCTATTTACCCTGGAGTAATGAAAACTTACGGTTACATAAAAACCTCCACACAAATGTTTATAGCAGTTTTATTCATAATTGCTCTAAACTGGAAAAAATCAGTTCTTCCGTTAGTGAATGGATAACCAACTGTGGCCTACCTATACAGTTGGATACTATTTAGTAATCAAACGGAAAGCATCAGTGATACACAGTGATACACAGAACAATCGGGATGAATCTCAAAGGCACGATGCTTAGAGAAAGTAGCCATGACACGAGTTACAAGTCTTACCGGGTTCTGACACTCTCAAAACAATACTGTGATGTGGAATAGCATGTCAGTACTTAGCAGGGTGGGGTGAGGGGTGGTTGGGAGGGCTTCTTTGCATGAGTTAGTGCTTGGGAGAGAGAGGATTGTTTGATATCTTGATTGTGGTAATGGTTACATGAATCTATATTGTAAATCACAATATAAATATTGATAAGGATGCAGAGATATTTCCATGAAGAAAGGTTAGTCTTTCAACAAATGACATCAGAAAAATTGGTTGTAAGTTTAAAAACAAAACAAAACAAAAAAACAGAAACCTTAATCCAAATCTTACACCTTATACAAAAAACTCAAAATAAAAATCATAAAGCTTTAAAACTTTTAGAAGAAAACAGGAGAAAATCTTCTAACCCAGGGTTAGGAAAATTTATATTGTATTATTGTGCTGAAATACAGAGACTTACACACCTCTTTAAAATGGGACCAGCGGAGAAATAAAAATTTGAAACTCTGTTCTATACCAGTCACTTTGCATGTAATCTCATTAAATCCTTACATACTGCAAGATTGGTTATTAACCCCATCTTACAGACAAGAAACTTGAAACTCAGAGATACTCAGCAACTTACCTGTGACCTATCACAGTGAGTGGCAGAGCCTGGAGTCCACCACCCAGACCCTTCGTACACCTCAACACTGGGATGGTCAAGTCTGCCAGCAGTAGTGTAAGAGGCTGGGAAAGAGAGGCTGTCCTTTTTGTTGATGTCACTTACATGTCTGGCTTCTGTGCACAGCCTTGCTGAGCTGGACCTGCTCAGCTCTAGTCAAGTGAATTGCAACACAATCACTGGGCCTCTTGGGCAGCACTGCTCTGCTTATATGGGTTGGACTTGGTGATTTTGAGGTATCTGAAAATACTGAACCAATGGGAAGCATGCTAGACTAAGACCCACCTGTGTTCAATTTTGACCTTTCCCTAGATAACTCAATCCACTTCCAGGAAGGTGCTGATGTCTCTTAGGAATGCATTTAAGCCCAGATACTAGGTCAACCTGAGCTTCAGACAGCATTCCTAATGACCTCTTCAGATGTCTCCATGTGACTGTCCCACAGGTACCACGCCCTAAAAGCGAGTTCCTCACTACCCAGCAGAGCAGCCACCAAAATCCTCAGTGCAAGCCAGACACCTAGGAGTACCAGGGATCTTTCCTGAAAACTCCTTGTTCTCACAGCTCTCAGATCCAACATACCTCCAATGTTACCTCCTAAAGCTCCCTCTCTGTACCATCTTCTAGCACTCCTGTGTCAACCTCCTTCCAGTATTTACCTCTGGATTTCCTCCACATTATTCTCTACTCACCAGTAAAGGGAATTTTCAAAAATACAAATCTGACCATGTTTTCCCAGCTAAACATCCTCCAAAGGGCTTTCCAGTATCTTGAGATAAAGACAGTATCTTAATGCAACCTCATCACCTGCCTCTCCATTTCCTTCTCTATCTTCCTCTGTAGCTTCCTACAACCCTCTGCTCATCCTGGCTCCAAACACACTGGCTTACAGGTTATCGTGCTGCCTTGTGCCACAGGGCCTTTGCACATACTTCTTCTTCTCACTCCTACCTTTTGCCAAGTTAATCTGCTTCTTCAGATCATGCACCAAAGGTCACTTTCTTCCTTTAAGGAAGCCTTCCCAGACCTCCTACGCTATAGAGCCAGACTCTTAAAAATGACCAAGGACTTCAAAGTTTTTTTTCAAGTGGGTTGTATCTATCAATTTTTACTATGTAAAAAATGAAAGTTTTAAAGTATTTTTATTAATTTGTTTTAAAAGAACACAAACTAGCCCATTACATGACTAACATAAATTAATAGAAGCAGCTGGATTCTCTCATCTGTAGTCAGGCTACTGCACTACCGCACATCACAGAGCCTCTGGGAAACTCAGCTGTGCCCTGAACCATACACTCTTTTCTAAATTTTAAAGTTGAATTTTCAAGTCAATATCCACCCCCCACAACCAGGAAGACTCATTATAAAGGTGACAGAACAAGCAATTATCCACTATCATCAAGCATTCATCCCTAATGAAAACTATTAAGCCAAAATTAACAGGAAAGTATTTTAATGATATTTTTGTAGCACAAATAATTAAACTGAGACAGGTAAGAGGAATATGAAGGAATCTACAAAACCATAAATAATACTCCTTTAAATCCTGACATAACCTAGATGCTGAGAATGAACTGGTGTCCTATCAACAGAGTTTCCATTTCTCTTCTCAAAGGCACAGTCTGGGCGACAAATCCAAAAAAGAGGTCTTTTTGGGCTCCAATGCCCTGCGGTCATTTACAAGTACTGGAATATTTGAAACCATCCATCTCTGCAGATCCAAATGACAGTGTCTGTCTGAAGCTCATTTTGATGACTCCTCAGGCCCCTTCAGGCTGGCTTTCTGATTTCTCCTTTCTTTCTGACCCTGAATTCGGAAGAGCTTCTTCCTGAGGTCCTTCTGTCGTTTCAGTTTCTCTTCTTCCTCCTTCTGCTTCACTTTGAAGTGTTCTTTATTGTGCAAATGTCGTTGCTCCTTGGCCTTCTTCATCTTCTGACTGTGCACTGTACTCAGAGCATCCAGCAGTGCAAGGATCTGACAAGGACAAATGATCCAAATGAGTATTAACTCATGGAAAATTTATCCTGAACTAGAAAATCATAATTGCATGGAAGCATAAGTAGGAGCATATTTACTGAGTAAAATACTTAAATAATGGCCTTCATCACAAAACTACCTTTGTTAATCACTGTGGATACTACATACAACTAAGAGTAATTTGCCAGCTGGGTGCATATTAATCCCCATTAAAATGCATAAGACACAGCATGACTAAACAACAGAAGGGAAATGGACTCTGGCCATTCCTCTAACTTCTGGTTCTAGCACCTCAAATAAGTCTGGCTCTTATCCTTTCCTGAAGAAAAATAAGAACGCAACAGAAATATCAACTGTGCTACGGAAAGCATTATTTTCACATCGAAATGCAACATGCAGGAAGCCATTTGTTGACAGTACCTTCCTCTCATGAGGTTCCCGTATGACGGCTGGTCTCAGCCTGTCCTTCGGCGTCTTGCCTGCCTTTGCTTGGGTCTTGGGCTTGTTCTTAAATGGCAGGGCCTTCTGCAAGGCTTTTGGAATATGCACTGAATTAAAATGTTTCTTTTGCCTCACAATTGGCTGAAAGGAAAAATAAAAACAGTGATGTATTTAAATTATGCTCTATATGCTACTAAAACTTGCCTAAAATCTTCTCAATAGATTGACTTCTCCACATGATCAGTAACATGAGTCTGCTGACCATCGGAAATGAGGATTCAATCACCCATCAAACGTGATTGCCTCAATGGATGTACACTGCTCTAGGCAAAACAGAGAAATACACAGAATATACTTGCAATCCTCCCAAAAAATCAACTGTATCCATGTCTACAGTATGAACTATAGGGATCTCAACAGAGCAGAAGAATATATCCAAAGTTTCTTTTAATGAAAAACCCACAACTTATTTTGGGGGCACTGAGGTAGTTTCTTTTGGGCTAGTAATAATAATCTAGGTGTTCATCTTCACTATCAACGTCTGTGGATTCACTTCCTCTAATCAGCAGCAGCTCAAGTGTTCCCATCCCTGACTCTCATTAAAAAGTTTAACTTTATTGTTTCTGATGAAAGGTCAGCTGAGAAAAATGAGATTTAAATGACATATAAAGGCCAAACACTCTCTACATTCAGTTTTTAAGGTAATCTAATTTCTGTGCTTAAATTGAGATGACCAAAATTCTTAACCGCCTCAAAAATAGTAAGTGGAAAGTCTTGCCCTAGATCTTTACCCTCAAGGTCAACACCAACTATATAAAGAATATTTCTGGTATGTCTTTAAATTTATTATCAAAGACATCATCCACGATAATATGCAATATTCTCTGTTTAGGAGCAACCTAAAATGCTTAGAATGAAGGAACTCGAAGAAATCACATTCTGAAAAAAAGGGTAAGGACCACAAGCTTAGAGGTGGTACTTGTAGGTACCATGTCCTATATTTTATTAGAAATTCATGTAACATGATTTAAAATTTCTAATTACTTTATTAAAAAAGCAATGTCTGAAAATTTGTTTCTGGCAGAATGGCAGACGGATATCCTGAACCCCCTCTTATTATAAAACAATTTATATTTATCCTGCATTAAAACAAATCTTTTCAAATGCATTGCTGACTTGTGAAGAAAATAATGAAAGTTCTCAAAGACCAAATTCCAAATGAAATGGGATTTTGAAAGATACTGAGAACTTAAAATTAAAAAAAGACTGACAATGCCAACTACTGGCAACTATTATTGGTGGGAGTCCAACCTGATCTATTATACCAGAATACTATAGGCATCATACAGTGAAAGTCAAACACACGCATACCCTGCACCTGGCAATCCCAACCTGGGGGGAGCAACGCAAAAGAAATGTGTGCACATGCACACCAAATAAGTCACATGTAAGTGTTCGGGGCAGCATTTATAATGGCCAAAAATTGGAAATAATGTACATCAATGAATAAACTGACAGTATAACATAATAAATTTCTACTTGACAGTAACAACATTTGAATGCCTACAAACACATGAATGAATCTCATAAAACTGAAGGAAAAGAAACCAGGCAAACAGTATATGCTGTATTTTATAAGACAGGCAGAACTAATTTACATGTCAGGAGTCCAGAGAATGCCTATCTTTGAGGTGGAGGTGGGGTAGTGACTAGAAGTCACAAGCGAGCTTTTGCTGTGCTGGTAACTCTATTGCTTGATCCAGGTGATGGCAATTTGGGTGTGTTAAATTCATGAGCTGTATGCTTATGATCTGTGTATTTTTCTGTATTTATGTTACCACTTCACTACAAAGTTTATTAAAATTTTCCCCAAAAACCCACACATTGCTTTAATAAAAATTAGCACATAAATTTTCTTAAAGTAATACGTGTATCTGATGGGGAAAAAATAGTTTAAAAGAGTATATAATGAAAAGTTTGTCTCCTTTCCAACCCATAAAAACCCCTACTACCACTTTCTGGAATTCTTTCCAAAATATTCTATGAGTATACGTGTTCATTCAAATTTAATGGTAGATTTCCTACTTGAAAATTCTTTTTTTTTTTTTTAAGATTTTATTTGTTTATTTGACAGACAGAGATCACAAGTAGGCAGAGGCAGGCAGAGAGAGAGAGAAAGGAGGAAGCAGGCTCCCTGCTGAGCAGAAAGCCTGATGCGGGGCTCAATCCCAGGAACCTGGGATCATGACCTGAGCTAAAGGCAGAGGCTTTACCCCACTGAGCCACCCAGGCGCCCCCCTACTTGAAAATTCTTAACACAGAAAACATTATGTACAAAGCATCTGGATGACCCCCATCTATGGAGCTCATGTGTAAGTGACTGTACCTTATACAAAGAATCCTTGTTGGGCTTTAGCTTGACACCATGGGCAAGCCGGAGTTGACCTGTGGTCCTCATTCCTGACCAGGTGTCTTTCTCACCAACTGGTTTCAACAAAGATGTTACTGGGTTATAGAATGCTGGAATGGAGACAGGATACCAGGTTCTCATGAAGACAATATCTGGAAAAAGACACAGTTTACTAAGAAGATTTATAACCATCTTGTCCAACAAAAGAACAAAACAATCACCCCTAACTTCTCTAGTTAGCGGCATGGTTTTTGAAACAAGACTTCACCAAGTAAACTACTCTTGAATATCACAAAACTTTTACTGGTTGTGAATCACACGGCTCCACACACAGCATAACTCGGCACACTGCTAAGATGCTCCAACAGGGGAAAGCTGGACTCAATTCCAATTTTCTAAAACCTGAACTACAACCTCTACTCCACACTGGCTAGAAATCAATAGTGAATGGTAACATGCTGTTACGAAGTTATATTTACCACTCATCAGCAATAGTGAATGGAAATCAATAGTGAATGGTAACATGCTGTTACGAAGTTATATTTACCACTCATCAGCAACTTATCCTCAAAGCTGGCCCGGAAAGCTCCTTCTGGAGCCCGGAGTGCTTTCTTGATCTGTCCCCTTATGCCACTGACAGTTCGAATCACAGCGCCTTCAAATTTGGCCACTTCCAAGGCAGAATTAAACATTCCCTATAGGTATATGAAAAGAAATACACACAAAATCAGGTATTTTACTTCTTAGTTCATAAATGAGTTCTTGGTTAAAAAAAGAAAAAAACTTCTTTAATAGTGATAAAATAATCAAAATGTTTTTCCCCACTAACAGTGGAATTACTAGGTCAAATGGAATACAATTCTATTTCATCTTCCCCAAAAAAACATTAATCAAGATTCTACTATAGACTCATTAGCATGTTCATCACTGATATCTTTGTAGAAGAAAAGATTAAAAAGATATTTATCGGACTGAACTGGCCTACAGAGCCTTTGCCATCATCAACCAGGGCTGGGCTACAGCTCATATCCTATGACTTAGGTGTACATGCTCAGAAAATAAAGAGAGCTGGATAAATGCCGGTGACATTATTATCTGATATTACAAGAATATTTTATGATCATCTAAACTCTGTACTTTTATGGAAATACCCACTAATAAGATTTTCAATAAATGTCACTCAAACTACCCTCCCACATTATACTGCATAAAGAGCATCCATTTCTCCATACCCCTGTCAACAAGTATTTTACAAAATACTTTGTCTATTTTCCATTTTTTAAAAAATTCTGTCCATTTTTCTACTGCGCTGTTTAACAAACCTATGATTTTCCCCCTTTCTTAACAAAATCCAAAAAAGCAGGAAAAAAAAGAGTGAATGAGATTATGTTATTTTTAATATTAGCTCTGTCGCAGTCTCACACAGCGTAAGGAATGGCCTCCATTAGTATGTATCTCTATTAATGTCACCTTAAAATTTTCTGAGCACATTTAAGTGACATAGAGACAAATACAAAGAAACCAAAAATAGCAAAGACCAAGTTTATGAAAAATTTCAAACACTCTTTTGAAAACATCAGACTGTATTTTAGAAGTATTTCATTCCTCCTTCAATAAAATATACACGTAAAATATGTGAGTATAAAGATATACAGACCTTAATGAATGACGTATTCTTGAAAATTTTATAAGGAAAACCAGTTAGCTTTAATTTCTTCACAATCTTTATGGATTTATCCAGATCAAGGACAACTCCCGTAGCAGCTATCCGGAAATCAGGCTGGGAAGAACCCCCAAAATTTGAATACAGGACTAATATCAGCAAGAGAAAAACTGTAATTTTCTCTATGATACAATAAATCACCAAAGTGCATTTCCACTTACAACCAGCTAAGAAAGAATATCTGAACTTGCAAAGCAGTATTTTAACAAAAGCAATCTAAAGCTATAGTACATGTAAGCCAAACTAATGATGATGTCTTGAGTATTCTCTGGAGGGTGATTCTGCAATAACATAATTTCAAAACAATGACCAATTTGGAATGGAAAGGAATATGAAAATTTGGTTACAATGTTAAGGAATTAAATTGTGGACCCCCAGGGCAGATTTCATCTGCTCATTATTCTGTTTTCTGTCAAATAGGGCCAATAAAACCTGCTCTGATTGACCAAATGAAGACTATGTGAACATACTTTGCTCAACCGGCATTACTAGGGGGTAGTCTTATGTCTAGCTAGTGTCCAAAGTATCCTTAGAACCTAGTACAGTGCTTAGCACATGGTGAACACTACTTATTTTTAGAAAAATAAGGGGTGCCTGGGTTTCTCAGTAGGTTAAGCAACCAACTCTTGATTTCAGCTTGGGCCATGATCTCAGGGTTGTGGGATCGAGCCCCATATTGGGCTCCAAGCTCAGGAGGGAGTCTGCTTGAAGATTTTCTGTCTCTTTCTCTTTTCCTCTGCCCTCCCCACTCCATGCATGCATACACAGTCTCTCTAAAGTAAATCTTTAAATAAAAAAGAAAGAAAAAAGTCCAAAAAATGCATAAAAATATAAAATGTCATCAGTATCGTAATAATTCTACCTCTCTCTTCATTCCCAAATCCTACTTAAAAAGATGTAGGAAAATTAAAAGCAAAGAGAAGTTTGCTACAAATACTAGAAATGAGTCATTTTCAACTTCAAGTTTCATGTACATATTCCATATTCAAGACATACTTCTCAAACACAATCTGGAAAATAAAACATTCAAGATACTTACCATTATGCCACTGACAGACTGTACTGCCAAGAATCCAGTTCCCTGTGGAGTAATCGGACCTTAAAGAGAATAGGAAAAAAGAAAAAGAAAGTAAATACAGTGAATCACAAATTTTATTTTTTATTTTTTATTTATTTATTTATTTTTTTTAAAGATTTTATTTATTTATTTGACAGACAGAGATCACAAGTAGGCAGAGGCAGGCAGAGAGAGAGGAGGAAGCAGGCTCCCCGCTGAGCAGACAGCCCGATGCGGGGTTCGATCCCAGGACCCTAGAATGATGACCTGAGCCGAAGGCAGAGGCTTTAACCCACTGAGCCACCCAGGCGTCCCTGAATCACAAATTTTAAATTCTGTTTTACATATGTACTTCAATCCAAAAAAAAAAAAGAGAAAAAAATCTTATGAATTGGGACTTCATGGAGAAAAGCAAAACTATAATGGCTTAAATTAACCTATAAGCAAGTTGTTCCAATCATGTATTACCCCAAAAGGTTGCTCCACAATGCATGTGCTGTGGGGTATATTTTAGAAGTCTCTGTCTCCCATTGTGGTCTTCAATATAATAGAGTGGGATAGTCTGAAACCTCCTCCACCCTACAGAAAAAATGATTGGATCTCTGGACTTGAGGATTTTCTTATACCAACGATGTTTCTTCAGACGCATCTGAGGGAAGAAGAGATTTCAGTAAGATTAGTGGTGCAAGTATGTCCCTAGAACCCCAACTGTCAAAGCATGCAGCAAAGGGTACCTACCTGTACATATCCAACATTGCCTTCACTATTGCCCAAACCACCCAAAATGATTGGGTAATGGGGGTCAAAGTTACGCACAAATTCACAGGGGACATTTTCTATTTCAATTCGAACATACATCCCAGGTCGAAAACCCTCATACTGAACTCTGGCTTCATCATCTTGATCTTCAAATTCTGCTCGGTTAAGCTATATACGAGAGAGGGGGGAAAAAAAAACAATAAAAAACTCACAATGCTATTGTCTTTAATAAATGTAAGATTAACATTTTAAAAAATGAACACTTTCTCATAAAGGAACACAGACGTGATCACGCTTTATCCTATTTAAAAATAACATATACTCTTATCTGTACAGTTTGTTTAGGATATGTCCCAACTCTTTTCTCCTTTGTTGCTCCAAGGTACAGCAAATGCAAACAACTTTGAAAGCAACCCTTAATGCTGGTCAGCCAATACTCTCAGCTTCCCAGTCCACTTTCTTTTCTTACTCTCCAATATCTGATACTCAGTATCTCCTCCTCCCTCATCCTCACTCTCAGCAGTTGACTGTTTCTTAATTCACTCAAAAACTAAGCAGTCTACAAGAACTTCCGCAGCCATCTCTCCTTCCAGGGTTTACATTCACATCCAGCCTTTTATTATTATATTTATTACTTATTATTGAAATTAATTAAAATTAAACAAAAATTTTAAATTCAGTCCCCTCGTCACAGTAGTCACATTTCAAGTGATCAGTATCAATACATGGCTAATGGCTACAAAAAAGACAGCATAGACAGACATTTCCATTATTGAGGAAAGTACTACTGGGCAGCTGCTATAGATTTATTTTATGCCAAACTTCACTTGCATGCTAGATATCATTCACTCTTACTGAACTTTATTCCAAGAGGTCTTGCCTGTTATTTTCTCACATCTTAACATCTTCTTTTGATTCTATTTCCAACTATTGCCCCATTTCTCTGCTTCTCTCTGAAGTAAAATGGCTTGTAAGTTTTCTATACTCAGAGTCTCTAGTTCCTCTGCTCATATTCTCTTAAATCCCAACTTGGACTTTAAGCCACATTCCATAAAAATGCTTGCCAAAATCATGCAGGGCCTCCACATTCCAATCCAGTTGTCAATTCTGTATTCATTGTAGTTAATACATCAGCAGGATTTAAAATAATTTATCCCTCCTTCTATAGTGGCTTCCTCGTGTTCTCTTCAATTTCTTCTCTTTCTGGAGCAATGACTGCTCAATCCCCACTGCTGCTTCATCCTCTCCACCCAGCCTCCTACAATGGAGTACCCACCGTCAGTCCTAGTCCTCTCCTCTCCTGACACCATGCTCACTTCCCAGGGCATCCCATCCACTTCATGGCTTTAGGTAGCATCTAGATGCTGAAGACTGTACATCTAAGTCCCTGGCCCCAACCTCTCTCCAGGGCTCCTCGCTGACTACTTGAAGTTCCACTTGTCTGAAAGAGATCTCAAACCCAAGCTCTAAACTTTATCTTTTTAGACAAACCTGCACCAACAAGAGGCTTTCCTATCTTACTGACAACTCCATCCTTCCAGAAGTCATCCTTATTTCCTCTCACACACCCCACAGTTAAACTACTTTTGATCTACCTTTCAAAAGTATATCCAGAATTTGACTCTTTCTCTTTCACCTCCAACACCTCCCCACCCACCACAGTGAGTCAACTTAATTTTACTGAACTCTTGCCACAGCAATCCTTTCAAAGGAAAGCAGGTCATACATGTCTCTCCTCTGTTCAAAACCCCCTATGGGTCCCCATTTCACTCAGAGTAAAAAATTCAAAGTCCTTTAAAACAGGACACAAGATGCTAGGTGATTTTAAGTTATAAATGGAGTGGAGCAAAGACTTCAGAACTAGCTTTACATGTCTTAGTTACTTCTATCAAAGTCAGTACAGACTTAGAACCACTATGTTAATGACTAACGAGGAAATACTTTCTTTAAACAGATGAAAGCCTAGGTTGGGCAAAGTCCACCGACTTCATTTTCAGAAATCACATGCTTAACTTGCATAAGATGTATTAAAGTATATTCTAGCTTACAGGAATTATTGGTGCCCCCCCTTGTCAAAGCACAACTCAAAACACTCACCATTGACTGCATACATATCTTTGTGTCTCCTTAAGAGTGAGTTCATCAACTCAGTCTGTTCAGCATCTCAGGCAGGGGGGCCAGACCATCTTCTTTTTAGCATTCCACATGTTCCCTTTATCTCCACATCTGACCCAACACCTGAAATACCCTCTGAACTCTGACCAAGGTGAATTTTTAGAAAAGATTCCCTGGAGAGCACTGGTGTGTGCATAAGCACCAGTATATGTAAGAATCATCTACCCATTCAAATTATTTAATTATGGTTCCAGGGAGCAGTAATCAGAATGCTAAGGCAATGCCTGCATTTAAAAATCACTCCACTGGGGCACCTGGGTGGCTCAGTCGGTTAAGCCGCTGTCTTCGGCTCAGGTCATGATCTCAGGGTCCTGGGATCGAGTTCTGCATCGGGCTCTCTGCTCAGCAGGGAGCCTGCTTCCCTCTCTCTCTGCCTGCCTCTCTGTCTACTTGTGATCTCTCTCTCTGTCAAATAAATAAATAAAATCTTAAAAAAAAAAAAATCAGGGGCGCCTCGGTGGCTCAGTGGGTTAGGGCCTCTGCCTTCAGCTCAGGTCATGATCCTGGGGTCCTGGGATCTAGCCCCACATCAGGCTCTGTGCTCGGCAGGGAGCTTGCTTCCTTTCCTCTCTCTGCCTGCCTCTCTGCCTCCTTGTGATCTCTCTCTCTCTCTCTCTCTGTCAAATAAATAAATAAATAAATAAAATCTTAAAAAAAAAAAATCACTCCACTGACAGATCCTCAGCAGTTGCTGCCTGTCTCAGCCATTTTTGCTTCCTCAATGCTTCATATACAATAGATACTGATATCTTTCTGGTCAATTTCTGACTGAAAAAACAATCAGATGACTGCATGAATAAACACACTTATCTGCATCTTGACCTAGGAGTCCAAACCTAAGGCACAGAAGCAGGTCAGGAAGCAGAGACCTAAGCAAAATTATGTATTCACAACACTGTATTATAGCCTTGAAATAAAGCTGATAGGAACCCAGTTTTCTCACCTGTGCCTGTTTATGCATTTCTCCTTTCAGATCATCAAAATATGTGCTTTCTCCTTCATCATATTCTGCATCAAATATCTCCTTCAATTTTCTCTTCTTATCCAAATGCTTTTTCTTGGCACTTTCCTCTGCACTGGGGTCAATTTCTTCCTTAATTTCTTCTGCGTCTTCAATCTTAAATTTCCAGAAGAGAAAATTTTGTAAAAGTTTGTGGAGATCTTTTCTTTAAACATTAAAGATTTTAAAGTTTTTTAAAGTTCTATCTGGGCTGCAAAAATCTTGGTTATGATCATCATGAAAACAAAACAAAAAACAAACCAAACCAAAACACAGCCTTTGGCTCTAAATAACACGAGACATTTAGACATCTACATTATGATACACTGTCACTCCTTTATCTGGCTGGGAATGTCAAATATAAATAAAAGTAAAAGCAAGTGTCCCCATCCAGATTCTCCCCAGATACTGTTCTAAAGAATTATTAGGGAGAATAGGGATTTACTTTTTTAAAATGGTACTTAAATTTAAGAAGAGGAGAATGATGTCAAAAGGAAGAGTGGAAAGAAAGATGGTGACTCAGGACCTACACTTTAAACGACTGAAGAATCATAAAGACAAGAATAGGTAGTAAACCCAAAAGATCAAAAATAACAAACCAACAACCTTGATCTGTTCCTAACCTCCATATTTTTAGGAAGGAATCCATTTACTCTGTAATCTACAGAGATAATAAGTAAGATTCACATTGCTTAATATGGGCTTCTCTCATTACATATTGACCACAGATCAAGGATCAGTGACTGACAGCCAGCCATGATAAAAATCATACCTGAGTATCTGTGCCTGGTTTTCCCTTGTGCACGTCCCCTGTTTCCAGGTCTTCAAAGTCACCATAGAGCTCTTCTGGGAAAAGAACAACCAAATGTCCTCCATGAATAGGGCTTGCATATGACACTATAGCACCACCCAGTGCACTGTGTACTCTAAAACCTAAATTTCATTTTTACCCTTCTTATTGCTACACACTCCAGGAGATTTTGTACTTACATAACCTTCTTTTCCTTGTTAAAATGTCAGTATTTCATCACCTGTTCAGATGAAGCACATGGACCCAACCCATATTTCCTTACTTTACTTCAATACCCCACTTAGCCAAGAGCTATTTTTCCAATGCAGGTGGCAAACACTTAGCAGCAGGGATGCACAGAGGGATATATGCATGGCTTTGCAGGTGAGTCCCCAAGACCAACAGTGACATGAAAAAACTGTGATTTGATTAACAGCACATAGGACAGAGTCTCAGTAGTAAGAGCAACAAAACACAATGTATGGCATATCTAAGAAAAATCTTGGATTACATAAAATACAGGACTTAGAGTAACAGTGGTACCCAAAATAATGCTGAACCACATGAAGAGCTCATTAATTCGCTCATCCATTTTAGAGCTCTAAGTTTTTAGAGCTCTAAGTTTAGCACTGGGCCCTATCCTTAAAAGAAAAAGATGCTAAAACTACTTTGGGAAGCAATATTTAGAAGAAATATTTAGATAAAACATTTTCATATAAGAAAGAGTCAAAGAACCAAAGAGCTAAAGAAGATACAATAGTTGGGAAGATTCCATCTGTAAGAAAAACAAAAAAGGACAAAATACTTAGGAATAAACCTTACAAGAAATGTGTCAAAAAACTTAATTTTAAAAACTTAAAGAACTTTAATATGCTACCAAAGAACACATGGAATAGACATTAGCTGACACTTCCAAGGGCTTTACAGACAAGGCACTGCTCTAAGTATCTTATGTGCCTTAACCACATTCTTCAACATGACCTAATGAAGTAGGTATGATTAATGTTATCTACTAAACAAATAAAGATAACCATGTATTTGAAAAAGAAGACTCAATATCAGAAAGATGTCAATTCTCCTCTTATCATAGTTATAATAAAAAACACGACCCAAGAAAAGACCCAAAAAACCTACTGAATGGGTGAAGATATTTGCAAATGACACACCCCATAAAGGGTTAGTATCCAAAAAATATATATAACTCAGTACCAAAAAAACCTAAATAATTCAATTAAAAATGGGCAGAAGACATAACAAACATTTCTCCACTGACTAACAGACACATGAAAAAATGCTCAACATCACTCATTGTCAGGAAAATGCAAATCAAAACCACAATGAGATCCAACTCACACCTGTCAGAATGGCTAAAACAAAAAACACAACAAACAAATGTTGGTGAGGATGTGGGAAAAAAGGAACCTTTGTGCACTGTTGCTGGGAATGCAAACTGATGCAGGAAGATGGTTTGGAGGATGCAGGAAGATGGTTTGGAGGCTTCTCAAAAAATTAAAAATGGAACTATCATATAATCCAGTAATTCCACTACTGGGTATTTACCCAAAGAATATGAAAATACTAATTTGAAAGGGTATATGCCTCCCTATGTTTGCTATTTAGCATTATTTACAAGAGCCAAATTATGGAAGTAGCCTAAGCATCGATAGATGAATGGATAAAGAAGTGTGTGTGTGTGTGTGTGTGTGTGTGTGTGTGTGTGTACATACACAAAATGGAATATTATTCAGCCATCAAAAAGAATGAAATCTTGCCATTTGCTACAACATGAATGTAGCTACAGAGTACAATACTAAGCAAAATAAGTTAGTCAGAGAAAGACAAATAACATGTGATTTCACTCATATGTGGAATATAAGAAACAAAACAAATGAGCAAGGGAAAAAAAAGAGACAAACCAAAAAACTCTCTTAACTATAAAGAACAAACAGATGGTTACCAGAGGGGAGGAGATTGGGGGGATTAGTGAAACAAGGGTAGATTAAGAGTACATTTGTCATGATGAGCACTGAATAATACATGTAACTGTTAAATCACTATATTGTACATCTGAAACTAATGTAACACTGTAAGTTAACCATATTGGAATTAAAATTTTAAAAAAATACCAACAAAGATTTCTGGTCTGTAAAAGATAGTGTAGACTTATTTCTTCTGTTCCTCCCAACTAAGTATAACCAACTCCAAAAAAAACACAAGACCCCAAGGAAAATGAAAGAACTCTGAAAGGTATAAAGAAAAAAAAGGCTGGTGAGGGTCCCCAGGACCAGAGGAATGACATAACGGCCAGTGGCTCACTAGACCACAACTCACAGAAAGGCAATTCAGAACCACTGCTTCCCAACCCCAAAACTAGCAACAGAAGGTAGACCAGATAGACTCAATGTTCCCTCAGATCAAACTCAGATCTTAGCAGGAACACTAGGTTAACCAGGCAGCACTGGTTAAGTGGGTGCTTTGAAAGCCCCCATGGCAGTAAGTGATGAGAGAACTGTTTGCCTTCCCGGAAGAGCCTGAATCTCCTTTTCTCCACCAAGATAAACCAGGTGGCCAAGGATTATTGGCAAAGGGAGATGCTGTGCCAGGCATGAGGCTCTCCACCATCTTCTAAAAACAATGTGTGCCCTGGCAGGACCAACAAAGATATCCCTATAGCAAGAAAACTAGCCCTACAGGCCAAGACAACCTTCCCCCACCTAGCCGCAACACGGGGGGCCCAGCCTAGGGAAGCCCCTCTGTCTCCTCAGGTGGCACCTGCAGAGACCGGTACTAAGCAGATCAAAATAGCACCACAAAGGTTCTAAAGTTAAATTGTCATTGGAACCACAGCCCATAAAGCAGATCAGGACCTGCACACTAAACCTGAACAAGAGGACTGCATGACTAAAATAAAAAGATTACACAGGACCCAGTGTCTCCTAACATAAAACCCAAAATGTATAGGATACAAGAGAAAATCACCTGTCATACCCCAATCCAGGAAAATCTTAACTGAAAAGTGAAAAGACAACTGACACGAACAATAAAATGAATCAGATGTTGAAACTACCTGACTGGTAATCCTTTGGCAACAACCAAAAAATTGAAAAACTCAGCAAAAAACCCTGAAGAACCAAACAGAAATTACAGAACTGAAAAATACAGGAAGAAATTTTAAAAGCTTGCTAGATGGGCTCAATAGTAAGAGTAGAGATGACAGAGGATAGAATCAGAGAACTTGAGGTCAGATCAACAGAATTCATCCAGGCTGAACAACACAGAGGAAAACAGAAAAAAAAAACAACTGAGCAGAGCCTCATAGACCTGTGGGGCAGGAAAAAGATCCACCAGTTATAGATCTCACAAGGATACCTGATTTGAAAGAAATAATGACTGAAGTTTTCCAAATTTGGTAAAAGACATAAACTTAACAGATTCAAGAAGGTGAGCAAATTTCAAACAGAGTAAACCCAATGAAATCTTCACCAATCAAACTCCTGAAAACTGAAAAACAAATAATCTTGAGAGCAGCCAGAAAGAAATGACAAATTCACACCAATTCAAAATGACAGTCAATTTCTTCTCTGAAATCAGAGGCCAGAAGGAAGTGGTACATTTTTCATGTGCTGCAGGAAAGAACTGTGAGCTATGAATTCTATATCCAGTGAAACTATCCTTCAGAAATGAAGAAGTGGAAATAAAGACAATCTCAGATGGAAAACAACTACAGGAATCCGTCCCTAGCATACCCATTCTTAAAACATGGCTGAAGTGGGGCACCTGGGTGGCTCAGTTGGTTAAGCGTCTGACTTCAGCTCAGATCATGATCTCAGGGTTGGTTCTGGGATCAAGTCCCACATTGGTCTCCCTGCTCAGCAGGGAGGTCTGCTTCTCTCTCTCCCTCTGCTCCACATCTGTGCTCACTCACTTGGCTCTCTCTCTCAAATAAATAAAATCTTAAAAAAAAAAAAAAAGGCTCAAGAAAGTTCTTAAGCAGTGAGTAAATTATAAAAAAAGAAATCTGGGACCACTGGGAAAAAAAGAAAAAACAAACAAAATATCAGAAATATAGATACATATAATAAAAGAACCTTTTTCTTAGGAGTTTTTAAAATCATATTTGGAGACTGAAAAAAATTACAGCACTATCTAATACACAAACCAGTAATACTTAAAAGGGGGAAAGACAAAGGGACCAAAGTGGGAGAAAAGTTTCCACATGTTATTCAAAATGATAAAATATTGGCACCAGTAGGCTATTATATTATAATAAGCGGTGACTACAAAAACTACAAAAAGAGACACTCAGAAATACTGTAAACATATCAAGACAGAAGAAAGAAAATGAAAACAGAGGAAAGACAGAAGAATTAGAATCAGAGTAAACAAACAACAAAATAGTAAAATATCAGACTTACACAATTCCCTATCAATAAGTACGTTAAATGTAAATGGCATAATATACCAATTCAAATACAGATTGACAGAGAAGATAGAGGCACATAACAAGAAACTCCCTTTAGATTTAACAACCCAAGTAAGCAAAAGTAAAAGAAGGGGAAAGATATACTGTGCAACTCATCTTTTAAAAAAGCAAGAATGGCTAAATTATTATCTCATAAAATAAACCTTAGAGCAAAGAAAATTATCAGAGCCAGAGAAGGACTTAACTGAACTGTAAGAGCTAAAATTTCATGGGCTACCTTGACATCCTTGAGCCTCACAGGGTCCCAAAGGTCTAGCAGTGAGCAGGCCTGCCAGATATGGCCTCACCCTATGGGAAAGGATCTCCATCTTTTTTTTTTTTTTTTTAAGATTTTATTTACTTATTTGACAGACAGAGATCACAAGTAGGCAGAGAGGCAGGCAGAGAGAGAGGGGAAGGGAAGCAGGCTCCGTGCTGAGCAGGGAGCCCGATGCAGGGCTCAATCCCAGGACCCTGGGATCAAGACCTGAGCTGAAGGCAGAGGCTTTAACCCACTGAGCCACCCAGGTGCCCCAAGGATCTCCATCTTGATAGTTCTTTTTTCAGTTGGACCGCCCGCACCCCACCTATCCCTCAACCTAATAGGTTTGACTTTACCTCTCTGCCAGCCCATGATTTTTTTTTTTTAAGATTTTATTTATTTATTTGACAGACAGAGATCACAAATAGGTAGAGAGGCAGGCAGAGAGAAAGGGAGAAGCAGGCTCCCCACTGAGCAGAGAGCCCGATGTGGGGCTTGATCCCAGGACCCCAGGATCATGACCTGAGCCGAAGGCAGAGGCTTTAACCCACTGAACCACCTAGGCCAGCCCATGAATTTATTCAAACACATTAATCACATCCTGTCACGGGAACCAATGGTCATCCTATGCTCATTTAGGTACAAAGCTCTTTCTCCCAAAGCCCCTGATTGTTCAGTCTCTGCATAGCATGCAGTGTTCTCTTCCCTCAGGCTGTGAGTGTATGTGACTAATAAACTGCTATCAACAGCATCTGCCCAGTGTCAGATGTGTGTTAGGCCATCCCTATAACCGTAGAGCTGGAATCTTTCCTTCACCAATTGGGTGAATGGGAGGTGACCATAATACACAACAACAAAAGGATAAATCCACCAGAAAGACATAACAATCCTAAGCATATGTGCACCAAACAGAGCCTCAAATATAAGAAGCAAAAATTGATAGAGCTGAAAGGGATAGATAAGTCCAAGATAATACATGGTGACTTCAATATCCTCTTCTCGGGAACTGATTAAATTAGTCAGAAAATTAGCAAAGATATAGAAGATTTGAACAATACAGCCAACCCAACAGAATCTAACTGACATATATAGAACATGATACCTAACAACATCAGAATAAACAATTTTTTTTTAAGATTTTATTTATTTGCCAGAGAGAGCAAGAGTACACACAAGCAGGCAGAGAGGCAGGCAGAGGCAGCGAGAGAAGCAGGCTCCCCGCCGAGCAAGGAGCCGGACACGGGACTCAATCCCAGGACCCCGGGATCATGACCTGAGCCGAAGGCAGCGGCTCAACCAACTGAGCCACCCAGGCATCCCAAGAATAAACAATTTTTAAAGCATCCACAGAATGTCTGTCAAGACAGGGCACAGTCTGGGTAATAAAGCAAAACTAAACAAATATAAAACATAACACCATGAGCATGTTCTTAGAATATAATGCAATTAAACTGAAAATAAGTAACAGAAAGACAAGAAAATTCCTAAACATTTTGTAGTTTGTTTGCAGGTAAAAAACACTAAATAATGCATGGACCAATAAGAAGTCTCACAGGAAATATAAAAATGCATAGAACTGAATGAAAATGAAAATACAACATATGAAAATATGGGGGGAGGCAGTGCAGAGAAAGCAATTTAGTGAGCACCAAAGGCTCACATTAGAAATAAGAAAAGGTCTCAAACCAATAATCTAAGAAAACTGAAAAGTACAAAATAACCTAAAACAAGCAAAGAACAGAAATAATAAAGAGCAAAAAAAAAAAAAAAATTGAAAACTAGAACACAGAAATCAATGAGACCAAAAGCTGATTATTTGAAAAAAAAAAAAAAAATCAACAAAATGAATAAACCTTACTGACGAAGAGAAAAAGGAGGAGGACACAAATCACCAATTATCAAGAATGAAATGGGATTAGCACAACAGATCCCCCAGTCATTGGAAAGTTATTAAACAAATACTATGAGTCTTATACTCCGAATACCTAAGCTACCTTCTTGGAGAAGGCACTTTGTAAAACTTACACTTTGCCAAAAGCCTTTGAAATTCCTTGAAAACCATAAGAAAGTAAAATTCAGCTAAGACAGAATAAAGAACCTAAATTATTTAAATTATCCTATAACCATTAAAGAAAAAAAACTTGTCATTATTATAAGCTCCTCAAAAAAGAAATCTCCAGGCCCTCACCATTTCACTGGAGAATATACCAAACATTTTAAAAATTAACGTTCCAGAGGTGCCTGGGTGGATCAGTTGTTAAGTGGCTGCTTTCGGCTCAGGTCATGATCCCAGGGTCCTGGGTTCGAGCCCTCTATCGGGCTCCCTGCTCAGCAGGGAGTCTGCTTCTCCCTCTCCCACTCCCCCTGCTTGTATTCCCTCTCTTGCTCTCTCTCTCTCTCTCTGTCAAATAAATAAATAGGATCTTTAAAAAAAAAAAATTAACATTCCAATTCTACACAATCTCTTCCAGAAAACAGAAAAATTGGGAATACTTTGGAATCATTTTATGAAACCAGTATTACTGAAACCAAAACTAAATGAAGACAGTACCCAAAAAAATCCCCAAAAAACAAAAAATCAACAATGCTATAGACCAGTTTCACTCATAAACTTAGATGCAAAATTCCTTAACAAAATACCATCAAATAAAGTTCAATAACATATAAAAAGAATTGTATATCATGACCAAGTAGAATTTATTCCAGGTATGCAAAGCTGATTCAAAATTCAAAAATTAAACAATGTAATCCACTATATCAAAAGGATAAAGAATAAAAAATCCGTAGGATCATATCAACTGACACTGAAAGGCATTTGACAAAATTCACCACCCATTCATCATTAAACAAAGAAAGAAAGAAAGAAAGAACACCTCTCAGTATACCAGGAATACAGAGGAATGGAGCACATAAAGAGCATCCACAGAGAAATCAAACTAACATCATACGTAACAGTGAAAAATACTGAGAACAAGGCAAGATTCCTTTTTCTAATCCTAGTCATTATATAAGAAAAAATTTAAATATAAATATATTCAATGTATATATAAATATAATAATAATTGCACCGCTGGGTATTTATCCCAGAAATACAAAAACATTAACTCAAAAGGATGCATGCACCCATGTTTATGGCAGCATTATTTTCAATAGCCAAACTATAGAAGCAGCCCAAGTGTCCACTGATAGATAAATGGATAAAGATGATGTGGGGTGTGTATGTATGTGTACACACACACACACACACACACACACACACACACACACACACATGGAATATTATTCGGCCATCAAAAAGAATGAAATTTTTGCCATTTGCAATGACATGGATGGATCTAAACAGTATTACGCTAAGTGAAGTCAGTCAGTCAGAGAAAGATAAATACCATATGATCTCACTCATATGTGGAATTTAAGGAACAAAACATATGAGCAAAGGAAAAAAAGAGAGACAAGCAAGAAACAGACTCTTAGCTATAGAGAACAAACTAATGATTACCAGAGAGGAGGCAGGTGGCGAGATGGGGATTAAAGAGCACACTTAACATGATGAAAAAATAAATAAAATGATTATAAATAGGTAAACAAAAATAAAAGGCACAAAGTTTGAAAAGAAACATAACACTGTTCCTATTTGCAGATAACACAACTATGTAAAAAAATCCCAAGTAATCTACAACAAACACCCCTCCCAACTAATAATTGAGTTTAGCAAGATAAAAGATAAATGCATAAAAATCAATCAAAATGGGGACGCCTGGGTGGCTCAGTTGGTTAAGCGGCTGCCTTCGGCTCAGGTCATGATCCCAGCGTCCTGGGATCGAGTCCCACATCGGGCTCCTTGCTCAGCAGGGAGCCTGCTTCTCCCTCTGCCTCTGCCTGCCTCTCTGTCTGCCTGTGCTCACTCTCTCTGACAAATAAATAAATAAAATCTTTAAAAAAAAAATCAATCAAAATGAAATACTTTAGTATAAACTTATCAAAATATATTTACCATTAGGATGCCAAAAATTACAAAATACTGGTGAAGGAAATTAAGATGAAAAATGCTCCTGGATTAGAATACTCAAAATAATAAAAACCTATAGGTTTAATGCAACTCCTATCAAAATCCCAGGAGTTTTTTTGTAGATCCAGACAAGCTTATTCTAACATTTATATGCAGCCACAGGCCCTAGGATAAACCAATCTTGAAAAAGAAGAATAAAGTGAGAGGAATCACTCTACCTAGTATTAATGCTTATTATGTAACCACAGTAACCAAGATAGTACAGTACCGGTGGAAGGACTGACACATAAATCAATGGAACATAAATGTTCATAGAAGTTCAGTTCTCAATAAGCCTAAAACTGGAAACAACCTAGATATACTTCGGTGGGTGAATGGTTAAACAAACTGCTACATCCGTATCAGGGAATACTACTCTTCCATAAAAAGGAACAAACCACAGTCACATGCAACAACTTGGATGGACCCCTCTAGGGAATTATGATGAATAGAAAAAAAAAAAATCAATCATAAAAGATTACATACTGCATGATCCTGTTTGTTTAACATTCTTAAAAATTATAACATTACAGAAATGATAAAAGGAAGTGGTTGCCAGGTAGGAACTTGAAGATGGGTGACAGCAAGGAGCTCAATGTGTTTTAAAAAGAGTAATACAAAGTATCCTATAGTGATGGAAATGTTCTGTATTGTAACTGTTTGTAAGTATATAAACCAGAACATGTGAAAAAATAGTAGAACTAAACACACACACACAGATAAAACATGAGCACAAGTAAAACTGGGGAAATCTATATAAGATCTATATAAGATGGTATCAACATTAATATAAAGGCTGTGGTCTTGTACTATATAGGACACAGTACAATATACAAGAGATCTCTCTGTATTAGTTCTTACACATGCATGTCAATTTAATTCAGTCTACAATTATCTCAAAACAGGAAATTTATTAGAGAAAAAACACTACCAATTTTTCTTTTGGAAATAGAAAAGATGATTCTGAAGTTCACAGGGAAAAATAAGCAAGATCAGGACAAAGCAAGGATGCCTATTTGACTTCTGACCAATGCTACACTGGAAGTTAAAGCCTGTATCAAAGCAAGAAAAATAGTAAGTCACCAGATAGGAAAGAAAGAAGCAAAACTGTCTTTTTTCTTTTTTTCTTTTTTTAGTAAAACTGTCTTTAATCACAGATCACACATGATGTCTTTGAAGAAAATTCTATGAAATATACAAAAAAAGCTATGTATAACTAATGAGTGATTTGGCAAGGTTGTACAATAGAAGATCAATATACAAAAAATCAATTGTGTTTCTGTTAAAAATATGAAAAGACAAACCACATACTGGGCAAAAATAATTAAAATCACAAGTGATAAAGGACTTAAGTAAATTAAATAGATTCAAATATTGGGCAAGAGATCTGACAGATACTTCACCAAAGAAGAAACAGATGGAAAATAAGCACATAAAAATGCTCAACATCATTAGTCATTAGGAAAATACATATTAAAACCATGCTATATCATTCTATACCTAAAGACTGTCTAAAACTAAAAAGACTGACCATATCAAGTATTGACAAAGATACAGAAATAATTGAAAATCTCATAAAGTGCTAATGGCAATACAAAACGGTACAACTACTCAGGAAAACAATTTGGCTATTTCTTAAAAAATTAAACACACATCTACCACATGATCTGTTTAGCCCACTCTGAGGTAATGGGCCTAACAGAAATGAAAGCAGTTGTTCATACAAAAACTTGTACAAGAATGTTCACCGTAGCTTTATTTGCAACAGCCATAACCCAGAAATAACCTAAATGTCACCAACAGATGAAGAGATAAACTGCAGTGCATCATACAATGGAATACTACTCACTAATAAAAGAAATCAACTATTCAGTAATAAAAAGGGACAGAGATGCCACAGGATGGAATATCTCAAAATAATTATGCTGAGCAGAAGTCAGAAAAGCATACATACTGTATGGGGGCGCCTGGGTGGCTCAGTGGGTTAAAGCCTCTGCTTTCAGCTCAGGTCACGGTACCAGGGTCCTGGGATCGAGCCCTGCATCGGGCTCTCTGCTCAGCAGGGAGCCTGCTTCCCTCTCTCTTTGCCTGCCTCTCTGCCTACTTGTGATCTCTGTCTGTCAAATAAATAAAATCTTAAAAAAAAAAAAAAAGAAAGAAAAGAATACATACTGTATGATTCCACTTATGTAAAATTCTAGAGGGTACAAACTACTATATTTTATATATAAAGCAGATGAGTGGCTAAAAGCAGAAAAATATTTGCAACCAATGAAGCAGAGTAAATATCCTTTAAAGAATAATTTTACAACTCAGTAGAAAAACACATTAATATCCCATTAGAAAAATGAGTAAAGAACAAAGAATTCAGCAAAGAAATGCAACAGCCAACATACCTTAAATATTCTCACTTACTAGAAATCGAAAGAATGCCAGTTATAAGAAACAATTTTCATTTATCAAATTGCCAAAAATAACATTTCTGAAAAACCTTTTGGCAGTTCAAAAAAATGACTCAACAATTCTAAATTTTATGAACCTAACTTATGAAAATAAAAAATGTGATCCAAGAGTTATTTCAAGTTGCTCCAGTGCAAAGTTATTTATAATATGAACAAGGTAAATTGCTTAAATGAGAAACTATGAATTGAATTAGGATATGATAGAATTAAACTGTAAACACGAAACCTCTGAAAAAATTTAATGATGCAATTTATATAATTAGAAATTTTAAATTTCAATTTCAAATTTCAAAATTCAATTAGAAATTTTAAAAATCTGTAAAATGACTGGAAGTAAATAACCTCAAAAAATTAACAAAAGTTTTTTAACACATGGCAGAGATTATGGCATGACATTTTTTTTTTTTTAAGATTTTATTTATTCATTTGACAGAGAGAGAGTGCGCAAGTAGGGTGGAGGGGCAGAGGGAGAGGGAGAAGCAGACTCCCCGCTGAGCAGGAGCCTAATGTGGGGCTCGATCCCAGGACCCTGGGATCATGACCTGAGCCAAAGGCAGATGCTTAAACCACTAAGCCACCCAGGCACCCTTCATATGACGTTTTATTTTAGATGTTCTATAATGTATACTACCTTCATTCAAAAAGAAAAATATGTTATTTATTTTTCCCACACACAAAAATCCATTTTGAACAAGCACATGACAAAATTTATGGAAAGCCTCCCACTTTTCTTTGAGGGCCATATCTTTTTTTTTTTTTTTTAAGATTTTTAAAAAATTATTTATTTATTTGACAGAGAAAGAGAGAGAAATCACAAGGAATCAGAGAGGCAGGCAGAGAGAGAGGGGGAAGCAGGCTCCCCGCTGAGCAGAGAGCCAGATGCAGGGCTTGATCCTAGGACCTTGAGACCATGACCTGAGCTGAAGGCAGAGGCTTAACCCACTAAGCCACCCAGGCGCCATGACCATATCTAATAAGTCAGTTAACCAGGGGAAGAAAATAAGATCATCATAAAAAGAGGAACCAGAATATTACCCATAAACTCCTATCAGTGTTCCCCAAAGCATTTTACATTTGTCTATTATTTCCAACTTTCAAAGATATGGAATAAAATATAGAGAAGACAGTCTTCTCTGAAAAATATGGCCCTTTACTTACCATCTTCTGCTAAAATCTTGGCTGCATCTTTATCCTCTTCCCACTTCCCAGTCACAAAGCAATCTCTGATACTGTTCATAACCTTACACAGAAAAGTCAGCATTTAGTTGACATGCTCCAATCATTCAAACAAAACAACTGAAATTAAGAAACAGTGGTAGGTGACAACTAACCTTTAAATACTTTCTTAAGACACATTTTTTGGGGGAAATTCTCATTCCAAGTAGACATATGAGTTATGTTAATCTTTGATATAGACAGTATAACCATAGAGAAAAGCTTAAATATCATTACTTAAGCAGTGGATGGGGAGGTACTATTAGCTCACTGACCTTATAAGTAAACAGGTATTTACTAGAGCAACTGATTTTCAAACGTTATTAGTATTCCTAAGGCAATGCAGTAGCCAGCATTTAGAAAGTTGGTTTTACTATTTGGTAACCCTGACTTATTGTGGCTATTTGAAAATTTAATTACTTGACCAAAGATAATATTCTGACAAAGGCTAAATGTCCTCGATAAGCACAACAGGGCAGAAAGTACTGATGAGGTTCCCAGTCTCAGACCCGATAAATCATGTAGTATATACATGTAGCAGATGCTGGGATCCCCTCTTAAATATAAAGTAAAACCTTGTACACAACTGTTTCAGAATCTCTTTCCAGGGGAAACTGACCTAAGACAACAAATGTCATTCACTGCCAAGGCTTTAAAAGCACACTTATAGAAAAAATCTTCAGATAGGTCCTGGCTTTCACCTCAATCACATTTTGGTCATGAATCATGTTTTTCATATACAACCTCACTCTCAAAGAGCAGTTTTGAGGCTAGCATGATTACAATGGATGCAAAAGCAAATCTGTTCATTTACTCATTTCTTCATGCTATAATCACTCACTAAATATTTACTGAACATCTGCTCTATGCCAAGAAGCTTCGTAGGCACTGAAGGATGGCAAACTGTTAGAAGAAAATCCTTAATTTCTGAGGATTAACAATTGACTTAGGGGAACCAAAGACCAAAAAAATTAAAGAATAGCTCCTCCACGATAAAAACACTAAACAAACCAAGAGGAGAAGGGAACTTTCTCAATCTGATAAGCAGCATCCATAAAAAACCCACAGCTGTGTCATACTAAATGGTTAAAATTGAGAACTTTCCCCCAAAGTTCAGGAATAAGGCAAGACTGTCTCCTCTCACCACTTCTATTCAACACTACTAGACGTTCTAGCCAGGACAATTAGGCAAGAAATTGAAATAAAGGCATCTAGTTTAGAAAGAAAAACGACAGGGGCACCTGGGTGGCTCAGTGGGTTAAGCCTCTGCCTTCGGCTCAGGTCATGGTCCTGGGATCGAGCCCCGCATCAGGCTCTCTGCTCGGCAAGGAGTCTGCTTCCCTTCCTCTCTCTCTGCCTGCCTCTCTGCCTACTTGTGATCTCTGTCTGTCAAATAAATAAATAAAATCTTTAAAAAAAAAAAAAAAAAAGAAAGAAAGGAAGGAAGGAAAACTACCTCTACTCAACTCATAAATGATATGGTCTTGTTTATGGAAAATCCTAGGGATCCACTGAAATACTTTCAGAATAAATGAGTTTAGCGAGGTTGCAAAATACTAGATCAATATACAACAATAAATTTTATTTCTATACACTAACAATGAAAATCCAAATATGAAATTGAAAAAAAAGTTCCTTTTACAATGGCACTGAAAACACAAAAATACTAGGAATAAATTCAATAAAGAAGTGCAAAGCTTATACTCTGATAACTGTAAGATGTTCTTGAAAGAAATTAAAGAGCTAAATATAAGGAAAGGCATCCCATTTTAATGGAACAAAAGACTTAATATTGTTAAGATATCAATACCATCCAAAGTGATCTACAGATTCAACACAATCCCTATTAAAATCCCAACTGGCTTCTTTGTAGAAATGAAAATGCTGATCCTATAACACAGAAAACCCAAGGGATCCATACAGGTAAACCAATCTTAAAAAAGAAGAACAAACCTAGAAGACTCACATTTTCCAATTTCAAAACTTACTACAAAGCAATAGTAATCAAAGAGTAAGGTATTAGCATAAAGAAGATAAAAGTCAGTGAAATATTACTGAAAGTCCATAAATAAATCCATTTATCTATGGTCAAGTGATTTTCATTCATTGTGCCAAGACAAAGCAATGGGGAAAGAATAGTCTTTTCAACAAATGGTGCTAGGACAACTGGCTATCTATAGGCAAAAGAAGGAAGTTGAACTTATCTCATTACAAATACTAAAATTAACTTAACATGGATTAATGACCTAAATATAAAAACTAAACTATAAAACTATTAGATGAAAACATAGGAGTGAAGTTTCACGATCTCAGATTTAGCAATGGTTTCTTAGATATGATACCAAACACAGAAACAACAGCAATATAAGTAAGTTAAACCTCATTAAAATTTAGAACTTTATTGGGGCATGTGGGTGGCTCAGTCAGTTAAACGTCTGCCTTTGGCTCAGGTCATCGTGCCAGGGTCCTGGGATCAAGCCCCATATCAGGCTCCCTGCCCAACGGGAAGCCTGCTTATCCCTCTTCCTCTGCCCTCCAGCCCCTTAACCCCGCTCATGCTCTCATGCACTCTCTGATAAATAAATAAAAATCTTAGGAGCACCTGGGTGGCTCAGTGGGTTAAGCCTCTGCCTTCGGCTTGGGTCACGATCTCAGGATCCTGGGATCGAGCCCAGCATTAGGCTCTCTGCTAAGCATGGAGCCTGCTTCCCTCTCTGTCTCTGCCTGCCTCTCTGCCTACTTGTGATCTCTCTCTCTGTCAAATAAATAAATAAAATCTTTAAAAAAAAAATTTTAATAATAAAATAAATAAATAAATAAAATCTTTTAAAAAATGTTTAATTTTTCACTTTAAAGGTTAAAGAATGGGCGCCTGGGTGGCTCAGTGGGTTAAAGCCTCTGTCTTCAGCTCAGGTCATGATCCCAGGGTCCTGGGATCGAGGTCCACATTGGGCTCTCTGCTCAGCGGGGAGTCTGCTTCCCCCTCTCTCCCTGCCTGCCTCTCTTGCCTGCTTGTGATCTCTGTCTGTCAAATAAATAAATAAAATCTTTTAAAAAAAAAAAAAAAGATTAAAGAAAAGACAACCCACAGAATGGGAGAAAATATCTGTAAATCATGTATGTGACAAACTGAATATTTAATCAACTCTTATAAACAATGACCAAAAAACCCCACAATTTTTTAAAATGGGCAAACCATATGAATAGACATTTCTTCAAATGGCCAGTAAGCACATGAAAAGATGCCTAATATCATTAGCTATCAGAGAAAGGCAAATCAAAACTAAGATGAGATACTACTTCACACCAACAAAATGGCTATAATAATAATAATAAAAACAGCTAATAACAAGTGTTGGTGAGGATATAGAGAAATCAGGAGCCTCATACACTGCTGGTAGGAATGTAAACCTGTAGCCACTTTTGAAAAGAGAAATAGGGGAATATATGAGGGAAAAAAACCTCTGTTTTCAGTAATCATATTAATAGTAACATGTGTAATGCTATTCTGACATTATTTTGTATGTAATGGGGTAAAGCAAATGAGTGATTATACACTTCTCTAATTTCATCATCTTCAGAGTCAAACGGAATTAATTTCCCAGTGGAAAAACAGAGATGCAAATGTAAAATAAAAGAGGTTAAATAAGAACTCTGCAGTTCTGAATCTGAATTGGAAAGAACTATGAATTCTAGCTCTGGTCACTGAAAGACCTAGAAACAATGACCAGTCCATAGCAGTGTGTATTCCTATGTCTAGATTGTGATGCTGAAATACCATTTTGTACTAAAAGAAATCAAGACTTCTTATGGCTGCTTCCAAGTCTGGCATCAGAAATATAGAAGATGATCCTGGAATACCTCATCATATCAGATGGCAAAGAAGCAATTAAAGACTATCAGGATCAAGTCAAAAGAATTTAGGAACCAACTTAAAGAGATTCCAACTGGCCAGAAATGGGACAACATGAGTATCCACAAGGATAACAAGTTCAGTGGAAAGAAACATTCAATATTAAATTCTATGGAGTTCAAAATGATACTTTAAAAAAAATCATTCTGAAAACTAATAAAAAGAATCAAGTATTTATCCTGCTTGTATGGAACTGAGTAACCAAACAGTAGATGAGGGGAGGTTTCTCTTTATAGAGGTATTCCAGGTAATAAATAAAGAGCAAACTGAACAGAATCTCACCATTTTACATCCTTATTAAGTTAATGGATCTAAACATTGAGGATCAACAGATTTTATCATAAGACGATTTTATGTGCCTCCTAATGAACAAACACCACCATCTAGGAAGCAGTCTTTCCAAAAATAAAAAAACCTAAATCTAATCAAATTTCTAGATGTGCTGTCCATAGGGTAGCTGAAACTACATGGTTATTTAAATTCTAAAGAATTAATATAAAATAAAACTAAAATAAATTTAAAAATTTAATTCTTCTGTCTCACTAGCTATACTTAAAGTACTCAACAGACACAAGTAGCCACAATGGACAGCTCAATGATCTACAGATCATTTCCATCATCACACACAGTTCTCTTGGTATTGCTCTGCACCATTTTACAGGAACTACAGAAGAAAGAAGCCTGATAAACTGCACATAAGATGCAATGCAATCCACAAAAACCAGACTATGGGAAACTCTACACATCAAACACTTAAGTTTCTTAAACAAATAAAATATAAGGGGGAAAAAAAGAGACAGGTAGAAGGGACTATAGATTAAGAGACTGAAAAGGCATAGTGAAAAAACAAACCCCCACAATCTGATAAAACTAACCTATAGTACAAACTTGGAGGACGAAATTATGAAGAAAAGTAGGAAATGATTACCATAAGAGTCATAGTTCCTTCTGCAGGGAGGACAGGACTATGACTGTGACGGACACACAGTGGTTACATGGGTCCTCACCTAGTAAGCCATTAACTTAAATAGTTGTTTTTATGTGGTTTTCTATAATCTGTATGAAGTTATACTGCAAACAAAAAAGTTACATAAAATCTCATAAAGTGCATAAGTGCACTCAGTGAATTAAATTAAGAAATATGATAGTGATCAGGCCTGAGGAGTGATATTTAACCAAAACTGAATGATCGGAAGAGGCCAGCCTTAAGAATGTCAGAACATTCCAGAACAGAAGCCTGAGGGACAAGAGGTCTAAGATAGGATTAAGCCTGGCAACTTTGAGAACTCAATGAATTCCTGTGTGACTAAACAGTGGTGAGCAGGGGAAGAAAATTTACCAGTGTCATGGATTTTTTTGCTTACAGATAGTAGCAATTATAAATTCTCACTCAGGGACGTGAGTTATATCCTAGTTATAAAACACAAAATATTTCAAATATATGAAAATTTATGTGCAATCCTTCAAAATAAAGATTAACACGACTATGCACAGTTTCCATTTCTCCATAACACACGCACACAGTCACCCTAAACTCAAAACACATTATTGCTTAGGATCCAGTCCAATATCTGGGAGGATGTCCTATTATCTCACAAAAATGAAAAGCTAATAACAGGCAGGAAATACTGAAATAACATAATCTTTTAGAACAGTTCCCTAATTGTCTCAGAAGTCAAACACACAATTCATATTCAGCCTTACCTCCTCTAAATCCCAATCATGGGGAGCCTCCACATGAAATCTGGAGCAGTCCAAAGAGTCAAGCTTGTGCTTACATTCTCTTGAAGGCTGGCTGACATGGAACAACCCTCCAAGTTCTTCCCTAGTATCACCATCTTCTTCTTCATTATCCTCTGTCACTAAAGAGACCACCATGATGAAAAAGTGAGAACAAATCTTCACCCTAAAGGACCTGGGACTACAGGTCCCTGTTTGTGGCAGGTATGGCGGTATCCCTGAGCACATCAGCTACAGACAGAGAAAAGGCCAGTGAACTACTGCTCAATGTGTCTGGGGAACTTAGGCCCTCCTATAAGGAAGGAGCAAAGAATTCAATGAGGAGACAGAATGTTGGGGGTTAGGGAAAGAAAGGGGCATTTAAAGACAGAGCTTCTAATTAGCATAAAGAGTTTCTCTTGAAGATTGCTGAGTCTCTAATCACTAAGAGTACTTAGGCAAACCTGAACAGAGATCAGTACACACCAACCCTTCAATTCAATGCTCCTAGCTCCCATATACTTCTTTGGCCTTGTTCTAATCACACAGTAACTGAGGACCACAATACAAAATAAAATGCACCACTTTGTTCTTTTCTGGCACGAAATTCTATCCAAAAAAATATCTTGAAGCACTTTGTATAGAAGATATAAAATGACAAAATGGAGAGTATTCTCATCAAAAGTTTTATGGCAAACCCATGAGCTGGTGATTAAAAACATCTGCTACATATAAACTACGACAGCCGAGGCTATCACAGGGATTTCAAAAGCACCACAAAATCCTCCAATCAATTTCCTCATTTCCTTTCCAGAAAACGGTCTAAGAAACAAAACATTTCTAGATCTGAACCAGGGCTCTCTTACCTGTGCCATAAACAAGCTTTCGAAGGTTTGGAGTTACTTGTTGCTGCCTCAGAAAGGCCTCAGCTGCCTTCCTGGAAAGATCTTCCTTCCACTTGAGGGCACCTGAAAGGACCAACGCCGACATCGGTTAAGTGTGTTTATCTGTCCTTTCTGCCTCAAGCTCACTGCTCATTCATCCCTAAATCCTTCTGAGTGCAATATTTGAAAAGTTAACAAAATCTCCAAAACAGCAGACTCCCAAATGTAGACATTCTATTTGTAGAACATTTCCAGTGCCAAGTTTATAACAACAGTTACACTGAATTTAAGCATACCTGAAGTTTCTGTGGAATAGTTGTTTTCTTCCTTGTAATCTTCTTCCTCTTTGAGTAAGTCTTCCACATCACTTGTCTCATCAATAAAGTTCTCTGACCCCAGTCTCTGACCACCAGCCACTGGAGAAGACTTTGGAAACTTTTTTCTAACAACCTCTTCATTTTCCGAACCCTCTTCCTCTGTACTGAGAGAGGAGCTTTCTTCAGTTTCATCTTCAGATGCAAATGCCTCTTCAGCTGTGCAGTGGCCTGAATCTGAAGTGGTGAGGGTTGCTTTCTCCAGATTCAAACTGTTACTCAAACCCTTAGTTTGTAAAAGTCCTGCTTTACTACTGTCTCCAACTTGAGATTCTGAAAGACCCCTCCCTCCTGCAGGGGAATCCTCTTCTTCACTGCTTTCATCAGCTTCCTCTGCTTCCCCTTCCTCCCCTGAGCTCCTCTCAAGGTCATCATCGCTGTCAGCAAATGCTGGCAAATCCACCTCAAGGTCTTCTTCCATCTCCTCAAGTCTCTGCCGTTTGACACCTTTGCCCGTTGCATACACCGTATCTGTCATATCGGCATCTGCCTCCTCTTCTGTTTCGTCATCACTAGAGCTATCCGCCAACCTGTCGCCTTCAGACATTTCTTCATCATCTTCTTCATCACTGTCCCCAGACTCATCCTCTTCATCTCCAAAAATGGCTTTCCGACGCACTCGACCCGTTTTCAAATCCATCTGCTTTTCCTCTTTTGGCATCCACTGCCTGTATTACCAAGTAAAGGCAAAATAACTCAATTCATACAGTAACTGGCTACCCTAGACATAGCAAGCCAATACTTATGCAAACAGAAGATAATAATCAAGGAATGATTTTAAATAACATAGCATAGAAAGGAACGATTTGATAAATACTGGAATAGATACTAAGGAAACTCATGCACAGTTCCCCAACACCTTTCTTCAAAAGAACTTATAGAGAATAAAGAGGTAACCTTTAAAAAACAGTAAGTCTAACATTAGGGAAAAAATTTATCTAAAGGAAAGTGAGTGCTTGATCAATCTTTTAGAAAAGTGATCATTTCCAAGCTTGAAATAGATGATCCTTAAATAACTGATTCCAGATCCAAAGCAAGGAAAATACAAAGGTAAGCCTGGAACATCCTGTTGTGTCAGGAGACAGGAAGTGCTCCAAGGCTAAAGGGGAAGGGCCAAAAGGACACAGGAGAGAGACTGAAGAGACAACCAAGGCATCAGAAAGAATGATAGTAACGGGATAATAACAAATGGAATTTTTTAAAACGTCAAGTAGTTAACAGTGATATTAAAATAAAGGGGTGGAAGTGAGAGCTTCCTGTTAAAGAATGCCAGCTAATATAAGAATACTGTACTAAACTATCATCTATACCATCTGCTAATTAGAAGGCAGCAAATAAACTTTTCCAAAAAATGTTCCTTTGTATATATTTATAATAAGTTATAAACTAGGTTATTTCAATCATTTTCAGACTTATTTTTACTGGGAGTCATATAAATCACTAAATAAAACCAAAACACTCACTATGTATAAGATATACCAGTTCCCAACCCAAACTAAAAATAATTCAAATAAGCTACACATTAGTGGTTAATGACCCAGAACATACTATAATATAATCTAAGGAAAATGTTAAGAGACAAGATCCGTAGCTTCTCAACAGCCACCTGAACAAGCTTCCTTACTCTGCTTGTACTAGGAATTTGGCCACTAAAAGAAAGCCAAGTGGCCTCAGCAACCTATAGAAACCAAAAGGAACCTATAGAAAAAATTTTGTGATATCTGAGGAATATTCTGGGTTTGCTAAAAACTGGATCCTGTATAATATTTCAAGAATACCTCCATGTAAGGTCACATAACTGAAAAGCCCTCAGAAACATATGTATATATCAAGTAAAGCAAAAAAAAACCCCCAAAACCTGGAATGAATCCCACCAAAATGTGTGTTGATGGCAGAATGATAGGTGAAATAATCATCTGTAACATATTTTTTATGAAAAACAAAAAAATGGTAAACTTACCCTTGATTATCTATATCCTCTGACCCCAGTGGTTTGGAATCAGAAAAAAGTGTCACTCTACTTGAAGCCATCTTGGCATCAATAGTGGAATGGGTGGAAATGAGACTTTGTACCAGTTCATGGGTTGGCCTCACCTCATCCTGTTAAGGCCACCAAGAAAATGAAAGTGAGGAACACACAAGAATTCTGAAGAGAGACATACTGGTTTCAATCAGTTTCTCAAATTTATCCTAAATATAGTTCCATAAAATATTTCTTACTGCCTCAAAAAAAAAGAAAAAATCTTAAAGTCTAAAATTGACCTCTTTCTTCATTAAACTTTTTCAAAGTTCATGGAGTATACAACCTGGTAACCTACTTAGCTAGAAAAACCTTAAGTGCCAATGCTACACAAAACATGTAGTCTGCCCAATAAAATTCCACTGCAGAATAAAGAAATGAAAATCTGGGGTTCATTTAAAAAAGTTCTGCTGCTTTTGATTCAAACTCTTTACTTCAAGGAATTTACTGCATTGAAAGATCCCTCCCAGTGACCAAAACTGCATGCTTGAGGGTGCTAACTGCAGCAATGTTCAAACCAGGGGAAGCTGGCGGTAACCTCCCCACAGATTTCCAAGGTTTCCAAGGGTTGGTTCAATAAATAAGATTTATTCAGACAATGAAATACCACACAGCTATAAAGAAGACTGTAGCAGCTCTACAAATACTAACAGGGAACAATGGGATCACATATTCTTAGGTGCCCTCCAAAAATTGCATGAGCATTTAAAGTTGGAGCCCATATAAGAAATATTATGGGAAGCCTGGGTGGCTCAGCCAGTTAAGCGTCCAACTCTTGATCTCAGTACAGGTCCTGACCTCAGAGTTGTGAGTTCAAGCTCCGCACTGGGTATAGAGCCCACTTAAAAAAATAAAAAAATAAAGTATGGGGTGCACCTGTGTGGCTCGGTCGGTCCACTGTTTGCCTTCGGCTCAGATCACAATCCTGGGACCCTCAGCTTGAGCAGGCTTCGAGGGGAGCCTGCTTCTCCCTCTGCCCCTCCCCACTGCTTATGCTCTCTCTCGTGCTGTCTCTCTAGCCCTCTCCCTCTCTTTCAAATACATACATAAATTCTTTAAAAAAAAATACATACATAAATTCTTTTAAAAAAATAAAAATTACTTCTCTCTCACACACACACGAAGACTGTCTATATGTGTACAAATACATGGTATTTACATATAACACCTAATAATCTAAATATACATATAATAATCTAAATACAAGTATAATATTCTAAATATACATAATATAATCTAAATAAATAGGTATATATTTAGGGAGGAAAACAAAAAGACCAAAGAGAGCTAGAAAACACACTGATATTATATGGGCATACCTCAGAGATACTGTGGGTTTGGTTCTAAATGACCACAATAAAACAAGTCAAATGAATTTTTTTGTTTCCTGGTACATATAAAAGTTATGTTTATACTATACTGTAACTATGAAGTGTGCATATGAAGTGTGCATTAGCATTATGTTTAAAAAAATGTACATACCTTAATTAAAAAATACTTTATGCTAAAAATCCTAATCATTAGTGATAATCACTTATGATAGATACTATAACAAATATAATAATAATGAAAACATTTGAAATACTGTGAGAATTAACATAATGTGACGCAGAGACACAAAGTGAGCAAATGCTGTTGGAAAAAAGGCACTGATAGACTTGTTCAAAATAGGGTTGCCACAAACCTTCAATTTGTAAAAAAGGCAATACTGATGAAATGCAATAAAGCAAAGCACAATAAAATGAAGTATGCTTATATAAAGACAGACAGGAAGTACAAGCACCAAACCGCTTGTACCGTTCAGGCTAAAAGACCTAGGATCCCCTGCATGTCTTAGCAACAGAATGAAGAACATGACTTTTACTTTCTCTTGGTGCAATTAAGTATTCTGTGTATTTAAAATATATATTGTAGCTTTTACAATAAATACAAATAAAGATTAAAAAGTTTCAGTATATAAAAGCTGACTACATTACTTCCTGTAACTTTCCTCTTACCGATTCCTGGAAGCCATGGCTGCCACCAAGATCGACATATACAGCATCTTTGTCATATAGGACACCACCAACTCCAGAGAGCGGTGCATAAACCAACTTCTCCTTCTCATTTAAGCAGCGCTTCTTTTGTTGTTCAGGAAGTGCACAGGGATCCGGGAGGAAACTGACATCACTCACAGCAAAATCTCCTACACCTGGAAGACAGATAGAGGAAGATGGCTTGAGCTGTAAGTGTATCAGCTGTCGACAAAAACAGCCCACAGGTGAAAGGCTTCAGCCCCAAGGATATCATTTGTCACTGGCACTCTGCCTCTCTAGCTAACCACCATCATCAGGGCAGAGGGGATTTGGTCAACTCAACACCTTTGCTAGCTGAGGCAGAGCTGAGTTAGTCTTAAAATTTCTGGCAATGTGGCTCTATCTTGTTTGGCCATTTTTCAGTTTTCCTGAGAAATGAAGTAACTCATCCCAAGAGTTCCACAAGTTTGGTACATTTTATAAGAAAAGGATACCTGGCATGTGAATTTGGCTTTTATTCTTCAAGTGTGCTCCTCTTAAATAACCATAAAGAGACACCTTTCGGTCACACTTGATATTTGTTCGAATATCTTCTGGGTTTGTCAAATCTTCCATCCTAGAAAAATAAAACCCAATCATATGGCAGAAATAAATGTCAATGTTTTTGTACCTCCCTTCAAGTGTCAAAGACTGATCAAATTCACTAGCTCACTAAACACGTTGTTGAGAAAATGATAAAAAATATAGAAATAAGGAAGTGCATTTCATCATCTACCAGAGGAAAAGAAGCAAACACATGATTACACTGCTCTTAGGCTCTACATAATATACCTTCTGTTTGTAAGATACCAGAAGTGGGAAATAATGTACACCTGGGGTTAGGGAAGAGATGAAAACATATGCAGAAAAATCCTTTATGGAAGAGGAGTAAGCTTTGACCTAGGTTTTCTGGTGTGTCCTGGATTCTGGCAAGTAGAGAAAGGGATTCCAGGCTGAGAGAAAAATATGGAAAAAACATACAGGAAAGAATGCATAAGGGCACATCTGGGTGACTAGAGCACCATGGTCCAAAGCAGTTATCACTGTAGATTAAGATTGAAAAAGCAGGATAGGACCATATTATATAGCCTTAAATGCTTCAAAAGCCTCAAATTTTTCTAGACATTTCATACTTTACTTCAGAAGCCACAGCATCTTTGGGTAATGATACAAAAAAGTAGGTATTCTCCACTAACTATATTTCTCCCTCATTATTCAAAAATAAGCACAAAATAAGCTCTATTAATGTTCTTTTTATGACCTTTGTAGCTTTAAAATATACATGCCAGAAAGAAAAACTTTACATGTACTTTTTACCTGTCTGCTAGGATATAAGGATGAGAGGTTTGCCATGTAAGAGGCCTAAACTTCATAACTGTAATAAAACGGCCCAGATTGTGAATTTCTTGGTTTTGATATTCTCCATGTACCATTCCAGAAAGGTAGAACAGCTTGGCACCCTAAACATTAAAAAAGAAAAAAAATTAAATTTCAATTAAATTTTTGTCAATACTACATCAAAATTAAGACCTCTAAATAAGAAGCAATCCTAAGGGGGACTTCTAACAAACCACTTATCAGTGCTTCCCAAACTTCTCTGCCTTCTTTCAGTACTCATCTTAGCAGGGCTTAGTACAGGCAGAAGCGCAAATACATTTAGCTTCAGGACTGCTCTCCAGTCAAGTAGTGGCATCTGTCTAGAGTACTGCACAGAGAGGACAGCGAGGCTCCTGCGCAGAGGGAAAAACTCTATAACCAGTGGGCCACAGCAGTATGCAGGGGACGGTGGAGTGCCAGTATGTGTGCACTACAGTCCTTGGTCCTGTAACTAGCAGAAACTTCGGGCAAACCCTATTAAATAATCCCAAATCTAAAACACTTAGAGCCAGGTACTGCCTGGTGCTGGGGGGCTACATAGACAAATGAGACACACCGAGAGTTCTGAAGTATAGACTATTTTAAGGAAATATTCCAGGGACAATGAACAGATATATAAAAGAAACTCCAAAGGTGAATCCTGAAGGAATACTTATTAATCTCTCCTACTCAACCTTTTTTTTTTTTTTAATTATAGTGTTAGTATTCAATAATTAATTCTCTTCCTACCGGGTAGACTTCTGTCCAGAACCTGTGTTTTAATCGCTTCTTTGTCTTTTTCAGTTGCTTATTATACTTGAAGGAATCTAAGTGAGTGAGAACACCCATAATTTTGGGAAAGCCATGTACTTGACAGATGTTTAGAAACTCAAATGTTTCCATTTCAAACCCAAAGCTGGCATCAATAAGCATCAGAACCTAAAACAAAAAACACAATTATCCAAAGAAACTACTCAAAATAGACCATAAGCAAACTATGATCCTTGAGCCAAATCTGACCCATGACCTGTTTTATAACTGAAGTTTTACTAGAACACAGCCATATTAATTTATATATGAATGGCATACACCTGTGTTTGCACTATAACGACAAAGTTAAGCAGTTGCAAGAGAAACTATGACCCACAAAGCTTAAGATAATTTACCATCTGGGCCTTTACCGAAAAAGTTTGCCAACTCCTATTCTGGACTAAATCAAATGATTACTTAGGGATCATCATGAGAGAAAAAATACCACCTTTCACTTTCTCTAAAAGGCCATGAGACAAAATCCACCACAATATAAGTTTCCACTTCAAGAAATTGGATGTTTAGAAATAACTCAGAAAAAGCTGGGTCTAATTTGGCCCTCACCTGGAAGGTCCTCACTTCAAGAAATAAAAATTTTTATAAGGTATTTTTAGGCCAAATAACAGGTCTCTAACAAGAAACGAAGTAACAGATCTCTGACATCCAAAAAATGGGATGAAGTGGTAATCAATGAAAAGTACCAAAAATGTAAGAAAACCAAATATTTTTGCTTCAGTCATCTCACAAGGAAAAAACATTTTTTGCTGGGAGGTATATAGTAAGCTCTATCGTTTTGGTTTTTTTTTTAAAGATTTTATTTATTTATTTGACAGAGAGAGAGCCAGGCAGAGAGAGAGGTGGAAGCAGGCTTCCTGCTAAGCAGAGAGCCGGATTCGGGGCTCGATCCCAGGACCCTGAGATCATGACCCGAGCTGAAGGCAGAGGCTCAACCCACTGAGCCACCCAGGTGCCCCTAGTAAGCGCTATCTTATTTGTTAATTTTTAACATACAATTGCTCAGAAACTTAAAATATTTAAAAACTACCACTTTAAGGGGCACCTGGGTGGCTCAGTGGGTTAAAGCCTCTAACTTCGGCTAGGGTCATGATCTCAGGGTCCTGGGATCGAGCCCCGAATCCGGCTCTCTGCTCAGCAGGGAGCCTGCTTCCTCCTCTCTCTCTCTCTGCCTGCCTCTCTGCCTACTTGTGATCTCCATCTGTCAAACAAATAAATAACATCTTTAAAAAAATAAAAAAACTATCACTTTAGAATTGAGCCAAAAAATAGTAAAGTTACGAATGCTAATCTAAGAAAATATAAGCATATAAGACCAATTTTTAAGATTTGACTCTTTAAACATGCAAAATAATTTCAGAATTGATTCCGGGATATGTCTAGTTTTAAGATATTAAAGACATCTCTGTTCCCATCTTTCTGTAGCTAATTAACACACACACACACACACACACACACACAGAACCAGAAACACTTATCTTTGGTTAAATTAAGGAATATTCATAATCCTAAACCACAAAAATACATGAAAGTGGGCCACTGAGCATTCCAAGAAAGCACAGCTGCCACTGCAGACCACAGGCCAAGCTGGTACACAGAGTTCTTCTACACCACTGAACAGGCTGAAGGTGAGCGGGCTGGCAGTAGAATAGCCCAATATCCCATTTGACACCACAAAGTGCCAAGGGGCAAGCAATTTGTTGTAGGAAGAGAGGAATAGGTAGCAACAGCCCCTTAGCTGACAATATTGTCAACTAAAGATAAATGAAGACTGTATTATTCCTTCAAAGCACACACGTACACAAAGACACAAATCCATGTATGTACATGCCTCTGCTGTGACTTAGGCTTCACAACAACCCAAGGCAGAGCAATCAACGTTTTAAAGAAAGTTTAAAAATTAATGTACATGCAACACAATGCTTTAAAAGAATGCGGTTGAGGGGCGCCTGGGTGGCTCAGTGGGTTAAGCCTTCCGCTCAGGTCATGGTCTCAGGGTCCTGGGATCGAGCCCCACTTCGGGCTCTCTGCTCAGCAGAGAGCCTGCTTCCCCCTCTCTCTCTGCCTGCCTCTCTGCCTACTTGTGATCTCTGTCTGTCAAATAAATAAAAAATATTAAAAAAAAAAAAAAAGAATGAGGTTGAGCTACAGTACTTATATATTTTTAAGACATACTGAGTGAAAAAGAAAGTGAAGTACAGAACATGTATAATAAATAGCATATGCTTTAAAAGGGTAGCACGTGTATTTATATACATATCTAGGATATTGCTTTGAGGGAAATTGAGAGATGGGGTCAGAGCAGAGAAGAGAAAACATGCACTGTACTCTGTAATACAGTTTTATTATTTTACCAAATGCATGGGTTCCTTTTTTTTTTTAAGATTTTATTTATTTATTTGACAGAGAGACAGCGAGAGAGAAACACAAGCAGGGGGAGTGGGAGAAGGAGCAGCAGGTTTCCTGCTGAGCAGGGAGCTCATGTGGGGCTCGATCCTAGGACCCTGGGCTCAAGAACCGAGCCAAAGGCAGACGCTCAATGACTGAGCCACCCAGGTGCCCCGCATGGGTTCCTTTTTAAGTCTTAAAAAGATGTATATGAAAGACATCTTTCTTGGGGCACCTGGGTGGCTCGGTCGTTGAGCGTCTGCCTTCGGCTCAAGTCACGAGCCCAGGGTCCTGGGATCGAGCCCCGAGTTAGGCTCCCTGCTCAGTGGGAGACCTGCTTCTCCTTTTCCCACTCCCCCTACTTATGTTCCTTCTCTTGATATCTCTCTCTCTGTCAAGAAATAAATAAAATCTTAAAAAAAAAAGACATCTTTCTTAATATATCTATGCTTTTAAAATTAGGAACTTGGATAAAATCTTTAAAATTAGGAACTTGGTATATTTTACATAAAAAAGAAACCAATTACTCATATGCTAAATTATTTAAATCATTTCAAAAGCATTAGTTTATACTAGTTTATGTTGACAATGACACATTTTTGTTTTTTTAAGATTTTATTTATTTATTTGACAGAGATCACAAGTAGGCAGAGAGGGAGGCAGAGAGAGAGGGGGAAGCAGGCTTCCCACCGAGCAGAGAGCCCGATGCGGGGCTCGATCCCAGGACCCCAAGATCATGACCCGAGCTGAATGCAGAGGCTCAACCCATTGAGCCACCCAGGCACCCCGACAATGACACATTTGTATTAATAGTAGCATTACATGTTCAAAATTTGAATGGCATTGAGCTTTCTGACATTAGAATGGCACAGCCATAATATCTACATTAAATTACTTTTTATTTTATATTTTAGGATACTTCTTGGGTCAAAGGATAAAATCTGTAGCTCATGTCACCAAACAGCTTTCCAGAAATTGTTGAACCAAAAAACAAACCAAAAAACGGCCTCTGTTACCCCACTCTTCCTAAACAATATGGCTTTATTTTTTTCTTAGATTTTTGTTAATTTAAAATGTAGTAAGTAAAAAAAATAAAATAAAATGTAATTAATGAACATTACCATTAAATGCAATCAAAGTTGCACAATTTTCATATACTATACACTGTCTAGATTTTCTATTATAAACTCTGACAATTTCTCAAAAGCAATTCATGTACTTATTTTGTCATAATCATTAAGAACTGGAGTTTCTGACACCACCAAGAGCCGAGTTCCCATCCTCAGACAAACTACTTAACTTCTAGGGCCTCAGTTTCATCCTTTGTAAACTGAAGATAATACCTACTACCTCCAAGGCATACTGGGGGATTTGATGAACTAAATTTCTAGAAAGTTGTTAGCACATTGCTAGTAAGGGTTCAAGAAATAGTCTTACTACTTATATATTTACATGTTTGTATATCTGTATGTATATCTTAATTAACTATGTTTGTTAAAGGTTTTTTCCTGTAATTTGCTTTTAGATTTGAGACTACATTTCATTGTGCATACTCCATTTTTATTATATATTATACAACAGTTATAACATTATGTAATTATATATTATAACCATATTATCATCAGTTCAAACACATCGATGGTATCCCTGATTATATTCCCCATTCCTTTAATAATAAGCCTTTCTTTCCTTCAGCATGAGATAAATAATCGACCACACTGCTGTTAAGTCCTCATGAGAAATTCACACTGCCCCCACTGACTTACCAAATCTGCCACTTTAGCCAGATCAATCATCATATTAATGTCACACCCACATTCAATAATGGTGAGTCTGCGCTTTTTACCTGGAAGTGAAAAGACAAAAATTTTATTTTTCTTTTAAAGATTTTATTTATTTATTTTAGAGAGCGAGCATGCTAGTAGGGGGAGGAGCAGAGGGAGAGGGAAAGAGAGGGAATCTCAAGCAGAGCGCCACATGGGGCCTGATCTCACAACCCTGAGATCATGACCAGAGTCTAAATCAAGAGCTGGGATGCTTAACTGACTGTGCCACCCAGGAACCCCCCCCGCCAAATTTTACTTTTAAAAAATCCTGAAATAATGTATCCATTTATTCTAACTATCATTTTAAATTCTATCCAGTAAAGTTTTCTTGCTGTGTTCCCTAATTTTAAAATAATATTGAAAGTCTATACACACGAATAAAGTGCTTAAACAGGTAAAATTCTGACTGGAAAGGGCACATAAGCACATTTATTATGACCATGATCCTGCCATTCAGCAGCAGGCCAACACTTCTATCTTTATGAAATTTTCCCAAGTTTCCACTAAGCTAAAAACATCCTCTAACTTAATGTAAGAGAATTTTCATGGAACAATCATTATTTCTAACTTAAGGTACAAGGAATCAGTCTGAGACTCTTGATCTTAGAGTTGCAAGTTCAAGCCCCACATTAGGGGTGGAGTTTACTATAAATAAATAAACAAACAAACAAAGGGGTGCCTGACTATCTCAGTCAGTGGAGCATGTGACTTTTGATCTCCAAGTCAGGAGAATGGGGTAAGAGTCAATGGGGTAAGAGTCTATTAAAAAAAAAAAATTAAAAAGAAATCTGTCAAAATGACAGGAATGCCTTTAAGATTAAAAAAAAAAAAAAAAAAGGCTTGGAGCACCTGGGTGGCTCAGTTGGTTAAGCATCTCACTCCTGATTTTGGCTCAGGTCATGATCTCGGGGTCTTGGGATCGAGCCTTGCATTGGGCTCCAGGCTCCACACTCAGTAGGGAATCTAGCTGATTCTCTCCCTCTACCCCTGCCCCCACTTGCGCTTGCATGCTCTCTCTCTAAAATAAGTAAATAAATCTTAAAAAAAGAAAAGAAAAGAAAAGCCTCCATCCAACTATATTATGGCTATAATCAGAAATTTCACTGGGTTATGGACATTGGGGATGGTATGTGCTATGGTGAGTGCTATGAACTGTGTAAGACTGATGATTCACAGACCTATACCCTTGAAACAAATAATATATTCTATATTAATTTAAAAAAAAGAAAGAAATTTTAGGGGCTCAGTCAAGAGAGCATGCAACTCTTGATCTTGGGGTTGTGAGTTTAAGCCCCATGTTGGGTGGAGAGATTACTTAAAAATAAAATCTTTTTAAAAAAGGAAAGAAATTTCAGATTCTTCCATTGCCATTTTGGGAATTTGTTTCATCTTCCCTCAAACAGAAAGGTCACCAACTCTCAGACCAGACAATTTCTCACAGAAAAAGAGAGGAAAGCTCCCTCACTTCCCTAACAATGTGGCTTCATGACGGCAAGAAGGCATGCCTGACACACAGCAGATACTCACTACCTATTAAATGAAGGTGGTCACCATGAACAACCCAGGCCCAGGCCTGCCAAACTTCAGAGGAACACACTTGGCAAATCCAGATAGCAGTCAGAATAAGGTATACATCTACATCATTATTACATTGGGGAATCTATCCTTTTTTGAAGCTATAGCCAATTTAGTATTATAAGAGAGGTAATACGAAGCGAGAACATTACTTTAATATTTACCAGTCAAGAAAATGTTCAGCAAAGACATGCCTGTCCCTCAGATGACATATGCCCTATCAGCCTGGGGTAGCACACTCCTACCTGACACGATCGTTACAGGGCCTCTGATCTCTGTCAGCTTCTGCCTGGTGAAGTTCCGAATGAGGCACTGGATCAAAGTGCTCTTTCCAACTTTTGGAGGCCCCATCACCACTACCACTATTGGTGGGGGCTCTAATGGAGTTCGATCAACCACTGGAATGTGATGTTTTTTTGTCTTCAAATCCTGAGTCCTATTTGTAAAAAGAAAGAAAAACTAAATCCATTTTCAAAATATAAAAGGCATCATTCTTATAAGGAAAGATTTTAAAGAGAGCAGAACAGACAATATGGATACAATTAACTTGCTAACTTCTAGACCCAATCCAAATAACCCCTTTAGTAAACATGTAACAGACTGACTTCAACAATACAGAGTATTAAAAACTCTACACAGCTTAAATCTGATTGCTTTATTAGCTGGCTGTAATAGTTTAAAAAAAAGATAAACGTGCAGGCAGTGTATCATAATGAATAACAGCAGGAGCTCTGGAGTTAAATTTGGCTCTCTTAATAGAATTTAATTCAATAATGTTTAAAGTACACTGCCTGACATATAATAAGAACTCATTAAATAAAGCTATTACTACGTATTACATGAAACATATCCAGAAAAAAACACAAGCACACCTATTACCATAGAAACTGTTGAAATTTTACAAATTCTTTCTTTCTTTCTAGTAGGCTCCATGCGCAATGTGGGGTCCTATGCCAGGCTTGAATTCACATCAAGAGTCAGATGCTTAACCGACAGAGCCACCTACCGGTCCCACAGAGAAATTCTATAAAGAAAAACTCTCAAGCTTTTTTCTCTTGGACAAAAAAAGCCAATCAGTGGGCAGATAATGGAGGCAAGGCAGCTTCCACAGAAAGACTACTTGCTCACATTTTATCTTTTTTTTTAATTTTTTTAATGTAGGGTCCATGCCTAGCACGGGTCAATGCAGAGCTTGAACTCACGACCCTGAGATCAAGACCTGAGCAGAGATCAAGAGTTGGATCCTTAGTCAACTGAGTCACCTAAGCGCCCTGCTCACATTTTAGTAAAAGGAATACAGCATGTCCTTCAAAGCTGCTAAAGACTCATGAATCCAAACATCATCTAGTGAGGTTCCCACTGTTTAAAAAGAATAAATGGAATGAACAACTAGACTCCAGCCAAACATACCTGTGAAAGGATCGAGCCATCCGCACAGCAGACTGGACTGCAAAAGCTTTGGGATTTCTTTTCCGGGCATCTTCCTCGTCTCCAAGCTGGAGATCCTGCAGATGTCGTTTCTTTTTCTTCTCAGCTTTGGGCCCACTGTTTTTCTTTCTGTGTTTCTTCTGGTCCTTAGTCTCCATAGTGGCTTTTTACCAATTCACAAGTAACTCTAACCTACATTGGTGAGGCAGGGACGTGGGAAGCATTTTACAATCCAGAAAACACCCAAGGAAAAAGATTGAATTTCATTTATTTCTTTACGAAGAGATAAGGTATTCCTCCAACAAGGATAGAAGCTGCTTAATACTATTCCCAATTTCATTTCTGTTATGTTATAAATTAATTTGTTAGTTAATTCTGCTTAAGTTACTGTTTATTCATCTTAGGTGTTTATATCAGCACTATTTCTGTAATAATGAAAATACTCTATACCTATACTTTTCAACACAGTGCCCACTTACCACATGTGGCTTCTGAGAACTTAAAATGTACTCAGTGAAACTGAGAAACTGAAATTGAATATAATTTTAATTAATTCCATTCTAAATTTAAATAGGCATATGTGACAAGTAGTTACCATACTGGACTGCTCAGCCCAAAATATCAATTAGACTAATGAAGTGGTTTCCAAACTTAAACCATCTTTAAGACATTTTAACAGATTAAAGCATTTTAATAATCCTCCCACATGATGGCATGTGTTACTTTTAGTACCTGTTGATTCTATAAAACTTTTAAATTATAATAACCACTTACATGCATTTTAAAAAACAGTAACTTCTAGATGTGTGAGATATGGTTGGTTGTGAACAATGCCTGGAGATCACATGGATCTGGAGAAACCCTAACAAAGATTTCTGAGTGTCCCAGGAGGTCATGCCCATACATTGAGAACCACTGAATTAGCGAGCTTTCTTAGAAAACCAGGCTGCATACAATCTGAATACTTGGCTAATAAAAAAAGAAAGAAAGAAAGAAACTAAGAAAAGAGGGGGGGAAAAAGGTCACTTCACTCAGGGTACTAAATTAATTTCAGTTATTTAAATATCTGTGTCTGCCTATGATGTACTAGGCATTTTGCCAAGAAAGGACAACAGCTGTGATCTGGCAGCGAAGGAAATCCAAACAGTATCTTTCATGCCATGCAGTAAAGGGACCACGGGAGAAGGCTGCACTTAGATCGGTCAGAGACACACCAGCGCAAATAGGAAGCCCACATAATACCAGCATAATGTCATGAAACAGCAGCCAGGAGTTCGGAGAGCCGAGTTCTGGGAAACGCTTTGAAACTAAATAGCTATGTGATTTCGGGACGTTATTTTTCTTCCCTACTACATTTTGATTCCAAACTCGTACTGACACTTTTCTCCCTCTTTGGGGGCGGGGAGAGGGATGGGAAAAGCACAACTTGGAATCAACAGATGTGGCCCAGGTCTGAGTCACCTGCTGGGATAATCCCGCCAAGACACGACCTCTCTCTTCTCCCTGCCACCTCCCCACCCCGTTCGGGCTCTCTGCACTAATGCATTCAGCCGCTCCCAACAACCTCGGAGCAAGACTCCGGCAGGTACTGTGTGCGACTGGGCCAGCGCCTGAGGCGCTCTTCAGGGGCAAAGACTGTCCTGGCCGACCTTGCCAAGCACGATTCGCAAAACTCTTAGAGGCCCAGTCCCCGGGACCACCCCCCGACCCCCGCCACCGCCTCCCCTACCGTGGCCGTTACCGGGTTCACAACTGCTACCTCTCAGGCCCGCATGGACAGCGCCGGAAACGGAAGTGCACCCTATGCGCGGACTCCACAGGCCCGTAGGAAACAAGGAGGCAGAAAAAAAGAGACCGGCCAAAGGACGACTCGCGGGAAAGCCAGAAGGAGGCTCCTGATTGGTTGAGGACGGGCGCAGGCGCCGACTGCGCGAAGCGATCCAACCTGAGGGCCGCGCGCCGCCCCGCCCTTTCCAGGCTGATGGGCCGGCGGTGGCACTGCCAACCTTGTGTTGGGACTCCGAGTCGTTTCGCCGAGCACATCCCAGTTCCCCCGGAGGCCGTGGCAACAGTGCGGCCTAAAGCCCGTTCCTTGGTGTAGGACGAAAGACGAAGTAGCATATTTAGTCTCGGTCAACCGGAGTCATGGCACCCGTCCCCTCCGAATGCCGCCGGCATCGGGTTCCACCGTGGCCTATTGGAATATCCCATGGTTGGAAGTCTGGCTCATCTGCCTGCTCATCCTCAAAGAGCTGGACATTCTCGGACCTCTTTAGTGCTGTAATTCCCTCTTTTGCCCGCACCAAGACTGAAGGCAGGGACAAACTGACTCAGCACGTTCTCTGTTCCTGGAATGGGGCTTTCCTTGGAAGAACGCAGCCTCCTGCAGTTTCTTCCGGCACAGGTTTGCCTTGCCAAGGCCCTGCGCATTCCCACTTGAGTGTTCATCGAACCTTGAAGTTCATCGAACCCCCATCTCAGGTGAGCTGGGATGTCCTCGTGGCTACAAAGCTGGGTACATTTTCAGAGTGTATGTCTCCCTCTTGTCTTGGAGGTTTTCTTTTCGGTATGATCTCACCAGTGCTCCTGAGACTCAGTTCTACCCCCACAAACCTAGGCTCACTCTCCTCTATGCTTCATGGTTTTCACCGTGAGCTCATTCTGTCCCTCAATATCCCACAGGTATTTACTCTGCGGTGCTAGGGAGGGCTACTCTACAGGGCACACACTTCTCTCATCTGTCAAGAGTGTATAATTATTTAACTCCCTCCAACAGTATCCCTCTCACTTCTTGGAGCTTTCAATATACTGATAGATAATCCCAACATTCTCTTGGCTCCATGAGTCACACTCTTGTCCTGTCTTACATCAGCCCCTCACTCTGCCTGTGATCAGACCCTAGACCTTGCTAAGTCCAAGCATCGCAATCCCCACAGCATCCCACACTGACTGCCGCCTCCTGTCTTACCAGGTTACTCCCTCTAATGCCCTGAAACCAACTGTAATCCAGCCAGTATCTCCGACCCAGATCTTACTACCTTCCTCCCTTGATGACTTTTCCTTCCCTAGTAAATTAACTTAAACTCCATGGGCAATCATTGTCAGTCTCTTGTATACTGCCTCACCTCTCTGTCACCTCATCATATCTGTTTGGTAAAATAAGAGCCCTGGGTAAACCCAATTCTGCGTCTACTGCACACTACAATGAATGGCTGGAGGCGGGAAACCCAGGACCATGCTGACCACCCTCAGCTCAGTAATGCTAACTCTTACCTCTTCTGTGCCATTCTTCCAAGTGAGTATTTTGCATCTCCTCTTCTCTCTTCAATACTTCCCACCACCTCTCCCTTCCTTGCTTCTGATTTCACCAAAAAAATGGAAGTGGAGACTCCTACCATGTCAGACTTTCACCACCACATCCACTCATGCCCCACTCTGCTGCCTGCCTGTTACTGTAGGTGAACTACTGCTATGTCCACCTAAAGGAATCCTGATCTTTTTTTTTTTTTTAAGATTTTTATTTATTTATTTGACAGACAGAAATCACAAGCAGGCAGAGAGGCAGGCAGAGAGAGAGGGGGAAGCAGGCTTTCCACGGAGCAGAGAGCCCCATGTGGGGCTTGATCCCAGGACCCTGAGATCATGACCTGAGCCGAAGGCAGAGGCTTTAACCCACTGAGCCACCCAGGCGCCCCAGGAATCCTGTTCTTGAGTGCAAGATCCCATCATCTCCAGGGTGTCACTCCCCCCAGTCTATTCTCTCCCCCAACATCATCAGTTTGTTTGTTTGTTTTGACAGACAGAGATCACAAGTAGGCAGAGAGGCAGGCAGAGAGAGAGGAGGAAGCAGGCTCCCTGTGAAGCAGAGAGCCTGATGTGGGGCTCGATCCCAGGACCCTGGGATCATTACCCGAGCCGAAGGCAGAGGCTTTAACCCACTGAGCCACCCAGGCGCCCCCCCCCAAACATCATCAGTTTTTACTGGACTATTCCCATCACTGTACAATGTGTAGTTATTTCTCCCATCTTCATAACAAACTCCTCTTGGCCCATTTCCTATAACAGATACTACACCTTTTCTCCGTGCCCCTTTGTAGCAAAATTTCGCAAAGGAATAATCTCCAGTTCCTCTTCTATTCTCTTTTAGATTCTCTTTGCTCCCAGCACACCACTCACAGTCTTGACTTCTCCTTTCTTTCTTTCTTTCTTTCTTTCTTTCTTTCTTTCTTTCTTTCTTTTTTTTTTTTTTAAAGATTTTATTCATTTATTTGACAGAGAGACACAGCGAGAGAGGGAACACAGGCAGGAGGAATGGGAGAGGGAGAAGCAGGCTTCTCGCAGAGCAGGGAGCCTGATGCGGGGCTCAATACCAGGACACTGGCATTATGACCTGAGCTGAACCAGACGCTTAACAACAGCCACCCAGGCACCTTCTCAGTAGTCTTTGCTAAAGGTTCTTCCACTCGAACCTGACTGTTGAAGTTAGTCCACAGGATTTGGCCTTTGATCTTCTTCTCTTCTATGTCTCTACTTCTTCCCTGGATGATCTCATTCTGTCTTGTAGTTTTATATATCATCTGTATCAGTTAACAATTTATTGTATCTCTGCTACAAATTCATTCTTAGTTGCCTGCTCTAAAAATGCTTCCTTTGACCATGGCATATGTGTCAAGTTTTGTCAGTAGAGGGCAATGGAGAGACTTTGCAGGAGCAAGCAGTCCTTCTGCCTGGTTCTGCTCTGCTTCTTGGCCAGGCTCCTGCAGGTGGGTCATTTTTCCAGGGTCCCCCTATGCCCATTTCCTAGCACTTTTGTCATGGAGGGACTCTCCTGAGACACCTACCTTTTGTCCAGCTCCCAGAGAGGGATTGCCAACAAGTTCCAGTGGTACAGCACTGCAGCGACCACCCTGACGCCAGTGGGGTCACCAGGGGTATGGCTGTGGCCATTCCCCTTCAATGAGATCTAGATCTCAGCTGATAGGGTTGGGAGTTGAGGAGGGGGACTCTTCCTGTGTCTTCTATCCCCGTCCTAGGGCAGTGGCTGCGCCTCAGGTCTGCTATTCTTAACATTCTTTAGAGTTCTCTTCTTACAAGCCCATACCCGTTGCTCCAATTCCCTGTTGTAGTTAATAATGCTTAATGTAAACTATCTCTGTTCAAATTACAGTGAGTTTCTCTCTCCTGATTGGACCCTTAACAACACACCATCATTTGCCAGCAACTTCCAAATTTATATCAATGATTCAGATCTCTTTCTTGAACTCTAGCTTCCTCCCTAACATACCCATTTGTTTTGTTTTGTTCAAGATAGAAACTCCCAATTATTAATGCCAAAAAAGAAAATTTTACACATCACTTAAAGATACACAATAAATCAGTTATATCCTGGTAATGGAACCAAATAGCTTGGGGACAAAAGTATGGGGACTCTTCACACATGCATTTATAAATCTCTTGAATTTCGAACTATGTGAATATATTATCCAATTTAAATTAGAATAAAAATAAGAATTTTAAAAACTTTCTAAAATCTTTTCTGCCAGTTATTTTATTCTCCTCCTATTCAAAAGTTTGTATATAATGTGATATATGGTGGGACCTTTGAAACTGAACTGACATATCCATTTGGATGTATAATAGACATCTCAAATGTGCCAGTAACAGGACTTGTGAGCATCAGAACCCAAAGCCAGTGCTCTTTGCCATCCTGTAGACACGATACTCTCACAAACTAGGTGTTTTAGGAGCAGGCAACCATTGTGGGTACATAAGTATGCAGAGTTATAGTCATGTAGCACCTTAGTCTGTCCTTCCAGACACAATGGCTGCTTCCCAACTTCCCTTCTTTACCTTCTTTTTTTTATTTTAAGATTTTATCCATTTATTTGACAAAGAGATCACAAGTAGGCAGAGAAGCAGGCAGAGAGAGGGGGAAGCAGGCTCCCCGCTGAGCAGAGAGCCCGATGCCGGGCTTGATCCCAGGACCCTGAGACCATGACCTGAGCTGAAGGCAGAGGCTTTAACCCACTAAGCCACCTAAGCGCCACCCCCCTTCTTTACCTTCTTTTACCTTCAACCTTATAACATTGGTTTTAAAATTATATAGACCAAAAATGTATAAGAATATGGCATTCCTATTGTTATTTTCCATATTTAGAAGAAGACCTGGCATTCTGTGGAAACAGAATCCGAGTCTCGCTGGCCCTAGAGGTTTGTGCATACTGATGGAGGAGCTTTCTCTTGAAGAGCAACAAGAAGATGGAGAGGTGGGCTGGACCAGCTGGAAAGTCAGAATTGTACCACCTGGCACAACGTCAGCTTCTGAGCATATTAGATCTTAGATACACTCCATTATACGTAACACATTATGTATGCAATAATTATGACTCACTTTGGAAATCTAATTCTTTCTCTTTTCAAGACATGTCTCCTGAAATCATTAGATGTAATGTCAATAAAAGAGAAGAGCCCAAGGTGATCCCTGACTTGTGCAAACATTTGTGGTTGACCTAGAGAGTTCTGGAAAGAGCATCCCCTCACTAATCAGATCTCTTACCTCTCAAGCCACCATGGCTCATTCTCTGATCTCATCCCTTACCACATCCTGTGTGTCCATCCAAACCCACTTCATCAGCAAGGAGGCCTTTCTTCAGCCCCCAGCATGGTCTCTGCACCAGGGCTGGAGCAGTCCGGAAAGCCTGATTCACGGGGTCTGTGCACATCTTTTTCCCTCTCTAGGCCTCACTTTTCTTGTTTAGAGCACAAGAGGATAAAATGGCTATGGCCTAGGGCCATTCAACTCTGATGTCCTTAAGTTGTAGAGCCATTTCCCTCAGAGTCCTGGGTCTCTTCTCCCCTTGGGTGGGAGCTCCAGGGGCAGGTAATGCCACCACTGTTGGCAACGGCAGACTTCAGAGAGGGCCAGGCAGAACTGTGACCACAGTGCCATTCTTGTTCCACAGCATCTAGGGACTGCCCAGACAGACCTGTGTGGGAGCTTCTGCCCAGGGGTCCCTGTTTGACCCCTGAAGGGGAGAGCACCTGGCCCCCAGCAGCAGCCCCCAGGAAGCGTCCATCACCACTCTGGCCTTGAAATGTGCCTTAGAGTTCAGCCATTGACTTACCAGCAGGTCACTTTGGGAGAGCCTCTGCTGTTGTCGGGCCCACTACACCTATATACTTTCTGGTCTAGGGGGAGCAGGGGACAATGCCCCCTACTGGCCACATATGCACCCATCACCTCAAGGGCCTTTCATGTGTGAATAGTACCCAGGCCTTGATGATGTTCTTGATTTTACTTTTTAAGTATTCTCTGTGTCAGCCATTTCCAGCCCTCCCTAACCCAGGCAGACAGCCTGAAGGTTATGTACAGAATTTTAAAGATTTTATTTCTTTATTTGACAGAGACAGAGATCATAAGTAGGCAGAGAGGCAGGCAGAGGGGGAGGGGGAGGCAGGCTTCCTGCTGAGCAGAGAGCCCGATGCGGGGCTCAGTCCCAGGACCCTGAGATCATGACCTGAGCCCAGGGCAGAGGCTAAACCCACCCAGGCACCAGGCATCCCTATGTACAGAATTTTAAAGTGTTCATGCCTGTCTGCTTTCCACTTGGGGATCTTTATTTATCTCCAACTTTGTACTTAGATCCTTAGAAACCGTTAATAAGCTTGTTCCAAAGCTGGGGCCTATAGCCCTGATATGGGCTGAATTGTGTCCCTCTAAAATTCATATATGGAAGTCCTAATCCCTACTACCTCAGAATATGACTATACCTTCCGAAGTTATCCTACATGGGGGGATTTGGATATTCTCAAGTCCAGGCTGGTGTCTCTGCCCAGGGCCTGCCCAGGTCACAGCACTCCCTCTGGGCCACACAGTGGGTTTTGACCATGCAGAGGCTGGACTCCACCAAGTGCAGGGGCAGTGGGAGCCAGTGGCCTTCCAGCCTCACATGTGCAGGGAGCTTGCCAGAGGAACATTTCTCACACGTGACCATGAGCACATTAGCCCCCCAAGAATTCACAAAAATCTCAGGGTGTGCTTTCATTTCCACAGTTGATGGAAATTTGAGCCAACCTTATGTTGATCTCATTGTGCTGGTGGCTATAATGAGGGCCCCAGAAAATCTAATTAAAAAACGATCTTTCTGTGATAAAAGGTCCAAGTCCAAGGAAACTTAATAATCTGTCACCTTGGGGCGCCTGGGTGGCTCAGTGGGTTGGGCCTCTGCCTTCAGCTCGGGTCGTGATCTCAGGGTCCTGGGATCGAGCCCCGCATCGGGCTCTCTGCTCAGCAGGGAGCCTGCTTCCTCCTCTCTCTCTCTGCCTGCCTCTCTGCCTACTTGTGGTCTCTGTCTGTCAAATAAATAAATAAAATCTTTAAAAAAAAAAAATCTGTCACCTTGATTTAATGTTTCTATTTATACCCAGGACAGCCAGTGAGACTTAGGCAGTGCCGATATGCTGGGCTGAATCAGTGAGGGAGCTGGGGTGAGTGGCAGAGGTGCTGTCTGTGCCAGGGAGACAAGACCACGGTGGAGTGGCCTTGCTGGGGGTGAGGCTTTGGGTCCTAACAGCAGGGAAGGCTGGACAAATTAGCAGCTGAGGCAAGGGCAGTCAAGTTTCAGTCTAATGCCTTGTTGGCAGAAGAGCTGCTTGGGTGAAGTTTGCCTTTGCATCCCAGAATCTGGTGACTCATTGTGCCTCCACTTTGCTCTGTGTGTTCCCCTGTCCATGTGGGCAGAGCCATCACAGAGCACCCCCAAAGGACCCCGCAGATCTGCAGTTCAGATCTCATTCCCCATGATCTAACCCGAAGGAGTGAGAAGGAACCCAATCCTCGACCTGGGACAAATACAGCAGAAAGTGATAGTCAAAAGTGCCAACTAAAGAAAAAAACGTTGCCAAGTGCAAACACCACATGCTCCGCACAGGTTGGGCTCTGCCTTCAGCATCTGCGGCCACCAAGTTGGCAGCTGCGGGCAATAGGAGCTGACCTCCTGGGGTCAGGGAGCTAACGGTTGTAGAGCAGGATTTTCTTACAGATAACTCAGCTTTTTTTTTTTTTTCCAAGATTTTATTCATTTATCCAACAGAGAGAGACCACAGGTAGGCAGAGAGGCAGGCAGAGAGAGAGGGGGGGGGAAGCAGGCTCCCCGCTGAGCAGAAAGCCCGACTCGGGACTCGATCCCAGGACCCTGAGACCATGACCCGAGCCAAAGGCAGCAGCCTAACCCACTGAGCCACCCAGGCGCCCGATAACTCAGCTTTTTAATAGGCAGGTTAGCAGTGTTTTTGCTATTAGGCTCTCATTTCCATTCTGGGGGATGGAGCTCTGGTAAAGATCATAGACATATAGGAGGGACACCCCCACAGCACCCGGAGCACATTCCAGCAGCCTGGGCGGGGCCACAGCACGGAATGGACACCTGCAGGAAGGAGTCCACTAATGTGCTCCATAGGCTGGGCCTGCCCTCAAATACTACCAAGAACACCATGAGTGCTACCAGTCGCTAGCTACAGCCTTTCCCAGTGCTGAACCAGCAGACTGGGGAGAAGACAAAAGCCTGTGTTGCTCTGCTAGGAAGCCATATTCTCTGGTCAGGGTTTACTGTGCTGAGTTTCCCCACCCCTCCCGCTGCTCAACCCCTTCCCTCCGAAAGCCCATTATTGTCCTACCCGGGGAAGGGGTCGTAGGGTCTTGGAGTCCTGGCCTGTAGGAAATCCTGGGTGAAAAGCAACCATGAGCATTTGAGCTTCCTAGTCCCATATATTCTTCCATTACAAGGAAAGCAGGGAAATACGAGTGGATGAACTTGAGATAGTTTTTTGACCTTTCTGGACTTGTTCTCTTTTTTATAAAAGGAAAATGTGGATTAGATGAAGTCTAAGATCCCCCCTCGAAGAGCTCTCCTTGCAAAAGGTTGGAATGGCAAATAAACCAGGCCATTCCATTAGTGATTTGCCAATAATAAGCAATAATAGTTTTTTCTACGTGGCTAACTTTGTTCAACTGTATTCCTTTCAAAAGCAAAGTGGAGGGCCCAACTTCATCCTGGGCAGGAGCTCTTACCCCTCTCTGATCCCTTGGGAGGATTAGGGAGTACAGACAGGCTTACATGGAGGTGGCTATGTTGGTTTTGGTTTTGCCAGGTCACCTCTCATAGGGTCATAGGATGTTTGTAAAGGAGAACATTTTTAGTTAATTTTATTTTGACAGCATACCTTGCATAGGCAATGTGCTAACAGCTTTCCATTTAGCATCTTCTTTAATTCTTTCACCCACCATTTCTTGGAAATTTTACCTGCATCTTACAGCCAAGGGACCGAGGCTTGGCTAAGTGGTAACGTGCTCCACATCACAGCAGACGTAGATGGTCAAGCTGAATTCAAACCCGGGCACCTGAAGCCTGAGACTGCATCTACTGTGCTCATCTCCTTAAATAACAGAAGAACAAAAGCAATCAGTCTCCTTGTTTTGTATTAGTAGACATTATGGAATGGGAGCTGTTGCCCAGCAATGCTCTGCACAGGTGTTCTCTGAGGGTTTTGGGGTGCCCTGTACACAGCAGTCCATCTGAGCCCCGCAAGCTCCAAATGTGTACACAAGAGAAACACTATGCTTCATGATACCAAAGCAAATCAACAAACAAATCTCTGATGGATTCAAAGTCCACTTTGAACTGATCATGCACCCTGCCTCCTGCAACAGTGAAAGAGGAAAACCTACATATATGTTGTTCTTTGGCATATGGGACATGTTGGGGGCGGCAGTAGGATGGTTCTGGAACTCCACACCTTGCACATTTTTAAACTGAAAGATCTGAGGTTGGGCAATGAGCCACTTCTGTTGTTGAATCGTCAACCATTACCCACTGGAGCACCATCAGGTCCAAATGCACTCTGGTCCTCAGAGAAGCAGGCTAGGTCTCCCAGCATCTGATCAGGTACATGTAGGTTTGAGAAAAGACACAGCTTTTTTTTTTTTTTTTTTAAGATTTTTATTTATTTATTTGACAGAGATCACGAGCAGGCAGAGAGGCAGGCCGGGGTGGGGGGGCGGGGGGAGAAGCAGGCTCCCTGCTGAGCAGAGAGCCTGGTGCAGGGCTTGATCCCAGGACCCTGGATCATGACCTGAGCCAAAGGCAGAGGCTTAACCCACTGAGCCACCCAGGCACCCTGAAAGGACACAGCTTGTATGCAGAGAAGGCCCACCAGCTTACTCTTCAATGCGAGATTTCACCAGTTGAGGAGAGCTTGGGCATCACAGTCCTTGGAGACATGAGCACAGAAGACTGGATTCCCAAATATATCTTACATATGTATATATAATTTATCAAAAATCAATAAAATATTAATGTATATGTTCTGTTAGTACTATATTACATTTTACATATTATCTGACCCATTTTATGTGTTCTACTTCTTTATGCTTTCTTGTTGCTAGGTTGATCTTGACTCTTGATATTTTATTTTTTAAATTATAGTGACTATTTTTAGGATAATAGTACTTAAGGAGGAAGTCATCAAAATTATCTGATTTAATTTTAATTAATTTTTTAGTTTTAATTTCTTTTGACAATCCATGTGTCTCTCTGTCTTATCCTTTTATCTGAAATTCTCATTAAAATAACCTAAGGGACACCTCAGGCTTAATTATTTAGATTATATATTCCCCAGGTCATTGAGATATGCACTGCTAAGTTAGAAGAGAAACCATCACATTTTATGTTATGATAGAATATATTTAAATACTTCCTAAATACCCCTATAATCAATTTCTCTCATTTGTGCTATAAGAATAACCTTTGACAAATTTTTATGAAGAATAATTCCTTGTTCTCTTGCATTTTACAATACTATCTCTCAATTTCCTGTTCTCTCTTAATTTACACTGAGCTGTTATATTCCTTACTTTTTCTATCCTTCAAAAAAAAAAAAAATCAGTTACTGTTTAGTTCAGCAGATGGCACTGTTAGGTTATGGAATCTGGGAGAAACTGCCATGTATTTTCACTTTGAGACAAGGTGTGTATAATACCTACATCAGTTCACCCAGTAGCTGGGATCCAGTTCATACGATGACCTCTTTCAACACTGAAAGTACAGTTAACTTATGATTTAGAAATATCAGTCACTGGTGATGATTTCATCACAAATAGATTCTGGTTTACAATCCAATAAACACATTAACAGAGTAGTAAATCATCCCACACTTCCTGTTACAAAAAAACTGCTAATGAAGATAGACACATCAAATTTTTGACAATAAAATAGGTAAAATGGCCCATTCTATGATTTTTCATTTGGATGCTGTTACAAGTCTAGCAGTAGACCCTAACAGAATCTATTTGATGTCTAGAGCCATGGCTGTTTCATTAGATTGTGGAATTTAGACAGTACATAGGAAGAAATTAGATAAATCAACATATGTTGTTTGCTCTCCATCAAAAGCATGTATTACCAGGACTGGGGCTGATACCCTTGCCAAAGTATTTGTGTGAATCAACAAAAACTTGCATTATAACAACAGATTTGCTTGGACAGAAAGAGGGTCTGCATCACTGCCATTGAGAGGTCACCGCTATTAAAACCACATGAAATCTGCATGGTGAAAACTGTTTGGGGCAGGCATAAATCAGTGGAAGTCACATCTTAACATCTGGCTTGTTCATTTAATGTAATTACTATACTTTGTGGGACAAAGACTCCGGTATTTGCGGCCTGTACTGCATATGTTTGATTTTTAGATGTCTTAAGCCAATGTGGAGTCTGATCTTACAAAGACTTTTATTTGGACTCTATGTGCTGCCTTAGGGTTAGGAATGTAGTGCTCTTGTTGAGGGCAGGTGAGCTCTAAGAGCAGCTTTTTTCCAACTCTTAGTGATCTTCTCTTTATCAGAGGAATGCCACAAATTTCCTTTTAAACTCATTTTGCTGGGTGCCTGGGTGGCTCAGTTTTAAGCATCTGCCTTTGGCTCCAGTCATGATCCCAGGGTCCTGGGATCAGGCCCCACATCTGGCTCCCTGCTTATCGAAAAGCCTTCTTCTCCCTCTCCCACTCCTCCTGCTTGTTGTTCCCTCTGTCACTGTGTCTCTGTCAAATAAGAAAAATCTTTAAAGAAGTAAATAAACTTATTTTGCTTAAAAATTTAACTTAAGGGGTGCCTGGGTGGCTCAGTGGGTTAAGCCTCTGCCTTCGGCTCAGGTCATGATCCCAGGGTCCTGGGATCAAGCCCTGCATCGGGCTCTCTGCTTGGTGGGGAGCCTGCTTCCTCCTCTCTCTCTGCCTGCCTCTCTGCCTACTTGTGATCTCCATCTGTCAAATAAATAAAATCTAAAAAAAAAAAATATATATATGTATATATATATGTATATATATTTAACTTAAAGTATTTTAGCATTAGTTGCAGAAAATGTTTGAATGAAATTCTAGTTTTGGGGGGCGCCTGGGTGGCTCAGTGGGTTAAGCCTCTGCCTTCAGCTCAGGTCATGATCTCAGGGTCCTGGGATCAAGCCCGCATCGGGCTCTCTGCTCAACAGAGAACCTGCTTCCCCCTCTCTCTGCCTGCCTCTGCCTGCTTGTGATCTCTGTCAAATAAATAAATAAATAAAATCTTTTTTAAAAAAGAATTTAAAATTCTAGTTTTTATAAGTCTTTTTACATATTTAGCCTATTACAACAGTGGCCAAGATTGAAGTTTTTCTGCATTAAACAACCCTACACAGAGATCTCAATAACCGGCTGCTGTGTAACCACCTCTTTCTTTCTTTTACCTAGTATAGATAGCTCAGCTAATTCATCCAATAAAGATGCTAAATCACCTTCATCTTCACATAATTGTCTCCATAAACCAAGGACTATTAACTGTGTTGAAATGAAACAGTGGGGTTTAGTACTCCAAATAAACTCCTAAAAAAAAAAAATCTCCAAACGAAACAAAACCTAATGCTGGCATCCTATCCCTTAGTGATATTTTGTACATTTTACTGTATTTACAAGTTTATTTATCAAGGATTATCCATCTTTCTAATAACCTATTATTTATTTAACTTTTTGTTGATCTTTATATCCTTTCATTAATGTGCTAAAGAAACCTATTTTGGAACTCTTCGAACATTCTAAAATAGACCCAAAAATGGAATATTTGGTAGTTTAAATTACAAACCAAGGTGATTCCCCCAGATGTGTGTCTTGGTTTACCATGATTCCAAACCAAACTATCTCGTTTAAAACTATTTGTGCTGGGGACGCCTGGGTGGCTCAGTGGGTTGGGCCTCTACCTTCAGCTCGTGATCTCGGGGTCCTGGGATGGAGCCCTGCATTGGGCTCTCTGCTCAGCGGGGAGCCTGCTTCCCCCTCTCTCTCTGCCTGCCTCTCTGCCTACTTGTGATCTCTCTCTCTCTGTCAAATAAATAAATAAATAAAATTAAACAAAAAAAGCAAAAAACTATTTGTGCTATTGGAATGCCTGGGTGGCTCGGTGGGGTCCTGGGATTGAGCCCCACATAGGGCTTCCTGCTCAGCGGAGAGCCTGCTTCTCCCTATCCCTCTGCTATCCCCCTGCTTGTGCTCTCTCCCTCTGTGTGTGTGTCAAATGAGTGAATAAATAAATTTTTTTCTTTAAAAAAAATTTCTACTCTTTTATTCTCTTTTGTTTTTGATGTCACAATTTACCTTTTTATGTTGTGTATTAACAAATTATAGTAGCTAAAGTTATTTTAATACTCTTTTCCTTTCACCTTTATATTAGTTAAGCTGTAACACAACATCCTATTACAGAATTAAGAGTTTTCTGAATCTCACTTACAACACCTTACCAGTGTGTTGTATATGTTCATGTTTTCATGTTACTTAGTGTCTTTTCATTTTAGTTTGAAGATCTCCTTTCACCATTTCTTAAAAAGCAAGTCCAGTAGTGATGAACTCCCTCAGCTTTTGTCTAGGAAATTCTTTGCTTCTCCTTAATTTTTGAAAGATATCTTTGCCCAACAGAATATTCTTAACTGGTAACTGTTCTTTCTTTTTTTTTTTTAATTATTTATTTTTTAAATTTCTTTTCAGCGTAACAGAATTCATTGTTTATGCACCACACCCAGTGCTCCATGCAATACATGCCCTCTATTATACCCACCACCTGTAACTGTTTTTTCAACACTTTGAATATATCTGCTGATAGCCTAACCTTTTTTTTCTCTAGCTGCTTGTCGGGTCTCTCTCTTTGAATTTTGACAGTTTAATGTGTCTTGGAGAAGATCATTTGGAATTGAAATAATAGATTAATGGATTAGCTTTATGAACCTGGATATCCAAGTCTTTCCCCAGGTTTGGGAAGTTCTCAGCCATTATTCTCTTTAAATAAGCTTATTGTCCCCTTCTCCCTCTCTTCTCCTTCTGAATTCCAATTCTGTTATTGGTTCTTTTCATGGTTTCCAAGAGGTCACATAGGTTTTCTTTGCCCTTTTTCATCCTTTGTTCTCCCGTGATTGGGTTATTTCAGTGTCTGCCCTCCAGCTTCCACCTGACCAATTCTGCTGTCGATGTTCTTTATTACTTTATTTCATTCATTGAATTCTGCTGCTTCAGAATTTGTTTGGTCCTTCTTGTTATTTTTGTTAAATTTCTCATTTTGCTCATGTATTGATTCCTGATTTTGAATTGTCTTTCTGTGTTTTCTTCTAGTTCAAGGAGTTTCCTCAAAACAGCTATTTTGAATTCTTTATCTAGTGGATTGCATATCTCCTTGTCTTTGTATTTAGTATTGGAGAATTATTATGATCTTTTGGTGATGTTGTTTCCTTGATTCTTCATATTCTTTGGGGTTTTGCTTTGCTGTGTTTGCATTTGAAGCAGGAGTCATCTCCAATATCTACTAGCTGCCTTTAGATGGAAGATACTTTTTGTTTGTCCTGTTTTTATTCTGGTGCTTTCCCTGCTCTTGTATGAACACATCTGCTCCACACATCTTGCTTCCTCTTGTAGCAGAATTCTTAAGTCTGTATATCTCCTTTTGATCTCACAACTTACCAAATTCAGCTGACAGTAACGTCTTTTGTTTTCCCAAATGTGGCAAAAGAGCTTCAGTTTGTGGTTTCTCCCGTACCCGCGGACGCTGGCTTGTTTTCTGCACATACCCCCATCTTGCTCTTCTTGCTCATCTTCTTGCTCATCTTGCTCTTGCTACTGCCCTTGAAGTCCACACAAGAAGCTGGCTGCAAAGTGGGAGAAGGTGTGGGTTTGGCACTTGGGACATTAGTGGTGCCCACACACCAGTTGAGGGCATCTCAGGTGACACTTTCCCAGTGATTCGTGAGTGGGCTTCCTGCTGAAGTCTAGAATGCTGTCAGTAGAAACTGCATCCCCTTAATGCCCTTTGATATTGTTATCTCCATCTTTCCAGATCTCCCCACTCCCTGCCTTGGAGCTCTACTCTGAGTGATACTGGAGAAATGGGTTTCTTTAGCCCCAGCCCACACAGCTGGGGAAGCTGGGTACTCACTTGCTCCTCTCCCTTTTCTCCTGTGGGAGGGATCGCCAGCCTCCTCTTTCTCTAAGTTGTGCTGCCTTGCAGAAAGGGGTGAGGCAAGAAGTTTCCTCTTACGAATGTGTCCAAATTCATTTGTTTTGTTTTGGTTTTGGTGCAAGGGAATGCTGGGATTTCTTCTCTGGAAACCCAGCCTTCTACCAAGGCTCGCGCCTCAGTGGGTGTCTTCCCAACTCAGTGTTTTCCGGGTGCTCCTGGACTGCAGCCAAGAGGCATTAGAATCATTTCACAGGTTCCTGTCAGTTCCAGAGACCACATGGGGATCTGCTTATTGCACGATACACAGGTGGGGAAGACTCCTCCTTGGTCCCTTGGACACTTGTGCTCAATCTCATAGCTCCCACAAAGGTACTTTTGGTCATGGCTAGATGGTGAATTTTAGATGTTGAAAGGGCGATAACAAGGGATGTCTTAGGCTGCCATGATGTTAAGGTTCACTCCCCTGTATTTTTTCCTTTGAATTACAAAAAAAAAACTTTTAATCTTTAGGAAAGTACATGTATGTATTTTACTTAAAAGACCAAATTCAAGTTTCACCAATTGTTCTAACAATTTCACCAGTTGTTCTAATAATGCCCTTTTAAGAAGGATCCTTCAAGGGTTATGTAGTTTACTCACACGTCCAATCTTTCTAGTCTCCCTCAATTTGAAACAGTTCGATTTCCTGGACTTCGATTACCTTGGGATTTTGAGGATTATCATCTACTTTATAGAATGTACTTCAATTTTGCTTTTCCTGGTATTTTCCTGGTATTTTCTCGGGACTAGACCCAGATTATCCATTGGCTGGATTGTCACTGAAATATTGACATCCATTGCATCCACTCAGGTGGACACGACGTTGCTTACAGGTGGCCCATGCTGTTGATTAAACCATTACTGATAGGGTTAACTTTGATTACTTGATTAAGAGGGTGTCTACCACGTTTTTCTCTGAGTTATTTTTTTCACCTTTTATAATTAAATATTTTGTAGGGAGATACTTTGAGACCATATGATTCTTCATCCATTTTCATCCATTAGTTTTTTCTAGTATCCACTGATATTTAGCCAAAGTCACCATTACTGTGTTAACCACATGGTAATTCCTCAGTTCCTTTTTTTTTTTTTTAAGATATTTATTTATTTATTTATTTATTTGGCAGAGATCACAAGTCGGCAGAGAGGCAGGCAGAGAGAGAGAGAGGAGGAAGCAGGCTCCCTGCTCAGCAGAGAGCCCGATGCGGGGCTTGATCCCAGGACCACAACCCGAGCCGAAGGCAGAGGCTTTAACCCACTGAGCCACCCACGTGCCCCAGTAATTCCTCAGTTCTACTATTTCCTTCTACATTTATTACACTTGATCTTAGCCAAAAGGCCGAGAAGCGATCCTTCTACATTTATTGATATTATTCTGTAAGGAAAAACATATTATTTTCCCCCATTTATCCATTTATATTAGTATAGACTACTGGATTCTTATTTTGCTCAATGTTGTACAATTATTTTAGTTCTTATATTGTCACAGAATCTGCCAGTGTAAGTCCCTTTGTTTTTAAGCCATGTCCTTTTGACATGGTCCCATTATTTTTTGGCATTTCTTTCTCACACAAAAAATGTTCCAGGCTCATCATGTAATGTTCCTGAACGACTCCTGGAATCAGCTATTTCTCTAAGAACTCTGGTTCCTTTTAGTGAAGAATGCAGAAAATGCATTTAGAAACCAAAATGCAGGAACTAGCTATGTCTATTTCTACTAGTTTTTTTTGCTGCTGCTGTGCCATCTCTAGTGGACAGAGCTAAGAAATGTGTTTGTTTACTTCCATATGTGCACTTTCGTATATTTACTTTTATCTATTAATATTAGAAACCATAAATTCACATTGGTAACAGTGCAACACCACAGTATTTATTCCAATTTCCCTTATCTGTAAACTAAGCTCTTACTCTATTCAAAGGAGCCTCACACAACAAAAATCCTGCCTAAAACATATTCCTTAGAGTAAATCCTATTTCGTAAAGCACTTAACACTTACATTACAAATATAATGCATTCATTAGTATCATCCTATGAAATTTTTAATTTTTATTAGACTCATTTTCTCTTGCAATTTCCCCCATACTGTTTTTGATATAACTTAATTGGGCTAAGTTTATTCAGAAATTCCCTCTGAAATTTACACTTTTTAAGTATACTTTCCAAGTCTTTTCTTTTCCCTTCCCATAGGCACTTCTGAACAGATACTGAGTCATTCACATATAGTCCATTTCTGTCAAATATTTTTAAATCTTGTAGTACTCCTACAGATTTTGAAAAATCAAACACCATGATGATTCATTATTCCTTCTAAGTGATTGATTTTGTTTAGAAGCTAACATGACTAAATTTTTACTAGGATATATTCATGTGTGATCTTTTTAATTAATCTTAACCAGTTCACAGTGCTTCCATAACTTTTTTTTTTTACCTGAAACTGGAACGAAATAATAAAGAAATACTGAACATACATTTATCATCTGATCCAATGCCACTACTCATAAGTATTTACTTGAGTGAAAATTTGTGTCCACAAAAAGACTTCAATGGAAATGTTCCCAAGAGGCTTATTCATAATAAAAGTTGAAAATAAGTCAAATGACCTTCAACAGGTGAATGCATAAATAGGTTGTGGCACATCCATACAATGGATTATTACTCAGCAATAAAAAGTAGCAAACTACTGATGCATGCAATAACATGGATGACCTCAAAAGCACTTATACAGACATAAAAGATTATATAACCCATGATTCCGTTTACACGACTTTTTAGAACAAGTAAAACTGTAGGGGCAGAAACAGATCAGTGGCTGCCAGATCTGTCTTAAGCATGATGGTAGTTACACAATTGCATATATTTGTCAAAACTCAAAGAATACACTTATAAAATGGTGAATTTGATTTTATGTAAAATTATACCCAACTCTTTTTTTCAACAAAGACTGTCTTTTTCCCATTGCACATTCTTCCCTCCTTTGCTGAAGATTAATTGTATAATTATGGGTGAAAGGACTTGCTCTACAATAAAAAGCATTAAAAAGCCATACTAATTAAAACATTACTTTTGGCATAAGCATAAACAAAGAGTTTAGTGAAACAAAAATCAGCAACTGATCATGGTACAGAGGATGTTAACATCTGCTGGCTTAATAATGAAACCAAAAGAACATGACAGTATGTATCTTTGGAATATGTAGAACAAGGGGGTCAAGCACTGACTGGTCCTGTGCAACATCAAGATTCTGTCTCTCTTAAATGTTTCTACATGCCTATTTTTCTGCATGCAGACACTTTCTCATGGCTGCTAAAAGTCCCAGGTCACCAACCACAGAACATGATGTTCTCCTTTTACAAAATCCCACGTCGGGCTCTTATTGGCCCACTTGGATCAAATGTGCTTCCCAGGAATAAATGTGAAGTCAAGGGATATGGAATCTTCGGGAGATCTACTAGCTCCTATGTCATGAGGGTAAGCTGGTTACTAAAGAAAATAAAGGGAAGGAGTCCTGAACAAAAGTACCCTCTACAAATGATAATTTGTAAATTTGTAATTTGATAATTTTAGTAAAGATGGTACTTCAAACTTCAATCACATGGTGTTGAGACCGAATTATTACTTTGGGAAAACATTAGATCCTTATCTCACACCTTATCTAATCAAACAGTAACAGAGAGACAGATCAATGGATAATTCAATTTAAGTTCATGTTTATTTCACATATTTTAAATGTAAGGTATACATGAGATAATGATTTTATACTAAGTGCTTTTCTCATATAGATGCAAAGAAAGCTCAATGAATTAGACACTCATTTCATATAATGTAATAACAAATAGGTTTTTCTAGTGGTTAGGCTCACTATATGGAGATTTACTGAAAAACAGCCACCCTTGAATCAGTTTCTCACAACATGTCGTCTCTGGAGGCTAATGAATGTTAGTATTTCTGAATTAATAACTCTTCAAAAAGGTATACCTGTAACTTTGTTAAACCATTTTCAGCTCTAAGAAACAGAAAATCCCAACTCAACTAGTTTAATTAGAAAAAAATTTTCTCATATAAAGAAGCTCTAGGGTTGGTTGAGTCACCTACTCAAAAGACACTGCTGACCCAACCTCTTTCCAGCTTTGTGTTCTGCCATCCTCAGATACTACCTTAGGATCAAAAACTACTATCAGATATCACATCCAACATAAAAATATCCAGCAAAATCAAAGGGCTTTTTAAAAAAAAAATTGAATATTTGTTAGCCTCTGGGGAATCCTATTTTCCCATACTTCACTGAATATTCTTCAGAGTTTCTTCTCACTGGCCAGAGCTGGGTCAGATGCTTATTGCAAATTAATCATTAATCAGGATATGTTTTTCAAAATTAGGTGAGACCATGAGGATCTAACGTATTACTGGTTAACTAGAGTTAATAACAGCGTATTATATAACTGAAATTTGCTGAGAGTGGAACATAAACATTCTCACCAAAAAGGCGGGATGTGGCTGATAAATTTGTGAGGTGATAGTTGCATTAATTAACTTGATGGGGGAATCCTTTTACAGTGTATACTTAAATCATCACATTATACATTTTAAATATTTTACAATTTTGTCTGTCAATTCTGCCTCAATAAGCTGGATAAAAATTAGGTCAGACCAGTCATCATTCATTTCCTGAATCTTCTACTGGCATGGAGTGAAGAACAACTGAGTAGGTAATCGAAAGTCTGCAAAGCTCCAACAAATCAAAGCTCCAACAAATTCAAGTCATATAATAGCTAACACTTGCAGCACTGTATGCAGTGGTTTAGTACTTTGTATTTATTAACTTCCCTCGTCCTTACTAGAGCTCCATGTGGTAGTGTAATGGCAGTGTCATCATTTTGCAAAAAAGAAATGAGGAACAAATGTTAAGGGATTTGTCCCAGGCCACACAGCTAATGTGCAATAGAACTGGGACCTGAGCCTAGCAAGCACACTTTCAGAGTCCACGCTTTTAACCACTGTATCAGGGGTCCACAAACTCCAGTCCATAAGCTAAATCTGGCCAAGTCTTTTTTTCAATGGCCTATGAGCTAAGAATAATTTTTTACATTTTTAACAGGTTGTAAAAAAAAAAAAAAGTGACAGAAAGCACATGTAGCCTTAACGTTAAGGTATTTACTATATGGCCTTCTACAGAAAATGTTTGCCCATCCTTGCACCTTATCATGGTTGCCAACACATACTTTACTAGGAAGTAAAGGCAAAGAACAATATATGGCACGTTGCTATACACATAGTTCCCAGGTTACATCTAAGTTGGGTTTGGCACACTCAAACCTACTTCGGTTCCCCAAGTAAACATTTCAGGGATGGGGTTGCTTTGTTAATGAACACATTTTATGGTGGTAAGTACAATGAGCTTACTGTTCACAGCAGCTTTCTTAAACTTAGAGTAGTGCTAAACGTGAAAAACATATACTTGGCCTCTGTATCTCCTGTGTTACAACTTAAAAATCTTTTCTAAAGATTTCTAAAGAAATCTTTTCTAAAGAATCTTTTCTGTATTTTCTAAATCCAGTTTCCCTCAATAATAATTCTCTGAAATACAATAAAATATGTTTTGCTGAAAGCTTTCAGAAAACCATGTGCTTACATGGTTTCAGTCTGTTAGTTTACCTGAGGTTCAATGAGATAATACCTTTTGGTAAAGGCTTTTTAAAATTTGTTGCAATCTCAAGATTTCTTAACTCTGATTTCTCCAGTTACAGTAAGTTTCATTTGTGGATTAGGTTTCTAAACACCAAGATGTTGACAGAGATTTCTACTCTTGTGTGAGTTCACCAACACACAGTGAGTGCTGACCTCTCAACAGAGAGCAGAGAATACAAAGAATTGCCATGGAGACCATGAAGTGTCAGACCAGAAGTGAATTACATCATTACTCTCAGAGCCCACTGGCCAGATCTCATGCACATCATCCCACCTGGATGCAAGAGCAGCAGAGAAAAAAAGACTTGCTCTCTGCCCAGTTTGGTAAAAACACCGCCAGGTATCTCCCCTGTATGAGGTCTATGATGTAAACTGAAGGCTGACTTCTGGTAGGACTTCCAACATTCATTACAACCATAGGGTTACCTCCCTGGATATACTTTCTGTCAGGCCAACAGTTCTGAGTTATAGCAAGACGGTTTCACCATCCATCTTTACAGTGTTTTTCTTTTGTGTATTCTCTGATGTGTGGTGAGAGTTGCTTTGTGGCTGAAGGTCTTCCCACATTCATTACATTCATAGGGTTTCTCCCCTGAATGAATCCTCTTATGTTTAGTGAGGGTCGAACTATCATAAAAAGATTTTCCACATTCGTTACATTCATAGGGCCTCTCTCCTGTGTGTGTTCTCTGATGTACATTGAGGGATGCCCTCTGGCAAAATGTTCTCCTACATTCTTTACATTCAAAGGGCTTCTCCCCTGTATGAATTCTCTGATGTTCAATGAGCTGTGACTTTTGGCAGAAAGACTTCCCACATTTGTTACATTCAAAGGGTTTCTCTCCAGTATGAATCCTCTGATGTTTACTGAGGGTTGACTTCTCAGAAAAGGTCTTCCTACATTCTACACATTCGTAAGGTTTCTCCCCTGTATGAATTCTCTGATGTTTAAGGAGGATTGACTTCCCACAGAAGGTCTTCCTACATTCACTGCATTCATATATCTTCTGCCCTGTGTGAAGTCTTTGATGTTTAATGAGGGTTGACTTCATATGATACATTTTCCCACAGTTGCTACATTCATAGGGCTTCTCCCCTGAGTGTATTCTCTGGTGTACAGTGAGTTTTGACTTTATACTAAAGGACTTGTCACATTTATTACATTTATAAGGTTTTTCTCCTGTGTGAGAGCTCTGATGCACAGTCAGGTCTGACTTTTGGGAGAAAGATTTTCCACATTCACTACATTTGTAAGGCTTCTCCCCTGTGTGTGTTCTTTGATGCTGATGGAGGGCTGAGTTCTGGTAGAATTTTTTCCCACATTTAACACATTCATAGGGTCTCTCTCCTGTATGAGTTCTTTGATGTACAGTGAGGGTTGACTTCTGGTAAAAGGATTTCCCACACTCATTACATTTATATGGTTTTTCTCCTGTGTGTATTCTGTGATGTATTGTGAGGTTTGACTTCCGGAGGAAGGTTTTCCCACATACATCACACTCGTGGTATTTCTCACATTCTTCACCCATGTGAATTTTAGGATGTTTCTTCCAAAGGACTGACTTTTCACAGCTTTCCCCACATTCACTGAATTTATAGTGACTCTTCCTTGAGTAAGTTATCTGATGTAGCATGTGGTTTGACTCACTCCTGAAAGTTTTCTGACGTTTATTATAATCACATAATTTCTCTCCTGTGTGAATTTTCTTATGTGTAATGAAGAGAGCATTACTGTGGGAGGTTTTAATGCATTCATTATATTCAGGCAGTTGCTCCACAGTGTCAAGCTTTTGTTGCTGAATAAAATTCTCATTATGATAGAAGATGCTCTCATTTTTATCAAATTCATTAAACTTCTCTCTAGTATGAGTTTTTTCATGATTAATATCAGGAAGCAATTTCTTGTAACCGTTGCCATCATCAGATTTCTTTCCTGAATAGCTTTTATTAATGGTTAACTCTGACATATTTTCTGAACCAATTCCATCCAGATTATATTTACGTGGCATTTTTCTGGAAGGAATAGAGTCTATGCACAGATTAAATGTTTTCCTTAACACATTCTCTTTCTCTGTAGTCACTTTTTTGTTATTGATAAATGCATGTTGCCATAGATGTTTGTCTTGGTTTTCTTTGCTCTCTATTATGCCATCAATTTTCAATTCTTCTAGAAACAAGAAAAACATACCTTATGAATCTGAAATGACTACTAATAAAATTGGGCTAATACACAAATACATTCCTTTATACACCCAGCCCTCTGGTTTTACAGCTGGTCTTTTGGGATAAAAGTAAAGCTAAATCAATATTTTCCATTCCCTCTACTTTTCTGAGTAGCTGGGGAAAGAGATGACAACAAACCAACCAATCAAAGATATTGTGGTGGAAGAGGGGGAAATAAAATTGGCAACAAACACACACATATTTATTTGGTCCTTCACGAATATTCATTTCAAAATGGATAGGAGTAAAATAAACATTAAAAAATGAAAATAAAGGATTCAGTAAGAGTGGATGAATCACAATGAGCAGGATTCACAGTAAGATACGCTCAATAAAAAAATTATATAATAAATGTGATATGGAAAACATGACGACAAGATTGTTTATCCAAAAAACTACGAGAGGAATGAAAGTGTTTGGAGAGAATGAATTAGAATCTAGGTGCTGATTTTGTTAACCCTACCTTTGAGATATAGCCAGAATTCCATGACTTTGCACACTCTATTACCTCAAACCTAGTCTATGGGGTATGGTTTTTCCTAACTGGTCTCTTTGTTTCTACTCTCAGCTCTCATGGCAGTCAGCTTCCTGCATCTCCCTCCTGCTAATACAAATTCCATGAGATCAAGGAATCTCACCACCAAGGAATTTTACCATTGCTCTATCTCTTTCATTTAAAACATGACTGGCATGGAGCAGTGCTCAATTAATACTGGTTAAACTAATTTATTAATTCCTGAAAACAAAAGAAGTCCTTGAAGATGAAGGGACTATGAAGCTAAGACTGCTAGAAGGAGACTAACCAACATAAAATATTAATATGACATGGGAATGAATTTCAAGGTACAAGTAAAAGGGAGTAAACTCCTAAAAACCCAACCAAAAAAGAGAACATACATGTGTCACAGTATATCTGTGGGGAATTTAGGCAAGCAGGCTAAGAATCCTTAGTCATTTCCAAGCAGAGCTTCTTAAAAGAGATTGTTAAAAACACTCCAAAGATGCATATACTTGAAACAACCACCTGGGATCTAATTTCCCCTGGATTAGTCATCTAGGTAACACTGGGTTGCAGATTCTTTCTCTAACACCCATGGTGCTTCTTGCTCTAACTCCAAGATCTCCTCTGGTTTGGTAATGCAATGTCCTGATAACGAAAAATGATACAGGACACAGGAAAACTGCCTGATTTTAGGAACTCAGAAGAAAAACCAAAGTCCAGCTTCAGGAGCTGCACAGTGAAGGGACCCAATGGAATCTTTCAGTGGGGAAGTGAGAAAAAATAATATCCCTGGTGTCCAAACCTAAGTATCATTAAACTCTAAAAAAGATCCACATGCTTTGGTAGCAACAAAAGGACATGCTGATGTTACTCAGAAGTTGCTTACCTAGCGAGAGGAAGATGTTATAGTTCTCCAGCATCACATCCCTGTACAAGGTCCTCTGATCGGGGTCCAGTTGACCCCATTCCTCCTGCGTAAAGTTCACAGTCACATCCTCAAATGAAATTGATCCCTGTAACACACATACCTAATCAACCAGAAGTGCTCAAAACTATATGACAGAGTAAATATATTTAGGAACAATCCTTCACCATGTTTACTATTGAGTTTATTAGAAAAAGTTTATACAGGAGACTTACAATAGTCCCTGTTTTGTTTTATATGTGGAGGGAGAAAGAGAAATATAGTAATAATAATAATAATAATAATAATAATAAAAATACATACAGGGATGCCTGGGTGGCTCAGTTGGTTCAGTGTCTGCCTTTGGCTCAGGTCATGATCCCAGAGTTCTGGGATCAAGTCCCACTTCGGGCTCCCTGCTCGGTGGGGAGCCTGCTTTTCCCTCTGCCTGTTGCTCCCCCTGCTTGTGCGCTCTCTCTTTCTCTGACAAATAAATAAAATTGTCAAAAAAAAAAAAAAACCCACACAACCACATACAAGCCCAAAATATGTTATATACATTAAAGTGTCCTGGTTTCTGTGGATATTAAAATACGTAAAACACAGTTCCAACTTTCAGGAAGCTTACAATCTCGTATGGATGCAAACTGAATTAAATAATAGCAGAAGATCAAGAGAGAACTGAATTTGGAGCTTTAAAGATATAAAATGCCCTAACCTGTGGTAATTTTGGCATTGCTCATTTAGACAAGAGTTCTTCAAAGTATTTGATAACTCACCCTTTTAAGAGAGGAAAACTTTCAAGCATCAAATTGGCACAAATCTGTGGCAATACATAAATATGTCTGACTGTCTCTACAGGTAGTCCATACTTTGCATGGTACTAACATGCATGAATTTCAGTTACCACAATTTATTTAGTTAAGTAACAAGAGTCCCCCAACACCACAGATTTCAGTTACAATGGTAACTGTGAATCATCACATAAAGTACAAATTTTGCTGCTTGCTCTTCAATCCGCAAATCACTACATAAATAACCAACATCACGAACAATTATCAATCATGTCATTTTTTTTTTCAAAGTCCACCAGTGACTGATCACTGCACATCTGTTACTCAGTCCACACACAAACAAAACACATGTTCCTTCCTTGTCTCCTGGCAATATGGCATCTTGCAAAAACAGTTAAATGGTTTGCAAAAGGGAATTGGCCAACAAAGATGAAAGAGCCTCAAAGAAATGAGATGTAATTACAGTAGAAGTGAAATGCAAATCAAATATAAATGGAGTTTTAGAAGAAATAACTGACTGGGAAAGTTGATACTGCCTCCATTTGAGACACTCTAGATCTACAACCAAAAGATCTTAATGAAGAGGTCCTTAGTACTAAATATTATAGTATTTTTTCATTTTTATACGTTTTTTAATGTTTTGACAAGTATTTTTAAAGATCACAGAACTACCACCTTCCCCCATGATTAAGATCGCTTTGCATGATTTCGGTGTATGTGCCCATTTTTATAGCCCCGCACGACAGTACAAAGAGAACTGCCCATGGGTTGCATGCATGTGTCTGCATACATTCAGTACATGGTATATACAACCACCAAATTAATCTAAGCTCCAAGTAGATAGTGCTCTGATTGACGGGCTGAGGAATTAACTGAAGGAATGTCAGACCACTCTGGGCATTTGCCACTCTTTATAAGCACAGCTGATGGCTGAAGGATAAACTAGATTTTAAAAAGTGTTTTAGGGAAATGCTTCAGGGGCTCTAGCAATGCCAAGTCAGCCAGAAAGAAAATGGATACCAAATTTGTTTTAAGGCAGGTATTTGATGAGAGATCATGATGATCTAAATCCATAGTATGGGAAATCTCCACTTGAAAAATCAATAGTCCCTTAAGGTTGCCTATATACTCCCTGCTGATAATCTAAAAGGAAATTCACCAGGTTATATCTTTCAACCATTTCCTTTATAAATCCTTGAAGCCAGTTCTTTCACTAAGGAGAGAAAACAGATAAAGAAATAGCATTCTATATTTCTGAATAACTCACAATAGCTACCTACATGAATCAAACCAAGTCTTCACATATAAAAACAGACAATGAAGTTTCACTAGAAATTTAAGAACCAGTAACATAAAAAAGACATTCACCAGATGAAGTGAAAAGCTGAGTAAGAAAACAAAACTATATAATTATTATGATTCCAAGAATAGGAAACTACTGTTTTTAAAGACACTGGAGATTAAAACTACTCAAAAGAACATTACTTCACCTCACATCCATTGGCAAACAGAATAAAAGCATGGGTGAGGCTGTGGAAAACTGGAACGCTTGGGTACATTGGCAGGAATGTAAAATGATACAGCCGCTATGGAAAACAGTATGGTATGTCCTCAAAGAATTAAAAATATAACTACCATATGTTATTAGTTTGCTAAGGCTCCCATAACAAACTACCACACACTAGATGGTTTAAACAAAAGAAATTTGTTTTCTCACAGTTCTGGAAGCTGGAAGTCCAAGATCAAGGTGTTAGCTCACTGAACTCCTCTTGTCTCTAGACATTTCAATCCAACTACCTTGGAAATTACAGAGAATAACCAGATAACTTAGTCATGTCTAAATACTGCACCTGTTTATAAAGGATTTTCAAAAAATTTATATTTAAAAATAATTCCGGGGCGTCTGGGTGGCTCAGTTGGTTAAGCATCCACCTTTGGCTCAGGTCATGATCCCAGGGTCCTGGGACTGAGTCCTGCATCAGGTTCCCTGCTCAGCAGCAAGTCTGCTTCTTGCTCTCACTCTCAAGTAAATAAATAAAAATCTTTACAAAAATAAATTTAAAAGATTAAAAAACGATTCTGATCACGTCTATAAAACATGAGATGTGGGAGGAAGGGACAGTAAAACCTGCAAAAGATCAGGTCAGGTGTAGAAAATAAAAATTCTTGATGTTGATGGAAAAAATACAAATATAAACCTATGTTAACTGTTTCCAGGAGAACCAATGGAAAAAAACAGAATAGTGAATATTCAAACCACTGGAAGAGAGAAATATAATGAACAGAAAAAAATTACGGAAAGGAAAGAAAATGGGATAAATAAAAATACAAATAAAGATGGAGAAACTAAAACTAAACATCATCAGTGACCACAATAAATGTGAATGAGTTAAATACCCAATATAAAAGGAATATCTTATGTCATGTATATAAATAATCCAGCCAAGTACTGTTCACTAGTCACATGATCATAAAGTATGTATGTATTTATACATGTATTTCTTTATATACACACCACATATATATTAACACATATGTATGTATTTACACATACAACGCAACAGATCGCTGTTGTATCTTCTTATAGGACCTGTGATGGTTAGCTTTATGTGTCAACGTGGTAGGCTACAGTATCCAGTTATTTCATAAAACACTTATTAAGTGTTGCCATGAAGGTATTTTATAAATGTGGTTGATATCTACAGTGGGTTGACTTTAAGTAGAATACCCTCAATAATGTGGGTCGACCTCATCCAAACAGTTGAAGGCCTTTATGAGCAATAACTAAAGTTTCCCCCCCAAAAAGGAATTCTGCCTCAAGACTGCAGCATTAAGTCCTAAGTTTCCAATTTGCTGGTTTGTTCATCAAATTTTAGACTTGCCAGCCCTCACAATCACGTGAGCCAATTCCATAAAACGTATGTATACCTATGTGTATTTATGTATGTCTACATTATATGCCATCTGTACACACACACATCTGATTGGTTGTTTCTCTGGGGAACACTGATACAGGGCTTACAAAGTATTTATTCTTCTTCATCTTAGTTTTTTTCTCCATTCTATCTCCTGCCTCTCTCCCAAAAGCCACCAGAAGATGAAAGAGATGGGGGATAGAATCCATCTAGAAGCTTAAGCAGGACCACATCCCTGACAACACCTTGATTTCAGACTTCTAGCGTCCAGAACTGTGAAAGAATAAATTTTTGTTGTTTTAAGCTACCAAATTTGTGGTAACTTGTTATAGCATCCACAGGAAATGAATATACCAACTCTTTGCAAAAACCATATAGAAAATCAACAATTTGCTTTGCTCAGAAAGACTATATCTGATAGGCAATAGCTCTCACTTAAACAAGCACAACATTCAGAGTTTGAATTTCAAATTGAGTGGCTGTCCATCCTTTGAAATAGTTAAAAATCCACAGAATATGAAATCAGTCAAGAAAAATAAGGTAAGAATTATAATAGGCCAAAAATAATCACATGAGGATAAGTTTTCCTAAAAGGCAACAGGAAAAGGACAATACTGTAAAGCAGACAAAAGAAATCATCAACTTGAGGGGCACCTGGGTGGCTCAGTCAGTTAAGTATCCAACTCTCCATTTTGGCTCAGGTCATGACCTTAGGGTCATGAGACAGAGCCCCATGTGGGGCTTCATTATCATTGGGAGTCTGCTTGAGATTCTCTCCTTTGCCCCTTACCCCCTTAAATAAAAAAATACACCTTAAAAAAGAATCAACTTGAAACAACTAAGTTATGCTTTGGCCTTCTGCTCTCTGTACCACTAAAGAACAATCAGGTGAAGATGGGCAGCATTCATCTCAGACTTATTAATTGAGATTATCAACTACCTTACTTTCAGGAAGACAGAGAATTTTTTCAGACTTCAGGCCAGGAAATTTTTGTGTTCCATGAAGAACACACACAAACAACTTTTTATTTTTATGGTCAAGGCAAAGCATTATCCTTTTGGACAGAGTATCAAAGATAAATCTGCACATAATTCTTATTATAAAAGTTACTGTTACATAATATAATGTGTAATATATATACGTTACTGGAAAAAAAATTACAATTATCTCCACATAATTAACATGTTGACCTTTCCTTGCTTTCAATCTGTTAACTCTGTGTTGACTCTGTATTTTTCTTTGACAGTTTATTAGTTTTATCTTCATTGTTTTATGCAATGGAAAACAATGTGAGAAATGAAAAAGAGCTCACCTGGGAGTTATTCTTTTTCTGTTCTTTTTGGGAATGTACAGAGAAGGTTGAATGTACAGCTATGGGAGAAGTAAACAGTAGGTCATGTGAGATTTGGCTGCTACAGACTTTTGAGATTCAGCTCCTAAAACCCCATGCCCACCAGACAGTTAAATATTACTCTGTAGGAAAATGTTCTTTGGCCCCTGAGAGTCAGCAAGAATCATATGCAGGGTGAATTACATGTGTGACTCTGACAGGAACTGTAGAGCTTGGCTGAACAATTTTTCACTGGGTTAATTTCCTAATGATTTAAAATTTTCATTTTTCTTTTAAAACCAATCCAGTACTAATTTAACAAAGAGATCAAAAGACAAATAGTTATTTTTCATTATCAATGTTGTTGGAAAAATACTCAAGTTATTGTTTACTTACATTCCTACTGAGCTGCTTACCTTAGAGTTAGAAAATCACTCTGCAGAAAAAGATGAGGTTGCTTTACTGACAGGCCTACTTTAAAAACTTTTTCACTAAGTTGTGATAGAACGTGGTGGATGACTTACATCGTTGACAGTTTTCTGGTCCTGGCACTGCTGCTAACAAACTGGGTGACTCTGAGTAGGCTACTTACACACTCAGAGTCAAGACTTCTCAGCTCTGAAATTAAGCAGACACAGATGACCCTATTCTATGCCTCTAGAAAGTCAGGGCAGATGGAGCAGTAGTGTACCTCTAGAGAGACAAAGAAGAGCAGCTCAAAATCTAGAAAAAGTGGGTGGAGGTTGAAGGCAGGGCATGTTTACTAAAGACAGGAGATAGAATTCCTTCCATTGTGCCTACAGATCTCTCCCTGCAGACCATGCAGACACGAACCCTCTAATGAATTAATATTTTCCACACAACCTGCCCCTCACCCACCACTCAATGTCCCACTCACCTATCTTTTCTGAAGCTTGGTCCAGACCTTTCATAATCATGGTGAGGCCCTCTGGATGTGGTGATAGTGAGGCAATGCTCATTCTGAGCAGAATAAAGAACTGCTACTGCAGACTATGCAAACCTAGGACCTGCTCCTTTCTAGCAGTTTCCTGCCTCTGCTCTAAAGCTGTGGTTGAGAAGTCTGAGGTCAGAGGAGTGACCTTCAAGGTGAGATTCCTGTTCCTGGAGCTTCCTCCCTCCTCTTTCACAAAAGCTGCTTTCTTCCAAGGGAGCTGGAACCTAGGCTTAAAAGACAAGACCATTTATTTAGAAGTTTCATTCAGGGATCCAAACTCACAGAACTTCTCTGCCTAAACTCTTAATGCCACTGAGGATGCTGAAAGTTGGACAATAAGTTGCAGTAAGTTCTGCAGTCTGATCCAAGGGCTCTGACATGCCAAGAAATCTCATAATGCATGATCACAAGGTGAGATTCAGTGCTCACACACTTTGGGGTTGTTTTCTTGGGTCCTAAAGAAGGTGTTGTGAGAAATACAATGCTGGTTTTCAAATGGGTTGTCCACCAGAACTGTGAGACCCTGAGTATTTTACTTGAGCGCCCTGAGTTTCAGTTTTCTTGTCTGCCAAGACTGAAAACAGTTACATAAAGGCAGTTATTAGGATTAAATAAAATTTAGCCCACGAAAAGGAAAAATACCTTCCAAAAACCTTAACAGCTAATATTAACTAAGCTCTGCTCCGAATGTTAAAACTGTATACATATTTTAAAAACGTGTGTAAAAAATGTTAAACCTGAGAACAACCCCATGTGGGACATAATATTCTTGCTTTACAGATGAAGAAACCTAGTCTTAACGTACCTCCCTCATCTTGCCAGCAGTAATCAACTTACACTTGGCTCCACCAGGATCCAAAGCGCTAGCCCCCTTCCCGCAGCCAGGGCGACACCGCGGCCCCACCTGGACGCCGGACCCCACCGGACGGACGGACCCAGCCCAGCGGTCCCTCCCGAAGCATTCCCCACCCGCCTTCAGCTGACCCCCTCACCGCCGCCCCCGCAGGGCCTCGCCCACCCGGCCTGGGCTCACCTGCCGCTCCCACTCGCACAGCTCCACCCCCCCTCCAGGATTTTCACCGCCCGGCGGGGAAACCCGCGGAAAACACCTGGAGACCGAAGACACACATGCGCACAACGAGCCAGCCTCGGAGACCATGGGAGACCCTTTCCCCGAACCTGCGCCGTGCAAGGCAAGGCAACGTAGGACTACGTTTCCCATAAGCCCTGGCAACACGCCCCGACTTAAGTTTCCACTGGAGGGCCGAGGTCGTTCTCGGGGCCTCTCCCATGGGCTTGCTGGACCTCGTTCTTTCTGGCCAGCAGGGCACTGCAAAAGGATGCAATCCGAAGAGAGGTTGTTGAAGGAATTAGTTTAAGATAGTGAGCTGCAAAGGACATGTCAGGGACCGCTAGGAAATCATGAACTATACAGTTACAATATAAAATGGTTCGTTTTGGCCATTGTACTGAGAAGAACAGTATCTCCTTCCCTCCAAATTCCTGTCCACCAAGAGGCTCAGATTGTGATTTTATTTTTGAATAGGGTCTTCAAAGAGGTCATTAGTTAAGTTAAAATGAGATCATACTAGATTAGGGTGGGCCCTGATGACCACTGTCCTTATGAGAAAACAGGAGACAGAGGCATGGGAGAATGCCTTGTGACTATGGAGACAGATTGGAGCGATATGGCTACAAGCCAAGGGGTGTCAAAGTTTGCCAAAAACCATCAGGAGTTAGAAGAGAAGCATGGAACAGATTCCCTCTCAGAACCTCTATTAGGACACAACCCTGTTGGCATGCTGATTTTGAAGCTGGCATCCATCTTGTTAGTTCAGATGAAATAATGAACACTAGGAAACATATTGTTTCCAGGCACAGCTGCACCAGCCAGGGAACACATGGATACAGGCCCAAGAGATAGGAATGCCTGTATCATTCAAAGGAACATGAAGGAAAGCAACCCACTAGCTTATGCACACACAAGCAGATACAAGCAGCTGATCAGCACTCTCCTAAACTCATAATCCCGATGTACCTAATGAAATCTCTAATCCATATAACGATGTTTTGCAGATTCCAAGTCTCTCGAGATAGAGCAGACTTCTGTGCAATCAGATGAAGTGGCACCAGAAGTCATTATTATGTCAACAGTACTTCCTAGGCCTCCCATCAATAGCATCCACCTTCTCAGGAAACCTCTGCCCCCAATTTTGCCCTTAGAAGGCCTCACCTGTAAGAGACTTTGAGCATTACCTCCCCATTCTCTTGGGAGGCACCACACCAATAAATAGCTTATCTTTCTTCACTGCAGAAGCTCAGTGTCAATCTGTGTCAATCTTTACTGGCTTGCTGTATATGGGGCAGATGAACACTGGTTCAGACCTCTAGCCTGCTGAACTGTGAGAGAACACATGCCTGTTATTTTAAGCCAAAAAGCTGTAGTGCTTTCTTAAGCAGCCCTGGGAAACTAGTACACCATTCAACTGTGGAATTGACACTTTAGGCAGATTTGTCAGGCTTTCCTGGCCTCATAGATTGAATCACTAAGCTTTGACTTTGGTCTCAGTGCTGGAATATAGATCCACATCCTGTGTCATGGTATATCCAGAGGTCTGTGGTCTTATCTGGATGGCTCAGGTCTGATCAGCCTAAAATAACACCTGTTGGTTTCAGTGATGTCCATTGTCAAAGGGTCCTTTGCCTCTGGAGTCCACAGGAGTAAGGGATCCTACACAATCTGTTATCACAATGTGTGACCCCACAGGGGCTTAGGACTTGATCCTGCTACCAGGCACTGAAGTACCATCCTGCCATCCTGTTGGCTATTGCTTATGAGTCAGTGAAAATGTAGCAAGATGTATTTTGGGGCAGTGTTTTACTGGACAAGCACCACAGCCTACAACTCAAACCACTGGTGGAATTTTCTTTTGCATATAAGGTTTGTAACAGTTTTCTCTGTGGATACATAGCCATAGTGGCTCAGTGCACTATCAGCCTTCAACTTAGCTGATCTGTTCATCATCGAAGTCCAGGCCTCCTCAGGGACTTCAATATTTCAACACCTTCAAGAAGCATAAGGTACTGGCACAGACTCCAAACTCTGAGAAAGCCACATATGCAGAGGTAAATGTCCACCTTCATGTGGGTGGAAAGGTTGACTGATACCTGACTGATGCTCTAGTGTGCATAGTGGTGGGTCACTGACATTTGTAGCTCAAGAGGCTTATTAGGACTGATTGACCCAAGTGGAAGAGCATACTGTAGAGCCTGGCAAATAGCTCTTTATCAGGATGTTAATCCATCCCCATCTTGTAAGGCTTTACTGAAATTACACAGCTGGGCTGGGAGAGCCTGGCTGGACACTTGTCCCAGTACCTCTGTCTGAACATTACTTACAATTAAGAGAAGCATCACACATACTTAAAATAGCAATTTTTACAATATGTTTAGCAGTATCAGTTACAGCTACTTGGGTGTATGGAATGTCCATTTCATAAAACATGAGTTTTAGTTTCAAAGGTTGGAACAGCCAAATATGAAAATGTCAACAGCAGTGAGAGATCGCTGATAAACCATCAAACGTTCAATGTAGTCAATCTATGAGGATCTTGTGGGGCCCACCCTCCCTCACTCTCCACCAAATGTGGCCTTACCTCTAGCCATATGTCCCCTATCATTGTATTTTGTGAACACTTTGTTTTCAAGTTTTACAGATCTGTAGGCAGAGAATAATTATGCCCCCGAACAGCCTATACCTGGAGTCTCACTGATTTCTGATTTAGATGATTCAGAAGTTGGGACTGGGTTTTTTTTTGAGTTATTATATTTAGATGAGATTTTGGACTTAGAGTTAAAGCTGGAATAAATTAAGATCTGGGGGGTATGTTGGGACTTGGTGAATGTATTTTGCACAGGAAGGACATGAATTTTGGAGGGCTAGAGAGCAGACTTTTTTGGGTTGAACTGTGTTCCTCCAAAAAGATATGTCTAAGAGCTAACACACAGTACCTGTGAATGTGACCTGATTTGGAAATACGGTCTTTGCAGATGTAATCAAGTTAAGAGATGGTCATACTGGATTCAGTATTTCAGTGACTGGTATCCTTATAAGAATAGTGATGCATCTACAAGCCCAGGAATGCTAATGACAGTCAGCAACTACCAGAAGCTAGGAAGAAGCAAGGGAGTCTTCCCTAGATGCTTCAGAGTGCAAGGCTGTGCCAACACCTTGACTTTGGGCTTCTAACCTCCACAAAGAGAAAATAAATTTCTGTTGTGTAAGCCACATAGTTTGTGTACTTTGTTATGGAAGCCCAAGGAATCTAATACAAATGGCAAAGGAACTCCAGACACATAGCCTGGGGCACCAGATCTGCCAGGTCCTGGCAGATAGACGATCCAGACCCTCTACCTCTCTTTTGAGGATACCTCCGGGCATTGACTATTCAGGTATGGCACAGCAATTCTCATTCACACAGCAGATGCAGGCCATACTATTCAAGAGCTCCTAAGTAGTCTATCTTATACCCCTTAATTCCCAAACACATCCAGCCAAAGAATAATGCCACCTCTGCTGCCAAGGATACTTAGCAGTAGGCCAACTCTCTGCAGCATTCACTGAACATACACTCTGTATCACCCCCAGGAAGCAGTTACCATTAGAAGATAAAATGTACTATTGAAGGAGAACCTAAAAAGCTAAGTAGACAGCTAATACTCCCAGTGAAGCATACACTTAAACAGAAAGTATGGGCTCTCACTGCGGCAATTTTCCAAATGGGTGCTTCCCTACTGGATAAAATTATGAGGTTTAATTATGAGGTTGGAATATGGGGGAAGAAGAGGCACACTAGCTGTATGAGACTCAAACCATGTAAATAACCCTTCTTACTCTTAGTTTCCTCTTACCTACTTCTGAGAAACTGGACTGTAGGAACTTATGGGTGGTAAAGAGCTGATGGTGGAAGATTCTAACCTGGTACTTCTCTTACCACCTGGTTATACTTGCTGCATCTGAGAAGCTCTGAATATTGATGGTACATTCACAGACATGACATAACAGTATACAAGGTGGGTCCTAGTGTAATCCACATAACAGGGAAAGTATATGTTCTGGGATGGTACAAAATGTACAAGGAAGAAACTACTAAATGGTTACATGGTATATCTGGTTGAACAGCATGGGTTGAAAATTATTAAGGATGGGACAAAAAGGGAAAGTAGTTGCTTCAGGGATTGGTTATACTGATCACGTGGTCATAAAGGTAAAACTCCAGTTGTTGGGGAAGAAGCACCTTAGAACCTAGAAGACCAGGACTGGTGGGAGGACTATTAAATTTCCTTGGCTCTCATCTGCTGAACACTTGGGCTGGTACACATTAGAAAGTAGCATCCCTCCTACAAATCCTTCCTGGTACTTAAGATTCCTCAAATTATAATCCAACCTTTAGACACACAGGATTTGGATCCTGACTTATGACCCTGAAGAGCTCACTACAACTAAGAATAAACTTTCTAGTGAGTGGTGATGAACAATATCACATCATCGAGGACTTCCTGCTGGCCAGACAAGACAAAGTCTGTGTGACTGCTTCAGCTGGATTCCCAAACATGGAAAGTAAACAAACCAATCTCCCACCTAAGAGAGAACAGCTTTTCACAGTTAATCTCAATGGTATCCACAACATATTTACCTGGCTTAGATCTGGTTGGGGAACATGGCTACAATCTTCCCTCCAAATGGGACTGAGCATCCTGCGGATGTTTAGTGGTAATCATGTTCATCTAAGGTTGTCTAAGACAAATAGAAAGGATGGATGCAATTAATTAAGGTATATGATGGGATATCCTATGCTTCAAAAAAATCTTAGCTGTTGACATGAAAGTTTGGGGTAGAGTTGTAAAGAAATGGCTCTATCATGGCACACTAATGAGCTGGTGCATCTCCTGAGTCTTGGTGGAACATTCTACATTTCCCTTAAAGCAAGGGGAGATAAGCCTGGCAAGGAGCTGCCATGAGACAGTTTTTCATGCCTGTCTTATAGGAGACTGCTGCCACAAGGCAATTTCTCATCCAAGTGTCTAGTGTCAGATGAGTGCAGGACTTCCACCTTTCCCTTTCCCCTTTTCAGAGACAGCTACAGGGGACTTATTGAAGGGAGGGGGGGACCCCGATCTTTTACTTCTGAGCTGGAGATCAGGGCACACCATTTCTGCTTTGATCCTCTGAAGAGGTGTGGAAAGCCTCCGGGGAACAAAAGCCACACAGAGAACCTGCTTTCACTGAGCTAAGGCCCCTGACAAGGGGTGGGGAAACACCACCGGGCAAAGACACCTGAGAAGCAGCACAGCAGGTCCCTCTCCCAGAAGAGAGACTGGAAGAACAGGTGGACCATGGCTTTATGAATCCCACAAGACCAAAACTCCAGTGCCAGGGGAAAATAGTATACTGAGCTCCAGGTGTTTTCTCACACCTCAATTACCTTTCAGTCTAAAATTTTCCATTTCTTTTGTTGTTGTTGTTGTTAACATTTTTCTGTTTCAACTAGATTCTTATTTTACCAACTTATGTTTTTACGTTGCTTTTTAACTTTTATTTTTTATATCTACATTTTATAGATACATGCTTCATTTTAGTCCTTTTTTCACTCTATTCAATTTTACACACACACACACATATATAAGTTTTGCTTTCTTTGCAATTTTGTGATGTAGCATCTTCTAACACACAGACCAAAATCCAATCAGGAACAAGTGGACCACCCTGCTTTGTCCACCCTGCAAGATTATAGTCTCTCTCCCCCTACCCTTTTTTTATTGTTTTGTGTCGTTTTGGTTTTGTTTGCTTTTCTGTGGGGCTTCTGACCACTTCAGATTTTTCTAGGGTGTATTTTGCCTGGGTCGTGGTTGATATTTTGGACTCCGCTCATTCGCTCACCCATCCTTCTCTGGGAAAAATGACTAGGAGGAATTCACAACAAAAGGAAGAACCAGAGGCAATGTTCTCTGCCACAGAGCTAATCGATATGCATATAAGTAGATGCCAGAGATAGAACTAAAGATAGCAATTATCAAGTTAATAGCTAGGCTTGAAAAAAAGCATAAATGACAACACAGAATCTCTAAGGGTGGAAATGAGATCTAATCAGGGTAAGTTAAAAACGCTATGAATGAGACAGGGGAGGAGGCAAGATGGTGAAGGAGTAGGGGACCCTGGTTCAACTGGTCCTATGAATTTAGCTGGATATCTATCAAACCATTTGAACACCCACGAAATCAGCCTGATAGAACCATGAGAAACTATGGACTCTGAAAAACAACCTGAGGGTTTTGAAGGGGCGGGGGGGTGGGAGGTTGGGGGAACCAGGTGGTGGGTATTAGGGAGGGCATAGATTGCATGGAGCACTGGGTGTGGTGAAAAAACAATGAATACTGTTACACTGAAAATAAATAAAAAATTAAAAAAAAAAGAGTAACACTACATCAAAAACCAAAGATGTATTGTTATATGTTGTCCAATTGAACGTTTTTAAAAAATGAAAAAAATAAAGGGTAATTTATCACACACACACAAAAAGAATATATATCTGGATCTCTACAAGCAGAAAAACGACTGCTTTTTGCAAGGCAGGACATGTAGAGTCGTGAATCTGGGGGGAGATATCAGAAGATAAACAGAAGGGGGAGGGAGCCTCCACAAGCTGTCTCCTGGCAAGTGATATAACACTGGAATGCAAAATTGGAACCCTTAGAAATCTAATCCAGTGAGAGACATTCCTCCTGAAAGGGGCTCTGGAAATGAAATGGCAGAATTCTAGGTAGGGCACTGTGGTCTTGGGATACAATGAGCTGCAGAGCAGAAGGGGCTGGGGGTGCTGAACCAGCACAGTGCCCAGGCAGTGGAGCCAGGAAACAGGTTATGGTCAGCAAGCCCAAGAAGGGACTCTCAGCTTGGATCACCATAAACAATGCGCTGGGCTGGTCGATAACCGCTTTTCTCTTGAATAGCCTGAAAAAATCTGGAACCTGGCCTGCAAAAGCAATAGTAGCCCAGACAGGCTGGAAGAACAGGTGAACGACAATCCTATGGATCTCTTAAGGCTGTAAAAACCCAATGCCAGGGGAAAACTGTATATTGTACTCCAGGTGTGGCATCACAACTTGTTTATTTCTCAAAAAAAATTCTTTTTTTTTTCTTTTTCATAGGCTTTTTCTGTTTTGTTTTGTTTTTAACTTTTTACCTTTTCATTTCAACTACATGTTTATTGTATCAACTTACTTTTCATAGTCACTGTATAAATTGTATTTTTTCACACCTATATTTTTTATAGATATATACTTTATTCTAGGCCTTTTTTCACTCTATTCAATATTACATTTATATATATAAAAGTTTTACTTTCCTTGTAATTTTGGGACATAGTGCTCTGTAACACATAGACCAAAATACACCCAGGAACAACTGAAACATCTTGCTTTGTCAACAGTGAGAGATTACAGCATCTCTTCCCCTCCACCACCTTTAAAAATTTTTTTAATTTTCTTCTTGTGTCACATTTGGCTTTCTTTTTTCAGTGGTGGTTTCTGACTACTCTGAATTTTACTGGGGTGCATCTTGCTTGGGTCGTGGTTGATATTTTGGATGCTGCTCATTCACTCAACCATCCCCCAACAGAACAAGGAGGAGGAACTCTCAACAAAGAAAAGCATCAGAGAAAATGTCTTCTGCCACAGAACTAATGGATATGGATATAAGCAATATGTCAGAGTTAGAATTCAGGATAGCAATCATAAAGTCAATAGCTAGGCTTGAAAAAAAAACAGTGACAATATACAACCTCTAAGAGCAGAAATGAAATCTAATCAGGCTGAACTAAAAAATGCTATGAATGAGATATAGTCTAAACTGGATACTCTAGCAGCCAGGGTAAATAAGGCAGAAGAAAGAATTAGTGATCTAGAAGATAAGCTGACAGAAAGGAAGGAAGTTGAAGAAAACAGAGGTAGGCTGCTAGTAGCACATGAAAAAAGGATTGGAGAGATTAATGATGCCATGAAACATTCTAATGTTGCAAACATTCTTGGGATCCCCAAGGGGGTGGAGAGAGAGAGACAGAAAGTATATTTGAGCAAATCACAGCTCAGAATGTCTCTAATCTGGGAAGGGAAAAAAGCATTAGAGTCCAAGAGGCAGAAAGGACCCCTCCCCAAAATCAATAAAAATAGATCAACAACCCTACATATAATAGCGAAGTTTGAAAATTTTACAGCTAAAGAAACTACACTGAGAATAGCCAGGAAGAGGAGGTTCCTTACATATGGAGGGAAGAACATCAGAATAACATCAGACCTATTCATAGAAACCTGGAAGACCAGAAAGGGCTGGCAAGATATATTCAGGGTACTAAATGAGAAGAACATGCAGCCAAGAATACTTTATCCAGCAAGGCTGTCATTGAGAATGGATGGAGAGATAAAGAGCTTCCAGGACAGGCAGAAACTGAAAGAATATGTGACCACCAAGCCAGCCCTGCAAGAAATATTAAGGGGGATTTTGTAAGTGATGAAAGACCCCAAGAGTCACATAGACCAGAAAGAAACAAAGGAAATCTGTAGAAACGGGGACTAGGCAATACAATGGCACTAAATTCATGTCTTCCAATAGTTACTCTGAACGTAAATGGGCTAAATGCTCCCATGAAAAGACATGGGGTTTCAGATTGGAGAAAAAAGCAGGACTCATCCATATGCTGTCTACAAGACTCATTTTGAACATAAAGATACCTCCAGATTGAAAGTGAGGGAATGGAGAACCATTTACCATGCTAATGGACCTCCAAAGAAAGCTGGGGTAGCAATCCATATCAGACAAATTAGATTTTAAACCAAAGACTATAAGAGATGTAGAGAGTCACTATATCATACTTCAAAGGGTCTATCCAATAAGAAGATTTGACAATTTTAAATATCTATGCCCCAATATATAAACCAATGATATAAACCAATTAATGTATTATATTATATGGGAGCAGCCAATTATATAAACCAATTAATAACCAAAATTATATAAACCAATTAATAACCAAAATAAAGAAACATTGATAATAATACATTAATAGTAGCAGACCTCAGTACTCCACTCACAGCAATGGACACATCATCTAAGCAGAAGATCACCAAAGAAACAAGAGCTTTGAATGACACATTAGGCCAAATGGACTTTGTAGATATATACAGAACATTCCATCCTAAAACAATAGAATACTCATTCTTCTCGACTGTACATGGAACTTTCTCTAGAATAGAACACATACTGGGTCACAAATCAGGTCTCAATCAATACCAAAAGATTGAGATTATTCCCTGCATATCTTCAGACCACAATGCTTTGAAATTGGAACTCAACCACAAGAAGAAATTTGGAAGGAACTCAAACACTTGGAACTTAAAGAGCATCCTGCTAAAGAATGATTGGATCAACCAGGAAATTAAAGAAGAACTTAAAAAATTCATGGAAACTAATGAGAATGAAAATACATAGGTTCAAAACCTGTGGGATATGGTCTTAAGAGGGAAAGACACAGTCATCCAAGATTCTCTCAAAAAAATTAGAAAAATCCCAAATGCACAAGCTAATCTTATCCCTAAAGGACCTGGAGAAAGAACATCAAATAAAGCCTAAACTAAGCAGGAGAAGAGAAATAATAAAGATTAGAGCAGAAATCAATGAAACAGAACCAGAAGAATAGTAGAATGGATTAATGAAACTAGAAGCTGGTTCTTTGAAATAATTAATAAGATCGATAAACCTCCGGCTAGACTTACTCAAAAGAAAAGGGGAAGGACCCAAATCAGTAAAATCATGAATGAAAGGGGAGAGATCATGACTAATATCCAGGAAATAGAAACAATTATTATAAATTATCACCAACAACTATATCCAACAAATTGAGCAATCTGGAAGAAATCGATGCATTCCTGCAAACTTATAAACTACCAAGACTGAAACAGGAAGAAATAGACAATCTGAACAGACCAATAACCAGTAAGGAAACTAAAGAGGTAATCAAAAACCTCCCAAAAAAACAAGAGTCCAGGGCCAGATGGCTTCCCAGAGGAATTCTATCAAACATTTCAAAAAGAACATCAAAAATAATAATGATTAAAAAATAAAATAAAAAAGAACATTTAAAGTTCTAGAATTAAAAATTCTATTCAAAAAAGAAATGGAAGGAAAACTTCCAAACTTGTTCTATGAGGCCAGCATTACCCTGATCCCAAAACCAGACAAAGACCCCACCAAAATGGGGAATTACAGACCAATATCCCTGATGAACATGGATGCCAAAATACTCAACAAGATCCTAGCCAATAGGATCCAACAGTACATTAAAAGGATTATTCACCATAACCAGGTAGGATTTATTCCTGGGATGCAAGGGTGGGTCAACATTTGGAAATCAATCAACATGATAGAACACATTAATAAAAGACAAGAACCATGCGATCCTCTCAATTGATGCAGAAAAAGCATTTGATAAAATACAGCACTCTTTCTTGATTAAAACTCTTCAAAGTATAGGGAACTTTGAAGAGTTGAGGGAACTCTTGAGGGAACATACCTCAATATCATAGAAGCCATCTATGAAAGAGTTGAAGAGTTGAGGGAACTCTTGAGGGAACATACCTCAATATCATAGAAGCCATCTATGAAAAGCCCACAGCGAATATCATTCTCAATGGGGAAAAACTGAGAGCCTTTCCCTTAAGGTCAGGAACATAACAGGGATGCCCACTCTCACCACTATTGTTCAACAGAGTACAAGAAGTGCTAGTCTCAGCAATCAGATAATAAAAAGAAATAAAAGGCATTCAAACTGGCAAAGAAGTAGTCAAACTCTCTCTCTTCGCAGATGACATACTTTATGTGGAAAACCCAGAAGACTCCACCCTCAAATAACTAAAACTCATACAGCAACACAGCAATGTGGCAGGATACAAAATCAATGCACAGAAATCAGCTGTATTTCTATACACTAACAATGTAACTGAAGAAAGAGAAATTAAAGAATTGCTCCCATTTATAATTGCACCAAAAACTGTAAGATACCTAGGAATAAACCTAACCAAAGAGATAAAAGGTCTATACTCTAGAAACTACAGAACACTTATGAAAGAAATTGAGGAAGACACAAAGAAATGGAAAAACATTCCATTCTCATGGATTGGAAGAACAAACATTGTTAAAATGTCTGTCCTGCCCAGAACAATCTCCACTTTCAATGCAATTCCTATCAAAATACCATCAACATTATTCACAGAGCTGAAACAAACAATCCTAAAATTGTATGGACCCAGAAAAGACCCTGAATAGCCAGGGGCATGTTGAAAAAGAAAACCAAACCTGGGGTATCACTGGGGACTTCAAGTTACATTAGAAAGCTGTGATCATCAAGACGGTATGGTACTGGCATGAAAACAGACACATAGATCAATGGAACAGAATAGAGAGCTCAGATATGGACCCTCAACTCTATGGTCAACTCATCTTCAACAAAGCAGGAAAGAATATCCAATAGAAAAAGGAGTCTCTTCAATAAATGGTGCTGGGAAAATTGGACAGCCATATGCAGAAGAATAAAATTGGACCATTCTCTTACACCACACACAAAGATAAACTCAAAAGGGATGAAAGACCTTGATGTGAGACAGGAATCCATTAAAATCCTAGAGAAGAGCATAAGCAGTAACCTCTTCGACATTGGCCACAACAATTTCTTTCAAGACATGTCTCTAAAAGCAAGGGAAACAAAGTCAAAAATGAACTTTTCTGACTTCATCAAGATAAAATCTTCTGCATGGCAAAGGGAAACAGTCAACAAAACTAAGAGGCAACCCATGGAATGGGAGAAGATATTTGCAAATGACATTACAGATAAAGGATTGGTATCCAAGATCTATAAAGAACTTCTCACACTCAACACCTCCCCCCAAAAAAATAATCCAGCCAAGAAATGGGCAGAAGAAAGGAACAGTCACTTCTCCACAGAAGCCATACAAATGTCCAACAGACACATGAAAATATGCTCTACATCACTTCCCATCAGGCAAATACAAATCAAAACCATAATGAGATACCATCTTACACCAGTTAGAATGGCTAAAATTAACAAGACAGGGAACAACAAATACTGACAATGATGCAGAGAAAGGGGAACCCTTCTACACCTTTTGGTGGGAATGCAAACTGGTATAGCCACTCTGGAAAACAGTATGGAGGTTCCTCAAGAAGTTAAAAATACAGCTACCCTCTGACCCTATGACCCAGAAATTGCACTACTAGGTATTTACCCCAAAGATACAGATGTAGTGAAAAGAAGGGGTACTTGCACCCCAATGTTCATAGCAGCAATATCCACAATAGCCAAACTCTGGAAGGAGTCAAGATGTCCTTCAACAAATGAATGGAGAAAGAAGATGTGGTTCATATATACAATGGAATATTACTCAGCCATCAGAAAGAATGACTACCTACCATTTACACTGACATGGATGGAACTGGAGGGTATTATGTTAAGTGAAATAAGACAAGCAGAGAAAGACAATTACCATGTGGTTTCACTCATATGTGGAAAATAAGGAATAGCACAGAAGAGCATAGCAGAAGGAAGGGAAAACCAAATGGGAAGAAATGAGAAGGAGACAAACTATGAGAGATTCTTGACTCTGGGAAACAAACTGAGGATCGTGGAAAGGGAGATGAGTGGGGAGATGGAGTAATTGGGTGATGGGCATTAAGGAGGGCATGTGATATGATGAGCCCTGGGTGTTATATGAAACTAATGAATCACTGAATACTATATAAAAAATTAATGATGTGCTATATGTTGGCCAACTGAATTTAAACTAAAAAAAAGAAATAATTGAATAATAAACATCTGTATGGACTTAAGGATATTTATTTTTTCTGTGGGCTATAATTAAATACAATTGTTATTTATCTTCTTGCTCAAATCATTCAAGCTTTGGCCATTTCTTTTTAGTTTTTTCAGGTTGCCTCCTGTACCTTTTCAACATGTACTTACCCTTTTTTGGAGTACTTCCTTACCTTCTGATACCACAAGGTGGACTAGGATTATCTAGTACCTTTCTGTCTCAGTCCTGCAACCCATCATTTCTCCAAGAAATCCTTGTTCTTTTTATCAGGGAATAGTATTTACAAACCAAGATATTAGTATGAAATGTGTTCACTGTTATAGGGATATTAGCACTTCTAGGTCCTCTCTAGACAGAGCTTCGAAATACTGTATGAATACTAACCCATGCATGCACAGACATCTCTATTTATTTCTGTATCTCTCTATCCATATGCATATGTGTATATGTGAATATATGAATGTATGTATGTATATGCACATATATGTGCTACATTCAAAATACATGTGTAATTAACCACTTGTGCCAAAATTACTGTAAAATACTCCCACTTCCATGTGTTCCCTCTGTGTTGTATAAGTGCCTGACACAAAGCTTTTGATTGTTGAGACACCCATTTCAAAATAATATCCACCTTGAATAAACCTATTGCTACCTGTATGACACAGCTATTAACAAAACAATCAAATAAGGAATTAGGCTACCTCCACCTGTGAAGTACCCTCTTTCAGAAAGCCCTGGGTAACATATTACAACTGGCAGTCTTAGGGACTCAGCTTCTCCCTCCTGTGCCCTAGTTTCTGCTCTTATGATTTAAATTAGCTAATAAGGAGTAAACCCACAAGACCTTAGACACTTTACCCTTGGACTGTAATAAAGGCAGAGCCCCAGGTCCACTCTCTTCTCTACCAGTGACCTCACTACTATGTAACCCCTGGGTATGCAGTGTACCTTCTAAGATTTGAGAGTAATAAATCTATTCCTCAAAGTTCCCTGATGGTTTTTTAAAATGCATCTGCAATCATAACCAAGAGGGCTGGTCTAGCCACAATGCTGGCTTTGGTCAGGGAAATGTCTTTGGGTTCTCACTTCAAGGAACACAGGCCAGGCGAGTGCCTCAGGTGTTCCTAGCCAATAGCATCACTATCAATAGGTTGGGACTGAAGCAACCCTCCAGGATGCATTACTCTAGTGGTTCTGCAAGGATGGTCCCTAGACTAGAAGCATCAGCACCACATGGGAACTTCAAAGACAAGGAAGTTCTGGGGCCGCACTCCATACATACTTAGTCAGGCAATCTAAGTGTGGGACCCACAATCAGTGTTTTAACAAGCCCTCCAGGTAATTCCAATGCCTGCTAAAGTTTGAGAACCACTGCTGTACACCATAACTTATTGTTATTGTTTAAATGTCATCTCCTTGTTAATTCCAGCCAGACTACCATATTTAATAACCCTGTAACTTCCCATGTACCTTATCCTACTTGATATTTTCACTATTTATTTTCTACTAATACTATATAATTAACTTACTTATGATGTTTATTGCCTTTTGCTCTCTCCTCTAGGAAAACAGGGTTATTTTTACTTTTTTTTTTAAGATCTTATTTATTTATTTGAGAGAGACAGAGCATGAGCATGGTGGGGAGAGGCAGAGGGAGAAGTAGACTCCCTGCTGAGCAAAGAGCCTGATACCAGGCTCGATCCTAGCACCCTGGGATCATGACCTGAGCCAAAGGCATACGCTTAACTGACTAGCCACCCAGGTGCCCCGAACAGGGTTATTTTGAGTCAACATTATTCACGGCTAGGTCCAGTGGTTGCTGGAATTAGCTCATACCAGCTTAAAAGGGTTCATGTGTATATCTCTCCCCAACTCCATGCTCAGTACTGTCAGGTTGGTAGCCTAAAACTGGCTATGGTGGGTGCATTAATACTCCAGAAATCAGAAAACACTATAAATCAGACGGTAGTATTCTCCTAAGAGAACTAATTGTTAAACATTTACCAGCATACCACTGACAGTATCCTGAACACATAAAATACTGTCTGGCAAAAAGCAATGCTCAATTAACAGTTAAAGAACTAAGGGATACAAACTAATTTCCATCAAAAGCACAAAATGATATATTACTGTTTGGGGCAGTTTTGTAGTACCTATGAAAATTAAGAAATGGCCTAGTTTTGACCTATGACTCAGTTATTCAAATTCTGGAAAATTTTTCCTTTAGATTGATACATATGAAATTAGGTTTACATAAGGTTATTCAATGAAACATTGTTAGTAACAGAAAAGACTGTAAACAAGTGTCATTCAAGGGATGATTGGTTAAATAATGAAGGACAAATGCATACAACAGAAACCAGGCAGCTATACACAATGAGGAACAAAAGTAATAAGAAGTAAAGTAAAGATTTCCAAAAATTCCTCCATAAAATGATTAGGAAAACCAGCAAAAATTTTAAGAATCAACTTTTTTAAAAGTTTGAAACTTATCAAATGCTTACAGAAATCCAGGGAGCATTTTTATTCAATAAACACTGTTAGTTTCATGAAACACTGCTGAAGGGAGATTTGTGGCATTTTTACATGCTTCATTCCTATCCTTTACAATCCAGCTCCACAGGATGCTTGAAAATAAGCAGCTTGTAATTTCAGTGAAAAGCAGCAACCAGGCGGCCACCAGAAAGAGCAACAAGGGATGGAGTTCTTTCAAAGCCTCAATCCCAGAGAAATGTCATTATTTACATGTCTGATGGTTTCCTGGACGACTCTACTGTCTTGAAGCTAACTTGGAGCTTCTACAGTACAAACAGCCTTTTCCTCAGACGACATGCTTGGAAAAGAATTAAAGAAAAATTATTAACTTTACAGCTGCCTGCAGTGGTAAATAACAGTTGGAGCAAGCAAGAGGCTAATTTAAAAGCTGAAAAGGGAAAAGCAAGTAATTAGATGCCCACAGGAGCTTTGAAAGCTTCAACATATTCCTGGGAATCTAGAAAGCCATATGCATGTCCAGGAGAGTGCACACGCTCAGGAAAGATCTAAGAAGATTCTAAGTTCTTATCCTCAGCTGACCTTGAAGCTATGTGCATGTAGGAAGCAAAGACTATGGCAGAGTTGTTCACAGCATGTCTGAGTATTGAAGGTGGGTGCCAACAATGCACAGAGAGCCCCTGGGCATAGACAAGGAGACTTATTAACCCCAGGCATTTAAGAAAATCTGATAAATCATTAGCTGACTAACCTACTGAGTAGAGATTTCAGTGGCTGCACATGATAAAGAATACAGACTTTACACAATCAGTGTAGAAAACTCACCAAGCAACATAATAATGACAGCAATAACCATGAACACTAGGGAGAAGAGACTCTGAAAGCCGTCAAATAATATTATTTAAAATGTCTGGTTTTCAACAAAAATTACAAGACAGGGATGCCTGGATGGCTCAGTCATTTAAGCGTCTGCCTTCTGATCAAGTCATGATCCCAGAGTCCTGGGATCGAGTCCCACATCAGGCTCCCTGCTCGGCGCGGAACCTGCTTCTCCTTCTGCCTGCTGTTTGTGCTTTCTTTCTCTCTCTCTCTCTGTGACAAGTAAAATGAATAAAATTTTTTTAAAAAATTACAAGACAAATGAAGAAACAAGAAATTATGTCTGATACAAAAGGGGGGTAAAAACCCAATTGATACAAACTGTCCCTAAGGACACACAGATACTGGACTCACTAGACAAAGACTTTTAAATCAGCTATTTTAAAAATGTTCAAACAACTACAGGTAACCACATCTAAAGAACTACAGGAAAGTATGAGAACAACGTCCTTCTATGTAGACAATACCAATAAAGAGATAAAAATTATTTTTTAAAAACCCATAAAGATACTCTAGAGTTTAAAAAATACAGTAATTGGAAATTAGAAATTCATTAGAGGGGCCCAACAACAGATTTGAGGTGGCAGAATAAATAACCAGACAGACAGGTCAACTGATGGGAAACAGACAGGTCAACTGAATTTATCTAGTCTGAAGAACAGAAAGAAAAAATGAAGAGCTGAACAGAGCCTTAGAGATCTGTGGGACATCGAGTGTATGAACACATGCATAATGGGAGACCCAGAAAGAGAAAAGAGGAAGGAGCAGCTGAAGAAACAATGGCCAAAACCTTCCCAAACTTGATGTAAGATCCACATCCACAAAGCTGAACAAACTACAAATAACCCCCCCCTAAAATCAGTTAACTACACACATCATAAACTGCTAATGGTTAAAGACAGGGTCTTGGAAGCAACAAGAACAAAGCAACTCATTGTGTGTAATGGATTTTCAGTAAGATTAACAAGTCAGTTTGCATTAGAGACCACAGAGGCAAGAAGGCAGTAGGGAGGACATATTTAAAGTGCTGAAAAAACTATCAGCCCAAACTATCCTTAAAAAATGGAGGAGAAATTAAAGCATCCACAGATGAACAAAAACGGAAAGAATTCATTGCTACCACATTCATCTCACAAAAAAATACTAAAGGGAGTTGTTCAGGCTAAAATGAAAGGACATTAGACAGTACCAGAAATCCACACAAAGAAACAAAGAGCACTGGTAAAGGTAATCTTATCTAAGTAAAAGATAGTATAAATGTATTTTTTGCCTGTAATTCTTTTTTTCTCCTACCCGATTTGAAAGACACTTTGTAAAGAAAAAATATAAAAGTATTAAGGGCATACAATACATGATGATATAATCTGTATGACAATAAAAACACAAAGGAAGGGTAAGGGAATGAATAGAACTATATAGGAGTAAAATTTTTATATGCTATTGAAATTAAGTTGATTCCAAACTTGACTGTTAAAAATTAAGATGTTAATTGTAGACCCAGGGCAACCATCAAGAAAATAACTAAACATAGCAAAAGAAATGACAAGGGAATAAAATGGTACATTAAAAAATATCTACTGAACAGAAAAGGCAATAGAGGAAGAGAGAAACAAAAAAGATCTAGAACACAAAGAAGGAAATGAGTAAATCCTACTCTATCAGCCATTACACTAAATATAAATTGATTAAACAGTCTAATTAAAAGGCATAGATAGTGGATATCATACTGGATAAAAGCAAAACAAAAATGTGATCCTAGTAAACAGTGTCTGACAGATACTTGAGATCCAAGGACATAAACAAAAAATAAAAGGATAAACAAAGATACACCCACGCAAACTGATGAGAAAGACAGTCTCATGCATGCAGTCTTTCACCCCCACTCACCTACATAAGAATGAGCCTTGGGCCTGGAACACTTCCATACAAAGAGACAGAGAGACCACACAGCCTGTATAAGCCATTTACCTTAAGGAAATATCTTTTATTTAAGTGTTCCTTCTTTCTGATTAAGCATGTAATAAATGCTCCTCCAGTAGGACCTCCGCTTTCAGTATTCTGGACTCCACAAGAGTGGGGTTGGATTCCTGCTATAGCATAAGAGGAATGCATAGGCCAACTGCCCTGCATCAGCTGCTGGGGCACCAACTAGCTTTGGGGGACCAATGGCATATTATCAGAACTAATCTTGCTCTATCTCTTCTCTAAGTATATAAAAAGCACTGTTCCATCCAGTGCTTGACTCTGTTGTGTTTTCCTTGGTGATTCATAAGAAGATACAATGGGCAAAAGTATTTAAACTTCTATTCCTGCAGGCTGATCTAGTGATGGTGTTTGCTACCTCCAGCATGGTCAGTCTTCCCCAGCATTGGTAGCTTGTGCCTAGTGTTCTGCTCGACATGTCACCAAAAACAGCTAGAAAGGCCTATATTAGTATCAAGTAAAAGAGACTTTAAGACAGAAATTGTTACTTTGAAGAAAACACAGGGTTGAATCTTCAAGATTTTGGATTAGGCAATTGTTTCATAGGTATGACACTTAAAGCATGAGCAACTAAGAAAAGATAAATTGGAAAATTTATCTTTACATTAAACTAGAAAACTAAAATTATAATAAAATTATAATTTTGTGCCTCAGAAAACATTACCAAGAGGCACCTAGGTGGCTCCATTGGTTAAGTGTCTGCCTTCAGCTCAGGTCATGATCTTAGGCTCCTGGGATCAAGCCCCATGACACACTGCCTGCTTGGCAGAGAGTCTCTTTCTCCCTCTGTCCCTCCCCACTGCTTGTGTTCTCTCTCTTGAGCTCTCAAATGGGGAAGTAAAAATCTTAAAAAACAAAAACATTACCAGGAAGGTGAAAAGACAATCCATGAAATGGGAAAAAATATTTACAAATTATATATCTGACAACAGTCTGTATCCAGTTTATATAAAGAACTCTCATTACTCAATGATAAAAAATAAACCATGGGCAAAGAATTTGAATAGACATTCCTCACAAGAAGATACACTAATGGCCAACAGGTGCATGTAACGATGTTCAACAATTTTAATAATTCAGGAAAATCAAATCAAAACCACAATGATATTTCCATTCCATACCCACTAGAATGGCTGTAATAAAGAAGATGAACAATAACAAGTGAGTTGAGGACATAGAGAAATTGGAACGCTTATATATTGCTGGTTAGAGTGCAGAATTATGCAGCCCATCTAATGGACAGTTTGGTAGTTCCTCCAAAAGTTAAATATGAAGTTACCATATGACTCAGCAACTCCACTCCCACTCTGAAGTACAAACCCAGAGCAGTAAAATCGTATGTTCATGCAAAAGCTTGTCAAAGCAGCTTTATTCTTAATAGACAAAAGGTGGGAAAAACACAGATGCCCATAATAATGGATTGTGTTGTTGTGCTTGTTGTGGTTGTTGTTTATTGCCTTGTCAATTTTTTGTCTGGCGATTTTCTTTTTTTTTTTTAATTGTGTTATGTTACTCACCGTAAAATGCATCATTAGTTTTTGATGCAGTATTCCAAGAGTCATTGGAATAACATGGAGGACATTAAGAGAAGGAAAGGAAAAGTGAAATGGGGGAAATCAGAGGGGGAGACAAACCATGAGAGACTGTGGACTCTGGGAAACAAACTGAGGGGTTTAGAGGGGAGGGAGGAGGGGGGATGGGTGAGCCAGGTGTTGTACATAATAATGGATAAACCAAATGTGACGTATTTGTATAACATAACAGAGCCATTAAAAAAAAAGAAGAAGTACTAATATAAGCTACAGTAAGGGCAAACACTGAAAACATTATGCTAAGTCAAAAACACCAGACACAAAGACCTCAGATTTTATGATTTCACTTATATGAAATATCCACGATGGGCAAATCTTTACAGACAAAAAGTCAATCAGTGGTTGCCTGGAGTTGAGGCAAAATAGGAGAGTAACTACTAATGGATGCAGTGTTTTGTTTTGGGATGATGAAAATGTTTTGGGAGCACCTGGGTGGCTCAGTGGGTTAAAGCCTCTGCCTTCGACTCAGGTCATGATCTCGGTCATGATCTCGGTCAGGGTCTTGGGATCGAGCCCCGCGTCAGGCTCTCTGCTCAGCAGGGAGCCTGCTTCCCTTCCTCTCTCTTGCCTGCCTCTCTGCCTACTTGTGATCTCTGTCTGTCAAATGAATAAATAAAATCTTTTTAAAAAAATGAAAATGTTTTGAAAATAGATACTGGTGATGGTTGCACCACTATGCAAAAATACTGAAAAACACTGAATTGAACTCTTGATTTTCCTTCCTCCCTCCCTTCCTCCCTCTCTTTCTCCCTTTCTTTCTCTTCCTTCTTTCCTTCCTTTCCTTTCCTTTCTTTTCTTCTTCCTTCCCTTTCTTTCCCCTTTTCTTTCCTTTTTCTCTTTCTTTTCTTCCTTTCTCTCTCTTTCTTCTTTCTTCCTCTCTCTTTCTTTAAGTTTTATTTTCAGGTAATCTCTACACCCACTGTGGGGCTCAAACTCATAATCCTGAGATCAAGAGCTGCATGCTCCATATTCTACAGACTGAGCCAGCCAGGCATCACTGAACAGAACACTTTAAAAAGGTGAATTTTATGATATGTGAATTCTATCTCTATAAAAAAAAGTTTTAAAATAAACTACATAGGGACGCCCAAGTGGCTCAGTGGGTTGAGCTTCTGCCTTCGGCTTGGGTCATGATTTCGGGGTCCTGGGATTGAGTCCCACGTCGGGCTCTCTGCTCGGCGGGGAGCCTGCTTCCCCCTCTCTCTCCGCCTGCCTCTCTGCCTATTTGTGATCTCTGTCAAATGAATAAATAAAAATCTTTTAAAAAAATAAACTACATAAATTTTACTATGTACCGGTTTCAAAATATCTCCAGTATATATTCTTAAATGCAAAAATTAAGGTGAAGAACAGGTTACTACATAGTATGCTTTTATCTTTTGGGGAAAAAAGGATTAAAAATAAGTACATACATATACACACACATACATATATAAGCATGAATACACATGTGTATATATTCACACATATATACATATAGATACATGTAAGAAAAAGGTAGAAATGCATATTTATGTGTATATAGTTTATATACATGCTTACATCTATCTACCCAGATAGATAGCTATAAAATCCATATTTATCTGTCTCTGCATTAAAATAAGGAGAAAATACACATACACAAAATTTGTTCCCTATAATTACAAGAGGAGGTTGCAGTGAACGACAGACATGGAAGTTAGAATTCACTTCTATTTATATGTTCATATTATACTGATTTTTCCAATGTGAATACATTACCCAGTACATACACACAGATAAAAAAAATAAATAAAACCATGATAGTTGGTATACATTAATGGTTGGCATCACTATGGCAACTCTATGTGTCATCTCCTGCAAAGCATTTCGAGAATGCTATCACCATCTGAAAATATCAATCATATATCCACATGCTATAGTTTTAGGCTTTTAGATATATGACTAGCCAGACCATAGTTTTTCCATTTCTAATCAGCATCTTCTACATTAAAGTGCAATTTAATAACTGACAAAAATTGAAATAAAAAATTTGCATTCACTAAAGATTTTTTAAAATATTTTATTTGTTTATTTGATAGAGAGAGAGAGAGTGAGAGAGGGAACACAAGCAGGGGGAGTGGGAGAGGGGAGAAGCAGGATTCCTGCTGAGCAGGGAGCCCGATGTGGGACTCAATCCCAAGACCCTAGGGTCATGACCTGAGCCGAAGACAGACACTCAACAACTGAGCCATCCAGGCACCCCTCACTAAAGATTTTAAGTCAAGTCTTTTAAACATACTTATGCAAAGAAATTGGAAAACTTAAAAAAATGTAGAATTTTTTAAATAAATGTGTCCCTAATTGAACCAAGAAGTTCAGAAAACCTGAAAAAAAACATATACCATCTAAGAAATCAAATTAGTAATCAAATCTATCCTTAAGGATATAGAAAAACCATTAGGTGTAATGAACCTTTACAACTTAAGGTGTAGGAAGAAACTTACTTAATGGGGTAATTGGTGTGTACCAAAACCCACAGAGACTATCCCAGTGTTTGCTAACACTTCCTGAGTAACCTCTGAAAATCAGGCACAAGGTAAGGATGCCTGGTTTCGTGCAATAAGACTGGAAAAAAGGTGAGAAAGGACAAGACGAACCTAAAGAGAAATGAATTAAGAACTAATGGAATGAATTAGAATGCCCAGGAACAGATGTGTGCAGAAATGGTAATATACTGATAGTTGTATTATTATAATTCATTGAGAAAAACATTAGTAAAGAATTGTTTTTTTATGTGTTAAAAGGTAAAACTAGATTCCCTCCTCATATTATCTACAATAACGATTTCCATATTGATTCAAGGCTTAAATATTTTTAATAGTATTAATATTAATTAAACAAAAATTTTAAATATCAAATTATCTTAAGTTAGGGAAGAATTTTAAAATTGAAAAAGAAAATGGAAAAGATCCATGGGGCTCCTGGGTGGCTCAGTGGGTTAAAGCCTCTGTCTTCGGCTTGGGTCCTGATCCCAGAGTCCTGGGATCAAGCTCCACATTGGACTCTCTGCTTGGCGGGGAGCCTGCTTCCCCCCACCCCCACCCCTGCCTACCTCTCTGCCTACTTGTGATCTCTGTCTGTCAAATAAATAAATGTTTAAAAAAAAAAAAAAGAGAGAGAGAGAGAAAGAAAAGATCCAAAGATTGGTCTACATAAAAATATAAAACTCTAATAAGGCCAAAGACACTGTAGAGGTAAAGGTCAAAGGACAGACTTGGAGAAAATGTTCACAACAAATATAAAAGAGAATTACTGTCCAAAATATATGAAGTATTCTTAAAAATTAATATAGAAAGATTAAAAATGAAGTCATTCACAAAAGCAATGAAAACCCCATAAATATATGATGTATAAGCTCATTAGTTATCTCAGCAATGCAAATTAAAATGATGAGTTTTTCTCAGAAGTTAGTCTAAAGTCTAAAGTCTGACAATATCAAGTGCTGACAAGTAAGCAGGGTTAAGTAACAGTCACACATATAATGCCACAGTGTAGGTGAGGAAAATATTTATGCAGAGCCATTTAAAGGACAAGTGGGCCATTCGGTCTTCTTCCAGATATTCTATACCGCTGAACCATGCAAGACCATTAGAAAACTACGTCCTCGAACTCTGTTATGAACCAACACTAGGGTCCCCACACCAAAATTCCTATGTTGAAGCCCTAATCCCTAGTGTGATGGTATTTGACAATGGGAACTTTGGGAGGTAATTGGGTCATTAGTATAGAGCCCTGAGATTAGTACCCTGAGAAGAAAAGACACAAGAGAGCTTGCTGCCTACTCTCTCTCCCCATCATGTCAATGAGAAGAGATCCAGGTGCAAACTGGATGAGGGTCCTCACGAAGAACCAAATATGTTGGCATTTTGATCTTGGAGTTCCCAGACTCCAGAACTATAAGAAATAAGTGTTTGTTGTTTAAGCTATCAGTCTCTGACAATGTGTTACAGCAGTGCCAGTGTTTTAATGCCCTAAAAGACTCTTTTCTCTGGTTCTCCTTTGCTGTTAGAAAGATCAGAGGCAAACTTGCAGTTCAACTTTGTTAACTCTGGGATTTTGACCAGCATTTATCTATACGCTGCCTTTGCTCAGCTCTTGACCTGACAGTCTATAGTGTCTCTGATTTTGATTTTTCATCCATTTCTAATTTTCTATTTTAATTTCAGTTCCCTTTCAAACCTCACAAAATCCACTGTAAAACAGGGCAGGAATAAACTCACCTGTGATTTGTTCATTTCCTGTTGCTCTTGGAAAACTGAAGAGAACTGTAAATGTACAGCTGGAAAAGAAGGAAAGAAAATGAGGTCCTGCGCAACCAGGTGCAGCTCTTGGAATTATCTGCCTAGTGAGCTTCACACTAGGGAAGCTACGCACAAAGCCCTTGTGGGCCAGGCCCTCCAACCCTAGGGACAGGACAGAGCCTGTGGAGGAGCACCCAGTGTCTATGCTGACTCTGGTCATAGAGAACTTAGAATGCGATTTTTAGTTAAATGAATGTAAACATTCCTGACTAAATTCCTATTAAGAAGAATTTGTTTTCCCCTCTAATGACCAAAAAAAGTAAAAAACAAAATAATACAAAAAACCAAGGTAAAAATCACTGAGAACTAATTAAACAAAGAATATAGGGAAGACATTGCTTTTATTTCTCTGCATGCCTAGTAACACTGTTTGGTCTTTGAGTTAGAAAATCCTCATCAGCATCCCCTGCAAAGGGATGGGGTACTCTGTTCATTCTAACTTGGTTATGGTTTCTCAAAAAGATCTTTTAATAGAAAATTTCAGGTGATGTCATTGTTTTTTGTTTATTTGTTTTTTGTTGTTGTTGTTGTTTAAAGAAGGTGATGTCATTGTTAAGGGGGCACAGCAAGGAGTTCTCTAGGCATGCCACAATAAATCATGTGACTCTAAACAAGTCATTTACCTTTTGGTCCACTTTCTTTTGCACCTCTTAAATAAAGGCAAAATTTTGAAATCTTTGAAGTCTTTACACATTAGTTATTTGATTTTTTTTTTACTGTCAGACTAGAAGGAGCAGTGATGCATGGCTCTAGGTGGTAGAGCGAGCACAGAGTGAAGGGAGTGTGGCTGATGGGAGTGAACAAGGAGGGCAATTTCTCCTTCTGTGGCTGGTGATTCCTTTTCCTGAACTGTGTCCTCACCATGTCTCCTGTGAGGTACCCTCAGCTGTGCTGCCTATGCTTTGCTCATGCTGGCAGCCTTTTTTCAGTTCTTAAAGCTGATCAGTGGACAGCCTACAGTGATTTCTGGTTAAGGTGACATCACCCAAGCATTGCTCATTCTGTCAGAGGACCAAGAATTACTTCTGTCCTGGCAGTTTTAGGATATAGTCTTTCCTGGGCCTCTTTTCTCTTTGTGTGACACTCTGGTGAGAGGTCTCACTCAGGTCAAGGGTTGATCTTCCAGATAAGGTTCCTGGGGACTACTCTTTCTTACCTCAAGAGCTGTTTTGCTCTAAAAGAGCTGGCACCTGAGCCATGGGGACAAATTAAACACGATTGGAACTTTCAAACAGGGCTCCCAATCTGACTTGCAGGGCATACTTTCCCCCAAAATCAGGGGCTCGGCCATCTACAAATTCAAATGAAGGCCTCCAAAGACAAAGGCTAGATAGGGCAGACCTGGCCCAGAAACTGTGCTGCCCGACTCAAGGGCTGAGAAGAAAAATAAAAATCCCATAAACACAAGGGCCAAGAAATTATTCAGTCCCCATATACTTCCTGCATCAATTATTTTCCTGGAACCCGTAAAGGCAGTATCAGTGCTCAATGCTATGAATAACAATGATGGGTTTTAGGCAGGGCGGTTTATTAGAAAGAACATGAGATGGGCCGAAAAACAGGTGGAAAACTAGATTCCCTCTGCTGCTGGCTGTGTGATCCTGGGTAAATCACTTCACCTTTGAGCCTCAGTTTTCCCATTTTCTTAACACGGAAACAGCTAACTTATCTCAAGTATGGAAATAAGATCTCGTGATGACAAAAACCTAAATGCATATAACATATACGTTAACAGCGCAGAACCACCAGAGGTTGGTATTAAACCAACAACCGCAGGTCAGGTATTAAAATATTCTCATTCTGCACAACCCAAAACTGAATGTCATTCCCAGAATTGCTCAGTAACTTGAACCGAGCTCCGGCCCAGTGCGGGCCCCGTCCCGGCAGCCGCGAAACTGCGCAGGGACTCTGCCACTTCCCGGGACCTGCGCCCCCGCGTCCCCACGCTGGACGCCCGCCCCTTCCTCCTTTAGGCTAAGGCCGCCCCCACCCTCCCAAGTGCCAGAGGTCCCGCTGCGCGGTCCCTTCTACTGCCCACCCCTTCACCCCCGCCGCCCCTGAGACGCACGGACCCTCCTGGACTCCGGGACTCACCCGCTACTCCCCTATTCTGTCGCACTGGTCCCTAGGGAGTGCAAAGACTCCGTGACCCCGAAAGCGCCACCCACGCAAAGGTGTACCCTGGGGAAAGACAGTTTACAGACGCCGAGTGAAAGGGAGAGCGCGCAAAAGCAGCCGGGAAGTCCAACACCAGAGTGAAAACTACATTTCCCATAAGTCTTTGCTCCCATATCTTTGGGGTATTTAAAAACCACCTCCCTCTCCCCCCAACCCAGCTCTTTTTGGTTTGAATCGACAGATCCAGCCTTACTCCGGGAGCCCCAGAGCATTTTATTCAAAGAATACAATAAGGCTTGTGCCCCAAGTGATGCCTCCCTCTCTCTGCCTGCAGCCTTCCTTGACCTACCCACGTGTCTCCAAGGCCTCGAATAATAAACTTGTCTATTTCAATTTCTTTTGTGGTCTTTTGTTAAACCGCAAAGAACTACCTTTTTCCATGTTACTTAGATAAGACTCGCCACAGGCCCCTTGTTTACCTATGACAAAACCAGACACAAACCCACCAAATTCCCATTCTATGTCTCATAAATAATCAGCCAAACCATTTGCCCCCGTGACCAATCAGAATAAAATACCTGTAAACTTAACTTGACCAAGCTTTTTTTCTCCCCCACACGACCCTGAAATTTGACTTACCCCTAAGCTTAATCAAGTATAGGAATGCCAGACAGTCCCTCCCAAAACTTGGCTGACAAGAAAGATATTTCTTTTTTTTTTTTTAATTTCTTTTCAGCATAACAGAATTCATTGTTTTTGCACCACACCCAGTGCTCCATGCAATATGTGCCCTCCCCAATACCCACCACCTGGCTCCCCCGACCTCCCACCCCCCTGCCCCTTCAAAACCCTCAGGTTGTTTTTCAGAGTCCATAGTCTCTCATGGTTCACCTCCCCTTGATCTTGCCACCCAATCCCCTGCTCCTGACACCCAGTTCTTTCTTGCCTTGTTACAGCTCCATTAAAAGAATGAGTTTCTCTCTTTAGTTTCCATTGTTGTGTTACCAGTGGGAGAGTCTACATCGTGTGAATGGAGGTATTGATTCTTGGATTACCCACAAAAGATTTACCTGAGGATCCACGCTCCAATAAATACAGCCGGAAAGAAAGTAGCAAGCCCAAAGCAGTTCATTAAGGACAGTACACTTTGGAGAAGGGAGAGTGGGCAGGCTGGAAAGTGGCCACTGCACAGGGGTTGAAGGTGTATTTACTTTTTATGTTTGCAGAGGTTATGGGTCATAGTTAGTGATGAGGGAACAAAGGTCTAGCTGAGGACAAAGAACAAGCGGACACCCTACAACCCACTCCCCCCACCCTCGACTCCTCGGTGGGATTTGTGTGACATTCTTCCAGGAAGCTCCCAACTATCTTAATGTTAATGTTAGAGGGAAAAACAACCTTAGCTTGACAGTGGCAGGCCTCCAGTATCTTGTAGATCCTCTTTAGCATATAAAGTTCTTTCCAGAACCTCCCTTGTCCTTACCTCCTCCAACTCCCAAGTGTAAAATCAGCCACCCCTCACAACCCCAGTGCAGCAGCTCTTTCTGCCCGCCCAAGGGTCCTGTCTCTGTGCTTTAATGAACCACCATTTTGCACCAAAGGCGTGTCAAGAATTCTTTCTTGGTTGTTAGCTCTGGACCTCACCCCACCGGACATCACTATATTCCCAAAACACATTGTTTAGGACCCTCTCTAACAGAGACTGTTTCTAATTACACAAGGGACTCCTCCTACCACTTGGGAGGGGGAGTTTTGGCCCTACAAGGTTCTTGATGCAACTTTCCTGGCCACCTTCCCCTATAGGGTGGGAGGGTCCTTGAAACCACAGTGTAAATATACTGTAATGAAGCTATAGGTTACCCTGGGGCAGAGATTAAAGAGAAGAGGCATGTTCTGCACCTGTGGCTCTGGGTCTGTCAGCCCTGGAGTGTTGGAAGCCCTAAGGGCAGCTTGTTAAAGCCACTGGAGTCAGGATGTTGTACCCTCAGGCTTCTAGCGTGTCACCTATTTATCACTGGCTCCTGTCTAACTGCCTACTCTGTGAGCTCTTTCCTATTTGTAAACACACACACACACACACACACATGCACTTCTGTGACTACTCTTTCAGACATTTGCAGATCTTAAGATGGGAGCTGTTTCCCTGTGGCTATAGTCGCCCTCCCCCATTGCAGTAGTTAGCTCCCTTACTGCAAGAGTTTTTTTTTTTTTTCCTTTTTCACTCAATAAACTTTATTTTTAGAGCACTTGTAGGCTTATAGAAAAAATGCACATAAAGTCCAAAGTTCTACTATACTTGCCTCCTTTACACCCTCACCCCTCCTACAGTTTCCCTGTTACTAAGATTACTGAATCCAAGTTCGGTTACCAGTCCCTCAAAAGGCCATTACTCAAGAGACAAGTGTTTGACTGGAAAGGAATGTGAGCTTTAGTCAGGAGGCTGGCAACCTGAGAAGGCGGACTCGTGTTCAAAAGACAACTCCAAGGATTCTGCCTGGCTTAGGGGTTTCTTAAGGGGTGTAGGGTACAGTGTAGGGTAGTTAATCAGCAAAGGGAGTGCAGTGGTGTGCAAGGATTCTTGGTTATGTGCAGATTTCACAATACCAGCTACAAAAGTTATCTTAGTGCTGGGGAATTTTGTGTGTGTGTGTGGGGGGTGTGGTCTGGTTCTTGTTCCGCGATGTGCAGGAGTATTCTGTTCTTTCTGCAAAGGAAGGCAACACCTACAGATATACAAAGGGAAGTCGGTAAAATCACTTGTGTGACCAAAAAAAAAAAAAAAGAAAAAGAAAAACATTTTGCTAAAAAAATTGCTGGGCTAATCAGAGAGCCAAGACTGTTTCAAACAGACTTGCTGGCTTCTGTGGCCTGGGAAAGTTCTGGTCCTTCACTCCTCAAGGTCAGTGGTCTGTAAACCTCAAAGAAAGTAAATTAGTCTGCTGCAGATCAAGGGACTTAGGTCAGCAAGTAAGGAGTGTTAACTTGAAGCAAGTCAACCTTTAAGGCCAGCTGCTATGCTGTTACACTAACATCTTGCATTTGTATGGTATATTAGTCACAACTGATGAACCAGTATTGATATGTTATTCCTAATTAAAGCCCAGAGTTTACAGTATAGTTCATTCTTTGTATTATACATAATATTAGGTAGCTACCATTATTGCATCATAAGAAGAGTCTCACTGTCCTAAAAGTATTTTGAGTTCCACCTGTACCATTTACCCTAAACCATTGCCAAGGAATGATCTGTTTATTATTTCTATAATTTGGCCTTCTCCAGAATGTCATATACTTGGAATTATATAATATGTAGTCTTTTTAAGTATGTCTTTCATGTAGCAATATGCATTTAATGTTCCTTCATGTCCTTATGGGCTGGTAGCTCATTTGTTTCAACTGTTGACTAATACTCCATTGAGTGGACGTACCACCATTTATATACCCCTTCACATGCTGAAGTGATGAATGTGATGGGCCCAGGTAGAATGTAAAGAATTCTTCATCAGAAGAACATCCAGTTTTGCTTCCAGTTTTGGCACCAAATAGGGTACCCGATCTGCCAACCCCCTGAGAGGAAATGGGTATGATCTATCTCTGCACCTCTGGCTCTCTGAGTCTAGTCTGTCTCCAGATGGTATTTGCCTCGCTTTGGAAAAGTCAGGGACTAGATCTCACCTACAGGCCATTGAACAACTGATTACCTTCAGAAGGTACAACTACCAAAACACCTGAAGCAAACTCATACTTGAGTGGACACTAAGGACATATACCAAATAAAACTTCCCACTTCTAGAATATCAGACTGGTGGTCAGCTGGCATTTTCACAGACACATATTCCCTCTCATCTGCTTTTGCAGGATTACTGTGACTTGACATAGATCTGGTCTGGTCATCCCAGGCCAGAGCCTTCTGGAACCTTAGCATGTGCAGCCAGCATCATTGTACATTTCATGAGTAGCTTCAAAACTTCCCTTAGCAGAGCCAGGCCTGGTCAGAGCATATGTTCTTGGGAATATTCTCTGGGTGGAGAGCCAGCATGACTATGATTCTGCCAAATGCTTCAGCTAAAAGCTCAAGAGTTAACTAAAGAAGGATTTTTCCTATACCCAAGAAAGAGATAAACATTGCTTCTTCTATACTAACAAGGCAACCAAGTGTAATGCCCAAGTTTTCGTGTCCGAGATACCACCAAGGAGCCAACACCGATGCAATCACACAAGGGTTTATCTGACAAGCTTAAGCTTGGGCCCAAGTATACCCGACACAGGGGAGTAGGGACTTGGACCCCGAGTCCTAGTTAAGGCAGGGGTATTTATGTGTCATTACAAGAGGCTTGGAGGTGGAAGAGGGGAATTTCAGACTCTCAAGCAGTAAGCTGATTAGCTGTTGCCAGGGTGTTGCAGGGTTGGGTATAGCGGTTTTTCCTGTTACTAAAGCTCAGCGGTTTTTCCTGGAACTAAAGTTCAGCCCCCGGTCACTGGGGCCTGAGATGGCTGCTGAAGCTAAGATGGCTATACTCTTGCTAAGATTAAACTTGAGGTGGGGTGTCCTTAATTTTCTTGGCCTCCACATTCCCCCTTCTCAGAGGTACCTAAGGAAGGACACAATCATGGGTCCAGGCTGGTTTAGGTTGGGGCGGGAGTGACTGTGTCTGCATCAGGGGTGTTATTGGACGCAGACGGCGTGGTAGGTACAGAGGAGGGCAGGGGGTAGGTAGGAGTTGTCTGAGGTTTGGGCAGAGGAGGTGCTAGCACAGGGCTTGGGCCTAAGGCAACTGGGTTAGTTAAGGGTTGCTGGAGGAGTTTGATTCCGAATACAGCACCTGGGTCTCTGGGGAAAACTCTGATTTTTTTTTCATAAAGTCTTACTCCCCACCAGAGTCCAGTACTCCATCTCGTCTCTGCCCATCCTTCAGGAGTAAAAGTAATGCTTACTGGATTGCAAGTGCCCTCTATAGATTTAGTAGATTTAGAGCACTGGCCCGTAGTACCAGTTCGGCTAACAGATATAAGGTCCTTTTTTACAGGAGGGTTCCACCAGATGTGGCCAGTGGAGACGCAGCTCCATGAAGAGCAGTAATAACTGCTGGCGCCTCCACACTGTTGTGCCTTTTCTTTGGTGTGCCCTGGGCAGACATAGAAATGATGTTTACTAATGAAGGTTTCATCCCAGGTTAGGTGAAGGAGTTTAGCCAAGTCAAAAGTTAAAGAGGGAAACCATGTCCCGGGTGGGTGCGAGCCAGTGGTGGTACTCAAAGTGTCTCCAGTGGCTGCGTTGTAAACTACCCATGTCAGATTTTGTGGCGAATGGGGGTTGGAAAGGCATTGGGTAAACAAGGTTAAGAGTATTATTACCACCGCAGCAGTTTTAGCTTCAGGGAATTGTCCTTGTTTGGTTGACTTTTCCATTCTGGGACAAAGTCCTTGAGAACAGCGTGTGGGTCAGCTGGCCGGACGTGGGTGTAGTGGACCCAGGGAGTAATCCCGTCGACCTTGAGAGTGATGGGAGTGGTCAGGAGCACGATGTAGGGTCCCTTCCAGCGGGGTTGAAGTGTCTGATGTTGGTGTCTCCGGACGTATACCCAATCACCCGGCCAATATCAATGGGGGTCCAGGGGTGGCCCAGTCTCGTAGAGGGCCCTCAGCTTAGGCCACACCTGTTCACGGGTTCGTTGCAACATTTGGAGGGAGAAAAGGAGTTGGTGATCATCAAACTCAGCAAGCACCTCAGGTTTTAAATTGGGAATGATAGGTGGAGGAATACCGAACATGATCTCATAGGGAGTAAGTCCCATTTTATATGGGGAGTTTCATACCCTATATAGGGTGAAAGGGAGGAGAGTCACCCAGTCCCCGCCAGTCTCCAGGGCTAATTTAGTTAAGGTCTCTTAATGTTCTGTTCATCCTCTCTACCCGTCCTGAGCTCTGGGACCTATATGCACAATGTAATTTCCAATCTGCCCCAAGTACTAGTGCTACTCCCTGTGTTACCTTAGAGATGAATCCTGGTCCGTTGTCTGGTCCAAACTTAACAGGAAAACCATACCTCGGTAAGATGTCTTCCAGCAGCTTCTTGGTCACGGTCTGTGCTGTTTCATGTTTGGTGGGAAATGTCTCTGTCCATCCTGAAAAAGTATCTACAAACACTAGCAAATACTTGTATCCGTATTTTCCAGGTTTTATCTCAGTGAAGTCCACTTCCCAGTAGGCTCCTGGGTGGTCCCGCCCGGAGCCAGGTGCCCGGGTTAGATCCATGGACAGTGGCATTAGTTAATTGACATGCGTGACAGCTTGCCACAATCTGTTCGATCTTTGATCGGGAGTCTTTGATGGTGATCCTTGCATGTCGCACCAAGTCTTCCAATTTTTTTGTTCCCATGTGGGTACTCTTATGCATTTTGGATAGGACTCACCATCCCAATTCCTCTGGTAGGATTATGCTGGAATCTGCAGCTCTCCACCAGCCAGGTAAGCATTGTGTCATGGGCAGATGACTAATCCATTGTAAGTCTGCATCAGTGTAGTTGGGGTTGTCTGGCAAGCTCGGTGCTCCTGGATCAGGCAGTGTGGTCACTGAGACATGGTTCACCGAAAGAGCTGCCTCTTTTGCCTTTAAGTCGGCCAGCCGGTTTCCCCTGGCCACTGGCGTGTCTGCTTTCTGGTGTCCCAGACAATGGATAATGGCCAGTGCCTTAGGCAGCCAGAGGGCCCTTAGGAGCTCAAGGATTTCTGCCTTGTTTTTTGTTTTTTGTTTTAAAGATTTTATTTATTTATTTGGCAGACAGAGATCACAAGCAGGCAGAGAGGCAGGCAGAGAGAGAGGAGGAAGCAGGCTCCCTGCTGAGCAGAGCCCCTGATGCAGGGCTCGATTCCAGGACCACGGGATCATGACCTGAGCCAAAGGCAGAGGCTTTAACCCACTGAGCCACCCAGGCGCCCCTCTGCCTTATTTTTAGTAGTCTTTCCTTCTGCTGTTAAGAGCCCCCTTTCTCTATAAATGGCTCCGTGGATGTGGGCTGTGGCGAAGGCGTACCTGCTATCAGTATAGATGTTTATCCACTTGCCTGCTCCCACTGTCAGTGCCTTGGTTAGCGCAATCAGTTCTGCACGTTGGGCAGATGTCCCAGCCGCTAATGGTTCCGCCCAGACAGTCTCTGTCTCTGTGGTCACAGCTGCCCCGGCATACCTCATTCCTTCCTGGACAAAGCTGCTGCCATCTGTATACCAGGTGTCATCCGCGTTCGGCAGTGGTCGGTCCTGGAGATCGGCTCTGACTCCATGCACCTGAGCCAGGATTTCTTGACAGTCATGTAGGGGGAGTTCCCAGTCAGGGTTAGGGAGCAGTGTCACTGGGTTTAGGATTGTTGGTGCCTGGAACAAAATTCTGGTAGGGTACAAAAGCAAGCCCTGGTGATGGGTCAAGCAGGCATTGCTGACCCCTCGGTCTGGGGGTTGTTTGAGCACCCCTTCAATGGCATGCGGGGTAGTGACATATTGTTCCTGCCCCATAGCCAGCTTAGCTGCATCCTTGACCATGGTGGCCACTGCAGCAATAATTTTTAAGCATGGAGGCCATCCAGTGGCCACAGCATCTAATTTCTTTGAGAGGTATGCCACCGGTCTCTTCCAGCGGCCTATGTATTGAATTAGGACTCCCTTCGCCACCCCCTTCCTTTTCATCCACGTAAAGGTGGAAGGGCTTAGTCAGATCAGGCAGCCTGAGTGCCGGGGCCGAAAGCGAGGCTTGCTTAAGGTCATTGAAGGCTTTGTTCGTGGCCCCAGTCCATACAAGGTCCTGTTTTTGTTTTGTGGCCTCGTAGAGGGGCCTAGCCATGTCAGCGAAACCAGGGATCCACAATTGGCAGAACCCAGCCAACCCTAGGAATTCACGTACCTGGCAGACGTTTCGAGGCTGTGGGATTCTCATGATGGTCTCCTTCCGTGCATCCATTAACCATCTTTGTCCATCTTTTAATTCGTACCCCAGGTAGCTCACCTCTGTTCTGCAGATCTGGGCCTTCTTAGCTGAAGCCCGGTATCCCGGAGTTGCTATCAGTTGGTGCAAATCCTTGGTGCCTTGTAGGCGTGTTTCCTGGTCCTCTGCTGCCAACAGGATATCATCTACATATTGTAATAGAGTCAGATTAAGGTGCTTGGCACGGAACTCACCTAAGACTTTGTGCAGTGCCTCGTCGAAGATGGTGGGCGAATTCTTGAATCCTTGCGGCAGTCAAGTCCAAGTGAGTTGGCCATTGATGCCCTTCTCCGGGTCCGCCCATTCAAAAGTGAAGAGGTCTTGGCTCTTTGGGGCCAAGGGCAAGCTGAAAAATGCATCCTTTAGGTCTAGCACTGTGTACCAAGTCTTGTCTGGGGGCAAGGTGGAGAGGAGAGTGTAGGGGTTTGGGACCGTAGGGTGCACGTCCATCACCCATCGGTTAACTTCCCTCAAGTCCTGGACCGGTCTATAATCATTAGAGTGTGGCTTTCGCACCAGCAGCAGGGGAGTGTTCCATGCCGACTGACAAGGCCGCAGTATGCCCGAGGATAGCAGTCGCCGGATGTGTGGGGTGATCCCCGTCCGTGCTGTGAGAAGCATGGGGTATTGGCGGACCCTGACTGGATCTGCTCCTGGCTTTAGTTCAATGTATATAGCTGGCCGATGTTGGGCCAGTCCCATTCCCCCAGTTTCTGCCCACGCTTGGGGAAACTCCTGCAACCAGTGGTCAACGGTGGTCATTGGTGCTGGGGGTGTTTGGTGAAGATGATATTCCTCCTCGAGGTTCATGACAAGAACCTGGATCAGGTGCCCCTCTTTATCCAGAACCTTTGCCCCTCTAGGGTGGAAACTAATTTGGGCTCCCATCTTGGTGAGTAGGTCCTGGCCTAACAAGGGGTAGGGGTACTCATGGATGACCATGAAGGAGTGGGATACCCAGCCCACGCCAAGATCCACTGTTCTTCGTGTAGTCCATGAATATTGTTTAGTGCCTGTGGCCCCCTGTACCCATGAGGTCTTATTTGTCAACTTCCCTTGAGGTTGTAGCAAGACAGAGTGCTGTGCCCCAGTGTCTACTAGGAATTTAATTGGTTGCCCCTCCACTTTAAAGGTTACTCTGGGCTTGGGGAGGGGTGCCGAACCCCAACCTCCCTAGTCATCTAAATCTTCTACCTCCAAGATAGTAGCGGAGGCCTTTGGTCTTTTGTTGGGGCAATCCTTTACCCAGTGGCCTTCTTCCTTGCAATAAGCACACTGGTTTTTATTCAGTTTGGGGCATACTCGATGAGGGCCATCCTCCTTACCTGTTCCTGAAGCCAACTTCTTGAGATGTCTCTGTTTTTCATGTGGGTCATCCGTGGTGTGGCCAGTAGGATCTTAGCCAGGTTCCAGGTCTGACAGTCACTTATCTTAGCCTGTTGTTCCTCCAGGCTCTCTCTGTTATTTGTAGACTCTTTCTGCCACCAATATCAGATTCTGTAGGCTCATTTCTCCTAGTCTTTCTACCTTCTGCAATTTCCTTTTAATGTCCGGAGTGGCTTGGTTAACAAAACCCATAACAATGGCAGCTCTGGTTTCTGGGGCCTCTGGATTCATAGGGGGGTACTGTCTGAACGCCTCTACGATCCTTTCTAGGAATGCCGCCAGACTCTCATCTTTACCCTGTCTTACATCATATACCTTGGCCAGATTGGTAGGCTTGCACGCTGCCACCTTGAGACCTGCCATTAGAGTCTGGCGGTAGACTCGGAGCCTCTCCTTACCTTCTGCCGAGTTGTAGTCCCGAGCAGGGTGAGACAAGGGGAAAGCTGCATTTATGAGATTGGGGTTCTGAGTTGGCTGTCTGTCGTCACCCAGGATGGACTTTCAGTCTTCCATCTGGATTCGCTCTCTTTCCTCAGTGGTAAAGAGAACCTGCAAGAGCTGCTAACAGTCATCCCAGGTGGGCTGATGGGTGAAAAGAACAGTACCCAAAAGACCAATCAGATCTTTTGGGTTATCGGAGAACTTTGCATGTTGGATTCTCCAGTTGTGTAAATCACTAGTAGAGAATGGCCAATATAACATCGGCTGTCTCTCCGTTTCATGGATGGAGGGGCCCATGCATGGGGGGCCCCTCCATCTGGGAGGGGGAGCGGCACTCCCTCGGCAGCCCCTGATGGTTCTGCTGGAGGGGCAGACGTGGGGGGTGGGGAGACCTGGTAGGGTGATGGAAGAATCAGGTCCTCCGTGGAAGTGTTCTGAAGGACTGGGTAAAGCGGAGTCTTTGGTTTGGACTCCGTTTTCTTGTCAGACTTAGGAGTTGGGTTCCACAGGGCTAGGATCTTGGATGTACGTCCTGCTTTGGGAGGGAGAAAAGGTTTAAGCCAGGAGGAAGGGTTCTCAATCATGTCTTGCCAGACCAGTATATAAGGCACTTGGTCAGGGTGGCCGTGTGGTTTTGAATTTGAATAAATGCTTATGAATCTGTCTCTCCACTTAGATGGCAAGTCACTTGAGAAGAGGAAATATGTCATATCTAGGTACCAAAAAAGCAGCCTGCATGTAACTAATGATCATTCACGGCTTGCTAACTTTAAAAAAAAAAATTATTTGTCAGAGGAGAGCAAGCACAAGCAGTGGGAGCAGCAGGCAAAGGGAGAAGCAGGTCTCCTGTAGAGCAGGGAGCCCAATGCAGGGCTCCATCCCAGGACCCTGGGATCATGACCTGACCTGAAGGCAGACTCTTAACTGACTGAGCCACTCAAGTGTCCCAGCTCGCTGGCTTTTGAAAAAAATAAGGAGCTAATGGCAATAAAGACTGTCTTAGACATACCAACAACATGTTTGAATCAAGCTCCCTAGACATTTAAGGACTTCCCAGAGCTATGAAAATGATGAAATGATGTGAGTTGTAGAGCTTGTGCTTTTCAGCCCAGCTTAGAATTCTAAACTTCAACGCAATTAGAAAATGTCTTCACCTCTTCTTATTTTTTTTAGTTGACTGGACTCCCTAAGTCCAAGATATTTCAGACAAGTCTAAAAATGTTTGCCTCCTAGGATCCTGAGAATTTTTCTCATAGACATTATAGGAGCAGGCTATGCAATGTCTTGAGACTAGGTCAATGGCGTAAATGTTCCTTAACATTTATATTGACAATTCCAAGTGAATGACTGCTTGACATGTAAAAATAAAACACAAAAATCCCATATATTCCTTATATTGCATGTGGAGTATAAGAGAGTCCGCCAGGGATATAAATTATGGTAGGCCAAAGACAGCCATTAAGACACCTGAGATGGTATGAAAATTACTGTAACTTTCAGAGCAGATAGCTGAGTATTTTCTTTATGGATGTGATTGGCATGAATTTGCAAACATGAGTAATCTCTAAGGCAAACATCAGACACTGCATATAGAGGTCAAAGCACTTTGACCTACGTTCCTTTATCATATTTTGTGAATTATTAAGATAAATGTGGAGACATCAAGGCACAGAGAAAAAAAGCTGCTGACTCAGAGCCTCAAAGAAAGATGGATATGTACTGGGATGAGTCCCTACTCATACTCCTATGGCATTTGGCCTGTAAGGGACCCAGGAATCATCTAAAAAAAGTACCTCTCAAACTTTTTTTTAAAGTAGGCTCCATGCTGAGCCTGAACTCACAACATGGGTCTTGAACTCACGACCCTGAGATCAAGACCTGAGCTGAGATCAAGTGTAGGACATTTAGGGGGTGACTGCATGGCTCAGTTGGTTAAACGTCTGCTTTCAGCTCAGGTCATGATCCCAGAGTCCCAGGATTGAGCCCTGAATCGGGCTCCCTGCTCAGCGGGGAGTCTGCTTCTGCCTCTGCCCCTCACCCTGCTCACGCTCTCTCTCTCACTCTAAAGAGTCAGGTGTTTAACCGACTGAACCACCCAGGCACCCCTCAAACTTTAATGTATTAACAAGTCACCTAGACATCCTGTTCAAAGAAAAACTCTAATTAAGTAGGTCTGTGTCAGGGACCTAAGACTCTGCATTTCTAACAAGCTTTAGTTGATGCTGATGCTGCTGGTCCATAGACCATACTAAGAAGCAAAACCAAGCACAGTGGGGTTTTTTTGTTTGGTTGGTTGGTTTTTTCCTTTTTTTTTTTTTTTTAAAGATTTATTTATCTATTTTAGAGAGAGAGTAAGAGTGGGGGGCAGTGGGGGAGGGAGAGAAAGAAACTCAAGCAGATTCCTCCCTGAGCCCAGAGCCTGATATAGGGCTTGATCTCACCATCCTGAAATTATGACCTGAGCCAAAACCATTAGTTAGATATCTAACCAACCATGCCACCCAGGCACCTCTAGTGCAGCGGTTTTAAATCATGATTACACACTAAAATTACCTTGGGATTTCTTTCTTTCAGTGACTGATAATTCTGATGCCTGGGCCTCACTACCAGAGATTCTGATTCACTGGACTAGAGATTAGCTCAGGGGTCAGCTTCTCTGTTTTGTTTAGCTTGGTTTGGGGTTTTTTTTGTGGGTTTTTTTGTTTTTGTTTTTTTTTTTTTTTGCTTTGTTTTGAAAGATTCTCAAGGAATTTTCTAGTTTGCAGCCAGGTCTGCAAGCCACTGTCCAAGGCTAACCCTTTCATTTAACTGATAAGACAACTCATAGAGTTTGACTCATCTAGATTGTTAGTCAAACAGAGAACTGGTCCTAGAATTTTGATATTGGACTCATAGTTCTATGCTCAAGCTTCATTTCCTCAAGTCAAAACCCTGTCCATTCAAAATGAGTTTCCCTCTTTACTTTTCACTATTCTTTCCTATTTGTAAACACACACAGACACACACATACACATAGACACATTTACACAGTATATTGACTGTTTCCTCTCTCCTTAGTGCTGCTGTCCTGTGAGTTCACGGGTCTGTTTATGCCAAAGACACAATGGTCAAGATTCTGCATACCTAATCAGCTAAGTCAGAGCCCCATAGAACCAGGACTGCTGCCAAATTCATAGTGATCACGAGATAAAGATTTGCTCTGTTTCTGTGTCAGAGAAACTAGGTGTCAATAGGGGAAGGAGATTAAGAGGTAAAAACCTTCAGTTATAAAGTAAATAAGTCATGGAGATATAAAGTACAGCAAAGGAATATAATCAATAATATCGTAATAACTTTGTAGGATGACAAATGGTATAGTCTCACCACGGCGATCATTACATAATGTAGATTAACGTTCAATCACTATTTTTACACCTGAAACTAATATGAAACAATATGTCAACTATACTTCAATTTAAAAGTATTTTATTTGCAATGATTTTATGCACAAAAATTTCAAAGACATACTGCTATTAGTGCATATAGCCCTTCTAACTTCTCAGTATTTGCTGACATTTCCATCCCTTTATTTCAGAGTTAGGTTAGAGCTGGTGCCTTGCAGAAAAATGTTTTCACCTGAAAACTCAGTTGGTCTGCTAGAAACATCCCATCTGATACAGAACTAGAAGAGAGCTGAGAAGTGATCACCTTTCCAAAATCTCTTCTCCCCACATAGATCAGTCCGTCCAAGGGAAGGGCTGGATGCCTGTTGCCCAAGAGGCTTCACCAGGCTCCATGTGTGGGCATGTCCAGGGCTCTCTGACTTGGGTCCTAAGGTGGGAAGATCTAGATTGCCCTGGCCTGAGGATCACAGCAGAGCACCTGCTCCAGCAGCTGCACAGTCAGAGACATGACATAATTCCCCAAATTATAATGGGGAAGTGCTCCTGCTGGAGGTTAGTACAGACTGCCCACTGCACAGATGGAGGGATTTGTCATACATAATGATAGTAACATCCAGTTACTAAATGCTCTGCAGTGAGACATGCTTTCCGTGTGTTATTCCATTTCACTTCACCACAACCCCATGAGGAAAGATCTATGACTATCTTGATTTCATTGGTAAGAAATTTTGGCTTAGGAAGGTGAACCAGGGCACATGTCTGGCTCAGTCAGAAAAGCACGCAACTCCTGATCTCAGCGTCATGAGCTGGAGCCCCATGTTGAGGGTGGAGTTTACTAAATAAATAAATAAATGTTTAAAAAAAAAAAGGTGAACTAACCAGCCCATGATGACATAGCCAGTAATGGCAAAGTCCAATACTGAAACCAGACAATGTGATTCCAGGTGGTCTTTGCCACTGTCTTGAGCGCACAAAAGCAAATAAAGGTGAAATGTCTTAGTATTTCTTTTTTTTTTTTTAAAGATTTTTATTTTTATTTATTTGACAGAGAGAGAGGTCACAGGTAGGCAGAGAGGCAGGCAGAGAGAACAGGGGAAGCAGGCTCCCCACTGAGAAGAGAGCCGGATGTGGGGCTCGATCCCAGGACCCTGAGATCATGACCTGAGCCGAAGGCAGAGGCTTAACCCACTGAGCCACCCAGGCGCCCCTGTCTTAGTATTTCCTATTGTGCCCAAGCTGGAGAGGCGTGAAGGGAATCTCAGGGAAAAAATGTCCTATTGGTCCCATATCTGACAATAAGGCTTTTTCTGTAATGGAGATTTACCCCCTTGTACGATGCAGAGCACGCATCCCTATAATAAGTGAGATGGTGTATGTCTGAAGAATCCCCTACCATCAGGTAGTTCTGTCAAGGAAACAGGTCTAAGAGTTCCTTCTAATGCCTTAGGTTTGCTTACCTCCAGGTAACACAAGGTTTGTCTAATAGCCACTCTTCCCTTTAATTCTACCAGAGTGAGAAATATGAAAGGTAAACACTCGTTGGAGAATTAGTTCATTCTTTATTAGGCAACTCTTCCCACTTACACCCAAAAAGCAGAGTTCAATGATGTAAAATAAATCCCTGGATTATGTGATGTGTTTGTGTTTTGACAATCTCCGGAGATTACTGTTACTGAAGTGTCTTATAATCCAATACCGTCTCTCTATCCCATCCCTCCCTACTCTGGGAGAGAACTCTGCACTTCTCAGGGTTCAGTAACGCTAAAGTGTGGGACAGCTTGGCTGTTTGCAGAGAATGACAAGCAGCAAATTTAGGAAAACAGATACTCTTTAGTACTGAAAATGCTACTGCTAGAAGTATCTGGATGGCTTAGTCAGTTAAATGTCCAGCTCTTGATTTTGGCCTGGGTCAGGATCTTGGGGTAGCGGGATCCTGCCTCAAGTTGTGCTCCATGCTCAGAGTGGGATCTTCTTGGGATTCTCTCTCTCCTGCTCCTCTCTCCACTCACATGCTCTCTCTAAATAAATAGATAAAATCTTAAACAAAAATGTAATTGCCAGCCTCACATATGAATATCTCTAGGCATTAGCAAGTGGTCTCTTTAAACTGACAGTTGAATTTCATGAGCTTGTTACTCCCATGCAACTGACTGACAAAACCTCATTGGTGTCCTTAGTTACCTCCACTCTGGAATTTCTCCAAGTGCCAAGGGGGTGTCTCTCATGTACCCTAAATCAGGCCAAGCCACAACGCCTGCCATTCACTATTGTTAAGTACTGCAGCCCCAGGTCTTTGCTAATTGTGGTCTGCACGCTACTGCAGGTTCCAGCTCTTTGGAGATCACCCTAGCCACCAACGTCTCCATTCCCACAATGCTGTGAGTGCTGGAACTGCACTGGGATTAAGAGCCTCTACCTGCAGCCTGCCCAGCTTGAATGACTCACCCTCAGTTTGAGTCCACAGCTCTGGAGCTTATCCCCAGCCAGGCCAAATGTGATACAGCCACCTCCACGCTGGAGTCCATGCTGAAGGGAGTAGGCCTTCTGGGACATTCCCCTTGATATCCACCCTTTCACACAGGTCTCCTTCTGAACTCCAGTATCATCCCCAACTGCCCTTTGTCTGTATTCAGCCATTTCTTTTCTACCCAAAGTCCACCGCCTATGTATTTCAGGCTGTGCTCTGAAGACATGAGGGTATTATTGATACCAGTGATTCTTGGAGGAGGGGCATAACAGGGGAGAGGATTTGGGGCCTTAGAGGAAAAAAAAAAAGTTGTGTTTGCCAACTAATAGAGATAATTTTGGGGGGGGGTGAGGATTTGGGGCCTTAGAGGAAAAAAAAAAGTTGTGTTTGCCAACTAATAGAGATAATTTTGGGGGGGGGTCACAACTGCAGGGTTCCAGCTGACATCTAGTGGTTATAAATAAGGATGCTTCTTAAACATCACTAGACAGTTTCCCATGACAAAGAATTATCCAGCCCAAACGTCAGTAGCTGCCAAGGTTGAGAAACTCTGCCTTACATATATTTCTTAGAGGAGTTATTACTTAAGTTTCAGTTTCTCAAGCCGATTTTAGGTCAGTTGCCATGTTTCACTTTCTATTTCCTTTTTCCCTAGTTGCTGTGTTTTACATCTTGGTAAGAATAAATCAAGGGGTTCCTGGGTGGCTCAGTCAATTAAGTATCTGTCCTTTGGCTCAGATCATGATCCCAGGGTTCTGGGATTGAGCCCCACATCGGGTTCCCCACTTGGCGGAAAGCCTGCTTCTCCCTCTCCCTCTGCCTGCCACTCTCTCTGCTTGCACGCTCTCTCGTGCTCTCTCTGTCAAATAAATAAACATTTTTTGAAAAGAATAAATCCAAAAGACAATGCACTTATTGATTTGCCGAAGACCGCACCCAATCCACCTTTCTGTGAAAATAAAGATTGATCTATAAATCCCACCTAATAATTTCAACATGTTCAACACCCATTCAACAGGTCTTCGTTTCCTCCATCCTGAAAATGTGTATTCTTTAAATTTTTTTTAAGATTTTGTTTATTTATTTGACAGAGATCACAAGTAGGCAGAGAGGCAGGCAGAGAGAGAGGAAGGGAAGCAGGCTCCCTGCTGAGCAGAGAGCCCGATGTGGGGATCCCAGAACCCCGGGACCGGGACCGGGGACCATGACCTGAGCTGAAGGCAGAGGCTTTAACCCACTGAGCCACCCAGGCGCCCCATACTCTTTAAATTTTTTACAGGTAGTTTTTGTCTTTCTGAATTTGAATTCTTAACTATATATAGATAACCAGGATTTCTTTTTCCTTTGATGTTTACTTCTGATTGCTTAGTTGCTATTCATTTAAACCTTTATAAGCAAAGACAATCTCTTGACCCAGATAAGCTAAGAGAAAGGAAGGGAAAGAAGTGGAAACAAGGAAGAAAAAACACAATCAACATACTGGAAATTTTTTCGAACAGTGGAGGACTATTTTTTAAATTCTTTTTATTCTTTTTTTAAAAATTTTATTTGTTTATTTGACAGAGAGAGAGAGATCAAAAGTAGGTAGAGAGGCAGGCAGAGAGAGTGGGGGAAGCAGGCTCCCTGCTGAGCAGAAAGACTGAGATCATGACCTGAGCCAAAGGCAGAGGCTTAACCCACTGAGTCATCCAGGTGCCCCGAAATTCTTTTTATTCTTAATTCTTTTAAATTTTTAAAAATTCTTAGTAAGAAGGAAATTCTAGGTTTATTTTCTACCCATACTAAACCATTCAATACCTTTTCTAAAATGTGGCTTCCCGCTTCAGAAAAACACTACAATAGCCTTTAGGCCCACCACATTACCTCTCAGACCTCAATTCTTAGGACTTTTCCCCTGCTCTTCCCATTCCAACCACACCTTTCATGCCAATTATGCTTCACCTCCAGGGGTTTGCATCTACTGTCTCCCATGCCGGGAACTTTCTTCCCTAGCTCCTTATCTCCAGTGCCCACTCCTCACCCACTTCAGATCTTTGCTCAGTTGCCACTTTCTCAGTGAAACAAGCTATTCAGCTATTACCAACAGCTTTATACTAGCAAAAATACCCCGCATTCCAAACCTCTCTGTGCTTTTTCTCCATACCATCTGATACATAATGTTTCACTTGTTCTTTACTATTTTTATCTCCTGTACTAGAAGATAACTCCAAAAAAGTAGGTCCTCTGTTTTCATCGTTACTATATTGATAGTACCTTGAACAATGTCTGGTTTTAGCAGCTGTCCAATATAATTTGTTGAATGAATGAATGATTGAATTACAGTGGAAAAAAAGTCTAGGTTTATTGGTATTTGGCATTTTCTGCTTAGCTTCCCAATACCACCCCCATCTTCACTAGAATCTTATTATGGTGAGTAAGGCTGGCAAGGGCACAGAAGACAAGCACTCTTACACAATTGTGAGTGGACGTGTACAAACCTCTATTCAAAGCTATTCAGCAATACTTATCAATTGCTAAACTGTATACACATCTTGACCCCAAAAGTTCCTTAAATTTACCCAACGGAAATAATGGCACTGGTGTACAGCGTTGTACCTGTTTTTTTGTTTTTTTGTTTTTTGTTTTTTTCAGTGAAGACGGGAAGCAAGGGCTTCAGTTTCAGCTTAGGATGCAGAAAGCTGGAAACAGCATCGGTGCCACCCTTACAACAAAAATAACGCTGAACAATCTCCTCTCGTTTTATTTAAAAATAAATAAATAAGGTTGCTCGAGCACCACGCAGGCTTAGCAAGACAGGTGAGAGCCCAGGCCAAAGTCCAGAGGGCCAGCTGCAAATTCCACACGGAACCACACGGAGCTCTGCAAACGTGCACGCCCCCCCGCCCCGCCCCCGCTCCCTCCAACCCGGGGTTTCTCAGTCGAGCCGGGGCCCCACTCAGCTCTAGCAGAAGTTTCCGTTTCCTGGAACTGGACTCCGCCTAGTCCGAGATCAGATTCACTTTCCAGCTCCCTCTTCCCGCTCTGGTCCTGCGTTTAACAAAGCCAACGCCTGGGCAGCAACCTCGCGCAGTAGAGACCTGGTGGCAAGAGCCCACCGCCCGCCCGCACTCCCTGCGCACGCGCACACGCCCGCTCGCGCGCGCGTCCCGCCGCTCCGCAGGCCGGGATCCCAGCCCTGAGGAGAAAGCCCGAGGGGACTGCCGCCTCCCGGGGCTACACGCAGCGCCCAGCCACGATGAGGTAAAGACTTTCCCCGCTTCTGCCCCCAGACCGCGTAGGCCTTTGTTTCAAGCCGGTGGTGTTTTGTTTTTTTTTCCCAGCCCGTTGCCCGCACCGCGCCGCGGCCCTTCAAGGGGCCGAGCCCCTCGCGCCCTGCAGCCGGGCGTCGGGTTTGGGGCGTCCCCTCGAGAGCCGTGACTCGGTTCCGGGCGTCTGGAGTCGGGCCTGGCGGGGAAGGTCGCCGAGCGCGCGCTTCCCCGAAGCCCCGACCCTCTCCGGTCAGGACTGTCCGGCCGGGGTGGGGGGCGGGGGCAGGCGACGCTACCCGGGAGACAGCCCCCTCCCTGCGGCTCTACTCTGCCGCGGAGGCGGCGGCGACCGTGTTTGGTTGGCAGCCGCCGCCAGGGCCATTCCGGGCGGCTTCTACGTGGCAGGCGTCTCCTGAGGCCCGTCGCCTTCCTCCCTTTCCCGGGACGGCAGCTGCCATTCCCCCGATGTGGGCAGACACGATTTGGCCGCAGCCCTGCAGTTGTCACCTAGGTCGGCTACTGCCATTTTGCCTTTCTGGTTTCTGGGTCTGAGTTCTTCCCTTCTTGTGAGCTGCCTTTGAACCGCGTCCAGATTCCTATTATTCCGCCCAGTCCGCTATTGGAGGCGGGGGGGGGGGGGTGTTCTCTTCTGTCTCCTTTACTGCCTTATGGTAGTGGGGTCCTTTTCTCACCCGCTTTGTGTCCCCAGGGGCTGGCACCCTGCCCTGTGCGCGATGAGTGAACCGCAGTTAGTAAGAGGGATGAGAGGTTAAGCTCTTGGGCTCCTGAAGCAGACAGCCCTTCTAAATCCTCATTCTGAACACCTACTAGTTGGGTGACCCAAAGCAAAGTTGCTTAAAACTCTGTGTCTGTCTCTTATCCGTACAAATCAATGAGCTCCCAATCTTAGGACTGTGGGGTTAGTTGATTGCTTAGTACTTAATATTTGCAAACGTTTATTATTATTTTAAGTAAAAAGGAAATTTAATAAGTGCTTCACTTCTAATATCTGTAAGAATGGAAGGAGGTATCAGGAAGATGTCTGAATAAATGAGAAGAAAAGGGATGGGCTGTATGGTATGCAGGATGGGCTGGAAGAGGGGTGGAACCCAGTTGGGGTTTAACTGTCCCCCAAGGACAATGAAAGACTGCTCCTTCCTGGCCAAACCCCCCAAATTCCCTATGCCTCTTCAGACACAATAACCTCTCTCTGCCAGCTTTCCAGAGACAGAGTTTTGAAAAGTTAAACTTCGCATAGCATCCATTTGGGCATAAATTCCACAGAGTCTGGGCAAGGCACTTCAGTGACTGACTGATTATCCCCTTGAGATCTCACAACTACATTCATATTACCTGAGGCAGCCTTCTTTATCGTCCTTCAGCTGGGCTGGTGTAAACTTTGCAACGGAAACATGTTCATTATACTGTATGGATGGGCGGGGGGCTGTTAAGCCCATTTGCCATGGATCTGGGCAGGTTGTTAAGGGGATGTCTTGCTCATGATTTGGGTGCAGTTACACGAGAAAAAGGAACAACTACCAATGGACAATTGTACTGGGTTTCCCAGTCAGGACCATGGGAAACAGTCCAAAACTTATTTTCAAAATCCAAACATGAAGCCAGACAGAGAGCATGCCAAGATTTAAGACAAATGAGATAGGGAAAACTGAAATGGGAGAAAGCCTGGAGCCATTAGCAGAAGGTGAAGAACTAGTAAGAATTCTCTCGTCTGGAATCCAGGTGCTTTTTACGCTAAGCCTATACCTTTGGGCTGGACATGCCAGAAACTGCCAGTATATAACTGCATTCATTCAACACATATTTATTTATTGAGCTTCTATTAACTGCCTAGAATAATAGATTCCAGGGACACAGTGCTGGGGACCCAGTGGTGAAAAATATAAAATCGGAACAAGGTCCCTATTCTTATGGGGCTTACATTTAAATGGGGGCAATAGATCAACAATAGATAATTAAGTAAATAACACAATTGAGAAAGTATTAAGAGTTACAAGGAAAATAATGTAATGGCCTAAGATAGTAACCTAGAATGGAGGGGACTATTTTAGATATTTCTGCTATGGGTAGCCTCCTGGGTAGAGAATGTTGGAGCTGAGTTATAGGAAAGAGCTAGTTATGCAAAGATTTAGAAGCAAAACATTCCCAGGGTAAAATGACCAGGTTTAAAGTCCTTGAACTTGGTATGTTCAAGATAGGAAAGTCAAGGTCCAGAACACAGTGAATGAAGAGGAGAGTAGAAGGAGAAAAGGTTGGACAGATAGATAAGGCCAAGTCCTTTAGGGACTTAAAGGACGTGGCAAGGACTGGATTAATATCTAAGGGTGTTGGGAAGCCATTGGGAGATTTTAAGCAGGAGACCGACATCATCTGGTTTACATTTTCAAAAGTTTAGTTGGACTCTGAGGGGATCAAGAGCCAAAGCTGGAAGACCAGATTTTTGCCCCAGCTCAAAGGAACGGTAATTGTGGTTTAGACTAGTAAAACGGTAGTAAAAGTGGAGGAAAGTGCTTGGATTTCAGGTTTATCTGGGTGTTAGATTTAACAGGACTTCCAACTGGATTGGGTAAGAGGTTGAGAGGAAAAGATCAGATTACTCCTGGATTCTTTGGCCTGTGGAACTAAGAGGTGCCAAAAAAGATTGAGGGAGGAACAAGCTCAAGGAATCCAGATTTCTGGATTGCTTATGTTTATTTGAGATGCCAACTGAACTTCTAACTGAAGGTGTGAACTGAAAATTCATTAAGTCTGGAATTCAGGGGAGAGATCAGAGATCAGAGATTAGATCAGAGATTAGGTTGTAAATATGAAATGCTTTTATTTTTTCATTCATTACTACTAATTGTGCAATTAATTCAGTTCTGTAACTTCTGTCACTTTTTGCTATTAGGACAACCCCTTTCCAGTTCCTAAAACTCTGTCTGATTCAGTTTAAAACATCAAGCTAGTATTTGACTTAAAGCACTCTTCTCCTCCTTCCCAACTCCCACCAAATATTGATGTAAAGTGCTATACAGAAAGGGAAATGTGATAGACTAGACTAGACTAGACTAGACTTTAGCTAAGGTGGTCAGGGGTACACCTCTTTGAAGAGCTGACATTTGAGCCAAAACCAGAATTGTGAGAATTAAGTAAGCGCTAGAACTCTCTGAGGAAGAGTTCACAAAATGAGGGAGGAAAAAGCCCATGCAGATGCCCTGAGGTAGATACATACTTGGCAGAAGAAGTAACAGTTTTTTTAAAGGCCTGTATGGCTAGAGTGCAGGGAGTGGAAGGAAGGTTGTACAAAATGAGGCTAGAGAAGTAGACATGGGCTGGATGACAAAGGGCATAGCAACAATGATTAAGAGATTGAAGCTGGAGATAAAGTTTTGAATATTAACAACGTATAGTTTCACTTAAGCTTCATGTTCCATCTTTCTTGCAGTTGTCCCTGCCTCTCTTCTACAAGCATCATTTTCTCCCTTACTACTGGATCATTCCTATTGGCATATCATAACATATTATTAAGTTATTAAAAATATTGTGGTTAAAAATTATTTTGACATTTTTGTCAGCCTTCCTCCAGATACAGCTCTATTTCTCTAGTTCCTTCATAGTAAAATTCTTTGAGAGAGTGGCCTCTACTCCCCATATCTACTTCTTTACCTCACATTATCCCCTCAACCCACTCCAGTAATTTTTTTATTTGTTTGTTAAGATTTTATTTATTAGTTAGAGAGAGGGAAAGAGAGCATGGGGCATGGGGGTTGGGGGAGCAGAGGGAGAATGAGAAGCATACTCCCTGCTGAGCAGGGAGCTTGATGCGGGACCTATCCCAGGACTCCAAGATCATGACCCGGGCCAGACACTTAAGCCACTGAGCCACCCAGGCACCCTCCAGTAATGTTTTCATCCCTACCTTTCTACTGAAACACTTATCCTGGTCCCCCACAGCTTTACTCCTGCCAAAACAGTGATCTCTTTTCTGTCCTCAATTACTCAATCTCTTAGAATAATTTTGCACATTGAATATTCATCTCTCTTTCTTAAAACATTTTCTTCCTTAGGCTTTCATTGATACCAGATTTCTTAGTTTTCCAGCTCCCTCACTCATGATTCTTTCTTTGCCTCCTTTCCTGGTCCTTCTAGTCTACTTGACCTAGAGTGTCTCACAGCTTAGTTTTTGGCCGCCTTCTCAGTCTATGCTCACTCCTTAGGTAATCTCATTCTAGATCTTGTGGTTTTAAAGTCCATCTGCATGTCTGTGACTCCTGATTTTATAACCTTAGTTCTAACTTCACTCTTCCTCATCCCCAGTATTGTATTCCTTAATATCCAATTTCATACTTGGCATCTTCACTTGGATGTGTAATAGACATCTCAAAATTAACATTTCCATATAGGCCCCTTGATTTGTCCACTCACTTCCTCAAGTCAAAAGTATAGGAATCATCCTGGATTCTCTCTTTTCCTCATGGCCCTCCCCACACCAAATCCATCAGAAAGACCTGTCAGCTCTGCCTCAAATATAACCAGTGCAGTCCTCACCAACCCTCCATTGCAACCACAGTGTAAGCTTGCATCATCTCTCCTTGGATTTCCTTGACAGCTGTTTTCAAGCCTCTTTTAGGGAGATTTGCTCTCGCCATGCTCTTTCTATTTTAACCACCTCTCAAATTCCCTGGCAACTTCCCATTTTTTTCTCCTTTTCTGCTTTATTTTTCCTCTTTATCACCATCTAACATACTTTATATTTTCTTTTTTTAAAAAATCTTTTATTGGCCACCCCACTGCCCTATTAGAATATAAGCTACATGAAGTCAGGGTGTTTTTTCTGTTTTATTCACTGCTGTATCCCAGCACTTAGAACATGCCCTCTACATTGTACTTCTCAGTTAATCTTGGTTGAACAAATAGCTTCCATATCAGTTTGCAAACTTCCTCTCTTGATCCTTGATTGTTCATTCTCCTCACAGCAGCCAGAGGGATTTTTTAAAAACTTATATCAAACATTATCATTTTTCTACTTGAAATTTCCCCCAGTGGTTTCCCATTGCAGTTAGGGTAAAATTTATGTTCCTTATCATGGACTCCCACATCCTGCATCATCTGCCCCTGCCTACTACTACACCTCATCTTCTGCTATTCCTCTTTACACTTTTCTTCCTTTGTCCCCTGAACACACCAAGTTTGTTCTCATGTCAGGGCCTTTCCACTCACTGATCTCAGCCCAAACCAGGTTTCCTCATTCTCAACATTATTGACATTTCGGGCTGGATAATTCATTGTTGGGACCGACCTGTGCATTGTAGGATATTTAGCAACATCCCTGGCCCAGTAGGTGCTAGTAGCATTCCTCCAGTGATGACAACCAACATTATCTCCAGACATTACCATATATCCCCTAGGGAGCAAAAGCACCCTGGTTGAGAAGCAGTGGCTTAGACCATTCTGCCCTCAGATCTTTTATGATTGCCTCCATTTCATTGTTGAGATCTTACTTCAATTGCCCCTTTCTACGAAAGCTGTCCTTTCATAATTATAACTAAAGTACCTCCCCAACCACCACCATTGTTAATTCCATTACTCAGATTTTTTTTCTTAACATTTACTACTACCTGGAATTATATTGTCTGTTTGTTTTCATATTGATTTGTCTACGTATTTGTTTTCCATCAACTGCTTTGTTTCTTCCTCTCCCAGAATGTAATTGCCAAGAAAGAGCCATTTTCTAACTTGTTCACTGCTATCCACTACAACTAGGATATTGCCTGACACATATGACATGAAGTGGTCAATAAATGTTTTGAGGGCACTATTACTATAGTTCCCATAAACATTTATACAACTATATATTTATATTTTACATACAAGGGGATGGGGGTCTTTGTATGCATTTGAAGGAAGTAAACACACATTCACATGCACATACCCTGTCTACTATTCAGATATTGTTCATAATTACGGCATTTTCCTCTGAGAGAAGACTTAAGGAATTTTTTTAAAAAATTTATTTTATTTTATTTTTATTTATTTGCCAGACAGAGATCACAAGTAGGCAGAGAGTCAGGCAGAGAGAGAGGTGGGGCGGGGGGGGGGGGCAGGCTCCCTGCTGAGCAGAGAGCCTGATATGGGGCTCGATCCCAGGACCCCGGGATCATGACCCGAGCTGAAAGCAGAGGCTTTAACCCACTGAGCCACCCAGGCGCCCAGGAATTTTTTTTTTCCAATTTTAGTATATGTGCTGCCAAAGCGAACACAGGAATTTTTTTTCTTTTTTCTATACATTTCTTAATTATGGTTAATCATAGATTGAGAAAGTCTTTTTTTTAAGACTTTATTTATTTATTAGAGAGATAACATAAGTGGGGTGGATGGGGGAGAGGGAGAGGGAGAAGCAGTCTCCCCCACTGAGCAGGGAGCCTGATGTGGGGCTCCTTCCCAGGACCCTGGGATCATGTCCTGGGCCGAAGGCAGATATTTAACCAACTGAGCCACCCAGTCTTTCTTAACTGTCACACTCCCACTATCAGCAAAGCAAAAAAAATAAAACCAGGTATGTTAATTAGGATTTTGTCAGTTGCTGACAATAGAAACCTAATTTAGAGTGGCTTAAGCAGGAGGTTATTTCTTTAAGTAAATAGGAGTCCAGGGGTAGATAAGGTGATCCAGGCAAGACTGTTTATAGTCACTATCTTAAACTCTGCTTTCCTCTCTATGAGATTTTTTCTCAGTCAGGCAGACTCTCCCCCCAAGTTTGGAAAGATGGCCACCAGCAAACCCAAGGTTGTATTGTACCAACATAAAATTTTTAGAAGGAAGAGAGATAGTTCCATCAAAGTCCCATTTCAACAAAAGTGTATTTTAATTGGACTACCTCTGAATATATCACTGGGACCAGGGAATGGCTAGAATATCATGTCCCTTCCCAGACTTAAAGGTAGACAATCCATTTCAAATCACATGGACTGAGTAGAAGGAGAGGATGTTCCAGAAATGGAAACCAAAAGAATGGGTCCTCACCAAGTAAAAACCACAGATGTCCACAGCACTTGACTATGTACACTTCCTGGGTCACTTCCCTGGAACTTTATGCTGAATTGTAATTGTTTACTTATAAGCTTTGTATAAGCAGGGCTATGTCTTGTTCACGGTTACATACTCAGGGTTACTTAGAAGATCTTGCACATAAAATGGTCTCAGTAATGAATAAATATTTCCTTGCCCTTCCTTCCCTCTGTATCTTCCTAGTTTCAGAGATAGTGCCTGTAGTGTGCCCTGCAGAGATTACACTGTGCCTTGCACAAAGGAAGCTCAACAAATATTTGTGAAGTGAATTTTAATAGCAGTGACAAGGTAATAATAAGCATTGGCTAATGTTGCCCACAATTCGAGAGGTCAGAAGGATGTGGCACTTATATCAAATCTGTTAAGCTTACTAAATTTCCTTGTGCCTTTTCCCCATCTTTTTGGAAATCTGTTACTCTCCTTTTATCTATCTCAAACTTAATGCTTTTCCCCATCTGTTGGTATACCAGTTACTATCTGTTTCTGTGCTTTTTCTCTCTGTAGGGGTTCCTTCTTTTCTTTCTTCCTTTCTCTCTTCCTTCCTCCCTCTCTTTTTCCCTTCCTTGCTTCCTCTGTAAAAATGATATATTGGTATGGTTTCTGTGTCTTCTTCAGTGTACTCCTTTTTCTTATTTTGTACCTCTTCTTTCCCTTCCTACTCATAATATAGAAATGGAACTTTTATATTAATTATTGCTATATATATTTATTATTCTTAATTTTCACGGGAAGTAAATAAAACATTTTAAATTCCCTTCTGAAAAATTGGAGGTACTCATGGGTTAGTGACTACCAGAAGGGAATAAATATCCTGTGACATAGATAATCCTGTCATCTCTCCAAAATTGCTTTTGCAATAAATAGTGAGGATATTTCTAGAATTTAACTCTACACCAGGGAAACCAGTATAAAGATATAGAGGACTAGTGCTTTAACTGTAAGATCAAATAAAAGGTAGAATTGTTGTTAAACAAAAAACTGTATATAAGGTTTAAAGATCGATTATTTCCTTCATTTCTTCAAAATTAAAAGGGATTTTATCTTTGACAGTGAAATTCCTAAGGACTCCTTGAAGGCCATTCTGTTGGAGTTAGAATGTCACTTTACATGGAATTTACTTAAGGAAGACATTGATCTGTTTGATGTGGAAGATACAATTGGGCAACAACTTGAATTTCTTACCACAAAATCCAGACTCACTCTTTATAACCTATTGGCCTATGTGAAACACCTGAAAGGCCAAAATAAAGATGCTCTAGAGTGCCTGGAACAAGCAGAAGAAATAATCCGGGAAGAACACTCAGACAAAGAGGAAATACGAAGTCTGGTCACTTGGGGAAACTATGCCTGGGTATATTATCACATGGACCATCTCAAAGAATCTCAGAAGTATATAGACAAAATAGGGAATGTTTGCAAGAAATTGTCCAGTCTTTCTAATTACAAGTTGGAGTGTCCTGAGATTGACTGTGAAAAAGGATGGGCACTCTTGAAATTTGGAGGAAAGTATTACCAAAGGGCTAAAGCAGCTTTTGAGAAGGCTTTGGAAGTCGAACCTGACAATCCAGAATTTAACATCGGCTATGCCATCACAGTGTACCGGCTGGATGATTCTGACAGAGAAGGGTCTATAAAGAGCTTTTCCCTGGGCCCTCTGAGGAAAGCTGTTACCTTGAACCCAGATAACTCCTACATTAAGGTTTTTCTGGCACTGAAGCTTCAAGATGTACATGCAGAAGCTGAAGGGGAAAGGTATATTGAAGAAATCCTGGACCAGATATCATCCCAACCATATGTCCTTCGTTATGCAGCCAAATTCTACAGGAGAAAAAATTCCTGGGACAAAGCTCTGGAACTTTTGAAAAAGGCTTTGGAGGTGACACCAACCTCTTCCTTCCTGCATCACCAGATGGGACTTTGCTATAGGGCACAAATGATCCAAATCAAGAAGGCTACACGAAACAGACCTAAAGGCAAGGATAAACTGAAAGTTGATGAGCTGATTACATCTGCTATATTTCATTTCAAAGCAGCTGTGGAAAAGGATTCTATGTTTGCATTTGCCTACACGGATCTGGCCAACATGTATGCTGAGGGAGGCCAGTACAGCAATGCTGAAGAAGTTTTCCAAAAAGCCCTTCGTCTGGAGAACATAACTGATGATCACAAACATCAGATCCACTATCACTATGGCCGCTTTCAGGAATTTCACCGTAAATCAGAAAGTACTGCTATCCACCATTATTTAGAAGCCTTAAAGGTCAAAGACCGGTCGTCCCTACGCACCAAATTGACAAGTGCGCTGAAGAAATTGGCTGTCAAGAGACTCAGTCACAATGCTTCAGATGTGCAGAGTTTAAGTGCGCTAGGGTTTGTTTACAAGCTGGAAGGAGAAAAAAGGCAGGCTGCTGAGTACTATGAGAGGGCCCAAAAGGTAGATCCAGAAAATGAAGAATTCCTTACTGCTCTCTGTGAGCTTCGACTTTCTATTTAAATACATACACTAGGAAATTAGTTCTAAGCTTTTCTCTCCATTTTGGGTCATTATATTTTTTTTTGTTTATTATTTTAACCCATTGTTCATTATAGAGCTATTTTTTTGGATGGTTATGTACCAAGCATCATGCTAAATACTTTATATATACATAATGTTGACTCTTTTGCTGTTTTCCTTTTTTTAAAATTAATATAGTCCATTGAGAAACAGATATTTCAGCTATTGTAACTTTTAAAAATGGTATGGCCATTTATACCCTTTATTTTTGCTATTTATGGTAATTTTCGATTAAATATTATCAAATTTTCCATATTACTCACACAGTGAGTATAATTCTGTATAAACCCTGACACCTACGTCAGGAATACTCTTTCAGGAGTGCAAAATTATATTAGTTAAGCTCTTAATTATGTAGCTTGCAAAAGATGGACCCTTCCAGTTACAGATGTTTCAACTTTAATGAGAATGTTTAACCCTCAACCTGATAGTCACCTAAAGAATCCTCTTTGTTGAAAGAAAAAAGTTCATAATAATAAAAAGCTTGTCATCTGTGGGGACTTCAATAAAAAGAGAAAAAACAAATAGAAAAAAAAAAAAGACTTCTTCAAATACTGAACTTAAGGGACCCAGGAGAAATAACAAATATTATCTCCCAAATTAATTTTACTCCTTCCTATTAAAATTCCAGTATGCTTAGGCTAAAATCATTGAGATAGAAAGCAGGCCAATTGAGGGGCGCCTGGGTGGCTCAGTGGTTTAAAGCCTCTGCCTTCGGCTCAGGTCATGATCTCAGGGTCCTGGGATCGAGCCCCGCATCGGGCTCCCTGCTTGGCGGGGAGCCTGCTTCCTCGTCTCTCCCTCTCTGCCTGCCTCTCTGCCTACTTGTGATCTCTGTCTGTCAAATAAATAAATAAAAAAATCTTAAAAAAAAAAAAAAAAGCAGGCCAATTGAGAAATTGGGAGAAATGATAAACAAATGGTAAAATAGATGTCCCTAATCTACTTCCTTAGATTACCAAGATTTCTGTGATTTGGTTTTGGGTCTGGACTGGATTGTTCTCATACTCCCAATTTCTGGCTTTTGGTTAATTGTTTTATAATTCCAAATTTACTTCTGTGAAGCTTTTTCTTTTGTCTAAAGTTTTCGGATTGACATGTTTTCCTATATATAGATTCTACAGGAATAGTTAAGCCCTGCTTTCAGTTTTAATATCCATCTTGAAGGGTCAGTGTTTAAGGGCTCTTATCCCAGGGGACATTTTTAATTGGGATGTTGCTAAAAGTAGCTTCTCTAATGTTGTTTCTTTGGTTATATACTACACAATTGTATTTACCACCACAGTTTTAGCGGAAAAGTGTGCCACGTGATTTAATTCTCCATACCTCTAATGTAGCTCTTAAAACTACTGTATACATATTTGTGTGTTTTTTACTTTTTGTTACTTTTTTAAAAAAAATTTTTCTATTATGGTTGTGAATATTATAAAAGTAATGAATTCTCATTGTAAAATTTCAAACATAACAGAAGCATATGAGTTTAAAAGTAGGGACACCCCCCCCTTACCCTTCCCTAATTCTACACCAGCATGGTAACCTGTTAACAATTTAATATGTATCCTTCTAGATATTTTTTCTATGCATATTCAAACATACATCCATACTGCAATGTATTTCATAAATTAAAATTTGAAAATGTTTTACTTAGGTCCCTGCTGTTTTTATTTTGCTCATTCCATTTGTTTATTCAAGAAGGAAGAATGGGGAAGGGAATGATTTTTTACTTAAGTATTTCAGAAATTCAGGACTCAAGTCCTGACCTATCAGTAGAAGCATTTGTCGCATTTTGCAGCAAATATTTTATTTTGCAACAAGTCATTTTCCCCTATTGAGAATAATGTTGTAATTAAAATTGTGTTCCCAAGTAGGAAATTCACACATAATATAATACAGTTATGATACCAAAACAAAAATACAACTATAAGCCTCTATTTAGATATTTAGACTTTAAAGTCTATTAAGTGACTTTAAAATTCTCTAGATATTATAACATACCAATATATAAGAAGTCAAATACCAATAAAGCATAAAATCAGCATATGAAAAATACAACTCTGTAAAATACTGAACTAAAATTAGTATGTTTATAATAACGGTAAATTTTGTCATTAATTGTTCTTGTCTTTCTAAAATGTAAAACTATTTAGAGGTAATTTTATAGAGTCTTGGGTTTAAAAAAAGACCTCAGAGTTCATTTGCCTTTATCAATTAACCTTCAAAACTTAGAGCTTGAATTATCTTCCTAAATGATAATTTCATTTTCAGATAGTCTGTATTCTTACACATTTGTTTCTTCCATATAACTGAAGACTTTTGGCCTGAAGTTTACACATTTTGGGCTGTCTTTTGGGACCTCAAAGATCTAATCCTTTTGAGAGGTGACACTTTGTATCAGAACTCTTAGTTGCAAATGGCAGAAAACCTAGCTCAAACTGACCTAAGCAAAAATGGGAATGTAATGGCTATTGTAATTTTGTAATCCAGAGGCGGTACTAGTTTTGGATAAATTTGAAGAAATTTGAGTCACCAAATATAGATCAGTGGCTATTATTATATGATTATAAATCAAGTTATGCTGAGTAGCCATAAACCAAATGTCTACTATATATGTCTTAAAAGTATTTGAAGAAAATTGTTCTATGTACCCTAAGAATCCTTTTAAGATAAACATGCCATTATATTTCACCCCATCCCCATCTATATCATGGTCAGTTTTAGTTCTCCTCAAATTGTCTTTATCATTTGCTAGTGGTTTGTGCTGAGATTAACTTAATATCCAAAGTGAGGTTTTAGGACTATGGTAGAATGATCCTTTCTTTTTTCTATAAACTATATTTCCCTGAATGTAGCCAAAATCAAAATCTCTCCTTGGTATCTACCCATGTGTTGTTTTTTCCACACATGCCATTTTAAGGCATCTTTTCCACATCCTATACCTGAGCATTTGGCTTTTGAAAGTGTTTTATGTTACTTGGTAGCATTCAGCACTTCAATTCAGATAACCTGTACCTCTTGAAGAGTTTTTATATAAAATGCCAACTGCAAATAACACTACAGCTAGTAGAAAACCCAACTTAAGTTTTCTTTCTAATGGTAACAAAAATAAATCTTGGTGATTTTTTTTCTTTTTAGATTTTATTTTTTTATTTGAGAGAACAAGTGGAGGGGAGAGGCAGAGGGAGAGGGAGAAACAGGCTCCCTGCTGAGTAGGGGACGTGATGCGGGGCTTGATCCCAGGAATCCAGAATCATGACCTGAGCCAAAGGCAGATGCTTGAATGAGTCACCCAGGCACCCCTTAAATCTTGTTTTCGAGCAAGACCTATTCTTAAGCAGTGTGACCAAGACATAATCACTGTCTACTGAGCTCTGATCCATTGGCTCCATTCTGAGAAAGCTCTGTCTTTGTGATACTAAGATAGCAGCCACATGTACTCTTGTCCAGTGAAAAGAGCATATCTGCTCTTTTATCTGCTCCCCCAGCCACATAAGAAGTCCAAGTATGCTGTCTGATAGGACCACCTGAGGTTACATGCTATTCTCAGATCAGTCATCATGGCCGGGGAGGAAGTTATCACGCTCATTAGTTAGGCTTGAGACACATAGCTGGCCTTGAAATTGAGGGATAGGGAGAAAATTAACTTCCCTGGAAGCAAGTGGATTGTACAGTACAGGGGTGAAATTATCAAGAAAGCTGGTATTGGATACTGACAGTGAAAACACCAAGGGTATATAGATTCAAATTAATATCTTCTTCCCCCACTCCATACAGTTCTCTGTAGCAAGTGAAATATTTCAAAAAGGAGCTAGAGTCATTCTTAACCACTGAAGTCCTTGGTGAACTTTTTTTGTTGGGATTTCAGGTGCTGTGTCTCCTTAGTCTGGTTCTCTTACTCCTTTTTTATTCCTTCAGATCTGCGCTCCACCTCAGCGTCATAGAGGGCTGGCTGGTAAGGGGGTGGTATATGGAAGATGGAGGGAAGAAGTCATATTCACATTGTAGTGGTGGCCACTGACTATAACTCAGACAACTTCAGAAAATAAAACAACAGGAGGCATTATGGCCTGTGGATGTGTCTGGAGTGCCAAAGATGATCGTGTTAATGGAAATAAAGACCTATATCCAGTGAAGCTGAGCAGCCCCTGAAAAAGCCATTACCAGCTTATTCACCAGCTTCTGTGAGGTCTCCAGGCCTTGAACATGACTAGTTCAAGTTCAAGGTGACAAAGGTGGAGGATAAAAGTAGGTATGGAAAGATCTGAAGGTTGAAGGACTAAACCAGGTTACCCATGTAATCAGCCTGTATGTATATATATATGTATTCTGTGATGGCAAAGACCCATGTAAAAATACTGTTTTGCATTCCCTATATTAGGTTCTTTAGTGTGTCACTTTATTTAACCATCTCAACACCACAAATGAATAAAGCCAGTCTCAGAGAAGTTAAGTAACATTCTGAAAATCATCTAACTACTAAGCTACTAAGTGGTGGGAATAGGATTTAAAACCAGATCTGACCTAATTTATAGTCCACTCTCCGTTGTATCAGTGGTTCACAACCCTAACCCTAAATTAGAGTCACTGGTTAAGCTCTTTAGAAATCTAATTCCCGGGGCGCCTGGGTGGCTCAGTGGGTTAAAGCCTCTGCCTTTGGCTCCAGTCATGATCCCAGGGTCCTGGGGTCAAGCCCCACATCAGGCTCTCTTCTCAGCAGGGAGCCTGCTTCTCTCTCTCTCTGCCTACCTCTCTACTTGTGATCTCTGTCTGTCAAATAAAAAAGTAAAATCTTGAGAAAAAAAAATTAAATTCCCGGGTACGACCACAGACCGACGAAGCCAGAACCTCTAGGGGTGAAATCTGGAAGTTTACATATTTATAAAGCACCCAAAGTAATTCAGAGGATTAGCCAGGTAGGGAAATGGTGGTTAGAGCCTATAATACCATTAGCGGGTGGTTTTGTTGTTCTATATCCCACACATTCCATTTGCAAGTAGAAATGCTCAGGGGAACAGTATATGTGTTAGGTGAAGTTTAACAACAGTCCAAATTTAGACACAGAATTCTCAATCTGCTATGTGCAAGCTCTCCAAATAAAGAGGTTAGGGGAAATAACTGAGGGGAAAATCAAGAAGAATGGTGAATCAGGTTTGGGAAGGATCTTGCCTCAGAATGTCAGCCTGACTTAAACTCTGGAGCCACATCAACTAAAGTAGAATGAGATAACCAAGGATTACCTTGAATCTCTTCCCCAAATTCCACCTCATCAACTATATGAAGAGACTCCTCAAAATCCATCAAAATTGCCCACTAAAAAGTTTTCCTCCCTTCTCTCTCTCACGTGCACATGTACCTTAGCCCTTTACACTGCAAAATTGGATTTTCAGGTTCAGCTCTCCCTCCCTTTCCCCTTCCACATGGCCTTTCCCTGGGACCTCAGTATGACCTATAGACAGCTACCCTGTTCTTTCACCTTAAAGTAAATAATAACTCCAATATTTGCACCTAATTCATAAAACCCTCACATTCGGGAGCCATTCAGATTGTGAGTCATAGAAAAGATTATTTGTTTCAACTAACTTGTTTTTAGAAATCAGTAGACAAGAGCTGGGGCGCCTGGGTGGCTCAGTGGGTTAAAGCCTCTGCCTTCTGCTCAGGTCATGGTCCTAGGGTCCTGGGATCGAGCCCTGCATTGGGCTCTCCGCTCGGCGGGGAGCCTGCTTCCCTGCTCTCTGTCTCTGCCTGCCTCTCTGCCTACTTGTGATCTCTGTCTGTCAAGTAAATAAATAAACTTAAAAAAAAAAAAAATCAGTAGACAAGAGCTGCCTTAGACACAGAACAAGTCTTTGGGAAACAGGGCCTACCACAACACCTGTTGAACATTAATGTGCATGCAGATCGCTTGGGAATCTTGTTAACAGGTAGATTTTGATTCTTTAGATTTCACAGAGGGCCCAAGATTCTGAACTTTAAACAAGCTCTCAAGTAATGATATTTCTGTTCTTCAGGTAAGAGTCTACAGTATTGTTCCTCAGATTTTGCTACACTTTGGAATCACCTGAGAAGTTAAAATAAAACAAAACACTGGTGTCTGGGTCCCACCTCCGAGGCTGACTAAATTGGCATTACAATTTTTTAAAAAAATATTTTATTTATTTACTTTGAGAAAGAGACAGCATGAGCAGGGGGAATGGCCACGAAATAGGGACCGTGAAAGGGACAAGCAGACTCCACGTGGCCAGACTCAGGGCTCGATCCCAGGACCCTGAGATCATGACCCAAGCCAAAGTCAGATGTTAACTGACTGAGCCACCTAGGCACCCAGCATTGTGATTTTTAAGTTCTTAGGTGAAACTATTGTGCTACAAAGTTTGAGAGCCTCTGGTCTACAATATGGAAAATATAAACAGAATAAAATTAATTAGGCTAATAGGCTTAAGTCAGGGGATCCTAAATTCCTCAAGTATCTTGTTTTCATTTGAATCTCTCAGTATGTAACACAGTGCTTGGTATATAATAAGTCTAACAAAAGTTGCCTGAATTAAATTGCATAGTACCCTGTCCCCACCTCTGAAAGCCTGCCTTACCAATTGACTCAAAACCTGTGAAATGGGTCCAAATCAGACTAGTTAAACTCATCATGTGGCCTGATAAAGTCCAGGATATCAGGCCCGAGTTTATTTCTTTGCCTATTAGACAAACCAAAAAATATGCACGGGGAGTGATTGTAATTGCCCTTCAGGTAATTTGCCCCTTCAAGAAAACAGAAGTGCCTCTTTCACAGCCTTTTGGAAGCTGTTTTGTCGGCACTAAAGCTATGCTACCAGCCTCACGAAAGCGGAGATGAGCCCTTCTAACAAGTGGGTCAGCTGGCAGGAAAACTGGCTTCAGAGTAGTAGACCTTTTAAACATACTCTTTGTCCTCTCTGCATGCAGAGCTGATCTTAGCAGTTGATTACATGCTATCTGCTCGACTTTCAAGGGCAATATAAGCAGTCAGTATTCTTTCCTAGAAGTCCAAGATGCCCATAAGCTCAGTTCAAGAAAAACCACATAGACCCACAGAACTTTAGAACCAGAAGGACCCTGCTCTAACCAAATACATCAGTAAGAAAGTTGGGACCCAGATTGGTGATGTCACTTAAGATCTCCCATCTGCTTTATGGACTATAATTTCTTCTTGCTCCTGGTTCATTAGTACTCTTCACTGTTTGACAGTTTTTACCTATAATCAATAACATTCCTTATACCAATTAAAATTTAATTGATAGTTTGGACATGATGCGACTATGCCTAAATGACATCAACCATGACACAAGCAGGCCCAAGGATGGTTCTTTCATGAACTGTGCTTATTGTTGAGATTAAAGAACACAACAGAAATATAAAATAAATTAAGATGTACCATGCCTTTGTATAATTGGTGGATTATAAGAAATGAGAACTAATTTGACCAACAATTAGAATCCTTTGAGTAGTTCAGGGACAATAACATTATAACCTTAGGGTGATGGCCATGAGAAGCACCTCTCAGATCTCCAGCTACAAGGATTATACTGACTGAGGTCCCCATCTGCTAAATATTGACATCCATCATTGCATTTTGCATTGAGACCATTCTTCCCAGCATGGCAGGGACACTAACTTAAGCCCTGACCTGGGAGATGTACAATTCCTCTGACAGGTGACCTAGGCTCAAGGATTCCCCATCACCCTTGCCAAATTTTACTCAAATCTATACTATACTCTGGAGCATCTGCCTAGCTCAGTTGGTGGAACATGCAACTCAATCTCAGGGTCATGAGTTTGAGCCTCATGTTGTTATAAAGATTACTTAAAAATAAAAACTAAAAAAAAAAACTGTACTGTACTCTAAGATGCTTCCACCCAACTTTTCTCCTCTCTCTCCTGCACTTGGAGTCAGACCTGAATCACAATCTGATGGCTCTCCCAGCCTCTCCTTGCTCCAGTCCATTTTTTCCCACAGATGTTTCCCTAATGAATTTATCGTATTCGGTCCTATATCGGTGTCTGCCTTTGGAGGTCAAATTAACTCACCCAGTGAAAGAAATGCAATTAGATGACTCTAATTGACTGTAAGGTAAATCATGTTCACATAATATCAAATGCCATTTATTGTTTTTTGACTTTTTGGATCGGTAATATGGTTGAAGAACAGAATATAATCTTTCCAACCTTGTAATATTTGAGTTAGAAAAGAAAAGGGGGAAGAGGTTAAGGGAGGGTAGAAATAAAAAAAAAAGACCTCTTCTTGTAAAGAGGGAAGTCAAGAGATTGAGTTATAACTTGATGGAAGAATAAATACAAGTTTAAATATATTATTGTAAATTATAAAACTGATAAAGTAACTAAGAATTGAGTCATAACTGTCAAAGTTGGGGGGAATTGGAATAAGAGTTCTTTAAATTCAGTAATTAAATCCTCTCTTAACATAGCAGGAAATCAATAAAGTCTACATTAAATAGATCAATAGCATTATAAGCACACCACGGGCACCCACTGCAGGTTGGGACAGCATCCTCCCCCAAACCTGAACTTTCTTGTTCTTCCCCTCCCCATAAAACAACAGAGCTATTTTATTTATTTTTTAAATAATCACCTCTTGTGTTTGTTTTTTTTTAAATTTCATTCACCTATTTGACAGAGAGAGCGAGAGAGCACAAATGGGGGAGGGGCAAAGAGAGAGGGAGAAGCAGGCTCCCCACTGAACAGGGAGCCGGATGCAGGGCTTGATCCTAGAACCTGACCCGAGCCAAAGGCAGACACTTAACTGACTGAGCCACCCAGGCGCCCCAGAGCTGTTTTATATTTAATGGCCACACATTTTATCATGTAACTTTCTGCTCTGACACTTCCTCTTCTCCTCTTCCCCACTTCTCTCCCAGGACTAAGCCTCTTGTGTGTCTCTACTTCTCTTCTTAGCCAAGGTTCTCTGAATCATTGAGATGTGCTTTCTTCTCCTCTGTAGTCTCCTCTTTTCCTGTGGTCAAGCCATATACATCTCATCTGAGCCCAAACAAATATACTTTCATTAAGCATTTTGTTGTATTTCACTATAACTGAATTAAAAAAACAACATCTAATTACTAGAAACATGCACAGAAATGCCATGTGTATATTCCCATAATTGCTCTGAACCTATGTCTCTATAAGTGATGAACTAGAATTCTCAGTATCTCCTTTCATGGTGGCATCTAGACAGAATAATCAATGAAATAATGAAGGGGAGATGTGTAAGTTTTGGGAAAGCCATAGCTCATGAGAGGACATAGGTGCCTCACGGATAAACTCTGAAGTTCAAGCATGGATTGCTATCACTTGAACTGAACAATGAAGACATTGAACACACTAGCCTTTCCTTCAGAAAAAGCCATTTCTGTCTAAGCTTCTTCCATTCCTACATCTGGGGTAAAACAGGGTGAAGGTAAAGAAAGATATGAACATGCAAGAGTTCAGAAGTCAGCCTGTGGAGGAGTTTCCCCTCTACCCGTCTCTAACTAACCAGTAAATTGCAGGAAAGCCCTAAGAAAAAGGGAATTCTAGTTTGGCCACATCTGTAGATGCTGGTGACACACGAATAACCACACGAACGCCCACACCGAATGCACTAGGTACCAGGTACTGTTCTAAGTACATTACGTGTATGAAACCTACAAAATCCTCATGAAATCCCTATAGGAAAGCATTTTATTCTTTTCTTTGCATGTGAATAAACTGAAATTTGAAGAAATTAAGTAAGCCCAAGATCACATAGCTGAGAAAAGGTGGAAAAAGGACTCAAACCCTAGATGTCTTGTTCTAGAATCTAACACCTAACCTCTCTACAGTATTTTCAAAGTATTCTTAAAATTTGGAATGAGGGATGAGGGAAGATAGGACCAATCTTTACAGAGACCGTAGGACAATGTTACAGAGGATCGTACCAAGCTCAGACATTGTACAGTCATAGGTCACCCAACACTGTTTTACATAGGGTCCCAAAATTCCCCGGAAAGAATTGTGAAAAAGAATTCGTTGTCCTCCTTAGCTGTCTTTGATGCTGGGATTAAAAGCTGCTCTGAAGCCTCTGGAGAGAATGGCCTAAGAAATCAAGGAACTCGGGGTGCCTGGGTGGCTCAGTGTGTTAAAGCCTCTGCTTTGGCTCAGGTCATGATCTCAAGGTCCTGGGATCGAGCCCCGAGTCGGGCTCTCTGCTCAGTGGGGAGCCTGCTTCCCCCTCTCTCTCTCTGCCTGTCTCTCTGCCTACTTGTGATCTCTCTCTGTCAAATAAATAAATAAAATCTTAAAAAAAAAAAGAAATCAAGGAACTGAATTTAAGGGAGAGTTGGAGGAGTTGAATGTTGGAAAACAGAAATTTGGAATAAATTCCCCAGGAAAGGAAGTAAACCCACATTGGAAGGCTGAAGAACCAGTAAACAAGTAGAAGCCAAGACACCCGGTCCTTTGTCCTTGGGAGAAGAACTATGTCTCCCACACTTAAGGCAATCAGAACCTCGTCCCAATGTGGAAGGCAGCACAAGAATGCAAGGAAGGAGAGTGTTGTAATAATTTAACAGTCCTTTAAGATAGTCTGGATTTGCCTCGAGCCTTTAAGCTGTGGACTTTGGAAAATGGCTCTGAACCCTAATTCCACTGAACATTAATTTAGTGTTAAGAATAGCTTCACGTCTCTTCACATGCTTTCCCTTCTCCATATCTCATTAACTCCAGCAACCTTATGCTTCAATCTCATCAAAACAAACACAAAAAATAAAAACTACTTGCAGATGATTTGTACATAAAAACCCTTTATTGAGGTTTCAGAGGGAAGAATCTATTACTTAAAACTTAATATCACAGGGGCGCCTGGGTGGCTAAGTTGTTGGGCGTCTGCCTTCGGCTCAGGTCATGATCCCGGGGTCCTGGGATCGAGCCCAACATCGGGCTCCCTGCTCGGCGGGAAGCCTGTTTCTCCTTCTCCCTCTCCTACTCCCTCTCCTTGTATTCCCTCTCTCGCTGTGTCTCTCTGGCAAATAAATAAATAAAATCTGTAAAAAAAAACCCCAACCTAATATCATATACCCCCCCTTTTTTATGAATGAAAGGAGGAGGGAAAGGAGAGGGTGGAGAAAGAAGGAAAGAAAAGTGAGAGAGGGATTGAGAGACAGAGAAGTAAAGGAGGAAACACCCTCAACTACTTGATGTTCCTGCCTCTTGTCATGATTCTGGGCCTCACATCTTCCCTTCCTCTCTTCTCCCTCTGAAGTAAGAACCAATTCCTCCATTTTCCTTAAAGAGCAATTCAGTTATAAGTCATCCTCACTCTCGGCCACAGATCCATGATGCATAGCCAAATTCATCAAGATGCTTAGTTCAACAAAAAGCTCTTTCCTTTTAACACAATATACTTCCCTCCGAAGGCAATTGTTGTTAGACACAAATAGTATCCCTTCACAGTTTCGAAGGAATTACACATTTTAAAGGAAATCCGATCACTGTCTCTCGCAATTTGTGTACAATGTAATAAACATGATGTTTTATACATGTTTCCAAATACACTCCTTTAGATCACCTGGTTTCAACATTTCTCAAAATTTGACTTTCTGATATGTGTTTAAGAGTCTGTGTTTCATACTTTAATTTAACCCTTTATTAAATCAAATCAATTAACATATTAGTAGGGACTAGGAAGGGAACCCAGGATGGCAATCTGGATTCCTAAGGAAGGCAAAGGCTCAAAAAAAATTTATGTTAAATTTTACCAATGGTTGTCCTTAGTTAAGTCAATCAAAACCATCACTCATATTAACTTTGATACTCCACATAGAAAACTGACCTAGACAACCAAAATGGTGAAAAACACAATACAGCATCTTTATTCCTATATTTGTACTGCAAGAGGAAGAGGATAAACGTGGGATGGGTAATGAGCAGGAACTGGAGGCTGAAAGAGAAGGAAACAATAGCAAACTTCAATGTTTATTCTAAGGCACCACTGTCCATTTGAACTATAATTAGAAGTCACCAAATTTTGGGAGGTGGTCTCACTAATTCCAGCAGATGGCAGTGCTGTATAACATGTCAATTTACAACAAAGTAAAACAAAACAAAAACTTCCTGAAGCTCTGGACCTTTGAGAGAGAAAACTTACAAATGATTCCTTTTTATTTATTTGGGTTTCTTTTAAAGTTTTATTTATTTAAGTAATCTCTACACCCAACTTGGTACTCAAATTCCCAACCCAAGATCAAGAGCGGCGTGGTCTTTCAACTGAGCCAGCCAGGCGCCCCTAAATCGTTCCTTTTTAGAGTTGAGAAGTGCATATTGAGATATAAACCCATTCTCTGAAAATTCCTGTTTTCAAATTATAGACTCCAAATACAACCCCAGATCTTAGCAATACCCAAAGTTCCAGACACCCTATGGATCCCCTCATCATTAAACACAATTATTCGTGTTTAACCAGTGTTTAGTGCTCCGTTGGCCTTGGGTATCTGCTGGAACCTCAGGTAGCCACATAAAGTGGCTGTCCCACATCCCTTTCCCCTACTCCCAGCTTCTTCCCCTAGAAAGAGTAGAGGCTGATTCCAACCCATTCAGCCCTATACCTGAGTTCCTTGGAATGGCCTCCAGTTTCTCCAGCCCTTAATGAATTCTTCCTCTCCCAACCTCCATAGTACGCAGAGCCCTTAGCTTCAGGTCAGCATTTAACAACTTCATGGTACTGTTCCCATGGTGATGGTTTCACTTTACCAATTAGGCAATTAACTTGAAATCATGGAAGGTGTGTTCTTTGTATTTTTACTTCCCTACCATAAAAACGATATCAGATTCTGATGAGGTGCTTTAAGGATAGTCGTTAATTGATTAAACCTTCTCATCAACTCTGAAACATGTTTACCAGCATGCTAATTTTCAGTAATGCCCTTTGAGTTTGAGGCCAGCCATAGGACTGTGCAGAAGACTCCAGTCAGGGACTTCTGCTCCTGGCCAAAGAGTGGTGTAGTTTTCCTGTGAAGTAAACGCAGCTTGTGTGCTGCCCGTACCTGAAATCTCATTTTTCATGTATGAGGCACAGGTGCTCCACCTCTTCTCGAGTCCCAGGGCTCCCTGTGTAAGCCCCCACCCCAGGCCTTCTACTCAATCTGAGCACAACAGAGCTTTCTAATTAAGCCTGTTTGGGTTGAACACAGTCATACCATTTTTAGTTTCAGGCCTCAATTAAAAGTTTTAGTTATTTACTTTATTTCTACCAACTCTTCTCTTTGCTACCTTTATTTGCTTTTCCAAACCTCCGCCATGATACTCAGTGCTCTGAAGCTCCTGCTAATCCCGGGACACATCTCACCAGGTGTTTTATTTAGACCCACAGATTGTAATTATCTAACATATTGTATCCATTCTGGGGCCAAGAGCAACTTCAAGCTAACCCAACCCTTCAATCAGCCCCAGTCCCAGGTGTGTTAAATTCTCATTAGCAGTTTCTTCATTCATTCATGTACACACCAAGTATTTGTTGAGTGCCTGCTGTATTTTAGGCACTGGACTCACTAATGAATAGTCAGTATGATCCCTAGCCTCAGAAAGCTTGTGGCTTTGTGGAGGAGACGACATTTTAAGTAAACACACACATGAATATTAATTATAACTAAAATATATTCTTTAAAGGAAAAGAACAGAATGTTATGAGAATGTAATGTGTGTCGTGATAGTGGGGATATAGAATTTAGATGCGGCAGTGGTTACAGATGGGCTGTCTAGAAAGTGATGTTTAAATTATACCCCAAAAGTTGAGAAGTGAGCACACTGAAGGATCAACATAGGCAAAAATGACCCGGGAAACCTACCGAGAAGGTCACTGGCAGCAAGAGTGCAGCCCAACATAAAGTCTGTAAGTTAGGCAGGGGCTACACCCTGCTTGACCTTGGAGACCAGGGTTGGTACTGAAGGCTCATACCAGACCTGCAACTTAATGATTCTAAAATAGGCTCTCCTCCACGGCTGAACTCTGAAACTGAAGTCAGATGTCCAAATTCTTCCACCCCTGCCTGAGCAGGGACTGGCAAATTTAGACCCAGAGGCTCTTTCAGAGTCTGTTGGAATCTCAGGTAACCACATATCCCTTTTCCTCATTCATATCTTCTTCCCCACCCTGAACCACACCCAGACTCTGCTCAGGTCCCTGTTGTAGAAACAAGTGCTTTGGGAATGAGAATATGTCTTCATCATTGCTAGGACTGAGGCCTCTCATTCTTCCACCATTGTGTCAGTGGGAAAAGACCTAACTTGCCATCACAAAAGAAAGAATTTTATGGGATTTTAAAATGTTAATTTTAAATTAATTTTAATTAATTATTATTTAATTATTAATTAAAATTAATTTTAAAATGCTAATTTAATGTCTTTTAATGCCACTTTATATCTTAAGTCGATTACACATTAACTCCTTAAAAATAAAGTGCTTTTCATTTAATTTTAGACCAATCCTAGGTCCAGACTCCACAAAGAGGGCCCTGACAAATAATTAAGAATAATAATGAATGTAATAATCATCACTCTTTTCCAGAATTCAAAAGCACTTTTCACTTATTTGACACCTCCTTAAGCTACAGGAAGATAGATCACATCAGGCCTGGGGAGAGAAGAAGGAAGGGTTGCAACTTGTAATTCAGACACCCAAAGTCCACAGAAAGAAAGGGGACCCGATCAGCTTCCTAATGATGTGGTTCTTTAACAAGTGATACCAGCCACCCGTGCCCTCTGCTTGTGTGAATAGATTATTCTTGCCAGGTTCAGTTATTCCTTGACAGCTGAAGGAAGGCATGTCCTGTCAGCTTCATCAAGGGAGAGGGTAAAGGTAGATAATTGTAGATGTTATGGGATGGTTATGTCAAGTTCATTTTACTGTTCTATTTTTGTACATTTGAAAATTTCCATAATAAAATGTTTTATTTTAAATGTTAGTCTTTTTATTGTGATTGAATATTTCTAGATTCTCTCTCTCAAATATTTCTCTGTGTTATGGGACCAAATCCCAGTCACCTCTCACTGGTAGCTGCTCTGGCAACAGTTATAAAAATCTATTGTTTGGGGCGCCCGAGGGCTCAGTTGGTTAAGCATCTGCCTTGGGCTCAGATCGTGATCTCAGAGTCCTGGGATTCAGCCCTGCTTTGGGCTCCCTGCTCAGTGGAGAGTCTGCTTCTCCCTCTCCCTCTGCCCCTCCCCCTGCCCATACTCGTTCTCTCCCTCAAAGAAATAAATAAAATCCCTAAAAAAAATCTTTTAAAATCTATTGCTTGGTGGAGTTAGAAAAAAATAAAGACAAACTTTGAAGTATGAGAAGGAAAACTCAGCTATCTACCTTGAGTTCACACTATTTCAGTTCAATAAACAATTTCAGAATTAGACCCATTGAGACCAGGAAGGTGAGTGCCATAATAAACTAATTACCATCTTTGTCATCACTGGGCAATGGTACAGGCACTTAAAACAAAAATTCAATTCCTGGCTGAGAAAGCATGATTCTGGTAATGCAGAAGAAAGAACTCTCTTTTGAGACAAAGTGTGCTTCCCAACGTTCTCCCTGCTACACATACATAAATGCTCCCAAAGAGAGGCCTGGATCAATAAACAGCAAATTAAACCACTTAGCTGGAAGTGGCGGTCTTGATAGAACCAGACTCTTGGGAAAACTCTTGGAAATTTCCATTCTAGAATCTTCCCATTTATACAGATTGGGAGCAGAATCATAATCTGAAGGATTTTACCTTCCCAAAGGAGGGTCTGTTTCCAAATGGCTTTTTGAACACACATAAGAAGAAAACCCAAGGCAGGTTCCAGCCACACACAGCTTCCTAGCTTTATAGGATTTCACTGGACCCAGAGGAATGCAGTGGCCACTTGATGCCTCAGTTTCCACATTTATCAAATGGTGATAATATAGGTTATTATGGGAATTAAATAAGACAATATGTAGGAAGTACTTAGCACAGTAGCTAATGCATTGGAAATACTCAATAAATGGGTTTGGCTTTTGTAAATTATTTGATTGTTTACCACATCTTTATATGCTAGCTACATTTTAGCATAATTCAGACAAGCCCATTCACCATTCAATCCAAACCCATGTACAGGGAAAAAAAAATATTTTTCCAAACACAAATATAAACTCACTTTATTATGCTTTTGAAATAAGAAAATATTAGCATAAATATCTGATCTATTAGTAAAATCTCAATCTGAAAAGAAGGCCCAATGGTACAATGTATCTATAGAAGTTAGTTTCTTTGCTTTTCTAGTCAATCTCAAAGGAGAGCTTGAAGTGATATAAAGTAATATTTAAGATGTTGAATCATCACACCACAATCTTGTTCTTGATTCCACAAAATACCTCATTCCCACAAATTCTTCCCTTTTGAAATAAACAGTATAGGCACATGGAACCTTAACAGTAAAATTTTGTGAAGTTAGACAATGGTAGACTCTAAAATCTACATTTTCCTTGCTGGTTTTCTAAAAATGCTGCTCCAAAAGGGAAGTAAAATACAAATTTATGCATGTATAAAGTAAAAATATCTGAATTATTTTATATAAAATTTTAAAAGCTCCAGTTTCTATACTCATTTTTCATGAATACTTATAATACTTTAGAGAAATTATATTGCAGAGCTGGATAAACAAAATTTTACTGTGATCACCAGGAAAAAATATGTGTAAGAATATTTATAACTATATTGCAAAAAATCTTTAGGCTTGAAGATTCAAGAAATGACATTTAGTGTAAAATGCTACTCCAAACACACATAAGTTCATTTAACTTTGACTTTTTTACAGATATTTTCCAGATATTGTTTTTAAATTGCAAGTGACAAAGTAAATGGGTTCAAAACTACAGTCTTAAACTAAGTAAAAAGATAACAGGCAACATTCAAATTTATCTTTGGAAAACAGCTATGAAATACTACAGCTTTCTTCCATTAAATCAAGTCGGTATTTCATTCTGAAAGCAATGTACTAATATGTAATTTCATGAAGTAATCCAGTTATAGGCAAAGACTCTTGCTGAACATGCTTAGTCAACCTAAGATCTTCCTCAGTGCAGGCCTCTGGGGGGACAGTGGATAAAATGGCCTTCGGGGTCAAAATATTTCTTTGAGGCTCAGATTTTAAATTTTTCAATAGTTAAAATCCTCCTTCAACGGTGTAACTGGCTCCTAACTTACAGGTCTGACACAATTTGGGGATGCAAACGGTTGGAGACAAGCCAGCCGATCTGGGCTTTCTCTTCTTTCCCGTGTCCTCCCTCTGAAAAGTCAGAAATTACTCCAAACTGTAGGAAAACAGAGTACTTGAGAATGAGTTAATTATTCTAATCCAATGAGTGAAGGTACATAAACAAGTTCTATGAACTGTAAAGTGTCACAGCATTAGCCTTCTTAAGCTTCTCTTCCCTCACCCTGGACCAAAGCTCTAATTAATGAGAGTGCTGGGATGCTGAACTGAATCCCTAAAGCCTTCTCACTCAGGTGAAAAGGCCCAAGTTAGAATCAAATTTCTAATGATTATCCATAAAAAGATAAAAACTTAACACAGGGAGAAAGGAATCTCACCTTTAGAATATTTTTCAGGCTAACCTCCCAAGTTCTGTTTTGGGTAATGATGAACCGAAATGTCTCATCTGAAAAGAAAACTCCCATCAGAGACCTGCTGACTCAAGTATTCAATTCCTGCCCAGTTGGAATTCTGCCAACACTTTCAGTTCCTGGCAGGAATGTGTGTACAATTCAAATAAAAGCTTTGTTTTTAAAGAAAAAAAGGGGGAGAGAAGTGTTGGTGTTAACATTTCAGGTAAGATTTAGAAATCACCCTTGTGAGTTGGTGTATTCTGTTGAATTCAGTATTATATTAACAGACGTGGGGGCCTAATCAGAGGGGAGGGGCTCAGCCTTAGGAAGAAAGCTTCCCGTGGAGGTGGGAGGTGAAGATGTCAACCCTTTCTCATAGTGTAGTTTCTCACTAGGGCTTTACACGGAGTTGTTGAAGAATGCTTTCGATTCTGCAAAAGGCAGTGATTAATACAGACCCCTTTCTCCAAAAAAGCATCAAGTAAGCAAATCTAACATCATTGTTTCCGTTTCCATTCTAACTGAGAGAGTAAGACAGAGGGGCAGAGAGTTGGCAACAAAGCTTCCCAATGTCATCTGCTTTGGTCATGCTTTGAAATTACCCCCAATTACAGCTAATTATAGCAGCTCCATCCTAACATTCTCCATAGAGTGATGCTCATTGCCTGAAAGGTACAAGTTCGATTGTGAGTACAAATCGCAAATGAGGAAACTCTGAGCCAGTCCAACTTGCTTTGTTATTTGGTATTTTCCCCTATAAACACGTTAATAAAATAAGAACGGTAATTTCCTCGGAAGGCAATGTGTCTGCCAAAATTAAATGCTTCCAAGACACGTGCAGTCCAGTGGTCCCACCTCTTTCAGCCCTGAAGATTCCCAGGCTCAAGGCCATGGGTCATGTGGGGTTGTAACCAGGCACTGTCAGAGCCACACACTGATCGTCTTTGTGATCTAACTCTCTTGCTACAGAATAAGCCACCGATCCATTGGTCCATAGCTGCAGCTTGGGATCCGATTCTTTGGCAAGGAACCGCAGCTGGGTTTTTTTCCTCTTCTTTACGAGTCTAGCAAAGCCAAGCAACACAGAACTGAATATCATTGAAAATCCACAGAGAAGAAATGCCGCCGTGTAGCTGCCAGTCGTATCAACAAGCCATCCTGTAACAAGCAACCACAAAATTACATTGTCGAGTGTAAAATCCAATTATTTATGTGCTCCCAAATGTAATGCTTTCTAAGAATAATAAACCCTAGGTTGCTAGCACCACCATCATAGTTTTGACACACAAAACCAATCTAAAAATATTGTGCAGCAACTGAAAACTGCATTCTGTTTTCTAGGAAAACTCCTAAAACGTATTGTTGTTCTGTAAAGTACTTGGAAGAGTGTCCCATTCTTAGAGATCACACAACAAATATTATTAATACCAGCACATATGGTAGAAAAGAAAAAAATATTGTCATTCAGGGGCACCTGGGTAGCTCAGTGGGTTAAGCCTCTGCCTTTGGCTCAAGTCATGATCTCAGGGTCCTGGGATCAAGCCCCGCATCGGGCTCTCTGTTCAGTGGGGAGCCTGCTTCCTCCTCTCTCTCTCTCTTTGCCTGCCTCTTTGCCTACTTGTGATCTCTGTCTGTCAAATAAATAAATAAAATCTTTTAAAAAATAGTGTCATTCAAATTTTTGAGTTGGGATCATTTATGTCTGTTGCATAATTGTACTGAATGTTAGTAGTATTCCCAGTACCCACATACTGTCTATCTTGAGTAACATAACATGCTTCTGGATAAAGCAGAATTCAAATTTTCAGTTGGATCCAGTCATTGTACCACGTGCAGTCTGAAATCAGAACTTTGGGCCAATGCAAACTTCACCTGGTATCACCAGGTATCATTTTGCAAGCATGGCTCTTTTCCCCCCTTTATTTCTTCTTGCAACAAATTAATATCAATAACTATTCTAGCTCTAAATTTTGAGGAGAACCAAGGCATATGATATGCAAAACATGGGCCACAATGATCAGAGAATCAATGGGGTCAAATTAGACCTTGGCAGGCAATTATTTTGTGATTAAAAAGTTAAAAAAAAAAAAAAACTCCTCTAAACTGGAGTGCCTGGGTGACTCAGTGGGTTGAGCATCCAACTCTTGGTTTTGTCTCAGGTCATGATCTCAGGGTCATAGGGTCAAGCCCCGCATCAGGCTCTGCACTCAGTGAGAAGTCTTCTTGAAGATTCTCTCCCTCTCCCCTCCCTCCTCTCATGTTCTTTCTCTCTAAAATAAATAAAATAAATCTTTTAAAAAGTGCCTCTAAACTTAAATCCACTGGAAAGGCATATGATTTTTCCTTTCACCCACTTCAATTCATTAGTCAAAAATGTTACATAGAGGGGTACCTGGGTGGCTCAGTGTGTTAAAGCCTCGGCCTTTGGCTCTGCTCATGATCCCAGAGTCCTGGGATCAAGCGCCGCATGGGCCTCTTTGCTCAGCAGGGAGCCTGCTTCCCTTCCTCTCTGCCTGCCTCTCTGCCTACTTGTGATCTCTGCTTGTCAAATAAATAAATAAAAAATCTTAAAAAAAAAGTTATGTAGAACTTGTTATAAGCCCCCCAAAGTTTCCTACAATCCACAGTATCTCAAATATTTTAGTTATTGGGGGATTTACTTATGCATTTCTGTAGTACCAAAGAGAAGAGACTGAGTTGTTATTTTAAAGGTTATTAAATAAATGGTAAGATTCTCCAATGCGTGGCAATAAGTATAATGTCTGATTTGCCAAAGGAAGGCCACAGATTGAAAAAAGATCCAGGAATTTTGATTTCATTGATACACTGCAACTTTTTAAAAGAATTACAGAATTATCCTGCTCCTAAAGGTTGGTGAACACAAAAATTGGCTATGGAGGGAGGATGTAGGGACATTTTGGGAAACTGTCCCCAAAATGATCCCCCAAAAAACATTTTGGGGGCACTTTCCCAAAAAGAAGCATTAAACATGTAGCCCTACATCACCAAGTTTAAACTGACCAGGATATTTTATCCACAGCTATGAAGCAACCAGACTGCCCCCCAGTGTGCTTCTTTAGCAATCACTAGAGTTTGGAAATAATTCAAAACTATTTATTCACAATATCAGTTAAAGCAGAAATCCTGCCTTCTTCAAAAATTCCCTTCCTTTCTTCTAAGCACATGTTTGGCTCATTTCTTTTTTGCCTATTTTCAGAGACCTTCACTCTCTTACTTTTAGTTTAGACAGGTGATAAAATCAGAACCAATTATTCTCGGGGCACCTGGATGGCTCAGTAGGTTAAGGGGCCGCCTTTGGTGCAGGTCAAGATCCAGGAGTCCCAGGATCAAGCCCCGCATCAGGTCCCCTGTGCAGTGGGGAGTCTGCTTCTCCTCCTGCCCCTCACCCTGTTCTTGGGCTCGCACACTCACTCTCTAATAAATAAATAAGCTCTTTTTTAAAAGAACCAATTATTCTCAATTTTTAGTGTGCATGAGCTTCACAAGAAAGCTGATTCAGAATGTAGATTCCTGGAAAGATTGAGATCACAAATGAGGATCAAGGAATCTGCATTTTCTAACAGGGGCCCCAGGGGGTTTTGACGCAGGGGGTCCAAGAACCTCCATTTTGAGAGACACTGGTCTGGACCACATTCTCCGGGAAGGAGGGAGGAACTCTGACCTATTTGCTGCCATAGTAGTGCCAAAGGAAATGCTGGTGCACGCAAGGGATAAATAGTTGTCAAATTACTTGTTCAATCATGCTTTACATTTCTATAGCATTTGGAGGTTTACAAAACATTCTAGATGCTTTATCTGATAATCCCCAAATCTTTAAATCCAAATATGGCCTCCCTCTAAAGCTCAGATTTCATCTTTAAACAACTATTGGACATTTTATTGGGTATTTCAGATATCTGAATATTTCCAAACTTTTAATTCATTGTTTTTTCTGGCAAAGCCACTTTTTCCAGCTTCCTTATTTCTTTCAACCATGCCATTATTTTCTAAGTTATCTTTGTGTTTTCTCCTCCCTCACTCCCACATGCTAAATTCAGTTGATTTTTTCCCCCAATACTTCCTCTTTGCCCTAAGAGCTCATTTCTATTTCTGCTGCAGCAGCCCTAGTGTAGGTCTCTATCAGTTTGCTTCTGAACTATATTAGAATGGAATCCTAACTGCTTCTCCCCTAATTACCAGGTCAATTGCTAGGTCCCAGTTTCTAAAATATACTCTTCACCATATTACCCCTCTACACAAAACCTATAATATTATCCAGAGTCTCTGAAGAATATAGGGCCCTTTTGGCTCCTTTGGCTGGCAGTCCAGACACTCCACTGTGACACGCTCACTCACCATTTCAGCCTCACTGCCCACTATCCCCAAGTGGAACCCTGTACTCCCTCTAAACTTCCCTCTGCATGTGCCTGACTTATTTACAAGTTTTGAACAGCTGCTCCATTCCATTGCTCCCATCGTTAGTGTGGAAGGGAATCAGCACCCTAATTTTGGATTTTTTCTTTCCAAGTAGGCTAAGGTCTCCATTGGCTGGAAGAAAGTTATAAAACAAGGATATAAGTAAGACCATGATATTTTGATGGCTCTTGGATCCCTTTCTCTTTCACTCTTCCCAACTTATTTTCCAATCCTCATTGTCTATGCGTGAGTTCACTGTTTTCACATCGGTATGACAAACAGAAGAGGTGGTTGGGGGTCTCTCTGGAAACCTACCTGCAATGGGCGGGCTCACCAGGTACGGCACTGCATGAAGGAAGTACACCACACCGAGCGCTGAGGACAAAGAAGTGGTCCCCACTATTTCTGCAGTCACTACAGGGATCAGAGTCACGTAGGCACCATCAAAGTAGCCAAAGGTACAAGAGAAAGGCACGAGCAGGGGAAAGCTCTGAAGCATTGGGAGGCAGAGATAGCAGAGCCCATCTAGTCCCACGGCAAAGAGGTAGCAGACATACCGGTAATTCTTCAGGCACCTGTGGATTTGAAGATCAAGAATGAGGGCAGTATGCATGGGTTCTATCCGAGAGCTTTAGAACCATGCCCCCCGCCCCCAGCAATAAGCATCATTGTTACTTATAGAGAAGGCTTCCCATGGTTATCTATGTTGTCTGCCTATCGTTCTTCTGGTATATGGAGACACAGAATTCATCTTCCCAGGAAACATGGTATGGTAGAAAGTAGCATAAGCTCTGAAGTTAGAAAGATGGAATTTTGAATCCAGCTCTATCACCTCCTAACGGTTTACCTCTAATCTCAATTTCTTTAGCTATAAAATGGGACTGTTACCAATCTCATAGGGTTACCCTAAGGATAGTTATAAAATAACAGGTACAGTATCAGGAAGCTAACATTTCCTAGCAGCCTATCCTACTAGATGCTTTCAGATAGGTCATCCACTGGTATCTGGTACATCATATATGCTCAAAAACCCAGCATAGGGGCGCCTGGGTGGCTCAATCGGTTAAGCGTCTGCCTTCGGCTCAGGTCATAATCCCAGAGTCCTGGGATCAAGCCCCGCATCGGGGGCTTTTTCCTCTTCCTCTTCCCCAACTTGTTTTCCCTCTCTCACTGTGTCTCTCTGCCAAATGAATAAATAAAATATTTTAAAAACCCCAGCATATAAAAGGGAGAAGCTAGCATATGAAGGCATAAAGTACTTTACCAGAGACTACGAAGGTCTTGTACGAGGACGAAGTCTTATTTCGAGCCCTCCCCAGTGGCACTTCCATTCCACTTTCCCTCTCTAGCTCCAAACTCATCATTGTTACCAAATGGCATTGATACCATCATTATTACAAAGACTCAGTATAATATCAGCACCAGCAGTTTATGCTTCACAAATGGTTGAAAACTGTGTCACAAAATGCTAAGGGTTAATAGAAAAATATTGCACTGGCCTGTTTTGCAGATGAAGACCCTTAAGGATCTGAGGGTTAGTGATTTTCCCTAGCTCACAGGGATAATAAAGGGCAGAGTCAGCACAAGAACTTAGGTCTCGCATATCTCCGACTACATATGCCTCTATCCAACCTACACCGGGCTACTTCTTGTTGAGTTGATTGTCCAGACAGATGCCCCTGCTCTCCGCTCTTTTCCTTACCCATCACATTTTTTGAATTAATTTTAAATATTCATAGCCCTGGAGAATGGCAGTGGAACCCTGGTTAATTACCAAAGACATAATATAGGATCATTGCTCTCCCACGTCATAGCTCAAGTGTGAAGAGTCCGTTTAGGAGAAGATGAGTACCTTGCTCTCTTCAATCCTAACAGATAAGCATTAGCTGAAGAAACCACTTGGTGGATTTCTGACAACTGTGATTCCCAAACTTAAAATTATAGTGAAAGTATTTGCTCTTTGAACTGTCAAACACAAATATGTGCCTATAGATCATGTATGATTATTGCCCCTGGTCTTCCTGCCTGGACTGAATTCTGCTCCTCTCTCCATTGCCAACCAGTCTCTGGGGTCGTAAAAAAATAACTAAAACCACAACACCCAGGCTGAGGACTGAGTTGACTTGGGATGAAATTAAATCTGTCACTAGAACTTGTAGTTACCACAGGTTTCGGCCACTTAGACTCATCCACTCTCCCAAACCATCTAGAACAGCGGTCGGCAAACTATGGCCAAATCCACCCCACCACCTGGTTTTTGCACCATGAACTAAGAATGGTTTTCTATTTTTGAGTGGGCTGGAAAAAAATCAAAAGAACACGATTATTTTGATATGTAAAAATTACATGAGAAATTAAAATTTCAGTACCCAGGGGCACCTGGGAAGCTCAGTGGGTTAAGCCTCTGCCTTCGGCTCAGATCATGATTTCAGGGTCCTGGGATGGAGCCCCGCATTGGGCTCCCTGCTGAGCAGAGAGCCTGCTTCCCCTGTTCTCTCTCTGCCTGCCTCTCTGCCTACTTTTGATCTCTGTCTGTCAAGTAAATAAATAAAATCTTAAAAAAATTATAAAAAAATTTCAGTATCCATAAGTAAAATCCTACTGGTACACCATCACTTGCATTTGTCTGTAGAGGGTCTACAGCTGGTTTGTGCTATGACAGCAGAGTTGAATAACTGTGATCACATGACCCACAGAGCCAAAAATGTTTACTCTCTAGCCCTTTACAGAAAATGTTTGCCGACCTCTCACTAGAAGAACAAGCAAGGGAGTTGCTTTCAGATACGGAAGACTTCCGTAGGGAGCCATCCGTGGTCTCAAAGGATTTTACCTTCTGTCAGTTAGCCATCCGAATGTGATATTGCCAACAATGTCAATCACCCCGAGTATGGACATAAGGAAAGCGGCTTGCTGGTGACTCACTCCGACACTCACAGCGTAAGGTACCAAGTACACAAAGAGAGGACTGCAGCCATAAGCCATAAAGAGAACAGAGATGGCTAACACGACAAAGTCTGACATCAGTAAAAAACTGTATTCCTGCTGCAAAGAGCAACAGAGGCAGGTCTGCACCCATTTTTTAGTCAAAGTGGAACAGGGAGCCACTCGCTTGAAGTCTTGTTTCTGCGTTCTACTGATGGGGTTCCGCTCTGGAGTCGTCTGGTCCTCTTTCAGGGTAATGGGCCGCATCAAGGCACCGCAAACACAGAGATTCAGAACGAAGCCCCCGAGGATGAGCAGTGCTCCCCGCCAGGAAAACTGTTCGATAAGGAGCTGAACCACCGGGGCCAGAACGAAGGTGCCGATGCCGCTTCCGGACATGGCGATCCCGTAAGCCAGGGCTTTCCGTCTGCTGAAATACTTGCCGACCATGGCGATCGCTGGAGAGTAACAGAGTGCAAATCCAAGGCCTAAGGATGGAGAGAAGTCCATGAGTGCTGGCACGCCATGAACAGCCAATGAAAGAAAACATCTCAGAATAAATGTATTTGGATGAAGGGGAATCTGGCCTTCCATCAAACCCTTTGAAAACTATTTTCTACACCAAGCTGCAGGGGAGTCTCCCCCAACCAGCCATCCACAGTTGGGAAAATACAGCATATATATGACTTTCTTCTTGGGAAGAAACCCTTAAGGGATATGGCTTCTTAAGACGAAATGAAGAACTTAAAAACTGTCATGCAAACTGAATTTGAATTAACTAGAAAATCAGGATAATGCTGACCTAAAGAAACTTATTCTCCCCATCAACGACTCTTTTTATCTTAAATTATCCAGAGAATTACCTCAACTTTTCACGGCCTATGAAAACACAACTCTGATCATCAGGACCACCACTCTGGAATTTGGGTTTCAACAGCATATATGGCCCCGTGAAATTCCAGGGTAACTTCACATGACTGGGAAACGTCATGCCAGCTTTATACACGGACTTTGCATATAGACAGAGTAACCTGAAAATAGTCCTTAAAGTCAGCGGAAAGCCTCTGAAAGGTTTTCAGCTTCAATTCCTTTTAAGTCAAGAAATTCTAAAGGGAGTAAACCCTGGGAATTCATGGCATCCAAATGGAAAAACAGAACCACCGTCAGCTCCCTTTTCCATCCGTACTGCAGGGTGACCAATGATCCTGATTTGCCGGGACTGGTAGGTTTCCTGGAGATGAGGTTTTCAGTGCTACGACCAGGGCGCTCCTTGATAAACTGAGATGCCTGGACACCCTAGCAGTTGGGCCCTTTAGACACATTTTCTTAGCCGATAGAGCCAGATTTATAAAATCACTATGAGATTATGACTTTTATTGGCCAGATCACGCTACCTGCTACGGCACAGTGCGCAGACTGTGAGTTACTGCTAATCCACGTCGCTCTGAGTGATGAGGCATATTGTCACTCCAGTGCCACCAACCGATCCCACCTTGATGCCAAGCAGTCTCCTTAGCATCTGATTTATGGATGCACATGGGTTTCTTTTCTTCCTGCAGGGTTCATTGTAATTCTCTAAAGTGTACTTCCATGACATTGAGAGAAACCCCCATTTACTGGACAGTGATCTTCACTATAAAGCAGGGCCAACTCAGGTTGACCACAGGTAGTATTTTTAGTTCTTGGCAAAGATGTTGGGAGAACGGTCACTGCTGAAAATGTATGTTGCCCTGGCTAATCTCTCATCGTTTCTGAGTACAGAATCTCACCATGCTCTGCTGCCCAAGGGGAAGCCAGCACTTCTATCATGTGGCCGGTACATTTTCATTACAGCAGTACAATCAGCTGGATTTCCAGCTCTTTTAACTGCTAGGTTAGGTAAGCATAAACTAGGTCAGCTAAACGGTGCATCTAGCAAGATGAATATTTTATGGATTACGGTTCTGTGGATGTGCTTAACAAAAATTGAATGGGGGTGGGGCGAGACAAGGGGTACCAAGTGCCCTTACCTGTAAGAACTCCCAGAGTGAGGTAGAGATGCTTCAGATTGGTGGCGAATGAGCCCAGGATGAGACCAGTAGAGGCCAGCAAGCCACCCATCATGATTCCCACTTGGCAGGATAAGTGGTTACTGACAACACTCCCAAGCGGCGCTTCAAAAGCAATAATAAATGGGTTTAACAGAAGGGCCTTGAGGGCACTGTGAGAAGACTGTGGTGTTGCATCGGCAAAGCCGAGAATGACGGGCCTTTACAGCATCAAGCCCGTCCTGCTCATTCTATGGATTTGGTCACTGAGGAGAGAGGAAACGACTTGTCCACAGTCACACAGAGAACAGGTAGCAAAGCTGGAATTAGAATGGGGTCTGCTGACTTGCTTTTCGCTGCCCCCTCACTTCATTCTCTTGCCATTATAATCCCAAGGCTCTGGGGTGCTTTTCAAACAGTGAATCAGCTCCTTATTTAATTTACTTATCACCTGTGCTGGGATGTGCCTTGTATGTTTTATGTGGTTTTGATCATGCACCATTAGCAATAATTATGGCAGTCAGCTGGCAGGGAAGGAAAGCGGACACTGTGGCTGGCAGTGTTAGGCAGGGAAGGCCAGGGAAAGAGACCACAGACACATTTCACAACCTGGTATTGTTTTCAGGCTTTAGGAAACTCTGTGGATGAGAAATCAAGTGCTTCACGTCCATGGTGATAGTTTGGTTGGCCTCCCTCTACTTTGTGGTTTAACAATGTGTCAGAATTGTGCCAAGTGCCAGGTTTATAGAATATTAATTAAAGCTGGAACAGACTGCAGAGAAATAGAAGTTGAGGGGAATATGACATGTCCAAGATCACCAAGAAGCACTGTTTGGGGCACCTGACCCCAAGGGCAGGGTTTTTTCACCCTCCTACTCTGTCTCTTTGGGCCTTCCAGACTGATAGCAGGGGGGTGGGTGGGTGGGAGGGCAGTATGTGAATTCTTTCTATGGAACAAGCTGGTACCAGTGTTCCTAGTAACAAGATCAGAAGAGCAAGTTCTCTGGGTGTTTGTGGAGTATAATTTTGTATTGATCAAGTTGAAACCTGACTCCACTGTACATGACGGAACCAGTCATCAGCCGGATGTCTCCTGTCTAGTTCACACAGTTGCTGGCTGTATATAGAACTTCTGGAAGACAGGAAGGAGTGACCCTCCTGAGACTATATCTAAGTCTATCAGAAAGTGACAAAATTTAGACCAAACTCGATGAAAAATGTTTACTTCCTGGTTTATCCTAGGGCAAAGCGCCCCACCCCCCCAGTGAGCGCCCTATACTTGACTCCACAGTCTTTGTCCATGTCCTGAACTTCACCAACGTTGCGCGGTGAGCAAGTGTGTACATGACAACTGGCTACAACAGCTCAGATGGCTTGCATGGCCTCAAGCCCTTGAATTTAAAAATGCTGCATCTAACAGGACCCTGCTTGATCACACAGTCACTGTGACGGTGTTGGTCACTGAAGGTCATTTATTCCTCTTCTGGGGATTATAAATATTCTCCAAAAGATAACGGTGAGGGAAATGAGTCACCTGTGTCCTCTGAGAAAGTAAACATGGCTCACTTGGCATGTTCATATAAAGGCTGTGACTAATAACGTGACCCTGAAAACAAAGGGACTGTCTGATTAAAAAAAAAAAAAAAACAGGCTAGAAAATACAAAGATATTATTTTTTGATCCCTTAAGAACTTCCAGTGTTATCAGTAGCCAGAGCCAACTTAGCCTTCTCGTGAAACTTTTTAGTCCTAGAATTGCTCTCAAATTCCTCCAACAAAAGAAATACATTTCACTACAATTCAACTAATTCCTGTGTATGTACATTTTTTCCTAAAAAATAAGTATGAATCAGTACCTAGAATGGAATCAGTTGATGTTATTTATGAGTTATTAAATAATATAGTATTTCCCTTTTGCCACCAAGACACGGCCTGAAGAGTAACAGTAGTTTTTTTTTTTTAATTACTAAGGATTCATTTAAACGAAATGTTTAAATGAGCCTAGACTACAAATAGATCATTTCAACTTGACCCAACCTCAGACACTCTCTAAGACATTAACATAAAAACTTTGATTTAAAATGTTCAAAAAGAAAAATCTCAAGGTTAGTTTTCCTCTATAATACAGGTGGATTGAGAGATTCCATGAGTTCTGAGAACACTCTATAGACCCTATTTGTGCCCTTGGGGTCTCTTGAATGAAATTTTAACCATGGTGAGTGCACTTCTCTCATGACTTGACCATCCATCCTATCCTTCCCTCATCCTTTTCTAAGAATAAATGTTTATGCATAAAAAATGAAATCCACTAGCCAAATTATGAATCTCTGGGAAGGGAACAGAATGAAAATAAGACTTGAGCTGCGACGCACATATTGTTGGCCCTCATTTAAGGAGACTGCATAGAAATGGCTCACAGTGCTATCCGATGGCTGTTTACATGACTGGAGAATGAGGGGACCATAGCATTTAGAAGAGAGAAGCCAAGCATATACTGTATGGTTAATTGCTTCCCAAATCAGGAGGAGTCCTGTGATGCCCACCACCCTTTCTCATTATGGGAGAACCAAACAATATGTGTCTTTTTAAGAATATTAGCTGCCTGTTTCATCTACTATCAGCCAAGACCATTAATTCCAAGAGCATGTCTGGTTGGGTTTGGCTGAAAGTAGGATCGGTCTTCTCTTTTTTTGTATAGTCTTAGCCAATTTTTAGCAAACCCTTCCTACTCAGAAAAAAATGGGTAAGCAAAAGCAGTGGAAGGTCACTGTCAGGTACAGTTCAAAAGTCACCAGTCTGTTCCTGGTAAGTGATACTCACCACAGAGCATGGTCACGCAATCTACAATGGAATGGATCCAAGCCGTTTGGGCATAATCCTGAGTGAAGTATGTCTGGAACTCCACAAAAAAAATCGAAATACATCTGAAAAATACAATGCAAGCATTTTATAGAAAAAAAACGTAAATGAACATGGATCTAAACCACAGCTTCAAGTTCTGGGTCCACTGTTTGAATCTCCGTAAGCTTTAATGGTTTTCGGTGGTACATTGCTGGACCACCGTAGGTGGGAAGTCAAAGCTATTGGACCATCTAAAGGATAAGACAAACGAACCTATTTGCCCATCAATAGGGGACCAGCCAAATAAATTTTAACTTATCAATAAAATGAAATATTTTTAGGTGTTAGAAAGGATGATTTGGTGTGTATTTATTGATCTCAGAATAAATTCACAAGACAGTCTTAAGTAAAAAAGTAAGTTACAAAGTAGTTTACATAATAAGGCTTATTTTGGTTAAAAAAAAACACAACAAAAACAAACGTAGTTCATATAAATAGAAAAAGGCCAAAGAATATAAGACAAAAGTACTCAGTCACTATATGTGAATGGTGAGATTATAAATGACCACTCTAGAGAGAGACAGACATATAGAGACAGAGAAACTTTATGTTGAAAAATGGTTAATTACTTAGGATAAAAAGACATAAGCAATTCAGGAGTGATAGTTTGCACCACTGTACAACTTGAAATGAATGTTCTACAGATCGACAAGTTTCCTAACTCAGGTCAGGAGTTCTCAGTACTCAGCGACAGCAAGAGTGAATCCGGCCTTGATGGGAATGAGATAGGAAGTGATTAGTCTCTTGGGAGAGGACTACAGTCTAACTCACCACGCCTCAGCAGCCCACGGCAACCTGTTACTCCACTCTTCCTCCCCTCTCCAGCTGCTGCTGGGTGTGAAGGTGGGCGATGGGGAAAAAGAAGAAGGAAGAGAATCAGGTATAACCAGGACAGCTGTGTTAGGCAGGTGCGGCTTTACCAGTGGGCCTCCTCTGCAAAGGCCCAGAATCTGGTACCCAGAAGCACAGAACTTCGGCTGTCATGGTCTTAAAATTCCTAACCATTTTATCTTCGAATTTGTGTTTTGTAAGCAAAGTCCAAAGGAACAACGGGGCATGCATGCGACCAGAGGAGATACACATACAACGTGTGTTTGCGATTCTTAACCTTGCCATCGACAGTATTACTAGAGACACAAACTCTGGTAGTCTCACAACGTGTTGGGGTTCGGTGAGACTCAGAGCGAGCTCAGGGTAAGTTACAGCTACCACTGAGGAAGCGTGGGGGTAGAGAGGCCATGCTTTTTTCAAACCAAAACTTGCTTCAAATGCAGAAAGAAGGCAATGGTGTTCTAAGCAACACAAAGGACCGAGGGTTCGTATACCCTTTCCTACTCAGGTTATGTCTGTATTTTACTAGCCAACCACTTACATTGACAATGTTGGCACAGAGGAAAGGGGAGAGGGAGGGCTAGCCACAATTCCCTTTCCGTCTTTCCTTACTCACCAGTAAGCAGAAGAGACGGAGTGTTGATAGAAAGTGCGTGCATCCATGTCATTGCAGATGGCAAGATTTCATTGTTTTTGATGGCTGAGTAATAGTCCATTGTGTATATATGTGGATGGAGTTAGAATGTATTATGCTAAGTGAAATAAATCAGTCAGAGAAAGGCAAATGCCATATAATTTCACTCATATGTGGAATAAGAAACTAAGCAGATGAACATATGGGAGGGGTAAAAAAAAAAAAAAAAGAAAAGAAGAAAAAGAAAGAAAAGAAAAAGAAAAAAGAGAGAGGGGAACCAACCATAAGAGACTCTTAATGACCCAGAGCAAACTGAGGGTTGATGGAGGGATGGGAGTGGGGGATGGGAGATGGGGGATGGGCATTAAGGAGGGCACTTGTGATGATGAGCACAGGGTGTTGTAAGTGATGGATCACTGAATTCTACTCCTGAAACCAACATTAGACTGCATGTTAGTGAACTAGAATGTAAATAAAAATTTGAAAAAAAGAGAAAGAAAGAAAGAAAATGCATGCATCAAGAAGTGAAATAAAAACACTTGCGTTTTTGCACAGGGCTTCCCCTGTTCTGCTGAAAATGAACTACATAGGCACGCACGAGCCCCAGAGGTCCCACACAGGAGTTAAATACTCACATTTGTGTTCAAAACGAGTATGGCAGGATATAAAGATGAATGATAAGTTCATGCTAGTAAGTTAATATTTCCATTTTTCTTTCTTAAGAACAACTTGGAATAGCAAAGTAAGGACTCCATGAAAAATTGAGGGAGACCAGTGAATTTCTACTTTAGCACTTTTAACAGCCCTTATTTTCCTACCTTTTGAACAAAGGGGACTATGTTTTCATTTTGCACTGGGCCCTGCAGTTATGTTGTGGGTCCTGGGGATGGGAAAGGGAAAAGGGGCAGTATGGGGTGCTAAGTACCACAACCCAAACCCTCCCAACCATTCTCCCTGAACCCACATGTGCCTTGGGTACATTTTGTACTCAGTGGTCGGAGTTACCCTGATGCTTCAGACTTTTTTTTTTTTTAAGATTTTATTTATTTATTTGACAGACAGAGATCACAAGTAGGCAGAGAGACAGGCAGAGAGAGAGGAGGAGGCAGGCTCCCTGCTGAGCAGAGAGCCTGATGTGGGGCTCGATCCCAGGACCCTGAGATCATGACCTGAGCCGAAGGCAGAGGCTTTAACCCACTGAGCCACCCAGGTGCCCCTGCTTCAGACTTTTTAACATGACTTCTGAGACCCTGCATGAGCTGGCTCTTCTTAGTGTCTCCCCCAGCTCCCTGTCACTATGCATTCTTCGCTTCAGTCAGACTGAAGGCTTTCCATGACTTTCAACACACCGCCCGTACTCTTTCACACCTCTGAGCATCAAAGATTTGTCTTCTTTTCTAGGATGCTCTCAGCTTCCCTCATTCTTTTAGTCTCAAGATAACTGTCAGCTCCTCCAGGAAGTCTTCCCTGACTACCCGAGTCTGGGTTTGATGCCTCTCTTACATGTTTACATGACACACGGGGCACTTCCCACATGATGGACAGATGGCAATTCCCTTCGCATGCGTTTGCATTCTCCACTAGACTGTTGTTCTGTGTCAGCAAAGGCCCTCTCTGTCTTATCTTGCACTTAATCCCAAATACCTAGTACACCACCTTTCGTGTACTGGGTGCTCATTAAATATTGTTCAAGGTTCAAGGTATTGAGGGAGGGAAAGAAAGAAGGAAGGAAGGATCAGCATTGGTAAAGAAGTGACTGGAAGGTGAGGAAGTAAAAAGATTGAGTAGAAACTTCAAGGACATGGGGCGCCTGGGTGGCTCAGTGGGTTAGGGCCTCTGCCTTTGGCTCGGGTCGTGGTCCCAGGGTCCTGGGATCGAGCCCCGCATCGGGCTCTCTGCTCCATGGAAAGCCTGCTTTCTCCTCTCTCTCTGCCTGCCTCTCTGCCTACTTCTACCTCTCTCTCTGTCAAATAAATAAATAAAATCTTAAAAAAAAAAAAAAGAAAGAAACTTCAAGGACATAAATGAGGGAAAAGGAGGAGGAAGCCTGGTCGCTGGCTGTCCGGGAAAAGGTAGCTAGATAAGGTAGAGTAGAGAGGTGAAGAATTGAAGTTCATAAGCTGACGGACGAATGAGTAGGAGGGAAATACAGAAGGTGGAGAGGCAGCAGCCTAAGAAAAAAGGGTCCCAGATGGTAATGACATTTTGGGATTGTAAATCATACTCTCTTCTCATCACTAAATCATTCTGAGGGATTTAATATTTGTGTGACTATGTTTGTCTCTTGTGACTTTCTTGTTGTTTTATTGCTGTTTTGTTTTCTGCTTAAAGGTTTTCCTAACTGATTTGGCTAGTCATACCAGTCAAACTTTAGGTACGTAAAATTCAAAAATAACCCCTGAGATTCTTATCTAAACATGGGAGCCGGTCTGCCCGAGGTGAAATTTAATAACCACAAACATGCTCTGATTGACTGTGACTTTCATAAAATACAGGAATAATACTGCATCACTGCTTATTTGTTCTCAAAAGGGAAAAGTACTTTTCAAATGGTAAAGGTTCAGGATTTATAGCTTCTAAACATAGGCGTGGCCTTAAAGAAAACAAATGTTATCAGGAGAATGTGGGCTTCTCATTCCAGAAATAATTTTTACTGTCCTTTGGAAAATGTGTGCATCTGACATGTCAGGAAAGCTGGGCCCTTGTCTCTGATCCTCATACGGAGTAACTGAGAATTTTGATAACGCTTCTTCATCTTTCAGGGTCTCAAGTTCCTCATCTAGGACATAAGCAGTTTGATAAACATAACTGGGTCAGCCATAATGCATTAGATCATGCTGCAGTTGCAAAAAACTCCTAACATCCTGCAGGGGTTGACAGGCTCTATTCCTAAAAATGAGGAACAAAATATCGGGACGCCTGTATGGCTCAGTCGGTTAAGGGCCTGCCTTCAGTGCAGGTCATGATCCCAGGGTCCTGGGTTCGAGCTCCATGTCTGGCTCCCTGCTCAGCAGGAAGCCTGCTCCTCCCTCTCCCCCTTCCCTTCCCCAGCTTGGGCTTCCTCTCTCGCTCTCTCTCTCTCTCAAATAAATAAATAAATAAAATCTTAAAAAAAAAAAACCAAAAAACAAAATATCACCCAAGTGTCATCTAGTATTCTCAAAGATACTTTCTCTCAAGGGGCCAACATGCCTGCTGTTTCTACCTTGCTACTCTGCTGGAGAATTCTTCTTTGGCCTCTGAAGAGCTAGATGCTGACAACATCTGGTAACTGGTCAAGACTTTCTTCTGGTTGACGGAGCTGTGCACTGCGTCAATGGCAGAAGTGATCCACTGGACAGTGTAGCCTAGTAGTTAAAAGAATTGCTCCTCACTAACCGTGTGACTTTGTTTTATTTTTTGTTTTTGCAGCTCCTTAAATTTTTTTATTAAAGTAAATGTATATTATTTGTACAGTTTTCTTCCGATTTTTATTTAAATTTTAGTTAGTTAACATACAGTGAAATGTTGGTTTCAGGATAAACCGTGTGATTTTGGACATATCCAATCTCTCTGTTGTTCCAAGGACTAAACGTATTAATGAATGAAGGGTGCCTGGAACAACATTAACCAGCACAGAGCAAGCACTCAGCTAACATTAGCTATTACTTACAGGAATTCAGCTGTTGTTAGAAGAGCTCCCCAGTCCCACAGGTCTGTAGACATCTATTGCAACTAAGTTAATTTGGATCCAGAAGAGGTTGAGAGTAAAATAGGTCTTACAGCTGGAGGCTTTCTTTGAACATTTAAATCAACTATTGCTTTTTCAAGTCAACTCCAATTCAAGCTGTCTATTTACAAATAGAACATCATGTAATTTCACAATGAAATATGATTCTTAAAATAGAGAATGTGTTTGCTAATAAGATATCTTGAAGAAAAAAATAAGTAATCAACACACATTGACAGAGACAGAAAATAAATAAGAAGGATAGCTTTAATAGCCTGGACAACTTTAAGTAAATTTCACATGTAAGGCAGTGTCATCAGTTACAAGGCAAGAGCTGAAATACGATTTTAAAGTGTCCTGGGTCATGATAGTAGCAGTGTTTGTAAAGCAAAAGCCAGGGAACAATACAAAAGTCCTTCAAGGGGCACCTGGGTGGCTCAGTGGGTTAAGCCCTCTGCCTTCGGCTCGGGTCATGGTCCCAGGATCCTGGGATCCAGCCCCAAGTCGGGCTCTCTCTCTGCTCAGTGGGGAGCCTGCTTCCTCCTCTCTCTCTGCCTGCCTCTCTGCCTACTTGTGATCTCTCTCTGTCAAATAAATAAATAAAATCTTTTTTTTAAAAAGTCCTTCAAAAAATGTGTAAAATAAATTATGCTCACATCCTTGTGATGGAATTTTAAGCAGTTATTTTTCAGCAAGTTAGAACCATATGTGCTGATATGGAGATGTTTCCAAGAGGTACTGTTAAGCAAGAAAAAAAAAAAGTTCAAAACAGTGTGTATAATATGAAAAGAATATGCTTTATATATGGATATAAGTTCTAAAAATTTTTTTGGAAAGGTCTGAAGAAAATATCAACAAGGTTAACTTGTGGGAAGTGAAACTGGCATTCAGGAGGTGAGGAGAAAAAGAGTATTTTATGCATCTCTGAATTCAAATTTTTAGCATCTGGATGTATGGCTTAATTTTGTTTGTTTGTTTTTAAAGTTTTATTCATTTAGGAGTGCCTGGATGGTTCAGTTGGTTAAGCATCCTGGGCTCGAGTCCCCGTGGCAGGCTCCCTGCTCCTCGGGGAACCTGCTTCTCCCTCTGCCTGCCGCATCCCCTGCTTTTGTTTGCCGTTGTGTCAAATAAATAAATAAAATCTTAAAAAACCAGATTTATTTTAGAAAGAGAGAGAGAGAAAGAGAGCCAGGGGAGGAGCAAAGAGGGAGGGAGAGGGACAAGCAGACTCCCCACTGAGCTTACAGCCTTATTCAATTGCAGGACCCTGGAATCATGACTTGAGCCAAAGGCAGTCGCTTAATCTACTGAGCCACCCAAGTTTCATCCCCCTCTGTATGGTTTAATTTTTAGGTATACAGTTTAAATAGAAAAAAAAAAAAAAAGACTTAATTGCACAACAGGCACTGATCTTCTGCACTGACAAACCACCCTCGTGGCTGCTTTCCTTGGCTGGATCTCCAGTCCTCTTGGCTGCTATGTGTTCATGACATCGAGTTCCAATGCTGGCTGTGTCTTCACATTTTTCTCCTCTGAGCTTAATTCTGCTCAGCTATGCCCCTCTAAGCCTCCCCTATTAACCTCTGTCTTCACCACTAGCCACAACCCCCTTCTGGCTACCAGCTAAACCCTTAACGGTTCAGGAAGGGGGCCTGCCCACCGTGCTCACAAAGTGAGTTGCAGATGAAGGGCACAGACCTGATGCAGCTGGAAACCTCTTTCTTGTTTCATTCTTTCCTGGCCAAATGCTACCCATTCTTCAAGACTCTGGGGATGACTTCCCTAGAAATCCTGCCCTGAACTGCCATGTCAGAACAAACCCCTCTCTCACCCGTGTTATTTTACAGTCTGTTTTTACCTGATGGATATTTTGCACGTTTTGATTTGTATTTTCAGTTATTTGTGCCTGAGCCTACCAGGGTCGTGTTCCAACATCTCTGTGTTTTTGGAAGTGCCTAGATAGATCCTTGTCCTCAATGAATGCGTAGTTATATATTAGTGGACCTGATTTCTGTTAAATTGAAGTTGAAAACTTAAGGGCACAACCTGAAAGAAATATGCAAGACTTTCAGCCCTTGGTGACAGTCATGGGTTCTGCTGGCATTCCTACTGTGACTGAGAAAGAACTGAGATTCAGTGTCCTGCCAAACAAGACCAGCCACACAAGATGTTAAATGAGCATTAAAGACCATCAATAAATTAGTGTCCTTGCTGCAAGTCCTCAGTTTTCTACAGACATCTACCCCAAGTTATGTCCATAGTTTCAGAGGGCAACACTCAGAGAATTCACACGTCCCCCAGCCTTAATGTGTAGTTGTTTGTACATGAATGGGGGTGACCACTCTCATGACTAGTTAGCAACAGGACAGGGAGAGTGGAGAGCCTCTGTAAGAACTGTCCCCTGGCACCATGACTTCTCATCACTGATGTGACAACCCTATGGAGATGAGGAAGTAGCCTACCTTAAGACAATGACACCATCACCGAGGCATTTTTTTTTTTAAACCTATGTCTGGTAAGACTACGCTGTTCTAGAGAAGAAGGTCCTATGTTTGAGGGGACAGAAACTGGCCACAGAGCTCCCTCCAAGTGCCTACATCTTGGAGCAGAACAAAGATGAAGATTGAAGCAAGGTCACTTCTTGCAATGAAAAGGCACCGAGAGAGGATGTGTGTGTGGATATACACACTAATGGAAGAACAAGCAGAAGTGTGATGTGTATATGAGAAATAACAGGATGGGAAAACACCTAGGTTGTGTTGGAAGGAGTCAATGGATTATGTGTGCACATGCAATGGCAAATACACAAGATAAGACATAAAAAAAAAAAAGACTAGAAATCCAGTCCAGTTCTGTCCCAGCAGACAAAACTGTAGATACGTCACTTAAGCTCTTTGAGTACCAGTGTCTCACCAGTGTACTATGTACCAGTACTATGTACTAGTACCAGTGTACTATGACAGCGGGGTAAGCCTAGTCTGCCTAAAGTGCATGAAGACTCAATGACCTGAAAGAAATCAACCTGAGCCCTCCTTATAAAGCACTGAACTCACTTCCAGAACTTTCCCGTCATGGATATAATGGAAGCTTCCACATGTATAAGAACCAAGACTTTCCATTTTAACTCTATGACTCCTTATACCCAGAACAAAAGGTCCATGATAAAGATGGAAGAAAATCCAGACTCAACACCAATCACATTATTTTAAATGAATCTCTAATTTTTTAAATGATACATAGTCAACCAACCTTTATTGTAGTAAAAACAAATAGCCCGCTTCTTTCCTGCATTATATATTGTTATGGGGGAAACATCAATTCTTTCATTGAGGATGTCATCAAATAAAGTTTTTAGTGCAAATTACTTTGCTTCACTGCTAAAGGTGCATTGTCAGAGAAGAGCAACAAGGAGTTCTACTGGAATGAAAGCTCATGTAGAGGAAAGAGCTAGCATATGCAGATGTCAAGCATGCACTTATTCCAAGTATAAATGAGACGAATGAGTCCCAATGCACACAAGCGTAACTTAAGCATATTCAACACTATGCTCTTGAATAAAAGAAAGAGGAGAAATGAACAAGCAAGAATGAGAGAAGACTGTACTTTTGCTGTTACTTTCTTCCAACCTAGAACTTAACTTCCAGCATCATGGCCAAGTGTAAAATGAAGCAGAAGAATTTAAATTCTAGGTTTTAAGCTTCTAACAGCTCAGTATCTGGTGAGTCAAGAGGTTTTCAAGGATTGTTTTGACCTTATGTATTTTTCTTTTCTGGGATGGGCTGCTTATGAAAACAAATGGCCGGAACAGCCAAAACATTTAGTCTAAAATTGCCCTAACACTCCAGGTTTCTGTGCCAGATATCATAGAAGACACCACTACCCAGGACTTGCAAGTGTCACAAAATCCCATTCTTTGCAAAGAAAAAGACATCCGAACAAAGAAATACACACATACACACACACGCATACACACAGATATATTCACAATGACAGGGTCAGAAATAGAACAAAGCAGACTTAGAAGAAAAGACAAACCAGATCACCTCAATCCGTGAAGAGGAGAATCCCACCTACCTGGTGACCGCCCGGGTGCAGATGGTAACAAGGAAACAGCCAGCCACGATCATCCAGCCCCAGCCTCCATCTGGAGGAGAGGTAGACCGAACTCTAGTTCCTTTGGCCATGGCTTCGATTCTTTTTTCTTCTTTTTCAGGTTACTCTGATAGCCCAGTTACAATCCTGGAAGAGTTTTGCTGTCCAGTGACTTCCTATTGGCATTCCAGATTAGCATGGAATGCTACCTGGCACATAGGTTACTGGCCATCTAAAACCAAAAATCAGGATATATTTATTTCATTGTCATATCCAAAGGTTGATTTTTCACTTGACAAAAATGATCATTACTTTCCTGTTAAATATGATTATTTGTAACTATGAATGCTGGACTGAGGCAAAGACCATTAGTTGTCCTTGGTACCCCTTCTTCTTCTTTTTAATAAGAGATCCTCCCAAATTTTAGATAAATCCATGTCCACCCAGTTTGATACCATATTTCCTAGCTTCTCTTGAAGGTAGATGTGGAAACACGGTTTAATCTAAATAAAAGGGATGGAAGAAAAAGTGATGCACCGTTTCTGGCTCAGGAGTTCAAAAGCAAAGGCGCTTTCTCAGGACTTCCACCACTCCCTTTCCCATAGACAAGCTTGGATGTGAGGGGTGAGACAGCTTCACCCACACAGACCAGGACAGCACCCTGAGGGCTGGCAGAGCTACAGGGTAGAAGGAGCCCTGGTCCCCAGTGATGGTGGAGAAGGGCTGCCTCTTCAGCTCTGGACTTCACAGACCTCTGCACTATTACACAAAATACCAAAAAGCTTCCATTTTTTTTGAGTCTCTGTATTTTGGAGTCTCTCTGTTACAACAGCTTAGACTATGTCCTACTTATGACACCAAATGACTCTGATAGTAACTTCTTTGGCATTTCTGACTAGCAATGCTATAATTTGTATTTATTTTTGTTTTTTAAATTTCTTTTCAATGCTATCATTTCTAAGTGTGCAATAAAGGCAAGATGAGAATGACAAATAAATGAACCAGAATAGAGAGCCCAGTAGCAAGTACATAATAATTCAATATAGCTAAATAAGGTAGCAGAGATTGGTGGGGGAAAAAAGGATTACTCAATATATCATATCACAACTCTCCTTCTAGTTCTTAACCTTCCAGATAGGTCAGAGTTAAATGCAATAAAATAAAAAACAAAGAAAGCAAGCAAACAAGCATTAAAAATCTAGGTGAAAATACAGGCAAACATTTATCTGATCTTTAGATAGGAGAAGGACTCCCTGAGATATAAAGTAATGTAACAAACTAAGAGGAAATTTCTATATATCACAGGATGTACTAAACAAAGCCAAATGATAAACCACAGACCTGCGAAAAAACCATTAGCAAGAAGTGGTTCAAAGAAGTAATATCCGCGACATTAATTCATTCAATTACCAGCACTTCCTGAGTGTCTACTAGGTGCCAGGCGGTATTTCAGAGCCCTCCTATGGTCCCGCCTCTTGTTGTTCTTGACTGTGTATAATCTCTCCCCTTGAGTGCAGGCGGGACCTGTGACTTGCTGCTAACCAGAGTAGGGCACAGGTGACAGGACATGAATCTCATGATTATGTCATGTTACGTAAGACTCAGTCTTGCTAAAACACTTGCTCTCACTCTCCTGCGGCCTTGATGAACAAGCTGCCATATTGCACATGGCCTGTGGAGGGGGCCATGTCAGGGGGGGACTGTGGGCAGCCTGGGGGAGCCACGAATAGCCTCCAGGAGAGAACAAAAAGCTAAAGTTCTCAATCCTACAACAAAAGGGAAACAAATTCTGCCACAACATCCCAAGCGGGCTTGGAAGCAGATTTTTTTCTGGTGAGCCTCTGGTTGAGAACAGAGCTTGGCCAATGTTTTGACCCCAGCCTGTGATACACTGAGCTGAGGAACTCGTTAAGCTGTCCTGGATTCTGGTCCCACAGAAACTGTGATATAAGGTGCTTCTTAAATTATTCTACAGCGTGTCCAACAGGCTTCTGAAATACTGTTAGGGATGAATTGTTTGAGAGACAAAAATAAGGGTTCTGATAGATCCTTTTCCCACAGAATGGAGCAAATCACTCAGTTGTTGGTACAATTTGATTATGATCACCAGATGAAATCGAGGTGGTATTAACTCAACGAAACATCATTTCAAATAAGACAAAGCATGCATTATTTGGAACACAGGCTCTGTATCACTTGGTAAATTATGGGCAAACCAAATGAATCACTTTTTTTTTACTTTAAAGCCAGAATTTCTTTTAAGAAAATGGCTCACAGTAGAATCTTGCCATCTTTAAAGCCACCAGAACAAACCGGCAGCCTGTGAATTCAGAGAGCAAACACAGAGCAGAGATAGTGAATGGGATTCATTCCCTTAGAAGATGGGGCCCGAGAACTCCCCGCACCTTGTGCCACAGGAGGACAGGCATAAAGAAGACTGTCTAGGAGCAAGGAGATGGGTTCTCACGCACTACCAATTCCGCCAGCACCTTGATCTTGAACTTCCCACCTTCAGAACTGTGAGAAATAAAGGTTTGTTATCCAAGCCATCCAGTCCAGAGTAGTTTTGTTATAGCAGCCAGCCCGGATGGACTAAGACACCTGAAGCTTTAGATGTCCCAATTCCCTTGAGAAATGGATAATGCTGACTACAGCGGGCAGGCCTTCCTTTGTGGCAGCTATCAGAGGGAGTGAAGGAGGAGCACATTCCTGGGTAAGGCCTGTATTCCCCCTTTCACCCTGTCCCTGACCTCCTGTCCTGTCCGACCTCGCGGTCTCACTCATACACAACACATGACAGGCCCCTGCAGGCACAGCTTCTCTACTTGTGCCCATACCGTGTTGCCCTAAGTCAGACTTTCTTGAAGGGCCAGATGTGAGTTATGTTCATGGGATGCTTTATGTTTCGGGCTGTCTCTCACAATTTCAACGCGACCAGCCTTCCAGATTCTATCCACACCTGCACACACACACAATGAAATAACTTACTGCTTAGACACAATTAGGCGTCAAGTGTCACAAAATGGTAGAATCAATTGTACAAGGAAAACAGCCGAAGCTCAGAAACTCTGCCTTGGTTTAGTTCAAGCCTCTTCATAGTTTTTCCATTGAAATAACCCCAAGGGTAAGTTGTTTTCCAACTGAAGACTGTAAATCCACCAACACACAAATGTCCAGTATCCGGACCGTCCCCAGTCAGTGCTGCCCGGTGCTGTTCAGGGGTGCCTCGGGGGCCCAGTTGGTTAAGCGCCTGCTTTTGGCTCAAGTCATGGTCCTGGATCCTGGGGTCCAGCCCCGCATCAGGCTCCCTGCTCACTGGGAAGCCTGCTTCTCCCTCTCCTGCCCCTTCCCCCTACTTGTGCTCTCTTTCTTTGTCAAATAAATAAGTAAAATCTAAAAAAAAAAAAAAAATGCTGAAAAGGGCAGTGAAATATAGTGCAACAGATGAAGAATTAGAAAGTTATTCAAATACTTTGCAGTAATCTCATTGCTGGAAAGTTATCCTAAGAAAACAATTTAAGAGAAGATGGACACTAGGGGTGGTAAATAATAGTTGCATTATGAATAATATATAAAATGTTCAATAACTGGGAAGTGTTTCGAGAGTTATGACACATGAACAAACGGAACAGCATCCAATCCTTTCAAACCATCAACAAGAAGATAATATTGTAATAGGGGAAAACATCTATGATGCCATGTTAAGGGGAAAAATGGTCTCTAAAACGGTGTGCACATTGTGAGGAGAAGCTAGGTAAAACTTACATAGAAGTTGTATACTTGCAACTGTCGCAAAGAATACAAGGATATGCAAAAAGGCATATAGTTGTAAAGATGATGCAAAAATACATCTGGTATTTTTTTTAGGAAAATTCTTTTCAATACCATTTTATATATAGTTTTCTTAGGTAGTTCAGGTCTACTCCTGTGACATAAATAAGAGCACGGACATTTCTTTTGCACAGTCTCTCAAGGACTAGAAAGAACCATATCACAGTTATTGAAACAACACAGTGAAAATTAGGTGATTGTTCAGCAGAGGACATGATGTACATAACAAGCTCCAGCAAAAATAAAATGTTCTGGGGGCACCTGGGTGGATCAGTGGGTTAAAGCCTCCGCCTTCGGCTCAGGTCATGATCCCAGGGTCCTGGAATCGAGCCCCGCATCGGGCTCTCTGCTCATCGGGGGATCCTGCTTCCCCGCCTCTCTCTGTCTGCCTCTCTGCCTACTTGTGATCTCTGTCTGTCAAATAAATAAATTAAAAGATAAATAAATAAAATGTTCTGTCTCATTACAAAAGTCTTAAGCATCATTAACTTTTACTTCGTCTCTTGTGTCTCCAGATGATTCCATTTTCATTTGTTTTAGTTGAGCAACCTCTCTGGCATTCCCACGTTTTATAAGTTAAGAACTGATTCATGCAGATCTCTCAAAAAAATACAATTGCAAAAAGCTACATTAGCGAGGTAAGTCAGACGCCCAAGCAGCGTGGGGCTGACGGCACTGTGAACAGAGGTCTGTTTTAAGTTAAAGTCAACCTGGGTAAAACCGCAGAACCTGGAACATTCTCACAGGGTTCCAGGGTGGGGAGAAGCAGCTTGGAAAGCGTTGGTAGGTGGTACCATGATTAATAATTCCTCATGAACAGGCCCCCTTGAGCCTCACAAGCCTCAGAGATGGGCGCTGTTTTCTCCCGTTCACGATGATGAAGCTGAAGCCCAGAGGAGTGAAGGGACTCACCTGGCAGTGCTACATGGAGATACGGGTGGAGACGAGAGACCCTGGCAGATTTGGACAGTGCGCTTGCCCATCCACCTTCCAGATTTCCAAACAGCTGTTGGACACTGCTATCAACAGCCATACAAACAGTGGTAAAGCTTGAGAACCCACTGCCATGAATGATCAGGACAGAAGAGAGAGAGGAAGCCCACAGGGTAACACAAGGGTATACTGCCCAAAAAGCACCTCGTGTTTCTCTCAAAACAGGTCATTCAATAGATTTCTATGTATTCAGAAGAAATGCACGGGTTAGACAAGGCTAACCTAGTTTCCTGGAGACTTTGGAGCAGCCTGCCGTTCCCCTAGAATACTAGCTTGCACATTTTTATAAATAATTAACTGCCCCGATATGGCACAAATAGAAGAAAAAAGTCCTTTACTGAATTAATAGTATACCTAAAACTATATGGAAAGGAAGTGTGTTACCATCATGTAATTCTTCATTTTACTAATTGGCCTCCAATTTATTTCATTTTGACATCCAACCACTAAAGTGTAATTGCATTCTGCATCTCATTCTGGTTCCAGAAAAATCTTTTTGGAACACAAGAGTCTCTATATCATGATGTTCCTCTAAGATTACTCTTTAATAATACAAATTAGGATATATGCTCAATTTCACTTCACCCTCCTGGCTTTAAAAAAATCTAACCATTTGCAGGGACCCCGAGTTGCTCAGTCAGTTAAACATCTTAAACATCTGCTTTGGGCTCAGGTCGTGATCCTGGGGTCCTGGGATCAAGCCCTGTGCTGGCCCCCACTCAGTGGGGAGTGTGTTTCTCTTGCTGCCCCTATTTCTCACTCTGCCTCTCCCCCATTTGTGCTTTCTCTCTCACTCACTCTCTCCCAAATAAATAAAATCTTAAAAAAAAGTTTTGGTACTATTTTTACAACTTTTCTATAAATGTGAAATTATGTCTGGGGCACTTGGGTGCCTCTGTTGGCTAAGCATCTGACTCTTGATCTCAGCTTAGGTCATGATCCCAGGGTCCCAGGTTTGAGCCCTGTGTCAGGCTCCCAGCTCACTGGGGAGTCTGCTTCTCTCTGCGTGCTCTGTCCCTCCCTGCTGCTCATGCTTTTTTTCTCTCTCTCAAATAAATAAATAAAATCTTTTTTTAATATAAAATCTAACCATTTGCAAAGAATTCTTGCTAACAGTCAATAACTTTCCACAAAAGCACCGCATTTGTGGGGCAAATCTTTCATGATGACCTCGGTAAAGTTTTCTGAGGTGATCTCTTCTGCCAGTAGAAGACCTATGCATCTCTTACGACAGTCCATGTGCTGCTGAGAAAAGTCGACAACGGTCCCTGAAACACTTGTTTTGTTAGGGCTGCCAATACTATCTTGTTTTTTCCTTCCTCCATTCCCTTTTACTTCTGGTTGCCTTAGCCTTTAGCTGTACCCTTCTTTATAAGCTGCTTTGCAGCCACAAAAGAGATAAAGGTGTGTGGGAGAAAGGTAATCAAGAACGGGAATTAAAACCATTGGGTCTAAGCGACATGTGGTAGTTGTTATAACCCTGTGCAAATCACCTTGTCTCTGCGACCATTTCCTAATCTATAAAACCAGGGAGTTGAATTACTGTTTATCCTTCAAACCAGCTGGCTGATTTTTAGGTACCTCTTCCCTCATATGTGAGCTACCTGGTCGACCAGGCACTTCTCAGTAAACTGATCGCTCTATTCTTTGTTTTGATTTAAGAATCATGAAATTTGCCAGTATCTCTCATTTTGGAGGCATTTCTAAAATATTCCGGTACTGCAGGTAGTATTTTTGGAATATCTCTTGAGGTATTTATTACCTTTTGTTGGCAAGTTGGTTTTCTCTCGCTGGCCCCCTTCTGTCATTAAGGCTAAAGTCAAGACATTCATTGCTGTAAGAAACAGAAAGGTGAGTCCCCTCCATAATAAATTCATCCATAAATAAGGAATCATAGGCTTGGGATAAAGGGGAAGTTTCTATCACACAAAGGGAAAGTAGTTTCTTAATTCTTCACCATACCACTTATCTACTCCTCGTCAAGACTTAAGAGAACCGGAAGCGCAGTCCTGAAAAACCTAGACGGCTCATCACTCTTCCTTTTAAAAGAGCTTTCACCCTTCCTTTCTGGGTAGGCTTCTACGGTACACAGTGAGGATAGAAGCCAATACTTAGAAACCAGCGAGATGAGTGTCACCAGCAGAATGCCAAGACACCAATACTAAGGAAAGTTCTGCTTAGGCCAATGAGAACTCAGGGACCTGCCTGCCAATCACCTTGTCCACCATTACCATGAGGACACATGAGTTCTCCCCTAAGCCAGACAGGCAGAAAGGAGACAGAGGAATAAACACCACAGAAAGGAGAAACATTTACTTACAGATTAACCTTGGATTTAGCTAAATATTGATCCAAAAAGACTGAGCTAATATGAAAGCAAGTACTTTAAACTGGCAAAGACTGCTAGAAACTTTTAAAAATCGAGATATAATTCATGCACACACATTTTGAAGTCTGTTTCGATGACTTTTGACAATGTATACACTCACATAACCACAACCACCACAACCAAGATAGAGAACATTTTTCTTCACCCCAAATCCTCACCCCAAATCCTCCCTCATGTTCCTTTGCAGTCAATCTCCATCATCCTCAGTGCCACACTATGGCTGATTTGCTTTCTGTCCAATATAGATTAGTTTTGTCAGGCAAGAATTCTGTAAAAATGGAAACACGCAATACGGACCATTCTGTTTCCAGATTCCAGATGACTATTTCAAGATTCACCTAGGATGTTGTGTGTATCTGTAGATTCCTTTTTATTGCTGAATAGCAATGTGTATTATGGATATACTATAATTTATTTATGTATTCACCTGTTGATGGACATTAGGGTCATTTCCGGTTTTAGAACATTATGAACAAAGCTTCTGTGACACCCATATGCACGTCTCTCTGTGGACACCTATTTTCATTCTCTTGAGTAAATATATAGTAATGAAATTGCTGAGTCATATTGTAAGTATATGTTTAACTTTAGAAGAAACTCCCAGACTGTTTCTCAAAACAGCTACACGATATTATGAGTAATAGATTAGAAGTCCAGTAGCTCTAGCGTGTAATGGATTTTCATTATAGTTTTAATTTGTGCTTCCCTGATGACTAAGAATGTTAATAACTTTTTTCATGTACTTATTAACTATTCATACATCTTCTTTTGTCTATTCAAATATCATTCACATTTTGAGGGGGGCTGTTTGTCTTTTTATTGAGATGTAAAAATTCATTGTATACTGTAGATACAAGTACTCTGTAGACATACGTATTACAAATATTTTCTCCCATTCTGTGGCTTGCCCATTCATTTCTTAGTGGTATATTCTGAAGAGCAGAGGTTACTAACATTAATGAACTGGAATTTATTATTTTTCTTTTGTAGAGTCCAATGTATTTCTAGATATTAGTGGTGAGCCACCACAAATTAAAACTTAAATTTGAGGGTAGCACCCCAAACTATGAAATGCCCAGGAATAAACTTAATATTTGTATTACTTTTACACTAAAAACTACAAAACAGTGTTGAAAGCAATTTATAAATGCCTATAAGAGAGAGAGAGATACCATGTTCATTCCACGGAAGATGTCAAATCTACGCAAGTTGACTGATATTTTCAATGGCTGGGAATCACAGAAGACACCATGTGTGTAGTGGGTCAGTCTTCCAAGTATGCTGAGAGAGGATTCCAACACTTTCCCGCAAAGCCTTTAGAGCTGGGGAGCCGTGTTCCTGCTGCTAGCCTTACAGCCTCATAGCCCGGGGCAAGCCCAGCCTCTGAAAAGGACCCAGTGTGGAGGGAAGTTAAAGAAACTCCTCTGTCTGCTGGGCTTTGCACAGTCTCTGACCCAGGAAGCCAACTATTTTTTCCATTTGGAGTCTCTGGGTCTTAGGGATGCCTTCTACTGCATATGGATTTGTTTATTTTTGTTGCTCAATGGTATTACACATGTGCTATGAAAAATAATATTGTTCTTAGTAAAGAAAAACTAGTGATTTGCTTTTTTTTCCCCCTCTCCTTTCTGCTTCTCTCTGCTTAGTCCTCCCACGGATCCTGGTAACAGGGGAATAAATAACTACTGACTTCACCCAGAAATTTGGGGGTGTCTGTCGGGAGTCTTTGAGCACTAAACTGAAACACTGAGTTCTGGTAAGGAAGCTGCCCGAGTTCCTACGCTGGGTGTGAGACTCTGGGGACAGGCATACTTTACATAAGACCTAGGGTAAACAGCAGAGCAATTTATATGGTATTTAGTCTACGGAGAGGGAGAAAAAGGTACAACCTGTGATTCGCGTAAGACACACAGGGTAGAAAGCACCCTCTTTGCCTCCCTGCCAGCTCCGACCCCACAGAGCTGCTGATTCTAGGCAACATCAGAAAAATGCTTCCTTCTGCGTCTAATAGTTTGTTGACGGTGCAATTCATAACCAGGAGCTTGCCCCCAATTACCATTTTCTGCCGTGATGGAGTTCTTGTCTCTCCTCTCTGCAAGTGCATGTAAAAGAAATGATAGGCCTGGGCTGTATCCCTCTCTGATAAAAATCGCTAACATGTGGTCAGGAACGCCTGCTCCTGGCACAGTGTCCGGTCTAAAGCTGGTGTGATTCAGTGAATAAATCCTTGTGTCTAACCCTGTGCCTTGCAGAAGTCTCGAATTCTAATTTTGCACTCTTAGAGCATGTGGAACTATTAGGTCAGACTGTGTTCTAATCAGAGGCTCCTTGATGGCAGAGGAGAACCTCGGGGCTTGAGATGGATCGCACAGAGTCTTTCTGTCAGTTCACAGAGAGGCTTTTATTGAGGGACAGGGCTGCCGGTCTATACCACAACATTTTCCTCTCCCTACAACCTCGGCTATGGCCATGTTGCTGGAATGGGAGAGGCAATCAGTCAAATATTTCGGTTGGCTAGAAGTTAACCCCTCGAGTCATGCAGTGTTGGGGAGAACTGGTGTTGGAAAGCCAGCGCAGGCAGAATTCAGGTCTGCACGGAGTGTGAGGTCCCTAAGAGCGGGGGACCCTTGATGCTTCATGCCTCAGACGCTGCCTGGCAGAGAACAGGCACTCAATACACATTTAGGGAATGAACATCCCCAATTCTCGAGTTCTGGTTGTTTTCTCAAATCACATGGGAGGGAGGGATACAGGGAGCTTGAGGGATGAGAGCAAGAAATCACCCATCGGTTCTTTATCCTTTTAGTCCACTGACAGACCAGATTAACTGGCCTTCCCTGCATCTGGGTAACAGGGCCTCAAGTAAATATATCTCACTGAGAACACCAGCACAGCCAGGCCCCGACCCCAGACCAGGCCAAACCTGCAAATGTAATTTCACTGCCAGTGTAATGGAAAAATGCAGATTTTTCCTTCTTGTGTAGGGAAAATCCAGTTCTTCCCTATTATGTGTGTCTCTCTCATGAGTCTCCTTTCCTGCACACACAAAACACTTCAGGTCTGACCCTTCTGGTCACCCCCACAGCAAGAAGCAATTCTTGGACACCAGGAGGGTGCCCAAGAATTCAACTCAATTCTGACACTTCTATGCAGAGAAAGTGTCAGATCCCCCAGGTTAAGGACTCAGTCCCCAAAGGCTGTCCCTCACCCCCCACCTTCAGACACCAGTCACAAACCTAGGTATCATCTGAGCTTCTGACTAACAAACAGCAGACTGGCAGTGCCAACGGTTTCTTCCTTGGTTCCCCGAATTTGCTAGAGCGGCTCACAAAACTCAGGGAAACACTTAACTCATGTTTACCAGCTTACTGTGAAAGGCTATGATAAAGGATACAGACGAACATCTAGATGCCAGAGACATGTAGGCCAAGGTATGTGAGCAGGACTCACAAGCCAGGGGACTTCCATGCCCTGTCCTGGGATGACACTGTCCCGCACCTCCACGTGCTCACCAACCCAAAAGCTCCCCAAGCCCCCGACTGCTGGGATTTTATGGACGCTTCCTCACAGAGATGTGATCAATCATTAACTCCATTTTCAGCCCCTCTCCTCTCTCTGAAAAAGGGAGGGGGCTGTGGGGCTGAAAATCCCAAGCTTCTAATCACGGCTTAGCCTTTCTGGTGACCAAGAGAGTGGCTAAAAATGCACGTGGGTTGCTGTAGGGCTCACCTACGGAGCCTGGCACTCGGCCCACTGTCTGCCCCACACTGCACAGGCCATCAAATTCCACAGGCCCTTAGAGATGTTTATTTATGCGCTCTGTAGACTCTGTTCACTGCTTGAGCCACGGTAGGTCACACAAAGGACAAGGTGTTGCCAAGGCTGAGAATGTGGTGTACTCTTTAGTGCAAGACCGAGGACCGGAATTTCTTTCTGAAAATGAAAAACTTAGAAACGATTTTACAAAAATTCTTTCAAGATGTGGGTGGCTGTCTTTGTCTCTAACCTGACAGAAATCGTTAGAACGGAACCAGTTCATTCTAGTCCCTCTTAGTTTTGGACCCAGGGAAAAGTTTGGTGAAGTTTCACAACAAAGACCTTGGAAGTAGTCCCCAGCCAACTTTTTCGCTGGTGAGTTCGCTCCATACATTTTTAAATATTTCCTAAAAGTAAATAAAAAAAATTTCCTTAACTAAACATGGAAACAGTTATATTTTAATGTTATTTGTTGATTAAGAAACTATATAAAGGTGTGCCTGGTTAAGTCGGTTAAGTGTCTGCCTTCAGCTTGGATCATGATCCCAGGGTCCTGGGATCAAGTCCCACATCAGGCTCTCTGCTCAGCGGGGTGTCTGCTTCTCCTTTTCCCTCTGCCTGCTGCCCCCCTGCTTGTGCTCTCTTTCTCTGTCAAATAAATAAATAAAATATTTTTAAAAATATATAAAGATATGAGTTAAAATGAATTTCATGGTATTTTATTTTATTTTATAAGTCACTAAGGCACTTACAAACATTTGACAAAGCCTGACAACAGTGTAAGATGTTATTCTGTTCATAGGCGATGTTGTGTGTACTGTGGATTTGCACACCCTGTACTAAATCTCTCATCTCTTTCCAGGTCAGAGATTCCCCCACCCCCTGCCCCCAACCTTGATTGGAAGCCCCTCTCTGTTTATTAAGGGTAGGGCTAGTGCCTCAGGGAACATAAATTCCTTCTGGTGTACTAGGTGTATTATTTACCCAAGGTCCTAGTAGGGGCCAGGAAGTTGGGGAGACTTCAACAAAGACATTTATAAAGATGTGAGCTATGTTCATAAACTCTAACAAAGGTCAGTAGAGTCCCCTGGGGCTAGTAACGGTGAAAGATATTACCACCGCTGAGACTGAAGGGCAGAGAAAAAGAACAATACCTGGAACCTTCTATAAAGTTACCATAGGAAATCTTGGGCAAAGGAAAGTAGCCAAGCCACCAGGATCAGACAGTAAAAGAGCCGAGGACACAAATACACCAGCCTCACACTCCTGACTCTTCCAAGTCTTCTTGGTGGCTCGACCCAAGAGGGACCCAGTTGTCGCAGCTCCTGCATGTCAGTCTCCCGGGGTAGAAATGGATGGACAGTGACTTTAGACGGACAGAGGGAAGTTGTCCTGCCCACCAGTGTGGGCTGCTTGGGTCGTGCACCAGGGCTGTGGTTGAAAGATGAGGTCAGTTCCTGAGCCATCGTGGGCTTGCCTTTGAACAAGGTCACTCGAGGTTACCAACTCAAATCTTTTGGCTTATTTCAAAAACAAAACTCAGTTGTGAAACCGACCTCCTCTTTTGCTGCTCTTACTTTAGTACGCCCTTAATTTCAGCCAGCAATCGCCTTCAAAGGGACAAGGCCAAAATGTGCATCTCTGTTCCCAGCCTTCTTCAGACTTCCAAGAGCCTACAAGGTGCCTCAAATTCACATGTCCAAAAACATCATAGGCTCTTCTCCCCTGGAAACACAATGTGTGTGTGTGTGTGTGTGTGTGTGTGTGTGTGCACGCGCGTGCATGCACATAATGCTTTTAGCATTTCCCAGCTAGGCACACTAGAACACTGAGTCACCTTGACAACTCCCCAGTTCTCATAACAAGTGAGGCCAACTCTTACCACGTCCACTCATGTGCCTCTCATATCTGCCTTTCCACTTGAATTTCCCTCTGTCTCGTACCTGAACTGAGCCGGAGCCTGCCGCAGCCTGCCCAGCTCCAACCATCACTGACGGGTGACCCTGTTTGGACCTCCTTGCTACTCACTAACGGCAAGCTTTTATTTAGTGTCTCAGCGCCTCAGTTCCCTTATCCGCAGGACAGATTTGTGGACAATACCTGCAACCGGGGACAGAGACCTCCTTTCCATTGAATCCACGTGTGGGACATCCTAGTAGATGTGACACCCTGGGCCTTTCTCAACCTTCTCGCTGACTTTTCCCCACAGGAGGAAAGCGGTTATCTAATCTGTGACTTTGGGGAAAACAGATACAGCTGCACTTGGTTAGTTCAGTCCTTCTCTTCCTTGTTTTTTTCCCCCACTTGGGATCTGCTTGTTAGTAGAGAGAGCTCATCCTTCTCGGGTCTTGCGTGTGACAAGTGAAATAGGGGTGGGTGCCCCTGCAAGTCGGCCTGTGCTTGCTTGGGGCTGGCAGGGTGACTGTGACTGTGACTGTGACTGTCCCACACGTGGATTCAATGCAGGGACTGCAACTAGGTAAACCTACATTTTTTTTTTTTAATGGGAAAAGTATTGCATTCCTACCTGGCTGGTTGTCCTAAGCCTCATTCCCCAATTCTCAGTATCAGGAAAACTGAAGGTGGCATTTTGGTTTTGTTTTTAAAGATTTTATTTATTTATTTGACAGAGAGAGAGCACAAGCAGGGGGAACGGCAGACAGAGGGAGTGAGAGAAGCAGACTCCCAGCTGAGCAGGGAGCCCAATGCAGAACTTGATCCCAGGACCCCGGAATAAGGACCTGAGCCAAAGGCAGATGCTTAACTGACTGAGCCATCCAGGTACACCGCCCCCTTTTTTTAAAAAAAATTCTGAAGGTGGGATTTTGATCTTCATCGGTTGGATACCTGTTTTCGCCTCTACATTGGTTTTGAACTTAGGGAAAAGATGAGTTTTTTCTAATTGATTTTTTCAAATCCCCTTTCCTGACTCGTGGAATTATTTGGAAAATGTAATGAGGTAATTCGTATTATATCATGAAGCAAAGGATCGCCCCACAGCATAAGCATTCAAATAAATGTTAGCTATTATCACACTCATTGTTATAGACTGCCTCACTGAGCATTAGGAGAGGAGTGAGGAATTTAAGATTTCAATATTCTATGATTATTATAATTTTTTGTATCAAAACTGCATAGGAGAGTCACAGTTCTATCAGGGAGAACTTTATAAACTGCAAAAGAAGACCTGGCATCTTTCCCTGTCCAGAGACTTCACAATGGGGCATGTACGTGTGTTCTGAGGCTGGGTGTGAATATGTTCTGAGAGAGTTCTTTGAGAAGGAGGCTTACCAGAGGCCCTTAGCCCATGGTGCACTTGTATGTAGTAACATAACATGGCTAGAAAAATAATTTTTAAAGAAAAAAGGGGAGCACCTGGGTGTCTCCATCAGTTAAACGTCCGACTCTTGATTTCAGCTCAGGGTCTTGATTTTGATCTCAGGGCCGTGGGGGCAAGCCCTGCAGCATCAGACTCTGCACTCAGGGGGGAGTATGCCTCTCTTTCTCTCCCTCCACCCCTCCCCCCGTTCATACACACTCTCTCTCTCTCTCCAGTAAATAAGTCTTTAAAAAAAAGAAAGAAAAAAGAGACCCGCATTCCTCTGACAGGATACCCCTCTCTAAAGGATTCCAGAAGTTCCCTGCTCCCTCTACTACTTCTCTTGAGGCCTTTAAAACTGCCATGAATAGGGACACATGCCTGAGTGGCTCAGTCCATTAAGCATCAGCCTTCGGCTCAGGTCATGATCCTGGGGTCTTGGGATCGAGGCCCCCATCAGACTCTCTGCTCAGCGGGGAGTCTACTTCTCCCTCTCCCGCTTTCCCTGCTTGTGCTCTCTCTCTCTGGCAAATAAATAAATTAAAATCTTAAAAAAGAAAAAAAAAACCTGCCTCTGGTATGAACACTGCATCCCGTTGTTAAGCACACACAATGGTACACTTGGGGTAGCTCAGACATGTCTGGCTTGGAAACCCAGCTCAGACAACCACTGGCTAAATGACCTTGACTCGGGACCTAGTTTTCTGAATCCCAGACTCCTGTCTCAGACATCTGAGTTCATAGTGCCTCTCTAATAGGGCCTTCATGAGGAGTACAGGGCAAAGTACAGGTAAAAGCACTTCCCGCCTATTAAAATATTCTCATATTAACACAGTACAAACTCAAAACATGATTACCTAAGTTAAAACTATACCAGCTACTAGTTCAAATACTGACATGACTACCAAATTATTAATAAATGAGTATCTTCACCATAGCTGAAAGCACACCTATATTTCACTGCCTAGAGCATCCAAAGGGAAAAACGGCCAGGAGGCACCCAATGACTTCATGTTGCTATGTCGACTTTCTCTTATGATCTAGAGACAATACAAAAGAGGTCAATAATGGGCAGAGAGTGACAGAGAAAGTGACAAAGAAAACACTGAGGAAATACCATGGTTTTTGACCATTCAAACCAATTTTCACTTCTTTGCAGTGCATACTGAAATTTTTTGCAGGCAATTATTCATACACAGAGTATCTGATCCACATTCTCTTCCCTTTTGATGACTTTTCCTAAGAGGTGCACGGATGGCACGTCCCCGCCATGGATCCAATAAGCCTTTCCCAGGGATGGTCACAAGGACTGTAGCAGCACCAAATACACACCGATACTGGGCTAACTCACGATCAGAACACAAAATGTATGCGCTATGAGTACAACTACAGAAAAAACGTATGCATAAAGACAAGATGAGAAAGCAATGTGCAGAAATAGAAAGTTGTGTGAAGAAAGTAAAATATGAATGCTCTTTTCTGAATTTCTTGGAGGACTCGTAGCCTTCTTATAAAAAGTAATAAAATCATTTTTATAGATTTGCAACTAAGCGTGCACTTGCTGTTTTTAAATGTCACCCCTCACGTCTTTTCTTCCCAACAGGCTGAAAACAAGAAATCGACCTGTAGAAAGAAAACCTTTCTAATCATATTTTAAGTTTGTCTAAGGAAAGTTGACAGAATTTAGTTTTTATTGTTTTTTTTTTCATATATGTGTCTGGTGTAGTTGTGTGTGTATATAAAATAAAAGACTTTATTCCAGCATGGTCTTTTACTACAATATTCAAGTTTGTTTTCCTCTTAGAAAATGTTGCAACATTTGATGGGTAAACAACAGGGAATGAAAAAGTCCACTTCAGGACAACTGTCCTGGATGGAATGAGAATGTGACCTTCTTGCTCACAGAATTTTAGGCTCACATGAGAACATCATTCCCTCTTCTTTGACAAACTTTTTGAGAGGATACTGACAATGACAAAATTGTCTTCACTGGGTGCAAGGGAAAAAGGAAATTATTTAATGTGTTCAGGATAAGAATAAATAGTCTTTTTTTAAGATTTTTTTTTTAATTTGATAGAGATCACAAGTAGGCAGAGAGGCAGGCAGAGAAAGAGAGGAGGAAGGAGGCTCCCTGCTGAGCAGAGAGCCCGATGTGGGGCTCAACGTGGGGCTCGATCCCAGGACCCCATGATCATGACCTGAGCCGAAGGCAGAGGCTTTAACCCACTGAGCCACCCAGGTGCCCCAAAAATAAATAAAGTCTTGAGTTATACTGGATAGTTTTAGAATCTTGGAATGAGAATAATCTGAACAGAGAAAATAAACGTTTGATTTCAACAAAACAATCATCTATAAGATTGAAAAATATAGCTCTGTGTGTATTTAATTGCTCATGTCTTAAACCTATATTCCTCACTGAGAATCGAGTGTCAAATAATATAAATTCAATTTATTGGACTTCTCACTTCTCAAAAACACAGCCAATTAAGAACACAGCAAAAAAGGCTGATGAATGGCTGAAGTCCACATTCCAAAGGCCAGTATATCTTTAGTGTGCATGCTACATGAACAGGTTTTGGTTTTCAGGCCCACCAATGACAAGCAGGAATCACAGTGGGTGGAGTGAGGGGAGGGAAGGTATCACGGACAAATTCGTAACCGAGGATGAGATCATTGTTACAGGTCTAAGAGCAATAGAGACAACCTAGACAAAAAGAAAGAACAGAGAGAAATATTAAGAAAAGACCCAGAAAATTCAAAAGCTTGGAGTCATTTTGTTAAATAAACCAGAGCAGAGGTTGAACTCTCTAGCATTTGTGGCTATCAGCTGAAAGAGGTGTTGTTTTTTTTTTTAAGATTTTATTTATTTATTTGACAGACAGAGATCACAAGTAGGCAGAGAGGCAGGCAGAGAGAGAGGGGGAAGCAGGCTCCCTGCTGAGCAAAGAGCCCGACTTGGGGCTCAATCCCAGGACCCTGAGATCATGACCTGGGCAGAAGGCAGAGGCTTTAACCCACTGAGCCACCCAGGTGCCCCTCAGCTGAAAGAGTTCTTAAGGAGCTGTTTGGGTCCCTGAAGATGGAAGAGGAGGCTGAGGCGTGTCTTGGAGCTGGTGGACAGCAGCTCACTGCCTGGCACCAAGGAGCGCCTGGGGTTGTGTGTAAGAGCCCCATGTGGTTCCTTCTATATATGAAAAAAGAAAAAGGCCACAAAGATTGAGAAATGGGCATCCCCTCACCTCAGTCAAAGAAGGGGGCTCAGGATTCAAAATTTAATAAATTTAAATACACTTAATTTAATTTATTAAATCTCTCTGGGGAAGAAAAATTGTCAAAGCCAGAGTCGAATGCAATTTGTGATTTACATATGTAAACTCTGTGACTGTGACGTGAAATAAGTAGAAACAAGTCTAAAAACAGAGAGAAATAGAAATGAATGTTAGAGAAACAGAGGCTTCCTCAAGCCCTTATTTCTCTTTGCCTCAGCTTTGCTTCTCATGTGGGTAACGTGTTGGCAGGTCAAAGGTGCTAGGTCAGAAAACAGTAGATACACAGTGTTCCAGAAGAAATGCGTGTGCTTGCTGGTAGCGAATCGACCCCTGCAGGGCAAAATACACTCGAGGATGAAATCTGGAAGATAGGGGTGACACGCAGACCCTTTCACTGCCAGTGGGCCGTGCTCCAGAAAGCTGGTGGGCGGCCGTCACCAATCCCTTTCACAGCCGGCTGGGAAGGAGGCCATAGGCTCTGCGCAATCTGTACGAAGGGTCAGATTCCTCCAAAGGAGCATGGCCAATCTAGGCAAGGCAACAAGGCTTCTCTAAGGGGAAAGAACATTTGACGAATTGGGTGTTTAAAGGAAATGTCCAGAACGGTGGGGCAAAAAGACAACTCAACATTTTAATTCTATAGATGAATAGCATCATAATAGCCACAGCTACTGTTTTGTGAGCACTGATCTATGGTCCAGGCACTGTGCTCGGGGACTCACATACATGATGGTCTTTCAGGAGAGGATGTGGGTATCTGCTCTTCACTGTCAATGGAGCTCGGCATCATGGTACCATGATTTCGTTTAGTAGAATTTCATTTTCCTGCCCAAATTGATTCTGTGCCTGTAGAAGTAATAAATAAGAGCTTGGCAGACCAACCCCCTCCCTCAAACTGATGGGCTGCGGGAGAGGTTCAGGGAAGTTTTAAAATAATCTAGACCTGGGGCGCCTGGGTGGCTCAGTCAGTAAGGCATTTGCCTTTGGCTCAGGTTGTGATCCCGGGGTCCTGGGATCAAGCCCCACATAAGGCTCCTTGCTCCTCGGGGAGCCTGCTTCTCCCTCTGCCTCTGCCTGGCACTCCCCCTCCTTGTGTGCTATTTCTCTGTCAAGTAAATAAATAAAATCTTTAAAAAATAATAAAATAATCTAGCTTTAATTAATTTGGTCATTGTAATGTGTATGCCTGGGACAGGAGCCCCAGTAAACCAACCAGAGTGACAGTTTCCCACCAGATACCCTAGAAGCCTAGAGATGTTCCCTCTCTGAGCTGTATGGATTCCCAAAGGACAACCTCCCTCATGTAAAGGAAATAAGGAGGATGGCTATGGCCCAGGACACAGAGAGCTCACAGGGAACTAAGATACAGGCTCTACCCAGACACAGCAAGGTCTGGTTGAGTTTATTCTGCACAGTATCAGGATAATTAGAAGCTTTGATGTGACAAGAGCCAAAATGAAAATACACATGTCAGAAACTGACTAGAGTGGCTTTCGTCCCTGTCAGTTCTGGATACCGTACAGCCTCACAGAAGGAGTCTTTCATGAGAAAAGAATGATTGTGCTTTTTACTTTTAAATAGTCATCCCTAGAAAATGTAGGCATGTTAATATCAGTGGCATTGTCATTGTAAAAAAAAAAATTAAAATTACTCTTGGTATTGGTTTCATTGAAATAAGGAAACGGGCTCACCCACTTATAGACAACACTGCTTTGACCAAAACAGTACTGCTCAATGTGATCATCAGTATCACAGCTCAGATGTGGCTCCCAATGAGTGTTTGGTGTTTCCAAAAATCACAGTCACTTTCTTGGAGTGAATGGCCACTGTGGATGATAGTCAAAGAATATGTTAATGGTTTAAAGTAGTTGTAAAAAATGAGGCTCCAAAATATTGTGAACAATGATAGGCTGACCTTAAAAATTCCTAAGGTGGCTGCTTTTAAGAGGATGATATCATTTGGATCTGTATTTTCTTTTGAGTCAACATTGTATTACATGTATTTAAACAGGTGAACAGATGATAAAGTTTGTTATTTCAGAAAGGGTGAAAAAAGGTGTAAAAGTTATTGTGGACTGGAAAGGCATCAATTCAATGCACTGCGATGATCAGGAGAGTCAATATAATTGCTGGTCATCATCAAGGGGAAATAGGACCAGACTAAAAAAAAAAAAATTCCCCTTGTATCAAACATCAGCAACCATAATGCTACAGTTCTGTTCATCCAAAAACCAAGAAAAAGATAATTTCAGAAGGGTCAGAGGTAGATGACTACAGTGTTTCAAGACATAAAGGGTCATCACAGGAAGAGGAATTTAAAAGTAGGGCTCTTCTTCAACAGGCAAATAAATAGATCAAAGGTTGATGGGCTCAAAGATTACAAAATCACGATGAGTGGGTATGATGAATCTGGACTTAGAACGTATCTCAGAACCTGCTGGTAATTCCTGAAGTCCAGAAGAGATCGCGGTGACTTAGAGATGAAATAATATTCTCTGATTCCCAGACTCTCCAACAACCCTCCACAACAGGTGGTCCACATTTCAATTCTGACACTATCAACCTGGAGTCAGCATCAGACCCCACAAGTTCAAGGGCATAGTCTGCAAGACTGCCTCCTCTCCAGATGCCACCTCAAGTTCTGGGCCACCCGTACTCCTGACTGATCAGCTAGAAACTGGGGCTCTCCCAGGCCCCTCCTCAGGTTTGATAACTTGTTAGAATGCCTCACAGAACTCAGGAAAACACTTAATTTATGTTTGCTGGTTTATTATAAAGGATACAGATGAGTGACAAGACAGAAAGGTATTTAGGGCAAGATCTGGAAGGGTCCTGAGTTGGCAGGTGGCAGCTTCTGTCTGTGGAGTTGCGGTGAGTTACCCTCCTGGCAGGTGCACACAGGTGAATGTGTTCAACAACCTGGAAGCTCTCCGAATCCTGCTGTTCAAGAGTTGTTCATGAGCCTAACCTCCAGCCCCACTTCTTCCCTACCCTCGCTGTGCCCCCCACAGGACATCAGTGAGTAGGGCTGAAAGGCCAAATCACATGATGCTCTTCTAGTCACCAGAAACATCCTGAAGCTACCAGGGGCCCTACGCTAAGCTACCTCATTAGCACAAACTCACGTGTGCTCAAAAGGTGTTCCTTATGAAGAAAAGACATTCTCCTACCACTCAGGAAATTCCAAGGGTTTTAGAAGTGCTGTGCCGTGAGCCAGGAACAAAAACCAAACACATTTTTTATCATACCACAAGTATGTTAATGTTGAAGTCTCATCTGAAACATCCAGGTAACATAAATGTGAAATTCTATTGTGACAGGCCAGATGACTATCTCCAGAATTTACCCCCCCACACCAAAATCTCATTCCACAGCTCTTGGTCTCCTCACCCAACTTGGAAAATACGAAAGAGATGAGAGAGTAGAAATTAAAGAGAGGATTTTTTTAAAAAGACTTTTTTTTTTTTTTTTAAGAGATGTCCCTACCCTGCCTCAAGCTTAGAAAAAGTAAGGTGTCAGTGAAGCCATCGGGGGACCTACTTGGGACTGTGGGCAGGGGGGGGAATCTGACTCCAAGCCTAGGGAATCAGAAGAGTGGCTGATGCTCAGCTTTGATCTCGGCACAAAGGAGAGTGGCACTACCCCCTCTCTCAGGAAAACTCAACAGGTGCAGTGGAGTTTCCCTTGGGTCAGACACAGACCTTGCTGAGGAAAGAGCTGCCTGGAGCCATTCCAGTACGGCTCAAGAGGGCATCCTGCCAGAGGGGGATGGGGTGCTCCTCTAACACCGAAGGTCCATAACTGCTGGAGAACCAGGAGCCAAGGAGGTCGCAATCAGCCGGAAGAGAAGTACTACATGCCTCACAGGTGTTGTGCCTGGAAAGGCTGAGCAAAAAACCAACCAACCAACCAACAACAACAAAAACCCAATAAGCAAAAAACAAGAACCCAAACCAAACAAACAAAAAAAAATCACACTAGATTAAGAGTTGACAAGTGCAAGATTGTGCCCTATTCTCCTAATCCCCACTTTTACTTGAACCAGGCTCTAGAGGAGCTTAAAAAAAAAAAAAAGAAAAGAAAAATTACGGTAACCTTGTAAGAAAGAGACATTAGGCTGGCAAAGTGGAAAGAATCATGCCTTCTCTCCCACTCCAAACGACCAACTTTTTAGTGGCTCTCCCTGCATGAGAAGGTAAGGACTGGCATTAAATTCAATTCTATGTTCTTATTATTTGCATGAGTTAGCTCTTATAATTTCTGAATCGAGACCGTGTTTATGACTTGGGGTGACCAAGGGACCACCTGTAACCCAAGAATGAATGAAAAGCCAGGGTACCAGGTTTTCATTCAGAGATGGCACTGAACAGGTTCTAAAGGAAAATAGGAGATGAAAAATAGAGTTGCCGCTTTACTACATTCTGTAGGTAGGGCTTGTTCCACGTGCCACCCACACAAAACGAGGCATATTGATAGGACCTACAAAAAAGTTGGGGAACTCATCTCCAGAGGCAATACCAATTTAAGTATAAACATATTCAAGAGAAGTTTAGATCGGGCGCCTGGGTGGCTCAGTGGGTTAAAGACTCTGCCTTCGGCTCAGGTCATGATCCCAGGGTTCTGGGATCGAGCCCCGCGTCGGGCTCTCTGCTCAGCAGGGAGCCTGCTTCCTTCTCTCTCTGCCTGCCTCTCTGCCTAATTGTGATCTCCGTCAAATAAATAAATAAAATCTTATAAAAAAAAGAGAGAGAGAAGTTTAGATCAATTCATGGGTAATATCAAAACAGGTTACCAAGAGAAACAGGGAATATTTGGAAAATGTTGTCACACTTTGTGCTAACGTGATAACCATGTCTTCCCCCTGGCTTCTTTTGTTTCTAGCGTCATACTTATGAGCAAACAGAAGATCAATTTCTGTGTTTTAAAACTGTGTGTATCTTCATTGGCCATAACTGTTATATACCCAGACAGAATAATCTGTCACGATCATTATTTCATTGACCAAGGCATTTTAAACAAGACTCTATGTAGATGATGATAAATGTACAGAGACTATCCACTAAAGGTTCTTCTCGATCTTCCCTTGAAGTCATCCTTCAGCTCATGTGGCTGAGACAAGAGCAGTTTAGAAACAGGCACGAGGACAACCCATCCAGGTCTAAAAGAACTTGCAAAAATTAACTACAAATCATTTATGTGGGTTAATCTGTATTGTTTAATCATAGTTGAGTATCCATAAAATGGAATCAAATGGATATAATTTATTCCATTTTGGATATAATTAAATGGATACCATTTATCCCATAAAGTGGAATAAAAAGAATACCTTACATTGGTTATATAGTGCTATGGAGCTTATAATTCATTTATTTGTCACATTATTACATTATTTATTACATTATGACATTTATTACTATATTTCAGCCTCCCACCCTCTAGTGAGAAAAACAGAGAAGGGTAATGGTCAGCTCTTGCTTCTTTTTCTGCCCAGCATCCCTGGCCCTTCCTCTGGGCAGCAGCTGCTCTCCTTGGGCATCCCATCCATTCTTAGTTCACATGCCTCAGGAAACTACATGCTCCTGGAGAAGCCTGGCCAGTTGGAGACATGGATTTATCCAGACACTTGCGAGCCAAGCTCGACCAGTAAGAGTCAGCCACGGGTTATTTGCTGAAACAACTGGGAAAGAGTGCTTTCTTTACATGGGGTTCTCAAGTCCCAGAATGAATACACAGAGCTTGCTGGTAGCTGTTTTTATCTCTACTTGGAGGGACCCCCACCTAAAATGAAGTCAACCAGGAAAGGGAAGGAGTGAGAGAGAAATACAGATTTCTGAAGTTGTGTAAACATTTGAATTCGGTTATGTCTAAATTCTGCCCCTGGGGTTCTCTGTTAAGTATACAGATGAATTTTTTTTGTTTTTGTTTTTTGTTTTTGGTCACGTTGCATTTGATTTCTATCTCTTGCACCCAAAAATCGTATCTAGTTTTTATAATCATTGTTATTCATGGCTCAGAGCCTACACGATTTTCCAAGATCGTGCCGTAATTTGTGGCTGAGGCAGGAAGCAAACCCAAAGCTGTCAAACTCTCCATCTGTGGTTCTTCCCAATTCTCGATTCCTTCCCAATTCCCCAGTTGGCTCTCCATCCCACATGCTTATACTACCCGTGTTCTACAGGCCTAAACAAATACATTTTTATCTCTTTTTGCACAAACACTCATGTAATCAGATGGGCCAGCAGCCATGTCAGAAGTAAAAGAATCAGGAGAATGAATTTATAACGTGAAACAGACAAATGAAGGGTTCTCACCAAAGTAATTTTGTCAAAGCAGACTATTACCACATCAGTCATCAGTTCCTTTAGTGCTTAAACTTCTGGAAGCCTATGAGACTGAAGTACTGTGAGCCACAGGAACAGAGCAGAAATAAAGAAAACCCAAGGGATCATATTGGCTCCATTCCTGTTGGTGATTAATCACCCACACGCTACAATTTTTTTCTGGAGGAACTATAATACAGTAATGCTTAGTATTGAAATTTTCACTTATCTAATATGAAAGTCTGCCAAAAATACTAAATAGAAGGTTTTCCATCCAACAAAGAAGACTGTCAGTCAAGGATTGGGAAGGACATAGAGCTAGTTCATGAATAAAAAATGTGTTCAATCTCATGCTGTTAACAGTATTTGTTGATTCGATATTTTTGAGTCGTAGCAGGCAGTATCTATCAAAAGTTTAAATGAACTTGACTTTGGTGTAGGCATGTCATACAGCCACGCTCCCCCATAGGCACAGGTGTGTTTGGATAAGGGCACGTCGGCATTCGTCATAACTGCAAACACGCTGGAGTAAGTTGCCATGAGCAGAGAATCAGTTGGATAAGTTGTGGTACATTCAACTTCCAATTTAATATAGCAGATTGAACACACATATTTATACCTACTCTCTCCTGAAACACCACTAATAGTAAAGAAATAAAAAAAGAAGCTGCAAAGAGGAAGGGCACAGGCGAGAAGAGGACAGCCAGTTAAATGATGTAAAGCACATTCGGGAAGCTGGAAGTGAATGGACAGACGGTATACAACGCAGCACAACAGGGAACTAAAAGCTAATTCAACAGGGAAGGAATACAGTAAGAAGTAAGCCAACCGCAGAATCCCAGGAAGTGTCAAGAATGAAGGAACAGAGATTTCTAAAGGCAGTGAGTAGGGGATGGGGTTAAAAATAAGAGCATTAATGGAAAGTCTTTAGCCATCCCCTCTCGGGAAGAAACTAGATTTTACTCTGTGGAAACGCTGCACACTACATTACTGGGGATAGCCGATAAAGCTAGAATTGGGGGGCACTACATGAACACAAGCAGATTAAATCAATATCATGCTAAATGGTAAAACACCCCGGTGCCATATGACCAGCAGCCAGTCTTCTGACCACCAGGCAGAACACAGAGATGTAGCCTTGGAGAAATGGACCACACTGAGAAAAAAAGGCATTTTCACTTGGGAGATGCAGGAACTAAATCCAACAGAACTGCTCATCACAACACAGCTTCCAGTTCACAAGTCCTCCCATCCTGATCAGCTCCTGAGTGTCTCATTCCTCAACGAATAGACAACCAAAGGTCACCAGCTAATTAAAAGCCTCTAATACAAGAGCTGGAATGGAGGACTCAGGAGTGGGGTGGGGGGCGGGTAATGAACACAGAGGAAATAAGGACAATTCAGAGCATAAAAGAAAAGGACAAGGACATGAAAGAAAAAATATTTTTCGTTTAAGATTTTTACTTATTTACTCGACAGACACAGAGAGAGAAAGCAAGAGAGCACAAGCAGGGGGAGTAGCAGAGGGAGAGGGAGAGGTGAGCTCCCAGCTGAGCAGGGAGCCCAATGCGGGGCTTGATCCCAGGACCCTGGGATCATGACCTGAGCCAAAGGCAGGCACCCAACGAACTGAGCCACCCAGGTGCCCCCAAAGAAAAATTTTAAAACCACTCAAGAGAGATAAAGAAAAGACAGCTCGCAAATGAAATGGGAAAAGAAGGCTGTAACATAGAAACATTCGGGAACTAAAAAATAAGTCTTGGAATTAAAAATATGAGAGGGGCATGTGGGTGGCTCAGTTGGTTAAGCATCTGCCTTCCGCTCAGGGTGATCTCAGGGTCTGGGATTGAGCCCTACATTGGGCTCCCTGGTCAGTGGGGAGCCTGCTTCTCCTTTTCCCTCTGCCCTCCCCCACTTCCGCCCAGCTCATGCACGCTCTCTTTGTCTCTCTCTCTCTCAAATAAACAAATAAAATCTTAAAAAAACATATGAGAGAAGAGGGATGCCAGGATGGCTCAGTCAGTTAAGCATCTGAATCCTGATCTCAGCTCAGGTCTTGATCTCAGGGTCGAGAGTTCAAGCCCTGCAATGGGCTCTGTGCCGGGTATGGAGCCTACTTAAAAATTAAAATAAAAGTTAAAAAATAAATAAAAATATGAGAGTAAAAATGTAAAATTCAATAGAAGAATTGGAAAGTAAAATTCTGTCTACCCAGAAAGTAGACAAAAACACAAAGATACAGAATATTAGGAGAAATAAGGAAGTTATTGGATAAGCTCAGGAGATCCAACACTCAGAGAACAGGTGTCCCAGGAACAGAAAAGATACATGATGAAAAACACTACAAAAACATCCCCACATGAGAGTGTGCAAAAAAAATTAACAAAAAACCCCACAGCCCCCAATCTTACCCCATTCACGGACATCAATTTCCGGTGTATTATAGAACAAAATATAAAAGGTAAAACAATTAACTCTTAAGAAGACAGTGTTTAATCATTCACCTCAGTGCATCTCATCACATAGGCATTTTATCATCTCATATCATCACAAGAAGGTGAGTACAGTAAGATGTTTTGAGAGAGAGCACATCCATATAAGTTTTATCACACTATACTGTCACAATAGTTATATTTTCTTATTATTGTTATTTATCTCTTACTTTGCCTAATTCATAAATTAAACTTTATCCTAGGTATGTTAAATTAGATAAAAACTTAAATTAGATAAAAATTAAATTAGATAAAAATAAATTAAATAAAAAATACATTGAAAAATTAAATTAGATAAAAATTAGATAAAAAAAGATAAATTAAACTTTATCTTAGGAAAAAACATAGTGTAAATAGGGTTCAGTATTATCCTTGGTTTCAGGATCCACTGGGGATCTTGGAGCATATCCCCCAAGGATAAGGGGGGACTGCTAGATCGACATGCTGTGTCCACTCAAAACCATCCTATCAGGTCTTGCACCACATCGATAAACATGTTCTCCTCGGGTCAAAGAGAATATCCAGCTTCTTTGGTTTTATGTATGTGTTCTTTTTTCTTTTTATTAATTATTTTTATTAACATATAATGTATTATTTGTCCCAGGGGTACAAGTCTGTGAATCGTCTGGCTTACACATTTCACAGCACTCATCATAGCACATATCTTCCCCAATGTCCATAACCCAACCACCCTCTCCATACCCTCCTCCCTCCGGCAACCCTCAGTTTGTTTCGTGAGATTAAGAGTCTCTTACGGTTTGTCTACCTCCCTGGTCCCATCTTGTTTCATTTTTTCCTTCCCTACCCCTCAAACCCCTTGCTCTGCCTCTCAAATTCCTCATATCAGGGAGATCATATGATAAATCTTTCTCTGATTAACTTATTTCACTCAGCATAATACCTTCTAGTTCCATCCACATTGTCAAATGGCAAGATTTCATTTCTTTTGATGGCTGCATAGTATTCCATTCTATATATATATATATATATATATATATATATATATATCACATCTTCTTTATCCATTCATCTGTTGAGGGACATCTAGGGTCTTTCCATAGTTTGGCTGTTGTGGACATTGCTGCTATAAACATTCAGGGGCACATGCCCCTTCGGATCACTACATTTGTATCTTTAGGGTAAATACCCAGTAGTACGATTACTATGTGTGTGTAAAACAAAGAAATTCAGAAGTTAACATGTAACTCTTTATACCAATAAGAAATGCATATTATTCGCAAATCAAACTATTGTATATGACTTTTTTTGTACCAAATTTCTGAAAACACAGACCAGGTCTTTTTAGCTTAAATTGGAAAGCACAGCGGTGCTACAGGGGTAGTGGCATGCCTGTTCTCCATTCCCTGGGAATTCAATTCCCTGGTACAGGGGAAAGAGCACTAGATCAAGGCCTAGATAGTCTCCTGCATATGCAGTTGGTTAGAAGCAGAATGGGATGAAATCTCCTGACTCTTAATCTAGCTGCATCCTATTACATGCTATTGTTATCTGGTGCACAATTACTGATTCAAGCATTAGAAGGGTATAGACATCAGAAAGAAAAAGAAAACCCAGAATGATTTCATTGAAAGCATGTTTCTCTGGAGGTGCCTGGGTGGTGCAATCACTTGAGCGTCGTGATCTTGGGGTTGTGGAATCGAGCCCCACAGGTCCCACGCTCAGCAGGGAGTCTGCTTCTCCCTCTTCCTCTGCCCCTCCCCCTGCTCTCTTGCTCTCCTTCTCTCAAAAAAATAAAATCTTAAAAAAAGAGCATGTTTCTCTTAATTAAAGAAGGCCCTTTCTAACAATATATAAAATAACGTTTTCTTATTGAGGCCAAACCCATACTTTATGTATATACGTTAACTATATATTTATTCCCTCCAAATCGTAAATTATATGGGCACTCAGACTACATAAGATAAACTTAAATATAGGCACAACTTTTTAATTTATCTAATTGTGTATTACTTAAAAACAATAAGAAACAAAACAAAAAACAAAATAAAACAAGAAACAAGTATTACTTTTATAACCAGTAAATAGAAAGTAAACATTTACTAGTTCAATTGATTGAGGTTAATTACATCAGATATGATCTCTCATTTACATACAACGGGCTGAAGTATAATTACTAACAAGGAAAGTTGTTCTAGATATATGGATATGTGAATGAATTACATGACAAAACTAGGCATGATCTACCCCATTTTTACCAAATATATATAATAAAAATATTTATAAAACCTCTAGAACATTATATATTAAAAAGTCAGGATACAAAAAGGGAAGACTATGGACCATAAATGCAAAGTCAGGTATTAGGCAAAACTATACATCAGATCATATTACTCCCCTGCTTAAAACTCTCTAATGGTTTCCCCTTTCCCTGAGAATACAATCTAAACTCCTTATAACCCATAAGACCTTGAATGATCTGACCCTTTTCAAATCATCATATATCCCCTTCTAGTACTCTTACCCTTCCCCTCAGTCATGAAGAAGTAGCATCCTAGGCCTTCTTTCTGTTCTCTGAACTTGCCAAATTCATTTCTGCCTCATAGCCTTTGCACTTGCCTCTTCATGCCTTGAAAGCCCCTTCATGCTTAGAAAGCCCCCTCATTCCTCATCTTTACATGGATGGCTCCTTCTTGTCATTCAGATCTCAGGCCAGATGCTTCTTTCTAAGAGACCCCTTCCTCACCATAATAATTTACGATGTCTCCTATCCCCACGACCCCTTAATAACTCTCTAACTAATTAGGCTTTTTCATTGCCTTATAGCTACCACTATTTGAAGTCTCATTCATTAATTTAATGGTTTATTATCTGTCTTCCGGCCAAAACTATAAGCTCCACGAGGGAGGGAGTTTTGCCTATTTTATTTAAATGCTGCTGGGTTCCCAGGACCTAGAACAAGTTTAACATTTAGCAAGCCCCCAACAAATATTTATTGAAAATGAAAGAAGAATTGCTTCGTAAATAGAAGACAACTGGATCCTTACCGTGGTGTTTTCCATCTCAGTTATGCAGGTTGGCTACTCACAGATTCACAACTGCCGAAAAGCCCTGCCTGAGAGGAGTGAGGGGGGTATACAGCCCGCACACCCACCTTCTGATGCTGGAATTCAGGCAGGAACGACGCCCATAGAAATATTCCTGGTACAACTGAGAACTGGATCCTGCACTCATTCACCAGCTGACGGGCAATGCTTCTGAGAATTCAGCATCTTGCCCAGGGGGTTGCCGTATTTCAGAGCCAGGCACTGGAGGGCTATCAAAAATGTGTCAAGTGCCTTGAGCCCTTGGGATTACACAAGCAAATAAACATCGCTCATCTTGGCTTTGCATTTGCGAGGCATCAATAAAGTCGATACCCATTCCATAAAGAGCATACGTCTACGTTTCCAGCTGCCAAGTCACACTGGCTGCCACAGACTGAGACCAACACGATGCTTATAAATATTAATTGGCAGAGGATCAGGAATTCCCCAACTTCATATCCATTAGACCTCCATCTGTCCAAAGAAGCCAGCAGTCTGCTCTCTCTTACCTCTTTGGCAAAAATTTAAAAAATGAGAAGCAACAGTGCCCGGCAAAGCTTAGAGGAAACTCGTGTTCTATCCACAATCAAAATTACAATCTGAGGTCAGGGGCTGGGGGTTCCTAGTTGGTAAGAAGTACCTTGTCAAAACAGACAAGCACTTAGTTCCTTTCTCTCCAGTGAAGGTTCTCAAAAGCAGCCCTAGATCCTTCAAAACAACGGGCTTCAAAAAGGATAATGCTACCCTCTCTTTGAATAACAGATCTTATTAAATTATAAATATGTCAAAATGACTTATTTCTCATAGAACTGGCTTCTATCTTTTTTTGTTCATTACTTTCTTTTTGTATTAACTATGTCTTACAGAAGTGGTAGGTCCTTGATTAACCTCGTTATATAAACATGACCTTGTTTTTATTTAGATTGTAAAATGATGTGGTGACTTCGGTAAGAAGAAAACTCATGAACTACTCACGTAATGTCCTCTCATCCATAGTTGCTATCCCAACCCCACCTAGAATGATAAAAGTTCCCCATAAAATCCCACAAATATGGGAAGGCCCTCTCCCAGTGGGTGGCTGCCTTCTTGGGGGGGGGGTGGACACAATGATGAACAGAATGTGCAGGGAGTGGAGGCAACCTGTATGGACAGACGTGAGGGAAAGTCCAGCGACTGCTGGAGCACATGGCCTTCTAGATGTGCTTCAAGAAGGAAGAGACACAAGCAGATGAGTCAGAGGCAGTGACTGAGAAAGACCAAGTGGGCCGGCAGGGTTGGGGGTGGGGGTGCTCGGTGGAACCCAAGAAGCTGAGCCCGCAGTCAGACAGTGGGCAGTGATGTCTGCTGCTGTCCCCATGCGAGGTGGGCCATGGAGGCCTGTGCTGGGTGGGGCTACGGCCCCAGAAAGCAGTGGCAGGCCTGGAGGAAGAGGAGCCTGCATGCTGGGAGGCCGGAAGTGAGGGAGGAAGGGGCCCCAAAGCCAAACTCAAAGTTATCAACAGCTTCTCCTTTGAGATGTCATCTCTGAGAAATCTGGGCACAGGAAGAAAAGTTGAGATCGAAGGAGCAGTGATGCCTCATCCAGAAAGACCAGGATGAAGACGCAGAATTGCTCTCATGCCTCTCGTAGGGGATGTGTCCTCAGCTTCCACTCCCTCCATCTCGCGGAGGCCCCAGACTTAGTCATCAGATCTCACCACTCTTGCTCACATCCACACGAAACCAGTGCCAAGTGCTAACAGCTCAAGTCTGGACCATTCAACAGTCTCTTTGACTTTGCTTCAAACTAGGCAGCCAGGATCATCATGTCAAAACAAAACCACCAAGAAAAGCTTCCCACAAAAGGTCACTGGTAATTGATTAAAACACCCAATCACAAGTACAGAGAGCGTTTGCTAAGCCTTCCCTTATCACCCACCACCGCCCCCCCCGCCCCCGTTCCTTCCCGAGTCCTCAAAAACAAGCAGAAAAGCCACCCTTTCTGCCTGCACGTGATCCAATATAGTAATTTGAAAAAGAAAGGAATAAATTATATTATTGCACTCTGGACAACTCTTCTTTGCATGAATGTGGTCGTTCACTCTGTGAAAGGATTTCTTTTGGGTCTTTCTGAACTGGTACGTAGGCAACCCTTACTGCTTTTGAAGCCGACACAGACTCTTGTGATGAATGAGCCTTAAAATGCTTTGGAAAATTACAGAATATATAATTCACAGACTAGGAAGAAAGTAACTTTCCCTTTCATTTGTAATCAACTAAGATGACCAGCCAAAACCTTGCCAAAGTAAACATAACCCAAAAAGGAGATTTCTTTGTGCTAAAAATCCAGCTGGGGGAAGAAGGTGGCCTCGGGCACAGAAGGCCACATGCTGAGACCTGGTTGTAATCGTTCCTGCCCCTCATGCACGGCCAACAAAGCCTGGGGCTGCTTCACTGGGCAAAGGAACGAGCAGCAGCCAGGCCTCGAGCATGGGAGTGGCCGCGGACGGCCTCAACGTGAAGACTGTCCCTGTGACAGCGGTGGCGCCAAGTCCAAAATCAGCAAGTAGGAGGCCCACCTGAAGGCTGCACAGCCAGACAAACAGGAGTTACTGCCAAGGCCTGAATTGAAGACATAGCTTGACTCTGAGCTTCAGGCGTTTTTAATTACACATATCATACATCCTTAATGCAGAAAAGGGAGAGAACAGTCATCAGAGAGAATAATAAAAATCGTCTACACTGCTTTCATTTGGAGTAGGTCCTCTGGAGAAATGTTTTCTATATTATGTATATATGTCAATGCATCTTTTTTTAATCAATTTTTAAAAGATTTTATTTATTTATTTGACAGAGAGAGAGTACAAGTAGGCAGAGCGGCAGACAGAGGGAGAGGGAGAAACAGGCTCCCTGCTGAGCAGGTAGCTGGATGTGGGACTTGAGCCCAGGGCCCTGAGATCATGACCTGGGCCGAAGGCAGCCGCTCAACCAACTGAGCCACCCAGGCGCCCCTGTAAATACATCTTTTTAAAAACAAAACTGAGACTTCACATCCAGCACAATGAATATCATAAAAAACAAACAAACAAAAAACAAAACCAGAGAATAACAAGTATTCGCAAGGATGCAGGAAAATTGGATCCCTTGTACATTGTTGGTGGGAATGTAAAATGCTGCAATGATATGGTGGCTCTTCTTAATTTAAATTTACCTTAAATTTAAATTAAAATTTAATTAAAAGTTAATTTTAAATCAATTTTAATTTAAATCAAAATTAAATCAAATTTAATTAGAGTAAAATTAAAATTAATTTTAATTTAGATTTTAATTAAAATTAATTTTAATTTAATTTAAAATTAATTTAATAAAATTTAAAATTGGATTATCATACAATCGACCCAGTCCACTGCTGGGTGTATACCCAAAAGAAGTGAAAGCAGGGATTCAGACAGATATCCATACATTCACATTCATAACGGCAATATTCACAACAGCCAAAAGGTAGAAGCAATTCAAGTGTCCAGATGAATGAAGAAACAAAACGTGGTGTATATACACAATGGCCTACTATTCAGCCTTAAAAAGGAAGGAAGTTCTGACACATTTCAAATGGATGAACCTTGAAAACATGCTAAGTGAATGTTTTCCCCAGTCACAAAGGGACAAATATTATATGCTTCCATTTATGTGAGGTATTCGGAACAGTCAAATTCATAGAAACAGAAAGAACAGTGGATGCCAGGGACTGGATGGACGAAGAATGGGGAGTTACTGTTCAATGAGCATGGAGTTTCAGTTTGAAATGATAGAAAAAAAGTGCTGGAGACGCATGGTGGGGATCATTGCACAACAATATGAATGTACTTAATGGCACAGAACTGTACTCTTGAAAACATTAAAATGGTAATTTGTACTGTATATGTTTCACCGCACTGCAAAAAAATCCCAAACTAGGGGCGCCTGGGTGGCTCAGTGGGCTAAAGCCTCTGCCTTTGGCTCAGGTCATGATCCTAGGGTCCTGGGATTGAGCCCCTCTTCGGGCTCTCTGCTCGGTGGGGAGCCTGCTGCCCCCCACCCACCGCCCCACCTGCCTCTCTGCCTACTTGTGATCTCTGTCTGTAAAATAAATAAATAAAATCTTTTTAAAAATCCCGAACTATAATCATTTTATATAATTCGTTCTTTTCGTTTCATTTGATACCGTGAATGTTACATTCTTATAGCTGCAAAGCATTTGTACAAATGCACTATAATTGATGTCACCATCCTCTGTCATTGCACAGATGTTGTAGGATTCAATCACGTGCCACATCGGGTCACACTATATTCCCAATGACCCTTCCTTTAGGATAGCTATGGTCAACCCCAGACATGCTGAAAATCTTGCACTGCAGGCAGAGAACCTCCTACTTGCTCAAAAATATATATTAAGTGCTAGTACCTTTAATATATTATAATTAATAACACATATAATAAATAATACTAATTTAAAATTGGCACCTAATTTATTTAGTACCTGTGTGCTTTCGAACATACTACAGAGGAAACAACTTAGACACGTTGTTAAAGGAACATGACGCCATGGGCAATATTCAAAATATTTAACAAAAGGCTGTTAGCCACACGGATCAGTCAGAGGAGAGGCCAAATGAACACTGGGTGAGCCAGATCAGAGCATCCTGCCTGGCCATTAGCTCTCCTAACCCCAAAGAAACCATCTAGCACAACGTTAAACGGGAGTTCTAAAGTAGACGTTTCTGGAGAGCCCCTATATTGTATTGGTCGCCTGAAGGAAGAGGAACATATTTGGGAAAAAAGAAACAAAACTCTAGACCTGGCAAAGTTCGGTATCCCTGTGGGACCCTGAAGTGGCTGGACCAGGGGCTCTGCTGGAGAAACTGGTCTAGAGCTCAGGAGAGAGACCTGGTGTCCAGACCTGCACTCAGTGTCCGGGCACACCATTGGTCACTGAGATGTTGAAGAATAGGCCTCTCAGACTTCCGTGGGCGTCTCCTGTTAATGGCAGATTCAGATTCAGCGGGTCTGGGTGGGGCCTGAGATTTGAATTTCTGATAAACTCACAAGGGAGGCCTATGCTGGTCCACAGACCCCAATGTGAGGAGCCAGGTGTCCTGATGGTGGGTGGGAGAGAAGAGAGAGTAGGACTCGGAGGAATCCCAATCTTTCAGGGACAGGTAGAAGAAGCAGACGCTGCAAGGAAATTGAGAAAGGTAAAGATAAATCCAGGCAAGCACAGGGTCAGAGGTAAAAAAAAAAAAAACAAACAAAAAAACCCACAAAAAAACAGAACAAGAGTCTCTTATGGTTTGTATCCCTCTCTGGTTTTGTCTGGTTTCATTTTCCCCTCCCTTCCCCTATGATCCTCTGTCTTGTTTCTCAAATTCTTCGTATCAGTGAGATCATATGATAATTGTCTTTCTCGGACTGATTTATTTCGCTTAGCATAATAGCCTCTAGTTCTATCCACATCATTGCAAATGGCAAGATTTCATGTTTTTGATGGCTGCGTAATATTCCATTGCATATATATCTCACACCTTCTTTATCCATTCATTTGTTGAGGGACATCTAGGCTCTTTCCATAGTTTGGCTATTGTGGACATTGCTGCTATAAGCATTGGGATGCACGTGTCCCTTCTGATCACTACATTTGTATCAGGAAACAAACTGAGGGTTGCTGGAGAGGATAGGGGTGGGAGGGATAGGGTGCCTGGGTGATGGACATTGGGGAGGGTATGTGCTATGGTGAGTGCTGTGAATTGTGAAGACTGATGAATCACAGACCTGTACCCCTTAAACAAATAATATATTACATGTAAATAAAAATATATATAAAAAAATAAAAGTATAAAATCCCCCCCCTTAAAAAAGGGAACAATATTATTAACCCTACTGACAGATCAGGTAAGACTCTAAGAAGAGGCACTGAGCCTGTCCTAGTCCACTTGGGCTGTCCTAACAAAATACCACAGTCTAGAGTGCTTAAACAACATGCATTTATTTTACTGCAATTCTGGAAGCTGGAAGGGGGAGATCAGAGTGCCAGCCAGGTGGGGCGCTGGTGAGAGCTCTCTCTGTGGCTTGCAGGGGCTTGCAGAGGGCCACCTTCTGGCTGTGTGCTCACATGGCCTCTCCTCAGCTCTTCTCTCTCTTCCCCTTCTTCTAAGGACACTAATCCCATTACGGGGTTCCACCCTCATGACCACCTCTAAACTTGAATCTCAAAGGCCCTACCTTCTAATAATGCACCACTGCTGGTTGGGGCTTCAGCGTATGAAGGGGAGACACAAACAATGGGCTCCTAGAGTGCCCACTGGACTTTGTGTTGAGGTAGAGGTGTCCCAGAGATGTTTGGCTACAATTTCAGTGGGTGATGTGATCCTTTGAGGGCATACAGTGTCAGTAGGAACACCCAAGACGCTTCTGTAAGACATGTGGCCATCAGGACTCACAGGTCCCTCCAGGGGAAAATGCCCCAGGTCGGGAATGCTGAGACTCTGGCTGGGCAGATTGCTGCCTCCCGGCTCAGCACAGAACACCCCCCTCCCCACTCAATGTGCAAGAGAAGCAGGAGCTCTGGGCACATACATCCGAGCAGCTCCCGAGACAGGAATCCAGGCCACCAACACTCACATCGGTAATACTCTTTCAGTTGCTAAAGACAGCCCCCCAGGCACTGAAGCCTGAACAGAACAGAGGACTAGATCCCTGCCGGTGGCCAGCATTACTCTTTTCAAAACTATCAATTTGGCCTCACTTTGCAAGCCCAGCAGAAGTTCCGTTTGGGAAAATGAGATAAGTGCAATCACTGATGCTTCCTATCCCCATTTTCCCACAAGAAGCTCAAAGAAAAGGCACATGGCTTCCTCAGTTCAAGCTCCCAGGCTTGTTTTTCTTGTGACCTCATCAGAGTCACACCGCTGGGCGGAAAACCAGGCCCGTAACAGCACGGCCCCATGGGGTGGGGGGAGCCCCCGAGGCAGGGAACCCACCCGCTGGGGTGCTCGAACACCGCCTAAGTCATTATCAATTAGTCATCACCACCCGCACAGGACAGATGGAATTATTCGCAACGCTCTATTTTCCATTCAACAGCAAAACTGGAGGGAAATAAACCCAGGGGCTGCCTTGTAGAGCCAGTAATATTTTATGATTAAGATTATTTGGCAAATTAAGGCAACAAAACCAGCAGAATGCCAAAAAGAAGCTACCTCAACTTCTACTGTAATTACAGTCAACACACTTACCCGGAAACACCAGCTATGAGAAAAAGGCCTCAAAATGAACAAAGCTGGAATCCGTGCAGTTTATTACAGGAACCAGGGTGTCTGACTCATCTACTTTTGCTCTGCCCATCATTCTAACTGGCTTAGTCATTTGTTTTCCAAGGCAGTGACAAATCAGACTGTAAACGGCAGGAGGGCAGGGATTTTTGTCTGTTTTGTCAGCTGATACTTCCTTGGCAGTAAGAACAGAATCAGAGTATCTGTCCAATGGTGACATGATGTTCTCCGCAACTGGGCGAGAGCCCTGTCCCTCCCTATTAAATCGCAGCTCGGCTACTTCACTCTTGAGCTCCCAAAGAGGGGGGTTTTGCAACCCCTGGCTTAAGTGCCACCACCAATCATTTACTTGTAAATGGATACTGTAAATAACTGATAAGATTTCTTGTAGGAATCTATGTATTCTCTCTGTGATCTTGTTTCCATGAGTTATGGGCTTAGCACCCTGTTTTTACCTGACAAGGTGAATGCCTACCTTGTTTCCTATTTGATTATAAACTCCTTCAAACTTGTTATCAGGGCAAATTGGTTGAATCAAGCCAAAAAGGGAAATGTTAGCTCAGTGCCTAGTCTTGGGAGGTTCTCCAAGCTGAGCTCCACCTGGACAGGAAGACAGGGAGTAACTGTTTTAAATTCCCTCATGTTGCTCGGCAAATCACAGGAATTAAGTGACTCTGTCCCATTTGAATTGTAGCATTTCTTTTGGGTTAGCATTCTGCCCAAGTTACAAGAGTTTTGTGGACAACCTGACATTTCCAATAAGGATCAGGGATCCACTGAATCCATGATAGGCAAATAGTTCTTGCCAAGGCCTAATTGAAGACAAGTTCAAACGTTTAAGAGCCATTTTTTAGAAATTAAAAATGAAACCCTATTGGCAGAAGGGGGAGATTAAAAATACAAAATGTAAACCTGATTTACTTACATGTAGAATTTAAGAAACAAAACAAAGGAGAACAAAGGGAGAGAGGCAAATCAAGAAACAGACTGGTAACTTTAGGGAACACCCTGATGGTCACCAGATGGCAGGGGGGTAGCGGGATGGGGGGTTAGGTGAAGGGGCTTCAGGAGTGCACTGTGGCGAGCTCTGGGTATGGAAGCACTGAATCACCATACTATACAGCTGAAACTAACAGAACACTGTATGTTAACTGCACTGGCACAATATATTCAAAAATAATGTAAACCTGAGATGTGAGAGAAAGTGGGAGAAGCAGTATGCCCTTTTGTTCCCTTCTATAAAGTCTGATTATTTTAGAGGTAATTTTGAACATTCAAATCTGGAAAAAGAAGCAAATAAAGAAGGCACCATTCTAATGCAGAAAGATCTGCGTAGAAATGCAGGCTTTCCCCCTAACTGGCCCCATAATCTGGTAGGAGCGGCCTCCTGGGTCTCCAGTTTCTACCTGCCCTCCCCAATCGACTCAGTTGCTGCCACAGCACTCTCTCCCCACCCTGCCCCCCAGTCCTGGTCACACTGTGTTCTGTTGATGGTCCCCTCCAGGGTCCTCCACTTTTGCTTTTTCCGCTTATCCCACTTGACACACTTTCGTTTAAAATTAGCTCAGGAAATGTACAAAGGACAAAATACAAATACAGTTTGTATCATATATGCTATGGTTGCAACTATGAGTTTTAAAAAATTCATTTAAGATCACTGACAGTTCCTTCCTCTGACTTTCTATTGATCACATAGCTTCATTCATCAATATATCTGGTGGGCTTGGAAGAGTTGGGGAGAAGCATCGTTTAGGAACTCTTGAGACAATTACATGGGAAATCAAGTCATACGAGTGCAAGTTTTTGCAGTCCCACCACAATGCCAAAACAGATACTCCATATCATACTGCATCAGCAGAAAACCCAGCATACTGCATTTCACTGTCGTCATCAACGACTCACATATTGTCTCAGAGTAGAGCAGAAGTCCCAGCACGAGGGCCAGAACTACGAATAAAAAGCAGATGTGTATCAAAGATAGACCTTCGGGGAGTCTATTTGCATGCAGACCAAGAAGCCTCAAGGGCAGTAACTCACACTAAGGAAAAGATGAATCAGGATGGACGAGTTTAGTTTCTCCCCAGGACTTTACAAAGGAATGGGGAGGAAATGGCATCAGCTGAGCCACAGAATCACAGTTTTTATTATAATTGCAAGGGGGACCTGGGGAAATGTAAGTTAGATGTTATTAGAACAGTTCAGGTTTTCTGGAAATATTTTATGATCCCAGGCAGATAAAACACCACAGAGTGAGAAAGCGCTTAATCCCCAAATAATGCTACAAGTGTGTCATTTTCACCATCCAGAAACCTTCCATGAGCCAATCAGGCAATCCCTATAAAAAGTTTCAAACTCTTTGACCTAGATTCTCCTTCCGGGAAACTATCTGATGGATAGAAACCAAAATATGGGGGAAGTTCACTTCACAGTGATGTTCAAAGCAGGGTAATTTGCAACATCAAAAAAAAAAAAAAAAATGATGCCACCACCACCTACTGCCTTCTGTACGTGATGGAACTCGTGACCACCAATCCTCAATACAGATGCACATTCAGGCTTGACTTCTTCCTGGGGCTCAGATGAGACAATAGAGATAAGTGTCTAATAAACATTTATAAATCCCTCTACTACTTCAAAAGCATAAGTACACAAAAATCTTATATTTGGGAAGTAAGGGGAAAGAGAAAAGAAAAGGATCGAGTGTTCTAAAGACACGTGTACACCTGTGTGTTGCAAACCCCTAGTGCAGGGAGCCCTGAACTAGTTAGTTAGAGAAAGACAGTCAGTGGCAGACAACGGAGCAATTGTCAGAGGCCCAACAGCCAGCTGCCACTCCCCGTCACACTGGCCACAGCACTGAAACCCACAGTGAAACTGACCACCAGCCTCTTCTCTCTCCCTAGACTTACTGTTCCAGATCTCAGCTTAACAGGCTCAGAAATAAAACATTTAGAACGCCTTGAGTATGATGGTTGCTTGATAGGTGTTTAGTGAATTATATTACTAGAGCAAGAGTCTGGAACACATAAGTGCTCAGTAAATGGAACTGTTATTCATATCATCATCATCATGATCATTAAATGAAAAATTAGCTCCTTAAAGTTTATATAGTTTTCAACTCCCACAATGATCCTCTCAGAGAAAACCGAAGCTCACGGAAGTTGGTAATTTGCCGGAGTTCATAGTGCCAGCAAATGCTGGAGTGGGACTTGACGGCCGCCATCCTGAGGCTCCTTCCCCTTGAAAAGGCTGGAATTTCATAACAATGGCCCTGAGCCTTCTCTCTGTCATGGACGTGATTCCCAACATCCAGTCCATCCCAAGTGGTTAATCAAAATTACAGCAATCCTGTTGGGCCTGCCAGTCATGGGCTGATTTAAGGAAAGGTCTGTGACCCCCTCTTTGCCAGGGACAAGGAAGTCTTCCAGGAGCTTCTGGGAAACATTCGCTCACTACTGAGAAGATACGAAGATGCCGCTTCTCCCCCCACCCCCCAGCGGATGTTCCTGTCTCCATGGGATCCTTCGAACAACTGAAGCCATCTGGGGACCATGAGGGCAATCAGGTTGAGAATGAAATGAACACATGGCAGGGACGGAGCCAAGAGAATCACAGAGAAGTAAAGCCAGAGCCCGGGACGTTCTGCTAACTGAAGAAATCCTTTTCCTTACCAGTGCAGTCAGTCCAGCTTGGAGTTTTTGTTCCGTACACCCCAGAACAGCCTGCCTGATTCACTATCCGCGCGGGCCACTCGCCTAGACCTGGCACACATATTCTGTCCCCAGGCAGTAGCTCCTGATCTTCACACGTGGGGCATCTAAGCTCACCTCGGATCTAATTTTGATTTCCTGCAACCCTGAAGGGGCAGAAGAGCAAAGCCGACCGTGGTATGCACAGCTGTACAAAGGGAGCACGCGTTGCTGGTTCCCATCACGTGGCTAACTAGAGAAGCCCCACTGAGCCCCACTCAAGTTCTGGCCCCTCTCCCATGACCCCCACCCCCACAAAGCACAACAAAGCTCAACAGCTGGAAGCCTGATGATCCTCAGTTTCTTCCCCGCCCACTGTGCTGCTCACTCCCAGAGAGGAAAATGAGGAGGGAGAAGGAGGAGGAGGTTTCCTCAGAGCACACAGTCCTTTCTTTGCAGGGTGATAAAGACGATTTGGCTAAAGCATCCAAAGTTGCTTTGAAAGGTGTTGTTTTGCCAACTGATACTTGCAAGTTATTTTTTCAAAAACTACAGTGCGAGATGGGAGCGATCCAACCATTCTGTGACTTGCCCTGTTGGGAGCATGCGGTGGTATTTACTGCATGCCAGAGATCAGCCTTCTGTATCCTTCCCTAGAACCACAGCATACTTGGGTTGTAGCTTTCTAAAATCCAGACCAGTCCTTAGGGCTCTGGGCACCATCCTCCAACAAGAGGCAGGGTCTAGTCAACATGGACCCAACATTCTGCGGATCTCAGCCTCAACCTTAACCTTGTCACGTCCCATAAGATTCACTTCCATTCAATTCAGCCATGTACTCCCAAAGCCATCAACCAATCATCACCTGTGCCAATCCTCACTTCTGAAAAATAGAGCTGATGTGAGATGTCCCAAACCCCAACCTTCTATCCTTCACAATTCCCTAACTCCTACTGCACCTGGTTTCCAGCCTCTCTGAGCTCCCAGGCCCCTGGCCTCTCCCTCTCCTCCCATTCCCTCAGCTTGCCTGCTCTTCAGAGGCTAGAGCTCCTTTTCCATCATGTCACTTGCTCTCTTTCTGACACCCCCACTCTTTCTGAGCCACCAATCCCCAATTTTGAATCAACCCAGGCCATCCAAACATTTCCGTTCCTATAACTGGTAAAGCAAGTTCTGCCAGAGCAGATCTCTCAACCTTGCAAATCAATGGCACAATTATGATTTCCAACACAAACCAAGTGCTTGGAATGACTCAGCAACAATATTTCTACCTATTCCATTTGCGCATTGCTTATTTAAAATAAGTACTCTATGTACCCCGCAGCAGGATGGTGGACAGCGTTGAAGGCATCCTGGTCCTGCCTCCGGGCGGCTGTTCAACCTCAGGCCAGAGGCTTCACCGGTCTGGGCTGCCATTGCCTCATTTATAATGTTAGGAAAATAACTCCATCCTCACATGACGGTTGCTAGAACTCAGAGACTTCACACAGGGCAGTAGTTTGAACAACGCTTAGAACATATAAAGCGCCCCCCGAAAATGCCAGTTACTGTTTTATAGAGAAAATGTGGGCTGTTTACTCCATTTTATCCCCCTTCAGCTTATTCGTCCACTTCTTCCCTGCCCATGTGCACCCTTCATCCCTTTTGTTCCTTTGGCAAAGAAAGAGGCTTCCCTTCATATTTGATTTCTCAGGTTAGTGTCCCCTCTTCTACATTCTGTATTTTGAACCTAGACCTTTAGCTTATAAATTTCCTCACGTATCTGTCACCTTGAACGCGAGAAGGAGGAATGTGAGAGAGGAAAGAAGGGAAGAGAACTCAAGCCAAGGGCAGGAAGCCCCCTTCACCCCTACTGCCCTTTCAGCTGCCCCCAGTTACTTTCTTCCCTTCACAAACCCAGCCTCTGAAGGACCTGTCCACACTGACTGTGTCCTCATCCCTTTTCTCACTCCCACCTCAGCAGAATGGAATTTGCATCCTGCCTCCCCTACACACCGCTCAAGCTGTTGTAGACACCAATGACTCCTAATTGCCAATAGTAACTCTGCCATCCCTAACTAACTGGCTTCTCTGTAGCACTTGGCACGCTCTCTCATTATTGAAACTTTCTTCCTTGAATTTCCACGACCAGAGTCCCGCCTGTTTATCCTCCCCCCGCCCGCCACCAAAGACCTATGTTTCTTACTTTCCTTTGCTAGAGCCTTCTTTCTCTGGCCACTCATTAGATGTCGTGTCATTTACTCATTCATTCAACAAACAGTATATACTGGACACTTACCATATCTCAGGTAGCATGACAGCTGCTGCGACCGGCTGAGTAGGGACAGCTGAAGCACAACCCCAAGAGGCACTATTCACAGTGAGACACAACTACGCAGACATATGAAGGGCGCTTTCTGGAACTGTACGAGGATTTTATCTCTGACCCATCTCACGTCTCTCTATAAACACTCTCCTTAGGTGATCATTTCCAAACACAGGACTTAAGCCGTGAACAATGGCAGTGACACTGTAAATAAGATGTAATCTCTGCCCTCACAGTTGCTCTAGAAAAAGATCGGCATGTAACTTGAGTGGAAAAAGGAGGGTACAGTGACCAACATGTGCCCTGGGTATAATGTGAACACACCCAAGTTATTCTCCACAATTTTTTGACCCATTTCACACTTCATTCTTTACATGTTCCTCAGGTAATTACATCCAATTATGTCTTGTTCATCCAATCCTGTCATGTTCAACTGAGCCTATTAGCGGATAATGCCATTTTGGACTGCTCTCCCAGAACATCAAATTGCCTACCAGACCTCTCCACCACATGCCCTATAAGGGCACCAAGCACAAAGACTATAAATATGAATAAAGCGGAAGTCTTACCACGAGGCATGAACCTTACTCCCCACCTGCACCATTTCAACAGACCCCTCATTTGTCTTGGACCTTTCTTCAAGCCTCATTCAGAAATGTTTGAAGCACAAGCTAATTTTATCACCAAAACCCCATTCCCACCCCCACTCCTCAGTTTAAAAGCCTTTAAGGAGTACTCTCAGCAGCTAAAGCAAAACTGAAACTCCTTAGTGCGGTCCATGAAGACCCTAAATGATCTTGCTCCTGCCAGTTCTTCTGGTCTTATCTGGCATGGAGCCATACACACGCCCTGCGGGTCAGCCATCCCTAACCACCCTGGGGATCCACGCAGGTCTTTCAGTCCACAGTGTTACTTTCCCACCTCAGTGCCTTTGTACGTATTGTGCCTGGTGCCTAGACCGCCCTTCCTCAGGGTGTTCACCACATGAGTTTCTACACTTCCTTAATGGTTTGACCAACCCAGGCAGCATTTAGACCCTCTGGCTTTGAACTAAAGCAGGGACTCATCACAATGCCCTGATTACTTGTCTGCCTAGGAGACAAGTAATCTGCCTCCCCCAGGAGATTGCAAGCCTTTGCGTAAGACCCCATCTATTCTTTGTGGGCCTTCAGGACCTGACAGTGTCTAGCACATGCTGGGGACTCAGCAAACATTTGCCTGATGAAGAGGTAAACTCATCGAGTTATTTTAACATTGCTTAATCACAATATGTTTTTATTAGGGCCTTTAAAAGTAATTAATTCTATTCCATCTAATTCAAAAGGCTCTTTCCACCTTAAAACTATTAAAACTTAAAAAAAAAAATCTTGAAACTTTGCCTTAATCTAGCCTGTATCTGGGGCCAATTAGCTATATGATCATGCAAGAATTTCTAAAGAAAGCAGAATGTGCCAGAACGATTCTGAGAGACCAATTTAGATGCATCAGCTATTCAAGGTCATTTGAAATTTCTTTTAGTTTTTGAAGTTTTACTTATTCATTTATTTATTCAGTACACTCTACACTGGGCATGGAACCCAACACAGGGCTTGAACTCAGCACTCTAAGATGAAGACCTGAGCTGAGATCAAGAGTCAAACACTTAACTGACTTAGCGACCCAGGTGCCCCCCCACCTTCATTTGAAATTTTAATTACACCTTCATCTCTAATAAAATTAAAACATAGGGTTGTCTATAATTTTTCTTTTCTGAATGTGGAAGAAGTCAACTGAGAGAAGTAAAAACAAGAGGAAAAAATGTGTGGTGCTTAATTTTTTGATACAAGTCACTCTCAACTTTCCCCACCCCCATACCATGCCTGCTTTATCATTAGAACCCCTTAACTATTAAGTAAAATATATTTGCCAGTGTCTTACTTATGAGCATTTATTTATTCTTTATCAGGGTACTTTGACTTCTCCTAAGAGTGTTTATGGGTATATAAATTATGTTAATACACTGTTGCCTACTGAGACTTGTAACACATTTGCTAAACAGCTGGCCAACACTGAAGGCAGAGTCTGTGTCAATGACACAAAATAAAACTTCAGACCTTTGCGGCATGGGGACTTACCTGGGGTCTCACTGGGACCTTACCCAGAACCTAGTAGTCAGCACTCTAGTCCCACAAGGGAAAATGAAGACATGGCAGGGGGGATGTCTGGATTTTAAAAATCAAGAAACTGTAATGCTTCTTAACAAATCACTGCACGCCAAAAATACTGCAATGGTTCTCTCACTACTAAATCCATGAGGCAAACACTCAAGTTTATCTTCTCATTCTGGACATCAGTACACATATAGAAGGAGCCCTCAAAGAGAAACTTCCTTGGCTGGCTTCTGCAGCCTATGCTCCGACCCTACCCCACACCCCCACCTACTCACATATACACTCATGCTCCAATTCTTTCAACAGTTATGCCCGAGCATATGTGGGGAAATAGCAAACTAAAGAGGGAACCTCGCTGACCAAAGTGTGAGTACAGAGAGTACCTGACCTAGCACAGCCATTCCTCAGGATTTCATCTTTGACCCACCTCACGTCTCTCCATCAACACCCTCCTAGCGTGATTACTTCCAAACACAGGACTTAAACTGAGTCTCTATGCTAATGACTTCCAATCTATGCTTCTTGCCCAGAATATCTAATTACTCATTTGATGCTCTCTCTGCACAGGCACAGAGGATATAAAGTTCATAAGACCAATGTCTTCTCATGCTTTTTCAACATAGGTGCATGGTAGTATTTTGAAACAATTAGGAGCTACCAGAATGACATAAACCAAATTTGGCAGAGAAAGGGAAGCAGAAACTTATAAACATGTGGCCTAATCATTTACAAACTTGTTTTCACCAAGAAATCCCTTGTTCAGAGAAAATCTTACTTGGAAACCCAAAATGTGAGATCAAGACCAGCACAGCACTCAGGTTGCCAAAGAGATCACCAAAAGGAACCCCAAGCTGGATGTAGGACATCTTTCCCCACACTGTCCCCATGACCCTCATGTCCCGAGATTCCTTGAAACCCACAGAAATCCGCAAAACACAGTTCAGACTGATCAAGATCCATGAAAGTGCTACATTTATTTATAGATTTTCTGTATTTATTTATTTATTTGTCAGAGAGAGAGAGCGAGAGCGAGAGCACCAGCAGGCAGAATGGCAGGCAGAGGCAGAGAGAGAAGCAGGCTCCCCCCCAAGCAAGGAGCCCCATGCGGAACTCGATCCCAGGACACTGGGATCATGACCTGAGCTAAAGGCAGCAGCTTAACCGACTGAGCCATCCAGGAGCCCCAGAAGTACTACATTTAATACAAAAATCAACAGTGAAAACACATTTGGGGATAGCTAACTGGTAACAGAGGGTGAGAATTCCCACTACTATTGAAAGTAAGATAAGACTAAATGTCATTAAAAATAAGATCAGTTCTGGGATGCCTGGGTGGTTTGACTGGTTAAGCATCTGCCTTGGGCTCATGTCATGATCCCAGCGTCCTCGCTCAGCGGGGAGTCTGCTTTTCCCCCTGTCTGCCGGTCCTCCTGCTTGTGCTTGTATTCTTTCTCTCTCTGACAAATAAATGTATAAAATCTTAAAAAAAAAAAAAAAAAAAAACCTAAGATCAGTTCTAAGAAGTCCACTAGATCAGTGTTTTCACCTCGTCTATCACCTTACCACATTTTCTCAAAGACAGTAAAAGCATTTGTACCTTAAAGTTACCTGTGGAAAAGCCCAAGTGCCAAATCTTCCTAGATCTATTTTATTAGAGTTCAACAATCTTCTGCGGCTGTCCATTCCACATGTAAGGAGTAGTAGCCTGCTTGTTGATGTTGTTCTTTCTCTTTTTAGCTTCACTGTTTTGCAGGGGGTGGTTTGAGATAAAATTTACCCTTTTAATCATTCTAAAGACTACAGTTCAGTGATTTTTAGTGTACTCACATGTTATAAAGCCATCACTGCCATCTAATTCTAGAATAAAGCCATCATCCCCCAAAGAAACCATGTATCATTGCCAGTCACTCTCAACTTTCCCTACCCTTATACCATGCCAGCCACCAATCTACTTTTTGTCTCTGCGGATTTGCTTACGTTGGACGTATCACACAATATGTGGTCTTTTGCATCTGGCTTCTCTCACTCAGTGTAATGTTTTCATGGTTCATCCACACTGTAGCATGTGTTGATGTTTTTAGAAATGACTCACTTTTATGGGCCTATAGGGCAATCCATTTAGTTTTTATAGAAAAACATTCTTTGGCATTTACGTTATATCATTTTATGTAATATTTCATTAAATTGCAAAATTACAATAGCAAGTACTAGTGGTAGGCTAGTGATAAACAGAACTATAAGCAAACACGACCATGAGCATGCCCCTGAGGTGATAAAAGCAAAGTACACCAATTCATTGTGATGGCAGCTACTTCCCATAGCGGCCTCTGTGCTGAGGAGCAACCAGGAAGGGTTCCAGAGGGAAGAAGAGTAATGGCTAACTCTGAGTTGGGTTTTGTTTTTTTTTTAAGATTTATTCATTTATTTTAGAGAGAGAGTGGGTGGAGAGGTAAGAGAGAGAGAGAATCCTGAAGCAGACTCCCCACTGAGCGTGGAGCCCAACACTGGGCTCGAGGTGGGGCTCTACCCTACCACCCCAAGATCATGACCCAAGCCCAAACCAAGGGGCAGCCACTTAACCAACTGAGCCACGCAGGTGACCTGAGTTGTTGTAGTGTCGTTCAGTATGCCATTATCCAAGATGGAGAGGGAAGCATGCAGAGGGTGTAGAAACGGTCAGGGTTCATTATACAACCCAACACAGCCTTACCTGGCCCCCCAAAAGGAAGTCCTCCATAGGTCTTCAAAGAAAAAAAACCAGAGATAGGTTCCCATAAAGATAGATATACCCTTCTACTTGTAGAAAGCTTTACCAAACTGTCTGTCAAGGAGACGCTCAAACATGTCCTCTCTATAAAGTCTTCCCTAAACCTTGATTACTTATAGTGCCTGCATGCTTTCTCCCCTCCCTTTTAATTTCCAGAGTACTTATCTACCTCATGGAGCTCAGAACCCGGATGACAGCCAGTCATATAACATCTTTTTTTTTTTTTCATACCTCGCTGGCAGGTTCTGTGTCTTTACCTTGCCTGCTGCCATGAGCATAGAAAAAAAAAGGGGGGGTTGCTCAAAACACAATCTATACCAATATTTAATAAGGAGAAATTCACTAAGCATTTATTATTTATTTACTAAGTAAAGAAGGAACACATTAAATAATTAATTTATTTAGACATTTCCTACCTGGCTAGAGCAATTCAGCTCATTCATCAACATGGGGTCAAAGAAGAGGGAAAGGAGGGATGAGCCTAGGGATGAGTGTCTGATGGGGCGAAACAGGGGGCAACCGAAGAAAATCAACAAGTCTGGGTGCCTAGCAGCCATCAGAAATCATGACTCTCCTCCAAGGGCTTCACAGAGACCACTTTCAAATATGACATTGTTAGATAATGACACTTCCTGATGTCCTTTGATGGAGAAGAAATTAAAAACAGACGGAAAATCTCTGTACTCAAAATCTCCCAACATCAAATGTGGATTTGGTTTTTCCCCAATTAAATTGTTATACCATTTACCAGTTTTGAGATATCCTACAAAGGTCCTTATAAGCAAATAGCTTCCAAATTAGCGATTTTTAAAAGCAAACCAATAGGGTAGGTAAGGAATGCATAAACAACCCCAAAGTCTGCACTGAATACTTTTTTTGGCTGTATAAGACTGAAAAACTGCCAAGTTCATTTTGATAAGCCTTTGTTAAAAACAATAAACATGCCTAAGCTTGCAAACCATGCCGTTTTGAAGAAAAAGCAGTTGAGGGAATTAGAAAATGCTTAAAACTGGAATGTCTGAATAAAACCTTCCGTGGTAACGGATTTACCAGGAAGTCACAACACTGTGAAGCCTAGGAATATGGAGAGGAGTGGGGGACAAAATGTAAAGTGAGAAAAAATGAAAGCAGAACACCATCTGCATAAATAAGTAAGCAGCTACATCTTACCCACTGGTACCATTACAATAGCAACATGACCACGGGCACGCTGACGCTAGTGAGAAAATGAATCCTCCCATGCTTCATTAAGTTTAATGTCACCACAATGATGTTCCTGCACTAAAGGAAATAATTTAAGGGACTCCGAATGAACATACATAAAATAACTAAATGTGGCACCTGCTCTTCGAGTACGGGAGGATATCCTTTCAAAGAAGTCAAAGTAATTTATCTGAATTCCCTTCTTTGTTTTCAGTGATTATAAAATCAGCAGGATCAGGGGATTGGAAGGAAGAAAATCTGGAACATTTAAGTTCATTTCCCTACTTTAGCCAAAACCAAAATTCTCTTCTATCTGCCAAGCAAAATCCAGAAACATCTTAATGAATGAATTGTAACTTGAGCTCCACAGGAATAAATCTTTTTGCTGCATTCACTGATGATCCCAAATGCCCAGAACAGCACTGGGCACACAGTAGTCACTGCAGAATACGGCAGGTAAATAAAGAGCTCTGTTAAAAATTGAGAAACGTAAAAAAGTATGCAATGCCTAAAATGCTAAAGAAGTCAGCTTAAAGTCCCTTTCTCAGCTCTGTTATAAGGTCATGGTGTTAATCACAACACACAAACCATCCTCATATAAACCCCTTTTCTCGACTCTTAGCGGTTCTCAAGTTGGCTCCAAAGTCATACATTACACCTTTTACTCTAACCAATCATCACCAGAGGGAGCTGAGATTCCAGGGAGAGAGGCAGGTAAATTTAGTCCACCCGCTTTGATTAGTTTTCTTTTCTGGATGTTCACCTAGGATGTATCTGCATATTCATCACTGTTCAAGAAGAATGTAAATATTATTTAAATTTAAAGGTCTGTGTTTTTTTTTAATTGTACTACAGATATGGTTTGTCTAAATCAACCTCTCATTTATTTCAAAATTCCACCAGTTAAAATAAATAAATAAAAAATAAGAACAGGAATATAATTATAGGTGATTCTAGTTTTGTCATTTTTGTTCAGGATGCCTAGCAGCAGTATGCTTTGCGAGTGTCACCAAGTGGGAAAGAGAAGGCATGGACTGTGGTGTTGGCTCCATCACCAATGAACAGTGTGAGTTTAGCCAATCTTTGCCAATGGGAATCCTGGCTTCCTGGCTTGCCAGGTGAAGGGTTTGAACAGATGATCTCTAAAACCCTTTTCAATTTTTAAGATCCTGCGATTACATGACCAAATCCAGTCACTCAGTTACTATTCCTTATTTTCACCATTTATTTCTTTAACAGGCAGATGTTGGGCACCTCAGAAGGGTCAGACACCCTTGGCTTAGTTCGTTCGGCAGGGCATTGGTGGAGGGAGGGTGAGACAAACTGCAGAGTCCATTAATGATTTTATCTTTTTTTTTTTTTAAGATTTTACTTATCTATTTGACAGAATGAGAGAGAGCAGAAGCAAGGGGAGTGGGAGACGGTGAAGCAGGCTCCCCGCTGCCCAAGGAGCCGGATGCCGGGCTCAATCCCAGGACTTTGTGAACATGACCTGAGCCAAAATCAGACGCCCAACGTACTGAACCACCCAGGCCACCCCCCGTTAATGATTTTAAAAGCTAGTGATCTCAGAAATCCGTGGAGACAGTGTGTTTCTAAGTTTGTCAGGCCTTGTCTTTCTTCCTGGGCTAAGCCGGCGGCAACTTCAGCGAGCCGAGATCTCAGCAGAGAAGCAAACAGGATAGTAAATTAGAGTCCCATCAGAATGGAATGGTTTAACCAGTGTTCTGGTAGGTTCCATCCGACTCAACATTTAAATAAATTAAAAAAAAAAAAAGTTGTAAGATGGTCAGAAAGCTGAATTGTGAAAACGGAAGGCTAACCAAATGGCCCCAGTACTTAATGGAATCATGCTTTAGAATTTTGCTTGTCAACACTTGTCCCTGAATTTGCACTACAGGGATCACACGGCCTTCCTTAAGGACAAGAAAGAGCTGAGAAATTAAGTTCAATCAGTTGAGCGTTTTGAAGGTTAGTTGGTGTGTTGTTAGTACCTAAGCAGAAGAAGATTAAGAAAAAGGAAAAAAAAAAAAAAGTAGTCACTGAAAGCCCAATGCAGCAGAAAAGCAGTCTCCGAAACCCCGGGAAAGCTACCTTTGGAAAGCACAGGAGATGGAGATCAAAGCCGCTTCCTTTCCAGCCACCTGCCCAGAAACAGCTGGAGCGCTGGCCCAACGCCGGCAGGACGAGGGAGCACACGTCTGTCCCTCTAATCCAAGCCCAACATGCGCCCCGAAGGACCCGGGCTGGGGTGGGGGTTCCGGCTCCGGGGGCGCTGGGGCCGCGGGAGCCACCGAGCGCCCTCCGCCAGCTCCACCACGCCCAGCCCGAGGCCGCCCCGCCGCCCCGCCACGCTGCACGCCCCGGGTCCCCCCGAGCCCCCACGCCGCCGGGGAACGGGGAGAAGGACAGCCGCTAGCGGGAGGCTGCGCCCCGGGCAGCCCCGCCCGGCCGGTGCCCGCGCCCCGCAGCACGCCCCGGGCGAGCGGTCTCCCCCTCCCCCGGGCCCCGCCCGGTCCCGCCGCGTCCTCACCTCGCGTGGACCGCTGTACCCCGGGCGGCGGCGCGCGGACATGCCCCACAGGCGCACCCACCGGGCCGACTCCCCGTGCGGTGGCCCCTTCCCGGGCCCCAGCCGCCGCGGTCCGCGCTTCCAAGGGGCGGGGAGCGCTCGGGGCGGAGGCGCCGGCGGGGCTGGGGCCGGGGGCCCTGCGGGCAGCGCGGGAGGAGGAGAGCGTCGCCGGGAAGCGCCCAGAATGCGGCCTGCGAAACGCGCCGGCGGGTCCACCCCCGCCCCGCCAGCGCCGCCGTGGACTCTGTGGGGTGGGCGAAAGGGGTTTATCCCTGGGATCCGCTCTCTGGGCCGAGGCTTGGCGCGCGGGCGGAGGGACACCTCGCGGTTATGCAATGGGTCGGCCCGCTGGGTCCCCAGCCAGCTCGCCCCGGCACCGCCCTCGTCTCCGCGGGGTCCGCTGTGACCCTTATCAGCAGTGCGCGCCCCTGACCGAGGCGAGCAGAGGCGGCCCGGCGTTCGCAAAAGAACTTTCCCCTGCAGGGTCGACGAGCAACGTCTGGAGAAGGAATTCAAGGACTCCCTTAGACGTAGCTGGCAGGGATGCTGCCGGTTCGCGCTTCCCAGGTCAGGGCGCACGACCCCGAGCCCCCGGAGTGTTAGTTAAAAGCGTTATCTCTGGGAGTTAGCTGGACCTGGATCCAACGCTCCTGAGAAGCTTGTGACCTTGAGCAAGTTAAGCCCCTGGGCCTCAGTTTCTTCACCTGTGAAATGAGAATAATAATAGTCCGCTTCAGGTGTTCGCCGAGAGGACACAATGAAGGGAAGTGCAGGCGCCGGGCATGTCACACGCCCCCGGTCGACGTTACTGCTGTTGATTGTGTGGCGGCTTGTCCCCATTCCTCAAATGTTGCCTTAAAAGCGGCGGTCTCAGTGACCTAGAGAGACAGCTTCCCGGGTGTGCCCAGAAGTACCCCGCGTAAGGCAGATTCTAGGCGAACCTTCCTGTAAATCAGTCTGTCAGAAGCAGGTTCTCCGAACTGTCTGATTCCAGTTTCTTGGGCTCTGCACCCTTGCCACTCGGCGGCATCTTTGTTATGTGCGAGCTTGCTAGAAACGCGAAATCTGGGGCTCACCCCCGGCACCTCTAAATCACAATCTGTGTCTTAACAAGAATCCCTAGGTGATTTAGTTAGTCAGTGGTACATCAAAGTTTCGGTAAGAGTTGAATTTCTTGGAAAATCTGAAAAGGGGGCTGCAAAGCTACTGAGCAGTAGCCATATAATACTTTAGGATATTTTAAAAATAAACTAGGAAACCCTTCCTCATTTTACCCTCTGGCTGTTTTATTTCTTCTCCTTTCTCTAATCTCCTGGTCTTTATAAATCTGGATTTATGTTGTATTTTCACTGCAAAAACCTTTGGGTTACATCTGAATAATGATTAGTAAGTCTATGTTTAAAACACATGTAAGAATTAGCAAATATGGCTTGTAAAAGAATTCATTAGCATTGAAAACAGATTTATCAGTCTAGAGCCTTGGAAAGCCCTGAATGCTCACCTGTGAAGGTCTTTAGGTTCAAGATTTGAATACTTTTACATTTCAGAACATTGTTTTGGGTGGCAAATAATGTCCATTCTCCATTTAAATAATGTAGGACAACCAGTTTTTTTAATAAGTTTTGAGGTCACCTGTTTGGCTCAGTCGTTAAACATCTGCCTTTAGCTCAGGTCATGATCCCAGGGTCCTAGGATCAAGCCCCGAAGCCTGCTTCTCCCTCTCCCACTCCCCCTGCTTGTATTCTCTCCCTCCCCCGAGTCTTTCTGTCAAATAAATAAATAAATAAATAAATAGAAATATCTTTAAAAAATAAGTTTTGGAAAGAAAATTTTTTGAGAATAGAAACCTCGCCTTCCTTCTATCTGACTGAAGTCATCACTCACAGAGAAGTTCTAGCAAAGCCCGAAGCATGCACTTTGTTTATTTCATTAAATGCTATGTCTTTGGGTTTTGTGTTTGTTTTTGATGCTTGGAATGTTCAGATTTAGTCTGCCTGATTGTAGCTCTGGCAGAATGATTTCCGTCTTGTGTGAGTGGGGTAATTGCAGATTGTTGATGAGGAGAAGGATAAGGCTGCCTGACAGTACCTGAGTTGGAAAGGTCAGTTCCATCTGCCCACCCAAGGCTGTTGAACAAGCTGATGCCTTGCAGATGGGCAGTGTGGACGTGGAGTAGGGGAAGATGGTCAGAGGAGAGGAACCTCCGTTCTCAGAGGCTGGGGGTTTGGAGGAGCTGGGAAGGGAAGGAAAAAGACCCTTCTGCTTGCCCTGGAATCCAACCAGGCAGGAAAGGAATGAGGCAACATTTCTCCTAAACAGTGCTACCCCGCAGAACATCCTTCATGGGTGGAAATGTCCTGCATTTGCGCAGTCCATATGGCTACGAAGTGTGGCTATTTACATTTATATTTTAATGAAAACTCAAGGATTTGTGTGCATTAGTGTTTAGTGTGCATTAGTGCTAGTCTGTTGGACGAACCAAGTTTCAAGTGTTCCATCCCAGTGTGTGGCTAGTAGCTACCATACCAGACGACAGATAAAACGTTTTCTTCATCACACAAATTTTAGGTACAGTGGTGGCTTAGAGGCCAGGATTTTGATGAGGAAGTAAGCCTCAGTGTTCCAGCTTTCCCAAATCCTTGTCAGGACCTCAGCTGTCCTAAGGTGGGTGGAGGAATTGATCATGAAACCGAGGTCACTGAGTCCTCGGTCAGAATGGGCTAATCCATAATCATTCCAGGGAATGAATGTCATTCCCTGCATAGAGTAAATATGCAAAAAATCTTACCAGAATAAGCATTAACAGTTACTTTACTGTAAGGAAAAGTTGTCGGGGGGACATAGTCCTACAGTTACATCACTATTAGTTAAATAGCCTTTTGCTGACATGGTTCAGCAGCTCTCCTCCCTCTGCAACCATTTATAGCTCTGCACCGACTCCTCCCCTCCCCTCCTCCTCCCTGCTCAGAGCTGGGCACCACCTGTACTGTTCTGGCCTGAGGCTCAGCATACTTGCTCAAATCCCTACCGTTTGGGTTCAATAAATAGGAAGTGTGTTAACTAAAATCATATTACACCATAGTTCGGGGGAATCAATTTTCAGTTGAAATTCTCGGAAGTGTGACACCTTAGAGTACATTATGGAAGGAATTGTTTGTTCCTGTCATTTGGTCAAACAAGGATGTGTGGACTCAGCAGAGAGAAATGAGAACATTGGCTCCAGATAAGTAATATTTGGGGTGTCCACATCAGACTGGAAGCTACAGAAACTGGGGGGGGGGGCTGGGACTGACAATTTGAGGCTTTTGCCTAAATAGAAGTTGAAAGTTTATTTTCATGAGTAATAAAGATTCTCAGAATAACTACAAACATCATAAAAAAAGATGCAAGTATTGTCTGCAGTCAGTTATACAAATCAGGGCAACACGTGGAACAGGAAACAGGGAAATTCTTCCCGGCATGCCAAGAAACATGGATTTCTGAATGACCTTCTTCTCAAATTCCTATTCTTCTGGCTTCTTTAATAAAATCACATCCTATGGGCTGCTTTGGGTTCCCACTTTCTTTATTGTCTTCCTTCGTTCCTTTTTCAGCACTTCTTTTCTTACGAACATTTTCTTAGAATTCAGCCCCTATTTTTCTGTTCTCTTTTCTTCACCCCTATCCTACACCCCACCTGTCATGCCTGTGGCTAACACCTGTCTGAGAGGCAGTGCATTTCTGGTTCTGATCTCTCTCCAGGGCTTCTTGCCAGATCCCCACTGGACACTGTCATTTACCTTCTCCCTACCCCATCACTTCCAATGTTAACCTTTCAGGAACTGAAGTTATCAGTACACTCTGTGGTTAGCCTCCCCCCAGACTTTCTATTTTCTCCTCTTTGATATCACTGCCTTGGTCTTTGGTGCTGAAATTCTCCCATCTCCTGTGACTTGAAACAACGGAATGATTTTAACCCCTTTTTCTTTTTCATGGAGTCGTGGTATAACTGAAAGACATTGAATTTGGAATCAAAAGATCAAAGTAAAAACTTCATCTTTGTCAGTCCTTGGCAAGAGGAAATTAGGAAATTTCCTAACCCTCTTAAGCCTCATGTTTCTCATCTATAAAATTAGGCCAACAGTACCTTTCAAAAAATACGGCTTGGGCAGCTACTTATCCCAGATTCTGTGCTAATTAGTTTAGATGCTCACCCTTCTCACTCGTTACATTTTGGACCTGATAATTCTTCATCATGAGGATGCCCCGTGCATTGTAGGATGTTCAACAACATCCCTGGTCTTTATCCATTAGATGCCAGCAGTAACCCTCTGGTCATGGCAATCCCAATTGCCTGCAGACACTGCCACATGTCCCCTGGCCAGGGACAAAATCACCTCCTGTTAGCAAACCACTGGGTTAGAGGAATTCTGGGGGGAGCAGAAGGGCCTTCCTCTCTGGGTCTGTGAGGATTTCATGAGACGATGGGCATGAAGGCAGCCTGCACAGAGCCTGACCAGGTCAGCATCAGCAGAATACGGATATCCACTCACTCCTGAAACTCTGTCAAGGGGAGGTATTTTCTGAAACTCACAGTTGAGAAACATTTCCCAAAAAAAAAAATTAATTTAGATTGTGTCGTTCTACATTATTATTCTATCCTAGCAGGTGCTGTTTTTGAGTTTAAGCAACAATAAAACACATTTCTTACATTAAATTTTCTTCATAGTTTTGTTCTCTCCCTGTTTGGACCGATCTCCAGACTCAGATTCCCTTACGCATAGCTCACTAGAATTACTAGACTTCCATTAGTCCAGTGTTTCCTTACTCCTGCCCATCTGGACAAAGAGCCTTCCTGATACCGTTCATGCCCTACATTCTTTCTGCTGGAAACTCTGGTAGTTCCTGTTCCCCTTATTTACTCTCACTGAAATGGAACTCCGCTGTTGGTTGACCATAGTTCTCTTCCATCCAGCCTTCCTATCCATCCTTCATCATCATACCCCCCGCCTGTCACCCTGTATCATAGTCTCCTTCTTGTTCTGTCAAGTCATCACGCACATTCCTGCCCCCCTGTTCTTTCACCCACACTTTTCCCCCATACCGAGACTTTGGCTTCCTCCCTTCCTCTCTGCTGCCTTTATAGACTTGATAACATCCTTCAAGGCTCAATTCAAATCCCAACTTCTACTGATGCTTGACATTTCCTTCGAAAGGCACCCCCCCCCCAAAAAAGCTAGGTGAATGGACAGAGGGAGAGACAGAGATGGAAAGTCAGTTGAAAAAGCAATTTAACTGAATATTCACCTAGAATCTAGCAAGCAGCAGATGTATAATTTTTCAACTTTTTCTCTGTTTGAAAATTGTGCTAATAAAAATAAATGAGATAAAATTACAAAACAAACATATGCAAGCCTTCCCATCTAACGCTAGCCCTTCGTGATTAAGAATTTAGGCTCTGGAGTTAGGTAGACCTGGGTTCAAAGCCAGCTCCACTCTTGCTGGCTGGATGACCTTCGGCAAGTTCCTTATCAGTGTAAAAATTCAGCTTCTTCACTTAGGAAACGACAGAAGAACACCTTCCTTGTGGGACTGTTGCAAGGTTAAATGAGACATAGACTTCTAGCATGCCTAGCACAGGAGCTGACATACAGTAAGGACTTAATAAATTATTCACAATAGGAAGATATGGAAATCACCTAAATATCTGTTGATGAAAATGGAAAAAGAAAATGTGGTATGTATTTCTAAAATGGAATATTATTCAGCCATAAAAAGGAACAAGAGCGTGTCATTTGGAACAACATGGATGAACCAAGAGGACGTCCTGCTATGTGAAATAAGCCAGACACAGAAAGACATTACTGTATGATCTCACTTACAGGTAGACTCTAGAACATTCAAACTCACAGAAACAACAAGTAGCATGGTGGTTGCCTTTATCAATGGTGGAAGAAATGGCTATAAACTTTTACTTATGAGTAAGCTCTGGGAATCCAATGTACCATGTAGTAACTATAGGTAATAGTGCTCTGTTACATATTGGAATTTGCTGAGTGAGTAGATCCTAAGTGTTCTCACCGCACACAAGAAAGCTAACTATGTGACATGATGGAAGTTTTATTAGTTTGCAGGAATCATTTCATAAAGTATGTATGTATCGTATCATCATGTTGTACACATTACGTCAATTTTTGTGAATCATACTTCAGTAAAGCTGGGGGAGAAATTAAAATATGTGTTAGCTGAAAATAACAAACCCTCCTCCCTTGAGGATGGGCCTGGCCCACGGACATCATGACCCACCCTTTCTTGTGCCCATGAGTAGTGTAAGGCCCTATTGATTTTTTTTTTTAACATTTTATTTATTTATTTGACAGAGAGCGAGAGCACAAGCAGGGGAAGCAGCAGGCCGAGGGAGAAGCAGGCTCCCCGCTCAGCAGGGAGCCCGATGCAGGACTCCATCCCAGGACCCAGGGATCATGACCTGAGCGGAAAGCAGACACTTAACCGATAGAGCCACCCAGGCGCCCAAAGGCCCTACTGATTTTAATAACATCGAGCTTTGTTTCCCAGTGAATTTACTCAAAATCTTTCAAGTTATTGCTGAAACTTTTATGTCATTCCCCCCCCCCCAAAGTTGTGTTTGGTTTTAGCATTTTGGTTCTCCGAACTGAATTTAAATAAAGTTATTTAATGTCCATAACATTTGCAGCGGGTATACCCTTCTTCCCCACCTCTGCCTGGCTGGTGGGAGAGCGAGGTGAGGGTGGTTTACCGAATTCCTCCAGGGCCCCGGGTCCTGTGTATTCGTTCATGCTTACAGTGACAATTTTCCAAGTGAGGGAGAGTGGCTCAGAGTTTTGGGGAACAAGAATTCCTGTCCCTTTCTCAGTCCATCTAGCTGGAGTGAAAATCAAATCGACATGAGACAGATTAACAAGAGAAGATCAAATGTACTAGGGTACTTCTGGGGAATCCACACAGACATGGACATTCTGAAGACAGGCCAGATGCGGTATATTTGTCTTCTGAACTAAGGAGAAGGGGTAGGGGTCTGGCACTTCAGAGACCAGGAATGCAGTTCACCGGGAAAGAAGAAGAAAAGCAGAGTTTTGGTATGTAGATGTTTGCCCTGCCATATAGATGGTCACTTAGATAAAATTCACCTCTGCAGATAACCTTTATTTGGGGAAAGACCCACCCCCCAATTGACATTCTTCCATGCGGTTAGCTAAGGGGCAAAATTTCTCAAGCCAGCAGGTCTAGAATTGCCTGTAGCTCAAACTAATGTTCATACCGCAGCGGCTCGTCCCGGGGTGGCCTGCCCGCAGCCCCTACACAGTGGTTACATGAATTGCCCAGTATTGTGCAGCTAAGAAGCAATGCTGGTCTGTAGAACCTGGTGTAAGTCTGGAGTAGCCGGGATACAAAAACAGCCGGCATCCTCTCCAGATGTTTCCATACCCTTTGTGATGTGAATTTTTATCTTCTCCATCCCTATTGCCCCACGCCTTGAATCAGGGCTAGTCTGGCCCTTGTTTTAGCCCGTAGGAAAGAGGAATCGCAGGGGGCCATTTCTGAGTCTCTCTCTCTCTCTCTTTTAAAGACTTTATTTACTTATTTGAGAGAGAGAGAGAGGGAATGAGTTGGGACAGAGAAAGGGAAAGACTCCCCGTTGAGGAGGGAGCCCAATGTGGGGCTCCATCCCAGGACCTTGAGATATGACCTGAGCCCAAGGCAGCCACTCAACCAACTGAGCCACCCAGCTGCCCTGGGGCTATTTCTGAGTCTTAAGGGGCCATGCGCCTTTAATATCTCTCTCTCTCTCTCCCTCTCATTCTCTGAACGCTGCATGGCCACAGAACAAGCCTGGGCTAGCCTATGGGACGATGGGAGAACCCAGTTCAGCCACCTTAGCCAAGGCTCCAGACATCAGGAGAGCCAAGCCAAGATCACCAAAACTGGCTACCGTCCCCACAGCTGGCTTCAGGTGCACTAGTGAGCCCACCAAGAACAGCTCAGATCAGCAGAACTGCCCAGCCAACCCACACACTCATACACAAAAATAAAGATTTACCATCATAGCCACTGAGGTGTTGTGGTTGTTTGTCATGCAGCATCATTTAACCAGGGAAGAATATAAATTCACAATACCGGCAGATCTCCTTTGCACCTGCCAATAGCATGAAGGGATATGTTTTTGCAAATGTCTCAACTAGAAGTCTTTTCTCCCCCAGTTTTTATCATGCTATTTTGTTCTTTTCAAGTACTCAAGGAGGAAAAAACATGTTGTGAACAATATACTTGGAAAGAATTTGCATTTAGTAGGTCAATGGAATGAGCAGCCAAATTGCAAACGGAACCGCAGTGGGTGTCTCTCCTTCACTTCTATCATCCGATGAATCCCGTGCAAACAAATCAACCAGCAGTTTTGAGTGTCTGGTCTGTATAGGCACTATGCACAGTACTGCAGTGTTTTAAGACATGGTTCCTGTCTTCCAGGAATTTACAATCTAATTGACACTTAAGTAGCCGTGAAATGAGAGAAACCGAATAACAATAGAAGATTTCAAGAACCCTGCACCACAACCTTAAATCTGGAAAAGAAAAGATGCGCGATCATTTTGAAAAAGGAAGTCAGTCCTTGCTAGAACTCAGAAGTGGAAGGCTTGACAGAGGACTGCCCAGGTGGGGGCTGACTTGACAGGTGGGGCTGGAACTCTTTCTGGGAGCCTTTCAATAAGCAGCTGGGAGGCCTGTCTGGGTAGGCGCAGCGACAGGTAAAATACCAGCAAAGGGAAAGCGCAAGGTGTATTTGGCAGAGAGTAAATAATTCCTTTTGATGAGAGCGGAGAAAATCAATAGGACAAAGTGCCTGATGAGATACGGGGTGGAAGGGACAGGAGGAGTGTGTGTGTCTCCAGCCCGAGGGTGGTGATCATTAACAGAGAAGTTAGGAGGTAGCAGCTGGTCAACTCTTCCATGTTAGAGGCGGGAGTGAAACGCCCAGCAGGCTGCTGGGAATTCAGGTCAGGGGCCGAGGGGGAAGGGCAGCAGCAGAGATCGGGCTTGAAAGCCTTCAGTGCAAGCAAGCGGAGATGGAACCAGAGCCGAAGGGCAAGGACTGGATCTCGGGGAATGTCGGCAATGTCTAGTGGGGGAGATAAGCAAGAGGTGCAGCTGCCCGTTGAGCAGGATGTCACGAGCGCCACAGGAGTCACAGAAGTGTGATAACCACTCGGAGAAGGGACGGAGACACACACCAGCAAAGCGGAAACGTTCTCTTCCAAGAGAAGGAGTGATAATGGGACCGCACGGCTTCTGTTAAGTCATCTGGAGGGATGCGTGGTCCGGGCTGGACGTCTCACCTGCTAACAACAGAAACAGAGTAGGGACGGATGACACTCATTTGCAAAAACTGAAAATGAAACCACGCAACAGAAAACAAAAGCCAGCCAGCTTTGTTTGGGGCTGATTTACCCTTTTTGACCCTCTGTGTTGATCTTCTTAATGGATTAATTAGCACGTTTCTGCTTCACCTTTATTCATTTTAATAAATTCAGCATGTGTAAATTGAAGAACATGTTGGATGGGGATAAAGCCAGTCCAAAGAAATAAAGCATCAAGGGAAACAATGACCAAATCATTTGTAACTTTCTTTTTAGTCTTTTATATGCTGTAAGTACATCTGCAATGTTCTACAAGCTGTGCTATGGGTTCTGTTGTATCTACTATCTTCAGCAGAAACACATATTTACACAGCCTTATTACTTAGTTCTTGTGGTTCTAGATGATGTTATGATAACATCATTAAGTTAAGAAAGTACAATGCAGGGGCACCTGATGGGCTCTGTTGGTAGCACACATGACTCTTGATCTTGGGTCATGAATGCAAGCCCCACACTGGGTATGGCATCTACCTTAAAAAAAAAAAAAAAAAGTACAATTCATCCCAACTACTGGAAGAACCACTCATAGAAATTCTAGAAATATAAATAATAGCCATTTGTCCTATTGTATTTCAGTATAAATATAAATAATAGCCATTTGTCCTATTGTATTTCAGTAGAGAGTGAAGACTAGAAAAGCACAAAGTCAAAAAAGAAAAAAAAAAGCTCCTTTAAAAAAAAGAAAAAGCTGGGGCGCCTGGGTGGCTCAGTGGGTTAAAGCCTCTGCCTTTGGCTCAGGTCATGATCCCAGGGTCCTGGGATTAAGCCCCGCATCGGGCTCTCTGCTTGGCAGGGAGCCTGCCTCCCTTCCTCTCTCTCTGTCTGCCTCTCTGCCTACTTGTGATCTCTGTCTGTCAAATAAATAAATAAAATCTTAAAAAAAAAAAAAAGAAAGAAAGAAAAAGCTTACAAAAAGGAGCCATAAGTCTGCCAACAAACTGCTTGCCAGTTGCTGTAAGGTATTTCTACACAACTCGGGTCATGATCTCAGGGTCCTGGGATGGAGCCCTGCATCGGGCTCTCTGTTCAGCAGGGAGCCTGCTTCCCCACCCCCCTCTGCCTGCTTCTCTGTCTACTTGTGATCTCTGTCTGTCAAATAAATAAATAGGGGCACCTGGGTGGCTCAGTGGGTTAAAGCCTCTGCCTTCAGCTCAGGTCATGATTCCAGGGTCCTGGGATGGAGCCCTGCATCGGGCTCTCTGCTCAGCGGGGAACCGCTTCCCTTCCTCTCCCTCTGCCTGCCTCTCTGCCTACTTGTGACCCTGGCTGTCAAATAAATAAATAAATAAATAAATAAGTAAAATCTTAAAAAAAAAAAAAAAAAAAAGGTATTTCTACCCAGCAATCTGCAGGTTAGTTGAAAGCGGTGGATACTAGTTCTTATCAGCAGACACATCCATGTTAACCATCTTATCTGTATCTGCTCTAAATGCTCTGATCCAGGAACACTACCTGTAGAAACCAGTATTTAACAAGCTTTCCAAGTGGCTCAGCTCCCTAAAAACTGAGAACCGTACGTGGGTAATCTAGGGAGACCCAAGGGTGGTTGGAGAGGAGGAAGCACCCAGCAGACCCGACCTAGCCTGCCCCTTTTCTTTTTCTTCCTCCTTAAGTAAAACAGCTCTATTTATGGTTTTATTATATTGGGATTCCACGCATTCCATTTGTCAAGCCAAGTCATCCCTTACCCCCCGCCCCCCATCAATCCATCAGCAAGTCCTATCCATGACCTCATCAAAACATGACACCTGATCTGCCCCACTTGTTTTCCAGGGGCACTTCCCACACCGTCTGGTCTGCAACTCCTAACCCTTCTGCTTGTGACTGCTCTTAGCCTCCTCCAGGCCAGTCCCACTAGAGCATCAAGAACATTTTCCTCAAAACTTAAATGGGATCACATTGTCTTGCAGCTGAAAACTCTTCTGTGGCTCCCAAAGACCCAAAACAAAGCCTGGGCTCCTGGGAGCATGGCACGCGAGTGTGTCAGACCCCCTGCGTCACCTGGAGCCACATCCTGTGTCTCGCTAGAACTGTGGCCACGCTGGGTTCCTTGCTCGGCATCAAGCCAAGGAGGTAGAAGCCTTTGCATCTCCTCTTCCTCCTCCTGGACAGCTCTGCATCTTCTTCTGCAAACACCTCCACTTAAGTGTCATCTCCACAGAGGTGTCCCGAGACCATGCCACTTAAACCCAGTCTCCCTGAGTCTCCATTATTCTCCATCTTAGCCTATGTTTTCCTTCATAATTTTTTTTTTGCAACTTGAGTTTTTTGTTGCTGTTTGCTTTCATTTTGTTCTGCTCTAAACTAAAAGTTCAAGGTGAACAGGAACCTGTCCATTACATGTACCACAGTGCCCAGCATATATTAGGAATTTGATTATTGGATGAATGGATAAAAGGACCCCAAGTTTTCAAGGTGTGGAAAAGTCCCTGATTTACACAAGTTAGAAACTCTCATTTGGATGGGGTGAGAGTGTGCAATTCAGAAATTAAACATCATTCTAGGGTGATCTCAGTGACTGAAATTCCCAAGCCCACAGGATCCCTGGCTGGCTCAGTTGGTAAAGTGTGCAAACTTTGATCTCAGGGTTGTGAGTATGAGCCCCATGCTGGGTGTGGACATTACTTAAAAATAAAATTAAAAAGGTGCCTGGCTGGCTCAGTGGGTTAAGCCTCTGCCTTCGGCTCGGGTGATGGTCTCAGGGTCCTGGGATTGAGCCCCGCATCTGGCTCTCTGCTCAGCGGGGAGCCTGCTTCCCTTCCTCTCTCTTTGCCTGCTTCTCTGCCTACTTGTGATCTCTGTCTATCAAACAAATAAATAAAAATTTAAAAAAAAAATGAAATTCTCCAGCCCTTCGCTCTTCCAAACTAGCAGAGCTAGATCACATTGTTGTCAGGAAACTTCCGTGAAGCCAAAAGCTTGTTTTGCCCCTTATGAAGAGAGATTTATTAATGTTCATCTGTAAGTATAAAGATATCACAATAAGAAATAAGAAGAGTTAGAGCTCTTTGTGGGAGAATGCCAATTGATTACACAGCATGTGTTATTAATACTTATGGTTATATTAAAACCCATGAATCACACGAAGTCTCATTTTAAAACTATGGGCTTTTGGCCAAGAACATTAGGACAATCTATTTTGGAGTTAGGAATCATCATCTAGGGAGGGTCTAGAGCAGTTCAATTTGGCTGCTTGCCAAGTATGGCTCGATAGTACATTGCATTTCCCATCACCGATGGAAAAGGATGTGTGAGAGGAGGGAGCCTTTTCACACTCAGAGGGGTGACAGAGGGTGGGGACCATGAGAACTAGCTCTAAGGTCCCTTCCAATTGCTTCTGATTTCTCAGTTCCCCTTCGCCAACTCAACCCAACTAAAGAAACAGTCACTGAGGGCCCTCTGAGTGCCAGAAACTGCGCTGGGAATATGACAGTGAGAACTGAGACATCCACTCTGCCCTAACAGAATAAACGGGAGGTCAACAAGACTTAGCAAATCCAGAGGATGACGTCAGCACTTGGCCATCGCCTTGGAATAGCAAAACACAGGAATTAGCCATGCAGAGTGAACAGTCAAGAAAATGGAACTTTCTTGAATGGTACCACAATATTTTTAGCTCCTGTTTCCATGAAACAGATTTCCAATGCTTTGGAAACGGCCCCAGAATTGGAAGCCCCAGCTGCCTTCTCCTGAATGTTTCCTCATCCCCTTGTTCATTTGAGCTCCTTCACCAGATCCACATGGCCATTGTGTTTCCTGTGTGATACGGAGCCATTTCTTTCTTAATTTAATAGTAAAATGCATATGCCCTTCTCTGATTAGTCTTGTGAAATAATACAACTGCTGACTTACCCGGGATTTCTTGGCATGTTACCCTGCAGCTGGTTTCCCATACGGGGTTGTGTCCATGTTACGTTTGACAGTGCCATCGGGGTGCCCATTTGGAAACCCTGGCAGCCATTGGAGCACATCTTTTGCTTTTATCCAGCCCTTCTCCCCACCCCCTTCCCAACTGCCAGGGCAATAACATCATTTTTCACATTAGGTACTACATTCATTGTTGGGATGAATCACATTCTTTGAATCATCTCAGCACCAACACTGCCAAGTAGCATGGCTCATATCAAGCCCAACTTATTTAAAGTTGACAGAAGTTATCTCATGGTTGTCAGACATTTCCTCCACTTTTTTCATCAGTTTTACTACTGAATGGAAAGAATAGGGATGTTGGGCAGTCATTAATGTCTGAGTCTGTTATTTGCGCTATGAAATTAGAGGACTGAATTAGGTTAGAGATGAAGCTACTAGGCAATGAGGCAAATTTAGCTCTCAGCTGAGCTCCTGGATTGGTCCTCATGGCATTAAAAAAAAAAAAAATTTCATTCATAGGCACCTTTCTAAAATTGGGAGATTTCCCACGGAAGTCCAGATTCTTGGTTTCTTCTACAAAATCCAAATCTGAATTCCCTGGAAAATTCTGGCCTCTGCGACTCCCTTCCACATCTCATGTCTCATGTTTGCAAATAGGAAGGCACTTCTCACCCAGCTCTTTCCTCTTCTGTAGCACCTGACGGTGATGGTTCTTGGAAGCCACCCTTCTGAGAGCTGTTCTTTCTGTTTGGTGACCTGAGGAAAACGGTGTGTGTGCTGAGGGGAGGGGTTTTTGGTTGTGAAAAAGAGAGAGAGAGACAAGGGAGAGAGACAGAGAGAGAGAAGCAAATTCTAGCTTGAGCTGATGGGGAGGGTGTGGTCTTTAAATTGGATGTTGCTCCTCATTTAATGCTAGTTCCCACCTGGCCCATTTTACTTATTTATATCATCTGTCTAGCCCCTCTAAGCATCTGAATTTCCACAAGATCCTCTCTAAATCCCCATCTCTCTAAATACATCTAGATGTTTCTAAGATATTTTTTCAAGGGTGTTGAGACTCTGCAAGCAGGTATATCTCTTCCTCCCTGTCCTTCTAGAATATCCAGCAGGCTAAACACAAAGACACAATTTTCTGTCTTCCTCACTTAACTCCCCAGTGCCCAGAAAAATCCCTGGCACCTAGAAGGCACTCAGTAAATATTTGTAGAATGAAGTGTTCAAGGTTAGCAACTACCTTTGGAAAGTTGTTCACAATGATTCACAAGCAAACTAGTGTTTCAGAGGGTCCACATAATCACGTTAATTGCAATATCATTATATTTTATGTTACCCAATATAGAGGGATAACCAGTTTACATTGCTTTGATTTAAATAATTTGTTATTTAAACTATGAAGTCTTGGGTACAAACAGTCAAGCTTTTAGAATTTCTTTTTATTTCTATGGGAAGGATGGTATACATTCCAGGCAGAAATGGAGCAAAAACGAAGAGCCTGAGCCTTCAAGAAATGAAGAACTTGCTTCCTTGACTAAAAGGAGGCTTGAACAATCCATTTTCCTCAAGCGAGTTATCTCCGTGAAGCCCGGGTGGGGATAAGTAGGACAACACTTCCCCCTTGTGTTCAGTATTGGAACTTACATGACTTTTCAGTGCCGACACCTGAGAGACCGTCAACCCTTGAGCAAACCAGGCACAGGGCTAGGTGCTAGAGAGCGGTAATGAGCAAAACCCACACAGCTCCTGAGATCTTGTCAGAGAAATGCTCGTCTTTCAAAAACATAGGGAAGGGCACCTGGGTGGCTCAGTGGGTTAAGCCTCTGCCTTCAGCTCAGGTCATGATCTTAGGGTCCTGGGATCGAGCCCCATATCGGGCTCCCTGCCCAGGGAGCCTGCTTTCCCCCTCTCTCTGTCTGCCTCTCTGCCTAATTGTAATCCCTCCCTCTGTCAAATAAATAAAATATATTTAAAAAAACATAGGAATTTGTATTTCAAATATATATTGTGGAGGAAAGGGTTATGACTCTTCGAAAAATGATTCAGCTTTATTCCCTACCTCTTAAGATAATTAACCTAACAGCTCAGTTTATGGAGAGCCTTCCATGCTCTGGCTCTGTGCTAAACACTCCTCATGCATTATCTCATCTAATCCTCTCAGAAACGATAGTCAGGTGGTTCGCAGGTGAATAATTTGCACAAGAACAGAGAGCTTGTAGGTGGTGGTACTAAGATGTTTAATGGTTAACTCATATTCCTCACGAACTTAAAAAAACACCCCAAGGTACTATAACAGTGTTCCTTAAATATGAGGAATGTGTGAACCCCTTTCAAAGGAATAAAAAAAATTCTTACAGATTTCTCCATCGCCATTTCCCAGGATCAACTTAAATTCTTTTTTTAAGTTTTTATGTAAATGCCAGTTAGCTAGCATAGAATGTTATATTAGTTTCCGGTGTAAAATACAGTGATTCTGCATTTCATACCATGCCAGGTTCTCATCACAACAGGTGCCCTCCTTAATCCCCATCACCTATTTCCCCCATCCCCCTCTTCCCGCCCACCTCCCCTAAGGCAGCCATCCGTGTGTTCTCTATAGTTAAGAGTCTGTTTCTTGGCTTGTCTCTCTCCCCCCACCCTTTGCTCATTTCTTCTGTTTCTTCAATTCCACACATGAATGAAATCACATGGTATTTGTCTTTCTCTGACAGACTTATTTCACTTAGCATAATACCCTCTAGTTTTACCCACATCTTTGCAAATGGCAAGAGTTTGTTCTTTTTGATGGCTGAGTAATATTCCATTGCATATCTACACTGCATCTTTATCCATTCATCTGTCAATGTTCATTTGGGCTGCTTCTGTAATTTGGCTACTGTAGATAATGCTGCTATAAACATGAGGGTGCATGTACCCTTTTGAATTAGTATTTCTGTATTCTTTGAGTGAATATCTGGTAGTGCAATTGCTGGGTCATAGAGTAGTCAACCTATGACTTTTCCAGGAACCTCCATACTGTTTTCCAGAGTGGTTGCTCCGGCTTGCATTCCCACCCATAGTGCACAAGAGTTCCCCTTTCTCCACATGCTTGACAACACCTGCTGTTTTCTGCGTTGATCATTTTAGCTGTTCTGACAGGTGTGAGGTGTTATCTCATTGTGGTTTTGATTTGTATTTCCCTCATGATGAGTGATGCGGAACATCTTTTAGGAGCAACTTAAATTGTTTTGATCATAGCCCTGGCTGCTTTCATACATAGGAAAAGATCAAGTAAGAACTCTGTATGTCTTTAGCCTCTACATGACAGTACAGCAAAAACAAATGTACAAACAGGAACAAAAGTATCATCCCGTGAGATGTACTGTCATAACTTCAAATTAACAGCAATCGTGTGGCATTCATTTAAACATAAAAAATACGTGACTTGCCTGGCATAGGTCAGGCTCTGTTCTCATCCCTGAGGGTAGAGCGGCAGAGACAAACAACAGACTAGTAACGGGTGAAGTATATAGTGTGTCAGGCCGTGACAAGCGCCATGGAGAGAGACAGCACAGGAAAAATGGCTGACAGGGTGATCAGGGAAGTGGTACTTAGGCAGAAGCCAGAAGGAGCTGAGGGAGTGGGCCGGTGGCTATCTGCAGTGGGAACATTCCAAGGAGCCTGTGACAAAGGAACAGTTTGGAGTGTGTTTGGTGTCTTGGAGGAAAAGCAAGGAGGCCGGTGGGACTAGAGCAGGGAGGGCATTTGTAGGAAATGAGGTGGGGTCAGGACAAGGCAAATTACACACCGGATAATGATGTCTGCTGAAATTACCTCTTGGGTTCTTCTCCTATGGCTGCCCGAGTCATCGGTACTCTCTTGTACACAGCCATTCACGGTTCTGTGCATAGATTGTACTCACTCAGCCTTCCGTGCCTTCTCTGGTTATCTAGGCTGACTCCTAGGGATCAAGTCAAGCTTAATCCTAGCCTGCCCTGGAAAGCTTCCCCCACCCTGACAAGGCAAGCACCCACCCCTTCAGGATCCCTTGACGCCTTGTGCACAGCTAGGTCCTGTCCTCCTTCCAACCCCGTGTTCTAGCTGGTGGCTTATTTATCTGCCTGACATGCTAGACAACAAGCTTCTCCAAAACAAGAAGCTTTCTTTCCTTTTTCCTTTCAATATCTTCGATGTGTAAATACCCACATGGTCATAATAGATCATTAAGAGAGACAATATTTGCAAATGAATAAATAATATCAGTAATCATTCATTTTTTTTAAAAGATTTTTATTTATTTATTTGACAGAGAGAGATCACAAGCAGGCAGAGAGGCAGGCGGAGAGAGAGGAGGAAGCAGGCTCCCTGCCAAGCAGAGAGCCCGATGCGGGGCTCGATCCCAGGATCCTAAGACCATGACCTGAGCCGAAAGCAGAGGCTTAACCCACTGAGCCACCCAGATGCCCCAGTAATCACTCATTTTTTAAAAGATTTTATTTTATTCATTTGAGAGAGAGAGAGCATGAGCAGGAGGAAGGAGTAGAGGGAGAAGGAGAAGCAGACTCCCTGGTGAGCAGGGAGCCCGACGTGGGGGTCGATCCCAGGACCCTGAGATGATGACCTGAGTCGAGGACAGCTGCTTAACCCACTGAGCCACCCAGGCGCCCCAGTAATCACTCATTTCAATAATACCAGCCCAGCCTGCAGTGCTTGCCTGGCCTGCTGGCCTCTAGTACTTGCTACCAACTGGGAAGGGGCCTGGCATCGAACTGAATTAGTTAAGCCCTCATTGGTCATTCTGATTCAGGACCTTCCAGCAATCCTGCAAACTAGGTATTACGATTCTTCCCTTTAATTATAAGAAAGACAAAATGAAACAGGGGCAACAACTTACATTTTACCACCCAGAGCTAGGATTTGAATCCGGATTTATTGACATCCAAACCTGTACCAAGCTGTAAACTGGACATGTGTGGATTAGGAACTGCATTTGGTGTAATTTTCCAAACTCCTTGAGAAGTATCATCTGTAGGAGATTTGTAGAAAACCTTTCCATAATGTATTGACATTGCTTGCCCTCGCTGCGGTTTTTAAGGAAGAAAGACGGAAGGCTGCCTGTCGGTCACTCAGCCATTGTGAAGATGCTGGCATAGTTTGCAACAAGGAGTATAGGAGGAGCTTCTGGAACTGAGGCGACATGAGGACAAGAGGACAAGGGATCCTACGGAAGTGTTAATTCTGCAGGGGAACATTGATGAACATGGCCTTTCTCTAGTTGTTGAGTGTTATCCTAATTTTTTATGTACTTTATATAACAATATTTACATATGTACAGAGAAAACAGGTCCAAAGGGTATAAAACAGTATTCTGGTTATTTCTAAGCTATAGAAATTTTTATTTTTTCCCTTGTGCTTTTCTGTATTTACTGAAGTCTCCACAACTTCAAAAAAAAAAAAAAATCATGGTGAAACCCAATAAGAAAATGAATCCAGTTAAGACTGGACAAAAGACCTGAACAGGTCACCAAAGAAGATATACAGATGGCAAAGAAGTGTATGAAAAGACAGTCAAAATCACACATCCTTAAGGAACTGCAAATTAAAACAATGATGAGTTACATTTACACACCTAGTAGAATGGTTAAAATCCAAGACACTAACCCCAAATGCTGGTGCAGGTGTCAAGCAAAACGAACTCTCATTCACTGCTGGTGGGAATGCAAACTGATGTAACCATTTGGAAGAGAGTTTGGCAGCTTCTTACAAAACTAAACCTATTAGAACCATACAATCCAGCAATCAGTTTCCTTGCAAAAAGGCATCAAGAACTTATGTCCACACAAAACCTACCCACGACTGCTCATATAGCTTTATTCATAGTTGCAAAAACAAGATGCCTTTCAGTAGGTGAATGGGTGCATACATTGTGGTATATCCATACAATGGAATATTATACTGCACTAAACACAAATGAGCTATCAAATCATGACAAGACATAGAACTTTAGATGCATATTGCTAAATGAAAAAAGGCAGTCTAAAGTGGCTAACATGCTGTATGGTCCCAACTACCTGACATTCCGGAAAAGGCAAAACTGTAGGGATATTAAAAGATAAGTGGTTGCCAGGGGCTCAGAGGAAGGAGAGATGACTAGGCAAAACACAGGGGATTTTGTTGTTGTTTTTCTGTATGGAACTATGATGGTAGGTAGGTGTCATTATACATTTGTCCAAGCCCATAGAATACACATCATCAAGAGTGAACCTGAATGTAAACCGTAGACTTTGGTTAACATTGATGTGTCAATGTTGGTTCATCAACCGTAACAAGTATAGCTGTCTGGGGCATGACATTGACAATGGAGGAGGCTGTTGTCGGGGGAGAGGTATGTGGGATGTGGGAATTCTTTGCATTTTCCTCTCAGTTTTGCTGTAACCTAAAACTACTCTAGAAAATAAAGTTTACTCAGTGTTTTAAGTCTGTGATGAGAAATTTTGCTATTCCAAAATCCGGGAGAATGCACTCTGAGAAATCCCATGTTTGTTTGTATTCCTTGCCATTCCGGAACAGAAACAATCCTACTGGGAAAGTGGAGGGGACAGCAAACGGTAAGAGATGCAGGAGCATATGTTTCAGAATGCTGCCGCATTTGGGAAAGGACTCATAAATAATCATCTCAGAAGAGACTGAGAAAACCACCTCATGTGAGGTTCTCGTACACCAGCCATCCTGACAGAGTCGTGGACAGCATTCGCTCATTTCGTCGGCAAAACAACCCTAGTGACATTGTCTCATTGTCTCACTTTACAAGTCAGGGCACGGAAAGATTGCTCTGTTCCTAGCCCCCCACAGGTAAGATGGGGAACGCTATCTGACCGCTTCGTCATGCCATCTCTTAATGACCACAGCTAGCCCCAGGGCCTCCAAAAATAGTACTGCAGGTTGTTCATTGTGCAAGGTTGCCCCCCACCAAAGAAGCTTGGGGACAGAAATCCATTAGCTGGGCTGCAGCTGCCCAGAGAGGTCCTTACGTAATTAGCACAAAGGTACTCTGAGCCAGGTTCCAAGTTGAATGCTTTGTGTGGATGTAATCTCATTGAATCCATTTACCCCAAGCCTCCCTCCCATTCGGCTTTCAAGGTCCCAGTGCTTCCTATACACGAAAAGAACTCTGTATTGCTTGCATTTTAAGAAATTGAGGTCATATGAATCACTTGCAAACCTATCTGTGAACACCCCTGGCTTGCTTCAGTTTTATCTGTTAAAAGATGATTATGGATGTTAACTGCTTTAGCTTTTAACTAAACTGCTAGATCAACTAGGGGAGAATTTGTAACTTTGAAATAGACCTTTAATAATTTAAAAACATAACAAACTGATTCAAACCTGTATTTTCTGCATTTTAGTACTAATGTACTTTCCTATTCACTTGTGCATCCAATAAACACTTTGTGTTTGTTTTGTTTTTTATTTGGGGGCCGGGCACTATTTGGTCACGAGAATTTGATAAATAAAACATTTGTTACCTTAAAGAAATTCCTAGTCAGGGTGTCTGGAGGGCTTAGTTGGTAGAGCATCTTGGTCTCAAGGTCCTAAGTTCTAGCCCCACATTAGGTGTAGAGATTACTAAAATCTTGGAAGAAGGAAAGGAAGGAAGGAAAGAAGGAAGGAAGGAGGAAGGAAGGAAGGAGGGAAAAATTCTAGTCAAATAAGGGAGAAATATAGGGACTAGAACTCATTTATTTGTTTACCATTATATACCTAAGGCTTGTTATATGTCAAACTCTGTTGGGCACTAAATTAAAGGTACAAAGAAACTTTGAACTGTTATCATCAGATAGGACAAATGCTTCTCGTACTAAGAAATATTGTTGGTCAAATCAAAGTTACCTCATCTAAATAAACACAGTCGGATTCTCCAGTACAAAGGTCACTTACTTAAAATTGCTGTAGTTTCCTCGCAGAATCTTCTCAAACCACTCTCTCTGATGAAAGTCTCAGAGAAATGCTTAAAATGGAATTGCTTTTTAAATTGTTAAAATTCTTTTTTTAAAGTAATCTCTACACCCAGTATGGGCTTGAACTCATGACACCAAGATCAAGAGTCACACGCTCTATTGACTGAACCAGCCAGGCCCCCCGAAATTCTTAAAATTCTTGATAAGCTCTGAGCTTAATTACACTACCCAAAAGAGAATAACGTTTTTATGCATGATGTAAATGCTGAGTATGAATTTTTAAATCTTCAAAATTAGTAACAATGAGCATAATACTTCCCAGATAGTGGGACATTTTCACAGACATATTTCACTTGATACTCATAAATCCCTGAAAGGAAGGTGTTAATTTGCTTTCATTTCTTTCTGGGGGATTAAGTATGCCCAGTAAGAATTTTTCATGAATCTTTAGCTAATAGGAGAACCAGAGTCTAAACCAAGCCAAATATCATGCAGATTTTACAATGACATTACAAACTTCTCTACAATATTTTGTTATGCCACTCTAGACAGGGATGTTATTATTCATTAACAGCTTAATAAAAAGATTTATGTTTTGATAATTCAAGATGAAACAGATACTGTAAACAAATCTGGAAAGTAGTATCTAATTTGGTGAAAGCCACTGTTGTTTGTATCAACATATAATAGCTAGATCCGTAACATTTTGTATGTTGTACTGTCAAAGAACACATAATGGCTCATTCATCAGGCATTGCAATGAAAGCAGTCCTTGAATTGATGTAATTTGTTTCCATAATTTCACTAACTTGCCAGAACCACCACCAGGAAATTCCTAGGAAAGTAGTGTCATCTAGTGGTAACATCAGGTACCTGCAATCAACAGCAAATAAAATATACAGAATTTATTTAGCCATAAAAAGGAATGAAAAACTGATAAGTGCTACATCATGGATGAATCTTGAAAATGTGGTGGTAAGTGAAAGGACACAGGCACTAAAGGTCACCTATTGTATGACTGCATTTATATGAGCTATGCGAAATAGGTATATATCTGGAAGAGACAGAAAGCAGATGAGTGCTTGCCAGGGGTTAGGGGAAAGCAAGAATGGGCAGTGACCGCTCAGTAGGCAGAGAGTTTTCTTCTGCGGTGAAGAAAATGTTTTGGAACGAGACAGTTGATGCATAAGGTGGGGGTGAAGGTACCAATGTCACTGAATTGCTTGCTTTAAAATGATTGATTTTGTTATGTGAATTTCACTTCCTTGAGACATATTTTTAATTAAATACATGCATGAAACATAGTAATCTGTAATAAATGCATTTAACACAAAACATAATAAACCATATGTGTCCTGTCATTTGTGGACTGAGGCAATGCTCTAAGTGCTATGAGAATGTGAAGGTGTGTAACCCAGTTTCTATCCCTAAAAGTTACAGTTTAGTGGCGAAGCTTCATACATTCAAATACCAATAGTAGAAGGTGGAATGTGATAAGTGGCACAAGGGAGAGAAAAGATGACTAGCCACCTGGAGAAGGGCACACTTGGGGGAGGGGTACTGAGGCTGTGCCATGCGGCAAAGACCCCTGGGAAAGTTTCCAGAGCTGGAGCCTGATGGAAACCAGCACAGGTGCAGAGAAGCTCAGCTTTAATTTAAACATGCTGCCATTGAGCCCACCAAATGCAGCAGTGCGCATCTCACTGATGCCCGTTCTAGCAATGGGATCCAGGCACTAATATTCTGAAAGGCAGCACTCACCTAGAGGGCACAAGGCCAGCAGCTGCAAATACACTCCCACTACACTGCATTGCTGAGAGGTTGGGGCAATCTGTCCAGGCCTGGCTGCCCAAAGCTGGGGCAGGTGATGGTGAAGGGTGGTGGCTTGGGGGAGTTCCACCCAAAGGATCCAGAGCCCGGATCTGGGCGGGCCAACTTGGAGAATTAGATCAGAAGTGAGGGAGCAGAGCCTAGAGCCTGGACTCAGATGTCAGGACACAGTAGTCATCCCTTCTTCCCACCTAATGTTTTTTCTTGCCTTGCTGCCTTTGGGTGGTCATCTCATTTATTCCCCATTATTCATCATGCAGCAAATATTTGCTGAGTCCCAGAAGCTGTCCAAACCTTGGAAATATAAAATAAAAATAAAAGACAAAATTCTTGCTCAAAGGGCTCATAGTCTTCGAAGAACTAATCTGTTAACACTGATCATATGGTCACATGATTTGCTTTAGTGATGATATATACAAGGGTGCTCAGGGAAAGGAATCCCTAAGTCTGACTGGGAGAAAGAAAAGGTCCGGTGTTCCCCAATCTTATTAAATCCAACAGCTCTTCCTCTTAATAAGATATACATTGTAATGCCCTTTTTGGCCATCCTGAAATGCAATTCCTAGATGTAAATTACCTAGCAGAATTTTAAAAGAATCAACCCAATACCCTATATAAGACTCTAAAATTAATACAAAGGAATAAAAAGACAGTAATTTATAATATAGAATGTTTCGACAAGTAAACAGTCATAATCTCATTAAAAGGTAAAATGGGGGCACCTGGGTAGTTTCAGTTATGCGACAGCCTTCAGCTTAGGTCATGATCCTGGAGTCCTGGGATCAAGCCCTACATTGGGCTCCCTGCTCAGCAGGGAGTCTGTTTCTCCCTCTGCCCCTCCCCTGCTCGTGCTCTCTCTCTCTTTCTCTCTCTCAAATAAATAAATAAGATAAGATAAAATAAAATAAAATAAAATAAAAATAAAAGGTAAAATAGCTTAAGCTTATGGTAGAATTGCCACAAATGTGACAGCTAGAATACAGAATGGTACAGAGTAATACAGGTGTATAGTATTGGTAACTTAAACACACAGACAACCACACAAACTTGTACAAGAATGTCTGTGACGGCATTATTCACCATAATGGAAAAGTGGAAAGAGCCCAAGTGTTTATCATATAATGAATAGATTAACAAAAGGTGGTACCTCCATACCATGGAACATTATTCAGCAATTAAAAGAAATGAAATACCATAACATATTGTGGCACAACGTGAACAAATCCTGAAAACAGTATGTTGTGAGAAAGCCAGTCACAAGGACCATATGTTGTGTGATTCCATTTATACGGAATGTCCAGAACAGGCAAATCTACAGAGACAGAAAGTAAGCTGGCAGTTACCTAGAGCTCAGGAGAAGGGTTAGAGACAAAGAGGGAATGACTGTTGATAGGCATGGGGTTTTGATGGGGAGTGATGAAAATACTCTAAAATTGACTGTGGTCATGGTCACACAGCTCTGTGATTATACTAAAAGCCATTGAATCACACACTTTATTTATATATATTTGTTTATTCAAGTAATCTCTACCACTGACATGGGGCTCAAATTCATGACTCCAAGATCATGAGTCACGCTCTCTTTCCACTGAGCCATGCAGGCACCCATTGATTTGCATACCTTAAACGAGCAAATTGTATGGTTGGTAAATTATGTCTCAATAAAACTGCTGTGGTTTTTTTTGGATTTTATTTATTTATTTTTGACAGAGAGAGCGCGAGTGAGACTGCAGAAGCAGGGGGAGTGGGAGAGGGAAAAGCAGGCTCCCCACTGAGCAGGATGTCTCATGTGGGACTTGATCCCAGGACCTCCGGATCTGAGCCTAAAAGCAAATGCTTAAGAGACTGAGCCACCCAGGTGCCCTCAACAAAGCTGTTTTTTTTGTTTTGTTTTGTTTTGTTTTCTTAAAGATTTTATTTATTTGACAGAGAGAAATCAGAGCTAGGCAGAGAGGCAGACAGAGAGAGGGGGAAGCAGGCTCCCCACTGAGCAGAGAGCCCGATGCGGGGCTGGATCCCAGGACCCTGAGATCATGACCCGAGCCGAAGGCAGAGGCTTAAACCACTGAGCCACCCAGGCGCCCCAACAAAGCTGTTTTTAAAAAAACAATTTACCAGGGCACCTGGGTGGCTCAGTCCGTTAAGCTTCTGCTGTTGGCTCAGGTCATGACCCCTCTGCTCCTCCCCACAACTGGTGCCCTCACACATGCGTGCACGATCTCTCTCTCAAATAAATAAATAAAACCTTAAAACACACACATAAACACACACACACTTTAAGATAGAACAGGTCCTGATAGATATCATCTGCTAAATTTAGAGGTGGCGATATCCTAGTATAAATTAAGAACAATATAAGTCGTGATTCATGCTCTTACTCAATAAGGTATCTTTCTTGATGCCTAACAGTAAATGTAACTAAAAACAAATAGTAATAACACCACTGTTAACCCAAGACCGTTAACAATGAGCCAGGTGACCAAGGCCAACCTCATCAGTGATGTCATGTTGATATAATGTGATAAGAATGGACTTTACCTCTGTGGTCTTCCCCAAATCCATCACCCCAGTTCGATCATGGGAAAACACCAGACAAATCCCAACTGAAGGACATTCTACAGAATGCTTGTCCGGTACTTCAAACTGTCAAGGTCCTCAAAAACAAGGAATCCAAAACAAGAAGAGCCTAAGAAGACATGATAACAAAATATAAGGTAGTATCCTGGATGGGATCCTGGAACAGAAAAGAACATTAATTAAAACTACCAACTCTGAATAAAATATTAGTTAATAATATCGGTCCATCATTGTAACAAATGTATCCTGCTAATGCAAGATGTTACGAGAGAGAAAACCAGTACACTATATATGGGAGCCCTGTAGCATCTGAGCCCTGTACTATCTGAACTCTGTACTATCTTTCCATTTTATTTTCTCTAAATGTAAAGATGTTCCGGGGTGCCTGGGTGGCTCAATTGGTTAAGCGTCTGCCTTTGGCTCAGGTCATGATCCTGGGGTCCTGGGATGGGGCCCTGCGTTGGGCCTCTTGCTCAGTGGGGAGTCTGCTTCTCCCCCTTCCCCCCTGCTCCTGCTCTCTCTCTCTCTCAAATAAATAAATAAAATCTTAAAAAAAAAAAAGCTGTTCTAAAATCAAAATACATTTAAACATGTATTTCAGCACACAATAAAAGCATGGATTTATATTATATTTCATGCATTTAGAGAAGTATAGATAATAATGTAAAAGCCACTCTCCTCCAAACCAAGCTTACTTCTCAACATATGAAACCACCTCATGTTCATCTATGCCTTTCTCCCCTCATAACCTTATCTTGAACTTCATGTTTATTAGTCCCATGCATGTTATTATTTTTTGTGTGTGATTTTATTTATTTACTTGAGAGGGACAAAGAGTGAGAGGAAAAGTATAAGAGGGATGAGGGGCAGAGAGAGAAACAGAACCTTCGCTGAGCAGGGAGCTGGAGGTGAGGCTTGATCCCAAGACCCTGGGATCATGACCTGAGCCAAAGGCAGATGCTTAACCCACCAAGCCACCCAGGTGCCCCCATGCATGTTTTTATATTTCTAATATACAAGTATATATCCATAACCAATCTGTATGATTAAGATCACATATTTCCATGAGTACCTAGGCAGGCAAATGAACAGAAAAACAATTGGAAACATAATAGCCCAAATTGCCATGAGTGTTTCCTTCTGGGGACATGGAGGGTGAACAGGGGTAAGGTGGGACTCTCATTTGATGTGTTACTGAATTATCACAAGAAGGTTATGTTACTTTTATAATTTTTAGAAATTATTTTTTTAAGTAATCTCTATACCCAACATAGGACTTGAACTCACAACCCTGAGATCAAGAGTGGCATGCTCAACTGACAGAGCCAGCTGGGACCCCTGCTTTTATAATTTTTAAATTGGCAAAGCAACAACAAAAAGAGCCATGGTTTACTTGTTTTTGAAAATGTAGTCTTTATTATTGTTATTAAAGATTTTATTTATTAATTTGACAGAGAGAGAGATGGCAAGAGAGGGAACACAAGTAGGGGGAAGGGGAGAGGGAGAAGCAGGCTTTCTGCCTAGCAGAGAGCCCGATGCGGGGTTCAATCTGAGGATGTTGGGATCATGATCTGAGCCGAAGGCAGCCGGTTAACAACTGAGCCACCCAGGCGCCCCTTTATTATTTTTTTAGAGAAGGGGAGAGAGCAGGGGGAAGGGACCAGGGAGAGGGAGTGAGAGAATCTTAAGCAGGCTACACACCTAGCTCAGAGCCCAACACGGGGCTCAATCTCACAACCCTGAGATCATGACCTGAGCTGAAATCAAGGGTTGGACGCTTACCCAACTGAGCCACCCAGTGATCTCAAAGGAAACAGGCTTTAGACCACATCATTCTTCTGCTCAGAAAAGCTTTCACTAGTTGCCTTCACCTGACACAGTGTCTTACGCCCAGCGGTTCTCACTAATGTTTATTGACGGTAAGATGTCGCGAGCACTCACTCTCACTATTCTTTGCTGCCTTGAATCCAATGGCTCTCAACCCTGATTTCCCATATAGACTCATTTAAGGAGAGTTAAACAATACTGACGACCCAATCCCTTTCCTGACAAGTTAATTGATATCTATGCAGATAGGGCCAAGGAATCTGCATTCTAACAAGTCTCACTAGAGATTCCTAAGCTCATTAATGACTTTATCACAGACCAAACATTTAAGCAGACTTTTAACACTTGACTGAAACATCTAGATGGTTCTGGGCCTCGTTAGCAAAACAAGTATCTTGTATTGTAGAAAACTACTCAATACTAAGCAGAAAAAAAAATGCTTGAAAAATCGAATGATGTTGGGATGCCTGGGTGGCTCCATCGGTTAAGCATCTGCCTTCGGCTCAGGTCGTGATCTCAGGGTCCTGGGATGAAGCCTTGCTTCGAGCTTCCTGCTGAGTGGGGAGCCTGCTTCTCCCTCTACCTGCTGCTCCCCCTGCTTGTGCATGCTCTCTCTGACAAATAAGTAAATAAAATCTTAAAAAAAGAGAGAGAGACTGAAGGGTGTGTATTTTTATAATAAAACTTTGTGGGTAGAAATCAAATGTCTAGACAAAATACTTGTCAAGTTCCTTGCATTGTTACGAGCACTTTAGGTGGCTCTTGGGAAATATCTTTTGGTTGAATGGATGGAGAAGACACTGAACAAATTAAAAGAAATTACCAGTGAGCCCGAAAAAGTGGAGGAAAGTCTAAGTGGAGGAAACCCTCACTTGTGCAAGATTTATTGAGTGCTTACTGTGTGCCAGACCCAGTGCCAAACCCTAGAGTCATTAAGAGTCCACCAAAATTTGGACTTCTTGGGTTTTCATGGCTGAAGTGGGGAGAGAAATGGCGGCAACATGTATTTTGCCTTTATACAGTCCTCTCTTGTTTTCTTACTCATTTTCTGATGAAGAAAATGAATTCTCTTTGTGTTTTGACTTAGCACTAAATCTCCAAAGACCCAGAAGCTGAAGATACTGTCCCCACCGGAGGACAGAGTGAGTGAGCCGGAAGGGGAGAAGGGCAAGAGTCCTGAGGGTTTTGGCCGCTTCTGCTCATTCCCCTGAGCAGCTGTGCATATCTTCAGAGTCATCATTTCCGAGTTGGCATTCCAAACCTTCTTTGCTCTTCCAAGGACACAGTAAAAGAGGGTAAATGATGTCCCCTCAAACTTCAAAGCAGCAAAATGTTAAGGAAATCCAAACAGACCACTTTGGTGATTGACGCACGGGGCCAGCGTCCGGCTGCCACCTGTTTCCAATCATGAGCAACACAAGGGCTCCATATTCGTTAATAGATATGTGAACCAGCTGCCAAGACGAATTTTTGCTAATAGCATATTTTTAAAGCATACGCTTCCAAATTTGATGTGTAGCAAAAGTATAAAGATTTTTTTTTTTATAAAAGGCTGGAAAGCCTTTTCCAGTAGAATGGAACATAAATGTCAATTTTATGCTTATTCTGTTTCTTCACTAAAGTAAGAAAAATTTGTCTTTGGTAGTCACGCCAGTTGACTTTTCTCATCAATGTGTGTTATTAATCACCAGCGTAACCCCGGTTTGACTGAAACAGCAAAATGTGGTGTAGTCCTGTGATTAGAACATTCTTTATAGTCTCTGCCTTTAATTGATTCAAATACCAACCTGAACCTTTCTTGGAAGCAGTAGTCTCTGTCTTATACCCCATTCTCTGTCTCAGTACCTTCGGGAAAGTATTGCTGGAAATAAAGAAATGGAGGGGAGAGAGAAGAAGCAAACAAACAAAAAAGCTAGTGAGAGAGAGGGAGAGAGAAATAATCACGAGGTAGTGTTGACTTGGGAAGCAGAATACGTGCCTCAAAAGGTTGAACAGATGCCTGTTCTTAGTGCAGAGACGGGGACGGGGGTTGTTCGCCATCCACACAGCCAGCTGCCACTTTAAAGAACAATGAGGCTTGGCTTCAGTACTGTAATTGGTTCAAGTGTCTAAATCATTTGGGATTTTATATACCTCATTACTCTGGACTGAAGTGCAACAAGGAAGTTTTAGGAGGTCGTATTTGCATGAAATGTAACAATTAAAGGAAGCTCACTTTGAATAGGGTTTTTAATATAATAGAAGTGTTTATTAGTGATAAGATATAATAGCAATCCATAAACTTACACCATAAGTCCATGAAACGGTGTCGACCTAAATGTAGTTACATGTCTATATCTCTGCCATGAAATGATTTCAGATAGCTTAAGCTTTCAAAATGATGGAACTTATGCTTTCAGAATAATATAGCATAAATTTATAGACTAAGAACAAAAAGTAAGCTTTTTTTTTTCTTGATATTTTCACTTCATTATCACCTCATTAAGTGAGAAAAAAGACCACATGTCTCTAGTTCTAGATAAATTAAAAGACCCTGGGGAGAAAAATTTTAGCAATTACATAGTAAGAGTTGAGGACAATATGTTTATTTGAGTAATCTTTAATTTAATAGGGTACAGGTTTTTTCAAAGTAACATGGTTTCAGGATGTCCTAAAAATTAAGTTTGGTGAAGATACCTAAATACCAAATGAATAAGTGATTTGCAGTCACTTGGGAATTTTAGCATTTCAGTGCCCAGTGAATTTAAAACAACCCCTCTTCTTGTCTCAGTTCATGGAGAGCACTACTTATTTTCGTTTTATTTTTAATTCTTAATTTTATTTTAATCCCAGGGCAGTTAACAGTGTTCTCTTTGTGTCAGGTATACAATATAGTGATTCAGTATTTCTGTATATTACTCAGTGCTCATCAGCCTAGGTGTCCTCTTAAGGCCCTTCCCTGCTTCATCCATCCCCCCACTCACCTCCCTCTGGTAACCATCAGTTTGTTCTCTATAGTCCGGTTTTTTGTTTTTGTTTCTGTGCTTTGTCTCTTTGTCTTGTTGTTGTTGTTAACTTTGTTCGTTTTGTTTCTTAAATTCCATATAGGAGTGAAATCCTATGGCATTTGTCTTTCTCTGACTTATTTTGCTTCGTATTATTCTCTCTAGCACCCTCTATGTTGTTGCAATTGGCAAGAATTCATTCTTTTTTTATGGCTGAATAATATCCTATTGTATAGATAGAGTACACCTTTTTTATCTGTTCATCTATTGATGGACCCTTGGGCAGCTTCCATAATTTGGCTCTTTAAATAAGCCTTCAATAAACATGGGGGGGGCATGCCCATGTGTCCTTTTGAATTAGTGTTTTCATATTTGGGTAAATACCCAGTAGTGGAATTACTGGTTCATATGGTAGTTCTAGTCTTAATTTTTTAAGGAACATCCATACTGTCTTCCACAATGGCTTAATTATTAAAAAAAAAAAAAGAAGTAATGAATTTTGATTACTTTTATGTTTAAATTTAGAGGAAATGGAAAGATATCTGTCAGGCTCTGGATTGTGCCAAGCCTTTGGGACTAAATGTAACATCTGGCTCACAAGAAGCAGTTAATAAACACTTGTTGAATCCAATGGTCCTTTTGCGGCCTGGTGATTAACAAACTGGGATTAGCTCAACGTCTGTCATGGAAACCTTTATAAACATGCTCTCTGTTAGAAAATGGAGGTTTTGGTCATCATTTTTCTTGCTGTTGTTGGAGAAAACTGGGAGGCTCTCTAGGTGAAGGACTACGTGATTGTGAGGAGTGATTGCTGGTTTCCCACAGCCTAAAATAAGCAGACCTCAGCCCTGCCTCTGCTATTCAGGACAACGGTCCTTTTGGAAAAAATGGAATCTCTAAGCTTCTGTGCCACTCGTCCTTAAAATTTCCAGTGTGTTTGGGGAAGGCTTAGAACGTGCAAAGTGTTTGAGTAATCAGAGACGACAGCAACAGTCAAGGGCAGGCTGACCTTGGGGAGATGTCTTTTGTCACTGCCAATGGAGAGAGGATCTTGCTCACCGACGGGGAACTTCCTTCTGAAGCAGGGTAACTACCGAGCTAAGAGATTCCTTCTCCCTTGCAAACTCAACCGAGAACGTTCTGAGGCCAAAGGAGGTATTGGAGAAGTATGGGAGTGGGACAGGAGGGGTAAAACAGCGCCACAATGGCACTGGCAAAATCTGTTTCCACATTGTGCGGGGGGACACGTTTGTGTATTGTTTTAGGGAATGACAGTCATCACCCAGTAGCCGCGGCTGACTGAGGTGGTGCCATCCTTCTGAACACTGAGACAGCCGCTGGGTGTGTTTGATCAGCCATTGGCCACCCAACAAGGCTGCTTTCCTGCCATTGTAACCGAACCAAAGAGGGAGTTCACCCGCCCAATGTGCAGCAAGCCGCTAAAAATGGACACTGAGCTTTTGAAGTGAAGAAAGACTGGCTGTTCACTGGTTTGGCACCACTCAGGAGAATGGGGAGCTGATGCTTACAAGTCCCAAACTCCTTGATGGCTTGCTGGTGAGGGTTTTTAAGGGTAAAACTGGAGGCAGGGATCTCCTGAGCAGGCGGCCCTGTTGATGGGAGGCCCACGAGGTCATGTGAGCGGATGTTACTTAACAACTTCTGATCCCACTTTGTCTGGTTTCCTGGAGGCCTGTTTCATCCCCAAATGCTTGTAATTTGAAAAATATCTTTATTTTACATCTGGTGATTATATCTTTAGGGCAGAGCCGATTAACTGTTTGTCTTACAGACTGCCTTGAATGGTAAGCAATCCCGTGAGCCTAGGCCTGTGTGTTCCTTGGCCTGCACCGACATGCCCGTGGGCGATATGGCCTCCAGTGTTAGTTTTTCTGTGTGAACTGACAAGATGGGACACTGTGTTCACAATTGGGTGTGACCTGCCAAAGAATTAGGAAGCCTTGGGCAAAGTCTGCAAATCATTTTTAATGCTTGTAGCAGTATAACCGTTAGTACAGGGATTCTCAAATTTTAAGTGTTTAAGGGTCATCTGGGAAGATTTTTCAGAATGCACTCTGGGGACACCTGGGTGGCTCAGTCGGTTAAGTGCCTGCCTTCAGCTCAGATCATGATCCCCTGGTCCTGGGATCTGGCAGTGTTGGGCTCCCTGCTCAGTGGGGAATCTGCTTCTCCCTCTCCCTCTGCCCCTTCTCCGCCTGCTCTCTCTCTCAAATAAATAAATAAAATCTTAAAAAAAAAAAAAAAAAGTGCATCCTGGGACCTCAGTCCCAGAGGTTTGGATTTAGAAGGTCTTGGGAGAAGTACCCACTTTAAGCAAACTGTCCAGGTTATTCTAAGACCTGTGGCTTATACCACACTTTAAGATACTCAGTATTATAAGCATCTTCTTCAATAAAAGCCATCTGACATCTGAAATGCCACTAAAGTAATTGTGCTGGGCTAAGTTGGAGAACAAAGAATTTGATTTGCAAAAAGAAAACTGTCTTTAGGGGCACCTGGGTGGCTCAGTGGGTTAAGCCTCTGCCTTCGGCTCAGGTCATGATCTCAGGGTCCTGGGATCGAGCCCTGCATTGGGCTCTCTGCTCGGCAGGGAGCCTGCTTCCCCCTCTTTCTGTCTGCCTCTCTGCCTGCCTGTGATCTCTGCCTGTCAAATAAATAAGTAAAATCTTAAAAAAAAAAAAAAAAAAGAAAAGAAAAGAAGAGAAAACATCTATTTCAATTCATAAGAGAGAAAATTGACACAGAAATCAACAAAAGTAATTTTGGCATGGGTCTTCACAATGACAAGTCAGTATTTTGTAGAGTCAAGTATTTTTTCCTGGACAAGGTGAAATACATATTTTAACCACATAGAAATTTAGTCAATACATTTTGTTGTGTTTTGTTTTGTTTTGAAAATTTTATTTATTTATTTGTCAGAGAGAGAGCACATACAGGCAGGAGGAGCGGCAGGCAGAGGGAGAAACAGTCTCCCCACTGAGCAGGGAGCCACATCTTGGGATGTGGGGCTCCAACCCAAGACCCCGGGATCATGACCTGAGCTGAAGGCAGATGCTTAACCGACTGAGCCTCTCAGGCGTCACTGTTGTGTGTTTTACAAGGACTCCAGTGTGTACTGGTCTGCATCAGTGTTGGTATAGAATGTGAAGGAAGTGTGAAGAACAAACAAAGAAAGAAGGCCACATGGAAGAATGCTCATATTAACTGAATGACAAGGAAGGAAGGCACCTGAGCTAGGACCTCAGACCAGCCGATGTGAACTTGTGAAGAAATTTCGGTGAGATGAACTGTAGGCGTGGTAGTTGCACAGCAACATCTGGATCATTTGGACCCAAAGAAGCCTCGAGTTTCCCCAGAAGGCCGTTTCAGGATTCTGGATTATTGGCAAGAGATCAGGGGAGTGTTCTTTTACCTCTTTGAGCCTCAGTCTTTTCTCCTGGCCAGTGAAGCTAGGAACCCCCACCTCCTTCGTTGTCTGAGTGGACTCAAGGCGGTTGCAGGAGAGCCAAGCACATGAGGGCTTCATCTGTCCGCGCTGTCATTGTTAGGAACTCCTTTCCGTGTCAACACCTCTTATTCCCATGTGGTACCTTTGAAAGGGCAGGCCCAGGGCCCCTCATAGAAGCTCAGGTTTGGAGGGTGTTGAAGATCATCTCTGTTCCAAGCCCTCCCTCTTCCTTCAGTGCCAGGTCACAACCTTGTGAGAGTTGAAGGGAGTTCAAAGAAGGCTTAAGATCGGGCACCTTCCTAAGGGATATTTTTTAAACAATTATTTAGCATTTATTTGGGAATTTTAAAATTAGAATGACAGTGGAAAGCCTAATTTCCACTTCTCCTACTTGGTGGCCTGGCTTTGGGCAAGGCCTTTAGCATAGTTTTGCAATTTACCACTTGAGGGATCAAAGTTAACTTTTCCCGAGGTGAACGGCAAGACTTACTGCTTCCACCGAAGTTCTCTTGTGGCACTGAACCAATGAATACAAGCTGACCTTCAAACAGGGGCAGTAATTAATCAGTAATGAACATTATGTAACGAATTTATAAATCCCTAGGTCTTAGCGTTTGTATGCCACGGTATTTCGAATTTGCTCAGCATCCCAAAACTAGGCAGTTTGGCGTTTCCTTTTTAAACCAATCTTAATGCCATCTACCCTTCAAAAAAGGTTAATTTCTTATAACCAAGTGAGGTTACGTCTTGGTAGTATCTTTCTCGATGGCCACCCAAACAGATAATGCCACAGATGAAACTGTCCTTAGGGTTCTCTGAGAACAAGATTTATAATGGACAGAGATCCTGACAGCCTGATTTTGGCCCACACACCTCACGCTTCAATTCACCATCATCGCTGTGACCGCCACAGCCAGCGGAGGTCGGACGTGGACCATAGGACGCAGGCTAAAGGATGGGAAGAATTGTGTAATCAACTAAGTGTTCAGGGCAGAGCCAACACAACTCAATTTTCCTGGACAACCAAAAGTTGCTATAAATTGTGTGGGTAGGATCTATAGATAATCGCCTCCCTTCTCCCCTCCGGTTTGCCTGTCTAAACATTGTGAAATAACTACTTGATAAATTCAGTGTTGATATTGGCGCACACACACAGATAGACAGGAATGACTGCTCATTTCAAAATTTATCAATCCAATATAACTAGTAATCAAACTCCAAAGGAGAATGCTTAAAACTGTTCCTGTTTAAAATTCACAATCCCATTTAACTTGCCTAATTTCAACCCACACACTTCTGGAGCTCAGTATAAAAACACTTTTGGTCTATATTTAAAATAATGTGTCACTTGCCAAACTATTCAAATATCTAATTTAAAAATATACTCTGCCAAAATTACAGTTTTGATATAAACTCCAGATTCATTACTTGCACAATTAACTTGGGGTCTCTTTCCCCCTACACCCCATATACAACACCCACACACACACACATACACACACACACACAACATAAATGCTAGAAAACACAGTCTGAGAACAGAATAGAAAACATTTACTATGTCAGGGTAAATAAACCTGATCAGTTAATGGAAAACAATTATTTTAGAATTTATAGTTTTCTTTAAAAGTAAAATTTAGGTATCTCTTAAAGACACACAAGGTCCACCTGTCTTGCATACGGCATTTGCTAAAATAGACACAATTCTTCAGCCGTGTCATGGTGGCCAAATGGCATAAATTCTTCAGATGCCAAACTTGGCTAAAATAGCAACAGTGAATCTCACTGAACTGAGTGAAGGAAGAGAAGAGAGAAGAGAAAGTGCAATATATTAAAAAAGGTCCAGTTTTTTCATGTTGCTTTATGACCTAAGGGAAAATTTAAAACTCTCTTTAAGCTGCAACTGCAAAAAGGAAATCGATTTGTTTAGAAAACAAAAACAAAAAAACACCCAGCAATTTACACAACTGGGGCTGAGGCTTTTTGCCTTTATATCACAGTGTCCCTACTGTCACCACATCAGCTTTGGGCCACATAAATTTTACTAAATGCACTTGGTGGTTGCATCTAAAAATGTGATCATTCAAGAAATGTACAAGGAAAAGAAGGTGGAAAAGCAAAATAACAAGTAGACTATGTAACAAAATTAAAAAATGATGTCAGGTTAAAAAAGAACATCCAATTATTAACATACATATTTTCACTTTTGCACAATATTCAAAGGATTTTTTTCAATCTTTGAATTTAACTTGCTTTTGAAAAATGACTTTACTGAAATATAAGTCATATGCCCATTTACTAGAATAAAATCCATATGCCCATTTAAAGTATATAACTTTGGACACCTGGGTGGCTCAGCCGGTTGGGTGTCCCAGTCTTGGTTTTGACTCAGGTCATGATCTCATGGGTTGTGGGATCGAGCCCCACGTCGGGCTCCATGCTCCGTGGGGAGCCTGCTTGCGATTCTCCCTCTCCCTCTGTCCTGCCCCCCAAGTGTGCTCACTCATTCTCTCTCTCCCCAATAAATAAATAAATCTTTTAAAAAATAAAGTGTATAACTCAAAGATTTCTAGTTGAGTTGTATAACCACCACCACCTCAATCAATTTTTCATCACCCAAAAAAAGAACCCTCTTTTTTGTTAGCAGTGACTCTTCATTTCTCCCAAACCCCTAGCCCTAGGAAACCACTAATCTACTTTCTATCTGTATAGATTTGCCTATTTTGGACATTTTATATAAATGGACTCATACAATACATGGTCTTTTGTGACTGGCTTCATTCACTCTGCATAATATTTTCAGAGTTTGTCCATGCTGTCATAGGCATCTGTACATCATTCCTTTTTACAGACAAATAATATTTACAGCCATAATTTTCCCCTAACCACAACTTCAACTGCATCCAATACAGTTTTGACATGTATTATCATTGTCATTAATCTCAAAGCATTTTCTGAGTTCCTTTGTAATTTCTTCTTTGACCCATTGATTATCTAGGTGTGTATTAATTTTCATGTATTTATGAATTCCCCAAATTTCTTTTGTTATTGACATCTAATTGAATTCCATTGTCATCAGAGAACATAACTAGAATGACTTCAATCTTTTCAAGCTTGATGAGGCTGGTTGAATGTCCTAAGCATGTGGTCCATCCTGGAGATGGCTCCACGTGCTCCGAAGGAGAAGGTGCATTCTGCGGCTCTTATCGGGTCTTCCTGTGTTCCGCTAGTGTTTTATAGATGTCTGTTAAGTCTGTTTTGTATATAGCATTGTTCGGGTCTTATATTTTCTTGTAGATCTTCTGACTAATTGTTCTATGTGCTTTGCGAGGAGGGATATTGAAATCTCCACCTGTTGAATTTTCTATTCCTCTCTTCAGTTCTACCCATTTTTGCCTCATATAATTTGGGGCTATGTTACTTTATTTTTAATTATAAAATTTTTTTCTCACTTGATAATATTTCTTTGCCTAAATTCTTATGAGGTAATTTTCAGGAAGTCTTGTAAGAGACTCTGAGATGACAACTATTTTTAAGGGTCCATCCCCTGATGGGGATTTTATTGACATATCTTCAAGCTCACTACAACATTTTACATATATTAACAGGTTTAATCCTCCTAACAAGTTTTGTTTGCACTTAACAGTTGAGGAAAGTGAATCACAGAGAAGTTAGCTTGCCTAAACGCATACAGCAGGTGGCTCCAGAGTACCTCATTGCCTCTCTGATTCTGACCGTTCAGATTCCTCCCTCCGCCCCATTCCCAGAATGCTGCAGTCAAGCTTACACCTCCGGAGAGTACCCCGGAAGCAACTTCTCTGGAGGATATCACCAATCCCAGAGAAAAGATCCAAAGATACTGACAGGGAGGCTCTCTAAAGAAATGACTGAGCCAGATCACTTTACAGTAAAGTCCAATCAACAAGTTCTACCCCTTACTTAAAGTTTTGGGTGCCTGGGTGGCTCAGAGGGTTAAAGCCTCTGCCTTCGGCTCAGGTCATGATCTCAGGGTCCTGGGATCGAGTCCTGCATTGGGCTCTCTGCTCAGCAGGGAGCCTGCTTCCTCATCTGTCTCTCTGCCTGCCTGTCTACCTACTTGTGATCTCTGTCTGTCAAATAAATAAATAAAATCTTCAAAAAAAAAAAAGTCTCAATCAACTTCTGGTCACACAGTGGAGGATCACAAGACATCTAGGGAAAGCCTCTGAAATGAAAGACAGAGACCAAAACACAGGAAAAAGCAACTTGAAGGAGTGATTATTCAAAGATGTAAAAACTTAAAAGACAATGTTATCTTTTGAGAAGCAAAATACAGGCTACAAAAAGGCCAGAGTATGAAAAGAGATCTTGTGAACTCCAGCCTGATGGTAGAAATAGTAGGTCTTCTCCATAGAAGAGCTGGAAAATAAAGTTGAAATGAAGCAAAAAGATTAAGATGAAAAATAGAAGAAAAACAATAGGAAAACTAGACAACCAGTATAGGAAGTCCAACATCCAAACAGGAGTAGTTCCTGAAAGAGAGATCAGAGAGGGGATGGAATTACAAAAGAAATAATATTAAAAATTTTTTCAGGGGCGAAGGATACAAATTTCTAGTTTGAAGGAATCCATTATGGAACCAGCTGATTCAATGAAAATACATTCACAGTAAGGCCTATCATTACAGATTTTCAGAATACTGGTGATGTGGTGAAGTTTCTTTCAGTAGTTTAAATATTTTTAACCTATTCTCTTACCACTTGTGTGGTCTTTGAGAAGTCCACTGTAGGTCCTAGCATTGTTCCCCGACGTACAGTCCCCCCAACTCCTCCCTTCTTTCAAAGTTTTCTCTTTGTCTTTCATTTTCTGTAGTTTGAAAGGATTTACCCAGGTATAGATTTTTGGTATTTATCCTGCTTAGATTATCAAGCTTCCTGGATCTGTGGTTTGGTATCTGTCATTAATTTTGGAAAATTTTCAACTGTTATTACTTCAAATATTTCTTTGGCTCCATTCTCTCTTCTCTTCTGGCATTCTACGTATGTGTATGTTACCCTGTTTGAAATGTGCCACAGGTCTTAGGTATTCTGTGCTATCTTTCTCATTCTGTTTTGTTTGAATTTCTGTTTATAAGTTTTTACTGACATATCTTCAAGCTCACTGATTCTTTCCTTAGACCATGTTTGGTCTGCTGATGAGCCTATCAAAGGCATCCTTCATTTCTGTTGCAACATTTTTAATTCCTAGGATTTCCTTTTGATTCCTCATTAGATTTTTCCATCTCTCCGTTTACATTGCCAATCAGTTACTGTTCTTTTTCCATTAAAGTCCTTAACATAGTAATCATATTTATGTTAAATTCCTTGATTGGGAATTCCAAAATCTATGTCCTATTGGTGCCTGATTCTTGGTTGGTCTCTTCAGACTGTTTTCTTCTTGCCTCTTAGCATGTCATATAATCTTTTACTGAAGGCTACATGGGATGCATTATGTAATAGAAACTGAGGTAAGATGGCTTTTTGGTGTGAGGTTTATGTGACTCTGGCTAGGAGTTGGGCTGCATTTAATGTTTGCTATAGCTGTAGGTACCAGAAGCTTCAAATTCCTCTTGCGGCCTTGTTTTTAACTCTCCGTTGTCTTTGAGTTTCGCTAATAAGTTCTTATTAAATAGAATCTGTACCTTACAGCTCTCTTTCAGCTGTAATCCACTATTATTATACCGAAGCTGTGGTGATGTGGTGGTAGGATATGAGGGGAAGCATCCATAATCTGAAGATGAAATCTCAGTCTTCCTTTCAGTGGGACTGTGTCCCTGGGCTGTGGTCACAAGTGTTTCCCAGCATTCCTGTTTCCTCAGAAATATGTTTCTCCCTTCTCTGCCCCAGTAACCCCTCCCCTAGCCTTGGCTGAGTTAGGGATGCAGCAGGAGGCTGACGTTAGGTAACTTCCTTTCGCCCTGGGGTGAGATAAGTCTCTGATAAACTCCTGTCTTCTGGAAAACAGCCCTTTTTCATGCAGAGCACTCTAGATGTATTTCAAAATGGTTTCTTTTACTCCTCCCTCCCCCCACCAGAGACACAGGAGAATTTTTCTTGGCTCTCCACCACAAGAACTGGGTGTGGTTCTTAGAGGTACAACCCCTGAAAGTGTAGAGACCCTCCTTAAGACCGTGGGTACCCAGGAATTTCTCACTCTTATGTTAGTCAGCCTCCATGTTTGTCAAAATTGCCATTTAAGTGTCCTACCAGTTTATGAGTGGTAGGTAAATTGATTTCAGCTGTGATTTTCTGTATTTCTTGTCTCTTCAAATTTCAATGTGGCAGTCTGCTCTATGTCCTTGATTCTCTGATAGGTCCAAGAAAAGTTACTGATTTTCAGTTTGTTTAGCTTTTTCCTTTTTTTTTTTTTTTTTTAAGATTTTATTAATTTGTCAGAGAAAGAGAGAGAGCCATGAGCAGGGAGGAGGGGCAGAGGGAGGAGAAGCAGGCTCCCCGCTGAGCAGGGAGCCCGATGCAGGGCTTGACCCCAGGACCCCAGAAACACAACCTGAGCCTAAGGCAGACGCTTAACCAACTGAGCCACCCAGATACCCCATCTTTTTTCTTATAAGGATGGGAGTGATGAATTGTAAGCTCTTTACATGTTAGGGTTGAAACCAGAAGTTGAAAAATATCTAAAAGCTTCTAGAAAAGAGAGGAAAAATAGTCACATAGGAAGATCAGGAGCCAAAATGACGTCAGTGTTTCTCACAGCAATGCTGGACACTTGGCAATAATAGGGCTATGCCTTCAAAAATCCTGAAGGAAAATATCTAATCTAAAATTCTATATTTTGCCAAACTATCAATTGAGTATGAGCATAGAATAAAAATATTTTTAGAAACATTTAGACATACAGCTACTCCAATCTTTCCCTTCATCATCTTACCCTTTCTCTGGGAAGCTGCTATGCTTAGAAGAGTGAAATAAAACCAGACAGACCAGCAGCCAATGTTGAAAAATGAGTTGCTGATAAAAAATACAACCAGGCATCATTGGTTGGAATGCTGAGCATACCCCTCTCCAAAATCCTCCAACCAAGACAGTCTCTGTGGCTATGAGTCTTAGCTACAACCTTGGTGGTCTGACATGTCCAAGTATACCCTTTTCCTGCCCTTGGCTTTGCCTTTACACCTGAGAAAGCACCATTTGTCACGAATAAAGTATAAAGAGAAGTGGGGGGGGAAGATAAAAGAAAACATGGGTACTGCAGTCTTTTCATCGTCTTCTGGAACTTTTAAACTTTTTAGATTATATGCATATAAAACTTACAAAAATTAAAAAAAATACTTAAATATAAGAAGAGGAATTCTAACTGTAGACTGGTTGAGAATTATTTGGTGACAACATTAACTGAAATCACCTCAATTAATTCCAATTTAGAATGTTTGGTGTTTACCTGATGGAGTGAGCATAAAAAGAGGCAAAGAGTTTTAATACAAATTTTCTTTTATTTTTGTATTGCAAGTGATGAATACTTATAAACTAACCTTTTTAAAGTTGACCATAAAAGGCACTACATAAATGGTTACACTGTGGCATCACCAATATAACACCTTTTGGAAAATAGAAACAAATAAGTGAGGTCATTGTGAGAATAGGTGCTTCTGGCTTGGTTAAAAAAAAAAGAAATGTCTAGCGTCAATATCATAAGTAGATTCAAAAAGTGCTATGTGTCGGACTTGGTGTGCTCTGGAAACCACGAAATGACTCTGGCCATGACAAAGGCATTGACAATAAAGATTCAAGTGAACAGCCTAAATAATATTGTTTCATGAAATGAGTGAGTAGTACAAAGAGGGCATTATTAAACTAATCTATTTTTTCACATAACATATGGTTTTAAATTCATATGGGAACTAAATATTCTAAGTAAAATAAAATGAATTAGCTCTCAAACTGTTTCCCAATAACATCTTTCATTTTCATTGAGGAGGTAGTAATAAATGAAAGCAAGAAACACCTGAGGGTCATTCCTCAAATGCTGAGGCCATGATTTCATATTTGTATCTCATGCCCAGCTTACTAAGGAAGTCTTTTGCCTTCCTCTCTGACACATCACCCTGTTTCTTCCTTCACGGCATTGATCACTAACCGCTATTTTCCTGTTTATCTGTTGGCTCGCATGCTTAAAGTCTACCTCCCTCATGAGAATGGAAGCCCGATGAAAGGAGGGACCTTGGTGTCCTACAACTGAATGTCTCCAGAAAGTTACCCAATCAGTGCCTCCCAGATCACAGGCATTCAGTGAAAATGAATCACACCACGAGCATCTGGTAGACCCAGTAGAAAATGTGGGTTAATTCAATTTTCCTCACAAATTTGGGGTCATCTGATCACTGGGAGAAAAAGAGCCTTCTCTCCAAACAATTCTTGCAAGGAACAGAGTTAATGGTAATCACAGATGTTGAAATCTCCCTAGTCACTAAAGAGAATCATAGCAGGGTTGTAGCTATTAGCAGCCTTGGTCCTGTGCGAAAATTCTCAAGACCTTATATAACCCTCTTAGTTACAGAGAAATGTGGTTCACTAAGCAGCTACTGCATGAGGTTGGACACAATAGAGGAAGTAAAGTAAACATGGTAACAAAAATGGTGTTATGTATTCAAAAGCACAATAACTGGTTTACTCGTTTACCTCAGTAGGACATTTTGTTCTATTATCACTTTGAAGCCAGATTAATTCTAGTTTCACTTTACTTGAAACCCTTTGATGGCTCTGCACTGACTACAGAAAACACCAGAATCTTTAGCATGGAATATGAGTCCTTCCATAATCTGGTTGGTTTCCTCTCTCCCAGTATCTGGTTTCTCTCTCCCTAACCAAGGCTCCAGCAAACAGCTTCTGATTCCCTGAATAATCTGACCACTTTTCATCTCTCAATGCCCCTCTCACGATGCTCTCTCTGCTTGTGAAGCCCTCCTCTCCAGGCCCACTCAGTGGTCTCTACTCATTGGTTAAGACACTACGGAAACTTCTCGAGCCCTCTCTTCCAGGAAAAGTAACCAATTCCTCCTTCAGGAGCAGCTTCTACTCTCACATACAGCCCTCATATTGGGCCTGGCCCACAGTGGCTCCCAAAACCGCATTTCCTGTCGCTCTTCGCATTATTTACTCCACACACACTGGAATCCTTGCAGTTCTTCAAAACCTTCATTCTCATTTGCCAGGAGTAAAAAATGATCTCCCAGGTATTTATACGGTATGTTCCCAACTTCATCTGACTGCTCGAACATCTCCCCTTAGGAGAAGTTGTCTTTAACCACTCTACCAAAAAAGAATCTCTTCCCTTCCACTTTCTAAATACAACTACCTCCTTTCCAGCCCCTTACCTTACCTCATTTTCTCCTTGTAGTACTGATCTAGCATTATCTACTTAGTGATTATATGTCTTCCTTCTAGAATGTAAGCTCTGTGAGGGTGGGTCTTTGTTTTGTTCACTGCTGTTCATATTGGTGAATGAACGAATGACACCTGTGATATTTTACGTCAACTGGTTTGAGACCTGTTTTCCTTGCTGAACGGCAGGGGTTACAGCCAATTCCTCTTGGAAATTCCTCAGCTCCTTCCTGGCACAAAGGAACTTATTCCTTGTATGACCAGATGATGTCAAGCATAAATTACCTGTAACAAGAGTTCCCAACAAAGGGACTCTGAACCCACATATACTACCTAAACTGTAGAATACAACCATACCTCCACAATTCCGTTTACCTAAAATTCTTGGGACCAGATGTCTTTCAAAATTCAGAATCATCCACTCCGTGGTAGAGCCCTCAGTAGAGCCTGGGGCAGTACCCTGTAATCAAACACATTAGAAGCTTTGCACCAAAACATGCTAAGAGTCCTATAGAGTTTGATAAATAATGCTCAAGTTAGCTTTTTCTGTCAAGTGACTGTCAGGATACATTTTAAGAGTTTGGAATTTTGGAATTGTGCACACAGGGTTGTGGACATGTACTGGCACAGCGAGATCTGTATCTGTGCTGAAATAGGTTCCCTACATTCTAGAAGGGTAGATACCACTGATTTCACATGTTAGTTTAAAACATCTGTTTTTCTTTTCCCAGTAGCTACCATTTACTGTTTGTCAGCCTTTGTGCTCAGCTCTTTAACTACGGAGGTGAAAACTGTTTGTCCTGTTTTATGAATAAGGAAGCTAAGGTTTAGAGAGAGGGTTAGTGTGTTGTCCAAACAGCTAGGCAAGGACTGAGCAAGAGCCATACTGAAACTGTCTCACAATTAAAAGCCATACTCTGGACTACCTGACCATCTTGAATTCACAGAGTGCAATATAAAAATTCTTTAGTCTCAGCAAGTTCCTTCTTAATGTTGAGCCAAAGGAAAGTCTCTATGATTCAAGTGAATGTAAAATTCCTCAGGCTACATGTTTCTCATTATTTAAAAAAAAAAAAAAAGGCTGGCTGTATTTAGCCAACATTTACTAATATTTGTGTAGTGGAAGAATTGATTTTCTCAGCTAAACCAATGTCTTACACATTTGCAATGAAAGATCAAGTGGTTCCAGATAATTAAAATATTATATAATTACATTAACTTGCCCTGATTCCTTTTGCAGAACCATATCCAAGGTCTACTATTCCCTGACAGAGGAGAGTAGGACTGATAGAAGGGAACAGTCAAAAAAGGCACTAATGTAGATCATATGTACATTTTTACACTTATCTTTTTTCAAGAACATCTTAGCTGGTTGAATTTTCTTAAGCCAAGTGGAAGTTAATAAAATGTATTTGTGATGACCAAATTTTGAAAAATTTTTTGAATTACCAAATATAGTAATGACATTTTGGCAATGAGTCAGTTGTATAAGAATAAAGCTATTGAAAAAAAAAAATCTCTGCATAGAGTTACAGCTTCAACTGAAGACACCCTTATGTGAAAGCCTCAAATTATGAAATGTAGTGTAGCAAAAATACAACACATTCATTTTATGGTACAAAAGCAGATAATATGGACATGAAGATTAAGAAATGAAAATAACATATACACTAAAAACATCACAACAGAAACAGGCTTTATTTCAACCAGACAAGTGAGAACTTCAATTAACATCAAGTTCTTCAGGACTTGAAGATATGGCAATTAAAGATGGTGCTCAGGAGGCAGAAAAGGAAAGATTCATCATGGAGGAATTGCACTGCCTTCAAAAATCCCTTTCAACAATATGCTCAATTCAAAAGATTAATCAGTTCTAAATCATTAGACCTCATGCGTTTCAGTATTTGTACAAGACTCTCATTTGAAAGTTACCCATCAGTTCCAATGACATCTTTCAAAAAAGAAAAAAAAAATGTATAGATAGATCAGTATCATGATTTTTTTTTAAATATTAGAAACTGGGATTGAAACAGTTTTCAGTTTGAAATATTTCAAATGAAAAAAATGTTATTATTTAAGATGCCTTGTTACAAAGCTCCTATGTACATATGTGTACAAAACAAATAGGTATTATTACCTGACACCTCAACCCGTGACTGCTCCCCCATCTCCCAATGTGAACAGTTAATCTACTGGGAGACTTTACCTGGGAAGTTCCAAAGTCCTGCATAAGGATTTGCTGCCACTCATAGGCTGGGCATGAGCGAGGACATTTCATCAGAGAAACATTTCAATTTAATATAACCTAACAGAAAATAAATCCAACAAAACATTGCAAATTCGTAAGGGTTAAGACAAAATTGCGTGTCATTTTCAACTTTTGCCTGACTCTTAAAATTCTTTCAGAGTTTTCTCATCAAGGGCACTTTCGAGAGCTTTCGATCTCAGGCTTAACTTCGTATGGAGTTGGTCAGCACCTTGATTGATACGAACGACTGGGTTAAAGAAAGGTATTGAGAAGGAGAGGGAGTCATTTGAGGACAGAAACAGGGGGAAGGACTTTCTTTCTCCGTAAGACATTCCAACAGAAAAAAAAAAAAAAAACAAGACGAGAAAAGTTATATAAACAAACAAACAAAATCGTGTTCACAGTAAAACATGCCAGATTTGTAGTTTCATTTGAAACCAACAGCAGATCATGAAACGTCATGAAGAATATAAGTAAAGGTAGAATCTCCTAGAGTCATTACTAAATGAAGTTAAAATTACCACACTGATCAGTAAACCCCAGAAGAAAAATAAACAGCACTTACATTTCGGGTCCTTCTTATACATCATTTAACTTTTCAAGGTTAATGCATAAAATTCGTAGGTTTGGCCTCGCTGCACAAATGTTTTTTTTTTTTAAAAAATACCGTATACAGAAAAAACTCTTGTATTCCCCATTTTGAATCATCAGCTCAAAACCCAAGAGTAAAAGATCAGCTAGAAGGATTTTAAATTATTTACAAATCCAGCAGGTTCATCTGCCGTAATGGCTTGGCTTCCGTCCCACAGCGGCATCTCCCTCCTCCGGCAGCAGCTCTGAGTTCTCTGTTCTCCCAGAAGGCTCTTCCACCCGCCCGTCATCACTACTGGTCATCAGTCATCTTGAACAGTTCCAGCAGCGCCCCAACAGCTCCGAAATAACCCTACAAGAGCAATGCAAAAATGTGCCCGTGATGATCTCTAAACAGCCAAATGCCTACTGTGTTGAATACTTCTAGGAATGCTGCCCCCTAAGTAAGAAAAACTTAAAACCTGAACTCGACCATGCACCGTAGAATAACAGTCGTAGTATTTATTAGATACACCTGTTTTTCTATCTTAACTACGTTAACCGATGTAAATAAAGCGCTAAGGGAAACATCTGGCACCTAGTCGGACTACACGAGGGCTGCTGTTGTTAGAATTACAATGACTGCATTTTAACCTGTGCCAGGGCAAAAATCATACTCTGACTCCCATTTTACTGATGAGAAATGGAAGGTAAAAAAGTGAATTTCCCTTTCCGGGTCACACACTTGTGCCAGGGCTCAACCCCGAATCCGTCGGACTTCAAAGTGTATGTCACAGGTGAGAACTCTTAAGCCCCCCTCAGCAGAGCTTGGAAAGGCAACTTAATCAACCAGAGATGCCCTATGCTCATGTGTAAAATAAGAGCCCATGTTTCTGTGGAAGTGAAAGGAACCGAAAAATAAAATTTTTTTTTTGGAGAACTTGGTTTCTGAAAGGTCTGAGACTCCACTCCTGTTGCCTGACTCAAGGGGTCACCAACCCAAATGGGTGCCAGGACCGGCAGTTATGTGACAGGATCTCTGCTTTGGCTGCGCCAACTAACATTTATTGAGGCCTCATTAGATCCTAACAATTGTTCTAAGCACTTTACATGAATTTACTTATTTAATCTGCACAATAACCTTATGAGACAAATATTATTATCACCCCACGTTACAATGGCTAAAACAAAGATGGAGAGGTAGAGTCACTGTCTAAGGACTCCTTGTCAGTCAAGAGACACTGTCTTATCTGCTTGGCTGACGACTTCTCCATCCTGTTAGTTGAATGAATGAGACAACGAGAGTGAGGACTCCTGAAGCAGGGCAGGAAAACCACCACACCAGTGCCTTCCAAAAGTTCTCTGTCCGTGGTATCCTCCGGGAAGGCCTGCCGACGGCAGGGTGAATTTAAGAACGCAGAGCCTCTTCTGAGGGATCTTTACACGGGGCCGTAAAAATGCTCCACTTTCGCTGGCCATAAAGACTGAGCTATGCGCAAAGTCAAGCCACAGTCCACAGTGCGTAGGTTTGCACGAGCTAATGTGACTATGTTTTCACCTACAGAAGTGAGTTTCCCCAAAATGTGGGATCTCACTCCCTATTTTACCACCAACTCCCCATGTGACCTTGTGGATGGCTTTTAATTCCTGATGGATCCCTGAGTTTGTTTCTGCCTTAGCTGAAGAGAATCTGGACTTGGGGTTGCCAGATAAAATACAGATAAATGCCAGATAAAATAACTGTGTCCTGTATTTTTAAATTACTAAATATGGCAACTCTAGCTGAACTGGAACAGTGTTTCTTTTTTCATTTTAATTGCTTCTTTAAGCTGAGGTGCTTTTTCCTTTTTCAAACAAAATTTTATGTGGAAATGATAAATAAGTAGATAAAAAGGGAGGTGCTCTGGTTGGGGGAGGGGTTGAAAATTCTGGGGGAATTCTGGGACTCCATTCCCCTCACCTCCCAAAAGTTCTATCACTCCATGCTTTAAGCCTGCTTAAAAAAAAAAAAAATCAGGCTTTCTTTAGTATTATGTTTAAGTATTAAGTTCTATCACTGGGCCTTAACTATTTAGTATTTGAGTTCCTACTGTTTTATCTGCTTTAAGAAAACAAAATATGGACTTAGGAACCTCTAAATAACTTAAAAATACATGGGCAGCTTTTCAGATAAATAATTTGTTTGAAGATGAGAAAAATGCCAGAGTAGTTATTCATTACAAGTTTGTGATATTTGTTCTCTCACAATTTTTTCTACTACAGTATACGTCAGGGATTACATACCAACCCTCCCCCTCCATTCCGTGATAAACAAACAGTTGCTCTCTACAGTACTGATTTTAAAGAAGGTGGCAGAGGAGGTAGGGAAAAGAGAGGAAGGTAAGGTCCTCACTTACTCTTGGAAACCTGATTTATAGGATTGTAGAAACTCGATAGGAGGGGCTCTCTCTAACTGATGTTCATAGCCTCTGCAGAGAGACTGCTAATGTCTAAGGACACCAGCTCTCTGGGCCACCAGGCTGCTCTTAGCAGCCGCAGAACTTCTGTTCTCACCAGTGGAGTCGTCTGCTTGCCAAGAGTCAGCTGTGTCTATCCTCAGATCTGTTTATGACAGTTTTACATTAATGTCATAATCTAAGTTAATTATATACTACCTAAACCAGTAAAAAGAGTACAAAATAAATCGGTCACTTCTTTGAAAATCCAGTTAAATTTTCAAAAAAGATTGAAAAAGGCAGTCCTAAACCATTACTCTTTACTTAGGTGGATACCACAAATGAAAGGTTAAGGGGAAAATCTAGGATTATGTAACCACAGTGCTTCATAGGTATCTTGAGCTTCTTGATCCATTTTAAAGAAATAAATCAGAAATCAAAGGAGGCATATAATACTTGTGGATTTTGAAAAAAAGCGTTAACGGCAGAACCCCTGGTTAAAAATAGGCCTTAGTTCTACATCAAAGAAATTGGTGAGTGAATGAAGATTTATATGTTTTATGTTAAAATAAAATGGTTAAAGTAGAGTTTTTTTTTAATGATTATCCATTTCAGCTCATTTTTTTAAAAATTAACCAGCTACCAGTCCTAATTGCTGGAGAAGAAAACTTCCATTTTATATATAGTTTTTCTTTATCTTTTGTATAAATGCAAAGTTTAAACGGCAACTCTTTCTACTTGACCAATTTTAAAACTGAGGGACTCACTCGAAAGTTAGATGACGCCAAATACACTCCACGTAGGACAACTAAGTCCATGCAGACTTGACCTACCTCATGTTCCAAAAACAGAGCTTTTAGCTGTCCTTTGGACCAAAAATCCATTGCATATGCTAGCAGCTTCATGGAGACCATATTGATTCTGAGAAAGTTCCCAACAAACACAACTCTGTCAATATTCTGGAAAAAAAAATTAAAGAACAGCTAAATAATGGTATAAAAATAGTATTTAGTAAAGACTCAATGTTCCATACTTCACTGTATTCCCAGGACTTTGCAGAGTCAACTTGTTAAGTGAAATTATTTCAGCATTTCCAGTATGAAGTCAAACAAACTTCATAGTGCATTCCACGAGAACAAAAGGGTGAGACTCTGGTTGGGCGAGCTAGAGACTTCTACTGGGCTTATTTTATTTGCAGGTGTTACATCAGACTGACTTAGGCCTGATATGAAATGCAGCTACTAACACACATAATATAAAACTGTAACTGGAGTTCAAGTTCAGCTAAATCTGCCTTTGCATTCCTTTCAATTCCCCCAAAGTTTCAACTATAAAATATTATTATTACCAACCCATAAATAAAATGGCCATGGCATGGGTTATTCATCTAACCAGTTTGCTCAATTTGCTCTATGCCAAATATCAGAATACAAAAAGAAACACTTCCCAGTGTCTATCCTTGGGATATATGGTGGACCATCCTGTTTGGTCAACGTGTGGGTTGAAATATCATAATGAAAAATATATCTATACTTTTGTTGACATGGATATGGACTTGCATTCTGCATACACACTTAACACTGAGCTCATCCTGTCTACCATGCAGGGGCTGTCACCAGCCACCCACTCACAGAGCCAGTTGCTATGGTCACTTATGGCAAAGGGAAGAGAGTCCCAGAAGATGGCATTCTATTCTGTACAGTCTATCAAGAGTCATCAGGATCTAGGAATATAGCCTTTTAACTGTCTCAAGTTTTGACAGTGTCAATTGATGAGCTCATTAACTACTGTGAATATCTTTTATGGGAAGAGGGTTGGGAGGTGGTTTTAATAAGTTTCCACAAATAAGAAGAGTAGCTACAAACTGCCCAGACTGAACTGTGACAAGAAAGACTCAGAGTAAATAACTCAGATTAAAGACGAATTTAATTAAATTTAGGAGTTCTCTCTTTTCCCCTAAAACAAGTGAGTCCAGAGTAGGACTTGCTCAAAGCCCCAGTCCTGCATTACTCTGGTAATGAGCCAGAAGGAATAGAATAGCAATAAAAGCTGATGAACATTCCTTATTTCAAATAAATTCCAGGTGGGTCAAATACATGAATATATGACTGTGGGGGCGAGGGGGGAGAAAGAAAGAAAGAAAGAAAGAGAGAAAGAATAAAAAGACAGACAGACTAGAGGAAACCACAGGAGAATTTTTTTTTTTAAATAACATCAAAGTAAGGAAGATATTAACACTCATATTATCATGTAAAAAAGCATGAGGTAATGTTTCTAGAAGTACATATTGAAGTACATAAGGTAGACTGATACAACCTCTGGATTTGCTTTCAAATTATGTTGTAAAAGACAGAGGAAGAGGAGGAGGAGAAGAGAGGAACAGAGGGAGAAGGAAGAAGAAAACAGATAAAGCACGTGTGGCACAGTTTTGCTAACTATTGAGTTGGTAATGGCTATAAGGAGGTTCTTTAAGCCATTCTGCTCCTTTATGTATGTTTACCAATTTTAAAAATAAAAGGTTGATACACAACCAAAGCAACACATAAAATAGTATGAAGGTGAATTGTATGACATGTAACTGTATCTCCTAATATTATTGTTCAAAAAGCAAGAATGTGATATATGTAGAGTTTGCTGCCCTTGGAAGGCTGTGTCTGCTATCTTGCAGACAACAGAGAGTAAGACGCCAAAAGTGAAAAACAATGGCTACCTCGAGTAAGGCTAACATTGCAGGACAGGTACAGTTACCCACTTCCCTGTACATCCTTCTGGTGTCTTTAGAACTCTGTATTAGCTGTTTGTATTTTCTACTAAAAAATGTGAATAAAAAATTCAGTGTTGGTGGAGAAGCATTTTACAGGATTCCGATGATCACAGCAGAGTCGGTAAATGTGGTGTCCCTCTATAAAACAGCTGAGTTCAAGGCACTGGTAACTCCAGTGCCCTCAGCAATGGCTGAAGCTTGCGTTTTGACTCGTCACAGGAAACATGGCCGCCATTTCTGCATGCACCCACAGGAGCCCGCGTGGGCGGGATGTCCGCCAGTGAAGCCCTCGCCCAGGGTGATCTGTGATTCCTCTCACTGGCCATACTTTCAAACTGCCATTTTTGCTATACTCCAACAACAAATGGTATTGAAATTGAAATCAAAAGTGAATAATAAAATATGTCACTCTCCCCCCAAAGTGAATACAATTATTGTAAAAAGGCCTCCTGCTGGCTCACTCAAGGTCTGTGGAAAGCAGGGGAAAGGGTATCTACCACTTTGTGGGGCAGGGGACATTCGGGCTCATTGGCCTTTGAGAGTGCACGAGGACAGCCCACAACACACATACTGGTCAGGCCTTGTTTGGCTACTTGAAAATATTCCCTTTAAAGGTTAACGTCAAAAAATAAACTCTGTTAAAATGAGTCCTGGGACTGAAGTGGACTTTGAAAGGCACATATCTGGGATACGTTCTTCCTTTGCATTTCGGCCTTGCATTTGAACTCCATCTCACACAGGGACATAAGAGAGCTGTGACCCCGAGCTACAGATCAGAGACATAGTCTACTCGATGTTGTAAAGAAGCACGTTTCTCTCAGAACCCCAAGGCTCCAAGGCAGGACTGTCACTGCCCAGCATCAAGATCACCTCTTGCCCTGTTTAAGCCCCGACTGCTCGACCGGGAGGGGACAGGAGGTGGTTTCTGCAGTACCTGTAATGTTCTATCTCTTGACTGAGTGGTGGCTATACAGGTGTGTGTGTGAAAATCCAAGCTGTCTCCACACTTGGGATTTGACGGTCTTCTGTGCTTCTATTAAAATTGTATTTTTAAAAACTATTGCTGTGGCGACTATGATGCTTTAATCCTTCTGTTACCCGTTGCCTGTCCCAACCCCTTTCTTGTCTTCCTAACACAACTCAGTGAGAGCTGTTGTACTTTACATGTCTTGGGTTACAGAAAAGAGTTCTAGCTTCCCAGAGGAATTTTGCAGTGTTTCAAAACCTGTTCCCAAACCTTTGCTTGTCCCCAGCTCCACCCCTTCTTGTGCCTGGGACTCTGGGTGGCCTCAGCCGTAGCAAGCTCTCCATGCTTTGATAGCCCTGTACAATGCTGCTTGAACTCCATGCCACAAGGCAACACTGTAAAGAAGCTGAAAGCAGAGAGAATATCGAATATTGCAAGTGGAACGTCTTACCTGCAATTATTTGCAAGGGTGCACCAAACTTTTCCCCACACTTCGGTAGGTGGGTGGTAATAATGATGGTCAGAGAGGTTATGGTACGGGTTGTGATTTTACCTGGACCCTGGGTCGAATGGCTTATCATTTATTATCTAGTGCCGACTTAAAAATAAGATGCATATTCCTCTCCATTCCCCCAAAATACACCCCTCGTGTTCTACAAGATGTGACTAGGACAAAGGGTAGGCTTCCCAAGGATCTATCATTTTGTAAGGGTCAACAGTTTTGCACTGCTAAAGATGTGTATGAATGACACAAGGCTTCCTCTGGATTAAGGCCTTACCTCATTCAACGCACACATCCGAGCAATGGAGCCAATGTTGTTGGTGATGGTGACCAGTGTGGCTCGGGCGAGGTCTTCCTTGCTGATGGAATCTCGCTTTTCCTTACTCATCATGTTGCCAAAGCTATGTTGGAAATATTAGCGAGAGTATTCAAAATCATCTTCAGGCAGGCCCAGGCTTCCACCAAAGTACTGTGGAAAGCTTTATGAATAACTTAAAATTTAAATGACCTGATTTGGCTACCATGTATCACAAGCAGACAGGATTACGATATGGATGGTTGGCTGCCCTTTTTTTTAATAGGGGCAAAGTAGCACGGCTATTAATGGGAACAAAATTTTTTTTAATGCTCTCTAGATATATTGACAAGAATGGAACAGGGGAAACTGTTGCAGTTTTCCAGAACCTTCTTTCAAAGCTGCCCTATTTTGCTTGATGCACAAGCATCGGGGGCTAAACATTTCAATGCTTTGTCAAGGGCGGGAGATCAAGTCTGAGCTCCAGTAATCATAGATACTTGCACCAGGCTGGTGGGTTGACATTTTAAAAATAACTAAGTGAATGGCCAGGGTGGAGAGGTTGTCTTGTTCACACACTACTGCTCCTAGCTACTTTGTCTCTACCTTGATGCTACAGCGGATCCTTGAAGGCCAAATCGTTCATAGTCTCCTCCGTAAATGTCCTTCACCAGCTTATCAACATTGGTGCTGTCGCCTTTAGCTGCCATTTCCAGAGCTTCTTCAAAGGTCTCACAACCAGTCAGCAAGCAACATAGGCCTAGGAATGTTCCACCTCCAAGACTGAAGGAACAATAAGGTTTATTTTTAAATTTTACTTTATGATATGCCCATCCAAGTCCCCAACTACATCAAGGTCACTAATATGGGTTCATAAAAACAGGAGAAGAAAAACAAAGGGGCACTTGAATCAAAGTGTAGGGTGCAACACAGTCTTAGGGTAGATTGGCTTTTTTAAAAAAGGGCAGAGGCCAAAAAGGAACGTTAAGGAAAACTTTCCCCTGAATTTAAGAACAAACCAGAGAAAGACTCTCACTGATTTCCGTTGTGAGACCTTCAGCTAGCTGCTAACCTAAGTACCTCATTCAGTCTCCTCATCTATAAAATGGGGCCAAATCAAGATCTTATTTGGTGGTTTAAAAGCAGCAAATAACCAGAGAAATGACTGGTATTAAAAAAAATGTAGCCAAATACAAATACCTGGAGAAAGAAACCATGTGTACATGAAGTTCACAATGCAGAGCCAGACTGACCTAGGGCTACTAGGAGCAGACAGTCCAGAGGCTGTATCTTTTACGTTGACTTTGATCCTCTAGCAGACATCATCTCATTGAACCTTCTCAGAAATTTCTAAAAGGAAACCACTGATTGCTCACACGCTGGATTTTTTTTCTGGTAGACTATGGAAAAGGTTATTAACATTTTACCTACTACTCAACAGTTAAAAATAGTAACTCAATGCTCAACTGTGTTTTAAAAGCTTTCAGTTGCTTTGGGGGAAAATTCCTCTAAAATCGTCTTTCCAGACAAAATTAGAAACTAATTACAGTAGGTGAGAATGAATTTCATTGCGTATGAATATCACAGGTATGTGACAGAAAGGAAAGGAGACTGAGAGTAAAGCTATCACCAGTGACCACCTGGCAGCATGGCCGAGGACGTGGACGTCACTCTGTTTACCACGAGCAGGTGCAGACGAGTGTACGCAGAACAGTCAGTTGCTCACATCAGTTTGTTCTCAATCCCAAGAGCTGCTAGCCCTTGGCTTTCCCTTCCGAGAGGAAAATCCAAGTCGAGATGGAGGTTATTTTGAATGTGAATTTGAAGAAACAAACTTAGGGGAGATTATATTTACTGTCAATAACCATTAGCAAAAAAAGGTGCCAGACTGCAGACAGGCACACAGTTCTCTAAATTACATCTAAAGTGAAACCGTCATAGCTCTTAAGTAGTGACTGTCACAAAAATACACACTAGATGGGAAGGAGAGCTCCTTGTGGGGAATTTGGTAGCTAAGCACCACTGGCGGCAGCTACCTGAACCCACAGGGAGGTACCAGGAGATCAAGAGCCTCATGGACATCACCGCCTTGACAGCTCAGTCACGGCGGAGATTTTGAATTTCCTCTATGAAAGCTTATCTTTATTTTCATTTAACACGGCATGTCATGTGCGTTGTTGGGTTCAGGCTGCCCTACAAAACTCGTATATTTTAATAGGAACAATTTTTGGTCTGCGTGGCCTCGGGATTTGTCTCTGTATATTTTTAAGTCTTTTCTCACCCTTCTAGCTGCTTTCATCCACACTGATAAGGTCTCTTTGAACATCAGGTATTCGTATCCATCAAGGCATTCAATAGCCTACTCTAAGCATAGGCAACAGGAGACATTGGCCAACTTAGAAAGAAGGCAATTCATCAGCTGATGTGTTGGTATGAGTGAGAACGAAGTGCTTTATGTGACTGGAAGATGAGCGGTGACTGCGGACAAGGCATCGGGGCTGCGTGGGGAAAGCGAGCATGCACACTTCAGGCACAAGGGAAGAAGGCACAGTTGCAGGAGAGCACCTTAGTCCTATCCTCAACCCCGCTAACTCAACCCGCTAATCAATGTGGTGCCCTCGCTCACGATCAGATAAGCTACTTCTGTTTGTTGCAGCAGACACAGTTAAGATCCTCAGCAAATCGGAGACAAAAACATATGGCCAGAGACGGCGGTTGAAAAGCATCATTACTGTTCGGAAAGCTCAACAACCTCGTAGTGAGGGATTTTAGGGGAAAGTAGAAGAAACCCTCCATTACTGAGTGCTTGTGCTCTTAGATTCCAAAACAATTAGATGTGCTGCGCTACTCCTTTCACTGAAGATTCAAAATTCTTTACATTCCTCTTTTAATCATCTGCACATTGCGACGACAATGTCGGCTGCAGAGTCCTCTTTTTCCTTTGGCTTCTACAATACACTTGGAGTAGTGTCAGTAGGTAAAAGAAAAAAAGCAAGCGTTGCTCCCTAATTTAAGATGCAATAAAATCACACATAACATGAAACAAACCATTTAAAATCATATGTTTAAAGGAGAACCGATCTCCCATAATGATGTGGCTCCCTAAAAATAAAAACATCCCAGGAGAAACTAGGGCATATAGCCTAATCACAAACACCTTGGAATTACACCTCTCAGTTCACAGTAAGAGTAGCAAACTTGAAGCTGAAGCCATTTGCTTAGATCAGTGATTCCCAAAGTGTGTTCCGCACACTCATGTCTGCTGCTCACCGTCATGGTTTCTATCAGCAGTTTTGTAACTTAGATCAAAAGACGCCTTTGGCAGGACAGCTCTGGTTGGACAGGAGGAGCGGCAGCCCACCAAACTGACGTTTCCTTCCCTTTCCCTGTCTGTGGCGGCCCCCACCAGGGCTCATTAACCTTCTGTCTGCTGCAGCACGTTTCCAAAACTACTGGCTGAAAAGCACTCGCAGGGGAACTTGGACTTCCAGACAGGATTTGCTGAGTATTGCAAAACACTGGTCATTCATGGACATTTACCAATAACCAGAATTCAGGAGCATGATTACACATGTAATAGAAGACGAACACCACAGTGAGCTCATCAGCTGCTGTTAAAGAAGACGATTCAGATTCCTAGAACTTCCAAGTTTGAGAAACTAGAATTGTGATGGTGATTCATGGATTTGCTAAGTGTTAATCAACAGATGATAAATACCTCTAACCGAGGACAGTGGTTAGCCTGTTGGCCTCGGGACTCGCTCTCTCAATTCAATGACTCCTTCTAGGAGGAAACCTGAGGTTTCTTCAAAATGGTACTTTTATGAGGAGATGGCCCTCTAAGGTAAAACCAGCTCGGGTGAAATATTCATTTGTCTTTGATGCTCATGACAGTCCTCATAAAGCCATGGGTCAGCTGTGACTCTTCTGCGAGCAAGGAAGCTGAGTCTGTACGCTCAGTGAGAAAAGGGATGCCTGGGGGCAATTAGCATCCTTTATTCTGAACACAGGCAGGATTGTGAGAATGTGTGCGTGGGTGTGTGGGGGGGTGCACGCCTGTGTGCGCACGTGCCAGGGTTTCTCATCAGCTACACTCTCATGACTTCTGAGGGTCAATACTTCTGTGGTTAGGGGGCTTTCCCGTGCATTGTAGGATATTTAGCTGTACCCCTGACCTCTAGCCACTAGATTCCGGCCACACCCCATCTCCAATTGTGAGGGCCAAAAAACACATCTCCAGACATTGCCAAAATCCCCTGGGGGGCTCAACCTTCCCTTCCCTGGTGGTGAGTCACTGACTAATGCAGGCCCATCATGGGTCATGGACAGACAGGAGAAAAACAGTGCTCTCCTTCCAAACGACAAGCAGTGCTGCAGAATTTCAGTGCTGGAAATGCCCGAAGGACCTAACTAAGAAATAACCCCCTTAAAGGCACAAACAAGGACACTGAGGCCCAGAGGAGTTACATGATATCTTCATCTTTTTAAAAACAATGGTTTCGATATCATGTCCAAAGCACATGCCCCATAGCCCTCGTTCCTTAAGTTACTCCTCCAAAAACAGCTTCTCTGGTCTCAGACCAAAGCCTTTACTTGAAGTAAGAAAAACTTGAAAATTACGTTCACACTAGGATTTCTCAACGATTTCTGACCCGAGATTCTTTGCCCAATGCCAAATCGCTACTAACAGGAAGCTGAGCACATCTGCCCTTGGGGCCTGTGGGCTGGAGAACATGGCCCCCTGCCCGGCTTTCCTCACAGGCTCTTTTCCTGTCCGGAGCACTCAGAAATGCCTGGTGAGGCGTGCCAACTATTCCAGCATTCAGGTGGAACATCTAACTGAGGTAACTGAGGGTAAAACATTTAACTGAGGGTAAAAAACATTTTTTTGGTAAACCCAGTTTGGTTCACTGGTTGGAATGACGGATTATGTCAAGCAATTCATCCTGTGCTAGGCACCAAGGAAATTCCAAAAGAAGTTTTCTTCTGAGGCCCTCTCTGACCATCCCAAGCATCCTTTCTTCTGGATTCTATTTTCTTCCTGTCCCCGCCATCCATCTGGCACTCCACCATATACTGCCTTTTGCTGTGGTGTGTGCGATCCTTCTTCCCTCAACCTGACCCGTTTCCAGCAAGCTAAGGACTAGGTTTTATGACCCTTTCCATATATTACCCTCTTACTATTTTAACATATCATGCAATAAATCTTTTCCAGTTGGCTGAGAAGGATAAAATCTTTCTTGGAAAACTGTATTGGATACAAGTAATCTTTGTGTCAACTGGTCTTCAAGGAAGAGGCCTGGGTTTGGGTACAGAAAGGTTCTCCTAGTAGAAACCATGTTTACCTGGTCCCTGTGACTCTTTTATAGTTGTCCTTGGAGTACACTGCAAGAATGCTGACCCCTGAGCCCATGTTCACCAGCAACATAGGGTATGGGTTGTCAAGGCAGTACGGCTTTTTCTGACACAATTCAGGATTTGTGGGGTTTTCAAAATAGTAACATTCCGGCTTGCCATTGAAGCCAACGGAGTCGACGTAAAGCAGGCCCTGAATGAGACAGTCCAGTTCGTCCAGTTTATGGAGCTGCAGGTCAGCAATCTGAAAGAGAACAAAACCTCGTGAGAGATGCTATGACCACCTCAGGGGAAGCCCTAGGGGCTTTCAGCTGGACTAAACACATGTCATTAGCCATAAAAGCATGGAAATATCTTTCAAACTCCAAGTTGCAAAACCCTGCAGATCCTTAATCACTCTGACACAAAAGCAGCCTTTGCTGGACCTTATGTCTGCACACAGTGGGAATGGAAGGACAGGAAGTTACCTGGTTGCTGGAAAAGCCTCCAGGAGTGTGTGTAATGGGCTGAACTGGTGGCCCGAAAGGTATATCCAGGTCCTCCTTTTTAGGACCCGCGAATGTTACCTGATTCTCAAAAAGGCTCTTTGCAGATGTGATCTGAGTTAAGGATCCTGAGATGAAGAGTACATCTCGGATTATCTGCGTGGACCCTAAATCCAGTGACAAGCTTCCTTATGAGACACATGGGAAAGATCTGATGGACCGAGTGAAAAGGCCCTGTGAAGATGAAAGCAGAGACTGGCGTACTCCGCCACTGGCCCAGGAATACCCACAGCCACCAGAAGCTGCTGGAAGAAGCAAATCGAATCTGCTCGAGAGCTGCAGAAGGAGGTATGGTCCTGCCAACACCTTGATTTTGGTCACTTCTAGAACTATGACTGACTACGTTTCTGTTATCATGGTAACTGGTTAGGGCCGCCACAGGAAACCAATACAGGGTATCACTAAGACCAGGTCTTTCCCACGGAGGGAGGAGAGTGAGAATGTTCTGAAAGCAGGAAAAACGCCACACCTGCCCACACATGTCCTGAGCAAGGCATGGTGAGCCAGGACCTGGGGGCAATGACCTTTGAGCCTATAAAACCCAACTCTCCTTTTCCCAGGCTTGGGCTTTGCAGTTAGATAGACCTGGCTTTGAATTCTAGCTCTAGCACTTAACAGAGGGGCACGGGGCAAGTTATTTAACTTGAGAGATCTCAGTTGCCTTTCTGTAAAATGGGGATATTATCCACCGTACAGTGTTGTTGTAAAGATTTCATAATAATAATATATGCACAAAGGGCTCAAAAAATGTTGGCTGCTTTATGAATAGCGGGAGTGAAGTATCCTTTCATGCTCCTATGACACAAAAACCCCCATTCTCCCAGATATAGGGAGAAAAAAAGTAAATGGGGTTGAGTTGGGTATGGGACAGCCTTAGGGGAGAATGGCCACCTTGTATCCTTCAAAGTTTAATTCACAGTCCCCAAAAGTAGTATCACTGCTGATCCAGATGTCTGGGCTGATGACCATTTCCCATGAACAGTAACAACAACAAAATATTAATAATAAATCTAATGATCACCAACATGACACCAAACCAATGGAGATCTAACTCAAATTCTTTTTTTTTTTTTAAAGATCTCATTTATTTATTTGACAGACAGAGATCACAAGTAGTCAGAGAGGCAGGCAGAGAGAGGGGGGGGGAAGCAGGCTCCCTGCTGAGCAAAGAACCAGACGTGGGGCTCAATCCCAGGACCCTGGGATCATGACCTGAGCTGAAAGCAGAGGCTGTAACCCACTGAGCCACCCAGGAGCCCTCTAACTCAAATTCTTAAAGAAATATCTTTAAGAAAATAATAGCTAGTATTTATTATTTATTATACACGAAGAACTAGATCATTTAATTCTCACAAAATCCTCTAAGTAGATGTTTTATCCTCACTTTATGGTTAAGACTCTCAGAGCTTAAATAACTTTCCCTAAGTGAAACAACTAGCAAAAAACTCCCAGGGGCTCCTTATTCTTCTCTTGTTTTCACAATGCATACTGCTTCTGAGATCAGGAAACAACCTAAACAAGTACTATACTTAGAAAATTTGCCAAAAAGGCATCATCTTCATTACAAAAGTTAAGAGCTGGAAGAATACTCTTGACTTCACATCACTCATCTGAATTTCCCATTCAACGGACTCCACTAAATCTGTGCCCAGAGAGCAGAATTAGGTTACCAGCAAGGTGGTGCAATTTTCTTGATACAAAGAAACAATCATTCTGGGTTTTGTTTTTGTTGTTTGTTTGTTTGTTTTTTTAATTTAAAAATCTAATTGGCTCTATTCAGTGATTCATGAATTGGACAGCATACCATCTAGCAAGTAGAAAGGAGGTCCCTAGAAAACATCATCCTAAATGACACTAGCTGATAAAGTAAATCTATCTCATAAATGATTCCAAACATTTCATTTTTTACTGAGTAAAAATTTTGGGTGAGATGCAAATAATTACACACGTTTTAAGGGGGTAATACTTTGGGTATAGAACTACCTGGAGACCTGAAAGAGGGTAGTGAGACACAGCAGTGTAAATGCTGTCTTTGTCCTCTCCATTCCTCAGCCCTATTAACCTCTTCCACTTACAGAACTAATCACATTCTGTCTGGTTTTCTGGTTCATCAGGTGCCCCTGAGCACTATGCTCAAAGCCCACCCCACAATAATTGCTTAAAAAACAGTTGTTAAGTGGGACAGGGAAAGTTTTCACTTCTTGGATTAAACCAAACTGAAAAGTAGCAATTTCGTCAGCCTGTCATGGGACCGTGGGTTAACCTGCTTAAAAATTAATCAGAGATCCATCAACAATATCGACCGCCCATGCCCAGGGCCAACATCACAAACACAGCCAGAGATACACTGTGTCCGGCTGGACATCCTGAACCTATACTGTGGAGAAAGAAAAACCTCTCCATGTAAATACACTGAGCACACACAACTTTGATCTGAAAGAAAACACTGTTATCTCACCTTGCTCATCAAATTCAGTTCCAAATACAGTGTCAGCAGCAAAAAGACACCTCTGCTATACGTTTTAGTGAAGTATAGATATTTCTGAAGCCTGGGTCTTGCATTCCCAAACTGGGAAACAGGAACATTCATCTCTTTCACTGAGACCTACAGAGACCTTCCTTAAAAGTCTTCACCATCCAGAGAAAAGTCCAGGCTCCCAAATGTAAGCCGTGAATCAAATCATTACTGGGATATTCACACAGGCCATCTGAAATTCAGAACAAGATGGGAAGTACTTCTCACACTCTGCAGTTGGTAAATACGATTGAGTGGACTCTACAACGTTTAGCATGTTCAGATCCTAGCTATGGAGAAACACGTCTCTGGGCTTAGTTTTCTTTCTATCAGGAGTAGCAAAAGCAAATGCCTACAACCACAAAGAGAGTGAAGCCCTGGGCTAGATGTCAAGTAATAGAACACACAGAGGACAATACACTCAGATTTACAATTCACCTGCAGCTCTTTGTCGCCATGTCATAATGGGAGCTCAGCGTAATTAATTAATTGAGAGCTATTTAAAATTCTTTTTTGTAAATATTGCAGGCCAACCAAACATATCTGTAGGTTGATGCTGACTTCCATCCTATTAATTTTATATGCATTCAAATGCTGATCTCTATGATGGGTCCTAAGTGATGACAGATCTGGAGTATCAGATTCAGCAAACATGCAGATGAAGTTTATAGCTCATGTGAATATAACCTTGTAACCAAGGTATGCTGGTAAATGTTTAACAACCAGCTCTCCGGGAGCAAAACCCTGGTTTATAGCATTCACCAATTTCTGTGCTATAAGTGCCCCTATGATGGCTAATTTCAAGGTACCAGCATGGTGTCACTAAACACAGAGATGGGAAGACATGCACACAATGGGCTCTCTTAAGCCTGTAGGAACTGGCCCCAGCACCCCACTGCTTATAAGTCTCCTAAGCACTTTCAGAAAATATGGGTTCTGCTACTTCCTAAATCTTTACGCTTAAACCACTCCCCAAATATAAAAGAAACAAACCTCAGCTTCTCCTAAGACTCAAATAAGTTTTGTGTAAATAATGGAAGCTAATAAAAAACTACATGGATCTCATCTGCAGGACTTCAGGCAAGGAAGCTATTATTATTAGGACCCATTTTGTGGATGAAATATATCACTGGGGGTCAGTGGGTTGAGTGACCTAGTCTGGATCCCAAGAAGCAGAGTAGAAAAAACTTTCAAACTACAACTATGATGAACTAACGTGGTTGTGCCTAGTACTAAAGTCACTCAAGCAAGTGTGTGGGTGCAGTGGAATTATAGGGGCCATCAGAATCACTCAGGTTTGTTGAAACAGATCGCTGGGCTCCACTCCCAGAGTTTCTGACTGCATTTCTAACAAGATCCCAGGTGATGCTGATGCTGCTGGGCCTTGGACCACAGAGTAGTAGGAGTTGAAGAACTGAGATGAGTCTGTGACCCCAGTGAGAACAGACACTGGGTAAGATCACATACTGTCCCTAACAGCACCTGGCCTAGATAACTCACAGGGCTACCTTCAAGAATCAAATGAGACGCCTCTGTAAAAATGTTTTGGATACTGTAAAGAACTATACATATTGGGGGGCGCCTGGGTGGTTCAGTGGGTTAAGCCTCTGCCTTCAGCTCAGGTCATTATCTCAGGGTCCTGGGACTGAGTCCCGTATCCAGCTCTCTGCTCAGCGGGGAGTCTGCTTCTTCCACACCCCTTCCCACCCGCCCCCCATCACCTCCCCGCACCCCCCCCGCCTCCCTCCCCCTACACCACCTCTCTGCCTGCTTGTGATCTGTCTGTCAAACAAATACAATCTTAAAAAAAAAAAAGAACTATACATATGGGTTTTAATTACATGAGGAGTAAAATAATTTGGGTCTTCTTATCTCAAGTTGAAATGCACTAGTCCGCTAGTCAAAACACTATTTCCACACTGAAGACTCTAATTCGTGGAGGGAATTCAGCAATTCCAGTTTATTAGTATTAGGGAAAAAATATGGATCCTAAACACAAGGCACGTTAAGGATACAACTGTAAAATGTTGTCCGTATGTGCTTCAGCTCAGTCTGTCAAAAATACTAAAGAAAGAGTTAAATAGATAAATCTGGTAAAACAATAAAAAGCCATCCCAAGAGATTCCATAGTTACTCCTATGAGGCTATTCTCTGGACCTGCCCCAAACCAGTGATACTACTCCCCTGTAACTGAGAAATAAGTCACCACATTATATTTCAGAAATGAATAAAATACACATCTTTATGATACCTTACACTTCCCAAGGTACTTTTGAGGACAGGCTCCACGAATCATTGGAAGTAGCAGAAAAGGTTATCTTACTAAACTGAGAATAATCTGCATATAAAATAGTTGATTCTGAATTACAAATTTCACTCAGGGCTCTTTCCTCTTCCCCAATGAGACCTAGAAGACCTGAGAGAGATGAATTTCAAACACATTCTGTGAGTGAGAAGTAGGACAAAACCTCAAAGATGGCTTCTTCCTCCCTGAGCCCAATGATAAAGAGGCCACAGACCAGTGGTCAAGGGTCAAGCCAAATCCAAGCAGAGAATGACAGTGTCTACCAAACCTCACCCTGCCTCAATGCCATGAATCGGTCTCTGGATTCATAATAGGAGCCAAGCTAATAAATGTTCTTGAATGGTCCACCTTAGATTTAGAATTTCACATATCCACAACTATCCTCCTTCCTCCTGATAATTTTTCCACTATTCTTAACTTTTCTAGATTGTTTCCTTAGAGATTTCTGGCTTAAGAAAGTCCAAGTCTTAAGTGCTCACACCTTGAGAAAAGTATCATAAAGCCACCAGATCCTTTCCTGTTCCCTAAATCTCAAGTCAACCAAATACGATTATTGTTACGTCCTGTTTGTTAGAGGATAGGTCTTTTTTGAAAAGTAACTGAGTCACTTCTCGCTTCTAATTAAAGTTAGTCTTAGACCAAACAAAATTCACAAGGAAAAGTATCTATTATAATGAAGAGGTAGGTAGATAAAAAGTATGATTTTTTTCCCTATACATTCTCCATTGTTAGAATACTTTGCATTTTAGGGGCGCCTGGGTGGCTCAGTGGGTTAAAGCATCTGCCTTCAGTTCTGGTCATGATCCCAGGGTCCTGGGATCGAGCCCCGCATTGGGCTCTCTGCTCAGCGGGGAGCCTGCTTCCCTTCCTCTCTCTCTGCCTGCCTCTCTGCCTACTTGTGATCTCTGTCTGTCAAATAAATAAATAAAATCTTAAAAAAAAAAAAAGAATACTTTGCATTTTAAAGAATACTCTTGTTGAAGTTAGGAAGTGCAGTTGTGGATGAAAATATTAGATTTGGTACATAAAATATTCTTGGTGGGTTCTTCAAAACAAAACTCACAGAAATAGAGACAGGGGATAGCCAAGCGTTCCCCCTGAGGATCTCCTTCTTCAATGGTGGGATTCCTCATTGTCTTATCACTTTCTTAGGCCATTTGTAGTTAGATTAAGTTTTTCTTTTGTGTCCATTTTGGTGTATCATTACTTTAGAAGGCTCATTTTTGCCAGTCAAAGTTTATTTGTGACAGTGATCCTAAAATGTTAAAAGAAGCAGAGAGGAAACAAGGAAGGAAGGAAGGGAGAGAAAGAGAGACAGAAAGAAAGAGAAAGAGAAAGGGAGGAAAGAAGGAAGGAAGGAAGAAAGAGAAAAAAAAGGAAACAAGAAATGTAGCTTTGATCAGCTGAAAGTCTTCTACATGGGAGTCTAACTTAATGCTTGTCTTGCGGTTTATAGCTCTTTCTTATACATTCAAAATTGGATGATGACTAGTTGACATTATCTGAGGATTTAAGTATATTTATTATAAATGAAAAGGATATAATCATTAGATGTAACAATTATGAACTATTCAGGGTCTGCTGAATATCCTTTAGTTAGTTCTAATTACTTAGGTTTTTAAAACACATGTCTTATAATATGTATTATATTATATATGATATATAATATAAATCATATTTTATCTATATATAAAAAAACGCACTGCTTTATTTTGTCAGATTGCTTAATATTACAATAGTAAATATTGATCATTTACAACCAGGTTTTATTTTTCTATTCTGGAAAAAGAGGGAAGAGCTTGGATTTAGCACACCTAAGGGTTTTAGCACTTACTGTTCCCTCTTCCTAAAACACCCTTCCTGGGATACTGGTCTGCTTTGTTTCATTACTTCCAGTTCCTGCTCCAATATCACCTCATCACACTAAAACTCTCCCAACCCTCCCTATCCTCCTTGCCTTGCTTCCCTCTCCTTCCATAACATATATCAGGTATACAGAGGTAAGATATAGTGGTATATTCTGTACTTCCATATTCATTTGCTTAATTACTGACCATCTCTTCACACTAGAAGAATATAAGCTCCTGGAGGGCAGGGGCTTTGTTTGGCTCGTAACAGTACTTGGTGCACGGAAGGAGCACATGAACACTTACTGGGTGAGTGAACAGAGGCCTAGGAAAGAGGATGAGAAAACCTATCCATCCTCCCACACTTTAGAAGGATAAGGGCACGTCACTTAGCGAACGGACCGACAGGCTACGGGAAAAGATCCGCTCCGTCTTCACTTCGGCTGAGACTGAGCGCGGACACAGAAGGCAACATTTTTCCTTTTTTCACGGACGTGTGCCCCTGGCTGGCCAGGCTGTTGGGCAATCCTCTGGACTGGCTCCTGGCTCCAGTCTACTCACTAGGCTCCCACAGCCTGCCTGAAGAAGCAGAAGCTTCCTTATCTTGGTTATTATAAAATATGACCTTTCTCAGCTCAGAACCTTGAGAAACACACTTGCTCACAGCCAACATCCATTGAGTAACATTTTCCCAGAACGTACATTACCCCAAGGAGGAACAGAGGCATTGAGGATTGTTGCATAAATGCCCCAGGTCACCTGGGTTCTTCAGGCTCCCTAGTGGAGATGTCCAGATAGGGTGACCTGGAGAGTTCTCAGCACTAGGGCTGGGTCAACGTACTCTTCTGAGTCAGAATTGAGCTGACACCCCCGCTCTTACGAGGAGGCACTACTAGAGTCCCTTAATCCCTCCTTAGCTTTAGTTTCTTTATCCATGCAGCACAAGAATGCTGTACTTCCTGGTCTCCAAAGGTGACCTTGTGTTCTGATGTCCTAGAACTCCTCCCTCTTCTCTCTGCTTTACTGCCACCTTTTTGCAGATGGTAATACCGTGGGCCCCAGAAGGGATCTGCCTCACCCAAAGTCGTCTGGCTAGTAAAACACAAGAGGTAACATTGCAATTCAGGTTCAATGCTCTTCCAAGTATGAACTCAAATTTAATTTTCATGCCCCTGGATCTCAGCCTTTTCAGTTTCAAAACTCTTTGGTCATTGGGTCCCTTTGGTGGGAAAAAGATGCCACAGACCACTCAGGTGAGAGGCAGCATCAAATTCCACGGATAGGCTGGGAAAGGGGACCCAGAAGAAAAAGCCAAAACCTGCTTATCGTCCGTCTCACCCAGGACACTGTGCTAGGACTCCACTGCCAGCTCTCCTGGAAACTACTTCATTTGCTTCATTAACTTCTTCATTAATGATAGACTTTACAGCAAGACTAGATTACACTAGTTACATGACAGAACGCACCAACTGGCATACCAGGCTTTGAAAAAATGTATTTTACCACTTACTAGATTTTCAACTTTCTGGCAAGACTCACCCCAAATCTTCCAACCCTTTCTTCTCGAACACTCAGACACTTTTGTTGGACCTAGTTAACCTTCCTATCTCTTTATTTTCAGTATCTTTTATTTCACTTTTTTCTGATATTTATTCCCTGTGAGTTGAGGCTGGACAGTAGAGAGATTATCTTGACTGTAGAGATGGGGAAACTGACACACACAGCTGTTAAATGACTAAATAAAGAGAAACAGGAGCTATCTTATTCATCCATGTCCTCCACGTAGCCAGATCTGTGAAACGTACACAAGCAGCGCAGAGCTGGTACGGATGGCCACGCAGAAGACAGCATTATTCTAAACACCTAAAACCATAATCCTAAAACCTTCCTCACTAATAAAGGAAGCCACCTACAAATAATAACCAAATGTTTCCTTTTGTTTCGGACAAAACTTCTGAGGGATAGTTACAAAACAAAAAAGACACTTAGAGCCAACAACAGGTAGGCAGCCGTTGTCATTTTTCATAGGATTTATAGGAAGCCTCTCCAGAGGGGCCTACAGAACCAGAATGATGACTACGCTTTTCATGGCACTGTACTAAAAATCAGCGGAAAATTCTCAAATACTCCAGAAAGGGACTGATATCATCTTATCTTTAGCATATCATGCAGCAGCAACTGTAACAAAAATGATGACGATAGCTAATATTCGTGAGCATTTACTAAATGCCAAGTATGTATTTCCTCATTTAATCCTGCGTGGAACCCCCCTAGGAGGTACGAACTATCCAGACACAGGAGGGAACTGAGGCACAGAGAGGTGACATGAACCAGTCCGGAGCCCCAAGGCTCCAGTCTAGCTCTTCCACACGAGAAGCCGTGATTATGGACACGGGAGAGGCTTCCTTTCCTCCTCTGAGAGGCGGTTTTGTTGTTTAAGGAGCACAGAGCTGCCCTACCATTCTGAAGTCCTTTTCGAACTTGAACGCCCCGCCTCCTGTGGCGCAGAGAGTGGTGTGAAGGCTGGAGAAGTTCTTCTCACTGCCCATCTGGATGAACCTGTGCATTGCACAGCTGGGGAAGCGGATGAAATGCAGATTCCCTTTGCGCCCACACATGGTCAGATTTTTCAGTTCTAGGTGGACATCTCGGATCCCAGTCTTCCCATAAGCTGTGTTAGAGGTCAAATACTTCCGGATGCTCTTCAGGTTCTCTACTTCCTCTTGTTCCTCTTCGGCTGTAATATCCTTTGGCTCAAAGTAGACCAATTTAACCAGTGTTCCACCGATATCCATGCCGAACCAGGGGAATGCTAGAGGACAGAAGGAGAGTACTGTTGAATTCTATGCATTTAACAAGATGCTCAATTTCTGCATATCCGATCACGAAATTCAGTGGTGTCACATCTGTATGTGCATTGAACATCCAATGCCCCTACCATCAACTCTATGTGCCTAAAAGAAGAAACAGGCAAGGAAGGAGACATTCACCATTTACATGGCGCCCATGATTGTGCCCATTCTCTGTTCAGAGTCTGCCTCTGAGCCTGAGATGAAAACAGGAGTAGGCCCCTAGGCCCGTCTCAATTCCCAGGGCTTCTCAGGGCTCGAGTGTCTTCCCAAGCTGAGTACAATTCCAACTCTTAAAGATCTAGATCTGTATACACCATGGTTCCCAAATGCTAACGATTTTATCAGCATCTCGGCCAAAGAAACAGTGGTCTGTTCCAACACTGGGGGAAAAACAGGCTATGCTAGGTGTACCATGGGGTGTGCTGGTCTCTAACCCACTTGGCGCACTCTTAGGGCACTTTTCAATGACAACTGTTACAGCATTCAATTTCTGTCTCCACAAGCTCATTCTGCAAGACATGAGTCCACTGCTTTAACCTACAGAAGAGGCAGGAAGGAGGAAGTGAGTGGGTTACGAGAGATGATGACCCTACGGCGGCATAACTCTAAAGAGAACAAACAGCTCCTGTCATAGCTCATTTCTTTCTTCATGAAGCAGAGACACTCTCTTCGCCTCAAAATGGCCTGCTAAGGAGTCCTCCACTCAGCTGTGGGCTAGAAATCACCTTTATGATCCCGATTCTCATCTCCTCTACCACTTGTTCTGATTTTATTCAGGGCTGCAACCTGGGCATGAGTATTTTCTGCAAGTTCCCTCGTGGTTCCATTCTGCAGGCTCGGGAACTATTAAACCAGAAGAACCATGGTCTCTGACAGGCAAGACCAGCAATAAGCACAGCGCCCGACCAGGTCTGCAACACGAAGGTATACCTCTGGGGACGACGGTGTGTGCATGTGTGTTTGTGTGTGTGTGCGTGCGTGTACATTACATGTATATATATACAAATATATGTAGCAAATCTGCTCGAGATGCTTATCTGTAACAGATTTCCATCATTATAATTTTTTTTGTTATTTAAAGAACAGGCTGAGCTCCCCGAACCCCGACTTCATTTAGAGGCGACCTAGAAAATTAATACTGTGCTGTCAGATGCTCTGCGATGAACACAGAGCAAACCCAAATGAGACTGCGAAATCCGGGGTCTCCCTTTTCACTTCCCTCAGCAGACACCATAGGCTAAATGTGAAACTGGAATATTAAAGCTGAGTTTAAAGATACAGGGAGCTCAAATGACTTCTTTCAGGAGTTTATGTTATTCAGCCCTGGAGAACATCCATCTGAGCCCTAGTCAAGTTGTGTATTGTCCAACACAGAGAATATGGCCAGGAACACGAGGGAGACTTCCAGCAGTTCTTTTTTCGTAGCCCCCTTCATCAGTCAGTTGGGGAGGGTGCGGGGAGAGGTACGTAGTAAGAAGCCATCCCTGTACATGCAGTGTTTTTCTCCAGTGCTTCCCTGCGGACATCTGAGCTGTCATCCAAGCCAGCAGCTCCACCCTTGGAAGCAGTAACTCTTAACAAGTATAGCAAACTAAAACCCCAAACTCTCCGAAAGATTAAGAGCAACAGATTCTATGGACAAGACCAAGGTCGCCAATGTCCTACTGTAATTGCGGAAGTTTGCGTAGCAAATCCCACAGTGCAGGTTGGGAAGCTTGCTTGTCCCAGCAGGAGATAATAGAAAACCAGAAGCAGTTCACACCTACCAGTCAGTTCAACTCGCAGATGACATTTCTTGGTCCCTTCCCTAAAACTCACGGTCAGCATGGCCCACAGTGCAGCTAAAAGGTCAAACCTCAAATCAGGATTCACAACTGCTTCCAATAAATAGCAGTCAGTAACCAGCTCACTGCCACTCCCTCCGCCTCTCTGGGTCTCAAGTCCCTTACTGTGAAAGAAATGAATTGCAGCAGCAGAATGGTCTCCAGTTCTCTCCCTACTCTAAACTTCCTATGGATTCTTTCAGAAATATATATATATATATATGCATAGATATATATATGATTTATATATATATATTATTTATATATGTATATATATATAAATCACAACCACCCCCAATCATGTAGGCTGGCCAGAACCCCAGTTTCAATCTCCACTGAAATACTTTATTGGCATGTCAACAGGTGCCTGGGCTATGCAATCAGTGTTGCAGGTATAATCCATTCTTACCATACTAAGAAAGACACCTACTACTGGACAGGATGGGGGAAGTTTCTGGAATATTGCTAGGCTAATCATTTGGAAGAACTCTAGCAGCACCTATTAAAATCAAAAGTACACATACATTTTTAAGCCAGCTAATCCCTCTCCTGGACCATACATATTTGAGGGTAAGTATAAGAATGTTCATTGCATACGACCCAGCAACTGCACAACTGGTAGTTATCCAAAGGATACAAACACAGTGATTCGAATGACCACATGCGCCCCAATGTTTACAGCAGCAATTTCATAACAGCCAAAGTATGGAATGAGCCCAGATGTCCACAGACAGATGAATGGAACTACAGGGTATTAAGGTAAGCAAAATCAGTCAGTCAGAGAAAGACAAATACCAGGATCTCACTCATACATGGAACTTAAGAAACGAAACAGATGAACGTAGGGGAAGGGAAGGAAAAATAAAGTAAGACAAAAACAGAGAGGGAGGCAAACCACAAGAGACTCTTAATTCTAGGAAACAAACTGAGGGCTGCTGGAAGGGTGGTGGGTGGGGGGATGGGATAACTGGATGACGGGCATTAAGGAGGGCACTTGATATAATGAGCACTGGGTGTTATATGCAACTGATGGATCACTAAATTCTACCCCTGGAACTAATAATACGCCATATGTTAACTAAACTGATTTTAAATAAAAAAAGGGTAGGGGGCGGGACGCCTGGGTGGCTCAGTGGTTAAGCGGCTGCCTTCGGCTCAGGTGATGATCCCAGCGTCCTGGGACTGAGTCCCACATCGGGCTCCTTGCTCCACAGGGAGCCTGCTTCTCCCTCTGCCACTCTGTCTGCCTGTGCTCGCTCACTCTCTCTCTGACAAATAAATAAATAAAATCTTTAAAAAGGGTGGGGGGAGAATGTTCATTGCAGTACCCTTTACAGTGGCCAAATTAAAATAGAACAAAACAGGGGCACCTGTGCTCACTTCTGCAGCACATATACCGAAACAGGGGCACCTGGCTGGCTTAGTCAGAAGAGCATGTGACTCTTGATTCATGAGTTCCAGCCCTACACTCGGGGTAGAGATTACTTACACGAATAAAAACTTCAAAAAGAAAAAAAAACATAAAAACAAAAACCTGAAAATAAAGTGCATGCCCTGTAACAGGAAAACTGTTCAACAAAGTTTATTATTTCCAAACTAAGGAATATTGGGCATCTGTTGAAAAGAATGAATGAGATCTGTACCAGCTGCCTGTTATCCCTAAGCTTCCGTTAATGAGAGAAGTAAAAGATGCCCAGAAGTACAAATCATTTATTTACCCTGTGTGGTCTGGGGGCTGAGGGAGGATGGCTGGAAGGCAGGAAAGTAGGTGGAAGGGAAACCCCTATATTTAAGATGATACGAGCCTGCTGAAAGACAGAGAAGGCTATCCCTCCAGGCTGTTAATATCTTTAGCGGGGGGCAGGATGGGCAGGCTGTATGGGTGGAGGCTCTATAGAGATTAGGGGAGGGGATGAAGAAAATTCTACACTCAGATCATTCAGTACATGCAGAAGTAAAAAAGAAAGAAGAGTTCAGTGACAATGGAAAACAGGAGACGTCCCAGCACAGAATCGACAGAACAAGCTGTGTGAAACCCAGGAAATAATCTAATTCTGTAGTCGAAACCCAGTATTCACTCAGCCACAGCTGTCACCAGCCCTCGGAAATGAAGAGTCCCTTCATGGCTTTTTATTTGGTTGTCTATTGGTAAGTACAAGCAAGTGCAAAGAGGTCTCACTTTTAAAAACGTGACAGGGGACACCTAAACATTTCATAAGTTATTTAGAATCCTGCCGTCTTTCCTGCTTCACCTCCTGCTCATTTCAAAGCTTTTGTTGGCAATCCAACAAAACAGTGGGAAAATGTGTAGAGTTCTGAAAATTCAGTTATATTAGCAGTTTTGCTTAAGGTAAAAGGGAATAAAGATCGGAATACTGCATTAGTTTAAATTGCAATAGAAACGGCTTTCACTTACCTGTGTTCACTTCTTACCTTCATGAAAAAAAAAATGCTCTTCTATTCACATTTCAGTGCTTTTATAGAAACTGTCAGATTTCTGAATGCACAGTTTTATTCATCTCCCTGATATTAAGGGCTACCTAAATCTTACACTTCCCAACCATAAGCACTGGATGGAGATTAAAAAACAAGGGGAAGGAAGAACATCCCAGTGCAGCTATCATCCATGACTCATGTGTTCTTTAATCCAGAATATCCAAATGCTTTGATAAATTCAGCTGAACCACTGATAAGAGTCTGTTCTGTGTTTGCCGGGAGTGATGCTGGTTCTAGATACAGAATGTCTGCATTCACCCTCTACTCCCTCCACCAGTTGTCATTTTTTAAGAATTTCCAGAATATTCATCAAAAATGTTCAGCAGAAGACACAGCTTAAAGGGTACAAGAAGACCTTCACCACTGATTTACTCATTCTAGATGGTTCCTACCATAGTGAGTTGTGCATAAATGAGAAGCCAACATTCATCAAACAAGGTGCTACAGATAAGCAGTAGACTTTAGGTCCACCTTCCCTCAGCATATTATAAAGAATCATCATAATAGTAAAGAATAAAAGGAACTATTTCTCAAAGAAATTCTTGCATGGGTGCACCAGGAAACATACACAGAGATGTTCACTGCAGCAATTTTTAGCAATGAAAAGCTGATAACACTGTAGACATCCATCAGTATGTAAATGAAATGTAATATACTTATATGATGGAATACTATATAGCTATGAGAAGCAACTGGATTAGTATGTGTCAAGACAGACGGAGCCCAAAAACAATGCTGAAGGAACACTGCTTTAATGGTGAGCCCATGACATACAGATCGTCACTGCCAGGTCAGAACGTTTAATTAGAGGCATGAGACCTTCCAGTGCTTTCCCACAGTGACAGGAAGCATTCCACATGTTGGCTGATCTGTCAGCTTAGGCCCTGGAGTGAAGACAGAGCGGGTCTTCAATGCACAAACAGCATAAGCACGAAATGAACCTTTGTTCTTTAAACCACCAGACTTGGGTATCGCCTGTTACTGCAATGGACCCTGACCTGAATGCTACTTGAAATGGAGTGACTTCAACAGCAACAAAAAAGGTCAGCCATCAGGGAGGGAGGAAATGGATTTTGGAGGCTGGCAAAACATTTGGTAAAACCATCATGTATGATAACTTGAAAGGCAGATAATATACCTAAAGAATTAGTAGATATTGGGTGCCTGGGTGGCTCAGTGGGTTAAAGCCTCTGCCTTCGGCTCAGGTCATGATCCCAGGGTCCTGGGATCGAGTCCCGCATCGGGCTCTCTGCTCAGCAGGGAGCCTGCTTCCCCCCTCTCTGTCTCTGCCTGCCTCTCTGCCTACTTGTGATCGCTGTCAAATAAATAAATAAAATCTTTAAAAAAAAAAAAAGAATTAGTAGATATTGAGGAAGAGATTGAAAGTCAAATGTTAGTAGCATATGTTGGCTACTATCAGCTGCATTTTATTTTTTAAAATTTTATTTATTTTTGTAAAAACAGGCTCCACACTTACCTTGGGGCTTGAACTCACAATCCTGAGATCAAGGGCTGCGTGAGCTACTGACCGAGTCATCCAGGCACCCCTGTTGGCTGCATTTTTAAAAGGTGCACCCAGAAACAAGCTGAGAGTTGCTGGAGGGGACAAGGGTGGGGGGGGTAACTAGGTGATGGGCATTAAGGAGGGCATGTGATGTAATGAGCACTGGGTGTTACATACAACTGATGAAGCACTGAACTCTACCTCTGAAATTAACTGAATTTAAGTTAAAAAAATAAAAAAGGAATTTACCATTAAAAAAAAAAAAGTGCACCCAGAAAGTACTGACTGGTTTACAAACAAAAAGAGGGAATAGGATCCGTCAAGTTAGAGTTGGAGGGTTGGAAAAAGCAGCTGCTTCTCTTCCCCAACAGATAAACAATGAAACCCAGAAATGAGAAAGGCTCTGCATAAGAGAGGACAATCAGCACTTAGCTGTGGGGTGAGGTTCAAAGGAAGAGAATAGGCTCTCACACTCATTCTTAACACTGTGAGAGGGTTACAACATCTCCAAGCAAAGATGCAGTTAAGATTATGGGTTCTTGGGGCACCCGGGTGGCTCAGTGGGTTAAAGCCTCTGCCTTCGGCTCAGGTCATGATCCTAGTGTCCTGGGATCCAGCCCTGCATCAGGCTCTCTGCTCAGCGGGGAGCCTGCTTCCTCCTCTCTCTCTGCCTGCCTCTCTGCCAGCTTGTGATCTCTGTCAAATAAATAAATAAAATATTAAAAAAAAAAAAAAAGACCATGGGTTCTTAGTTAATTCTTTCAATTAGAATACCTCAGGGAAAAAGAGACCAGAGGTGTGGCTTCCCACCAAAGGCTGATAGGTTCAAAGTATCATCAATTAAGTCAATAAAGAAATGCTGGAAGGAAAACTACAAAGGCATCCAGGGAACGTAAGTATGCCAAGGACTGAGGGCTTGGCATATGGAAATAAACTAGAGTTAAATAGATAGGAAACTTACTTCCTTTTGAAAAGAGTTTTACTGCCAGAGAACGCCCGAGCCCCCAAACCTCTAAAGTCAGCTGAGAAAGCAGCTCGGCTCCCACAAAGGGCATATTCTTCAGTCTCGCCTTCGTTGTGATCCAGGAAGTTATTGGAAAAAGCCAAGGCTTGAAGAGACCAATGGACTGGGGAGCCGCTTTCCGAGAGAACAATCAAGACCCAAAGGGACATCCTCTACCTACAATTCATCGAGCCCAGACGGATTTCAGAACTGCTTCAGCATTTCTGCTAAAGAGGACAGATATCCAGAGTTGAGGTCAAAACCACTTTGTATCACCCCCCCAATTTGGATACCCGTGCCCATCATCTGGATGCCATGACTGGGGGAGGCTTCGGGGCTGTCTACTTTGGGACGGGAATGCCTGTATTTCGCCTGCAAGGCAATTATCTGGTAATCCGAAGAGTAAATTGTGGTGGTCACTAGTGCTGCTGCCCAAGTATTTCTGCTTCTCTTCCTGCCAGGCCCATGTGGTCAGACTGCAGCTCCTGGCCATTTTTTTTTTTTTTAAGATTTTATTTATTTATTTGACAGACAGAGATCACAAGTAGGCAGAGAGGCAGGCAGAGAGAGAGGAAGAAGCGGGCTCCCTAATGAGCAGAGAGCCCGATGTGGGGCTCGATCCCAGGACCCTGGGATCATGACCTGAGCTGAAGGCAGAGGCATTAAACCACTGAGCCACCCAGGCGCCTCCGCTCCTGGCCATTTTATAATTGAGCTGGGCAACGCGCCTACTCTAGTCGGTGCATTGTGCTTGGACACGTGTCTGTAACTTGCAGGCAAGAGCACTCACGCCTGTGGTGAGACCCTTCAGAACGCCTTCTCTATGACTAGGACCAGTCAAGACTGAGATAATGACTGTTGCCTCATCTGGGTCAGAGTGAGGATGAGCCAGAATGGAGCCTCCAGCCACCCCCTCGATGGACTTACAGTGTGAATGAGAAATAAATCTTTGTTGTTCTAAGGAACTGAGACTTGAGGGTTGTCACACAGATGATTCGTCTATCCTCACTAATGTGTCCTCCATCAAAATCTGGCTATTGGGCACCTAGGTGGGGCTCAGTCATTAAGCATCTGCCTTTTGCTCAGGTCCTGATCTCAGGGTCCTGGGACTGAGTCCCGCCTGGGGCTCCCTGCTCAACGGGAAGCCTGTTTCTCTCTCCCTCAGCCCCTCCCCCTACTCATGCTCATCCTCTCTTTCTCTCTCAAAAATAAATAAGTAAAATCTTAAAAAACAAAAAAATCCAGCTTATTTCCCTGGAACCCTCCCTCTCCTGCAGAACCAGATCCAGGGACTGTCAGTCTCACTGATAAACATGTGGTTGCTGAACGTTAATAAAAAGGTATGTAGGGGGAAAAAAAGGTATGTAGGTCCTTTGCGTTTTTTTCTATCTAAAAATTTCTCCATGGGGCGCCTGGGTGGCTCAGTGGGTTAAGCCTCTGCCTTCGGCTCAGGTCACGATCTCAGGGTCCTGGGATCGAGCCCCACATTGGGCTCTCTGCTCGGTGGGGAGCCTGCTTCCCCCCACTCTCTGCCTGCCTCCTGCCTACTTGTGATCTCTCTCTCTCTCTGTCAAATGAATAAATAAAATCTTAAAAAAATAAAATTAAATTAAAATAAAAAAATTAAAATTTCTCCAAACACAAACCAGGATTGGCAATCTGGTAGTAATTTAAAACCTGTATTCCAAATCTGTATTCCAAATACTGTGGCAAAGATGTTTAGAAGTTTTATTGGTAGTCGGTGGCTTTAAAACAAAGCCTGTTTCTTAAAGACCTTTTTGGAACCCTGGAATAGTCTCTGAGAGGCACCCATGCTTCCCGCAGTAAATTTCAAGGGTTACACAGTGAACTCCAAATAGCATCAATGAGCAAAGACCAAACAAACAAACAAACAAACCAACCAAAAACCCCAACAAGCACAACGCAGAAAAAGTTTCCTACCAGTCAAAGGAACAATTTTAAGGGCCAAGGGAGCCTGACCTCCTCTTAAACAACAGGCCAGAGCTTTAAGGTGTTCCCAGTGAGGCAAAGTTCACTAATCCACCAATATTTCTTCCTGGGTGGAAGGTTAGCACCTCTGGGCACAGGTCTGACTCAGCAACCAATCACTGTCCCGCACAGTTTAGCACATCTCTCGAGGTTCCACCAAGTTGGAATTTGGTGAAATAATTGTGAATAGGGAATGGTGTGATTGAATTTCTTTTCCCACTACTTGAGAATAGATTTTTAAAAACATTTTATTTATTTATTTGAGAGACTGTGAAAGTGGAGGGTTGGGGCACATGAGAAGAGGGACAAGCAGACTCTGTTTGGCGTGGAGCTAAACTTAGGGCTCGGTCTCAGGACCCTGAGCCAAAATCAAGAGTCAGACGCTTAATAGACTGAGCCACCCAGAAGCCCTCCAAATAGATCTGTTGAGCTAACTAACGGGTAGAAAATGTATTTGAGGTTTGGATAAGCAATAGGGGAAAAAAAGATTTTTAAAGCACTGATATTTGGGGGGACCTGGGTGGCTCAGCTGGTTAAGCATCTGTGTTCAGCTCTGGTCATGATCCTGGGGTCCTGGGATCAAGTCCCAAGTTGGGCTCCCCACTGAGCAATCTTGAAGAAATAAAATAAAATAAAGCACTGATATTTTTACACTACATGAATACTAATTATGTTCAAGTCGCCAAAGGACCTCTACATGTTAAAAAAAAAAATAGTTAACTTAGATTCGAGGGTGTTAACAGAACTGAATTCCTTAAAAAATTAGTTCTCTGAGGCCAAGCTTTCTCTTCACCATGTCTAAATTTAGCTGGTAGTATAATGTAGTCTTTGCTAATATATTCACAGAAACATTTAACTTTAGGAGGTGAAAGGGACCTTAGGTCGAGTCCAACATCCTGCTTGCAGATAAGAAAATTATGGCTCAGAAAGATCAAGGATTATCCAAGGTCAGTCCCAGTAGTTTGGACCCATTTTCAGTTTCATGAGCCAGTAAGCTCCCCATTTTGCAAGACTTGTCTGAGTTGAGCAGCTTGTCACTTGCAGTGACAGCACGCAGACAGACAGGTTGGTCGTGGGCAAGCTCCTTCCTTGAGCCACTGAATAAGCCGTAAGCTGGAATTGGGCTCACGGATCACCAAGGTTGTGTCCACTTCTCACATCCCATCATCCTCAACACACAAACACACACACACACACACTCACACACAGTCCTCCAAAACCATAGTTTTAACTGTGTAAAACATAAGAGCTAAAAACCTAACAGCTATTTAAGGACTTTGAAGGAAGTGGTAAATGTAAAATTTAATAAAAGGGTTTCGGTAACACTGCAGAAGGAACCCATAATTATCGCACACAGAGCAATCGGCTAAACATGAAATATTCTATGCGAAGAAACTTGAGTCATGCTCTCTTTCAACTGAACGCACACCAGGTTCCCTTCGTTTGAATTTTTCACATGGCAATCCCCAGTTGTCAAGGGGAAAAGCACCCAAGCACTTACATAGCACTGGTGGGAATGGAAACATGGGCTTTTTGGAAATACCTATTAAAAAATCTCCAGATTCTGCCTATATTCTTTAATGTATCAGTTCCACTGTACCCTAAAGAAATAATAATTATGCATGTATTCAAAAATTTATCTTAAAAAGATCACTGAACTTTCACTACTGAGAGTGAGAAAATTATTGTCTAAACATACAGAATGGGTTAAATAAACTAAATAAACGATTACCCATTAACACAAAGAACAAAACACAACCATTAAAATAATTTTGTAAGATGGCATTTAATGATGTGAGAAGAATGTTCATTATATGTTGTTAGGTGAAAAGGAAACGCGATGCAGTGGTACAGTGTACAAGATTACAATTTTGTATAAAAATCAAATAGCAATTTGTGCACAGACAACAAGACTAGAAACTTCAGGTGGAAATGTTAACAGCTGTTACCTCTGGGTCATGGATTAGGGTAATTTTTTTTTTCCTTCTGGCTTTTCTGATGATGCTTTTCAATTGCTTATAATAACTTAATCTTAACAATGCATTTAATTTAATCTTAATAATCAAAGTCATTTTATTTATTTATTTATGGATAAAGATTTTATTTCTTTATTTGAGAGAGAGAGCACAGCAGGGGGCAGGGGGAGAAGGGTTGGGGGAAAGGGCAAGAAGCAGACTCCCCACTGAGCAGGGAGCTGGACACAGGGCTCAATCTCAGGACCCTGAGATCATGACCTGAGCTGGTCAGACACCTAAATGACTGGGCCACCCAGATGCCCAATAATCAGAGTTATTTTAGAATTCTAAATCAAAAACTTCACTGTAACGATGCAAAAGAAAAAGAAATTATTTTCCTTTTGTTTCAGGGAGCTGACAGCAGGTCCTGCCCCCAGAAACCCATGTGCCTGCATTCCCCAGCCCCACAGCCCTTTCCCTGCTCAGGAAATACCCTCCCTGTATCAAACCTCTTATTGAAATCCACTAGGCACAAGTTATCAGTGATCAGGAACACCAGGCCCCCAAGAACAAAGCTGTTTCAGCAGTTAGACCCTTGACAGGTGGAAATTTAGGGTAGGAGGAGTCCTGATTTACCCGCCTGCACTACCATCAGGGCCAAACCTGTAGGTTAAACCTGGCCACTGTAAACACACTTGATGGCAGAGATATGTTTGCTGGAAATGATCACCGTGGGAAAGGCCACATATCCCTGTGTGACAATAACCCTCCTGCCACTGGCATAGCCTCCAATTCCCATCAACTTTAGGTGATTAAAAAAAAAAAAAAGCCTGATCAGATCCTATCATCATGTCATATTCTCATATACGAGAGTGAAAAAGAGAATAGCAAGGATTCCTTTCAGAACGCCTGAGGCCAGCAGAAGCGTCATCCCAACAGCCACCAGAACTAAGGCCCGGATTTCACCAACTCTGCTCACACACAACACACTCAGTGCCTAGGACCTGCCTCCTTTTTGGGCACTCATGAAAATATTATAATTTCTTTAAAAAAACATACAAATTTTCAAGGCAAAAAAAATGTTGTAATGTGTCATATTACCACAATTGTCTTTATATCAAGAGTTAAAGACTGTTAACTTTGAATTTCATATGCAGGAAGGAGCACATGAAGACCAACTGCTCCTTGGGGAGGGGGCTGGGGGGGTCCACGGAAGTTAGCTTCAGTTTACATTCTGCACCACATCCAGCCACAGGTTAGAATTGACAAGATGCCAGACCAGAGTCTGCTTTGCATCTGCAATTTGAACTGGGGAACTAGTTGTTTACAATTTTATTTCCTTAAAGCAACTTCAATTTTAGTATTTAGTGCAACTAAATTTAAAGTCAAAATTTAAATGACTTTTTTAAAAAAAAGATTTTATTTATTTATTTGACAGAGAGCACAGGTAGGCAGAGAGGCAGGCGGGGTGGGGGGGAAGCAGGCTCCCTGCCTGAGCAGAGAGCCCGATGCGGGACTCAATCCCAGCATCCCGGGATCACGACCTGAGCCGAAGGCAGCAGCTCAACCCACTGAGCCACCCAGGTGCCCTAATGACATTTATTTTTTGAAAAGGACAGGCTACATTGAACCACATGCTTTCTCATCTTTGCCTCATTATAAAAAACTGCCAAAGGCACGTGTTAAAAATATGGACTGCCAGGCACAGCCTGGAGACTGGGATGCAAGCAGGACTGGAGAAAATCCTTCGCAGTGGGGTGGGGTGGGGTTTGTAATTCTCACTGGTCAAGTTCAAAACCACTGCTCTAGCTGAATCAAAATGAATGCTGTAAGAAGCTAGACCACAACTTAAAAGTGAGAAATCAGAATTTGAACGGGCTACTCTTGCTTTTAACTGGGAGGGAGCTCTGAAGCTGGTGTGGTGCCTAGCACTGATCTGGCAGACGCTCCCATTCCCCAAAGGGACCTGAACACATCTAATTGTTCATTAATGAAATTACTAATGGGCAATTTATACCATGAGGCCCGCAGGTGATTTTTAAATTTTAAATACAGCTTTTGAATTTCCAGGTATCATCCACCCACAACTAAACCCATGGTCAAGGGTTTAGAAACGTTCCACATGTGATTAAGTATTGTCAGTGCGCTCCTCTCTCCCAGTGACCCCCAGGTTAAAGGTGACCATGCCTTCCTCCATAAAGAAGGCAGCTCACGACACAATGCTGGTGTATTCAGGGCAGGCAGGCAGATGTTCTTTGATTCGCAACCCATGGGGCTGACCTTGACACAGACGACCACATGAAATCTGAACAACAGAAACACTAACATAAAAGCTGTGTTACTTTTTTAGGTTAAGATTTGAGAGAAAGAGGGAAAAAAGAACGCCATTCTGGTGTCACCCATAAATGTATTCTTAGCTTGAACCTGGGCCAGGAGGAAGCAGGGGCAAGATGGAGCTACAGATGAGGGGATCCAAAATGTCAAACCCATGAGGTGAAAGACATTTTTCCTTGAGCATCCTTCTCAAGAACCTGAGCAACTCAGTGAGGTGCGGTTTCTTTCCCAAGGTCCTGGAGCCTCTCCCTGCCACCCCTACAAGAGAAAATCAGAGCAGGAGGAGGGATGTCGCTCTAGTGACCACAGAGCTCATTCTGTTTCTATCATCCCCACTGCCAAGCCCTGGATTTCTGTCCTAGGTTCTGAGGAGGAGAAATGATAGGCAATGAAATAGGAAATGAAAACTGTGTCCCAGTCCTCAGTAATCGTCAAGCCGTGGAAAGGGGCGGGGAGGAGGGGGATAGTTACAGACAGTTAAGGACGTTGACCCTATTTCTCACCAAGAAGTTGTCTGTCCTGCGCCACAGAGAGGCAACAGAAGGTGAGTATCAACCTTCCATGTGGTCCTCGGCTTTAATAACGCCACTTTTGTCATCAGAAATACAGTCCCTTGGACTAAAAAGAAAATCCTACAGAGATGTGCTGAGGGACAAGAGTACAGTGGGCCTGTGTGATTATCGCCAATGTGATCATTTCAGCACCCAGAACTAAACAGCGCATCCACCCAGGAATGGTTCCTCCTGCTACCCAACGCCTTACGCTGAAGCTCAAGATGGCAATCTCATTACCTGCTTAAACAAATCCCAGTTTAAACCACCAAGAGGTTTAGCTTTCTGTCTTGATAAGCCACCAGAGCATATGTACTTACTCCAGGGATGCTACTGACAATTTAATACGAGGGAGTGGTTACCTGGAGGCTTCCGGGAGAACTGCAGTGCTAGGTGGCCCCACTGGGCGGAACAACAGGTCTACCAGTAATGGGCTTTGCTCATGCACTTTAGCTTGACTGTTAAAGTCTGGCGTATCTTTAAAGTCGAGCTGAGTGGGGACTGAGGAAGATGTGCCAACTGTTCACACGGCATTGCAAGCTGAACGAAAGAGATCACAAGCCCCTCTTCAAATAATCTGAGAGCAAGTACGCACTGACGGAGCCACTGATTCATGAACGTGTATTTATGACAGTGAGAGGCACTGCGGCACAGAGTCGGGATATGGCCATGAACCTGCCCCCTCAGCACTTACATTCGGGTCTGCAAGGACTGACCGCTGATCAAGAACAATCAGGAAAGAGTGAAAACTCTGCTATGAGTGAAATCCACACTGTCCTAGGACCAGATACCATTTAAAACAATCCTTTAGTATTTATGAATGGCAGCTCCAAGCAGGGTTCCCTCTTAGGCACAATAATCATCAAAAACTTAAGCTTAAGACTACCTCGCCATCCAAGAACCTCTTCATTAAACTTGAGATGATACTCAAACCTACAGAAAAGTTTAAAACCACAGGATGTGAATGTTGGAGGGACATCAGAGCTCTTTGAGAGACATGCACATTAAAATCACAATGAGATACCACTTCGAACCCACTGGAGCAGCTATAATTTAAAAAATGGAAAATACCAAGTGTTGGTGAGGATGTGGAGAAACAAGCCCTCACACACTGTTGGTGGGGATATAAAATAGTGCAGTCACTTTGGAAAACAGCCTGACAGTTCTGCAGGAGTTTAAACGTAAGCTAGTATATGATTTAGCAAGTCCGCTCTCAGGCACACCCAAGAGAGATGGAAACATGTCCACAGAAAAAGTTGCACGCGAATGTTCATAGCAGCATTACTCATAATAGCCAGAAAGTGGAAACAACCCAAATGTCCCCAGCTGATGAAAGGATCAACAACCTATATTATCTCCATGCAGTGAAGTACTATTAGGCAATAAAACGGAATGAAGTACTAATATGCATTGAGACATAGACGAACGTTGAAAACGCCATGCTAAGTGAAAGGAACCAATCACAAGAGACCACCTAGTATATTACTCCAATATGTGACATCTGTAAGAGGCAGAAAAATTAGTGGCTGCCTGGCCTTGGGAGTTGTGGGGGCAAAAAGGAGTGACTGCCAATAAGTTTTCCAGGGCGGGGAGCGATGGAGTGTTCTAAAATTGACTGTGGTAATGGTTGCACTCTGTGAATACGCCATAAAACACCTAACTGTGCACTTTAAATGGATGAATTGCATGTGAATTATAACTTTTTTTGTTTTTTAAAGATTTTATTTATTTGTCAGAGAGAGAGGGAGAGAGCACAGGCAGGGAGAGTGGAAGGCAGAGGGAGAGGGAGAAGCAGGCTTCCTGCTGAGCAAGGAGCCAGATGCGAGACTCAATCCCAGGACCTTGGGATCATGAACTGAGCCTAAGACAGACGCCTAACTAACCGAGCCACCCAGGCGTCCCTGAATTATATCTTAATAAAGCAGATCTTGGGGCGCCTGGGTGGCTCAGTGGTTAAAGCCTCTGCCTTCGGCTCAGGTCATGATCTCAGGGTCCTGGGGTCAAGCCCCACATTGGGCTCTCTGCTCAGCAGGAAGCCTGCTTCCTCCTCTCTCTCTGCCTGCCTCTCTGTCTACTTGTGATCTCTGTCAAATAAATAAATCTTAAAAAATAAATAAATAAATTTTAAAAAAAAATTAAGCAGATCTTATGCATAAATGAAACTCTGGCCTAATCCCTTCATTTCACAGATAACTTTTAAAATATAAATGCCAAACTGGGGTGCCTGGGTGACTCAGTCAGTTAAACACCTGCCTTTGCCTCAGGTCATGATCCTGGGGTCCTGAGATCAAGCCCCGCATCCAGCTCCCTGATCGAAGGGAAGTCTGCTTCTCCCTCTCTCTCTCTGCTCCTCCCTCCCTGCTTGTACATGTGCTCTTTCTCTCCCTCGCTCTCTCAAATAAATACATAAATAAATAAAATCTTTTAAAAACATAAATTAAAATAAATGCCAAATTATAATTGCTTCTGAAGAAAATCTAAAATGCATGACCAACTTTCCCATATTTTTAAAGAAAGTAAATCGTAAAAAATTTTAGCTCTTCCTGATGACTGATGGGCGTATGAGAATCAATTTTTGTGTCCACTATAGACTGATGCCCTCAGGAACCACAAGAACCTGTGCTTCCCAGGCTGTTATGACCTGAGTATTCTTTGTCTCTATTAGAGCTTTCTCTGTCTTGCTTTTGGGCTAATGTTGTTAATTTCTTGCTGCTATCAATGTTACTGCAGTGTTTCTATCCCAAACACACTGTATATGAATGCAGAGAAACCAGAAAATCAAGTCTGTTAAAAACTGTGCCTTTGGTAAGAGTAAATAGACTCAGAGCACAGGAAGTACTCTGAATGCAAAATGCAAAAGCATCTCCAATTTTATCTACTTTCCAACACTGATTTGGGTGGCTGGCTCCTAAGTGTTTGCTTCCTTCCAGGTTCTCAGCCACCTTCTGGCTTATCTCTGGCATGTTTCCAGAAGTGACGATCACTGTCATTAGTTATAAATGTATTCTTTTACTCTAACAATTCTTATCAAAGGCACAGCTAAATGTAATATGTAGTTGGAAAAATAGGTTTCAACTCTAAAACTATAAATATGAGTATTGAAAATATTTTTCTGGTGTCATTTAGTTTGGGGACAGAGTACCCTTCTTCATCATTAAGGTGAGATTTTTCAAACAACTTAGCACTGGAAATTTATTACATCTGAACTCTAGACCTCACATATGAAAGAGATAAAAGCAACATCTTTACATTGGTTAACTTTACAAAACACATTACATATTTAATGTAAAGTTCGTCTATGAGAACAACACTGTTTTGATGAATGTGAAGGCTGGACAGTTATCACTTAGGGATGATAGCAGTACTCTCATAAACTTCAGCATCCAATTTATTTTTGTTCTATGTTGGGATTACACAATATGGAGAAAAGTTTGACTCACAGAGAGTAGGTGCAAATCCTCACTGTTTTTTGAACAGCTTTCCTTGCAATCCGGGGATTTCTGTTATCAAAACTGATTCAGTAACTTGGAAAGATCTCCTGAAAATGTTTCACAAATAGCTGAACACTGAAAAAAACTAACAACTCCTCGGCTTGCATGTAACATACACAAAAATCAGATGAAAGCATCTAAACCTTACAGTAAGTGCTAGAACTCTAAACTGGACAGGTTATTCATTTACTTGTTGTATAACTGACCTATGCCAGAGTGAGAGCATTTGCCAAGCAAAAACTAAGTCTTGCCTAAGATTTGAGTATGGTATACTTTACTAAAGCGGTATTTTAGCCTGTGCAATTTTATGCAATTTTATGTGGACATATGCACACAGGCCAAATTTTTTAAAAGGCTTCAGAGCCACCAACTGGCCAATCAATGGTCTGTTTGTAAGAATTCAGGAGAAGCTAATTCCGAGGTCTACAAATAAATGGGTTAACCAAGCAGCAACTCTGTACCAACTAACATTAAGGGCTTTCTACGCGGCAGGTTCTGTGCTAGGAGCTTTATGTACAATATCTGATTTCATTCTCATAACCCAATGTGGTAGGCCTTCTTATTATACCCACTTTACAGATGACAGAACTGAGGATGAGAAGTGAAGGAACTCACCCAAACATTAGTTAGGTGGTTTCCGAAATGCTTTTTTTTTTTTTTAATTTATTTATTTGACAGACAGAGATCACAAGCAGGCAGAGAAGCAGGCAGAGAGAGAGGAGGAAGCAGGCTCCCCGTGGAGCAGAGAGCCCGATGCGGGGCTCGATCCCAGGACTCTGGGATCATGACCTGAGCCGCAGGCAGAGGCTTTAACCCACTGAGCCACCCAGGCGCCCCTCCGAAATGCTTTTTAATGACAGCTTTTAAATAGACAAAAATATTTTTAAAGCAGAACTTTGAATGAAATATTTGGACCCTTTTCAAAAAGTTCCACCCTGTACATAGCAAATATCCTCTGTTGAGCAACAAGAGAGCAACCATTTATACACCAGTACTTATACAACCTAGTATAAAAACAGGTATAGTAATGCCCCTAAATTATTAGAAAATATCACATGATCCTCAGTATTCTGTCAAAAACACAAATGTAGAAAATGCATCTGAAGCATGTTTCTCTCTTTTTTTCTAAATGGTATGTCAGCTTTTTTTTTTCTTAAAGATTTTATTTATTTATTTGACAGAGAGAGAGATCACAAGAAGGCAGAGAGACGTGGTGGGGGGGTGGGGAGGGGTGGGAGTGGGGGGGTGGGGGGGTGGGGGGGTGGGGGGGTGGGGAGGGGTGGGAGTGGGGGGGTGGGGGGGGCGGGAAGCAGTCTCCCTGCTGAGCAGAGAGCCCGATGCGGGACTCCATCCTAGGACCCTGGGATCATGACCTGAGCTGAAGGTAGAGGCTTAACCCACTGAGCCACCAAGGTGCCCGAAGCACGTTTTTCATAAAAACTGAAAACCTCCTGAGACTGATAAGAGTAAGCCAGTCCTGGCAGTTACACAGATAAGAACTCACTGATGTTTAACTGGTTTGATCCCCAGGAATGCTTGACAAGCAAGAGTGATACTAAATAGATTCAGGATCTTTTTCTTTGTTTTTTTGTTGTTTTTGTTTTTGTTTTTTTTTGTGGTAAAGATTGTCTGGAATGGCAAACCACACGAATTTCAGCAATACCCCTCCTGGGAACCTCTTGTAAAGCCCAGGTTCAACCTTGAAGGCAGCAACTCCAGATCTCCAGCCCAGTCCTACTTCCCGAGTCTTCAGGATGAGTGCTAGCTCACCCACTCTCACCCTAGTGGCTACAGAGGAAAGAAGGCTGGAATTCTTTTAATGCTGTTCCCCAACTCTCAATCTCAAGACGAAAACTACATAGGAGATACAAGTCACTTCTAAGCCAGTGAGCCTGCAGTGATCCCCAAGCACCTTTTGGGCACAGGATTACTGCATTCCAAGAATGAAGTTTGAAGTCTCAGCCCATGAAGAAATGGTTAAAAATTAATTGAACACTAACGATAACAGGGACTGGCAAAACAAACAACAATCCCCTCCCACCCCCACAAACTGAATCCTTCCAGGCCACACAATGTCAAATTTTCATCTACCTATCAACAAATAGGATGTAACTATTTTATCCATAGTTAGATAACTAAATTTATTCCTCTAACTGTGCATCATAAAATGTTATAGTTCAACTGAAAATAACACATTGTTAACTTTTTACAGCAATTAACAGATTAGGATTATGTTTTTAAAAAGAGTTCTTACCTTTTAGAAATACATATGAAAGCATTTCCCACTGAAATGATGTATCTGAGATTCATTATAAATCATTCAGTTTAAAAGGGGAGGTTTGGATGTAACAGATAGGACAGTACATCAATGGACAGAGAGGCCGAATGATGATTAGCACTTCATATATACACTTTGGTTTTGTATAAAGTTTGAAATTTTCCTAGATAAAAAGATTTCTTTAAATTCCCAACACTCTCCAAATATTCCTACAAAACAGTGAGAGGATAGTGGAAGATGAGTCACCTTTGGAGTAAAATTCAAATGGGAACGAACTGGGGAAGTCCCTTTTTTTTGCCGCACAGATGCTGCTGGTGGAAACAAACATGTCAAGCTCCTTTCCCTCTTGGCTGGGACAAATTTCAACCTGTCTGCCCTAACCAGAAACATGAAACAAAGATACTCCGGCAACTCCACCCTGCCCTTTCACCAACAGTAAATTAACTTTAAATCACCCTAGAATGGTGTCAAGGCTCATTGGGGCAGACGTAGCTCCTATTTAAAGAAATGTTGGTGTTTCCCAATTCATGTATAATGAATATATAGCTCAAGACAATTCAAGTCATTTGAAATAAAAACAAGAGTGAATCATAAAATGAGTATAAAGAAGCCCAAAGTTGTGATTTCTCTGTGATTAACACTTTGGTGCATGTATGGATATGTATCTGTATACATAAAGTCATGTATACTGTTTTCTTCTCCTTTCCTTAGTTCTCTTGCTGTACTGCTAGTACAGTAACACCTGCTTGTTCTACCTACTGCATTATCCAGCATGGAATCCAACTGTATTTGGGGAAGGAATTTAAGAGGGAGAAAGGGAGACAGATAACAATGTGATCCTAATTGCTACCCTTATACCATAGTATATTCGTAGAATATTTGCTTTCCTGAGAATGAAGCTCCTTTGTCCAACTCCTCATCTTCTGGCTTTGTCCCACTTAGTAGAGGACATGTTGACCTTATCCTCCCCTTCTGACTCAAACGCTTTAATAATTCAACTTGTATTACTGATGGTCTCTGGGACTTTACTCTGCATGACCCATGACCTGTTTTCTAGTCAGAGGTGTACTGGTAAATGTTTAGCAACTGGCTCTCTAAAAATAAAGCCTTGATTTTCACCGTTTACCAATTTCCACAGTGTAAAGACACCCACTGTAGCCAATTTCAATCTACCGACACAAGGACATTGAATGCAGAGTTAGGAAGTAATGGGTATAGCCAGCTCTCGGAGCCCGTAGGAGCGGCACAGCATGTTATGGGGACTCGTCCTGGCTGGCCTTGGATAATCCCAGTTTATGCCTGTGGTCCTGGTATAATTATTCATGATACCCCTCACCACTCTTTAAAAGTGTTGATGATAGGGGCATCTGGGTGACTCAGTCAGCTAAGTGTCTACCTTTGGCTAAGGTCATGATCTTGGGGTCCAGGGACTGAGCCCTACATCAGGATCCCTGGTCGGAGGGGAGTTTGCTTCTCCCTCTCCCAATGCTCCTCCCCCCCACACATGCTCTCTCTCTCACTCTCTCTCTCTCAAATAAATAAATAAAATCTTTGGGAGGAAAAAAGTGTTGATGATCTATTATGCAGTCACTCCAAAGAATAAATCACATTTGGGCCACTTCCTCATAGTAAAAACCTTCCATAAAAGATAAGAAGGTATGGGGACGCCTGGGTGGCTCAGTTGGTTAAGCAGCTGCCTTCGGCTCAGGTCATGATCCCAGAGTCCTGGGATCGAGTCCCACATTGGGCTCCTTGCTCGGCGGGGAGCCTGCTTCTCCCTCTGCCTCTGCCTGCCTCTCTGACTGCCTGTGCTCACTCTCTCTGACAAATAAATAAATAAAATCTTAAAAAAAAAAAAAAAAAGATAAGAAGGTATGGTATCTCCTTGACCAAACCGATATTATCTTCCTTCCCTTAAATACACAGCATGTCTTTAGATGTTTTACCAAACACTGGTAGTTGTTAAAGTATGAATAGTAGGGGCGCCTGGGGCTCAGTGGGTTAAAGCCTCTGCCTTCGGCTCAGGTCATGATCCCAGGGTCCTGGGATCGAGCCCCGAATCGGGCTCTCTGCTCAGCAGGGAGCCTGCTTCCCTTCCTCTCCCTCTGCCTGCCTCTCTGCCTACTTGTGATCTCTGTCTTTCAAATAAATAAATAAAATAAAATAAAAATAAACTATGAATAGTAAACAGACAGCCTCAACAAGTTCTCTGATTCATACACACACAGTTTAGTGACTTTGGAAATGCCATAGTATTTGAGTAAAATCAAGCCAGGCAACTGGCTTCAGACCACACTCCAGCTTGGGATCACGTGAAGCCAAGTATCACATGTAGAGTCTAGTCCAGGGATAAAAACTAGTTAGCCCCTGTGGGACCCGTAGGCTTATTAAATCTCAGTGTTCAAGGGCACCCAGGTCAGTACTTACCTAATCCCCTTTATGACAACTCCAAGAGGCCGTCCTTCCATCTAAGCTTTAATACTGTTGGCAACCCAATCAGTACTGACTCACATGGATGATGGAGTTTGGCAAGAGAGTGTGTGGGTCTTGGTTTTTCAGAGGGTAGGACCGCAAGGAAAAGTCAAGATAAAATAGCTGTCTTTAAATATCTAGTGAGCAGGGGCGCCTGAGTGGCTCAGTGGGTTAAGGCCTCTGCCTTCGGCTCAGGTCATGATCTCGGGGTCCTGGGATCGAGCCCCACATCGGGCTCTCTGCTCGGCGGGGAGCCTGCTTCCCCCCTCTCTCTGCCTGTCTCTCTGACTACTTGTGGTCTCTGTCTCTCTCTGCACCAAATAAATAAAAAAAAAAAAAAAAGAAAGAAAAATCATGCATAAATATCTAGTGAGCAGTCATGTAGAAGAGAGACTGGACACAATGTGTGGCCAAGGTAGAAGCTATGAGAGTCTGATCTGACTTCGTGTAAGGAAGGGCATCTAACAGCACCATTCATAACAGCTAACATTTGAGTGCTTACGTTTCTGCTGCAAGCCTCATCACACTGCTGACCCATATCAAGCTTGAAGTCACACAAGTCCACCCCTGTCTCTCTCACTCCTGGACCATGTACCTCAGGCTGTAAAGAAGCTGTGTGTCCAGAAGCCCCAGAGGATTCCTAGTAACCGACACTGCCCAGGCTGGCCCCAGCTCACAGAGGTTCATGTAGGCTCACACTGTCCAGAGGCACAAGCTAAAGGCCCTGTGGCCCAGATTCAGCATAGAGTCAAGGCCAGGTGCACCAGAAGGTTCATGTGCTAGTCTTGAAGGCTATACAAGTGCCCAGAAATACCCATGTCCTCATCTACCAGAACAAGTTTGCTAGGCTGTGGGTTAAAAAGAAGGCCGAAAGGGGTGCCTGGGTGGCTCAGTGTGTTAAGCCTCTGCCTTTGGCTCGGGTAATGGTCTCAGGGTCCTGGGATCGAGCCCCGCATCGGGCTCTATGCTCGGCGGGGAGCCTGCTTCCCCCTCTCTCTCTGCCTGCCTCTCTGCCTACTTATAATCTCTCTCTCTGTCAAATAATAAATAAAATCTTAACCAAAAAAGAAAAGAAAAAAAGAAGGCCCAAGAACTCCATGCAGCTGTTCTGAATTCTGAAGCCTTGTCTGATTCATGCAGCTTTTACAAAGGCGAAGTGGTCACTTCCTAATCCTTCTCATCTCTTTTGTGCCTTATCTGCTTCACTCAAGGGCTGAGGTATCAAAATCTGAAGATCAAAGGAAGAAACTTGCTTTTTTAAAAGTTAACTTCGTCCTGACACTAGATTAGCAGTAAAATAAATGACAGTCTTCTTAGTCACAAAATTGCCAACATCACCCTCAGACAGGGCACGCTGTACTCCATTTCAGGAGCTGCAATGGGGCAACTTTTAAAAGTGACAATGAGGTCACTGAACTGTGACACAGGCCACATATCCAGCTTCTAGAAACGTCAGAGGGAGTTCCACTCGGGATGTGATGTTAGGTCAGTTTGGAAGATACCCTGAAACCCAGGCCCAGTCTCAGTCCGGGCAAGATGACTTCATGCAAATTCTGAGATTTCACAGTTTTGAAAGCCTCTATGATGAAGTAACACCAATAATATTAATATTAAATGCCCTTTATTAACAGTCGCTAGTGTTAATAGCAAAATGTCTTTTACTGTGCACACACCAGGGTCCAGCCATTCTATTCTACAGTTACTACATTTTCCACATTTGGTCCTTCCAACGAATAAAACGGGCTCCATTAGGCAGAAGACATGAACAGACATTTCTCCAAAGAAGACATCCAAATGGCCTACAGACACATGAAAATTTGTTCAACATCACTCGGCATCAGGGAAATACAAATCAAAACCACAGTGAGATACCACCTCACACCAGTCAGAATGGCTACAATTAACCAGTCAGGAAACAACAAGTGTTGGCGAGGATGTGGAGAAAGGGGAACCCTCCTACACCGTTGTTGGGAATGCAAGCTTGTGCAGCCACTTTGAAAAACAGCACGGAGGTTCTTCAAAAAGTTGAAAATAGAGCTACCCTATGACCCAGCAATCACACTACTGGGTATTTACCCTAAAGATACAAATGTAGTGATCCGAAGGGGCATGGGCACCCCAATGTTTATAGCAGCAATGTCTACAATAGCCAAACTATGGAAAGAGCCTAGATGTCCATCAACAGATGAATGGATAAAGAAGATGTGCGATAGATATATATATACTGCATAGTATTTCATCATATATCTACATGATGGAATACTATGCAGCCATCAAAACCCCTGAAATCTTGCCATTTGCAATGATGTGGATGGAACTAGAGGGTATTATGCTAAGCGAAATAAGTTAATCAGAGAAAGACAATTATCATATGATCTCTCTGATATGAGGAATTTTGAGAGGCAGGGCAGGGGATCATGTGGGGAAGGGACGGGAAAATGAAACAAGATGGGACCAGGGAGGGAGACAAGCCATAAGAGATTCTTAATCTCGGGAAACAAACTGAGGATTGCTGGGGGGTAGGGGGAGAAAGGGATGGAGTGCCTGGGTGATGGACACTGGGGAGGGTATGTGCTATGGTGAGTGGTGTGAATTGTGTAAGACTGATGATTCACAGACCTATACCCCTGAAACAAGTAATATATTACATGTTAATAAAAAAAAAAAAGACAGGGGTGCCTGAGTGGCTCAGTGGGTTAAAGCCTCTGCCTTCAGCTCAGGTCATGATCTCAGGGTCCTGGGATTGAGCCCCGCATTGGGCTCTCTGCTCAGCGGGGAGCCTGCTTCCCGGCTCCCCTCTCTGCCTGCCTCTCTGCCTATTTGTGATCTCTGTCTGTCAAATAAATAAACAAAATCTTAAAAAAAAAATAGGCCCCATTATCTCTATTCAAGAAGTAGTCCCACAGAGGTGCCTGGGTGGCTCAGGCAGTCAAGTGGCTGCCTTTGGCTCAGGTCATGATCCCAGCCAGGGTCCTGGGATGGAGCCCCACATGGGGCTCTCTGCTTGGCAGGTAGCCTGCTTCTTCCTCTCCCTCTGTCTGACACTCTGCCTACTTGTGCTCTCTCTGTCAAATAAATAAGTAAAATAAAATCTTAAAAAAAAAAAAAAAAGAAGAAGAAGTAGCCCCAGAAGTTGAGGATCTCACCTTAAGGCTATACTGTTATTAAACAGTGCTGGTCCACTAGGGGGGCACAGTCAATTAAGTGCCCAACTCTTGGTTTTGGATCAGGGCATGAACTCAGGGTCCCGAGATGGAGCCCTATGTCAGGGTCCACGCTCAGTACAGAGTCTGCTTAAAACTCTCTGCCCCTACCTCTCCCACCCTTTCTCTATCTAAAATAAATAAATCTTTTATAAAAACAAAAACAAAAAAATACCAAAAACAACAAAAAAACCCCGCATATTGCAGTGAGGCTCTAAATTTAGGTCTGGTGGCTCTAAAGCTCTTTCCACTACAGAACACTACTCACACTTCCCAGAGCCCTCTAGGGTCTTGAGTCTAGCCCAGCAGAGTCAAAATCTGAACTGAGATGGTTTTACGCTGAGCCCCTGGGCCCTCCCTCAAGTTTCTCCACCTGAAGAAGGAAGATCATGATAGAATCTGTCTTAACATAGTCTGAGTATCTTATAAACAGCAGAAATTTGTTTCTCACAGTTCTAGAGTCCAAGATCAAGGTGCTGGTGGATTCGGTGTCTCTTGAGAGCCTGCCTCCTAGATGGCTGGCTTTTGGCTATAACCTCACATGACAGGAGCAGGGATGGCAGGGCGGGGCGGCAGCTCGCTTTCTGAGGTCTCTTATAAGGATGCAAATCCCAATGGCTCTACCCTCTCGACCTAATCACCTCCCAAAGGCCCCACCTCCTAATACAATCACCTTGGGGGTTACAAGGTCAATATATAAGCTCTGGGGGGCGCACAAGCATTCAGTCCATAGCCATACCCATCTACAGGGTGCTAGGAGTGTTTGTTCAGATAATCCACATAAAGCGTTTAGCTCGGGGTCTGCACGTAGTTAAGTGCCCATGCCTGGCCAGTGCCTGGCCACTGTTACTTCCACAGACCCTCAGATCAGCTTTCTGCCAGAGGGGCACAGACTGCAGACACTTATCTCCTCTGAAAATTTTACAGAACACACTTCTTTCCCTGATGTAAAGAGTAGATTTATTGTGGCAGAAAAGAGAGCCAGCTAGCTGTCAATGGACTTAGACCTAGGTCTGAATTTTGGCCCTGCCCATTCACTCACTACAGGTCTTCCAGCAGGATCCTTCATCCCTCTGAGCCTCTCTTTCCCCATCTGTGAAATGGGAAGTAGGGTTGGTAATTTGCATACTTTCATAAGAACCTAGGTGTACAGATGTCACGCAATGACAGCTACTCTGATTACTGAAAGTGACTACTCTAAGTACTCACTATGTCATGACTTTTTCCTGTCCTCCTTCCCAACTATAGAGGAAATCTGCTAGAGGTCCAGACCATTATTTTGATGCAACTGGCTCTAAAAATAACATTACCTCACCCCTTCAAATTGACGGAGAATATGAACACACACAAGTGTGATTAGCCAGCTCTAAGCATCTAAGAGATGGCATGAATTAAGTAATGAGATATCAAGCTTGACAGCTGCACTATCTGGAGAAAAGGTCTACTTAGAAATTCTGTGCAGTACGTTCGGTACACTGAACAGTTTCCATATCTGAATCAGAATACTGCCATGCAAGGTGAATCCTGACCTATGTATTAAAGCTAAAGCACATGGAATTAAGTATCATAGAATTCTAACTTTGATTTATTTTTACTCTCATGGCATTCGGTTTGTTTTAAAAAGACACATACAGTGCTCGCTTCGGCAGCACATATACTAAAAAAAAGACACATACATACACAAGCCAGGTAATCACAAAAACAAAACAAAACAAACCCCTGAAACCTGTCAATTAAAACCAGTACTCCTTTGTTTCCCTACTAATTCTGTTTCCAAAACCACGATGGATTTTTATTGTACTCACTTGTTACGTGTCCCACATGCTAAAAATTTGCAGCACTCTTTCCATCTTTGGTTACTGTGCCAAACAAATATGCTTTGGATTAATGCTGAAATTTGCTTACCGATCTTTTGAGGAAAAGTGTTCACCTGTTTAACATATCCTGATACCTGGCTTAACCACTTAGATGCTGGACACTTGGGCCTTAAATTCTTAAGTCTTCAGTTCAAAGGTGCATTGCACAACTCATAACTTCATTGACAAACCTGCGAATCTGACCATGTCCCAGAAGTAGCAATACTATAATGTGCCCTTGCTTTCCATTTGCCTTTTGTTGTAGAATTTGCAATGCTTCCCATCCATCTAGAAGCACTGAATATGGTTTAAAAAAAAAAAAGCACATATATCTACACTCTATGCAAATCCAACCAGAAAATTCTACCTGTTATCTTTTTATCCTGGTTTTTATAATTAGCCTGATTTAGTGGTAGTGGAAAACCCGAATACCACAGCTGAATACTCCAATATTTAGAAAACTGACACTCCTTGCTTTCACGATGGTGGCTAGCTGAAACTGGTAACAGACCTAGGTTTCTTCAGTTTGTACCCATGATTATGTTCTGTGCATACTGAACTCTCACCCATTTCCTGCTAATAGTGTTCTATCTAAACGACTTGAGAAGCCAGAGCTCCCCACCCCCACCCCACAGGAGGATGCTGGCACTGATCCAGTCCTTATTCTGTCCTGTTGCCACACAACAGAAGAGGGAATGGAGAGGGCAGCACTCATCCCCCAGCCTTCTGATGATGCCCAAATATTTGCCTTTCTTCAGCATAGTGTTCGGTGGCCCCAATAATCCCCTTGGCAGTTTTTCCTCCCTCCACTAGGGTGGCTCATCTAACAGTGTCCTTGTGGTCTAAAACACCCAGCATTTCAAGGCAACATCTGAATACTACTTGGTGCCTTTTCTGTTCCTCCTCCAAAAAGAAGGTATTCACCGATCTCAACAAAAATAACTTAAGAGGCACCGACGTGGCTCAGTCAGTTGAGCACTGGACTCTTGTTTTCCTCTCAAGTCATGATCTCTGGGAGTGTGATTGAGCCCCAAGCTGGGCTCCTGCTCAGTGCAGAGTCAACATGAGATTCTCTCTCTCTCTCTCTTCACTATCTCCTCCCCACACTCATGCACGTGCGCACGCGCTCTCTCTCTCAAATTAGTAAATACATTTTAAAAAAACAAACGCAGAAAGGGGCGCCTGGGTGGCTCAGTCGGTTGGGCTTTTGCTTTCTGCTCAGGTCATGATCCCAGGGTCCTGGGATTGAGCCCCACATCAGGCTCCCTGCTCCTGGGGGAGCCTGCTTCTCCCTCTCCCTCTGCCGCTCCCCCTGCTCTCTCAAATAAATAAATAAATGAATAATAAATGAAATCTTTAAGCAAAACAAAAAAACATACAAAAAACGACTTAAGAAAGAGTTATGTACAAAGATGTTGCTGTAGTGATGTTTATGATATAGAGACCCCCCATACAGCCTAAAGCTATGAGAGAAAGATTAAATAAATTTTGGTATATCCATATAATGGAATATTGGGAATATAACACAACGTTAAAAAAATGATGTCTTGTTTTTGTTTTTGTTTTTAGATTTTATTTATTTATTTGACACACAGAGAGAGATCACAAGTAGGCAGAGAGGCAGGCAGAGAGAGAGAGGGGGAAACAGGTTCCCCGTCGAGCAGAGAGCCCCATGTGGGGCTCGATCCCAGGACCCTGAGATCACGACCCCAGCCAAAGGCAGAAGCCCAACCCACTGAGCCACCCAGGCGCCCCTAAAAAATGATGTCTTAATGCCGTAAGAAAATGCTTATGCTAAAATTTTATTTTTAAGTAAAAGTTATCAAAATCTTATCTTAGTATGATCCAAAAATTACCTATAAAATATGGTACATTTTAGGGGCGCCTGGGTGGCTCAGTGGGTTAAAGCCTCTGCCTTCGGCTCAGGTCATGATCCCAGGGTCCTGGGATTGAGCCCCACATCGGGCTCTCTGCTCAGCAGGGAGCCTGCTTCCCCCTCTCTCTCTGCCTGCCTCTCTGCCTACTTGTGATCTCTGTCTGTCAAATAAATAAATAAAACCTTAAAAAAAATATGGTACATTTTAAACATGTGTTTTCTCTGAGTGATGGGGCTGTGAGTACTTTTTAACTGCTTTTCTCCTACATTTTTGTATTATCCACTATTTTTACTGGGGAAGGGTAAAAAAGAAATCATTGAAGGACTGAGAGTGTCAGAGCTAATCAGATAAAACATTTTGGCTTTTCTCATTCTGACCCTGTATTTTTTTTAAAACTAAGTCAGTTTGAGGTTGTCTCTGCCAGCTCAGTTGTCCTGTCCTATGGATTAACAGTGGACAGGATTCTGTATGTGGATGATGACAGCTGGCATTTGTTGAATAACTGCTATGTCCCAAGCAGGAATCTATGTTCTTAATATATACTATCTCATTTAATCCTCACATCAACCCAGCGAGCTAGTATGATTATTTCCATCTCATCACACAGAACTGAAGTAGAAAAGTAAAATAACCAGCCTGAGGCCATTCAGCTTCATTTCAAACTGAAGCCCTCTGAGTATGAATGGCTATACCATTAACAACACATCAGGTCCTCTCAGCATTTTATAAGGACTATTATTAGTTTCAAAATATTTGGGAAATGAGCTGACTCTCTAGGGTGCTACTTATGTGTGCTTCAAAGAATCAAAGCACCAAGGAGCAGGCAGAAGGAATCTCCCAGTTGATACTTTATGGAAATTCCACTGAAGGATTTTGGGCAAAGTCTATCTTATGGATGGACACGGCTACCTCAATGAGGTGAAGAAAATGTCACTTGTACCTTTTCTCCGTGACCTCAATCAAATGTTCATGTCCCCAAGGTGCAAGGCATAAGAGAAAGAACTGGATCAGCTATAATCAGACTTCCAACTTAATTGAAGAGATAAGACAACTAACACTCATGTAACAATCAGCACAAGGCAAAAAAACCCCAAACCAAAACCAAACCAGACCAAACCATAATTAAATCTTAACCATGTGGCAGAGTAGATAACTCATGTAGCAGTCACACGGAAAGAACTATCAGCTCTGAAGTGTCAGAACTTGAAAGGTACAAGAAACCACACTTGAAGATCACCTGGCCAACTCCAGTATCTCAAGATGAGAGCTAGTAACTTGACAATTACATAGCAGTAATGCAGAAATAAAATCAAGAAAATTAAAAAAAGAAAAAGAAAAAGAAAAGAAAAGCCTTCCAAGGATAAGCAGTGAGGTGACAGTACTTTTGATGGAAACAGTGGACAATGTTCCCGTATCCTGCCTTAGCAAAATCAGCCTGCCACAGGTCTGGTGTTTAGATTACAAGCTTGTGAAGAGTCCCTACACTAAGATTTATATTTTTAAAACAATTAGAAACTACTGAATTGTTTGTTTCATTCCACTCATTGTTTTTAAACATGAAGCACTTTATGAACCGTACTTTAACCTCGATATTACCAAACAGAAACACACCTACTCACACCAGCATTCCAGATGCTTATCTGAGAGAAGTGAGATCTGGCTGTCTTTAACACACCTCTGGTTTAGGTAGTAGACTCAGGTGTCTGATGTTGTAAACTGGTAGTAGGAATTATTTATTTGTCTAGCTTCGATGCCTCCACCCCAACATACTCTTATATTTTATTTAAAGCATCTAATACTCCGTTATAGTTGCTCACATAAAATCTATCAGTCATTAGAAAATAGGGATATGCTTAACTCTAAGTGGTTTAGAGAACCTAAATATGAACTGATTGAGCACTATCTTTTTTAATAAAAAGATAACGAAATCTCAAAAAGATACCCAAAAGATCCTAGGTGTAAAGTTATTAAAACTAGTTTTCACTGGGAAATTTTGGTAGTGAACACAACAGATGTGACTCAGGACATGTAAAATTTATTTTCAAAAATGTTAGTTCAGGGGCACCTGAGTGGCTCAGTGGGTTAAGCCTCTGCCTTCGGCTCAGGTCATGATCCCAGGGTCCTGGGATCGAGCCCCACATCGGGCTCTCTGCTCAGCAGGGAGCCTGCTTCTCCCTTCCTATCTGCCTGCCTCTCTGCCTACTTGTGATTTCTCTCTCTGTCAAATAAAAAAATAAATAATCTTTAAAAAAAAATGTTAGTTCAAATTTGAGAAAAGAAAACATGGTAGGATAATGAAAAGTTGATTTTGATGAATCCTTTTAAAGGTTTATAAGTAAGAGTCCTGGTCACTGAATTTAAATAACTAAGGTTTTTATTTTTGTAAAAAAATACAAACCACTTTAATTTCTGACACCAAACATATAGGCATAAAGTTGTATTTTCGTGTATTCTAAGGTAATAATCCCTGTGGGTTTGCCAGCTCAAATTAAGGCTCAAAATTATTTTTTTTCTATGCTTCCAATCCTAAGAGTATACTTTAGGGGTGCCTGGGTGGCTCAGTGGGTTGAGCCTCTGCCCTCAGCTTGGGTCATGATCTCAGGGTTTTAGGATTGAGCCCCGCATTGGGCTCTCTGCTCGGCGGGGAGCCTGTTTCCCCCATCTCTCTGCCTGCCTCTCTGCTTACTTGTGGTCTCTCTCAGTGTAAAAAAAAAAAAAAAGAGTGTACTTTAATTCCTCAAAAAGTACTTCAGGGGTGCCTGGGTGGCTCAGTCCTTAAGCGTCAGCCTTCTTCGGCTCAGGTCATGATCCCAGGATTCTGGTATCAAGCCCCACATCGGGCTCCCTGCTCAGGTGGAGGCTTGCTTCTCCCTCTCCCGCTCCCCCTGCTTCTATTCCCTCTCTCGCTGTCTCTCTCTCTCTCTGTCAAATAAATAAAATCTTTTAAAAAAAGTACTTCAAACGGTGTTATGCTCTCATAGACCATTTAAGCTAGCTGTAATACACAAAAACTCAATATAGTTCTCTTTCAATATATTTTAGCAATTTACATTGCAAACTGTCATACAATTTGTACGCGTGGATCAGAGAGGTAACTAAAATGTGGTTTCGAAAGAAGTAGAACGGGTTAATAAACCGTAAGTAATCAATATTAAACCCATAAAGAAAGTAATTTTCCAACAAGTCTCAGTAACAAAAATAAATACAAATTTAAGTGCTAAGTAGATGTCCTCCTTACAACCATTGCCAAATCCTCTGCGTGACTTCAAAGTTCCAGACAAGACTTTTAACTTTCAATCTAAACATTTCAGATCTACAAAATACAAGTATCAGAGTCACGTCCCACACCGATATTTCCCAAAGTCTGAGAGTCTAAACAGAGAAACAAAAAAGTTTGCCAAATATCAAGTTTTTACAGATAAACCCAAAACCTATACTAGCAATTTCTCAGTATCAGACATATGCAAATGATGTTGAATGCAATCATTAATTAGCAATGCATTCTACTTACTTTCCTTTTTGCCATTTATAAGCTTCATTAAAGACACCCAGAGAAGAGGTAACCAGTTGAATGAGGTTCGGTTCAGATAGGAGAAACCAGTTGTAAGCTTTATCTACAAATGTACATCTCACAATGTCCTGCAGGGAAGGTACTCATAGACTAACAACATATACAAGCTTTAGATTGTGAAATAACGCATTTCAGCTTTTTACGCCGCACATTACCATTAGAAACCCTCAACTCTACATCACTAGTTCCCGAAAAAAAAAAAAGAAAAAGAAAAAAAAAGAAAATCCACCTCCAATTCTCATTGGTCCACATAGTTCCGGCCCACATGGTATCAGTGGGTGTGTCGCTGCCAACAGGTCCTCTCATTGGCTGCGAAGAAAAAGCATTTAATAGGCTGTGATTTTGGGGGGTTGTCAAACTCCACGCCTCCAGGCCTGGCGCTTGCCAATAGACCCGTGGTACTGGCGGCTACTCTGCGATTCAAAGGACAAGGTGGCTGCCTGAGCGCCAACCCCAGAAAGACGAACTCTGAGAAGGAAAAGGGGCAAGGAGGGAGAGGGCGGCTCCAGCTGTCCCTCCAGCTCAACGCCTACTCCCGGACCCCGAGAAATGTTCTCACACGTGCATTTTCCCATCAGCAAATTAGAAAGGCTGGCAGTGCACTAGCCTTTTTTAGAGTCGTGACCGAGGGAGCAGCGCAGGGTCCGCATTCTATCGGCCCATTCTACAGACTGAAGCAAGCAAGTGTGAGGCTCAGGCGGCGATCTTTAGTGCCTGGCGCCCCTGGGGAAAGAATCAGTCCCGGGAGCCCCCTCCGTACACTCCCCCGACAGCGGGCGCTGAGGCGCACCGGGCGCGCAGCGGAGTCTGCCCCGCCGCTCCCGGGTGCCGGGCCCGCGGGATGCGCCTGCCTCGCGCCGGCGCTCCCCTCGCGAGGGACTTACGCGGCCTGTTCTTTCTCCCAGAGTCCATCCTCCTCCGCAGCCGGCATTTCTTGGCCGGGGAGTCGTGCTGAGGGGGCGGTGGCTGCGGCTGGAGCTCCGGCAAGAGCGGGAGGCGCGGGGGCGCCGCCTCGCCACCGCCCGCGGGGCCCCGGTTGCAGAGGCGCGGCGGCTGGACTGGCGGCGGGTGGAAGCCGTTGTGCAGCAGCCCGTTCACGGCGGCAGCGCCGGTGTCGGCGGGGGCCCCCGGGGCGTGCGTGGCCGAGTGCTCCGGCCGCCTGCCCCGGTCGCCCATGCCCGGGGCTGGTGCGGCGGCGCGCGGGCCCCGGTTCAGGCGGCCTCGCTGGAGGTCATTCTCGGGCGTCTTTATTTCCCCGGATCCTCCCTGCGGTTTCCGATTCAGCAGCCGCAGAGCCGGCGCCGGGGGATGGCGAGCCCGGCGCTCCTCCCCTTCTCCCACCGGCTCCCCCCGCTCCTCGGCGCTCTGCCCCCCGCGCGCCCGCCCCGCCGCGCCGGCCGGGAGCATGCCGGCTCCCGGCGCGGAATTCGGGATCCCCGCGGACCCCCAGCCGGGGCCCCCACAACCCGCCTCTCTCTGATCCCCGGGCCGCGCGACTTCAAACGCGGCTTCCTTGCCTCCCAGACCTGTCCCCGCTACTGAGCATGCCCAGTGCTGCCCGCCACCGCCACCGACGAGTTTCAACATGGGGACTGAAGTTCTCTGGGTTTGCAAAGAGATGGGCGGGTTGGGCTTTGTATCTCGGAGCAGCCGAGAGGGGACTGGGCGAGGCTGGCGCTAGAGGAGCAGGCTGTCTGGGGGAGGAATTACGGAGGAACACAAATATTTGTAGAGGTTTCAGGTTTGCTAATCCTGCCCGCAGTGGGCTAAACACCTTTGCAAGGTCATTCACGTTGTCCCCTCCGACACCCCTCCTCTCCGTGCTTTGTGAGTGTGCCTGTTTGGTTAAGTGACCAAACTACTCACAGGCCCGAGTGGAGGGAGGAGAACGATTATTTATAGAAAGGTAGGCCGATTTGGGAAGCGAAGGGAGTGAAATTTCTTTACTGGCACACATGCAGACACCATGTGCTTCCCTGGAGTTGTCTTTGCAGGGAGGAAACCTAGGAATACAGTGTAAGGACAGTGAAGGACACAGCTGCACACGGGATTAACCGGTGCTGGAAGAGACCAAGTAAACAGAAGCAGTCCCAAGCTATAAAAAGCGCTTTCCTCACCCAGAAAGGACTTCAAGAGACAATGTCATTCCATTTATAGAGGAAGGAGTTGCCTGTGTTTTAAGAAGGGAAGGCAGCATGGCAGGGTGGTCAACACCATAAGCTTTGGAGTCAGAGCTGGGTTCAAATTCCAACTCAGCCACTAGCAAAGCCATGGAAAATTGCTGGAGATACCACACCTGGCAATCAGAAACCGGGCTGGACATGCTCAGTAGGCAGAACGAATTTGGGTGGTAAGGACCTTACCAAAGTTATGTAATCCCTTGAGGCCTCAGCTTTTGAATTTAACCAGGCCCTGTTGTGAGAAATCTGCCTAAAGTAGCTGGTACAATCCTGGCACACAGTAAATTCTTCAAAGAAGCAGTTATTTTAATGACATTGTTATTAGCAGTTCACCTTTCAAGTGAGGGGAGCAAACCATGCTCGCAGCCATATTTTCTGTGTGATTAGTTATGTGTGATGTTCTCCATCATTTGTATGGACTGAATCTGCAAAGGAGAGGCCAGCAAGTGTGGGCTGAGCCACTGGGTTGCCAAGACCCCGGGCCTCAGTGCATTCGGCAGCAGTCGGGGCCTGTATGCCGGATGGGCAATTGCTTCCCGGAGAGCCCTACCCAGAGCCACAGCTTTGGAACCATAGGGGCTGATGTTTTTGAATATAGGTGAGGTTTGGTGGGGTCTGGAGCCAAAAGCCAAGAAAGGATTCTTGAGGTGTCTTCAGTGCAAAGCTGGTGGGTTTTTACTAAAAGCACAGGTACAGAACCCAAGGACAGAAAGAGCTGTTGCTGCCTGCTGCCCTGGGATTGCGAGGGGGCAGCTGATTGTATACTTTGGGGTGGGGAGAAGTAAAGATAAGGGAAGTTCCAAAAGGACTTTCATATGCTAAAGAAGACTCAGCAGATACTGGAGGCCTTGCTGTAATCAAACCGAGGTTGTTTTCCCTTCCAGCAAGACATTCACTTAAGACCATTGGGAGCTTCCTAGAGGAAGGCTAAACTCTGCTTGCCTCAAGTATTTGTCAATAAGGACATTTCATTTTATCTACATTTCCTTCTGCCTTTGTTTCTTGCATCATGGGCCACTTGAGAACTCTGGTCCATCTGCTCATTTTTCCAGATAAGGAAACAGCCACAGAGAGATGGCTGAGGTTATGAAGAGCAAAACTAGGGCTAAACCCTAAATCTTCTATTCCTGACCTTATCATACTATTTGAGACATAGAGGAAAAACAAACAAACAAATAAACTTGGGCGCTATGGCTCCTATCTACCTCTTCTGCCTCATCTCCAGCTCCCTGTGCTCCTGCTATAAGGCAGCCTGCCAGTTCCTCAAATTATTATCCCTTTGCACCTTTTATTTCCATTGCCTGAAATGCTCTTCCTCGAGACCTCTTTGTCCACTAGATTCTGACCCAATCCTCAGACCTCTGCTTCAACCTCTTGTATTTGGAGAAATCTTCCCTGACCCTTAGGACTAGATCAGGTGTTCCTACTCCCTACACTGTATCTTCATGACTATCAGTCTGTAACTCTACAATGCATCTGTTCCCTTATCTGTCAATGGGGATAATAATAGGGCATCACTGAATTGTTACAATGATGAAAAGAATTAACATATGCAAAGTGCTCAGCACATCATAACTGCAGGGAAAAAGCTACATATTGTAATGGGGGCCCAGGGGTGCAAGAGCCCCTGGCTCAGGGGGTCCCAAACAGACAAGGTCTGGCCACTTGCCACTGACAAAAATCCAAAGGGAGAGAGACGAGTGGTGGTGAAACAAGAAAGGGATTTATTTCAGTGAGGCCAACACTGGGAAGACCTTGGACTAATGTCTCAAAGACTGTCTCCAAAGTGCTAAAAATACTTCCAGGTTTATATAAGGAAAATGTGGGACAAAGGTCAGTGGGTAAATGCAGCTGGGTAGTCAAGGTCAGGTTGGTCAGGCTGTCTTGGGGTCAATCACCCAGGCCTTGCTGGCCCAGGGCAGTCCTTACTACTTGAGTAGTTCTGGATCCCATCAGGGGATGCTTTGTCCACAGGGTCTTTTGCCTGACTTTAAGAGATAAGCTGGAAAGACGAACTTACTCAGTAAGAAAGTTTGAGGTCAAAATAGAGGGAGTTGAGGTTCTCTTCAATATTACCATTTGACTGTCCGTCTGGACCTCTACCCCCAAAACACACACACACATACACTCTCACTGTGATCTCCATTAAGGCAGATGACTCTTGTTCCTCACTGTATCCTTAGGAACATTTTGGTAATCAACTGTGACTGAATAAATGACTTGCGTGATATTTTACCAGGATGTCTCTCACTTTCTACTGTAAATTAGCTTAAAAAAAAAAATCTCCATTGCTATTCCTAAGTATTCAAAGATAGGGTTTTCAAATTCTCACATAACTTGATCTGAGTAGTTTGGGAAGCAGTTTATATCCAAGATACAAGTAGAAGCTTTAGCCGTTCAGTACCTCCAAGGACATACTCTCTCCAGCTTGATTCCCGGGCATGGTGAGGAAGGCCCGAGCCAGGTGGCTCCGACCCAGGCAGGGCAGAAGTACTGGTACTGGGACAGAACGTCCTCCACCTGCTTACTTGCTCCTGTCCTCGTCAGGCTGGTGCCCTGGATCCGTCACACCGGGCACGTGGGAGAGAGGAAGTCAGGTGGCATCTTACAGGTCAGAATACTTACGGGAGTATTCAGGGGAGGTGTACCTCACTCTTTGGAAAAGAGTGAGAGGGGAAGGAACCCACAAGCCACTTCTCTCCCTTTATTCATTCATTCACTCACTCATTCATTCATTCATTCATTGATTTAGCAGTCATTCATTCAGTGTGTACTATGTTGTAGGCACTAAAAAAGACGGTGGGAATATAGAGACAAAACAGATGCCTTCACTTCCCTAGAGGAGTTCACAGTTCATAGCAAGAGAGATAAGTCGGTTCTCCATCAGTGTCCACAAAAATAACTTAGGGACTTCCTACTTTGTAACTCTTCATTGAAAATAACATACTCACAGAAATGTATACATAACCTAAGGATAGAGCTCAGTAAATTTTGCACAAATAAACACTCTGTGTAATTGGCACCTGATCAAGAAACAAACATTACCAGTCATCTAGGAGAGTTTTCAAGAGCAGATTCTGGGCCCAGGTCCATGCACTGGTTTGGAGCACGGGAGTCTACATGGTGATGATGGTAGGTATTTTTTAGTGTTATTTTATTTTATTTTTTAAAAAGATTTGTTTATTTATTTGAGGGGGGAGGGGAGGAGCAGAGAGGGACGGGGGGGGGGGTGAGGAGCAGAGGGAAACAATCTCAAGCAGACTACCCGCTAATCATGGAACCCCCTCGGGGCAATCCCATGACCCCAAGATCACAACCTGAGCTGAAATAGAGTCAGTCGCCCAACCAACCGAGCCATCCAGTCGCCCTACGATAAGTATTTTTTTTAATTAAGGAAGCAAAACCATAGCAAAAAACTGCTTTTGTTTCTTAGCAAACAAACTTTTTTTAAAAACAAGATTATGATGTAGATGGTCCTTGACTGGAGAAACAATGAACAAAGCCAAGCGTCACCTCTGCCAGGCAAGTCGCTCGGTGGGTGGGGTGGGGGTGTGTTGGGGAACTGCGGAGAGGGGGCTGGGGCGGAGACAGAAGGGAGGGTCGCTAAGATGGAGGTTAACGTGGGCTTCCGGGAGGAAATAACCCTTAAACTGAATTTTGAATAATAATAGGATTTCTTTAGGGAAGGTTGAAGAAAATCCACTCAGAAGGAGGGAAATGGAGACTCCGTGGGTGGGTTTGAAACCTTCTGGTCTGTTTGGGAATCTGCCAGGAATTCAACGAGGCTGAAGGACTGCTCAGCAAGGGAGGAGAGTGCTCGCAGCTGAGTCTGTTGCAGGGGTCCGCATCGCGGATGGCTTTCTGCCAGCAGGAAGGAGTTTGAACTTCTTCCTCAGGGCCTGGGGAAACCGTGAAAAAGACTTAGCTATAGAAAAACTACAAGATTTGCATTCTGGAAGGATCTCTGGTAGCTGCCTAGAGAACAGATTCGGGGAGGAGGTCCTTATGTAGGGAGATCATGAAAAACGCTATTGGAAAAGTTCATATAACTGGTGGTAAGGGTCTGAGTAAAGGACATGGCAGTGGGAATGAGAACATTGGGTAGATTCAGGAATTTTTAAGGGTAGAATCCATAGGACTTGATGGCTATTTGTTAGGTGAGGGAGAGGTAAGGCTAGCAGGATTTCTGTTTCCAGTTTGGGCAACTGGCAAAGTGGTGGTTTCAACACGCATGATAAAATAGGCAGAAAAGGAGAAAGACGTACCTCTATTCTCTCTGGATTTTACACTTTAAAAAGGATGATCCTTTAAAAATACAGATCTGATCCTGACGTATTTGTACCTAAAGTCCTTCATGGATGCTCAACAATTCCTAACATTCTAAACTCTCTAACGGGCTCATCTCCGTCCTTCATACTCTATCTGCCTCAGCCTTTATCTCCTGCCTCTCACGCTTACACCTGGTGCTCTGATGAGATCACAGGTACAGTTCCGCAAAGGTCTTCTCAGCAGTTCCCCCCAGAATGCGGGGGGTGGGGGGGCTCTGTGTAAGCCATATCACTCTCTATTTTCCACAGTCTGATTCACACTTACCACATTTCATTGTAAAATAAGGAGGGTTTTTTGGTCCCCTCAAGGATGGGCAAACAAGAAACCAAAACCCGGGGCACCTGGGTGGCTCAGTTGGTTAAGCATCTGCCTTTGGCTCAGGTCATGATTGGGATCCAGCCCTGTATCAGACTCCCTGCTCAGCAGGGAGTCTGGCTCTTCCTACTCCCTCCCCCACTTTCTGCTCTCTCTCGCTCACTTTCTCAAATAAATAAATAAAATCTTAAAAACAAACAAAAAAATCCCCGTCCCATTGAAGATGTGTTCTTTTTGACCACCTGGGGGTTGTAAATTGAAGGTTTGGATTAGAAAACAAGTAGGCTATATGGTACATATATACAGTAGAATATTATCCAGCTGTCAAAAAGACAGACATCTTGCCATTTGAGAAAACTTGGGATAGACTTTGAGGGCATTATGCTAAGTAAAATAAGTTATATAGAGAAGACAATACTTTAGGATCCCACTTCTATGTCCAATCTAAAAAACAAAAACAGAAACAGAGAACAGATTGGTGACTGGAGGTAGTGCAGAATGGGTGAGGGTGATCAAGATATACAAACTTCCAGTTATAAAGTAAATAAGTCATGGGGGTGTAATGTACAACATGGTCACTATACTTAATAGTGCTGTGTTGTATATTTAAAAGTTGCTAGCAGAGGGGATCTTAAAAGATCTCATCACAAGAAAAAAAATTTTAACTATGTGTGATGATGGGTGTTAATTAAACTTTTACTTTTCTTTAAAGATTTTATTTGTCAGAGAGAGAGAGCACAAGCAGGGGGAGTGGCAGACGGAGGGAGAAGCAGGCTCCCCGCTGAGTAAGGGACTCCCAGGACCCTGGGATCATGACCCAAGCAGAAGGCAGATGCTTAACTGACTGAGCCACCCAGGAATCCATGTTAATTAGACTTGTGATCATTTTGCAATATATACAAATATTAAATCATTTTGTTTGTACAACAACAACAACAAACAACAAAAGCCAAGAAAGGAAGTAGGCTGCATTTATACCTGTGTGTTACCTACCTGGTCCTTGAAGGACTTCTGACAGCTCTCAGCCTCCCAACCCAATTGTAGGGGCTCCTATCTGTGAATTCCCAGGACTCAAGACAGTGCCAAGCACAAATGTGAGCTGAAAATATGTGTGTGGAATCATTGGAGGATGCAGTTCCCTCATGGTACAAGGAAAGATGCTGAGGCCTCGGAGTGGAAGGAGAGGAGAGGTGCCCAGTAGGGGTGAGCAGGGGCCACAGGCCTCCCCGAGGAGGTGGGCTGAGATTCAAGAGAGCAATCCTGATTGGCCCATGTCTGTGGTTGACTTTGCAGTGGCCGATGAAACACAGGGAAGGTCTGGGGGACTTGAGGAAAGGCTTCCTTCCAGAAAAAGAGGGAGGTCAGCAATGTGGACTTATAACCTAGTGTTTAGTTATTCTAAGTATGACTGGTTTATTTTCTGAAGACAAACATAAAACTGGCTTGCCATGCCATCGTTATATGTTATCACTGCAGAAGTTGTAGTTATTTGCCAAAATGGAGATAAAATCAAACATGCTCAAGTTCTCATCCAGGGAGTTATACTGATGCTACAGTATGAGCATGGAAATAAGGTACGCTTCAAGACTTAGTGTAAAAAGAATTACTAGGGGCGGCTGGCTGGCTCAGTCATTGGAGCACGTGACTCTTGATCTTGAGGTTGTGAGTTCAAGCCCATTGTTGGGTGTAGAGATTACTTTAAAACAAAAAAATCTTTAAAAATAATTATTTCGAACTTTAGCTGCCAGAATAATATTGAGCCAAGATGAACTTCTTTATTTCATTTTTGCTTTTGTTATAGGTGCTGGTGCCTTGCTTAGAGATTTGCCATGAGGCCATTTCATACAAGTGATATAAGAGACAATTTTGGAGTATAGCACTATTTTCAATGACAGTGATTTTCATATTGCTTTTTCAGGGCCCTAGAGAGCAGAGCTGCCTTGGGGAGTCAGAGGCCACCAGAAACAAGACAAAACTGTCCTGGTGTCAGGGTGCCTGGGTGGCTCAATTAGTTAACCATCTGACTTTGGCTCAGGTCATAATCTCAGGGCCCTGGGATCAAGCCCCACTCAGCGAGAAGTCTGCTTGTCCCTCCAACCCTCTCCCCTCATGCTCTCTCTCTCTCTTTCTGAAATAAATAAATAAAATCTTAAAAAACAAAACAAAACACAAAACCTGTCCTGGTGAATTAATAGTGTTAGCGTGAGGTTCGGATGGCCCCCTTCATCAGGGCCTCGATTTTTTCCTTTCTTCAGAATTGAGCAACCACTACAGAGTAGACACCAAGCTAAGTACCAGGGATACATTCTTGACCAAAACCGAAGTCCCAGCCCTTGTGTAGATTACAGAAAAGACATGCAGTAAAGCACATAATCACCCAAAAAGCAAAGGCATAAGTACATTCTGACAAGTGGGAAAAAGTAAGACTGCCAGTGCCATGAGGACACCTACCAGGGTGACCTGACCTAGTCTTAAGCTTTAGCAGAGGAAATGGTATTTGAGCTGAATTCTACTTTTTTTTTTCTTTTCATGTCGGCTCTATGCCCATAATGTGGCTTGAACTCATGACCCTGAGATCAAGGGTCGTTCGCTTGGCTGATTGAGCCAGGCAGGCGCCTCTGTGCTGAATTCTAAATATTGAATAGAAGTTAACTGGGTTGGGGTGAATGCAGAGGAGGTATTCCTAGCCTATCCTTTCTACATCATAAACTTGGTAGACACTTCATAAATACTTGCTAACCGAAAGAACAATTTGACCCTGTCCCTCTCAATTGGACAAATCAAATGTAAGGAAAATTACTCACTGACATGCATCACTGGAAAGGTTTAGGTCAGTCCTTCTCTATTTACTGTTCTTTCATGTCGGTTGCTCTTCTCTCCAATGATGGGAGTATTTTCCACCCAATACTTACTTACTTTCAAAGATTTCATTTATTTGACAGAGCACATGCAGGGGGAGCAGCAAGCAGAGGGAGAGGGAGAAGCAGGCTTCCCGCTGAGCAGGAAGTCCAGCGTGGGGCTGGATCCCAGGACCCTGGGATCATGACCTGAGCGGAAGGCAGATGCTTAACCGACTGAGCCACCCAGGCGCCCTTCCACCCAATACTCTTGTTGCCTGTTTAAGATTCTTGTTTGTTTTGTTTTGGTTTTAGTCAACAGAGATGGAAAAATATAGCATCAGCACCACCAATAATAACTGTGTATACAGGAATGGCAGGAATGGAACACACCCCACGTGAACAAACTTCCTGTCAGTCACTAATATTTTTTAAGTACCTACTAATTATGATTTGGTGAAGGGGGATAGGATGTGGTGGCTAGAAATGTAATAGGCTATAATCAGAGTGACCCCAAGTACTGGGCATGATTTCAGGAATGGAGCTGGGTTTCACAGAATTATAATGGTTTTATTATCTAACATTTATTGAGTCCTCACAGGCCATACACTGTACTAAGTACGTAAATGTCATCTTTTCTTTTAATTAGCACAGTAGGCATGTGAGTTGGGTACTGTTATTCTCCTCATATTCCAGATGAGGGAACGAAATCGAGAGAAGCTCATTAACTTACCCCAAATCACATAGCAGAAATGTAGAACTGACATTTAAAATCACACTGAGGTGGCTCTAGAACCTGAACACTTCATTTTATTATTTTTTTAAGATTTTATGTATTTATTATTTTATTTATTTGATATAGAGAGATAGAAATCGCAAGTAGGCAGAGAGGCAGGCAAAGAGAGAGGGGGAAGCAGGCTCCCCGCTGAGCAGAGAGCCCAATGCAGGGCTCGATCCCAGAACCCTAAGATCATGACCTGAGCCAAAGGCAGAAGCTTAACCTACTGAGCCACCCAGGCACCCCAACGAGAACACTTCATAACTCAATCATGGTGCCTCCCAAAACGCAGTGTGTCTCTCATTGCCTAGAGTTTATGCCGTGGTTGCAAATGTCTGCTGTCATACTCCACTACCTGCACTGTGTTGCCTTTCATCACAATTGTTGGGTCCCTTTATTTCTCATTATTTCTTTGCAGTTTGGATTAATCTTGTTTACAAAAGAGGCTTTTTCTCTTTTAAAAATTTTCCTAGCTATAACAATCTCTATTTTGTATTTATTCAAGATATATTTGGGGCGCCTGGGTGGCTTAGTGGGTTAAAGCCTCTGCCTTCGGCTCGGGTCGTGATCCCAGGGTCCTGGGATCGAGCCCCTGCATCCGGCTCTCTGCTCAGCGGGGAGCCTGCTTCCTCCTTTCTCTCTCTCTCTGCCTGCCTCTGCCTGCTTGTGATCTCTGTCTGTCAAATAAATAAATAAAATCTTTAAAAAAAAATGATGCTACCATGTGCGAGCCACTGTGCCAAGTAATGAAGTTACAGTGATGAATAATGCAAAAAAAATTCCCTTCCATCATGGAGCACACCTGGGTGGAGGGTGGGGAGAGAAGGTGGGGACAGGGGGATACAGAAAATAAACAAGTAAATAAATAAATACAGATTGTGCTAAGTAATGTAAAAATTAAACATAATGTTCCTCTCTTCCAGACAACAACTGGAGGAGAGGAACAGTTTAGATGGTGAAGTTGAGGAAGCCACAATTGATGCTGTTACCTGGAGGTTGAGAGATTAAGATGGGAACTGTCACATAAAGAGATTTGGAAGAATATTCAGCATATAGAAGAAAAATACGTGTGTGTGTGCGTGTGTGTGTGTGTGTGTGTGTGTATGTGTGTATAGACATTTCACCACAACCAAAGTTCCAGTATTTGGGAGATGCTGGTGATTCAGGTATATGCACCTTCCTTTGAGAATACTAGCAGTGGTAGGGAGAGTTTTCTGTTAGGGTCCCAGTGTTCAGGATACTCAGATTTGTTTTACAGCCTCCCTATTTTCCAGAGGAAATCCCTGCTAAGTTGTGAAGATTCTTCATCTGCAAAAAATAGAAGTCACTTGAACTCTTTTCAGCATAAAATGAATACAGTGGACTGGGTGGATAAGAATCCTGGGAAAGGCTGAACGAGCAGCCTCCAGGCTGAGTTCCCAGTAATGACCTCCCAGAATTCCACCACAGTATCAGCTTACTCAGGGAACTGGGATATGGGAGCTGCTACTTCTGGTACAACGGTAAACCAAGAAATCAGAAAGCAAGAAAGCTGTTGCTTCTACTGCCGGGACCAGGACTGACTGGCTCAGGTGAGCTCTATACCTGCAGAATGCATGAGTCCCTGACATCCAAGAGGAGACACAGGGACCTCTGCTGCCACTGCACCACCCAGCAGATAAAACAGCAGAAACGCAGCTTCCTTTTCAATCTGGCCTTCCTGATGTTGCCCAAGTACATCTGCTAGGCCAGAGCTAGACTATATATTAGACCCAAGGTCTAAGGGAGTCTGGGAAACGAAGTCTTCAATTTTCTCACCTCTAGCATGCAGTGTGGCATATTACGCGGGGTTGAAATAGAGTTGAGTGAGCCCATCTATTTACCTGCCACAAACCCATTTTATAAATGGATAGTATGGTGTTCAAAGAAAACGTCAGTGTGCATCTTGATCTCAGGGTTGTGAGTTCAAGCCTCATGTTGGGCATAGAGCCTACTTTAAAAAAAAAGAAAAGAAGGAAGGAAGGAAGGAAGAAAACAGAACCACAGACCCTAAATGGAGTCACTTATGCTAGACCAAGTCACCAAATCAGGGCTTCACACCTAACCTAACTGCATTTTCAACCTCAACCTGGAACTGTAGTCTTAACCAGTCAGTCAGGAATTTTCTGGTCAGCACCAATGAAGTAATCTGTCACATGGACCCTCATTCTTCTCCACAGAAAGATGAGGTAATTTAAAAAAAAAAAAAAAAAAAAAAGATGAGGTAGTCCACATAATAAGACCCTCTGGCCTTCCCCCTAAGGGAAGGTGACCTTTTCTTTTTGCTAACAACTTCTTACCCTCACCCTTTTTCCTGTAAAAGCTTTCCATTTTGTATACTCCACAGAACTCCCTTTCTGTTTACTAGAGGGGATGCTGCCCAAATCATGAATTGCTTAATAAAGCCAATTGGATCTTCAAATTTACTTGGTTGAATTTTGTTTTTTTAACAATGGTTTGCCCAGTACTTTTCTGCATCCTGGGAATATCACCAGGCCCAGGCAAATTAGGACAGCTGGTCACCCTGTGAGGTAGCCACGTTTGAAGCTCCCTGTAAATTCCTTCAGAGAGACTGATATTGAAAGCAGGACTAAGCAAGTAGTAACAACAGTGATGACTATGTTATGGTGTTGAATTCCACCTCTGATGTCACTCAGACACAGGTTTGAATCCCAACTCCTCCTCTTATAGCTGTGTGACCTTGGCTAATTTATCTCTCAGCCAGTTTTTTCTTCTATCCAGCACCTTGCAGTAGAATTCTGTGATGAGGTAAATGCACTCTCTCTACATGGTGGTAGTCACTAGTCACATGTGGTTTTCGAGTACTTCGTATGTGACTAATCTAAGAAACAGGATTTTAAATTAAGTTAAATTTGCATTTTTATTTACTTATTTTTTAAACCACTTCACTGAGGAATGATTGACATACAGAAAACTGTACATATTTCATGTATATATACTGATGAGTATGGAGATAAGTATATACCCATGAAACCATTACCATAATCTTTCATAAACTTATCCATCACCTGCAAAAGTTTCCTTCTGCCCTCTTTATTTTATTATTATTTTATTGTTATTATTAGCAAATTTGTAAGTACACAATACATTATAGGAATCATCCTGTTCTATGTCATAAATCTCTAAGACTTACCTTCCATAACTGAAACTTTGTACCCTTTGATTAATACCTCTCTATTTCCCTCTTCTCCTGGCCCCTGGCAATCACCATTCTATTCTCTGCTTATATGAGTTTGACTATTTTAGATTCCTCATATAAGTGGTAGCATGCAGCATTTGTCCTTCTGTGTTTGGTTAATTTCCCTTAGTATGATGTCTTTGAGGTTCATCCATGTTGTTGCAAACAATGGCAGGATTTCCTTTTTTATAAGGCTGAATAGCATTCATTGTATTTATATATAACATTTAAATTTTTTTTTAAAGATTTATTTACTTGACAGAGACACAGCGAGAGAGGGAACACAAGCAGGGGGAGTGGGAGAGGGAGAGGCAGGCTTTCTGTTGAGCACGGAGCCCAATGTGGGGCTTGATCCCAGGACCCTGGGATCATGACCTGAGCCAAAGGCAGATGCTTAACGATGAGCCATCCAGGTGCCCCTATATATAACATTTTTAAATTCTTCTGTCTGTCGGTGGATGTTTCATTTGTTTTAATGTCTTGGCAACTGTGAAGAGTACTGCAGTGAGTATGGGGGTGCAGATAGCTCTTTAAGATCCTGATTCTGATTCCTTTGGATACATACCCGGAAGTGGGGCTGTTGGGTCATATGGTAGTTCTATTTTTAACTTTTTGAAGAACCTTCATGTGGTTTTCCATAGTAGCTGTTCTACGTTAAACTGAAATAGCAACATGTGGCTAGCAGCTACTATATGGGACAGCACTGTATACAGTGGAGATAATAGTTGTGTCTACCTCATTTATTTATTTATCCAACAAATATTTACTGAGTATCTTCCATGAACATCTGCAGGTATCGTGCTAGGGAAAATGTCATGAAGCTTACAATCTAGTGAGGCAGACCCTTATAACAAGTGAAGAAATAAAATAACTAGAGTTTATAGTTAGTAGTGTAGTGTAGTTAGTAGTGTAAAGGAAGCGAACAGGATAAAATTCTGCAGAATAAAAGTGGGTACAGACAGACTTTAGATGGGGCACCAAGAGAAGCCTCTTCGAATAGATGGCAAATGACTCAAATGTCATCTACCATCATCATCCAGCTCAGGGTGGCCATGTGACATAACTCTGGCCAATGAGACAGAAGTTGAAACTGGCCAAGTGATGTTTCAGGAAAGCTATAGTTTTTCTGATAGAAAAGGAAATGGTGAACCAATGGGAGGACACTCTCAAAGGCCAAAGGATGGCACAATCTGAGCATCAATAAGGAGAATAACTGCAATGTAGTAAAATAACATCAAATACATTTAAATCTATAAGTTCATAAAGACAATTTTTTAAAAAAGGATCCTTTAGTGGCCACCACTGGAGGATGCCAATGAATCAATTCATTATTTTGAAAACTAGCAAACTGGGCGCCTGGGTGGCTCAGTGGGTTAAGCCTCTGCCTTCGGCTCAGGTCATGATCTCAGGATCCTGGGATCGAGTCCCGCATCGGGCTCTCTGCTCAGCGGGGAGCCTGCTTCCTCCTCTCTCTCTCTCTCTGCCTCTCTGCCTACTTCTGATCTCTCTCTGTCAAATAAATAAAAAAAAAAAAAGAAAACTAGCAAACTAAAGAAAAGAATCAAGTATTTACTTTTCCTTTTATTATTTATTTATTTATCTGTATCCAGATAGAATCAAGTATTTACTTTTCCTTTATTTATTTATTTATTTATCTGTATCTATTGTGGAACAATATAATAGAGGAAGTTTCTCTTTATAAAAGTGTTTCGATCAATACATGAAGAAAGAATGATGGAATTAAAATATGAACACTTTATAACCTAATGAATTAGTAGGTTTAGACATTAATCATCAAAAGCTGCTAATACCACAAAAAGACAATCAGACATTAGACAACTCCAGAGAGCAGAGCATACCACCTCCTATAAAGAGGTCTTGCCAAAACAGACAAACAAACATGCAAACAAGCAAACAAAAGCTACAGTAATAACAACAACAAAAAAAGCCTGAGTTTAATTAAACCTGTAGATCCAACTATTAGTTCACAAGATACAGAAGACAGAGGACATCATTAGGATGAAATCAGGAAAATCCAGATTTTAGCAAATTGGAGAGAAGTGATCTGATTTCTCAAAAATAAATTGAGAGGAAAACAAGATGAAGGGAGATCCTATAGATTAAAAGGGATGTCAAGGACATATTAATTGCAAGTATTGGTCCAATTTGCATACTTCAAACTATAAAAAATATTACCTTTCTGGGATGATTGGAAATTTGAACACTGGCTATTTGATGATATTCAGGAATTGTTCATTTTCTGGTGTGGTATAGTATTGTGGTTATATTTTAAAAGGAAGAGCTTTCTCTTTTAGAGATACATAATGAAACACTTTGGGAAAAAATACAATGTCTGGGGCTTGCTTCAAAATACTAAGTGGAGAGGGAAAGGTGTGTGGGGAGGGTATAGGTGAAGTGAGATCGGCTGCAGGTTGACAATTATTGTGGCTGTATGATGGGTCCATGAGGGGCTGTTATACTATTATATAGAATTATATATATAGAATTATATGTGCTCTATATTTTGTGTTTGAAATTCTACATAACAGGAAGTTCAATAAAAAGGGGACTTGGCTCCCTACCTCCCCTTCTTCTGCCAGAGATGAGGAGTTAAAGCCTTAAGGTGCGGGAGGCATCTTCTGAGCATGAGGCCAGACATGGGAGGTCGATATATGAAGGATGCTGGGTCCAATATCTAGAAGGAGGCCAAGTTCCTTACGGAGCTACTGTGCCAGTCCTGCCAAACTGACTTCTGGAAATTTTGTTATAAGAGATAAACCTCCATGTGTTTAAGCCTCTCTGAGATGAGGTTTCTTTTATTTTCAGGCAAGACCATTCATAACTGATCCAGTTAAGATCCAGAACATGAGAAGGTACAGTCCAGGTGAAGAGCAAGGCAGAGGGCACCACAGTCCAAAGGCTGTGGGATAGGAAAGAGTTTGGAACTTCCAGAAGGCCAGTGTGGCTGGAGCATCATGAAGGAGAAGGGTGGGGTTAAGATGACGTTGAAGGTGTAGACAGGGTCTTGGAGGCCAGATGCCCGGCAGCCCACAGCAAGCAGTCTGGATCATTCTAAGCATAATGGGAAACCATTGACAGTTTTGAAGTAGGTAAGTCACAGTAACTGACATATTAATGTTGAGGAAGAGAACTCTGGCTATTACATTGGGAACGGACAGGGGCAGGAGCAGGAGGGAAGGCATTGAGAGACCAAACAGGAGGCAGCTGTTCAGATGAGAGGGGATGGGAGGCTGGCTGTAGAGATAGACAGAAGAGGACAGTTTTGAGACCTACTTTGGAAGTAAAATAGACAGAAATTATTAAGTTACCAGAGAAAATTAGGAAAAGGTCTAGGGTAACATCTGGTTTTCTGACTGTAGCAAGAGGGTGGAATTGAAAGAGGTAAGCTTCAAAGTAGTTACATGAGCTAGGCCGGCAGATATGTGAATCTGGAGGTGATAAGATAGGCCTGAACTGTAGATACACACTTGAAAGCATCAGCATAATATTGCATTTAAAGTTGGTGGTAGATGAGATCATCTAGGGGGAATATGTCAGAGCAGAAGAAAATAGGAGCCAGAATCAAATCTTGAGAAACACCAACATTTACACATGGTGTTGAAAAAGGAAAGGAGATGGAGAATAGAGACCCTTACAAACAAGAGAAGGAAAGCCAGGAGGTTATGGTTTTGCTGAAATTAAGAGAGGAGAATATTTCAAGAAGTCCAAGTGAGCCTGCTGCTGCTGAGAAGTGGAGAGGAAAAGAGTCGAGCGGACATTGCTGTTGACAAGAAGAAAGTCAAGGTGATCCTGACAAACACAACATCAGAGCAGTGGTAGAACTGGAATCCAGATCTGGGTGAGGGGGGCAGGTGAAGAGGTGATGGAGCAAGAGAGGCCTCTGTAGAAACTCCTTCGAAAGTCAGCCAGAAAGGGAGCCGAGCGGAGACAAAGGGCAGTACCTGGGGGGAGTTCAAGGGTCAAAGTAAGGTTTCCAAAGATGAGAGGTGGTGGAGCCTACGTGAAAGCCGAGGGAATGATCAGTGGAGACGGGGAATGATGGGATCTAGAACACAAGTGGAAGGACAGGTCTTTTTTTTTTATATTTTATTTATTTGTCAGAGAGAGAGAGAGGGAGAGAGAGCGAGCGAGCACAGGCAGACAGAGTGGCAGGCAGAGGCAGAGGGAGAAGCAGGCTCCCTGCTGAGCAAGGAGCCTGATGTGGGACTCGATCCCAGGACGCTGGGATCATGACCTGAGCCGAAGGCAGCCGCTTAACCAACTGAGCCACCCAGGCGTCCCAGGACAGGTCTTTAATAGGAGGAGGGAAAAGAGGAAAGGAGAAGGGAATGCAGATGCAGGGAGAAGTCTAGAGTTGGTGACTGAAAGGTGGGGTAGTTTCCTTCTCTTTTATCAGTGAAACCTGAGGTGAGGTCAGCTTTGAGTGAGGAGAACTAGAGCCTGGGGGAGGTTCCAGAGAGGAGGGTGTGAAGACAAAATAGCGCAATATTCAATTTATTCTGAAATTGCTAGGCAGTGTTTCTGAAATTGCCAGGCAGTGTTGGGCGACCACCTAAGGATGGTGATAAGGAATTTTAAGTCATTTTTGATGTTTCAGTAAACATTAGCTATCATGATGATGAAATGCCCCATGGGTAAGTCTCACGGAACCCTAACAACACACTTACTAAGTTAGGTGTTATTGTCCTCATGTCAAAGAGGAGAAAATCCAGTACCTCCAAGTTCATTAAGTGGGTGAGAATTATACAACTAGTTTAGGTGGTGGAGCTGGGATTTGATTCCTAATCTGGTTACCTTTAAAGCGGGAGTTTTGCCTATTGTTCTCAGGGAGGCTGAGGTAGCGTCGCCCCATCAGGCAGCACAGTGGCTAGAGCGCCCTCTGGCAGTCCGGAGGAGCACCAGCTTTCCAGGATCACCCCCGGTCCTCTGAGGTTAAAGCAGAGGAAGAAAACTCGGCCAGCGATTCCTGCTGCTTTGAAGAGGTCACACATGTGACTCTGGATCAAATCAGTGGCAACAGTGAGCAACTGCCATTTACACAGGAGCCAAGTCAGCAGCTAGGGTAGGAATAGCGCTTATTTTCAGGCAGTGTTTCTCATTCAAGTGTCTTCTTCAAATTCCATGGTGGATAAAAACGGTTTTGTTGGTTTATTTAGTGGTATTAAACAGCAGTTGTTATGCTCCTGATTTTGTGGATCTGGAATTTGGGGGAAATAGCTTAACTATTTCATGAAGGCTGGGTGGCTGGGGTGGCTCAAATGGTTATAGGTAGTGGGATGGTTTAACTGGAGCCCTAGATCTGAGGCCTGAATTCTGGTTGAATGTCCAAGATAGCTCCTTCATTTCCACGTCTGGCACCTAGGTTGGAATGGCTGGAGCAGCTTGGACCTGCTGGCCAGGCATCACTCTCTCTCCACAGGATAATTCTGCTGGGCGAGCTTGGGCTGCCTTGCAACACAGAGTCTCAGATGGGCAGACTTATGTGGTGGCAGGCTTCAAAAATGTAAATTCACACTGCCTAGATTAACTTATTTTGTGGCATGAAAGAATGCCATTGAGAAGACTGATGCTGTAGTTTGGCCACCAAGTTCTTCATGTCTGTACATTTTTGAGAAGAAGCAACATAGAAGTGATTTCCATTCTTTCACCCTAAAATTAGATGGAGGTTGTACAGTGAAGTTAGGCCAGCTGCCGGCCAAGGCTGATTCCCACCAGGCTGCCCCTTCTTGAACTTGTCTTGCAGCCATCTTCAGTCATCAAGAGTACTTGATCCCATCTGGTTGATCCTGTATCAGCTGGATGGCCGATGGCCTTGAAGCTTCTACCTCTTTAGCAGAAGCTCTATCATGGTAAGTGAAGTTGTTATTGGACACAAGAAGATCCAAAAAAAATGTCCCCATCTCTCACTCTCTCTCTCTCTCTTTTTTTTTTTAAGATCAAGTACAGAGAGGCCCCGGTGGCTCAGTTAGTTAAGTGTCTGCCATTGGCACAGTCCCTCTGCCTGCCACTACCCCTGCCTGAACACTTTCTCTCTCAAATAAATAAATAAATAAATTTTTGAAAAAAAAGGTCAAGTATATTTCTTTTTTTTTAAGATTATTTATTTATTTATTTATTTGACAGAGAGAGATCACAAGTAGGCAAAGAGGCAGGCAGAGAGAGAGGAAGAGGGCTCCCTGCTGAGCAGAGAGCCAGATGTGGGACTCAATCCCAGGACCCTGAGATCATGACCTGAGCCGCAGGCATCGGCTTAACCCACTGAGCCACCCAGGCACCCTATTTCTTTTTTCTTTTTTTTAATACTTATTTATTTGACAGTGATTGAGAGAGCATGAGTGAGTGGTGGGGAGGGATAGAGGGAGAGAGAGAATCTTGAAGCAGACTCCCCACTGAGTGCAGAGCCCAGTGCAGGGCTGGATCACAGGACCCTGAGATCATGACCTAAGCTGAAATCAGGAGTCAGTCAGCCACTTAACCATCTGAGCCACCCAGGTGCCCTAAATGTCCTCATCTTGTAATGTGACTTTAAATTCTACTCATAGAAATTTATCTTGAGCCAAATTCAAAAAAGGAAAATAAGCTATATATACCATTTTCTGTTACAGTGCCATCTCTATCAGAGAGAGAGATGGAGAGAGGGAGGGAGGGAGAGAGGGAGAGAGGGAGGGAGGGAGAAAGGGAGAGAGAGGTAGATTACAAGTAACCTATACATATGACAATAAAGGATTTGTTTACTTGATTTGTTCAAGGGGTAGTACAGTGTAGTGATCAGGAGCACGGAATCACACTGCCTAAGTTCAAATCCTGATCCTGCCACTTACTAGCTGTGTAATGATTTGGAGCAAGGTATTTAACCTCTTCAGTTTTCTCATCTTTAAAATGGTAATAACAATAGCACTTAACCTTGTAAGGTTGTTTACAGAATTAAATAATATGTGAAAAGTGATTTGAATACTGCCTGGAAACAGTGATGAATTAGCACAGTAATAACCTTTACATTATTGAAATAACATTTCCTGGGATGTATGATGTGCCAGATGCTGGAACGCTGGAAGTAACAAGCTGAAAAGAGCATAATTCCTACACCGGGGAGATAGGTAAGCATGGAGCATACATGGAGGTACAATATGAAATGGAGATATGTACAAAGGTATCTAGGAGTATGGAAGTGGGAGCACCTCCCACCATCTGGGGAAAATAGGAGATGCTCCTCAGAGGAAGCAATGTTTATGTTAAGACTTACAGGATAAGTAGGAGTTTGCAGAGTAGAGAGGGCAGGAGTGGTGGGTGAATTATTCTGGGCAGAGTAAACCTCAAACACTATGCTGTGTGCATTTCAGTGAACACAGGGAATATGGACTGGGGAAAGGGATAAGAGGGCGTGGGTAATGAGGCTGAAAATGCAGACAACAGCCCAAACCTGAAGGGCTTTGTGAACCACTGGAGTAGTTTGGCCTCTGTTACGTAGCTGGTTGGGAGTCCTTGAAGACACTAGTCTTAGGCCTGGCTTCTGCGTGGAGAATGGATTGCTAGAGGAGCACCAAAGAGCCAGGCACCAGTTAGAAAACCTCTGCAGTAATTTAGGCAAGAGAGTATGCTGTTCTGCACTACAGCAGTGGCAAGAGCAACATAGGTGTAGCTTAGGTTTCTGGCGTGGGTGTCTGAGTGGATGGAGGAATGTGGTCTGTCAGGTGGAATGTCACATATTCTTCAAAATGATCACAAGGAAGACTATGTAGCAAGATGGGAAAATGTTCATCATGTAACATTAACTGATGAAAGCAACCTACTAATTATGTGTGTACCACTGATGACTATAAACCAAGCAAACATACTCAAAGATGAGGTGAGGAAGGGACAAGAAATAAAATAGTTTGCTTCCTTAGGATATTAGGATTGTGGATGGTATCTTTCTGTTTTAATTTATAGAAATGCTCTTGTATTTTTGAAGGAAAAGTAGTATACAAAAGTTATAATGAAATAGTGTGGTTGAAATTTTGCCTTTGTTTTGGATTTCCTTTAATTCCTGGATTAGTTTTTTGGTTAAGAACTTAATGGAGATATAATTCACATTCCATACAATTCACCCATTTAAAGGACACAATTCAATGGTTTTTAATATAGTCACAGAATTGTGCAACCAAAATCAATTTTAGAGCATTTTTACCACCCCCCAAAGAAACCCATACCTATTTGCAAATACTCTCCATTTCCACTTAACCCCTAGTCCCACTCAAACATACTCTACTTTCTATCTCTATAGATTTGCCTATTCTGGACATTTCACATTAATGAAATCATACAATATGTGGTCTTTGTGACTGTTTTCTCTTCTTAACGTAATGTTTTCAAGGTTTATTCATGTCATAGCATGCATCAGTCCATTTCTTTTTGTGGCTGAACACATTCCACTGCATGGATATGGCATATTTTACTTACCCATTTGTTAGCTAATAGACATTTGGGTCTTTTGGGTTGTTTCCACTTTGGGGCTATTATGAATAATGCTACTACGGACATATACGTACAAGTTTTTGTGTAGATGTGTTTTCATTTCTCTTGGGTACGTATTGGCTCAAAGTACAAAAGTGCGAAGGGGCACTAGGGATGACTTTTGGGGCAATGGATATATTCTGTCTCATGACTGTGGTCATGGTTACATACCTATATACATTGGTCAAAACTCACTGAATTGTATGCTTACTTGTGAAATTGATTATATTTATTTTCCATCTCAGTAAAGCTAACCCTCAAAAGAAAGGATGGAATGGTGGGGAGACAGATTTGGAGCCATACTGATATGTATAACATTCCAACATTATATAATGCTTTCCTGTATACCACTATTTCACATACATTGTCTCATTAAAACCAACCAACCAACCAATCAACCTAAATGAACAGAAGCTATGACTATTCCAATAAGCCAATGAGATAAGTAAGAAAGTATTATTGTGTCCACTTGAGAGATGAGGAAAACAGACCTGCAGGAGTCAGTGAAGTGGTCTGCTCATTCTCACAGAGCTGCTAAGTAGCAGAGGCAGACTTTGTTCCACCTTCCACTTCTGCAGTTTCCTGAGGATTAATCAAATTTGCTTATAAGAATGGACAAAGAAGCTGCATCTGACTAGATTTCATATGTGGACATAAGAATAAAGTCCCCCCCCCACCCCCACCATGCTGGCTCTTCCATGACCTAGAATAAAAATGAAAAAGTGATAACTTAAATCACAGCAACAAGAATAGAATCTCTGAGAAGCAAGAACATTTAAAAATGTCCCACCTTTGATTACAATGCTCTTTTAAGTTGCTCTAACCCTTGAGCTTTGATTTTATTGAGAATAGAGTGTTCTACATATCTTCCTGTTTTTCTGAGTTTCCGGATGTCCTAGGCTTTGGTGTGCTCAGATCCTTTGCCTGTGGTCCGCCTACCCAGCTCAGTAAGGCAGGAGGACTGGCTCCTGTAAGACCGTCTTTCTCAGGCCCTCGGGTCACTTGCCTTCCAGCTGGCATTAGTCAGTGGGAGGCACTGGTGATGGAATGGTAGAATCTCCCTCTCCTTTCCATGGGTGGCTCTCCAAAGCTGCTGCCATTCTTCCAAGCTCTCCCGCACCTATGGGGATGTCTGCCTTGACTGTCTCTTTTACTAGTGATCTTAACCCCTGGGTTCCAATTAAACCACTGTCTGCCTGTGTTTTACAGTCAAAGGCTGGTGGTGGCTTCATGCTGTTGCTAATATCTGCAATGCCTCACTGTCCTCTAATTGGTTTCTCTGCTTCTTCCTCTTTCCCTTACCCCAGTGTCTCTCTTCTGAACACCCGGGATGGTTTCTCTTCCCCTGTTTGGACTTTGGATGATAGGCCATCTGTGATCTTGAACTCAGGATTGGACCTAGACTTTACTCACTTTACAGCTGACCCCACTTTTTTTGACATCCCTTTCCAGCCCGCCCCTCAGGCGCATTCAGACATGACATCCATTATTCCATTATGGATGGGTATATTGTGTCCAAAAGGCAACCTTTAGAAAATTAAAATTTATTTATCAAATTGACTCATCTATACTCATCTAAAATAATGCATTTAATAGGTCTGGAATTTCTGAATAAACATTTAGCTGCCCATTTGCTGTATAACAGTTAGCATGTTAAATTAGCATAATTAACACTAGTTTCTGCAATAAATAATTTCAAAATCTCAGTTACTTAATACAATAAATAAATCTCAGTGACTTAATACAATAAACACTTATTTGTTGCTCACAAAGAATTCAATATGTCAGCTGGGGGTTTCTGCTCTGTGCAGTCCTTTAGGAACCTAGTATTTCCCTAGAGGTTGTCATCAGGCTTGCAGATGAGGGACAAAAAGAGCACAGAATAGGATTGTGGGGGATGTTTTATGGAGTAGGCCCAGGAGTATCATATTGCAACTTTGCCCACATCTCATTGGCCAGAACTCAAGCAGGTGGACCCCATTAATCGTAGGAGAGGCTGAGAAATGTAGTTTTACTTAGTGCCTGGGAGGAAAAAGAAATGAGCTTGGAAAACACATGGTCAGTCTGTCACAATTTGCCCTCTGGCCAATAAATTTCCCTTGTGCTTTCCTCCCATATACAGAATAAATTCCTCCCCACTCTACCCCAAGAATGTTATCCAAAGTCACTGAATCCAGTAAAAGCCTTGGGAGATGTTCAGGCATCTCCAGCTGGTACACATGTGGTTCTTTTTGGTTGAGTAATTTATAAGCTAAGAAGAAGAGCTATCTGTCTTCTGCTCTTTTCTCATCCTCAAAAATACAGTAGCAAACAGAAACAAATAACCTCACTGTCCCAGTTAGAAAGGGAAAAAAAATGAAAAATGAAAGATATAAAGTCAACGCTGGTCCAAAGCTGTAAAGCAGGCATTCTTTTCCCTGATCAGGAAGCATCATGAAATGTTTTTGATTGTACTCTGTTTCTCCTCTATGACAGGGATGATTTCATTCATAGTAAGATGTTTGCCTTGCCACATAGATGGCACATTCAAATAAAATCTGTCTCTGCTAATAACTTTTATTCTGGGAAAGATTCCTAATTTAGATTCTTCTATATGGTTAAAAGAGGAGAAAGAGTTTCTCTTGAGCCCAAAGGTCTTTTTTTTTTTTTAAAGATTTTATTTATTTATTTGAGAGACAGAGAGCATAAGATGGGGGAAGGAAGCAGACTCCCCACTGAGCAGGGAGCCTGTTGTGGGGCTCAATCCTGGGATCCTGGGACTCCGGCATTATGACCTGAGCTGAAGGCAGATGCTTAACCGACTGAGCCACTCAGGAGCCCTGAGCCCACAAGATCTTGACTGCCTTCAGCTCAAAACTGTCTGCATGCTAAAGTGGCATTTGGGGGAAGATTTGTTCTGAGACTCTTCATTACAATAACAATAATCATTATCATTATAATGATAGCTAAATTTTATTGAGCATTTATCGTGGGACAGACATGATAAATTTTATATTTATTATATTCACTATAAAAACTCTATAAAGCAGACTCCATAATCTTCATTTTACCAATAATGCTGAATGCTTAGAACTGATGCTTAGAGAAGTTAATTTGCTTAGAATCACATAACTAATAACCAGTGGAGCCATTATTTGAGTCTGGGTCTGTCTGACTGCGAAACTCCTGCTCTTAGGCAGTAGATTATACTCTCAGATTGCAAGATGTTCCTCACCTACTTCTGGGGAGAGTTTCCAAACTTAATTCTAAAGCTCAAATCTCGATCTCACAATTTGGCCAATACCATACTAATAATTGCTGTAGGTAGGAATCATCAACAGGTGGTAAAATTAGTGGGACAAAGTTTGATAAGAAATAGGATATAGGGGCACCTGGGTGGCTCAGTGGGTTAAGCCTCTGCCTTTGGCTCCGGTCATGGTCTCGGGGTCCTGGTATCAAGCCCTGCGTCAGGCTCTCTGCTCAGTGGGGAGCCTGCTTCCTCCTCTCTCTCTGCCTGCTTGATCTCTCTCTCTCTCTCTGTGTCAAATAAATAAATGAAATCTTTAAAAAACAAAAAAGAAATAGGATATATGCATATTTTCAAAGTATGTCAACACAAGATATTTATTAATTATAAAGAGAGTAGGTGTAACTTTATAGTGGAGAAACCAGGCACAACGCACTGTAAGCATGTAATGAAAGTTAACATATTAACATCACGGGGCTCCTGAAATGATGCACGGAGAAGGGCACAGCATTACTTCTGTGGTATTCTTGTCAAAAATGTATAACCTGAATTTAATCATGAGGACATTAGGTATACTCAACTTGAAGGTAATTCTACAAAATAACTGGCCAGTACTCTCCAAAAGTGTCAATCTCACAAAAGACAAAAAGACACCAAGGAACTACATTAGACTGAAGAAAATATGAGAAAAGAAATATGAGAATATATAAGAATATAAGAAAACAAGAGAACTAAAGGCAATGTGTGATTCTGGATTGGATCCAGGACCATCAAAAAACAAAAAACATTAGTGTGACAGTAACATTTGAATAAGATGTTTATCAGTTAATAGTATGGCATCAAAGTTAATTTTCTGATTTTCATAATCGTACTATCTTTTTTTAAAAGAATTTATTTATTTATTTGCCAGAGAGAGAGAGAGAGAGAGAGAGCAAGTGAGCGATCACAAGCAGGAGAAGCAGCAGGCAGAAGAAGAAGGAAAAGCAGGGCTCCCCACTGAGCAGGGAGCCTGACATTGGGCTCCGTCCCAGGACCCCAGGATCATGACCTGAGCTGAAGGCAGATGCTTAACCGACTGAGCCACCCAGGTGCCCCTTTAATTATACTATCTTTATCTAAGTTGTGAAGCCGGGTGAAGGATACACGAGAACTGATTTTTACTTTGCGGTGGTGAGTTGTTGGTTTGTTTTTTGTTTTGTTTTTGTTTCCCTCCCCCACTCCTTTGGCACCTTTTCTGTAAGTCTGAAATTATTTTAAAATAAAAAGTTTTAAAAAAGCCTTATCTCCCCAGTTTACTTGTTAAAAGTTGTTTACCCATTGAAATCCTGTCTGAACTAGAAGTAAATGGACTGTAAGTACGTCTCCACCAGCTTTCTCATCTGTTCTGCATTCTGTGTTCTGTCTCTAATAGGCTGTCACGTTCCTTTGTCCAGATGGTGCCAGGCTCAATGGTGCCAGATCTAAGAGAGAGCTATTTACACCCTAGACAGCATACACTTGTATATTCATTATGACAATTTTCTGGCAAATGAAAGAAAAATGTTTTGTGCTAACAAAATCACTGTATTATGACAGTTTACCATCATATGGAAGTAAAGTGTCTTGGGAAGGGCATTTCCCCCCCCCCCCCCCGATTCACATCGAAGAATATGACGGACCAGCAGTATACCGCAGGCACTCCAAAGCTACCACCAGGGAAAAATCTCTCCTTCTCTACGTTAGAGCTTGTCACAGGCCATCTCCTGGCCAGAGGACAACCCCTTTCCTCACCTAACCCTCAGCCACACCATGGAAACCTGCCAGATTTTTGAAATGTTCGCAGGCGTGGTGTCCCCAGGTTGGTTGTGGGACCAGCCAATGTGTACAGAGGAACTACAACAGGAGCAGTTGTTAGACCTCAGAGCGGTGAGAGAGTTGATTCTCAAAGTTTTCTCCAAAGGTTGCTGAATAGCAGAGAGCGTTATACCAGGTAGGAGGCTGTGGGCTGCCAGGTACAGAAAAATCCAGTTCAAACGAGCTTAAACACTGACAGAGTTTTAGCTCCGGCAGTCCAGAGCTCAGAAGGGTGCCAGGCCCAAAGCCATTTATTTCATATTCTCTTGGTTTCGTCTTCCCTTGTGTATCAGTTTTGTCTCGAGACTAGGGCCCTCACTGCTTATAAATGGCTTAAAGGAGCCAACGGGGACATATGTTTCTTTGTTCATAGTCTACAGAAGAAAAAGAAAACCTTTTACCCAATCGTACTCCAGAAACTTCTCCCTTCAACCTGATCCAACTTAGGTCACCTGCCTGCTCCGCTACCAACACTCCTCGAGGGAAAGCTGTACTGTGCAGGACTGAAGTCTGAATTCCTAAACTATTCAATGGCAAGGTAGTGGGATTATTGAGAGGGGTTTAGAGTAAGCAAGATACATTTCCAAAGCTGAGATAAGGTCAAATTCCATTGAATCTTCTGAAGGAAGAGTGAATACCTGACCCAAATCAGGGCTTTGTCAGGAAAAGGAATGGAGACCATGGAAACTGGGGAAATGAATTCCCACCCCCTTGTGAATCTAGGGTGTTGGTCCAAAATGACACTTTACAAATAGGATATTTCTTTGCCATTTTTTCCCCTAAAAAAATGGGTTATACCACTGTGGAAAATAGTGTGGAGGCGTCTCAAAAAATTAAAATTAGAACCATCACATGACCCCACAATCCTGCTGCTGGGTATATATCCAAAGGAATTGAAAGCAGGATCTCAAAGAGATATTTGCACATCCGTGTTCACTACTCCCAATAACCAAGAGGTAGAAGTAACCCAAATGTCCACCAATGGATGAACGAATAAACAAAATTTAGTATCTATATAAAAAGGAATATTATTCAGCCTTTAAAAGGAAGGAGATCCCTGTCACAAGCTACAGCATAGATGGAACCTGAGGACACTATACTAAGTGAAATAAGCCAGCCACAAAAAGACAAATATTGTAGAATTCTATTAATATGTCAAATTTGTAGAAATTTAAAGTCAAATTTATAGAAAAAGAAAGCAAGTGGTTAAGTGCCTGACTCCTGACTTCAGCTCAGGTTGTGATCACCTAGGCCTTGCAGGGGGAATCCACGCTCAAGGGTACTCTCCTTGGATTCTCTCCCTCTGGCTCCTCTCCCCACTTGCACACACACACACACACACACACACTCACTCTCTCTCACTCTAAAATAAATGAATAAATCTTAAAAAAAAAAAAAATGAAGCAGGGGTGCCTGGGTGGCTCAGTTGGTTAAGCATCTGTCTTCAACTCAGGTCATGATCTCAGGGTCCTGGGATAGAGCCCTGTGTCTGGCTCCCTGCTCAGCAGGGAGTCTGCTTGTCCCTATGCCCTCCACCCCACCTGTGCTTGCTCTCTCTTGCTCTCTCAAATAAATAAATAAAATCTTAAAAAAAAATGGTAAGGAAACAAGAGAATGCAAAAGTAGCCCATGACTGAGAAAGTTGGTTAAGCATCTGCCTTCAGCTCAGGTCATGATCCCGGGGTCCTGGGACGAAGCCCCACGTCAGGCTCCCTGCTCAGTGGGGAGCCTGCTTCTCGTTCTTCTTCCCCTGCTTGTGATCACACTCTCTCTCTCTGGCAAATAAATAAATTCTTTTAAGTAATGATCGTGGAAGTGTGAAAACATATGTAGACAACACCCCAAAAGAAAGAGATGAAAACACTGAACAGTGGTATTCTTTGGGTGATAGATCTTCAAGAGAGTTTTTCTTTGTACTTTCAGTCTTCTGGAATTTTTTCCATAATTTTTATGACATATTTAAGATGTTTGGTCTGCGATGTTTAGAACTGTGGTAAACACAAAGATTGTGGGTCCAAGGGTCTCAGTTACAAAAACCTGAATGTTAGAAACCCTATTTTGGCTGTTCCAAGGGCTCGTGCCACCTCCCCCATTCTTGCTTTTTATTTTTAATGTGTTTTTGATAGTTAGGTCAATATAAAAATACTACTGTAAACATAAAAATAAAGATAGATCCTAAATTCAGGGGTTGTTTTCTCAGTGATTTAACTCCTTAGCCATTAAAAAATTGATTTCTCGGGACGCCTGGGTGGCTCAGTTGGTTGAGCAGCTGCCTTCGGCTCAGGTCATGATCTCGGCGTTCTGGGATCGAGTCCCACATCGGGCTCCTTGCTCGGCAGGGAGCCTGCTTCTCCCTCTGCCTCTGCCTGCCACTCTGTCTGCCTGTGCTCGCTCACTCTCTCTCTCTAACAAATAAATAAATTAAAAAAAAAAAAATTGATTTCTCATGCTCTCTCTCTAATAAATAAATGAAATCTTTAAAAAAATTGATCTCTGAGTAACAATAAAAATTGCAAGTAAATTAATTTAGAACAAAATAAAATTCTTGGTTCAAACAGGATGAAAATAAGTCTTCTATTTGGAAATATGAAATTATTGTTCAAAGGAATATAATTCCAGAATCTCCTGAAAGCACATCCATGTGTAAAAAGTCATTTTGTTTGCTTTTCCCTTACATAATGCACGTATTACAGTTTGAGAATCTGCCTGGGTTTGTTCCATCTAAATGCTCTTTGACAGTGCTGTCACTGTGTTTCTGGCAAGCCCAGCTTTACGTAAGCCTAAACCATATGGAAATTCCAAGATTAGAATAATTTGGATTCTATCCTTGGTACACACTGTGTTTATCAGTGTAAGATGACGGAAGGTCCCTCTGTAGGTGAGATAGGTGTGGGTTTGGTTGCAAATCCATCTCTGCTAGGACTCAAGTTGCAGGATCTCATCCACTGGCCCCCTCCACCAGACTAGCCAGGGGGCCACTCTCAGCTGACCTCCGTGGCTGCCATGCTCCCCTGCCCTGGGGCGCCTGCCTTGTAGCAACTCGAGTGCATACGTGTTCTGTTTAGGTGTTCTATTTAACTGAATGTGAATCCTAGCTCTGCCTCTTACTGCTGTGGGCTTTGGATAGATCAGCTATCCAATTTTGTGGCAGGAAAATTCACTGAGAATCAATTTTTCATATTCTCCGTATCCTGTGCTCACCATTCCCTTGCTAAGAACTCTTGGTATTTTCTTGCCTCAGAGTTGTTTTGTACCGGGAAAGCAGACATTGCCACGGAGCAGCTTTTCTTTTGTAAAACTTCACATTCTGCTAGATTCTGCCAGGTGTCCCTAGGAGGAGAGGAGAAAGGGAGATTCTTCGAAGGCAATAGGAAGGAAGAGACAAATACCTCTGTGTCACTAGAAAAGGGGTGTCTGGGGGAAAAGGTCTCCCCCAAGAGGGATCTGCATGTGCTGAGTGCAGAGGCCAGAGGAGGAAGCCAGTGCTCAGACAGGATGGCTGTGCACTGAGGCGTATCTCGAAATACTGAATCCTAGGGACTGGCACCCCAACCTCTCAGACATCCTCGACATCCTATATCGCAGAGAGCCATGGTATGTCCCAATCTAGAGGAAACTCTTCTGGTACAGAAAACAGGTATCTAGCAGATTCTTGTGCCCATCAAAGAGGCATGAGAAGATAGGCCCTCTCCATGCTTTGGCACACAGGGCAAAATCCAGAATCCTGCAAGGAAAGTGCCTGAATGGTTTAGATATCATTTCCTGCCCTCGCAGTGGAATCTTGCTAGGAGTTGGTCTGCATTAAACTGAAAAAATAAAATAAATGGACATTTCTTACACATTTGGTATTGTGTGTACCCTTCTTCGTGTGTCTGAGCCTCTATTTCTTCATCGAATCTTGGAGGGCAAAACACTTCCCTCACAGGTCACTGAGGGGATTAAGGGAGGTTAACACGTGAGGCCTGGGAGAACATTCTGGCATATTTACTAAGTGCCCCTTGCTGCTGATTCTCTGAAATAGTTTTTTTTTTTAAAGATTTTATTTATTTATTTGACAGACAGAGATCACAAGCAGGCAGAGAGGCAGGCAGAAAGAGAGAGGAAGGGAAGCAGGCTCCCGGCCGAGCAGAGAGCCCGATGCGGGGCTCGATCCCAGGACCCCGGGATCACGACCCGAGCCGAAAGCAGAGGCTTCAACCCACTGAGCCACCCAGGCGCCCCTGAAATAGTTTTTTTACTTCTTTCTCACCAAGATGGGACTGCTAGTACAAATGGCAGAAGTTGGTACCAGGACTTCTGGAAGGCCTGGGGTGGGGGAAGGTCAAGAGGTAAGGTTTTTAATAGTAGTAATAATGATGGCTACCATTTATTAAGAACCTATTATAGGTCAGATACCCCTGGACTATAAATCAAGTCAGTGGTTTTTAACCTGTTCTGCAGAATTGTAAAATTCCCTGGAAGGTTTGGGAACTGCAGTGGAGAGCGAAAGGGAGACCAGTGAGTTCATATTCACGGTCGCTTTCTCTACTTCAACTAGATCAGTTTTGCTTTTACTTGCTTAATAGACTGATCCTCTACAAATGATTTTATTTGAAATGTTGTATGTTTGTTAAACATGTTTGAGAACTTCCACAATGATGTTGGGTCCAGGTGGCAGTAAAAACAAACACATGTTCTTTAGACTACCTCTCCTGGTCTAAACCCTAAAACTAACCTAAAGTATATATGTCTCTCTCTCTCTATATATATATATATACACACACACACACACACACACACACACACACACAGATATCTGAAGATGATGCTGACTTACAAGATGAATTACTCTAAATGAACCAAATATTCTGGGGGAACCACTGAAGGACAGAAAGTAGAACTGGGATGACACTGGAGAGAACCATTGGCTGACCTTAATGAAGAGGACATCTATAAATCATGAGAGAGGCTTCCGTACTGCTACAAGCTTGGGGTAAGTGGATATAGGGAGCAGGAGGCACTCCCGATCTAACATTTAGTATGATCTGTGTAACATTACACCAGAAGGAACAATCTGTTTCCTCCTTCCACCTGTGTGATGCAGCAAACAGCAAAGACAATTCCTGTGAAAAGGACCACTTGGACATTACCAGCAGCGTAGTACCAAGAGGTGTGTATACCCCAAAAGAAAATGGGAGTTCCCAGGTCCAGAGAAAATGCTAATGACTTACCCAATCTGGTAGTGTGTCCTACCTCTTCCCTAGAACCACAGGAAGCAGAAAGTAATAAACAGATAAGTACTCAGACATGTAGGCAGGCTAAGAGGCAATTGAAAATGCAAACATGACACAACCAAGAATCACCAAACATTTGAAGAAAAGCAAAGAGGAGTTCAGAAGGAGAGAATAGAGGGGATGGAGGAGTGGATATATTAAAGAAAAACAGAAGGATGAAATATCTCATTGTCAATGAAAGACATGAAACTTCCAATGAAAGGGCCTGCTTAGAATGAACAGAAAAACAAAAACCCTCAGATCACACCTAGACATTGATGGTAACATTTTAGAAAACAAAGGATAGATGATATTTTTACTTACTGTCCCTAGATAAATTAACAGCTAATATCAAGCATATTATTTGGGAGAGGAAGGAGAATACTATCTTTCATTAGAATATTGTAAAAATGACAGGAAAAGCCTTATATAGGAATAGGGTCCACAAATTTAATCACATAAGCTTAGTTCCTAGGGGCTGGCTCACAATATAAAGTTTAATGTTTTCTGGTGGCTTCTATGTCAATGGGGCAGACTTTTAATCATGAATGCACATGGTTCCTACCCTCACAAGGTTCACGATTTAGGACAACAGATAACTTTGAAAGGAAACAAACATTAAGAGTGATTGTCACTGGTTGTAAGATTACAGGTGAGTTTATTTTCTTTTTATAAAGTATAAGTAATATTTTCCATATATTCCGTGTAGTTATTATATGTCTTTTATAATGAAAGCAATAAATCTTATAGACACTGCAAATTTACAAAGCAAACTTTACTTATAAAACAAAATGCCAGTTTTATTTATTCAGCTCCATTCAAGGTTTGGCGATAGCAGCTGAGGGTATATACAGAGGATTAAGAATAAATCCTTGCTCACAAGGAAGATTAAATCATAGTTTATGGGGTGCTTGTGGCAGAGGGAGCTGACGAAATGGTTAGCAGGCAGATAAGCAATTATGTTTCTCTGTTGTAGAAAATAAAGGCTAACTGGAGGTAGATGTATTTTATAAAGCACAGTGTAGCTTGTTGTAGCAGAACACTTTTCTATTCTCTAGTTGGGAAATGCTTCCGTCTCTTGGCTGAAGATTTACGAGATACTCTAGTCCATGTCAGCAGGATCTCTTAGGGTGGTAAATTTTGAGTCACACTTATTATTATCTATGCAAGGTCAACTTCTTAATTTCAAAAAGACATTGTCCTACATTTTCTTCTTAAGAGTAGGGCAATGGAATAGTAATAACAGCAATTACTCTGTTTGATGAGCATTTACTCTGTGCCAGGCATTTTACATTAATTAACTTATTGGGTCTTCACAACGAATCTCTAAGGTAGGTATTACAGGCCCACATTCTCTTATCCAAAACCTGGGGACCAGATGTGTTTTGGAAATGTGAATTTTTTTGGAATTTAAAAAGCAGTTTGGCATATGGTGCAAATACTAGCAACTTTGTAACATTCTAAATGGAACACAATATTTCTACAGAGAATGTATGAAAATTCGCACTAAGTGGAATAAAGTCCATAAATAATGTTACAATTTATTTACATAAATAAACTTATTGGCTAATGAAATTTGTTGGTAAATAAATTTTACTAGGATATAGGATATATATATAGGATATGATATCTATATAGGCTATATAAATACAGGCCATAAGGACTTAAACTTATTTCTTTTCTTGATTATGATAAATATTTTTTAGTGAAATTTTAAATTTATATTGATGAAAAACTAACCTAAACACATGCAAGAAATAGTCATCACACTTCTGGTTGTTTGAGAATCTTGAACCAGGAGTTAGCATAGTCTGTGAAACCAGGTTGGAGCTGGACATCTGATGATGAGCCACAAATGGGATTCTCAAGGGACAAAGAGGCATCATCACAAGGTGAAAGTCTACAGACTTTCCCTGGTGTTACTGGTCTCCTTAGCATAGGTTTCGGTCTAAGCAGTTTCTAATTGAATAAACTGCCATGATCTCTTGCTCACTGACGGATGCACATTGTTTAAGGCTAGCAATTAATCAGTCACACATTTTCACCATATGCTCTATAGAGACTTTTTAAAGCTGTGCTCATATCATCATTAGCATTATTACTACTATCTTCATAGTGATCTGTACTTAACACCATCTCAGCAATTTCCCCATCACTGAAAGAACGCATGATGGGTACATCATTATCAGTGTTCAGCATTTCTTCAGTGTCAGCTTCTTCCAATTTATTGGAACTTCCAACTTCTCCCAACTTACTTTGGACTGATAAGACTTTTGGCATAAATCATGACTTAAAAAAAATATTTTATTTATTTATTTGACAGAGAGAGAGCACACGCACAAGCAGGGGGAGCAGCAGGCAGAGGGAGAAGCAGGCTCCCCACTGAGCATGGATCCCGACATGGGGCTCGATCCCAGGACCTGAGCCAAAGGCAGACACTTAACTGACTGAGCCATCCAGGCACTCCAGTAATGAGTTTTGGTAATATCTTCTCATTGCAATCTCTGAATCTTTAAAAATCTTCATCAGTGAGGTCATTTTCAAACAACATTGGAGTCCAGTGCAGTGCCAAACATTAATTAATGTTGACTTATCAACATCATTCCAAGCATTAGCAACTGCATTGATGGCATTTTTAAGACTAAATTTTTATAAAGAAAGTCTTGGATTTTCAAACATCTGTTAACTGACACAAACATGGTGTTTAGGAAAAATAAGTGTTTATAGTTGCTCTTCATAAATTTTTTTTAAAGATTTATTTATTTGAGAAGGGGGGAGGTAGAGATGGGGAGAGAGAGAGAGAGAGAGAGAAAGATCACGAGCAGTAGGGGAGGGTAGAGGGAGAAGCAGGATCCCCTCTGAGCAAGGAGCCCAACATGGAGTTCTATCCCAGGACCCTGGCCTGAGCTGAAGGCAGATGCTTAACCAACTGAGCCACCGGGGGCCCTATACTTGCTCTTCATAGAGTATAGAATTCCTGGGTCACAAGGCTGTATTTTGGAAGTCACACTGAGGGAAAAGCAAATGTCGAAAACATTACTTTTCATGAGAACTTCAGGAGGGGGATATGAAGAACAGTTGTCTAGGAATAATAATAATTTGCATCTGTTTTGCAGTCCAGCTTGCTTGTAGTGAGCTTGTGCTACTGGCACAAGGTGCTTATGGAACCAATGAGAAAAGATTCCTCTTGTTACCAATGTCTTCCTGTTTACATAATAATGCACAGGTAAAGTCTACATGCTTTTTTTTTTTTTTTAAAGATTTTATTTATTTATTTGTTAGAGAGAGCACAAGCAAGGGGAGCAGTAGGCAGACAGAGAAGTAGGCTCCCTGCTGAGCAAGGAGCCTAAGGTGGGCCTGGATCCCAGGACCCTGGGAGCATGACCTGAGTCAAAGGTAAATGCTTAACCGACTGAGCCACCCAGGTGCCCCTGCACATACCTTTTAAACACCTTGGATATTGGGATGCCTGGGTGGCTCAGTGGGTTAAGGGTACGTCTTGACTCTTGGGTCATGATCCCAGGTCCTGGGAGCAAGTCCTGCATGGGGCTCCTTGCACAGCAGGGAGCCTGTTTCTCCGTCTGCCTGCCACTCCCCCTGCTTGTGTTCTCTCTCTGACAAATAAATAAATAAAATCTTTAAAAAAAAAATAAACACCTTGGATATAGGTTTTCCCAGCCATTGCTGATTTCGTTTTGTGTATGCCTGCAGCATTAGCACACCCAATAGTCAAATTTTGTTTGGCATCCTTGAAATCCTTTGGTGCCCTTTTGTCAGCCGTTGTTAAGATTTTTCTAGGAAAATAGCACCAGGACAGAGCTGTTTCATCAGCATTGTCAATTTGTTCTGGGCTAAGGTTTTAGTCAGGTATTATCTGAGCAAATTCATCAGTGGTTTTATAATCAGTAGGGGCATTTTCACAGATTTTAAGATACTTGATACGATGACACTTTTTACATTTCTGCAGCCGGCATTCTGAATATTCACTTTCAACACTCGGTTCTTCGTGCCATATTCTAGGTTGTTTCACGACCAACAAACTAGTCATCGAAATATCTTTACTTCTTTGTTGTCAAATCTGTTCAATCAACATGTGGTCAAGATCTTTGTTTTTGGCCTTATGCAATGTTTCTCTGTTTTTCCTCAGTTCTTGGTTACGACCATCACTACGCAAGTTCAACAGCTCATCTTTCTGTCTCTTGAAGTCACAGATGGTGGTTGTTTCCAGAGCAGTCTTCAGTAAGATGTCTCACAGACACACTACCATTATCTTCTGTAATAACTCCACTTTCTGAGCTATGCATAAAGACCTATGTTTCCTTTTCTTCTTCTCGCTGTGACCCGTGGGCATGTCTTTAAGTCTTTTGGGCATTTGCACGGTAAAGTTAATCCCCAAGTCACAAAGTGTCAGCAAACAGCAGAGGGTGTGTGTGATGAACAGGAGTGCTAAGACATAAATAAGTGCTAATCTTGTTTGTCCTCAACAGGTTTTGCTGCCAAATCATCCTGGGGCCAGACTTAAAAAGATAGTTGCGGGTTTCAGAGAGTTTTTGCTTTTTTGTTTTTTATCCTATTTTGGAATTGCGGAGTAGAGATTATGGACTCGTATTAAAAAATATCATTTTTATGATGAAAAGACTGAGGCTCAGTTAGTAACTTGCCCAAGGTAATGAAGCTATTATTTGTCCTTTTCTGGCTCTGTTCAATCTCCTCAAATTTGGTCACTTTGCTGAACAAAGACTTCTTATTTCGGTATCACTGTATGCCAAGATGATCTGAGTTGAAATATTTTTAGCAAAGGAACCTGATACTCTTGGCTGTTTGACTGGCATAGTCAGAAGCTGACCCCCAAGCTGGATAATGTGAAGATGTCTTGGCAAGAAGTGGCTGGAGATGCTAAATTTATAGTCATTGAATATAGACGTTTCTTTTTGTACCAAATTATCTGTTTGGTACTTATCTGCCTAGTTATTTATTGTCCCACAATGAGCAATCAGGAAAACTGAAAGAAAACCACTCATTTCCGATTATGTACCAAACACTCCCACAAATTTCCCTTAAATATCCACTCATTTGAAAGGTTTTTGGTTTGTTTTTTTTAACTGTTCCACAAATTATATATCCCAAGTGGGACTCAGAATTATTGTTAATCAAGCTCAGAATTAAAACACATTTTAGACACTCTACTAATAAATTTCTTTCAACTTAGAATTCATGAGAATTTTGAATGACATCTGTGGTTTGGTCCCTATTTCATGTGTTATTTTATGAGTTCTTTTTGGAGGGCCAGTTTTTCTTACTCATTCTCATCACCCCCATATTTGTTTAGATCTTCATCAAACATCTAACAGGACCTACAGGTTCTCCCCGGCTCTATGAAAGTAGAGTGTTCCTATGAAAACTCTCCTAAACCAAATGGCGCAAAGGACAGGTACAATTACCATTCATTCGTATGGAAAATTTTTGGAGGGTGCCCAGACCCAAAAAGTAACCTCTTCTAGGCTTTTCTAATACCTTGGGACACAGCTAACAAATGTACAAAATAAATCTAGATGGAGTGCAGATACTCAGGGACAACACACTTCGAAGCTATGGCAACTGGATCCTGAGACACCGAGTGTAGTTCCGGGAGAAGGAGCTTCGTGGCACCACCCTCATTGCTGGGCCCCATGCTGCTCCCATAAGGACTAGCTCTGAAACACATGCTAAACTCTGTTTTCGTGTTTTCTGATGACAGCAAAACCCCTATTTGGATTTCTTTTGGTTAGCGAAAATAGGTGCTAATATAGCTCTTTTGTAAAAGTGAAGCAGAAAAATGTGAACTTTCAGGGGCGTCTGGGTGGCTCAGTCGTTTAAGCGTCTGCCTTCGGCTCAGGTCACCATCCCCGGGGTCCTGGGATGGAGTTCCCCCAGCTTCAGAATCTGACTCCCTGCTCAGTGGGGAGTCTGCTTCTTCCTTTCCCTATGCCCCTCCCTCTTGCTCGTGTGTTCTCTCTCTCTCTCAAATAAATAAATAAAATCTTTTAAAAAAAGAAGTGGGGGGTGCCTGCACTGTAGAAGACTGAAGACTGTTGATTCAGTCCCAAGTCCTCTTCCCTTTTCCCAGAAGGTGCAAAAGCAGTCCAAGAGCTGAGGGGTTTATAAAACGAGTAGAGCACGAGTAGAGCACAGGTGCTGTAATCACAGAAAAGTTTAAAATTTAGTAAGTAAATATGAGAAATGAATAAAATCCAATGAGGATTCTCTCCCTTAGGAGAGGAAGAGATCATACCTGTCAGGTAGGGCAAGATTGCTCTCACATTACCTTTCAGCACTGGTTTCTCCCGTTTGACTGTACTAATAAGTACCATTTACTGGGTATCTTCTGCGTGCCAGGCTGGCACACAGAGAAGCAGGTATTTAAGAAGCATCAGATTCAGAAAGGTCTGTTGACCTTGCCTAGTATCACAAACTTCTATCTCACAGAGCCTGGGATCTACCTCTTTGACTCTAACGCCCTATTTTTTTCCTTCAACATACTCTTGCTTTTTTCCTGAGCAAACAGTCTGCATTCTTGCCTCTCCCTTCACTATAGTCTAATCTACTTTATGGTGTGTTGTTCCAAGGAGTAAAAATCTCCTGGTTGCCCAACAAAAGAACAATTCTAATGACTGGTTTGGGGGAAATCTCCTTGAACAATTAATCAAAGCACAGAGAAACCTGCTTGATGCTTGTCCTTCTTAGACACAGTTCTTCTAAGAGCAAGGTGTTGCTTTGGAACCAGAGTATTTTGGCCAGTGTTGGGATGCTCTGAATTAAATTAGAATGAGCAGTGGGGTGACTATGTCTCTGGCTCTTTTTGGACTACTATCAAAGAATACAATGCTCTTGAGAGAGAGTTCTATGATAGCAAAGAAAAGAGCTTAAAAAAAAACCCCTTTTTAAATGTAAGCAATTCTTTCCAGCTATTTTAAAAAAATACACATCTTGGCACTTGTCTTTAGCTGGAAAGAAAAGCACCTCCAAACAGCCTGAATAGTAGTGGTAGCAATGCTGACTATCTCTTAGTGTAACTGAAATGTTTTTTCAGAAATACCAACTTTTAAAAGAGACATTGGTTAATACTCACAGATCAGATTTTTACAAGATTTCTTAAAGATTTTATTTTTATTTTTTTGACAGACAGAGATCACAAGTAGGCAGAGAGGCAGGCAGAGAGAGAGAGAGGGAGGAAGCAGGTTCCCCGATGAACAGAGAGCCCAATGCGGGGCTCGATCCCAGGACCCTGGGATCATGACCCGAGCCGAAGGCAGAGGCTTTAACCCACTGAACCACCCAGGTGCCCCAATTTTTACAAGATTTCTCACAGGTTAGTTATATATCATCCAATAAAGTAATTACACCTATTTTATCAAAGCAGATCATGGGATATTTATTCTGATTATAGTCAATTCCCATTTTATTTCATCTTCTGAATTTTTAAATTTTTACTATCTCCCAAAAACAACACATGAATTCACTAGCTGCTGGACAAATTAGTTGACAGCTTTGTGAGAGAGATTGGCCATATGCTCATCAACTGGGTTTCCTCTTCCTGAATGTGTAGGAAAACCACATTTCCCACTCTCCCCTGCAGTTAGATTGGGTTCCTTCCAACGGAATATGAGCAGCAGTAACATACATCACTTCCAGACCTAGTAAGAAATCCTTCTGGCACCCTTATTCAAGTTCTGTTTCTCCTCTGCTAAGTCCATGGAGGTCAATACTGCAGATCACCGACTGAAAGGGTTCAAGGCAGTATTTTGAAGGCAGTTGCCCAGGGTAGTACTCACAATGGTAGTATATCGGAAATGAATGAGAAACAAAACAATGTGGAGTTGTTTTTTACAGCAGCTGGCTTTAGTCTAATTAGTATATACCTTTATCTTTCATTAAGCACATAAGAAAAGTTTGGTTGTGATGTCTAATGCAATTAATGACTTTATCTCTGATTTTTAAGCATGCTTTCTATTATGTTAAGAAATTTAACATCAGAATTCAAATTATGCATATGTACATTTCTTAAAGAATATAATACCTACTCTCATCGGTCTTGCTACATCAGTAACTTCTAGTTTTAGCTGGATACCACTTTGCATTACTGCTAGTTAAGCAATAAAAAAACATATTACTTTGTTTTAATTAACTAATGTAAAATGATTTATATTAGATCTGTATCATTTTAATCTTTTTTAAAAATATTTATTTATTTATTTTAGAGAGACACAGAGAGAGAGAATGAGCACGAGTGGAGGGAGGGGCAGAGGGAAAGAAAGAATCCTCAAGCAGACTCCCCCCTGAGCACATTATCACAAGCCTGTGATAATGACCTGAGCCGAAATTGAGTCAGCCACTTAACCAACTGAGCCACCCAGGGGCTCCTGTATCATTTTAATCTTGATTAATCTGCTTTTGGAAATATATCGTACAACACAGATTCTATAACTCAGCTCTCAGTGTTTTTGATATTATTCCTTAAAACAGACATTGACACATTTATTTAAACTGAAGAATAAAATCAGACTTTTTCTAACAGAAAATAAGTCTTACACTGTGTGTTATAAACTGATTAGTCTGACAGTGAGGCCTGGCTTTTTCAATTAGGTTATATGACATTTTTCCATATATTCAATAAGTGAAACCTGTAAGATTTTGACAGAAATATATTTCGAATACATAATGAAAGAAATTTTATAGAAAATATTGCATTTGCACAGATACTGAAAACAGTATTTCCAATTTTTACTGAGTATATTGGTTTAAATGAAGCGCCACTGTGTAAAAGAGTAAAAGGTATAATTGATAGTTACTTGTTGATTTTTTTAAAAATATTTTATTTATTTATTTGACACACAGAGAGAAATCACAAGTAGGCAGAGAGGCAGGCAGAGAGAGCCTGATGTGGGACTTGATCCCAGGACCGTGAGATCATGACCTGAGCTGAAGGCAGAGGCTTAACCCACTGAGCCACCTAGGCTTCCTACTTGTTTATTTTTGATAAATCCTTTTGGTGTAGTTTAAGAGTTTGAGACTCTAATGTCTGTGTAATAAAGCTCTTTCTAATTTTTCTTTCTAATTTATAGCTTTTCTTTCTAATTTATAGCTTTCAAGAAAATTAAAGAAGACCTAATTGAACTGTTAGGTGATAAGTCTTTAAAAATAATTTCAGATAATAAGTCACTCTTGTTTTTGGCATCTAATTTGAAAGCTGCTTAAAGAATTGGGTGATGTTGTCATAAAGTCTTTCCATTCCTAAATTATTTTCTGTATAAGCCAACTTTACTTATTTATTTTTGGATTTTATTTATTTGACAGAGAGTGGGAGAGTGAGGGAAAGCACAAGCAGGGGGAGCAGCAGAAGGAGAGGGAGAAGCAGGCTCCCCACTGAGCAGGGAGCCTGAGATGGGTCTTGATGTGGGGCTTGATCCCAAGATGCTAAGGCGTCTGCCTTTGGCTCTGGTCATGGTCTTTGGCTCAGCCTAACCGACTGAGCCACCCAGGCACCCCTATTAGGCAACTATATGCTTACATATATAAAAATGAAAAACAACAATAGAAATGATAATCTGTCCCATTTTAGATACAATATTCTTCCATGAGCACATGAACTAATGGAAAAATAAATCCCCATTAATCTCAATACATGGTATGTTTCTGAAAATTTCTACTTAAATGTTAGTAATTATCAAAAATATTTAATATATTTATATTGTTTTAACTTCTTGTAAAATAATAATAATTGTCATGATAACTACAAAACTGTGCTTTTAACTTGGAATAAAAAATAACATCTATATAAGGATTTTTGTTTGAGAGATATGATAAGGTGATTAATAAAAGCCTATTTGACACAAACACTTCATTAGGGTAAAACATTTATATTAGGGTAAAATTCTGGGGGAGTTGGGATGAAAGGAATTTGGGAAATAAAACCAATTCTAGTTTTCTGACTGTTAGAGAGGAGCTTGTTCATGCAGTTTTTAAAAATGTGTGTCATCCTCAAAATTGCTAATATGAGATCATACTATACTAATTATTCATACCTTGGTATTTTTTTCTTGTGTATCTGTTTTTTGAGAAATTGGTTATGCTTGGGCATGTCACTTTATTTCTCAGAACCTTGTTTTATTCCCCCTCCCATAAAATAAAAAAGTTGAACCAGACTGTCAGGTCCATTATATGTCCCTAATATTCTACACATCTGTGACCAAAGACTCAAATATATTCTTTTAGATAACTGAAAATGAAAAGTATGTAAATATGCATTTCTTTTTTCTTCTTCCTCATTTCCCCTCTTCCCTTTTTCCCTCCCTTCCTCCTAATCACAAAGGCCCTATTGGCATACAGCAAAGATTGCATTTTTTGAGGGGTTTATTGAAACTAATCTCACTATTTATCAGTTAATCACAGTAATTCAATGGCTTTCTTTAACAAAAAATGGCCATGGTATTCATGATATCATTATATTCCCTAGTAATTGAAATCCAAAAAGTGCAATATTTTCTACAATAAAAAGATCATGTTGGCACAATCCTACTTCCTCTTTCTGAGGAAGCTAGAATCTTAAAATAGGTCATCAGAAATAGAACTCTTTGGAATAGATAAATGCAGCAGAAAGTCTATAATTGTTGTTGAATATGTATGTGAGGTCCACTAGCACTGCCCTGTGTATTTTGAAAGCAATGCAAGATATGATCTATAAATAGGACCATTTTGATTTTAAGTAGTTCCATTTTGGCAATGGAATGTTGTTGTTTTTCTTATTTGCTATGTTGTGAGCAGTGACAAAAGGTCTTGAAATGTTGGTGCTGAGCTTTTCTTTCTTGCCCAACACTTCCATGGGGTTAGATCTTTCTGTGCGGATTTGTGGAGAACTGAGATTGTTAGATTAGGGATACAAAGAGAAAGAAACAGTTAATATCCAATTGACTGACTTCCAAAAGAGGGCATACAGAGAGAGAACCCATGAGAAGTGATGGTTGCTGGCCAGTGACTACAGACCACCCCCAACATTTGAATGAGCATGCCACTCTGTATAGCGAAGCCATATATGCTGTTGTCATCACCAGGAGGCCCTTATAGCACCTGCACTTGGCTTCTTGCACCAACCAGGTGAAGAATGTCCCCCTGTGCCCTAAGACTTTGCTAGGCTCCCACTTGACCTGCTCTCTATGGATTTCACCTTTGTCAACGGGACACACTTTTCAGAACAGTCTGAGTTCCTTCACCAACAGAGAAAACTGAAGATGGAGTAGAATCAGAAGCCCCAGCTTTGGCACTTGGAAGGGTCTAGACAGTGGGAAACCCATTCCAGGTTAAATGTGTACATATTTTTTTTTTAAAGATTTTTATTTATTTATTTGACAGAGAGAGATCACAGCAGACAGAGAGGCAGGCAGAGAGAGAGAGAGGGAAGCAGGCTCCCTGCTGAGCAGAGAGCCCGATGCGGGACTCGATCCCAAGACCCTGAGATCATGACCTGAGCCGAAGGCAGCGGCCCAACCCACTGAGCCACCCAGGCGTCCCTAAATGTGTACATATTTTTATTAGGAAATACTAAGGCGTTAAGGATAATGAAATAGCATATAAGAAAGTATACAGCATTAATTCATTTATACATTCAAATAATAAACTTTTATTGAATACCTAATGAAAACTTATAATAGCTCATATTCTGAACCAGGCCCTATGCCTAGGTACTAGGGACACCAAAAATAATTTTAAAAAAGGCTACACCATCATAGTCTTCAAGGACATTATCCTTGGATGTTAGAAGTCCATAGCACACCTGCAAGACTCCATTCACTGAGCAAATATTTACTGAGCATCTACTATTTACCAGACGCTGTTGTGAATACTAGGGATATAGTGGTGAACAAGATGGATGAGATCCTGGTCTTGTAAGCTTACGTTGTGGTGGGGAAGATATAGCATAAACAAATCAGGTAATTTCAGTTGTTGTAAGTGCTATGAAGAAGGTAAAATAGGCCAATGTGATAGAAAGTAACTGGTTGGGGGGGGTGAAGGGAACAAGTTCAGGCAGTGTGGGCAAGATAGCCTCACTGGGGAAGATATTTGAAATGAACACTGAATAATAAGGAGTTAGTAACACCAAGACACTTGGAAAGCAGAGATGGAACGGAAAGCACAGGAGCTCTCAGACAAGTACTAAGTACTTGCGTGTTCTAGAAAGGTAGTCAATGGTACAGTCTCTGCAGGCTCACAGGAGCGGGGAGCCTCATTCAGTAAGGAGGTGATGGGATCTTTACGGCTTAACATACAATGAGAGCTAAATAAAAGAATGGTATCTTTCCTTCTTTCCTCTGATGAATTACTTTAAAAAATGTTTACTACAAATATAAGAAGAGCTTAAATACCCTCCCCTATTCCACACCTCTAGTCCTGCTTCCCAGAGGCAACCACTCTTACAATTCTAGTTATTTTGGCATATCTTTGAATAGCATGCTCCTAGTCTTATTTCTTCTCATATCAATTATATATATCATCTATTTATTTCCTATAATGACATGCATTTAGCTAAAGAGCCTTATGGTTATATTTTCTTCCTCTACTGGGTATCTCTGCACCTCTACAAAATAAACTTCGACATCCTGATCCTTCGTCTCTTGGCTCCCACATTGTAAGACTGACATGTTATAGACCCAGTTCTCCCCACTGCTTCTCTTCCTCCACGTCTCTGCAGCCTCCTATGGCTCATAGAATGTAATTCCCACTCTCTTCAGCATGTCATACCGAGCCCTTTAGGATCTAGGCCCAGCCTACTTTTTTCATTTCCTGTCGTCCATCCATGTCAGCAATACTCACAGGCACAGCGAACTACATACTCACAGTAGTATATGGTTTTGGAAACTCTGGCATGCTCTTGTCTTGTTCTCATTGCCTGAAACTGCCTCCCTTGGCAGTTCCCTGCCACTTATTCATTTTAGCCCACATGGCACTTTAAGAAATCTTTCCTGGTTCATGACATTTATGAAATTGAAAAATATTTACTGGGCGGCTGTTTCATGCAAGGCACTATTTCAGGTGTCAGGGCTCTAGTGGCCCAAGACACTCATGAGCTCACATTCTAGTGACTTAAGAAGTAGATCTAATAAAAATAATCATAAAATCCACTATGTGTCAGGACTGTATTAAATGACTCACATGTGCTATTTTAATCTTTATAATTTCATGAGACTTGAAAAAGTAAAATATTCTTCCTGAGGTCACTTCCTATAATGAGCTTATATTCAAGTCTGTCTGACTTCAGAGCTCTTACTCTTAAGCTATACTCACTCTGCCCCTATTATTCCTTGTATACTTCTACCATAACATTAGCCAAACTGTTTCGAAATTGTACATGGGGTTCCCCATATAAACCACAAGGCATACAAAATTATTGTGTTGATTATTTTCTCAATGTTCTCAGATGCTACAGAAGTAGTACCACTCTAGGTGCACAGGAGAGAAATGAATGCATTACACATATTGGGTACCTTCAGAAATTAGAGATGAATTCTTTCTTGAAATCTCATTCTGAGAAGGGCTTGCTTTAGACTGAAGGCTTCTTAAGGGTTGAAACATTTGATGCATATTGGGTGCTTGACAAATTTTTGTTGAATCTGCCATTCAAACCTTTGTAATCAATATATACTCAGTTTCAGGGCTGAAAAACTATGTCAGTCCCACTTTTGGAGGTGGCTTTGCACAGAAGGTAGGCACTCGGTCTTCTTTTAATAGAATTACAGGGGTGCTGGGTTTAACCTTTGAGAGGCTGTAGAATGCAGTGGTTAACTGTACACCCTATGGAGACAGATTACCCAGATTCTAATTCCATTGTTTACTATGCACACACATTTAAGAGGTGACTATGAAACATGTGTCAGGCACTTTCATAAGTACTTTACAAATATTACCTGAATGAAACTTCTTAACACTTCCATGTTAATCTCTGTGGTAACTTTACTACTCTTTACTAGCTCCATGCCTCAGTTTTCTTTTCTGTTCAAGGGGGATAATAATAACAAAACACCTGACAAGGTTTACCGTTAAGATTAAGTGAGTATAAAAGTGCTTAGTCTCTGGCACATGGCAAGTTAGCTGTGACTGGTAGAGTACCAGTAGAGGCTGTGAGGAGAGAAGGAAACCAGCTTAATGTAATTTAACAATTTCTTCATCCTATGCTAATGCTCACTTCAAGGGGACAGATGAAATTATTTGGAATGGGGATGATATTTGAAGCATCTCTGTCAAGTTGGCTCTGTTTCTAAGGGAAAACCCAGTGGCTGGTGCTGAAATGGAAAATATAGGGAAAAAGTGCCTCTGAAATCTGTCCACTTTTCTGTATCTGCGAATCCATGTTATCATCTCTTGCTGGGATGGCTGCTGTAGTCTCCTAACCGGTTCAGCAACTCTTCTTTGGCTGCCTTCATTCTCTGTTTCAGGAGATTAACCTTTTCAAAACACAGAGGAAAATTAGGTTGTATTGTGCTCATGCTTAAAACAGTCCACTGGTTTCTCATTGTTCTTAGATTAAGGACGTAAATCAGTGCTTAGTTGACTGAGTCTTGTAGGATCCAGTCTTGGCCTGTCCCTGCAAACTTGGTTCGGGCCATCCCTCCCCACAGTCACATCTGCCTTCATTCATTGTTCAACAAATATTTATTTGATCACCATGGATTTATAAAGTCACAGTGACCAGGAGAAACACAGTTCTTGTACTCAAAGAACTTATATTTGAGGAGGTGGGGGAACAACAAACACAACAAAAATCAGATGAATATAATAACTGCTGGTGGTATATAAGTATGAAAATAGAACTGAGCTCACAAATTAAAAAAAAAAAAGGTCCATTGGGATAAGGTAGCCAGGAAGTCTTCTCTTAGAAGTTACTATTATAGGGGCGCCTGGGTGGCTCAGTGGGTTGAGCCTCTGCCTTTGGCTCAATCATGATCCCAGGGTCCTGGGATTGAGCCCCGCATCAGGCTCTCTGCTCAGTGGGGAGCCTGTTTCCCCCCCTCTCTCTGCCTGCTGCTCTGCCTACTTGTGATCTCTCTCTCTCTCTCTCTGTCAAATAAATAAATAAATAAAATCTTAAAAAAAAAAAAAGAAGTTACTATTATAGAGAGATCTAAAGGGGAAAGAACAGTGAGCCATATGACGAATGGGGAGGAGGGAACAACCAATGCAAAGGTTCATATATGCGAGAGAGAACCTGGTCAAGTACCCAGAGCAGACATCCTCATCGCATAAAGGGAAGAGGGAAGTGAGGTTGGCCAGTGGGTGATCCTACAAGGCCTGATAGATCATGGTAAAGAATTAGAAGTTTTTTTTCCTTTTTACTTTAGAAAATCTCAAAAGTTGTTTTTAAAAATTAGAAGTGTAGCACAATGAACATTGTTTCATGTAGAGACGATGATCCACCTAGATCCACCAGTTATTACCTTTTTACCACATTTGCTTTTTTGTTCCTATTTTCCCTGTTCTAGTTTCTTGTTCCCTCTCCTGTTTTGTTTTTGTTTCATTTTTCAGCCAAATCTTTTGAAGGTAAGTTGCGGAATAGTGAAGCAAGTTATCTTCCCCAAACAATCTTCTACATAGTCACAAATTATCACATGCCAAAACATTTAATATTGGTCCAGTATTATCTTATAATCCATATTTAAATTTCTCCAACTGTCCACAAAATGTTTTTCTGTAGTTACTTCTTAAAAAAATAAAACAATTATGAACCAAGATTTATGAATTTCATTTGTAATATTTGTCTCCTGATTAATGCAATCCTCTACCTAGTTTTTCTTTTTTTCCCTTGACCCTGACACTATTTCCCCTGACATTTTTTGAAAAACCTAGGCCTGTTGTCTTTTACAGTGTTCTATATTCTTATTGTTTTGTTTTGTTTCCTCATAATTAGATTTAGGTTAAACATTTCTGGCACAGATATCATCAGGTGATAAATTGCTCCATTGTTGGTGATGCTGTTTCCTCATTTGGCTAAGGTATATCTAATAAATAAATCTCTATGTTGCAATATTACCCTTTCCCTTTATAATTGTGAAATAATCTCTAGGACGCTCTTTGAGATAGTGTTAATGTCCTGTTCCCCAACAACCTTTCAGCCAATGATTTTAGCATTTCATTTCATTTCATCCACTGTTTCAGCATGTATCGATAAGATTTATTTGCCAGAGGGAGAGAGAGAGAGAGAGAGAGAGAGATTGAGTGAGCACACACACATGGGGAGCAGCAGGCAGAGGGAGAAGCAGGACTCAGTCCCAGGACCCAGAGATTGAGTGAGCACACATGCATGGGGAGCAGCAGGCAGAGGGAGAAGCAGGACTCAATCCCAGGACCCCAGGATCATGACCTGAGCTGAAGACTGATGCTTAAACACCTGAACCACCCAGGCGTGCCCTACCCATATTAATTTTTATACTGGAGAGTGCAAAATGGGGATTTTCTGTTTATCGTTTCATTTGTATTCATTAACTGGCATTCCTCTGTAAAGAAGAACTTTTCATTTTTATTTCACCTCTCCCTTTCATGGAGACAACTTAAAAAAAATTAAATCTGTTTTGGTTTCTCACTATCATTATTACTCTTTTCAATGCTCAAATTGTTTCAAGTGTGGTCAACAGCAGCTCTGTTAATCCAGGTCCAATATCCTTTGAAATGTCCCTGTTAATCTCTAAGGACTTCTTTGGTTTCTGAGAAGAATGTTCTAGGCTCATTTTGCAATTTCTTTGCTCCAGGTGTGAATTAGCCTTCTCTCCAAGGAGCACTGATTCCTTTTAGTGATGGTGTTTAGCAACTGTGTGGGTGGCTTGATGCTAGGTGTGCTTCTTCTCACTGGGGAGTCGGGGTTTCTATGCCTCTAGGCCCTGTTAATGGACCAATTGAGATAAAAAAAAATCATAACTTGATTTTACTACCACCAATTCAAATCCAGCACTGTGGGATTCTTCCTTAGCCTCTATCATTCTGTATTTGTTATCTTCTTCTCCTACCGTTAGAACATCGGTTCTAAGCAACATGAATATATTACTTCATTTGCTTTGTCCTATAACTCATGCATAGTAGTTTCAAAATTGCTACACCAATACCCCTTTCAACATCAAACCTACTAGGTGAAAGTTATTGATTTCTTTGCACTGTTCGTTGTATCCCACAACTCTTAATTCCAGTTGATAGAGTACTGTGCTCAATTAATTGACTGAACGTTTTTTCTCTGTATAGTTATGCTGGCAATTTGATATTCAAGTATGTTCATTTCTTTCTTTGTATTAAATTTTAGGGCTTGGTTTTATTTCCAGGGCTTTAGATTTAATGTTTTTCTTTTTAAAAGTTTTTTTTTAAAAAAAGATTATTTATTTATTTGACAGAGAGATCACAAGTAGGCAGAGAGGCAGGCAGAGAGAGGGGGGAAGCAGGCTGCCTGCTGAGCAGAGAGCTTGATTCCGGGGCTTGATCCTAGGACCCTGAGACCATGACCTGAGCCGAAGGCAGAGGCTTAACCCACTGAGCCACCCAGACGCCCCTAGATTTAATGTTTTGACATATATTTATATAGGTTATTCAGAGAAGCCACACTGCCATCACTAGTCCCTGTAAAACATTCCTACCCCCCACAGGGAACTATTTTCAGATTTATAGTTTTTGAATTTATTTCTTAAAAAACAGGTCCAACATGTGTGTAGTATGTATGTATGTACACTTTCATTTCTTCTTTCTTACACAAAACTTAGTGTATTTTGTAAGTTCTTTTGTATCTGTTTTCTTCCCTTAAAAACATAAATATGAATTTTTTCTGAAATCACTGAAGAGCTTTAAGACAGGGAATGACTTGATCATTACACCTTGAAATTAGTTTGGTTGCTCTACCAGGAGAGCAGGATCTTAAGCAGGAAGACAAGTTGGGAGGCTATGGTGGTCTGGGCACTGAAAAGGGAAACAGGTGTTTATTTTACTTATAACACAAAAGCACAACAGATACATTTGTTTATGAACTGAGTGAAACTGCTGAGGGAAAAGGAGGACCCAAGGATGATCCTTTTATTTGTCTTGAGTAACTGGGCAGGAACATGGTGGTGTCATTCACTGAGATGGAGATTGGGGAGGAGAGAAGTTGGGGTTTGGAGTGAAAAATCACCGTCCCATATTGAATATAGTAGAGATGTTAAGTGGGTACTCAGATATTTGCATCTGGTTGGCGTTCAGAGGAGAGGTCTGGAAAGGACGAGGAATTTGGAAGTCACCAGTAAGGATAAAGATACTTAAAACCATGGGAGTTGATGAGGTTGCCAAAAGGACGACTACAGAGGAGAGAAAAAGGTGGGTTCAGGACCAAGCTCTGAGGATGCCCATAATTTAGAGGTTAGATAGAAGAGATAGAAAAGGAGCTTAAGACAGGTGGTTAGTAAGGTTGGGAGGAAACAAGGACAAAGTGACTTTTTGCTGACCCAGAAGCCAAATGAGGGTGGCAAGGCTCAAGCATTTAACTGTGTGGCAAGATAAAAATAAGAGAATCCATTGGATTTTTTTTTTTTTTTTTTGCTTCCCCTGTATCTGGTATTATTTTTCCTATGCCTGGAATGCTTACTCCTTTCTCTCTTTTTAAAACCTGGTTAATTTCCTAATGAGCTGTGGAGATGCAGATCAAACATTATTTTCTCAGATTCCCTGTGACATAGTCTTACAGCTCTTAGAATATTTTCCTTGAAACCACTCAGTACAGTTGTAATTTCTCAATTACTTCTATTTTTAAACTTGATTGTTTCTCCCATTAGAAAGTAAGCTCCTTGAGGGTTAGTGTCTATTTTGCTCACTCTCCTCCACTGTTTCCCTAACTTCCAGCCTAGCGTTTGGCACATAGCAAGCAGGTTTTCACTAAGTATTTGTCAAATAATAAATAAACAGAACCCCTGGAGGGTTCAGGAGGCAGGGGAGTCTGCTTCTCCCTCTCCCTCTGCCACCCCCCCCCCCCACATTGTGCACTCCCGCGCTCTCTCACTCTCTCTCTCACTCTCTCTCTCAAATAAATAAATAAATAAATAAATCTTAAAATAAAAGCAATAAAGATGTTGTGAGGTATGACAAGAAACACAGATTTAGGGGTAGACCTGCCTGAAAGAGCAAAGGAGACTTTGACACTGAGTTCACCAAAGACTTTCGTCCCAACTTGGAGAGGAGGACATAGCTTTTATTTTATCTTTCCTCGTGTCTTCCCCTTTACATTGACTTTCTCTGTTCATTTTAACTCTTGGCCTTGCATCCTCTCCTCTACTCCAAAATGGCTCACTTTAAATGATTATCTTGTGGAGAAAGAAGATGAACTGAATGAGGAGACAGTGGGAAGTTAGTTAGAGAAGAGGTAAGTGGAGGGAGATAAATAGAATGATAAGGTAAGGAAGACTTGAAGTTCATCAAAGTAGGTATTCTAAAACTGCTCCGAATCGAGCAAAATAGCAAAAAATAAGACCCTATGTAAGAGGGTGGGTCTATGAAATCATTCTGCTGACTTAAATTCCCAACTCCTCCCTTAATAGCCATAGGTTTTTTAGCAAATTACTTAACCATATGAACTCAGTTTCCTCGGAATCGATAAAATGGGGATAATAATAGTACCTACCTCAAAGGGCTGTTCTCAGGATTAGTAAGACGATCCACTTTATATGCTTAATACCAAGACTGCCACAAGGTAAAATTTCAATTAACCTTAGCAGTTATTTTTCTTTAAAATCAAGCACAGCAGGGAGAGGCGGCCTAAATAATAAATGCTCGTCGTAAATATTATAGCAACACACAAAAGAAGAGGATCACTTTAAAAGAAGCAGATAAGGCTGTACTGGCACTTACGTTTTGAGCAAAGACCTTGCCTACGCATGGGATTTAGACAGTTAGAGCACACCGCCTGGCAGCGGTAGGTGCTTTATATGTTCGGAATGGCAAGTAAGATTAAAAAAGAAAAAAAAGAAAAGAAAATTCCTATAAAAGTCTATTCTGGGAGAAACTTATTTCGTCCGTCCGGGGGGGGTCGCTGGGGATGACAGGTAGGGTCAGGCAGCGAGAGAAGTCTCCTGGGTGCGGACTGCCCTAGTTCTAAGCGACTCTCGGGAGGCGAAGCCTGCTCCCGCGTCAGGGCAGAGGCTAACTCCGTTCCTCCGCCCGTCCCTGGGGGAGTCACGGGGCCAAGTGCGGTGGCAGCGGCTTCACCTCCAGGCCTTTGCTACGTCTCATCTCCAGGACGGTATCCGAGACTGGCGTCCATGCCAACAGAGGTGGTACCCGCCGCAGCAACTATGCAGCGGCCCAGTCCGCCACGCACACCTGACTGGGCGGAGCCCCAGCCCTCCTCCCGCCCCCGGCCCACCTGCCCCTCCACCCAGTGACTACCCGCGTCCTGAGATCCGCCCCAGATTTGAAAGCTTCTTCCGGGAGCGGGTGGGAAACCCATCGCGCGAGCCTCTGCGCTCCCGGGCTTCTTTCCGGAAGCTCCGCCCACTCCCAGCGTACCCTGCGCTAACTTCGCCGCCATTGTTTGAATTTGAAAACGAAAACACCGCGGTGCTGCGCGCAGGTTGGGCAGCCCAGACAATTTTTGCAGGTGAAGCGGTGCGTCCAGGTGAGGGTGCGAGGAAGGAGGTGGGGTGACTGCGCATATACGAGGTCCGAGGCTGGGAAACGCGCTGGCGGTGTGAGTGCCTCCGACGGGGATCGCGATGCTCGTGAGGTTACTCTCAGGAACTGGGTTGTAGGGCGATGGGTGCTCCTGGGGACAGTGGGCGCCGCCTTTGCACCGTAGGGTTGAGCCGTACTACTTGGGTTGGAGCTTAAATCTTGTCTCCACCGCATATTCGCTGAGGGAGGCAAGGCAACGTATTTAATCTCTCTGGGTCATCTGTTAAAAGGGCTACTAATAATAGTACTTACTTTTTTCGGTCCTTGTGAAGATAATACAGTATGGAAAGCTGTTAGAAACAGTGCTAGTATATATTAGGCACCAGGTGTTTGCAGTCATTAATGTTTTTACTGTTGCTTTGCTGCTGCTGCTGTTGAGGCGCAGGTCTCCATTGCCAAGCCTAGTATTCTGAATCCCCGAGGTGAGCAGTTTGCTTGGCAGGTGCTATGACCTCTTTTTGCAGGGAGCCCTGTCGCGGCCATCTGTACGTTAATTTCCAGGCTGCCGCAGGTGCCTGGGGCTTGCCCTCTTACGCTTTGCAGTACCAAGTGGAAGGGAGTGTGTGTGGCGAATTCAATGACTGCTCTCATCCCCCTCTTTAGAATGTTTCCCTCCATGTCGTTCCACTACCTGCTTCAGTGATTCCTGCCTGACACACCCTCTAATATTCTTTGCTGAATGATTGGTTGACACAAGTTCGTGCCTTAAGCCATCCTTGCTTAAAGTGACCAGATTCAGGTTTGCTTTTGTTGGTTTTAAAACCAAGTAGCATGTTTACCCAGAAGCAGCGATCTCTCTCTCTCTTTCTCTCTCTATATTATTAGATGTCCAAGACCCAACACTTCAATTTGAAAAATCATATAAAGGATTCATCAATTAGATGATAGATACTTGAGACTGCATTTTGTGGATGACATTCAGAAACCTCATTCAGTAGCAGATTTGTTATTTTTCACCAGTGTTCAACCATGGTCTCTCACTGGAGAGAAGATAAAAGATGCAGTTTTTCAGTCATGGGAACAGCCTTCTGAAATGAGAAATGAAGTCTTGAACCCTGCTGCTGCTAAAGATAATTATCACTGAAAGAGTAGTACCAATTTTTATATTTTTTTGGTTTAGAGGATTTTATTATTACTATTTAAGTCATCAGACAGGGAGTTTTTATCACTCATGCATCTCTGAATTTGTTGTAGGGGATACAGAATAGTATAAGACAAAGAAAGTTCTTGCTGTCAAGAGATTTGTAGTCTAGTTAGGGAGAAGTCAACTTCTCACATGCAAGTAGAAGTTAACCAAAAGTACAAGATGTGACAGTACGTCTCAACAATTTTATAAATGTTAGGAGGCAGTTTATTGAAACTAAACATATGAACAAGTACAAATACTGTAACCTTACTTTTTAAAAGAGATAGTTATTCTTTTTTTTTTTTTTAAAGATTTTATTAATTTATTTGACAGAGATCACAAGTAGGCAGAGAGGCAGGCAGAGAGAGAGGGGGACGCAGGCTCCCTACTGAGCAGAGAGCCCGATGTGGGCTTGATCCCAGGACCCTGGGATCTCGGCCTGAGCTGAAGGCAGAGGCTTAACCTACTGAGCCACCCAGGCGCCCCTAGTTATTCTTTTTAATTCAATAATTTAATAAAAAATTTACCTGTTTTTTAAACCAGAAAGTAATGGAAGACAAAGTGAAATTTATCTTCCAAATTCATGGGCATTTCCATAAAATTTGATTTATGTGATGTCAAGCCAGTGCTTTAATGTTTTTGCACACTTTTCCTCTATGTTGTAGATCAGTGGTTATTTTTACTCTATCACATACCCCTTTTCTTAATTTTCACCCGTACATTGCATGTTTGAAATAGTCTATCAAACTACATTTAAGTAATTATCCCATTTTTATTATGTCACTGATTTAATACAGTAAAGACAGAAGCAGCCAAGGTACTAAACTTGTTTAAGTGTATGGTTGGTTGATCTTGTAGTTTGCTGGGCTTTGTGCACAGTAAATAATTTCCTTTGTCTTTGGAGATTTAGGAAAAACAAAAACACAACCCTGTTGTATTGAGTTTGTGGGTTTCAGGGCTGATCAAGGAGAAAGCTATGACCACGGTATGGCGGTATCACACACAAGGAGCTTTACTGGAGTAGCACTTTGACAGGATTGCATGCAAGGGAAATCCCCCACAGCATGAGACCTTCCAGGAACTAGAGTGAAGGACCACTAGAAGGGTAAAAAGGCAAGAGAACTAGGGGATTGGGAGGGGAAGGAGAGGAAAAATTAGAATTGGGAGCTTATGGTCTTAAGTGATTTTTCTCTACAGCACAGTGGGGAGTCCCCGGGTCAGAGAACTCCAAAAGGCATTAGTGGTTTCCGTCTTTTGGTCCTGAATTTGTTTGTGACTAGCAGATGGGTGTAGTTTCTGGGATGTGCAAACTAGTTAGACTCTAAGTGACTTTTTAAAAAAAAGTAATTTGAGCTATATTAAAAGCAAATTGATGCATAAAAATTTGAGTCTGGTACCTAATGGGTTTTTGAATTAATATTTTTGGCCTGTAAAGAAGTAAACAACATAGGGCCAATATACAAAGGCCATCTTTGGCTTTTTTATATAACACATATGGATGCCCATTACTGCCTTCCTGAGCCAGGAACCCTAGTTTGGGAGTACCATTCTGATATTTCATCATATTGTCAAAGAACAGCAGGGAGCTCTCTTTCTTCATGGTATTATTCATCTAGTAGATTGTCAATAACTATTAGAATGTTAAAATTTTTTTAGTTAAGCTTTAATTTAGTTGTAACATTTTGATGCATTATTCCATATTCACCTTAATTTTTAAGCCTTACAGAGTGTCACACATTACTTCACTTTTCACTTGCATTATTTGGAAGAATTCAGTAGAAAGAGTTTAATTGTGCAGATAACTGAGTTTAGCTCTTAAATGCTAAAATGTTACAGAGTTTGTAGGTAACATTCTCAGAAGACATTAAATAACTAAAATAACACAAGATTATAAATTACTCTTATTTGATTTCTGAGAGGATTTCAGGCAGAGATTGAATGTTTTATACTGTCTTACGTAATGGACTACCTTTGCTCATGAAATCTCTTTGGATGAATCTACCTATAGGTTGGGTCATATGAGTCGTAGTGGTAGGCTGTGGCCAATATTATTTTATTCAGAATCTGTAAATAATTGGATCATTGTCTTTTCCCTGGGTCATCTAGTTACAGATGAGGCAGTCTAATGTTTTCCTTCTTTGGAAATCTAGTTATATGGGGGTTAGTAGTGGACTGGACTCAATTCTTAAACCATGGGTGGCTTAGATGCTAATTTATTAAGATTATCTGAAGTTACTGTTATTTTTGCAGAATGGAATCTAATTTAAATCAAGATGGAGTGCCTAGACCATCTTATGTTGTTAGTGCTGATCCAATTGCAAGGCCTTCGGAAATAAATTTTGATGGCGTTAAGCTTAATCTCTCTCGTGAATTTTCTTTAGTTGCTTCAAGCACTGAGGTAAGTACTAGAAAAGTATTATGTTGATTATCGTAATTGAGTGGAAATATGTGTGGCACACACACACTTGCCGACAGGTATGACCAGAGCTTTCCAGACTTTGTGGGTTTGAGGCAACCTTCTATCTCAGTAATTTTTTCGTGGCACCCTAAATATATCAGTTCTTCTAAGTGGTAGGTCCAAACTACTTAATATATAACTATCTATACTTAACCAAGAGCCATTTGAAAAAATTAATGTAAATTAAAAAAATTACTTTCTTGGGGCGCCTGGGTGGCTCAGTGGGTTGAGGCCTCTGCCTTTGGCTCCGATCGTGATCCTAGGGTCCTGGGATCGAGCCCCGCGTGGGGCTCTCTGCTCGGCGGGGAGCCTGCTTCCTCCTCTCTCTCTGCCTGCCTCTCTGCCTACTTGTGATCTCCATCTTTAAATCTTTAAAAATCTTTAAAAAAAATTAAAAAAATTAAAAAAATTACTTTCTTTAAGAATTACCACAGTTATTTAATGTAAAGGTAATAACCTTCCAAGGGCACCTGGGTGGCTCAGTCGGTTAAGCATCTGCCTTCAGATCAGGTCATGGTTGCAGGGTCCTGGGATTAAGCCCTTCATCAGACTTCCTGTTCTGCGGGAAGCCTGCTTCTCCCTCTCCTACTCCCCGTGCTTGTGTTCCTGCTCTCACTCTCTCTCTCTGTCAAATAAATAAATAAAATCTTTAAAAAAAAAAAAAGATAATACCTTCTTGCCACTTCATAACTTTTCAAGATTTGGAATCAGATTAGGTATTGCCAACTTTATTTCCTATTCTTCTTTGTTTTAGGGTAGTACTTTTTATTTTATTTTTTTAAATCACAGCAACCACTGAAAATCCAGCTTCTCCGAGATATGACAACAAAAGAAATACTATGATCTCACATTGAAACTGTGAGCTACTTGAAGCTGATTGTTCATGGTGTTCAACATATGTCAAGTATGTTGAACTATGCCTGTGATTCCCTCAAAAATGTAAAATATTCCACTGTGCCCCTAGGAATTGCAGGGATTTTAGAATTTTAATTTAGTTAAATTAAATTAAAATAACTCAATAGTGTTTAAAAAGTAGAAGTCCTTCTTTCTACCACCCTACCTACTACTACTGTTTGTTGTGTGTCTTTGTAGACGTTATTCCTTTTTTTAAAAAAATGATTTATTTATTTGTTATTTAAGAGATAGAGGGAGAAAGGAGGAGAGAGAGAGAGCTCCAGCAGGGGGAGCTGTAGACTCCCCTCCACTGAACCTGCAGCCTGACGCAGGCTCCATTCTAGGACCCTGAGATCCTGACTTGAACCAAAATCACAAGAGTCAGCCATTTCACCGACTGAGCCACCCAGGTGCCCCTAGAGTTTATTTCTTACACATTTACTTTTCAATCCATTTATATCCTCTTTGTTATATTTTCTATTGTTAATTTTGATGCCTTAGAGAGATGGACTATTTTAAAGAATGATGGAAGGGGAAGGGGAACATAAATTAAAAAAATAATACTTATTAAATATCCATCATATGTCAGGGTTTTTTACTTGAGCTCATTTAATCATAAATCAAGAAAGAGGGGTGCCTGGGTGTCTCAGTTGGTTGAGCATCCAATTCTTAACTTAAGTTCAAGTCACAATCTCAGGGTCATGGGATGAAGCCTCATGTCTGGGCTCTGCACTCAGTGGGGAGCCCACCTGGGATTTGCTCTCTCCCTCTTTCTGCCCCTCCCCACCTCTTGCATTCTCTTTTTCTCTCTCTAAAATCAATCAATCAATCAATCTTTAAAAAAAAAAATCAAGAAAGAAAGTAAAAAGGGAGAAAGAGATAAGTGCCTCTTGGTATTTACGTGGAATCATGCATCATGTAGTCTTTTAGGTCTGCCTTCTTTCACTTAACACAAGGGGCTGTAAGCATTGGACTGTTTTTGTATTGCTCACAAGCTAAGAATGCCTTTTGTGTTAAATCTAAAAAGTCATAGCCAAACCCAAGGTGATCTGGATTTTCTAGAACTTTAATAGTTTTGTGTTTTACATTTAGGGTTGTATCCATTTTGAATTCATTTTTGTGAAGGGTATAAGATTAATTTTCGTAGATTAAGTTTATTGCATGTGGATGTTTGGTTGTTGCAGCACCACTTGTTGAAAAGACTTGTTTTTGCTCCATTGTATTGCCTTTGCTTCTTTGTTAAAGCTGAGTAGACTGTATTCATGGGCATCTATTTCTGGGCTCTGTGTTCTGTTCCATTGATGAATTCTGTTCTTTTGCCAGTTCTTTTGCTGTCTTGAGTACTGTAGCTTTATAGTATGTCTTGAAGTTGTATACTGTCAGTCCTTCAACTTTGATCTACTCCTTCAATTTTATATTGGCTTTTCTGGACAGTCTTTATTTTTAGCCATTCTAATAGATATAATGGTATCACATTGGTATTTACATTTAACTTAATAACTAAAGATATTGAACATGTTTTCATGTGATTATTTTTCTTTAGTGTTTTTTTAGTGAAGTGTCAATTTAAATCTTTGCTCATTTAAAAAAATTGGGTTGTTTGTTTTTATATTATTATTTAATTTTAAGTATTCTTTATATTTTTCAGATGCATTGGTTTGTCAGATATATACTTTATAAATATTTTTTCCCAGTTTATGGCTTGCCTGTTATCCCTTACTAGTGTTTTTTTGAAGAACAGAAGTTTTTAATTTAATCAATTTTTTTTCTATTATGGATGGTCCTTTTGGTGTCATATTTAAGAAATCTTTGCCTAGGGGCACCTGGGTGGCTCAGTTGGTTAAGCGTCTGCCTTCAGCTCAGGTCATGATTTCAGGGTCCTGGGATTGAGTCCCATGTTGGGTTTCTTGCTCAGCAGGGACACCTGCTTCTCCCTCCCCTTCTCCTTCTGCATGCCGCTCCCCCTGCTTGTGTTCTCTCTGTGTCAAATAAGTAGATAAAATCTTTACAAAAAAGAAAGAAAAGAAATTTTTGCCTAACTCAAGTCCACAAAGATTTTCTTCTGTGTGTTCTTTTTAGAAGTTTTACAGTTTTAGTTTTACATTTAGGATATGATCCATTTTGAATTAATTTTTATATACAATGTGAATTGTGTATCCAGATTTTTTTTTTTTAATGTATAGGTATCCAATTGTTCTAGCCTGATTTGTTGAAAAAGCTGTGCTTTCTGTACTCCATTTCTTTTCCACCTTTATCATCAATCAGATGTCCTGTGTAGGGGTTTATTTCTGAATATTGTTTCATTTATTTGTCTGTCTTTCTGCCAGTACCCCACTGTTTTGATCATTGTAGTGTTCTGTTAGCCCACCAAATTTTTTTCATAGTTGTTTTGACTATTCTAGGTACTTTGCATTTCTTTCTTTCTTTCTTTTCTTTTTTTAAAGATTTTTATTTATTTATTTGACAGAGATCACAAGTAGGATGAGAGGCAAGTTGGGGGGGGAGAAGCAGGCTTCCTGCTGAGCAGAGAGCTGGATGCGGGGCTCGATCCCAGGACCCTGAGATCATGACCTGAGCCGAAGGCAGAGGCTTAACCCATTGAGCCACCCAGGTGCCCCTCTATGTGAATTTTAAAATGAGCTTGTCAGTTGCCACAACAAAAGCCTCTTGGGATTTTGATTGCCGTTGTATTGAATCTATAGATCAGTCTTGGAAGAATCGACATCTTAACAATATTGAGTTTACCAAAAACGATGAGCAATGTGTATCTCAATTTCTTTTGGTCTCCTTTATTTCTCTGAACATTGTTTTGTAGTTTCCAAGGCAGAGCACTTTCACATCTTTTGTCAGATTTATCCCTTAAGTATTTCATGATTTTTGATGCAATTCCAAATGGTATTACTTTTTAAAATCAATTTCTGACTTTTTCCCCAGTATATAAAAGAATAGTTGATTTTGCATATTGATCTTATATCCTGTTACATTGCTAAACTCATTTAATAGTTCTAGTAACATTTTGGTAGATTTTGTTTGATTTTTGTATGTAGATATTAATGTTGTCAGTGAATTAAGACAATTTTATTTCTTCCCAATCTGGATGTCCTCCTTTCCTTTCCTTTCCTTTCCTTTCCTTTCTTTTCCTTCTCCATTCCTTTTCCATTTCCTTTATTTTCTTTTTCCTAATTACATTTACTGGATCCTCTAGTACAGAGCTGGATAAAAATTGTGAGAGCAGGAATTCTCGTATTGTTACTTATCTTGCTATTCATCTTAGATTCAGTATTTCACCATTAAATATGATGTTAGCTATAGGTTTTTGTAAATGTCCTTTGTCAGGTGAAGGAAGTTCCTCTCTATTCCACTTTGCTGAGAATTATTATGAATGGATGTTGAATACTTATGTCAATTTCATGTCATCATTCAAATGCTTTTTTAAATTTATTTATTAGAGAGAGAGAGAGAGAAAGCACGAGCAGGTGTGAGGCTGAGGGAGAGGGACAAGTAGACTCCCCGCTGATCAGGGAACTCTATCTGGGGCTCCATCCCAGGACTCTGGGATCATTCCCTGAGCTGAAGGCAGTTGCTTAACCGACTGAGCCACCCAGGTGCCCCTAGAGATAAACATTACTTTATTCTTTTATTGTGGTTATTTACCCAAATTGATTTTTCAATGCTAAATTGACCTTGCATTCCTGAGATAAAACAGTTTTGGTCAGGATGTATTATCTTATTTTATATATTGGCTAATACTTTATTAGGGATTTTTTCTATCTATCTTAATTAGGGATATTGTTCTGTAATTTCTTCTGGGGATATCTTTGTCATATTGTGGCACCAGGGTTATGTCATACTCAAAATTAGTTGAAAAGTGTTCTTTTTATTTTCTTTAAGGTTTCTCTATGATTGGTATGATTATATCCTAAAGTGTTAGAGAGAATTAACTAATAAATTACCAGGGACTGGAGTTATTTTGTGGGATTATTTTGTTTATTTGAATGTAAGTTGAATTTCTTTTTTTTTTTTTTAAAGATTTTTTATTTATTTGACAGATGGAAATCACAAGTAGGCAGAGAAGCAGGCAGAGGGGAGGAAGCAGGCTCCCTGCTGAGCAGAGAGCCCGACGTGGGGCTCGATCCCAGGACCCTAGGATCATGACCTGAGCGGAAGGCAGAGGCTTAACCCACTGAGCCACCCAGGCGCCCCATAAGTTGAATTTCTTTAATAGATATAGAACTGTTCAGATTTTCTAGTTTCTGGGTGCTTTTTTTTTTAGTAAGGTGTATTTAAGTAATTATTTCCTTTTTACTTAAAAAAAACCCCACATTTCTTTAGAATTATTTTAAGAAATGAACTAAACTTATTTCTTCCCCAAAGGAAGGAGTAAAGAGAATGCTGTATAGCAAAAAAATTTTAGATGGAATTGAACATTTCGGTTAATAGACTATTCTGTTGCATGTAATTTATTCTAGAGTACTGTGTTCTAGTGACTTAGAGCCCTGTTATTTTTATTTAGTTATAAAGGTAAGGATTTTATGGAAAAGAGGCATATTGTAAGCTTCAAGTAGAAATATAAAAGGTAGAGGAAACAGTCTTTTGTGTTTTTTTTTTTTTTTAAGTAGATTTGCTTCTCTTTAGACATATAAAGTGATTACAAACAGAAGAATCACGGTTTGCTTAGGGGTTCTCTGTAGTCTCAGTTAGTTATAGTAATAGCCACTTAAAGAAAGGTGATTTCTGAAAAGCCATATTTTGCATTTCTAAAATACAGTTATTTTGTTCTTCTTTTTTAAGGCAAATAGTTTGGAATCCAAAGATTATCTCCAGGTTTGTCTTCGAATAAGACCATTTACACAGTCAGAAAAAGAACATGAGTCTGAGGTTTGTGGTGACTTTAATTGGGTTTTACTTTCATTAAATGGACAAAATGCCATTGTTTTTATTTATTAATTGTGGGATTATTTATGTTTATTTATGTGTTCTAGGGCTGTGTGTATATGCTGGACTCACAGACCATTCTGCTGAAAGATCCTCAAAGCATCCTTGGTCGGTTAAGTGAGAAAAGCTCTGGACAGATGGCACAGAAATTCAGTTTTTCCAAGGTAAGTACTTATATGAAACTGAAGATTTTTCTTTTAAGTAGAAGCGATTTGACTTAGGCTAAATAGCTACATAATTGTATATAATGAACTATACACATCATGTGCTTATGGAACTTAGGTGTTAGGCACTGGTATTTTTTTCTCAAGAGTAGGACTCAAATTTCAGGTTTATAAATATATAATTGGAAGTGAATAGATTATAGTTTTTTAACCTTTTTTTGTTTTAAGAAATGTTCTTTTCAAAATTTAGATGAAAACTTGATTGACTAGGTCAGATTTCTACCCTGAAAACTTTCTGACAGTAGTTAAAATATCATGTGTATTTCTGAGAGTTGGGGATATGGCACCTATCCTAAGTATATCAATCTTGTAAAAGAGATCTTTTAAGTTTTTGAAGCATGAGAGGTGCCTGGCGGGCTCAGTCAGGGCATCCCACAACTCTTGGTATCAGGGTCACGAGTTTGAGCCCCATGTTGGCTGTAGAGATGACTTAAATAAATAAATAAGTTAAAAAATAAATTTTTAAAACATGAGTTATGGGGGTAGAACTGATTGTAAAAATTTACTTGCATTTTCTAAAAAGGCTTGTTTTTAAAAAATGTTTATTAGGTTTTTGGCCCAGAAACTACACAGAAGGAATTCTTCCAAGGTTGCATTATGCAGCCAGTAAAAGACCTCTTGAAAGGACAGAGTCGGCTGATTTTTACTTACGGGCTAACCAATTCAGGAAAAACATATACATTTCAAGGTAAACTTGCTATTTTTGCTGGAAAGGATTAAAGCACTAATATACCCTCATTCTCATAATACTTGCATGTAGTTATGTTTCCATTACCTAGTACATTTGCTCCATTTTTAATACTAATAGCATTTTGAATGTGTATTGCTGATGGGTTTTGATTCAGATTGATTTAATTCGTTTGTGAAATTGCTTTACCCATATGATAGAGAATGAGATGATAAAAATTCAGAAAAAGGATTTATGTGATATAGTGAATTAAGCATGGATAACCAAGGAAGCATTTTGTTTACTTTTGTACTTTGTGATTATGGGTGATTGCAAATGTTATGGCTGATCTGAATGGAAATTTTCAGATTTTGCACCAGTAGAATAGTTGATAAAATGTCCCATTATATAATGAAGAGCAAAGTGATGGAAAACTGAGTAATCCTTCAATTTCTCTTGCTTTTGTCATAGCTGTTTACTCTTGCCTGTTGGTGGTATAAAAGGAACCTTGGTAATCCAGGAATGTTTTCCACTTTCCTAATACTCTAAGAGAGTATAAAACAAAAATTCTTTCTCATAGGCACAGAAGAAAATATTGGTATTCTGCCACGAACTTTGAATGTATTATTTGATAGTCTTCAGGAAAGGCTATACACAAAGATGAACCTTAAACCACATAGATCTAGAGAATATTTACGGTTATCACCACATCAAGAGAAAGAAGAGGTTGCTAGCAAAAGTGCATTGCTTCGGCAAATTAAAGAGGTATGGGAGTAGTCTAGTGTGTGAAAAATACATACATTATGATCTTCTATAAGCTCTTTGTTTCAGCTTATATTAGAATATTTTGTGATGGTGGTGGTGGTGGTGATCATTGTCTTTTCTTTTTGAAAAAAGTATAAACTTGTTTTGAATACCTCTCTCCTTGCTTTATATTGTACAAATAACAGAAATGTTTAAACAGTACACATGTGAATGGTTCTGAAATTTTTTTTGGTTGTTGTAGGGACTACTATATGTAATGATTAAAATTTCTTTAATTGTAGAAGTAATTTGTACATACCAAATCTAATCAAGGGAATGTGAGAAATAAAAAGTGAAAATTTCTTGTAACATTTATCTGTTAGGTTATATTGGCCTCTTTTCTTTCTTTCCTCAATCAGTTTTTCACAGAAAGGTTTTTTTTTTTTTTAAGATTTTATTTATTTATTTGACAGAGATCACAAGTAGGCAGAGAGACAGGCAGAGAGAGAGGAGGAAGCAGGCTCTCTGCAGAGCAGAGAGCCTGATGCAGGACTCGATCCCAGGACCCTGGGATCATGACCTGAGCCAAAGGCAGAGGCTTTAACCCACTGAGCCACTCAGGCACTCCACACAGAAAGTTTTTTGTAAAGGAATATTTGTTTATTCCTGCTTCTTACGGATTTTATGTTCCATTTTCAGACATTTATCCTATTCAAGATTGTTAAAACTAGTAACAGTTTTTATAGATAGTTACATAATATTGATGGGGTTCTTTTTTTTTAAAAGACATTTAGAAATCAGGGATTCAAGGTAATAAAATATTTTTTGCTCAGTGAGTTCAGAATTTAGAGTCCATGATTAAGATCTCTGAAAATAGTGAGTATAAATAAAAATTACAGAAATTGGTAGGTAATAGCGAGGAAAATTCTTAGAGGAAATGGAAGTCATTAATAATGAAAAAAACTTCCGTCACAAGTTATCCAGTTAAAACATATTGTCTATGAAGTTATTAAAATATTAGAAAAATGAAATCACGCTTTCATATATTATTTATAAAATGTGTTTTAGAAAATGGTCTGGCAATACTGTGAATGAGAACTTAAAAATTTTTCATATCTTTTCATCCACTAATTCACATTTAGGGATATAGTCTAAGAAACTAATTAGAGTGCAGAAGAAAAAAATGATAAATAAAGATATATATCTTAGTATTATTTTTACTGACATAACTTTGTAGATGATCTAAATGGTTAGTAATAGGGGAATAAGTAATGTATTTCACATCTTTTCGATTACACAGCCACCATTACTTGTTTATAAATAATTTTTAAACATAGTAAGTAAAAGTAAAAGCTGTCAGTGTAATAAGAATAGAAAGGAATATATTGAAATATTACTAGTAATTGTGAGTGGCAGGGATCATATGTGATGATGTTTTTTTTTTAAGATTTTATTTATTTACTTGACAGAGAGAGAGAGAGCACAAGTAAGCAGAGCAGCAGGCAGAGGGAGAGAGAGAAGCAAGCTGTCTGCTAAGCAGGCTCGATCCCTGGACCCTGGGATCATGACCTGAGCCGAAGGCAGCTGCTTAACCAACTGAGCCACCCAGGTGCCCCTGATATTCTTTGTAATACTCTTTTGTGGTTTCCCAGATTTCTTTTTTTTTTTTAAATATTTTATTTATTTATTTATTTGACAGACAGAGATCACAAGTAGGCAGAGAGGCAGGCAGAGAGAGAGAGAGAGGAGGAAGCAGGATCCCTGCTGAGCAGAGCGCCCGATGTGGGGCTTGATCCCAGGACCCTGGGATCATGACCTCGGTGGAAGGCAGAGGCTTTAACCTACTGAGCCACCCAGGCGCTCTTCCCAGATTTCTTATTTTGAGACTCTGTTATTTAACTAGGGGAAAGAATTAATAGTGGTCATTGAAATTGAGTAGATGAAAGGTTGTGATTTGGATGGTGACTTATTCAGATAGATAATCAATGTACTGTTATTTAACCTTAACTAAAAATGGTTTTTAACTTAAAAAAAATTGTTCCTTTTTAGGTTGTGATGCAGAATGATAGTTACGATACTCTTTATGGTAAGATTTCCTTTCTCACTTACTTTTCAAATGTTTATTATATGAAATACATTTGAATAGCTTTTAATTTTTGAATCACTCCTAGTGACTTATTTTTTTTAATAACAGTAGTTATAAGAAAGTGGTACATACTATATGAAATATCAGTCACTGTAAAGTTTTATTTGGATTTAATGTCACAAGGAATCCCTTTCACTTGTAACTTTCATGTAGAATTCAAGAGAGATACTATTTTTTCTTTGTCCTTTACAGGTAATTTCAATTTGATTCATTGGAATTCTTTCAAAAAGAAAAGAAAGATAAAAAGCAGCCAAGCTTTAATACAGATTTTTTTTTTAACATCTGTTTTGGTCCAAAAAGTATTTAACCTTGCTGAGAGATTAGGGTTACTTAGTTTTTCAGGTTCTTGATCTGTCTTGTGTCAGTTTTAGCCAGTTTTTTAATTTTGTGATTATCCTTTTTTATTTTTTGTAGGAAGTTTAACCAACTCTTTGACTATCCCAGAGTTTGAAGAATCCATGAAAGATTGTGAACAGGCTAGCTTGAATATGGATAATAATATAAAATTTTCTGTGTGGGTTTCTTTCTTTGAGATTTACAATGAATGTATTTATGACTTGTTTGTTCCTGTATTATCTAAGTTCCAAAAGAGAAAGATGCTACGCCTTTCGCAAGATGTAAAGGGCTATTCTTTTATAAAAGGTATAGTAATGAATGCTTTTTATTTTACTGCTCTGAAGTTTCTTTCTAGGCTTTGTTACAGCAAGCTGGAGATAGAAAATTTTTATATTAATCATTAATATCAACATAGTAAGAGAAGTTTGTGGTTTGGAGGTATGTTTTGGCACGTTAATTAAACCTGATTCCTTGAGTATCATTGGTAGGATTTTGGGAGGTGGGAAAAGCTCTGTGTGTTGGTATTCACATTATTCTGCTGCTTTGTAGAAGCTATGAAGCTATGGAAATGTATCTGCTCTTCCACAGTGGTGTTTTTCCAACTTTATAAAATCACTACTCAAAGTAGAAAGTACATACATATATTAATAACATTATCTAGTATATACGCATATGTATTTACAACCCAGAAGTTTCATTAATTTTACTTACCCTTAGTACAAGGAATACACTGATATTTTTCTGTATTCTGTTTCATTTTTATAAAATGCTGTTTATGACTTTAAATTTGACTTCATGATTGACTAATGAATTGCAATCTGCAGTGTCTCACATCTAGGTAATTTTGTAGGTTTAATCTGTAATATGCTTTGTCTTCATCTTTTTTTTTTTTTTTCTGGATGTTTAATTCTAAGGAGTTTCTTCCATTTTCAATTTTCCCTTTGGCCTACTATTGAAAAACATCTTTGTTTGTATAACTTAAATATTGGAAAATAATTATAGTATCCTCCTCATGTGTATCTCTTTTAGTGGAATATAGAATGTCTCAGTGGATTCCACCTAGGCGTTGTTATTAAAAGATTTCATTATGTCTTTGGGAAAAGAGGTTACAAATCTCTAAAGAGATTACATTGTATAACAAATGCTGTTTTTATAAAATGATATGTGTCCTCTTTACTTTTCAAAGATCTACAATGGATTCAAGTATCTGATTCCAAAGAAGCGTATAGACTCTTAAAACTAGGAATAAAGCACCAGAGTGTTGCCTTCACCAAACTGAACAATGCTTCTAGTAGAAGGTAAAGAGGAAGCCCTGCTGTGTGAGCTTGAAGTACCCAGGGTATTCTGTGCTATTATAAATACAACTAAGATTAAAGCAGGCAGTAGGTTCTCTGATATGTTAAATGAATTCATGGGCGTAAAAGATAATTTATTAAGAGCAATGAACACAAAAGATTATCAGGACTATTTATTGTTCTAACAAAATTTACTAATTTGCATGAAGTCTCTTAGGTATTTTTATTCTTTATGTGAATATCTAAGCTCAATATTTTAAGAGTTGCCTACAGTATGCATCTCAAGGGGTTAAGGAATGATGTTTTTGAAGGAAGAGATTGAGGCTTGAGAGACAAAAAAAAATAAGTTTAAGCAGTGAAATATTTAAAACAGGTTGTCTCTTAAGGGGGAAAGAGCCCTGTCCCCCATACTCAGTATGGCATGAAGATAGTATATGATCCAGATAAGCCTGTATTTGGGCCTAATGAATGCTTTACTTTAAGTGTATATTAAAAGAAAATATATATAACATTTTAACTAATAGTATAATCTTTGCAAGTAAATTGAGATTTTATTATAAATGATTTCACTAATAGAAGTTTGAATGTTAAGAGAAGGAGAGGGTTCAAAGAATTTGGGGCTTAATGAAAGATAAGATATTTGGTTTTAGGGAATTAGGTATGTAGGTGACAGTGGAACACTGGATTGAAATATCTGGCAACTAGTTGGAAAGTGCAGTGCTGGAGGTATGGCTAGTATTAGGATATAAATGTTGATTTAGATGCTTACATTGTCTGTTTAGAATACAGAAATTAAAAATGAAAGATAACATTTGATTTTTCTGTATTTCTTTTAGTCATAGCATATTCACTATTAGAATATTACAGATTGAAGATTCTGAAATGCCTCGTGTAATACGAGTCAGTGAGTAAGTTGAGCATTGTTTAAATTGTAATTATTTTGGGGGCGCCTGGGTGGCTCACTTGATTAAGTGCCTGACTCTTGATTTCGGCTCAGGTCATGATTTTAGGATTGTGAGATTGAGTCCAGTATTAGACTCTTCACTAAGCATGGAGCCTGCTCAAGATTCTCTCTCTCCCTCTCCTCCTCAACCCCCACTAAGGCGTGCGCTCTCTCTCTCACTTAAAAAAAAAATTTTTGTAATTATTTTGAATTGTTTTGTTTTGAAGAACTTTTTATAGTTTTTTTTTTTTTTTTGGTTAATTCAGATTGTGTTTATGTGATCTTGCTGGTTCAGAAAGAAGCATGAAGACACAGAATGAAGGGGAAAGGTTAAGAGAGACTGGGAATATCAACACTTCTTTATTGACTCTGGGAAAGTGTATCAATGTTTTGAAAAACAGTGAAAAGTCAAAGTAAGTTGCTGGAAGTGCTATGGGTATATTAAGTATTGATAATATTTAAACTTTCAAATCTTATTTTAGAAAATTCTTTTTTGTTTTTAACCTGCTTTTTTGTAATGGCTATACGTGAAATATGAAAGAAATACTTAGAGTTCTTGGATTAAAAAAAACTGAAATAAAAAAACAATGTCAGTCGATGCCATTGACTCATCAAGTGAACATAATATTTTCCATCACAAGTATATGTCCATAGACACTAGAGATAATAAGCTTCTCATGATCCTGGCTTAGCATCTATAACCACTTTATTCTTACTAATCATTTTGTTCTTCTAGATGTGATTGATTTCTGCATTAATTAACATTTTAAGCTGAATAAGTTGTAATTAACCTTTATCATTTTTAGTAAAGGTGTTTCATGGCATATATTGTAAAATTTCTTAACATTAGAAAACACAACCCACTTCAATTTGATTTTCTTAAGATTTTGTCTAGTGAGTTATTGTTATTGTTAGTATTATTATCAGCAGTATTTAAAGAAAATAGTAGGAATAAACAGAAAATGGCTTTTCTGTTTTATATGCTAATCACTAACCTAGAAGTCCATGATAGCTAGATCAATTATTTCTTTGTAAAATTTATTAGCATTCTGACTTCATGAGATTTGTTTTAACTTAGAGTTTTTTGAAAATTTTTTCCATAGGTTTCAACAGCACGTGCCTTTCCGGGAAAGCAAACTGACCCACTATTTTCAAAGTTTTTTTAATGGTAAAGGGAAAATATGCATGATTGTCAACATCAGCCAATGTTATTTTGCCTATGATGAAACACTCAATGTGTTGAAGTTCTCAGCCATTGCACAAAAAGTAAATATATTCAAATTTCTGCAGAACTTATTAAGTCTCTTATTAGAATATGAACCATTTTTTCTCAGCATGGCTAATATATTTTGCACTTACAACTGTAAACCTAGAAAATAATTGAAGATTAAAAATATAAATGTTTGGGGCACCTGGGTGGCTCAGTGGGTTAAAGCCTCTGCCTTCGGCTCAGGTCATGGTCTCAGGGTCCTGGGATCTAGCCCTGCATCAGGCTTTCTGCTCAGTGGGGAGCCTGCTTCCCCCTCTCTCTGCCTGCCTCTCTGCCTACTTGTGATCTCTGTCTGTCAAATAAATAATAAAATCTTAAAAAAAAAATACAAAAAAAATGTTTGACCAAGAGGACATGTGACAAGATTGAAAGTTATCCCTTGTGTTATTACTTTTTCTTAAATATTTATTTATTTATTTTAGAAAATGACAGAGGGGAGAGAGAGAAAGAAAGCATGGGAGGGAGAGGAGCAGAGCGACAGGGAGAGAGAAACCCAAACTGACTCTGAGCTGAACGTTGAGCCCAACATGGGGCTTGATCCCACAACCCCAAGATCATGACCTGAGCTGAAACTGGGAGTTGGATGCTCAGCCAACGGAGCCACCCAGGCACCCCCAAATTATGAGTATTCTTGTAATGGATTGACTGCTCCACCACCCATCTAGTTCACTAAGTGGCTAATGATGAAGCCCTTCCGCTAGGAGCCCTTCTTGTATGTTTGTTATGTTTGTTTGCATAGGTCTTTTTTAAATACTAGAATTGTCATTTGACTTAAATTTACGAAATTATTTTTTCATCGACAGTTTTTCCTTTTCTGTTTTAAAAGTCACATTGGATATTTTAACAGGTTTGTGTTCCAGACACTTTAAATTCTTCGCAAGAGAAATCATTTGGACCTGTCAAGTCTCAAGATGTATTATTAGACATTAATAATTCAGTTAATAAAATATTAAATGTAAAAAGATCCACAATTTCATGGGAAAGTGGTCTAGAAGATGTGGTGGAAGATGAAGATCTAATTGAGGATTTAGAAAAAGGTGAAGAAAACCAGAGTGTGGAAACTGAACTTACTGATGAAGATCTAGATAAAACACTGGAGGAAGATAAGGCTTTCATTAGCTACGAGGAGAAGAGAGTATGTATTAAGAACTTGTAATTCTAAGTTTGGCTTATTATTATTGTGAAGTTAGAATTAATAATACTTAAGCCTCCCTATCTTCTAATTTTTTTCAACAATGTGCTAAATTTTTTATATATTTCAGCTTTATATTTTGAAAAAAAATAATTTTTAAAAAGATTTTATTTATTTATTTATTTTTTAAAATTTTATTTATTTGACAAAGAGAGAGAGATCACAAGTAGGCAGAGAGGCAGGCACAGAGAGAGGGGGAAGCAGGCTCCCCGCTGAGCAGAAAGCCTGATGCGGGGCTCGATCCCAGGACCCTGAGATCATGACCTGAGCCGAAGGCAGAGGCTTTAACCCACTGAGCCACCCAGGCGCCCTAAAGATTTTATTTTTAAGTAATCTTTTCAACATGGGGCTTGAACTCACAACTCCGTGATCAAGGGTTGCACACTGTACCGACTAAACCAGCCAGGTGCTCCTATAATTTGAAAAATTTTAAACCCAGAGAAGGACTAGTACATTGAAAACCCATTGGATTTGTTAGTTAACATTTTACCATTTTCAATTCTTTATATGTTTGTGAATACACATTTTTTGCCTGTACCATTTGAAAATAAGGTATAGAGATAATGAATGATACCTTACAACTATTTCAGTGTGTTTCCCAATACTGTAGACATAGTCCTTATGATCACAAGACCATTTTCACACCTAAGCAATTTAACATTGATAGAATAATATAATCTGTTATACTGTCCATATTGAGATTTCTTCAGTGATCCCACTATGTCCTTTATAGACACTTTATTTTTGATCTACAACTGAAGTTAAAAAATTGCTTTTGTCATGTTTCTTATGTTTCTTTAGTTATTTGTAATCTAACAAAGATATTTTTGAGAAGTTAAGGCTAGTTACCTTGTAGAATACTCCCAATCTGGATTTCTCTGATTTTTCTTCATGATTCAGGTATTACATTATTATCTAGGTCAAGTTGTGAATTTCATATTGCATCCTATATGGAGACACATGATACCTGATTTCCCCATTCTTGGTGATGCTAGGTTTTGCTCATTTGGTTAAGGTATTGTGTTTCAGATCTCTTTTCATTGTGAAATTGTATCACCTGTGTGATGATACTTTTGAGACCATGTGGATGCCTTCTTCTGCAGTATCCTTTCACACAATGATTCTGGCATACTCCACCAAACTTAGTTTGCAGTCTTAAGTACAAGCACTCAGAATGGCCACCCAGTACCAATTAGTCTTTCTTCAAAAACAGGAATTGGTTGGTCGTCTATATATTTATGGTAAATAAAAAAGATTGAGCGGTGGTAATTTTAGCCTCTGTTCAGATACAGTTCACACATTTATTTACATTGTATTAATCCTGAGATTTAGCTCATGTTCATATTACTGTTTCCCCTCATTAATTGGCCATAACTACATCTATATATATGGAGTCTTCTTAACCATTGTCCTAGGAACCCTGATAACCATATGCTCATGGGTTTGCTTTAAAAGTGTTGACAAGGGGCACCTGGGTGGCTCAGTGGGTTAAAGCCTCTGCCTTCGGCTCGGGTCATGATCCCAGGGTCCCAGAATCGAGCCCTACATCGGGCTCTCTGCTCAGCAGGGAGCCTGCTTCCCTTCCTCTCCCTCTGCCTGCCTCTCTGCCTACTTGTGATCTCTGTCTTTCAAATAAATAAATAAAATTAAAAAAAATAATAAACTATGAATAGTAAACAGACAGCCTCAACAAATTCTCTGATTCATACACACACAGTTTAGGGACTTTGGAAATGCCATAGTATTTGAGTAAAATCAAGCCAGGCAACTGGCTTCAGACCACACTCCAGCTTGGGATCACGTGAAGCCAAGTATCACATGTAGAGTCTAGTCCAGGGATTAAAAACTAGTTAGCCCCTGTGGGACCCGTAGGCTTATTAAATCTCAGTGTTCAAGATCACCCAGGTCAGTACTTACCTAATCCCCTTTATGATAACTCCAAGAGGCCATCCTTCCATCTAAGCCTGCTTCCTCCTCTCTCTCTGCCTGCTTCTCTGCCTACTTGTGATCTCTGTCTGTCAAATAAATAAACAAAATCTTTAAAAAAAATAAAATAAAAGTGTTGACAAATCTCACATCCTAGTACCCTTGGACTGTAGAAGTCAAAGTAGATGGATGATATATTGGTTTAAATATTCTTGTTTTGATAATTTAGTTCATTATCCCTGAAGACCATTATTGCACGTGTGTTGTTTGGAAATGAGAATGAAAGCTTCAGAGATGCTAGTCCCAATGTATCTGGTCACTATGTGATGGGATCTTGTTTACCACGGACCTCTGTAATATAATGTTTTACCTCAGTGATTAAAGGAGCGATCTGTAGGCCTAGTTTAGTTTGTATTAATTTTCTCAAAGCTGAAGTTTATATATGATGTTGATTAAAGTTGAAATGTTAGAAAAATTTCTGAATTTACCTGAGGAAACTAATGCTACAGTTTATAATTGATTATATCGTATAAGTGCATATCTCCCTATAGCATTGATAAAATAAAAATTTCATCAAAGTGCATTATAATATTTAACTTTTATTTTATATTTTTATTTTTATTTTTTATTTTTATTTTTTTGATAGAGATCACAGGTAGGCAGAGAGGCAGGCAGAGAGGAAGAAGCAGGCTCCCCGTTGAGCAGAGAGCCCGATGTGAGGCTCGATCCCAGGACCCTGGGATCTGACCCTGGGATCAGATTTTTTTTAGCAAAAACTTTATCATGCGCTAACAATGATAAAACATGAATTGTTGAGAATTATTAAAATAAGGCGATTTCCCAAGCTATTCCCACATTCATGCATATTTCTCTAGGTCTCGGGCATTTCTTCTTTAGCCATTACAGTTTATTGTTTTATTATATTTTTTAAAATTTAAATTCAGTTAATTAAACATACAGTGTATTGTTAGTTTCAGAGGTAGAATACCCAGTGTTCATTACATCATATGAGCCTTAATGTCCATCACGCAGTTACTCCACCACCCCCCTTCCAGCAACCTGCAGTTTGTTTCCTATGTTGAAGAGTCTCTTATGGTTTGTCTCCCTCTCTGATTTCATCTTGTTTTATTTTTCCTTCCCTTCCCCTATGATACCTTTTTGTTTCTTAAATTCCACATATGAGTGAGATGATATGATGATTATCTTTCTCTGACTTACTTCACTTAGCATAATACCCTGTAGTTTTATCCACATTGTTGCAAATGGCAAGATTTCATTTTTTTGATGGCTGAGCAGTATTCCCGTGTGTGTGTGTGTGTGTGTGTGTGTGTGTGTACACACACACCAAATCTTATTTATCCATTCTCTGTTGATGGCCATCTGGGTTCTTTCTATAGTTTGGCTATTGTGGATATTGCTGCTAAAAAAATAGGGACACCTAAGTGGCTCACTCAGTTAAGCTTCTTATTCTTGATCTCAGCTCAGGTTTCATTACAGCTTATTGTTTTAAACAATGGGAAAATGTGGTTGCTTGAAATTATAAAAGTATTATTTAATCATGGTGGAGTCTGGAAAAAGAAAAAGAGGGAAACAAATTAAATATAAAAATGTCTTTACATACCAGTCATGTTAATGGGTTTTTACTGTACATTACACTTTTGTATCCTGATTTTCTTCACTTGAAAGTGCAAATTATGCAAAATTGTGCAAAGTATGAATTAATAATACGTCATCATTGTTCATTACAGTAGGTTACTGTGTGATTGCACCATAATTGAACCAATCTTTTTTATGTTTGACTTTTGAATTAGGTTTCACTTTTCCTTAATTAAATATAATCGCTACCACAAAACAATACTCTGATAACAATTTTCACAGCCAAAACACTGGGTCCTGTTATATAAGTATTTACTCGGTATAGTTTCATAGGAGAATTTCTAAGTCAAAATATCTATAGAAAATATTTTCAGATAAAATTGAGACATTGAAAGATCTGTAGCTTTGAGAGAGTTTATTGATTAATTTATTATTGAGTATCTTTAAATAGAAATCTTAAGGAATATGAGGCTATTATCTGATGCTCTAATTTATTTTGTCATAGATCTGTATTGGCCATGTCAAGTGTTAATTGCTTTATTTATCCATTGTCCATATTATATGATTATGTATGCGTTTTCTAAACGCATGGAGTTGTTGTTTACATTTGGATAGTTATAAAAGCCAAATAAGATAAGTTTATGTAACATCTCTTTTTGACATTTTGGAAAGTGTTTTGGGATTCTTAGTAACTTCTCTATATAACGCTTAGGCTTTAGATCTTGACTAATTTAAAATCCAACCTTCAGCACTTTCCACAGACCTGGTCTTTACTTTCTTCACCTTTGAAGTATGGATGCTGTTACCAACCTCACAGAGGTTGTGTGGATTGAAAAGCATCAAATATGAACTCTCCAGTTCCTGGTAGATAATAGATTTTTAGGTTTTTTTTTTTTTTCCTTTCTTTGTGTAGCCTCATGGTAATACATTTGAGTTACTGTAAGTGTATTTTTTTTTTTTAAACATTGATGTTTTGTTTGTTGTTTATAGAGAAGGAGAGAGAATCTTTTTTTTTTTTTTTTAAGATTTCATTTATTTATTTGACAGAGAGAGGGAACACAAGCAAGGGGAGTGGAAGAGGAAGAAGCAGGCTTCCTGCTCAGCAAGGAACCTGATGTGGGGCTAGATCCCAGGACCCTGGGACCATGACCTGAGCCGAAGGCAGGCTCTCAACGACTGAGCCATCCAGGCGCCCCAGTGTATTTTTAAAATACAGAGAGGTCCACTTGATATTTCAGATTAATGAATTTCTGCAATATGTAATTTTCAGTGAGAATATTACCATTATTGAAAGAATGCATAATTATAGTCACTAAATGAAGAGTTATTTTTGAATGCTCAGACTGTAGTATTTCTTTTGGGATATATTTATTCTTAGGATTTTAATATTTATGTTTTAGAAACTATTAGCTTTAATAGAAGACTTGAAAAAAAAACTGATAAATGAAAGAAAAGAAAAGTTAACACTGGAATTTAAAATTCGTGATGAAGTTACACAGGAGTTTACTCAATATTTAGCTCAACGGGAAGCTGACTTTAAGTAAGTTATTTCTTTATGTCCTAGTAAAAATTGAGAATTTTGTTTGTTCAAAATTTTAATAAAGTTATTTATATTAAGTGGCTTCTGAATTCTGACCTTTCTGTGGGCTTGAAAGTAACTTGCTAATCCTCATAGTGTTTCAGAGTTGTACATGAATGATTTAGAATCTGCTTTTAGTTTATAATGTACTTAATCTTAGAAATTTATTTTTATTATTTTATTTATTTTTTCCATCATGGTAAGTGTACTCTTTAATCCCCATCACCCATATGAGCCATCCCCCTACACACTTATACTGATAACCTTAAGATTGTTCTCTGTGGTTAAGAGTCTGTTTCTTGGTTTGTCTCTCTTTTTTCCCTTTGTTCATTTGTTTTGTTTCTTAAATTTCACATATTAGTGAGATCATACAGTATTTGTCTTTCTTAGACTTGTTTTGCTTAGTGTTAAAATCTCTAACTCCATCCATTTTGTTGTAAATGGCAGTATTTCATTCCTTTTTATGGCTAAATAATATTCCATTGTGATGTGATATGTGTGTGTGTGTGTACATATATATATATATGTGTGTGTGTATATATGTACATATATATATATATATACACACACCACATTTTTATGCATTTGTCTATTGATAGACACTTGGGCTGCTACTGTAGTTTGGCTATTGTAAATAATGCTGCAGTAAACATAGGGGTGCATGTGTCCTTAATCTTGGAAATTTAAAAAAACACAAAGTGTTGCTTTTTCTTAATGGGATTAATTTGTGTTATGAAGGGAAACTCTCCTTCAGGAACGAGAGATACTTGAAGAAAATGCTGAATGTCGTTTGGCTATCTTCAAGGATTTGGTTGGTAAATGTGACACTCAAGAAGAACCAGCAAATCAAGATTGTGCCATGAAAGTTGAAACCAAAGTATGTTAACTGAAATGTTAAGTCCAGTGATGTTTTTGGTGCCAGCATGTAGTGTACCACATCAATAATGAAAAAACATTAAAATTCTTCAGAATTTTCAGAATATTTTGCTGTGATGAAAGCAAAAGCATTATATGTAAAAAGGATTGCTCTTGCTGGCTGACTGACCATTCCCTGCAGTTGAGGAAACATTATCTTTTTCTTTCTGTTGCTTCCACTGAAATTGATGTCTTTTGGGCGTTGTTCGATTTTTTTTTTTTTTTTTTAATTACTCAGTTTAGGGGCCTGGGATGGTTATGTCCTGGCTCTTACTGTCAAATCATCTTTATATGTCTCAGACATGGTTTGGCTCTTGGACTGAGTTGTGATAATGGAGGTTTGTTTCCTCAGCTGTCCCAACAGAGACTTAGGAGACTTATAAGTGAAAGTATACCTGAACTGATGTCATAATTGTTCTATAATGACTTCTAGCTTATGACATTTTTTTAAAGAGTGGAACTATGTCTCCCATTCCATAAAACAGAAAATGTGTAATGGAACACAGCTTTTTCATAATTGGAGATACTTTAATATACTTTATTGAAAAACATTTTAAGTTGTGAATTTTTTGCTACGTGTTAAAACTGTCTAAATCAGATAGTGCCACATTCTAAGAGTGAAAGCCACTGTTAACAATAGGCATGTGGTTTTTGCTATTTTTAGGAAGCACATAATCATGTAGGAATTGAAGATATTATTGATTCTCTTCAAGATGATGTCACTGATATTAAGAAACAGGCTGAAATTGCTCACTTATATATTGCATCTCTTGCTGACCCCCAGGAAGCTATTGCTTGTTTAGAAATAAAATTTAATCAAGTTAAGGCTGAATTAACTAAAACCAAAGAAGAATTAATCAAAACCCAGGAAGAGTTAAAAAAGAGAGAAAATGGTAAGTAGATGTATCTTATCCATATTAGATGTTACAAATGTATACAAAGATAGTTGGTGAGTATAAGAGATTTATGTAGCTTATTTACTATAGTAACTAGAAGATTCTCTGATCTAGGTAACATTTAAAGTTTAATATTTTAGTGGCTTTATAGTACTTTACTATTAAAAAACTTTTTTTTGCCTTTATTTACTTTCAGACTAATATTAGTAGAGAATGGACTTCTTAAAAAAAGCAAAACAAAACCAAAGAACAACCACCACCAAACTAAGCATTAGTTTTATGAGCAAATAAAGAAATCTTACAGGAAATTGTAATGCTGTGAATTTTATTCTGTATTTTTTATGAATTATCATGGTGTAGTAGATTCTGCTTTGGGCTTGTAAGTTTGGGATAAAGTGACTCCTCTGGAGTGATCTTAAGTTTGTTGGTGCTCCATGCCAGCTCTGAGCTATATATGTGTTTGCATGTGTATATATATATTTTAAATTTACATATATATTTATAATGTCATACCTGGTTTTTAAGTGTTAGATGAAATATTCTGCCCTTTTCTTTGTGAAACAAAATGGTTAGAAAATAGCAGGTAAGTGGATATATTTCTACATAATTAAGTGGACTAGAAAGGCACTATTTTTCTCTCTTCTCTGAAATTATACCAGAAATTTTTTACAATTTAGTGTATGTCATTCATTTTTACCCTGCATGGAATATTGAATGTGGCTTTTTCAGAAACATTGCCTTCTGGGGGTAGAATTAGTAGCTGAATGCTGTGTGCTTCTAGGGCTGTCAAAATCATTTTTCCCAAATGTAATACATGTTTCGTGATTATTCAGTGATATATTTTTAGATGCTTATTTATTTTCAATATTCTTATTTTTTCAGAATCAGAAATTAATTTAAATTCATTGGTTCAAGAGCTTGAGAAATCTAATAAGGTAATACTTCCAGTTTTATTTTGTCTTGATAAGGAACTTAATAAGTAATTGAAGGAACATGAATTATGACAAGGTACTTTTATTTTAAAAATAATTAAAGGGGGCACCTGGGTGGCTCAGTGGGTTAAGCCGCTGCCTTCGGCTCAGGTCATGATCTCGGGGTCCTGGGATCGAGTCCCACATTGGGCTCTCTGCTCGGCGGGGGGCCTGCTTCCTCCCTTCTCTCTCTGTCTGCCTCTCTGCCTACTTGTGATCTCTCTCTGTCAAATAAATAAATAAAATCTTTGAAAAAAAATAATTAAAGAAAAAGTAATAATTGATAGAAGATTGAAAATTATAAGTTTCCAATGATAGCCCCTGGAAAGCTTCTTCAGTCTTTCCAGAGGATATTTTATTTATATATAGAGAACATATACACGCATCTTTTTTCTATGTAAAATAGAAGATAAGAAAGCCCCCCATAATCTTCCTCCTGAATGAAAATAAGAGAGAAAACCAAGTTGGATGATAGCTTGTTTTTTAGATGTTTACCTTATTTATTTATTCGAAAGATTTTATTTATTTATTTGAGAGATAGAGTGCACTGGAGCAGGGGTGAGGGGCAGAGGGAGAGCGGGAGAGAGAATCTCAAACTCCCCACTGAATGCAGAACCTGCCACGGGGCTTGATTCCAAGACCCTGAGATCATGACCTGAGCTGAAATGAGGAGTCTGATCCTTAACTGACTGAGCCATCCAGGCACCCCATATGTATTTATTTTTATAGAACACTTAACTATGTATCCTCTCAAATGCTCTACATTTTTAACTCATTTAGATCTCAGAACAACTTTATGATGCAGATACTGTTATTATTTTTTATTTTTACAGAGACATAAAATAACTTGCCCGGGGCCATACAGCTAGAAGGTAGAAAAGTTTAGGATTCATCCCTGGACAATCTGATTCCAGATTCCTCTTACCCAATATGTTATATTGCTTTTCTTTCCTTTATTTAAATAAACATATGTTATTTTTTAAACAAAAATAAGGTCATACTATGCATACAGATATTTTTACTTAGTCTTAAAATGTGAAGGAATTCTAAAATTGCATCAGACTTGCATTTTATCTATCCTAAAATATATTTATTAGACATTGCTATTTTTCTTCTTTCCAAAGAAAATACTTATGCAGAATCAAAGAATTCAGGAGTTGGTAGATATAATTGATCAAAAAGAGGATACAAACAACAAATTTCAAAATGTAAAATTTCATACAGAAAACACATTTGCAAGCAGTATAAGAATTTAACTTTGTCTGCCTTACAAATTACACTAAAAAGTCTATGTTTTGGTTCAAAATAAAGTAATTTAAAATAACTTATATAGCTAAGATTAATTTACTAAGAATGTTGAATTGCTTGTTTGGTGTTGAATTTAGTTTACCATTGTGCAAATCTGAGTTTTTGAGAACATGCAAAAGGGCATTTGACCTCTGTGAACATAATATCCCACAAACTATGCTGGCAGTGGTTTACATATGTGAACGAAAAGAATATGTAGCTCTTGGAAGTCTAAGCCTTAGCTAGTTGGAAGGGGAGCTCTGGGCAAAAGGAACTTAATGTGCTCAGATAGCTGGAGGTCATAAAGATTTCTGTCTCTCTTTGTTTCTATCACTGTATCGATCTGTATTTCTATGTCTTTATATAGAACTATAAATGAAATTCAGTGGAGTTAGGGTTTTTTTTGGTTAGAGGCTTATTTTTATTAAATGCATTTTTTGCTAATGTTCATATGCTTAATGGCAAGGATATTTTATTTTAAAAATTGCATCATGTACTATGCCATGTAAAGTGTTTAAGGGTTTTAGAAGTACAAGTTTAGGTAATTTCATATTTAGTTAGTTTAGCATAATCAGCCTGCCTTTTAATCCTTTTTTTTTTTTAAACAATGGCTTTGGTTTTCCTTTATGTTTTTTTTATTGTAAACTCCTTTATATTATTGTTTGAGTTAAAGAAGACAATATATATATATAACATAATAGGCTGAGTAAACTAATAGCCAAACCTCTCTGCTTTGTTTGGAGGTACTTTTTTATGTCTTTTCTCTGACCAGATGAGGCAAGATTGACATCTTGTAAAAAGTGCTGTTGACTGTCCTTTCTCTCTTTAAAGTCAGGGTCCAGTATTCACCAGTATTCTCAGAATCATCTGAGCATTAGGTGGGCTTTTGGTACTATAGGAGTAGATAAGAAGCATTCTAGAATAGCTTACCTTCGGTCTAATCTCTGGTGGCAGACCTCTATTTTGGTATTCTTTAGAAGCATTATTCAGTCTGTCTGACCTTTTTTTTTTGGTACCTGAACTGGGAGAGACACCCTTGTAGTAAGGAGAAGAGCAAGGATGAGAAGCATAAAATGATGTATTTCAGTCAAAAAACAAAACAAAACAAAACAACAAAAACACTTGTTGAATGTCTACTGTGTCCTGGGTACTGTGTTAGATTTTGAGAATTATATAGATGACTAAAGACTAGTCCCCTTAATGATTCCTCAGTAAGAGAGAAACCACGTAAACAGAATTGTAATGAAATGTGCGGTGGTAGTCAGTATATACAGGAAGCTGAGAATAGGTGGAGGTTTAGGGAATACTTTCTGGAGATGAAAATGATTAAGTTGACCCATGAAGGATGATTAAAATTCAGTCAGTTTAAAGTATGGGGAAGGGGGCAGTCCATACCTGGGAGGGACAAGAAAATAGGCTGGTCTTCCAGGTGTAGGATTCAGAATGCTCAAAGTCCTGGAAATGAGAAATCTTTCAGTCAGTGTAGGAAAGCACAAGCATTGTTCAAGAAAACATTTGAAGCAAGGAGAGGTGAGAAGTGAGGCAGGAAGCAGTGGGTTGGGGTAAGGTGGTTGAAGTTCTTAAATTCTGCATTAAAGAGTTTGAGTTTTATTCCATGGGCAATGAGAAGTCATTAATTTTAAGGAGAGGAGTAGTAAAGTTGATTTTTTATTTTGAGTTTGATGTATTTGGAAATTTGGGGGATGGGATTGAGATGGAGTTAGACTGGAGGCATAGAGACCAGAAAAGTCTCTTTGGAAGAGTCAGGTGATAGTTGATGAGGCCTCTGATTAAGGGTAGTTGGATGGTGGCGGTAGAAATTAAGAAGAGGATATTGACTTGTGAATTAAGGGGAGATAAGACCTTTTGGGACTGGGAGCTTGACTTTTTATAGTATGAGCTGGTGGGCCTTCGGACTCTTAGCACTTTTGTTTGGCTGTTCAGCACATGGTTTTGCTCTGATCACTTGATTTGGATTGTAAGTCTTGTTTGGTTTGGTGAAGGAAAATAAAAAAATAAAAAGCCAGAGACATCACTCTGGCAACTACATCTTCGAAGAAAATTATTGGAAATTTAAGTTGGAATTCTATTTATTTCTATAGAATGTTTATATACCGCAGTGTGTTAGTCATGTTTAAGTAATAGTGAAACAATAATTTAAAATAGCAATGTTTGGGCACCTGGATGGCTCAGTCATTGGGCGTCTGCCTTTGGCTCAGGTCATGATCCCAGGGTCCTGGGATCGAGTCCCACATCGGGCTTCCTGCTCCGAGGGAAGCCTTCTTCTCCCTCTCCCCCTACCCTTCTTCTGTTCCCTCTCTCACTGTGTCTTTCTCTGTCAAATAAATAAATAAAATCTTTAAGAAAAATAACTTAACAATGTTCCTATTTTAATAGTCCTTGCCTATAAATAGACTTTTTAGATTGGTTGTAGATTCTGTTACCAGCTAGGTTTAAATAGTATGTGAAATTTTTCATGTAAATACATAAACAAATGTGAAGTAATTTGGAGCTTAACCTGATGTGCTATTTAATTGTTGATCTAGGTCACTGTTCCAAAGCTTGTCTTGAAAGCAGACTCTTCCTAATGATAAACTTCCTTTTGAATGGTAGTTCTTGATCATTTAACATCCACACACACTCTAGGGGCAGAAAAGACTCCTTTCAGTAACAGTTGTGTAGGGGCACCTGGGTAGCTCAGTAGGTTAAAGCCTCTCCCTTCAGCTTGGGTCATGATCCCAGGGTCCTGGGATCGAGCCCCGCATTGGGCTCTCTGCTCAGTGGGGAGCCTGCTTCCTCCTCTCTCTCTCTGCCTACCTCTCTGCCTACTTGTCTGTCAAATAAATAAATAAAAAATCTTAAAAAAAAAACACAACTGTTGTGGAGGATAGATTTTTTTTTGGAGAAGTTGTGTAACTTGAAGGAGGGAAAAAATGATAAGATCATTTCCCAAGAGTGAGGGAAGAGACAGCTTGAACCTGTCATGCAGTGTTTGAAAACTCTTAGGCTCTGTCACAGGTGTGATCTTTCTATTCCAGGATTTTGTTATTTCTCAGTGCTACCAGGGGACTAATTGTGAGAGTAGCGGTTTTTCATCATGAGATCCTCTTATCTAAAAAAACTGCTTTAGGGACGCCTGGGTGACTCAGTTGGTTAAGCAGCTGCCTTCGGCTCAGGTCATGATCCTCAGTGTCCTGGGATCGAGTCCCACATCGGGCTCCTTGCTTGGCAGGGAGCCTGCTTCTCCCTCTGCCTCCATCTGCCAGTGCTCTCACTCTCTCTCTCTCCGACAAATAAATAAATAAAATCTTTAAAAAAAAAAAAACTGCTTTAAAAACCCTCATTACTTTATAATTTAAAAAAGGCATCTAATCTCCTGGATAAAATGTTTGATTTTATGATGGAAAATGACTTTTTGTTTTTCATGCACTTTTTTTTTCTTACCCCTAAAAATGGTTTGCTACCAGCAGAAGGGATTTAAATAATCTTTACATTAAAAAAAAAATCCCTGGCTTTACTATCCCTTTGATTATTTTATAGACTTGTCCCTAACTGCTGAGTTTCACCCTTCCTTTTTCCAGATAACAGTATATAGTATCTTTTTCTGCTAGCCTTTCAGGGAGGCATAATATTTGCTTTAAAAAAATAGAAGTCTAAGTGATTTTTATTGTTTAGATAAATAAGAAGCTCAGTTTTAAGGCTGTCTGTAGACTGTATATCTTTAAATATATATAGGCTATATATTTAAAGCTGAGGCCAAAATTATTTTTCTGGGAGTTGTTAAAGTATAAAAAAATGCTGCCTATCTTTCAGAGGCTTTGGTAACAAAACTTGTTGAGTTTCTAGAGTGGAGCCTCAAGATTTTAAGTTCAAGTATATATATAAGAAACAATTTTGTCATAGTGTTTTGTATTTTTCTTTTCAAACACATTTTGAATGTGACCGGGCGTAAGTATTTTAGGGTTTTCCAGTTATCCCCAGAATAATATCTAGCCCATTAACAATGAATTTGCTTGAAGGTATCAGGATAAAACTATATGCTTAACTGACTTTAAGATAAGTGTTTTTGTTTTCCTTACTGAATGTACAAGTTAGTTAATATTACTGTCTTGCCAGAGCCATCAGTTATTTAGGGTGAGACTTAAGAAATAATTTAGAAAATGTTTCAACAAATTTGAAAATAAAATTTTTACGATACACTACTGAAACATAATTCCTATAGCTTTTGTTTCTTATAGCTTTGTATATGCCAACTAATCTTTATTTTATTTTAGGATAAGGATGGTACATTTTCTTTAATAATAAACAATAAAATGGCTTCTAATGAAACCACTGAAGTGCCTGAGGACAACAAAACCAAAACTGATTTGGGAAGAAAAAGAATAAATAAAAATGAACTTCAACTAGAAGAGCCACCAGCAAAGAAAGGTACTACTTAACTTGCCATTAGGAGGGCTTTAAGAAAGTTAGTTCCTAAACTGGTAATGGGAAAAGTTGCAAATAGAAGGAAACTTTTATCTAAAAAAAAAAACCCGAGAAAATGTATATGTCACTGATTTTTTGCTAACATGTTATAGACTGCCTGGAGGATGGGTGTATGTATTTATAGCTGTCCTTTATTTTAATAAAATATTTTTAGATACTGTGTTTTTATCACATTTTGCATACGTATGATTCTTTTTACTGCTGCGCCTGTGGTAGTTAAAACATCACTTCTATTTTCATAATTATAGTATCTTCTTATGCCCAAATCTCCCCACATTCTTTATTCCGTCTATGAAAAGACATTTGCCAATAAGACTTCGAGCTGAGCATTATGAAAGACGTATGTGCTCAAGTTATTGTATTTAACTAGGGAATTACTAAAAAAGTAGGTACATACTTACTGTATAGTACATGTCCCTATTTATGTGGAAGACGGATCAATTTTAAAGTTCTCTCTAAGCTATTTGTTACCTCTCTTTTTTTAATTTAATTTTTTTTAAAAAGATTTATTTATTTGACAGAGAGATAGAGAGCACAAGTAGGCAGAGCAGCAGGCAGAGGGAGAGGGAGAAGCAAGCTCTCCACTGAGCAGGAAGCCCGATGTGGGGCTCGATCCCAGGACTCGGGGATCATGACCTGAGCCGAAGGCAGCCGCATAACTGACTGAGCAACCCAGGCACCCCTGTTATCTCTTTTAGAAAACTCTTGTAATATGATACAGGGAGTAAGGGCTTTCTAAGAGGTTTAGAAACATAGCTTTAGAAACCTTCCTAGCTGCTTCATACTGAGAAAAATGGGTAAGTTAAGTCTTTTGTTACTAGTAAAGTAAAATAAGTACCACCTGCCTACTGGGTTGTCAACAATGAAAACAGTGGGGTAGTACACCAACTTAATAAACACCTCATAGAGCCGCAGTAAAATGAATGTTTTCAAAAGTAGATGCCTTAGAGGATAATATTAGATATATGGTTTATGGGATGTACAGTGCTGTTTGAGCTAATAGATCTAGACTAATATGCATATGCCTTCTGTTATCCATTGCTACTGGGAGGACGAGTTTGCTATGATTTTTTCCTCTTTTCCTCCTTTCACTTTGGTCAGTGCCATAGAATAGCTGAGAATGTAGGATCTGTAGGTGACTAAGAAGTAGAAGTGGCCAGGAACAAGTGAAACACACAGTGGGACTAATCCTAAAGGTAACCCATTCATGAAGAAGCATATTTAAGAACTATTGTTGTTAGCTATAAATAATTTTGATGCAGGTAGATTTAAGTAAGTTTAGGTAACACGACAAAAGACTTTTTTTCTCCTTTAAGTCACAACCACTTTGACTATTTCTCAATTATTTGTATTATTAGAGACTACAGGGATTACATAAGGTGTTAGCTTATGAAAATTGTAGCTGTAACTACCCTCCTCCCCTTTACCTCATACTAAAAAATGTCTAGAATAAAATCTGTGACTCCTGTAACCACTAGGATAATATCAGGGGGTTGATAGTTTCATGGAATGCTTATGTTCTCTTCTTAAAAGGAAATGCAAAGCCATTTCCCCGTGGAAGTGAATTTGCTTGTTTGAGGTCATTGTATCTGTAGTTTGGGAAAGCTGGTAGCCATGTGAACAGTCCAAGAAATAAGGCTTCAGATAGCAATAAAAGAGACAAACCGGAGACATGATATAGTCTGCTTACTTGTGATTTTTCAATCAAACTGTAATTGTTGTAACAGAATACAAGCAGAAGTATAGGTTGAATGTAGTGTAAATACTAAATTAGTGTCAACTGCATTCTTGTTGTTTATGTTTAGTTTTTATAAGTTAACAATAGATACTTAAGAGTTATCCCATCTCTATTGCTGGATGAATACTTTAATTTTTTCCCAAGAAGGCTGTCCTGAATATGTTCTATAAATCTTTGGATAGAAAACATTTAAAGTTTTCTCTCATCCAAGTACTAACCAGGCCCGACCCTGCTTAGCTTCCGAGATCAGACGAGATTGGGCGCGTTCAGGGTGGTATGGCCGTAGACCATTTAAAGTTTTCTGAAAGAATAGTGTGATTATCTGAAAAAAAATTAGGTACAAAACAAATTAGTTTGATTTACTTTATGTAATTATCCTAGTTCTTGAAATATGGTAAAATTAAAAGAACGTTACTTGATCACAAAAGTTTCACTGAGCTTTCTGTATGCACTCTAGGGTTTAAGGACTATATGTATCCGTATGGTATGCATGACTCAAATCTCTTGAGTCAGGATAGATAGGATCTATTTGTGAGTTCTGAATTTCTGATTGTTGTCATTTTAAACTTGCTTAGATCCTTTCTCTCTCTCTCCTGATGAATGGTTCAGATAGTTTTATAACTTGTTTTTTTAAAGAGCATGGTTTTCTTAAACATTTCTAAGTTATGAAAAAAAAAATCCATCCTCATTTAGTTTTCCTAATTAGTCATTTCCACTGATGAAGTCAAAGGTATAAAAATAGCATCAAAAGTAGAGAATTACGTTAAATGGAAAGTAGAATAGAAGTCTGAACCAGTGGAGAAGATGGGGTCATTCCACTTTGGGATGACTTCCCATAACTGTAAGATGGTAGGAGACAATCTGATGGAAGAAGGATATATTGGAGGGGCGCCTGGGTGGCTCAGTGGGTTAATAAGCCTCTTCCTTCGGCTCAGGTCATGATCCCAGGGTCCTGGGATCAAGCCCCGCATCGGGCTCTCTGCTCAGCGGGGAGCCTGCTTCCTCCTCTCTCTGCCTGTCTCTCTGCCTACCTGTGATCTCTGTCAAATAAATAAATAAAGTCTTTTATTAAAAAAAAAAAGGATAGACAAACCATAAAAGACTCAATCTCAAGAAACAGACTGAGGGTTGCGGGGGGGGAAGGGGGACGGGAGAGGGTGGTGGGGAAATGGACATTGGGGAGGGTATGGGCTATGATGAGTGCTGTGAAATGTGTAAACCAGATGATTCACAGACCTGTACCCCTGGGGATAAAAATACATTATATGTTTATTAAAATAAAAAATTAAAAAAAAAAAAAAAAGGATATATTGGCTGAAAATTATTAAAAAAAAGAAAAAAATCCGTAAGAGTAAGTGGGCAAGTTTGTTATAAAAATAGTGTAAATCTTTAAGATTTTAGAGTAGCTGGAATACTTAGAATAAATCATGAATCTCAAGGCAGTAAATTAGGAAAATGTAACTACAAACATAAGAAAAGCTTCAGAAATACACTCATCAGGCTTTGATGAAAGTGACGCTCTACTGCAAGGGTAATGCCATGTTTTCCCTACACTCTTTGAGGCAGAGGAGACAATGTAATTTTATTATCTATAACAATGTAAGTTATAGATAATAAATCCTTATTCACTGAGCTTTTAAAATTAGTCCATATTAAAGAAAAGAGATCTTGGGATTGCATAATGGGATTGCACAGTTACGGCGGTACAGTAGCATCTAGATGGCTGGGTGAAGGAAGCTAATGTGGATTGTATACGAAGAATGAAAACTGAACTAATAAAGCTTGTTTTTGCTTAAATACTATGGAAACTCAGATAGATGATATTATTTTTGTTTTCCTTTGAGGAAGTGGTCACAGAGTTAAGGAGTTTGACAGTTATATAGCTAGTGATGGGTAAGGCTGCATGAGAGTTCCCAGAATTTCAACCATTTCCCCCCCTAATTTTAGCTATGAAAATATAAGCTTTTTCAAGTCATTCATTTAGTAGATCTGTAAGACAGTTGTGCTTTTATTTTTTTTATTTTTTATTTTTTTAAAGATTTTATTTATTTATTTGACAGACAGAGATCACAAGCAGGCAGAGAAGCAGGCAGAGAGAGAGGAAGGGAAGCAGGCTCCCTGCTAAGCAGAGAGCCCGATGTGGGGCTTGATCCCAGGACCCTGGGATCATGACCTGAGCCGAAGGCAGAGGCCCCAACCCACTGAGCCACCCAGGCGCCCCAGACAGTTGTGCTTTTAAATTATCTTTAGGATTTGGAATATCTGCATTGGGGTGTCTCATATGATTTCCTTCCCTCCGTCCCGTATTATAATGATAACAAATATTTGTAGTAGATAATTGAAAGAATATTGAAAGTTTTAAAAAGAAAATTGGGTAGTTTGCGTCAATTTTGGTGTACTTCTTTTGCTCTTTCTGCATTAATTAAAGGAACTATAGTTTTTAATGGGCTTATATTGGTGTGTTTTACAACCTGTTTTTTTTTTTTCCCACCCAGTGGCTTACTTTTGTTTTTCATTAGAAGTTTGCTTCCATGGTTTTTTTTTTTTTTTTTACTTTTAAATATTGGCTTATATGGTAACTTTTTGGTTTTCTTAAGATTTACCCGATTAATAGCAATTTTCTTATTTTTAAAGGATCTATTCATGCTAGTCCAACTATCACTGAAGATGAAAAGAAAAGTGAAGAAATGCAAAAGAGCATTTCAGAAGATGGGGAAGGCATTAGAATTTTACAAGAAAATAATGAAGAGCTGAAAACATGTTTACTTTCCGCTGAAAATGAACTTAAAAATGAAAAGGCAGAAAAAGCAGAATTGAATAAAAAGATTATTAGTTTGCAGCAGGAACTTTCTCTTTCTGAAAAAAAGAGTTTTACTTTAAGTATAGAGGTCCAACAAATTCAGTCAAATTATGATAATGCAGTTTCTGAATTACATGTGCAGAGAGGTATAAATCAAGAACAAGAGGAAAAGATTGTGAGATTGTCAAAGGAGATAGAAACCGCTAGGAAAAACATCACAAATAATGTTTCCCAAATTAAATTAATGCAAGCAAAAATAGATGAACTGCGAATGCTTGATTCAGTTGCTCAGATCTCAAACATAGATTTACTCAATCTCAGGGATCTGTCAAGTGGTTCTCAAGAGGATAATTTGCCGAATACACAGTTACACCTTTTAGAGAATGATAATTTGGTAAGTAAGCAGGTTAAAGAATATCATATTCAAGAACTAAGTAGGGAAAGTTCTTTCCATTCTAGTATTGAAGCCATTTGGGAAGAATGTAAGGAAATTGTAAAGGTCTCTTCCAAAAAGAGTCATCAGATCCAGGAACTGGAACAACAAATTGAAAAGTTACAGGCAGAATTAAAAGGTTGCATAGATGAAAACAATAGATTAAAAACAGAGGAGAAGGAGAATAAAAATCAAGGTGACCTACTAAAAGAAAAAGAAAATCTTATACAGCAGCTGCAACAAGAATTGCAAGAAAAAAATATTTCTTTTGATGTTCAAGTACAACATGTAGTTGAAGGGAAGAGAGCACTTTCAGAACTTACACAAGATGTTACTTGCTATAAGATGAAAATAAAAGAACTTGAAGCAATCTTAGAAACTCAAAAAGATGAATGCAATCATTCAGCCAAGTTAAAACAAGAAATTTTGGAAAAGGAATCTGTCATCTTAGAGCTAGAAAGAAATCTAAAGGAATTTCAAGCAAATCTTCAGGATTCTATCAAAAACAACAGAGATTTAAGTGAAAAGGAAGTCAAGTTGAAAGAAGAAATCTCACAATTAACAAGTAATTTGCAAGATGCAAAGCATTCACTTCAGTTAAAGGAAGAAGAAAAGGAAACTAACTGGCAAAAAGCAGAAAAGTAAGATAATGTTATCAAAATATTTAAAAGTACAAAGTGTTTATTTTATTAGTTTTCCTCTGTCTTTTAAATTATTTAGGTGGGTATAACTTAATCTAGCATAGTGTGTTTGAAGAGTAAAGAACTTGAACTTAGTTCAACTAAGTCTTTGGAACCAAAAGTTATATGCAAAAATCTGTTTATAAAATCACATGAAATCTTCTATGAAGGACTCAGTCATTGATTGGACAGTCTGGGTTTCTGAAAATTTAGAATTTTATAGGTTGTTACTAGCTCACATGTATGATCCTGTGTGGTTTGTGGTATGTCACTATAGAAAAATTATTTGTGTTCTTTAGGTTGAAAGAGGAGCTATCTGCAAGCTCTGCCCTTACACAGACTCTGAAAGCAGATCTTCAGAGGAAGGAAGAAGATTATGCTGAGCTGAAAGAGAAACTCGCTGATGCCAAAAAACAGATTGAGCAAGTTCAGAAAGAGGTAGGTTATTTGAAAAGTTGTGTGGCCAATTTAAATAACAAAGATTGTTTTCATTGTAGAGCACATTTTTTAGACACTAATTTTAGAATAAAATGTTTATCAACTCAATTTTTTTTTTTTAAATGAGGAGAATACTTATTTCACAAAAGAAAGCTTAAAGTGAAGAATGTCCAACATTAGGAAAAAATATGTGGGGGAGATCTTGGGGGAAGGGTAAAAGAGGTGGTGGGGATTAAGAGCACACTAATCACTAATGAGCACTGAGTAATGTATAGAATTGTTGAACCACTGAAACTAATATAACACTGTTAGCTTTGCTGTAATTAAAATTAAAAAACTTAATAAATTTCAAAAAAGAAAAAAATGTGCCTCGTGTGGTATTAGAATCTTTTTTTCTATTAAGGACTGCCCAGTTCAGTTCCCCCCAAAAAGTGAAAAGCAAACTTCTGTTTGCAGATAATATTCACGAGAGTATGCAGTATAGTTGTTACAAGTTTTTATCATAGTTTAGTTTGAAAATAGGAAATACAATCACTGATTCCAAATACAAAATATACAAATGTACATTCAGTGAGAAAACTCCCTCCCAACTGTCCCATTGATCAAGTTTCTCTTCAAGGCATCAAATGACACCAGTTACTTTCTTTTTTTTTAAATTTTTCCTCTTTCTATCCTTCTTTTTTTCTCTCTCTTTAAAAAAAAATGAAAGCATCCTGTAAACACTGTTGTAAATCTTAGTTTTTTCACTTAATAGTGCATCATGGCTGTCATATCAGGGTAATATAGTTATTTTATGACTACAAAATTTTATGACTGCAAAATGATTACAAAATTATGACAGAAATGTTAATTGGTCCTGGATTGTTAGACAGTTCAGATGATTTCATCTTCTTCTGATTGAGCTTATGCAGCAAAATCATTTGAACATTTACAAGTCATTCTAAGTAGAATTTATGGGTCACTTGTTGGTACATTGTAACTTGGTATTTATTATGCTCATTATGCCAATTTATAAGCCAGAAGTAATGTATGAGAATAAGAGTATTTCTTTCACCCTTATCCACAAAGTAGTATTTTATCATACTTTTTGATATTTGACAGATAAAGAGTATATATCTGGGGATGCCTGGGTGGCTCAGTCAGTTAAGCATCAGCCTTTGGCTCAGGTCATGATTGTGGGGTACTGAGTATGAGCCCTGTGTTGGCTTCCTGCTCTGTGGGAGGCCTGTTTCTCCTTCTCCTTCTGACTACAGCTCCCCCTGCTTGTGCTCTCCCTCTCTGTCAAATAAATAAAATCTTAAAAAAAAGTATAATTCTGTTTCTAATTTTAAAAACTTTAGTTCTAAAAAAATCACTGTAATTCCAGTTTGCATTTTTCTAATTATGAGTGAGCATCTATTTGTTTAAAAGCCATTTGTATGTGTGTATGTGTGTGTGTTTCTGTGAGCTGTGTATTCATATCTTGGGCTTTTTAAATTTGGGTTATTGATTTTTATTCTGTTTTTAAATTAGTTTGCTTTATAGGAGCCTATAACATATTCAGGAAATTAGTCTTTTTAAGAGTATGAATTGTAGACCCCTGCCCTGATTGCTATTTTCCTTGGTAAGCTTCTTTTTGTTTAGATCAAATTTTTGATTTTCATGAATTTAAATTTATTAATTTTTCTACTGTGACTCCTTGATTTTGTCTTGTAGTTAGACTTTTTCTAAAAGCTGAAACAGTTTTATTATTTTTATTTATTTCTTTTTTTAAAAAGCTGAGAGAATTTTAAAGAATTATATAATATTATTACTTTGAGTTAGTCAAAAAGAATATTTAATGTTTAAGGTCTGAAGAAATTGATACAGCAAATGCTTGTGGGTCCCATCCCTATAGGTTTCCTGCCTCCATAGAAGTTATTACATTGAATGTTTTGTGTTTATCTTTTATCTTCTAAAAATATAATTTAAGTCATACCTATTTTTTATTTCTAAGCAGTATATTGTATTTTTCTGAGACTGTTTATTTTTCACGTATTCCTGAGGTTCATTTATGTATGGTTGTAATAACCACTTCCACCCTTGTGTGACATTCTGCAATTTATCCATTTGCCAGTTGACCAGTCAGATTTTTTTCTTCTTTTTTTACTTTTAGAAACTGCATTCCTCTCTTACACATGCCTGTGGGTATACTTGTGCAAGAGTTTATATTCCAGGGGGTGGAATTGTTTCATCAGAGGATATGAAGGGGTATATCATTGTCATTTGAAATGGCATTCCTCTGATTACTTAATGAAGTACAGCATCTATTCATGTTTTTATTGGATATTTGTCTCTTCTGGTTTCTATTCTAGGAAATCATTTGTTCATATTTTCTTTCTTTTTTTTAAGATGTTATTCATTTGAGAGAGAGAGAGAGAGAGAACATAAGCAGGGGGAGAGACAGAGGGAGAGGGAGAAACAGACACCCTGCTGAGCTTGGAGCCCAACTTGGGGCTTGATTCCAGAACCTAGAGATCATGACCTGAGCCAGAGGCAGATGCTTAACCATTTGAGCCACCCAGGTGCCCCCATATTTTCTTTTTTTAATATTTTTTTTCTTTTTTTATTAACATATATTATTAGCCCCAGGGGTACAGGTCTGTGAATCACCAGGTTTACACACTTCACATCACTCACCATAGCACATACCTTCCCCAATGTCCATAATCCCACCACCCTCATATTTTCTTTCAGTTGTGCAATCTCTTATTTTTATTTTATTTTTTTTTATTTTTTTTAAAGATTTTATTTATTTATTTGACAGACAGAGATCACAAGTAGGCAGAGAGGCAGGCAGAGAGAGAGGAGGAAGCAGGCTCCCTGCTGAGCAGAGAGCCCGATGCGGGGCTAGATCCCAGGACCCTGGGATCATGACCTGAGCCGAAGGCAGAGGCTTTAACCCACTGAGCCACCCAGGCGCCCCTCTTATTTTTATTTTAAAGATTTTATTTATTTATTTCACAGAAAGAGAGAACACAAGTTGGGGGGTGGGGAGAAGCAGAGGGAGAGGGAGAAGCTGACTCCCCACTGAGCAGGGAGCCAGATATGGGGCTTAATCTTAGGACCCCAGGATCATGACCTGAGCCAAAGGCATTCACTTAACCGACTGAGCCACCCAGGTACCCACCCAGTATTTTACAACGCAAAATACTGTGATGTTTCTTGTAATTATATACAGAAGGTCATGTGACAAATATTTCAGTACTAGATTAGATTAGAAATGTAAGACAGTAAAGATGACCTAAACTATAATTAGTTCTAGGAAAATTCTTAGTCAAATCATTAAGTTCAAAGCAGTGTGGCATAATTTGGGAAAGCACTTGTTTGTCCCTCAAAAGATTTGGATTATTTACTTTCTAGACATGTAAACTTCCTGGTTTAAGATACTATTTCTGAGCACCATGATTATCAGTAAGCATTTCAGGCATGGTATAATTGACTTTGACTCAAGTGGAACCAATTACTTAAATAATAGCTCTTTTTTCCAATTAAATAATAACTTCTTTTTCTAATTAAACCTTTTTATTGTATATATTATTTGGAAAAAAATTTTTAAAGACTTTATTTATTTATTTGGCAGAGACAGAGTGAGAGAGGGAACACAAGCGGGGAGGAGCAGAGAGAGGGAGAAGCAGGCTTCCTACTGAGCAGGGAGCCTGATGTGGGGTTCAATCCCAGAACCCTCAGGGGCTCATGACCTGAGCCAAAGGCAGACGCTTAATGACTGAACCACCCAGGCGCCCCTGGAAATATTTTTTAACAAATGTAGATTCAAATGAAAGCCTTCTTCCCAAATGTTTCTCTTTTTTTAAATATAACAACTCCACCGTCAGTGTTCTTTTAGATCACTTTTAGATCACTAAAGTGCACTTTTTTTTTTAATTTAAAAAAATTTTTTAAGGATTTTATTTATTTGAGAGAGAGAGAGGGAGGAGGGGCAGAGGGAGAGGGAGAAGCAGACTCCCTGCTGAGCAGGGAGCCTGATGTGGGGCTCCATTCCAGGACCCCAGGATCATGACCTGAGCCAAAGACAGATGCTGAACCGACTGGGCCACCCAGGCACCCTAAAACACACTTCTAGATCATGAAAACACAAAGTAATTATTTAGATACATATATTATGTTTTATTTAACATAGTATATTAGATTAATTTATCTAATTAGATACATATATTGTGCTTAACAATATATGTAAATACTGTACATACTTACATGTTTTTATTTTTGTATATGGGATCACCTGTATATAAAGATTGCTTTTTAACTTTGAGATTTTTTTCATTCCACTTTTTATAAGGATATCTCTTTTTAAGTTATGTTACTATTATTCTAATAATAGTTATAAAGATTGTTTTCTCTTTTTCAAAATACTGTGTAATGTCAGTGCTAGTACTACTACTACTAACAGCTTACTCTGGGTCAGTTATGCTGAGTTTACACATAATATTTCATTTAGTTCTCAGACAAATATTAGGGGTAGGCTCTGTTTTTAATTATGTATTGTGAGGTATAACTTGTTCAAGTTCACTTAGCTAGTAAATGGTAGAGACAGGATGGAAACTGATGTGGTCTTTATGTGCATATTGATGCAACACATGATCTTTATTTATTATTGGCTGGCAGTTTATACCTGTAAAATTGATAAGGTTGGTGTTTGTTACTACAAGTCCCACATTTTTAAACAAAATAAGCAGATAAACAAATAGTCTTGATGTATGATTATAAAGGAAATATGTATTGTAGTAAGTTTGGAACTTTCAGAAAGTCTAAAAAGGAATGTAAAAATTCCCTGAAACCAAACCACTCAGAGCTACTATTATTAAGTATATTTCCATGTTCTTTATGAAGAACTTTTTTCAATTAATTTTCTTCATTTTATGAAATCTCTAGAATTGATGTGATGGAAATGAAATTGGTGTGAAGATGTTTGTAGATTATCTTTTTTTTTTTTTTTTTTTTGGTGAAGATTTACATACTAGTTCATAGTGCTTTTGATTTCTCTAACAAGTTTGTAGAACTAGGTTACCAGTAACATAAAAGATCAATTGACCTTCACATACATGAATAACTTTTGTTCTTGTAACTGTTCCATTTTCATCCTCTGTGGGCCATTATTAGCTTTTAAAGTATTTCTTGTTTTACTGGATCACATTACTCAATAACCGTTGGAAGACTAAGCCAGTATTTTCCTCTTAGAGTATCTTTATTGATTTCTTTGTGATAATGGTTTTGCTGTTGCAAGGTGCTGTGTTGATTCTTTTTTGAGAGCACTTACAGAGTTTGAGATTCTTAAAATATTGTGAGAAGAAAATGATCTTTTCATATGCATTCTCCTTTAGTGTATTAAGAAATTTCCTGATAATTTGAAGCTATATCATATAGTATGTTAGAATCTATAATTTTTCTAAAGGTTTTTTTTTTTTTTAAGATTTTATTTATTTATCTGCGAGAGACAGAAGAGAGATAGTGAGAGAGCGAGAATATGAGAGGGGGAAGAAGGAGAAGCCCCAAAGTGGGGCTCAGTTCTAGGACTCTGGGATCATGACTTGAGCCAAGGCAGATGTTTAACTGACTGAGCCACCTGGGCACCCCTCTAATGGGTTTTAAAAGATACAAAGATACAAATCTTCGAACCACTGGCCATGAATTTTAAACAACAACAAAAACTTAGCATTTAAAAAAATATTTAATTTGTTTTATAAACATTACTTTTTAGGTATCTGTAATGCGTGATGAAGAGAAATTACTGCGGATTAAAATTAATGAACTGGAGAAAAAGAAAAATCAGTGTTTGCAGGAAATAGATATGAAACAGCGAACTATTCAGCAACTCAAGGTAACAGTCTTGTTTTTAAAAATAGTTTAAGTAGATTCTGTTGGAATGTTTTAGTGGCTACTTAAATGTATGTGTTCTTTTTTTCTTTTAAAGATTTTACTTATTTATTTATTTGAGAGAGTGAATGCGAGTGGGGGAAGGGTACAGAGGGAGAGAAAGAAAGAGAAGAATCTCAAGCAGTCTCCCCACTGAGCATGGAGCCCGACCGATGCTGGCCCTGATCTCCTGATCCTGAGATCATGATCTGAGCCTAAATCGAGAGTCAGACACTTAACCAACTGAGCCAGGCAGGCACCTCAGTGTATCAGTTCTTTATAACAGATTCTCTCTTGACTATTTCTGGAATCTAAAAATTAATTACTTAAATAAGGCCATAGTGATTTGCTTCTAATGTATAGAGTATGGAAAGGAAAAATTAGTAACTTCACAGTAGAGAAACCTGGCAGACACCACCTTAACCAGGTGTTCAAGAATGACATCACCAGTAGTAAATCGTATTGATAACCATGTGCTTCCTGATTTGACGTGCGTGACCAGAAAGGCACATCTCTTATGTGGTATTTTTTTCGCCCAAATCCATAACCTCACTCTAATCATGAGACAACATCAAACAAATCCAAACTGAGGATGTTTGTACACAATACCCGACCAGTAAAAAGTGTCAGGGCCATTAAAGAAAGGGACTACCAAGGACTTCTCACAAATTGGAGGAGATTAAGGGGACACGATTACTAAATTCAGTCTTATATCCTGTATGAGATCCTAGAAGCAAAAAACGATATCACTGGTGAAACTGGTGAAATCCAATACAGTCTATAGTGTTGTTAAAATTATTATAGCAGTGCCAATTTCTTTTTTTCATACAAAGATGATTGTTTCCATATTTTAAATAATAGAGAGTAGAGACTCAACTGCTCATATTTTGGTCCAGTGTTTCTCGATTTTTAAATAAATGTACTGTGGTAATATAAGAGTTAACATTAGGGGAAGCTAAGTAGAGCTTATACAGGATATGTTTGCTATCTTTGTGACTCTTCTGTAAGTCTAAAACCGTTTCAAAATAAAAAGCAAAAAGAAAATGAAGCTCATGTCTTACAAAAAGTGTCCTTTTTTCAAAAGGACACTTAAAAAACAAAATCCCTTTATAAGTGGTTAAATTTGCTTGACATCAGTTAAATGGATTTGGCAACAATTATAAAATGGATTTACTGTATTCTTTGCATGTTGGCTTTTGAATGAAGCAAACTAATGACTATTTAAGTGTAAACACATGATTTTAATTTTTAACTGAATTTAATCCTAATAAAGCAGTCTGTGCTTTCATAATAGGTTTCTGAGATTTCCAGGTTCTGTAATGATTCATTCCAAGACTTGAAATGTAATGAGATAGTGTTGATGTTAAATGAGATAGGGAGTGAAAGTTGGATTACCTGATAGGTTAAAACTAGAATTGGAGGATTTCCAGGGCCCATAATTTACTCTTGCCTCTTTTGGCTTCTGTTACTTTTTTCAAACTTCCTACATAGAGAGGGTGGAGGACCCCATTTTTCTGCCCTTTAAGTTTATTGATAAGAAACTTTTTTTTTATGGCTTTCCTTGTTCCTCCTAAGTTAAATGCATAGTGAACCTCCATTTCTTCATTTCTCCTTTTTCTGGTGTGTAGGAGAACATGGTAGCTTAAAAAAATTGAGTAAATAAAATGACTGGGCAGTAAACTTTGTGGTGGATTAAAGGTGTCAAGTTTTTTCACCCAGCCCTTTTCTCCAGGGCAAAAGAAACTTGGAAGCATGAGACTATTAGTCAGCCTTGTGGGAGAGAGATTTCAAACCCAACATAGAACCCTGTTTTCAGGTCCCACTGTTAAATACCACTGTGCATTTTAGTTACATTTGCATTGAATTCATGCTTTTTCATCTTGCAGGAGCAGTTAAGTAATCAAAATGTGGAAGAAGCTATGCAACAGTATGAGAGAGTGTGCAAAGGTCAGGAACAAACCTCTACTTCCAGTACTAAAATAACTGCAGAATAGGTAGTCACCATAACAATTGAGTTGGCATTTTCCTTTGAAAATTGTAAAGTAAGGCCAACAAAAGATGTAACTTTATCAAAAGAGAAGAGCATTGATTTTAGTGAGTGACTTGTAAACATAAAGTTTATTCTTTTTTTTTTTTTTTTGAAGATTTTATTTATTTATTTGACAGAAGGAGAGCGAGAGTGGGAACACAAGCAGGGGGAGTGGGAGGGGGGAAGCAGGCTTCCCGCTGAGCAGGGAGTCCTGCTCAGTAGGGCTCAATCCCAGGACCCTGGGATCATGACCTGAGCCAAAGGCAGACACTTAATGACTCAGCCACCCAGGCCACCCAAAAAGTTTATTCTTAGAAAAATAAAACATTAAGAAACGTACAATGGAATACTATGCAGCCATCAAAAGAAATGAAATCTTGCCATTTGCAATGATGTGGATGGAATTAGATGGTATTATGCTAAGTGAAATAAGTCAATCAGAGAAAGACGATTATCATATGATCTCTCTGATATGAGGAATTTGAGAGTCAATGCGGGGGCTTGTTGCGGGTAGGGAGGGTAAAAATGAAACAAGATGGAATCGGGAGGGAGACAAGCCATAAGAGACTCTTAATCTCACGAAACAAACTGAGGGTTGCTGGGGCGGGGGTAGGGATAGGTGGCTGGGTTATGGACACTGGGCAGGGTATGTGCTATGGTGAGTGCTGTGAAATGTGTAAGCCTGATAATTCACAGACCTGTACGCCTGGGGCAAATAATACATTATATGTTAATAAAAAAACAGAAATATTCAGTTAAAGGAATATTGATTTCTAAGTAATGGCCAGTATTTTGTGAAAAACAAAGTCATTAGTTACATTGGTCACAATGAATGGAATAGATTTTTAGACAAAATCATGTAGGAATATATGTCAAGTAAAACATCTTTAAAATGAAAATATTTTTTAAAAGTTTTATAAACCATTTAATACTTTAGCTTCAAACTTAGGTGCTGAATTATGCTTTTTTAACTCAGATTTTGATTTTTTAATTTAAAATAGGAAATTACCTTTGTAGATGATACATACGTCTTTCTGTTCATAATATGCACATTCTTCTCTTCCCGCTCACTCACAAATTAACCTCTTGGTTGTGTGAGTAGTAGAGCTGGGATTTGAATCTAGGTCTGTTTCACTCTTAAATTTCAGATTCTTTTCACTTATTTGTGCTGTTTATACTTGGCCAACTAGAAAAAAATGGTGTAGGGTGACCATATTATTACTTGTTTAAGTGATTTGGACATTTGTGGGATTTACTTGGATCAATAATTTCTGTGTGTGTGTGTGTATGTGTGTGTGTGTGTATCTCTACACACTGTCCTATTTTCTCTTGCCCCCCCCCCCCTTTTTTTTTTAAAGATTTATTTGTTTATTTGAGAGAGAGAGAGACCACAAGCAGCAGGGAGGGATAGAGGGCAGACAGAGAAGCAGTCTCCCTACTGAGCAGGGAGCCTGCCTGATGTGGGGCTTGATCCCAGGACCCTGGATCATGACCTGAGCCTGGGGCAGACACTTAACTGACTCAGTCACTCAGGTGCCCCTCTCTTGCCTTTCTTTTAGGCTTTTATCCCTTAAAATTTCCTATTTCCATAATCCTTTTAGGGTTTTTGTTTTGTTTTGTTTTGTTTTGTTTTGTTTTGTTTTTTACTTTGGCTTCTTTGTCATTGTTGGCAAATGTGAACAGATCTTAGCTATTCTGAAAAAGCATGCCCATGGACCAGGATAGAGTTTCTAACATATTTTAATTTTTCCTCTCTTTGCCAAATACTAAGAACTGTGATATAGGCCCATTTTGACTACTTTAATCTGGCTTTCGTCTTCTCCACACTCTTGAAACTTGCTCCCAAGTCACGTATAACCTACATGTTTTCAAATCTATTAGCTTTTAGCAATCCTTTCTTCCCTTTATTTTTTACATTATTCTGACATAATTGTCTACCATCCTTCTTTTCCTTATTTTCATTTTTTATGTAGTATTTACTGTGTGTGAATGTATATTTTTTTCTAAATGAAATGGTAATATGTAGCTGCCCCCCCTTTGAAACTTGTCTTAGCTGTTGTGATCTGTTCTGTACCAGTTACTGCCTGTCTCTCAGAATGAACCACAGCTACTTTGGCAGCTTTCCTGATTAAGGAGTCATCTTCTTTTTTCTCTTTGTTTTCTCACTGGAGAGTCCATTTACTCCTGTGATTACAGTTGTGTGTAAGACGTTCCCCAACAAACAAAAAAGTGCATTTTCACTTCAGCTTCTATATTTCCATTTAAACACTGAATGCCATATACTTAGATATCTTAGTATAAAATTCTTTTTTAAAAAAACTGAGATATAATACATAATAATTACCTTTTAAAAGTGTACAGTTTCGTGCATTTTAGTATATTCACAAGATTGTGCAGTCACTACCTCATCTAATTCCGGAACATTTTCATTACCCCAAAAAGAAACCTTGTACCCATCAGCTGTCACTCTTCAGTCCCTGTCAACCACTAATCCGCTTTCTTCTCTGGATTTGCCTATTGCAGACATTTCATCTAAGTGGGTGCATACAACATATGGCCTTTCGTATCTTATTTCTTTCACTTAGCATTACGTTTTCAAGTTTCATCTATATTGTAGCATGTATCAGTACTAAATTCCTTTTTATGGCTGAATAATATTCCACTGTAATTAATATACTACATTTTTTATGTATTAGTCGATAGATATTTAGATTGTTTCTACTTTTTGGCTTTTTTGACTATTTGTGTACAAAGTTTTGGGTGAACATCTGTTTTCATTTCTCTTGGGAATCTGGAGTAGAACTGCTGGGTCCTCTGATAGTTCTGTGTTTAACTATTTGAGGAACAGTTACATTTTCTGACAGTGGCTATACCATTTTACATTTTTATGAGCAGTAGATGAAGGCTCTACTGTCTCCACATGTTGCCATCTCTTGTTATTTTTCATTAAAAGAATTCTAGCTATCTATATTAGTTTCCTAGGGCTGCTAGGTACCACAAACTCGGTGCTTATGACAACGGAAGTCTATTCTCATACAGTCCTGAAAGCTAGAAATCCAACGGAAAGCTAGAAATGACAATGGAAGTCTATTCTCATACAGTCCTGAAAGCTAGAAAACCAAAATAAAGGCATTGATAGGGCGGACTGTGCTTCTTTTGAAGATTTTGCAGAAGAATCTTTCCTTGTCTCTCTTAATTTCTAAAGGTTGATGGCAATCCTTTTTGTATTCCTTGGCTTATGGCAGCGTAACTCCAGTCTGTCTGTGTTAACATGGCCTTTTTCTTTTGGGTGTGTATGTGTTGGTTTCTTCTCCCTATGGGTCTCTGTCCAAATTACCTTCTTCTTATAAGGAGACCAGTCATATTGGATTTAGGGCGCACTCTAATCTAGGTGACCTTATTCTTTACTTGATTATATCTGCGAGTACCCTATTTCTGAATAAGGTCATATTCATAGTGGATGGACATGAAATTCTATATATACTGGTAGTTATGGTAGACATACATGTAAAGTAGTATGTAATTGTGGTTTTGATTTGCATTTCCCTAATGACTAATGATATTAAGCATCTTGTCTTGTACTGTAGGCCATTTATATATCTTTGGAGAAATCGAAGTCCTTTGCTCATGTTTCAGTTGGGTTATCTCTCTTTTTATTATGGAGTTGTAAGAGTTCTTTATGTATTCTGGATACATGACTTATCAGATAGATTTGTTAATGTTTTCTCCCATTCTGTGGGTTGTTTTTCACTTCCTTGATTTTGTCCTTTGATGCATGAGAGTTTTTAATTTTGATGAAGTCTAATTTATCTGTTTTGATCGATTGTATTTTAGGTATCATGCCTAAGAAACTATTGCTTAATCCAAAGTCATATAGGTTTTCTTCTAAGAGTTTTTAAATTTTAGCTCTTGTATCTAGATCTTTGATTCATATGGAGTTAATCCACTTGAGTGTAATTTTGTATATTGTGTGAGGTAGGTGTCTAACTTAATTATTTTACATATGGAGAATCAGTTGATTCCAGTACCATTTTGTGAAGAGACAGTTCTTTCTCTTACTGCATTCATTGTCTTTGCGCTTTTGTTGAGAATCAGTTGACCATAAATGTAAAGGTTTATTTCTAGACTTTTAATGCCAGTACCACACTATATTGTTACTGTAGTTTTATAGTAAGTTCTGAAATTGGGAAGTGTGGATTTTCCCATTTTTGTTCTTCTTTTGCAAGATTGTTTTGGCTATTTTGGATTCATTGCATTTCCACCTGAATTTTAGGACCAGCTCGTCATTTTCTGCAAAAAAGCCAGCTGGAATTTTAATGGAGATTGTGTTAAATCTGAGGATCTATTTGGGGAAATTGCCAACAAGCAATATTAAGCATGGATATCTTTTCATTTAGCTAAGCCTTTTTAAATTTCTTTCAGTGGCATTTTTTACTTCTTAAGTATATAAATTTTGCACATCTTTTGTTAATTAATTTCTAAGTATTTAATTCTTTGCAATGCTGTTAAAAATGGAATTGTTTCCTTAATACCATTTTTTTGGATTGTTAAGTGCTAGTCTATAGAAATACAGTAGATTTAATTATATTTATCTTGTATCTTGTAAACTTAGCTGATCTATTTTATGAACTCTAATAACGTTTTCTTTCTCTCTCTTTTTCTTATATAAAGTATCATATCATCTGCAAATAAAGATGGTTTTACTTCTTCCTTTCCATTCTGTTTGCCTTTTATTTCTTGTTTTTATCTAAATGCTCTGGCTAAAACCTCCAGAACTATGTTGAATAGAAGTGGTGAGAATGGATGTTTTTGTCTTATTTCTGATCTTAGGGGGAAAGTTTTCATGCTTTCACCATTATGCATAATGTTAGGTGTGGGGTTTTTGTAGATGCTTTTATTAGGTTGAGGAAGTTCATTCCTTTCTGTTCCTAGTTTGTTGAATGGTTTTATCATTAAAACATGTTGAATTTTGTCAGATGTCTTTTTTGCATCCATTGGGATAATTGTGTGGTATTGTTCTTCATTAATAAGATGTATTGCATTGATTGATTTTCATATGTTGAATTAAACTTGCATTCCTAGGATAAATCCCACTTGGTCATGGTGTATGATGGTTTTTATAAGTTGCTGGGTTTAGTTTGCTAGTATTCTGTTGAGGCTTTGCAGCTGTTTTCATATAGGATATTATTGGTCTACAATTTTCTTTTCTTATGGTGAGTGGTTTTGAAGTCTTATTAAATTTTGAACTTGAATGTTTCTGCTCAAACTGCCTTAACTTTCTGGATCTGTCATTCTACTACTGATGTCTACTATTTCTGTTGTTTAGATCAGGAGTTAGCAAATGGCAGCCTTTGACCAAATCCAGCTTACTGCCTAATTTTCTAAGTAAAGTTTTATTGGAACATACTAACACATTCTCTTTTTTATTGTCTGCCAGCTTTCACATTACAGTGGCAGAGGTAAATAGTTGTGATAGGACTTAAAGTAATTACTGTCTGACCCTTTGCAGAAAACGGTGCCTACTCTTGGTTTTAGACTTTAAATATTATTTCCCCTTACCCTCAGTTGTAGTACGTAAATTCTGTTATTTCTTTTTACTAGTGACTCCCCATACTTGTCCTATCTCATTGCCAGTCTTTATGGCAAATTTACTCTCATATAACAACACAGCTGGATCAAATTTTTCTAAAACTCTTCTTTTATTGTGTCATTTCCCTGTTAAAAGTTTTCAGTCCTTTCATACACCCTACTTAATAAACTTTCACCATCTAGCTTGGGAGTTTAGGTTATCTTTTCCTAGCCTAATGTAACTTTTCTGTTCTATCCAGACTAATTTGTTTCGTTCCCTAGTTGTGACTTGCTCTATTTTGCCTCTATTACTGTGATAAAGAAGGCAAATAAGAGACCAAGAAAAAGACCCTAGGAGAAATCACTAAAACAACAATTTCTACATATTTGGAAAATTTTGAGAAATTTTTCCATATATTCACACACAGATAAACTTTATCTTCCCCCCCTTTTTAGCTTTTCTTTTTAAAGGCTAAATAGTATTCCATTTTATTGTTATTGATATATCATTTATTATTATTGATATATCATCATTTATTTAATATGATCTTTTTTATAAATGGGAAAATTTTGTTCCCTTAAGAGAAAGCCTTAAGTAATGCAACAAAATTGATTAGGATAGAGGAAATAAGACTGATTCCAATATACACTGTTGCAGGAAATGCAGTCCTTCATTTGGCTAAAGACATGGTATTGATCCTAAATGAAACATAATTTCAAAGTCCAGTAGAGAGAATACTATATGCTAATTTAATGTACAGTTTTAATTGCTTATAAAGTTAGAATGATGGTTACAATTTACCTATTTTTCTCAAATTTTAATTAAGAAGTAGACATTTGTGGGGGCACCCGGGTGGCTCAGTGGGTTAAGCCGCTGCCTTAGGCTCAGGTCATGATCTCAGGGTCCTGGGATTGAGTCCCGCATCGGGCTCTCTGCTCAGCAGGGAGCCTGCTTCCCTCTTTCTCTCTCTGCCTGCCTCTCTGCCTACTTGTAATCTCTGTCAAATAAATAAATAAAATCTTAAAAAAAAAAAAAAGTAAACATTTGTGAATAAGTCAGAAAGTCAATATAAAAATCACCTGAATACCCTTTATTAGTTTCACTGTTTTTAAGTATTTTGTCATATTTGCATCTGTCTCTTTGTCTCTCTTTCTCTAATATGTATGTATCGAACTGAGTGACTTGAAAGATACTTGCAGACATTGTTGATACTATATACTTAAATATTGTATGATGAAATTAGTAAATACTTACTTTACATAATAAAGTATAGTATATATAAAAAAATTAACAAATTTTATCATCTATTCTCCAGTAAAATGACCTCTTTTTTCTTCTTTTTTAAATCAGTAATTACTTTAAATTTATATTTTTAATTCTTTTTTTAATCATTATCTTAATTTAAATTCAGTTAGTTAACATATAATGTATTATTGGTTTCAGAGGTAGGGGTCAGTGATTCATTAGTCTTATATAATACCCAGTGCTCATTACATCACGTGCCCTCCCTAATGTCCACCTCCCAGTTATCCCATTCCCTCACTCTACTCCCTTCCGGCAACCCTCAGTTTGTTTCCCATGATTAAGAGTTTCTTATGATTTGTCTCTCTCTGATTTTGTCTTGTTTTATTTTTTCCTCTCTTCCCCTATGGTCCTCTGTTTTGTTTCTTAAATTCCACATGAGTGAGATTGTATAATTTTCTTTCTCTGATTGACTTCGCTTAGCATATATAATACCCTCTAGTTTCTTCCACATCGTTGTAAATGGCAAGATTTCTTTTTTTTTTTTTTCTGGCCGAGTAGTATTCCATTGTATACCTATACCACATCTTTATCCATTCATCTAAGTATGACCCTTTTGATGAAAAAAATACTTTTGGTTGTTTTTAGACATATTTTTTGTTATTATAGACATTACCATGAATGAATTTGTATGAAAGTCTTTGTACACACATGTAAATATATTTGTAGGGAAATTCCTAGCAGTGTAATTGTTGGACCAAATGATGTATATTTAAAATTTTGATAAATATTGCTAAATTGTTCCCTAAAATTGTTGTACTAGTTTATATCACATTAAAATAGAGTATAAAATGCCCATTCTGCCCCATATTTGTCAGTATTAGGTGTTACCAAACTTCAGATTTTTTGCCATTGTGATATGTGAAAGTGGTATCACATGGATTCAGGCTTCTGTCATTGTTTCATATACAACTGGTACAGTGATATTCTGAAATAAATCTCATCACTCAGTGAGTATTTCTCATCTGTGGTTTACATGACATTTATATTTATTTCTGTCCCTAGCTTATGAGATGTCCCTTTTTTCCACTTCTTACCTGTTCTCAAATGTTATATGTTGAAGGTTGAAGATGTTCCTCCTTGAAATCTTACTAGGACATGATAGCTCTCGGTGATCCTCTCCTGAATGTTAAGCACTTGATTGCTGGTTCATTTGACATTTATTTAGCTGTAGTAGCTCATAGCTATATTTTATTTTATTTTGCTGTCTTTAGATAGTAGTGAAGAGATTTGTCTCAGCTGTCTTTATGTTGCTTTATTTTGTTTTTTTTTTTTAAGATTTTATTTTATTTTTATTATTTTTGTTTTTTAGAAGATTTTATTTATTTGTTTTTGGAGAAAGATATTGTGGGCAGGCATGAAGGGGGGCTTGTGAGGGGAGCAGAGCGAGAGGGACAAGCAGACTCTATGCTAAACATGGAGCCTGAGCAGGGCTCAAATCCATAACCCTGAGATCATGACCTGAGGCAAAATCAAGAGTCAGGACCCCCCCTTTTTTTTTCAGGTTTTATTTATTTATTTGACAGACAGAGATCACAAGTAGGCAGAGAGGAAGGCAGGCAGAGAGAGAGGAGGAAGCAGGCTCCCCTCGGAGCCAAGAGCCTGACTCAGGACTTGATCCCAGGACTCCGGGACCACGACACGAGCCAAAGGCAGAGGCCTTAACCCACCAAGCCACCCAGGCGCCCCCCTCCTTTTTTAAAGGATTTTATTTATTTATTTGACAGAGAGAGAGAGAGAGAGAGAGAGCGCACAAGTAGGCAGAGCAGCAGGCGAAGGGAAAGGGAGAAGCAGACTCTGCTGAGCGGGGAGCCTCATGCAGGGCTTGATCCCAGGACCCTGGGACCACAACTCGAGCCGAAGGCAGATGCTTAACCAGCTGAGCCACCCAGGCGCCCCAAGAGTCAGAGAGAGAGAGAGAACAAACAGGGGGAGTGGCAGGCAAAGGGAGAGCAAGCTCCCTTCTGAGCAAGGAGCCCAGTGCAGGACTCGATTCCAGGTCCCTGGGATCATGACCTAAGCCGAAGGCAGCAGCCTAACTGACTGAGCCACCCAGGTGTCCTGTAAAGATTTTATTTTTAATTAACCTTTACAGTTAGTATGGGACTCTGACTCACATCCCTGAGATCAAGAGTCACACACTCCGCTGACTGGCCAGCCAGGCATCCCGGTTTATTTTCTGTTTTATTCGTTGAATTATTTCTGATTATTTCCTGAAATGAAATGTATATTATTGGATGCAGTGAGTGAAAAATAGTTCTCTTTCGCTTTTTGTTTTGTTTTGTTTTTAACTACACCTACCTTTCAAGTAATAGGTGGATAGCCATTAGTGATATTAACATTGGTGTTGTGGAACTTTCCTAATTGATAACTGGATATTTAAACTTTTTCTTTCTAGTGCTCGCTTCGGCAGCACATATACTAAACTTTTTCTTTCTAGCCTTCTAGTTTAGAGAAAAAAATAGGTTGGAAGAGGGAAGGGATTCTGTGAATAAACTTCTATTAATTACATAATCTAAATATATTTGTAATCATGCTTTTTGAAAGAAAGTTTAGATAATAATACCAAGACTCCTTTAATCCTAGGAGGAATTCTGTTTTATTAGCATTCCTGGCAGGTTATATAAATGGACAGAAATAATGAAAATCACTCATATAATTTTTTTCTTATTGCTTTATTCAATTTGTCTTTATTATTTTCTTAAGTTTGCTATTTATGTGCACCTTGAGGAAAGCAGTTTTTGGGATTTTTGTTATTTTTAATATTTAGTGACCTGAGGTTGAATTACATGCATTTATAGATTTATTACCTCTGACACCAGTAATAGTTTTGGTTAGGTGTCTGAAATGCGCTCTTCTACAAACCTGGCCATCACCAGAGGCAATAAAATAATCTTTCTGTTTTGCCTCTTTCTAGCAGACAGCATTAAAATGGAATTGCTTATAAGTCACTATGGTTGTCATTTTTTAAGGGCCAGAAACAATTTTGGTAGGGCTAGTAGCACAGTCATTCCGGAAGAGCTGCTTTTAAAAATACTAGAAGTAGATTTTTGGCTTTGGAAATTTTTGTAGAACACATAATTACTTGAGATTAAAAAAAAATAGTCAATTTGAGATTGAGCCCTTTTTGTTCTTAGGAGGTAAACATTTTGCTTTTGGTTTGAGCGTGTTAACACTGTTAATAAATGTTTTGCCAAGTAACATTTTTTCTAAATCCCAAGATTTGTGTTTATTAGTATTACAAGTTTAATATTATAAAAAAAAGTGTTAATGTTATCCGAAGAGATTGTTTTTCACCATCCTTCCATCCTTGCAATCATTCAGGTATCTATCTGTACGACAGATACTTATTTGGTGCTTCATATCTGCCAGTACTGTTCTAGCCTTCGAGGTGCCACAGTGAACAAGACGAAGCTTCTGTCTGCATGGGGCGCAGATTCTATTATGGTTAATAAAAGTGTATTTTAATTTTGAAGAACTCAAGTCGGGTATCTAGATATAGATGTTAGTAGCTTTTAAAATGTTCTCCCTGAATTTTTAGATCTAAATGTTAAAGAAAAAATCATTGAAGATATGCGAATGACCCTGGAAGAACAGGAACAAACTCAGGTGGAACAGGAGCGAGTCCTTGAGGCTAAGCTAGAGGAAGCTGAAAGACTGGCCATGGGTAAAACAAGACTGCTTAAATATCTCCAGACCTACTTGCCATTTTGTGTATTTCCCTAGATTTCTTTCCTTTTTAAAAGTTGTTTAGTATTTTTTTTAAGATTTTATTTATTCATTTGACAGAGAACAGTGAGAGAGGGAACACAGCAGGGGGAGTGGGAGAGGGAGAAGCAGGCTCCCCGCCCACCAGGGAGCCTGATGTGGGGCTCCATCCCAGGACTCTGGGATCATGACCTGAGCTGAAGGCAGATGCTTAATGACTGAGCCACCGAGGTGGCCTAAGTTGTTTAGTATTTGCAATAATTCATAGTGAAAAAGTATTGGTGTGTTTTTGGAGTGTCCTATCACTTGCTATTTTCCAGTGTGATGAAAATTGTTTTATCTAAGTAAAACCATGCATAGTAAAGAAGGAATAAGGGTACTTTCATAATAACCAGATGGTAACTTACAGTGTTTCCCAGACATTAAAAACGAATTTTCAACTGAGTTTCAGCTCTGTCCGGCTTCTTAGTATCATCTTGTATGTTTATCTTGGTAAATACTCTGATTGCATCCTTCAGAATACCATCACAGTTTTTTTGATTTTTGAGAACCATGTGAGATTTCCTGTATAATGAAGATTGAGATGTGTTTATACTGTATACTCTGAACACTGTTCAGTGAGCTCCTAAGAGGTCCTCATACTTACTCTTCTCTGGGCATTTTATAAGAACTCTTCAAAGTGCAGCCCTTGGAATTGTCTCAATTCTATCTGTGTTTATGTTTTTCTTCTGGTCTCTACTGATTCTTGTCTGTATCTTATGCCGTATGTATCTCTATATGGTATAACTTTTGCATGTGCTTTAAAAAATAATTTTATGTTTTCAAATTAGAATTGGAAAAATGGAAGGAAAAGTGCAATGATCTGGAAGCCAAAAGTAATCAAAGATCAAACAAAGAACTTGAGGATAACACAGATATACTTAGTGAAAAGCTCGGTAAGCTTCAGGATGAGTTACAGGTACGATTTGATGTATGTATGTATCTAGCCATGGTATTTCTTATGAGAGGAGAATTCAGCAAATACTTTAAAATTAATTTAAATATGGGGGAAACATTACCTGGGAAATGTTAACATATAGGTATAATTTTTCAGTACACATTGAGATGACATTGGGGCGGAAATTTCCAAGATACAAACCACTATTAGTGCCAATGAAAATACAGTGGTCGGGTCTTCTCTTTTATATTCTATATATTTAATTCTTGAATCACTACCTCTTATATGTTTGTACCTATTTTTCTACTCCTTAAACTTCTTAGTTCTCAAATTCTGCTATGGAAAAGAGGACTTTTAGGAAGAGTCTTTTGTATATAATCATTTTAATTTTCAGTTAAAAATTTGGAAAAGAATACAGTTGTGTATCTGGACACTGGAATATACTTGAAACTGTATTATATAAAGGATATTCTGTTTTGCATTTGTATTTTTTCCATGTTCAATTCTAAATACTGTATAGAATACAACATATGGAGAAAATATTTTTTAATGGGGTTTACCAAATACCACTTAAAATTTTATATGTTTTATTAAAAGGAACTAGTTTTGAAATTGAAGAAAGCATAATAGTGATTTTAAAAAGTTGGCTGCATCTAAATTATTTTCTTAAATTCATGCTTTATGTAATCAGATACTGAACAAATAAAAAAAATGCTTTCTTTTGTTAACTATTAATTATATATTCTAGAATTTACCCTTCCTATTGGGAAAATCCCAAAGCAGATAGAACAAAGTAAATACTCCATTATTTATGAAAAAATATTAGCTATATTGGGAATGTTCATATTAAAGAGTATTGGTTTATTTTATGTTCTTCTCAAATGATTAATCACATAGATTATAAACTTTGTAATTCTGGAATGGAAATTACTGATCAGCTATATCCTCAGTCTAGCCATTCCCAGTATTCCTCAGATTCATGAATGTCCTGTTGCACAAGTTATTTTTTGCTTGGCATCCCGTCTACCCAGAATTATTTTATTTTTAAAACCATACAATTAGAAATGACCATCACAAACCAAGGCTTTTTCTTTTCTGGCATTAAGAAGACTTGGGTCTTTATAACTATTTCAGAAATAGAAGTTGTTTATTTGTTCTTAAGGTCACTGATGAAGGAGAGTCAAATGGTTTATAAAAGTCCATTTAGAAAAGGAAACAAGCAGTGTTCATTTTATAACCCGAAATAAACTCTGATCTTATCATTGTTTAAGGAAAAACACTTATTTTTAATTTTCAAAAAGGTAAAAAAGTGATAGGTTATATGATATGTTTTAAAAATAAATTTGTTTACTGTTGCTTAAGTATTATTTAAGCATGTGATAGTTACTTGTATTATTTTTATATACATAGGAATGTGAACATAAATATAAAGCCGATAGAAAGAAATGGCTAGAAGAAAAAATGATGCTTATCACTCAGGCAAAAGAAGCTGAGAATCTTCGAAACAAAGAAATGAAAAAATATGCTGAAGACAGAGAGCGTTGTTTAAAACAACAAAATGAAGTGGTTTGTAACAATTATACTTTATCTTTGATGTATTTCACCATCTTCGTTTGTTTGTTAAGTTTATCCCTGAGATTTTTACCCATCTTTACATGGTTGCCTGATTTTCTCGCTCTTTTAAAAGACAGTCTGTTTGTAAGATAACTTTTCTGTCCCAATTTTGAAGTTCACTTACGTTCTTATTTTAACTTTCTTCAGTCCGTTTAGCAAGTTGGGAAAATGCCTAATTACATCTTAGTATCTAGATGCAGAGCTTAAACATCTCTTTCTTTTGATTGCTACAGGGTGAACTCTATTATAAAATTTTGCATTGTGAACTGTAGATTCCATTAATATGGTGTATGTTATCTCATAAGCTGATTTTTTTAAAAGATTTTATTTATTTATTTGACAGATAGAGATCACAAGTAGGCAGAGAGGCAGGCGGAGAGAGAGGGGGAAACAGGCTTCCTGCTGAGCAGAGAGCCCGATGTGGGGCTCGATCCCAGGACCCTGGGATCATGACCTGAGCCGAAGGCAGAGGCTTTAAGCCACTGAGTCACCCAGCTGCCCCTCATAAGCTGATTTTATCAGGACTTTTAATTAAAAAGTCATTTATGGGTGCCTGGGTGGCTCAGTTGGTTGAGCATCTGACCCTTGGTTTGGGCTCAGGTCATGGTCTTGGGGTCATAAGATCGAGCCCTTTGTTGGTGTCCACAGTAAATACGGAGTCTGCTTGAGATTCTCTCTGCCTCTCCATCCCTACCCAAGCTTGTGCTCTTTTCTGTTTCGAAAATAAATTTTAAAAAATTTTTTTTTAAAATTTTTATTTATTTATTTGACAGACAAAGATCACAAGTAGGCAGTGGCAGGCAGAGAGAGACGGGGGAAGCAGACTCTCCGCTGAGCAGGGAGCCCGATGCGGAGCTCAATCCCAGGATGCTGGGATCATGACCTGAGCCGAAGGCAGAGTCTTAATCCACAGAGCCAACCAGGCACCCCTAAAATAAATAAAATCTTAAAAAAAAAGTCAACTAAATAGTTTCTTGAAGACGATAGGTAGAAATACCCCTCAGTTTTTATTTTTATCTTGAGTAGCTATAGCTCTTAATAGCAATTCTTAGCTTGTTTTTCCTCTCCTGTTTTAATTGACTGCTTAGTCTGTTTGACACCATATGTTGCCAACAGAAAAAAGAAGTTAAAAGGTATTGTTGGTCTTAGGAAAGCTATTGTGTAACACATTGACACTATCTTTAAATGAAAAGCTGATTTTCTCCTTTCAGTAGTAGTAAGTTGGCAGTATCACATTATCGTTGCTGGTTATTTTTGTTTGTTTATGACAGAATTTTATAGATAATAGCTGAGCTTCCCTTTAAAACCAAGATATTAATTTTCAGTAAGTTAAGGGTGATTTTCCCCCTGATTTTTAAAAATAATTTTACCTTCTTATTTTGAAATCATTTTATTTACAGAAAAGTTGCCAAACTAATTCAGAGTTCCTCTGTACTTACCACTAACTTCTCCTGATGTTAGCACCTCACATCACAATAGTATAATGATCAAAATCAACAAATTAACATTATTGTATTTCTGTTCGCTAAATTGTGGACCATATTAGAATTTCATGGATTTTACCACTATTATCTTTTTCTGGGTCCAGGGTCTCATCTATAATACTACATTACATTAGTTGTCTTGTTTTTGTTTTTGTTTTTTGTTTTTTTAAGATTTTATTTATTTACTTGAGAGAGAGCTAAAGAGAGAGAGAGCCTGAGCTGGGGAGAGGGACAGAAGGAGAGGGAGAAGCAGAGTCCCCGCTGAACAGAGAGCCCAATGTGGGGCTCAATCAGAAGACCCCAGGACCATGATCTAAGCCAAAGTCAGACGCTTAACTGAGCCACCCAGGTGCTCCCTAGTTGTCATTTCCTTAGAGTCTTGACTCTTTGTCATAAACTAAATCATGGAAGACTAATAACTTGTCATTACTACAGCTCTGAAATGGCAATATATTTCATGTCCCAATTCCACATGATTGAGTGTATCTTCAGAAAATGCGTTGAGCATGATTCTCTGATGCTGCATTTGTCTTAATAGGAAAGGTTGCTGCTAGTTCTCTGCTCCTGTCCCATAGCCCATCATACTTTCCTAGGCAATAGTAAGAGGCAAGAAGTGGAATCAAAACTGTTGGCACTGTCCGTCACTCCAGCACTAAACCAGTAATACAGCTATTTTCTTTTCCCAGTCAGTGATCCCTCTGGCAGCAGTGCTAGCAAGTAAACCTACATTAAGTTGTTTTGTTTTTCTTTTTAAGAGCTAGAGAGCATAATTGAGAGGCAGGGAGGGAGGAACAGGCAAAGAGGGAGAGAGAGAATCTGAAGTAGGCTCTGCACCCCATGAGGAGCCTCATGACCTGAACCAATATCAAGAGTTGGAAGCTTAACTGACTGAGCCCCTAGGTGCCCCAAAACCTGCTTTCAGTTTTTAATCCTAGAGAAAGCCAGCTTCCTTCTTTCTCCCATATATTTCTTTGCAGTCATACCTAGGATGTATATCCTGCCATATTAAGGTATAAATTGTTAATTTGTAAAATTGTCACATGTAATGCAGTAAACCACAGTAAATAAAACTAACAATAATTCCGTGAACTGTTGTAAAGTCATTGTCCACTTAAGTACCACCCATTTCAAGAAATAGAACATTACCAGCCCCCCCCAGGGAGCTCCTCTTCTATTTCTTTCCCAGTGGTAATAACTATTCTGTCTTAATGTTGTATTTTAGTTTTGGCCAGTTTTGACTTTTATGTAAATGGAATTATGCAGGATGCATTTGTTTGTACCTGGCTTCTTTCAGCATTATGTTTGTGAGAATTACTCATGGAATTACTCCATTTTCATTACTGAATATTGCTGTGTATGAATATACCATGGCCTCTTCATTTTAATACTGAGGATATGCAAATTATTTTCTGCTTTGAGATATTACGTGTAAATTCTCCTATAAACATTTTTATAAGTTTCTCTCAGTCACATGTGCACGCATTTCTCTTGCATAGTTAGCTAAGAATAGAAGTGTTGGATGATAGGGTATACGTGTGTCGAACTCTGGTAGAATGTCAGATTGGTTTTAAGAGTAGTTATACCCATTTATACTCTAATTAGTATTAGAGTTGCTGTATATTTTAAAAAATGTATTATTGGTCATTTTTTATGGTTTTAATGTGCTTTTCCCTGAGTATTAATGAGGTTGAAGATTATAGGGCCCTGTACCTTTTTCCTCTTGGATTATCTGGCTTTTTCTAGTTGATATGTAGGAGCTTCTTACACTTTCTGGATAGGAACCTTCCTATCCTTGTTATGTGTTGCAAGTACCTTTTTTCAGTTTCTAGTTTACTTTTTATTCCCTTAATGCCTTTTTATGAATATGAGTTCTTAAATATATTTTAGTTCATTTTCCTGATCTTTTCCTTTATTAACCCTAAAGACATGAAGGTGTTCTCTTACACTTTTTCCTGTATAGGTTTTTACCTTTCATATTTTGATTCTAGTATTTTTTGTATTGGAGTGAGTTAGGCATCAAGACTAATTTTTTAATGTGGATTACTAATTTTCCTGGTAGTACTTATTGACAAAAAGTGCCACTGCTCTGGCACTTCTGTCCAAGGATTACTTTTTGTATATGGTATGAGATTGGGATTGGGGTTCTTTTTTTTTTTTTTTTTTTTCATTTGCCTGTTGTTCCAGCATTCTTTTTTTTTTTTTTAAAGATTTTATTTATTTATTTGACAGAGAGTGAGAGAGATCACAAGTAGGCAGAGAGGCAGGCAGAGAGAGAGAGGAGGAAGCAGGCTCCCTGCCGAGCAGAAAGCCCGATGTGGGGCTCGATCCCAGGTCCTTGGGATCATGACCTGAGCCGAAGGCAGAGGCTTTAACCCACTGAGCCACTTAGGCGCCCCCCCAGCATTCTTTACTGAAAAGACTGTCCTTTTCTCCACTGGCTTATTTTGGTGTTATCGTAGAATGTCAATTGACTGTGAGCTTGTAGACCTTCTTTTCTATTCCACTGATCTCTGTTCCTACCAGTATCACATTGTCTTGATTATTATAGTAGTCTTGAAATGACAGTGTATTTGTTCCTACTTTGTTCTCCATTTTCAACATAATTTTGACTATTCTAGATCATTTGCATTTTCATATAACTTTTACAGTGAGCCTTCCCATTTCCATACACGTGTACTCTCACCTGCCTGGATTTTGATTGAGATTGTTTTGACTTTGTTTAGATCTATTTAGGGAAAACTGACATCTTAACAATATGGAGTCTTTTGATCATTGAGCACAAATTATCTCTCCATTTATTGATGTGTTTTTCTTTCAGCAGTGTTTTGTGGCTTCTCATATTTAGGTCTGATGCATATTTTCTTTAATTCACCACTATTTCATGGTTTTAGAACTCACTGAAAATGGTATTTCAAATTTTCATTTCTCTGTTGTTTGTTCCTATTAGTTTTGTCATTTGCTTGACTGTAATTTTACCCTCTCATTTCCAAAATACTGGGGGAAATGCTGGCATTAGTTTAAAAACCATAACTGCTTTTTGAAAAAGTGACCAATAAGCTGATTTTCGGAATGAGGGTGGGATAAGGATAAATACAGCATGTGGGCAGTAAATATGTAAAGGCATCGTGTATTTTGTTTTACAAGTAAATATTTTATCTAGCCTTAACTATGTAGTTTGTTACATGTCTTATTCATAGTTGTGTTATTTCTAGTAAAAATTTCAAAAAAATTCTTACTTTCATAATGTTTTCTTTATTTTCTGGTTAGGAAATACTTACAGCACAACTAGCAGAGAAAGATGAGAATCTTCAGAAGTGGCGAGAAGAACGGGATCAACTGGTTGCAGCTTTAGAAGTACAGCTGAAGGAACTGATCTCCAGTAATATCCAGAAAGATAATGAAATTGAACAATTAAGAAAGATCACGTTGGAGCCTCATGAAACAGTGAGTAGAATCTTATCCTTATCTTTCAATGCCTTTTTTTTAATTGAACACAGGAATTTTTCACAATTTACTTGATTAATTCTCAGGAGATAAAAAAATAAGTTTCAATAGATCACAGAGGAATCAGAGTTGGAAAAGTTATTTGGGTAGTTATTATGTATGTCATGTTTTCAGAGTTTTATCATTATGATTGATTTGCCAGTGACCAACTGAGAAATAGTACTTCCTCAAATATTTTGGTCATATCTTTCAGGTAGCGTAATTAGAAAATAAACAATTTGTGATTTAGTCCCTCATCTACCTCTCAAATGTGGAAATGTGATTCAACCTGAACTCTTGGTAATATTTAAATACTTGGGCCCACCCTAACAACTATATAGTTGACTATATAAAGATATTAATTGTTTTGAAAATGAATTGTTTTGATAGTGACTCACGATGGTGAGTCATTCAGGAGTTACTTTTGTAATATTACATTAGGGTTGGGAACCCTGCATGGAGAGAGGATTGCATTTCACAGATAGCTACTTCCTGGTGTAATCGAATCAGGGTACATCTGAAGCTAGTCTTTCCAAAATAAATGATCAATGCTTAAAAATCCGCTGCCTCCAGACAATAGGAAGATAAATGTATGTGCCTGTCTGTCACAACGAAAGACTTCATGATTCTAAGAGGACTGCTAAAAAAAAAAGAGGTAGTAGCACATGGTATAAACAGTACAGACTAGAAACAGAAAAACTAGGTGTGTGTTGCTGTCACTGTGGTTTCAGGATCTTTGGGAAAATTACTTAATACATCTGAACGTCTCTAAAACAGAGATGGTAATGTCTTCCTAATTGTGAAAATTGAGAACATTTGCAAAACAGCACAGTTTTTACCACAGTGGATGTCAATACATGCTAGTTGTTCCATATTGTGGATTCGGTATAACCTTTTTTATTTGGGTAGGTGACATAAGGGATATATATGACTTCTGCTTTTGATGGCAGTTGTGAGAAGGCAGAATTTTTCAAGTGGTGGAATTGTGGAATTTATCAAGTTTATCAAGGTGGAATGGTGGAATTTATCAAGTTTAAAAATATAATCTGATACTTCTTTATAGATCCCTTAAATAGAGTATAGGAATAGAACATACCCTATGACTGAGAAAAAGGGATGAGGTGTGCAGCAAGAAAAGGTTTAGTTATCAATATGGTCTTTTCTACTCTGATACTGTAGTTGCATTCTCAAGAATCCTCAAGTTTTTCGGAATGGTGTTGTCAGATCTGTTGCTGGGGTTCCAGCACTTCCAACTTAATACAGACCTTGGCCATGTGATTTTACATCTCTAGGTTTCGGTTTCCTCATCTAGAAAGTAGGAATGATGATTCTTGCCAAATCTAGCTGAGAGAGTTGGAATGAAAGTAAAATGAGAGAATACACTTAAAATTTTGAAAATTGAAAGTAGTCTTTTAGATTTCTCTTTCATTCAGTCCCAGAGGCTGGCAAGTTTCCCAGCCTTTCCTAAGTCTCTGAGAATGAGAGGAGGAAGTCTTTCATTACTTCCATGATTTAATCCACCCAAATCTTGATTTTCTTTTCTTTAGGTGAAGTGTTTTAATCCATATTTGGTTACAATGGCTTGTTTTAATATTTCTTAGGAAGAACAAAATGTCGGTATCAAGCCTACACATATGAGTTCAATGGATCCTGGCAGAGTTGAAACGGAACCTCAGTCAACAAGTTTTGAAGTTTCTAGGAATGAGGTAGAGGTGGGCATTTGGTAACACAGTCCACTTTTTACCCTCTTTACAGTGACTGTTAGTTAGTAAATAACACTTGCAAGTTTAATCAGTTGTTGTAAGTATCTTGCTGTGCAGTTACGTGTATGTGCTCTTGGCTTTGGGAAGGAAAACCTAAAGCCTTTTGAGAAGTGAAATTCTTTTGGAAGATTAGATCCCCAAACGGTATTAATCTCTTCTCAAAATGATACTTATTGTAAACAACAGATCTGTTATTATAAACAAACTTGATGGTCAGAAATAGGAAATCCTACAAAAGATAAAACATGGATGATGTCCTCATAAGATGTCCTTTTAATATGCATTCTATTCAGTTTTTTTTTTTTTTAAATCGTACCCATTTAATAACTTTGTCACCATATCTCAGGAATTCACGGTGATTTTCCTTAATCTGCAGTGGGCTTAGGGTTCTATGAATCACTTTGGATAATAGATAAGAGTCTTAGATTACATATGAAATAGATAAAAATTCTATGTCACTTAAAGTTTTGAAGACAAAATTCCTTTTTTGCATTTGTTTTTTAAACACATTTGCAAGTTTTCAGTGTTGGTTGGGAACATTGCTAAATACTGAGAGTACAAACATAAGGCATGATCGCCATCCTCAAGGAGTAAAGAATGTAATAAGATAGATGCCTAAATGACTGCTTGTTTGACTTTATCATGTGGGCTAAGAGTCATGAAGAGTGCTAAGAAGGAACATTGCCTGAGAGGAGGATATGATGAATTTTGCCTGAGTGGTTGTGGATGTGGGTTAGAGAAGGTAACATCATAGTGGGTCTTGAGGTGAATAGATTTTACCGAGCTGTGAATAGGAAGAGAGGGGTATCTTAAGCAGGAGCCATTTCTTTTCTCTTGCCCTTTCTTTGATAGTTTTTGGTGGAATTTCAGATAATTAGCATTGGCCTTAGAGACTAAGATCATATCATTTGAAGAAAAGTTTGAAGTTAATTCATAAACAAGATTAATCTTGATTGCAAAGGCAGTTATATATGGAACATTTCTTTATAAATTTATGTATAAATTTATGTATGTTTATACAACTATATATATGCATACATAAATTTATGTCCTAAACCTCCTGATTCCAATTCTTACTACGAATTCCAAAAGTTATTGTGTATTCTGGGGAATGGTTTTGTTATGCTGGTTTGTATATTTTCTTGCCTTTATGAAATCAATATGCTCTGTTTTGCTTAAAGTCTAAAATGATTCATTCATAGAGCTGATAGTTGATTCTGGGAGCTTAGCTGGACCTATATGTGGCCTCTCCCTGTGGCTTGGGCTTCTCACAGCACAGTGGCTGCATTCTGAATGAGACATTTTGAAGGGGGAATGAAAATAACTTTTCAAAGAGGACAGGATGGAAGTTATAGGCTTCTTATGATTGAGCCTCAGAACGATGATGTTATTTCCACCACAACCTGTTGGCCATGGAAGTCATTAAGATTCAAGGAAGGGGAATGAGACTCCATTTCTCAATGGGAAGAGTAACAAAGAATTAGAAGCCAATTTAATCTACCTTAACTAGGGTGCTTATTAAAAATCCTAGACTCTTTCCTAGGAGATTGCTGATTTAGTAGGTTTGTGGTAGGGTCCAAGAATCTTTTAAACAAATTGTCTAAATTATCCTTATGATCATACAAGTTTGGGAAATACTGATCTCTGTTTCCTTGGATTTTAACATATCATGTATAAACCTGGAGAGGGTAGATCATAACTTCATCTTTCTATCCTTGCTGTGGTTAATTTGACCCAGCACTCTTTTAATCTTTTCCAATTCAATGTCTCTGATAGGTATTTGAAAGAGTTAATTCTTGGTGATTCATGAATTCATATTCTGCAAATAAGATTTGTCTTTCTTTTTAATTCTGTTGTAGGATGGCTCTGTAGTTCTTGACTCTTGTGAAGTGTCAACAGAAAATAATCAAACCACTCGATTTCCAAAACCTGAGTTAGAGATTCAATTTACACCTTTACGGCCAAACAAAATGGCAGTGAAACACCCTGGTTGCACTTTACCCGTGACGGTTAAGATTCCCAAGGCCCGGAAGAGGAAGAGTAATGAAATGGAGGAGGTAAGTACTTAACTAATGAGTAAGTTTAACAAGCAAAACTTAAGCTTAGTTATTATACATAATTAAACTTTCATACTGCCCTCTTGTTCCTAAGCACTGTTATTGGAGACCAAAATCATAATTTGTGGCATATTTTGTACTCCTTAAGAATATTATTGTGGGGCACCTGGATGGTTCTGTCGTTAAGCGGCTGCCTTTGGCTCATGTCATGATCACAGGGTCATGGGATCAAGCCCCACAGTGGGCTTCCTGCTCAGCAGGAAGCCTGCCTCTTCCTCTCTCACTCCCCTTGCTTGTGTTCCCTCTCTCGCTGTCTCTCTCTCTGTGTCAAATAAGTAAATAAAATCTTGAAAAAAAAAAAAGAATATTATTGTAGTTGAATAGTCCTTAAACAAAAAGCTTAGGGTTATTAAAACTTAGCCTTTGTTTCATTGAAGCTGTGATAGGTTGATCGATGGTGGATTTCAGTGGAAAACTATTTCAGTATACCAGTCCTGCTCAAACTCAGTGACTTTTCCCTCCAGTGGAAGAGAAAAGGGTTGACAAATTACAGAAACCAAATGGCTAAATTGCTCGAGTATAATCTTTGTTATTTAACTGAAATCTAGTTCCCTATGGTTATAGTAGATTTTGGAAGAGAGACTTTTTCTATCAGCTGGTAACCATTAAAATGTGGGCCTCTGTTTAGTGGTAGGATACAAACTCTTTATTACTTTGTACTGTAGCTCTCTGATTGTAGGGTTAGCAAATCTGCTGTATTCTAGTCAAGCAGGTTTGGCCGGTCACATAAACTTTCTCATTCTCAGTTTACTCCTTTTGGAAATAAAGGATTAGAGATAATATATTTAAAATATTTAAATAAATATTTAAAATGCTTAGCTTTTGTTCCACATGTGGTGGATACATAATAAATGGTAATATTTATTTTAAAAAGTAACTTGTTTTAAATTTAAAACTAATTATAAACTCTCTAGCACAATAACTTTTCTTCAACTTCTTTTTTTCCCACCTCTTTAAAGAGTAGTATATTTTCAAGCTGGTGGAAGAGCAGAAATAATATTAACCATACTCCTGAGGCTCTCTGTCAGGTAATAAATTTGCCAAATGAAATTTATTTAGCATCTTTCCTGCTACACCTAGAATACTTCAGTGCTTGTTTAGTAGAGCCTTATTTAACTTTTATTCAATATTTATTTAATTTATATTTAATAAATTTTAGATAACATTAAAATAGTATTTTAATTTTGTTATGATCTATTTTGACTTTTCCTTGATTCATTTTTTTCAAGGGAAAAGGAAAAATTGGTTGTGTATTCAGGGATTTAAAAACCCATTATTTTATTCATTTTACTGTTGGTATATACTCCCCAAGTGTTTTTCAGAATAGATATCCAGATTGGTGTAGATAAATCATGTAGAAACTTAAGGTTTTTCCTGATTTTACTAGCTCTTCACTGCTCTAGTAAATCGAGTGTTGTAAGGTCCTCATGACAACCATTTGTGTAGTGCTATGTATGTTCTAACCCAGTGAAGACTCTAGAGCCCTCTTCATTGCACACTGCAAGTATGATGCATTACTACTGTGCATTTGTTTCCCATTGATGCCATCTGTCTTTCCCCTTTCAGGAAGTCCACTTCTTATTACCCTTATGACTTCTGCTTTGTAACTGGAATTCTGAGGTTCAGTCATAATCTTTTCTTGCCTTTTTTTTTCCCTTTTATGTTTATAATCTTTGGTACAACTACGATTTGTACGAGTTTGATTCAGTTAATATACTACAAGAGACTGTGTTGTAAGAGAAGTTATGTGGGAGAAAAAAAAGTAATATGTCATACCTATTTAGTAGGAAAGATAGATTATATTTCTGAATTTTAACATTTTGCCTGTGCTTATACTGAAGATTTTTACTTGTTTTTGTTCTGTTTTGTTTTTGATGCTGCCAGATTTCAATAAGAGTTCTTAAACATAGAGACTCTGCATGATTTGGGAGTTGGGGAAAGAGTAGATGTATTGCTATATTTTAGAAATGGGGTTCAAATAAAAGATGGTATCCCTTCTACTATTTCTTATTTAGCTTATATAATTTCATTATTTATGATGTGTGTGAAAAATTCATACCTTCAGTCATGTTCCCATATATGTGTGTATTAAATCCTCACATTGTACATCTTAAACTCACCTATGTTATATGTCAATAATAACTCAATAAAGTTGGGAGAAAAAGTCATACCTTTGGTCAGGGTTTCTCAAGTTCAGCATGATTGATACTGGGTTTATACACCTCTGTTTTGGAAGGCTCTCCTGTGCATTTATAAGGGTATTTAGGAGCATTGCTGGCCTCTACTACTAGTTGCCGGCCAACACCTTCCTACCCCAGCAATGACAACCCAGAATATCTCCAGACATTGTCAATGTCTCCTAGGGTCAGAATCACCCTTGGTTAAAAACCATCATCTTGGGGCGCCTGGGTGGCTCAGTGGGTTGAGCCTCTGCCTTCGGCCCGGGTCATGGTCTCGGGGTCCTGGGATCGAGCCCCGCATCGGGCTCTCTGCTCAGCAGGGAGCCTGCTTCCCCCTCTCTCTCTGCCTGCCTCTCTGCCTACTTGTCATCTCTCTCTCTCAAATAAATAAAATTAAAAAAACAAAACAAAACAAAACAAAAATAACCATCATCTTGGGATGCCTGGGTGGCTCAGGGGGTTAAGCCTCTGTTTGGCTCAGGTCATGATCTCAGGGTCCTGGGATCAAGCCCCCATTGGCTCTCTGCTCAACCAGGAGCCTGCTTCCCCCTTCTCTCTGCCTGCTGCACTGCCTACTTATGATCTCTCTCTCTGTCAAATAAATAAATAAAATCTTCAAAAGAAAAAAAAATCATCTTTTTTTAAAGCCTAAACAAAGAAAATATTGTTAGGAATTAACTAGGACTGAAATTCATTAATTTTAGGACTTGGTGAAATGTGAAAATAAGAAGAATGCTACACCCAGACCTAATCTGAAGTCTCCTGTTTCTGAGCATAGAAATTCTTCTGTCAAAAAGGAACAAAAGGTTTGTCTTTCAATATGTTCAGAATTGACCATCTTCTTAACTTATATTTATAAAGTAGAATATAAAAATAAAGTTGATCAGTAATTACTCAGAAATCCACTTTTGTCCAGTTATAACTCATTTATATTCCATTTCTTATTCATCTGATTTGGCTTAGAGTATATCCTTTAGCATTGGGCCAGCAGCAGGCCCTTCAATACTTCTGAGTCAGCCTGTCACACCCATCTTGCTATGCCTTGGTTCTTTTATCCTCCTCTCATATACTTAATCCCGAGTTCCTTGCCTGTGAATTTGTGGCCTCTTTTAATTCAGCTATGGTTACAACTGTTTCCTTTTAATATTTCTCATTGACAGTAACAAAAAATGTTTGTTTTTTAGGTTTCCACACGTCCGTCATCTAAGAAAACATACTCTTTACGGAGTCAGGCATCCACAGTTAGTACAAATGTGACCACTAAGAAAAAAGAAGGAACGCTACAGAAATTTGGAGACTTCTTACAACATTCTCCAACAATTCTTCAATCAAAAGGTTTGCAGAAAACTATATGACCTTTTATGTTAGATGTTTTCTAATATCCGACTAGCGTGTAAACTCAACAACAGTGATTACCATTGTTCGAACAGACATTGTCTTATTTTTATTACTATGGGAGAGTATGAGAGGGTGTGATGCTTAGACGTTCACTGGAGTGGAAGAGAAAGAACCATATGTGAGTACAGTTGAGCCTTGAACAACACGGGTTTGAACAGCACAGGTCTATGTATATGTGGATGGTTTTTGTTTTCTTTTATTTTTAGAGGTGGGGACAGAGGGAGAGGGAAAGAGAATCCCAAGCAGGCTCCATGTCCAGCGTGGAGCCCGACAGAAGGCTTAATCTCTCAGCCCTGAAATCATGACCTGAGCCAAAATCAAGATTCAAAGGCCTGACTGAGTCACACAGGTGCCCCATGGATGTTTTTTGATAAGTACACTACTGTAAATGTATTTTCTCTTACTTATGATTTTCTCAATAACATTTTGTTTTCTCTAGTTTATTGTTAGAATTCAATATATAATACATACAAAATGTGTTTTAATCAGTAAGAGTTGTGATCAACAGTAGGCTATTAGTAGTTAAGTTTTTGGAGAGTCGAAAGTTGAACTCAGATTTTTGACATTATGCAGGGTCAGCACCCCAAAGCTCTGTGTTGTTCAAGGATCAAATTAATTCAAAGCGGCCTGCTTAATGTACTTACAGGGTTCAAGCCAAGTGCTGTGGTAGTATTGGAGGGAAGAGAGCTATTTTGATTCAGAGGCTAAGGGAAAATTTTAATTTTTTGGAGAGATGGGATTAACTTGGGTATTGAAATCCTGGCAGGATTACACCCTCTAGAGGTAACCACTATACTATGGTATATATTCTTATAGTATTTTTTTCTGTGCATTGACAAACAGTATCGATTCTTATATATCAAAAATATGTATTTCTGTAAATATCTATTGGGTTAGTTGCTTCATGCTTTTTTCTATATAATATAACATTAACCATATTAACTACCTGTGTATAAACACATACTAAGATCTATACTTTTTCTGTACACATATACATAAACACAAACATACATGTATATGTACACACATACACCCCCACACACACATCTGCTGGAGGGGAACATTTTTAACAGAGGCACAGTACCAGGAGAGTGTAGGGCATATGCAGGCACTTTGGGGTAACAGTGCACATCTGACATGGAGAGTGTGGAGAGAGCATTGTTGGGGAAAGGGGCAGGCGGTAGAGTAGATTTTCAGGAGATTGCCTCAGTGGTAGCACTTGGATGAATTAGAGACTAGAAGTGAGGAGAATGGGGAAGGAAAGGAACTAAAGCAGGGGATAGTAGAAGTAGAAAAACACTTTCTGTAAAAACAACACAGAGGTCCCCAAACTTTCTTTGTTCACAGTGCCCTTAATGTCTTTGTGAGTGATTTTTTTTTTGTTTTCATTGTTCCCCTACACCCAGAGAAACACCTAACCTAATATTTTATCCATTAGTGCTAAGGCCAAACAACCACTGAAAACTCAGCTTCTGAAAATCAGGGTTGCAAAGATACATCATCATCAAAAGGAATGTAATGTTATTATTTGAAACTATGAATTATCTTGAGCTATTGTGTGTCACTGTTTTCTTTGAATATTTAAAATATTTCAAGATGCTCTTGTGTGTTGGCTGTAGTCTTAGTGCACAGCTTGGGAACTTCAGACTTACCAGACTTACCCATTTGTATTTATTTTTCAAAAAATAGGTACTTTTTAAAAAGGCGTAATTATTATAAACATAGAAGAGACAAACAGCAAACTGTTAAATGTCTGAATGTGGAGAGGCATGACTTGTTATTTTAGATCCATAAGTATTTTATTTAAATTATATTGATTAGCACTTACATAGTAAAAGAAAATAGGTTTTCAAGGACGGGGATGTACCCATATGGTAATTGACTTCCTTATTTGGTTGACTCAGCTCTATAACCTCTTCCCTTCCTGTATACCTGGTGTAGGTCTTTTTTTTTTTTTTTCATTTCATTTATTTATTTGACAGAGAGACAGAAGAGAGGGAACACGAGCAGGGGGAGTAGGAGAGGGAGAAGCAGGCTTCCAGTTTAGCAGGGAGCCCAATGCAGGGCTTAATCCCAGGACCCTGGGATCATGACCTGAGCTGAAGGCAGACACAAGGACTGAGCTACCCAGGCGCCTAGTTTTTTTTTTTTTACTGTTGTTGTTATTGTTGTTTGTTTGTTCTTTTGTTAAGTTTATTTATTTAATCTCTGTACCCAGCATGGGGCTTGAACTCACAACCTGGAGATCTAGAGTCAAATGCTTTTCTGACTGGGCCAACCAGGCGCCCCTAGTGTAGATTTTTAAAAAATTATTTCTAGGAGTAGAAGATACCCCTATTTTCGATTATAACTACATTGTGTCTGTTGTTGATCACTTGGAAATGTAGGGGGAAAAAACAGATTAATTTTAAAAATCTGTTCTTGATTTCATTTCCTTCGTTATTTCATTCCTTCATTCACTGGTTTTCCAACTTTCTCCTCTTACCTATCTCCTGTCCATACAGTGCATGGCCGCCCGTGATCTTTTCAAAGTGCAAATTGAATTAAGCTATGATTTTTGTTTTCTTACTTTTTGCACTACAGTATAAGCTTCATGAGCGCAGCGTGTCTGTAAGGTTCCCATTCTCAGCTCTTAGTATCGGGCTGGCATACTGTAGTGAGGAGTTTGGTGGTACTGGCCAAAATCTTCTTTTTAGGCTGACCGTAGGCAGTTACAAAGGCTTTACCTGTAAGGCCTCATGGGGAAAAAGCTGCCCTCCCTACAGCAAAGGAGAGCAGTTTCTGAAAAGAGTTAGAGTCAAGGACTCAGGACCCTGGCCAGCAATGCCCTGATCCATATCTGTAGTTCTAGCCAAGGTGCCTTCATTGAGAGCCTCTTTACCAGGGCCCTTCAGCAGAGAAATTCCTCAGGCACTTCTAAGACCTTATGGCAGAAAGGGGAGGGAAGCTTGAAGACATTTTCTCCTCTGACTTTACTTTTCCATTCTTAGCCCTTCCTCTGGCCTCCAGTCCCGAGGTCCATAAAACTGCAGTGCAAGAGCTTTTTGTTCAGTGCTCCCTCGGCAGGGGGTGACCCCCCAGTTCTGTGCTGATCTTCCTGACCTGGACCACACGTGGGGAAAGACGGAAGGTGGGGGTGGGAGTTGGCGCTTTCTCACGTTTTGCCTCTTGCTTATTCTATTATTGCAGTAAGTGGTTAAAGGTTTAAGTGTTACTTTCATTGTGGCTTATTGACTTAATTGGCTGCTCTGACATTGGGCAGCTCAGGCCTTTCAAGGACAAATTAACACTTTACAAGTAGACTTTCAATTTAGCATATTTCCTTCAATGTTTTTTCTATTTAAAAAAAAATACTTGATATTATATATATAAGGATTTTCTACCCAGAAGGTTTCCCAGATGGAAATATGTTTTCTATTAAAATTAATATGTACCTTTTGAAGGACAAATGTACAAAGTAAGAATTGAAAATTTTTATTCCACTTCCCAGAAGCAATCAACTATTAAGAATTTGATTTACTGTGTGTGTGTGTGTGTGTGTGTGTGTGTGTTTATTAGTGATAAGCAAAGGGCTCACAATTCTAAACTACTTTCACTTAATATTTATTGTGGATATCTTTACATACACATACTGCTGCATGGTCCAGGCTTTTTTGCATAACAGCATAAGCCTTTCCAAGTCATTAAAAACACCTGAGTTTTATTGGCTGTACTCTAATTTACCAGACCATTTTTGACATTAGCCAAATGGTGTTTTATTTATTTGCTTTTTTGTTTTTGCTGTTCATCATTATTCATGTGTTATGAGACAGTTAATTTTTTTCTTTGTGAGTTGACTAGCCATGTCCTTTCACAGTGCTTTTTCTCTTTAATTTGGTATGTTTTTCTTTATTAAGGATCATACCTTTTCAATTAGAAAGTTATTTGTTTCAGGATTTAAATAATTTATATATATATATATATATATATATATATAGACATGTATACACACACACACACACACACATTTTTTTTTAGATCCAAACAAGATTTTTTTATTTTTTTAAATTAACATTTAATGTATTATTTGCCCCAGGGGTACAGGTCTGTGAATCAGCAGGCTTACACATTTCACAGCATTCACCATAGCAGATACCCTCCCCAGTGTCCATAACCCAGCCAGCGTATCTCTAACCGCCCCACCCCCCAGCAACTCTCAGTTTGTTTTATGAGATTAAGAGTCTCTTATGGTTTGTCTCCCTCCCGATCCCATCTTGTTTCATTTTTTCCTTCACAGCAAAGAAGATAATTGAAACAATGAGCTCGTCAAAGCTCTCAAATGTAGAAGTAAGTAAAGAAAATATGTCTCGACCAAAACGGGCCAAACGGAAATTATACACAAATGAAATTTCATCTCCTATTGATATATCTGGGCAAGTGGTAAGCTACTCTTTTTGGTTTTCTTAAAAATAAAACTGTTCATGTTCTTTTTAATTTGGGAGTATTCATAATCTGAATTTTATAATGGTTTGAATTTTTACTCTTTAGATCAGATCTCTTGGAATATGCTTTAAATGTTACACTTTTGCTATTTGATGTGTTAAATTTATAATAATTATAAGTGCTGCATTAATGTATACAAGTGTCACCTATTTACATTTGTAAATTAATCAGAGAAATTTTAATCCCATCAATAGAATTATCACTGTTCAGTCATTTATTTGCTTCTAACAGCTATTTTTTTTTTGTTAACTTTATTACAAGAGTTGTACAAATCTGGCCTAAGTGGGCCTGGTAAAAATATAGAATTGACATTCAGTCATTTCCTCCCACCTTTCCTCTAAAGCCTTCCAGGTTCTTTTAAGAAAAGACTGTAGTTTGTCATCCTGACTCGATGACTCATTCTCTTCACTCAGAACAATCTGTGCTATTACAGGGAAAGTTCTAATTTTCCATCATGCTTGCATTTGCCTACTGGATGAAAGGGATGGTAGAAAAGTAATTTAAGGAGAAGCCTTCAACAGGAAGTGGCTCAGAGAAATCAGGGCAGAGACCTTCTGCAACAGTAGATGTCAGATACCAGACACTGGAAGGCAGGTGGTGAAGAATTAGGGTCAATAGGAAATACTATTCTCTTGGTCACTTTTCACTATCTGTCTGATTAGTGCATAATTTCTTCCCTTGACCGAAGTTCTTTCTTTTTTTAGTTGCAATATAATGCTCTTTCTATTCTTCTAAGTTATATACAGTAGTCCCTTCTTAGTATATGTGCTGCTGAAGTGAGCACTACAGTAGTCCCTTCTTATCCTTGGTTTTGCTTTCCATGGTTTCAGTGTTCTGTGGTCTTCGTGGTCTGGAAGCAGATGATCCTCCTTCTGATACATTTCAGAAGATCAGTAATAGCCTAGCACTGTGTCACAGTGCCTCCACGTCATTCACCTTACTTCATCTCATCACATAGGCATTTTTATCATTTCTCATCATCATAAGAAAATGGGAGAGTACAGTAGATAAAATACTTAGAAGAGACATACATTGACATAACCTACTGTAGTATATTGTTATAATTGTTTTATTAGTGATTGTTGTTAATATAATAATGTGCCTAACTCATAAGTTATACTGTATCATAGGTATGTATATAGGAAAAAACAATAAACATAGGGTTTGGTACTATCCTTGGTTTCAGGCATCCACTGGGGGTCTTGTAACATAGGCCCCACAGATAAGGGGGTATTTTTGTACTTGTTGCTGTGAAAGATTTTTTTCTCAAAAAGTATTTGAGGCACTTGCCTCCAAATATTTCAGTAATTACTTCAAGCTGTATATGTCCTGAATTCAGTAGAGGGTGTAGATTATTTTAATCCTATGTTAGGTAGTGTTGGAAGAAATCATTACAAAATCTATTACTTTAGATAATGCTTTTTAATAGATTAGTATACTTATAGTCTAAAGGGACAAAAACATTGTACCTGTTATTTCAATTATTAAGCACATGAATAGATCTTACTAAATTACAAATAGCCTTTTATTTATAAAAATATTATGAAATTGTTAATTTCAGATTTTGATGGACCATAAAGTAAAGGAAAGCGATCATCAGATTCTCAAACGACGACTCCGAACTAAAACAGCTAAATAAATCACTTATGGAAAATGTTTTAATACAGGTTTTATGTTCATAATCATTGTAACTTGAGTCCTGACTTTTCAAAGATAATTGTATATATTATGATGCATTAATTCCTGTGTATACATTGCTGTTTTATACATGGTATAATTTTAATTCAATAAAGACAATAAATCAACAGCACCATTTGTCTACTTTTCTAAGACTTTTTATAATAGTTTCTTTTTCTTTCTCTTGTTTTAAGTATAGTTGACACACAATGTTACATTAGTTTCAGGTATACAACTTAGTGATTTGACAAGTTTATACATTATGCTATATAAAAACTCTGTTCATTTTCCTTTTATCCCAGGCATAGGATCAGTGAGGATCCTAGGAAGGATGCTGTTTTTTTTGTTTTGTTTTTTTACATATATCATAGGTCAGATATTTGGATTACTGTATTTAACAGTGTCTTATGAATTGTTTTTACTTCATTTGTTAGTATATTTGGAGTATAGCTAAGATCCAGGAGTAAGTGTGTACAGGTCTCCCAGTTGCCAGAATTTGTGGGCACATAATTTAGAAGAGATCTCAAGTCTTTAATTAGAATGTCTTTTATTTGTTAGTGAGCAAATAGAGTTGGCTTTCCTATTTGGGGGAATACAGAACATCAGAAGCAGAAAGAAAAGAAGCATCTAGAGGCCGAAAAGGCACAGCTAGCTAGAAAAGATAGAATTTTAGATCTGGAGGGCCCTAAGAAATGCATTTTCTTAATATTATAGATAAAACTGAGACCCATAAAATTTACTCTTCATAAGATCATACAGCTAAGGTTTATTGAGCTTTGATTAAAAAAAAAAAGAAAAAAAAAGTAACCGGCAAAACCCAAAGCAGCAGCCTCAAGAATTATTGCCAACTGGGGCTTTTAAATCTAAGAGTATACATTTATATATGTAAAACCTTAAAGGTTTCTTTGGATTTTATCATTGTTTAGCTTATTATAATGATGACCTTGAGTCAGGGAAACAAGTTATCGTTAGTGTCTTGTTTAAGACACACCATGTTTAGGGAAAATTTCCATCAAAATAGTTCATTAAAACTTTTTAAGCACTAATATGTTTTTATTATGTTACCTGGTTTCATTATGCTAAAAATAGATACACAGTTGATCTTCATTCATGGATTACATTTGCAGATTTGTTTACTTGGGAAAATGTACTTCTCAGTGCTGTAGGCACTTTTGTAGTCATTCTCAGACATGTGCAGAGTGGCAAAAAATTTGAGTTGCCCAACATGCATGTTCCCAGCTAGGTCGAACAAGTGACATGGCCTTCTTGTTTCAGCTGTCAGAGTATAAATGAGTGTCCCTGAATACAGACTGAAATCAAGCCTCAACAAGATTTGTGAGGGAGGCAGAGTTTACTAAATTAGAAGGGCTTGAGAAATACCTTGTGCTTTCCAAAGATTCATACTAACGAAGTATAAAACCAAACCTACATAAAGTTGAAAGTAGTCAGTAATCAGAATGCCTCCTGGAACAAAAATCAACACCCTTCAAAGGAAGATACAATACAGATTCTCTGTAACGTATCCATTATAATGTGTGATACAGAGTCAAAACAAACCTTGACATGGTACATGTTGAATTTTGCAAAAAACTTTAAAGCAACTCTTAAGTGTATGTTCAGGGATTTGAAGAAAATGTCATTTTAATGACTATGGACATAAGGAATCTCAGCAGAGAAATGGAAAGTATAAAAAATAAAATGGAGTTGTTACAACAGAAAAGTAAAATAAATGAAATGAGAGAGATACTGGATAGATTTAGCAGCGGAAATGTCAGAAGAAAGTGTCAGTGAACTTAAAAACAGATCAATTTAAATTGCCCAAACTGGGAGAGAAGAGGTTGAAGAAAGAACAGAGCCTCAGGGTCCTATAGCACAATATCAAATGCATTGACATGTAATTGGAGATTCATAAGGATAAAAAATGAAAATAGGGCAGAAAAATATACTTGTAAAAAATGGTCATTTTATAAGTTTTATGAAGAAACACTGGCTTTGACAGATATAAACCCCAATAAAGAAATCCAAAGAAGACTACACCTCAGAAGATCATAGTCAAACTACTGAAAACCAACAATAAAGAAAATTTTGAAAGAAAAATCAACACGGTCTTAAAAACTGTGAGGAAAACAACACAATGTATATGAGCCACTGATTGGGAGAAATACAAGATTGTATAAAATTTTAATGTGAGCACAACCAGCCCAATAAAAGTCTGGTAAAAGAAGACTTGAACAGATCCTTCACTAAAGAAGATACAAGCAATGGTCCATATACATAGGAAAAGATGACATTGGTTATCATGGAAAGACAAAGCCTGAAGTACAGGCAAAACTATAGTGATTGCTTTGAAGCTGGGGTCAGGAGATGGGATTAGAGGACATGAGTAAGTGGGAATCAATTTGAGAAGCACTTAAAGAGGGTGACCAGTTTGAATCTATCTTCATTTGGATATCTTCTGGAATGTGTAAAAAGCAATAAATAAGATGTATTTTTCCATGCTACATGTTGAATATGAACTATAAGTGTATACATGCCTTTGATGTATTTTCCTTTCAAGATCATCAAGTGCACCTGAAGTAAAATCTGTAATCAGTTGAAAAAAAAAAGCAAGCTGAGAAAGATCTTCATAAAGTCAGGTTCTAAAAAACATTTTCAGAAAACTGCATTGTAGATTTCAAGATTACAGAAAACTTGCATGAATAAGAATATTACACAGAATACTTACGTAGTCTTTACTCAGATTTTTTTTCAGCTTTACTGAGATCTAATTGACAGAATTGTGAGATATTTAAAATGTACAAAGTGATGACTTGATATATGTATACATAGTGAAAGGATCCCCCAGCCATCAAGTTAATTAACATATCCATCACCTCATATACTTACCCCGCCTTTTTTTGGTTAGCAAATTTAAGTTCTAGTAGGAAGTATCAATTATACAATACAGTGTTTAGCGGAGTTAAAGTTTTAGTGAGAGATGGTGAAGGGAAAAGCAGGGTTTGAGTGGGCACCTAGGATATGCTAGGGCTTTCTGTTGCTAGATGAGTGCCAACACGCATGGGAAGGAGGACTACCCACCGTCATAGGTTCTTAAGAGAATTAAATGGGATAATGTGTAAAAAAAAAAATCTGTAAACACCTAAACAATTAAAATCAGATTGAGACTGAGTTTTGCCCAGGGAGAGGTCTTATTATGTATTTGCTCAGCACATTGTCTCATAGAGAGAGTCACGCAGGAAGTAATTTAAATTTAGCTTTCTTACATTCTTAGCATCAACTTGCTGAGTTCCCCTCTGGAAGGTGGACAAAGGCCTCAGGAGCATTCTAGAATTTACCTGCATAGATTGCCCTTTCTCCTTTATGGCAATCTTGCAGGCGGGATGATTAGTATTATCACCAATTTAGAGCAGCTTCTAACTCAGTTGATCTTCACCCTAATTGTATATTAGAATTATGTATCTTAGAAAAACAGAAGTGCTGCTCCCTGTATCCTTTCCCAGATCTGATTGAAATGGTCTGGGGAGGGGCCTGGGGATCCAGATTGTTTGCAAGCATCACTGGGCATCCTGAGGTGCAGCCAGACCTGAGAACCACCACCGACATTGCAAAGACAAGGTTGTCCACCAGATGGAGACAAAGCACTTCTCTGCGGAAAAGGCTCTACACACACAAAACCCATTCTCTGACTTTACATCTGTATCAACTCCAATTTATGTCATGCACCAAGCAGGGCAAACATGTGGCAAGATAGGTAAAATATCCATGATACTGTTGCTTTCCGACCACAGATATTCTTGGCACAGCTGGGGGAAATTCCAGAAACCAATTTAAAAAATAACATGTAACTAAAATATATCTTATGCGCCCAATTACCTGAGCTAGTATCTGGAAATATTTTTAATCCTTTTCCTAGCTCACTTTGATAAAGTAGACCATATAAAAAAGGAGGGTAATATTGCTTATATAGAGTGGAAAATTTTGACGTAAGATCACCTTAAGGATTATGCAAATAGAAATGAACATCAGCATGTGTAAATTAGATTAAAATATGCTCACAAGATTTTAGGAAATAGGTAGATCTAATAATGTGACTTAGACTTTTTCTTGTCTGAAATACCTGATTGACAGTTTCTAGTTTGGATTTCTCCCACTTCCGACCAGGTTCTGCCATGGAAGGTATACAAGCTACAAACTTGATCTCTGTCCTCTTATAGCTGGAGCTGGTCAGTGAAAGGTAGGTGAAAGTCACTGGGGAGGGCTTTTCTTCCTGACTAAAACAAGTTCCTGTTCTTCCTTGACTCTACCCATTTCCCCCTGTCTTCTTAGGGACATGAACCTTGGAGGTGGACCAACCAGCAATCACCGTCCCTAAGACGACAAGTGTGAGGACAAGTGAGTATAACTAAGGATGGCAGAGAGGACAGGCAGGAGGAACCTGGGTCGCAGTGGGCAGCTCCTGTGCCAACAAGGACTGCCTGTCTCTGAACTTGTTATGTGGGAAAGGGAGGCTTCTTGTGATTTGCAGATGAATTTATTCTTAACTGATCCATCACTGAAAATTATACTGGCCCATAGACATAAATACATATTTATCGTATTGACATTAGACATTTTCCTTTCTAGTTATTATCTTTTTAATCTTTCTAAAGAAACCCTGTTGGCTTTTGACAAAGCTAAGAATTTAGAAGCTCAACATCCTTTTTTGGTTATTTCTAAAAAGCTTACATCAAATGCCTGATTGTAAATACCACACAATCTACAAAGCATTCCTGCCCTAACCACATTTTCCAAGCCAAAATGCATAGTTTGACATATCACGTGGCTATAGGGTGGTTTCAACAGACTGTTGCTGGAACGTCCAGGATGTCCCCTCACTCTGCTCGACATAGCCTGTGGTTTCCTCAGGGTACACCCTAGGTCAAAGCACACAGAATCCTGCTGTGGCTGAACACACAGTCAACAGGATAGAAACAATACACCAATGAGTAATAGACAACAGGTGTTTACATCAACACAGTCTAATTTCATCTTAAAGGTAGATAACAAAGATACCTATTTGGAAAAAGAACTGGTAAAACATTAAGTGTTCTACACTTTGATTAAGCAGAATGGCAGTTTGTGATTCACAGGCTAGAATATTGAAGATGGTTGCTAACCTGTGGTCCATAGGAGGATTTCATGGAGGAGAATTTCACAGAATTCAGAGGCTATTTAAAGAACCCAGGAGAACGGAGTTGGCAAAATAGGCATATGATGTTGCCTTGGGAAGGTCATAAAGGCATAGGCGAACCCTCCCTGCGTCACAACCTAGGGACGTGTTCCTGAGTTGTGTCACACGTCAGCTCTGAGGGGGCGGAGTTGGTGCATTTCTAGAAGGCAGAGGTAATTCACCACAAAGTGGGAGGAAGTAAACCCCTTTAAATGTTGAATATCATTAGGGTCCACTCCTGATGCTCTTCTCACTTTCATGCTTTTATCACTAGCTGGTATCTCTCACATCTTTATCTCCAGACCTATTCTGCCCCCGAGATTCAGACTTGTTTCCTGCTGCTTCCCGGTTATCCACACTGGCTTTTTGCACAGTCCTTTCGGACTCACTGTCCAGAAGGCAATTTATTTGTGTCTTTTTTTTCTTGTATATTCCCTTTCTCGATCGTAATTTTTGGCATTTATTTATTCAGCTTTGTTAACATATAATTGACAAAAGTGCAAGCTATTTAAGGTATACAACATGATGATTTGGTCTGTGTATACATTGTGATACCATTAACATACCTATCACCTCACATGCTTACCTGTTTTTGTGTATGAGAACATTTAAGTTCTACTCTCCTAGCAACTTTCAATTATACACTACAGTGTGTAACTGTGGTCACCATGTGGTACATTAGATCCTCAGACTTAGCTTATCCTCCAACCGAAGGTCTATATCCTTTTCCCCAGTTACTCCCCAACCCCCTATTTCCACCCCTTTCCCCCGTCCCTGGCAACCACTTTTCTATCCTCTCTAGGAGATCAAGCTTTTTAAAATTTATTTTATTTTATTTTTTTAACATTCTACATACTTGTGACACCGTGCAGTATTTGGTATTTGTCTTTCTTCTTGACAAATATTTATGGCGTGCTGAATGGGCGCCAGCACCAGTGATGCGAGGGCCTGGGCACCTGACGTGGTTCTGCCCCTGCGTCCTCAGAGGGGCAGGCTTCCCTGGGACAAAGACTGCACACGACAAGGACATATTTCATTCCGTGAGGACAAAGGGATGGACACAGGGTGTTATCTGAGATTAGGGGAACTTTCTGTCTCCTTTGACAGAAATTTTACCCACCTGGTCAGCCAGGATAGAAAACTGGGCTTTGTTCTGTCCTTTCCCTCTGACCATTCATTCACAACCAGGCACATCTCGCCTGTTTGGCCCAGATCCTCTCCCTTCCTTGTTAGCCTCGTGAGACTGTCTCCATCTTCTATGTGGTCCGTGCATTACTCTTTGATGCCAGACTTCGTTCAGTGTCCCCCTTGCCCTGCACTCCACCCCCATCCCTTCCCAGCCGGCCTCGTTAGCTTTCTCCAAAACTTCTGACTGTGCTGCTTTTCTGCCTAAAGCTTTCCTAGTAGTTTTCTATTTTATGTTATAGAGTCAGCTTATATTTCTGACCTCATCATTTTTTTCATCATTTTAATTTTGCACTCAAGCAACACCAACCTATTCATGGTTTTTTGAACACACTTTTAGGGCATTTCATGCCTCTGAGCCTTTGATCCTACTGTCCCATCTCTGCGGCTCCACCTCATCGTTTCATCTTTGTTTGACTTCGGGTTTTCTCGCATGGCCCTCCTGCACTCATTGTGGTTCATGCTTATTTACCCTCACTGTAGTGCTTCACATACTACACAGTATGTTTCACACTTGCCTGGCTTTCTAGAATGTGGGCATCTCAAGGATGGGAGCTTCCTTCACTCATCTCCATGTCCGGCAGTATGTTTGACAAATGCAGTTTGTAGTGGAGCTTATTATGGGATGGAACCAGAAGTGAAGAAATACTAGTTTGCCTCAGGAGAAATGTGATTTGATGCCTGAGACAAGGAAGCGATTGATGATTTATGGTTTGATTGTCCAACTGGCCTCAAAAGTCAGCAGCGCAGATGTGACAACTCCCTTACATGCACACATTGTTTTCGTCAGTCCCAGATGGGCACAGCCACTCGATCTACTGAACTGTGAACAGGAGCAGGGCATGGTCTTCAGGGTAACCTAGACAGGTCGCTCCTTCCACTTACCGTGGGAAGGTCCCCGTTTTACCCCAATGAGTGGCCAGGGTTATTGTGGTGATGGCTGCTGGATCCTGGCTCATGGAGAGTATGCTTTATGGGCTGGGTTTTTGTCATTCAAACTGAGCGTTAAGTAATAGGCTCCTGATAGCAAAACGCTGAGGGCCCAGGTGCTGCAGCAGCTTCTAAGATGAAGCATTTATGGAGCCTGGTGTTTGGACAGCTGGACAAGTGCAGCTGTATTTGAGACATGCTAAAACAATTTTTTTGTTTATCTGATATTCAAATTTAATGGACATCAGGTGTTTTATCTGGCAACTCTACGTGGAAGTGACTTGAAACAACTACCCCAAGTTAGGGACTATTTGATGTATGAGGAAGAATTTTGGACAAAGTGTCCAAAGAACTGGTTTCCAGCCACAGCTCTACATCTTTTTTCTTTTTTTAAAGGATTTTATTTATTTATTAGAGAGCAAGGAGCATAACCAGGGGGAGCAGCAGGCAGAGGGAGAGGGAGAAGCAGACTCACTGCTGAGCAGGGAGCTGAATCATTTTTAAATGTTCATTTATTTTTTTTTTTATTTATTTTTTTTTTTTAAAGATTTTATTTATTTATTTGTCAGAGAGAGTGAGCACAGGCAGACAGAGAGGCAGGCAGAGGCAGAGGGAGAAGCAGGCCCCCCGCCGAGCAAGGAGCCCGATGTGGGACTCGATCCCAGGACGCCGGGATCATGACCTGAGCCGAAGGCAGCCGCCCAACCAACTGAGCCACCCAGGCGTCCCTGTTCATTTATTTTTTAAAAAGATTTATTTGAGACTGTGAGAGAGACAGCAAGGGGGAGGGGCAGAGGAAGTGAGAGTCTTAAGCAGATTCTACACTGAGCTTGGAGCCCTATGCGGGACTTGATCTCACCACCCTTAACTCACAACCTGAGCTGAAACCAAGAGTCAGAAGCTTTATAGATTGAGCCACCCAGGTGCCCCTGAATCATTTTAATTTTAGTCTTTTGGTGTTGTTTAAAAGTAATAAGATATATACTAGTACATTTTTTAAAATTCAGTATGATACATCTTTTGGCTTTTAAATAGATGCAGGGCTTGATCCCCGGACCCTGGGATCATGACCTGAGCTGAAGGCAGACACTTAACCAACTGAGCCACCCAGGTGTCCCACAGCTCTCCATCTTTCAGCTGTTGTCTCCCTGTGAAATGAGAGGGTTTCTGAGTGTGTGGTTTTCAGATTTTGCTTAGTTTCAAAAACTGCACAAATGAAATTTTATTAGAAAGCCTACGATACAAAACAGATAAAAGCTGTGTTGCTGATTGAAGTGGAGTATGGGTCACTCCCCACCACAAGGTGGTAGAAGTGAGCACAGTTTCAATACTGCAAGACTTGATTTCTAAAACCCTTTCTACCTGGGACAGTCTGGGTGTCCAAGTGAATCATTTCACAGAGAGTGAGGATCCCACTGGTGGCTGATCACACCTGTCCTTCCCTAGTTATAGTGGCAGAGGCTGCAGAGATAAGGAGAAACAAGTATCATTATCAATAAAGGTGGCATTAAGAAGTACAAAATAGAATTATTAACTTCCTCCGTTTATTTCTCCAGCAGACGTTGTTGAGCACTTACTACTGATGAGGCAATGTACCTGGTAGACACTCTGGAGGGAGAATAAGAGGAAGCCATAGAAGGACCTCCTGAGTAGGAGAGCTAAACCGTGTGTACAAGGAATCACATCTGCGTTTCTTGGGATCTGCTATGTGACAGACATGTTATTGTTTCCGACTTTTAAAAAGACCTCAGTGAGTATCGCTCCAGCTCACAATTCCTGTTCCTTCCCATCTGCTTTCATCACTACTTATGTCCTTTCAATGGATTCTCTAAAACACAATTCCTCTATTTGTTGTTATCTCGGAATCCTTTTAGCTGATGTTACTATGTGTAAGAACCTCTGCCTTTGCTGAGTGTCGGATGATGACGTCATAGCATGTGTTCTTCCCAGAAAGGTGTTCCTGAGATGCAGCTTCCTCCCACAGCACGATGTGTCCCCAGGTCAGCTTTTGTCTGATGTAGGTCATTTTGGACATCAGTCTCATTTTCACCCAAGCACGTGCTGAGGCTACTAGCAGATTTTGCCATTTCTTGTTCTGCAGGATTCCCTGACTTTTCTCTCTTCTTTGCCATGCCTAATGGCTGCCATGCCTAATGGCTCAACGAAGCTCTGCTCATCCCTCATCTACCTCACTGCCCCTTTCTGTTCCCAAGTCTCTCCCTCCCTTTTCTCTAATACTTTGCGCGGCTTAGCAAAAGTTCTTCTTTGCCACCCTAAGGCTTCCAGCAAGGGTTTTGAGCCCACTGTCCTATCCTTGTCTCTCTGCTATTGAAAACGCTCTGGTGCATGTTTGAACAAATGCCAACTTTTTGACCTGGCTCTAAAAGGCCAGTTATTTATTTGGTTTTGGTTTTTAAAAAACATATTTGTTTTTCTTCCATGGGTTGTTTTGTAATTTCTGTTAATACAGAAAGTTTAAATGTATGCAAGTTTTTAAAAAGTAAACAAAATGTATACATAAAATCATATTTATATTATATATTATGTAATATCAAATCTATTCTGGGGTGGGTGGGGGGGAATGAACATCTGTGATACCCTTTTGGACTGTTCTTCTATGTCTATATATTTTTCTTCAACAGAAGAGAAGAAAATAATACTGCTTTGTACCTTGCTTCTTTATTTAACAATATATAGTGAATATCTTCTGATTTTAGGTCAGTTCGAAGAGAAGATGTTGATGCTGAGCCTACTCGTACAGCCAGCTTGCACTCCATGGTTTGGTCAAACTTCGTCACTGTGCAGCTGATCAGTCTCTGGCTCTCTCCCTCCCGGCCAGGTGAGACCTGCTTCCCCTCCTTGTCAGTCCCACGGCTTCTGTCGCCTTTAAGCCACAGCTGTGCCAGCAGCTCTCACCTGATGCACACGACTCATTTTTCTCAGTTCTACAGATGGAAGTAACACAGAGCCACCCACTCCCTTCTCCTTCCACTGTTATTGTCATTCCCATCTCTCGCTGGAGAGCGTGGCAGGATGGCAAAGTTCCCTAACTAGAGCCTCACATAAGATGGTGGTGAGGGAATGCTTTCCACTCACTGTGACTCAGGACACATGTGCTCACGCACTCACCACACTATGCAGACAGTTGCCTCAACTCTGAGGCCCCAGTCATGCTTCCACAGAGAAGAGAGCCCAGATCGAGGACCGTGGAGCTGGCTCCTGTCTCTGGCTAGAAGAAGAAAGATGGGCACACGCAGGGCCACTTCAGGAAGTCTCAGGGGCTCCTTTGGTAATGTTAGCAGAGGAGGGAAAGACTGGTTTTTCAAGCTGTGTTCTGTGACCCTGGGGTTCTACCTCAGAATCTTGAGGGACATCCCAGGTGGGGAACAGGAGGCGAAGATGATTGTGGGGACCTCAGCTGGTTTGTCTTTCTGTCCTGCCAGAGAAGAAGATAGAAAGATGCTGGAAGGAAGGGAGTGGCTTTGTGAAGTAAGCAGAGGTCATGTCTTCACTCAAGGTTCCTGGTCTCTTTTTTCTTCCTGTTTTGGGAGGAGGCAGCTGCTGGGCCTGGGGGTTAGGGGTGGTCTAAGAAAATCCCCCAGAGGTTATGGGCTGGTGCTTGTTCCATGTTGTGAACCCCAGGAATGCAGACTGGGTAGGGGGGAATCGTGTGGGAGCATAGCTGAGGGAAGAGGGGACGAGGACAGTCCAGTCCCACTGCATGGCAGGACAGGTGCACTTGAGGCTCTCTGTGGGTCCTGAGCAAGCTGGAGAGTGAGTGGGAAGCAGGGACCACTTTGTCACGTTTTATCACGACTTAGGCCTGTGTGGTCAGTAGGTCAGGCCAGGGCCACTCACAGGGTTTGATGGGGGAGGAAACAGGACCGTCTCTGTAGAACCACCTGGGACACCTCACTGGGTGGGAGGAAATGAGTAGAGGAATAACAAGAATCTGATGAATGACTTCATCACCTCGATGCATTTAGATGATCAGATTGTCCCCCAGGAGATGAGACTGTGGGGCAGGAGTCAGGTGTGAGGGACTCTGGAAGTAACAGACTGTTAGGAGTCTGTTGCAGTAGGTCAGGAATTTAGCAGTGTGTGGTGACTGACGGTAATGATGACATTACTTAAGTGATATTTTAAACTCAAAATGATAGAAAATTACTAGATTGGGCCAAGTTTTTTGATTGGCTGAAATCTATAGTATTGTCATTTGTGAGAATGACATGAAAGAAAAATTTATAAAAATAAAGTGAATTTTATGCTTGCATATGGATTATTTATGACTGCCTAAGTCACATCTGCTGTTCAGTTTTTCAGGTGAGAAAGGAGGTCCAGAAAAAGGGAGTGATTTATTCAAGGATTTAGTTATTGAGCCGCAGAGTGGTCTGGGACTGCATTTGCCCACTCTGTTACTACCCCCCAGGAGAATGCCACCAGCCACGCACCTGTTGCCAAACAGAATAGGACTCACTGAGTTGTAATGAGGGAAAATGAAGACCACAGAGAAACATTGCAGGGGCAGGAGAGAAGAGGTCCTTGAATGGACTTACAGAGTTTGGGCTTGTGGTAGGTGGTCTGGGGGCAGGTCTGAGGAAGTGGGCCTTTGCTCTGAGTTGGATGCTGTCCGAAATGACATTATCGTTAAGAGAGATATGATGGATCTGAGGAAGCAATCTCTATTATATTCTTTGAAATATCTTTATATTTTCTTTGAAAATTCTTTGAAACATCTTTGTTTGAATATTCTTTGAAACATCTTCTGCTACCATAATCAGCTTGAATAAAAATACACCCAAGATAAAAACAACAACAGATAATTTATCGTGAATTTGTAATTTGATGCAATTATTCCCCCACCCCTTGCCCCCCAGTATTGGAGGAGGGGAGGCCAGGTTGCTTTTTAGAATGTTGAACAGTGTGAATTACAAGTTAGATTAGGTGTGATATATCATCACAGAGAGTAAACTGTCCATAAACAAAGAGATCCAAAGTAGTAGTTTCTGTTCTATTTTGCTGGTATGAATTTTTCCTGTTTCTCTTCTACATGGTTCTCCCAGTGTAAGAATCTGAAAAGTCTCTGCTCTCCATCGCATTATAAAGTCCAACACCTAACCTAGACACAAGAGACAGTTGAAATAAAGAGCTTGGACATGCATGTTATTATAACCACAATTATGAGTAAAGTGAAATTTTCCTATTTACCTGGGGGCAATAACCAGATACTCAGGAGCTCCTCCTGAAAATGCCATTGGCATTATGCCTCCGCTTTTTGGGGAAGAGGAAAATGGAACATCTGAGGTGGAAATGGGGACTTTTTCCAAGTTTCCTAGTTGGTATCTGAGTTTGGCCTCTGGCAGGAAGAGGATGAGCTCCTTAGAGAGGGTGAACCCTACATTTCAGAGTTGGACCAAAGCTCTACCTTACAGAAAAGGCAGGGAAAGCTTATGGATGTGGTATTTTGTGGAGTTGCATAGATTGATTCCTGACTAAGCTCTAGGGCCTGGTGAACAATGCATGGCTTGTGGACTACAGATAAGCCAACCAGCTTTTCCATACACCAGTCAATCTAATAGAAACACCAGTTTTTCTTAAGCCTTATCAAAAGCAGGGGCACAATGGCTGGGACTCTTCATGTGAATAACCTCAGGTTCAGAGGAACATTTTAGAGCCTCTGGAAACATCCAGCAGCTGGAACAGCTAGGAGAGCAGCTGGGAGGGCTGGGAGGAGACTGGGATTCGGCAAGGGGAAGATCGCGCTTGAGAAAGGAAGTGTCAAGTCCCCACCAGTGTCAGGAAACAGGACCCAAATGGGCCGCTCCTTGGGAGGCAAAGCTGAGAGAGTGGCTGCATGCTTTCCAGCTGCCTTAGAACCCAGGTGCTTCTCAGATGCAAGAGATGTGGGAGCTTCCATTCCCAAGATCTGGGTTTTAAAAAGCTCCCTGCTTGCTTGTCCCGTGGTAATTAAACTGAACATGGGAAAGGAGCAGAGACCCTGGGGGGAGAAGCAGAGAGTGGCAGGTGTGGGAGAAGCCGCTGCTCAGAGAACACTGGTTAGCTCTCTGCTCCGTATCTTCTAGCTGCGTAACAGGGATGATGCAAAGTCTCTGTGCATCAAGTTCCTCATTTCTCACAGAGGATTTCGGGTGCCTTCTCCCTAGGGATGTGTCCAGGACGAAGGGAGATTGGGCTTTAAAATAGCTATGGCAGGTCCTAACACATGGATCGTAGATTGGCTCATTTCTTCCTCCCCGAGCAGAAAGTAACACTCTCCTTCTAGGTAATCTAGCAAGCCTGGTGCTGCAGGGGCTAGACTCAACTTGGAGGGAGAGGGATTTCACACAGAACCCTCTTTCTAACTCTTGCTTTAACACAGATTACAAGCAATGGAGTCACTCTGTAGGAGGCCTGTCATTTGGGTCCACTACAATCCTTCAAGCCACGGGACTGGAAACACACTGCTCCTAGTTACCTGGAGTCAGAGAGAGACGCATCTGATGGGGTTGACTGACAACACTTAGGAACGTGGACACTGGTGGAGCAGTTCTCCCTTCCAAACAGTGTGAGGCTCCCGTAAAAGTTGGCATTTTCAAGTCTCTGCAGGCAGCCAGCAGCTAACATTGACAAGTGGTTTTTAAATTCTAGTTAATAGCCTTGTTCTTGTTCCTGTTTCCATGGATCTAGGTGGAAATTAGATGGATGAAAACAAAAAAGGCTTAGAAGTGGTTAGGCTAAAGAGACTAGCCCTGCCAGGCAGCATGAACTAGGCCCACCGATCTGACTCTTCAAATACCCTGTTTATCGAAAGCCAAGCTTCCTGCGAGGATGACTGGCTCATTGTGGCCTACCTATTCTTTTCTCAAATATATTCATGGAAATCCAAGTTCCTGTAAACCTCTTTGTCTTGGACTAACTGCGATAGCTGGTCATCCTACTGGAAAAGACGAAGACAAATCATTAAGAAAGAGACAGCTTCAATGGACTATGGAGCTATAGGCTAAGGTCAGGGGTAAGGGAAGTTCAGGTCAGTGGTTAGCTGCTTGAAGTAAGCCCCCAGAGTCACAAAGTAGAACTAGTTAAATATTGGGGAAACCCAAAAGTTGTAGCAGTTACTGAGGCCACTTTGTATAATGATAAGCAAAATAATTAAATGCTGCAAACCCACAGAAACAAACAAACCAAAAATTCCCTCCTTACCCTGCATTATAATGTGGGCTAGCCGTGGATAAAAGCCTCCTTTGGGACTTAGGGCTGAGGAAATAAATCGGCTTTGTAGGGGACTGATTTGCAGAGCAGGATTCATCAAAATCACCTGGAGTGTTTACTAAACAGTTTCCTGAACCTCACTCCAAATCTACTGAAAATAATTATTACAGGCGAGGACTGGGAATCTGTCCGTTTAGTAATAAGCACCTTGAGGGATTCTAATGCACAGTGAGGTTTGGGGATCATTTGCTCTGGGACAATGTTCTTCAAATGTTTTTGACCATTCACCCCAGCAGTGAAAAAAATTGAAAATATGTATCTTCAACATATGTATATGCATTTATTTACGAAGTTCTATTACTCCTACTCATCTTTTGAGTTTCGTATTATATGCCTCAAGGAATGGCTCAATCGGCTCAGTTTATGTTCTGATCGTACCTTGGAACTTTCGGAACACACTCCAGGCTGCCAGACTGGAGTTTCATGAGGACAAAGACTATGTCTGTTGTGTTCTTTTTTGTCCTTGCTGCAGCTCAGTGCGTGGCCCATAGTCGGTGTTCAACGAAATATTGGTTTAAATTGAATTAAAAGAGGGAGGGAGCTCGTCTGTGGAGCAGAGCTGGTTAATGCTAACACTGCAGGTCCAAACTGCTTTGTTTCCATGGAAACACGACCACGGGTTCATGTAGACACCTCCACCTCTCAGTGCCAGGTACCCAAAGAGAGTTTAAAATCCCATTTCCTTGTCACCAGCTGGTTTTCTCCAGCAGGGGCAGAACTCCTGCTGCCAGAGAAAGGACCCTTCACTGAAAGAGCGGGATGAGGAATCAGCAAGAGGCTTTCAATCCAGACAAGAAAGGAGGAAGGCAGTGGACCAACCTCATTCTTCAAACAATACTTCCACTCAGGGGGCAGGACTCCGGGGGGAAGTCTCTTTGGACAAGGAGGTGAGCGAACAAATCCACTTCTGTCTCCTGGGGGCGTTATTGTTGTGTCCCAGTGACTGCTAACATCCGTTACCCCATCACTACTTAGTAGCACCTTTGAAGACAGGGATTGCTGGCTTTGGAAAAACCTAGTCAGTTTCTTTATCTGCTGTTGATGGAAAAGATCAATATCAAAATGAAGATTGAAAGATTTGGAGCACTTTCATGATTATATAAATGCTTCTAGGCATGGGAAGCGGATGTTGTGCCCATTTTAGGTAAACTGCAAAATTGTGGAAAGCTGTAGCTGGAAAGATCTTCGAGATTTTGACCCTTGGTCTGCATCATCACTGAGATGGATGTTGTGAAGGGACCCAAACTACTTTCCTCAGTACAACCATTAGGTTCTTTCTGGCAAATGTCTGTAGTTTTTAATATTCAAAACTGGTGAGGTTTATATGCTCCTGATTGCTACTTCCTAGTAGATTATGAAAGCAAGTTTCAGACCAAATATCCTGGTACATATTCACATTTAATCACAAGCAGACCTCAAAATGACCAGATCTGATCTTTGAGATCCTCTGACCATTGTTAAGGAAAAAATTATCCATGACGCTTGTTAAAACAGTGAGGCAGACCTTATTCAGGACTACTGAGATAGGTATAGGGACTAATGCAGTAGGGTTTCACTGTAAAAGGGAGAGATTGGGCTCAACTCCTCTAATACAAGAAGGAAAGGTAGGAATTTATAGGTAAGGAACAGTGTGTGTTGGGGGGGGCGGTTGGAGCGCTGGTGGGTGGAAAATTACTAAGAGCAACCATCAAGGGTTGGGGGGTGGTTCTGGATAAATCAGCCTGGTGGGATTCTTAGTGAAGGCTGGCCGGAAGAAATGGTGGAGGATGAAGAATCTAATTCGATACTGAGAATGATCAAATGTAGAGGGTGGGAGGTTCTCAAAATCAGACTTAGCAAGATTCTTGCTAAAATTGGGCTCTTGAGGATATGCCCAAGGTTAGAAAAAGAGCTCAGAGGAGCCCAGCTAGTTTGGTCAAGGAGAGAATCTTTGTCTCCATATGTGGTTGAAAGGTCTAGGAAGGTCCATCTTGGCTTGGCTTAGGTCTATATCTCAAGGTTGTGGGTTCAAGCCCTGCACTGGGCTCCATGCTGGGCATACAGTCTACTTAAAGAAAATATGTTCCTCAGGAACAGAAGTTGCTTCCAAAAACTCTCTTTCTCTCAACTCCCAATCCTAAATGTTCTTCCAGGACAAGTTTCATTTCTCTCCATCTCTTCTGACTCTTCTTTTCTCTCATTATTAACTTTTGCTTTTCTTGTGGAAACCTAGGCTTTCCTGCTGATTTCTTACCATTCTTACCATCTGCGTAGTGAAGCACAGAAGTGGGAGGTCGGTGGGGAGTTGGGGAGAAATGCAGGACCAGTGTTGGAATTGTTGGAGGAGGGGAAGAGAGTGTGAATATTTATCCCCCACTCACACCCCTGCTAGATAGTTTACTCAAACTCTAGGTTCATGGATAAGTATGAGATCTCTGGCACTGGATTCATTTCACATCTCTTATTTCTCTTAATCACTCCCTTCCCATTACTACACATGATGCTACTACAATTTAAAAATATGCCTATGTTTTAGATTTACTGTAGCAATAACATGTATGCCAATGAAATCTTACAAATTGCAACCACTAATGGAATTACTGTTTTTCTTGTGCTTAGAAATGATAGCAATTAAATTTATTCTCGGCTCTACCACTGCAATGTGTAAACACACAGAAGATGATAAATACAGCAACAGGGGGCCCTCCCGGTGACTGTATAACTACCCTCAGAGAATATTGGCTTTGGTTCCTCTCATGGGGGGAGGGAAGAGTGAGGTTATTTGACTTGGAATTAGTGGGGCATAAGTTAACAAAACGATGGAGAATCCTTGGTCTCATTTTACTTCATGACTCTGATAAAGAAAAAAATATCCAGAGAAAGGCGAGGGTTTTCCTAAGACCTAACCAGCTAGTTAGAGTCAGACTCAGGACCAGAACCAGGTGAGCCTTCCTCCCTTTCAGGCTGTCTCTTTGCAAGATTTCAGCTGGTAGGATACAAGAACATAGGAAATTCATTCCTACACAGAATAACGCTTTCAGTAACTGGGACATTTTGGATGGACAGAAATAAAGGAAGAGTGCATCCTTGCAAGGCATAATGCAATTTAGAATCTGTTCTGCACATTGTCTGCTCACAAAGAAGGAACTCCAGTCCATCTCCCTCCCTGTTGCTGTTAAGTTATGAAGGAGTAGCTGAGAAACTTCACTGTGAGACTTCTGTTGGTCTTCTGAGAAGAGGCAGTATCCAGAGCCTCAAGAAGAGGAAGTCTACTTAAAAGAGAAGGGGTTGTCAAAGAAATATTGCTCTGGATGGAATTATACAGGCAAGGGAGACTTTGTTCAGGACTATTGCACAGGGATCAACAGTATACACCAGGGGAGAGGGTGAACTCACCTTCCCTGAAACAAAAACCCAAGGTCTTTAAACACTGAGGTGAGCAAGGGGGAAAGTACTGGAGGAGGTTGGGGGCAGGTCGGTCAATGTGATTAAGCCATTTGTATTTGCTAATTGATGTTTATTAAAGTTAGGCTCCTACCCACTCACAGAGCCTGGGAGATAGGGGCCCTATCTTTCTTGGTGATTACATTTCAAAGAGCTGGCTCCAGGTCCTAGGGAAAGATTCCTGGGTTGTAGAAGATGTTTATTTCAGAGTCAGAGAAAGAATTTACAACTGCAAATTTTCTAATGTTTATGCTCTAAGAAAAGGGAGGCTTGTCTGTTAGGGCCCATTTAATGTTAAAACCTGTTTAACTATTAGGGCCTGCTTAGCCAGAGCAACTCCATATTGCCTAGGTAGCCATATTGTTGTTTATATCCACCGACTTCATTCTGGGAATAAACGCCCCAGTAGTTCCTGGTATCGGTTCCGGGTATCCATTCTGGGAGTAAACACCTTAACAAATGAAGCCACGTACCTTGGGTCTGTGGTTATGCCCTATAAAACCAGCCTGTGAGATCGGGACGGGGTCGCTCTCTTCAGAGGTGGCCCTGGCCGGTCAGTCTGACTTCTAATGCTTGGCATAGAATAAAACTTCACGTAACTTTCACTTTGTCTCAGTCTCGTTCCCCTGGCCGGTCAGTCTGACTTCTAATGCTTGGCATAGAATGAGGCTTTGCATAACTTTCACTTTGTCTCAGTCTCGTTCTTTTGATAACGGACCCCAACATTGTCAGGGGCCTCGAGTCAGAAGGCCTAAGGGTTAGCCAAGCTGATGGGCAGGTTAAGGTCCTTTTGACAGGGGTCTGAGACCTGGAAGCAGGTAGATGCAGGTTTGTCAACTAGGATAAGCTGGATTATACTGGGAACAGTTCCCATTCAAAACTTTCCCATTGCAGGCAAGCCACCAATACCTGAAGTCACATGGAAAGTGGTTCATTCTTCTGCTGTCACCCTCCCATTTCAATCAACTTTTAAAATGAAGCAGTGAATGGACCTAAGAAAGAGCCCCCACCGAAGTGGCCACCGCAGGGGAGTTGGGAAAGGAAATGTGTGAAGGGGTAAGGAAAGATGGTTTTGAAACACTTTTGAAGTTTTGAACAATGTGAACATTTTGTACATTTTAATCTTATTGAAAATTTCCCTTCAACTTAGAGAAATCTAGAGCATTCCATTTTGCACACCTGCCTGCATATCCAGTGTACCACTTTCCTCTCCTAGATGTGACTTCCCTAGACTTAATCTTTGTAGTCACAGGCACAAGGCTCAGCACCTGGCAAGGCAGTCAGTGGCTGCTTCAAAGCTCTTCTGGGTTTGTTGTTCGGCAGCTTTGGGGGTCTGGATCACAGTACTTCCTGGGTGAAGGGAGCACTTCCTGGGTGAAGTGAGCCTCCCCCCAACTCTGCTCCAGTGCTCCTCCCCAGGGGCCATTCCTTGTACTTGCCAGAAGGGGATGTTGCGCAGTATGTAATTTAAAGGCATACAGTCATACAGTGAGATATTTGTTACATACATGTATTATGAAATGATAACCACAGTAAAGTAGTTCACATCTCTATCACCTCCCATAATTACCATTTTTTGATAGCGAGAAAATTTGAGATTAACTCTCTTAGTAAATTTCAAGTATATAATATAGTATTGTTAACTATAGCCAGCCATGTTGTACATTAGATCACCTGGAATTTATTCATCTTAGAACGTAGTTTATATCCAATGGCTAGTATCTTCCCATTTTCCCTGAATGGAGCCCCTGCCAAGTACCCTTCTACCCTCTGTTTTTATGAGTTTCACACGTAAATGAAATTTTTTAGATTCCACACGTAAGTGAAAACATCCAATATTTTTCTCTGACTTATTTCACTTAGCATAATGCCTTGAAAGTCTATCCATATTATTGCAAGTGGCAGGATTTTCTTCTTTTTATGGCTGGATAATATCCCATTATGCATATATTCCACATTTTTTATCCATTTATCTCATCCATCAGTGGAGACTTAAGTTGCTTCTGCATCTTGGCTATTAAGAATAATGCTGCAATAAACATAGGGTGCAGATATCTCTGTGAGATAGTGATTCCATTTCTTTCAGATACATACCCAGAAGTGGGATTGCCAGGTTCTCGGGTAATTCTATTTTTAATTTTTTGAGGAACCACCATACTGTTTCCATAGTGGCTACACCAGCTTGCATTCCCAACAATAGTGCTCAAGGTTCCCTTTTCTCCCCATCCTCACCAAGACTCTTCTCTTGTCTTTTTCAGAACTGCCACTCTAACAACTGTGAGGTGATATCTCATTGTGGTTTTGATTTGCATTTCCCTGATAATCAGTGATGTTGAGCATCTCTTCATGCGTCTGTTGGTTGTCACCATGTCTTCTTTGGAAAAATGTCTGTTCAAATCCTCTGCCCACTTTTGCATGTGAAAACTTCACTCAGAATTGCCTCCTTCATGTAGTCTGGGGAACTCAGTGTTCAGTATTTCTGAAGATTTCGCTGCCTAAATTTTCCCCACATTTTTAGGAGTTACCTAGGGCCTTGAAAGGGGCCATGGTAGGTGGAACATAGGTCCTGGCTGCTAAGAAAATTTTATAATAATAATAAATGATTATTTATTATAACTATAAAAGTGATTAATATAAAAGTGATCAATTGTAATAATTCAGAGAAAATGACAAGAATGAAATAGTATTTACAAATATTACCTCCCCAAGAAGATAGTTATGATCACCCTCATTTTAAACACGAATAAACTAAGGTTTAAGGTTGAATGCCCAGGTCTTTCTAGGGGCAAAACCCACATTCAGAGCCAATCTGCTACACAGCTTCCAGTTTTTAACACTGTCATGTAGAATCCCATGGTCATTACCTTTAAACACTCTGACTACTGTTAAAGAGAACTTGACCCAAACTTGGTGTGGGAAGAAACCTTTTTACATGGAGTCATTTGTAATCTCTGTTCTAGGAAGAAACTAATATTCCTGATAAAATGTTTAAGTAATTTTCTGGTAAACATTAATGGAGCAAAGTCTTGTTCTGGGAAACCAGTCACCTATCTGCCCTGCTGACTGACACTGAACAATTTACTCTTAGCAAGCGTTCTTTTCTTTTTGTACTTCCCCACAACATTTTCCTAGAATGAGTACATTTCTGATGGCCTTACTAGAGGCCTTTGCCCTTGTGGTTATAATAGACCTTGACGATGTTCATAACTAAACAGTCTGAAGGGTTTTCATGCATGCTCTAGACACGCATGGTTGCTGTGGACTCTAGCTTTATGATGAATCCAATGGATAAGAAGCCCCTCAACCATCTACTCTTACCAACCTCTTTGCCGCTGCTTCTTCATTCCCTCCTCCCCTCAATGATTTCTGTTCCTAATGATCTGGACTGGAGACACTGAGATGGCCTAGTCCTCACCTCGACTGAAGCCCTGACTTGAAGCATCTTCTCCTTTAATCAATTAGGAGCCACGTTCAAATGCCAAATGCAATTTTTCAGGAAAGATGTCACAGGAAGGTTGCTTCCTGAGGATAAGCTCAACTGCCCAAGATCTAGCCTAGGAAAGAGGAGATGTCCAGGGGGAGGTATAACTCTTGCAAGTCTTTAAGGTCAACAGTCTGGTCTAGGTATCATTAGAGACGGTTTCACCAAGTCCTGAACGCAAGAGAGAGCCGCCTTCTTTGCAGTTTAAGTGAAGCATGCTTAGGATAAATAAAGGGCAATACTACTTCCTGTGGTAGAGAGTAAGCCAAGATAAATATTATGAGATTAAAAAAAGGGGTGCCCGGGAGACTCAGTGGGTTAAAACCTCTGCCTTCAGCCCAGGTCCTGATCTCAGGGTCTAGGATGGAGCCCCGCATTGGGCTCTCTGCTCAGCAGCGAGTCTGCTTCCCTCTCTGCCTGCTTCTCTGCCTACTTTGATCTCTCTCTCTTTCAAATAAATAAATAAAATCTTAAAAAAAATAGGTACAAGAGTCATGATTCAAAGGACACTGAAGTGCTTGGAAAATGATGTTCCTAGTAAGACTGTAAACAGAGGCAAATTACATTCCAAATGTATTGCTGAGGATGCTCTTGGGCTGAGTAGGCCATTGATCCAGTCCAGAAAATTATCATTTCTTGTTTTCATTTTGGCTGGAGGTTTTTTTTCAAGTTATGATAAAAATAATGGAGAAAGAGGCATATCACTTACTGAGCATTCCGTTAAATTTCCCTATGATAAAGGGAAGTGGGACACATTGGTCATGAAGAGGGTGGAAATAGCGTAGTACACCATTTCCTAAGGTCTTCATCATCAAGGTTAAATAATGCAGTGACTCAGAGTACAGAGTTTTAAGAGCTCAAGGTCCATCCATGGACCTTTCAGCAAGTCTTTCAGCAAGTCTTTCAGCACTTGACTTTGCTCAACCTGTTTCTTCTTATAGAAATAAGATACAGGGTCCCTGGTTGGCTCCATCGGTTAAGTGTCCGACTCTTGATTTTGGCTCAGGTTGTGGCATTGAGCCCCAGATTGGGCTCTGTGATCCATGGGGAGTCTGCCTGTTCCTCTCCCTCTGCTCCTCCTCCTGCTCATGCTCTCTCACTCTTAATAAGTAAATAAAATTTTTGAAAAGGAGAGAGATAAACAGTACCTTCTCCATAGTGTTTGGAAGTTACCTGCTCCCATTTTGTTTTTGTTTTTCTTTGCATCACTTTCTCCTTCTTTTGGTAATAATTTTCTTCAGGAATAATCACTCCTTAACTTTCCCAAATAGTTCAAGTAAGACTAATCTCACATACCAGCTCAAAGGGTCTGCAGGGGACGAGGCCAGGTAATGAAAACCCTGCCCAAAGTGATTGGTTCAGTGGTGGACATGTGACCTGAACAAGACCAATCAGAATCAGTTCTGGGACTTTGCTGAGGTTTTGGGGAAAACCCTTCTATAATTTATTTTTCATATTTCTGGAGGCTGAAAGTGCAAGATCAAGGTACCAGGATGGTAAGTTTTTGGTGAGACCTCTCTTCCTGGCTTATTGGTGGCTGCCTTCTCTCTGCCTGCTCGCATGATAGAGGACCTCTCTTGCATCCCTTTTTTTAAGGACACCAATTCCATCAGATTAGAGCTCTACCCTGATGACCTTACCTAATCTTAGTTACCTTCAAAGGTCTTCTCTCCAGACACAGTCACATTGTGGGTTAGGGATTCAACATATGAATTTGCCAGGGTGGGAGGGGAGACTGTGCCCACAAACCAGATCATAGCAAGCTGTTCTGTTGATAGGATGTAAGCATGGGGATAATGGCATTCATCTCATAATAACATCGGGATAGTTTGAGAATAAAGCATTTAGAGGGAAATAGAGCTGAGAGAACAGTGTCCTGAGGATGTGGATCCAGCCACATCTTTAGCCAACTACACTTCAAGACAAGCTTATTCTTCTTTTACTTACATGTAAACATTTTTGAGTTGGATTTTTGCTACTTGCAACCAAAAAATTCTTTTTTTTTTTTTAATTTTTTTTATTTTAATAAACATATAATGTATTTTTATCCCCAGGGGTACAGGTCTGTGAATCGTCTGGTTTACACATTTCACAGCACTCATCATAGCACATACCCTCCCCAATGTCCATTTCCCCACCACCCTCTCCCATCCCCCTTCCCCCCCGCAACCCTCAGTCTGTTTCTTGAGATTGAGTCTTTTATGGTTTGTCTCCCTCCCAATCCCATCTTTTCATTTTTTCTTTTCCTACCTCCCCCCAAACCCCCCCCACCTTGCATCTCCACTTCCTCATATCAAAGAGATCATATGATAGTTATATTTCTCCGATTGACTTATTTCGCTAAGCATGATACCCTCTAGTTCCATCCACGTCGTCGCAAATGGCAAGATTTCATGTCTTTTGATGGCTGCATAGTATTCCATTGTGTATATATACCACATCTTCTTTATCCATTCATCTGTTGATGGACATCTAGGCGCTTTCCACAGTTTGGCTATTGTGGACATTGCTGCTATAAACATTCGGGTGCACGTGCCCCTTCGGAGCACCACGTTTGTATCTTTAGGATATATACCCAGGAGTGCAATTGCTGGGTCGTAGGGTAGCTCTATTTTCAGTTTTTTGAGGAACCTCCACACTGTTTTCCAGAGTGGTTGCACCAGCTTGCATTCCCACCAACAGTGTAGGAGGGTTCCCCTCTCTCCGCATCCTCGCCAGCATCTGTCATTTCTTGACTTGTTAATTTTAGCCATTCTGACTGGTGTGAGGTGGTATCTCATTGTGGTTTTGATTTGTATTTCCCTGATGCCGAGTGATGTGGAGCATTTTTTCATGTGTCTGTTGGCCATCTGGATGTCTTCCTTGCAGAAATGTCTGTTCATGTCCTCTGCCCATTTCTTGACTGGATTATTTGTTCTTTGGGTATTGTGTTTGATAAGCTCTTTATAGATTTTGGATACGAGCCCTTTATCTGATATGTCGTTTGCAAATATCTTCTCCCATTCTGTCAGTTGTCTTTTGGTTTTGTTAACTGTTTCCTTTGCTGTGCAAAAGCTTTTGATCTTGATGAAATCCCAATAGTTCATTTTTGCCCTTGCTTCTGTTGCCTTTGGCGATGTTCCTAGGAAGAAGTTGCTGTGGTGGAGGTCAAAGAGGTTGCTGCCTGCATTGTCCTCAAGGATTTTGATAGATTCCTTTCGCACATTGAGGTCCTTCATCCACTTTGAGTCTATTTTCGTGTGTGGTGTAAGGAAATAGTCCAATTTCATTTTTCTGCATGTGGCTGTCCAATTTTCCCAGCACCATTTGTTGAAGAGGCTGTCTTTTTTCCATTGGATATTCTTTCCTGCTTTGTCGAAGATTAGTTGACCATAGAGTTGAGGGTCTATTTCTGGGCTCTCTATTCTGTTCCATTGGTCTATATGTCTGTTTTTGTGCCAGTACCATACTGTCTTGATGATGACAGCTTTGTAATAGAGCTTGAAGTCTGGAATTGTGATACCACCGACTTTGGCTTTCTTTTTCAATATTCCTTTGGCTATTCGAGGTCTTTTCTGGTTCCATATAAATTTTAGGATTATTTGTTCTATTTCTTTAAAAAAAATGGATGGGATTTTGATAGGGATTGCATTAAATGTGTAGATTGCTTTAGGTAAAATAGACATTTTCACAATATTTGTTCTTCCAATCCATGAGCATGGAATATTTTTCCATTTCTTTGTGTCTTCCTCAATTTCTTTCATGAGTACTTTATAGTTTTCTGAGTATAGATTCTTTACCTCTTTGGTTAGATTTATTCCTAGGTATCTTATGGTTTTGGGTACGATTGTAAATGGGACTGACTCCTCAATTTCTCTTTCTTCTGTCTTGTTGTTAGTGTAAAGAAATGCGACTGATTTCTGTGCATTGACTTTATATCCTGACACTTTACTGAATTCCTGTATAAGTTCTAGCAGTTTTGGAGTGGAGCCTTTTGGGTTTTCCACATATAGTATCATATCATCTGCAAAGAGTGATAGTTTGACTTCTTCTTTGCCGATTTGGATGCCTTTAATTTCTTTTTGTTGTCTGATTGCTGAGGCTAGGACTTCTAGTACTATATTGAACAGCAGTGGTGATAACGGACATCCCTGCCGTGTTCCTGACCTTAGCGGAAAAGCTTTCAGTTTTTCTCCATTGAGAATGATATTTGCGGTGGGTTTTTCATAGATGGCTTTGATAATGTTGAGGTATGTGCCTTCTATCCCTACACTTTGAAGAGTTTTAATCAGGAAGGGATGCTGCACTTTGTCAAACGCTTTTTCAGCATCTATTGAGAGTATCATATGGTTCTTACTCTTTCTTTTATTAATGTATTGTATCACATTGATGGATTTGCGGATGTTGAACCAACCTTGCAGCCCTGGAATAAATCCCACTTGGTCGTGGTGAATAATCCTTTTAATGTACTGTTGGATCCTATTGGCCAGTATTTTGGTGAGAATTTTCGCATCTGTGTTCATCAAGGATATTGGTCTGTAATTCTCTTTTTTGGTCGGATCCTTGTCTGGTTTTGGGATCAAGGTGATGCTGGCCTCATAGAATGAGTTTGGAAGTTTTCCTTCCATTTCTATTTTTTGGAACAGTTTCAGGAGAATAGGAATTAATTCTTCTTTAAATGTTTGGTAGAATTCCCCTGGGAAGCCGTCTGGTCCTGGACTTTTGTTTGTTTGGAGATTTTTGATGACTGTTTCAATCTCCTTACTGGTTATGGGTCTGTTCAGGTTATCTATTTCTTCCTGGTTCAGTTGTGGTAGTTTATACATCTCTAGAAATGTATCCATTTCTTCCAGGTTGTCAAATTTGTTGCCATAGAGTTGCTCGTAGTATGTTCTTATAATTGTTTGTATTTCTTTGGTGTTGGTTATGATCTCTCCTCTTTCATTCATGATTTTATTTATTTGCGTCCTTTCTCTTTTCTTTTTGATAAGTCTGGCCAGGGGCTTATCAATCTTATTAATTCTTTCAAAGAACCAGCTCCTAGTTTTGTTGATTTGTTCTATTGTTTTTTTAGTTTCTATTTCATTGATTTCTGCTCTGATCTTTATGATTTCTCTTCTCCTGCTGGGTTTAGGCTTTCTTTGTTGTTCTCTCTCCAGCTCCTTTAGGTGTAGGGTTAGGTTGTGTATTTGAGACCTTTCTTGTTTCTTGAGAAAGGCTTGCACTGCTATATATTTTCCTCTCAGGACTGCCTTTGTTGTGTCCCACAGATTTTGAACTGTTGTGTTTTCATTATCATTTGTTTCCATGAATTTTTTCAATTCTTCTTTAATTTCCTGGTTGACCCATTCATTTTTTAGAAGGATGCTGTTTAGTCTCCATGTATTTGCGTTCTTTCCAAATTTCCTCTTGTGATTGAGTTCGAGCTTCAGAGCATTGTGGTCTGAAAATATGCAGGGAATGATCTCGATCTTTTGGTACCGATTGAGACCTGATTTATGACCCAGGATGTGGTCTATTCTGGAGAATGTTCCATGTGCACTAGAGAAGAATGTATATTCTGTTGCTTTGGGATGGAATGTTCTGAATAGATCTGTGATGTCCATCTGGTCCAGTGTGTCATTTAAGGCCTTTATTTCCTTGTTGATCTTTTGCTTAGATGATCTGTCCATTTCAGTGAGGGGAGTGTTAAAGTCCCCTGCTATTATTGTATTACTGTCGATGTATTTCTTTGATTTTGTTATTAATTGGTTTATATAGTTGGCTGCTCCCATGTTAGGGGCATAGATATTTAAGATTGTTAGATCTTCTTGTTGGACAGACCCTTTGAGTATGATATAGTGTCCTTCCTCATCTCTTATTATAGTCTTTGGCTTAAAATCTAATTGATCTGATATAAGGATTGCCACCCCAGCTTTCTTCTGATGTCCATTAGCATGGTACATTGTTTTCCACCCCCTCACTTTAAATCTGGAGGTGTCTTCGGGTCTAAAATGAGTTTCTTGTAGGCAGCATATGGATGGGTTTTGTTTTTTTATCCATTCTGATACCCTGTGTCTTTTGATTGGGGCATTGAGCCCATTAACATTCAGGGTAACTATTGAGAGATATGAATTTAGTGCCATTGTATTGCCTGTAAGATGATTGTTACTGTATATTGTTTCTGTTTCTTTCTGATCTACTACTTTTAGGGTCTCTCTTTGCTTAGAGGACCCCTTTCAATATTTCCTGTAGAGCTGGTTTGGTGTTTGCAAATTCTTTCAGCTTTTGTTTGTCCTGGAAGCTCTTTATCTCTCCTTCTATTTTCAGTGATAGCCTAGCCGGATATAGTATTCTTGGCTGCATGTTTTTCTCGTTTAGTGCTCTGAATATATCATGCCAGTTCTTTCTGGCCTGCCAGGTCTCTGTGGATAGGTCCGCTGCCAATCTAATGTTTTTACCCTTGTATGTTACAGACTTCTTTTCCCGGGCTGCTTTCAGGATTTTCTCTTTGTCGCTAAGACTTGTAAATTTTACTATCAGGTGACGAGGTGTGGACCTATTTTTATTGATTTTGAGGGGCGTTCTTAGCATCTCCTGGATTTTGATGTTTGTTCCCTTTGCCATATTAGGGAAATTCTCTCCAATAATTGTCTCCAATATACCTTCTGCTCCCCTCTCTCTTTCTTCTTCTTCTGGAATCCCAATTATTCTAATGTTGTGTCGTCTTATGGTGTCACTTATCTCTCGAATCCTCTCCTCGTGTTCCAGTAGTTGTTTGTCTCTCTTTTGCTCAGCTTCTTTATTCTCTGTCATTTGGTCTTCTATGTCACTAATTCTTTCTTCTGCCTCATTTATCCTGGCAGTGAGAGCTTCCATTTTTGATTGCACCTCATGAATAGCTTTTTTGATTTCAACTTGGTTAGATTTTAGTTCTTTTATTTCTCCAGAAAGGGCTTTTATCTCTCCGGAGAGGGTTTCTCTAATATCTTCTATGCCTTTTTCGAGCCCGGCTAGAACCTTGAGAATTGTCATTCTGAACTCTAGATCTGTCATGCTACCTATGTCTGTATTGATTAGGTCTCCAGCCTTCGGTACGGCCTCTTGTTCTTTTTTTTGAGGTGAGTTTTTCCGCCTTGTCATTTTGTCCAGGTAGGATTTGCTTTCTCCTGCTGTGGAATTCCGCTGTTCTTGGTGACTGAAGTTGGTTTTGGATGGTTTCTTGTTGATCTTCTGGGGGAGGGGCCTGTTGTAGTGATTCTCAAGTGTCTTTGCCGCAGGCGGAATTGCACCGCCCTTGCCAGGGGCCGGGCTAAGTAATCCGCTCGGGTTCGCTTTCGGGAGCTTTTGTTCCCTGAGCGCTTTCCGTAGAGTTCCGGAGGACGGGAATGAAGATGGCGGCCTCCCAATCTCTCGGCCCAGAGGAGCAGAGAGCTTGGGGTTCCGCTCCTCAGTGCGCTCTCAGAGCAAAGCGCCCAACAGTCCCGCCTCCCTGGCTTGCGGTCGCGCCTCGAGGAAAGCAGTCAATTGTTGGAGCTGGAGAAAAGCGCCGGGTCGCTTTTGTCTCCGTGGCCTCCGGCCACGCTCCGAGCCCACCCAGCCTGCAACCGGCACAAGGTAACCCCGGGCTTAGAGCTCACTCCTCGGCTTTGTCGCTATAGCCGGCTTCCCCACTCTAATACCTGCGAGCTCTGCGGCACTCAGACACCCCCAGTCCTTCTGTGACCCCGCGGGTCCTGGGGTTATGCTGACCCCGCCTGGGTTTCCCCCCAGTTTAGCCTCTGGAGCGATGTCTCCCAGTGGAGCCGACTTTTAAAAGTCCCGGTTTTGTGCTCCGTCGCTCCGCCGCTTGCCGGGTGCCGGCCCCTCCCCCCGGGGACTATCTTCCCGTCGCTTTGGATTCACTTCTCCGCAGGTCCTACCTTTCAGAAAGTGATCGATTTTCTGTTTCTGGGATTGTTGCTCTTCTTCTCTTCGATTTCCCGTTGGATTTATAGGTGTTCACAATGGTTAGATAAGCTATCTAGCTGATCTCCTGCTACCCGATGTCGTCTCAGCCTGCTACTTCTCCGCCATCTTGACTCCTCCCCCCCGCAACCAAAAAATTCTTGACGAATAGTGGGTTATTTGGAAGATAAAATGAGATTACGCATATAAACTGCTTAACTCTGCACTTGCAGGAGAATAAGTGCTCAACACATACTAGTGGTTATTATTATTATCAGGGACTGTGTCAATGATGGAGTCAAATAATTTTGGATTTTCTGAGACTTTTAATGGAAACATGGAAAACTTATCATCTGAAAACTGTTGTGAGGGTAATTTAGAGAACTTTGAGTTTTGTGGAAACTCATTTTTTGAAGGGCACAGGGTTGTTGGACAGATTGCTCTCAGCAAAAAAGAAATAGCCACAGCAGCACACAATTCATAACTTTGAGACAATGTGATTTGTCTTTGCAATGAATTGAAGGAAAAGGCCAGTAGAGATATTTTAAAATGGAGAGCTCACTTTAGAGAAGACGATTGCTTTTGGTCTTCAAATCAATTCAACTAAGAGTAATAAGTAGGAGGCCGTGGAAGAAAAATAGGAAAATACATAATGTTGGACCAAATCATTTAGCTACTTGAATAATCATAGAACAAAATTAGTGGTCTGATGTTTTGGTTTTCATACTTGGTAAGATGTTATACTGATTAAAAAAAACCTTCAAGACATCAGTTTTGCCAAGTGTGTGATTGGCTTTCATTAACATCACTTTTGTTTTAATAACAGAAAATAAATACTCTTACTGTTTTGCTTATGGAAACATTTTCCATCCAGATCTTTGTTAAAGAAACTATATTCTATTTTAAATTTCTATTTTGAACATTACATTTTAAGATGAGCTGATTTTTTTTTTCCTCTCCCTGTCTTTTTTATTCTCATTTGGTACAGGTAAAATTTCAAAAAGGATTCTAGTATTTTCATCTAGAGTTTAGATAACTCTGAAATGTGTAGACACATTAAGAAGATTGTAGTCTTCATCAAGTGAAACAAAATGTGTGTGTGCGTGTGTGTGTGTGTGTGAAGATGTAAGAAGTAATTTTCAAAGCAGTGAAGTGTATAATGATGTATAATGATGTACTAGGGGTAGGGAACCTGGAATTTAATTTTTAGAAGTGATTCAGCTCCATGTTCTGTCTCAAAATATAAGCAGCCCAGGGCTTTAGAAGAGTCTTAGGCTTTAATAACCTCATGAATGAGAAAACTTGTGCCGTTTTGAGGGATGAGGAAATATAAGATAAAAAGTAAACATCTGGACAGAACAGGGATGGTTATTTTGTATCTTTATTTTTAATTATTGACAGAAATAAGACATTCCTAATTTATACTAGTATACTGTATGTTTGATATGATAAGAATTTTCAGCAGTGTGATCTGGATTTATTTTTAGTGTTGTCATTGGTAAGGACAGACTACAGAGACAGACACTTTGGAGCATCTTGCATTTAAAAAGCCAATGGGGAATCAGGGTCGCTGACAGTGAGGTGGCTAACTCTTCGAGAGCAGAATTAGATTGGTCCAGATGAAATGTTTTTGTTTCAAAACTTCATCTTAAAACTTTCAAAAATGTAAACATATAATTTTTACTTTCTGTTTAGTTCAATAGTAGAACAGAAGGTGAAAGTTTGCTTTATGGGTCAGAATCTTGTGCTAAATTTTTCAAAATTTGGCTTGCAATAATTACCAAATGGATTCTTCTCCCTATCTGCCTCCCTATTGTATCTCATTTAAAAAAAACTTTAAAAAGCCCCTAATAATGGTGGCAAGAACATATCATTTATTACTTTCATTTATTAGACAAGGATTTCTACAGCACCTGAATATGTCCCAAGCATATTAAGATGGGGAGCATAGAATATTGTGGGAGATAGGAATCATCTTTTTTTAAAAAAGATTTTATTTATTTATTTGACAGAGAGAGAGAGACAGTGAGAGAGGAAAGACAAGCAGGGGGAGTGTGAGGGGGAGATGCAGGCTTCCTGATGAGCAGGGAGCCTGAGCTGGGGCTTCATCCCAGGACCCTGAGATCATGACCTGAGCTGAAGGCAGACACTTAACAACTGAGCCACCCAGGTGCCCCAAGATAGGCATCATCTTTACCCTAATGGAATTTCCAATCTATGGAGGGAAATAGGTTAAGGTACAAAAGCCTAGAAGACACAAGAAAGGGACCTGAGTTGATGAAATGACATGAATTGGTAGAACCTGTGGCAAACCCGAAGAGGATATATTGATTAAAGTTCTTTAAATTTAATGAAAAACACCACAACAATGCTGTAGGCCATGGAATACATTGTAGGCACACCAACTGAAACCTCTACATTAAATGAATAATTGCACAAATACTTATGTAAGTGGAAATGAGATAGGGGCTATAATGAAAAGTACAAGGTATCATGAGGAAGTACAGTAATGACTTTTCACTATAATTCCAGGGGAAGTTATATTTTATTGATGACCTGAAAGATTATTAGGGATTAGCCAGTGGGGACTCAGGAGAAAAGATTTAAGCTGAACACAACAGTAGAGAGTACAGGATATGTGCAGCTTTAATGTGATTGAGGCCCAGAGAATGAGAAGGGAAAGTGGCAAGGGATGAGCTGAAAGTTTAACAGGCCAGACAATGTAAGATGGAATAGGTCCCCTTGGAAATTTCAAACTTGTCCTAAAACCAATGGGAATTCATTAAAGCACTCTAAACAAAGGAGTGATTTAATCATGTGTATATTTCTGTAAGACAGCTTTGGTTGGAGTGTGTAGAATTGAATGGAGAGAGAGGTCAAGACTGGATGTAGCTGGAATGGTCAGGATGCTATTGCAGTAGCTCAGGTGAGATGGATGGGGCTTGGACCAAGGGGTTTATGGTTGAAATGGAAACACCTTTTGTCATGTGGGATTGGGAGTAGCTGTGACTGAAAGTCCCATATTAGGGTGGCTTGGGCAGATATGCATTTGTTTCTCTCACATAACTAAAGTCTGCACATAGCCTAGAGTTAGATTGGTGGCTTCACAAACAGCAGCCACTTGAACCCTTCATCTTGTTTGTCAACATATGACTTCCATCTCCTGGTCCAAGATGGCTGCTCTAACTCCTGTGATGTTTTCATTCCAGCCAACATGAATGAGGAAGGGAGCAAATGGGTCTATCTCTTCCCTTTGAGGGCATTTCTAGATTTACACATGACAATTTTAGTTACAGCTCATTCAACAGAATTTAGTCACATGGCCCCATATGGTTGCAAGAAGAGTTTGAGACATAAGATAATTATTCTGAGCAACTACAGGACCAGTTGAAAAACCAGGATTCTGTGACTAAGAACAAAGGGAACAACAAACACTGGGGACAACCAGCATCTTCTGCCACAGGAGTAGACAAAACTGAGATATGTTTTGGAGATAAAATTAACCAGATTTGATGAGTGATTTAATGGGGATGGGTGGGTGAGGAGAAGAAACAAACCTGATTGCCACTTTTTTGGACATAATCAGTGTGATAAGTGGTAGTACCTTTTGGAAATGAGGAAATGAAAGAAAGGGCCAGTTCAGGTAAAGAACAAGAATTAATTAGCTATTGGGAGCTTGTCTACTCTGCCCTCAACATTATAGGGAAGAAATTTATCAGTTATTTTATTGTACCATTCCAGAGACGGTCTGTGCCCACAAAGGCGTGTGGGAGTTTACACAGATTATACACACATATGTGTACACACATCTTTTATTTTATTTTTACAAAATAGTAGGGTTCAATCACACCATTACATACCCTGAATTTTTCGTGTAATGTGTCTTGGAGATTTTTCCATGTAAACACGTTAAGAGGTACCTTACTATTTTTAACCATCACAGTGTATTCTATCCTATGGCTGTGCCATAGTTTAACCAGTTGCTCAGTTGTTTCTGGTTTTTACCTATTATGAAAAATGCCACAGTACATGTCCTTCTATGTATGTCACTACCACACAATTGAGTATAACTGTGGGATAAATTCCTTTAAGTAAAATTGTTGCATTCAAAGACACATGCATTCAAAATTTTGAGTTGCTTATTTCCCTTCAGGGAGGTTTTAGCAATTTTTACTCCCACCAGCAATGTATCAAGAGTGTCTGTTTTCCTATACTCTTGACAACTCAATGTGTTAAACTTTCTGATCTTTGCCAAGGCTACAGATTGAAAAATGGTACTTGGATTTGGTTTCAGTTGTTTTTTTTTCTTTTTTCTTTCTTTTTAAAAAAATTTATTTATTTGAGAGAGAGAGCGAGAGCAAGAGCAAAGGTGTAGAGGAAGAGGGAGAAGCAGGGTCCCCACTGAGCCTGGATCCCAACGCAGGACTTTGCTCTCAGAACCTCTGGATCATGACCTGAGCCGAAGGCAGCCGCTTAACGGACTGAGCCACTTAGGGAGCCCACAATTTGTTTTTTTCTTACTATGAGTAGGATCGAAAAATGTTTTGTTTCCTTTTCTAAATGTCATTTTTCTATTGGTTTGTTAATCCTTATTGATTTGAAAAAATTGGTTATATATTAGAGATTATCTGTTATGTTTTGCAAATATTTTCTTCAGTTTGTTTATTTTTTCCTCACAGTAAGTTTCTTCCTGTAAATTAATTTATTATCAGTGACTTCTTGTGATTATGTCAGTTCAATATAAGTACTTTATTAGTACTAATAAAGTACTTATTAGTACTTAGTACTTATTAGTACTTATTAGTACAATATTAGTACTTTCAACCTCATTTTCCTTTGCGTACATAATTTTACATAAATGTGCTCATACCGTGAATAGAATTTAGGTGTCTGTTTTTATTCCAACTTAATAATGGAAATCTTTGTCATTCAGTATTTTATTTTATTTTTTTAAGATTTTATTTGATAGGCAGAGATCACAAGTAGGCAGAGAGGCAGGCGGAGAGAGAGGAGGAAGCAGGCTCCCTGCCGAGCAGAGAGCCCGATGGGGGGCTCGATCCCATGACTCTGGGATCATGACCTGACCCGAAGGCAGAGGCTTTAACCCACTGAGCCACCCAGGCGCCCCTGTCATTCAGTATTTTTTTTTTTTTTTTAAAGATTTTATTTATTTATTTGACAGACAGAGGTTACAAGTAGGCAAGAGAGGCAGGCAGGGAGAGAGAGGAGGAAGCAGGCTCTCCGCAGAGCAGAGAGCCCGATGTGGGGCTCGATCCCAGGACCCCGGGATCATGACCTGAGCCGAAAGCAGAGGCTTTAACCCACTGAGCCACCCAGGTGCCCCTGTCATTCAGTATTTTAAAAAACATTATTTTTAGTGGTTGCATTATGATTTTATCACTTGGAAGTACAATAATTTACTTAACCAATCCCCTTACTGTTGGGTGTTTGGGTTATTTCCATTTTTAAAAACCACTATAAGCTACTCATTCATGGTAATTTCATTAGGCTAAAGTTCTTGAAAGAAAACTTGTGAGTTGTAGCGTAAAAATCTTTCCTGGGGCTTCAACATCTTCCACTGCTCGTCTGAGAGTCCCTGGAGCTGGGGCTGGAATCTGGGATCCAAGACATCTGGAGGAAGCCAGCGGGCAGCCGAGTAGGTGCAGGAGGCGGGGGAAGCGGGGGTTGGGTGGGGGGAGGCGGGGACTTGGCCCCACCCCGGTCCCTAACGGCCCCTAGCGGCCGTTAAGGACCTTGGTACGTTACCAAACCGCCATCTAGAAAGCCAGTAACGCTGTGGACATCCATCAGAAACCATGAAGTAATTGCAGGAGAAGGGCTGGTTCTTATTTTGGATACCGACCTTGCAAATTATATAAGACCAACTTTCTTTCTTTCTTTCTTTCTTTCTCTTTTTTTTTTTTTTTTTTTACCTTCTCAGTCTCCTACTAGTGGACGTGGAGTGTGTTAGTAGTAGTTCAGAGTTTCTCTCAGGCTATTAAAAGGGGAGTGTCATTTAGCAAGAAACGAATGGGCATTCCCCAAAGAGAAAGTGACATATGGGAACTTCATATTGTCTTTTGGGGAGAGGGTTAGGGTGTTTTCAGTTGTGCCTGGAATAGTTTGCACCATGTTAGGTGGAAGCCAGACTTTATATTCAAAGTTAAATATGATTAAAAGAGGTGAGTAGGGGCGCCTGGGTGGCTCGGTGGGTTAAGCCGCTGCCTTCGGCTCAGGTCATGATCTCAGGGTCCTGGGATCCAGTCCCACATCCGGCTCTCTGCTTCGTGGGGAGTCTGCTTCCCTCTCTCTCTCTGTCTGCCTCTCTGCCTACTTCTGATCTCTGTCAAATAAATAAAATCTTAAAAAAAAATAAAAGAGGTGTGTAGGATTCCAATTTGGGAAGGGATAGGACAGTGCTGGGTTTGTATTGTGTCAAACTGGCTTAAGCTGGAGCTACATTGCCTTTATGGTTCCACGGTAGAGTTGGCCAAAAGAGCTACCTGGGCCAGATCTGGAGGTGGAAGTGAAGCAGCCGCCATTATTCCCCACAAGTAGTGCCTAGAGGCAGTAAGGGGCAGCGCGTGTGCTGGTCTAGGGTTCTAGCTTGTCCTCGCCCTCCTCTGTTTTGCCACCAGCCCTTTTCTCCTCCTGCCTGCGCTGGTGACCAACAGCAACCCCAGGCTCAATCCCAGGCTCTGAGGCAGAGGCAATAGCCTTCCATGGGCTTCTACACCAGCTCCCACCTGTGTCCCATTCTTAAAGCTGGAGATGCTGGTCCCATGATTTCTCTGCAAGTTCTCCTTTTCCTTTCACATGACTACTTCCAGAGGCCGGAACAGTGGGTTTTTTCTGCTTCTCTCCCTTCTCAGTCTGGACTTTGCCCCCATCTCCTTCCATTCTGTGCAAGCTCTCATTCTATAAGTTAACAGACCAGAAACTTAGGGAAGGTAGGCATAGTGTCTGTTTAGTTCACAACTATTTAAACTGTTAAAATTATTGAAACACTTTAGTTCTAAGCCTCAGAAGTCCCTAATAAGCACATAATAAATGATAGGTCTACCAATTATTTATCCAGCCCTCAGATTCTCAAGGAAGAGGGTGTGGCCTGAGAAGGTATATGAACAACTTGCTTTCACAATCTAGCTTTAAAAAGTTTATTAGGAAAGACCATGTTTAAATATTCTGTGTAGTATTTGAGGATGTCCTGGTCCTCTAAACTCAGGCCAGTCCCTGGGAAGTCCCAAAATGCCTCACATGCTGTAGGGGCTGTAGGACGGGTGGTCTGAAACACGTCAGCTTGGGCCTCACTGCTCACCGATGCCTTTATCACGACTCTAATCTGCTGCTCCTGGATGCTTGTTGTCTTCAGTATGCTATGGTCAGCAGAAGGTTTTCCTCCTACTTATATAAGGTTTTCCTCCTACTTCGCCTACTTCCTCCTACTTCTCTGAGCTGACATGGACTTTTTAAAACACTATTTAATGCATTTCTAAGTTTTTGATTCATGTCTGAGAGAATCATTTTCTTTAATTTTGTTTTGCTAAGAGTATCTTTTTTTTTTTAATTTTATTTATTTGACAGACGGAGATCACAAGCAGGCAGAGAAGCAGGCAGAGAGAGAGGAGGAAGCAGGCTCCCTGCTGAGCAGAGAGCCGATGCGGGGCTGGATCCCAGGACCCTGGGATCATGACCCGAGCCGAAGGCAGAGGCTTTAACCCACTGAGCCACCCAGGCGCCCCTGCTAAGAGTATCTTTGCCATTTTCTCTTTTTTTCTTTTTCAAAACCACACAGCTCAACCATCCATGGAAGAGTACACAGCACTGCCTTGTGCTATGGGTGTGCTGTTGGAAAGTTGTTAGGAATTTAAAAAATCCATGGAAAACGTTCTGAATAGGGGGCTGGTAATTTCTAGGAATAGATATTCAAGTATCTTCAAGGCTTTTTTTTAACATCCATTTTAGCAGATCATAGTAGGTATTAATAAAATGTTATGGTATTCTCTCATTTAGCTCTTCCCTCAGCGTCTCATCATGGAGACCTCAGATTTATAACCTATCTTATATTCTGCCTTACGAACATATGGACTGTTTTTGGCATTTCTGTTTGTTTAGATTTAGCCTTTTTCACTTTTCCTCATAATCAGGCATTCTTATCTATTTGTAGTATTTGTGCTCATCTCAATCATATTCGAATTTCACTTTGGCTTCACAGCCTTGAATATGTAATATCCCGTGAGCATGTCTTTAATGGTTTCTAAGTATTTGAATGAATGTGCAATTCAGTCATTTTTGCATGTCTTAAGCTTTAAAAATTTAATGCATAAATACTTAGACAAATAGAAAATTCAAGTAAGAATATTAACACACAGCAATGGGTATAGTTCCTTTCACCTTAAATTTCATTAAAATAATACACGTTCTCCTTCACGAAGTCAGAGTTCTGTAAGTGGTATAAAGCAAGTCAGCATCCAGTTCTGACCTTCACCACCCTTGATTCTCATTCCCAAAGGCATTGACTTTCACCTCTTTTAACCGTTTCTTCTATCATTTACCTTTGCATTTCTAAAATATGTCTCTAACACTATTAATTTTAAAATTTATTTCCTATTTCCTTCCTACTAGAGAAGCTGATGGATTGGCTCTCTTATCACTGGGACCTCACCTCCTTCTGTCTTCCTGACCTAGAGCTATATATTTTATTACATCAGCTTTCAGTGTTTTTTTGACAGTGTATTATTCATGTTGATCTTGTATATATTAGAGTTACATCTCCTTTCTTATAGACTTTGTTTTCCCTTTACTGTGTGTTGTCTTGACTTTTCTTCACTTAGTTTTTTCTGTTTACCTATCACTAACCCATTCTGCCTAAATCACCTTTCCACGTGTTCAAATAAAGCTATCCAGTTTCTTTTCTTTTCCTGGGAGGTCAGGGCCACATGATGACTTTTGTAGGTCTTGGGCAGTTTTGCCATTGCGATCCCCTTCTTCCATAAAAAATAATAAAAATTACAGTTTATACTGCATTGGTATAAAGATGAATATAATCCAGGTTAGATGTCCACAGTTATATTTTTCTCTTGATTTTCAGGAAATGAAAAAGAATACATTTTTATAAATCCCTAAACATATCATGGCCCTGTGTTTGTCATGCTTCATGGATAAGCTGGTCCTGCTGGAGGTGCCCATCACTCCAGGAGCCCTGGTTTCACTTTCTCCAGTCTCCTTATTTTCTAGGTCTTGACATCTCCCTTTACCTTCATCCTAAAAATTCTATTCATTTCTCTCATATATTGGCTCCTCTATTTTTTCAGACCTCATGGCTTCCCCCCCACCCCATATTTTCCCTTCATTTCGATAGAATACATCTTTCAGAAGGCTCCTCTAGGAGTTAAATTTACATGTTGGGTCCATCCTTCAATCTATCCTCATAATTGGTTGATAGTTTGGCTGGATATAGGATTATAGATTAGAAATATTTCATTTCCTACATTGTGTGTGTGTGTGTGTGTGTGTGTGTGTGTGTGTGTGACCTCATTGTCGGAATTAAACATAATCAGAAAGAAGAAGGTAAAGGCAGTCTGAGGCAGTCTGAAAGCAGCACCCTAAATTAGCCAGCAGGGTGCTCGCTTTGGCAGCACATATACTAAATTAGCCAGCAGGGTTCAGGAGCCCAGTGGACCAGGGAGTCGGGGGGTCCCACTGTCTGGTGGGCAGATGCTCACTTGATCTCCTGTTTTTCAGCACATCTTACTGCCTGCATGGGGGGCCTGAGGCCCTGAAATCCAGAGTTTCTGTGGATGAACGTCTCCAGAGAGTAAAGCTCCAGTCTTCTGCCAGTGGGAGTGGAAAGGGGCTTCTAACCACTCTGTATTCACACTTCCAGGGACACCCTGGACTTTTCACCCGTGTGCTATATTCCCCCACCCCCAGGGTCCCTGATCCCTCCAGTTCAGACCTTGAGAGGGGCCTGGGGCAGGAAGGAGCTTGCTCATAGGAGCTTCGCTGCCCCAGGGCAGGTGTGGGGGGGTGGGGAGAGGCTTGGGCTTTGGCTTGCTCACGTTAGCTATGGAGTCATTCCACCTACCTCTGCAGACTTGCTTTCCCAATGTCATTGTTCTTGTCTCTCTGCCACTTCTATTTATCCTTCTGGCTTGACCTTTTAATTCAACCCCTTTACTCTTATTTCAGTGGAGTTTTAAGAGGGAGTGGAGGTAGGTGTCCTTGTTCATTTTTTGGGATTGTGGAAAGTCTCTCAAAATTCTTACATTTTAATGCATTATTTAAGCTTCATCTAGTGTCCTACAGCCCTTAAAGCAAAGTCACTATTTTGCTGTGTGTGTGTGTGTGTGTGTGTGTGTGTGTGTGTATTGAGGATCAGAGGGCAGCAGTGCTAGACTCAGATCTTAGCTGAGTCTTAATTTTATGCCATGACTGTATTTATTTAAATCACCAGTCTAATCTCCCTCATTTTCCCCACATATGTTATAAATAGCTTAAGTTTTAAAATCTATCCTTTCACACACTGATATTAAATCTATGTCAAAACAAGTTCCTTTCCAGGAATAATAGAATCTGTCTTGCTTAGAACTTAAAAATACTTTTTTTCAAAATACATCAGGACCTCTTTCTTCTGTTAAACAACCTTGTGGCCCACCTACATGCATTAGGAAAATGAGACTTTAAGAACAATGGGAAATTTTAAAATAAAAAATTTGTCATAGCTCTAGATATGAGGTTTATAAAAATCTATATATAATCACCTGTTTTTATTACATTTACTTAAAGTTCTCTCATATAAGTCCCTTTATGTCTGAATAGAATCTATTCAGTTTAAATAGAATCAACAAAAGTTAAGTATTAGTAATATTTACTTGCAATAATAATTAATTACATGTATTTTTTATTCTAGAATCTCTTGGGTACAAGTGACAGAAACTCATCTCAAACTAACTGAAACCCAAAAGGTAATTAATTTTTTTGAATACCTGGAAATTCTGAGAGTTTATTCACCTCAGTTCTAGTTAGATCAAGGTGTGTCTTTAAAAGGTGTTGTCAGGGTTCTGATGTGCGCATGTGCACTCGCTCTCTATCTATCTATATATAGATATCTGTATGCATATATAGATACATTTATATCATGCAATTTTTTTTTTTTTTTTTTTTTTTTTTGTTGGAATGTGTGAGCCAGGAGAGGAGCAGAGGGGGAGAATCTCAGGCAGCCTTCCCCCCTGAACACAGAGCCTGACCAGGGCTCGATTTCACAAGGCTCTCAGGCAGACTTCCCCCCTGAACACAGAGCCTGACCAGGGCTCGATTTCCCTGAGATCATGACCTGAGCTGAAAGCAAGAGCTGGTTGCTCTCAATCGACTAAGGCACCTCATGCAAACATTTTTAAAATAGAAATTTTATCATGTCAATAATATTCAAACAAATATACAAATGAATGTTAATAAATTAAGGTAAATTTTTCAGGAGGCTAAATCCCTTACTAAAAGAATGGGACATTTTAATAATTTTGCTCTTGGATTTTCCTTCTGGTAGTGTGGATTAGAGCCACAGAAGGAAACCAAGTCTGGCATTTATAATCCTAGAACATTTGCTGGTCCCCTCTGATATCCTTTTTCTTATGGACATTTGTGAGTGTCTTCCTTGAAGTCTGCTTAGTATATGCAGCCCCTTGTATGTTTGGTATGTCCCCCGCCTTACTGGTCATAGAGGGATGCAGAGGCTGCCTCTCCCATGGGGAGATGACAGTGACAAACGCTTGCTTCCCCAGATTCCCTTGTAGCTATCCCATGGTCAGGTGATTCGCATGGACCTGGAAGCAGGAGCCCGTGACTCAGAGAGGTAGGGACTGGGAGCCTCCACTTGGATTGAGTTCTTAGAGCAGTGGTGACAGCAGGGCTAGGGTGGGATGGATGCAGGGTACAGGGCTGGAGAGCTGGATGGGGCAAGCTGTAGAGCCATTAGCTCGCTGATGGAGGTGGGGCTGCCCGCCCTCAAAGAGCTGGGTCAGCTGGTTGTGGGCACAGACCCTGGGCTCCATGGAACCTGGCTCTCCATGCACATTGGCAAGGTGGCAATCTACCCAAGATCATTATCATAAATTCCTTTCCTGTTGAGATTAATTTGAGTTGGTTTCTGTTGCTTACAGCAGAGACCATGAACTGAGGGCCTTCTCTTCCTCTGTGTTACCTCTCCTTTCACTCTATATTTCTTAATATGCATTTTAGGTGACTTCTTTTGGCTTCTGCTACTTGGATCTTCTGATAATTAGCTGGAAGAGGGGGTCTGAGAGAAGAGATAGAAGAGGACACAAGGCCACATTGGGCCTGGGAGGCAGAGAGAGCCAGGCCGGAGGCCCCTCAGAAATCACACCCTGCCAGCTAATCCCACAGGTACAAGCTGCCAGCCACAGGGATGCCCTCCTCCTCACCTTTGCACGCATGACCCTGGTCCTGTCCACCATCACCACTCCCCTTGATGATGGCAGTATTTCCTGGTGTTTCCCTACTTCCCTCTTGGTCCCCTAAACACTTTCCCAACACAGGGATCCTGTTAAAATGTCAATCAGGTTGGAGCACCTGGGTGGCTCCGTCGGTTAAGCGAACGACTCTTGATTTCAGCTCAGGTTACGATCTCAGGGTTGTGAGATCGAGCCCTACATCAGTCTCTGTGCTGGGCCTGAAGCCTGCTTAAGATTCTCTCTCTCCCTCTGCCTCTCCCCTGCCCCCTTAAAAAAAAAAAAAAAAAACCCAACAACAAATCAGTCAGCTTATGTCAATTCTCTGTGAAAATTCCAATGTCTCCCCATTCCTCTCAGATTCAAAGTCTTATAGAGGCTTAAAGTTTCCCTTCTCCCCACCCAAACATTCTTTTTACTATGTGTTTGATCCTGAGGAGAAAGTGCAGTCGGGATGCTAGGGGTGGGTGTGGGGTGCTAGCTGGGGTGCCCCTGGCCCCACCCCCTTCAGGAGCCATGCCATGCCCTCCTGGACCCATTGGAACATCTGGACAGTTCCACAGGGCAGGAATAGTCAGTAGAGGGAAGAGGAGCCCAAGAGCTGAGCCTTATTTCTCAAGAACAGAAACCCAGAGAAATAAAGTGAGGGATGCAGCAGCCAACACCAGCCAACACCCATAACCAACCATTCCAGTGAGGCGGGCAGACAGGGAACCACTTTGCCCTGCTTGTCCCCCAGCCCAAGGATGGACCATGTTGTCAGGAAGGGACAGCCAGGGAGACAGACTGATTAGGTAGGAGGGTGGGGCGAGATGAGGTCTGTGGTGGTACTAGAGAGCGTCCACATCAGTGCAAACCAAGGGAAAGAGGGTGATGGCCAATGGATGCTTCCAAAGTCTCAGCTATTGTGGAGAATGCTCAGTGTTCCTGTCAGGAGGGAGACAGCCCAGTGGACCCCAGCGGAGCCCTGCAATCAGTCCCCTCAGCACTCAAGCCCTGGAGGGCTGTGGGGGAGGTGATGGCTCAGGCGGGGGGAAGGGGACAAGTACCCCTCTCACAGCACCTTGAGGAGAAGTGTCTGGCTCTGGGGAAGAAGGGGGGGCAGAGGGCTGGGGGTGGAATGTGGCCAGAGTGATGAGGGAGCAGGAGGCTGGCTGAGGACAAAGCAAAAGCTGGCACCTTGCACCCCCTCTCCACCCACTCCCCTCAGTGATGTGTGTGGCATTCCTCAGGCACCCGTGACCACCATAAATGAGAAACAAATAGTTAACTTGCAGAGATCACAATCCTGCAAGACAGAAATCTCCCAACTATCTTGATGTTAATGGCTTGCTGGAAGACAACATTAATCAAGCTGAGAGACCTCCGGTATCCCGATCCAGCACCTGTGGGCCTCCTTTAGCATATGAAAGCTCCGTTGAAACCTCCCTTTCCCTCACCTTCCCCCAACCGCAGGGTACATAACCTGCCATCCCTCACAATCCGGGGCAGCAGCTCTTCCTGCCCACAGGTCCTGTCCCCGTGCTTTAATAAACCACCATTTTGTGCCAAAGATGTCTCAAGAATTCTTTCTTGGTCATCAGCTCCGGACCTCAGCCCACTGAACCTCACCTAGGTTCTAGAACTTCATCATATGGCGCCCAACATGGGGCTGTGAGTCTTTACATTTGGACTCTGAGCTTCGGTGCAAAATTGGTGAGTACTTTCTCTCTCCTTTTCCTTTAGTCTCATTTCAGGGGCTTTTCAAGGAGTATGGTCTTATTGGAACGCTTGCATGTCAGTTGCTCAGGCTGTAATCCTCTAGCCCGTGGCTGCTCTATGGGGAGGAGAGCGTCTGCCTTTTGGCTGCAAGTTAGTACCCTGGCCGGAATGGCAATAAGACCCAGAAACTTGATGCCCTCTCTTTATTCCTGTTCTTATATAAAGTTGTCTCTCTTGGGCACGGGACAGCCACCTAAGTCACCAGGATGGCTGCCAATCTTAAGACTCCCGTGTGAGGTTTCCTCCTGATTGATCTAATGTGATCCCCTCCACATCCCTGGTCTAGCCACTTCTGGCCATGGGACCTCCACTGGGATCCAGCCGAAACCAGTACCCGATTGAATTAAAACGCAACCGGGGACAGTTTCCTGGGGAAGTTGGCTGCAAGGACCACATGTGTTGGAATGTCGCATAGACCATGATGGATTTCAGTCTTTACTGTTTCTTGTCAGTGTTTTCTACAGACTACTTAAAGCTATGAAATTGGGTAATTTCCCCCTTGCCAAACTTTTCTAGTATTTCCATGGGTTAAAATGGCAAAACAGTATGCAGTTTTCAGTACAGACGATGGCATGGCATGGCACAGTATTTTGGTCCATTCACCAGGCACCCATCAGCAGCCTAGGATGTGATGGGGAAGGGGAGGGACGCCGGCACCCCTCCAGGGCCTTTAAGGCAGGAATGCCTTCCCGGGGAAGGCAGGATGGTGATCAATAGTGATATCTTGAGGGACGCCTCTGGTTGCTTTTGACACACGAGAACCTCTGACATATTCTGTGTGGGACGCCACCCAGGAGTCAGGGGGGATTTGGTAATGGACCTTCTTTACTTTTCTGGGAGCATGGCCTCAGTAGGCTTCTTCAGTTCCCAAGGGCTCTACCTTGGGGTGCTTTTTAACCCACTGGAAATAATTTGGATTGCAAAACTTAGAAAAGGACTGAGCTCCTGTAACACTGCATGACCTCAGTGGGAACTATCAGATCTCCTCTGCAGGAAACAGGGCAAATGGACCTAGGATACCTTAATTGCTCATACCTAGGCCTTCATTGCTCTGCACCAGGACCCCAAACTAAGAGGCTTTTGCGGAATGTGTTTGCCCAAATGAGTCAGCTAGTAAACTTCCTCCTGATATATTGGATGATAATTATGTTACTAAGCCTCCTCCTAGTAAACTCAGGTTGCTGGGCCATCCCTAGCAAAGGGGACTCTGACTTTCTCTCTCTCTGTTCCTCCTAATAGATGTGGGGGCTTCTCTCTCACTCATTTCCCATGTTAATGGCTGTAACTGGAGCCAACTGGGGTTAGTCTTAACTCGAGACAGAGACCGTAAGGATTATTCCCAAGCAGCTGCCGAAACTCTCTTTGTTTCTGGAAAATTCCCTGTTTTCTCTGGCCTGACTTGGACTGCTTAACCCCTCCCCCACTGCTGGTGGGAAAGCATGGCGTCTGCTCCCCTGTTGGGGCTGATGAGCTCTAAAACCGGGAATCCTTTCTCTGCCTCCTGGCAGCACTTTATTTCCTCTGTTTCCCCCTTCTCGTGTTTCTGCAACAATGTGCGTGCAGCCTGCATGACTAGCCTCTAGATCATGTACCACGGCTCCTTCTCTCCTCACTGTCAAGGAGCAAGAAGATCATCCCCTGGACCTAACACCCGCCACTCCAGATCTCCCCACTCGTGTCTCAGGTAAACATTCAAAGTGGAGTGAGCACAGGTGGAACGTAAATCAGTATTGGAACTAAGTTAAGTTTGTTGGTTTAATTAAGATAGACGTCTTTTAAGTTATCAGCAGTAAATGTGAAACTTCGAAGTTTACTGAAGATCAAATGAGCTTGTGTTATTTGTTTAAATTTGTTAGCAAAGAAATGACTAAACTGATGGTTAATTGTCTGTCTCAAAGTTTTAATGGGTAATTGCTGAAGTGACTTTCAAAGTATTTGGTAACCTGAAACTTTAAAGTTTTGGTTGGATGACAAATGGAATTAAATTATGGATATCTAGGTCTTAACCAAACAGGATAAAATGCTAAGTCATTAATTACTGGATGTAGGTTTGTGCTTTTGACTTCTTACTGCAAAGAAACTAAGAGTATTTAAATCTGTTGGTAAACATGTTTTGTGCTTAACTGATTGATAAATTGGCCATCTAAAGAATTCTGTTATAACAGTTCACAATTGGTTAATAACTGATTAAGGTGTTTCGAAGAGTACAAAATGCTAAGTGTAACTAAGACTGATGGAAAATAAGGGAAACAACTCTGTGGAAAAGCAGATAATATGTAAGAAAGATTTAAGGAATGGAAATGCATTTTATTAAAGATAAAAGATAAATTTGTCCTAAATAAGATGGTTGTTTGGAAGGAAATGACTTGGGACAAAACCTGAATGCAAAGGAAAGTTGTAGAAGGTTTGTGAAGGGAAATCTTCAGAAAAGGAATTTTAGTTATGGTCAGGACAGACTAAGATTGAAATGAATGGGTTTTAAAGGTACATTGGTATAAGACTGAAATTCTCTCTGTTCAAAAGGACAAAGTTTTCTTAGATTAATTGATCTGCTGTTAAGAAAATGTAAATGGTTTTCTCTTTGCCTGCCCAGAAAACCCAGTTTCTATATTTTGTTTTATCAGGTGTCTAACATCCCTAATTATATTTAGGCATGTGCTTTAAAACTTTATGGATTTTAGCAAATGTTGACAAGATTTAAGTTGTAAATCTCTTTAACTCAGGCTTTTCCTTGGTATGCTAAGTTACTCATGAAGTACTGCTAAACCAATGATAAACCTTGGGTCACATTTGGGAAAATGCTATAACTATTCTAGAGATTCTATGCATTTCCTAAAGTTTTAGTGTTTTGAGAGATCATCGCTTGATATTGTAATTATGGAAATGTTATGTGTCACAGAAATAACCTGATTTCCTTGCCAGCTAAAGTGTAAACTCTCATCTCATCGGCTCTAACCATATCCATTCTGAGTTTTTGTCATTTATAATTGTTTTATTTCTCTTGTAAAATGAGTTTTATCTTAAAGGAGATTCATATAAAGGACTTTCAGGACAAATACAGATATTTGATATACTTGAAAATCCTAAAACTGAAATGGGTAAGAATTTCCAGAACTAACTAAAGCTGCATTCACCAGATTTAGTAACATGGGACTAAATGAACTAAAAGATTATAATGTTGTGTCTCTTAATGTTTTGTCTTGTTTTAGACATTGCTGGTTTTTAATGTTTGCTCTTCCAGACTAAGGAAACTTTTTTCTTAAAATGTCTGTGACTTACAGAAATGCAAAATTATTTATTTGCAAACGAATCAAGGCATTCAACTTTTCTCTCTATCTGAACCCTCTGAAACCAAAAGGTCTCAATAAGTATTCTTTCTTCCTTGGCAATCAGTCATTTGCATAAGTTCAATAAGAATCTGTTCTCCTTGTAACAGGACAGCATTAGAAACTGGTTATTTTACCAAGGCTTTGACTGGATTGTCATATTTGAAAAGACTCAGATATGACCAGACAACTTAAAGGAACTAAGGTTGACTTTATGAAACCTGGAGCCGTAAAGCCCCTTGGAACTGTTGGCCTGATACCTTGCTTACAGAGTTCCCAGCAGCCTCACCAGGTGAGTAAAGAATGTCACTCCCTGGTAAGATACTTTGGGAAGCTCAGAAGAGGCATTTGCCCAAATCAACAGGTATTGCAGGCATGTCTGATGGCGCAGGCATGTCTGATGGCAAGTACATGGCTTGGCTTCTGGCCCGGAGAGGCTACTAAAAGTGCAACCTAGAGATTCCTTATAAGAAGTTCCAGCAAAGCAGATTCTAAAAGATCTATATGATCACTCACTGTTCTTGCTGAGCTTATGTAAATAATTAGGCCAAGTTTGTTAAAACTGGACTTGTTTTTCAAATGACTTAGTCCTGATTTGGCTATCTCTGGAGATGAGGGTTGTTTTAGAGAGAAAAATTATGTTTTAATAACCCACCTTTATGGGTGTTAAATCCTAAAGTTGATTGTTTTTTAAATGTTTGTTTACCTAAGCTAGACAATTTGAGGTAAACTTCAGAAAAGTCGCACAATAACTCATTTAGATGATCTTCTTGTTTTTTTTTTTTATTCTGTGGGGATAATAACAAGACCCCATGGCATGTGATTAAACAACTAGAAAATGGGATTGATTCCCTAACAATTGTATAACTTAACTATCACCTTGTGTGTGTCTGGAATAATGAAATTGCCTAAAAGCCAGCATACCGCACTCCATAGGATTAACTATGGACTTGTGGAGATAATGGATGAACCCACTTTCTTTATGATTGGATTGGATGATGCATGGGGAACTCCCCTTATCTCGACAAGTTTTCTCCCACTTGCCAGTGATCCTTTGTAATTAGGATATTGTTAAGGCTGGACCACTCAAAGGGCTTCTTAATGGTTTCACCCCTTAGTCATATTCATCCTAGAAGCCACCTCTGTTGAGGTACAGTTGCAAACAAATGTTTTAGCCAAGCATAGAACAACCCTCCTCATAAAAAGAGCCTCAAAGCTCACTATGGGACAGTCCCTGACTGTAATGACTTCACATCAGGTCCAGATTTGTCTTAGAAACCAAAGGCCACCAATGCATGATGGAGGCCGACTTATTAAATACTGGGCTACACTTACAGATATAACAGGAGTAATACTTAAAACTTGTCAAACTTTAAATCTAGTTACCTGTATGCCTGAACCTGACCATTGTACTTCTCTATAGAGCAAAACTGTTCAGAGGTTATTGATCTTGCTTACTCTAGTTGGCCAGATTTAAGATGCTCCTATTAAAAATACAAATGACAGTTGGTTTACTGATGACAATACTTTTCATAGAAAGAATAAGAAAAGCTAGAATAGAAAAAGAATAAGAAAAGAATAAGAAAGAATAAGAAAAGAAAAAGAATAAGAAAAGAATAAGAAAGAATAAGGAAAGGTATGCCATAGTGCTCACTAGCACTTTGCAATTGCCAAAGCCTAAAAATAAACAACACTGACTCCAAATATGCCTTCCTGGTACTACATGCCCATGGAGCTATTTGGAAGGAAAGGGGATTGCTGTCAAGCCATAACTCCCCAATCAAATATGGGCCTAAGTTACAAAACCCTCCTTATTGCTATACTAAGGATGACATATATCAAATCTGGGATACGTATTTGTGGCTCACACCCACTATTGGACAGCTCAGTCAAAAGGCAGTTTAATGCTGGGAATAAAGAAATCATACATATGATACTTGGGCAAATAACACATGGCATCTAGGATGGCTATCATTAGAAATGTGTTCCCAAATAATAGTACTCCAGGCTACTGACTGGTTTGCTACTGATTGGGCAGGCGACCTGGCATTAGATGGCCAGCTCCAAACGGAACCCACTGGATATGTGGAACTAACCTGTGGCTCTGCCTTCCTCCAGGGTGGATAGGTCGCTGTACCTTAGGATTTGCCTGGATTCATGGGCACACTACTAAAATCATCACCACTCCAGCTAATCTCCCCAATTTAAAGCAAAGATGGATACAATCTGTTTTTAAATGGTATGATCACTTAGCATCCATTTTTGTTCCATCTATGGGACTAGAGGATGTCATGTACCATGTAGACGCCCTTAATAAATATACTACAAAGGCACTCAACAATTCACTAAATAGCATCTCCCTACTTAATACTGAAATCTCACAGATAACGCAAGGCAGTCCTACAAAATAGGATGGCCTTAGATGTCCTGACAGCAGCACAGGGTGGCACATGCGCAATTATCAAAACAATGTTGCGTATATATCCCAGACTATCACAAAAATGTCTCAGGACTAATAAAAGATATGAATACCCAGATTAAGGCTCTATAAGATCCTTCTCTCTCTCTCAGTGATTGGTTAAGTTCCTGGTTTGAGGGAGGACTATGGCCAACATTTAAAAATCTCCTTTTCGGGCTTCTCATCCTTATCGCCTTATTAATCTTAATATGTTGCTTTGTTCAGTGTTTCTCTACTTGGTGCCGAGACTCCATTACTGCAGTAACTTCACGACGACAGATGATCCTTACCACGCACAGAGACACTTCTTCACTGTCAGCGCTGGATTCAGCTGCCTCCGCCTTTCGTAACTCCCCTATACGTTCCTCAACTGATCAATGTTGACCCGAGTAGGTAGGGACAGCTCTACGCCCCTATTCAGCAGGAAGAAGTTACAGAAGATGAGACCTTCCACCTTCAACTACCTTAAAGATTTAAGGGTCAAAGTTGTTCAGGGGGGAATGATGAGGGAGCAGGAGGCTGGCTGAGGACAAAGCAAAAGCTGGCACCTTGCACCCCCTCTCCACCCACTCCCCTCAGTGATGTGTGTGGCATTCCTCAGGCACCCGTGACCACCATAAATGAGAAACAAATAGTTAACTTGCAGAGATCACAATCCTGCAAGACAGAAATCTCCCAACTATCTTGATGTTAATGGCTTGCTGAAAGACAACATTAATCAAGCTGGGAGACCTCCGGTATCCCGATCCAGCACCTGTGGGCCTCCTTTAGCATATGAAAGCTCCGTTGAAACCTCCCTTTCCCTCACCTTCCCCCAACCGCAGGGTACATAACCTGCCATCCCTCACAATCCGGGGCAGCAGCTCTTCCTGCCCACAGGTCCTGTCCCCGTGCTTTAATAAACCATTTTGTGCCAAAGATGTCTCAAGAATTCTTTCTTGGTCATTGGCTCAGGACCTCAGCCCACCGAACCTCACCTAGGTTCTAGAACTTCATCAAGAGGGCCCCAGACACACCTCTGCCGCCCCAGAGCCAGACAAGCCCACCCGCCCAGGGGCGTGAGGTCAGGGCAGGACCCGCTTCTGGTTTGCCAGGAGGGACGGCGCGGAGAAAGGGTAGGAGTGGCAGTGGGTCTGCGGAGGCCCTGAGAGGGGGAAAGGGTAGGAGTGGAAGTGGGCCAGCAGAGGCCCTGCGAGGGCTCAGCCCTGGCCACCGGCAGGAGCCCCGCAGCTCACGGTGGAGCCGGGAGGAAAGGTGGCTGCTGGCCCAACAGCCTCCAGCCCGCACCCGGGAGCCTTCCCTGCGCACCGGGAAGCTTCCCCATCCCGCCTTGGCTGCTGCAGCCCCTGCCAAACGCGGTGAGGTTGGCTACGGGGCAGCCCAGCTGGGCTTGCGCCGCCTCGCATGCTCTCCCTGGCATTGTGTCTGTCCCCCTACAGGACCGGCGGAAGCAGCGTCGCCGGCGGCGGTGTGGCCGTCCTCTCCCGTCCCGGGAAGGTCGCAGAGGCACCGGCCGCTGTTGGGTGGAGCGGCGGCCGCCTCCAGCAGCAGCGCGGGGACCCGCGGAGGGGTCACCTTCGTCCTCCACTTGCCGCACATCGGCGGGCAGTTCCTCCCCTTGGAGGCCCGGGAGCGCGGGTGCCGTCCCTCGGCCTTTGCCCTCAGGGTCATGCAGGCTCCACCTGGCGACTGTGGGACAGAGATTCCGCCTGTGGCTGTGATCTGGAACTGCCTGAAGAACTGCCCTGCTCCTGGGGAAGCTGTGGGCCGGGCCCTCGCCGCAGGGAGAGTCCGGGTCTCGCCGAGCGCGGAATCGCTGGGTCTGGCAGTCGCCGGCTGCCGGCAGGGGGCGCTCCCGGTGGACACGCGGGGCTCCGCCGCCCGCACAGGGTGGGTACAGGGGAGGCCCCGGGGCCCTGCCGGGGTCGGGGGCTGTGCCGGGCCGCCGTGGCTCCTCGCAAGGGCTCTGCTGGGGCGCGGTCCAGAGGCCTGAGCGGCGTTGGGTTACTGGTTCAGGGGCCCGGGGGCGCTGGCAGAAGCAGGGGCCGTGCGCCGGAGCCCCGGCTGGCTTAGGCTGCTTTTGCCCTTCTGCCTGGAGGCCTGGCCGAGGCTGGCTCTCCCCCACAGTGAGGGATTCCTGCCCGGATCTGTGCTGCTGGAGAGGCTGGTGATGGCAGCGGGGACAGCAGGGCCTTCCCCTCAGGCTGGCAGGGGCCTGGCGGGCACAGGGGCTCTGCGGTCCCCCGGGCCTCAAGCAAGGCTTCCTCGGGAGCTCCGGCTCCTCCAGCGGCCCTGGAGCAGCAGTTCGGGTGGGAGGGGCTTGCGGTTGGCGGAGACCCGATGCAGCCCAGGGGAGAGGGGTAGGCGGGGAGGGGAGCTGGCGGGGGGAGGGTGAGCTGAAGGTCCAGGCTTTAGGGAGTGGGGCGCCCTTGGGTCTCTTAAACCCAGGAGCAGGTATGTAGCCATGCCTCATCGCCTTTCCGGCCTGTGAGTCCTGGATCTCTCCTTCCACGTGTAACCAGACACACCCCACATGCAGTCTGCCCAGGGTCCTTGTAGTCGCAGACTGGCTCCAGGATGGACTTCGGGTCCTCGGGGTCATGACCCACAGCAATCCAAGGAGTCTTCTCAGCAGCCTCAAACTGCCTCTCTTCCTGGGATGGGAATGAGCAGCTTCGGGAGAGAATGGAATGGGCTATGTAAGGGCCTACTTAGCCGCAGGGAGCCATTTTGTGTTTATGTAGTGAACTTAGATTGACCCTGCCCCTCCCAGAGGAACTTACTTGCAAAGCCCAGATACAAGGGTGGGTCAGGCCAGGTGGAGACATCCAATCAGTGGGGCGCGCACATATCTACTAGGGTAAATTGAAATTCAATTGGCCACCCGTGTGTGACCTAGCATGACTGTGCAGTTTTCTCTGTGTGTTGCTGACCTAGCATGACTGCAGTTTTCTCTGTGTATTGTAATCTCATTGGCCACCTGTGTATAGCCAGGCTCAACCACCTCTATAAAAGTTAGTCCGTGAGGGGCGCCTGGGTGGCTCAGTGGTTTAAGCCTCTGCCTTCGGCTCAGGTCATGGTCTCAGGGTCCTGGGATCGAGCCCCGCATCGGGCTCTCTGCTCAGCGGGAGCCTGCTTCCCCCTCTCTCTGTCTGCCTCTCTGCCTAGCTCTGATTTCTGTCAAATAAATAAAATTAAAAAAAAAAAAAACCAGACCTATAAAAAGTTAGTCCGTGAGGCTAGGAGGGGTTGCCTCTTTGTAAGAGACAGCCCCGACCGGTTGGTTTGATTCTTGATTCTTGGCGCGAAATAAAGCTTTGCTTGACCTTCGCTTTGTATTAGTCTTGTTCCTTTGATCACGGACCCTAACAGGCTATATTCTGCTTGGTACCCGGCCCCACAGCTCCTGGAAGGTCTGTCCCTGAAAAGGCAGAGTGTGGACTCCCCCCTCTGGTTCTCCCTTGGGAGAGCTGGGGGCAGCCCAGCGGTGCCACCACAGTCAGTGTTAGGCTTGTTGGAAAAGGCGAATTTGTCGCCGAAGCCAGAGTTTGCAATCGTGATGTTCCTGCCAGCTTCCAAGAGCAGGTTTTCTGCCTTCAAGTCTCCATGGGCAGCACGCCTCTGCTGACAGTTTGCACAGAGGACACCATCTGATGGAACTTGCCTCAGCCTCTTCCCTTTCCTGCCGCCGGGAGCCACTAGGTACTCGGAGCCCCCCCTCCGCCAGCGCCCTTCCTCATGAGGCCGGGAGCTTCCTCAGCCTCGGCTCCTCCAGTATTTCCCTGTGTTGGGATCATCCTTCAGCGCCTTTATGATTCCTGCTTTGTGGGAAGTCTCTGGAGGCGGGAGGAGCTCTGTGGCATCTCATCAGTGACCTTCATGGCCACCGCTTCCCCGGGCAGGAGGTGCTGGGCCAGCCTCCCCACAGCTGAGCCATGCTTGCCAGTGGCCTCCAGGAGACCATTGTCAGTACCAGTGAGTTTGTCCTCAGCAGAGGTGGCCTCGCGGCTGTGCTTGGAGTCAAGGTGACCTAAGGTGGGCTTACATTTGGGAAAAGCTGGGGAGAGGCTTGGTCCGAATCACCTCAAAAGAAAATCAGTTCAAAGTTCACCTGAGGAACTGATCTTTGTAATGGAATCAAAATACAGTGCTAGACAAAAAGCAAGTATCAACAAACAAATATAATTGAGTGAAAAACAATAAAAAATGATACAAGTAAAAATAAAAGAAAAATGAGAAAAAGAAGAAAAAACAGGGGAAAAACAACCCAACAACCAAAATAGACCAAAGTGCCAAGGAGGAAACAAGCTAACCTTGGTCAAAGTCCTTCAGGTCACTGAAAAGCAGCTTCCTGAGCTTCAAGGAATGGTACCTTAGGCGCAGCCAGAGATTCCTTTGGTTGTTAGAGTTCTAGAACAATAGTACGAGGTCATAGGAATAAATGGACCTAGTGTGGCAGAGGATCATCCACAGTGATTTTCTCTCTTTTTTGATCTCAAGATCCTTTACTCTTTAAAAAAAATTGAGAACCCAAAGAGCTTTTTGTTTATGTAGGTTACAGAGATCAATATTTACCATATTAGAAATTAAAACCTGCAGGATGCCTCAGTGGGCTTTTCATGTCTAGTTTGAAAAGCTGTAATAATTTTTGGCTTTTAAAGAGTTCGTAACATCTACACTTAAAATACTCAATCTCTCTTTCTGTAAAACTCTGAACAATTGATTCAGAATGACACCACAACTTAACTGGCATCGTGATCCTCTGTAAGAATGTTCTGTTGGATAAGATACAATAAGTCTCCTCATCAACATTCGTGATGCTGAGGGGAAGAGACTGTCCTCATATTTTCATTTCTTATTTACAGTTTTGCCCTGTTTCTTTGGAGTAAATCCTCACCCAGGAGCCAGAGAACTCGCCATGCCAGTTTCAGCGTCTGGAACCCTAGAGGTTGCAGCTGTGAGCTGAGAAGGCATATCTTCTTTTTCAGGCAATAATCCCCATGCTTGGTGTTGCTCTCATTCAGTGTGGGATGGAGGAGAGGGGAGTCTACGTGGAGGACCTATCATGGCTCACCAGGAGGAAGGGGGAACCAAGATGCCCCTGAGTGATTTTTAAAAATCATTTTACTGAAGCATAATACACAGAAAAGTGCACGCATCATCAGTGTGCGGCACACACATACTTAACTAGCATCCAAGTCGGGAAACAGGACGTCACCAGTTTGTCCTCAACCCCCAACCTCCTTTCCAGTCACTTTCTCCACAGTCATGACCCACGATCTGCCTTCTGACAGCATAGATTAGTTTTGCCTGTTTTTGAACTCTACATAAAGGGAATCACAGTATTCTTTGTGTCTGCTTCCTTTGCTCACTGTTTTTGTGAGATTCATCTATGTGGTTGACTTTATTACTCTAAATGCCATGGAGTTGCCCCTGGTTTCTCCATTTTGCTGTTCCTGGGCATTTGGGTCATTCGCAGTTGTCGGATGTTAAGAATGGTGCCGCTCTGAACATTCTCGTTCCAGTCTTTGGTGAACATTTACATGGTTTTCTGTTGGATAATACCGAGAAATGGGTCTGATTGCCTAAAAGGTATGCATACCTTCAGTTTCAGTACGCACCGCGATTTGTACCAATTTACATTCGCATCAGTACTAACTTCTAGTGTTGCCTGCCTTTTAATTTTAACCTTTCTGTGGGTGTGTGGTGGTGTAGCATTGTGGTTTTAATTTGCATTTCCCTGATGATTAATGAAGTAGAGCACCTTTTCATAAGCTCACTGGCCATTTCCTTTTCTGTGAAGTGCTTGTTCAAGTCTTCTGGCCATTTTTCTATTGGGTTGCCTGCATTTTTTAAAATGGGTTTGTAGGTATTCTTTCTTTCTTTTTTTTTTTTTTTTGACAGACAGAGATCACAAGTGAGCAGAGAGGCAGGCAGAGAGAGAGGAAGAAGTAGGTTCCCCGCTGAGCAGAGACCCCGATGTGGAGCTCGATCCCAGTACCCTGGGATCATGACCTGAGCTGAAGGCAGAGGTTTAACCCACTGAGCCACCCAGGCGCCCCTGTAGGTATTCTTTATATATTTTGGGTATGAATCCTTTGTTGGATATGGCCCAGCATTTCCTTCCCCTCCACCCATCCCACCTCTGTTAACCGTTTGGTGCCACCTTCTGCTTTTATCAGTTACTCATGGCTTTCCAGCAATTGGACTTCTTCCTTGAACATGTCCTGCCAGGCACCCTGAAACCTACATCAGTGCTCTGCACTAGCTCCCTATTTCTGCTTGGAATGTTCTTTCCCTAGAGATCCACATAGCCCCCTCCCCACCCTCCTTCAAGCATTTGTTTCAGTGTCACCTTCTTGGGTCTTCTCCAATACACCTATTTGGTCTTGCAAGGTGTGTAGCAAGACCTATCTGCCACTCCCTTCCATTAATTTCTTTCTTTTTTTAAAAACTGTGTTAGGTAAATATTTAAGCATACCCCAAATTAGAATATTAGTATAAAGGCCCTTCACATATTTATCATCCAGCATCAATTATTATCAACATTTTTGCAATCTTATCCATAAATACATCAGTTTATATTTTTAATAGAAAATACCCATTTTTTGGAACACAGACATCATGCCATCATTAAGTTTGATAAAATTAATAGTATCATATAACACCAATTCATATGCAAATTTCCCATGTGTCTCAGAGTTGTCTTGTTAGAGTTGATATATTTAAAGATAAAATAAAGTGTACATGTTGCTTTATTTTTTCCATAGTAGTATCACCATTCAAAGTACTATCTATTTTGCTTATTTGCTAATTTTCTGTTTTCCTCCCATTGGAATACCTACTCCATTTGGGCAGTGATTTTTGTCTGTTTTGTTCTTGGCTGTATCTCTAGCACCTAGAACAGTTCCTGGTACATAGTAGACAGAAAATACATGTTTATAGAATAAATGAGTGAAGTTAATTGGGAACATGGTTTTAATAGCCCAAAGGGTATGGCGTGTCACCACAGTCAAATCTGTTACTTTCCCTCTCTAAAACTTTGGGGAACTTTCATTTTTGGGGGGACAACTTTTCTGAGCCTCAATTTTCTTATCTGTAAAATGGGACTAACACCAACTTTGTTGGGTTTTGAGAATTAGACAAAAATAACTGTACATTGGCAGTTAATACACTCTGAGTGTAGCTACTATTTTTACTTTTCACTGTAACCACCTTTGTAAGGCATATCTGTGAGGCATAAGCAGGTGAAAATGTGTAGTAAAGAACTTGCCTTGCTCAAAGAGAGGTGTGTCCTTGGTCTCTGGCTCCTGGGAGGCAAACTCTAATCTCTTGGAATTTTCCAAGTGACAGGGATGTCTTTTTATTTATAGTGACCAGTGACTCCTGGTGAGCCTCTTGATATCAGCCTACCCCTGGGGTAGGGGAAAGAGCTGAATGCTTAGTTCAACTCCATGACCAATCAATAATACCTTCATAGGAAGCCCCCATAAAAATTCCAGACACTGAAGACTAGGTGAATTTCCCTGGCCATGCTCCATGTGTATAGTCACACACTGGTGATGGGAAGGTAATATGTTTTCAGGGCAATGGAAGCTTTGTGTTTGGAAACCTTTTAGACTCTTCCCTATGTGCCTCTTTGTTTGGCTAATTTTCATCTGTATTCTTTCTCAGTAATAAACTATAACCATGACTATAACAGCTTTCAGTCAGTTCTGTGAGTCCTTTGAATGTATGAACAAGACTGAGGGTGGTTTTGGGAACACCTGAACTTGCAGTCGGTGTCAGAAGTGAGGAAAGTCATGGAAATCAAGCCCTCTAACTTTGTAGTTGGACTCTATCTTTGCAGGTGGTGTCAGAAGTTGGAGGGAGACTTGGCACTCTGAAGGACTATACCCTCAAACCTCCCATTTGGGCAAACAGCAAGTAATGTCAGGAGAAGTGGTATTCAGTAGAATGATCTTGACTTACTGAAACATGTAGTTTGGGAGGACAAAGGATCTTGACTTTTGATTTCTGGATGGTGTGCATGGTCATCCATAGCACAGAATGGCAGCTCTCTTCAGTTACAGGAAGTTGAAGTTATCAGTTGAGGGGCACCTGGGTGGCTCCGTTGCTTAAACATCTGGCTCTTGGTTTTGGCTCAGGTCATGATCTCAGAGCTGTGAGATTGAGCCCCATGTCAGGCTCCCAGATCAGCTCAGAGTATGTTTGTCCCTCTCCCTCTGCTCCTTCCCCTGCTCCCACTCTTCTCTCATAAATAAATATAAAACCTTAAAAAAAAAAAAGTTACCAGTGGAAATTAGAAATGATGGATGCAACTTCCAGGGAATTAGTTCATTGGCTGCATAAGGAAATGCAAAGTAACAAGAGAAGAGCAGAATACCCAGTTCTTTGGTTCTTATTTATAAGAGCTAAAATAAAAGTAATGGAGAGGAGGGGTTCACCCTGATGACCAAGTGTGGATTTTGGCTGGTCAAGTCTCTATCTCCAGCCTCAGGTCCCTTCCCAATGAGGAAAGTATAAAAGAAAAGCAGAAGAAGGTTTGGGGTAGATCCTGACACTGAACAAATCTTGCACCCCTGCTTGTCCATGCCACAGCCTCTGGCCTCAGAACTGCTGCCACATGGTCAAGTTAAAATGTAAGTAAGAGTAAGTGTTGGGGGAACTCCCTGAGGCCAGGCCAGCTGGAACTCAGCAGTCTGAGCTACAGCCTCAGCCTCTTGTCACTTCTAGGGAAAATAGTTAACCACTGTATTTGAGCTGTGTACTGAGTAGACAGGTTTCATTTTACCTCTCTGAGGTCCCAGGAAGTTCAGAACTTGGTCTAAAGTCGGATCTGAAACATTTAGGTTTTGCACGGTGTATTAGAAAGAATGCTAGATTTGGTGTCCAGAAATTTTATTTTAAATAACATCTTCACTGTTTATTATCTGTTTGATTTTGGAAGTTGTGTGAGTCTGTTCAGGTTGCTGACCAGTATACCGATGACTAGTGGCTTAAACAACAGAGATCTATTTTCTCAGAGTGCTAGAGGCTGGAAGTCCAAGACTAGGGTACCATTAAGGCTGGCTTCTGGTGAGACCTCTCTTCCTGGCTTGCAGATGGCTCCTTTCTCACTGTGTCCTTACCTGGCTTTCTTCTGTGTGTGGAGAGAGAGAGAGAGGGTGTGTGTGAGAGAGAAGGAGATCTAGTGTCTCTTCCTCTTCTTAGAAAGGTACTAGTCTTGGAGGATCAGGATCCACCCTTATGACCTCATTCATCCCTAATCACCTTCTTAAAGGCCCAGTTACCAAATATACTCACATTGGGTGTTAAAACTTCAACATATGAATCTGGGAGTGGGGGCACACAATTCAGAATATTACAGAAATGTTGCCTAATTTTAATTTCCTCATATGAAACTTGCTGGCACCCAGCTCTGAAAATCAAGTAAGGATGTGTATGTAGTAGATACTTAGTACCTGATTTTTAAATAGGTATCAATTTATTTTTTTATTTTTAATTTTTTCTAAGATTTTACTATTTGAGAGAGAGAACAAGTAGTAGGGAGGGACAGAGGGTGAGAGAGAGAGAAGCAGACACCCTGCTGAACAGGATGCCAGATTCAGGGCTCAATCCCAGGACCCTGGGATCATGACCTGAGCCAAAGGCAGACACTTAACTGACTGAGCCACCCAGACGCCCCTCAATTTATTTCTTAAATCTCTACTATGCACTAGACCATTGAGAGGAGGGGAGATAATGAAAGAAATTTAGAGTTTATTTGAGTAGATTGAACAGATTACATACATGCTTATAAATTGATTTTTGGCATTTGTGAATTATGTGTAGGAGTTTTTGGAAAAGGAAACATTTGTTTCCTGGGCTCATGTGCATTCATTTCATGATGAGCACAAATGTTACATAAGCCACTTTTAGTCATGACTGGTGGGATGGGATGTCACCAGAAAGTAACTGATGTCAGAGAACTTCAGAATCTATGAGGTGAAACACAACTGTACAGCATTATTTATTTTGAAATATATTTATACACTGCATCCCTCTCCAAAAGGCTTTGAAGTAGTTTTCCAAGAACACTAAAAAGTATATTTGGTGGCTTCAGGTTTCTGTGGCTTATTGACATTAGTCATGGAGTAATGGGGCTGGAATTTTGAGCTATTTGTCATTGGTGTGCAGGTGAGAACAAGTCTTAGCCAATTAAAAGAACTTTCAGGTTGCAGCTGGCCTGACACTCTTCACGCCAACCTGACCTATGTAACCTTACCTGTGTACACAACCAACTTCTTACTCTGTGCAAACAACATTCACCATACAATTCAGATAATTTTCACCACATGAAAAGCTAAGAATTGTGGTGGTACAAAAATCCTAAGAGTATTTTACGGCAAACATTAGGTTTCTACTTACCAGTATGAGCCACTGGCAATGCGTTCTAGCCCAAGACCACCAGGAACACATAGTCAGTCGTGGAACCGAGTGGGCACTCCAAAAGGAATGGAAGGGCTTCTCAGTAAGAGGGAATTAGAAAGGATGTAGTAGAGGATTTGGTTTGTTTTACGTGATTTTGTAGAAGGTGGAAGGAAGCAGGAGTTTGCTTTGGATTGGGAGTCCAAGGAAGCAGGGCTAATTCTATGGAAAAGAAACAGTGAAGAGAGGGGCCATTAAGGGATGACGGGGGTGAGCTGACTGGGGAAGAAAGTGAGCAGACTCAGGGAAGAGTGTATCTTGTCCATTGGGGGGGTGGGATGGGTGTGCAATAGGCATTTCTCTGGAGTGGATGGTTTGTGGAGTTGGTTGTGGGAAGAGAAGGCTAAGCAGGAGGTTGAGGCCAGATCACAGACGATCTCCAATGTAGGAGATGGGGAGCCATTGAAGATGTTTGAAGGGAGTGCCAAGAAATCACAAGAAATGTTAACAGAGACTCACAGCTAATTCTGATGTTCCCAACAGGACTCTCCTACTATCTTGGCCATCAGTTACAGTAAGAAATACATTTATGTCAAAACCTAGTACACACACATACTCACTTTCACACACGCACCTGAAACTCAAGTTCAACATGGTTTAGCTTCCATGGGTGCTACACATCACCCTCTTTAATGTCCTCCACTCTATTCTATTTCATGCTGGTTTTTGCCCTCTAATTTTTATTCTTACTAAGGAATGGCCTGGGGTTTGAAAAATACTGTTTTAGGGAGAGGAATCAGTGTGGCGAGGGGGAAATAGGAGTAGGAAGGCTGTCAACAAGAACAGCAGTGTTTCCTTTACAAAGAAATTCATTAATTCATTCCTTCAACACTTATTAAGTATCTACTGCATACAAGGCATGAAGATAAAGGTACACAGACCCAGTGGTGCTCTCAAAGAGCTCACAGTCAGTGGGGGAGACAGGTAGCCCATTCCCTGTTTAAGTCTTTAATAGATAGAAGAAAATATTTCAGAATGACCTACCTGAGGAAAATAGGGAAGGTTTTACAGAGAAAAGGGTGTTTGAGGTGGTTCTTGAAGACTGAATTTGCCAAGGGCATCCTAAGGGAAAAGGATAGTGTCACAAGGACAAGGACCTTTGAAAGTATGAACTGTGATCCGGGTAGTATTGCCATATTTGTAAATAAAAATAGAGTATACCCAGTTAAATTAGAACTTCAGGTAAACAATGAATAATTTTTAGCGTAACTCTATCCCCTCGAATTGGGAGAAGGCAAGACCTTCTACTTCTCTGGAACGTAAGTGGGTGTGGCAAAGTGGTGGAAATGACTCTGGGGGTGTGTTAGGATCATGTTGGGAAATGTTATGAGAGAATAAGCATCTCCCCTGGAGTCTGACTCACGGTGAAGCCTAATTCGAGATTAATTACTGAATGTTTGAAAAGAAATGAACAAATACATGCAGAAAAATATGTAACCCTTGAGTCCTTAGCTTATTAACAATAAAGGTAGAATCCTAGTGTGTGGGTGGAATGGTTATTAATTATTAATGATTATTAATTGCATTTGAGTAATTCTTCCTCACCTTCCATCCTGCTGATTTTAATTGTTTCTGAGATGCATTCGTCCCTGTACTTAGTTGAGAAGAGGGAATGAACACACTTTGCCGTGTATCCTGGCTTCTTATTATATTCCAGCCTGAAGCCACATTTAGGTTGTTAACAGTAATGGAATGAATTACACGTGTGTGATCAACCGAGTCTTTGCTCAGTGTAAGCAATTTTCCAGTGTAATTGACATGGGGTGTCTGTCTTTCAGCCTGCCCCCTCCAGCCCCACCTCCATTTGTCAATACGACGCTTCAAAATGTCATAGGGATGGCCCTGGCAGGCCAGTGGGGGCACCTGCCCCAAGCTGCCACAGACAGAGTTCAGTCTCTGCTGTTGTAGTTGTACCTGTGACTTTAAACTCAGGAGCTCACAATAATCAAGTGTTTGTAAACCTGGATGGGAAAACTACCTCTTTATTTCTGTTAACTTCTGACTAAAATTCAGCATTTCCTGCAGTTATGAATGCAGCAACAGACCCAGGAGAAGGAGCAGAACCTGTGACTTTTTCAGCAGTAGATGCACCATAGATGTAGTCATATTATATCACAGTTGCTGCATGTTTCTCCAAGTATCATTTATGCTTCCTGCTACTTTGAGATTATGGTAATTATTAGACTTATTTTGTAATGCATTAATAAAGATGCACACATTTGCCAAAATGTTTTTGACAACAACTCTGCATCAAGGACATTGCCTGGCCCATGTGAAGAATGAATAAATGAATGGATGGATGGATGGATGGATGAATGAATGAATGAATAAATATTAACTGATGGTGTTATCACCAGCTCCACCACCATCACTGGACTAAGCTCTCATATTTGTTGTTCAATCCTAACTTCAGAAGACAAAGTAGGCATTTACTAAATACTGGTCAAATTAAATTGAATTATCTGCCTTGTTGCTTCTTTTGTATCTAATTACATGTTAGCGAAATTCATGGCTTTAAAAGAACCATCAACGTGTTTACAAATTCATCTATGCATTCATCTGTCAAATATTTACCTAACAGTTACTCTGCCTTGGTCTCTGTTCCGTTGATGTTTGTGTGGTTGGAGCGGAAGTGAAGAGGGGAGAGTGAATGGGAAGAAATCTTTACACTCTGTTTGCTCAACCTTCATCTCTCTCCCTCTTATCTCTTAACTCCAGAGCATTCAAGGGAAATGCTGCCATCCGTTTCTAGCTCCCTGCTCTGAGCCTCAGGGTGCTGGCGAAGCTTAAAAACAAACCAGGCTCTGTCTGTAGTGTGGATTTTCCACGGTCACTTTCAGAGAAGGAGGTACTCTCTTTCTTGGGTTATAGGGGATTTAATGTCTTTTGCACAATCTTCTCTGTGTTGCTTCAAAGTAGAAGATCAGCCAGGTGAGAGGCCATTCTGCCAGGGGTGGAAATGTGACCCCCTAAAAGATGTATCTGGGTCCTAACCCCGAGTGCCCATGAATGTGACTATTTGGAGATAGGGTCTTCGTGGATGCAATTAAACTGACAGAATCTTCAGATCAGATCATTCTGGATTTCGGGTGGCCCTAAACCCAGTGACAGTGTCCACTGAAGTGATAGGGAATGAGTAGAGTCAGACACATACAGGCAAGAAGGCCACATGAAGACAGGCCAAGAGTCGAGAGAGGCAGCTGCAGGACAAGGAACGCTGGAGCCACCAGCAGCTGGAAGAGGCAAGGGGGCATTCTTCCGCAAGGCCTCCAGAGGGAATGTGGCTTTGCAGATGCCTTTATTTTGGACTAATGGCCTCCAGAATTTTGAGAAAATAAATTTCTCTTTTAAGCCAACAAATGTGTGGTAATAATTAGGAAACAGCACATTTTCCTCCACTGGAGACAGTGTAGAGCACCAAACCAGTGCTTAGCAATCCTACGGTTTGAGTCCTAGATACTTCTAGGACTGAATGTTTGAACCCCTACCCCCCCACCCCCTCATTCATATATTGAAATCCTAACCCCCACTGTAATGGTATCTGAAAGTGGGGGAGCTGAGATTAGGTGCCATCAGGAAGATGAGTTGTGAGATGGCCTTGGATGAGTCATCAAGGCATCAGACAGTGACCAGCCTTGGAACAATGAGGCAATCTTTATTAAAGAGCTGGGGCTTGAGACAGGCTGACCAAGGAGGAGGCTTTTCAGTGGCTGCTTGTAAGGTAACGGCGGAGCCTGAGGAGAGCCAAATCTCAGAGGCTAGTAAAGTTCAGGGGGTGTTCAGGGAACGGGGTTACCTCCACCCCTTTCCCAGTTGGAGCAGAGGTTTGGTGCAAACAGTGAATGTGCAGAGAGCAGTATTAGGAGGCCGTGATCAAGTGAGGAGAGCTAAGAGAAGAGATGAGCCTTGCGAGGTCAAGAGCAGCACCAGCAGGCCCTCATGGAGGCGGTGTTGGGTGTGAGTGATGGGGTGAGAGATAGCTCCCCAAAGTAGGCCTCTCCAGGAAAGAGATTTCTCCCAGCTCTGCTAGACTATATCCTTCCCTTCCCAACAGATTGGGGGCTCCTCTGGACTGCAGAGCAAGAGCGGTGGGGAGGCCAGAGGCGGGGCTGCTTGCTTTGGCAAACAGCAGGCCTCTGTGCTAGTGAATCTTGGAAAGGATTAATGCTGCAAATTAAATTAAAATTTAGGAAACACACAAACTGAAACAAGACCTTTTAATTTGTAGCCCCAAATAGGCAAACTGCTCTGTTCAGGCAATTAAGCAGCTGTGATGATGAGCGGCAGCAAAACGTCGGAGCTGCACTCATTAGAGCTAAGGTTAATGAATCCAGGAGGTTCGAGCTGTTAGGGAGCGGGGCCCCACACATGGGCTCCCTCGTTCTGCACCCTTCCCGCAGCCAGGACCCCCTTCCTGGCAGAGGCTTGTACCCCAGAATGCCACAGCCTCTCTTTTCCTGTCAGCAGGGGTGAGCAGGGAAGAAGGAGGCTGAGACGAGATCATTCACCGGCTTTCCAAGGGGTGCAAGGGGGGACCTTTGCTGGGGCCGCTTTAACAGACCCTGGAGAGCCGAGAGTGCTAATAGGGCATCCCACGGTGGGGGGGGGGGGCTGCTGGGCCGACTCACTGGCCCTAAAGGAGCACCCCCTGTGGCGGCCCCCTGGCTTGCCTCCCCCATAGGGGTCTCCGCATCCTCTTCAGAAGAGAGTGCTTTCAACAATAACACCATTTTTCTTTTGGGTCTTTTATTTGAAAAGAAATATACAGAACGTTTGGAAAATACAGATAACCACAAAGAAAATAATTGTCCGCAGTCTGGGGACCTCGGAATTCCTCTGTTCGCCTTTTAGTGTGTAATATGTTGAAAAAAAATTTTTTTTTAATTAAAGTAACAGCTGGCATCAGAATTCCTCTTAGGGTGAAATTCTTTTTTCTTTTTCTGTTTTTTTTTTCCCCCACAGAAAAAAATAAACGGATACATTTTCTGGATCCAGCGTGGGAGAACATCTTGTCTTTTGATACAGGAAGGAGGGAGGAGACAGGGCTATGGGGGTTTGCTGTCCGTTGACACAAGGGATTCAGTAATGCTGGGGAATCTGGATGTGGAGGGAGGCTTTTGCTGCATTGTGTGAATGGATATTTTGGGGGGGGGGTTGTTGTGAACAGATGTTAATTTCATTTCTAGACCAAAACAAGTAACATAAATATGAGGGTGGAGGGAAGCAGGAACGTGGGGGCCGGGAGCAACTAAGCCCACTGGCAGCCACTGAAAACTTGGGCAGGCCTTCTGGACCTCCGCCGGTTGTGGTAGAACGACACAATGAGTCAACTGTATCTAGAAATTTGGGAGAGGGAAAACATCCAGCTGCTTGCCTTTCCCTTCTGGAGGCACCACACCATGGACATCAATAAAGGCAGAACCCCAGCTCCCCCCCATGCTTTCTCAGAGGTCTTCATGGGTGGTCCCAGGCATGCCATGTGCCCCCTCCAAAATTTGTGAGTAATAGACCTTGATTTTTCAAAGTTTTCTGATGGTCAATGCTGAACTTGACTTGGAATCATAATAAGAACCAGAGGACTGATCCGGGCCCATCTCTGGCTCTGTGGGGCTTCCAGAGAGTAGTATAGGCCCAGGTGAGTGCCCATAGGGATTTCCACATGATGGCATCACTAGCTACAGGCTGAGACTGACCACAAACAACTGTTATATACACATATATAATTTTTGTTATAATTTTTCCTACTTTATATTCTTGAACAGTTCTCCTGTCCATTAAAAATGTATCTACACACACACACATATATATACACACACAGTATATATGTGTAAAAAATATAGATGAAACTTAAAATATTTAAAAACTGCAATATTCCATCATTTAGATGAAATGCTGATCCCTATATTTGAATATTGAGGGTGTTTCTATGGCAATGACTTTTTTTTTTTTTTAAAGTAGGTTCCAATGTCCAGCTTGGGGACCAACTCATGGCTTGAACTCATGACCCTGAGATCAAGACCTGAGCCGAGATCAAGAGTCAGACACTTAACTGATGGAGCCACCCAGGCACCCCTCTATGGCAGTGACTGTTAAAGAGGACCTTGAGACCTGATTTTGAGTTCAGGGGGCTGAGCATTCATTTCCAAATTATATTCCACAGTTCTGGACTTTCCTGCTCCAAAAGACTACCCAGGAGTGCCCAGAGCACAGGGGGAGACAATTCTCGTGTGGCAATGGGCTAATTATTTTAGCCGTGTGTTTCCATTTCTTCCACTACACTGGTAGTGGTGTCCCTGAACTCAGGACACCTCCTGCTTCAATTTTACAGCATGGCATTGAGCATACTGTATAGATTCAGCACGCGTTTTAAATAAACACAAGTTTTTGTGTTGATGGGCAGACATACACTGAGTAATTAGTTGGGGCCCACCCACCCCACCCCATCAAGCTTCTCCCATTCCCGGGAGCAGCACTCTAAGCCGACAGTTAAGCTCCCCACACAGCTTGGACCAGCCCCGAGGGAGGTGAGCATTTGAGATTCCCACATCCAGGTAACTGGCCTTATAGAAGTTCTTCTGTGGGACGTCCAATGGGTTTTCCCAAGAGTATTTTGTATTCCCCATTGTTCTGTTTTCTGAAGCTGCAAATGAGTTTGCGGAGGGGTGGAGGAGATGGGGAGAAGAGGGGACAAGTGAAGGCTTCCTGTGTCTGCTTCCAACTTGTCTCTGTAGCTCCCAATAATTGTATGCACCATGAATTCAGCCACACGAAAAGCTCTCTGGTCCCCAGATAAAGCCTTTGGTATTCTTTTATCACTATGAAAATCTTTATAAGCCTCCAGCCTTGCTCACACCCTGACAACATGCCAGCACTGCTCAGGGAGTATCCACGCACTGCCTCTGCGGCAAAGCCTCCTAACCACTCAGGCCTTACAGAATTTTCTGTGATCACTTCCTCATTTAAACCTTTAGAGCACTCGGAACCTTATGTTAAAACCTGGCAGGGTGTTTTGTCTCCTAGATTTTTTTATTTTAAGGTGCTTTTAAATTACTGGCCAACATGTTTGGGTTTCAGAACATCTGGATGAAATGTAAAAGACTTGGCTAATCTTTTCCAAAGTTCGGCCTGCCCAGTGCTAAGTCAGTCTGAACTGTTACCCTTTTTCTAGATTTCATTGATTGGAATATGCTGCCTCCCTCTCCAGCGTGAAATCACTTATTCTTGTTTTCATTGCCCTCGTCAAATCTGTTTCTTAGCAACTACTTGAGAGGCACTTTTCAGTAGAATATGTTTTCGTGCGAAGGTAGATAACTGTATCTTTCTCCGAGCATAACAAATACACAGAGAGCTACAGGCTCGCTAGCCTGATGCTCATGAATTTCATGGTAGAGACTCAACTGACATCTCCACAGTGTTATTATGCACGATAAAATGGAAATTAGAATAAGGCGAGTCTCTCCTGAGGGTGGTCACCTTATGGTACACAAGGAGAATGTAACCTCATTATATGACAGCCTCAACCTTGGAAGTCTCATGTCCAAATATTGCCTTACGTTGTGAAGAAGTTTCCACATACGTAGAACTGGGACCTGAAAAACATTCTAAAAAATAACCAACAATTCTTCTGACTTAAAACATCTATGTCATTTTGTGTCATATAAACATGACACAGAAGTTGGTATGCCCCAGATTACTCTTATTAGTTCCAAACTGCAGTTCTTCCCATTTCTTCCTTAGATTTAATAGAAATATCTCCCTCTTAAAAGCTGTCAGCTCCCTCTTTTTCTATCCTTGGGGAAACCAGCTCACAGCTAACTACCATTGTTCGTAGGATATTCTTTCATTGTTTGAATATTTATAGTCACCTTCCATTCTTCTAGCTGAAATAATCTTTTTTCTAAAAACCTTTCCTCAGAAAGTCTGTTTAAACCCTTTTTAAATTGCTCTCCTATGGATCCTCCCTGAGTTCACTAGATTTTGTTCAATTCTGAATTGAACAGCGCCTTCTAATAAAGGTTGTTTCTCATTTTTCTGAGGCAGGTCACTTGGTTCTCCCGTCAGGACAGGTGATCCTGCCCAGGAAAGCACTCTGGAGGACTCTAAGGTCGCCTACGAAGGGAAGAGGTGGTTATTGCTTGATGGCACACCTCGAGCAGAAGTCCTCATTTCTGGAAGCCAGGTTTAAATATTCCTTTGTTAAGTCACTCATTCATTTATTCAACAAGAACCTTCTTAGCAAGAGCTAAGGGCTAGACAAGTATTAGAAGTTGGGCAAAGTCTGACTCAGGAGTCTTTAGAGCCGAAGTTTATGTGACAGATTTACTTGCTGTTTCAGTGTCACTATTATTTCCAATAAATAGTGTGAAAATGTTCTCACAGGTTGGGTCAGAGCAACTTTTGAAAGACAGTTCCCTCTGCCTTAATTGAAAGCAAATTTCCTCTCCCTCCAACCATTCAGTACCAGAGTCCTAGAGCAGAGCCCAGCCTCCCTCAACTCCTTCCTGCCTGAGGGCAAGTTTGCTGTTACCTGGGCATTATACCCTCAGACTTGAGGGCGGTATCTGTGGCCCTTTGTGTAAATCTTGATGTCCAGTCTCCAGACTTTTTCACCATCATTTTTGTCAGCTGGTTCAAAGAATTTTCATGTAAGAACACTTATGTTAATTCCATAAATAGGGATGCCATAGTTTAAGCAGAAAGCACTTATCCAGTTTATCTTAAAAATTATCATAGTACACTTACTGAATGCTCACTATATTCCATAACATGCTAATCAATGTCCACTTTCACCAGGGGCTCACAGCATAGGAGGTAGAGGGAGAGATACATATAAATGTGACATAAACCATTATGTACAATAGAGAGTGTGGGAACCACAGTTTATCAGGGGAATAGAGATAGGGAGAATCTTGAACTGATTCACAAAAGGTCAGATGATACCTACACTTCCTGTTCTGGCCATGACAGAATAACAGGTAGAAGAGTTATCCTTTTGTCATTAAAAAATATAAAATGATCAAAATAATATGAGCCAATGGTTTACAACCACAGGGGTAGATTCTTGAGAATAGCGAAATGTATGAGGTAAGCTTCCCATTCACCTCAGCTTTTTGCTGAGGGGCACTTTCCAATCCACAAGGAGCTCCATGGTGTCCCTGGTGTCCCTGAATGGAGCAGATCTGAGTCTGGTGCTGCTGGACGACTGGAATTTGCTGGGTGGGGTGCTTGAAAAGAGGAAATAGAAAAGGACTTCCAGAAATCTATGAGGGGTTCTCTTCAGCCTTTGGGATAATTTTAAGCTGTGCATATGCAAGGCAAGACTCCATGAGACCTGGCAAAAAGTTGCTCCCAAAGGTCTTCGAGCTGACTAGAAATTGCAGAGGTTGCATGGTGCTGGGAGATACTGGAGCACTGGAAGGCTGGAGTGGGAGGCCTTGCAAAGCATTCCAGACATTTCACTAAGAACCCAGGAAGGCCGTATCTTAAGAATAGGGCAACTCTTGCCATACAAAGGGCTGTTTGGGTATTCCTTTGCAAAGCCTAAAGTAAGTCTCAATAAGGTAAATCTGACCGGCCGGTGAATTAACTGCATGCCAGAATGAAACTCAAGACCACTGAAGGGAGAACAACAAAGTGTAGACCCTCAATAAGTAGCCTCCACAATATATACCTTACGATAAAAAGTAGTAGACCTGTAGAAAGGCAGAAACACAAGGAAAAATATCAGGAGAAATATCATCTAATACACACAGAATAGAAGTGAAAGACATGTTGGAATTAGCAGCCAAGAATTTAAAGTGGCTATTATTTTGTTTTTTAAGATTTTATTTATTTGAGAGAGTATGGAGGAGCGGGAGGAGGAAAAGGGGAGGGAGAGGGACAAGCAGACTGCGTGGAGCACAGAGCCTGATGTAGGACTTGATCCCAGGAGCCTGAGATCATGACCTGAGCCAAAATCAAGAGTTGGACACTCAAACAACAGAGCCACCCATGCACCTCTCAAGTGGCTGTTATAAATATGTGCAAAGTCTTAAAGGAATAGAAGAACATTAAAAGTAAATTGTAATCTCAAGAGAAAAATAAAAATTATAAAAAAGAACGAAATAGAAATCTCATTTTGAAAAATGTATGCAAAATGAAAAAGTCCCTGGAATGACTTAACAGAAGTCTAGTGTCTAGTCAGACACTGAAAAAGAGAAGATTGGAGAACTTCACAAATGGTCCACAAAAAAGGTGCAAACACGGACAAAGGGAGGAAGGCTTAAAAAATGAAAAAGCTGGGGTGTCTGTGTGGCTCAGCTGGTTAAGTGTCTGCCTTCTGCTCAGGTCATGATCCTGGGGTCCTGGAGTCAAGCCCCGCATTGGGCTCCCTGCTCAGTGGGGAGCCTGCTTCTCTCTGTCCCTGTCCTTCTTCCCCTCCCCCTGTTGGTGCTCTCTCTCAATACATAAATAATATCTTAAAAAAAAATGAAAAAGTCTTGGTGGCTTATTAGCCAATATCAGGCTGTGTAACATAAATGTAACTCGGGTTCTAGAAAGAGGAAAAAACACAATGGAGTTTATCCATTCATTTGTAGATGGGCACTTACACAGTTTCCCTCTATTGCTACTATGAATAATGCAGCAATGAACACAGGCAGGCGGATATCTTTTTGAGATTGCGATCTCATTTCCTTCTGATAAATACCCACAGAAGGGATTGCTGGATCATTTGTCAGTTCTATTTTCAATTTTTTTGAGAAACCTCTACATGGTTTCCATATTGGTTGTACCAATATACGAGTGGAATAGACATTTGATAATCCTCAATATCTACTCAAGATAAAACTTCTCAGCAAAATATAAATATAAGGAAACTTCCTGAGTTTGATAAAAAGCATCTATTAAATGCCTACAACTAACCTCATACTTACTAGTGAATGATTGAATATGTACCCTTTAGGATTGGGGATAATGCAAGGACACCCACTCCTACCATGTCTTTTCTATACTGTTCTGAAGGTTCTTGTTGGTATAATGAAGCATGTAAATGAATAGAGGGGATATAGACTGGAAAATAAGTAAAACTGCTTTATTCATATTTGACATGATCATGCCCATAGAAAAATTTAAGAAATTTACTAAAAGTGAAAAAAAAAAAAAGAAAGAAATTTGGAATCAGTAAATGAATTTAACTAGGTCATAGAATATAAAATTATTATATAATTAACTGTATTTCTATATACTGGCAGTAAACAATTGGAAAGTGAAATTAAAAACACACAACATTTGCAATGGCATAAAAATATTTAGGAATAAATTTAACAAAAGCTGTGTAGAATTTTCTGCTGAAAATCTGCAGACAGATTTTAAAGAGGTCCTTTCTCATTAAAGGAGAGATATAATATGTTTACAAGTTATAAGGCACAATATTGTTAAGATGACAGTTCTCTCCAAATTGATCTGTAGATTCAATGCAATCTCAATTAAAATTTCAGCAGGCTTTTTGTTTTAGAATTAACAAGCTGATTCTAAAAAATATATGGAAATGCAAAAGATCTAGGATAAACAAACTAATCTTGAAAACAGAAAACAGAAAAAAAACAGAAAAAAGTCATTTAAAAACTCACTATAAAATACTGGGTTGCTCAGTTGGTTAAGTGTTCAACTCTTGATTTCGGCTCAGGTCATGATCTCAGGGTGGTGAGACTGAGCCCCGAGTTGGGCTCCATGTTCAGTGCTTGAGAATTTCTCTCCCTCTTCTTCAGCCCCTCTCCCTTCTCTCAACCATCCAAAAAATCAATTAATAATCTTTAAAATATACAGCAATAATGATAGTGTAATAATATTGCTGTAAGGATGGGCAAATAGATGAAGGAATAGGTAGAGACCATAAGTAGACATACATTAATATTATCAACTAATTTCTAACAAAGATACTAAGGAATTAAATGGGAAAAGTAGTGCTAGAAAAAATATCTATAAGGAAAAAAATGAATCTTGTCCCCTACCTCACTCACATCATACACAAAAATTAATTCAAGATGGATCACACACCATCTAAAAGAAAAATCCGTAAAACTCCTAGAAGTAAGCATAGGAGAAAATCTTCATGAATTTCCAGTAAGCATTGATTTCTCGGATAAGTCACAGAAAGCAGAATCCATAAAGGAGAAAACTGATAAATTCAACTCAGTAAAATTAAAAGCTTCTGCTTATCAAAAGACATTATGAACAATAAGTTAGGTATGCTAAAGATTGGGAGAAAATATGCCCAAAACATATATCGGACAAAAGGCTTCTATAGAGAATGTATAAAGAACTCTTACTCAATATTAGTAAGATGCAAAACTCAATTTAAAAGCAGCAAAAATCTTGATCAGAAGCCTCAAAATAGGGACGCCTGGGTGGCTCAGTTGGTTAAGCGGCTGCCTTCGGCTCAGGTCATGATCCCAGCGTCCTGGGATCGAGTCCCACATCGGGCTCCTTGCTCCGCGGGGAGCCTGCTTCTCACTCTGCCACTCTGTCTGCCTGTGCTCTCTCTCTCTCTGACAAATAAATAAATAAAATCTTTAAAAAAAAAAAAAAAAAAAAAGAAGCCTCAAAATAAAAGATACACAAATGGCCAATAAACACATGAAATGTTTCTCAACATTATTAGTCATCAGGGAATGTTGAAACCCCAGTAGAATATCACTACACACCTAGCAGAATGGCAGAAACGATACTGCTGTAACTAAGAATGTGGAACACCTGAAACTCTAGTGTATTGCTGATGGAATTGGAACATGGCACAACCTCTCTGACAACAGAATGGCCAGTTACTTATAAAGTCAAACACCACCTACTCTTCAAATCTCCAAAGCAATGCAAACACAAAACAAAATAAAATGGGAATTGCAAAATAAACAGGAACACAAGCTGATAAAAAATTCTTAGACAAGGGTGTTCAAAGCCACTTTCTTCACACAAAAGTAGAAACAATACAAATATCCATCAACAGTAAAAATGGATTATGACATAAACATACAATAGAGTACTATTTAGCAATAAAGAGGAATGAACTATTGATGCCTGTAGCAACATAGGTTTTTCTAGTGATGTGCTTGTAAGTGCTTAATTGGTTCTCCAAGTCAAAAAAAGTTCGTATTTGTGGTGTTTGCCAATTTTCATGGTGTAATTATTCCTGCCATGGCCAGTCTCAAGCTACCAATGTGATGACACTGAACACAGAACTGGGAAGAAATGCACAGCAGCACACCATTACACAGATAGAGAGGACCTCAATAACCTTGAGAGAATAGATAATAGTGAAATGTAGTAAAAGATTAGGGAATAATGCATTTTGACTATTATCTTTGTTTTAAAATATAATCTACTTAATTATAAGTTTATATAATTTAGTTTTTTTTTTTTTTAATTTTTTTTTTTATTTATTTGTTAGAGAGAGAGCGAGCGAGCACAGGCAGACAGAGTGGTAGGCAGAGGCAGAGGGAGAAGCAGGCTCCCCGCGGAGCAAGGAGCCTGATGTGGGACTCGATCCCAGGACGCTGGGATCATGACCTGAGCCGAAGGCAGCTGCTTAACCAACTGAGCCACCCAGGCGTCCCTATATAATTTAGTTTTTAATAACAGTTGTTTTTAACAGCCAACCAGGTCTTAAAATTTGACAGTCAGCTCTTGTGGACCAATATTAGCCAGTTACAGCACAACAGTGGATGAATTCTGAAAACATGCCGAGTAGAAAAGCTGGTATGCTTTTACATACAGTATTTCATACAGCATTTACTATATGATTCGGTTCATATGAAGCTCATAGCAGGTGAAACTAATCTATGGAGGTAAAATTACAGAATATTAGTTGTCTCTTGGCTGGGGGGGATAGAGAATGAAATGGACTGGAAAGGAACAAGAGGGACCTTTCCAGGATGTTGGAAAAATTCCATATCTTGATAGGATGTATTTTTTTTATCAGATTTTATTGCTCTTTATACTCAAGATGAATGAATTTCTTCCTATATAAAGTGTACCTGAATAAAAAAGAAAAGCAAAATGAAATTACCATATCAATAATGAATTAGTTAATAAAATGAGGCCAACACACACACAGAGAGACACACACACACATAACAGACACTATACTAAGCACTTTGGGTGTATAAAAGGCCCCTCCAACCAGAACAACTATACCTGAGGCACTATTTCTCTAGATTTGGGAGGACACAGAAGAGAGTGACTATTTCTTCCTGGGGTAGGGTGCTCTTAGAGGATATTTAATTTGAGTTGAGTTTTGAAGGATCAGAAACAGTTCACAAGGAGGAGAGCACCTTACAGGGTAGAGATGTCCTTTTTTCTTTTTTTTTTTAAGTTTTTATTTATTTATTTGACACACACACAGAGATCACAAGTAGGCAGAGAGGCAGGCAGAGAGAGAGGGGGAAGCAGGCTCCCTGCTGAGCAGAGAGCCAGATGTGGGGCTTGATCCCAGAACCCTGAGATCATGACCTGAGCCAAAGGCAGAGGCTTAACCCACTGAGCCATCCAGGCGCCCCAGGGGAGAGATGTTCTTATCAAGAGACAGGCTCTGGCATTTGATAATCATATGATACTGGATAAGGTTTAGCTGGTCCTGAGATTCTTCATCTTTGGGATGGATTTTGTAATAACTACCTTTCTAACCTGGAAAGAAATACAATGATGGTAAAAACAAAACACCCCTCCCACCAAACTACAAAACACCACCAATAAAAAACAAAAATTTTGCTTGAAAGAAAGAGCTGAAAATGCCCTAAAAATGTGGCCGTTACCTCAGTCCTTTCATCTTGCATGAGCCAGGATGACTCATGCTACTCATGTGCACAGTAATTGCTGAGATTATTAGGTTTATGCTAGAGTGTCTGGAGCCTTCCACACAGCTCTCAAGAGAGTTTGGAGTGAGTCAGGAACAGACTTTGGCATCTCTTGTTGATTGTGATGTGAGTCATTTGCACATTGATCTAAAGCTAAATTTGCTCAGCTTCTTGCTTCTTAAAAATATCAGTCATGGCCCCCCTAAAATGGAAAGATATTCCAGGCTCATGCATTGGAAGAGCATATTACTAAAATGTTGATAATACCTAAAGCAATCTAAAGATTTAATGCAGTCCCTATCAAAATACCAACAGAACTTGAACAAACAATTCTGATATTTGTTTGGAACCACAAAAGACACCACAAAGCCAAAGCAATCTTGAAAAAGAAAAAACTTGAAAGTATCACAATCCCGATTTCAAGTTATTCTACAAAGCTGTAGTAATTAAAACAGTATGTAATTTGCACAAAAATGGACACATAGATCAATAGAACAGAATAGAGACCCAGAAATAAACTCACAATTATATGGTCAATTAATCTTTGACAAAGAAGGAAAGAATATACAATATGAAAAAGTCTCTTCAACAAATGGTGTTGGGAAAACTGGGCAGCTACATGAAAAAAAAAAAAAGAAAGGAAGGAAGGAAGGAAGGAAGGAAGGAAGGGAAGAAACTGAACCATTTTCTTTCACCATATACAAAAATAAACTCAAAATGGATTAAAAACCTGACTTTGAGCCCTGAAACCATAAAAATTCTAGAAGAGAGGACAGGCAGCAATTTCTCTGACATTGGCTGTAGCAATGTTTTCTCAGACATGCCTCCTGAGGCAAGGGAAATAAAAGCAAAAATAAACTATTAGGACCACATCAAAATAAAAAACTTCTGCACAGCAAAGGAAACAAAACTAAAAGGCAACCTACTGAATGGGAGAAGATATTTGCAAATGACATATCTGATAAAGGGGTAGTATCCAAAATAAATAAAGAACTTACACTACTCAACACGCAAAAAGCAAATAATCCAATTTAACATGGGCAGAAGACATGAACAGACACTTCTACACAGAACACATACAGATGGCCAACAGACACAAGAAAGATGCTCAACATCTCTCATCATCAGGGAAATGCAAATCAAAACCACAATGAGATAGCACCTCACACCTGTCAGAATGGCTAAAATCAACACACAAGAAGCAAGTTTTGGCAAGGATATGGAGAAAAAGGAACCCTCTTGCACTGTTGGTGGGAACACAAACTGGTATAGTCCTGGGGAAGACAGTGTGGAGGTTCCTCAAAAAATTAAAAATAGAACTACCATAAGATTCAGTAATTCTGCTATTTGGGTATTTACCTAAAGAACTTGAAAACACTAATTCAAAAATGTATATGGACCCCATGTTTATTTAGCATTATTTATAATAGCCAAATTATAGAAGCAGCCCAAGTGTCCCTTGATAGATGACTGGATAAAGATGTGACGTATACATATACACAAACACACACACAGTGGAATATTATTCAGCTACAAGAAAGAATGAAATCCTGCCAATTGTAACACCATGGATGGATCTAGAGAATATTATGCTAAGTGAAATAAGTCAGTCAGAGAAAGACAATTATAATTGATTTCACTCATGTGGTATTTTAAAAATTATTTTAAAATTTTAATTTCAGTGTAGTTAACATACAGTGTTATTTTAGTTTCAGGTGTACAATATAGTGATTCAACAATTCGACATATTACTTAGTGCTCATCAAGATAAGTGTACTCTTCATTCCCTTTACCCATTGCACTCATCTTCCCACCCACCACTCCTCCAGTAACCATCTGAAATTCAGTCCCTCTGATTTTCAAAGCCAAATGTTATGGGTATTGGTCTTCCTTGTTTGGTTACTGGTATAATAGTCTGTTTCTTACTCCTTTCCTCACCTGTGAGTCCGTCCATCTCACAGACAGTCCCTCAGTCCTTTTTACTTCTCCACATCTCTACCCTTCTTACCCTTTTGATGCGGCCTCTTTTCTACATTTAGCTCTGGAGTTTGTTCTGCCAATATTTGGGTCATTTTCTGGGTTATTTACCTCAATGTGTGTGTTAGGCAGTTGTATCCATGGGATGAAGTGAGCTTAGGGTCCTCCTACTCTGCCATCTTCCCAGCTAAGTCTCCCATATGTGGAATTTAAGAAAAAAACCAAATGAACAAAGAAAAAAACCCTCCAAGATACAAGATTCTTTTTTTTTTTTTTTTTTAAGATTTTATTTATTTATTTGACAGGGAGAGATCACAAGTAGGCAGAGAGGCAGGCAGAGAGAGAGGAGGAAGCAGGCTCCCTGTTGAGCAGAGAGCCCGATGCAGGGCTCGATCCCAAGACCCTGAGATTATGACCTGAGCTGAAGGCAGAGGCTTTAACCCACTGAGCCACCCAGGCGCCCCCAAGATACAAGATTCTTAACTATAGAGAACTGATGGTTACCAGAGGGGAGGTGGTGGGAGGATGGGTGAAATAGGCAAAGGGGGTTAAGAGTACACTTATCACAATGAGGGGCATCTATGTGGCTCAGCTGTTTAAGTGTCTGACTCTTGATTTTGGCTCAGGTCATGATCTCAGGGTTGTGGGATCAACTGCCATGTTGGGGTCCACAGTCAGTGGGGAGTCTGCTGGAGATTCTCTCTTTCCCTTTCCCTCTGCCCCTCTGCCTACTTGCATGTCCTCTCTCTCTCAAATAAATGAATCTTTTCTTAAAAAAAGAATACATTTATCATGATGAGCACTGAGTGATGTATAGAATTGTTGAATCACTATACTGTACACTTGAAACTAATATAACACTGTATGTTAACTATACTAGAATGAAAAAAAAAAGTACCAGTCATGCAGGCTGGGGGCAGAGGAATTGCAGGAAGGTGGTCAAAAGGTACAACCTTCCACCTATGAATAAGTACTAGGGATGTGATGTACAGCTGGTGAGTGTGGTCAACACTGAGGGATGATATTCTTGTATATTAACTAATTTGTTAAGAGAGAAGATCCTGAGTTATGATGAGGATTTTTTTTTTTTAAATTTATTTTTATCTTAAACTTATACCATGATGTGTGTCAACTATATCTCAATAAAACTGGAAAAAGGTTCAAGTTAGATGACTATTTGATGTTTTTTGAGGGGCAGTGTCAGGATCTGTTCCTCCTTCCCCAGCTACTAATTTTTGTATCATTCTACAATACCCGATATTGCAATACAATGATTAAAGTGCTTCTTTAGAATGAAAATTGATTTTTGGGGGTAGGGGTGAGGGGGAGAGTAAGATACCATAAACCAGCAGCTCAGTCAGAGAAATGATTTAGTGCTTCAGATTTCTGGAAATGAGGAGATGGGAGTCACTGGGCTCTGAGGAGACTACCTGGGTCCAAAGTCGTCGTGCAAATTATTTAGCTTTTCTCTTTCCTCTTTCCTTATGTATGACATGAGGATCATAGCACTATCTGGTAGTTGCCCTTAGTAGGATGCAAGGCACAACCAGATGTCAGGACTATAGTGCGGTGCCTGCCAGACGGTAATAAATGTTAGTTATTATTAGTATTTCTAATTAAGGCCAATTGGGAATAGAGGGCTAGTTTTGTATGGGAACTAGGAATGGAGACAGGGAAAAACGGAGATAGGACTAAATATAATCAAAGCTATTTTTTTTTTCACAGGTCAGACCTATAAGTAGTGTCTCTGGGTGTAATGTCTCACACTGTGAGCTAGTGTTTTGGTCTAGAATGAACGGTGCGCTTGTCCCCCTACTCTGGACTAATGTGCAGTCAAAGATCACTATAGTGAAGCCTGAACAAAATGCTCTTCTGTTTCTTACCTACTGGATCTGATTGTTGTTTAATCATTTTTGGCTCTAGACAGTGAGCTCCTTGAGGACAGGCATTGCTTGGTTTTCATCTTTTTGTTTTTAAAATAAAAAGGAACACTGGGTACATATTTGATGCCCAAGAAAATGTTGAGTGAATGGATACATGAATATCCATGTACCATATTTAATTCTTGGTGGAAGATTAGTTGCTTATATGTGTAGGCAGATGTATTTACATATTTATGTTCACAGCTAAATTATTTGGGTCATCAAGATTAGATGGCAAGTACTGTGTGCAAACTTGATTAAATTCCAGAAATGCTTAATCTTTTACTGGTCAATCCAATTCATTTCTCCTTCAATTCTAGAGAAAAAAAAATCCCAAGCAAAATGATATGAGCCATGTAAACCCCTCAAAAGTCTCAGAAAGTGGAAACGTTACCCACTGGAGTGTAAGAGGAACCATTTTAAGATGAGGATTTGGGAAATAAAGTACTTCACTTTTATTGACAGTAAGCTAATATGATATTAAAACAAAGGAAGAAATTTGGTAGAAGAGGTAGCCAATTCCATCTTTGAGAATTCAGTTTAAAAAAGGTCAGATTTACTGGTTATTTTCCTGGGGTGACCTGTCAGCTTGTCAAGAAAGGTTAATTTGGCAGAATCAGCTTTAAATTGGTTTCCAGGGTACGCCTTAATTGTATTACTTTCCAGCAAAATGTTTCTGTCAATCAGAAAATGTTTTTAAAACTAACCTGCTTGCAAAGTTGAGGTCAAGAACTGAGTTCTTTGACCAGGAGGATAGGAGGGGCCTGTACCCCACATCAGGGAAGAGAGAGCACCCCACATAAAAATGGGGGGCTGGGATATTCAGGGATCACTTTGGGCAGAAGATTCATGTTAACATGTTTCTTCCTGGGAAAGTCCTACTATAGTTGAAAGAGAAGGAAGTCATGAGTTCTAGTCTTGGGTCTCCCAGTTGTTTTATTTTGACAGTTTACAACCTGGAGCAAGACACATCTTTTCCCTGCATCTTGGTTTCCTCGACTAGAAAAGAGCTGAACTAAGTGACATCACAGATATTTTTTAGCTCTAAGCCTAGGTGTGTATGCAGATTATTCTCCCAAATCCATATCTGAGATATTGAGGGGGCTTTAAAAGACACTGGGGAAGCTTTTTTTAAAATAAAGATTTACTTATTTGACAGAGAGAGAGAGACAGAGAGCACAAGCAAGGGGAGTGCCAAGCAGAGGCAGAGAGAGAGGCAGACTCCCCACTGAGAAAGAAACCCAATGCGAGACTCAATCCCAGGACTCTGGAATCATAACCTGAGCCAAAGACAGATGCTTAAGAGACTGAGTCACCCAGGTACCCCTGACACTGGGGATACTTACAAAGTCAGAGATATTTGATGTTTTCAGGAGCAGTTGTTTGCATCCAGGGATACCTAAGGTGCTGCGTGGAACACCTAGCCTTGGGGTGGGGGACAGCCTGGGAGGCTTAGGACAGAAGCACAGGGTGGATGAAACATCTCTCCCATTAGCTGCCCTCTAGCTGTGGCGGGAGGGGGTGCATTTCAGCTGACCACGTTGATGTCCATGCTGAGCAGGACCCACAGGTCAGTGTGTGTGGACAAGATACCCAGAGGACAGTGAGAAGCAGGGAGCTTCTTTGTCAGGGAGGGAGGTAAAAGACTCTAGAAAGATTTCAACCCAAGGGAAATAGAAATCTGCAGGTGGATTTCCGGCTGTTCATGCCATAAATACCATTCCAGTACCAAGTCTGTCACAGACACTCTGGAGATAACACTGAACAGCACAGAAAGGGTATTGCTGTCCTGGAGCTTATGGCCCTGTGGAGGAGAGCAGTGAGTAAAGGAGCGATCCTGAAGAGTATTTAAGGCAGAGAGACCCGCCTGCATGTACAAAGGTCTGGAGGGAAGAGACAATAGGGCAGGTTAGGCATCTGAAAGAAGTTTAGCATGGCTGGAGGGTAAGAGACCGAGGCAGAGAGTGAGTGTGGAGAGGCTGAGGAAGTCAGATTCTGGAGGACCTCTAAGTTATTGGAAGGAATTCGATCTTTAATTTAAATGCAGTAGGTGCCTCTGAACAACTGTGATCAGGAACGTGATCTGATCAGAATTGCGGTTGTGAATGGCCCTCCTGGCTGCAGAGTGGACAGAGGATTGAAGGGGGCATGCCTAGACATGGGGAAAGATAGGAGAGAGCCATAAAGGCTTTTGAAATCCAGGTGAGAAGGAATGGTGGTATAGCTTGTGATGGTGGGCCTGGAGGGAAGTGATAGATTCAAGACATGTTTAGGAAGTAAAGCAAGCAGAAGTCAATGAATGAGATGATGGGGAGACACAAATGTTTAGTCCACAACAGGTGGAATAAAAATTTTCACAACGTAGTTTTGACGATAATGTGCGAGCCAGCAGGTGGATTGGTGGAGGAGCCGGTGGAAGTGCCACTGAGGGGTGAGGAGTTCATCATGTCAGTAAAATAATTGAGGAGAGGCTCACCATTTGAGGAGATATAGGTGTGTGTGTGTGTGTGTGTGTGTGTGTGTGTGTGTGTGTGTGTATTTCACAGGGTAGTTCTAGCATTTCGACACCTGGGTACAGAGTAGGTTCTGAATTTACACATGCTGGAGGTGACCAGCATATAGACTTCTGGAATTGCTTGTCTAGTTGAGAAGCTAATAACCATCTCCTTCCTGAGAACTGGCCTTCTTTCCCATGATTCATAATCACTGGTTTCCAAGCTGCAACTTTTGTTATGCGCCACCCTAGGTCTCCTGGTCTTGGTTGATTGGACAAAGGGAAGAAACTCAATGGAGGAAAATTTGGCCTTTTCTTCTGGGAATTTGAAATTGAGACCTTTCATGTGGCTGGACCTTTCCCCTATAAACTTGGGAGCTTATATCCTACCGGGTAGATTGGGAAACAAAGAAAGACAGAGTGGAGAGAAGCTTGAAGGTTGTGTACAGACTAGCATGAGAAGTGGAAAGAGTCCCAATGTCCTTCCTGTCCCTTCAGCCAGTTCCTTCCTCAGACCCAGCTGTCGGCCCGCTACTGGATTCCATGAGATTCTCTTGTACCCCTTTTAGAAATTCCCACCTCTTCCTCTTTTTTCCTGGCTGGCTTGAGTTGGTTTGTGCTACTTGCAATACAAGAATCAAAGAAAAACACATAACACACTAGGTTCCTGGCAAAACATATGTCTTCACACAGCCTTCTTGCCCATCCCACCGCTGAATAGAGTTCTCTGTTCATGCTCAACTCAGTGCGCCGTTTTCCACAGACGCTTTCAGAGGTGGTGTTCAGTTAGCTCGGTGGTGGCCCTGGACAGCTATAATTTGGCCATTACTCACAGGGCAGCTTCCTTCCTTGGTGGATATCAGGAAGAAGCTGAGAAATCATTGCATCCAGTTCCCTTCTGAACCAAAGCCGCTCTGATTTGGTATTGTGCCAAGCACAGCCGTTCGGCTCTGATAGAGTCAGTCCTTCAAAGAAACTTATGATTAGAATCGGGAACCCTGATAACATTTTATAACCTGCTGAAGGCAATGTTTTTCTACAAATAATGCTCATAAATATCTTAAATTTTCTGTAAATCTCTCTCCAAACCCGAGATGTTTTGGCAAGAATTACAGAGCATTTTGGGACTTTTATCACATGCTGCTCTCTGAATTTAGTAACTGAGTGAATGCCTTATGCACCAAATTCTTGCTTGTTTAAAGAAATAAAGAGCTATGTTTTCAAATTGAAGTCATTTTAAGGTTTTGCAGCTGGTAAATTGAAAAAAGGAAAACAAAAAAAAAAAAAGAAAAAGAAAAAGAAAAACAACCAAGTTGTATTTGGGCTGAGTCTACATAGAAAAAAAAGAAAAAAGGCAGGGAACTGAGACAATTGGCTGATCAAATCATGTGTTAGTGGTTTGGCGATCTGGCATTGAAGTTGAAAACACATGGGTTGGAGCCTAGCTCTGCCCTTTTCCAGCCTTTGCTACCTTTTTATACTCCAGGCTTCTTTTCTGTAAAACAGGGATTGACACAGGACCCACCTCAGAAGCTTTTACGAAGATCAGGCAAGATGGTACACATAAGCACTGGGCATACCGATGGATATGGAAGAAACTCCCTTCATGTTAAGTAGTGGTTTGTATTTAGTGCCTGGATGAGGCGGACTGGGGGAGGGAGTGTGCACGGTAAGATGGCCCACTGTTAATGGAGCACGCCTCTGGAACATGGTATGGGAAAATATAGGCTCAGGAACCAAAACCGGAGGGCAGCTTGTTTTTGTCTAGTCCACAATCCAAGAATGGTTTTTACATTTTTACATGTGATAATGTAGTATGAAGTTCACCTGAGCTCTGTGTTCCTGGAAAAAAGCAACTGTTAGAAAATCTCTCCATCTTTTGATTTTCCTGAGGCTGATTGTAGACAACCACTCTATATATTCTGAGATAAGACCTGTCTCCATTCTTCTGCAAGATTTCCTTAAAACTCATGGATGATTTCCCTGTGTACCTCAGGTCCCCTTTCCTTCCTTTGAGACATTCCTCATTAAAAGACACTGACCCTGTTCCAACAGCCTGAAGAAAACCATCACCTTAATTGTCTGGTGCACTTTGTCGTTGCCACAGGGTTATTAAAAAGCAAAAGCAAAACATCAACAACAAAGATATATGCAAGAGGGATGGTTGCCCTCAACACCTGAAGTATTTCCTATCTGGCTTTATAGAAAAAATGTGCAAACTCTTGTGTCTGGGATGAAGGCATTCTGGCCCAAAGTTCTCCATCAGCCATAGAAACTCTTTCATCTGTCTGTTAAAAATGTCAGATGATTCCTGTTATAACTCAGATATATCATAAGATAAGAGCGGTACAATCAGAGCACGGAATGGGGAAGGAAACAAGCAATTGGGGAAATTATAGCAGATGAGGAATGGTCAAAATTGTTTGTGCAGGATGTTTCCCTCATATTATCTCATTTAATTCATCACAAATGAAGTCTTCTGTCTGGCTCTTTGTATATGGAAAGCTATGCTTCCACAATTTAAAAAAAAACAAATTCTTACTACAGAATACTTTGCTGCATACCATATAGACTTTTGTGGGATACAATCAGTGATTCTCAATGGTGACTGGAATGGGAGAACTGGTTGCTTTAAAGCGGGGGAGTCCACCAGAATCACAGGAGGAACTCTGTCATTCTAAATATTTGAATAGATTTCAACAACTTTGAGACATTTACTTCTGAGAGTGTATCCTTAGGTTTTTGAGCTGAAAAAATACTTAAGTAATACTCTTTAGATACATGTGCTAGAAGGTATAACTTAAAAAGACCGAAACTGTAAGAACATTCTATGCCTTAATCCGAGGAATTATTAGTTTCATTTGTTTCCACTTAAACATATTTAATACTATTTTTTCAAATTTACATTCTTCTTTTCAAATATCCCCATACCCTGAAAACATTTTTGGAGCAGAGATAATTTTTTTCTCTACCTGCTCAGCTGTTGCAAGAAAATAATTTATTTGAATTTAATACCACTGTTTCCTGGATGTACCCCAGTACAGCTAACCTTTAAGCATTTAAAAATTCATTAAGATATTTACTTTGTTCTTTTTTTTTCTGGAAATAAAAATGATTTTATAAATCCTAGAATAGGTTCTTATATGGCTGTGTTAATTTGGTATATAATTGTTTCTATTTCTTGTCATTCCTTGCTGCCACCTAGGCTGGGACTGGGGAATAAATTATCTGCATCCATTAATCTTTGAAATGGTGATTAAGGTCAATGCTGAACTAGTGTGCTGTTAGAATATCAGCTCTGGAAAACAGAATAGTTATCTTTTGTTATTAAGTGTGAACATTTCTTTTTAAGCTACAAGATTAATGTTCTATGATATTTTGAAAGCTTTGCATGTTCATGTAGGAACTATCTAGGTTTAAAATCATTCTACTTGGACACGTCAGGAGAGGGCCCATTAATTTTATGTAGCTGGTGCCCTAGGCAGAGACAGCTCTTTGACATTCAAAAACTATTTAAAAACATTGGTTTGTCTTCTATGGTTGTAAATTGACTGGATTTTCAAAGAAGTTTCAATTTGAATAAAAATGATTAGAGATTAACATTCAACAACGCCTGAAGGTTACAATTATGACCCACATTTGTCATCGTTTTGAGTTTTTTTTCTTAAACATAATTCCGGTTTTAATTTAGTAAAACCTATGAGAAGAATATGAATTAAAAACACACAGGAGTGCCTGGGTGGCTCAGTTGGTTAAGCATCTGCCTTCGGCTCAGGTCTTGATCCCAGAGTCCTGTGATAGAGTCCCATGTTGGGTTCCCTGCTCAGGGGGAAGCCTACTTCTCCCTCTACCCTTCCCCCTGCTCGTGCTTTCTCTCTCTCAAATAAATAAATAAAATCTTAAGTAAAACCCCCCAAAAAACAAACACAAAAATCTTAGAAGGAAAACACACACACACACACACACACCCCTGGAAAAGATGGATTAAGACTCTTTAAGGCTTTTTTTTTTTTTTTTTTACATCAGCATAAAAAACTCTTATTTCTTTAGATTTTTTTTTTCCTACTATGTGCTAGGTATTGAACTAAATATATTAACATATATTATCTCATGTCATCCTCTTAATAATTCTGTAAGAGAGGTACTATTCCTTCAGCTTTAAAGAAAAAAATCTTGAAACTCAATGAGGTTAAAAAACTTGCCTGAGGTCCCAAAGCTCTTCCTCTAGGAGAAGGGGATGGCATTTGGCAACAGTTCTGACTTCAGTGTAAGAGTTCTGCTGACAACCTGCTAGCCATCACAGGGCCAGTTACCAGGGTGTTGTCCCTAGAGTAGGCCAGCACGACGCTCTGTAGAGAGTGAGGATGCTCAAGGTCCTTTTGGACTTCCTTACAACAGAGAGCAGGAGGTGATGTGCTTTGAGGCAAGACAGTGAATGGGCAGTGCTGTCCTTCCCACAAAAAAGCAAACTGTTTCAGGTCCTTTAAGCAATGGCGATTGAGACGAGTACACAGATCCATCACTTCACACTCAAGTCCAGAGTCTATGTTGCTCTGTGCCAATTAGGGTAATTCGTCCAGCATGGTAGCTACAACAGCAGGTACCACAAAGAGTCTACCATCCACGGTCACGACCCCCACCCTCTCCTTTTTTAAACACGCTTGACTGTTACACGGGATGGGGCCCTGGGACCACCACTCTGTTTACAAAATAATCATCCAAACAATCTTGAAAGGTAGGTGTTCTCTCCATTCAACAACTCTCTCCATTCGACAGAGAAGCTTACTAATATGAAATGATTTGCCTAGGAAGGCAGAGTGGGTAGTGGCCTAGAAGGGCATCAACCTGGGTCCAACTGTCTCTGAAGTCTGGGCACTGCCCAGAACCTTACTTCCCCTTGCTTTACTGCATCTACCTGGTCATTCTACTTGGGAGACACTTTATATGAAATGGTGAAGCTGGATACTTGAATTGACTTGTTTATTTTTAGCAACAACTTTGTTATTAATTCAGTAAAAGATTTTTAAAAGTTTTTATTTATTTATTTGATATATATAGAGAGAGTTAAAGAGGGAGCACAAGCATGGGGAGTAGGAAAGTGGGAAGCAGGCTTCCCGGGGCTCGATCCCAAGACCCTGGGATCATGACCCGAGCTAAAGGCAGATGTTTAACAAGTGAGCCACCCAGGAGCCCCTCAGTAAAAGATTTTATGCAAGCCTAGTCAGCTTGTGAAATAGTCATGCAGTGCTTATCATTCCTTTGGGTTTCATTAGTCTATTTTGGGTAACTAAACCCACATTTTACAGAATTTAAGGTATAGATAGTTAGGTTGGGAGTCAGCTTGGATTCAGCTTGTTTGCTGAAACTTCAAATACTATAAACTAGTACCTGGAATAGTCAGAATTATATTATTTTGAGCCATTAACTATGTGTAGCACCTACTTTGTACTACACAATGAATTCATTATCTTCTAATCACTCTTGATTCACTTGTTTGAGGTGGGGAAAGCAGAATTTATTTGGAGTTTAATATTAAGGCTGACAAACTAAATTTGCTTCTGTAATCTACTGATTTTTTTTGGTTTCACTTTGTTTTGTTTTGTTCTCACATTAAAAGAGACTTATTGTTATGACCCCAGCCCACCCAAATTATATACTGTGATGGATTGTATATGAATAAATTAAGGGATCTAGATCTTTAATGATAAGCCATTTTACAGCAGCAGGGGTTCTATAAATGGATATTTTACCTATTAAACAAAATGCATTTGGGAAATAAAGTACACAGTCACCCAAATAACAGCTCATGTTACCAATAATCAGTTTGGATACAGCTACAAGATTTTCAGGTGCAATAGTAAATTAAACACTTCACCAAATATGTTAAACTGATGAAAATCTTTATCCTATGCATTTTGTTTTAATAATATAGGAAGATAGACAACAAGAAGTCATCTTTCTTCTATTCATAGTAGAGTGAACAGAAGAATAATTCAAAGAAACTTTCTAGGGTTTTCCTGGGAAAATGAAGTTATAGCAGTTAGAAACATCATTAGTAGCTTAAGGCAATAGAGTTTATTAGATTCCTCCCCCGTCCCCCACAACTGGCATTCCAGTTGTAGGTGGCTACTAGTGTAGGCTTACCCTCTCAACTATGCCATCAGGGATTCAGGGACTTCCTATCTTTCTGTGCTGTTATTCTTATCAAGTTGTTTTTATTTTCTTTTTTTTTTTTTAAGATTTTATTTTTATTTATTTATTTTTATTTGAAAGAGAGAAAGACAGAGAGCAAGCACAAGTAGGCAGAGCAGAAGGCAGAGGGAGAGGGAGAAGCAGGCTCCACTGAGCAGGGAGCCCGATATGGGGCTCGATCCCAGGACCCTGGGATCATGACCCGAGTCAAAGGCAGCCACTTAACCGACTGAGCCACCTAGGTACCCCTGTTTTTCATTTTCTTGTTTATTTGCCTCATGGTTGCAAAAGGCTGCAATAGTCCCAGCCATCAGGGAAAAGGGGGAAGAATCAGGGTATCTACAATCTTTTATCAGTCTACTTTCACATATATCTCCTACATCAGAATTATGTCACAAGTCCATGTCTAGTCTCAAGGAGGCCAGGCAAGTGAGGAACAGGATTGCCACTGTTGGTACGTGCAACCATGAGTAATCCTCAGGGACTAGGCAATTGCTCCCTCTGAAAAGAATTGGGGTGCTATTCAGAAAAAAGAAGAGGCTGGATATTCGTCCCAACTCAGAGGCATGTTTTGGTTATAAATCTGTCATTCTTGCCTTATTTTCATGGAAATAGTCCGGTCAAAGTTGCTACCTTACCAATAGCTTGCTCTTCCTGATAGGTGTATTTGGTTAAGTGTGAATTGTATAGATTCAGATGTGGGAGAGATCAGTGAGGACAAGAGTGGCTGTGGAATATCTCATGAAAGAATGAAACTGAAGGGTGAGTGGAATTAAGGCAGGCGGTAAGGAAAGGAAAGAACATCCGGGAAATAAGAGGTTCATACAAGTAAAGGCAGAGAGGTTGGCTAGGTACTTGTCTGATAAGAGAGAAAGGAATCACCTTTTGAGAAGAGTTGAGACTATCTATGTCATGTGTGTCTCCTTATTCTGAGGTGTTGATATCTGCGACCTTTCTGACGTGGAGAGACTGTCCCTTCTAGGGTTAGCCAATTCTTAGAAATAGTAAATGACTTGCCAGCAAGCACATGGAAACCAATTAATACAGAAACCCCCCCCCCCTCCCCGCAACACCCCCCCCATCTCCTTTATTGAACTCTTCCACTCTAGGTCACTGTCCACCTGCCCCAATCATACTAGGACCAGGTATGAGACAACTAGAGACAGCACCACACTCCACAGCCTGTTGAAATAATTCAAACTAGTCAGTCCTAAACCTGCCTACTTAGCCTCACTCATTCCTTCCCATAGGAACACACTAAAGGCTCTTACCCACATTTTCTGTTTGCTCTTTCTGCCTCCTAAATGATCCCGGCACTTCCCCACGTAGGTTCCCCCTTGTCTGTGCCATGCCATGTCTCCTGTTTCTAAGGATCTGTGAATAGAAACCTCCTTCATGACACTTCATTCCATGTCTGTGTGTCTTACCTTACCTGATTAAAACAAGTCCCAGTGTGTTCTGCAACACTCCTTATTCAAAGGAGCATCGTTTGGGCTGGGAATAGTGAGAAATAAGGTCTCATATTATAGACTGAGAGCTCTGGCTTTGGTTTGGTGGGGAATAGGAAGCTCCTTGGGGAAGGGAGAGACTCGGAAGTGTTCATAATTTGGCCTCAAGGACCACAGGACTCCACTGTTATTTGATGGTGGGCAGGTTTTTCTTTTAGAGATTCCTCAAGACATGACTATGTTACTACGCGAAAGTCAATTATCTTTCAGTGTGATCTTCAGTTTGCTAATAGTGTCTGAGAAAGAACAGTGAGATTATTAAAGAGATTCAGGCTGATAAACTGCTGATGAAAACCAATGAGCTCATTTGTAACCTTGTTTCTGAAATGACAGGTTTTGTAGCCTAAGAAAAAGAGAGATACCGCTTTCTCAAGCTATTTGAAAGTAGAATATTCCCATGGAACCTTTCATAAGCTGAAATGGTGTAAAGGGAAGAAGCAATTTCTATTTTTTTTTCCTTTCTTCCTTTCCTCCTTCCTTATTTCCTTTCCTTCCTTTCTTTTTAGAGAGAGGGAGAAACAGAGCACGAGCAGGGGGAGCAGCAGGCAGAGGGAGAAGCAACCTCTTTACTGTGCAGGACTGGACCCCAGGACCCTGGGATCATGACCAGAGACGAACACAGATGCTTAATTGACTGAGCCACCCAGGCGTCCGGCAATTACTATTTTCTGAAAGCAAAAGTCCTCTTTGGATTTCTGTCAGCTAGAGAAAACAGATACCAAGGTAGGTCTTTTGTAAAAGAGAAATGGCGTAAAGCAAACTTTTGCATAGTGGAGAAATCTGTATTGGGAAGACAAGGAAAACTAGTCTTTTCCTTTTAAGCAGCATCTTTTCCTTCTTTTATTCTAATATGAAATTATTTCTGTTGAAATATTCATGTTAATATCCTGTTTTTCAAATTCTAGGAACCCCTTTTTGGAACTGTGGAATTAATGAACCCAAATGAGTGTTAAAATTTTATTGTTGAAATAGCAGGGCAGAGCAAAAGTAATAAAACATGTGGGGATTATCATATTTGGTAGCATGATTTTCCTTCACAAATGATCTGTGGTTAAAATGAGAACAGAGGAATTTGTGAGGTTACCCGGCTCTGATGAGGATAGACTCTAGCAGTATTGCCACCTGGTGCCGAATTTCCAGAAAGTTCTCTTGACAAATTGCTGTGCTTAGATAGAGGCAGGAGTGGGCCAGTTTAGAGAAGAGGCTTAGGAACCCTGCCGAGAGCAGCTGATGAATTGTGGTAACTAGTTAACTCTTCAACTAAAGCAAATAAGATTCAGTTAAAGCCAGTTCACACATCTTTGGCAATTCTGAAGTCTGAGAACACTTGCTGTTAAAATCCAGCTCCCCGAGCTACCCCAAATCACTTCCTTCTCCAAATTATGTATGGTGCAACATGCGAAAGATAGAAAAATAAGGTACCTAGGAAATGACTCCCTCCTCCCATTTTCTTATGTGTTAGATAAAAGCCAGAGCGCCTAATAGACTAAGACATTGAGAGAACCCGGGTAGCCATCTGAAACAACAAAACAGCTATTTTAATTCATAAAAAAAGCTTCATTGTAATAGCCTTCATTATTAGGCACTCCTTCCAAAGTCAGTTAGGAGGAAAAGAACATGTCTTTCAGATATAGTAGAAAAACTGGAAGGCAAGATCTCTTTCGATTAGGTTTGGAAGATTGTGTTTTTTGTTTGTTTGTTTATTAAACTCATTTTGCAAATGGGGTTTCAACCTGATTTTAACCACCCATTTTCTTCAAAAGTCTGAATTGCTCTTTTGCATTTTAAAATACAGTCATTGCCTGTAGCACTCTCTGTGATTAGAGGGAGGACTTGAATCCCTTCTGCCACAGATAGGTGTGTAGAGGAAAGGGCAGCAAACTGGAAAAGCTGCTTGGCTCTGCCTTCCAGCAATTAGGTGACCCTGCCCCCCACTTCCCCCCCGGAAGCATCCCTCTTCTTCTCTATAATATGGTAAGTTTGGACTAGATGTTCCCTGCAGTCTCTTCCATCCCCAGTACTCTGTGATTCACAGGCTCATGACACATTGACTAGAGTCCAAGCAGGTAAGTTACAGAGAGAGGAGGGAGGGGCATAAACTGAGGCAGTGAGGAGCCAGAGCCTGGGCTGAGGACCGCAGCTGCTGGCCAGCTGAGGCCCACAGAGACTAGCATGATGACAGGGCTCATGCTGCCAACTCGGAGTTTTTCAAGATGCTGCCCAGCAGCCAGTCCTCTTTCCCCTCCAATCTATTCCTGCGTTGCCCCCTTCTCTATTCTGATGGTGGAGGCAGTGTTTCCTGGACCCCCCTGTCAGCTGGCTCTGCCTGGGTCCTGCCCACTGCAGGACCCCACCTGCGGCACTGGTGGGCGATGGTACTGGGGAAGAAGGGAGAAGCCAGGGTAAGCCTACCTCTGCCTCTCTGCCTTGGACAATACCTATTGCAGCAGAAATATCTCTGCAAAGATCCAGGCTTTTGCGAGGCCCATTGTGCCTCCAGCTTTCACTGGGTGACTCGATTCCCTTCCTTCTCCCCTCTTTGTGTCCCCTCCCCCATCTCTGCTCCCTCCTCTCCCTCCAACCTAGGTGTGAGACTAACTCCAATCCAATCCCCCAGAAAGGTTCTGGAGCACAAAACTGTTGGCAAAGAATTAGTCCCATCTTGAGGCAAGGGGTTGACCAACTATAGCTCCGTATCTAAACCACTGGGTAGCTATTCAAGCCTCAGAAAATCCTTCCTTGTCACAGCCATGTTGAAGCACACGTGATTGTTTTATTCACACTAGTTGGAGTAAGGTGTGGTGAGGTCAGGGAAAGAAACCCCAAATGGTTATTCTCACAGTTCCCTGGGGAGAACACACACACACACACACACACACACACACACACACACACACGGTTATTCTCACAGTTCCCTGGGGAGGGGACACAAACACACACACACACACACACACACACCCACCATGCAGGGTTGGTCATGAGGCAGAGGGAGAGAGGGATGTTACTGTGGTTCCTAGAAGGAGGAATGGGCAAGGCAGGACAAATAGGCTGAGGACTGGCCAATTCGAAGAATTTCAGTGGGTTCTGGTGTCACAGACGCTGCCGCTGGTTGTCTGATACTTGGTCCTGGAGCACTGAGGGTGATTGTACAGTGACCTGAAGCATAAGCATCCCACAGAGGAGGTGTTTGAGGATGTGAACTTAATCTGGGAACTGACCAGCCAGCCTCTAGCCAGGGCCTCAACACAACACACATACAAAACTACATTATAGTGACCCAAACAGACATTTCTTCAGGGAGACTTTCCTGGGCTGCAGGAAGGGATTGCTTTTTCCGAGAGACGGGGAGAAGTGCCTGCCTAGTGATGGTGATGGTGGCGGCACATCATGCCAGGCAAAGAGAGAATCTGAGGGTGCCAGTTCGGATCGCGGGCAGAGGGTAGGGCCAGCGCAGGGTCCTGGCCACACCAGTGCCCCTTCTCTTGCTTCTCCCAGCCTCTGGGGCATGAGTAGTGCTCTGCACCCCAGGGACAGTTTCCCCCAGGCTCCTTAGCCTGACACGCGAGCACATTTCTCTGAGTGATCACTCCCAGAACATTTCCTTAAGACAGACCTTTTGTATTTCAACTGCTGAGTTGAAAATGATTAGCTTTGAGGTTATAAAAAAGGATCACAATTTTTCTCCTTCACTCAGATTTGTTCAAAGTGCAAAAAGCAAACCGTAGCCCAGGAGCACTAAAAGGAGCAGCGACTTTTTCCCTTTCTGCAAACAGCTCAGAGAAATGAAGAGACTTACCCAAGTCATGCCGCTCGTTCGGGGACAGTCAGGAAGAGGTTCCAGATCCTTTTATTGCCTTGTTAATGGCCGAATGCTCCCGCAAACCATTTGTCCCATTATTTAACACACACAAAAATACAATTCAATACGTATCCAGGGTCGCGATTATGAAGGTTGTTAAAGCCGAACTTTTACGAGAGGGACCCCTCCTTGCCGGGTTTCTCAGGGAGGGCGGCAGGAATGGCCGGAACGTGAATGGAGCAGCGGGCATGCGCCGATGACGCCACGTCAGCTCACGTGGGTGCTGTCGGCTCGGAACAGCGCCACGCCGGCTCTGTCCGTGTAGCTGCGGGAACACGCATGACCTGGCCCCGTGGCAACTGCAAACGATTGCTCACTGGTGTCTATTTAGTGTGCATGCTGCTTTCGTTAATCATCGCGTCATCCCCCCTGAGCAAGGTGTGCTGCTCGAAGAGTCCTTGAAAGAGCACATTATCAGAAGGGCATCTCCCCTCAAAGAGGAGTCGCATGGTACCTCTGTGAACGAGAATGAAATGAAAGCACCTCTGCGCCAAGTGTGCCCTGATTCTGTCTTCAGGCTGGCCCAGCTCAGTACCCTGTGAAACGTGATTTTGGCGGAGTGGAGAAGCCCATTCGGAAAGGTGACCATCCAACAAGTCACACGATGGTCTGAGACCCGACCTTCTTCAACTACTTCCCGGTGGTGAGACCCAAATTTCCTCAAATACTTCCCGGTGGCGCGGTGAGCATGTATTTGTTGACAGCTTATTGTTTTCAGTTGTTAACAATTACCTTGATGTGAGCGATCACCAGCAGTATCCTTCATACTTCAGAAAGTAAGACAAACTCTATTTGCAAATCTTTGGTGGCTCCCCACCGTTTATAGGACATTCCTAAAGCTCCTTGGCTTGATGAACAAAGCCCCAGTAGCATCTAATAATGAGCTATTATTCTCTCGTAGCTTTTAGGCTTTCGCCAGTGTGGATTCATCCATTCAGTAGATATGTGTTGGGCCCCACGATGGACCAGGTGCTGTGTTGTTCATCAGGGGTAAAGTGATTCCAGCGGGCACCCTCTTCGTCTTTATAGTGCCCACTGTCAACAGGGTTTCTTAGCCTGAACCTTTGCTCTTCCTGTTCCCTGACTGTGGTGTCCTTCCTTCATGGTCTCATCAGGAAATGAGCTTTCATCCCTTAAAGCTTTGTGCTGTAACGTTGTCCTTGATCTCCCTCTCCTCACTACAACCATGTGTTTCTATAGTGCTTATCCTTTTGTATATTGTGTTCGCCAGTGTTTACAGCTCAGAGTATTCAAAACACTCAGTTGTAGACTCCTCATGATCAGGGGTTATATCTCATTCTCCTTTTAACCTGGCCACCTGGCATGGTGCCTAGAAGATGTGTGGGGCTGAATAGACATTTGCTGGACTGATGGTGGCTCTGACTCCATTTTGGCCTCCTGGTCCTGTGGTCAGCCTCCTGAATTTCTCCATATTTTTGTCCCCTCATTTATAGTGACTTAGATCTCTACTAAGTCTGCGAAAATGTCCATTTCCCATGATGTGGAACTCTTAGAATAGCTTGAACAGAAGTCTGTGGGAGTTTCCTCATGTTCAATCACTCACTGAGAATCATGGGGTTAATGCACTTTTGATTTTTGATTACGTTTATTTATTAAGGTTTATTAGTGCTGTATTTGCTTATTCTGATAAGGAATCTTGGTTTCCGTTTCTGTTTATTTTTATTTTAAGCTTTAAGCAACTGCTTTGAGGAGAGTGAAAAGTATTTTCTTCCAAGAGAATAAAATGAATATTGTGTGGAGGATAATCTCCAAAGTATTGCTTATGTTGCTGTTCAAATGACCTACTTATTAATGTGAAACATCCTTTTCATTTCAAAAACTGTTGACTGGACCTAATTGTTTTTTGATTGCAGTGCTTGCAAAATATATTAATACTAATTATCATGGAATTTATCATTTAAAAAGGTGGGGAATTTATTTCTGTTTTAGTCTCAAACTAAACAAAGGATATGTTTGTTCTTTTGTAGGATTTTTCCTTAAATAGTCCATAGTTACATATTTACTTTCATACATTAATTTAATTGTGAATTATGAGAACTTCTTTACTTGCACATTTTTAGAATTTTGGGGATTGGAGCTTAAGACTAAACTCATCTCCATATATCTCTCTGTTTCTGTTTATAGCATCACCTACATATCTATCTCTCTATCTTTCTTTCACCCATCCATATAACTTCTTTATAGAACAAGAAGCAGTAGGATGTATTTTGTTTATTTTTGGCTACAATGTTTGGATTGTCCACCTCTTAATTAATTTTGGTTTTATAGTCTAGAATTCTGCTAGAACTCATAGATGAGTTTGCTTACCCACTGTTTCTAATCTCCGAGGAGCTACATAAAATGGAAAAGATGCCAAAATATTAGAGCAAATTTCTGAGCAAATTTGATTCTGTCACAAAAGAGAGAAGAGAATGGACTTTGCAGAGCAAAGACTGGTGCCCTTGAGACTCCTATTGGGCCAGGCTCTAGAATAAATTATTGAATGATGGTTACTGAACATTTAGAAAAGGAAACTTTAATCAGCAGGATTCTCAAGGATTTATGAACAATACATTTTGTTAAACAGATATTGTTTTCTAGCCTTCTAGTCCCTTTATTGAACAGGGTTCCTCACGAGATTGTTTCCTGAACAGTTCCATGCCAGTCTACCTTTCCTTCTGTCATTTTTGGAACTTGGAATATCCTTCCTATGTACTCTTTTCTATTGAAAGTTTATTCATTTCTCAAGATGCAGCTCAGTGTTTTGGTGAAGTCTTCTCAAGCCCCCCCCAGTATTGAGTGCAACTTTTTTTTTTTTAAGATGTATTTATTTATTTTAGAGAGAGAGAGAAAAAGAGAGCGCAAGCGAGCATGAGTGGGAGGAGCAGAGGGAAAGGGAGAAAAAATCTCAAGCAGACTCTTCACTGAGTTGGGAACCTGACATGGGGCTTGATCTCACAACCCTGAGATCATGACCTGAACTGAAATCAAGAGTTGGCTGCTTAACCTACTGAGCTATCCAGGTGCCCCTTGAGTGCAACTTCTCATAGAATAAGAGATATACATCTCTTTCCCCTTCTTTCATTGTGTATTATATTTTAGTGTTTATAAATCTGTTCTCTCTCTGCTTGTTGAAGACAAAACTGGCCTGACTCAGTCCATGGCTCTCCTATAATTTGTGATAATTTGTGAGATTACATACATCATGGTTGCCTTCACCTAGAGTTCTACCACATCTTCGTTTTCTTTCAGCTTCTCCTAATTGGATAAAATTAGCTGTTAAGTTACTCTTGCTCTTTCATTCTCCTGTCTTCAAAGGGATGGTACTGTGACAGCAAGCAGGTCCAACCTTTGGGCGAATTTCTTTCTTTTCTTTTTTTTTTTTTTTTTTTTTAAGATTTTATTTATTTAGGGATGCCTGGTGGTTCAGTCTGTTAAGCATCTGCCTTCGGCTCAGGTCATGATCTCAGGGTCCTGGGATCGAGCCCTGCATCGGGCTCCCTGTTCAATAGGGAGTCTGCTCTCCCTCTCCCTTTGCCCCTCTCTCTGCTCATGCTGTCTCTCTCTCAAATGAATAAATAAAATCTTTCTTAAAAGATTTTTTTTTTAAAGATTTTATTTATTTATTTGACAGAGATCGCAAGTAGGCAGAGAGGCAGGCAGAGAGAGAGAGATGGAAGCAGACTCCCTGCTGAGCAGAGAGCCCGATGCAGGGCTCGATCCCAGGACCCTGAGATCATGACCCGAGCAGAAGGCAGCAGCCCAACCCACTGAGCCACCCAGGTGCCCCTTTCTTAAAAGATTTTTAAAAAGAAGAAGAAAATGATTTTTTAAAAAATATTTTAAAAATTTAAAAAATTAAAAATAACTTTTTTAAGGATTTTCTTTATTCACTTGAGAGAGAGAGAATGAGCAGTGGGGAGAGGGAGAAGCAGGCTCCCCACTGAGCAGGGGATGTGACCTGAGACTCTGTCCCAGGATCCTGTGATCATGACCTGAGCCAACGGCAGACCCTTAACCGACTGAGACACCCAGGTGCCCGGAGAATTTCTGTCATTAAGCAGAACATAATTTCCGTCTTTCATATCTTGTCTCTGTGCCAGAATTGTGATTTACACCACGTACACAAACATTCTGTCTGTATGGCTGGGAAGCTTGCAGTTTGCTGCATTCTGCTATTGCTCTATCGTGATAGTATATACCAACGGTACATCCTCTGGTTTAGATAGATCTTCTTACATTCAGGGCCATTTTTTGCTCCCCGTTTAGAAAAAGGCCTATTTCTCTTAATTCCAAATCGAGAATACCATTCATTCATTTATGCATTCAACAAACATTTGTTGAGTCCTAGTGTGTGCAAGGCACAGCGACACAAAAATAAATAAAATACTTTCTGTTTTCCAGGAGCTATGACCTCTCAGCAAGATAGATACACAAAAGGAGCATTTCCAAAATAGTGTTCTAAGGGCCAAGGAGAGGCACAAATCTCATGGGAATTCTTAGGGGCAGTTCTGACCCTGCTTGGCTGGTGGGGTGAGATAAGAGAAGGTTCTCAGGAGTTGTGATATTCAGGCTAAGCCTAGAGACCTGACTAGATATTAGCCCTGAGTAGGAATTAATGATGTAAAAGTGGAGGGTGAGGCACGGGGATCAGGAAAAGGTCTTCTGGACAGAGGGAAAGCCATGAACAAAGGCACTGGGATGGAAGCATCATAATGCGGTCTGGGAAATACAAGCCATTTGGTGTTAGAAAATGAAGTTCAAGACAGGGAGGATCTGGTGATGAGGCTAGAGAGTCAGTCTCAGGTCAGATCTTGAAGAGTCTTGAAACTCAACCAGGGAACTTGGCAGGTTTCTTGTCCTGAGTTCTACCCCAGTAAGTCTCAGTAGCAGCCCTATGATTACATTTCCTTCGTTGGGTTGAAAATGTAAGTTTTCTTTGTCTATGTTCCACAGATAGATATGGCTGGAGCTAGTTTGTATTAACTACTGAATTTCTAGGAATTTTGTAAGTTGATTGTTAAACATAGTTATTATAAAAAATTAAATTACATAAACATGTAATTAATTGGATTAAATTAAATACAGAGATAATAAAGATTCAAAAACATATCACTTTTCAATTATTTTACTATATTTTTTACTCGACTGCACTGTATAGTATCTGTACTCTCAAGGCTATGTCTATTGTTCTGTATGGTAGAAATATGAATTCTAAGGCTGTGTCTATTGTTCCTGTAAGGTAGTAATATGACTTAATGGTGTGCTATGACTGCCCATCTCTTCCCAACTCTGTTTATTACATCAGGTTAGTAGCTTGAAGTTGGCTGTGCTGGGAATATTTACACCATGGAAATCAGCAAATGCTAAGTCAGGGATTGACTTATTGTTTTATTGGCTATCTAGTCTTAAAAAAGTGTTAGAGCAGATGTAAATGATGCACATTAAACATAAAAGTGTGTATGTATCTATAGTCATTACGTTAGGAGTAGTGTAAAAAATGGTAAAATATTCTTCCAGTATTTGAAAACTATTTTTCAATTCATCAAGGAAATTGCTCACCTCATTGACACATGAGTAAAGTTCCAGCATATGTCTTTGTTGTTTTGCCTTTGTCCTTACCTGCCAGTGTAAATGAAAACATCAACCAAAATTTATTTCAGGATTATGTCCATTTGTCATTTGCAACCACAATACTAGAGTTTAGCAAAAATCAACAGAAACATTTTGTCAGAATCAATTTGCTAGATGGAATTTACAATAAAAAGTATCATGTATTTTATCATTATTTGTAAATTGTGAGCTATACATATTTTGTGTAAGTAAAATTTATAATAAAATTTTATGAGTACACAGGAAATATACCTTTTTTTCCTCAAAGAGCTAATTTTTAAACAATTTCCAATACACTGGCCAAAACCTATGTGTAACTCCATTCTTGCTTGTATTTTCCTGTTGATTCCTGATTTCTCTCCCACAGTTATTATTTTTTTTCCCACAAAGAAATTCCCATTATTTTTGGTTTTACAAAGATCTGGGTATTTTTTCCTCCTACCTTTTAGTTTTTGTCACTCTTAATCACATTGGTAATTTGGTAATTTCTCTCTGAGAAAACATGTCTTTTTTCTCATTTCTGTGATGCAGCATGTTTTTTGCCCATTATTCCATGACCAGGTCCAGAAAGTGGAAATCTATTTTGCACCCTCCAGCCCCCCATGTAGCTGCCTATTCATTCCCGTTTTCCTTTGTCATGCAAATTCCCAACTCTCAACTGTAATTTGAAATATATTAACTCCACTTAGATTTGCAAGTCCTTCAAGGACTTCATGGTCCTGAGAGATTTCCTAAGCCTTCTATGACAGAATTAGCAATTTCTCCGTGGATCTGGAGAAGCCAAGGGAGGGTCACTGCCATGGCCTTCATATTTTCCATAGGAGATGCTGCCAGTGGGGGAATGTGTCAGGTTTGTGAGAACCAAGTCTCTGTCATTCCAAAAAAGGTGTTATTGAGGATGGAGTGCTTCTTACTACAGACCAAGGAACAGGTTTCTTAGAGCTTCTAGTACCAGTTTTCTTGTCATAGAATGCATACATCATTGATTCTTCTCCAGAGAGATCTACACCCTGAGGATGCAGCTTCCGTCTCTTCTTGGTTATTTTATGTCTCAGATTAGATGTCTCTTCCTCCAAGAAGTCTTCCCTGAGGGGTCTTTTCTGATGGGTGGTGCTCCCAGGTCCTTCTGCAGCACCTGTGTTCCAAATGATGTGCTGGATGTGCAAGGTAACCACACACATTCGGAACTGTCTCCCACACTGCTTGTGAGGAGCAAAATGGGCCCTTTCTCTCTGACTTTATTTCTAGCTCCTAGCATAATACCTGGTTAACAGTAGGACCTCCATATGCATACACACAATGAAGTAATGAGTGAATAAATGAATGGTTTTAGGAGGTCTGGATGAGACTCCTGTTGATACAAAGACCAAGAAGACAAATGTTCTGCTGGCTAACAGATATTCAATAGTGAAACAACGATCTATACAAGAAATGCAAATTCCAAAAGCATTAGAATGGACATGATAGCATTTGTCCAGTGAAATTTCAAAATTGCAGTAAGCCAGTGATCACTGTGTGCCCACCATTCTAATGGTGTCAGGTCCTCCCACTTTCAGGGGGCGGAATATTCCTAGGTTAGCCTTGGGTTCTCCTCTCCTGGTGTGGCTCCCAGCTCACTGTTCTCTCCTGGGGCGCCTGGGTGGCTCAATGGGTTAAAGCCTCTGCCTTCAGCTCAGGTCATGATCCCAGGGTCCTGGGATCGAGCCCCACATCGGGCTCTCTGCTCAGCAGGGAACTTGCTTCCCTTCCTCTCTCTGCCTGCCTCTCTGCCTACTTGTGATCTCTGTCTGTCAAATAAATAAATAAAATCTTAAAAAAAAAAAGTCTCTCCTTTTCCATAAATCTGTTGGCCACATCTGAAAATGGAATGGAAATATATCCTTTGAGTAGACTTTTAGCTTTCTTCCTGCCCCAAGAAAATTGGGGATCCAAGGACCCTTTCACAATGTGAGCTGGGTCAGTCTTCTCATGCTCAGGCTAGCAATGCTTCCACCAACAGAGATTTTTTTATAAACTTGAGGGTTTTTCTATATATTTGATTTGAGTTCACACTCTACCAAAGGCCACACCAGCACTTCTTTTTAAGGGAGGTTTTCTTCTCTAGACTTAATTACTTCTAATCTGGGCATAACTGGTTGCCGTGGGACCATCTTCTAAGCTTTAGAGAAGCATTGTGTGCATCTGAGAAGATACTTTATTTATTCCAGAGGTTTTAAGGAAGGGTGTGCAACCCACCTCCTGACTTGATCTTTGCCTGAGGGCATGTCTTCCTGCAGTGCCCCAGATCTTTGCTTTCAGGATTCATCTTAATTTGAGAACCTTTTACTGCTTGGAAAGACTGGATATGAGAAACCACTTTATTTTCAGACTGGCAGGTCCTGCATTCGTGGATTATGTTCTCTCAGTTGTGTTTGCAAATTTGCTAGTTCTCCCTTGTGTTCCTCTCTTTCTTATGGTACCCTGTCAGAAAGAGCTAAAAGCAACCAGCTGATGTTTTCAACATTCAGACTACAGATCTCCTTGGACAAGTTCAAAGTTTATTAGATACATTTCCTATCTTCGACGTTACCGTAGAGCACGGTTTAGTCGAACATTTCATGTCTGCATAATACAGGCCACCATTCTGCATCCTCCTCTAAATTTTCTAAGTAGCTCTCTAGCTTTTTTTTTTTTTAACAACTTTTTTGGCTGTTTTCCCCAGCCTCCCTATGCCCTCTGGTTCCAAAGCTCCTGCCTCATAATTTAGGTTTTTGTTACAGCAGCGCCCACTTCTAGGCATCAGTTTCTGTATCATGTGGCTGTTGTTGCACAACAAACCACCCCCAAACATGTTGACTTAGAGAGCAATAATTGATTCAGTTTTAATAATAAATGGCTCTGATGGTTATGGCAACGGGAATGGATACAAGGGTGGGGTGGTGTAGATTAATACACTCTACCCTAAGGACTAAGGCTTTTTACACTGGAATTATGGAGAAAATATTTTTATCATTTGGATAATGATGTTTTTTTCTCTTCACACATTAAAAAAAATGCTTTGAGAAATGTGCATTGTTTTCTTTCTAAAAAAAAAAAAAATCAATGGGAGGTTTTTAAGTCTGCAAAAATCAGTAAATGAAGAGAACCAGGGCTTAAAAGTTGTAAATCCAAGTTTGAAGCAATAGAGATTTCTATAAACTCTCACTTCAAAGGGTAAGAGAACCAAGTGGGGCAGCTTGATGGAGGAAATTCTTCTCTTTATTGGCAAAAGTCACTCTAGGAACCAATGTGTTTTCTGTCAGCCAAGGCTCATGGAAGGAATATAGAGCTTTGAAGTCAGTTGAACTAAAATCTTTGGGGAAATTACTCAGTAAGGCAGAGGCTGAGAAGACAGAAAGTGGACATGGTGGGGAAAGTTGCAGATACTTATGACCTTATGATCTCGGGTCCGGGGAGTGAAGGGATGCAAGTTCGGGGCTCGGCCCTTCAGGGCTTTGTGGGGAAAAAAAAAAGAAAAAGAAGAGAAAGGGCCAGAGCTCCTAATGGCAGGAAGGGTTACAAATACAACCTTTATGCCAAATTCAATTTTTTTAAATTAAGATTTTATTTATTTATTTGATAGAGAATGAGATAGAGAGACACAGAGAGAGGAGGGTCAGAGGGAGAAGTAGACTCCCCACCAAGCAGGGATCCCCATGCAGGACTCGATCCCGGAACTCTAGGATCATGACCTCAGTTGAAGGCAGTTGCTTAATCCACTGGTCCAACCAGGCTCCCCAAATTCAAATTTTAAAGCTCTTGGTCTGCATATTACTTTTATAAATATAGTAATTAGCTCGTATTTTCCTACTATGAAAGGTTATTACCAAAATGTTACCGGAAAACACGTGTACCACTCTTCGTAATGTAGGGAGCTGCCAGGGGAGGCAGGACTCCCTCAGACTCAGGGGGTTCACAGAATAGAAGCTGATTTCTCCCTCAGTGTCAGGTGGGTGGAAGGATGGCAATGCTCCGGGCAGGCAGTCATTTGGGGACCTGGGCTCCTTCCGTCCTGCTTCTCCACCCTGTGATAGCGGGAAGATAGTGAAAAAGAATGAGGTGGTCTTCAAATGGTCACAGACCCTTGGTGATCTTTTTTTCTTTTAATTAGCATATAATCTATTATTTGCTTCAGGGGTACAGGTCTGCGAATCATCAGTCTTACACAATTCACAGCACTCATCATAGCACATACCCTCCCCAGTGTCCATAACTGAGCCACCCTATTCCTACCCTCCCACTCCCCAGCAACCCTCAGTTTATTTCCTGAGATTAAGAGTCTCTTATGGTTTGTCTCCTTCCCAGTCCCATCTCGTTTTATTTTTTTTCCCTCCCTGCCCCACACGACCCCCTGCTCTGCCTCTCAAATTCCTCATATAAGAGAGATCATATGATAATTGTCTTTCTCTGATTGAATTATTTCACTTACCATAATACCCTCTAGTTCCATTCATGCTGTTACAAATGGCAAGATTTCACTTTTTGATTGCTGCATAGTATTCCATAATGTATATATACACCACATCTTCTTTATCCATTCGTCTGTTGATGGACATCTAGGTTCTTTCCATAGTTTGGCTATTGTGGACATTGCTGCTATAAACATTCAGGTGCACCTGCCCCTTTGGATCACTACATTTGTATCTTTAGGGTAAATACCCAGTAGTGCAATTGCTTGGTCATAGGGTATCTCTATTTTCAACTTTCTGAGGAACCTCCATGCTGTTTTCCAGAGTGGCTGTACGAGCTAGCATTCCCACGAACAGTGTAGGAGGGTTCCCCTTTCTCTGCATCCTCACCAACACCTTTCATTTCCTGACTTGTTAATTTTAGCCATTCTGACTGGTGTGAAGTAGTATCTCATTGTGGTTTTGATTTGCATTTCCCTGATATTGAGTGATGTGAAGCACTTTTTCATGTGTGTGTTGGCCATTTGGATGTCTTCTTTGCAGAAATGTCCGTTCATGTCTTCTGCCCATTTCTTGATTGGATTCTTTGTTCTTTGGGTGTTGAGTTTGATAAGTTCTTTATAGATTTTGCATACTAGCCCTATATCTGATAGATCATTTGCAAATATCTTCTCCCATTCTGTCAGTTACCTTTTGGTTTTGTTGACTGTTTCCTTTGCTGTGCCAAAGCTTTTGATCTTGATGAAGTCCCAATAGTTCATTTTTGCCCTGGCTTCCCTTGCCTTTGGTGATGTTTCTAGGAAGAAGTTGCTGTGGCTGAGGTTGAAGACGTTGCTGCCTGTGTTCTCCTCAAGGATTCTGATGGATTCCTATCTCATGTTGAGGTCTTTCATCCATTTTGAGTCTATTTTTGTGTGTGGTATAAGGAAACGGGTCCAGTTTCATTCTTCTGCACGTGGCTGTCCAATCTTCCCAACACCATTTGTTGAGGAGACTGTCTTTTTTCTATTGGACATTCTTTCCTGCTTTGTTGAAGATGAATTGACCATAGAGTTGAGGGTCCATTTCTGGGCTCTCTATTCTGTTCCATTGATCTATGTGTCTGTTTTTGTGCCAGTACCATACTGTCTTGATGATGACAGCTTTGCAGTGGAGCTTGAAGTCTGGAATTATGATGCCGCCAACTTTGGTTTTCTTTCCCAACATTCCTCTGGGCATTCGGGGTCTTTTCTGGTTCCATATAAATTTTAGGATTATGTGTTCCCTTTCTTTGAGAAAATTGATGGTATTTTGATAGGGATTACATTAAATGTGTAATTTGCTTTAGGTAGCCTAGACATTTTCACAGTATTTGTTCTCCCAATCCATGAGCAATGGAACATTTTTCCATTTCTTTGTGTCTTCCTCAGTTTCTTTCAGGAGTACTTAATAGTTTTCTGAGTAGAGATTCTTTCCCTCTTTGGTTAGGTTTATTCCTAGGTATCCTATGGTTTTGGGTGCAATTGTAAATGGGATCAACTCCTTAATTTCTCTTTCTTCTGCCTTGCTGTTGGTGTATAGAAATGTAATTGATTTCTGTTCGGCGGACTTTTTATGTGCACACACTTCAGATGTGCTCCAAGCGGTGTCACGTTATTTCCTTGCTGTTAAGTGTGGATGTACTTAGGAACTTGCCTGTAGTGAACAGAGGAAAAGGGAAGTGAGGGCTTGTGACTCCATGGACAAGATCCTAAAGGCATGGCAGCTGCCAGCTTGCACGTTCCTCGACTGCTCACTTCGGGGGAAGCCAGCTGCCACATCACAGGGACACTCAGGCAACCGTGTGGAGACAGAGGCTCGTGCGGTGAGGAGCTGAGGCCTTTTGCCAACAGCCAGCCAGGAGCCAACAGTCCTGTCAGGGGGCCGTCTGGGAAGTGGCGCCTCCAGATCCAGTCAGTGGTGAAATGACACGTGGTACCTGTGGGGGCCGTGACTGCAATCTCTTGAGGGTCGCCGAGCCACAAACCCCCAGGAAAACCACTCCTGGATCCCTGAGCCTCAGACACTGTGCGAGATAATAATGTGTGCTGCTTCCAGCTGCTGAAGCTCAGGGTGATTTGTTACACAGCGATAAACAATACAGAGAGCGAAGACTCATGCTTACGAGGGTTATGTACTCGGGGCCTGCATGAAGCATAAACTACTTTCTCTCTGGATCCTCCTGCTCAAGCTGACTCACATGGTCACCTGAACACCAAACCGTAAGAGAGACTGGGGCTCACAGCCTCACGGTGTGCCATGGAGGAAACACTCAGATGAACAGCTGGTGGGTCTCCGTCACGTTCAGTGAATTCATATTTGGGAATGTTTGGACCACAAGGAACTGGAGGCTGTTCTTCCAAATTCACACAGAATTTTTAGAGGAAATAAGTAAAGCCTTTGAAATATTAGTATTTAACATGTGTTTTAATATTTAATGTTTAATAATAATAACATTAGTATTTAATAAGTCCCTCTTACAGACTGATGCCAAGTATGTCCGGAGTCACTCAGGAAAACGTGAGGAGGCTTTGGTTTGTCTGATTTACGACTGTGGTCCTAATAATGATAAAGAACAGCAGTACTAGCAACACCGTGAGTGACAGTTAATGTTATTGAACACCCAGGCATCATATGAAGCCTTTTGTGAACCACCACCACAACAGAATGAGGTCGGTGGGATTATCTCTTCTTTTCCAGGTGGGGAGAGAGAGACACAGAGAGCCCAGGCCACCCGCTCAGCCACGCAGAGACATCTGGGTAGGCTGCAGGCCCAGCCCTCTCACCTGTGTGTGGTTTCCCAGAGCGCAGATGTTTGACCTCCTCTCAGGACACGGAGGGATGTACTGGGTTTGGCCCAGAGAGTCTGCAGCGGCTGGTGTAGGAGGGGCGCTGACCAGTGTGGCCTCTGTGCTTCAAGCACAGAGATCACCCTGGCAGCAGACAGGAAGACATCACCCAGAGGAATAAACCTGCAGCTGGACAGCTTCATGTTTTATTTTCTTCTGTATAGCTCTAGGTAGTCTATCTCCGAGCCTCAGTTTCTTCTTCTTTATATCAGCAATAAAAATTCCTACACGTGGGCTTGTTGGAAGGCTTGAATGACATCATAACTGCAAAAATATCTGGACTGTTTCCTGGTAAGATTACACTTTATTTTTTATTTATTTTTGAGTACTTCTATTACCAGTGCCATTATTTTCCAGAGACTAGCAGCCATAAGTGATTAATCATTATATCCTTTGTGCCTAGTACAGTGTCTGGCACAAGCAATTGTGCCATACATTTCTGTTAAAGGCACAGGTGATAAGCCACGGAAGCATTTCTTTGTCCTCCTTCTTGGGAATGGGGAGGTCAAGTTAGAGATGTACAGGCTCATAATCACCTCTTTCCTTTGGGTGCTGCTCGTGAGTTCGCAAAATGCTTTTACACGCAGGATCTCAGGCCAGTTTCACATCAGGACACTGCCACTGCCCACTCCTGGGGCAGTGGGGGACAACCCTTATTAAAGTACTTTGTCCAATTCAGGATTGAAGAAAATCTAACGGACTCAGAGAGGGCCCAGAGGAGCGCAATAAAAATTGATTAAACAGACCTTCTGAAGAAAGGTTAAGAGAATTGGGATTATTTCAGCTAGAGCTGTTGGTGGGGGGAATAATAAATCAAAAACAAAAGACTGTCTTGCAGAACTTAGTGGTTACTGTGGGCTATTCCACTGAGAACGGCTGAGAAGGAATTTTGATGATTTTCCTGTTTGACCTTAACGAGCTGCCTCTCTCATCCTCTGCCCACGGGACTGTAGCAGCCACTGGCTATCTGAAAATTGTTTATTGCATTAGGACACCCTCTCAGGAGTGTTGTGGTCCCCTCAATCCTGTGAGGTCACTGTGAGGGGATGTTTTAACTAAGTAAATTGTTAGATCATATTCATCTCCTGACTTGCTAAGTCCAAGGGAGAAGACCATGAACCCAATTAGCCAGAGCCTCCAAAGGCATTTAAAGACACTATACCTCCCTTCGTTGCTGACCTCTCAAGACTTCTCAGGGCTAATTCATGTAAATCTGTGGTATTTTATAACACCTGCATGAATGGTGTATTCATTTTACTTTTCTTCAGTTATCTTATAATATTTCTGGATAGAGGAATTTTTCCTAAATGGGGCATGGAAATGGGTGTTTACGCTGCCATGAGGACTCTGATTCTCCTTGCCTAAGCCTGGAAGTTAATTTAGGTTACCTACACCCAGCTTAATAACATAGCAGATGTTTACTGAGTGCATTCTATATGCCAGGCATTATGTTAGGCCCTGGGAATACAATGGTGAATTGTATCTATGTGGCCCTTGTCAACATAGGGCCCACATCCAGGCCAGTGGGTGATACATACAAATTAAGAGGCAAATGCAATATAACAGGACATGGGCTATGAGACTGTGTGAGGAGCTAAATCCAGAGCTGGGGAGTTAGGGAAAGCTTTCTGGAGAATATGATGCCTAAGTGATCCATGAAAGGTGAGTGAACATTATCAATTGTCATCAATTTCTTCTTTGGCCACATTGCCAGTCTAGGTATCTCTTCTTTTAGAAATAGATGTCATGACCTAATCCATCCAGTCACTCCTCTCCTCTCCTCTCCTCTCCTCTCCTCTCCATTCACTATTTTTATTTTATTTTTAAATCATTATCTCCACCGTCTGACCACCATCTGCATGGTTTAGGGGTGAAGAAAGTCTCCAGGTATAGTTAACCCAGGTTAATTTCAATGATCATACACTAAGAGTTAATGCTCTCTAAAAGCAGTGTGTTAGTAAGGCATCCAGGCAGCTCATATGTTAATGGGCTTCTGATCAGGAGGTTCATATGGGAGAGAGCCTTTATTTTCTTGGACCAGAGAGAGCCAATAGCCCCTACAGAGAGAACCTAGGCCTTTTCTTTGGCATTGGTGCACCGTTATGGTTTTTATTAATTATGTTTTGCTTATTAATAATCTGATTGAAACCTCAGTGTAGTGACATAATATTTTGGAATTAAGTTTGAGCTTCTCAAAGTTAAATAATCAATTACATGTAGGTTTGTAGTGAATATACCAAAGGGTGAGTGCCCAGCTTAGGGTGGTTTCCCCTTTCTTGGGATGATGTCCACTCACAGTGGATGGCCTCCAGAAGTCTCCAATGGTACTTCTATCCTGGCTACAGCTAACAGATTCAGGGCTTGATACCTGGTCCAAGTTGGGCTGATCCTGTCTCATCTCAGGGATTTTTGAGTTGGGACAGGAGAGAATGTGAATCAGTCTCTCAAGGTGGCAGTCACTGCAGGATACCAGCCTGAGGGCAAAAAGGAGGATGGGTAGGGAGTGGGCAAGCATTTTAAGGACATGTATGCCTCTGGCTCTCAGGGTTTCCAAGGCCCCATTATTTCTGTGTCTGTCCTGTGGTTTGTTATGTGACCTAGGTCAGTATTCTTTCAATAAATTCCTTGTGCTCTGCCTACACTACATCAAGGAGGGATTTTGTCTCATGCAACTAAGAGCCTCGGTGAAGACAAGCACGCAGTATAGGTAGTTAGAAGCTTGCTGAACTGCCACCAGGTGGCACAGAGTCATTGGACAGAGGCTGAGGCTCACCCATCTCCTGCTTTGTGAGCTGGCCCATCAGGAAGTCTCTTGAGGCACAGAGAGTCTTAGAAGACCACACATTTGGCTCAGCTACCAAGGTCCTATCCTGTACCCGCATTTGCAGCCTTCACACCAATAGCAGGCAGCACACTCCCAGCCCATCAACTCCCATGGCTATTTCTAGGGGCTCTGATTGGGAAGTACTGTGTGGTAGTCACCCACCCAGGTTCTCCAGCAGTTCAAGCTTGCGACTGATCCCAGCTCTGCTGTTTAGGGGCAGCTGTGTGGCCTTGGTGCCAATTTCTCACTCCTCTCAGCCTTGGTTTTCTCATCCTTGAAATGGCAGCCTCACTGGGTGTTGTTTAGATTAAAGAAAACTTTACACATGGAGTCCTGGGCTGAGCACCTGGCACATATCACCCACTCAATAAATATTAGCAATTATTCTAATGCAAACCAAGTCTACATATAGGGGAGAAATGTGCTTGCTCACCTAACTGGTACAAGACAGTGGATGAAGTCAGCTTTTCAGACACACAGTGTTACTCTAATGCTGGTATAAAAGAAAGCTTCGATGATGCTCTAATGCTTCTGAAGAAACCAGAACAAGAGAAGGGCATGTGATCGCACTGCCCCTTGTGACATATTCCCACAGCCTTGCTCTCCCCTTGGAAAAACTGCTGCAGAAAACCTTCTGAAACTGAGCGGTGGCTTTGCTATATTATGCCTCACTTCAGCCAGGAAATCCATAGACCCTCTCCAGGGGGTTTAATTACCCAAACTATCCAAAGGAACTAATTATAACAAACCAAGTTGGCCCCACAGTTGCACTTACACTCAGCAAAAAAGGTCGTAAAATTTTTCCTGCTCCTGTTTGTTTTTTCACAGTTTGAGGTAAAGATGACTGATCATAAGAAGAGTTTAAGGTCAACCAGTTGTTTTTCCTGGTACTCCTTGTTTACTTTGACTGCTGTGAAACCTCTCCCACCCCTAAGCCCCTAAATTCCTAATTCCTGCTACTCAGTTTTCTGAGCTATTTGAAACACTGTAATTGTTGAGAGTGGCCACAGAGTCAGACATATTTGAATTTCAACCCCAGCTCTAATGTGGTGGTAATAATACTACTTCCCCTTCCCCATATGAATATAAAATAAGGGCTCAATAAATGAGAATTATGAGTCATTATTATTATTGAAACCCATTTCTTCTATTAAAACACCAAAGGAATGATTCTTAAAATGTGGTCTGAGGATAACTTCCATCAGAATCACCTGGAGTTCTTACTGAAAATGTAGATTCCTGGCTCACTCCAAAGTCACTCATCTCTGAGGGTGGGATCCAGGAAGCCACATTTTTTAATGAGCTCCCCAGGTAATTCTCATGCATACTGAGTTCTTACAGTCACTGAGGTTATGCTTATGGGTGTCAGAGGGGCAGCCAATGTGTCATCCTTATCATTGGTATTTATATTTTGGCCTGACTTCCAACAGTGGGATGAGAGCATTTGGGACCATGTCCCAGGCATTGATAAGCAGGAGCAGAGAGGCTCTTATGAGCTCTAGGGACAGTGTGTCCCTTGAAGTCACACATTTAAGGTTGACCCCATAGGTCATTCTGCTCTTGTTTGAGCCATGAGCCTCTCAGTGGTGCTCAGCTGTGGCTGGGCCTGTGGGCATTTGGGAATGTGTGGGGCTGCTGTTTTGGTCACCAAAATGACCACAGTGAAGTTCACGGATGCAAATGTCCTGCAGTGCATAAGATAGTTTGCACAAGGAACAGTGTGCTGTCTCATGTGACACGATGTCCCTGCTAAAGGCCACGGGCAAAGGGAGGTGAATGGGGCAGTTTTCCACTAGTACTCACCTGTGACTACAGAGCACCTGGGAGTACAAGACTGGTGACAGATGCTGAGACGTTGGTCTTTGGTGCTCTGTGAGGCCCATTCTGCTCCTGCATAGAGAAGCCTCCCGCCCCTCTGCCCGGACACTTTCCACCTGCGGGTAATGCTTCCTTCCGGACTCTAAAATGTGTGGCTCACTGAAATGTCTATTGATCAGAGGCAGAGTGGCCATAAAGCTAATGAAGCTTGAGCTTTAGAGCTCTCCTCTTGGACAAACCCCTCTCTCTGAGTGCTGGAAGGTCTAGAGTGGGGAGGGAAAGGCAGGTTGCCATCAGGAAACTTCTGTCTGTATAAGCATTTCTGGTCAGTTGCCAGAACAGTACAAAGAACTGCTATAGGCCCGTCACCCAGATTTTCCACCTGATAATATTTTATCACATTTGCTCTGTTGCTCTATGTTCTTGGTCAGGAACTAGGTGCATGCAGTGTTATTAGGGCTTGGTCTCTTCCAGGCTGGAAGACTTCCCGGTTTTTTCCCTGTCCTCCACATCCTTGATGACTTTAACGAATATAGTCATTTCATTTTGGAGAATGGCATTCAAGCATCTGATGTTCCTCATAACCAGACTCATGTCATGCGTTCTTGATAAGCATGCGACAGAAAGAGCCCCTTCTCAGGGTCTCATAGCAGGGCTCTGGACCTGTTCCACCAGTGATGATATGAACCTTGATCAGCTGGTCCTATTGGTGTCTGCCATGTCTCTCCATTGCTTTTACCTCTGTACTTAATTTGAATTTTGTGGGAGGTATTCCAAGATCATACCAATATTATTTCACTTCTATGATGGTTGCCAAATGGTGATTCCCCATTTCCATCAGCCTTCTTATGTTATTAGTTGCCATTCTAAAGCAGAACTTTAGAGTGTGTGTGTGTGTGTGTGTGTGTGTGTGTGTATGTGTGTGTATTTTTTTTTCCCTTGGCATATTAATGTTCTCCAGAAAAGCAGAACATAGGTAGATAGATAGATAATATATAGAGCTAGCTAGTTAGCAACTCTTTCTTTCTTTCTTTTTCTTTCTCTTCTCCCTCTCAATTTGTTATGAGGTACCGGCTCGTGTGATTATGGAGGCTGAGGAGTCACACAATCTGCCATCTGCAAGCCAGAGACACAGGAAAGCTGGAGGGTATAGTTGGGAGACCTGAGACCCAGGAGAGCTGATGGTATAGATTCCTGTCCAAGTCTGAAGGCATGAGAACCAGGAGTGCCAAAGAGGGCAGGACAAGCTTACTGTTCCAGCTCAAGCAATTAGGCAGAGAGAGGGCGAATCCAACCTTCCTCTGTTGTTTTGAGGCCCTCAGTGAATGGGGTGATGCCCGCCTGCACTGGGGAGGAGGGGATCTGCTTTACTCACTCCATCAATTCAAATGCTAATATCTTCCCCAAACTCTCACAGACATACCCAGAAATAACATTTATCGGGGCATCCAGTGATCCAGTCAGATTGCTACATGAAATTAACCACGACCCATGGATTCCTATTTTATCTAGTGGTTTGTAATTTCTTACTTTCATTATTTATTTGATGCTCAAATTTTCCAGAAATTGAACAATGGGAGCCTCTTTGTGACATGTTTCTTTCATTCATTGACTTTTTTCTTATTTTCTTACTTTGTGGCATAAAGTAAGATGTTCCAGGTTCATCTTGTACTATCTGTGCCCCAGTCCAGAAATGAGCCAGGGAGACTCTTATTTCCAAACTCTTACCAAGTAGCATCTATAAAGGACAAGTACATGTTAAGAATTCATTTGTTTCTGAATTTGAGTCATAAGTATATTAGCAAATGTTAAAAACTGGGAACAAAATGCGTATCTGAAAGGAATATATAAAGATGGGAGGATAGTGCAGAGAAAAGTCTTACAGCCCTTGTTTCTTTCTTCTCAAATGACACCCTCAGCTGACAACAAATATGTATACTTCCCAGCACTGAATCTATCCTGAGTTATCTTTTGGTGTTAATTTGCACCTAGTCACTGGGTTTCCTTTTTTCTCTGGTTTGGGTTTGATGGCCAAGATTGATGAGAAAGGCTCAGGCTCTTGAACTTTCCATATATCTCCATTGAGATCAACCAGAGGAAGCAGGGTGGAGACTTCAGTCCAGCTTGCTGTTTGACCATAAGGAAGATTCTGGAAAATATCAGCTCATTGTGGGCTGTTTTCAATGCCATTCCTAAAGAAACCCGAGATGGCATCCTGGTAAAGAAATCTGCTAATTTCTTGGGATTCTGGTGGTGTTCTTAGAAGTTCCCATTGTTTTCTGCTGAGCCTCCTTGCCAAAATAATGAACTCACAACCTAGGAACTGCAGTAGGGAGGGTGGAGAGAGAGGCTAGACATAATTGTTTCCTGTGATTTTTTGCTTTCCTGAAAAGATTTCAGGTTTTGCAAAGTTCTCTGCTATTTTTAAATGTTCTCACTCTAATGAGAAGCAGCCCTGGTATCATGTAATGGTTGAGTTGGTATGGTAATTGCATTACAATAAATAGCTGAGGTGCTCGGCCCATAAAACTGACCTACAAGCCACTGTTCTCTTGCAACAGGGGACTCTTTAATAGCCACAGATTTTAAAGGGCTGGTATTCCTTTAGTAGATTTCTTCCAGGTATAAGTAGGGAAAAGTCTACCTTAAGGGCCCTGGGTTGGGTATGAGTAATTTTATGTCTTTACAGATGAAGAGTGTTATTATCCAGACAAAATTATACTGACATAATTTAGGCAGAAGTGGTACAGGAAATAGTTGGGTAAATCAAGCTTTTTGTTTTTTTTCCAAGCAAGAAATTAAGGTATTTTGGCATTACTGGGAGGAAGATGAACTGAAAAATCACAGTTTTTAAAGAACACAGCCCTCTCTAGAATGTGGCCCAAGAATATTGGTATCTTTAGATTTATGAGATAGATATGTGAAGACACATTTAATATACATTCATTCCCTCCCCCCGACAATTTCCATTATTAACTGGAGGTATAAGCTTATAGGGGAAAAATAAAGTATTCATAGGGTCAAGTTCACTTGCATTCAACTCTTCATGTTGAGGGCATGGTGCAAGATGGACTCAGGGATGAGAAAGATGTATAAAACCTAGCTGTGCCCTTAAATAGTTTACAATAATAGAAGGGGCCAGGGGGGTTTAACACAAAGCTCAGTGTGCAACAAGCCCCAGGAGTCGCACAACTAAAAATGTGATGTGGGTTACAGAAGAGTATGTTTAGATGAAAATGTGTGTGTTATTGGGTGTGTGTAGCTATAGATCTTTTTATAGAGAGGACACTGTTTCACTTGGCAGATCAGAGCAAGAGGGATAGCTGGAGGCCCATGTGGGGCCTCACAATGTGATGTTTACCTTGGTGAATTTTCTAGTGTCCCAGGGAGTGGCTTACAGTATTTCTGTATCAAAAACTGACTTCTCAGTGTTCCAGAGTTAATTGGATTCAGTGATGCTGACTCAGTTTAACAAAGCTTGTAAGAGTTTGATGTAGAAATCTAGAATACCAATTTATTAATCCATATGGGAATTATAACCCTTTCTGTACACGACATTTCTTTTAGCCTGACCAGAGTTGTTCTTTCCTTATAGTCCTATGTAGACTGAAGTTTGTTTGAAGTCATGGAATCAGAATCAGGGTATTTAGTTATCCTTTCAAAATGTGATGGTCTCATACCTGATCATGTTGCATGCATTTCCTAAATGAAGGCATCCTTAGTGATAGAGACACATAGGGTGCATCCTTGAGTCATGATAGAACCAATTTTCCTCTGGCCACTGTGTAGACCAGCACCACTCATCGTGGCCTCTGATGAGCTTTCTTGTATAGTTCTCTGGATGATTGCAGATCTTCTGCTCCTGTTTGGATTGATACATTCTTTTATTATGGTAGAATCTCCTTTTCTCTGGAGGGATTGGAAGTGGAAGATGGTGAGTCAAACAATAAAATTGGCTAAAGAATTATTAAAAATGATGCATACATACTTAATTAAAAAATTAACAGGTATCCAATGTAAATTTATCCCCTAGTCTTAGAATGTAGGATCGTCTTATCATATTTTCTTAATTCTTGCTTTGGACTGCATAAATAGTATGCATTATTCAGTGTCTATGATTTCTAGGCTGTGTGTGTTACAATTGTGTAAGGACACTTATGAAGCAATCTGAGGGCAGTATCTCTCTAGATTTTTTTGATTTTTTTTTCAAATGCTGTTTTTTAAATTAACATATAATGTATTATTTGCTTCAGGGGTACAGGTCTGCGAATCATCAGTCTTACACAATTCACAGCACTCACCATAGCACATACCCTCCCCAGTGTCCATAACTGAGCGCCACCCTATTCCTACCCTCCCACTCCCCAGCAACCCTCAGTTTATTTCCTGAGATTAAGAGTCTCTTATGGTTTGTCTCCTTCCCAGTCCCATCTCGTTTTATTTTTTTTCCCTCCCTGCCCCACACGACCCCCTGCTCTGCCTCTCAAATTCCTCATATAAGAGAGATCATATGATAATTGTCTTTCTCTGATTGAATTATTTCACTTACCATAATACCCTCTAGTTCCATTCATGCTGTTACAAATGGCAAGATTTCATTTTTTGATGGCTGCATAGTATTCCATTGTATATATATACACCACATCTTCTTTATCCATTCGTCTGTTGATGGACATCTAGGTTCTTTCCATAGTTTGGCTATTGTGGACATTGCTGCTATAAACATTCAGGTGCACCTGCCCCTTTGGATCACTACATTTGTATCTTTAGGGTAAATACCCAGTAGTGCGATTGCTTGGTCATAGAGTAGCTCTATTTTCAACTTTCTGAGGAAACTCCATGCTGTTTTCCAGAGTGGCTGTACGAGCTAGCATTCCCACGAACAGTGTAGGAGGGTTCCCCTTTCTCTGCATCCTCTCCAACACCTTTCATTTCCTGACTTGTTAATTTTAGCCATTCTGACTGGTGTGAAGTGGTATCTCATTGTGGTTTTGATTTGTATTTCCCTGACACTGAGTGATGTTGAGCACTTTTTCATGTGTCTGTTGGCCATCTGGATGTCTTCTTTGCAGAAATGTCCGTTCATGTCTTCTGCCCATTTCTTGATTGGAATCTTTGTTCTTTGGGTGTTGAGTTTTGATAAGTTCTTTATAGATTTTGCATACTAGCCCTATATCTGATAGATCATTTGCAAATATCTTCTCCCATTCTGTCAGTTACCTTTTGGTTTTGTTGACTGTTTCCTTTGCTGTGCCAAAGCTTTTGATCTTGATGAAGTCCCAATAGTTCATTTTTGCCCTGGCTTCCCTTGCCTTTGGTGATGTTTCTAGGAAGAAGTTGCTGTGGCTGAGGTTGAAGACGTTGCTGCCTGTGTTCTCCTCAAGGATTCTGATGGATTCCTATCTCATGTTGAGGTCTTTCATCCATTTTGAGTCTATTTTTGTGTGTGGTATAAGGAAACGGTCCAGTTTCATTCTTCTGCACGTGGCTGTCCAATCTTCCCAACACCATTTGTTGAGGAGACTGTCTTTTTTCTATTGGACATTCTTTCCTGCTTTGTCGAAGATGAATTGACCATAGAGTTGAGGGTCCATTTCTGGGCTCTCTATTCTGTTCCATTGATCTATGTGTCTGTTTTTGTGCCAGTACCATACTGTCTTGATGATGACAGCTTTGCAGTGGAGCTTGAAGTCTGGAATTATGATGCCGCCAACTTTGGTTTTCTTTCCCAACATTCCTCTGGGCATTCGGGGTCTTTTCTGGTTCCATATAAATTTTAGGATTATGTGTTCCCTTTCTTTGAGAAAATTGATGGTATTTTGATAGGGATTACATTAAATGTGTAATTTGCTTTAGGTAGCCTAGACATTTTCACAGTATTTGTTCTCCCAATCCATGAGCAATGGAACATTTTTCCATTTCTTTGTGTCTTCCTCAGTTTCTTTCAGGAGTACTTAATAGTTTTCTGAGTAGAGATTCTTTCCCTCTTTGGTTAGGTTTATTCCTAGGTATCCTATGGTTTTGGGTGCAGTTGTAAATGGGATCAGCTCCTTAATTTCTCTTTCTTCTGCCTTGCTGTTGGTGTATAGAAAAGCAACTGATTTCTGTACATTGATTTTATATTCTTACACTTTACTGAATTCCTGTATGAGTTCTAGCAGTTTTGTAGTGGCGTCTTTTGGGTTTTCTACAAAAGGAATTTTTGTAGAATTTGTAGAATTTTCTACAAATTCTGCAAAGAGCAAGAATTTGACTTCTTTTTTTGCTGATTTGGATGCCTTTTATTTCTTTTTGTTGTCTTATTGCTTAGGCTAGACTGCTAGTACTATGTTGAATAGCATTGTTGATAGTGGACATCCCTGCCATGTTCCTGACCTTAGGAGAAAAGCTCTCAGTTTTCCCCCATTGAGAATGATATTCACTGTCAGTTTTTCATAGATGGCTTTGATGATATTGAGGTGTGTACCCACTATCCCCACACTTTGAAGAGTTTTGATTAAGAAAGGATGCTGTACTTTGTCAAATGCTTGTTCAGCATCTATTGAGAGTATCATATGGTTCTTGTTCTTTCTTTTATTAATGTATTGTATCACATTGATTGATTTGCAGATGTTGAATGAACTTTGCAGCCCAGGAATAAATCCCACTTGGTCGTGGTAAATAATACGGTTAATGTACTGTTGGATCCTTTTGGCTAGTATTTTGGTGAGAATTTTTGCATTTGTGTTCATCAAGGATATTGGTCTGTAATTCTCCTTTTTGATCAGGTGTTTGTCTGATTTTGGGATCAAGGTAATGCTGGCCTCATAAAATGAGTCTGGAAGTTTTCCTTCCATTACTATTTTTTGGAACAGTTTCAGGAGAATAGGTATTAATTTTTCTTTAAATGTTTGGTAGAATTCCCCTGGGAAGCCATCTGGAGATTTTTGATGACTGCTTCCATTTCCTTACTGGTTATGGGTCTGTTCAGTTTTCTATTTCTTCCTGGCTCAGTTTTGGTCTCTAAGAATGCATCCATTTCTTCCAGGTTGTCAGATTTGCTGGGTATCATTGCTCAGAGTATGTTCTTATAATTGTTTGTATTTCTTTGCTGTTGGTTGTGATCTCTCCTCTTTCATTCATGACTTTATTAATTTGGGTCCTTTCTCTTTTCTTTTTGATAAGTCTGGCCAGGAGTTTATCAATTTTATTAATTCTTTCAAAGAGCCAGCTCCTACTTTCATTTATTTGTTCTACTGTTCTTTTGGTTTCTATTTCATAGATTTCTGCTCTGATCTTTATTATTTCTCTTCTCCTGCTGGGTTTAGGCTTTCTTTGCTGTTCTTTCTCCAGCTTCTTTAGGTGTAGGGTTAAGTCGTGTACTTGAGACCTTTCTTGTTTCTTGAGAAAGGCTTGTATTGCTATATACTTCCCTCTCAGGACCACCTTTGCTGTGTCCCAAAGATTTTGAACAGTTGTTTTTTCATTTTCATTTGTTTCCATGAATTTTTTAAATTCTTCTTTAATTTTCTCGATCCATTCATTCTTTAGTAGGATGCTCTTTAGCTTCCATGTATTTGAGTTCTTTCCAACTTTCCTCTTGTAGTTGATTTCTAGTTTCAAAGCACTGTGGTCTGAAAATATGCAGGGAATGATCCCAGTCTTTTGGTACCGGTTGAGACCTGATTTGTGACCCAGAATGTGATCTATTCTGGAGACTGTTCCATGTGCCCTACAGAAGAATGTGTATTCTTTTGCTTTGGAATAGAATGCTCTGAATATATCTGTGTTGTTCATCTAGTGCAGTGTGTCATTTAAAGCCTTTATTTCCTTGCTGATCTTTTGCTTAGATGATCTGTCCACTTCAGTGAGGGGGGTGTTAAAGTCCCCTACTATTATTGTATTGTTGTTGATGTGTTTCTTTGACTTGGCTGCTCACATGTTAGGGACATGGATATTTAAAATTGTTAGATCTTCTTGTTGAATCTTTGAGTATGATATAGTATCCTTCCTCATCTCTTATTATAGTCTTTGACTAAAACCTAATTTATCTGATAGAAGGATTGCCACCCCAGCTTTCTTTTGATGTCAATTAGCATGGTAAATTTTTTCCACTCTCACTTTAAATCTAGAAGTGTCTTTGGGTCTAAAATGAGTTTCTTGCAGACAGCATATTGATGGGTCTTGTTTTTTTAATCCATTCTGATACCTTGTGTCTTTTGATTGGGGCATTTAGCCCATTTACATTCAGGGTGACTATTGAAAGATATGAATCTAGTGCCATTGTATTGCCTGTAAGGTGACTGTTACTGTATATTGTCTCTGTTCCTTTCTGGTCTGTTACTTTTAGGCTCTCTCTTTGCTTAGAGGACCCCTTTCAATATTTCCTGTAGGGCTGGTTTGGTGTTTGCAAAAATAGTTTTTTGTTTTTTTGTCCTGGAAACTTTTTATCTCTCCTCTTTTCAATGACAGCCTAGCTGGATATAGTATTCTTGGCTGCATATTTTTCTTGTTTAGTGCTCTGAATATATCATGCCAGTCCTTTCTGGACTGCCAGGTCTCTGTGGATAGGTCTGCTGTCAATCTAATATTTCTACCATTGTATGTTACAGACCTCTTGTCCCAAGCTGCTTTCAGGATTTTCTTTTTGTCTCTGAGACTTGTAAGTTTTACTATTAGATGATGGGGTGTTGACCTATTTTTATTGATCTTGAGGGGGATCCTCTGTGCTTCCTGGTTTTGATGCTTGTTCCCTTTGCAAAATTAGGGACATTCTCTGGTATAATTTGCTCCAGTATACCTTCTGCTCCCCTCTTTCTTTCTTCTTCTGGATCCCAATTATTCTAATTGTTTCATCTCGTGCTATCACTTATCTCTTGAATTCTCCCCTTGTTGTCCAGGAGTTGTTTGTCTCTCTTTCACTCAGCTTTTTTAGTCTCCATCATTTGGTTTTCTGTATCACTAATTCTCTCATCTGCTTCATTTATTCTAGCAGTGAGAGCCTCCATTTTTTATTGTACCTCATTAATAGCTTTTTTGATTTCAACTTGGTTAGATTTTAGTTCTTTTATTTCTCCAGAAGGGGATTCTCTAGTATCTTCCATGCCTTTTTTAAGCCCAGCTAGCACCTTGATAGTTGTCATTCTGAACTCTAGTTCTGACATCTTACTAATGTCCATATTGATTAGGTCCCTAGCCATGGGTACTGCCTCTTGTTTGTTTGTTTGGTTTTTTTTTTGAGGTTTTTTTCCCCCTTGTCATTTTATCCAGATAAGACTAGATGAATGAGAGAACAAAATACTGAAAGGGGAGCAATGACCCCAGAAAAATATACACTATCCAAATCATAAGAGACCTGAAACCAAGGGGAGAAGAAAAGAGAAAAAAAAATATGTAAAATATACAAAAATATAATAAATATATATAATATATAAGATATATAAAATAAAATGATTTATATAATATATAATATGTAATAGAAAATATATAAAAATAAAAAAATATATATATTAGACTGGTGACTAGAACAGGGCCACACACTTGATTTTGGGTGTATTTTGGTCTGTTAGAAGAAACTGCCTCCCAAAATTTTAAAGAAGAAAAAACTTATATGTATATATACAAAAATAAGGGTAAAACCATAGGGATGGAGTATGAATGTAAAGATGAAAATTAAAAAAGATTCTAAAAAAGGAATTGATAAAATAAGAAGTTGGTTGAAAAAAGAAAAAAACAAGAAGAAAGAATGTGATCAGGCTGGAGAGTAGAACAAAGCCATGCGCTAGATTTAGGGTATATTTTGATTTATTAGAGGAAATTATATCCCAAAATTTTAAAGAAAAATAAATATGCATACAAAAATTAAGGTTAAATACAATGAAGGGATAGAACATGTCTATAACAATGAAAATTTAAAAATGTTTTTAGAAAGGTATTGATAAGGTAAAATAGTTAAAACATTAAAATAGGAAAGAGGAAAAGAGGAAAGAGGAAACATTTTAAAAAACAGAGTAAGAAAAAAATAAAATTTAAAAATTTAATTTTGAAAGACTAAAGAATCATGGGGAAAAAGCCATGAATTCTCTGTGCTGTATTCCTGTACTATTCCTGTAGCTCTGAAGTTTTGCAGTTCTCATTGATCGGTGAACTTGGTCATGGCTGGATGGTATTGCTAATCTTCTGGGGGAGGAGCCCATTGCAGTGATTCTCAAATGTCTTTGCCGGAGGCAGAATTGCACCACTCTTGCCAGGGGCCAGGCTATGTAATCTGCTCAGGTTCACTCTCGGGAGCTTTTGTTCCCTGAACACTTTCCAAATAGCTTTGGAGGACAGGAATGAAGATGGCGGCCTCCCAGTGTCTGGCCAGGAGGAGCTGAGAGCTCAGGGCCCCACTCCTCAGTGTGCCCTCAGAGAAAAGCAGTCAATTCCTCCCATCTCCCTGGTCTCTGGCTGCATTCCGTGCTCCCCCCAGCCTGTGATCTAGCATTTCTATCTCTGGTGCACGGCTCCGTTTGAAGTCCCCAATCCCAGAAGATTCCTGTAGCATGCTCCTGCACTGCTCCTCCCAGAGGAGGAAGGTGAGTCTCCCCAGATCTGCCATTGTAGGGTCCCTGCTGGAAGAGTAGTGGTTCAACTGTGCCTCGGATTATAGTTTAAGGTAACACTAAGCTGAGAGCCTACTCCTTGGCTCCGTCTCTGCAGCAGCTTCCCCGCTCTGATACCTGGGAGCTCTGCCACGCTCTGACACCACCAGTCTTTCTGTGACCCCACCGGTCCTGAGACCGCACTGTCCCTGCAAGGGCTCCATCCCCTGCTTAGCCTGTGGAACGACACCCTTCAGTGGAGCAGACTTCTAAAAGTTCTGATTTTGGGCTCCACTGCTCTCTTACTTCCCGAGAGCTGGCCCCTGCACCTTATCTTCCTGTATATCACCTCATATTCACTTCTCTGCACGTCCTACCTTCCAGAAAGTGGTCGATTTTCTGTTCCTAGAATTGCTGCTCTTCTCTTTAATCTCCTGTTGAGTTTGTAGGTGTTCATAATGGTTCAGTAACTATCTAGCTGAACTCCTGGGATCCAATTATATTTAGATCTCCTACTCCTCTACCATCTTGCTCCTCCTGCCTTGATTTTTATGATTCTTACCATCATAGGGTTTCTTATAATTTTCTTACATGCACTTAATCTGATAGCAGTTTGTTTCCTACTCAACTGTTTTAGTCTTTCCAAAGTTTTAAATTTAATAGAAACAACAATTATTCTTTTCACAGATTTCATTTGTTTACAAAATGTTTAATTAAATAAATGATTTTAGACAAACCATAATTGACTCAACGCTTACACTCAACCTGGTATGTTAGAGAGTAGCTAGCCAGTGAGAAGTGCACATTCAGCATGCTGGGGTAATGTTGAAGACATTAGACCCAGCTTTAGGGAAGTTGGGTTAGTAGAGGGAACTTCTACTGTATATTAATTGTTTACTTCATTTACAAGTTAGATCTTGCTGGCCCAGGAGTATCTCTGGCTTTCCATTTCTCTTTATTGGTCCATTATGTGCTATTGAGCAATCAGGGGACAACCTCATTTCCCTTCATTAGCAGTGTGTGCCTCCAGAGATTAGTTTTTTCTCCTCTCCCTTCTATTGAGAGAGGTTCCAGAAAAATCATTTCACAATCACTGAAGGCAACCACAATCCATTCCACACACTAGAAGAGAAGATGTGACTAACTTGGGATTTCTGGGCAGCCTCCCCAGGGGTCAGTATAGGGTATGTAGCTCCATTATCTAGGGAAGTGGAGTATAGCTACATCCTTTATGTTGAGATGAAGTTACCTGCTTCTGTGGGTTCATCAGTGATGGAGAGCAAATGGCTTTGGTTTCAGGTATATGAAATGGTGGCACAGTCTTCTTGGGTGGGCTGATGCTCTGAATGGGAATGGGTATGTGAAGAGGAAAAATGGGGTCATTAAACCTGGGGATCCCAAGCATGGGTCATTATGGACTAAGCTTAGCACCAACAGACTGGGAGTTTCATCTCCATGAATGAATGTGGTCTAGGCAGGGAGCTGGGCTGGCCATGCACCTGTTGACAATATCCAAAACCTTGGATATACGACAGAGGGAGGGAATCATGTTCTTTCTATGTCATTTTAAGGTGTTGCTTAACAAACAGGTTCACCCAGATTACTTAATTATCTAGGAGAAGGGGCCTTTTGTTTGGTACAGATGAAAATGGGTCTTATGCAAAAGATAAAAAGATAACCCTAAGTATCATGTTTTTAATGCCTTGTCAGACATTACCAGTTTTATATCCAACTGAGTATCTTATTCTAACATTTAAAGAAAATCAAATCCTAAACATCCCAAATTCTGCCAGTGGTCTTGGACCCAGAATTCCCATGAATAAATTGAATAAGGCTTTGGCGTGTGTTCATTCTTTATTTCTGAAAGGGTCAGTTTTCTGATACTCTGTCAAGCTGATTCAGGATCTGTTTCGATGAGTGATTCTATGTTGGAGAGAAAATTGAAAGTATCTCACCCTGGTGGAGTAGGTGGATTGAGTGCCTCTGTTATTCCACTTAGGTTTCCAAGCTCTTGGGCAATTCATGAGAAGGATGGCATCCTGAAATTTTTCTGTGCTTAGTAAAGGGAATAGGGTATGGTGGCAAGGATGGGGTTCCAGTGATCCACTGGAAAAGTAGAAGTGATGTGACTACAATTGGATCTTGTTTGTGAAGCCATTTATATCAGGTATTTAGAGCAATGCATTGGTTTTGAACTATTTAGGTAAAGCTCATTCTCTTCCCCTGGTATTTCTGATAGTGGCATTTGAAAAGGGTCCTGAAACTGCAAGGTGAGGGGGTGGGGCATAGTACTGTGAGTCTTTCAGACCTCAGGTAGAAATACACTACAAAGTGTAGTTCACTTTGACTCTTTTTTTTTTTTTAATTTATTTATTTATTTGACAGAGAGATCACAAGTAGGCAGAGAGCCAGGCAGAGAGAGAGCGGGAGAAGCAGGCTCCCCGCTGAGCAGAGAGCCCAATGCGGGGCTCGATCCCAGGACCCCGAGACCATGACCTGAGCCGAAGGCAGAGGCTTAACCCACTGAGCCACCCAGGTGCCCCCACTTTGACTCTTCTTAATGAGACTACCTGGTCTTACCAATTTCCAGAAACAAGGAAGAAAATAAATGTGGCCACCTTGCCTTTTACATTGCTTACCTTGTACTGAAATTTATCTAGTTGGCAGTCAGGGGCTAAATCTAGCACTGGAAATGCTACCCCCATTATGATTATTGTTCCTAATGGTTGTTGCACATTTGCTGTTGCCTGGAGCTCTTCTATTCATTTACCTGTAATAATTCATTTTCATAAGGAAAAAGATCACATTAGGTTACATTTTTGTTCTATAATAAAGGAGATGGCAGCTGTTATAGGTCAGGCTGACTTCCCGGGAAGAGGGCTACAAGACTGAGAGGTGTGTGCAGGAAGGCAACCAGGGGTCTCCTGTGGGATCAACATCTTGGGGAAGTGGAGGAAGCAGGACAGGTCAGAGGGAGAAGCTGGGGTGTGAAGCTATAGGACAAAGGCCTCAGCTGATATTTTCAGAAGCTCTGAGGTTTTGAACCCCTGTGTGAACTAGTTTTGCAGTGTGAGCTGACCCCTGAAAAGGGGCTCTGGTTTACAATCACCAGGGAGCAGTCACAAGGAGTGGGGCTCTGGGGTGAGCTGTCAGCTGTCAACACTTCAAGAAGCTGGGAGAAAGAGTGTTTCAGTTCTGAAAGGGCCAGGGGATCAAAGCATCCACTGAGCAAACTTTGGCTGACTTTTGTTTATAGTGCAAACAAACCTAATTTTCATATTTTAATGTCTGCAATTTCTAGACACTCATGTTTCTGGAAACTCCTTGTAAATCTTTTGAAGGGCTCCTGTTGGCTCTTTCCTACTTAAATGATATTTCCTGGGGTCCCAGCCTCAGCCTTCTTCTCCTCTCAACCTACATTCATGTTCTAGCTGATCTCATTTTCACTCAAGCCTTCAGCTTTGTATATGTAGGACAACCCACCATACTATTTTTTTTTTCTTTTTTGGGTTCCCCTATAGTTATGCAAAGCCGTTACTAGATAGCATATTCCCTTTATGAGACCTTTTATGGCCTAGAATCTCATGACTGCACCCTGTCTTAGTCAGCTCTAGCTGCTATAACAAAATACCACAGGCTGGGAGGCTTAAACAACAGATGCATTTCCCACAGTTAATGGAGGCTAGAAGTCCAAGATCAGGGTGTTGACAGATTTGTTTCCTGGCTTGCAGAAGGCTGCCTTCTCACTGTGTCCTCACATGATGGAGACAGAGAGGGAGTTCTGGTCTCTCTACTTCTTACAAGAATACAAATCCTCACCTAACCCTAATTACTTCATGACCTCATTTAAACCTAATTATTTCCTAAAGGTCCCATCTCTATATAATACCATCATCTATTAATTTTAGGGGGACACAAATACTTGGTCCATAACACCCCTCCACTACAAAGTTATATACCAAGAAATTGAACAAAAAAATCTATAAAACATAAGTGCCCCCCACTTTCAATAATAGATAGATCATCTAACTAGAAAATCAATAAGTGGTACACTTGAATAACACTATAGACAAAATGGACTGAACAGACATATACCGAATATTCCATCCAACATCAGATAGAAGGAATGTCCCTCAATATAATAAAGGTCATATGACAAAACCATGGCTGAGATCATACTCAATGGTGAAGAGCTGAAAGCTTTTTCTCTAAAACCTGGCACAAGGTGAGTGTGTCCACTCTCACCACTTCTATTCAGCATATTACTGGAATTACCAGCCAGAGCAATTAGGCAAGAAAAAGAAGTAAAAGACATTAAAATTGGGAAGAAAGAAGTAAAAGAGTTTGTTTGCAGAAGACATCTTTTTTTCAAAATTTAAATTTAAATTTACTGGTTTCAGAGGTAGAGTTTAGTGATTCATCTTGTATAACACCCAGTGCTCATTACATCACGTGCCCTCCTTAAATGTCCATCACCCTGGGCCCCATCCCTCCATTCCCCCTCCCCTCTAGCAACCCTCAATTTAGATTAAAAGTCTCTTATGGCTTGTCTCCCTCTCTGATTTCGTGCAGAATACATGATCTTAATGAAAACCTTGAACATTCCACCAAAAACCTGTTAGAACTAACAAATGAATTCAGTGAAGTTTCAGGATGAAAATCAATATACAAAAATCAGTTATATGTATATATATAATTTATATATATACACATATATATCAGTTGTATTATAATATATCAGTTGTTATATATTATTAATAATATTCCACTGTGATTCTACTATATATACATATAATATATGTACATATCACACATAACTGTAAGGACAGTTAATAGGAGATCTACCCTTTGAACAATACAGTATTGCTAACTACAGGCATGACGTTGGACAGCAGATCTCTAGAACTTATTCATCTTCCATATCTGAAACTTTATACCTGGTAAATAACAGTTCCTCGTCTCAACCTCCCCTCCCCCCAGTCCCTCACAACTACCATCCGACTCAACCACCCATATAAGTGCTAGCATGCAGTATTTGTTCTTCTGTGATTGGCTAATTTCACTTACATGATGCCCTCTAGGTTCACCTATGTTGTCACATACACAGGATTTCCTTCTTTCTGGAGCCCGAACAATATTCCATTGTTCCATACATACATTTTCTTTATCTGTTCATCTGTCAATGACATTTTAGATTCTTCCCACATCTTGGCTTTTGTGAATAATGCTGCAGGGGACATAAGACTACAGATACCTCTTTGAGATCCTGATTTCAATTCTTTCGGATAAATAGCCAGAACTGGGACCACTGGAACATATGGTCGCTCTATTTTTAATTTTTAAAGGAAATTCCATATAGCAGCTGAATCATTTTGTATTCCTACCAAAAGTTATAGAAAGAGTCCAAAATCTACACATCTTTGCCAAGCTTGTTACATACACACACATTCTCTCTCTCTCTTTTTCCCAAATAACAGTAATCCTGACAGGTATGAGGTGTTCACTCACTAGGTTTTTGATTTGTATTTCCCTGACAATTGGTAGACAGTAGTTTATATACCTGTTGGCCATTTGTATAACCTCTTTGGAGAAGTGACAGGCTGCTAGTTACTTGTTTTGCCTTTTGCAGAAGAACACTGGTGATGCAGTCCACTTCTGCAAGGCAGCCCCACAGTGTATGCGTTACATCCCCAGATGTCCTGAGTGTGGTGGGGAAGAGTCTGGGTTTGGGACAAGACTGTCTGAAGTGAATCCAGATCAAGTTTCTAGTCTTCTTTGTTTGCCTCTTTCTTCATGAAATAATACCTTCGTTAGAGAGTTGTCCTGTGATGAGATCAGATACTATGGGTAAAATGTATAAACATTTTTTGGCACATACTAGGGATCAATATACATTAATAATTAATTTAATATCCTTTTGCTGTATATTTAATATATTTTTTATTAGTTCATGTATCTCTTTCTCAATTTCTTTTTTTCCTTCTCTGTAAGGCTCTGACCACACGGTTCTCCACTCCCGTGTGTAAGAGTGTACTCCCACACCAGCCCTGGGGCCTATACACATGCTGTGTCCCAGAGGACTTTCCAAACCTGACTCTGGTTAGACTTCACCTTCAGACCTCAGGACACCTAACCTTGGCTGCTTATTAGGAACCTCTTCCCTCACATCCCACAAACACCTCACATCCAACCATTACAAAATCAGATTCAAAGCCTTTCTTCCCAAACTTCCTTCTAGAATCCCCATATGTCAGTTCCCCAAGGCAGAAATGTTGAGGTCACATCAGATTCTTATTCTTCTTCACTTGTTTGCATTAGTTCGTCAGATTCCTACAGCTTCTACCACCTAATTTTGCTTTACCTCCATCCATCTCATTCTCTCTAATCTTGTTTCTGCAGCATAGGTTTAGGCTGTCCTTGTTTCTTTGGAGGATTTTTGAATTGTTCTCTAACAACTCATTTCCGAGGTCCCACTACAGTGTTCTCCAGTCAGGCTGACGTATAATTTGTCAACCAAGCCAGGACACTTTTGAAAGCGAAACAGGATGTTTATTAAACATTACACTCAGAAAGCAGGCATCAACAAAGACTGTCCCAGGCAAACCAGGACATATGGACACCCCCTAATTTACCCTGCACAGCTGTCAGAGTGTGCTTTCTAGAACACTTGTCTGCCCCTGTCACTTGCTCTCCCATATAGTGTGTCTAAGGGGAAAGCATGTACTGTTCTAATGACTAGAGCGTTCTGCTCTGCTTGGCTGGCTTTCTTATAAATCAATCAATCAGATGCTTGTATCTCTTACAGTTTGGGGTAAATTTTAGCAAATAGATGTCTTCTCAGGGTTGGGTCACATTTGAGTATCATAAAAAAAGAAAACAAACAACCCCCCCCCCAAAACCAAAACAGAAACAAACTTTGGGATTTGCCAAGCTCAGAATATGCTGATCTGATACAGGCCTTGCCCAAGACAATTTTGCCCTGGTGACCAGCAACACCCCTAGAAGACACCAGTGCCTCAGGCCACCAGCCCTCAGCTACCAACTCTCCACTGGCGTTCAGTCAGTGGTTGTGACTCAGCGAGTGGCTAATAAATACTGAACAAGGCATAAAGCATTTGATGATCCTTACTAGATATAGCAGCATTTTCCATATTAGTTTTCCACTTTTCAGGGCAAGTAGCAAAAGAAAAGTCTTTTCCCATTAAGGCCACATTTACTTTTCATTCACTGAAGAAAGAAGTCCTTTATTACATCTTCTCTTGAGAAACCCGTGTTTTGGTTTTCTTTTGTTTTGTTTTTTAGAGAGAGAGAGGGAGAGAGGGTGCAAGTGGGGAGGAGCAGAGAGAGAGAATCCCAAGCAGACTCCATACTGAGTGTGGAGCCCAACATGGGGCTCAGTCTCATGACCCCAAGATCATGACTTGAGCCGAAATCGAGAGTTGGACTCTTATCTGAGTGCGCCATTGCAGGTGCTCCCAAATGAGCTATTTGTAATTTTACTCAATATTTCTAATCCTTCTTTGATATATTAAAAGTTTCATTATATAAGGAATCAATAATTATTGCAGACAAATTGGAAAATACAGAATAGTAAAAGGAAAAAAAGTTGCCCATCTTTCTACCTCATAAAATCATATTAATTTTATATGCATTCTTCAGATGTGTTTTATGTGAAAAAATGAGCCAAACTCATATAGCAAAAACAGGAGCATGCTGAAGTATACCTTGTTTTTTCCGCTTAGTAATAGAAAATGCTTTTTAGATCAGTAAGTGTATCTCTGTACCATTATTGATGAAGGCTGCACTGTATTCCATTGTCTGATTTCTCCATTCTTTAACAATCATTTATCTTCTGACATTTAAGAAGTTTCTAACTCTGCTGCCATTAAAGAAAATGTTCACTGAATCTCCTTGAATATATATATTTTCCCCCTTTGATGATTTCTTTTGGATTAATTTTTATATGAGGATTGGCTGAACTGCTTTCAGACTCTCTGGCCAACTTGGTGGGCTTAGAATTTGTGTGTGTGACGGAGCCTTGCCTGTTGGGACAGCTTCACAGATGGGACTTCAGACTCTTTGGTTGCTTATTACCAAGTGATAAGTTTTAAGCTCAAGGGAATGCATTAAAAAATTCCATGACAATCCATTGGCTGTGTTTATGCAGGCAAGCTGAAATAGAACAGGTTCTAAAGAATTCATTCACAGTAAAATTATTTTTTTTTCCCCCTCAAAAGTATTTTTGGTGAAGTTTCTTCTTCATCTGTGGGTCCTTGGTGGGGCGGTGGGGCGGGAGGTGGTGGGAAACAGTGTGCCTTCATTTTTTTTTTGATAGTTTGTCCAGCTGATATAGACTCAGTATACCTATTGAACATTTCTAGAGAAGAAACTAAATGATATATTTAACATATTTCCAGTTTTGAGTAGATATTTATCCCATACAAGCACTTTGAGTTAACCAGGAAAAAAATGATCAGAAAGTGACATATAATTGAATTGTCATATTTTATTCTTCAAACAGTTCTTTTACAGCATTTGGTATTTTCCCGGACCTGCTAAAAGTAGTTTGTGTCAGAGTCCTTTGTGATTGGTGTCAGTTAAAAATTGTCAGCCTAACTCACAATGGTGATGGATTATGGAGGGTTGACTCCTCAAGAGAAAATCTGCCATGTGATGCTCCGAGATGACAGTACTCAGAAGAGGCCCTATACATATTCTCCATCTAAAAAGGATAATGTCAAAGTGAAAGTCAAATTTCTTTAGGTATTTTCTTAATGACTGTCACCTTGATCTTTCATGTTCTATCTTACTTTCCTCCTCAGAAATCAAAGAAGACATTTTTTTTTTTTTTTTGGTTGTTGTTGAAATATACCTCCATGTCCACCCTAACCGTCTCTCCAGATGGCTCTTCCCTTTCCCTTTGGTATCTCAACACGGGCAACAGTGGGTCAGGGAGTGGGAGTTGAGGTTTTGTGTACCTCTAGGGTAGCTAGCTTCTTGCCTTCTGAATCCTGAGGCTCTAAAACATTAACCTGAGGGGCAGGAAGTATGAGAGATGAATCAGTCTATTCTCCCTCTAGCATCAATTTCTTGAATCTTGAATTTAGAATTCTTTTTTTTTTTTTTAATTTCTTTTCAGCGTAACAGTATTCATTGTTTTTGCACCACACCCAGTGCTCCATGCAATACGTGCCCTCCATAATACCCACCACCTGGCTCCCCCAACCTCCCACCCCCCGGCCCTTCAAAACCCTCAGGTTGTTTTTCAGAGTCCATAGTCCCTCATGGTTCACCTCCCCTTCCAATTTCCCTCAACTCCCTTCTCCTCTCCATCTCCCCATGTCCTCCATGTTATTTGTTATGCTCCACAAATAAGTGAAACACATGATAATTGACTCTCTCTGCTTGACTTATTTCACTCAGCATAATCTCTTCCAGTCCCGTCCATGTTGTTACAAAAGTTGGGTATTCATTCTTTCTGATGGAGGCATAATACTCCATAGTGTATATGGACCACATCTTCCTTATCCTTGAATTTAGAATTCTTAAAGAGTGACTTCATTGTAGTGGACAATTGTGGCAAGGGCCCTCATCAGTGGAGCACTTTACTCGTGGCAAATACAATTGCCAGCTAATGTGGTGATTGTGTCAACAGAACCAGGAGGCCACTGAAGTTTTCCAGTTCAGCATTGGGGATTGGAAGAAGTTGCTGCTCCAGTAATACGCAGTGTTTCTATTCACTGCCATTCTGCAATAGACAATCTATAAATCACAAGACAACAATTCTCTGTTGCATCTGTAGAAACTCTCCTGTCTCTAGAATCTGTGAATTCTGAGCATTTTCTTGCCAAGCATATGGGAGGTCCATAAGCCTAAAGATGTCCATAAAAGTCTGTGTCCTTAAGGGGACACTGAGGATACCAAGAGCTAGCAAGCTGGTGAGCTGGTTTCTCTTGGGATGAAGGTGAGATTTGCAGTAGTTAGTCTGTGTATGTCTCTGAATAATGACCTTTTTTGATCCATGACCAGAAGATGTGGGTGGCTACAATGTGGGAAAGGGGGAATTGGGGAAGACAGCAAAAATGTTTGTTGGAGAAAGGGGTCTAAATCTGAGTTAAAATGTGCACATTTTATACAAATTTAAGACACCTTTTTCCCTACTCTTCTCTCTTTTTAGGGAGACAGAAAGGGCTTGAATCATAAAAAGAGCAGTCTTGGAAGTCATAATACTATATAAGGGATTGAATTTGCTAGCTTCTTAACCAGACATAATATGTTCTCAAACCAGTTGGTCAAAAAAATGTGGCCTGGGAACACCCTATCTTGTGACTGGTCAGAAGTGAGGCAAGACTAGTGGAGTACTGTGCCCTTACCCAGTCTGACCTAACTCCAGGTAATTAACATTAAAGTCAATTGTGATACTAAAAATCACTGGGAAGCCATTAAAGTAATGTAATGACTAGCAGAGAATTGTTGCTAAAAAAATATTAGTTAAAGGACTTCCAGTTAAACAGGACAAAGCCATATATTTTATACCAGACTGAAATGATATGGACTCAGTGTACACTTTTGGAGTGTCTAACTATGGTAACAGATTCCAAACAATCATAATTAAAGACAACTTGCTCAACAGCTTTTGTTTTATAAAAATACTTGTCAAAGAACATGTATAGGAATGAAAGCAAAAAGATAAACTTGCAAAAATATATGGGATGAAAATACTCAAAATTTCACTATGAAGAAAACAAGAGGTGAAAACGTCACCGTTAGCAGAATTGACACGTAACTTACTGAACACGCCAGCACTGCCAGATAGTCTTCTCTCAGTTAAAACTGCTGCAGCTCTTTATGATAAACAAGAGTCCACTGAAACTTTCAACAACTTCTGATTTATTAATTATAAAGTATAACTTTCAGGGTTATAGGCCTTTTTTAAAGAACTTAAAATAATAAAACTATATTAAAAAAAACAACTGCTAGAGAGGTATGAGTGACATGATATGAAAGGCAGATGTGGCTGAGGAAATGGCTAGGCAGGCTCTCTCTCAGAATAAAAGCCCAAGTCCTTAGGTTGGTCCGTGAGGCTCTCCCTCAATGCCTGGGCCTCTTTTCCTCTGTAACCTCCTCTCCTGACCCTCTCTCCTTGCTTACTCTGTTCCAGCCACACTTATTCACACTTTCCAGGCACACCGGCCAGCCATCCTCAAATAGGGTGCTGGACCACAAATCTAAAAACCATTCTCAAGTCCCCAGTGCTCCAAATGTGCCTGTTACCTACTGTACTGCTAATCGTCACTACCCAAATAGTTTCTTACTCCCTTTTAATTGGTTTGAACCACATGAAATTGACTAAATAATGGCAATGTACAGAAGAGGAAGTAATCACATTAATTTCCCAAATTGTCTAGTCTCTGTCTCTCTGAAATCAATCAATAAATGTCAAGTAAAATCAGAGAAGGCAATAAAGTAAGAAGATACACCGAATAGAAGTATTTATCACCACAGGAAAACACATCTGTTTGTTTGCTGACAGTTGTCATTGAACCCGCAGGCTTCATGTAATTAACCCCAGTTACCAAGGGGCTAATTACTGGTCTAGTTTCCATCACCATTATGTTTCCTTAAGCAAGAGGTTTACACTGCTTGCTCTTCTCATCTCCTTCCAGACTGTCCTTGATGCCTCACTCCTGCTCCAACCACGTTTGCTTTCATCATGTACTAGTGACCTCCTCATTGCCAGGCTGACAGCCTTTTCCCTGTCATCACCCAGTTGTGCCTGAAGGGCTTCATTGACCACCCACTGGTCACCGCATTTTGGGTTTCTACAACACATCCTCTCTCTCCTGCAGTGCTGTGACCCTTCTTTTTTTTTTTTTTTTAAGATTTTTTTAAAAAAATTTATTTATTTGACAGAGAGTGAGAGATTACAAGTAGGCAGAGAGGCAGGCAGAGAGAGAGAGAGGGGGAAGCAGGCTCCCTGCCGAGCAGAGAGCCCATGCGGGGCTCGTTCCCAGGACCCCGGGATCACGACCTGAACCGAAGGCAGAGGCTTCAACCCACTGAGCCATCCAGGCGCCCCTGCTGTGACCCTTCTAACTTTACTTCTCTGTCCTCTTTTATTGGCTCCTGTCCATGAACAGCCTCTATTTTTGGTCTTCCATCCTCTGTGCTCATTCCTCATGGAAGCCCATTTCCCCTATGTAGCACTGCTTACATCTTTAAACTCACCTCTGCCCTCTCACCTGCTCCTCCATGTCACATTTATAAACACTGGAGCTTTCCGCATGGAAAGCACCACCATGCTCTCTAAATCAACATAGCTCAAGTTGAGTTCCAGACCACTCCCATTTCCCACTCATCTATATCTGTCTTGGGCATTCTTTCAATCTCCCAGGCAACAAGAGTTCAGTACAAAAGAAAAATTTAATGAAGAGGGAACTGAAGTCATTATCTTTCCTCCCAAAATTTCTGTCTTCAGCTTCTCTATGTCTTCAACATATACTCCCATGTGCTTGCATATACCGTGGTCCTACAATACCCTTCCACTCGTCCTTTTCCAAAAGCACTCTCATCCCCCTTGCCTTTCTCCATGCTACTCCTTCTACTTGGTTTCCATACAACTCATCTCCACTGAGAAATACTACCCATTCTTCAAGGCCCTGCTGGGATCTCACCCAGAGCCTCTGGCCAGCCACCTTCTTTTAGCACTGAAGAGAGTTTGGTGGATAGAGATAATTCTATACAAGTCTCTCTTTAGGTGGTACATCCTCAGAGAGCTGGATGCAGGTCAGATTCTCATGTTTTAAATGTCTTACAGTGCCCTGATAATGCTTACTACATGTTGTTTTAATGGAATGGGATGGAATCTCCTACATGGGGGCTCTCGAATATTCCCATTGAGTCTTGCTTTAGCATTTTGGAAACTTATCCCCTTAGTACCTGCAATAAAACAGAAATGAAGAATCACTGGAAAAATGAAAATGCATAAAACATACCTAGAACTGTGAGAAGGATGACAGCTGAGCTAAAGACCCAGGCACCTATTCATGTCCCATTAATTAGCTCTTCAACAGTTGTCTCCTAAATTATTGAACACATAGAAACCAAAGAGAGCTACACAAGCAGGAACTTACCACAAAAAAGAGAGAGTCCCTGACCAGACTGACAACCTTAGGACAGTTATCTATTGCGAGAGCCTGCCAAGGTATTTGTTCCCTCTTCCAGATCACTGGCAGGAGGAGCTCTGATGACACGCTATAACTCCTGTCTTAGCTGTCATCGTGAAAGGCATTAGTGATGAGTGTGCCAAGCCCAGGATTCTGAGCTGGGATGCTCTGAGACTGTTCTCTGCAGGGTTGGCCTCGAGCTAAGTGTGGTGTCAATTGCCTTCTTCCTTTGTTTGTTCTCGGGGCTGCCCCAAGTTCTTTTTCATCCAACTCCTCTCCTGCCTTTTTCCCCAAACCTGTGCAAAATGTCTCGCCCAATAATAGTTCAAAAAGGGTTAGAGATGCAGGGTGGGTAGAAATTGGAAAGGTACTAGTTTTTAAATCAAAATAATACACATACATAACTTTTTTACGTCAAAGAGTATTCCAAGGTTAACTAAAAACAAAAAGTTATCTGCTTCTTTTCTTCCTCATTTCCTTCTTGTGCCACCCAGACACAATTATTTTAGCAGTTTCTCCTGGCATTTACCTCCATTTCTAAATAATCTGCTTATTTTTCCTTTTTGATTTTAATACATTATCAGTTGTTTTTCCATAAACTCAATTTAATAAGCTGAGAATCCCTACTTTTCCCCTCACCACCTCTGCTAAATCCTCGAAATGACTATATCATCACTGGGTGCAAACATAGTCGTATGTTTCCTTTCTTGTTCAACTTTTATTTTTTTCTGAGTTAATAAATGCCTCAGGTTTTAATGCTTATTTTAATTCTACCTAACTAAATCTGCCTCAAACTTCTTAAAAAATATCTCACAATGAAGGCAACAAATCAAGTCATCTGCCAGCTATTTTTTCTTTCTTCCTTGGAGTGTGCCCCACCCCCAAGTCTCCTGCATCATCAAGTCTGGACTAATTGCTCTTGAGACCAACTACACACTATTGTTCTGGGTCTGCTCTTTCTTATTCTAGGAATTCCCTTTGTCCCTCTCTTATCTGGGATGCTGTATATCTTTGGTTCCATCTCTCTCTCTCTCTCTCTTTCTCGCTTGGTCCTCATTTTGATGAAGCATACTTTCAGTAGCTTCCAGGGGAAGGTGCATAGGAGGTAAATTTTCCAAGAGCTTACTTGCCTTAAAATGACTTTAATCTATCTCCTACTTAACCGATAGTATTTTAGGGTTTCAGTCTCTAGATCGAAAATGATTTCTGCCCAGAATTACATTGCTTTCAAAAGGTCCATTGTTCTTTGGTTAGCTGTCTTTTGGTATGTGAGCTATTTCTTCTTTCCTTGCCAGGACTCCGTCAAATTTTCTTTTCCTAAGTCAAGATATTCCAAAGTGTGCAATTATAGAATTTCAGAATTAAATCTTCTAAACCATTTGACCCCTTGCTTCCATTGTTTTGTTCCTTTCCTTTGTGAGGATCAATTCAAATGTCTTCCTGCTCACAGCTTTGTTTTCAATAATTGCAATTTGCTAAAAGCTTCAAAAGTTAAAAATTTTGGCACTTAATACATGAAATGCCACCTCCTGAAACCAGAAGAAGTAAGCACACTTCATTTTAGCACCCTGTGTGCTGTCCTTGAAAGGGTCTGTAAAGGGTCAGAAAAAGAAAGAGACTGATTGTTGATTTTCCTCCAGATTTAACCACAAGTTAAGATGAAAGGTCTTTTTTTCTGCAAATTCATCTCACATGCTGTTAAATGAGAGCATGGCAGAAGTTGGAAACTCAAAGTGAAGTTCGAGCAATCCAGACCTATTTCAAAGCAACTCTTACTATTAATGGTACTTCATTACAAATGAAAAAAAAAAAATCTGGAAATGTGTTAAGCTGGATGGAATTCTGGGGCTGTCATGAAGTCAGACTGTTCTGAACAAACTAGGTTTTATGGCCACCCCAGATATGGGCATCTTTAATATTATCACAGGAGATCTATTTCAGAATTTATGGAAGGAAGGTGATTTCCTGGAATGTGTTTTAGATATTTTTGTAAATTGCTCTGGCATGGGCATTCTAAAAAAATGCAGAATGGGCAGGAGAGATTTGTAAGGGAAGAGGAAGGTTGTTTGGCTAGAGGAGGGGAGATGTGGAAAGTAATATAGATTAGACTGTTGCTAGAGGGAAATGCCATGAATTCATCTTGTAATGGTTTGAATAAAAATCCAGCCACAATTTGGGGATTTCATCCCCTTTTGGTGCTACAGACAAATGTCCCAGTTGGATGAGGGCTCAGAAACCAGCAGATCTGATGAAACTTCAAATTTCAGATGCAATCTCCAGTTTGCATGGAGAAGTGCTTATGAAGTTGGCAACTTCTGAAAAGTCGAGTAATGCTTGTTTGAAGAGTTAGTTATGGATCTTGGGCTAGGCCCACGGAGTTCTCTGAGGTTGACATATGGTGCTTTTTCTTGAGAAAGCCAAGACTACCTGTGTTCACCGAGGGCAGTGGCATACCCGAGGTCAAGGAAAATCTTGTTGAAAAGATTCCATTTTGGTGACTTCCATAAAAAGAAAGAAATCATGTTCACTTGAATTGAGCTTAGAAATAGGCATTTGTAAAATTGGGGAGTTATTTGAGTTTATTTGAGTTTATTTGAGTTATTTACTCAAAGATAGACTGTGCATGTTCTTATTATGTGCCAGTCATTGTACTTGCTACTGGTCAACAAGGCAGACAAAGTTCCTGCTTTCAAGGAGCTTTGGGATGAAAGGAGGGAAATAATTCTTTGGTTGGAGATAATGTTAAGGTATTCCTTACCCATCCTCTGCTCTCCCAACAACTTGTATGTTTCAAATAGATTTGTACCAGGGTGAACAGATTTCTGACAGGGTATTAAAGAAGAATAAAGGAAGTTTTAAGAATTATTTTCTTCATGAGATTGATATAATGGAATAAAAATATTTATCTCATTGATATAAATGAATAATAGTTATAATGATAGTAATAATTTATTGGGTGCTTTCCATGTGCCAGACACTGCATTAAGAGCTTTCAGTGGAGGGGCGCCTGGGTGGCTCAGTGGGTTAAAGCCTCTGCCTTCGGCTCAGGTCATGATCCCAGGGTCCTGGGATCGAGCCCCACATTGGGCTCTCTGCTCGACAGGGAGCCTGCTTCCTCCTCTCTTTCTGCCTGCCTCTCTGCCTACTTGTAATCTCTTTCAAATAAATAAATAAATAAATAAATAATCTTTAAAAAAAAAGAGCTTTCAGTGGATTATTTCATTTAATTCTCTCAACAATCGCATGTAGTAGGCACTATTGTCATCTCCATTAAAAAAAAAGAAAAGAGAAAAGAAGAGTGACTTACAAAAAGATTAAGAAACTTGTCCCAGGGCATTAATAGTGTATGGATGATCCCAGAACCAAACCTAGTGAGTTTGACTCTGAAACGTTGGTATTAGCCCCAAACATCCTTTGCTTCCAACAGACTCAGGCTAAGTGGCATCCATCTGTGTGGTCACCATGCATCAGACTACATTGTTACTCTTTTCAGATGCTGGCATGGAATGAGAGTGTTGTTGAAGCGTCTGAAAGGTCCAGTCACCACTTTCATCTAGCCCCATCCTTACTCATGGCACAGTGGATGTATTGTCTGTCTCTTGTAAATGCCTCTCTGTGGAAAGTCTATCCAAGGGTCTTAGCATCTGGAAAATAGACATTTCCCTGCTCAACAGAACCAAATTAGAAGAAGAAAAGTTTCAATTCAAATTTACTTTCACATTAAATAAATATCCTATGTCAAAGAGATGGAAAAACGGCAACTCAAATGGCTCTTGAGTTCACCAAAGTGTCACTAAATATCAATTTGAAAAACACCAGGACATGTTCAAAGTAAAGAAGAACCAAGATGTAATTAATTATAACTCCTCTGTGTCTGTGTGTGTGTATGGATGTGTGTGTCTATGTGTGTGTAATTGTGTAAGTCAAGCTAGTGTCATAAATATTACATTATTCAATGAGGTAGATTAAGCTTATAAAATGTGCTAATGTGGCACATCATTTCACAAATGGGATGTTAGGATGACTTGCTTGGATTCTCCAACATGACAGAAACACCCATTAATGTTTAACGCAGCCTGTCTTAAGATTGATGTAGAAACCAGTTAATAGTTCAAGATGGGAGTGGGTGCGGTTGAAGGTCAGTGTTCACTAGTGCTTATTGTGGTTTGTAATCTGCTTTGTGACTATCTTCAGTTCTCTTCAGATATACAAATGAGCTCTTAATTACTTGACAATTATGTCTACTATTTACTGAGTTCTATTCTGAACTTTTTATGCTTTAAAGAAGTAAGTTTTATGTAATGTATTATTTCTATTATTTGTTATATACTATTTATTATCATATATTATTTGTTATGTATTGAACATTGGAAATGATCCACATGCTCAACTATTGGGAAATGAGTTAGGTAAACTGAGATATATTTACATGATGAAATATTACGTAGCTGTTAAAATGATGTTAATGAGGAGTTTATAATAACAAGTGAAACAGTTATATTAAATGAGTAAATTAAATTAAAAAATTGTTTATACAATCTAATCTTTGTGAAATATCCATAGAAAAAAGGCTGGAAGGAAACATTCCAAAATGTTACATTGCTTGTCTCTGGGTTACAAGATATGAGCGTGAGCTTTTTCCCTCCTCTTCCCCCTTCCCCTCCCCCCCCCTCCTTTTTAGCTCTTCTCTCTCTTATTCATATTTCATTAGTGTTATTTTCATAACCAAAGTAAAAAATTTCATTTGAGAAACGTTGGAATTATTCATTAGAATCAACAGAAACTTCAATTAGCAGAGTCACCATTATGCTTGGGTATTCAAAATGGTTCCATTATCATGCAATTTTATTATCTTCAGTAAAAGCAATTTGCTCAAAGTACGAAAAAAATATGGTTTAGTTATGGCCTTTTATCCAAATTCCATTTATGGCTAAAGAATCGAGAGTTGCCTAGATTGCATGTTGACTTCCTGTTGGATGTGCACTGTGTGAGTGTAATGCTGGGGAACATGGTGGTAGAAGACACCCTTCTGGTTGGAGTTGAGAACCTCTGTCTGGAATGCCCTATTCCCATCTCCCTGCACCCAACTCGCTCCCACTCCCACTCGTTCAGGAGCCCGAAAGTTCCTTCTTTTAGGGAAGTCTTCCATTGCTTCTGTTGTCACTCACTGATCAGGTCCTAAAGGAAAGCTGCACTGTATTTCTTTCCAATTTTAGTATACGTGCTGCCGAAGTGAGCACTGCACTGGATTTTTCCGGGGAGCCCTTCCCACAATGGGATTATATCTCCACGTAATTTATGTCCACCTGTCCTTCCACTGCCCTTTAAGCTCCATGAAAGGAGAGACAGTGGCTGTTTCCCTATTGTGCTGTCAGCACCTTGAGTCTCCTGCATGAGAATTCAGTACCTATTTGCATGAATGATGAATCCATTCATTTTAGAGATGCCAGATGTGAATTTCAGATGTATAAAAATCCCCACACAATTGAAATCTAGCTTGAGGGAGAACTAGAACATGGTGGAAGTCAGTGGTGTAGTGAAAAAGTGAAGGTTGCGCCTTCCTTCAAACACATTAATTAGTGTGTGTGCCCTTGCATGTGGGTGGGTGTTAGTGTTAACCGTAGCTGAGGTCTAGAAGTAGTTTAGCATTCTGGCTGAGTATGAAGGCCATGGAATGACTACTGGAACTCCAGCTAGGATTGCTATATCCACGAATATGGCATGTTATTCAATATAAACCACTATGCCTTCATTTCTTTGTATAATGGAGATACGGTGTCAGTCAAGGTTATTGTGAAGAGAAAATGAAATAAAACACAATAAGTGCTGAGCATAATGTCCTGGAACATTGTAGGTGTTCAGTAAGTTTCTTCAATGGCAGAGTGTTATTACTAATAATTATTTCTAAAATTGTTACCAGTTCTCTGAGACAGAAATTTCTCAATGACCACTAGATGGCATTAAGGTTAATTTGAAACATACACAGTGTGGGCCTTATTCATATCAGTAAAAACATGTGGTGAAAAGCAATTTCATGCATTTTGATTTATAAGTTGTGATTTAATAACTAAGGCCTTTTCATTATTTTATGTAGGAAAATCCTAGAAGAGATCATGTTTGATTCAACTATGTGTCCAGTAAGGGCCCACCATGCTCCTTCTATTTTTCTTAAATTAGGAAAGTTATTGCTGAGCTTTCTGAATGATGTTGCAAAGTTAACGGCCACCTCTGTGCACTAAAAACAAAATTACTGGTTTGTAGCCATGGCGGGATGTACTGATAGTCAACAATGTGCCAACCTCAATAGGGAGCTGGAGCAAAGGCTCTGTGGGTTTCTACCAGGAGGGAGCCGAAGACAGTAAGACAGTGGTTGTGTGTGCAGCAAATGAGTGCCTGAAAGAACTGCCTGGGTACACTCTAGGGGAACCTGGTTATTCCCCACCCTGCTCAAGGATGCTGCGCTGGGAGAATTGTTGTTTCTTGAACTTTGCAGAAGGCCATAAATGAACCATAAAATGCAAATATAAATATCCTTCTCCAAGACATTGAGGTTGGTTTAACGACTCAGTATTGTTGATTTTTTTTAGTTTGGTTATTGAAGCATTAATTTGTGGATATGTTATCAAAGGTGTTGTAGAAGAACTATATATTTAGGACATTCCTAAATGAGAATAGTTTAGATGACAAGTAAACTTTGATGGGATGGGTGGCTTATCAGGAGTAAAGAGGAACGTGAACTTAACTGAAGGGGAAAGATTAATTTTGTCCTAGTGGCTAATGAGCCTGAGCTGGGGAGCTATCACTTTGGCAATTTTGTTCAGTCTTAGAGGTGGATATTCAAATGGTTTAGCTCACCTTCAATTGTGAACTTGTAAGAACAGCACATGCAGGTAAATGTCACCTCTGAATGCCCAGAGAGGAAGGTAGTACCTGCAACATAGTATGCACTCAATAAATGTCAGCTGAACAATGAATGGTAAAATACCCAGTCAATTAAACTCAATAAAAGAATCCTATTGGAGGTCAACAAGGGGTGGTTCTGCTCAAGATATTATAGCACATTTGTAACAAGGTACTCCTCTTTTGCTCCAAATATATGAGACAATATAAAATACAAATTTAAGAAAGGGATAAAAAGGCAAGATTGAATGGCAAAGCCAGGTAAACACCTATATGGATCAGAAATGGAACACAATCACAAAGCAGTGAATGAGGCTCCCTGTGTAGAAGTAAGATTTTGTGACTTTTGCTCTGTGGTTAACAAAGGAAATGTTCTCCTTGTGGGATGGGGAATTGGGCCCAGGCTTACTGCTTGCATTTTACTCCCAAGGATCTTCACCAGAATTATTAAGAATGTACTTTAACATGAAAAAAAGCTAACCCACCACCATCTAGATGTTTAGCCCTTCGTCCTATGGGCTTAACAAAGTGTTCCTTTTTTTTTTTTTAAGCAAATTTAGAAAGGAACCATCACTATGGGATGATTCAGATAAGGTGAGGTCCCAGACATTGATGTAAAAAAAAAAAAAAAAAAGTCCTAAAAACCCCAGGATGCAAATATAGCTAGAAATAAGAAATGGCCAATGCACTGTTTCCTTCGCTGGTATTCTACCTAGAAAACCAAATTATAATCAGAGTTTGTTTGGCGAGCTCAGACTCAGAGCAAAGGGAATTCACTCCATGATTGAAAAGATATTTGACATGGTTAGGAAACTCTGTAGAAGGTCAGATAGTAGGGATTCTAGGCATTGTTGGTCATATTGCCTCCTTTGTCAAGACCTCACTCTGCCACTGTAGTGCAAAAACAGCCCCAGAAAATGGGTAAATGAACAGATGTGCCTGTAGTCTAATGAAACTTTATTTACAAAAACAGGAATTGGCCCACAGGCTGAGTTGACCATCCCCTGTTCTGTGGCACCAGGTCCCGAATGTCTGATATATCCATCTTTAGCTTGTTGATATAGACACTGTCTCTCTACATGAGACTCCATATTCTCAAAGCAGGCTTTGTCCCTCCCTTAGTTAAGAGACTCAGAATTAATTTCTGTGACTTGGCTTTTTGCAAGCCTCTGTGATGGCCAGCCTTCTTATGATTAAGAACTTTCTTTCTTTAGATGTGACAATTTCTACAATTAGAATAGGGTCAAGTGTTACTGGCTTAGGAAGCTTTCTGTCTTCTTAAGGTGACTTCATGGATCACTGTTTCAGTTCACCTAGGGCTTAACTCTCAGAGGATGTCTTATTTCCCAATCCCACCCTGCTTCCTGGTCCTTCTTACTTCCCAGTCCCGGAGACATTTCTCCTTACTGTCTCCACATTGATCCACAATGATAAGTCACGGTGGGGATCCAGTAAAAGACAGTGTTGAAACATGGGTATCAGTTGATGCTTGAGATGTTGATTTCTGCCAGCTGTATATATAGTTCTAGGAAAAGTGCCTTAATTTTTTAGCCCCCAGTGCCCTCCCTGGCAATCTGGGACACGAAAACACCTTTAGCCCACTCTACACTTTAAACAGACCAACGTGTGAGGGATTTTTTTTTTCCCCTACAAGAACTGTTTAAATTTCTTTTCTGATTTTTTTTTTTTTCGGTTTGGTGGCCTCTGACTGCTGTCACTGTGTTACCTTAGCTATTGTAGTGGCCATTTCTCATGTGAAACAGCATCCGGGTATAGGTTAGCAACTTATGACTCAAAATGTGGTCAGACCTATCACTGCGTTGGCATCACTTGGGATCAGGTTAGAAATGCAGAGTCTCAGGGCCTCAGACCGACTGAATCAGAAGCTACATTTTAACAAATTCCCCAGATAATTCATGATAACAGAGTTTTGAAGTACCTCACTAACTTATTTTGTCTCTTAATGTTGATTATTTTTTAATTAAAAAACTTTTAATTTTTATTTCTTCAGTTTTATTGAAGTATAATTCACATAAAATTTTAAGAAACGTAAGGTGTACATCACAGTGATTTGATATTCATAGACATTGTGAAAGGATTTCTACCATCTGGTTAATTAACACGTCCATCACTTAGTGTTAATTAGGAAACAGTGTCTCCTTGGGGTGGCACAATTAAGGAAATGCCATAAAGGTCAAGGATAGTGGTTGTAATGTCTCCCATATTTGTGTTCCTTTGGGCAGGGCGTACAGATATAAGGTGGCTTTGATTGGCACGGTCATGCATAAGCCCATTCATGCTCCAAATTCTTGATGAGATGGGGTTGAGAAGATTAAAATTAAGTACAGTTCTACATCATCGGCAGCCTTATTTTTCAAAGATTTTTAAAAGCTTCTTTTCATTGGAAGCTTGTGGAATTCTTTCTCCTTCATTGCTTTTCAATAAAATACTGACCAACTGGAACAAATCTTGTTTCTGTCAGGGCCTTGCAAATCTGGGCCTTCACCTTCTAACTCTGGGTTTGATAAAAATCACACACACACTCTCTCAAACCTTCCCACAACAAGCCACCAAAGTGTGCCTTGATTAACCTTCACTGTGTGGCATGAAATGGATCACATGAGGTATAGCTGAAAGTTATAGGACTTGCAGGGATATCAGATGGTCTTGTTTTATTTGGATGCAAAAGATAAATATTTGATTCTTGGTTTTGCCAGATTAAGGCTTGTGTGTCCTTGGACAACCATTTCCCCCCTCACCGAAGACTGGTAATTTATGGCAAAATAACTTAATGTATCTTTGCAGTTGGTCTGGGAATTTTAATTTTTTTTAAAACTTCCTGAGTGACTCTAATGCTCAGCCAGTTTTGAGAACAAGTAACAGAGTCTTTGAGTCACAATTTCTTCATGTGTGAAATGGGAATATTACTTATATCTTCAAATGGTTGTTGAGAGCATTGCATAAAATTACTTGTGTAAAGAGCTTTCTAAAGTACAGAGCAGCCTAGAGACACATGCAACAGTTTTGATTGTTTTGACCTTTTGGGTGGTTGTGTCACAAAGACAGGATTTGGGGCATTGTGTGAAGAAAGAAAGGCAGTATAAATGAAAGTAGAGTCTGAGAGAGAACTGAGAACAAATGACAGCCACCTCTATTTTGTATGGTGAAGAGTTCCTATATATATACATGAATAAACATAGGACATACCATCTATAGGCAGCCAGGACTGGGAAATATTCCTTCCCTAAGGCTGAATTTCTTGTAAAGAAGAACTTGTATTCATATGAGGTCTATACAATCCTGTGTTCCTCCCTTATAATATTTCATTTTGCCTGTCTTGGCTCAAGAAACTGCAGGCAATTTGAGGTCAGAGTTTGGGTCTTCCCTTTCCCACAGGAACTCCTATTACAATTCTGTTACAGAGAAAGCTCTCAAGAGGCAACTGTTGGCTGATGCTTGGTCATAATTCTTGGACTTCTTTCCACATGAGTAGTTGAAGCCTCTCAAGTGACTCAGTTGTAGAATGGGATTAATTAAGGATGTCTTTCTATGACCAGTTCTACCTCATGATGTTATTACAATTGTCTTATGTTGCATGGAAAAACTCCCCATGTTCTCTCTGAGTATAAACACCAGGATTGCATCTCGTTCTACATGAGTCACGAGGGGCTATTTTGGGAGGAGGGTGGGTTTGAAATCCATGCTGCTTCTCTTTCCTTTCAGAGCTGGTTTTGTAATAAACGCATCATGTCACCAAACAAAGAGAAGTCATTTTCAAGCCGTGTCTCTTTGTCAAAAGAAGCCAGTTGAGTCAACTTAGTGTAAAACAGTAAACTGGCCGATGTGACAAGACAAAGACCATGCTTCGACTGATGGATTCACTTTCTAACTTGTTAACTCACTGCTGTATAGACACAGTCTCTGACTAACAGACCCAATGACTGGAAGAATGAGCCCCGAAAAGCAATTCTCTTGGAAAAGATCAGTGTAATAGCCACTCACCTAATTCATCCATGCTCTATGTGGGTCCTAGAGAGAGGAATAACAAATAGTTGGTTGAATTTTTCTTTTTTTTTCTTCTCTTCTCCTCCCTCCTAAACTTTCTGTTTCTCCCCCTTCCCTTCTCCACTTCCTCCTCCTCCTCTTTCTTCTTCTCATCCTCTTTACTTTTCTTTTCCTTCTCACAGTATTGGCCCAGAACGTGTAGAAGTGAGGAACTTAACAATATTTCAGGACTGTGTCTGAACTTGCCCTCTTGTTAAAAAGAGATCCTTGGACTGTGCCCAGGCTGGGGTGCCTGAATGTGGGGCTACCCCTCGGCTGAGGGCAGAGGAAAGGGGAATTGAATCTAGAAACCAAATAATGGCTGGGGAATCAAAAGATGTTCCTAAGCAACAAATCTGAGGGGCCCGAAATGAAACTTGATCTGATCCAAAGATAAAAGATTAACATGGGTCAGGAAAGACGCAAGTAGGAGACCTGAAAAGATTGAGGCAAGAAGATGACACAGTAAGTGGGCACTTTGGGAGGGAGGCTTTAAGAACTTGCCATGCCTTGACTGTGGGGAGATGGGGGATGTTGAGGGAGCTGAGCTCCTTCTATGAAAGACTATAGCCAATTGGAACCCATTCAAAGTGCACCTTCACAGTCAAATCCAGGCCTCAAGGAATCTAGCATGATAGCTCCTTATAGAACAATTGAGTTATGCCTGTAACTTCTAGAAGAGCAAACAGGTACAGATAGTTAAATGAAAGAAAAGAATCATACTACCACCTAGCCAAAAACATAATCAGTCCAAAGAATGGTGCAAAATATGTGGCTTTAAAAAAACAAACAAACAAACAAAACCTTCCCCTTAAAGTTGCTTGTAAACCTTTTACAGAATTTGTCATTGGTATGTATACAGGAATCCCTTATCTTGCTGGTTCCCATCTTTTGTCTGTCCCTCTCTAGGTTTTTCACCTTGTTTTTTGTACTTCTGCACCTCTCCCCTCCCCAGCAGTGGTCTCCAGGCTCCATCTTGGAGGTGGCCACATGGTTCTCAGGATCACAATAATCACTGGGCCTGACCTGGACAGGAGGGGATTGGACCCTGCTGTTTGTCAAAGTAATAGGTTTTAGGCATTTAAGTCTTCAGAGAGGAACAGTTATAAGATCTAATTTTCCTCTTGAAAGGCTCTCATTGCTTAACTTTGATGAGTTATTCTACTATCCCAAGAGCACTCTCTTCACTCTCATCAAAAACCCTCCCAACTAGGAGTGATGAGAAGAAAAGAAGTGAGTTGGGGGAAGGAAGACATGGTTCTGCATCTCATGTTGCTGATAAGTACACTGGCTATTACATGGAGGAAGAAGGCAGAATATTATTTCGTTCTGATTACAGAAGGTTGAGAAACAGTATATCCCCAATTTTGAAACATCTTACAGATTGATGTCTCACTCTTTTGGTCACTCAGCTCTTGCACTGGATTGCTTAAAACCTATTGTAGTGAAACCTGTATCTTCTTTAATCATTTAAGGGGAAATCTTACAGTTTTTTCCTGGGGTTCGTATTTATGGAAACTTTCTCTTTAAGAGGAACCCAAAGATATGTTAAAACAAACTCCAGACTGATGTCAAGGTGAAATAAACCTTTGGGTTTATTCATGGGCTTCATAATTGACAATCCTGTGCAAGATAATTGGAACATCATTTTAGAAGCTCCTTGCAACTTGATTGAATTTAAGTTTGGTTCCTGCATTCAGACTAAAGATATGCAGAATATATAATTGGGTTTGAAATAAAAGCCAAAGGAATTTTGGGTAAAAATTGGAAAGAAAAAAACAACAACTGTGGACTTTGATGGGCACAGACACAGGGTTGGGGTTGTTCTAGGACAAATAGTCCGCACATATGCTGGCTCATAAATGAACAAAAAGACAAAGTAAATCACGAACTTTCCATTGGAATATCAGAAGAGTATTGATTATGACTAGCAAATATTCAATGTGAATTTTGCCTGTTCCCTCCAATCTGTACCCCTAGCAAACACTGCTAATTAATCAAGGCTCACCTTTCCACTGAGCCTACAGTTAATTTTGCAAAGATCAATATAGTTTTCCAAGTAGCCAGTGAGTGTTATACAATTTGATATCTGAGAGACAACTTACTCATCTTCTTGATTTAATTGAAGTCACCACAGAAGGCTTTCAGGTGGACTTGAAAGCCTTCTTTGTCCAAGTATCTGAGGACTCCAAAATGTCATAGGAGGAGAAAGAGAAGGTCAGGTACAAAGAAAATCTTACTTTAAACTGGATATGATCCTTTTACATAGCTGATTGAGTATTATTTATGCTTAACTTGGGTGAAACTTTTCTTATAGGCATTAAATTATGCCCAGGGCAAAAGTGAACACCGAAGTTGCTAAATACTCCCACATTCAAGAGAGAGCTTCAGATGAACAAGCTAGAGCTGAAGTCAGAAATTTCCTTACAGGGTTATTAAGAATTCATCAAATTAGTCTACTAATCACCATTACCTTCCTGGTCTATGGAAGAAATCTGGGGAGAGGAAAAGATTCACTAGTCCTCTGGGACTTAGAGGAAATTTCCCCTCTCCTCCCTGCAAGTGGGGAGATGACACTCCAAGATACCCACCTGTGAAGATAGTGGGTATTTTCCAGCAGGGAAGACTGAATTCCTTTTGTTACAACAATGGGATCTTAGGCTTCTGTGCAAGTCTGAGCAGGGGAAATGAGAACTGTAGGGAGGAGGCAGGTCAGAGGGACAGGACCGTGGCAGAAAACCTGCATGCTGACACTTGGCATGTTAAGGAGACAGGAGTTTTCCAAGGATTGAGCAGACACAATAAAGGGCAGCTTAGTCCAGTTTGCCTATCCTCACCTGGGAGGGATGCTTTCTGGGACTAGGGACCTCAGTAGCAGAACACTGTGGCATTGACTGCTGGTGGGAGATACTGAGGAAGTGATTAAAAGGTGAAGCCAGAGTCAAATCTCCTGTGTCAAGCTACTCTGCAGTGGGGAAGTCCCACAGGGCCCTCCAGACAACCTCACCCGGGACTCCACAAGATATCGTTAGGATACCGACCACACAGGAGATACTGATGGTCAGAGAGTGTCATAAGAGAAAATCAACAAGAAGAAAAGTGAATCCTCCCTCAGAAAAATAAAGAGACATTGGCCTTTTCCAATTGAGATAGCCAACCTCCTCAATAGTCCCCAATAATTCCCCACCTTCTAATAATCATGGTCTTGTATAGTTTTTTCCCACATGGAAATAGGGTTTATCTGTGTGACTAGTAGAATTCTGTGGAAGAAATGGTGTGAGATTTGCTAGACTATGTCACAAGACACATTATGGCTTCCACCTGTCTTATGTGGTGTACTCTGGAGGATCCAGCCGCCATACTATGAGACACTCAAGTAGCTCTCAGAGGCCTGTGAAGAGGGCAACTGCTGCATCCTGCCAACAACCAGCATTAACATGCCAGTCATAGGAGTGAGCTACCCCAGCCCAAGTCTAGCCTTTAAGTAACGGCGACCCTGGCCAAGATCTGACTACCACCTCATCCTTATGAGTGATGCTGAGACAGAAACACCCAGCTAAATGGCTCCTGACTTCTTGTCCCACACAAATTCTGAAAGGTAATATAGAATTGTGATAGTATTAAATCATTATGTGTTGAGGGTTATGTGTTATCCAGCCACACAATTCACTTCCTATCCCTCTTTCTTGCCTTAAAGCCCAGAAGAGTTAGAGCCTAGAAGAGCGAGGAAAAGAAGGCATGTAAAAGTAAGACATTTTGAGTCACTCAAATTATATGTTTAACCTACAGTAGGGATGATGAGAGTGTTTTGGATGGGATATGAAATTAAACTGGACTAGAAACTTCTGGAATCCCCCTGCAAATGACATTGCTGGGTAGGCAATGGGAATTTTACATACTGTAATTGGGAAAATTATTGGACAAAAATAAAATCCTGTCACGTGTATACTCCAAGGAGGTGAAACTTCTCAGTAAACCTCTTATTAATTAAGAGGTTTAATTAATTAAGACTAATTCATATTAAAATGTTAAATATATTTTTTTAAAGCATAATTGAATAGAAACATTTGCTTTGTCGCCTGTGATCCAGTTATCCTCAGACTATGGTCCTTGACCAGTAGCGCTGGAGTTACAGAACTAGCCCTCCGGAGCAAGGAAACCATGAAATATTAGCTCTGCAAATCCAAACTTATGACATAACAAATGTTAGGAGGAGTTATCTCTAAAAAGAGCTCTTTTTTCTTGATGTGTAACAGGTAGAGAGCTATAGAAATACGAAAGTTGGGGCATCTGGGTGGCTCAGTTGGTTAAGTATCTGCCTTCCATTCAGGTCAGGACCCCAGAGTCCTGGGATTGAGCCCCACATTGGGCTCTCTGCTCAGTGGGGAGCCTGCTTCTGCCTACTTGTGCTCTCTCTCTCTGTGTCAGATATATAAATAAAATCTTAAAAAAAAAGAAATATGGAAAGTCAGTAGCATTTTGTAGAAGTTTCTCTGTATTGTAAAGATGCTTTGGCATTGTTTGATCTTCTGACCAATGTGTGGGTGGTTGGAGATGGTGTGAATGTCTGTATTGTGCTCTTAGTAGCTAATCTAGTCCTCATACAAGTCAGTTTTCCCTGATATCAAAGTCAAGGAGAAGCTGGCCAATATGATACAGATATACATAAACTTCATATTTACTTTTTGGAAAATATGATGAGTTATGCAGTTCATAGAAAGGAAGAATGTGGAGTGACTGGCCTTTTAAGATAAACTTCTCAAGATTACCCGAGATAAGTCTGGAGATGGTAGTAGTCTGCAATAAAGATTTCAGTCTGTGTTGAATTATAATAGAGTCAGGGTCACCATACTCTTTTTTTTTTTTTTTTTAAGACATATAATGGATTATGTGCCCCAAGGGTACAGGTCTATGAATCATCGGGCTTACACACTTCACAGCACTCACCATAGCACATACCCTCCCCAATGTCCATAATGCAGCCATCCTATCCCTACCACCCACCCCCCAGCAACCCTCAGTTTGTTTCATGAGATTAAGATTCTGTTATGTTTTGTCGTCCTCCTGATCCCATCTTGTTTCATTTTTTCCCTCCCTACCGCTCACGACCCCCTGCCCTGCCTCTCAAATTCCTCATATTAGAGAGATCATATGATAATTGTCTTTCTCTGATTGACTTATTTTGCTTATCATAATACCCTCTTGTTCCTTCCACATCATTGCAAATGGCAAGATTTCCTTTTTTGATGGCTGCATAGTATTCCATCGTGTGTGTGTGTGTGTGTGTGTGTGTGTGTGTGTGTGTGTGTGTATAATGTGTATATATATACATATATACAACACATCTTCTTTAGGCATTCATTTGTTGATGGACATCTAGGTTCTTTCCATAGTTTGGCTATTGTGGATATTGCTGCTATAAACATTTGGGTGCACGCGCCCCTTTGGATCACTACATTTTTATCTTTAGGGCAAATACCCAGTAGTGTGATTGCCTGGTCATAGGGTAGCTCTATTTTCAACTTTCTGAGGAACTTTCATACTGCTTTCCAGAGTGGCTGCACCAGCTTGCATTCCCACAACAGTGTAGGAGGTTTCCCCATTCTCTGCATCCTAGCCGACATCTGTCATTTCCTGACTTGTTAATTTCAGCCATTCTGACTGGTGTGAGGTGGTATCTCAATATGGTTTTGACTTGTATTTCCCTGATGCTGAGTGATGTTCGGCACTTTTTCATATGTCTGTTGGCCATTTGGATGTCTTCTTTGCAGAAATGTCTTCTGCCCATTTCTTTTTTTTTAAATTTTATTTATTTATTTATTTATTTATTTATTTATTTATTTGACAGAGAGAGATCACAAGTAGGCAGAGAGGCAGGCAGAGAGAGAGAGAGAGAGAGGGAAGCAGGCTCCCTGCTGAGCAGAGAGCCCGATGCGGAACTCGATCCCAGGACCCTGAGATCATGACCTGAGCCGAAGGCAGCGGCTTAACCCACTGAGCCACCCAGGCGCCCTCTTCTGCCCATTTCTTGATTGGATTCTTTGTTCTTTGGGCATTGAGTTTGATACGTTCTTTATAGATTTTGGATACTGGCCTTTATATGACAGGTCATTTGCGAATATCTTCTCCCATTCTGTCAGTTGTCTTTTGGTTTTGTTGACTGTTTCTTTTGCTGTGCAAAAGTCATCCCACTCTTTTGTAAACAACATAAAATCTCGTTCTTTTCTTCCAGGACTGGGACTGTGCTCCAGCCCTCTCCTGGAACAAATGACCCAGGAAATGTCCCACATGATGATACCAAGAGAATTCCTCTGGTGTGAACTGTGTGCAGTATCCGGGTAGCATAGATATGCTGGGACCACAGAGGTCAGGGATGTCACAGCTCTGCAGAACGGATGGCGTCCCCAAGGTGGGGAAGAGCCCTGGGCATGAATTATGATCACATTCTGGGCCCAGAATAGAAGCAAGTCTGTGGGGCGCCTGGGTGGCTCAGTGGGTTAAAGCCTCTGCCTTCGGCTCAGGTCATGATCCCAGGGTCCTGGGATCGAGCCCCGCATCGGGCTCTCTGCTCATCAGGGAGCCTGCTTCTCTGTCTCTCCCTGCCTGCCTCTCTGCCTACTTGTGATCTCTGTCTGTCAAATAAATAAATAAAATCTTAAAAAAAAAAAAAAAAGAAGCAAGTCTGTGTAGCCTACTCCTGGCCTGCTACTCAAACCAGGAAGAACACTCAGCTGGTGTTCTCCAGAAGTTTTCACATCGGTAAGCTCATTGTACTCACAAAATAAAACAAAAAGTCTGATGTTGGGATTTTCCTAAATTTAGGTTCAGAAGTGGTAGCTGACTTCAGAAGGTTTAGAGGTGGTAGCTGACTTGCCTAAGGACACACGGCTTCTGAGAAGCGGGATCCAGGTTCAAGCCCAGACCTTTTGATTCACTCCACACCTCAGCTGTTTTCCTGCTCTCTTTTGATTTTATTTGTATCACCTATAGAGCCAAGCATGCTAATGATGCATGAGGGGATACTCCTTGATGCTGGCATCTGAGTCTGATGATTTTGAATATTACTCTGTGTGTGTGTGTGTGTGTGTGTGTGTAAGTAGGTGCTGTTAGTTTCTCTTGAGAATCAAGACTAAGGGTCTTTATCTGGAATCCTGTGCCATCTCTCCCTGGGTGGTATGAAGAATGAATCTTTTGTATTGTCCTTTGGGCTGTGATCTTCTGTAAACTTTTGAGATTTCTCCTCCTGTGCTCTCCATCCCCCAAACTCAACCCACATTTCTTTTTCCTCCACTTATCTAAGGGAGAGAAAGAGAACTGGACTCCAGGTGGGAGCCCTGGATATGGTTTCAAGTAGGGTCAACTTGCAAATAACTGTTGCTATGGGAGAACTAGGGGAAACTAACTCCTGGGGCTTGAATTTCCAGTATTATTAATGATTTCTTGGATATTAACTATAGTCTCTCTCTTCTTTTTATTTCCTTCCTAAACTAGATACTCATTTGAAATCATAATGTGTAATAAAATTTAAATATTCCTGTGATGAGTAACATGTTGTCATCCAATTTTTCTTTTGTGACAAAGTTGTGTGTGTGTGTGTGTGTGTATATATATATATATATATATATATATATCTTATAAACATATATGTAACGATTATACTTATAATCATTATATAAATAATTTTTGCAAATAGTAAAGTGTGTAGAGGGTAACTCCTGGAGGTCAGGCCTGTGCTTTATCACTTTATTGTCTATAGCCTTGGAGCTGAGCAGTGGGCTGGCAGAATGGTTTAGAAATGGGAACAAAGTGTGAGGGGAAGTTTTCTGGGGGTAATTGTGGAAAACATTTCTTCACTTTGTAAAAGACAGCAGGAAGAGATGATGCAGCTGTTCCTCTGGATATTTCTGGATATCATGCTTGGAACTGGTTGGCCATTTTGTTTCATTTTGCCAGCCCTAAGAATGGCAGAGTCAAAAGATGGAAAGAACCTAGGTGCTTGATGACATGACTAAGCCACAGGATCAACAGTCCTTGGAACCTGTCCTATCTTTGCTCCTTTTGCTATATGAGATAATAAATATCCTTATTCTTTAAGTCAGTTTGACTCAGTTTTTAAAAATTTGTAAGCAAAAGCATCCTGACTGATAGAGAAAATTTGTTTAATTTGTACTTATAGCAAGGCCTGGTTTTCATTATTACATATGACAGCCATAAAGCCTCCATTTATATTTTTAATTTTTTAAAGATTTATTTATTTGAGAGAGAGAGAGAAGAGAGGCAGACGGAGATGGGGAGAGAGAGAATCCTCAAGCAGATTACCCACCGAGCACAGAGACCAACCCGAGCTAAAATCATGAGTCAGATGCTTAATAGACTGAGCCACCCAGGTGCCCTATTTTTAATTTTTTTCTACTATGGAAAGATATACAAAATGAAATAGATGGAAAAGGAACAAAAAGATTCCATTAGAAAAACAGGTATCTGTGTAAATATATATGGACAGGCAAATAAAGAGGGTGATAGGTAGTTTTGGACCAAGTTGACTATCGCAGCCAATAACCAACCATAAGAACTCAATTAAATAATAAGCTCTTATTTCATTCACATGTTGTTGGGCAACTCTGCCGATTGGGTTGAGGTAGACTCTACGAGTCTCTCACTCTTCCTTGGATAGTCTTCTTATGGCATGATGTTGGTGCAAGAAGGTCAGAGGGAACATGAGGGGCCTTGTCAGGCTAGGTCCCGCATGGCCACGTGATGACTTCCACTCATTCACCACAAGCCCCCTGGCTGAGCCTAAAATCAGATGGGGATCACACTGTGCTTTTCGGGAAGGATAATAAAGCCAGATAACACTGCTTATTTGGCCACATAACACAAGGGTGAAGTATTGGAGCTAATAATTCAATCCATTTCACTTCTCAATCCATGTATTTTTGTATGTTCTGAAGTTTTTACTATTTGCATATAGTGCTTATATAATGATCATTAAACATGGGTGTCATTATATATTTTATGTGCTTATATATATAAATTTGTTATTAAAGAAAACTTTCTCTAGGGCCAGAGCCATGTAGAGGAGGATGGTCTGAAGGGTGAGAGACCAGAGATGCAGAGGTCAGGGAGAGGGCTGGGGAATTATTGAGTGAGGGCAAGATGAGTCCTGAGCTGCAGGACTAAGTACTGGGGCTAACGGGATGGGAAGGATGGGGAGGCAGGTGTGGGAAGCCAGTATGTGTGGGGTTGGCCGGAAGATGTGTTTGGTAAGGGGCGGGGGCATTTCCTGGGATGCCCAGATTCCTGGCTCAGCTGCTGACAGTGACAAGATCAGAGAGGAGCAGTGTATTTGGGAAAAGATGGTTCAGATGTGGTAAAGTGAGGCCTTATGGGCAGTGCAGAGATGCCCGTGAAGTATTTTTGTTGGATGCTTGGATCTGAAGCTCAGGAGATAAAGATTTTGCTGGAAATAAAGATTCAGGCATCCTTAACTTGGACTTGTTAATGTCCTATGAGTGCATATGAAGTTTCCCAAGAGGCCCCCATATAGAAAAATGAAGCCCAAACCCACTGACTTTTAAGAGAGAGTAAAGGAAGTAAAATTCACAAAAGAGATCCTAAGTGTGTGGGGGGAGAAAGTCTTATTTCTATATAATGGAGGTATATTTGAAGTATAATTGAACCTCAGAGATGCTATGATGAAAGAACTTGTTAAAATTTGGGCTTCTTTTCTCCCAGATCCAAAGTTTTTCTTCTGGCTAATGCCTGTGTCCCATCACACCCTGTCCATCTTGTGACGGTGATACTCAGATCAAGGGATTGAGTGTCTCACCCTCCTTGCCTTCAGGGGCAGAAGCAGATTCCACAGGGACATGATTGATTTGCTATCCATCAAATAAAAATAACACTCACTGAGCCCCAAAGCCCTTCCCAACTAGTCATGTTTTCAGGTTTTAAATCATTGTAGGCAAAAATTCCTAGCATTCTGGCTTGAACCATTGTGTCAGTAAATACCTAATTCAAGTATTTGGGATCTTGGTATCTACCCACTAAATTAATGAAACAACTACCATATTGCTTTGTTTTGTCTTTTTCAATCAAAGAGTATTTAGAAGACACAAGGAAGGGATACGTTGGGATGAAAACTATGTCATTGGAGAAAACTTGCATGCATTAAATAATTTCCAGAGGGGCTTCCTATCAGAAAGGTTGCTTTCCTTAGAACTGTCTGAATCAGAATTGGGTGCCTGGCTCATATCTCTGAGTGGTGCTTGAGTTGAACCCCAGTCAGCAATTTTCTCAAAAGCCATTACTAATAAAGGGCCTTACTGAAGAGGCAATGAAACTGTTCATCATTACAAAAACACTTTCTCCCAAGCATGAAGATCCTTATGGAAACACTTGCTGGGTGTTTTGTTTTGTTTCCTTTTTAAGTCTCCTTGAGGTTATTTCTATGTAGCCAGGGAGTGAGAAGTAGAGGCAAGAATCTGAAATGAATAAGACCAAAGGTTCTGTTGTTGAAGGAACACTGACATTATGATTTTTTCAGAGTGATCCAGGCCCAGGATCTACAGGAACCCATTGAGTGCTCTCAGTCTCTTCTCCTCCTGGGTGAATGCAAGCATGTCAGTGCTGCTTTTGTAGCAGAAGAATATAAATTTCGAAGTAAACTTCTAATGAGGCTCAATGTACCTTCCATTCTGCAGCCTCTGGGTCTAGGACTACATTTCTCAGGGCCTCAGTCATACCTGGGTTTGAGTTCTGTCTCTGCCACTTCCAGACTCCTTATCTGTAAAATGGAGCATAGCACACATCTCATAATGATGTTGTGAGGATTAAATAAATGAAAGCATGTCACATGCTTGGCAGATAGTCTGTGCTTAGTGAACGGAAGCCATTGTTTATCAAGTGAAGAGGTTGGAACAATCTAGGGTCCTTAAATCAAATGGGCATATGATCTAGGGAAATGGTTAAAAAAGTATTTGGGGGCTTCTTCCTCAAAGATTTTGATGTAGTATGTCTGGGATAAGGTCCAAGGAATCTGTATTTTTAGTCAATTCTTAGGTGATTCTGATGCAGGTGTTTGCAAGCATACATTGAGAACCACTGGAGCAAAATCTCCCAGACCCTCTTGGAGTTCCGAGGCTCTCATATGCCAGTCTAAGGTGCAGAAAAGAGGAAGTTCACTTGTGATTAAAGATGAGTCTCAGGCAGAGTTCGGAAGACATGGGGACTGAGGTTTGATGGAGAAGTGGGAAGCTAGGGGCTGGCCACAGGCTGGGGGCTGGCAGGTGCAGTGACAGAAGGTGGAAGGGGAAGGGGGTGTGGCCAGGAAGGAGGTCTGCATCACTGAGGATAAGAGAGGGCGTTGGGACGTTGGAGATGAGGAATGTGAGCCAGGAGTCTGGGGGTGTGCATGAAGAAGGCCCCAAAGGTATTGGTTGGAAAGATGATTCTTGTGGGGTTGTGCAGGGCAACCCATTAGCCAACATCCTTTTTCAGGGCAGCTGGCAAGTGTCAGGCCTGGGCTCATTAGGACCTGCATTAAGGTGACAGCCATTGGAACAGAAAACCTGCAAACATATCTCTAGGGAATTCTGAGTAACTGTTTACTGCATTTTAAGAAGTGTTCAAATCCAGCTCTGGGGAATCGCACAGGGCCAAAGTTGTTGAAAACATTAGACATTTTACCACTAGAGAGTGAACAAGGACTTTGCCTCAGAGCAAGGAAACATAAAGTATGCAAGCCTGGTAACAATTGTTGAAGAGCCCGAGGTTTAAGCATCCTACCTTCTCCTCGGTGGTGGTGGTGGGGGGGGCATGCTTGGACCACAGGTGCAAGATACGAGATTTGTTCTTCTTCTTCTAGGGGCTGTTTTCATCATCCAAATCTTGGCCCAACACAAGCCATGTATGGAAACAGCAGGGGGAGAGGGGAGAAGCTCTCTGACACGGTGTTGGGTGTCCTGGCTGTAGTAGGTGATGCCGAGGCTGGCCGCCCTCAGCCTGTCCTGGCTCAGTGGCCACTGCCTCACCTGGGGTTGGAGAGCAGAGCAGCACAGCCGTGAGACCAGGTGACCCTCAGTCCTCTCTTTCCTGCCAGGACTGATTCTTAGGTGTCCACAGACGGAGGTGGGGAAAGTCCGTTTGGACCAATGGACTTTTGAAAAGGAAATGGGATACTAAGTCTTGATAGCTGGAATAAAAGTCCTTTCTCTGCCTCTGGGAATAAGCTGTACATGGGAAAAAACAAACAAACAAACAAACCAAACAACAAAAAAAACCCCAGGACTATTGGTATCAATTTCTTACCCCAACACAGCATTACAACTCTGTAATTTCTCTCAACTGCTTTTTTTCTCTTGTTCCATCATGACCAAAATGTTTGAAGAACATCATTGTACTTGTGACTCATATATTCCGATTTTTAACCGAATCTGCCTTTAATTTGGCCAGAGACTTCTTCAAGGCAGCTCGGTAGCTACTTCCCAGCAAATCTCTGCATGCCTCCCCTGTCCTTTAAGCCTTCCTTCCTTTTCAATTCATGGTTTATTGCTAACCATATGTCACTTTCTGCTTTGCTTTTTGCTTTCTGCTTTCATGATTTTTGTTTTTCAGGAAGGAAGTCTTTGGGACAGAGGAATAGTGGGTCAGGTGACATCGATAATCATTTTTCAACTTGGCTTTGTAGAGTAGGGACATGCAGGCCTTCCATCACTGTGAGTTTTTCTTCTTATTCATCTTTGAAATGGAAGTGATTGTTTCAAATTATGAAGTCCACAAATCCACACATGTTTAATAATAATAAAAACAGTAGAACTTAATAAATGTTAGTCACGAGGAAGGCGATATGATAAACACTTCGTATACCTTATCTGTTTGAATCCTTCTAAAACACTATCTCCTTTTTATAGGAAAACAAACAGGCTCCAAAAAGTTAGGTACCTTACATAAGGTAAGTGGCAATACAGAGGTATCTTGATATTAGATTTGTGTCCTCTTGTGGAAGAATTTTAATGAGCTGTGGGGTATTATCAAGTCTGTATGTTTTCCCATAGAATTAAAGAGCTGGAAGAGACAAAGGATGTGAATGTCTTCTTTCATGTGAGTATAGATTAGGTGGTGGACAATAATGGGACACTGAGGCCCCAGTTCTTGCTTGGTAATTGCAAATGCTTGATCTCAGATATGGGAATACCAGATCTGTTAGGAAACTTACGGAACCCGCATGTGGACCTCAGAAAAAGTACAGTGATCCTCAATTATCCTGGAAGAAAGATTGAAAATCCTGGCCTCAAGGTGTCACCAATGAACTTTGACTAATGAAACACTCTAGCATCTTGGAATGGGTACAGAAGGCTAGACAACAACTCTTGTAAAACAACATTGCAGAAGACAGCAGCAAGCTTTCCGGCTCTGGGGATCTGACCTAAGTGAGCAAGGTACAGGTTTAAGGGGCTGGCTTCTATGAGAGGCAGAGGTGTAGTGAAATGGGCCTTAAAGATGAAATAGTCAAATTCTACCATTTGAGAAGGGCATAGCAATGATGAATTCATGATGGACTATTCTCTGAACTTTTTTCAGGTAAATGGTACTATTCAGACGTTGAGAAATCAAAAGTCAAGGCTCTGGCTCAAGGAAGATGACAGTCCTGGGAGGAATTTACATTGGAGCATGGGTGTAGCGGTCAGTCAGGAACCTTGACTGAGCCAAAGGCAGGGGCTGGAGGGTTGAAGGTGATCTGAGGTCCATCAGTGTAGAAGGGACACAGATGTTGGATAGTCATTCCTGGGGCTCTGTTCCTAGTTCTAACTGGCAAAAGGGTTTTGGGAAGCAACCTGGAATCATACTTCTTATCACTGGCATGCTGAAGCTCATATACACTTGGCTTTGAGTTGGATTAGTCAGGGAGTAAGATAAGGTAAGATTTTAAGGACATCTGTGATTGGACCCAGTTGTGGTCAGCCAGGCAGGGCCACAGAGAAAGAAGAAGAGGCTTGCCTGGAATCTGTGAAGGGCTACACAGACCTAGCTAGAGGGTCCCTAGTCCAGAAAAATGTGCCCATCTACCCAGTGAGAAGTACCTGGTGGGAGCTCCAATAATAGTGGAATTAATTCCAGAGCTTCTCTTCTTTCCTGTTTGTACTCTATCCTTTTATTTTCTTATTTTCGATCCCATTCGCCCTCTAATCTTGTTTCTATCCCTTTCTTTTTCCAGAACATTTTTTGACTTTTGATGTTTGGTGTCTGGTACCTTTTCCCCAGAGAATAATCTTCATTAACTAGCCCTATTGAATGTGGATCTAGACCTCCCATAAACATTTACAGTTTTTTCCTGCAGATCCCAGAGGCAGGGCCCAATTCTGTAAATGGGCTTGGAAAGATAGTGGTTGTTGATATTTGTACTTCTGAATGATTCCATTGTCTCTGGACCATTCCTATCCTGGCTTATGCTCAATATATTAAAAAAGTATGCTCCATGGAATACTAGTCCCATGAGATATTCTGTGAAAAGGGTTCTATGACCATATACATTTGGGAACATATTGTATCTTCCTCTTGGAGATATACCATGAATATTAGCACACTAAAGGCTCTGAGAAGTCCCGCAGTAAATGAACTCTTCAAAACCAAAAACATTTCCCAAAGTGACTTGTTCTAATACCTATAAGAATTCTGTGGACATAGTGTTCCAGAGAACAAATTTTGAAAAATGCAGTCACAGAGCATAGCTTATATTAGGTTTTCTGTTTGTTAGGCTAAGCGAGATTTACTGATAGTCATCAGATCTAGCAGAGAATAAAATGTACTTTGAAAATAAACATCTTCTCTTGGTATCACACTCTTATGACCATAGAATCCCTCTTGCATCTGTATGGGAGATTTCCTAAAGTTCCATTTGTGATTATTTCACATTAGGAGGAGAAGAAATTAAAGGAGGTCCCTTCAGAATATTACTCAAAGATGATTTTGTCAGGGGAAAGGAGTAGAAAATGTACTGAATTTATTTTAATGAGAAATAAATAAGTAGAAATCAAATAAAGTAGAAACGATTTTGGTACTGGTTATCATGACCTACCTGGTTATAAAAATACTGATTCTTAGAATTAGTGGATTTCTCATTAGGAAGACACAGCTGTTCAGCCACTAGTAATTAGGCTGCCACTTGTATCCGAGGCTCACAGAATGCCAGTGAGAAGTGAGCACTCTTCGTATATTGCAGTTTCAGGGGAGGGCAGTTCTTGGGGGATCTGGTGGGCAATAATGCAGGATGTATAGGGAGCACTGTAAAATATCTGAACCATAGTTACAAGTCTGGGGTTGTTGGTTGTTGTGGAGTGCTGCTGTATCTTTTAAGCTTCTAACTGTTAGGTAATCAACCAGACTCAGCCAGCAGTCTGAAAGTGGATGGAAGTGGAACTCAGGAGAAAAGTCATTTCATAGTGCCGGTGATTCTGCCGCCCATTGCACTTGGTGAGTCTACGCCGAAGAGAAAGAAGGAATGGGAGATGTGAATCTGCTTTTCTCTCGTTCCCCAAGTGCATCTTCCAGCGTGAGCGAACCACCGTGTGGAGGGTGATTCTAGTGTTTGGTGATTTGCATTCCTCATGAATATGCCTCTAAACACAAACCAAAGACTTCCACGGAAGCTCAACTGAAGAATCAGTGATGCGTTGGATCACTAATTGGATTTACTAAGAGATTGTACAACAACAAGGTAATGCCTTTATAATAAATTTTCAAGGACAATTTGGTGATATAAGATTTTTACCCTGTGAATGGGCTTCAGAGCCAGCTGCCCCAGGTGAGGAGACTGTTGAACTCAGGTATCTCATTCTCTTGCTCTTTTTTTATTTTTTAAGATTTTATTTGTTTATTTGACAGAAAGAGGGAGAGAGAGTGAGAATGCACAAGCAGGGGGAGCGACAGGCAGAGGGAGAGGGAGAAGCAGGTCCGCTGCTAAGTAGGGAGCCTGTCGTGGGGCTCAGTCCCAAGACCCTGGGATCATGACCTAAGCCGAAGGCAGATGGTTAACCAACTGAGCCACCCAGGTGCCCCTCCTGCTCTGAGTCTTGATCTTATTTTTCTGACTCCCTTTCTTGAGCAGGAGCCTTGCAGGGGAAACTGAGTTAAGTTTTAGGAAGGGTTATAAAAGATGCATTGGTCACCAACCATGTACACTGTAAAGAAGAGAATGTCAGGTCTATACAGGTACCCTTTTCTTGGACAGGGGTGGGGTATGTTGAACATGGGAAGTCAGTACCCCTGTCTTCTTTGTTTACTACACATGATAAATGAAAATGCTGCTCTTTATAAACTGCTCCATTCAGTTATGAGGCCTGGCTTGGGAGGACTGTGGCAAACGGTTTCCCCCATCATAATTCTTCTAGCTAACTAAAGTGCCATTAAACGAGAGCTGGCAGGGTGAGCCCATTCATTTTTGTGTAGAACTCCTTATGGCAAGTAAAATAAAATTTTAATCCCGTTAATAAAAACAAACAACAAATGATAACACATTTGTCTAGCACTTTGAAAGTGTCAAGTTGATTCATAGCTATAACCTTAATGTACTTCACCCTGGTAGTGTCTGCTTATAATAGTAAAACAAATTACAGCAACCCTGAAGTAAATGATAATATGGGGTCTACATATACCCACTGCCCATGGGCACAGATTGTTGTATAATTGTATGTAAAATGCACTGATTATTAAGCACTTCAAAGTATAAAGTTTCTCTGTCCAGATGCATCAGGAATAGTGGTTATTTCTGGAGAGGAAAACCAGGAGGATTGGGGGGGATATTTCAGGGGTTTTTTTTTTGTTTTGTTTTGTTTTTTTTATTATATGCATGTACCTTAGTTAAGAAAAAGAAAAAAAGAACTATGGAGGGAGCCAAACTTTCTGGGGTGCTAAGCCACCAGAATAGGGAGGGGAGACCCAGGAACTGGATGCCAAACAATCAGATGATTCCTAGAGAAAGGGACATACCCCATCATTGCCGTCAGAGCCCAGGGAGGTTTAACTGCGCCAGAGGAATGTGACATAAGGTGGCTCGAAGAAAATGGGTAACAGGGGTCTCTTCCTGGATTCCACCAACTGGAAGATCCAAGATCTACCGGGAAGGAAACCCCTTTCTCCTAGCTTTGCCTTTGTCCTGGTTAACAGGAAGTTTGGTCCTTGCCCAGAACTGTTAATAAAGGATTTGAATTTCATCATCCCTTTTATCTCCTCCCTCCTTTCCTTGTTCTTTCTGAGCTGAAGCGATTAGCATCTCATGGGTGCTACATCATAGGGGAAACAACGCAAAGGAGAGAAGCAAGAGGCCCAGGTGTTCTTCACACTGATGGAACCAGGGATCCCTCCCTGGCTGGGCAGTTCTGGCCGGTCTGCTTTTATTCAGTGCTTCTGGAAGAATAGAGTCTTGTTCATCCTCTACCTTGATACATTTTTCTTTCTGCCATTTCTGCATGTCTCCCTTCACTGAACATTTATGATATTAGCTCTATTATTTCTTCAGACACATTTTTTTTTTCAAGACTTCAGGCAGAAATTCAGGCAGCTGCAATTTCAACTCTGGCCTTTCCAATGATTGATTGAACTTGTCTCCCGATTCCACTCTCGGTTTCCCATCTATTGTCTTGAATGTTTTGGGACTGTGTCAAGGAGAAGAGTGTGAAAGGTATGTCTATACATTCTATGGATTGGATTGTGTCCTGTTTCTCTGCAAAACCTTGACTAACACAGGCTCCTACCATCCCACAGAGACCGGGAGGGGATAGGGGTGCTAGCTCTTTCCATGATTACATTCCAAAGGGATAGCTCCCAGGTTCTTACATTTTTTTTTTTTTTTAGATTTTATTTATTTATTTGATAGACAGAGATCACAAGTAGGCAGAGAGACAAGGCAGAGAGAGAGGAGGAAGCAGGCTCCCCGTGGAGCAGAGAGCCTGATGTGGGGCTCGATCCCAGGATCCTGGGATCATGACCTGGGCCGAAGGCAGAGGCTTTAACCCACACTGAGCCACCCAGGCACCCTGACTCCCAGGTTCTTGAGAATGCCACTCCTGGGTTGTAAAACTGGTAAAAACCTGGGAGAAGATTTACATCTCAAAGAGCCAGAGAAAGAATTTATAATTGCAAGTTTTCCAAAGTCTATGCTCTAAGAAAAGGGAGGTCAAGGAAAAAAACCTGTATAAATATTAGTGAAGCTGAGGGGAATAAGTCCATCTTTGTCATGTGCCAGTCACTATTTTCTGCTTTGAGATTCAGACTGATATATGGGCATTAATAACAGAGACATATAATTTTTTAATATTTAAAGAAATAGTTTACACTTAAAAATTTTGTTACATACTGCCTTGAGCCAGACCCTGTTTCTCCCTAGCAAGAATAATTAACCTAAATGAGAAGATAAAAAATTTTATTAAAACCCACTGAGAGGGGTGCCTGGGTGGCTCAGTGGGTTAAGCCTCTGCCTTCAGCTCAGGTCATGATCTCAGAGTCCTGGGATCGAGCCCCGCATCAGGCGCTCTGCTCAGCAGAGAGCCTGCTTCCTCTCTCCCTGCCTGCCTCTCTGCCTACTTGTGATCTCTCTCTCTCCATCAAATAAATAAATAAAATCTTAAAAAAAAAAAAATAAACCACTGAGAACCAGGTCTCGTTTAGAAAACTGACTTGACTGGCTTGCCCTGGGGGTCAAAATCTCAGTTTGTGGCACAATGTGATAGTAAGTAGATGAGTTATGTGGCTTCATAGTGGGAATATATGACGTAGTGAATATGAAAACTTCTGGCATAATGTCTAATACGAGATGTCCTCAAGACTGGTCTAAAGTCAAAATCAAACTTGTTCCCATTTCCTGGTCCCAGCCTACCTGCCCGACAGTACTTCTCCCTTTGGGTTTTGCTGCCAGAGGTTTGTAATCCTGTGTTCTTCCTCTGAGCATCTTCAGATGAGACACTGCTATTCCTTCTGCGTCATCAGATCTCCAGAGAGTCCATGTCACTAGGAGGAGCTCAAGGACATTTGGTGATTGCTGGGAACTTGTGGGTGGGGGCGGGGTGAAGAGACCTGAGGGAGTGAGGAGATGATGGGGCAACAGGAGGTGTGAGGGTGAAAGCTTCAAGGAGTAGGGTTGTGAGGACAACAGAAATGACATCAGCCACCCATCAACATGCAGAGAGCTGGCCTCTGTGCCTGCTGGTGTGGGACAGGTGGGGCAGACTGAATCCTCCCATTCTACGACCTGCAGGACCAAACACTACTGAAATCACAGAAGGAGAATCCTCTGATTATTCAGGTTTGCATAGTGATTAAAAGCAGGAGCTCCTGAGTCTGGTTGGTACTGTTTAAGTGCATTCTGACTCTATCAGCAGCCTGTGTGACTTTGGGCATAGTACTGAGCCTTAGTTTCATCCACGAAAGAAAGAATTATATGTAACTCATCTGTGGGGACTCAGTGGGGTATGTGTAAGGTGCTCAGCCCAGTGGCCAATACAGTTGTTGGGCCAAAAAACAAACTTCTAAGAGCAGGGACAGAGGTAAGAAAGCCCAGCTCTCCCCTTGAGGTATTCAAGGGCTTCCCTGCCAAGCTCCATGCTGCCCCTACTTCCAGGCTCTGGGCTAAGAATAAAGCTCATTAAAACCCATTCTCTTGTGGGTAGGGGTAGAGGAGGGGTAGAGGAGAGGGCTCTGAGCCAGCCAGTTGACAGTGTTAAGGGAAAGCAGGAAGTGTCGCTTGCCGCAGCCAAGGACTGGTAGAGAGTTTGTTTTGTACCTCTTGATTATTCATTTTCTGTGATCCAGAAATTGCTAAATGTTTTAATTATGTTCCTTTCATTGTATTTTAATGAGCTAATGAGTTCTTTCACCCACTTTTTTTCCTACAACGGGCCAATAATTATAACACCCAGAAAATCTTTTTAAATTGCCAGGAATCAAAATTCAATGGAGCTCTTTCTTGGGTGGTAAAATGAATGTGCTAATTTTGTCAACTAACAAGGATCTTTGAACACCCACTGTGCATAGAGCCCCTGTGCAGGATGGGAGGGAAGTGAGATACAAAAAGAACCAGAAATCTACCTTAGCCTTAGTTTTATTTTAGAATGAAAGTCAATATTCTCCTCTCGTTTCATTTATTCATTTATTTACTTACTCAGTAACCACTGGTAGAGCACATACCGCATGCCAGGCACGGTGGCAGGCATGTTGTATTTGGAGGCTACTGGGGCATAAAAAGTGAGGCTGGGATTAGAGAGAGATGAGTGTAAGGTAAATGGGACCAGATCACAGGGACTTTATCTAGAATTAGGTGAAGGGGACAGAACTGACAGCGTCGGATTTACATGTTACATAAGTGACTGGCCGTAGTGAGAAACATGGAATAGGGAAGGAGTTACTGGTTATGACAAGACTCCTGTGGTTTTGCAGGAGAAAATGAAGACAGTGGAAGTAGGGTTGGACAGTGGACACCTGAGGATTCCTGTTTTCCTTCTTCCCCCTCTACAAGAGACTTTGATTTCAGCTGGGATCTATTTGGTTCTGGGAAGCTGATTCCACCTGTGGTTCCGTGGGTGTAGAGCATGTGACTTAGGTTAAGCCAATCACCTTGAGTTTGGGAGCATGTACTGATGAGCATAGACAAGTCATGTGTGTCACCTAGAGAGCTGGGCATTGGTTTAGAATTGAATGTGTACCTAGAAGAGTCCAAACACAGTGAATCTCATCTTTTCTGGGGATTCTGTGACTGGATACTCTTGCTCTAGAAAGTATAGTACAGAGATTTAAGACAGGATGCACTAGAGAGTTGGAAGACAGAAGAGAAGAGGCCATTACTTTCCAGAGCCAACGGCAGGCAGATATAGGGGAGATGTGAGGTTCAAAGCAGCCTGTAGGAGAGCTCTTTATAACTACTCACACAAGTCAAGAGAGCCAAAATGACCTCTGAGAACATCTGTGGTGGCTCCTCTGACTTTCACTATCCATAGTCCTTTCAAGGTTTGTTGTTTCCTGTTTTTAAGCCCTTTATATTTGACATACATAAAGTGGTTTCTTTTTTCCTATCCAAAGCCTGACTGATATAAGGTGATAGTTAAATTGATGAGGGAAATTGATATTGCTTGAGAAAAGTATCTACAGTAATGAGAAGATACAGTTACATGTGAAACATCAAAGAATACCAATATTTGGGGATCAGTGGAGGAAGATCAAAAAGGACACCAAGAAGGAACTGTCTGATATGAAGAAAGAGAACTCGTCAAGAATAATGCGATGGGAACCAAAGCATTAAGTTTCAAAGAGAAGGAGGAATTACCAAAATAAAGTTAGGGCACTTGGCAAGAGAAAGGCTAAAAAGTGACTAGTAGATTTGGTGGATATAAGGTCAAGTGCGACCGTCTTAAGAATAATGTCAGTTGAGTGGTAAAAGATGAAGCCATATTGTAGGGTCTACTGGGAGAACTGGCCTAGTCAATTCAGTCATAAGAAAAGATAGCATGAGTTTGGGCTGGCTACTACTACTTCTTTTATTTTTTAAAGATTTCTTATTTGAGAGAGAGCAAAAAAGCATGCACACGAGAGGGTTGATGGTCAGGGAAAGAGAGGGAGAGAAGCATTCCCTGCTGAGCAGGGAGCCCAATGTGAGGCTTAATCCCAGGAACCTGAGATCATGACCTGAACTGAAATCAAGCTGAACTCACTGAGTGACCCAGGTGCCACCCAGGGGCTAATACTTTCTAAACACATTTCTATGTTGGGAAATTTCCCCCATATATCTCAGTGTCTCAAGGTAGAAATTAGATAGTCACTTCTTTTCCAACTTTCCTCACTACTACAACAAAGACACGTAACTTGGGTTCTTCTAATCAAAGTCAAACATTTGAGATTTCGGTTCAAAAGATGCTGACCTGAAGAAGGAAGCACAGTGCAACTCTGGTGAAGGTAGCTGAGGTCCCCATTGAAAATATTTATGGTTAAGAGCCTTCAGATATTCTTACTCTTTGATCCAGTAATCTCATTACTCACAATTGGAACTAATGATTGGAAGCCAAAAGGTCTGCCTATGAAGATGATCACAGCAGCATCTTTTATCCATAAAAGGAAAAACTGGAGAAAAGAACTAAATATCCATTCTTAGTGGAATAGTTGAGTAAACCATGATACAGCTACTTGATGAAATATTATTCAGTCTGTAGTTTTCACATTATTGCCCACCACATAGTAGATATTTATTAAAAGAATATGTTATTAAAATGAGGAGTGTGGAAAAGCTGTTAGGGTTTGTTGTGATAATGTTAAGGCAATGTGGAAATGTGTATATACGATTATAGTGATGAAAAGTAAGCACACGTGAGTACCTGGATTCTAAATAAACTCAAAACTCAAGATGAAAACATTTGTGGTAGAGGTGATTTTTTTCTTTACTCTTTAATGTCCTTCCTATGTTTGTTACTTATGCCAAAATAAGTTAACTTTAAAAATGCAAAAAAAAAAAAAAAAGCCATTTGAGTCCAGTATGATTCCTGCTTAGCTCTGGGCTACAGCTGTCCTCATGCCATTCTGCCATCCTAAGTGAGTCCAGCAACAGGCTTCCAAAGGAAAGTTTCCACTGATTAGCCCACTGAGCCAAGGAAATAATGACTCATGCTTCAGGAAGTTGGCTGCTTCTGTGACTTTGCAGTTCACCAGCACTTTCTCAGGAGCCTCCCACCTTCGTGCACCTTCTGAGAGGAATGTGAAAGAACATCTCCAAGAGGGAAATCTGTACTTGGAACCGCGCTCTTCTCCCCTGATGGTTTTAATTTGGCATCTGAGGGGCAACAGGATCTGGGAAAGAGAAGAGGCTTGGAGCCTGTATCTACTGGGTTGTGCACCAGAAATCTTACTGGAGTGGCTTAAGTATTTAAACACTTCTATTTTCCTCACTTAAGAAGTCTGGAGGTAGATACTCATGAATGGCTTGGTGGCTCACTAAGAAGCTTTTTCCATTTTTTCCAGCCTTCATTCTCTGTGTGTGGCTTGTATGTTCCTCGTTTCAGGAAGGCTGCAGCATACCTTACCTGCGTTTCTGCTACATGCAGAAACATGAAGTACATCTCCTTGGCCAGAAATAGGTCACTGAATCAGCGGTGACTCCAAGGAATGCTGGGAAATTTTTTTTTTTTTAATTCTGTTTCAGATTCTCTGTTTCTTTATTTGAAAACAGAATTTCAGTAAACTTCCTCATATGGTTGTTGTGAGGATTCCATGGGTGAATATCAGGAAAGCATCTCTCCCAGCACCAGGAGGATGGGTCATGTTCAGGATTAAACTGATGAAGTTGGGACGCCAAGGCGCCAAGGAGTGGAGTCACATTCAAATGAGACACGTATATGATTTCAAAACTGCTGAAGAATAAAGTGTATTTTTTTTTACTTAAAAGAGTAAATTTTAGATGTTCTTTTTTAAAGAAAAATCAATGCATACACATAGCCGAGAGAGATATAGTCCCTTATCCTCCATACTTCCCTCATTTTCCAGGGGTGATTTCTTGGAAGCAATCACTATGAAGTTTTTGGGGAATATATATTCTGGAATTTATCTACTGATTACTTTTTTCTCTTTTGAAAGATTATGTATTTGACAGAGAGAAAGAGAGCATGAGCAAGGGGAAGGGTAGAGGGAGTAGCAGACTCCCTGCTGAGCAAGATGCCCAATGTGGAGCTCAATGCCAGGACCCTGGGATCACAATCCGAGCCTAAGGCAGATGCTTAACCAACTAAGCCCCTATCTACTGATTTCTAAATAGCATATTTCTATTAATATTTATTGATATCAGTATCAGATATCTACTGATATCTATTAATATTTCAATATTAATATCTGTTAAAAAAAACTGCCTGGCAAACGAGAATTTGCTGTCTTATGCTCTTCCCCCACCACACACACTTCCCTGACCCCTATATAGTTGTGTCATCTTTATGGTTAAATCATTATTCATTGTTTACCTTATTATTCAGAGCTGAATCATGCAGTTCCTGCGATGACTAAACTTTGTTTTGCCTGAACTTACCAATTGCTTCATTTAAAAAAATTTTTTTTGCGAATTTCTACTGTACCTATCAATCATTCATGCCAAACTTTGCACTAGAAGAGTAAACCTCATCTATGTATGTTAAAACATTCTCAGTGTTATCTTCTCCTTCTGGAGCTCACTGTCATCCTGTTTGAATCTGGGCTGCTGCATAGTGTTCATCCTGGGATTGTTCCTTCTCCACTGGCCAGAGACTTCTGTTTCCTACTCTGCTGGGTAGACCACCTGTCTTCTGGGAGCTCAGTTTCCCTCTGTCCTGGACTGTACCTTCCTTCTGGTGTCAGATATCTTGCATTGATTTCCTGAGAAAGGGTTCTTGCGAGATAATTTGAGACCTGACATATCTGGAAATATTTCTTTTCCTACCACTGCTCTCATTTTAGAGTTTAGCTGCATCTAGAAATGCAGTATACATCTTGTTCCTGAAGACTCTGAATGTCATCCCATTGTCTTCCACATGGTCATCTACATGGCAGCTTCTTGTATCGTGATTGAGAAATCCGATGAAATTCTGATTACTGATCCTTTCAGGTGACTGTTTTTCCTTCACTGAGAGATCTTAGAATCTTCTCTTTACCTCAAAAGTTATAAACTTGAAAAAAAAATCTGATGTTCCTTTTTATAGCTTCCTCCTCTTTTCTGGAGAAGGAAACTTTTTTCTTTTGCATATTGTGAGTGTGTTGGGGTAAATTTTCTTCTCTTATTCTTTGTCTCTTTGTCAGACTTATTTCTGTTTAGTATCTGTCTTTTATATGCAGGGTTTTCTTAAATGTCTTCTGATTCTTAGCTGTAATTTCATGTTTAAGATTGATGTTCTGGGGGCACCTGGGTGGCTCAGAGGGTTAGGCCTCTGCCTTCGGCTTGGGTCATGGTCTCAGGGTCTTGGGATCGAACCCCACGTTGGACTCTCTGCTCGGTGGGGAGCCTGTTTCTCCCCCTCTCTCTGCCTGCTTGTGATCTTTCTCTCTGTGTGTCAAATGAATAAATAAAATCTTAAAAAAAAAAAAGATTGATGTTCTGTTCCAGAAGCAGTTCACATGCATATATGCATGGTTAAGTGGTTGGATTTACTATAGGGTTATCAGGCCAAGACTTGCTATTTTTTTGTATAATATCAGGTAAACGCATTCTCCTCTGAAAAGGAGATCGTGAGGAAAAGAATCTCAAGTCTCCCTATGCAGACTTTCAACCACTCTCTTCTTTCCTGTGCCTACCATACTTCAGAGGTCCCTGGAACCTCCAATTTATGAGACTTCAGGGGTCCTTTACCATAAACCCTCTTGCTTCTTGGCTTTGCTCCTTACATAGTTAGCTTTGTACTCTATGATTTGCCAAGACAGTTGCCCCATCTCCACCAATCTAAGTTCTGCACCTGCTATCTTTGCTGTTTTCTGTTCTTTTCATCCTCACAGGTGTATGTCTTTATCCCTTCTCTGGAATATAGTGGAGTTTTAGGAAAGAGGAATGGTAAATGTGAGTAATAAATTAAGTAAAATGTTTACGGATTAATTTCTAAAGATTTTTATTAATTTATTGAGAGAGAGTGAAAATGAAGAGATCACAGAGGAAGAGGGAGAAACAGACTCCCCACTGAGCAACAAGCCTGATGCGGGGCTGGATCCCAGCATCCTGAGATCATGACCTAAACTGAAGGCAGACACTCAACCAACTGATCCACCCAGGCACCCCATAATCTGTAAACATTTTAAACAAAGTCCAGAGTATAGACCTTTACTAGGTCTCCTTTATTATCCAATTATCTACTTTTATACCTTGGCTTTGATTTCAGTAGGAGTTTTATAGTTCACAGGATCTAAAGCAGCAACAGATAAATTTCTAGACAAGAACAGCAAATACTGGTTTTTCCATTTCTAGTCAATATAGTAGCAACAAAGAATGAAAGCCCAGCTTTTCAAATAAAACACTTCTCACAGACTGGATGTTTTTCAGCTTTTACACAGAAGGGCTTCTGGAAATTAACCATCAAGGACTTATTGAGTGCCTAACACTTGTTCAGACAAGCCAGTGTTAAGGATGCATAGAGGTAAAAGACTTGGTCTCAAGTCTTAAGGAGCTTGCTGTCTAGCAAAGGAGACAATAATGCACTTGAAATGAAAACAGATTCTACCTGTTTTTGTATACTTTTACTTTTTTTACTTTGTAAAAGTATTTTTACATTTAACAAACAATTCCAGAAGTGTTTGAGAAAAATCTGACCTATGATTAAATCCAAATTGAGGAATATTTACCGATGTTTATTATCTTTAATTAGGCTGATGCATTTTATGAGTGAAGACTGGAAAGAGAACCTTTCCCTCACGTTTTTTCCCACGTTTATTTCATCGAGGTCATTTCTGTCCCATAGAAAGAAAATGCAATCCCTATGTGCAATTTTAAACTTTCTAAGAGCCACATTAGCAAAAACTAAAGTACCGCTCTCATTACTTTCATTCAACATAGTACTGGAAGTCCCAGCCATAGCAATCAGACACAGAAGGAAATAAAAGGCATCCAAATTGGCAAGGAAGAAGTTAAATTTTCACTATTTGCATTTGACATAATATTATGTATAGAAAACCCTAAACATTGCACCAAAAAAAAAAATATACTAGAACTAACGTATGAATTCAGTAAAGTCACAGGATACAAAATCAATATACAGAAATCCATTACATTTATGTAGATTAATAATGAAGAAGCCTAAAGAGAAATTAAGAAAACAATCCCAGGGTACCTGAGTGGCTGTCAGTTAAGTGTCTGACTGTTGATCTCCGCTCAGGTCATGATCTCGGGGTCATGGGAGTGAGCCCCATGTCAGGCCCTATGCTCAGTGGGGAGTCTTCTTTTCTCCCTCTTCTTCTCCCTCTGTCCAAACTATCTCCTCCCCACACTGCCACCCCAACCCATGGTCGTGCTTGCACATGTGCATGTGCTCTATCTCTAAAATAAATAAATACATCTTAAAAAGAAAGAAAAAATAATCCCTTTTACAACTACATCAAAAATAACAAAATAACCTAGGAACAGACTTAACCAAGGAAGTCAAAGTTCTGTACTCTGAAAACTATAAAACACCGATGAAAGTAATTGAAGATGACATAAACAACTGGAAAGATATTCCAGGCTTGTGGATTGAAAGAACAAATATTATTAAAATGTCCATACTACCCTAAGCAATCTATAGATTTAATGTAATCCTGATTAAAAATAACAGCACTTTCATAGAACTAGAACAAACAATCCTAAAATTTGTATGAAACCACAAAAGACCCAGAATAGCCAAAGCAATCTTAAAATAGAACAAAAATGGAGGTATTGCAATTCCAGATTTCAAGATATACTACAAAGTTGTAGTAATCAAAACCATAAGGTATTGGCCCAAAAATAGACACATAGATAAATGGAACAGAATGGAGACCCCAGAAATCCACAATTATATGGTCAGCTGATTTTCAACAAAGGCCGCAAGAATATGCAAAGGGAAAAAGTCTCTTCAACAAATGGTGTTGGGAAAATGGGACAGCTACATGTAAAAGAATGAAATTGGACCACTTACACTATACACAAAAATAAACTCAAAATGGATTAATGACCTAAATGTGAGACCTGAAACCATAAAAAAACGTAGAAGAGAATGCAGACAGTAATTCTTCCGACATTGGTTGTAGTAACATTTTTCCAGTTACGTCTCCTCAGGCAAGGGAAAGAAAAGCAAAAATAAAGTACTGGGACTACCTCAAAATAAAAACTTCTGCACAGCAGAGAAAACTATCAACACAATTAAAAGATGATCTACTAAATGGGAAAATGTATTTGCAAATGGCTCATCTGACAAAGTATTAGTATCCAAAAAAATATAAAGAACTTACATAACTCAAAACATAAAAAAATCAAGTAATTTAAAAATAGCAGAAGACATGAACAGACATTTCTCCAAAGAAAACATACAGATGGCCAGCAGACACAGGAAAAGATGGTTAACATCACTCATCATCAGGGAAATACAAATAAAAAACCACAATGGGATATCACCTCACACCTGTCAGAATGGCTAAAATAAAAAACCCAAGAAACAACATATGTTGGTGAGGATGTGGAGAACAAGGAACCCTCTTGCACTGTTGGTGGGAATGCAAACTGGGGCAGCCACTGTGGGAAACTGTATGGAGGTTCCTCAAAAAATAAAAAATAGACCTACCATATGATCTAGTAATTCTATTACAGGGTATTTACCCAAAGAAAATGAACTCTAATTTGGAAAGATATATACAGTCCTATATTTACTACCGCATTATTTGCAATAGTTAAATTATAGGAGTAGCCCAAGTGTCCATCACTAGATAAGTGGACAAAGAAGTGCTATCTATATCTATACATAGTGGAATATTACTTAGCCATAAAAAATAATGAAGTCTTGCCACTTGCAACAGCATGGATGGATCTAGAGAGTATAATGCTATGTGAAATAAGTTGGTCAGAGAAAAACAAATATCATATGATTCACTCATATGTGGAATTTAAGATATAAAGCAAATGAACAAAGAAAAAAAGAGACAAACTAAGAAACAGACTCTTAACTATAGAGAACAAACTGATGGTTACCAGAGGGGAGGTGGGTGGGGGAAAGGGTGAAGGTAATTAAGGATATACTTGTCACGATGAGCACTGAGTAATATATAGAATTACTGAATTACTATATTGTATACCTGAAACTAATATAACACTGTAACTTAACTATACTGGAATTAAAAAAAAAAAAAAAAGAGTGGAACCTGGGTGGGTTAGTTCGTTGGATGTCTGACTTTTGATCTTGGCTCAGGTCTTGATCTCATGGTTGATTTTGAGCTCTGTGTTGGGCTCTCCACTGGTGTGGAGCATATGGGACTGGGGGGAGTGGGAGGGGGAAAAGAAAAAGGAAAAGAAAAACAACAAAGCAATTCTATACCTGTATCACAATGAATCAGATTTTTCAATAAACCAATTATGCGCAGGGAAAATTAAACTAAAATAAAAAGGTATGATTAATTTTAATTATGTGTTACTAAATCTATTATGTCTAAAACATTATCATTTCAACATGTAATCAATATAAAAATTAATGAGATTTTTACATTTTTTCCACACCAAATCTCATGTATCTTAGAGTACATCTCAATTCAGCTGCTAAATTTTTAGCATTTCAGAAATACTTGCTTTGTGTTTAAGATTTTATAAAACTTACAGTTGAAAAAGTAAATTCACATACCCAAGTTGTTCCACACTCATTTCCCCCCCAATAACTATGTTATGGATAAGTTTTAAAATTCAATAAAAATTTAAAAGCAGTTTCTCAGTTGGATTAGCCATATTTGAAGTGCTTAATAGCCATGTTTGAAGTGCTCAATAGCCACATGTAGCTAATGGCTACCATATTGGACAATTCAGGTCAAGATGATAAGGCCATGCTCAGGAAGCTAATATTTGATATTTTTACTTTTAAATTTTATTTTAATTTTTATTTATCTTTTATAATGTGGCTCTAAAGAGAACTCATGGCTTTGTATAAAAGTGGTTTTCACAGTGGTGCCTGGTGGCTCAGTGGGTTAAGCCTCTGCCTTAGGCTCAGGTCATGATCTCAGGGTCCTGGAATCGAGCCCCACATTGGGCTCTCTGCTCAGCAGGGAGCCTGTTTCCCCCCAAGCCCCCCACCTCTCTGCCTACTTGTGGTCTCTGTCAAAGAAGTAAATAAAATCTTTTTTTAAAAAAGTGGTTTTCACAGGTAATTTAAAAACACTCATTAAAGTATAAAATATATACAAACAGTATACACCTCAATGAATATTCACAAAACACATACATGCAACAAGCACCCAAACCCAGAACAGAACATTACCAGCACTCCACAAAGATAGGGGTCTAGATTCATTTTTTCCCCCAATATAAATATCTAATTGACTCAGTGCAGTTTATTAGAAGAAAATCCTTTCACCACTCCACTGCAGTCATTTATCATGAATCAAATATCTTTATGTGAGGATCTGTTTCTGGACATTCTATTCCATTAGTCTGTTTGCTTATTCTTGTGCTAATAACTCACTGTCTTGGTTATTGTAACTTTATAATAAGACTTTCTGGTAGTGGAAATCCTCAAACCTTCTTTTCAAGATCTCTTGTCATATTATTTCCACAAATTTTATATATATAATGTCCAGCAAATTTTTTTAAATGCATAAAAATAGAATACTTGACTAAAAACAAACCAACAAAAAGAAATAATTCCAGAAGGCATCCAGATAATGAAGTTCTTTATCATGGGATTTAAAATTTTTTATGCTTAATATGTACAAAGCCATAAAAGAGGAAAACAGGAAACTGTAAAATTTCTATTTCAAATGGAAATTTGTAGAATAGGAAACATAATAACAGAAATTAAGATGTCAATAGGTATGTTTAACAGGATATTAAATTTAGCAGCTAAACAAAAAAATTCATGAACTGAAAGATCAGAAGAAAATATTCAGATTAAAGAGAAGTGAAGTGAAAGAATAGGAGATTCCAAAAAATAGATACAAGGAAGATAGAGCATAGCAAAAAATTTTAGTAGGTATATAATTATAGTTGCAGAAGAAGAAATGAGAAAATGAAGCAGAAGCAACAAATGGAGAGGTGATGACTGGATTTTTTTTTCTCAAGTCTAATTATAGACATCAAGTCACAGATCCAGGAACCACTATGAACTCAAATGGGATAATAACTAAGAAAATCAAACCTGCATACATTATGGTAAAACTGATGAAAAACAAAGACAAAAAGAAAAAAAATCTTCAAAGCAGCGAGAGAAGAAAGATATATTATCTTCAAAGGAATTACAGCTAATGTATAAAAAGAGTGGAAGGTAAAAGACAGTAGGATTATGGATTAATGTTTTGAAAGAGAAGTAATTGTCAACCTGGGTTCTATGAAAAAATAAAACCAAGCAAGCACAAACTGACAAAAAATGTCACCAGTGGACAAGTAAGAAATAGAGTAAAGGTAGAAGGAAAATGATGGTAGAGAAAGCAAAGACATGCAGGAAGAAATGAAGAATATTGGAAAGGAGAAACATGAGCAAATATAAGTGTATGTTGACTATACAGAAATAGCAATAATGAAGAGAATTGAAAAACACAACAAAAATGATAAAAGGTGAGAAAGAGGTCTTTGCATTGTCTGGGAAATGGTAAAAAAAAAAAACACTAATTTATATTCTACTAAAATATGCCAAAATACTGGTTATAATCTCTGCAGTAATCACTAAAAGAATAATAAAATAAAGCATAGTAAACAAGTTAATGGAAGGAGAGGGAGGTTTAAAAAAATTAATACAGGGGCGCCTGGGTGGCTCAGTGGGTTAAAGACTCTGCCTTCGCCTCAGGTCATGATCCCAGGGTCCTGGGATCAAGCCCTGAGTCGGGCTCTCTGGGCAGTGGGGAGCCTGCTTCCCCCTCTCTTTCTGCCTGCCTCTGCCTACTTGTGATCTCTGTCTGCCAGATAAATAAACAAAATCTTAAAAAATTAGTGCAAAAGAAAACAAAAAGAAATATAAAGGAGATAGAGAAATAGACAGCAAATAATAAGATGTTTAATTCCAAATACTTCAGTAGTTCTATTAAATGTAAATGAAATAATACTTTAACTTAAAGACTAAGTCTATCCAACTAGGTAAAAGTAACACAATCCAGTTATATTCTGCTTACTGGAGAACACTTTAAAAAATTATATAGAAATATTGAGGGTAAAAAAGTAGAAAAAGGTATATGATGTAAACCAAAAGTACACTGGTATAATTATACTACCATCATTGAAACTGTAAAGGCAGGAAGCATTACAGGGATTCAAAAGAGACATTTATTAGTGATAACGGGGTCAAGCCAACCTCCCATCTCTGGGTAGCAAGACATCTATCACGTGTTGACATTGAAGCTTTCTCAAGACAAGTGACCGAACAGAAAATGCTAGGGGACTAATAGTGCACTAGGTACCTAGAATGTGCACTGGGCACCCCAAACTGAGCGGGGAGTTTTACACCATTGCCTCCTTTTATTTTCACAGAAGCCTTCCGAAGTGAATGCTGTCATAGTCACTTTGTCAATGAAGAAAATGAGGCTCAGAAAGAATAGTAGACACTTTCAGAAGTTCACACAACTGGTCTCTAGAAGAGTTAGAATTTAAATGCGGGTCCATCTGATCCCCCGATTTTTTTTCTTCTCATTATTTGATATTGATAAAAGCAATGGCTGAAGTGTTAGAGCTTCTGTTATAGGTTCTCTTCTCTCATGTCAGCTAAGGGACAAATTATTCTTTGATTCTATGACTCATTCATATTATTTGAGAAAGGATGCTGGTTTATATTTTTTCAGTCAAAAGGACAGACTTTATTCCTAGTCCTTTCTGCTTCTAAGTTTTATTATATGTATGGGTATAATCCTGATGTGCGAAAGCTTGCTTCCAAGGAATGAGAAACGTCTAAATTTTTCTATCCAAGGATGATCTGTTAGCAGAAGTGTTCCCGGGTGGGTTACATTTGGGGAACCAAAAGCCTTCTTCATGAAGATTGCAAAGGCGGCCCTAACCGGATCACTGAGCAACAGATGGTAGAATCCTAGGCCCCCTACCTTCATCATGGGACAGCATTACCTCTTGTAAGAACAATGACAACATCCCATCTGCCTCTCTGACAGCCACAACTCAGGGTGAGACCCCTCTTGGAATTCTGCCTGTTTAGTCAAACACCTTTCTAACAAGAGTACTCTCTGACTCCCCAAGAAGGAAAGAGAGGTGTCAAGACATCCCTCCACAATTCTTTATTAAAAAGTTTCCATTTTGGGGGTGCCTGGGTGGCTCAGTGGGTTGAGCCTCTGCCTTCGGCTCAGGTCATGATCCCAGGGTCCTGGGATCAAGCCCCGCATCGGGCTCTCTGCTCAGCGGGGAGCCTGCTTCCCCTTCTCTCTCTGCCTGCCTCTCTTCCTACTTGTGATTTCTCTCTGCCTATAAATAAATAAAATCTTTAAAAAAAAAAGTTTCCATTTTGAAAATAATATGCTTTTCCTGATTGTAAGATTGGTATGTATTTGTTAAAGAGAGTCAGAATATAGTTTACCTATAAATCTCCACATTATCTTGGTTAATATTCTGGGGAATATTCTTCTGAATATTTTTCTATATATATACACACAGTCATCCATATACATATTTTATAAAATTCATGCTATTCTTCATAGTGAGTTTTAAATCTACTTTTTCAGTTATTGTCATCATTTTTCTAAGTTTATATAAATTTATAGAGACAAAAGATCTTAGGGTATCAGTAAGAGTGTAATGAAAATGATAGACACTTGACTCTAATTAAGGGGAAAAGGAAGTGGATAATGAATGGGGGAAATCAGAAAGATAAATGGACTGAAGATCACATGGGGGTCAAAGAATAGTTGAAGTAGGAGTTGTTGTTAAAGCAAAAGGAAGTGCGCAGATGGTGGGATGCATGGTTAATGATTGCTTGGTATAATAGTTTTTATGTAACAAAGTCTTATGGCCATAAGACCGAGTGGCTGAAGGCGGAGAAAACTCACTGGAGGTGAGGAAATCAAGAAATGTAAGAGCTAGATGGGATGTCCAAGTGGTTATAGACTCAGGATTATGGGAGGACTTGATCTGGGGAGTAAGGCCCTGATCTAGGTATGTTTTATATTATAATACATCCCATTATGTTATGTTAATTATACTACACTCCATTATATTAACAGGAGGGAAACAGCCAAACATCATCCTTATGCAACTTTACTGACAATGAGGAAGAACCAACTATTTCACTCATGTTGTGGAATTCTCATTAGGCTCAAGATCTGATCAGCTTTTAGAAGAAAGAATATGTTGTCTGACAGAAGCAGTGTGGTGTTGATAATAGTGGACTTTGGAGTAAGACAAAAACTGAATCTGAATGCTGAAAACATTGGGTAATTTACCTCATCTCTTTGAGCCTGAATTTCCAAATCCCTAGAATGGGATTCTGAATGCCAATTTTGTGGAGCCAGATGAAAGAGATGACCCTAGGATCACAGGGCCCGGAATTTAGCCTGGGCTCAAGAACTCTAAATTCTTTCCCTGTGAGGAGTCCTATCCAGGGACATACCAATTTTGAGGGGAAAACCTGTAAAGCTGTCCCATTGGGTTTTGTTGGAAAAACAGTTTTCTAAATTACAGTTTTGTGCAAAAAGACAAGCAAATGAATAGTTTGCCAAAGGTGTCAAGACACCTCACTTTCTCAATTTCCTTATACTATGGAAATTTAATTCCGTTCTGTGGTGATTACAATTCAGTCTCTGGAGATAATTGTGCCTAATTGTCCTCTTGTTATGAATAACTTTGTGGAGAGAAATGCAGCTACACAATGAGGTTGATTACCTGAGGTTTACAGCATTCAGAGAAATGACGAAAATAGGCCAGAGTCCTTGGCTGAATATTGATTAGTGAAGGAAATCCAGGATTTCTTTGAGATTCAAGAAGTGTACTTTTCTTCCAGCTCAAATGAGGCCTAGACAGGTTAGTGACAGCTGTCACCAGCTAAGGGTAGAAAATCTCATTTTTACTCCTTAGTAATGTTTAAATACAAGTTATTGAGTATCTATTGTGTGCCAGAAGCTTTCCAAGAGCTGGCCAATTGTTACACCCAGCCAATTGTTACACCCATTCTCTGAGTGAGATGTGGATTCCTATTTTCCAGCTGAGAAAGCTGAGGATGGGAGGTTTGAGGGAGATTGGAAGTGACTCACCCAAGGCTAGTCAAATGGCAAATGGCACAACCAGAATTCAAACTCACATCCACCTTTAAAGCCCTAATCTGCACACTCTATGAAGTTGCCTCTATGCAAAGCTCTGGATAGCAAGATGTTCAATCTCCGGATTTTTTTTTTTTTTTTTTTTTTTTAAAGAATATGGCTACTAAAATTTCTTTGGAGGATGCCTGAGTGGCTCAGTCGGTTAAGCATCTGTCTTTGGCTCAGGTCATGATCCCAGGATCTTGGGAGCAAGTCCCGCATCAGGCTCCCTTCCCAGCAGGGGAACCTGCTTCTCCTTCTGCCTTCTGCTTCCTGCTGCTTGCGTGTGCACTCTCTCTCTCTCTCTCTCTGACAAATAAATAAACAAAACCTTCAAAAAAATTTCTTAGAAGAAATTAATCAAGGTTCTCCAGACAAACGGAATCAATAGGATATGTATATGTGTAGAAAGAGATTATAGGGAGTGGTATTCTTGCTGCCTTTTTTTTTTTTAAAGATTTTATTTATTTATTTGACAGAGAGAGAACACAAGCAGAGGGAGAAGCAGGTAGAGGGAGAAGCAGTCTCCCTGCTTCACAGGGAGCCCAATGCGGGACTCAATCCTGAGACCCTGAGATCATGACCTGAGCTGAAGGAAGACGCTTAGCAGATTGACTCACCCAGGTGCCCCCATTCTTACTGTTTTTTAATGAACTATTTCACTTCTCTCTGACGCCTTGTGTGAGCCAGAGGCAAAGAACTTGGGTAACTTGGAGGACTCTTAGGTAAATGCATTTAGCAGGATACTTACTAGAACCGGTAGAAAAAAAAAAAACATAGTAATAATAGCTATAATTTGATAAGAACACGAGTTCCCTGCCTTGGCTGGGGCATCAGGCAGCAGGCACATTAATTGCATTTAGCTGTTCCTCATATTCCAGTAAAATGGGAGCTTCGTGAAAGCAGGGACCAATTTGTTTGCCTCCTCTTGTTTTGTTTTTTAGCCCCTCGTAGAGAGCCAGACCCATGGAGGGGGGCTCAGTAAGTCTCTGCAAAATAAATGAAGGAATGTGACAGTTCATTTAGGATCATTCTGTGCTTTGTCAGTATCCGTCTCAAACTGTGGAAGTCAGAACTGGGTGATTTTTTGCATGACCTCAGGAGAAAGAGGAGTCAGATCCGCATTCCATCACAATTTTGCCTTTTACTTAAGATGTGGCCCAAATTACTTCACTTTTAAACCTCAATTTCTTTGACTCTTCAAAACCGGTAGGCGCAACCATTCATAGTTCTATAATCTTCCCCAATCGCTCCCACTCCTACTACAAACAGAGAGAGTGACTAGAGAGCAAAATGAAATGGGACCAAAACCCCTACAGGCAGCAGCATGTACGATAAACCGGCGACAAGGTATCCTCACAAACCCCAGAGACAACCAGCTACCACGAAACCCGCGTGGCATCTGTGTGTGCAAGGGATGGAGAAGACGGAAGCACTGGAGCGTCTGGTGGGTGTAAAAACAAGGAACCCCAAAATAGACATCAGATACTTGTCACAAAACACTGAGGGCTGATCTGAAAACAGCTACTGAACCCAGGAGGGGTTGTGTCCAGTCTACCAGCAGACGCTGGAAAGGTGCACAAGGCTGCACTCTCCCTTCTGGAGCTCTCACCCCTCGCATGCCCTCACTCTTCACCCTATCACTCCTCTTAATTGTTCAGCTGTAAGAGTAAATACTACTTTGCCTGGTGGGTAAGTTTCTTATTCTGCCTTAACAAATTATCTCAGACTGGCTTAAAACAACACAAATGTGTTACCTTATAGTTTTGTCATTTCAAAGTGCTACATAGGTCTTCCTAGGTTAAAGTCGAGGTGTCAGCAGGGCTGTGTTCCTTTCTGGAGGCTCTAGAGAATCCACTTCCTTGCCTTTTCCAGCTTCTAGAGGCCGCCTATGCTCTTAGGTTGTGATCTTCTTCCTCCATCTCCAAAGCCAGTAATAGGGGGTTGAGGTTTCCTCACATCACATCAGCCTGACTTGTCTTTGTAGTCAAATCTCCCTCCGCCTCCCTCTTACGCTTTTAAGTACGCTTGTGATTACATCGGCCCCACCAGGATAATCCATGCTCTCTCCCTATCTAGAGAACCCTAACTTAATCACACCTGCAAAACCCTTTGCGCAGGGTAAGGCGCTCTGTTCACAGGGTCCCCAGATCAGGACGTGGATGTTCTTGGTGGGGAGGAGGGAGTTACTCTGCTACCACACTGGAGAAGCATTTTCCGACCCGGATGGGGTTAGGTGCCCTTCTCATGAGTGCTGACAACTGTGGCCCTAGTTGTCTGTTGACCTAATCTGTCACATGGGTAAGATGGGATGTTCCTTAAAGGCAAACCCGTGTCTTCTCTGCCACTGCCTTCTTCTGACTGTAGCGCCCTGCTGTCTAACCTGAATAGAATTCCAGCCACATATGTTATCTTAAATTTTCCAGTGGCCACGTTAAAAAAAAATAAAAATAAAAAGCTAGTGTAACACATTTTAACACTCTATTTTATTTAACTCAATATATTTAAAGTGTTAGCATTTCAATCTGCAACCCATGTAAGATTTACTATATTTTACACGGATGTATTTGTACTAAGTCTTCAAAATCCAGGATGTATTCTTACACACATAGGACCAGCCACAGTTCAAATGCTCCATGGCCACATGGGGCTGGTGGCTGTCCCCATGAGACCAACCTTAGCACAACCCCTGGCATTGGAATCTCCCCCCTCCCCCCAACCCAGTTGCCTAACAACTGGTCAGGGCATTGGTGAAGAGCCAATGTGAGGGCCCAATCTTAGGTGTAACTGCAGCTTCAGGGTTCTTACATGTTTGTGGCTTGTCGCATCAGATTTTGCATGAAAACCAGAAACAAAATCAAATGCCTTGTGAACCATCTATTTGCATTTCTGCTTTGTCAATGCGCACACTTGGATTGGGCACTGTCGGTTCCCTGTGATGAGGGAGCATCCACGGCAGTAAACATTTACCCAGAGCCCTCTCCCTGGGCTCCCATGAGTAGGAGGTAATTAGCTGGTAAGGAGAAAAACACATTTTCACAACATTTCCCAAGGTTTGCCTTTGCTTTCATGTATAGCTCCTTCAAAATATTATCCTCAAATTGCAATTTGAAAGCTGACCGTGCTAACTCTGGCTTCCCGAACCTCTTTGAAGTCACAGAACAGTCTGAACACAAAGCATTTGCACAGGCCTGCAACAGAAAAATAAACACATATCCCTCCTGAAGGGAGACCCTGGCTTCTGAGCTGCAGAGAGGAGGTCTGCCAAACGGGGGAGGCTGACTGGCATCCAGGATTCTGGTCTCCATCAGGATTGCTTCAGGACACTCCTTGGTCCCCTGAGTTGCTCTTTCAAAAAGCCACTGGAGTCCCCTTCATGCATGCACAGGTTTCTGCACCATCAGCACACATGCAAAGTTCTCTGGCGTGTGCTTACCCGTAGAGCACGGTCATGTAGCAGGATATTAAATATACTATAATCACAAACACATTTTTGCTCCTCATGCCAACAAATGGGTTCTAAACAGAGACAATCCCATAACCACAGCATTCGGTGCTGTTCTTTTCCTCTTTGCACACCCAGCAACTGGGCAAAGAACCAGTCACATATTAGGCTGCTAAATGGTGATGAATGAATGAAAGAATGAACGAAGGAACGAATGGCATGAACTCTCTCCTATCACTCTCAGACTTGCAGAGGGACTGGGAGGAGAAATCTACTAGGGATCACGCCCTCCTCGGAACACATGTGAGGCAAACTCTGAGCAAAGAAGACAGCCTCTCTAATACAGGCCATTATTAAAAAGAGAGGAGAAAGGAACAAGCACCTCAAGAGGGCAGGATGCAGGCTTTTGCAGTCTAAAATGGAGACGAGTCTCAGGGTCGACTGGACACTGCCTAGAGGCTGAAGATCACTTTGTGTTCTCTGGAGCACGGCTGGAGGGTTCCAGCTAGAACTCCGCAAAGGCAGTGAAGGTCCGAGGAAGTGGAGCAAGCCCCAGGACAAATCTGAGCTGGTTGAGGCTGTGTCTGCATGCGTACTGTGTCATAGATTTCTGCTGATTAAAGTCAATCGCTTACAGCTTTTTATTTCTGTTGCGCTCGCCTGCGTGGTTCAGTGTATTCAAATGTCCTTTGACCCAATGCACTACAAAACCGAAAAGCCACCTCCCCCCCCCCCCATAGGAAAGTAAAGATAGGGATGGGAATAATGCCCGGCAGAAGATTCTCACAGGTCTGAACACAAGTCCTCTTGCAAGCGATATAGGCTACAGTGGTTATGGTACCCTTGGTTCCTCCGGGAGTGTGGATGCTCATACTTCTGATCATGGGCAGGGAGGGTGGGCCTAGGGCATCGCCCTGAGAGGGGAGCCAGCAAAAGCAACTGTGGAGCCCAACCCATATCTCCCCACCCCACCCTCCTTCTGGAACCCCAGCTTCTCACGGGCCCACCACAGAAGGGAAGAAATGTGCTTATGCTTGTGTGTGCATGCACAGGCTTTATTTTTTACTGGTTTATCTTCTCTTAAGACCCAGACAGAGGGGAGTGTCTGATTACTCCTTAATCATGATGCGTTAGGGTCACTGTCTAAACTTGGAACAGAAGCATGTTCTTTAAATTCTCCCTTTCTTTTCTTCCTGTCTAGCAAGAGTGGGGAATCATTCTGGAGAAAGATGGTATACACAGTCTCAAATACACACAGTTAAATCCTAACTCTCCAGGGTTGATAATTAAAAAAAAATAAATAACTCGGGCACACAGGCATTGTGACACACAAAAAATAAGACAGTCGGCCAGTTTGCTAAGGCCAGATGGTGGGCAGTGAAGAATAAAATTAGGTTTCGGAATTGGGTGAGGCTGGCATGTTGCAGATTTTGCAATGTATTCATGAGTAGAGTTACTTATTTTAGGGACGTGCAGGCCCATGTAATGTGGGTCAAGTTCAGAGTCGAAGGTTTCTATGCAACTGTGGCAAAACGAACAGGCCAGGAATGAGTTTCAATTAAACCAAATGACAAGGATAACCAGAAAGCAGATTTGGGGCAGGAAGAGGTCAGAAGACTGCCATGAAATCAATGAAGGTAAGTGGGGACAGATGAGCCAAAAAGGAGGGCGGAAGCCCCGAGCCTGTTTTCCAGCTCTGAGGATGCGTGTCCTGCTGAGTGTTAGCAGGTAAGTGTTGCAGCTGTGTGCGACAAGCTCAGGAGGAAAGCTTACTAGTAAACAAGCCTTCTTTTAGTTCCTGGAAGCTGACATGTTATTTGTCCAATTTTTTTCATTGTAATCATAAAATTGGCTAGTGTTCTATCTACTTGAAAACTCCACAAAGTTTGGTAGGACATGAAAGGTTCGTACTGGTGATTCTGAGGTTGACATTTGAAACATTTTCTCTAAAATGAGAGGCTTCAATAACATTGGGAGAGCCAAACAAATTTTATACCCAGGTCTATATCCTGGGCTTATTTTGCTAAGTGCTTGGCTGTGGTATTCCTTTGTTACCACCGCCAGATCCCCATTTTAGTTCCCGTATATGGCTCAGGTATTAAGAACTTCTCTCTCTTATCACGTCCTAAATTAGTAACAGTGGCCAGTGGTGTGATGAGACAAATTACTCTGCGAATGAAGCAAGGAAATGCTGGCTATTTCTTGATCACTTACAGCAAGACTAACTCCCACGGGACAGGCACCAGCAGCTTCCAAGCAAATGGTTTTGTACTGTGTTCTTTTAGTGGTTACACCTAATTTTTTTTTTTAATAAAATGAACCTCAGGTGCACCAAATTGGATTACTCATAATTCTGAGTTGTGGAAAGGTATCATATATCCATATATCTCTCTGTTTTTATTTATTTTCTTTCGTCTACTAATCATCCCTGGTTCGTTTCATCTCTCCCCATCAAAGGCATCCACTCTTGTACCTTCACTTACAATAAGTGTTACCGTGTTAAACATCTTACTCTGCTTCGTACTTTCTTACATTTAGCAGTATCACCCCCATCACTTGCATAGAACACATTTTGGTTTCCATTTCCTATTGGTGGACACCTAGGTAATTTCAAACCTTCTATTAATTACCTTCTTTTATTCTATTCATTATTTTTATTATGTCTTTTTCTGCATATGTGGGGTTTTTTCCCCCCACTCTGGAAGATAGTCCCAGTCATACTATGTAGACATAATGAATTTTCATTAAATGCTTTCAACCTGGTCCCCCAAATGAGCACACCATCCTCCCCCAACACTTAAAAAAGATCCAGTAAAGGAGCTGTTCATTAAACTAATAGATTATTCTTCCCCTACACCCCAGCTTTCCTGGGGAATAACTGAAATATCACATTGTATAAGTTTATATGCAACATGATAATTTGATATACAGTATAAAATGATGACCACAATAAGGTTAATTAACACCTCCATCCCCTCACATAATTACTATTTCTTTTTGTGTGTGCCAACATTTAAGATCTACTTTCTTAGCAACTTTTAAGTATACAATATAGTAGTGTCAACCACATTCACCATGCTGTTCATTAGCGTTATGGCTGATTTAATGTTAAAACCTGTTTTAACTATTAGGGCCTGCTTAGCCAGAGCGACTCCATATTACCTGGGTAGCCATATTGTTGTTTACATCTATGGACTTCATTCCGGGAATAAATGCCCCAGCAGTTCTAAATGCCCCAGCACATCCCAGCAGTTCCAAACATCCCAGCAGTTCCTGGTATCGGTTCCGGGTAACGATTCCGGGAGTAAACGCCCTAACAATAGAAGCCACGTACCTTGAGGTCTGCGGTTATGCCCTATACAACCAGCCTGTGAGATCGGGATGGGGTCGCTCTCTTCAGAGGCGGCCCTGGCCGGTCAGTTTGGCTTCTAATGCTTGGCATAGAATAAAGCTTTGCATAACTTTTACTTTGTCTCAGTCTCATTTCCCTGGCCGGTCAGTCTAACTTCTAATGCTTGGCATAGAATAAAGCTTTGCGTAACTTTCACTTTGTCTCAGTCTCGTTCCTTTGATAACGGGCCCCAACAATTAGATGCCCAGGACTTAGCACTTATAATTGAAAGTTTATACCCTTTGACCAACATTTGCCACGCCTCCCAAGTCCCCGCCCCTGGGAATCACCATTCTGCTCTCAGTTTCTATGAGTTTGGCTTTTTTAGATTCTACATATGACTGATAAAGCATTTGTCTTTCTCTGCTTTACTTCACTTAGCATAATGCCCTCAAGATTCATCTAATGTTGTCACACAGGTCAAGATGTCCTTCTTTCTCATGGCTCGGTAATATTCCTGTGTACATGTCTCTGTGTGTGTAATCTCATTTTTTAACTCCATTCATCCATAGATGGTCAGTTAGGTTGTTTTCACATCTTGGCTACTGTGAATAATGCTGCAATGAACATGGGAGTGCAGGAATCTCTCTGAGATACTGATTTTATACCTTTAGATACAAACCCAGGAGTGGGATGGCTGGATCATGTGGTAGTTCTGTATTTAATTTTTTGAGGAACAACAATGCTGTTCCCCATAATGGCTATACCAATTTACATACCCACCAACACTGTAGCAGGGTTCTTTTTCTCCCCATCCTTGCCAGAATTTACCCCTTGTCTTTTGAAAAGAACCATTCCCACAGAGGTGAGGTGATACCTTCAGAAAAATAATACATAGAAAGCAAAAATGGTTACCTGCTAAGAATCATGGGATCTGGGTGAGAGGTATATGTGAGTTTTTTGAACTTGCAACTTTTCGTGAATAATTTTGAAATTACTGAAAAATAAAAAGGTACGCAAAAAAGAATCCATGATCAGGTAGGAAGTCATTAAAACGTGTTGATCAATGTAAGTATGCATTAATAATAAATAATAACCATTTTCGAAGTTAAAAATAGTGCAAGACTTAAGTGTTGCATATTGCATGGCTTGTGTAGCAACAATGATTTGGATTCATTGAACAATGCATCTTTAAAATATATAAGGCAATATTTAAGGGAATGGCAAGATGAAATTAATGCAGCTTCTTAGAAAATTTGAGAAACTGAAAGACCATGATGACTAAAGGCTAGACACCTTTCAAATAACACAATTAGCAAGTTTTATCTAATAGAAACGAACACACAAAATCCTGCACCCAACATATAGAAAATTCATATTCGTCTTAAACAAACATGAAACAGCTTTTAAAAAACTGATCACATTCTAGGCAACAATGGAAGTCTCGACAAATCCCCCCAAATATTTTATGAGCTATATATTTAAATCACAATGTAATAAATCAGAGATTGATTTTTAAAAATAGCCAGAATAAGAACTTTCTCCCTCCTTCAAATACAATTGGAAACTATGGAACCTGATTTGAAATACTTAATGGGTTAAAGAAAGCTAAGTGGAAGTTATAAAATATTTAGCATGGACTGGAATGCCAAAGCAGGAAAATGAGAATGCAGCTAAGCAAGTATTTTGCAGGGAAACATTATAGACTTAAAGGCACATATTCAGAAATAAGAAAGATAAAAAATTAATGGACTAAGCATCGAACTCAAGATGCCTGTGAATAACCACAAAATATCCTCAAAAAAAGCAAGAGGTGCAGAGAAGCATGAGATGAATGAAACTAATGGAAATCTGGGGAAGATTAGAGCTAAATCCAATTGTCAATGTGGGGCTCAAGCCACATTAAGCTAATTGAAGGGATGTTCAGCAAACATTTGTTTTATTCAATATTAATACCTACAGAGTTATTTCCTGTGCTTGATGAGATATTGAACGTGGTGATTACAAGTGTCAGGCTAAGGCACTAAAGCTTATTCCTCAGGAGATCTTCAGGTAGGATTTTAAACTTGGGTGCCATAACCAGGTCAGGGCCTTGGAAAACCTTGCTTCCCAGCCCTCTGCCAGCATGCAATTCCTGGCAAAATTTTATCAATCATTTATTTCCCATGGGTATCTCAACTCTGGACTCTGATAAAATAGGACATTCTTACACTCTCCAAAGAATTCTTAAAAAAAAAAAAAAAGAATTCTTTCAGAAAATTCACCATTCTTTTCCCTCCAAATGTATGTCCATTCCTCCATGGCTAACCATAACATGAACCCAAGGTATAAAGCCAAAGAAGACATACAACTGGCCAACGGACACTTGAAAAAATGCTCCACATCCCTTGCCATCGGGGAAACGCCATCAAAACCACAATGAGATACCACCTCACACCAGTCAGAATGACTAAAATTAACAAGACAGGGAACAATAAATGTTGATGAGGATGTGGAGAAAGGGGAACCCTCCTACACTGTTGGTGGGAATGCAAACTGGTGCAGTCACTCTGGAAAACAGTATGGAGGTTCCTCAAGATGTTAAAAATAGAGCTACCCTATGACCCAGCAACTGCACTATTTGGGTATTTACTCCAAAGATACAGATGTAGTGAAAAGAAGGGACACCTGCACCCCAATGTTCATAGCAGTACTGTCCATAGTAGCCAAACCATGGAAGGAGCTGAGATGCCCTTCAACAGACAAATGGATAAAGATGTGGTTCACATATACAATGGAATATTACTCAGCCATCAGAAAGGATGAATACCTACCATTTACATTGACATGGATGGAACTGGAAGGTGTTATGCTGAGTGAAATAATCAGAGAAAGACAATTATCATATGGTTTCAGTCATATGTGGAATATAATGAATAGCACAGAGGGTCATGGGGACAGGAAGGGAAAACTGAATGGGAAGAAATCAGAGAGGGAGACAAACCACGAGAGACTCTTGACTCCAGGAAACAAACTGAGGGTTGCTGGAGGGAAGGTGGGGGGGATGGGATAACTGGATGATGGGCATTAAGGAGGACACGTGATGTGATGAGCACTGGGTGTTATATGCAATTAATGAATCATCGAACATCACATCAAAAATTAATGATGTATTATATGTTTGCTAATTGAATTTAAATTAAAAAAAGAAGAAAAAGCTAAATTGATGTCCCTGTATGATTTGTCATGAGAGTCCAAGAACACCCCTTAACCTATCCCTTAGAATTCTTGATTTACAAAGCTCTCTTGTGACAAATTTGCATTCTAAAGAGTAAATATTTGAATTCTGTATTATGATTCAAAGTGAGTATCATCTGCTTTGTCAGCTGAGAGCATTATCTTAATATAAAAACATTTGGCTTCCAAGAGTGAAACTTTATTTCAGGATTGGATTTCTCGATAATTTCAGTGACTGAGAGAATACATTAAATCAGGTATTATGTTCGGGTCGGTTATTACATTTTATAGATAGCCTTTTGTGTTTCTAGTTCATAAGGAATAAATAAGTCAGACAAATCAATATATTTAGCCAGGCTATGTTTCCACTATTTTTCAGAAATGTATTGTCTAACACTGCTGCCTAATATACTCTGAGACTATTGTTTCCCTCTGTGTTTTCCGATATAATCTAGAAAAATAAAAACCAGAAGCAAACACAATTCTGTCACTCTATTTTTGTTGGAAGCAAGACAGTCGCTATTATTTGGTTTGGGGAAAATAAAGGCAGCACTTCCGATGTGAAAAATTGCTTGGACTTAAAAATAATATTTGATGGTGTGAGCAGTAGGACCAAAGTGGCGTCCTTTGTGTATAGGCAGAAGAAACCAGTTCATTTGCAGTTAATCTGCTCTCTCTATATAATCAAGGAAATACCATCCCTGTGTAGAGATCATTGTGAGGACATGGAAGACCAAGGACAAAGCACCACATTTTGACCGGAAGTTGCTAGGAACCAGCTCTTTGAGAGAATCTGTAGGGTATAGTGATTGGGTTCAGCTATTGAATCAGGCACACCTGACCTTGAATCATCTCTGATTCTTACCAGCTGTCTGACCTTTCTTTTTAAATCTCCAAAAGGAGAATGATGGGAGTATCTGAGTGATTAGCCCATTGCGAGAATTAAAAGAAACCAAACTTAATAAGGCTCGCAGCTCTGTGCCTGACCCACAGTGAACCCTTCCCCATCTCCAAGGAAACTACTAGCATAGCAATTCAAGAAAAAAACAGAGAGGCACCCAGTAGCTGAGAACTACTGGTAAATTTGAAAAAGGAGAAAAGAAAGGCAATGTTTACTGCTGGTGTGGGGAGGGGAGCGTAGCAAGTCGAGGCCTCTGGCTTTAGGAAGAAATACTGTTAGTGAAGGGAGCAACTGAAGGGGAATCTGGGCCACCCAGGTACAACAAAGCTTTGAGGATGACTAAAACTCCCAGAGGCCACTATCATGCAGGATAATGCGTGCATCTGATTTACCCCCCAGCTCCTCCCTCTTGCCCTGACATAGGAGGCTTCCACACAGATCTCCAACTTCACCCCCACACTATGACTACCGCTCCCTACAGATAAGTCAGACTTTCTGCCAGCTGGACCTTCCTGAAAAGATCCTGCACCTTTTGACCTGTGCGGCTTTGTTCCTACTGTCCCCCCTAGATTGTTTCTTCCTTTCTTCCCATCTTTGAATTCCTAGCCACCCTCCCTCTTCCATTTAAAAGCCACCTTTATTCTTCCCGGATCGCAACAGTAAGGTCCAATATCCATCTACCTCTTTTGAATTCCTGGAGTACTTGCTGGGCCCACATTATTCACTTTGGATTAGAGCTGTTACCATAGGCTCATTACTCCTAAACCTCGAAGCAACTCAAGCGAAGAGACGATCTTACTTATCTGTTTCCCGCTGCACGGTGGGTGGTACATGATAGGCGTGAAATACATGAGTGTTCACAGGATAGTAAGAGCACAGCTGTATTTCTGAATGGACGGCTCATGTGATCCAGCATTTTTTATGATCACATAATGGTAAAAACCACACCCAGTTTTCTGTTAAGTATCTACTACGCTCCAGGCAAGGTGCCACATTCTGTGAATGAGATTGACTCAATTCCCACTCCCTTGTGCCTTACATTCTAATGAGGAAAACAGAATTTAGACAATTAGAGCTGCAGTGAGTGTTAGGAAAAAGGTAGGAAGAGAAGGGTTCTAATTAAATAGCTCACTTCTCACAAAGGAGAAAGCTGTTAGCAGTACTGAAAAAGTTAAGTGGGTTAGTTTCCAAGTTGTGAAAGTCCCGTCCCTGTGACTGATTTAGGTGTGAAGCTACAACATACTGTGGGCCACGGGAGCTGCTCTGCGCTCTAGGAGAAGGAGGTGGTCTATAAATTCAGATTCATTAATAAAGGAGGTAGGCTGGGAAGTCGGGATCATTAGTTGGCTGAAGCAATGCACTAATGCAGCATAAAACATACTGAGGTCTGCCATTTATTGTCCCCTCAGCTGGCATAAAGTTATTGTTGAGTTATTGGCTGTAGCAAAGCTGGTAAAGTCACATAGTAGCATTATATATTACGTACAAATGCAGGCATATACAGCCGGAATATATAGACAGATGCTTCCATTTTATCTCATTCTGTTAATTTAACTTGGTGTTAGGATGTAGACTTAAAGCACAGTAAATCACTGGGATCACTTCAGGACGCTTAGCTCAGAGCAAAGCTATCTCTTTGGTTTAAAATCACTCTGATTACTCCCAATCCTTCCTAGAGAAAGCACTTAACTAGATGTTCCATATTCCCTTGAGAGTCATCTTTCCAAAAGTCAATGACAGAAAAAATTGACTTTGAATGAAATAACAACAGCTCAGGATTCTAATATTTAATTTCAACATTTCCCTAAACAAGGACAGAATTTGGCCTGTGAACAACAATGGCCCTTTGAGTCTTCTTTCTTTCCCTTTTGCCTGAATTTATATTAACCTGCAAAACACTTGGAACTTCTTTGGGCAAGGTGAAGGACTGTGTTTTTTTTTTTGTTGTTGTTTTGTTTTTTGGGTTTTGCTTTGGTTGGTTTTCAGAAAAGTTAAAGACAAAGTGATTACACAATAAAGTGCCATCCCAGCTCACTGAGTTTTCTTCCCTTAGGGTTACTACCATATCTGTAGAAAACTATTCAAACTCCCTCATATTGCCAATTATCAATAGAATGATGGAAGCACTTTATATAGGCACCTTGAGTACAGTATAAAGTAGTAGCTCAACACCAAGGCTCTGAAATGAGGAAGATTTGTGTTTTAACTCTACTATTCATGAACTGTGTGAACTTGAGTAAGTTATGGAAACTCCCAAGGCCTCAGTTTCCTTATCTGTAAAATGTAATTTATAATATTACCTTCTTGGTAGGAATCTGAATGCGCTAATATATGAACATACGGATCTATGGGAAGTTCTTAACAAATGATAATAATTATGATTAATATTATCTTTATTAACTTCTACCTCTACACCAAGCAGGCACAAAACAAATACTCCTCTCAATGACCAGTAGAGAGAACCTTCTCTCAGTTCCCCTGAGTTCTAGAAGCAGTGAAATCACTAAAGGAGAATAGGTATATGTGTCAGGATTCTTTTAGTTGTAAGCGCAGACTAGCTTAATCTACTCAAGACCAAATTGGGATTTATAGGAAGGGGTATGTGTCAAGCAAAGGACATTTGTTGCCTGTTATTAGGAGCAGAGGTCCAAATACTTCCACCCACTGCATCTTGGTATCGGAGTCCCCAAGGAAAGCAACAGTCGAGTCCAGGAGGGAACATCACTTCATTCCCCAGAGAAGAGGCAGAACAAGATCAGCTCCAATAGCTGGCGCCAGTCTCCCATGGCCAACAGGTTCCTCCTAGCACCCAACACAGGGCAGCTGGCTTGCACTCACTCCTCTCGTGCTACAGTAGAAGGATTCCATCTCCTCCCCACAGGGGGAAGATGCAATATTTGGGTTGATCAGGTGCCATTTGTGTTAACTTCAGCAAGACAAAGGAGTACACATTGAGTCTGAAACAGGGCAAGTTCTTCCTACACAAAGTGGTAAATCCAGCCCCAGCTATGGGAACTCTTTATCTCTTGGTAAGGAAGTGTTCCAGGTCCAAGGCTGAGCTGGGGTTGAAAAATGACACGCATGAGCCTGCCTTTCTCAACACTAAGAGAAGCTTGTAGAACAGAAGAAAGAAATAGAAGACCTTTATATCAATGAATAAACATTTAGGTCTTGAAAACCACCCAGCTTCTCTCTGCCTGTCTCTTATCTCTGCTTGTTGGTCTAATTTCCTTCTATTATCAAACAACTTTTCCTTATGGCATAGGTCACAGCTATTGGCAGCTTCCAGGGTCTTACACTAATTGCTTAGAAATCAGTGAGGAAAGAGAGCATCCCTCTCTCTCTCAGCTTCTACTTGAAAAATTCCAGGGAAGGACACTGGAATTGGTCAGGAGACCTCTCCTTGGACTACTCACATAATCAGGGATTGGGGTCCTTATGATTGGCAATAATCTGGGCCATGTACCCATTTCTATGACCTAAAGCAGGGGTGCTATGTGCATGCTGGGAGGTGAGGTTGCATAGGGTTTGAAGGTAGAATCCCTCTAACACAAATGTGACCACTTATGGAAGAGATCTTAGAGTTAAATTGTCCAAGAAACTGGAAGCCACAGACAGAGTTTGTTCAAGGTTAGCAGGGCATGGCCCTTCTGTAGGTTCTCTGCTGGCCGGAAGCATATCTTCATCAGGTTGTTGGTGGAATGCAATCAGTCTAAAGGACTCAAAATGCTTTATTAAGTGCCCGTCAGAACTTCAGTAGGGAACTTTCCTGGTTGAATTAAATACATTTGAATAGGGAGAGAGAGCACAAGAGGGCGGGGAGGGGGGGGTCAAAGAGGTTGTAATTTGCATTCTTTGGAACTATAATTTCCTTCAACCCCCGCAAAGGGACACTATTGGATTTGCTTCTGAGAACAAGCTGTGTGAACACAAGCTTGGGAGGTTTAATTGGCCACAAGACAGTCTCAGGCATGACTAAGCGGAAGCTGAGAACAACTTCTCAAACTGCATAGGAGAGGATCCAGTTACAATTTTGCCTCGGAGCTTCCCTTTCTAGCCTTATCCCTGTGGGATTCTGCCCAGCCAATGAGTGGTCTGGTCTTATTTCTCAACTGGTTGTTGGTTTCCACACTGAGGTGTGGGTACACTGGGGTACACTGAGATACTCCAGGGGGAGTACTGGGAGTATGTTGGTTCCCACACTGGGGTACACTGAGGTACTCCAAGGGGAGTACTGGGAGTATGGGAGAAAAAGGATAAACAAAGAGCATTTTCTAGGGCTGGCAATTAAAAATATGGCTTATAATTAAGGCAAACATCTGAATATTACAGAATGAAATTTCAATAGCATTTCAAAGTTTACAATGAATCAGAAGATTATAAAGTCATTTTGCTTTTATTGCCAGTGTCCTGGCCCTGTGTCCTTATTCTCTTAGGGCTGGACTTTCATCCTTGTCAAGAGTTAGGGGTATCTTGGATGGAAAATTCGAGAAGCACTGGGGAACTAGTGGTATCCAGAACTTAACTCTGAGGTCTGAGGATAAAATCATCATACTTAGAAATCAGTTCTTCCCTGGTCCTACACACTGCAGAAATCCTGCTTTCTTTTGCTAAGGTGATTTTGGAAATAGAGGAATATTATTAGGGACAGTTCTCTTATATTTTTGCCTGGATATTCCATGCTAGACAGTTTATCAAATTGAATCCCCTCTGTCCTTTCCTTTCATTTTGCTTATTGCGGCTCTTAACAATGTTTCTTAGTTTCCTTTAAATATAGAATTTGGACATACACCATTTAAGAGCTGGAGGAGGTCTGAGAGATTTCCTCACAAATGAAGAACCTGAAGCTTAGCTCGCGAGGTGAATCCACCAGCTGAAGACCACACAGCTCAGCAGTGGCCGAGGCAGAATCGGAACCCAGGTCTCTGACTCTCATTCTAATGCTCTGCCCTTGACCTCTGACCTCCATAAACACTACTCCAAAAAGGAGTTTTTTGAAAACATTCTCAATTTTTTAAATGAAAATTGGTCTGCAGTTTCTGTCTTTAGCAGGGTTTCACTTATGACTTTAAAAATATGTACCAGTAGTTATGTCTTTCTATTCTTATTTTGTATATTACCATTTAAAATGTTAAGTTAGTTATTGCTGCACATTTTGTTGATTTTTTCCCCCCAAAGCTTACTATTGATTGATTGGCTATTAGTTTTGTTTTCTAGATCATTAAGTTCTTCCTTTCTATTTATTAATTACTTCTTTCTGATGGCTTTTATTATAGTTTGCTGTTATATATCTTGCTTTTTGAATTATACATTTAGCCATTTTATTTTAAAATTTTATTTAATGCTAGAAATTTTCCTCAGCATTTTTAAAAAGCTATACCCCACAAATTCTGATATGTTTTGTTTTCACGGAATTCTAGAAAGTTCTGTTTTGTATCTCTCCTTTGTCTGAAGGATTGTTTAACACACATTGCTTATGTATGTGTGTGTGTGTGTGTGTGTGTGTGTGTGTATGTATGTATGTATGCCAGGTGGAAAAACTTGTCTGTTTTTGGGTTTCTAGTTTCACTGTATTGTGTTCAGAGCAATGCATTATCATTATTGCTATTTCTGCATTTTCCACATCGCAATGTGTGCCTGTGTCTAGCACTATGGTTAGTTACCCTAAATTCCATCCACTAAGTCTATAAGTCTGCATTCAATGAGAAGTAGATTTCTATGTTATACTCTTATATTATCTTGTGCATTTCATTTTTGACATTTACCACAAATTCTAACTATATAGTAATTTATGTGCTACATTAGTGTCTGTAGCAAATTACCTTCACTTTGGTGTCTTAAAACAAGAGGAATTTTTTCTCTCCCTGTTCTGGAGACCAGAGTCTGGAAATCAAAATGTTAACAGGGCTGCCCTCTTTCTGCAGGCTTTGTGGGAGAATTTGCTCTTGGTCCCTTCTAGTTTCTTGGGGCTATCAACATTCCTTGGTGTTCCTTGGCTTGTGGCCACCACTCCAATCTCTGCCTCCATCTTTATATCACCTTCTCCTCTGTGCATCTGTCTTATTTTTCTCTGCCTTGCTCTAATAAAGACACATACTGCATTTAGGGTTGTCTTGGCTAATTCAGGATAAGTTCCTTCTCTCAAGAACTTTAACTTAATCATATCTTTTGCCATATAAGGTAATATTCATAGGTTCCGGGGATTAGGACCTGGACATATCATTGGGGCCACCATGTAGCCTACTGTGTGTACCAACCCTCCTATCAAATATCTGGCTCTTTTAGTGTCTAGGATCCATGAGGTGAAGCTCATGTCTTTTTTCTGTCTTGATATATCCTTAGTTGCCAGTACAATACTCAATTCATGGTAGTTAATAAATAGTTGTGAAATAAATCAGTCCATGAAATGTGCATAATTGCTTCTCTATGTTCAGAGTTAGTTTTCAGTGTTAGCCTTAAGCAATCTACTTTACTTGTAACTGAATGGAGAATATCTATGGATTCTACAGGATCAGACCAACATTTGTATGAAGATACGGCATAATGCCTGGGACAGCTCATTTTGCATTGTTTCAAAGGCTGTCTAGAATTTTGGAGGATTTTTTCATTTTACTACACTTGAGGCCTCTATGAATTAACTTCTTGCACAACCTATAGCAACTATTTCAGTGTCTTATTTCATCCATTTTTCTTATATGTTCAGCTTTGTGGAATTATATTAAGATGAGCGTTGCTTCAGGGCTGATGGATCAACTATCTTAGTGGCCAGATCATTCTACCACTTTTGTTCAGCATTTCTTTAAAAATTAATGTGTACCTGCCTACTTCCAATGCCATTTTAAAATAACTTCCTCACTTAGTCTGAATAAGCAAGACAATAAAAATATTTTTTAAAACACCAGAAATAAAGCACAAAAAGGAGAGGTATATATGCATTAGGTACTCAGGATGAGATAATTATTATAATCAAGTTCTAAGTTAAGCAATGCTATTGTTGGTGACGGAATAAGAAAATAACATTACATCATTAACCGATTAAAAAAGAAAAATATGAGTTCATTAGAGGATGTAAAGTTTTTCCTGACTCTAGGCTCTAAAAGGAAGAATTTGGTGTATATATTTTATTTTCAAAGTGTCATTCATCATTAATCAAATTCAACAAGTCCCCTCATTTATTTCCTGTGTTCTTTCTGAAGCTATTGTTAGTTTTAAATTTCTTTGTGGCTATGTGGTATTGTATTGGAGTCATGAGGAGGGTGAATGATAGGCAGATGTGAGGTGCTTCAGGATTTTTCCCCAAATTCATTTTACTTCTAAATAACGTATATTTAAATAATCAGAGTGAGGTTTAAACATTTTTTTATTTCTATAGTCAAGTTTGAGAAGTCCCTTAAAATGTTTGGGAATTGATATGCTCATTCCACTACTGGTGGAAATCACTAGCCTATTGCACAGTCTACATGCTATAGCATATAGACATAGTTGGTACGATATATCGATATCGAATGAAGAAGTCACTGAAGAAATAAGAGCATTTAAAGCTAGAATGCAGGTCTACTTTCTTCCCATATTTTACATGGTTTCAGAGGATTGGACATTAGACATAATCCCTCAGTGCTTCCTTCTCTGCTCACAAGGTTATCTGTACCACACATAGCCCCCCCCCTTTCTCCTTTATGTGTTAATAGAAATCATTTTCCCCTTTCCCAAGACCAATTCTTTCACCTTGGTATGAATCATATCCCTTTGATCTCATAAAGAACTTGGTTCTACCCACCATCCATTCTCTTTCTTGTAATTTCAATTTCTCTATTAGCTCTTTTCTTTATGTATGTGCTCCAGTGTATTTCATTTTGATAAATAAAAATGTAAAAAATCTTGGGGTGCCTGGGTGGCCCAGTTGGTTAAGCGTCCGGCTCTTGATCTAGTGCAGGTCTTGGTCTCAGGTCATGAGTTCAAGTCCTGTGTTGGGCTCCACTTAAAAAAAATGTAAAAATATCTCAAAGATCTATAGCTCCTTCACAGTTAAACTTTGTAAAGGCAATCTTATATTCTTTATTTATTCACTCACTCATTCATTTGGTTGTTCAACAAACGTATTGACTCCTAACTAGTAGGATACAGCAATAACCAAGACACCCAAAAGAATGATACCCTGAAAGAGATGATAATGTAACAGGATAGAAGATAAAGTAAACAAGCAATTGTAATACAAAGTAACATGTAACTAGTGTTTTGATAGGTATAAAATAAAATGTTACAGGCTCTTTGCTATCCCTTCATCAAGAAGTAGAGTCTAATTTCTTTCTCTTGGATATAGACTGGCCTTAGTAACCTGTCTGACCAATGGAACATAATGGAAATGTTGTTCAGGGATTTCACCCTAGGTGTTAAGAAACTGAAGGTGGTCAGAACAAGTTTCCCAAAATATGCCACTTTGGTGTGAGGATTATTTTGAGCTAAAGGTAATCAACACCCAGCAGACTCAGGAAAAGCTCTTTACCTACTGCTTAACTGCCTAAAAAAAATATGAATTTCCTAATTATAAAGGAAACTTACATTGAAAAGGGGGTCTGTAGCAGAAAAAGACCTATTATCAGAGGTAACTTTTTACTTAAGAAGCTTATTTGCATAATTGGGCAATAGAGATGTTTTCCAAGCATTTCTTCCTCTTGCCTTCCTATAAATAGCCTATTTTCCCCCTTTGGCAGCCCCAGACCCCTATCCCTTTCCTTAGCTCAGGATGGCATATAAGCCTCAACTGCCCGGCTGCCTTTTGAGTCTCATATCTTCGTGAGAACTTTCAGAAGTGCGTGCATAATTAAATTTGTTTTTCTCATGTTAATCTGTCTCATGCTATTTTAATTGTTAGACCAGTCATGGAACGTAGAAGAGTAGAAGGAAAACTTTTCCTCCCCTACAAAACCTTGTGGCTTCTGGCTGGATTTCTTAGAAGATAGATAGATGATCCCTCACAGATCACAGCCACCATGCTATAGAAAACCCATATTGATTGGTGGAACTACAAGTAGGTAATCTGGTTGTCAGTTTAGTAAAGCTTTTAGCTGATAGTAAGCAGCAACTTCCAGTCTAGTAAGTGTATCACTTTGATCTTCCACCCAGTCAAGTCTTCAGATGATCCAGCTCCAGCTGCTCTATGATTGCCACAGCATGTTCAATCCCAATAAAATGTTGCTCAGCAAAATCCGGTCAACTCCCATAGTAAGTTGTTTCCAGTCACTAAATTTTGTGATAATCTGTTATGCAGTGATATGTGACTAGACAGCTATCTTGTAGAATAGTACCTATCCAGGTTTGGGTCAGGAGAACTTGAGAAGACTTTCCAGGGGATGTGACCTGATGCCATCCTGGGCCCTTGAAACTTCAAATGAAAAAAAAAATGTGACCCATGTTAGACATAAGGTTATCAACTAACACTACTGTCAAAAGCTCAAGAGTCTATAATGAATGATGAAGACAATAATAACATGTGCCTGAGCACCAAATGTGGTGTTTCTCCAACTGGTATCCTTGGGATATAAATAAATAAATAAATAAATAAATAAATAAATAAATAAATAGGTATGTCTGCAAAATATTGTTCTGCATTCAAGTAAGTTTGAGAAGCACTATGTTAATAAAAGTAAAATATGATTTCAATCCTCCTAAATTTATTAAGACTGGTTTTATGGCCTATAAGATGTGATCTATCTTGAAAAATATTTCATGTATACTTGAGGAGAATGTATATTTTATTGCTTTTGGGGGGAAAAGTCTGTGACATATGTTAAATCCATCTGGTCTAATGTATCATTCAAGGCCAATATTTCCTTGTTGATTTTCTGTCTGGATGATCCATCCATTGAAGTAAGTGGGGTATTAAATTTGCCTACCATTATTATATTGATGTCTATTTCTCCTTTTAGGTCTGTTAATATTTGCTTTACATAGTTAGGTACTTCTATGTTGGCTCCATAGATATGTACAAATACACACACACACACACACACACACACATATGGCTTAATGGGTTGACCCCTATTATCATGTTTAATTAGAAGAAGCTTGTTCTTTCAAGCCGTAGTCATGATGGATTAGCTAATAGACCTCCTTCACAGAAAGACTGAGCCCCTGGGTCTGCAGCCTTTTGTTGTACCCTGGGGGTGGTAGCTGTTTGAAAACTTTATCTGTTTGTTACAGTCCTGGGAGGCTCATGAAAGTAAGCCTCACTGGCCACCAGAGCCAGGTGATTTAGAGGTGTCCCCAGTAGCAGTTGCAAAAACTGGGGTGCCAGATAGGGATGTGAGCTCCTTTCTTGGTGACACCAATTACTACAGTCCTATGGAAACAGGAATGCAAGCTCTCTTGGCCTCCAGAGCCAGGCAATTAAAAGGTGTCCTCTAAGTGGGAGCCACACAAATTGGGGCAACAGACTCATGTAAAAGCTCCCTTCTAATAGTGCTGATGCTCTGGAGCATGGCAAAAGGAGAGCCTGCCAGCCTTTGTCCCTGAAGAGTGTTCCACTAGGCTTCGAGATGCATATGTTAAATTAGATGCTTGCCCTCAGGCTCATGTTTTAATAAAAGCAGGTGAGCCTCCTTTGCTTTAAAGGCACAAACTATCTACCTCTGAGCCAGGATGGTGAGTCTGAGCCCAGAAACCCTATAAGAATAGTGACTCAGATCACTAGAGTCTTGTGGGTCTTGGAACACAAGCCCCACTGGTTTTTAAGAGGCTTTGGGGGATCATGTCTCAAGTGTATGTCTTGAAAGTTGGGATGCCCGATGTGGTATTCAAACCCTTTGTTCCTTGGGGAGAAACCCTGGGTTTTGAGTTCAGATATCAGATATCAGATATTAGGAGCCCTTTGTGATGCCCTCTTACCCCCATAAAATCTTATAATCTTCCAATAACCAACCAGTCTGGTTTTCTGGCATAGGTATAACTCAAGGATGTCTTCAGTAAGGTGGGTCCCTTTGGTCGTATGGCATACAATAAGATGTATATGAACATGTGGGTTCATATACATCTTATCAAACATGCCTAGCTTCCCCCACGGGGCATGAACTACTAAAGTAAAGAGAAAACAAATAACGGTTCAAGTGAAATTTAACAACCTTGCAGATATTCTGGAATGCTCTGACATTACAAGCCAAGGTCTCCTTGTCCTTTAAAGCCATTCACCACCTTCCCTTGCTGAGGCAGAGAGATGCTCTCTCTTCATCCACTTTCCCATCTGCAAGATGAAAGTGGGGCATGGATGACACCCCTCAGGCATTTCCAAGTTTTTAATGCTATAGAAGTTTCCTTCTCTTGTTTCAGTTTTGTTTTCTTTTGTGTTTGGGCTTCCAAATTCAGACAGAGCATCTTTGATGTCACTGTCTTCTATAATCACTACCAGCAGAATGGCTTCATCATGCTTGCTTTACATCACAGGGGAGGGGGGTGAGGGTGCAGTCAATGCGGAGCAAAGAGGACACTGAATCCCAGATGCGGTTGCTCTTACATGCCATTTCTGTACCTCTTCCCAGATTCCACAACCACTGGAGACCAGAGACAGTGTATCTGGGCGCAGAGCTTCTCTGTAAGACAAGAAATAACCTACTTGTTTCTTCTGTTCTCTTCTAGACATTAGCTTGTAGATTAATTGACTTCAGACACACACGTACCTTGGCTGGACATCCATGTCCCCTTAGGTAAATATTGGACTGTACGATCTCTAAGACACCTTTGGGCTTCAACAATGTATGATTCTAAGCCAACATCTTCACTTCTGGACTCTTTTATTCTAGCTTCATGGGATATGGTAATATTTCTTGGTCTTCAGAGCCAGAGGAAGAAAAGTTTCACTCTTTGGGTAATGCTTTTGGGCACTTTGGGCCAAAGGCATGAATCAGGCTTGTCACAGACTGGTTGTAGGGTCAGAAACATCTGCTTTACTCCAATGGATGTGAACTGAGATTGGGAAGGCATTTATTTTCTGTAAACCCATTTCTTCAAAACCAACGATTACATCCTTCTGTTGGAAAACAACGTTTTTTGTTTTGTTTTGTTTTCATTTTTTATTTTTAAAGATTTATTTATTTGTTTTAGTGGGGGAGAGAGAGAGAGAGAGCGAGCACACACATGAGTAGGTGGAGGGACAGAAGGAGAAGGAGAGAGAGAGGGAGTCCTTGAGCAGACTCTCTGCTGGGCACAGAGCCTGACACGGGGCTCTATTCCAGAATCCTGAGATTGTGCCCTAAACTGAAACCAAGAGCCAGCCGCTTAAATGGCTGAGCCACCCAGGTGCCCCTGTTTTTGTCTTTATTTTTAAAATCAGCTGCCTATATCTGAATGGTGTAGGGAGAAATACAAACTAAAAATAAGAAGCTTAATTTCCCCTGTGGAAAAGGGAAGAGATTCCTCCTCCTCAGAACCTGTTACTAGAGCATTTACTTTAAAAAAAACCATGTAATTATTTCTTTCTCTGTCTCAATGAAATGTGTTTCAACCTTTTTAGAAACTAAATAAAACTTTTGTCAACTTTGTGATCTAGGAATGTCTTTCTCAAGGACCTACTGACATTTTTTTTGGAAATATAAACATGGAGGGAAATAGACCCCCTATTTCCCAGTTTCTATGGGAGGATAGGAGCCTAATTTCAATGGGCGCCTTGCTCCAAGCTGTAAGATAAGAGCTCAGAAAAACAGAAGACATTTGTGTTTGGATAGAGCCAATCAGCTAACCCAGACAGTCGTTTCAGCTGACAGGTGCATCTAGGATGAACTGTGTGTAACCAATGTTGCTGTCAGGACTTCTTACCTGAGGGCTAGTTATTGTTTGTCTTATGGGCATGTATGTAAAGGGCGGTGTCTGCTTGGCTCTATCAGAAGATGAGATCTCTGTCTTTGCAATCTCTTGGTGATCCCCTGTGATATGCATCATGTCTTGGTTGAATGCTTATTCAGTAAGAACATTATTTTCCTTCTCTTCTACCTTTTGTGGAGAAGTTTCTGGATTGGGAGAAATTTTTTTGTATGTTTCCTTGACAACAGATATTCTAGATCAATGGTTTTCAAACTGTCTTCTTTAAAGGGCCCTCCATAAGTGCTGGAGGATGAGGCAGACAGACAGAAGACTGCCAGGGGAGTGGCCTCTGGGCTCTGCGCTTGTTTCCACTACACAGTGTTCTTCTTGATATGTTGATATATATGTAGTATTAGTGTTCTAGGTAATTTTTGCCTAAGATCAAAATTTCTTTGGTAAAAAAGAAAATGATTACAATTCAGTGATCTAGTCTGTACATATGTTTTTTTTAAAAGATTTATTTATTTATTTATTTGACAGAGAGAGATCACAAGTAGGCAGAGAGGCAGGCAGAGAGAGAGGAGGAAGCAGGCTTCCTGCTGAGCAGAGAGAACCAATGTGGGGCTCGATCCCAGGACCCTGGGATCATGACTTGAGCCGAAGGTAGAGGCTTTAACCCACTGAGCCACCCAGGTGCCCCTGTACATATGTTTTCATGATCTCTTTCCTTCCTAGAGATTATAAACTCTTTGAGGGCAGGGACTTTGTCTCTGTGTCCCCTGCTAACTTCCTCAAAACTTAGAAGAGTCCCCGGAAGATAGCAGGTGCACAGTTATGTTGAATTAATGAATGAGCATCAATAATGAACAATGTGTGCCAGAAAAAGAGCAGAGTATGGATACACGTGTTTATAGCAGAATTGTCTTGGACAAACATTTACTCTTGTCTGTGGCTTCCTGTGGCCCAAAGACTGTGTGTGCACAGGGGTATAAAATATAGTAACAGCAATGCAGGGGTGCATAAGGCAGAAATATTGCAAAGTGGCTAAAAGCACAGGCTTCAGAATGAGATGACTGGGATTATAAACCTTTTCTCTAATTAGCTGTCTGTGTCACTCTGAACAAAATTCTTAATCTCATTGTGGCTCAAGTCCTTTCACTGCAAAATAGGAGATAATATTCCTTAACTCTGATTCTGTCCTTATGCCTGAGCAAGAGGGGGCCCCCACTCAAGTACCCTACAGGTCACAAACACAGAACATATGCATTTTTTAAATAGAGTACGCGGACTCCTCTCTTACTGAGCTATCCTGTGGATGACCTGGTCACAGCATGACCCACGATCCTGTGGATCTGCTACAGGATTAAGACAGCTCATACTCCAGGAAAACTCTGTTTCGTACCTTATGCTTTGGAAATGAAAGAGTTCAAATAACCTATTCAAAGCGCTCAGAATAGGGCTTGGCATTTGAGAGCTATAATTTTCTTTTTTGTTTGTTTTTTATTTTTTTAAACATTAAAAAAATTAAATTCAATTAATTAACATATAATGTATTATTGGTTTCAGAGGTACAGGCCTGTGATTCATCAGTCTTATGAGAACTATTGTTTTCATCCTTATTTTCATTGTCCTTGAGGCCAGCAGCTCTCTCCCTGCTGTACTCAGTCCTTGGCTCTGAGAAGCCTGTTAGAAAACTCAATCTGTGGATCCACACAGCTTAGGACCAGACCCCAAACTCCTGGGACCTCCACGAGGCTTGGTCACCTCAGTGGACCCCAAGAAACAAGCTTACTCACATCTGTGGCTTTTTGGTCATCATCTCAACTTCAATATATCGACATTGAGAAAAACAGAGACCTAAGGCCCAGATGATTTAATTAATCAGATTGTGCTTAGAAAGCTATATATTTTTAAATATTTAATGAAATCATGAAAAAACTCCTTTAATCTTTATTAGGACTGAAACATGGAAAAGATATTTTCTGTAAGATGACCTAGGTCAACTTTTGGATCAAAACCTCGGGAACAGTTTTCTGGCTTCTCTCAAAGCCCCTGTCTCACTCAGTATCAACTTGTCCTCTTTCCAGAGAGATCTCAATGAAGCGATCATTATGGTGACAGTAAATTACATTGTTCAATCAGAACGCTTTAGTGTAAAGGGATCTATAAGTAATTATGCCAAGACAACGATCATGAGTCCTGACTGTTACTGGCAAGCAGATATATGATTATCCTATCCTCTCAGAAGTTTGAGCTATCCCACAGTTTAGGACACTTCCTATCCCCTTCCCTAGCTCAAGTCCCTGATTCTGGGACAACAGAGGTGGATTTTGCAAAGTAAAAACACAATAGTCATTTCCATATCCAAGGGTCATTATCTATTTCTGTGGCTGCCACACAATGAACATATTAATTTATAATTTGCTCTTGCTTATTCCAAAAAGACTAAAGGTGGCTTATGGCCACTTAAAGTTGAATAAGATAGCAAAAATGGCAAGTAAGTAAGAAAAAAAAATCACTAATACTTACAGAGTGGTTACTCTGGGACAAGCACAGTGCCAGGCATTTTATATACATTATCTCAATTAAGCCTTCTGGCAATATTTTCCAGATGGGGAAAGTAGAGCATGAAGAGATTAAGCCCTTCACCCAAGGTCACGTAACTTGAAAATGTCAGAACCCAAATGTATTTTATTGCAAGGAAAGTGATGTGTTTCCTAATGAAAATTTCTATTCTGGTTATCTTTATGTTCTATTTCATTTTTATCAGTATATGAAACTAGATATGTTTTTATTTCTAAAACCCTTCTCTTTCTTGGATGAGAAAACTTACTATGATTGAATTAAGCAATAAGTTAATGTATCACTTATTTCACTAACACAGGGCCCAGGGGATTTCTGTACTTAAAGGATTACTAATGATTTTTTGGCTCTTCCCATGTGATCCATGATGAAACACCTCAAACTCTTTCAGAAAGAAATAAATTCCATTAAAAAAATTTTCAATTGTATAAGCTGTCCTTAAGTTTTGCAAAATTTTCAATTTGCTTTCCTAAGGTTAAGAGCAACTCAGAAGGGTGCATGCTCAATTTAAGGAATTTATATAACATAAATCATATTCTTCCTTTATGCTGAAAGTCAGTAATTTTGTTGAAATTCATAGTCTCCAAAAATGATGAATTTGCAGATTGCATGTTTTTCCCTGTGACACAGTCTAATTCATCCTCAATACTGAAGAGGGAAAGTCATTAACCTAACAGGGAAGGATGAAATTGGAGATAGGAAAGGTTAAAAATATGAACAAGGCATCCTTCCTTTTATCGAAGCACCAAATAGTCATATCAGAGATGTGCAGAGGCCTCAAGAGCTGTCCCAGCTGTCAGAAAAAAAAAGACATCATTTTCCCAAACTCCGGTTTCCTGGAACTAAAGTGTCATCTCATTCATAAATACCCCAGGTTTCTAATAATCTTCAGCCGCACCCCTAGAGCCTGGTAAGGTAAAGGCGATTGCTTTTCTTTCAGCCTCTGTAAGAGTTTATCTGCACCCCGGGTGTGTAATAATCTTGTTACAAATGTCATCTGAGTTAGTAAGGAATTGATCTGGGGCGTCTTTAACCCTCTTTACCTCAACATGGTCTAATAAATTGAGCATTTTACAAGAGGAAAGTGGACAGAGAAAAAGAGTAACACTAATCATCCATTTCTCCTGTTCTTTTGTCCTAGTCTCAGCAAATGACAGACCAACAGGCTTTCTGTTTCTTTCTTTCTTTTTTTTTTTTTTTAAGATTTTTATTCATTTATTTAAAAGAGAGAGACATAGCGAGAGAGGGAACACAAGCAGGGGGAGTGGTAGAGGGAGAAGCAGGCTTCCTGCAGAGCAGGGAGCCTGAGGTGGGGCTTGATCCTAGGACCCAGGGATCATGACCTGAGCCAAAGGCAGACGCCCAAAGACTGAGCCATCCAGGTGCCCCTAGGCTTTCTGTTTCTTAAGATGAAGATGGCTGGTGATGGACGCAGTGATGGCCTCTAAATTGTAACGAGCTTGTGTTGGGCTCTGCGTGACAAAGCACTTGGTTAGAGAAAAGTTGGAAGAAAAGGGCTGGGTCTTAGGAGATCGGAGGATGGATTTGATTGACTTCCAAGGACCGTCATATAGTACTTGCATGATCCAGTCCATGTTCTTGGCCCACTAGCTCTTTCTGTTAGAACAGGCTGATTTCTTTGTCTGTCTCCGCTAATGTGGGCAAAACTAAGGTTTACTCCTCACTGACTTAATTTCTCAGTGACTGTTCAAAGAAGGTCTAGTGATTATTAGTACTACTTCTTTATCTTGCTTAGAAAGACCACGTTTATTAGACAGTGAAACCCAAACCATTTATGGCCAGGATATGACGAGTTAAAATCTTTGTTAAAATCTGTATTTAATCTAGGTACCCAGAGAGGTGTGGTATTAATCAAAATGTATTCAATACCTAACCCTAAACATATGTTGTAAGGATCTCGTTTTACTTCCTCTCAAGGTGTGATAATCTCAATACTTTGATAGATATATCCCCTTAGAGACATTATTAGGATTTTCTGCTTTATCCTAAAGCCTAAACCACACATTTGTGTATGTAACATCATCCTGAACAGACAAAGATGAGATATATAGCAATGATTCTTTTCCTGTGTTCAACAACAATGGCCCACAGATGTCCTAGATATCGCTGTGTTGAAGAAGGACATTCTTCAGATGGGGAGAAGATGGTGCTGCTGTTCAGGAGCTTCAAAAACTCCGATCTGTGCCAGACTCACTACATAGCTAGAGTCTTGCGATGACATTTCCCCACTCTGTCAAGGTACTATGACGGGCTACAGTGTACCATAGGAGAGCCCTTTGATTCCAGGGATGGAGAAGAATTGGAGCCCAGCTGTGCCATACCTTTTTAGAGCCTTAGTTACCCCATTACTAAGTGGGCTAGATTGTACAACAACAGCCAGCATTCACTAAGTGCCATGTGTTATGCTCAGATCTAAATTTTTGTTGTCACTGTCTCAGATAAGCCTTATAAACAACTCTATGAGGTTTCTCTTACTATTTCTCCTAGGATGAAGACAACAAAGCCAAGAGAAATTGAACAGCTCATCCCATGTCACATAGCCAGTAGGTGGGAGAGCTAGGATCAGAACCCAGATGATCTGAGTCCATGGATGGGGTTTTGAACTCTATACTCAATGTTGGTAGTAATTCTTTTTAGTAAAGTCAAGCTGAAAGTCTAAAAAAATGTACTACCCTGTATTTCTAAATCTTGAAATTGTTCTCTACATCTTCTATTATCACCAGATAGGTGTAATTTGCCTTCTGTGATGCTAGTTCTCAGTCTGCCCTCCCGACTTCCCTTCCTTGGTCTAGTACTACTCACTGACGACATCTATGATTGGGATCCCTGGCCTCAGAAAATCCACAAGCATAGATTCTTGGAAACCAGCAGTCCCTCAGAACTGAAGAAACCTACTTGCTACCAGGAAAGCTCTATATCCCAAAAGGCTGAAGACCTTTCAGGGACAATAGCTTCTTACTCTAGATCTGAAAAGTCTGTACATTTTCCCCCTATAGTTCAAATATTTGAAACTGGTTTTGCAGTCTTAATTGTCTCTTACCCCAAGGCAAGAGTGAGATTAGTCAAAGAGCTAATTATGCAGATTTCTCTATTAGATTTCTTCAGCTTAACAGATTCTGAAAGCACTTGCCTATCTACTGTAGAGAAAACATTGATTTCTGTGGCTAGACACCTACTGGGCAGAAATTTCAGATCAGGCCCCACTGTGTTACATGTGGAATTGAATAATAATGCTGGCTGGAGTGGCCATTACAAGGTTCTAGTCCAAGGCTTTCTGTTGCTGGTTTATTATAGTCATGTAGCTAGTTAGCCCCTTAGCCACTGGCCTACCAGCAGGACCAGAGTATGTTAGTAACAGAATTCTCACTGGATTATTTGGCTTTTTTTCTACTTGCTGGTGGAAAAATGGGCTGGTAAAACATTTGAGTGGGTTGGAATGCTTTTATACATAATTATAAAGCAGCAACAACCCAAGGGTCTGTTTCTTTCCAATGTTAAGAAACAGATTTTAAAATCTCAGTATGTGTTTCAGAGTTAATTGACAGAGATTTGAAAGACTCCTTTATACTCAAGCTAAATTGTACAAATAAAAGAACAACATTCAAAAGAGGGGAGGAACTTAAGACCAGCAACACAACAAGGTTGCTGTGAATATGCTTTTCAATTATCAGCTGAATTTCCTCTTCCTATGACCAGCTGGTTTATGGATGTCTCATTTGTAAACCAACCTCTGCTACAAATTAATTGTCTGATGTTGACCAAATCACTTAGCTGCTTCTTATTTGTTAAACATGAGAGAGGTGACTTAATCTCAAAAATACCATTTACCAAAAGATGGGGCTTTGGTCAATAGAGATGTGGGTTTTTTTAATTTTAATTTTTTTATTATGTTCAATTAGCCAACATATAGTACATCTTTAGTTTTTGAATAGAGATATGTTTAAATCCTAGGTTCCACATGTATTAGCTTTGTGACTCTGGCCAAGTATAACCTCTCTAAGCCTCAGTGTTTTCATCTGTGAAATGGGTACTGATACACATGCCTTACAGGGTATTGTAAGGAATGAACTAGATAATGAACATAAAGCATCTTGCATAGTGGTTCTCACTAGGGATAACTCTGCCCTTTTCCCCAGGGTGTATTCAACAATATCTGAAGACATTATTGGTTGTCATGACTGGGGGATGGAACTGGCATCTAGTGAGTAGAGGCAAGGGATGCTTTTCAACATCCTACACACAGAGAACAACATCCCACAACAAAATGTCAATCTTGGGGAGGTTGGAAATCCCTGGACATAACAAAAGGGACTCAGTAAGTGCTGGTGACAGCGGCTTTGGTGGCTCCAGAGACCAACACTGGAGAGGGTACAAAAGTCTTGAGGCATTGACTCAGTGAGGATACATTTTTCTTTTGGAAAAGGAGACAGTTTTTCTTTCAGGGCTCTTCTCTGATCAGGTCAGAAAAGCCCTGGGCCTGGAATGAGGCCCAAGACCTCTTTACACCCAAGACAGCAGCAGAATATTTATCCCATATCCCAAGTCCAAATTCATCCAAATAACATAAGACCCCGGAATTTTCCACTATTCTCTCAAACAGAAAGGGCTCCAAACTTAATTAATTTGCATTAAAATTCCTCCCTTTCCCACTATTAATTCCAATAATAATTTACTGTAGGTCAACCATAAATCATTTACTCCAAAAAGTCCTAAGCAGTAATTACTCCTTTCCAATTCAGTGCACTAAATTAGATTATAATTATTAGTCACACTTGCAGCTTGTATTTAGACTCCAACTCCAGCCAACACAAAACAAATGTTTGGAATGTTTATAAGCACTTTCTTTCTCTTTAACTTGACAGGATTTTTTTTTTAATTCAATAGAAACTATCATATAAAAATAGGGTTTGCCAGGCATCATGCATATTATAAGAATGAACAACCTGGCAGACATCCACACACACAGTTCCATAACCTCCATGGATGTGGCAAGCCAGAGGAAGGGGATGTTATCAAAGTATAAAAAGAGGTCCACCGGCTCTGGATTATCTTTCCAAGGGGTGTACAAGGTGGCCTGAAAAATCTCATGTGTTTATTTGCTGTTTACTATTAGTGTCCTTCTTGCCCACTAGACTTCAATCTCTAGGAAGAACCATAGCACAGTGATAAGAAAAGTGAATTTGGAAATCAGATTTTATGGATCCATACACCTGGCTAGGACATTGCCAGTTTATCTACTGGCACTTGGATCTTGGGAAGGTTCTTCTTTAAAACTCAATTTCTCATTGGATACTGTTTATCCTGTTGATTGTGGCTTTGAGTTTTGGTGAGAGTAAAACAAAATAATGCCAAGGACGTTGTAAGAGTGTAAACATGTAAATGTTGGCCATTACTATGTCATTATTTGGGCAAAAACTGTGTCTTCTGTTTACAAGTGTAGACTTAGTCCCCAGTACCTTGCTTGCAGAGATTACTAGCTTAATAAACAGTGGTTGAATCACTGAAACGTGGATTACTGGCTAGCAGGGTGACTTGGGCACTTACCTAATCTCCCTGAACCTCAGCATATTGATCTATAGGGGAAGAGTGTTGTTATGAAAATGAATGACATCACGTTTCTGACAATGTATGATGTAAAGCATTTGCTTAACGAATGTTGGGTGTTATTATGATTGTCCTCATGGGGGGGCACCTGGCTGGCTCAGTCAGCAGAACATGGGACTCTTGATCTTGGGGTCATGAGTTTTAGCCCAAGTTGTTGTGTGTAGAGCTTACCTAAAAAAAAAAAAAAAAGATTACTCCCACAGTTAGCTATGTGTACCTTGTGCAAATCTCTTAATTCGGAACTCTGGTTTCCTTATATGAACAAACAGACATTGATTCAGTTTCTCAGGTAGAAGTGGAGAGTTGGTTATAGGCAATAAGGAGGGTTTACCAGGAAGGTGTGATGGAGAGAGAATATTTATAATGGACTGATCATCATGATGAGCCATGGGGAGATAAGGATGGAAGTAAGGCTATAAGAGGTAAATGGATAAGGAAAAAGATGTAGATTCACTGGAATAGAGCCTCTCTATTCTCTGTTGCAGCAGAAGTGCCAGAATGAGGGAGGCAGCAGTCTGGCAGCTAGAGTAGGATGTTTGAAATGAATTTTTAGAAGAGGTGTAGGTATGGGTGCTAATGTCAGTTCCTCCCATATCACTTTATACACCTTAACATACATAAAATATTTGCTGCAGAATGGATTCTTCAAGCCCTTCTTTTCCCTGGAAGAGGATGCTTAGAGCTTGTGTGGAAAATTTAAACCATAAATGAAAATATTTCCCACATAATCTTTCTTGCTATCTCACTGACATACAGAATCAATGCTACTTCTCCACGATTCATTTGGTAAATATTCACTGAGGGCCTACTACATAGCAGACAGTATTCTGTATCCTTGGGACACAGTACTGTATTAACCCCCCCAAAATGGAAATCTCATTTTATATGGTTCAACTGAATTTTCATGAACCAAATAAAGATCTCTGCCTGTGTGGTGTTTACATTCTGATAGAGACACAGGATGATGAAAACTAAAGTAAGTCTTTAATAAGTTGACTATAGTATATAGAAAAGATAAGGGCTATGGAAAAGGTAGAGTGGAGCAAACAATGGAGGCTCAGGGTGTCAGTAGGTCTGATTTTAAGTAGTGTGTTCAAGTAAGCTTATTGAAGTGACCTTTAAGTAGTATTCCAAGAAACAATCCAACTCAGTCTTCTCTTGGGAAACCTCCTTTTGCTGAGGGGGCTGAGTAGCTGACTACTCAAGACATCCTCTAGATCCCAGATTTTGAGGGTTCCAGATCATCACCATCTGTTCCCCCATTTCTAAACATGATTTTCTTTTTCCAGCAGGGTAAAATCCCCATCATGAAGAGGGCTTCCCGTGATAAAATGCATCATGTGATCTCCTAGCACAGCTGAAGAATCACCATCCCAGTTTGTTGGCTTCACATGGCCAGTTCCTGCTCTCAGTCTCCTGGGATGTGACAGTGTACTTCCGGCAACGCAAAGCTGGTGGCAGCACAACAAGCAAGGTACCGATGATGCCCATCCCTTCTAAAAACCACTAAGGTTTCTCTAGCTCCTAAAATAAAGTAATTAAGGAGGAGTATGCCTTGAAGAGTGAGAATATGCCTTTTGGGAAGAGACCTTAGTCAGTTTCTTACCCAATCATATGAGCCATAGAGGAGACAGGAAACATGTGATCATTATTCAGGTGGTTCCTGTTGGAACTCTGTAGGAATCAATGCAGACTATTGTATGGGAGATTAATGAGAATAAGATCCTGTAGCTTCAAATAATAGGGATATCAGCAACTGTTCCTGGTTTAGTGGAATGTGAAGATTAAGAAAGTAGTAGATAACCTCTACTTGATCTTCACATCCCACTAAACCAGGAGCAGTTGTTGATATCTCTATTAGGTGAAGCTACAGGATCTAATTCTCATTGAACTCAAAATGGATGAAAGACCTCAATGTGAGAGAGGAATCCATCAAAATCCTAGACGAGAACATAGGCTCTTCAACATTGGCCACAACAACTTCTTTCCAAAACATGTCTCCAAAGGCAAGGGAAACAAAAAAGAAAATGAACTTTTGGGACTTCATCAAGATAAAAAGCTTCTGCACAGCAAAGGAAACAGTCAATAAAACAAGGACGCAACCCACAGAATGGGAGAAGATATTTGCAAATGACACCACAGACATAGGGCGGATATCCAAGATCTATAAAGAAATTCTCAAACTCAACACCGAAAAAACAAGTAATCAAAGTCAAAAAATGGGCAGAAGACATGAGCAGACACTTCTCCAAAGTAGACCTACAAATAGCAAACAGACACATGAAAAAATGTTCATCATTATTAGCCATCAGGGAAATTCAAATCAAAACCACATTGAGATACCACCTTACACTAGTTAGAATGGCAAAAATCGATAAGGCAAGAAACAACAAATGTTGGAGAAGTTATAGAGAAAGGGGAACCCTCTTACACTGTTGGTGGGAATGCAAGTTGGTGTAGCCACTTTGGGAAACAGTGTGGAAGTTTCTCAAAAAATTAAAAATAGAGCTATGCTAGGACCCAGCAATTGCATTACTGGGTATTTACCTCAAAGATACAGATAGTGAAAAGAAGGGCCATATGCACCCCAATGTTCATAGCAGCAGTGTCCACAAAACCCAAACTGTGGAATGAGCCAAGATGCCCTTCAACAGACAAATGGATAAAGAAGATGTGGTCCATATATATAATGGAATATTATGCAGCCATCAGAAAAGATGAATACCCAACTTTTGCATCAACGTGGATGGAACTGGAGGAAATTAGACTAAGTGAAATAAGTCAAACAGAGAAAGTCAATTATCATATGGTTTCACTTACTTGTGGAACATAAGGAATAGCATGGAGGACATTAGGAGAAGGAAGGGAAAAATGAAGGGGGAGAAATCGGAGTGGGAGATGAACCATGAGAGACTATGGACTCCGGGAAACAAACTGAGGGTTTTAGATGGGAGGAGGCTAGGGGATGGGTGAGCCCAGTGATGATTATTAAGGAGGGCATGACTGCATGGAGCACTGGGTGTTATATGTAAACAAAGAATCATGGAACACTACATCAAAAACTAATGATGTACTGCATAGTGACTAACATAACATGATAAAAAAAAGGAAGAAAAAAGAGGACCTGAATCAAAAAATGATAAGCAGTGGTGTCAGGAATAAAACCCAACCCATAATACTGTCTGGGATGTAGATCTCACATCCTACTTACTGGCTACTCAAGTTGATACCCAAGAAGCCACAGTCAGTAGCCTCCAAAAATAACTCCTCTAGTCAGAATCTAAGAAATGAAGAAATTGAGTTTAAATAAAGAAATATTTATCTATCCAATCAATATAGCTTATCTTTAAACGTTTAGAAGAAACATCTATAAAAATACATTTGTTGAGGTCATTGTCATGGAAGAGTAAGGTAGAGAGCAAATATCTATTTGTTTAATTTAATCAGGACAAACTCAACCAGACAATTTGAGCCCCTAAAGAAGAACTGATTTTCGTCCAGTGTGTAATTAAGACAAGTGTTTAAGTTGTTTAAACCACTTCTTATATATTTACATCATTGCTTCAGTCCTTTGCTTTCTGGACACATTGTGAATATTTTTTTGAGTTGGGAAGATTCTTCACTCACTCAACTTAGTATTCTTCTTCTTAAACAAGGCCTAAAATGAAATCAGTTAAACACTCAAGGGTAGAATCACTTCCAAATTTTCAGTGCAACCTTAATTCTAATTTGTGAATTCGAAATCAACTCTGCACTCATTAAGATAATTGTTTGAGCTCTAGGTTTTCTATTACTCTACCAATCATGCCAAATCTGTTGGGAGTTTTTTTTAGCATGGAGGAGAAAATGAATTTTAGCTTTTTAAGATCTTTTAAAGAAAAGAATTAAGTGTTTTCTTTCAATTGAGCCATTTATTTAAGCTAGTGTGAACATATGGTTTAATAATCAACTATTAAGGTAACAATCAAATAAAAGTATTCTTTTTTAAGTGGTTCTGAATTAATAATCACCTGGGCTAGGCTTAGAAATAACCTGGTCTAATAGTTCTTGTCCTTTTTTGGGTCAGGTTTCCCTTTGAGAATCTAATAGAAGCTATGGATCCTCTCCCCCAGAAAATCCATATGTATATAATTTCAAGGGCTTTATGAACCTGGTGGCTCAATGGAATCTACATTTAAAAATCTGTAATTCAGACCAAGCCCCTCCCCCCCTTTTAAAAAAGATTTTTTTTATTTATTTGACAGACAGAGATCACAAGCAGGCAGAGAGGCAGGCAGAGACAGAGAGGGGGAAGCAGGCTCCCCGCTGAGCAGAGAGCCCGATGCGATGATGCGGGGCTTGATCCCAGGACCCCGGGATCATGACCTGAGCCGAAGGCAGAGGCTTTAACCCACTGAGCCACCCAGGTGCCCCGGGCCCTTCCCTTTTTAATAAAAAAAATTTTTTTTGAAGTTCCAGTTCAAGATGGCAAGTAGGAAGATCCTGAACTCACCTCCTCCCATGGACACATCGAGTCTACAGCTACATTAGGGACAATTTTCTCTTAATAAAACTTAAGGGCTGCCTGAGTGATGTCAATGCATTGGGTGGGCAAATGAGAAGAAAACCACATCAAAGCAGGTAGGAGAGGCAGGATACAATCTCACCATAAGCCCCACTATAAGCAGGCTGTCCTCATTAACATTGCTGGTTCTCATTTTGTCAGTAATTCGTTGTGTGGTCTGCTTCTAGTGCACTCATATTTAGAAAACCAAGGGAACACTAGACTTTTTTTCCTTTATCCTTCAAATTTCTTCAATCTATGTGTTTTGGGAAAATACTGCTTTCCTTCCCCAATTCTTCAGCTGTTGTCTACTATAATAAGCCAGCTTGAATTTCTCAGGTCCTATTATTTCCTTTTTCTTGACAACATAAGGGAAGAATATAAGCCCTCCCAGGCACAGCACACTGAGAAATTTTGGGGGCAGGGAATGGACAAAATAGTTGTTGTGAAGGAATTAATGGCTGACATTTACAACACGCCTACTTTATGTTAGACACGTAGATGTATTTTGGGTTTTAATGCAAAATTTGCCTTCTCAATTATTCCACTTCTTTACTCTAGAAATGCATCAAGCTCTTCATAGTTGAGCGCTAGTCTTTATTCCAAAGAGGTTCAGTGTCTTAGGTCCAATGCTATTGTGTTTACCATTGCTGGGTTTATAGAATGACACTTTCTTCAATATCTTCCTTTGTGTTTTGTATCTTGGGCTTCGAAGATGAGCCCATTCTCTGATATTTAAGATGATCTTCTCTTCTTCATTCTACTCACACATTTCTCTCTGAATTTTGGAGCTTTTCAGATTAAAACCATCTTTATTACACAGGCAGTTTTGGAAATGTTAGGCAGACATTGAAAAATAGTTCTTTAAAGTGCCTTTTTAATTTCATGAAGCACTCTTTCACCTTTTACCTAGTAATTTTAATTGCCTAGGTTATTTTCCAGGACACAACAAAAAGTAGGGAGATGTCGGAAAATAAAATAGTACCCCGAGTTTGAATGTTAATGTCTAGAATGCATTCTGAAAGCAAACAGGACTCCTAAAACTCAAGCTTGAATTCTTCTGAGCTACTTTTGCAATTTACACCACACCTCCTTTTTCTTAACTCAGCCTTAAAATCCTCTCCCCCTCCCATTTGCTTATGCAGAGTTGACTGCCTCGGAGACTCCTGCTGAGTTATTTCTGTTATGGGATCTGACCTGCTGTTGAGCTACTCAACATCTCATCTGTTATTTGGGTCTTCTCTCTTCCATATCAGCCCTCCCCTGTTGCTTTGTCAGCTCCTCTGCCCTCTGATCCTCTGAAAGGACCAAGGAAGGAGAGAGCGAGAAAGGCAGGCTCCCGCTGATGTTTATTCTCATCAATCCTAGCAAGCCGTTCTTCCCTAAACATAAAAGTCCTTACCACCAGTATTTCCTAAAATGAATCTCAATGTTAAATAGTTTTATTTAGGGGAAAAAAAGTTTTCTGGTCAAATAAATTTGGGAACTGCTGACTTAAAATCAAATGAGTTTCTTTATTACAGAACTTCTTCAAGCTTTTAATATGCTAATACGCACTGTGAATTTCTTAGGGGGTGATAGAGTATACAGTGTTTCCCAAACCCATTTTACTGCAAAGTAGGTTTTTTTTCTTTTTCTTTTTTTTTCTGGGAGCATATTTTGAAACTAATCTTTTAAGGAACACAATTTGCTTAAACTCATTTTAATTTTTCTCTTTTTTTTAGCCCAGTATTTTCCAAACTTCCACCATTCAGTTATGACCGTCATAATTTCCACCAACAATTTTCTTTAAATCAACTCACTTTTCTACTTAAATAAATTTATTTGAAAAGGAAATGACTATAAATGGAATTTAAGAATCACTTGCCATAAATGGAAAATAACCATTAAATTAAGTAGAAGGAAGCAATGCTATTTAGAAATTTAAAAAATATAATCAAAACAGTATGGTACTGGCACAAAAGTAAGCACATAGATCAATAGAACAGAATAAAGATCTAAGAAATAAATCCACAATTATATGTTCAATTAATCTAAGCTAAGGAGGCAATAATATCCAATGGGGAAAAGACAGTATTTTCAATAAATGGCATTGGGAAAACTGGACAGCTACATGTAAAAGAATGAAACTAGACCACTTTATAACCTCATACAGAAAAATAAAGTCAAAATGTGTTAAAGACCTAAATGTGAGACCTGAAACTATAAAAATCCTAGAAGAGAACATAGGCAGTCAGTTCTTTGACATCAGCTGTAACAACATTTTTCCGGGTATTCTCCCCAGGCAAGGGAAACAAAAGCTAAGATAAACTACTGAGACGACATTCAAATAAAAAGCTTTTGCGCAGCAAGAGAAACAATCAACAAAACTAAAAGACAACCTACTTAATGGGAGAAGATCTTTGCAAATGATATATCTAGTAAGGTATTAATAGCCATAAATAGAAAGAACTTATGCAACTCAATGCCCCCAAAACAATCAGATTAAAATACGGGCAGAGGACTTGAATAGACATTTTTTTTCCAAAGAAGACATACAGATAGCCAACAGACACATGAAAAGATGCTCAACATCACTAATCATCAGGGAAATGCAAATCAAAACCACAGTAAGTATCACTTTATACCAGTTAGAATGGCTAAAATCAAAATGAAAAGAAATAACGAGTGTTGGCAAGGATGTGAGAAAAAGGAATCCTTGTTCATTGTTGATGGGAATGTACTACAACAATTTAAAATTAAAAATAGAAATACCATATGATCCAACAATCCAAGCACTAATTCAAAAAGATACATGCACCCCTATGTTTACTGCAGCATTATTTGCAACAGCCGAGATATGGAAGCAACCTAAGTGTCCATCAATAGATGAATAGATAACACAAATGTAACACACACACGCACACACATGCACACACATGCACACTCTGGAATATTACGTCCATTAAAAGGATGAGGTTGTGCCATTTGAGATGAGATGGATGGACCTAGAGGGTGTTATGCTAAGTGAAACAAGTCAGTCTGAGAAAGAAAAATACCATCTGATTCCACTCATAAGTGGAATCTAAAAGAAAAAAAACCCACAAATAAATAAACAAACAAAAAGTAGAATCAGACCTATAAATACAGAGAACAAACTAATGGTTGCAGTGGGGGAAAGGGCAAAATGGGTGAAGGGGAAACAGAGGTACAGTCTTCCAGTTATAGAATGAATAAATCAAGGGAATAAAAACCACAGCATAAAGAATATAGTTAATGATACTGTACCAGCATTGTAATGGGAAGATGGTAGCTACACTTGTGATGAACATAACACAATGCATGAACTTGTCAAGCCACTAAGTTGTGAACCTAAAACTAATGTTGTAACATTATGTGTCAACCACACTGAAATTTAAAAAAATACGGAAATTAAAAAAATAAATAGCGGAATTCAGGTAATAATACATTAAATTTGTTTATGTAAATACATGCCTGAGAATAAATTTCTCCTGAGAAGAATGGAGCCAATAATAAAAATCAAATAATATTAGAGGCCATCTGGTCACTGTTGCTCATTTTCAGTGATCATGAAGATTCACCATTAAGAACATTCTATTTTTTGTTGATAATTTTTAAAAAAGATTTTATTTATTTATTTGAGAGAAAGAGAGAGACAGAACACAAGGAGGGGTAGCAACAGCAGGGGGAGAGGGAGAGAAGCAGACACCCTGCTGAGTAGGGAGCCTGATGTGGGGCTTGATCCCAGAACTCTGGGATCATGACCTGAGCCAAAGCACACGCTTAACCAACTGAGCCACCCATGCACCCCTGTAGAGAGAGAATCTTAATTCCTCTGTGCAAAGTAGACCAAAGTTGTTTAAACATTTTCTGAGATAGAGCTGGAAACTAAGAACTGATTTCTTTTTATTTTTTTTCTTTTTACTAGGCACTTGGTTTCTTACCTTATTATTTTTTCTTGGTTAATGAAAAATTTCAAAACAGGATATCTATCTCCTACAGCAAACAAACATTAGCATTTTTTACATAATCATTTCTTGGCTGACTTATTTTTATGTAAACTTTTAACTGGCATGACATACACTATTGCTGAACTATTTTAAAGTAAATTAATGATATCATGATACTTCATCTCCCAATTTTTCAGCATGCATCTCCAAAACCTATTTTCCAGCATACCTACAATACTGTTACCTGTCATGCCTAGCACATCTAATATTCAGCTCATATAAGAACTTTTGTTCAAGAAAACTTTTGTTTCAAGAAGCCATTGAATGATCTCCAAATGGTCTTCTTTTGAGAACATCAGGTTGTTTTGTACTGTTCAGAAAGTGATACAAAAAACACTCCTTATCTGTTCGCCACTGCCATTTAATTGGGGGATATACTGATGAAATCCTTTTATAAATATTTCCAGTTTTACCCCATGACATTCAAAATATTTTGAATTCATTTTTCAGATGAGTTGGTAAATAAAACTTTCTATTGGTTGTTTGATGAAATGGAGGACCAAGATTAGAGGAGATTAGAGAAGAGGGCAGCGCTGTGTCTGATGGATAGAAATAATAAAAGAAGTAGCTATATGTTGAGTGCTTGCCATGAGCCAGGCACTAGACCATATCCAGTATCTTATTTTATATCTATTATCTTATTTCATGCTCCACACGTCCTATAAAGTACTGTGTTGTTCTCAGGATGGCTGTACACAGTTGGGTACAAGGTAAGCAGAGCATGAAATCCAGCTGTTGTGCCGCTCCCCAGACTCTGTCCATCAGGACATTTGAAGGTCCTTCCCCAATACACAATGGTCTCTTGTGCGGTCTGGCCACAGTCATGCCAGATTTTATAGGGGAGACATCCGAGGTGTGGGGCAAGACCCAAATCCATGTCTTTTTGTAACTAGAATTATCCTCTTAACCACCTTCTACTGCCTCCCAGAAAACAGAACTGAAATAAAAATTGTTTATGGGGGCAATGGGAAGAAAGATCCTGAAAAAGCTTGGGGGAAACACAACGGGCCATGCTCCTAAAGAGAACTGTGGCAAAATGAGCTTTTCTGTCATGGTGGACAAAGGGCTTTTATGCATAGCACAGCCAGGAGATTATGCAGTGAGAGGTGGTCAGTTTTAGCGAGGAAGAGATTCATCTTTGTCTTGGCTCCGCACCAAAGAACATGGAGGCTTGGCACAAAAAGGATCACCTACAGGGGTTTGGGAACAGCCTAGTGAATAAAGAAATGGCAGCCTTCTCATGTCAAGCAGCTGCAGGAAGGGAGAGGATCTAAGGGAGAGAGGGGAGAGAGCCATGCTCATAACATGAGGCAAGCAGCAGGGAACAGTCCAGAAATGTTGGCACTGCTCTCCGACCTCCTGGGACCATGAGCGACCAAGTCAGGGCACTTCCCATGAAAGGCAGGGGTTTTACATGTTCCTGGTCAGAGCAGAACCCATGACCATCAACTTTATTTTGGCCAGAACTCTCAAATACTCAAAAGTGTTGCATTCTGTTGCTGTACTCCAACAGGATGGGATCTTGTTTTCGCTTACTTTTAAGTTTTTGTTCTTGCTCTTTTAACTGTTAACTCTTGAAACACAGCCCAGGCCATTCTGTCGGACCAGGCATTCTGTGGAGAGCTTTATTAGCATTATCTGAGTTTATTTGATCTTCACGATAATTATGAGAGAGAGAGAGCAATAGCATAGTCTCATTTTACAGAGGAGGAAACTGAATTTTCCAAGGTCATATACTCAGGAAATAAGGAGAGTTATAGCACAACCTTACATCAGCCTGACTCAAGAGTCCACCTTCATGCCCACGATACTACACTGCTTTCTTTTGGGGTATCTAGGGGGGGGAAACTCCTTGTGGTTTTTGTTCACAGGGCTCTGAAGCCAAGGCAGGCTGTTAAATTGTCCACCATCCTTGCCTGCTGATTAAGTAGCAGGTAGGAGGGAGATAATCGGGAGCGACCGTCTCTTTTTAAAGGGAAGAATAAAGTAGGAGGGTCACTGTGACTGGAGAATTCTACAAATGAGATGTGAGCCTTGCAACCAAAATAACAACTTCTATTAATAGAGTCCAGTAGGAGAAAAACCCAAGAAAAGGCATCCTGACCTGCATGAACAGATGTTCCAGAGGTAGGAGGTGTCTGGAGGACCAACATGTTCATTTTAACTTAGAAGGAAAATCAGACAAGTCATGAAAGGCTCTATTTCCCTCCTCCCTTTTCTTTCCTCTCTTAAATTCATCTTTATTGAAGTATAATTGGCATATATAATTATAAGATATTTAAACTGTACACCATGGCGATTGGATACAAGTATACATTGTGAAAGGACCCCTCCTGTCCCCCTAATTAACGCATCCATCACCTTTCATATTTATCTTTTTTTTCTTGCTGAGAACATTTAAGTTCTGCTCTCCTAGCAAATTTTAATTATACTATACAGTGTTCTCAACTCTAGACAGCCACCGTGTTTTCCATGAGATCCTCAGACCTCATTCATCTTAGAGCTGAGAGTTTATCCCTTTTTACTCACCTCTCCTTCTTCCTTTTACTGCCCACCCCTCTGTACCCCTGGAAACCACTTTTCCACTGTCTTTATGAATTTGAATTTTTTTTTTTTAAGATTCCACATAAAAATGACACCACACAGCATTTGTCCGTCTGGCTTTTTCCTGGCATAATGATCCTCAAGTTCCCCCCATCTTATTACAAATGGTTGGAATTCCTTCTCTCTCGTGGCTGCATATTCCTCCTCCCTCTAGTTTCAACTGTGGTATGAAAGAAGCCTCAGGAGGCATTTGGAATCAACTTTTTTTTTGGGGGGGACTCTTGACACCCTGTTAAAGCCTTAGCGTTACAAGAGTCAGAGTAGGCAGCATAAGAAGTATTAGCTAAAAAGCAAGAAAAGCACATTTGTTTTGAATACTCCATGGAATTCAATAACCTAAGTTGAAGTTGTTTAATACACATATTTTCATTATAATACAAAACACTGGCTGAGTCAAGACAGCTGAAGATTTTTTTTTTCTCCTTCCACTTAAATTTCAGTTCTCAGCCAGAATTCCAGCCAAATCTCAACTCCCTCTTTTTATGACCTTGGGAAATTTCTTAACTGAAAACCTGGTTGCATCAGCTTTAAATGTGGTAACGATGGTACTTAATTCTTGGAGCTTTTGTGAGAATTGAATGATAATTCAACAGGAAGCTCCTGCATAGCGTTCAGCAAATGTTGGCTCTAAGAAAGTCTTGTGGTTTCTGCCCTGTCGTCATAAGCAATCCCTCCCCCCCACCACTAGGTGTCAGTATATCTAAGCTTCCTGAGCTGCTCCTTTGACATTAATTTAATTCAACAAATACTTTACGGGAGCGCTTGCTCTAGCTAAAACTCTCTTCCACGATGCTGCAGGTAAAAAGCTGGGTAAGATGACCCTTGATTTTAAAGAGTTTATAACAGGACTATAAGTTCTGTCCGAATTGCACAAGAACAATTGTTTTATTTGGCTGGTATGCTTTTGTTTATTTTAAATTGATTTAAATGTCTTTAGGTTTGGTCCTCAGTCTGTGCTTCACCCTCAAAACCCGCCCTCCTCCCCCAGCTCTCTTTTCTCATATTATTCTCAACCTGGCTGTGTTACTTTCCTGGCCCTGGCAGACATTTGAGACGGGGACCCCCGGTCTGCTAATGCGTTAAGCAAAGGATAATGCAGACTAGGAGAAATACTATCTTGAGAGCTGAATCTGCGTAAATGCGCAGCGACAGGAGGAAGAGAAACCCGGTGAAAAGAATTTGGACCATTTAATTGTTTTGCTGAGGCCTACACAGGTCCATCTCCGCTATCTGCTACATAAAATTGTTTCCTGTTCTGTTCCGTCAAATTCCAAAAAAGTTACAAAATAATGGAAAAACCCAAACTGCTAATTGGTTTCTGAAACCTTCCAGATGAAAAGGCTTCCAAAATGAAGCCTCATGTGGGGTGATATTAAAAAGCAGGAATTGCTAAAATGGGCTGGACTGCCATGTTGTAAGCCCAGTGCTCTAGATCTGATTCTGACAGCTCCCAGGGAAGGAGCTCACATTTGGAGCCATAAAACCTCCGCACTGGAAGGGAGATGGCTTTGGTCAATGGGGAAACGCAGTGAATAAATAACTCAATGACTTGTCCCAGGTCCTAAAGATTGTGGGAAATGGCAGCGCAGAAACAAAACCCCTGCTTGCCCAGCTTCTTGTCACTCCTTCCTCAACATTGGATGGAAACAGATTATATTTTTGGCTTGAATAATTCACATTCTTGATCTTTCTGACCTGTAGTTACCGGCAATTCTCACTTCATTTCTTTCTGAGACGTGTTTTTGGACCTTGGAATCCTGGGCAGTTGCGTGTCCATGTGGCCAAGATGTAACTTCAGCTGACACTTAGGTTGAAAAACCACAGGAAACGTGAAATAGAAACGTCACCTCGTCATTCGAGCAATCCAGGGGAAAAATAAAAAATAATCTGCTACTGAAGGGGAAGCAAAAGGCATACAGAATTGATTTTTGACATTGATTCAACCTACTGGGTCTTGGCCCAGTTCCTTTCTTTTCTTTGTATAAATGGAGCCAAGAGTAATACAGATAAATCAGGATCAACCGGTTCAAACGAAAGGACTCCATTCGGAGATTTCATCTCTCAGTAGAAAGCTTTAGAATCAACACATCCATCCTCTCAGCTGCTCTTGCAGTGGTCCCCGCTTTAATTTTATGTTCTTCCCAAACCAGCTACATCATAGCATGAAGTGGGGAAGGCTGGGGTTATCATTAGAGGACTTACCACTCTTTGAAATTTGTTTCTTAACTTCAAACAAATCTTTAAACAAATGATTGGTGATGTCAAGAGGGGTGTTTATGGATGAAGATGAATAAGATGAGAACGTGGCTTTTAAGGAGGCATGAAGTCCTAATGAATGGAGGGGGATAAAATAAGCATAGGCATTTCTCTCATACCAAGTAAGCCATAATAATGGAAGAAATCAGTGATAGATAGTTTGGGGGGATCAGAGAAATCTTTGCAAGAGAGACTGCATTGGTGTTGGGTCTTAAAGGATGGATATAATTTCTGTAAGCTTTGACCCCCACAGGCTTCTCTGCTTAGAATGGCCACCTTACATTTTGGCTGGTAAAAAGTAGTGAGAATAATTCTTTTAACATGTACTGTTTGAAAGCTTACAATGTTCTGTGATTAACTATTCCTCCTTTACTGCTCAGTTAATGCTGCCATCTTATCTGAGCTTAATATAAGCCTATCAGCAAAGATTCCTTCCTTGTTTGCATTTCTGGTCTACTTAATTCATGTTGATTATTGTGTATGAACCACATATGTAGAACTACATATATATAGTTTATATATGTGTATTATATATATAATATATTAATATTAATATATGGAATATTTATATTCTATTTATTTACTTGACTTAAAGCTTCTTGAAGGCAGGTATGATTTTGCACATTATTTTAATTTAGCCCAGCACTTAGTTTACAGAGGAGTTTAAGAAGAATTTATTGAATAAAATGAGATAGGTGATTGTCCAATCTTCACCTTTTGGGCATGTGTGGAAAAAGTCTATGTCTATGTTGACCATTTCTTTCTTCTTCATGACAAATACCACTACCATGGTCCAGACCACAAGCCACATTTCAGAAGGCTGAAAATAAAACGGTCATATGGATAGATCTTGAAGTTCTCTATCCTTTGTGATGTGTCCCACGCACAGCCCAGTCTATTCTAATAAGTAGTTTTTATGGAAATGGTTTTGAACTTTACGTGAAACTATTGTGTAAAGACAATGAAATGCAACCTTTGTAGAAAATTATACCAAGATTAAGATATATGACTTTGAACTCCTGAGGCCTACATTTTTTTGTTACAGTGTATGTGTGTTAGCTTTTAGCTCCTTTTAAAATCAGAAAGCTTGGGAGATTAAAAACTGAAAGAGTTTGTGCCGAAGACTGCTCAGGGGCTGAAATAATAGAACACCACATCATTTTCTACACTTACCCATCAGTTCAAGCCTTTTCTTTTGTCATATAAAAATTACCGAGGTTAATAGGCTGGCTCCAGTCTTGTTCCCCAACTCGCCAGAGGGGTTTAAATTCAGGATCTGAAGGCTACATAAGACAGACATTATCGAGTCTGTCTAAATTGTCTCTACACAAAGACCTACCATGAAAGAAGACAGCTCTAGGGGCTCAGCTTCATTGGCCCAGGATCCAATGGGATAGCATTAAGCATTTTGAAAAATAATAGCTAAAAAAACTTAGAATGTATGTGGTCACTTTTGGTGCTCAAGAATATTAAGAGGTGGCTACTTTTATTATCATATGAATGAGAAAACTGAAGCTTAGAAAGTTTCTGCAAGTTGCCCAAGGTTACTCAGTTGGAGAGCAGTAGAGCGGTTTGAACCTTGTGGTTTTGTGCCTACAATATTGAGGGCTAAGCAATTTTGCCTTTGTTGGAATTCCATCCCCCTCTATATGACACTTTGAGAATATGCCCACCCTCCTCTAAGAAGATAGACTAGCCACAGAAACAGATTCCATGCCAGGTTCTAGATTTTACTACAAGTTGGTTCTTGAACCTTCATGAAAGAGAGTCTGGTATAATTTAGTGCTACATCAATATTCTCTGAATGAATAACATGTCCCTCAGTAGATCCCTTCTTTGTCAAGCTCTTTGGATTCAGGATAGTATAGTCAATGGCAGAGTCCAAGAGAATATTCTACCTTTCTACCCAGATGCTGCCTAGAAAAGGAAAGCATGTGGATATGAACATTAGCGGGGTATTTCCTAAACACTCTATTGCATTTGTGAAATTGCTATTAATTTTTCTCAATCCACTGCCATTTTAAGAGCTACTAGGCTGTGATGATATAGCAATTTACGTGCTATCTTTCCCTTTTCCATCAACAATGCCAATGCATAATTAAACCATATGCTCTAGGGGGAAATACACTTCTGAGTACAGAAGTAAAAGCAAGATAGTGTCTCAAGAAAAGAGCACAGAAGCCAATTTAAATACTAAGTTAATGTTGGTATATTAATGTCAGAATATACTTTGGCGAGGGAAACTAACTTGAACAATTTCTTTCCATAATGCTTTTTAATTTATTAATAGTATGTTGTTGTTGAAGTCTAAAGACACGGGTTCTCAGCCAAAAGATCTTAACATATTACATAAGATAATTAGAAAAAACTAATAATCATTTGATTATTTAGATGAAGCAGTTAAAAAAGTGGCGATTAATTTTCTCAGGTGCACTCAGATAGATAACATATCAAATACCTTAATATAATTTTTAGGATTTTTTTTTTTTTTTTAGCCCTAGATAAGACCCAGACATTCCAAATGCGTAGCAGGCACAGGATGAGCAGATGCAAATTAATCTAAATCCCCTGGAAGTCATTTGACACTAGGTTTTTTTTTTTTTTTTTTTGGCATTTTCCCATTTCATAAATAAGTGCATCCTATTACATTTATTTACATTTAGCTGCAGGCTAGTGGAAAAAAACCATTTAACAAATATCAGGCTAAACTCTGACTAATAATTTGGCAGAGTACATCTCACAGGGCAAGACAGCTACGAGCTATAAACACAAGGCACAGAGAAACAGAACACATGCAAAACATCTATGACTCGGTTCATTCGGCTCTATTTGGCAGATAAGGGGCTGGAGGGAAATTTGCAAGAATTTCCCCATTTCCTTTCTCCACTGCTTTTCACACTGAGAACTTAGGTCAATATTGCTTTCCTTTATAAGCCAATTTACTGTTGCAAATGAAGTGATCATTCACCAGAAAAGGAGAAGGAAAGTATTCTGGGTAGGGTCTGCTGGTTTGCTGAGCCCTTTAATTTCTCACATCGTAATCAGATCCTAAATGGAAGAAAAATGGCACAGAGCTCTGGGCAGAACCTTCTAATCCTTGGTCAAATCCATGGACCCAAGCCATCACAAGAGAAAATGAATCTAGAACAAAGGAAATTATTCTCAAGGGAAACTGTCACAGCTTGGGACCTACTTCATAGACCTTAAAAATTCAATTTCTCTTTAGTGTGAATTTGAGTGATTTAGAGTGAATTAGAATGGAAGTGAGAAGACCCCCCCAGGGACCATGGGCTCTAGGAAAGACAGTTCTCCTAGGGGCACAGCTGAACCATCTATTGTGGTACTGGTATCATGTCCCACTACAAGCTAAGCTTCCAACATTTGGAGCCTGTTCAGTATCTTTTCTACTGAGAGGGGTCTCTCCCTTCCATGGAGTAAGTTTTCAGGATCCTAGCCCTTGGCTTCATGTAATTCTTTTAAGGACTTTTGTATTGTACTCTTCGATGAAGGACTGCCTTTTGTAATTAAAACATAAAGAAACAAACATACTCTCTGACCCCTATACCAATGAGTGCAGCTAAGAATAAAATAAATCCTTCAGAGGCTTAATATGGACCAGATCTTTGCAGCTTCTTTGGAGTTTGTGACATAGGGATAGAAGAATCCTCTAGAAGTCATCAAGACTTGAATAACTGCACAAATGTAGTCAATATCAAGGTGGTTTTCTTTGCATATTCTTGTAACAAGATGTTTGACAGTCAAACATCAGATTTACCTAAGGTAGGCAAGATGGTCATTGGGGCACTGATAATCTGTTTTATTATATAGATCATCTTCCAAAGTTGTCATTAAAATGTGGAATCTTATTTTTAATGCATGGCAGAAGACTGTTACTTCAAGGAATCCAATGGTATCTTAGCACCTCATGGACTGGCTTTCCAAGCTGGGATTCCACCAATATAAGGCATTCATAGAGTAGTGCTCCCCTAAAACACTATGAGGGGACATTCAAAACCTCCAAGGCCTGAAGCATTCTCAGCCCATTGTGAGGTTGGGGACATAGGCCTGCCCGGGTCTTCCAATGTGCTTCTTTCTCCTCTCGACAAAGTGACCTGCATTATCAGGCTCAAGTCTAGGCCTGTGGCAACTCCATTTGAGGCATGTCAGTGTTGAAAAGTGGGGAGTACAAGTAATTATCCATGCCAAGGGGCCCATGTCATTTATTTGAGGCAACTAAAGGTGTCTAGTTTGAATTCTGCAAATTGGCTGTCAGTTTTGCTCAACAAATTCATTAATCTTTCCCTTATTGAGTTCGCTTCCGCAGAGCCTTGACGAGGGTACTGGAAGGGAAATGAAGATAGAGAAACAGGCAGTCTTTTACTTAGTAGTCCCTACTCCCCCTGTTTCAGTAGCTGTGGTCAGTCGGGATCCTGCAGCAAATGGAATGAAATATTCGTAAGAGATTGGACTGGCCCAATTTTCTCCTACATGGAGGGCCTGGGTCACGTTCATCTCCAAGTCAGCATGTTACAATATTCCAACCATCCACCTTCTCCAGTTCCTCCCCTAGTTCTCCCTCTCCACATCGTGGCGATCCATATAATACAAACAGAAAAGAGGTTAGTTCAGATTCTACCATATCCAGAAATCCTGTCACATCCGGAGATTTTTCTCTGATTTGCAAAACCACAGAGGTCCAACATATCAGCCTGGCTGATTTTCGTCAGCAGGGTGATATTATTGATTGTTTTTAAGGCAGTTAGTTGGGGGGGGGTGCAACAGAAAGACTGTTCTAGAAATGCCTGACCGTGCCCAGCCACTCTGCCTTCTGGAGCCTTGGCAGGCTGCTGGGAAGAAGGGAGGTTTGAAAGTGCTCTGCTATCTGGCCTCGAAAGGATTAGTAATGTTATTTCTTAATAATAATTTCTTATTCCATTTAAAAGATTTCAGTTTTGTGGGAGTGACTGTAGAGTCATGAGCCAATTTCTCTGTTCCCGTGTTCTGTTTGCTTTTGGGAGGCTTCCACAGACAGCTTTCATCATAGAGTAGAGATTATACATTCCTTAAGAGCAAGAGAATGTTCTGCTGAAAACTTAGATCTGTGTCTCATTTCCTTTCCAACCAACTGAGAATTCTCTTTGGCACAGGACTTAAGAGCCCATGCTATTTTTTTTTTTTTTTGGCAGCATAATACAGAAATATCAGTTTCATTGTCTTTCAGTGTTTTCCACTAATTAGCCTTTTTGATCTCAATGAATAGATGATCTCTTTTTATATAATTTATTAGCTTAATTATTTCCTCTTTCTTTTTTAAAAAGATAGACTGGGAAAGGATACTAGAATCTGAACAACAGTTTGCACAGTTTGGGAAGCTTTTAAAATAATACTGGGCAAGCCGAGGGATTTCTATTACAGAATTTTGTGTACATTACTCGGATATTAGAGAGGGCAGGCTCTGTTCTTTGCTCAAGTACCTGAGAGGGTTTGTGGTTGTGAGACTGGAGGAGAGTGTTGGGGGAAAATTAATGTCTGTCTTCACTTCATTTTTCTTTTCCTTTCCATTTGATAATTATTTTTTATGTGTCCCATTTTATTTTTTAATGCAACTTCCCAGAGGATTAAAGGAGAAGACATTTACACATGATGTACTCAACATTTCTTCTACATTACCAGATGTTTAAGAAAGCCAAACATTGTATGTCCCATGTTTAATATTTATGCTCTGCCTCTTTCCTAATAATAGAACAAATATATTATAGGGACATTAAACTGAAGATAGATGAGAACATTATATGAGACCAATTATAGTTAAACAGTTTGTGCACACCAGTTAGCCTTGTAGGGTTATCTGTCATTTTTCATATAGTGCTCGATTTTTTAAAAAGTGTTCATTATTTTACTTTTCTGTTCCCTCTCTTTTATTTTTTGTTTTCTGTTTCTTTTTCTAAGTCTTTTTTACCCAAGGCAAGGCATCTGCCTTCTGCCCACCTATGAGAACTCTCTCAAGATCAAGATCAACCTTCTTCATGGCAGACACTTTCTTTACAGAGAGAAAGTGGCTTTATTGTCAACACAGCAGCTTCCCTAGAAGGGCCACAGATCAACCATTCTAAAAACAAAGTTATGATTTTGGTAGCTACACTCAGATTTTAACCTGGTTATGGAGGTTATCTCTCTACAGTTTTATCCTAGACCTGCTCCTTTTGCTTCCTGGCTTTATTTAGTCTTTTGGTTCCACAAGCATTTCAAATGTCTTCTTGCCTCCAAGCTTTATCATATGCTGTTCCCTCCTTTCCATGCTTTCCCTTAAGCTTAAATGTCACCTCCTAAAAGATACCCTCACTAACCATCAACATATGTCAGCCTGCAATACTTTTTAAAAAAGATTTATATATTTACTTATTGGAGAGAGAGAGAGAGAGCACGTGCACAGGGGTAGAGGCAGAGGGAGAGAGAAACTCAAGCAGACTCCACACTGAGCATGGAGCCTGACTCAGAGCTCAATCTCTCGACCCTGAGATCATGACCTGAGCTGAAACCAAGAGTTTCGTGCCACCCAGGCGCCTCCTGTAATACTTCTCGATGAACTCTTTCCCCTTCACAGCACTTGTTAGAAGTTGTCATTTTGTTTTTCAATTCTCTTTGCTTTTGTCCATCATGCTAGAACACAAATTTTGTGAGGCTGGGCTTATGTTTCAAGTGTTCATTATTAACAACTTTATGACTTAGCTTAGAGCCTGGTACATAATAGATATGTGACAAATACAGGCCAAGTAAATAGGTAAGTCTCCATAGCAAGTTACTCTAGTTGGTTAGCGTGGCATAGATCTTTAACATAGTTTACTCTGAATATCAGCATTAGGAATTAGCTTGGGGTACCTGGGTGGTTTAGTCAGTTAGGCATCTGCCTTCAGCTTAGGTTACTATCCCAGAGTCCTGGGATTGAGGCCTCTCTGTTCAGTGGGAAGCCTGCTTCGTCCTCTCCTCCCCACTCATGCTGTCACTCTCTCTCTCAAACAAACAAATAACATCTTAAAAAAAAAAAAAAAAGAAAAGGAATTAGCTTGAGCTCCATGGTATATTTAGTGAATTGTGCTCAGTAGAGTAGAACTGAATTATTCTTTTGTCTCTGTGTTCATGGGAATTTAAAGAATTTTATAAAAATATGAATAATTTTTTCTTAATTAAAATGGTAGTACATAGTTATAGAAAATATGGAAACCCAAGTATGATGAAGAAAGTATAAAACTATTTTTAAGGTTTATTTGTTTGAGACAGAGGGAGAGAGAGAATGAGTGGGAGGGGCAGAGGGAGAGGGAGAGAGAATTTGAAGCAGACTCTGTGCTGAGAGTGGTGCTTGACTCGGGGCTTGATTTTACAACCCTGAGATCAATATTTGATCTGCAACCAAGAGTTGGATGCTCAACTGACTGAACCACCCAGGCACCACTTGTAACTTTTTTTTTTCTTTTTTAGCATAGTTTGCATTGAGGCAAAGGTCCTCAGCCCACAGATGCCAGTCTTGCTCTAGGATCGCCATGAGAAGAAGAGTCGGCATTGGCAAGTACTCAGTCTTTCTTGTTTGTTAATTAGAGGTTCTATTTCACCCAGTAGAATTGTGTTACATTTGAAGAGTCACAGTTACCCAGATAGCAGAAGCAGAAAAAGAATTTGTGCTTTTTTACTCTTAGATTTTATTTTCAACACATGATTTTTCCCTTGTGTTTTATTACCAACATCTCTCCTTCTGATCTTGTCTATGTGTGCTTCAAAAATATTTTGTCTTCTCACCTTCTATTTTGATGTTTCCGTTTGTCCAGTGAATTAGTGACCTTTAGGCTCATAACAACTTCATTTCTCTGACAATCATCCCCACCAGTAAGGGAGGGGCCTTTGCAACAATTGTGTGTCATCTGCCTTTGCCCCTGTACCAAAACAGCTGAGCTAGAGGTCCAATCGTATTTTCCCTCGGTGAGTCAGCCTGTGTGGGTGCCTCGAAGTGAGCTGATGTTTACTCATAAAACTGCGAGGCAGCCATCTTCTACCACCTTCTGTTCTGGGAAGACGAAGTGAACACACTCAGAGAGAAGCAGGGACGGAAAGCATGGCTAATTTTCTTGGTAACTATTTACTGTTTCCAATGCCACCTGTGGTCTAGCTACCCTTGGGCTCAGCAAATTACTCAGTCTCCTTCTAATAAAAAAACTTTTCCCCTTTCTTAAGCCAACCTGAATTGCTTTCTGTTGCCACTAGAAAAACTGTGGCTAAGTCCTATTATTACCAAGTGAAGAGCCTCCAATATCGTTCTTCGGGAGCAGTAAATTCCCTTTTTTTGTGTTCCACTTTGCTTTTTTCACAAAAATTCCATGAGTATTTTCTTCGGAGTCCCTCAGGCAACACGTGGTGCCCTTGGGTTCCTTTGCCACGTGTGCACCATGTTTCTCTTCAGAATTGTGCTCGTCCCAAGTTCGGGGGATCTTTCTTGCTCTGCCACGTACTCCTCTGAGCACTCTTCTCTCTTCGTGTCTTGCTGTGCTTCTTGTCCTCTCTGAGGTTCAGGTATTCCATAGTCTTCTGGACTCAAGTTCTACCTACAAGGGGGCCCATTACTCATGGTATCTTTGATTTCTCTGTACATTAATCCCTCTGCTTCTTTTCTTCTCACTTCCATTCTTCTTCTCGGGGTTTTTGACAAAGCTGCTCCTACGGAGGCAGGTATTTTTGCCTTCTTTTTTCTGCAACAAGAAGTTTCTCCCTACCATTTTCTTATGTAGCTCTTGTTTCCCGCCCCCCCCCCCCCCCACCGCCCAGGTTCTTCCTCCTTTCCTTTTATTTATTTCCCTCTGAATATAAAGTTCTTCTTTATATTCCTTAAACTGTTCCTAGAGTCTGTCCTATTCTTACTGGCCTGTGTGTCTTCTACGCCTTCATTTGGTCTGAGAGAATGAGATCCTTACTTAATCAGGTGCTCTGAGTAGAACTTTGTAGGTTCAGGGATTACAAAGGTAGAGAGTATTAGTCTGGGTTCTCCAGAGAAATGGAATATATATTCTTTACTCTATATCTATTCCTTAATTTAATTTCTATATTTATTATACTATATATTTATACATTATTTATATATTATATTTATTTTTTTAAGTATAGAAAGTAAGGAATTTAGTTCATGTGGTCATGAAGGCTGAGAAGTCTGAGGATTTGTGGTAGGCAAGCTGGAGACCCAGGAGAGCCGTGGTGTAAACTTCCCTTTGGTGTAAGCTTCAAGTTCAAAAGCAGGGATAGATCGGTATCTCAGTCAGAAGACAGGCAGAGAGAGTGAACTCTATCTTACTCAAACTTCTTTGTTCTATTCAGGCCTTCAACAGATGGGCCCATGGTCAATGGCACCCACCCACATTGACCAGGGCAATCTGCTTTATTCACTCTGCCAATTCAAATGTTAATCCCATCCAGAAAGAGCCTTGCAAACACAAACAGAATAATGTTAACCAAATATCTGGGCACCCTGTGGCCCAGTTAAACTGACCTATAAAGTTAACCATCATAAAAAGTTAAATAAAACTGCCTCAGCTGCCTGTCCACATCTTGTAGGCATCCACGTCCTGGTGGATCCCACAGAGCTCACCTCCCTTAGGTCTCTTAGGGATTTGAGTGCCTGTTCTCAGTGAAGTCTTGACATGTTTACTTCTCTCATACATTTTTCTCACGGCTATTCCTTCTCCTTACTCTCCAATTTGATCTAGAAGAGGAATGAATTTGCACAAAAATGGCCCAGGTAAAGTGTCTGAGGATAGCTAGCCTTGCAGAGGGATTGGGAAGCTGAGGGATTGTACTACCTCAGTGTTGAGACTCAAACTCATAGAGCAGATTGTTCTCTCTTTAACAAATGTATCCAATCACTCCACCCACAGGATTTCCTCACTGGACACCTTTCTTTCACTGAATGGCTTAAGGACCTGTCCCCCTCCTTTTCTTTGTCCTCTACCTCCTTTCTGTCTTAAAGCCCCAAATTCCTGTTTGGTTCGTATGGGTAACAGTTAAGCTAATTCTTTGTTGCAGTGCATCCTTCCAAAGTGCAAATGTCCAGATTCACCTATCCTACCCAAAGATAGTTCCCTCCTGAAAAGCTATGAAAATGCTAGTTTATTCACTCTGCTTTGCTTATTCATGCAAGCAATCATTCACTCATTAAACTTTAACAAGTACCTACTTAGCATCCATTAAACATGGGATGCAAAAGAAAGGCAAAAGTTGTGTCAGAACAGTGTTTGAAGTGACACTATTAGCATGCTGTGCTATGATTTAGGATTTATTGTATTAAGAAGGAAGATTTAGAATAAGAAAGAAAGAAATGCCCGCTCATGTAAGGGCTGAAAAAGAAAGCTAACCTATGAATAATAAAAGAAAAAAATCACACATTTGTTGAGGCTACTGCATTAAAAAGACCCGGCAACAACCTTCCCATTCCTTAGGGAATGTACAGACCAGCACCGGAGATAAACAACAAAGAGAAAACTGCTGCTCAGTATGCAGCAGAGGTGACCATGGGATGGCAGGGATTTAGCAGGGATGGACAGGGGTCATCCTAGTATATTTCCTAGAAAGTTCCACTGAAGCTGAGTCTTGACAGATGAGAGGACTTAGGTAGGTAATGAATCATTTGTTTATTCATCTTTTTTTTTTTTTAAAGATTTCATTTATTTATTTGGCAGAGAGAGATTAAGAGAGCGAGAACACAAGCGGAGCAGCAGGCAGAAAGAGAGAGAGAAACAGGCTCCCCACTGAGCAGAGAGCCCAAGGCAGGGCTTGATCCCAGGACCCTGAGATCATGACCTGAGCCAAAGGAAGATCTTAACAGACTGAGCTACCCAGGCACCCCCGTAATGAATCATTTGTACATTCTTGTGTTTTGGCAGATGGAGGTAGGGAAGGAGGGTGAGTGGATGTGGGACGTGATGTGAGGAAGATTCACAGGGATGTCACACTGATAGTTAGGGCTTGACACACCGTAAATTAAATTCTGCTTTTCCTCTGGCATCCCCTTGTCGGTAGATGACACCAAGACTCACCTGATTGCTCAAGCCAAAACTAGAACATCCTTCTCCTATATCTTCTCCCTCAATGAACATATGTAGTCCATCAGTTACTAAGGTTGGCCATTCTGAACAACTTTTAGAACCCTAGATATGCTTTCTCTCCTTTTACCTGTCAATGTGAATATTATTTGCTCTGTCTAGAACATGCTTCCTCTCCCACATATCACTCACCTTTGCTTGGCTAACTCATTCTTACAGTGTCATTTTAGATAACACTTATCCCAGGAGGCCTTGCCTGACAACCTATGTCCAGAGTAGATGCTCTTCCTGTGGGACCCCAGCATACCCCAGAAAAGCACCTATGATCTTCTACTGTAATTGCCTGTTGGTTTCTCTGTCTCCTTCACTAGTTTATGAGGTCCCCAGAGGAAAGGATATTGTCTCTTTTAACTATAATTATCATTACAGTGGCTGACACAGTGGTTGGCACAAGGTAGTCAGTAGACATCTGTAAAATGAAGGAGTAAATGAATGATTGAAATGTCACGGGTAGAAAGTTCCAATCATGATAATAAGCTATGATTGGATATGATCTGTGTGGCAGAATGGAGGAGGAGCTGAAGTCACCAGAACTGAGAAGGGCAGGGGCTTATTTTCTTTGTAGGTGTCTAGAGACAACTGTAGTTGTTCAGGACAATAGCCTGTCATGACATGGGTAGAAAGACCATGAACTACAGCCAAGATCTTCAGCAAACACAGAGAGTAGTTGGGAGGGCAACAGATCCGAGCTGAGAAAGGGTAAATTGTGCATCAGCCAGAAACTATGAGTGTTAAGAAGGAAGGAATTTTGTATAAACATGGAGGAATATTTTTTACACTAGAAAAATTTTTTCTGTTCCTACAAGGCTCTCAGATCATCATCAAGCCCCATCTCTCTATGTGTGCTGTCCTTAATAATGGCTTTAATCTTGGACCCTTAAGCTGAAAGTGTCTGGTGAGCATTTCCCATTGTTGCCTTTCAGTTTTTCATTCCCAAGTTCAGACTCCCAAGTCAGCCACCCCGTTATTGAGACTGCCAGTCCATCATAATGCCTTTGAAAACAGTCACAATGCCTCCCACAGCAATTGTTCCTCCCTGGAGAGGAAAAAACCATGTTTTAACCTCAGCTTTCAAAGGATGCTCTCTTATTGGCTCATTCTTTTCCTTTTAATGCTCCCTTCAAAGTCCAATTTTTTTTAATGCTCTGTGGCGCACACTGAATGACTTATTTCCAGAGATTTGAATTACTGCAAACAGGTCTCTTGGGTCCATCCCAGTGGAATCAATAATAGGCATTCCTACCATGTAACGTCTTGCCACGCAGTATTTTCTCTCCCTTTTTATTTAGATCATCACAGTGAATCTTTATATAATGGTGTCCTTCTCTTATCCTTCTCCACCAGAAGGTTCCTTTTCTTTCGCTTCCTTCTCAATGCCTGCCGCTAGGAGAAAAGGCACTGTGGAGAAATCAGCAATATTTGTGTCTTTTCTTCTCATCTTATATCTGTCTCTGCTTTTCTTCCCTTTTACTTCACCCACTCCATTTCTTCAGCTGTGTCCTGCCAGCCACTTTCTTGAGACCCTGTCTCACTCTCAGTAAGACACAGATTCAGTCTGGTGGACTCCAAGTGCCAACCTTTGAACTCTGACCCCAGAGTCAGGGCTTCTCTGGTCTTGACTTTCCCCACTAGGTTCTGCATGGCAGGAGCAGACCCGACGTTTACTGTCACTGTGGTCCTCCACTCTCCTGCTTCTTGTTCTTTCCTTAGGCCCACTGCAGTGTCCCCCCAACTACTCACCCCACGGAAGGATATACATTTCCATCCCAAAGACCACAACTTGATTTGGATAATTGAATTTGATCATTAGAGACTGAGGGAAAGAAATCCCTTGAGGGGGAACTCTTATGAAACAAATTTTCACCAATTTGAGGCCTGCCAGCAGATGATAATGAAGACAACAATGCTGTTTACATTAGTAACATGGGATTGTCACACAGTGTTGATAGAAAAGAGGTCCTCATTATTTGAGAAGGTAATCTTCTTTGACCTAGAAGGCAGCTTCAGTGGGAAGCAAGAGAAAGGAAACAGACACTAAATCAGCCTTGGTAACCCATGGGTGACGGGTGTCACCAATAGATCAGGCTTATATTAGAGTAGAATTTCTTCTCACAAAACCAAACAGGAAGAGAGGTAATATAAATCTTGGCCTGCTGCCTGCTTTTCTCCTCTGTGTGTTGCAGAAAGTCTCAAGGTGAAAAGAAAATACCGAAATCTGGGGGTTTCTTCGTGTTGACAGTTTCCCCCTCAGGATGAGGATACCCTGAGAGATTCTCCTTGATTCTCCAAACTCTGGTTTAATAGGTTATTAGAGGGGGCCACACACCTTTCTTGACCATTTTTCCCTTTTGGAAACTCCTTTATAAGAAACACTGATTTAGGGGCGCCTGGGTGGCTCAGTGGGTTAAAGCCTCTGCCTTCTGCTCAGGTCATGATCTCAGGGTCCTGGGATCGAGCCCCGCATCGGGCTCTCTGCTCAGCGGGGAGCCTTCTTCCCCCTCCCTCTCTCTCTACCTGCCTCTCTGCCTACTTGTGATCTCTGTCTGTCAAACAAATAAATTAAAAAAAACAACAACACTGATTTAGAGCCCCAGGCCTCTGCTTGTGGCTGGTTCTGATGCTTCTCTCCCATATGAGAACCAGGCCGAGGGAAAGATCAGAAGGACAGCTCTTCTGGTTCATGATGAATTCCTGTAGAGCACACAGCACATCTGTGCCCACCACCAACTCCTGCGTGAAGATGTGGGCTTAGAGGCTCCTTGTGTCCCCACAGGGGGATGGGAAGCAGGGCAGATAGCTCTGTGTTTTCATTGTGCTTTTTACAAACCATTAGGTAGGTAAAGGAACCACTGTCACACCATTTAAAAATGAAGAAATGGAAGCAAAGCATGGTAATGTGTCTGGCGAGAGGCCATGAAACCCATCACAGATGCCACTGAGCTTGAGTCCCAGATCTTCTGACAACTGGCCTGGCCTCTCTTGGTGTGAGCTGCCTCTCCCAAGCCCTTCTTCTTGGTCAGAAGTCATATCATTCTGAACAAAAAGAAGAAGCTACATTAAGAAAATTCTAAGCATGTAGTTTGTCCTCTGGTCACTGAGCTGATGCATTTATCTAATCTGTACACACAGAGCTCTGACTTCATTCTGTTTTGCTAGAATCACATTCCAGGGCTTTTGGTCGATATTATGCAACACCACTTTGCTGATGTGTGCTCTGCCAATTTTTGGGAGCAAGCTTAATTATGCAAATGCACCTGATAATAGAGTATTCATTTTAGTCATGCTCAATTATTTATTTTTTATGCATGGCCCTGGTGACTTGGACAGAGCTTAGTAACAGCTCATCTCATATCCAGCAAGGAGACACAGGAAAGGACACAATTCTGATGCAGGTCAACTGCCCTGATGGGCATCAAGCTGCTTCACGGAAAGCCACATTTGAGGCAAGGCCAGCTATTTCTAGGGAAAATGCCAGCCCTATTGCCTATCTGTTGTTCCCAGACTGAGAGGCCATTTCACGGGACTGGAGGAACAGTGACACTTAGAGGCAGAGAGAGCAGTACTTGAAATTACTGGGTTGGAGGAGAATGGAAAACAAACCTGTCGGTCACTTCCACTGACTCCTAAACTGCCACGTCTCCCCATTTATGCCACTTCTGCCTTTAGGGATGACAAAAAGGGACCTGGAGACAAAGCAGTAGAGACAGGTGGAAATAGATACGCTAGAGTGTTTTGCTCTTCTCAGAAGACAGCAAGTGAAAGTCAGGCCACTGGGCAGAAATAGCATGGCGGCTCTCTTTAACTCTTTCATTTTTCCACAAGTGCCATGATCTCATTGACACTGAGAATTTGCCTATTTTAACTGGAGCACTCTGTCCCTCAGACTTGGTTAACCTGTACTCATTCTAGAGGTGTTGCTTTAAGTGTGACTTCTCCCAAGATGGCTTCCCTGAACGCTTCAGCTCCACCCTCATGCCCGGAATAGGACAGGCACCCCTGCAGTGTTCTCTCATAGATTCAGGTTTATTACTTAAGGTGCCTGTTATCTCACTTAATGGGATAACTTGTTTCATTGTATGACTCACCATCTAGGAAGGTGGAGACCATGTCTTCACTGTTTACTGATGCAGAGCACCTAATTCAGTGCTCGGGAGTGGTAGCCACTTGATAAAAGTTTGTTGAAAAAAGAATGAAGGAAGGAAGGAAGGAAGGAATAAATAAATAAATAAATTGTGATAGGGGTTCAGGCTTTACTTTCATCCTTAATGTCCAGCTGAAGCCCAGAAGGATTCACCTAATGTCTGTTTCTAACTGTGGAACACACAATATCTTTTCTAGTCTATACTTGTGTCTAATTAACTGATGACTTTTGTGAACACAGTTGTGGTTAAATATTTGTCCAACAAATTTGTCTTAATCTTTCTTCTACTAATCTGTGTCTTCTCTCCTTCACTCCCCCCCATAACCACCAGAGAGGTGGGAATGGGACCCAGGGCTAGCCCATCATGGCTCTTCACCAGGATTGAAATCGGAAGAAAGCATTTTCTTTCCTGACGGTGTTATTGTATTGAGGGATTTGGATCTGGGACCACTGAGAACCACTTTGTCTACCATCTCAGAGTCTATGGATGAAACCAATCAGAAAGCCAAGTAAAATCCAGTTAGGGTCCTAAGATCCTGATTCTTGCACCTTTTGTTGTTGTTGTTGTTGTTGTTGTTTCCAAGCCTTTCCCCAGAATACATTCTACTTAGGAGGCCAATAAATACTTTTTCTTTAAGTCAATGTGAATTTGATTTCTATTTCTTACAACTGAATGAGATCTGGCTAATGCAGCGATTAAAGTGCATTTATTTTTAGGGACATAAGGAGAGTCAGGTGAAGTCCAGGGAAAAGGTTGCCACATCCTTAGTTTCCAAGTTTAAATGGACTTCTGACTTTAAAAATCAGAGTCTTGATAAATATAGTAATTGTTACCTGAGGCCAGACTTAAGGGTCATGGCCACAGCTGTAACTGTACCAATGGGAAGTGGATAAATAATTGCAACACCTAAAAGAAGTATCAAGTCCTAATTCTGTCTCAGGTGCATTCAGGTATGCCAATGGTCATGGTCAACTCTTCTGGCAAGTATCCAGGGGCAGATGGAGAAACTCATCCAAGGACTTGCTGTGTGGACAGGGAAGGGAGTCCTTGATCTTCTGGTTCAGAAACATGCTATATATGCCGTGGACCAGAGACAGCTGATGTTGCTACTCCTTTCTGTGCTTTCCAAAATAGGAGTTTTTACTGCAGAAATTATGTACTCCTTCATAATTTTATATTGGCTCTGGTGGGGTGGTTAAGTTCCCTATTTGGCAAGAATATGAGAAGACTTGGAAATCAATCTAGCAAATGATGTGATTTGGGTTGGCTGTGATTTCTCTTGTACACAGGGTACTGGTATTTCCATAGGTGGGCATTTCTGAATTCAGTGTTGGGGGAGAAGGTGCCTTGAATGTGCTAGGAAGTGAAGGGGTCGAGTGCAATCATCTGTAATATCTATCATGTTGTTCCTCTAGCTTCTCCACCTTCTTCTCTGGTGAAATGCTCCTTCCCCCTCATTTCTCCTTCATCCCCCTACCTCTCTGAACCAGCCATAACAAAGACCTTGTAACTTGCTTCTGGCCAAAATTGCATTTTGAGGTCGAGAAATAATCTCTGGGAAAAAGAGACCTCTTTTCTACTGGGCATGCCCAAATGGGGACACGTGAATCTGTAAAGACTAGAGGGGCCGAGATGTGGAAAAGAAGGTTGTGTATTCTGGGTTTGATTTCCCCATCTCTGAGACCTCAAGGTCTCAGACCTGTTATTACTCATTCAATCCCAAGGCTACTCCAATATCCTATCTCCCTTCTTGGGTCAATAAAATCTCTGTTCTGTTTCGTGTAGTTTGATACCGATTTTTATCACTTGCAACTGAAAGCATTGTGACCTCAATGTCATCTCCTCGGAGAGTCCTCCTTTGACCACTCTAGCTAATTTAGTGCCCTTTGTGCTACCTGCCATTTTCTATCTTGTTGCCCTATTTTATGTTTTATAGTGCTGATTGCTCTCTGAAATTAGCTCTTCAGAAAATGTCTAATTTTCTGTTTATTGCTTGTTCTTTTCTCCTCCCCCTCCTGCTGCTAAAATGTAAGTTCTGTGAAGTCAGAGATTTCATGGTTTATTCATTAATTAATTTTCCTAAGGCCTAGAACAGAACCCAGCATGCGATGGGTGCTTCTTAATAAATATTTACTAATTAAATCATGCACTGACATAGAGGTAAAGACTAAGAACTGCCAAGGAAAGGGAGTCTGCTGATGAAGGCATCCATCTATTCGTTTATCCTGATTCTCCTAGCTTTCCTATTACTTCATTGATTGATATTAAATATTTTTCCATTTTCTCTCCTTTGGTTGTCTTTTATTTAGAGTCACCTTACTACTCAAGCTCTACATTATCTTCTGGTCCTCTGCTGCTTTTTTGTCCAAAAACCCCAACCTCAGTCCAGCTTCCCTAAATGCTTTTACACCAGATGATTTCATTATTGAAAACGTTACACTTCCTTTTGGTTCTCGGGAAACTACTCAACCACAGTGCTTGAGTTCTTTATGACCTGCCTGAATAAATTTCTCAGTCTTTCTTGTGGTGGGGAAATGATTAAGAGATCTGGCTTCTTAAATGTGTATAGTTCTTTATTCTTCTGAAATTATTTTTGGATGAGTGAATCTCAGCTGGTCTACCCAACATCCCTGATGAAGTTAACCAGGATTGGAATTGGTATAAAAAGTTCAAAGATGAGAGGGGCGCCTGGGTAGCTCAGACAGTTAAGCATCTGACTCTTGATTTTTGACTCAGGTCATAAGCTTGGGGTCATGAGATTGAATCCCATGTCGGGCTCGGTGCTGGATGTGGAATCTGCTTAAGATTCTCTGTCTCCCTCTGCACCACCCCCTGCACACCCCAAAATTCAGAGATGAGGAAACCAAGGTACGGAAAAACTGGTGGTTCGTCTAAGGCTACAAGAGGTGGTGAAGGTAAAGCCTAGACTTTAATCCAGCCTTCAGCTTCTTTGTAACATCTGAGACTATTCAGAAGACTGTCCATTGGGGTGAAAAACAAATCATAGAGCATTAGTAAACTGGTGTAGTCTAGGACACAAAATCAATTGCGGCCATATTTTACTGGATTTACAGAACAAACTAGAAAGTCACATCCGTATTACTGGTCAAATTCTGTTATTAAAAAAGAAAGCTGCCATTTGGAATTTCTTATAGTACTATTTATCAAATCCCAGCCACAAAGGGATAGAAAAATATCATTTTTGAACAATTTGCATCTTCCCTGTTTTAAGTAAAATCCAATACATCATCGGCCCAATGACATTTTAAGAGTTTCAAGTCTGTAATGGCTGTCATGACATGAATCATTCAAACAGAGGCCACTGTCCTGAGCAGTGACTCAGAGTAAACAGCTCTAAGAGAGAAAAACACATTTTTCCCTCCACTTGGAGTCATCGTTCAAATGAAATCAACCTACCAAATTCATGACGACTTTCCAAAGGCTGGATGCTTCTCTTGTGTCCATGGCAGAAGCACATTCTTGAGGCAAGTCCCTCAAACAAGGAGCTGGGACTTCTCAGGGTCAGTGCCTTATTTACCACTAATGAAAGTGAGACCTCAGGCAGGTCTTTTCAGTTTTCCTTGTCTCAGCTTCTTCATTTGTAAAATGAGAGAGGTAGACTGGATAGGCTGAGAGGTCCTTCTCGTTCTAAGAACTGCTGATTTGGGGTCATTTTACTCCAGTTCAGGAGTTATGACTGATTACAGATATTTTCTTACCCATTGAGAGAAGCTGTGACACCAAGTGAGAACACCTCAGAGCACAACTTGTGGTGGGGAGTTGTTCCTGCTTCAACTACCACTGTGGCCACGTGAGGAAGAAGACGCACAGTTATCACTTGGGTGGCCAACATTTTAGTTTGCACCCGGACGTTTGCGTACCTCCAAGGGAGTCACTAGTTTCTTACTTAGTGTTTTACCAGAAAACATCCTCTGTTGTGGCAAAAGAAATCTCAGTAGCCAGGAGTTTTATGGCACTTTTGTGTGCTCTGTGATCATTCTTGGACCCTGACATTGCTTCTTACCCCTTAGATGAGAAGGAAAAATGGGGACATCAGAGAGGAGGTAACTGCTTTCTCTGTGGCAGGCATGTGATGGAGCAGTCACTGGTCTGAAGGATGGGCTTCAGACCATCCTTCTAACTGCCACAGGACTGGATAATCACTTTAGACCCAGGCACTCATTTCCTGTCCTTGTAGGTATGATTAAAGGCTTGTTTGGCTTAGGCCAATGTAGCGCCTCAATGGAGGCTTCTGTTTATTGACAGACAACTTTTTCCTTACGGTTGAATTTTTTCTGGAGATGGTGGTTGGAAGGTGTGGGGATTCCAACTGCTTCAAATTTGCATTCGTTCAAGCGGTAACATTCGAATGTTTAAAGATTTAAGTTATTCCTTCAGGTGCATACTGATAACCTAAATTCTCTTATAACCCCATTAAAGTGATTGAATTTGAATAGTCACACAATTCTTGCCAAGATACAGCCCAAGCCATTGATTCAAAATAACTGACCTACAACTATGGTGGAGCCCAGGAGCCCAGTGGCCTCCTGAAACTGTTACCTGGGAGATATCAAAGAGTTTCCTCTCAAGGACATGCTTGTCCTCACAGGGGATTTGCCAGGATTGCCCAGGGCAGGCAGATTCAGGGATTCTAAGATTGGATGCAACAAATGCTAATAGAATCATGGTTTACATAGGGGGATGAGAGAGTCAGGAGTGGGCTCTAGTGGGTTTTAGTGCTGTATATGTTTTTAAATTGGTAAAATATACATAACAAAATTAATAATTTTAACCATTTTTAAGTGTACAACTCAGTGGCACTAAGTATATTCAGAAAATTATGTAACTATACCACTGTCCATTTCCAGAATTTTCCTCATCCCCAAACAGATACTCTGTACCCATTAAACATGAACTCTCTGTTCCCTCCTCCTCCTGGCTCCTGGTACCTTCTATTCTATTTATTGTGTCTATGAATTTGTTATTTTAGCTACTGCATATAAGTGGAATCATGTAATATTTGTGCTTTTATATCTGGCTTACTTCACTTAGCATGTTTTCAAGGTCCTTCCATGTTGTAGCATGGGTCAGAATTTCATCCCTTTTTATGGCTGAGTGATATTCCACTGTAGGGATATACTACAGTTTGTATACCCATGCACCTGTTGATGGACGGGTGGGTTGTTGCCTTTTGGCCCTTATGAACAATGCTACTGTGAACTTTGGGGTACACATATCTTTCAAGTCCCTGCTTTCAATTCATTTGGGTCTATATCCAAAAGCAGAATTTCTGGATTATATGGTATTTCTATGTTTAAGTTTTTGAGGGACCAAAAAACTATTTTCCATATGGCCTGCAATATTTTACCTTCCTCCCAGCAAGGCACAAGGGCTCTAATTTTTCCACATCCTTGCCAACACTTCTTATTTTCTGTTTTGTTTTGCTTTTTGATAATAGCCATCCTAATGGTATGAAGAGGTAGCTCATTGCAGTGATGCTGTATTTTTGGTAAAGCAAGGGAAGGAAGGCCTAGAAAGAATAGGATTGCTTGGAAATTTAACCATTGCCTACATTCCAGAAGATGTAAGTTGTATCGGAAGTTCTGTGGTCCATTTAGAGAAAGTTACTTAACCTCTGACTCACTGTTTTTCCTTAGTACGTGTGATCATGAATCTCAAACCAAACAGGTTATCTAAGAAATACTGCCGGCACCAGCCTCAATTAAGAACCCATGCTAGATGGTGTGCCATGCTTCTTTGTTTGCCGTTAGTAAATGATAGGTGTGGCACAATTTGGTGAGGGCTAAAATCTGGCCCATTTATTTCTTAAAACGGTAAATCTGAGTTTCTCAAGCTAATAGTGCAGATAAGGAGGATGTGGGGTTTAGCTGTTACTATTCTATAGAGATATATTCATTTTATGCAGAAATCTATCAGGAATAATATAGAATTATTTGTCATTTTTATTGACCTTCCATTAGCTTTCAGTTTGTGAATAAAAAGTTGGTTAAACCAATTCAAAATATGTTTTTTCCCCCTCCCCCAACACTCAGCTACTGATGTTGGTACAGAATCTGAAATCGAATATTCCACAAGACTCAAAGTGAGTAAGGATGCCCCTTATCAAATAGGCAAGCCTTTCTAGTGAGATAAAGCATGGCTGGCTACGTCCTGACTTCCCTTCATTTTAATTAGTTTCTTATCATCTGATAACACATTGGGATGAACATTTTTTTTTATATATAAGGCCACTGTATTTTCAATTTCATGATCTAGGAAGAGATCTTAGTCGACAACTTGACATGCCATCTAATTATTACAAAAGAGGAAGATTACCGATAGGGTATGCCAAAGTGAAAAACAGTTTGCAGAGAGCAACTAATTTTTAATTAGCTCACATTTAATAATTTCACATAGCAAGTCATCTCACTCTGTGCTCTTGGCACATATTTTGCATTGAAGGGAACAGCAGGAAATAACATGACTCAAAATTAGGCATTCCATGAATGATGTTTTTAGACATGGGGCAGTCATCTTACTGCAATATTGACTGGTTTTAGCCCATGGAGTTAACAGAGAGAGATGCAGGTGTCAGGATGAATAAAAACTCAGCTGTGTTCCCACAGAATGCCTAAATCCCCTCTCAGAAGGGAAGAGAGATGGATATCCATGTTAGGCTTCTCAAATTTCACCAAAGGATGTCAACAGATCCCCTACCTCAGTTGCACGTAAACACATACCATTTCAAATTTAAGGAGCAAGAGAAAAGTGCCCCAAAGCCAGGTAATTGTCAAGGATTACAAATCTGAATTCTCTGGTGCTCTGTTCAAACTCTTAGTTGAGAGAGAATATTTACAGAGAGGAGCTCACAGGATAGACAATCTGTTAAATCCTCCAGATAAATGCTTCCTAATTTTTCTTAACAAGGGAAATAATAACATTAGTATTTATTAAAACCAAGAACATTGATATTTGACAACTGGTACAGCACTGAATCCAACCAGTGAAGGGATGGTGGTGGCAAATAACCACATTGTCTTGACTCTGTCTTCGAAGTGGGGGTTCTTTCCCACATCACAAAGTCATGTGGAGCCCCCCTGCCTACTGTCAACCCCTGACAATTCCAAGTGTCCTTGGAATGTCCCTTGTTAAATGGAGAATGAGAAAATAAGCCTTCACAAACCGTGGGCCCAATTTAAATTCAATGTATCTTATAATCACAGGAGCATCCATAAATATTGGAACTTTTTCATACATTGATGAGTGAGATGATTATTTATAGAATAAATGTGCGGGCACTACTTCAGGAACCCTTGCAAAAAGGTCAAGGTTCGCCAGGCTCTGTGGCTCACAAGTTAGGAGTTCCAGAGTAACACAAGTTAATTATGCTGTGTAATCACCAGATGAAGATCAAGAAATATACTGGTTTTAAAGGGCTGGGTTCATTACATCACACATCACACATCTCTTTAGGGAGACTTTTAGATTCAGGAAAAGCTACTGTTTTTTCTTCTTGGCAGATAGTTTGATTTTCTCTTTGGGAGTCAGAATTACGTGATGGACAAGAAAGAGCATTAACTGTTGGAAAATTTGCAGGCACTTTCCTCCAAATGTGCTGCTCTCTTATGGTCAGCAAATGTTACCTCATTATTATTTTCTATCAACCTTATCTCCTTACTGCTGGATCCCTCTTCCTCCTCTTTATCCTCTTCCTCTAATTTGTTATCTTGATGGACCTTATGTATCTTTGAAAGGTAATGCCAGTCTTTTCTGGAATAGAGCAGGATATCCATAAACAAAATCAAATGACTTTTGTCACCAGGGCGGCAAGTCTGCATAAGCAAGGAGACAAGGTGTGCATTTGTCGATTTCCTTGTAGACGATCTGTGGCCATTTGAATATTGTGTTAAGATTTCTCTGCTAATCCTGTAAGCTCCTGCTTCACTTACAAGGTTGACAGGTATGGTTTTGCTGGGAAAATCACTGGAGTGAGAGGAAATTCTGGGTTTTAACTGTCAGCGTTGGTATTAAGTAACTGTATTATCTTGTTCAAGGCTTTGGGGGATTGGTTCTCTTATTTTCAAAGTTGAGTGGTGATTAGTCCAGAGATCAGGACTCCAAACCCTCAGGGGCCCAAGGACCTCTGCAGGGAAGTCAGTGTCCAAGGCCCTGGGTGTAAGGCAAGGGCAGAGGTGGTACTTCAGGGAACAGAAAACACCTGCTCTACCTGCTGCGTCCCCATCTTTTAAATACTCGTCAGCTGAGCAGGGACCTTGAATTTGTCCATAGGCTACCAGGTGGGTTGTTTTTTTTTTTTTTCCCCTGTTTTTCTTTTCTTAATGCCTGGTCGCCAGGACCCTGCAGGGCCCCTGGTTCTGACAATCCATGGTGACAACTCCATTGTTCAGGGCAGTCCACCTCATTCAGACCAGGCAAGCGTGGAGACTGAAATGACAGCCAGCGCATGAGCTGAAGTGAGGGGAGTGCACGGGGCGGGGGACACGAGAAACCCCTTAAGAATCCACTGACACCCTCCCGCACTGGGGCATAGCTGCAGCCAACAAACCAAGCTGTGGCCAGGCTGCCGGGGGGTGGGGGGCGGTCTCCCCAAGTTCTGACTTTGGACCGACCATGAATCTAAGAAGCAGAATCACAAACAGTGACAGGCAGTAATAAATAACTCTTTCTCAGCTTCCCTTTCTTCCCTCCCCTAGACCCTCAGGCATTCGGCCTACTTTCCGCTCCTTTTCACAGCTTTTCCTTATATGCTGCCCATCACTCAAGTGCAGTTCAAATGCCAGTTCCTCCTTGAAGCCTCACTCCATCTCCCCGGCTGGAATTCTCCTCTGTGTTCTAGCAGCCTTAGTGTGGGCTTCACAGAGGGCAGACTGCATTCGAACCAGCGCTAGGAGTGTGACGGACAAGGCTGTTGTCCCCTGCTGGAGCATACGTCACCTGACAGGAGGGACGCCATCTTTCCTGCTTTTCTGTCTTCCTCTCAGTGCCTAGAACAGCATTTTGCCCAAAGTGGTGCTCAGTAAATAAGTACAAAAGCCTAGAGTTTAGGCTCTAGGGCCAGAAATGACTCGATGTTGGCCGCTGGGTCTATTAGTTATATGAATTTGGTATGCGTTATCAGCCTCTCTAAGCCTCAGTGTTTATTATTAGGGTTTTGTTTTTTTGGGGGGGGGGGTTACATGATAAAAACATGCACAGTTCTTGGCATCTAATTCCCAGTGCCTGGTAAGTACTGAATAAATGCTAAAAACAATATTGGATTATAAGTGCCCCATACCCCTATTCCTTTCTTCCTCCATGAAAAATGAATTTACGTGTGTTGATGAGACACGGGGCCTTGAGGATCACAGCTTTCGGATGGCCCAGGAACGTACCGACAAAAATTGGAAAAACAAGGATTCTGCTTCTTTGGTTCAGAGGGATAAGGAGAAAAGGTGGCTGGTGCCAGGAAACAGCAAAGCAAACTGATTACGAAAAGAAGGCCTAAGGTACACAGGGTAAATTTAATTAAGAGGAGCAAAGGTACTGGCTGTCTAGAATGATGGCAGATTTGTTTAAAAAAAAAAAAAAAAAGGCAGAGTGAGAAGTAAAGATTACACAAAAACTGAGAAAAATGCCAAGACTCTTCTTGTGGAATCTGTCCGAGGACTGGGATGTGTGGGGTGGAGAGGGCCAGGGAATCCCTGGGTGTAGACACCTGAGGGATGAACAAATCACTTAGGGGCCTGGAGCTGTGTCTGGGACAGGAGATCCACTGGGTCTCACCTGAAGGGGCCAGGCCTCCTGAAGGCTCATGGAAGAGGGGTCCTGTCTTCCCTGGAAGTGAGAAAGCTCCAGACTGAAAGTTAAACATGCCTAGTGCAAGCTGGTGACTGAGCTACGGACGAGCAGTAACTCCTCTTTTCCCCTTGAGCCAGGAATGTCGAAATTCCTTATAATTTGACAAGCTGATCTAGATTTCTAAGCAGCTGTGAAATGAATGAACCAATGTTGCAGTAATGGAAGGATTTGGGAAAGGATGAAGCTTCATGTGAAGCTAGATAATTAGAAGGTTGCTTGCTGAGCTTGGAATTGAACTATCATATTTCATTAATTCTAAGACACATATATTATCATATTTTAATATTTCCCAAATTATGATATATATTAGACAATGGAGTTCGACAGTCGTGCTGGCCAGACAACAATCGAGATGTGGCTTAGTAAAATTTGCATATGCATAAGATAAAAAATGCCAGCATTAGAGCTTGCAAAATGGGAGAAAATCTGGAGACAAATGCAGATAACCCTTTTAGGAAATGTGAGCTCACCACGACCTTGATGGCACAAGGGACGGAAAAGAAGACCATTAGTGACTCTTCGGCAAAAAGTGATTAGGAAGAATCAGATCTATAAAAGCTTCTCCTTGAGAGAGCTGTCATGCTTCTGTACATAGCAGCAATTTACACACATTCCCAATTCATTACGTGGAATATTAAAAAGATGTGGACACAGGGGCCCCTGGATGGCTCAGTCAGTTAAGCATCTGACTCTTGATTTGGGCTCAGGTTCATGATCTCAGGATCATGGGATCGAGCCCTAGGTCAAACCCCTGCTTAAGATTCTCTCTCTCTTGGGGCGCCTGGGTGGCTCAGGGGGTTAAGGCCTCTGCCTTCGGCTCAGGTCATGATCCCAGGGCCCTGGGATCGAGTCCCACATCGGGCTCTCTGCTCAGCAGGGAGCCTGCTTCCTCCTCTCTCTCTCTCTCTCTGCCTGCCTCTCTGCCTACTTGTGATCTGTCAAATAAATAAATAAAAAAAATCTTAAAAAAAAAAAAGAGATTCTCTCTCTCTCTCTCCCTCTGCCCCTTCTTGCTTTCTCTCAACCCTACCAAAATAAAATCAAATAATAATAAAAAGTGGATGTGGACACAAAGTGATTTGAATAAAACTAGCACTGTTTTTGCTGTTTTATCATGGACTTTCTGGAATAAAATCAGTTTTGTTTTGTTTTGTTTTTCTAAATTGAGAGTGGTTGACAAGTGAAGAAGGCAATGACTGCTAGTCTGGCTCGGTGCCAATGCCTTAATTTCTGCTACGGCTCCAGCAGTTTTGCCCACTTTTGATTTTTACCATCAGTTCAAATGCCAACATAACGCAAGGGCAAATAATGTCTTAGTATTATTTTAAGAATAGTTTTGACCTTGTATACCTGGTGCCAAAGTCTTGAGGAGGCCCAGGGGTTTGGGCACGCTTTGCGATCTCCTGAGGTAGCCCATCCAGGTCAGCCTTCTGGGTCAGAACACAGCAAGCATGCAGAAAGGTGGGGAGTAGATTTTGCAAGGGTAGCGGGCAACCGGCAGATATATGAAATAAGGCTTACACCAGCACTTTGCTTTAGAATAATATAAAATAATAATAGAAATACAAATATATAAAATAATATAAAAACAAATCTCAGTGATAAGAGTACTTGATCCTTTATAAGAGCTTGCAGTCTAGTGGAAGGGCTAAGTCGAGTGCACAGGTAATAGAAACTCAAAAGCTATAGAATAGTGTTATCATGACTTACTTTTTCTTCGTCAGTGGTATATAAAATAAAGCGCATCTTTGAGTGGGATTCTTTGAGTCTCTGATTCTGTGATGTATGATTAGAACAGAGAATCAAATGAATAACATGGCGGAGTGACCTGATGCATTTCTCTCCATGAGCAGGTATAATGGTCCCCGGGACCAGACAGGTCAGGGTCTTTAGGATGGATTTCCTGCTCCCTACGTGGGATGCCAGGCATATTTACCTTAGAAACATTTGGTGTTGGAGCCTTCCATGACTCATGATCTTCTTTTTGAGAGGCACATTTTCTTATTAATCTTATGGATGCACAAATTGGTGAGTGAATGAATACCATGGCCATTGTGCCTCCTTCAAGGGATTTTTCCTATCTACTCTAAGGGGATGATTTTGTACTATAATGTTCATAGGGCAGTTGTATTTTATCTTCAATTTTGTTTCATCTTTGGAGAGGAAGGACCATCTCACTCTTACCCCTCGCCTCCTTGTCCTATGTTTACAGACTTCATAAAAACAGTTAAAAATAGAGCTTCCCTATGACCCTGCAATTGCACTACTGGGTATTTACCCCAAAGATACAGATGTAGTGAAAAGAAGGGCCATCTGTACTCCAATGTTCATAGCAGCAATGGCCACGGTCGCCAAACTGTGGAAAGAACCAAGATGCCCTTCAACGGATGAAAGGATAAGGAAGATGTGGTCCATATACACTATGGAGTATTATGCCTCCATCAGAAAGGAAGAATACCCAACTTTTGTAGCAACATGGACGGGACTGGAAGAGATTATGCTGAGTGAAATAAGTCAAGCAGAGAGAGTCAATTATCATATGGTTTTGCTTATGGAGGACATGGGGAGATGGAGAGGAGATGGGAGTTGAGGGAAATTGGAGGGGGAGGTGAACCATGAGAGACTATAGACTCTGAAAAACAATCTGAGGGTTTTGAAGTGGCGGGGGGTGGGAGGGTGGGGGAGCCAGGTGGTGGGTATTATGGAGGGCATGTATTACATGGAGCACTGGGTGTGGTGCATAAACAATGAATTCTGTTACACTGAAAATAAATTAAATTTAAAAAAATGGGATGGGCTGATATGCTCCTTTGCCTACATCACTGTTCCATGGATGTCCAGCCAGCTTGCTCTGGCTGTGGCTCAAGAGGAAGACTGAGGTCACCTGCGAACCCAAATCCCTTGAATTTACATTTGCAAGGGAAATGGTAGCCCAGAAGCTATTCTCTTCTTCGAGGGGCTTAGAGCTTCAGCTGATGCTGGACTTTCTTATTTGTTTCTATAAATTTTTAATAGTCCGCGATGGCATTAAACTCTGCAGCGAGTACAACAGAATGCCAGTAATCCTGATGATCTTACATCGCTTTACAGGGGGAAGGCGAATGATAAATCCTTGTAAGTGTAAATCAGCAGAGATGTTAGCTATTTCTCTGCAAGGACATGTCTTATTACTAGCTTATTACTTGGCTGCTATGTTAGAACTCAAGTATTACATTTGAAATATCTTTTCTTCTGCCTTCTGCTAGTTTGTGGATTCTCCTCCTCCACCTATCCCTCCTTCTCCACGTAACTGTACTTTTCCTCTCTCTGTCTGTCTCTCTCCCCCTAACGATTATCCATTTATCTGCTGACTTACAAAACCTGTGTCTGGCCATCCTGATCTTAGGATACATTCCTGCTCCACACTATGACAAATACTTTTGGAGGGGAACAGAGTAAGACTTGAGTCTTGGTTTCCAAGATCCTGCCGTCCAGTGGAAAGGATAAGTCACTTACCCAGGTAACAGAAACACAAGGCTAGATTTGACAGACTATCGGTTAGGGGTAAGGGCTCGGTTAGTTTAGATTCTATGTGTCTCTACCACTTCCTGCCTGTACATCCCCAGGCAAAGCCTTTGACCTCTCTGCACCTCAGCTTCCTCATCTGTAAGGCAAATGCATCCCACAGAGCTGCTCTGAGGATGAAATGAAGCACAGAGTAGTTATCACAATGCTATTTATAACCGTAACTGATGTCATAATTTGTGCTCAAGGGAATGCATAAACGGTAACCAGATTCACTCTTCAATTTAATATCATTAACAATAAATTTGCACCACCACCAGTAAAATGTAGCAGGTTTGGCTTTCTTTTGTGTGTACATGAGGACAGGCTGCTTTCAGAAATAAAGCTAGCCCGGAGTCCCCGAGCTGCCACTAGCATTATACATATGGTAAGGCTGGGCTTTACATGAGTGATATGGCTAGGATGGAGATGACATGCCCCTGGGATTCTCTTTCCTATGGTAGAAATATGTTGCAGGAAACCATCTCCACTGTTTTAAGTAATCTCTACTCTTCTAAGCAACAATATCCAAATATGTTGCCTTCCCAGGGCTGGAAAGTATCCAGACTAAAGCTAATCATGTCCAGCACAAGTCAGCAGATCTGCTATGCCTGGTCCTGTACGAACCAAGCCCCCTGCCTTCTATCACGTGTAGGTTTGATTTTTCCCTGTGTTCATTTTTCCCCTCATCTGTTGCTATACTGGGGCAAGTCTCATAGCCCTCCACCCTTGCAGCTCCTTCCACCCCATTCTAGCACAGCCATTGAAGATCCATTTGGGTTTTGGGGAAAGCAAGGGTCACAGTCTCCAGATCATCAGAGAACCAGAGGAGACCAAGCTACTTTGTGACTTAGGCAATCTGGGGTTCCCCCTGGAAGCGAAGAACAATGGAGGGAAATGGTAAGAGGCCTAGTATCAGATCTCACAGTACCTTCTGGCTCCAGTTTTGATGTACTCTCTTATCCTGAACAAATTACTGAGACTTTTGGGGCCCCACTTTGCCCATTTATACAGTAACACACACACACACACACACACACACACACACACACACACACACACACCCATGGCTCAGAATGTGATAAAAGCCACAATGAAAACACAAAATGTGAAAGGCTGCAGCTCTGTTGTGGGTCTTTAAGCTACTTCTGAGTTCTAGCCACAGAGATCATGATTTGTGTCCTCAAGTTTGCTCACACGTCATGGGGCATTTCCTCTCTGGGTATCTGGTCTCCTCTGGCAAATGAGGCAAATAAATGTGATAGCTATTGGTAAGGATTTATTTATTTATTTTTTTTTTTGAGAGGGGAGTGAAGGGGATTAAAGGTATAAATAATTTGGTGGGCACATAACTTTATCTCATTTGTCTCCCAAACTCACTGAGAGCTGGGGAGTGAAAATATTGTCATCTCCTTTTGATATAAAAGGAAATAAAGACTCATCGAGACTGAAGCCCTTTCTGGAGGAACAATCAGGACAAGGATGCTCAGGGCAGGACTATAAACGTGATGACTAGAGAAGCAACCGCTCTGCTAGTCCTCCAACATCCAAACTCCCCCCGCCACCAATAGTCTCTCCTCCTGTCCTTGCACAGCTGTGATGGAGGAGGTAATGTATGGTGACGCCAGCTTCTGAGCTGAAATTTGAGTCTTTAGGCTGAGCTCAGCCAGAAAAATGCTTCCTCCTGCCAACAGGTGGCAGACGAGGCAAATTTGTCGGAGAATGGAAATAAAATCTGAAAGGAGGAAGCTTGGGTTGGGACCTTCATTTTGTTCAACCTACGTTTATTATGCACCTACGTTGCAAAGCCCCAGGCAAGGCCCTCAAGCCTTGGCTGAGAGGCAGGACCTCTGATATCCGCTTCTTCTGGAAATCCCTCCCAACAGACCCACAGGAAGACGGTCCTTTCCAAACAAGAGACACTATGCAAATGTTTAGTAGGGCAAAAGAAATAGAAAAAACAAAGTACAACTTTGTTAAAAGATGTTTCTTATCTGTCTTGATTTGATGCAGTCCTTAGTCCTAACTCCATAGACAACTGAGGAAACCACACTTGGCTGACAGGCAACTCGAGACAGACAAACAAACAAAACATACAACAACAACCCAAACTCCAAATCTGTGGCTCAAATTCAGGGCCCCAGGCATCTCTGGAAGGAAGAAATACGCTCTTATTTTTCATTCAACTGCTACTACTGCCTGAAATGCTCTAATACTTTCTCTCTAGAACAAGCTGACTTTATTCCAACTCCTTTAAATAACCAGAGGAAAGCCACTGAAACTATTTATAATTTTTAACTTACATAAGGAAGACACAACTTATGAAAGATATTTGGAAGCTGATTACATGCTGAATAATTAAGAGGCAAGCAATGGGGGTCAAAAATACTGGCAAACTCTTACTCATGCCCCAGCTCTCAACAAAACTGGTGTCTCCCCAGTCAAGGTTTTCCTGTCTTCTTAATATATTCTCCCCTCTTCTCTGGGCTCCCACTGCACACTAGGTCTTCTGCCATCACATTAACTTATCTTTGAGTCTTTTTTTTTAAATTTTAAAAAAGATTTTATTTATTTATTTGACACACACACAGAGAAAGCAAGAGAGAGAGAATGCATAAGCAGGGGGAGGGGCAGAGGGAGAGGGAGAAGCAGGCTCCCAGCTGAGCAGGGAACCTGCTACAATAGAGGGACCTAGGACCCTGGGATCACGACCTGAGGTGAAAGCAGACAATTAACCCACTGAGCCACCCAGGAGCCCCATCTTAGGCTCTTTTAACTAATTTTTAAAAATTATGTTCTGTTAGCCACTGTATAATACATCATTAGTTTTTGATGTAGTGTCCAATGATTCATTAATTGCATATAACACCCAGTGCTCATCACCACACGTGGCCTCCTTAATACCCATCACCTGGCTACCCCATCCCCCAACCCCTCCCCTCTGAAACCCTCAGTTTGTTTCCTGGAGTCCAGAGTCTTTCATGGTTCTTCTCCTTCTCCGATTTCTCCTCCTTCAATTTTCCCTCCCTTCCCCTGTGGTCCTCCATGTTATTCCTTCTGTTCCACATATGAGTGAAACCATACGATAATTGACTTTCTCTGCTTGTCTTATTTCACTCAGAATAATCTCCTCCAGTCCCATCCATATTGATGCAAAAGTTGGATATTTATCTTTTCTGATGGCTGAGTAATATTCCATTGTATATATGAACCACATCTTCTTTATCCATTTGTCTACTGAAGGGCATATTGGCTCCTTCCACAGTTTGGCTATTGTAGACATTGCTGCTATGAACATCGGGGAGCAGGTGCCCCTTCTTTTCACTACATCTGTATCTTTGGGGTAAACACCTAGTAACGAAATTGCTGGGTCATAGGGTAGCTCTATTTTTAACATCCTAAGGAACATCCATACTGTTTTCCGGAGTGGCTGTACCAGCTTGCATTCCTACCAACAGTGTAAAAGAGAAATAGAAGGAAAACTTCCAAACTCATTCTATGAGGCCAGCATTAGCCTGATCCCCAAACCAGCAAAGACCCCATCAAAAAGAAGAATTACAGACCAATATCCCTGATGAACACAGGTGCAAAAATGCTCAGCAAGATCCTAGCCAATAGGATCCAAAAGTACATTAAAAGAATTGTTCACCAGGACCAAGTAGGATTTATTCCTGGGATGCAAGGGTGGTTCAACATTTGCAAATCAATCAACGTGATAGAGCACAGTAAGAAAAGAAGAGACAAGAACTACATGATCCTCTCAATTGAGGCAGAAAAAGCATTTGACAAAATACAACATCCTTTCCTGATTAAAACTCTTCAGAGTATAGGGATAGAGGGAACGTTCCTCAATATCATAAAAGCCATCTATGAAAAGCCCACAGCGAGTTATCATTCTCAATGGGGAAAAGAAGTCAAAACTCTCTTCACAGATGACATGATACTTTATGTGGAAATCCCAGAAGACTCCAACCCCAAACTACTAGAACTCATACAGCAATTCAACCATGTGGCAGGATACAAAATCAAAGCACAGAATTCAGTTGCATTTCTCTACACCAACAATGAGACAGAAGAAAGAGAAATTAAGGAGCTGATCCCCTTTACCACTGCACCCAAACCCCTAAGATACCTGGGAATAAACCTAACTGAAGAGGTAAAGGATGTGTACTCTAGAAACTACAGAACACTTTCAAAAGAAATTCAGGAAGACACAGAAAGATGGAAAAACATTCTATGCTCATGGATTGGAAGAATAAACATTGTAAAAATGTCTGTGCTGCCCAGAGCAATTTTTAACTACTTAAAAAAAAAAAAAATCTGTATATTCTGCTCACCAAACTCAGGAGTCATGATCACTATGAGTTGTCATTTTGATTCCACAGTGTCAGGTAATCAATTGTTATTTGTTGAAAAGATAAATTTATAAAGAGACAAATGGGTGAAAAGGAAATACTGGCATGTTTTCTGAACTGCATCACCATTTCCAATGAACACAGAGGTGACCACGGAGAAGTGGAGCCATTTCAGACAGAAAGGTCGGGGATGTAACCTTTGTGACATCAGCCATTTCACGCTATAAAGCCCTATCTGTGTTCGTATATGACTCTGTCACACAGTAGTGTATAATTTAACAACCCTGAGCTTGTTTACTTGTGTAAAATGGGAAAAACAATGCTTCACAGAATTATTACCAGCTGTAATAGCTAACAAATAGCTTTAGGTTATATATTTTAACATAATATGCACATGAGTGGTGATGACTATCACTGTTATCTCTGTGACAAGCCATTTTCTCTTCTAAATGATATTGGATCACTTTACAGCCAGCAGAGAGAGCAAATAATCGAAAGTAGTTTATTCTTTCATAGCTTGTGGAAACAAATGTAACACAGTTGTTGTTGCTGTTTTTGTCTTTTTTTTCCCCCCTAAGATTACCTTGAATTTGCTATAAGGAAGTAAAGGCAATTTTGCAGGTAAAAAACAGTTGATTCACTGAAGGAAAAACTTTATATTTGTGATTTATTTTTATGATTTACTTTTATGAACAATCTGGGGACAAAAAGAACTCATTTTATGTGGGTGTTACTTTTATACTAACTTTAAAAGGTACATGTATAAAGATTCTGAATTATGTTATCCATCTGAGAGCTCTTGGATACTATTTTTCTGGAAGGTTTAGGAGTTAACATTGAATTTGGTGGAATATAATTTGAAGTATGATTTTAGGTTGAAATTGGGGTCCGTGAGATTTTGAAAAGAGATACCCCTTTGGGCAAAGAGAAAACGCTTGACATACATTTGTGATTGGGCAGGCTGCTTCTAGAATGATGCAAGAACTGTGGCTAGAAAACCAGGACAGTTACATTGGCCGTGTTAACCGTGAGAGTTCTGTATCTCTTCCACCCAGCTCAGTCCTGGGTCATGGTAGCTGTGTCCTTGGCTGTTGGGTTGGAATGCACGTGATGAGCAAATGTCTCATCAAACAGCCAAGATGGTAGAACCAGTGCGCTTTGAGGTCAGACAGTAGATCTTACCATAAGAGAAAGCCCATAAAACAATATGAGGAAGGGATGCCATCTCCACCTGCTGAATTCACTTCAGTTCCTTCAAGTTGTTATTTGAGGACGTGCAGCTTACAAAGTCCATACTTTCAAAATGTGACTTCATCACCCCCACCCCCTGTCTTAAGCTGTATCCAAGAGGATTTATCCTTATTTATGTCTGTGGAATGAGATTTTCTTTTCAAGTACTTGGGAGCTTTCCACGATGTCCTGTGGATGCTTCAAAATGAAGCCTTCTCTTTTTGAATCCTTTCCTTCCCTTAGACAGAATTGCCTCTGTAATTTCTTCTTTTTACTGCTAAAAAGAGAAAAAGAAAAAGAAAAAGCAGCAGAAGGAATCTAGCTGGAGACTGCAGCCCAGGTGTTCCAGAAGACAACTGCTGTCATCGGTCGTTAAAAGCGGTACTGCCATCATTTCCCCACAGATTGAAAATCGACTTTTCCTCTCAACATTTTCCTCGGTGGCTGGGGAAATTAACAAATTCATTGATTTTAATGAAATGACCATTTAAACATCAAGTACTGGCCTCAAAGAGAAACTAGAGTTTTTTCTGAAGCATCTCTTTCCTGAACCAAGTTCTTGCATAATCTAAATGGTTCCATGTGTGAGTGCGATTGTTTAAGTGCCAAATCATTCAAATGCTGTTCTTGATATAAATTTTTGCATCAAGAAGTCTTGCACATGATTTAAACTGTAGCCTATTTAATGACAATCAATAAGGGAAATACTCTCAGTGGTGTTAACTGTTAACTGATTGGAGAAATCTGGGGGAAAAAATGCATGCTAGCCATATGTAACTACTCAGGAAAAAGGAAGGGTTTCAAAGGAAATGAATCTTGTTCTCAACCACTGTGGTGAGTTTTGGAACATTCAAGAATCCTCCAGTGGTTACTGGAATATTGTAGCAATATGAGTGACAAGTTAGGATGAGCAAATAGCCTCCGTGAGTACAAGTAACTGGATTATGGACATGAACAGACTCAGACTCTGTTGATACCAACATTCTGTAGGAATACTTGGCAATACTTTGAGAACATTTAAAATGTGCCCATTCCTTGTCCCCACCATTCCATTTCTGAACATATGTCCTAATGGAATTTAGGAAGCATGCAAAGATTCATTTACAAGGACGTTTACTGTAGAATAGCACTTTTTTTTTTTTTTAAAGATTTTATGTATTTATTTGACAGAGATACAGAGATCACAAGTAGGCAGAGAGGCAGGCAGAGAGAGAGGGGGAAGCAGGCTCCCTGCTGAGCAGAGAGCCCGATGTGGGGCTCCATCCCAGGACCCTGGGATCATGACCTGAGCTGAAGGCAGAGGCTTTAACCCATTGAGCCACCCAGGCACCCCTAGAATAGCACTTCTAATAACCATTTGTGTCATTGGGAACATCTGGTGCTCAGAATCACTTCTTCAGGAGATAGATTTGCTTTGGGACCTACTTCACATTTGAACCATTTTAGTAAGGACACTGAGTAACAATCCTTAGAATCCTTTTCAGTAGATGGTGGGACTGAGAACCAAGTTGTCAGAAAGAAAAATCAAGGGAACTCCAGTAAGGCAAAGTCTCCTCCATCCTCATTCCTATATTTGTTGCCGGTAGCCACAAAATGTCCTTAAGTTCTGTGAATGGGACCAGTGTTGTACTCTCTTCTTACCTCTATTATGCCTGGAGTCCAGGAGTCATGATATGGATCAAAGAGCAAATAGCCATGTATTATGGGCTATAATGGAAAACAAGCCATATCACCCATCCTTCAAATGCACCACTTTTATAATTTCCAAAGAGTGTTATTTCTCAACCATTGCTATGCCTGATGGCACACAGCCAATTTGTACATCTGAGTTTCCTGCTACCATTGTGTCCCAAAGCGTATGAACTTTAACCCCATCAATGCTTATACCCTTATTACTAAACCTGCATCACCTTTTGGATATAGGTCTTTAGAGGCGAGTAAACTCAGAATGAAGGTGACTGAAGTCTGGAGAAATAATTTCCATGGAGATGGGGTTAAAGGACCTTGCTTTTGTGTGAATTAATAATTCATTGGTTTGGTTTGCTTTGTTCAGACTGTGGGTATGGTTCATGCTGCATGAGTCAATTTCAGATTCTCATTTCACTCCGAATTATGTAGATTTTGCATTCAACAAAAAACTTTTTTTTTTAAACTAACTTACTGTTCCAATAGAAACCTACTGAGCTTAGTTGACCCCAAAGTAAGAGTGCCTCCAAAATTCCCAAAGTACTACAGTAAATTTCCCACAGCATCTCCTTATTAACATGCTCTCAAGTTCTCATTCTTCCACATGGGCAAAGTTGAAGGGTTTATCTTCCTCCATGATAGTACTTTCTAAAATCTTCATCATAGCACTTAGGGTATTATATGGGCACTATTTGTTTTGTTTTTTGGTAGTAGTAGACTTTGCGCTCCTTAAATAACTATCACTTATTCATCTTTGCACATCCCAATCCTCTGTCTACCATAAAATAGGCAACCAATGGGTTAAATACATGGGGCATGAATGAGGAGATAACCATAAGAATTTGACATTCTCCTTGTGAAGCAATGCCATAGGATGGAGTGTCCATTTACTGTTAAGGATAAACTTAACGTCTGTACTGGCAGTGATAAAAAGCAGGAAAGGAAAGCAATGATATTTTATAGCACCCATTTAATGATCTATAAGGCTGGAAGAAAAGCTGGATTTTTTTCGCCCTCTATTGTGTAAGTCAATTTGATCAAGAAGATACCTTACAGCTCTTTGCTGGGACATTTTTATGCATATGCAGTAAGTGCTCAATCTCGTCAGATAACTTTTTTTCAATAAAATTGCAGTGAACTTCTGCACAAAGCTGATACCATTCTGCCACTCAGAAATCTTACACCGTATCAGTCACTGCACCAACCATCAGCCAGCACACCCAAGCTTGTCTGGAGCAATGAGCAGTCAGTCGGTAGAGCAGTGGATTTTATTTCAAAACCACAGTGTAATTGAATAAGCTTTTACTTTCTTAGGTACTAGATAAAACACTGTTTGAATGTATCATTACTTTAAAAAAAAAAAGTAGTCTTCCTGCATTTTTTTCCTCTTCTACCCACATCTCTTTATTTCCCCATCATCTAAGGCTTCAGTATCCACATATAATTTAATGGGAAAATGTCTCATAATGACAGGATCAAGGAACTAGATGGTAGCCTGAAATTCATGTGGTAAAACACACTGGGTTAAAAACTTATCTTTAGCTCTAGGACTTGGGAGGGAGAAAGCTAGACACTTCTTCATTCTTAAGAGGCCAGCTCAATAGCAAAAATATGTGAAGTGTAAATTAAGTGTCAGACAATACACTGGATTCCTGGTGGGTGTTGGAGACAGAAAGATGAATGAGTTGAGGTGGCTTTGCTTGAGGGGTTCAGAGACCAGAAGGAGAAACAGACAATATGATAAATGATAAAGACATCCATAGGGGGCTTTGGGACCCTAGAGGTGGTATAGATATGGTTCCATTTCTTTTTTCTTTCTTTCTTTCTTTCTTTCTTTTTTTTTTTTTTGGCCAGTTTTTTGCTTTGGGATTTTATCACTTGTACCTTTAGAGTCCTGGCTACTATGGTCTCTCAGTCCTGGTAATACTGCTCATCATTCCCTATTCTTTGTGACCTACACGACCTGTCTCCTGGGATTCAGGGCTATGTGCCTGCCCTTTGATTCCTGCCCTCCTCTTGGTTGAGGGGCAGTACGAATTCCTGTTGCTGGACTACAACTGGCAACCCTGGGTTTTGAAACTGGCCATCTGGCTCACTCGGTTGCACATTTCTGGACTTTTCACCCAGTTTTCTTCTCTGTCTCTTCCCAGGTCCAAACCACAGCAACTCAGTCACAGAAATCTGTAGGCAAGTTGGTGAATGCAGCTGCTGGATAGGGACTTAGGTCTCCTGCTTCTTTAAAGTCAGTGGATTTATTGTGATGTCAAGGACCCCAGGGGGACACCTAGCCCTCTCCGATTGCCCCTTGATAAGGCCGAGGAGGTACAGTAGAATGCAAATTTAATTAAGCAAGTCATTTTATATTTACTGAATGAGCATTTCTTCATCACTTGGGAGTGTCAAATACAGAGACAGGAATTGAAAACCCAGAAATGCCCTCATGTAATGGATAGCCAAACAGGTGAATGAAACCAAATAGTTACATGGCGCTATCAAGAAAGCTAAATGGAGACTTGGAAGGGGCACAGGAGGGAGCTGGAGAGCTGAAGAAATTTCCACAGAAGGGGTTACATTTCAGCTGGGTCTTAAAAGACAGTACTTCATCAAGAAACACGGAGCATGTTCAAAGGCACTGGCCTGAGAAACAACACAATATAATTGGGGAATGACATTAGTGTAGCTATGGGAGGAGGATAGGGCTCAAGTGATTGACAAGCTTTGCATTGTCTTCCTCTTGCCTGTGCATTCCCTTAGTTAGTTTCTCTTCTTTTCAGTGGAGATTTCCCATTTCCTCTCTTCTTGCCAGAGGTCAGATTTGTAACAACTCACTACTGGCAAAATGTTAATTTCAACACGTTTTTGGGAAAAAATGTTACATTCTAACTCTGACCATGGAGGCTAAACTTGAGTTATTCAACTGATCTGAAAGAACTAATACAATTTTAAAGAGAAGGTTGATTGATTTATTTGAAAGGGGCGGGGAGAAGGAGCAGAGGGAGAGGGAGAGAGAGTCTTAAGCGGACGGTACTAAGTGTGGAGCCCAATGCAGAGCTCGATCCCACAGCCCTGAGATGACAACCTGAGCCAAAACTGAGAGTCAGTCAATTAACCTACTATGCCACCCAGGCACCCCAGAACTAATACAGCTTTTAAAAAGTGAGATTTATCCAGCAGTTTACAGTGAAGGAGTAGCTCAAACATACTTGGTGTGTCAGATTTCTAGTTTCCATCGTACAGCAGCCTATACATAGGTATACACAAGCTCTAGTAAGGGATGTCACACCCATAAAATGGCCTCGACAGCTTCTAATCATCAAGGAGAGCCTTTGTGTTCTTAAACTGAAATACATGATGAGTAAGAAGATGATTCTTACTACAAGCATTCACACTTGCAGAATTTCAATTTTTCAAGACTGAAGATGAACAAATTGGAAAGAGATGGACTAAACCAGTGATTCTCAAGCCAGATGTCTCTCAGAACCACACGTGGAACTTGTTAAAAATATAGGGGTGGGTGAAAATCTGGAAATACATAAATTTATAAAACTATAAATATAAATATATATAAGTGTGTGATATGTGTGTGTGTGTGTGTGTGTATTTGGTAATTCCACGGATGACTTGCTACACAGTTACATTTGTAAATTCTGGGATTCAATGACTGCTTGTGGATACACCCAGTCACATGGCTGTTAGGCAGTTTTCTGGGTAAATAAGTAAGTGATGTAAAAAATCCTTCCAACTATTCAAGATTGTTGCCTATGAAAAGAATTTGTTGGAATAGAATGCCCAAATGTTTTAATTGTCAAAGATTGTTTTGAAAACCATTATCATTAAACTCTAACCACCCTGCTAGTTCAATAAAACAACACATACACAATATATACAAAATATATGGTTCAATGTAACAAAAAATGAATCCATAGCTCACCTGTTGTTTCTGTTCTTCTCATTCCTGTTGGTAATACTTCTGTTACTTTGGGTCCCTAACTCACAAATGCCTTCTACCCCCAGGCAAATTCATGCAGGAATGTGCTATTATTAGTATAGAGTTACCTTCTTTGGGTGGAAGCAGGTGTCTTTAAGTTGTACAGCATCTATAAGAATTAGAGAAAAAAGATTAACTTTCTGCTATTGTCAATTCCCACATGGTTGGCTATTTTAAAAAGTACTGTGTTAAAACATTTAACAAAAAAATTATGAGGTTTATAATAGAAAATCAAGTTAAACATGAACTCTCAAATAACATAAAATGACATAAATGATTTCTTTTATGACACTTCAAGCGTGTATACTGAAGGGAGGACCAAGAGGACCAAACTTGTGATGTCTAGGTCAGTGCCCTCCCCTGCAGAGAATGAAGGTAAACGAAGAAGAAAAGCATTCTGCCTGAATCAGGTAGAGTGGAGAGACAATTTTTCCAAAGCAGAAGGCAGGGGGGTTGTTGCCAGAAAACACAAGGTGCCTGGCAGATAAAAACAATATCGGTCCACTATAATTAGAAATCAGATTACATTGTGATTTATTTGTTTCCCTAAAACTACAATTAAAGCAGGGGTACACAAAATAAGCCTGTTTCATTTAACTTTGTGTTTGAGACATTTTTTAGAGTGGAACACCAAGGTATGCATACACTAGCCACTTCAAAATACAGGAAGCAAAAGAAGAAGGTGTGTAGGCAGGTATTTTCCAGCATGAGAAAGCTGTGTTGAGACGCTTCAAAGAGGAATATTGTTCCCGATGTATGCTACATTAGCTGGGAAAATTATTATAAAACAGTATGGTTTTGTCAGTGAAGTGCTAAGATTTGCATGTGAGATGAAAATGAGTGGTTGTTTTGGTTGCTTTCCCAATCAAATCTACTGTTCATTTGTGTCAAAGCTGTTTCTATTAAAGTAAGCAGAATCAGACACTCTACTTTCAGTGAGTAACAAACGCAGTGAGAAGTTACAAGTTGTTATGTGCCGTAGTATAAGCATTTTCTATGGGCACCATCTTGCAAGGCCTGCAGTTTGTCCAATGGCAACAGTTTAGAAACTTAATTGATGACCAAGCCACCAAATAGATCCTAACCCCATTTCGCTCTCAGTTCTCTTTACTTTCACTTTGATTCTTTGATTTTTCTTTCATATGTTCTCTTCCCATTCAGCACAGTAAAATCCATACAAAACAGGACCCGGGTGGCTCAGTCGGTTAAGCGTCTGCCTTCGGCTCAGGTCATGATCTCAGAGTTCTGGGATCGAGTCCCACACGGAGCTCCCTGCTCAGTGGGGAGCCTGCTTCTCCCTCTCACTCTGCTGCTCCACCTGCTGCTCATGCTTGCTCTCTCTCTCTCACTCTCTCTCAAATAAACAAATAATCTTTTAAAAAAATCCATACGAAACCCCATTTTCCACTCTTCTTGCCTCACATTACCTATTTTCTCTATTTTATTACAGTAATCACCTTTTCTTGTTTCTTATCTTTTCCTTTTTCTCCTTGCCCCTCAAAACCCCAATTACTTTCCATTCCTTGTCCAGATGAATGTGGAGTTGGAGAAGTGTACTGTAAAAAGGGTTAGGGAAAATTAAAAAAAAATAATAATGAGGGACAAAAACCAAAAGAGAATAAAAGAAGAATGAGAAAAGAAAGCCCAAAGAGAATAAGTTGCTTTGGTATAAAAATAGACACTAATGCAGGACTTGTACTTTTGAGACTAAATAGAAGAGGTCATGGTCACTGGCTATTTGCAAAGCTTTTAAGCTGCCTTCTGTAGGCAAGCAGATATGTGGAAGGGAATTCCTCAAAGTGTCTAAAAGATAGACAATCTCCACAGCTTGGAATGTAGCTTTTTTTTTTTTTTTTTTTTTTTTTGAGAGTGTGAGAGAACACAAGCAGGTGGGAGGGGTACAAGGAGACAGAGAAGCAGACTGCAAAGCAAGGAACCCAATACACGATTCCATCCCAGGACTCTGGGATCATGACCTGAGCTGAAGGCAGACACTTAACTGACTGAGACACCCAGGTGCCCTGGAGAGTAACTTTAATACAAAGACCCCCTAGGTGGGATGTGGGAGGAACAGGGAAATAGAATAATGAGCTTTGACACTAGAACAGAACTTGGACATGTAGAAAAATGAAAAGATATGACAAATATTAAAAATAATGTCATTGCTTAGATGTAACATTGCTTTCTGTGGACAAAATTTTCACTGAAAACGTAAAAATGGTCATGGTTTTGAAGAATCTTTGGTTATAAAAGTGTAAAGGTTTAATTACTGTACTTGGGGTTTGCTCACTAATTTTGTGAAATTCAGTTTTATATTTAATAAGAGAAGCAAATAGAAATTGGTGTCTAAATGTAGACTTCTTCATCAAAGACGGTGGTTTTGAGGCATATACACCCTAAATTCACAGGGATTTGGCAACTCTGACACATCTGGAAGCCTTTGTGGGAAGAAGTGAGATTTAGTACACCGGCGGAAATAAGATTTAATTTCAGCTGTAATACACACTTGTCCTGTGACTTGCACAAATTGTGGGTTTTGTTTGCAGTCTCTCAACTGTGAATTGGGGAGGAGATCATGAGTAGAAGCAAGTGGGCTTATCTATGAAGTGGATTTCAATAAATAGTAAAGCTGTACAATGTGAAACATTCTTAAATATCCAACATATGTATTCGTATTAGGTGGGCTTTTCCCAAAATCCTTTTCTTGTTGATTTCTATGTTGATTGCATTATTGTCAGGAAAGATGGCCTGCATGACTACTGGTTTAGAATGTATGGAGATTTCCTTCCTAGACCACTAACTGGTGAATTTTTCTGTCAAGCTGCCTTACATACTTGAGAATAATCTGTATTTTCTGAAGAGTTTTCTCTCTCTCTAATCAAGTTTGGTGACTGTTAATCAAAGGTATTAGAGCCTTTTTGTTTGTTTGTTTGTTTGTTTTTCACTTTGATTTTCTGTGTAAAAATCTCCCACAGTGATTGTGAATTTGTCAAATTTTGCTTGTCTTTATCTCAGTTTTGGTTTATATATCTTGAAACTATGTTGTTAAGTATTTAAAGGCTCACAACTGTTAAATTTCTGGTGGATTACACTTTATGATCAATAATAAATACTTTTCTTTCTCTTTTTGAAGGTTTTTGTTTTGTTTTGCCTCCCAGTTAATTTTGTCAGAAATTAAAATTGCTGTATTTGCTTGCCTTTCAGTGGTGTTGGTTCACAATATTGTTTTCCCTTCCTTTATTTTCAAGCTTTCTATGTCTCTTGTGGACAACATAAAGGTAGACAGTATTTATTTAATCAGATTCTTCGAGAACTATGTCTTTCATAGATTTTATTCAATAACCTTTATTATAATTTCTATTATATTTGGCCTTAATTTCATTATATATTTCTTTGTTATCTAGTTATTATGGTTTCTTATTTTTCCTTCCCCTCTTTTCTGTGCTCTGTTTGATTGTTTTCTCTTTGAGCAATTTTTTCCTTTAGTGGTTTGGAAATTTTATCTCCTACTCCATTTCTCCACTGATTCTCTTCACTTTTCTTTTTAATGTCCCACTGATTTTTTTTTTAATTAAAAAAAAATAAACCTTGTATTCAACTATCATATACATACGGAAAACAGTGCAGGAGCACCTAGGTGGCTCAGTCGGTTAAGCATGCGACTCGATTTTGGCTCAGGCCATGATCTCAGGGTCCTAGGATCGAACCCCATGTCCGGCTCCACACTCAAGAGGTGTTTGCTTGAGATTCTCTCCCTCTGCCCCTCTCCTCACTCATGCACACTCCTTCTCTAATAAATAATCTTTTAGAAAAGTGTGCAAATAAATTTTCACGAGTTGAATGCCTGTGTGTTACCAGAACCCAGATCAAGGCATGAACAATGAACAACCCACAGTTCCTCTCCAGAGATCCTTCTGCCTGGGGAAATTCGTTCTCACTTTCAAGACCCGAGATTAGTTTTGCTGATTTGTGAACTCTGTGTAAATCCAATCATACTCTTTTATTTGGCTTCTTTTGCTTAACATACTGCTTCTGACATTTATGCACGGTATTTCATGTAGCCATAATTTGTTCATCCTCATTGCTGTGCAGCATAGAGCATACAGTATTTCCCTGTATGTCTCTGCAGGTTAGCTACCCATTTTACTGTTGACTGTTCACCATCCTTCTGAGGTGTTTTTTGCCTTTATAAATAATGATGCCATGAACTTGCTCGAACCTGTCTTAGAGTGAGTACATGATGCATTTCAACTTGGGGAGTGCATCTCGCCATGGGATTCAAGTGTCACACAGTCCAGCTTTAGTGGGTTTCTGATAGGTTTAGTAGAACTGTTTTACCACCAGTTTTCCAGAATGGGTGGACCATTGTATACTCCTCAGAATCCTCAGTTAGTGTAGGAAAGTTTCAGTTGTTCCACATCCTCGCCAACACTTTATTTCCATCTTTTTCCATTTTAGTCACTGTGGTGAGGGTATAACAATATCACTTTGGAGTGGGAATTTGCATTGCCTTGATGGCTATGAATTTGAAGACTTTTTCAAGATCACTAGTCATTTGGATATCCTCTTGTGTGACTTCTTTGCTAATTTTTCTATTGTGTTATCTGCCTCTTTGCTTATGCTTATGATATCTAGAATATCTAAGGATATTTACATATGAGTTACATGCGGAGATATGTATTGCAAGTTTATCCTTCCAGTTTTGTGTCTTGGTGAACAGAATCATCCACTTTAAAATAGCAAAATTTATAACTCCTCCTTTATGGTTAGCTCTTTTTGCTTTCAATTTATGAACTCTTTACCTACTTTACTTGAAAAAGATACTTTATTCTTAAATTTTTTTTTTAAAGATTTTGTTTATTTATTTGAGAAAGAGAGACAGAGATAGCAACAGAGATAGTAAGAGTGAGCCCAGGCGGGGAGGAGAGGGAGAAGCAGGCTCCCAGCTGAGCAGCAAGCCTGACACAGGGCTTTGATGCCAGGATCCTGGGAACATGACCTGAGCTGAAAGCAGACGCTTAACCGACTGAGCCAGCCAGGCAACCTTATTCTTAAATTTTTAATACACATATTTAATCATATTTTTCTGGGAATGCTAATAGTTAGAGCAAGAATAAATTTACTTCCTTTCTCCTCTCTTCCATGTTGAGATGTCCTGTCAACCTAGGTTGTTACTGTCTCTTTTTCTATTTTATGGTAGCTATTATTCCATTTTACTTCATTTCCACTTATTTTCTTTTTAATTATATTCTATTTTATGCTATTGTGTTTCTATTTTGTTTCTTTTTCCATTTTCTATTTTTATTGTGCTCTTTTTCTGTTTTTATTTTCTATTTATACACAAAGTAAATCTTAGAGTTCATCCTGATTTATTTTTATATATGTATTTTTCTGCATCTATTTATATCTTTACACTGATGTGACTACTTCCCTAACACACATTTCCAGTACTCCAGAAGGCTCCTATATATAACCCATTCTACTAAGATCTAGAGTGGTTTATTATACATCAGTGGATAGCTGATACAACTCCCTCATACATGTTAATTTACTCCAAGAACGGACATAGTTTTCTTCCTTAACATTTCAGACCACATAGTGTATTAACCAAGATAGGCTAGATTATACTGAGTTAACAAAAAAAGAAAGAAAGAAAAGAAAAGAAAAAACAAATGTGAGCAGTTTACACTAAAAGCACTTATTTCTTTTCATGCCACATTTTCTGTTCATCTTAGTCACTCAGAACAAAGCCTGAGGGAGATTTTGTTCCAGTGTGAGTTTCCACATGTTTGGGTTTTATTAGGGGGCACCCCACTTTCAGTACCAATTTCTGGGTTAGTCAGGGTAGCTTTAAGTTAATTTCCTCCCCTTGATTTCTGCCTCCCCGTCTCTGCTTTGGTATTTTATTTATTAATTTTTAAAAAGATTTTATTTATTTATTTGACAGACAGAGATCACAAGAAGGCAGAGAGGCAGGCAGAGAGAGAGGAGGAAGCAGTCTCCCCGCTGAGCAGAGAGCCTGACTCAGGGCTTGATCACAGGACCCCTGGGATCATGACCTGAGCCGAAGGCAGAGGCTTTAACCCACTGAGCCACCCAGGCGCCCCTGCTTTGGTATTTTAGATATTGGATAGTTCTAGTTCTGTATCTAAACCTTAGGGTCTCTGAGGCCAAGTTTCTCTTGTGCTGAAAATGGATACCCTGCTGTCCGTTGTCAGTGTAGGCTCACCAACTGTAATAATACAGCACTCTGGTGGGGTGGGGGGTGTCGATGATGGGGGAGGTTCTGGGGTAGGTGGTTTATGGGCAATCTCTATACTTTCCTCTCAATTTTGCTGGGAACCTAAAACTGTCAAAAAAATAGATCTTCAAATAATAAAGAAAATGGATATCCTGTTGTTACCCATCTTATTAGGGTAGCTGTGAGAATGATGTGATTATGGGTGTGTATGTAAGAAGATCAGAGTGTTTTTAAGACATCTGCAAATTCTTTAATTCCTCTGCCATCAAGACATGGAGTGTATGTCCCTTCCTCTCGAACTGGGACAGGGCTTTGTAATTATCTTGATGAATAGAAGGTGGCAAAGTAACACTTGAAGGCTTCTGAGTCCATAAATGGAAAAGGCCATGCAGCTTCCCTCTCTTGGGGGTCCCACTCTGAGATTCTTCAGCTGCCAAATTAGATGTCTAGCTCATGCAAGGGCACCATTTGGAGAGATCTGAGAGAGGGAGACAGAAAGATAGATAGATATAGATAGATAGACGGATGATAGATAGAGAAAGATGTCTGAGCTCTAGTTGGTACAGTCCACAACTTTTGAATCTTCTAGCCCAGGTACCATATGAGTGAAGAAGTTTCCAGATGGCTGATGCCCTAATCACTGTCTGTCTGCACCTGTATGTGAGAGCCCAAGGATGAACAACCCAACAGCCCAGTCAACTCTCAGAACTTTGAGAAATAATAATGTTAAATCATTGTTGTTTTATGCCATTATTTTTGTTATACAGGATAACCAGAAAAGGGCTTACAAGGTATTATTTATTCTAAGTATTATTTATTATTTATTCTAGATGGACTTAACTCATTCAATTCTCACAGCTCGATGATGTTTCCCACTTTACATACTGGACAGCTGATGTATAGAGAAGTTAAATGCATCAGGTGGCTTTTTTCAAATCACCTCAAATCTGGTAGTATAAAATAATGACTCTGCTGATTTGGGTCTGGCCCACCTGATCTTTACTGGCCTCATTCACGCATCTGAAATTTGCTGTTGGCTCATTGATGTCTGGGGAGTCAATGATGGCCTCACTCATATTTCTGGCATCCATTCATTGTCATCAGGGGACACTGGGGTGGCAGAGCCATGTGATCTCTCATTATCTAGCAGGCTTGTCTGGACTTGTGCAGCATTCTAGGAGAATGAGTAAAGCATTCAAGGGCTCCCGAGGCCTGATCTCAGGATGGGTCTGGTGTCATCTCCACTGTATTTTGTTCATTAGGTCAGGTCACAGGGCCATCCCAGAGTCAAGGTGTGAGGAAAATAAAATCTTCCAGTTGATGGCAAATCGTACTGCAAAGGGTGAGCTATAAAAGGGGAGATTCTTAGGCCACCGTGCAACAACACATCTGACGTAACTTGCCCACTGTTACCCAGGTCATAAGTAACAGAAGCCTGATCTGAACCCAGGCAGTAGGGCTCCGGAGGGCATACCACTGACTACTACACTGTACTGAGTAAAGGAGAGCTATTATTGGCTCTTGGGGAAAGTCATCTTAAAAGGCAAGCTCCAATATCAAATCTGGAGCCTAAGGCTTTCATACCATGGTGGAGCAGAGTTCAAATCTTTGCATGACCACTTAGCAGCTCTTTGTTGTGGGGTAAATTACTCAAACTCCTTAAATCTCAATTTCTTCATATTTGTAAGATTAAATAAGATCATAAGGTATAGGAAGTTCTGCTGTAATGCAACATAGGCATTTCTAAAAACCACTGTGCCATGCAAAATTGCACAATAAAAACCACAGGGCTCAAGGAAAAAGTGAGGTTGAGGCATAACACCAAGCCATCGATGACACACATTAAAACAAAGAATAAGACCCTAATGAAAATGGCAATGCAACTTACATGATTTATGGTGAATATATGAACATTACAGTAAATATGGCTTCATATTAGAAAAAGGACCCAGGCTTTGTTTGTGAGATTGGGTGTTGGCAGGTTTGCAACTTGTGAGGTATTATGGAGTGGTGGATGTGTAGGGGTTCTGAAGTCGGATGACATATGGTGACGCTGAGCATGGAGGAGCTGCCCCATGACAGGTGCGGAACCGAAGCAGTTGGTAGACACCTGAAGCATGTGCACGGACGCTCGGCGGGTGTTCTTAAGTGGTTTCAGCTGAGCGGAGTTTTTTGGTTTCACCTAGTATTTCTTCCAGAGAAAACTGTGCATAAAAAAGTGAAATTGAGGGGCATCTGGGTAGCTTAGTGGGTTAAGTCTCTGCCTTCAGCTCATGTCGTGATCTCAGGGTCCTGGGATCAAGCCCCGCATGGGGCTCTCTGCTCGGCAGGAACCTGCTTCTCCTATCTCTCTGCCTACTTGTGATCTCTGTCAAATAAATAAATAAAATCTTTTGAAAAAAAAAGTGAAATTGATGTTATTTTCAAATGGTTCCCTAATATAGCAATCGTTTTGGAACAAGTTTGGGTTTTCAAAATATGCATTTGAACAGAATTGACAGTAGAGCTGTTAGCATACGTCTAACATGTATTACCTCTTGACAATTATTAGCTCATCACTGTTAGCCATGAAGACTCGCCAAAGGTCAAAAAAGAGACATAACCTACTCAGCAGCATGAATGCACGTGAGGGGAGGACGTGTAGGTGTCCAGCAAGGAATCTAGAAAAACAAAGGCCAGTGAGCAAGAACTGTCAATGGGTTTCCAGCACTGACCAGAGGATCCAAGTGTCCTGCCTTCCTGGGCAGGTAAATTTCAAAGTCAGATCCCATGATGGCAGTCATAAAGGTCAGACAACTTCGTCCTCCTGCTCCCAGTCTGCGCTGACCCAGTCACCCTGCGATTCTGAGGTACCTCCTCGTGCCGGTAGGAGGCTGCCTTCTCTTGCTGACATAAACGTTCTGAACCTCTTGGCAGTTGCATTTCTTAGTGTAAATTGCTAAATTGGCACTCGGTTTCGTACATCAGTCTCTTGTAAATTCCAGGGATTAATCAAGTACAAGCACACTGACATTCCGTTTTCTGGACCTGCAAAGCTGAGGAGCAGATGCTGGAATGCCATGACCCCACGGAGAGACAGAGTCCTGCCAGGCTTGGCAGCTGCCTCCCAGATGACATAGTTGCCCGCTCTCTGACTGTACGGAGTGCTGGCGTGGAACTGTCCTACATCTAGATGCATGCGTGTGGGGACAGACATAAAGCAGGCTCTCCTAAGGGTTCTCTTGCAGTAGCTCCAGTTTCTTTGTTCGCTAGTAATTAGCTTCAGTCACTGGGCTCTGAACCTCAAGGCACTGCGTCTTCACTTACAACGCTTGGATTCGGGAGAGCTGACTTTGAACGGATTTGCACCTGCAAATACTGATTTTTCTCTTTCTTCAGGGGGTAAATTACCTTAGGAAGAAAAGGGGTATGACATTCAGCTGTCTATTCTCTATTCATTTGGAACCAAACCTGAGCTAACAAAAGCACACATGATTAGTGTCATCAAAGAGAAGTTAGAGTGAAATAGACTCTTTTCTTCTTTTGCTTCATTGCAATACTGTCAGACGTCGAACTCCATGAGTGGGTCGGAAATGTCGGAAATGCACGACTTGTGAAGGTGCCAGATTTGTAATCTTGTCTCTTACCGATGGGGAGAATCTGTAGGCTTTACCTATGGAGGAACACATACTATCACAAATAAACCAAAGATGTAGGCGGACATTTGCTGTCAGTTGAAGGCAAAAATAATTGGCCAATTAGGTAAATCGGAACCGTGACCATTATCTGAAATCTTTCAAAACTTGTAAAGTTCAACGCTATCAGTATCTGTCATCTCGTAAGAATACCTTCGTATTCAAACTAATTCAATTGTGGTTTGCATATTTATAGGACAAAACATCAGTTCTCTCCAGTTGCATGCATTGTCACTGTCTTTAGGTATTCCCTCAAAAGCTGTTATTTGTTCAACAAACATTAAATGTGGTAACGAATTCCAGGCACCATATTTTGTAATAAGGATATAACAATTGTATGATCCTTGGTCTGTAAGAGCTTGAAGTCTGGTTGAGGCAAAATACAAATAAATCAATACTTATTATACAATCCCTTAATTCACGTATTCAACAAATCTTTATTGAGCACCCAGGTGCTAGGAGTTATTCTAAACATGGGGAATGCAACCATGAATCTGGAGGACAAGCCCTCACTTTGGAAGGCTTGTGTTGTAGGAAAAAGTGAATGACTAAGTACAAGTAAACAAATAAACAAGATGATCTCAGGTGGCTGTAAGTGCTACAAACAAAATAAAACAGGGGGAATTAATACAGAATGAGTAGGGAGGGTAGTATTACTAGAACAGCTTCCCTGGGAGAGTGACATCTGTGCTGAGATCTGAATATCAGGGAGTGGCCAGCGGCGAGGATCTGGGGGAGGTGGTTTCCATGGGGGTGGCAGCAATTTCAAAAGCCCGGAGAGAGCAAGTTTGGCAAGTTTGGGGGCACCCTAAGTGAGCAGTGTGGCTGCAGCAGGACTGGGTAGGACACAGGGTCAAGGATGGAGGCAGGGACCTCAAGACATGGTAAAGCATTGCAGTTTGAACTTAAATGGATAGGAGTTCCTGGTGGTCACTGAACATTGGAATAGCCTGACTCGTGTTTTTAAAAGATTATTCTGGCAGATTTGCACAGGGGCTAGATGGAAGCCGGTGGACAAGGGGGCATTTGCTATAATCCAGTGGGGACACGGTTATGGCAAAACACAGTCTCTGCAGTGATTAGGTGACATGGTGATCGCCGCTAGAAAAGCTGCATAGAGGTGCAGTGCAGCCACTGGGTGGCTCAGTGGGTTAAACCTCTGCCCTCGTCTCAGGTCATGATCTCAGGGTCCTGGGATCGAGCCCTGCATTGGGCTCTCTGCTTGGTGGAGAGCCTGCTTCCCCCCAACCCCCCTTGCCTGCCTCTCTGCCTGCTTGTGATCTCTGTCTCTCTGTCAAATAAATGAATAAAATCTTAAAACAAAACAAAACAAAAAAACAAAAAATGGGCACCTGGGTGGCTCAGTGGGTTAAAGCCTCTGCCTTCAGCTCAGGTCATGATCTCAGGGTCCTGGGATCGAGCCCCACATCGGGCTCTCTGCTCAGCAGGGAGCCTGCTTCCTCCTCTCTCTCTCTGCCTGCCTCTCCGCCTACTTGTGATCTCTATCTGTTAAATAAATAAATAAAAATCTTTGAAAAAATTAAAGAAAAATGCTGCATAGCATCGCTTCTCAGCCTTTTGGCTAAGATCAAGTGAACAGCTGCATAGGAAAAGAAGCATGAGAGCACAGATGCGAGGAGGAGTAATGTCCACATGGAGGACTAGCGCCGTGATTGGCAAACATCCGTAAAGGGTCAGAGGGTAAACGTTTTAGGCTTTAAGGGCTATACAGTTACTTATTGCCACGAGTCAACTCTGCTGTTATGGCTCAAAAGCAGCCACAGACAATGCACAAATGAGTGGGTGCGGCTGTGTTCCCCTAAAACCTTATTTACGAAAACACGCAGCCAGTGACTGTGGCCTGCGGGGTGTAGTTGGGCCACCTTTGGTTTAGGGTTATTGTCTCTGGCACGGACAAGTTTTTTCTTCTTCTCCCTTGTGTCTCCTGGCACTTCTCTTCATCCTTACTCTTCTGGTTTTACATGAACTTCAAGAACTCAGCTATTTTTCCTACATTATTTGAATAATTTACAGTGACATCAGCTATGATATCTCTGTCCCTCCCTCAAATCCACTCAGATGATTAGTCTGATGGCCTGTTAGAGATATACGGTCTGAAACTTGCCCAAGACTCACAGCAGCTTCTTGGTGAAAAGCCCGTAACAGTCTTCATTTCTTACTGGCTGCTCTATCTTCCAAGTTGGCTTTCTGGCACTAAAAATGATGGATTACAATGATATTGGAGTCACATTTTATTAGTCATTGTCTTCAGCTCCAGGATCAAACAGCAAGTTCTACTGACTCTTCCTCATAGAACTTTCTATCCACTTCTTACCCTCTACAGGTCAGGACCCAACCAGGACAAAATCCCACTGTATTTAAAAGTGAACAGAGTGACTTGGTATCACCCGTGATAAGGCTGAAAGGCTACCCGGGGGGCAGTAAGCTCTCTCTGAGATCAGCCACAGTGAGAAGCTGCTGCCAACCCCAAGCAGGAGCAGGGTGGGGACAAAGGAGGGAACCAGGGGCTGGAGTCACCAGCTGGCAGGTAGAATCCACAGCAGGCCTACTTGGCAGGAGCTGGAGCCATAAGGGGAGACGACCATTGCTGAGACAATGCCCGGGACAGTGGAGTACAGGACAAAACAGCTAGAATTCATTCTTTCTCCTGCTCCACAATCCCCTGCTTGTCCTATCACTGGCTAAACTGACACAGAAGCCAACTGACACAAGGGACTGTGGAACAGTGGGACCAAGCAGAGCAGAGGAAGGGCAAGGAGTGGATATGGGGTAAACAGACGCCACACTCACCCATCCTCTCTTCCTTTTGCCAGCAGTGTGGGTCTTGGAGACTCCCTGTCCTACTCCCGTCTGACCCTGATGGCACCTCACCAAGTCCCCTTTCCCAAACTGACGCATTCTTCCCGCTGTGGTCTTCCATGTGATCCAGACTTGGTCATACCCGTAGCCAACTTGCATGGCTGAACTCAAGTCATGCCTCTTTCTTGAAATGTTTTGGATCACTCCAAAACTCCCCAGTAGACTATTTCTTTGGAAACATTGCTTTACTTTGAAACCAAGTATTGTTTCCAATAAGACCCAGATAATTGATCAGATATTTTCCTGTACTGGATCTAAACATTTCTTTCATATATAGTTTTCTCAAGTGCAAGGACCATACCTTCTATATCTTTGTATTACCTATGGGCCTACTGCATAGAGAGGTATAAGTAGGTGCCAAACAAATGCTCATTGACTGATTAGATTTAAAAATGACAGACCCCTAAAAGTAAGAAAAGAATCTCATTTGCCTAGTTTACAGTATCTTGACTAGTTACAAAGAGACTCGTGTAGTCAGAAAGATAACTTGGTTGGAATAAAGGTTTGCAGAGATATCAAAGTGTGAAGAAGACTTGAAATCCTTTCCAAGAAGGAAAGCTGAGTGGAAAATGCACATATATGTGCACACACACACACACACGCACACACACATACACATACAGTGGTTGCCAAGGGCAACCATCAGGTCGACAGAGAGAATAACAGGTCCTAGGATCAGAGAGTGCTCTGGCTGCAGACAGAGTGAAATGTGCTGATCACACACAGAACAACAAAAATATGCAGCAGTTGGTCTTACACGTTTTTTTTTTTTTTTTTTTTAAGATTTTATTTATTTGACAGAGAGAGATCACAAGTAGACAGAGAGGCAGGGTCTCTGCTGAGCAGAGAGCCCGATGTGGGGCTCGATCCCAGGACCCTGGGATCACAACCTGAGCCGAAGGCAGAGGCTTTAACCCACTGAGCCACCCAGGCGCCCTACACGTGTGTCTTTAAAAGTGCTTAGAGCGCCGCTACCGGAGAAGTCTCCTGCACACTCTCTGAGGGACCCACTACCAAGAGGCATGCTTGTCAGAAGGAAGCCTGCTTCACAGTCAACTTCCCCAGGCCCAGACTGCCCATCTGTGATGTGAGCTGTCTGGAGGAAAAGAGTTTGGAATTTGCCCAACCAAGCACCAGGCACAGACTGCCTCAGAGTCAGAGGTGACCCAAATTTCCTCACCATTCACAGCCGAAAGGACAGCCTCAGGTGAGCGCCCCCTGGATGGCCTGGGATATCCTCCTTGGGTGAGTCAGCATTCACACTTTGTAACTTTGTGTAAACATTCTCCTGACACCTCCGGGAGCACACACTACCCAGGCATCTTCACTGTATCCATGGACAGCCCTTCCACAACTCACACGGGTACCCCTTGTAGAAAGACCAGAAGCAAATCTTCACTGGTTTCTTTTGGTGACTGACATCCTGCAAAACCAGCCTCCAGCCCTCCGGCCCTTGGGGTGATGGCATAAAGCTGTAACTATGTCAGTAAGATCTCAATGACTTTACTGAGGGAACTCCCTCTGGGAGAGGTACCTACCCTTCAAGAAACAAAGTCAGTGCTCTTCCCAAGACACAAAGAATGAGAGTCTAGTGATCTGGAGGAGGGCATCCTTGATTCCAGGTGGCACCAGGAGCGTGACAGAAATGGTGGCAGTAGTTTGGTTTATATACTGAGATATCACACAGCCTTCTTTAATGTGATGACCTGGGGATGTCTGAAGGGAGATTGCCTGTATCCCACAACTTCTGAGACCTAGGAAACATTTGGATTGTGTACATAAGTTCTTTGGTGGATTCCTGGAAATACTTGCAGAAGGTCAACCTTCCTCTCTGGGTAAGAGCATTTTCAGCTAAAGAGCAATGGGGAGTCTTCCAAGTAGGAGTTTCATGGGATTAATGTTACTACAGTTACACGCTCAGTTGGCTGGTGATGCCTAGCACACCTGGGGCCCATGAAGAGTTTCCTAACAGTGAGAATGGACTCCAGATGGGATGGTCTCCAGGGAAAGTGAGTTCTTGAGTGACTCGAGCCCAGACACATCTAGTACGCAGGGATTAATGAGGAGATCTGGGTTTCCTTTTCAAGAGGGATCCTAGGACTCCTGTAGTCTCTTCTAATTTATCAAAATCAAAATCTCAAAATCAAAATCAAAGTCACTTCTCATTCTCAAAATCAAAAGTTCATCTAAATTCTGTAGAATATTCTTATTGGACAGCCTTGCAGAGTTCTGTTTTCTGTCCCTTGGACGTTACTGTGTTGTCATGAGGCAGCATGTCTTTCACACTTCAGCCATAAGTTCTTATTTTCATAGTCAAGAATGTGGGGGAACACAAGGACAGAGTGGCAACAGAAAGGAAACCCAAGAGGAAGCTTTGGAAAAACAAATCTTCTGTAGGCATATAGATCTTATAGGCATTTAGTTCACAGTTGCTTTTAGGATCCTGGATGGCTGCCTAAAATCTGTGCAGCAGTAGGCAAGGAACTTCAAGTGCAAAGTTATGCTCTCCATCGTTCCCACTTGCCCGTATGGCCACAGCAGAATTATGCAACTGACAAGATATTTTTACAGATTTTCTCAGTTGGGTAGCACATTGATCATTCGGGGATTTATTGAGGAAAATTGTCAGTTAGTCGATGCTTCTACACTGAGAAGCTGACTCCATGGCTAACCTAGTCCAAATAACTTGACAGCACAGAGTGTCAACAGTTCATGATCTGATGGATCACTTGAGATAAGAAACCAAATTACCCTTCAAATGAGTTGATAAAGTTGAAATATGTGAAGAGAAGCAGTCTTCTTCTTAGAAAAGTCCACTATCCTACTTGAATCCTAAGATAGGAGACTGTTAGAGCAGAAAGTTAAGTGATAATATAGTAAAATTAAGTTCCTCAGTAAAATGGAAGAATTAGGACAATTTTATGGATGTGGTGACTTGCAGCTTTCTGGCTCTGCACGCCCAGATGGCCATGAGATGGGATTGACATCCTACTTGGTGCCAGGGGAAAATGACATTTTGCAAAAACAAACACACCAACCAAACCAACAACAAATTCTAGATTAATATGTCATTCATGAGCTTCATTTTCTTGAATCATGTTCTTACAAGTTAATGGTCAAGACAGGAGTCTACCGCTAGAGCTGTCATTTCCTTTAGTTTATTGAAATATCTTCATGTGGAATGAGAACTTCAGCTACTATTCTATTGTGTGTGTGTGTGTGTGTGCATGCATGCATGCATGAAAAGCTTTTGTTTGTAATATTAATTCTTCTATTGGATATTTTATAGTGTAGATAACTTTTATCAGCTTTTATCTTCATAAAAATATCACTTTATGCTTCTTGTGTAAATATTAAAAACCTCAGGTTGTTACTGCATGAAATTTATTCATCCTTTGCAAAGAAATTGGAAAAGCCAGTTGATTGCAGGTAACATATTAAATATAAAAGTTATTATCACCTCCATTTTATGAAACCCACTTTTGCCCTTTGCTTTCACCTAAAATTGGTTTTCTCCCATTGTTCAGATTCAGTGCCAAAACTCAAAATTTTCTTCCCTCTGATCAATTCTCAGTAAAAAATAAATAAATAAATACATTAGAGAATTGAAAAAAGGAGCAGAAAATATAAGCCAGAATGTTACAGTCTTCTCAAAATAGTTGTGGGATTCAAGTGTGTTTAAAGTTTGGGTCTCTGTTTTCTAGATATGGCTTTAATTCTTTCACATTGAATGTTTTGACTTGGCCACTGGAAATGCTTTCAATCAGTTGTCATACAGTATTTTTTGTTTTCAACTTTAGTTTAAGAATGTATTCTGTATATGTAGAAACTACAACTACAGACGTTACCTCAGCACATGAAGATGGAACATGATGGTGTTTTTTTTTTTTTAAGATTTTATTTATTTATTTGACAGAGAGAGAGAGAGATCACAAGTAGGCAGAGAGGCAGGCAGAGAGAGAGGAGGAAGCAGGCTCCCTGCTGAGCAGAGAGCCCGATGTGTGGCTTGATCCCAGGACCCTGAGATCATGACCTGAGCCGAAGGCAGAGGCTTAACCCACTGAGCCACCCAGGCACCCCCGGAACATGATGTTTTTATAAGTTATTACTTGTTAACTTGTTTTTTGGTTTAAGAAAACAGAGTAGCCTACATAATCTCTGAAATATTTATTCAACAAATATATTCTGAGCATGTGCTATGTGATAAGCAAACTGCTAGATTTAAGTTATGCAGATATCATGGGGTCAAAATTTTATATAGTTAGATGTCTAAAAAAGAAGTGATATATATATACACATATACATATATATGTATACATATACATGTATATGTACATGTATGTATATATATACATACATAAATATATATACACATATGTATACATATATATACATAAATATATATATATCACAATATCTATTATATAAAATTGCCTATACACTTTTAATCTGAAAGATTTCCTTCCAAAGGCCTGGGAGTTGTAGGAAGAATAATCTTGACAATTGAATTTATCAGTCTCTGCTAGGTTAGTCTCCTCTTGTTTGTTCAATGCCCTTTGGATTCCAGGTTCATCTCCGTACCAGGCTGTGTTCGCCTTTCAGGTATCCATCCCAGATCCTCTCCCTCTTGAAGATGGAATGGGGAAGAATGGCAAGTCTTGCATATCCTTTGGAATTTAGAGGTAGCTGTTGGGTGTATAGGTTTGTGCTGTTCTATAGTTCATACTGACCTCTGACTGAGAAGTCCTTATCCACCAAGTGACCAGCTCTTACGTGATGTACACGGCTGGTGAAACGTGTGTCCTCCTCTCTTGACACAGGCATTGTGTCCTGGGAGCTAAGCCATCCCCCTGTGCACCCATCATCAGACATGGTCCATCTGCCCTGAAGCCCTCATTCTGCCCCACCATAGTGACCCCTCCCTGGGTACATTTATGGGACCAGAACCATCAGCTACCTGTCTCCTGTGAGGCCACAGGCACTCCTGGTGCCCCTGCGATAGCCTATCCCCTCCCTAAATACTCCCCCCACCACCATACACACATACCACCACCACCAGCAGCATTTAAATGTGTGGCTGCTTCTTCTGAGGTGGTTTTCTCTCAGGAAGACTGAGAAAGACAAAACTGAGCCTTAGACCGATTTGGTAATGCGCCCAGGGTTGCACAGTTAATAAGTGGGAAAAAGCCAGTAGATAGATCTGGGCAGCTGACCTTAGAGCATGAACTCTGACCAGCACACTGATCAGTCTTGAGGTGACATCTCAGCCCCGGTGATCACCATGCATTTCAACTGTCTTTAACAGTCCCGGCTCCAACTCTTCAGTGTCTTTGGTCCATGAAGATGCTCTAACTTGTCCAACTGTGTGTCCCATTTTCTTCCAGTTTTGTAGACCAGAAGTTGAAAATGAGTCCCCCTGGGATAAAATCAAGGTATGGCAGGGCGGCGTTCCTTCTGAGGGCTCCAGGGGAGAATGTGTTTCCTCACCTTTTCCAGCTTTGGGGGCCTACCCACATTCCTTAGCTCATGACTATCTTCCATCTCGAAAGGCAAGCAGTTACAACCTTCCAGACTTGCTTCCCTTGTGACATCTCTCCCTCTCTCTCAATTTTTTTTTTTTTTTCAAGGCAGGGAAAGATGAATTCAAGTACCCACAGCCACCTCTTGGCTCAGCTTCTCCCTCCATCCTCAACATACCTGGGCCTTTCATATCATTTCCTCTCTCTCAAAGGGATATGGGAAAGAGGAGGATTTGTGGAAGGCTCCCCAGGCTCTAGAACCTTAAAACCCTTCACCTGTTTTCTGTCAGGTGGGAGTCTCCTCACACTACTTCACTACTTGTTTACATGATAGCTTCTAGCAAAGCTTTCCTCCTGTACTACGTAAAGATGAACTGGGTGAACTTTGAAAATCCCTTTTCTCTCTGGAGAAGATTTTGTTTTCAAAACTAATGTTGCCCATTCCAAGTTTCACAGGTGAGTCAACTTCACTGGGGAGGCAGGAACTCAATGTCTTCTCTCGAGGCGGGAGGCTACAATAAATACCACAATTGTCTGCAGCTGGTGAGAAGGAAAAAAGGCTCAGGGAGATCCTCATTCTCCAACCTGTCTCCATTCCTTGCCCATCAGGGCAGCTTGCTGTCCCCTCCCCAATGGGGACCATGCCTGGATTACAGCCTGCTCACCCCTCCATGTCTACCCTTTCATATTCTACTTTCCCCATCACCTCTCGTTCCGTCTTCTACCTCCAGAAGATCAGTTAATCTAGGACTATAGCTTATTTACATGCAAAATCATGAGACTTTGGATTGCCAATTTATTCCCTTCTCTATGGCATCTCTCCACTGCTAGAAAAGGGGAAGAGAGAACCACCTTTCCTACCAACCAGAAACTTTGGGGAGTTCAGTGAAGGATGCACCTAGGTCTTCCTCAATAGCTCCTCTGTATTAAGGCAAAGAGAGCACTGGACCTCCACGGCAGACTCCAGGCCAGAGCCTCCTCTGTGACAAAAGAGGGAAAGAAGAGGAAATCTCCCACTTCAGAAATCTGTTGCAAGACTTAGTGAAAAGAAGAAAAAGAGAGACTGCTAAGATTTATGACTTAATGTTTTTCAACATTGTTTAACTAGTCCTCAAACCTTTCCACTTACAGCATAGAATGATGGAGACTCTGTGTGCATACGTGCGTGCGCGCGCACGTGTGTGTGTGTATTTGAGCGATGACAAAAATATGTCATTTCTTTGAAATCTCATGGTTTGGTTTTTAAAAAGAGACACAGACTTCCAGTTACAAAATAAATAAGTCATAGGTACGTGTGTGGACACGTGTGTGGTGTTTGGAATAAAGGGGAACTACCTTGGGATGTATGATTAGTGTACGGCAGAGTTAGTGAAATGTAAGTTATTAGTTAGTGTATTAAACATAGCCATCATTGTCCCCACCCCTTCCTCCCCTTCCAAGTTTAAGATGGTTATGTATATGAAAGCACCTAGTGTAGCTAGGGTCTGCTTATTTTCTATCTGAAAAAGTTAAAATGAGGCGTATTTAAGATTTGTTTCTGGATGACCTTTTCATTTTCCACAGTGACATTGAAAAGTCTATCCAATAAAGCTGGCTGAGAAAAAAATGAACTACATCGATGTGTATATTTGTTAAGTCTAAAGCATGTATTACTCTGCTAAGAGCTTCACATATTTCTCATTTAATCTTTATAAAAACCCTCAGAGAACCCAAATAACTTGCTCACAGTCATCCAACTGGGAATGAAGAAAGGTACAAGTTGAACTCTAGTCTGTCTGAATTCTGAAGGCCTTGCCCCTTTTATGAAATAATGTCATTCTCGCTGCACCAAACAAAACCACATGGAAGAAGAGACTATGACAGATTTCACTCACCACTGACATCACTGTCATTATTTCCCAATTCCAATCAAAATGTTGATAGAAATTGCTCTCTTAATTGGCCATAGATTCCCAGATTGCTCTCTGAAGTTTCAAAACTTGGGTTTTCTGCAAGCCGGACCCTTCTCCCCTGTTGACGCTGCCCATTCTGACTCTGGACAATGTCACTAGTGCCTTGTCTCATCACTCAGGTCTGCCACCTCTTTATGAGAGAAAGACGAGAATGATCAAGGCCATGGTGATGAGGTCTGGAGAGGCAGATGTTTGGTCAAACAGGTGGGCTACTTTGGGCTCCCTAAGAAGATTTGGAAACTTGCCTTGCCAGTAGAGGAGAATGGTCAAATCAGATGCCCAGCAGTTGTGTGTTGTGTGAAACATGGAGGTCAAACCAGAACAATAATGGCCAATCCTCAAATGTTTGTGTTCTATCATTTGTTTTGGATCCCATCACTAAAGGCAAGACACTTAGCCACTGTAATGTGGTCTTGTCATAATTTCTTTTGAAATAGAAAGTTTTTATCTTTTCAAAGGGGAACATTACTCCTTACTGTTTATATCACAATTTAAATACAATTTTATGCTCGTAAACCTTTCCTTTTTTATGTTCTCTGTCAACAGCTGAAGGTAAATAAAAATAACATTTGAATAATGCATGCTAATAAAATTCATAAAGGGAAGAGTGTTTATAATAGAATAGAAACATCAATTCCATCAAACCCTACACAGGCTAAAAACCCATATTCAAAACACATTATTATTTCAAGGACTGTGACATTTCAAAGCTGCTAGGATGTCTTAAGCCCTTCCAAATTATATGACCTGAGAATATTAAATAATTATTTCTTTTGATTTTGTCCCTAGCTATTCCAGCCATAAAGGGAAGACAATTATGCAAATGAGCCTGGGCAAATTGCTAAAAAGATCACAAACCACTGAATGTTTCTAGATGCCTATGTTTTATGTTAGATGCATCTCCTCAAAGAGTCGAAAATGTATCTCTAATTTCCTGAAAGAAAGTTCACAGAGTATATTTTAACTTTCAGGGCTCTAAGCTCAGAACACAAGCCAACGCGAGAAATAAAGGAAGGATTTTTTGCTATTCCCCCAGAACAAAGGGTCTTAAGGTGTCAAGGATTATTTTGGATTGCATTATACAAATAATTTTTTAAAGGCAAAATCTATAAAAGTCATGAACTAGAGAAAATCAGAGATAAATTGAGAGTCCTTTAGCTTTTCTTGGTCCTGAATTTCCTAAATAATTGTCCAAATTTTCATTGCAATTTTCATAAGGAGACACAGCCATCACTTTGTTGAAACAAAAGCAACTTTGGGATTTCTTTGGTTTATTTGTTATCTTATACTAAGTTTCCTCATGAGTGATGAGAGCTATTCACATAATCCAGCCCCATGCAGGGGTCAAAGCCACTGGCCTGTGACTATAGACTCTTGTCTTCTATCCTAGTCGGCTTTGCACAATGAGAAAACAAGGGAATGAGAGCTGCGTAACTCAGGAAAAAAGATACACAAATTCTGTGCAATAAATATGAATGTAGCATACCAGCTGGAGAGGAGCAGGGGAAAACTAAAAAAAATACTGTCGATTTTAAAATAGTGGAAGCCAAGACATGCCAGGAAATATTCACATTCAGCTGACATTTACTGAGTGCCTACTACACACAAGGGTCCACGCTAAGTACTTCATACATATTACCTTGTTTCTTTTTCATGAGAGCCCTGCAAACTAAGAAAAGAGATGGATTTTTTTTTAAAGATTTTATTTATTTATTTGACAGAGAGAGAGATCACAAGTAGACAGAGAGGCAGGCAGAGAGAGAGAGAGGGAAGCAGGCTCCCTGCCGAGCAGAGAGCCCGATGCGGGACTCGATCCCAGGACCCTGAGATCATGACCTGAGCCGAAGGCAGTGGCTTAACCCACTGAGCCACCCAGGCGCCCCGGATTTTTTTTTTTTTTTAAACAGAGGAAGAAACAGATGTTCCTAGTGGTCACATGATAGGTTTCCAGGCCTCATAGCTGATGAGTCCAACCAGGTTTCAGATCAGGTTTTCTGACCCTGCTTGAAGTAGCTTCTCCCAAAAGCAGAACCATGGCCATAGAATTGAGTGCAAGTAATTAAAAAGAAACTGAGTAGGGAAGCAGTAGGGGAATGAGTAAGACACCAGGCAGGGGTGCAATTTTCAGTGAAGCCTCAGATTTGTATTTTGTTTCAAGGCAAGGAGCTAAGAATTTGTGCTTCCTCATCAGCTAATCTATGGCTGGCCCCAGTACTTCCCTCTCTCCAGAGCAACCCTCTTAGCTAGGAGTATTTAGTGGCAAAGCAAGCAGAAGACAGACACACAGAGAAGGTACAAGAGTATCATCAGAGCCCACTATAGACTCCGAGATTGTGCCTCCTCCTGTTTCTGTTGCTGTTTTTAGTACAACTTTGAAATAAATCCCCCCACCCCAAATCACACAAACAGAAATACAACATGACAAAAGCACCCAATGCCTAAAAAACACAGGAAAAGGACAGATATTCTAGAGGGTATCTTTGGAGATGGCACGGCTAGGCAATTTCTTTAGTTCCAACAGAAAGAACTATTTGTGTAAGGCCTATGGCTTCACAGAGCTTGCATGAGAATTGAGAATACCGTTCTTTGGTAGAACAAGAAGAGGAAGGTTGGCCTTGTAACACATGCTCTATAACGAGCCAGCTGTAACCACCAGTTACACTGGAAATGTCATTCCTTTCCGTCACTGCACATTCTGTAACTTATAATGAGTGATGTTGTGTGTGTGTGTGTGTGTGTGTGTGTGTGTGTGTGTTGGGGGTCTAAAGTTGCATTTTGGTATGGGATAGAATAAATTCTAGTTCAGTAGCAGCTGAACTATCTCCCTCCCAGTGTAGAAAGTGCTTATTGTTGGTCACAGTTGTATACTAGGAAGCAGCCCATGTTGATCCTTTAATGGCACCTATGCGGGCTTCACAGAGGGACTCTCCATATGGGCAAGGCCCTAGGAGCATACTTAGGCATATCTACCTACATTATTACTCGCCGTGGAAACGTAGGCTGGGGATTGTTATCCAGTTCTCAGAACCTCTGCCCATACAAAGAAGAAAAATAGGGAGGTTGACTGATTCCTTTTAATAATCAGTACAATTTAGTGAAATATAACCTGTCACTTACCACTAATCAAATATGAGAGTTTTAAAGTTTCTGTGACTTCAGAAGAGGCACTTATGCCTAATTTATAGTCAGTTTCAGAAAAGTGACATTCCATAGATCAAATACAAGATAGTCAAACTAGGATTCATTAACATCACATTTAACTATATTTTTAAAATCATATGAAGCAATAAATTGAGATGGATTAGTAACTTGAGAGAAGCTGAGAAGTGTTAGGTATCTGAAAAGACATTTATCATCACAAATACAATTTTCTATCAAACAATAGTGATTGCCTCTATTATAGAAGAAGCCAGAATCTGACAAAGGGGAGAAATATTTCTTAGAAGATGCTACAATTCTGTATATATTTTTCTACTTTCAATTGGGCAGAGAACTGAGCTCTCATTCTCATTACTTTCTTTCTGTAACTATAACTCTCATTTCTTGAAATGTGGGCCAATTCCATAGGCATATCCCCACTTTTTGTTGTTGTTGTTGATGCTGTGGGCTGAAATCCACAAGGCTTTCAAAGAAGATTCAGGTCTGATGCATTAAAGAAACTGCAGAGGTAGAGTTGCTTAGCAGAGAGTTTGTGATTTAGAGATAATTTCATAAAAAGGAATCATGATAGTAAAATAATAGACTATGGTGATCTTTTGCATGTAGTATCTAAAAAATGGTTTACCTTAGATTTTGCAAGTGATTCATGGTAAAGACAGACCAGATTAATTTTTTTCCTGAAAATAATATTCAGCAAATTCTGATTAAAAGGGATAGAGAAACCTATTGGTCATTGTCATGCATCTTTCATGTACGTGATCAGACGCGTACAGTGCCAGGCAAAGCCAGAGCTTTCTATGGGTTCGTCACAGCTTCTGTGCTCTTTCCCATTGCTCAAACTTTAGATGAATTTTTGGTTCCTACCATACTTTTTATTTTTCAGGACTAACTAGGATTTCTGACCTTTGCTCTCTTTTTCCAAATTACAGTCTCCTCATGTATGTGGCCAGCTTCACATTCTATAATGTCAGATGAAACCAAACGAAACAAAACTTCTGTTTCAGCCCACTAAGGGCACGTATCTCAGGCATTTTACATGATGCAAGGAAGGACCATATGGTTAAGTTTCCTAAAAGATGTGGAAATAAATGCCTTTGATTCTCCTCAGAGAAAGAAGAGTGAAAAATCAGGCTCACTATGAGAGAGCACTGAGCCCTGATCGGGAGTAAGATATATGTAAAATCCTCATTGCTTGCATAGGTCTTTGAGACCTGACTTTAAGAACGATATGAATTCATTCTTATGAAAGATAGAACTGTCAGCTGCCTCTGAGGTAGAAAAACCCTCAATCTATCAATCTATCAATCTACTTTGATCGTCCATCTATTATCTCTTTATCTATCTATCAATCATTTATTTTTGTCCATTATTCTATAAAGAAAAATCTAAGATTTTTAAAAAGGCAAAAGGGATTACCAGATATCCACTTAGTGGAATACTAGAGCCTCTGGGACTATCTAATCTTATAGGGATGTGTGCCCTTGGCTTTCGCTAGCCTATTCTCCAGCTCTGGAGAGAAAGACATTAACTTGTAGGAAAAAGGATGCTAAGGCAAATATTGCCTCTTCTTAGCTGTGCAAATGATTCCTGATCATGACAGTGCAAATGAATTTTGTGCAGTAGAGAACAGAAATCTCTGTAAATTAAATCTTCATTTGAACCAGGTCTAATACCTTACTTCTTCCCTTCTTCATGTCTCACAATTATTGTTGACACGTTTCTTTTATACCTATATGAGAGTCATAATTTTATGCTTGTTGGAGTACCAGCCTTTAACAATACTCAGTGAGGGACTTCTTTTTCTTTTGAGTGTCAGAATGATTCTGGAGGAGAGACAATGATGCCGGTAGGAGCAGAATCCCTTGGAACCACTTGTGGAATACTGCTTGCAGAAGAGCAGAAATGGTTGGCATATGGTTAGGAATGGGACAGGGCTGAAAATATTGTGAAATTGAGAGCAAAGAGCCAGTTTGGTGTTGACACATGCACACACATGTATAGGGGGGACACCACGTAAATATACTTACAGGGGAGAGAAAGGGAAAGAGGAGAGAGCCTATTTCTTTTCCTAAAACTTTCCCCCTGCTCTTTGTTTCTTGACTTAATATTTTTTTACACACATTATTTGTTTTGCTTTTTCCTAGACAGAACTTCACAGAATGCCTGCCATTTATATAGCAGATATATTTGTTTTGGCATGCTGTCAGTTCCATTTCTTTCAAAATAAAATAATTTCAAAATACTATGTCTGTTAAAAATTTTAAAAATCTGGGTTTTTTTTTGAGAATATGTATTTATCATTTTTGTGTGTTTGCTTAGAGGTATCTCATAGAACTAGGCTCTATTCCTTTGCTCACCCAAGCCCTATAATTAACTAAAAACATGAACGGATGAAAAAAATTTCTTACTAACTGATATAATCCTTTCCTGTAAGCCACTAACAGTAGTAAAGTTTCTTCAGTCTCCTTACATCTAGATCAATGTTCAACCTTTCTTTGAATTGAATTGGGTGTTTTTGTAGAGTACAGGCTCTAGTTGCTTCGTAGAAAGTCACTCAGTTTGTGTCTGTAGGATGGTTTCCTCACAGTTAAATCCAGGCAATGATTTCTTTGGCAGAAATTCTACGTAAGTAATGTTGTATCCTCCTCAGTGCATTGAATCTGGCATTTTATGAGGTCATTTGGTGCCATTATTGCTAATGTTAGATTTATCATATGATTAAAAATGAAAGCAATGAATGCAGGATTTGACAGCAGGGAGAGAATGAAGAATGGTATAGAAAATCTACTGCAGTCTATCTAAAAAGTAGTTTATTATATCTGGTAGAAATATGTGAGGAGATACTATGAGACCATCTTATTCCTTAATGAGAATTTAGCCAATATTTTTAAGATCCATAATGAATCTTGCTTAAATCAATTAATACTATGATGACTGAAAATGGTGATTTTTCTATTTAATTTCTTTTACATATAATATTAAGAATTCTGCTGTTAAAAAAAAGCTTCCTCTTTCTCTCTCCTCATTTCATCCCCCTCTGACCACAAAGTATACATCAAAAATATTGGAAAACTGGGTTTTAGTCATATGAATATATGCAAACCTTGGCTAAACTGGATTAGAGAACATGGTTTAGATTCAAGGCCAACCTGGAAACTTCTGCCACTCACCTTAAATCTATACCACCACAACTCACTTAGGTGAAGAAAATGTTCCTATGCAGTAACTATCCTGGCTCATTCCTATTATCTAGTAGACAGACCTCGTGAAGGAATGAACTATTTAATGTCCTCTCAGGATCAATGATCAGGGGAACCAGGCCCATCACAGGTATACTTTGGAGAGCACGGCCGTAGAGTAAGTCCTCTTCTGGAGGGCCAACTTCTCTTCCTTGGTGAACATCTACTGACAAGTGAATTCTGGCTAGAATGACTCTCTGTATCAGTGCTAGCCTGACAATGAGAGTCAGAAACAGCAGTTAAAATCTGAGAGTAGCAGACAAGTGGATCAAAAACTCATTTATGTGAAGGATAGAAAATTAAAATTTTCTGTTTTCTGATATTTGAGGTTTACCAGCTTTAAAAAAAAGGAAGCGGAGCCACTCATTGCTAGTAATCCAATGTCTTTGGTGTTGGGTTGAATTGTGTTCCCCTAAAGATGTTGAAGCCGTAACCTCTAGTGCCACAGAGTATGACCTTATTTGAAAAATACTTGAAAATTGCAGATGTCATTTGTTAAGATGAAGTCATATTGCAGTAGTGTGGGCCCTTAGTCCAATATGGCTGACATCCTCATAAGAGAGGAGAAACCATATGAAGGCAGAGACACAGAGGGAAGACAGCCATATGAGGAGGGAGGCAGAGATTGGAGTGATGTGTCTATCAGTCAGGAAATCCCAAGGACTGTCAGCAAATACCAGAAGCCAGAAGAGGCAAGGAGGGATTCTCCCTTAAAGGTTTCAGAGAAAATACAATCCTACTGATTCTTCTGTTTTAGACTTCTAGACTCCTGAAGTGTGAGACAGTACATATCTACTCTTCTAAGCTGCCCAGTTTGTGGTATTTTGTTACAGCAGCTCAGGAGACTAATACAGATTTCCTAATAACAAATTCCAAAAACTGTAGGAATAGCTTTGGAGTTGGGCAATGGGTAGAGGTTGAAAAAATTGAGTTGCTTGATTTTAAGTCTAGATTGCCTTGAGGAGACTGTTAGTAGAAATATGGACACGGAAATCCAGATCACTTTCTATTTCTTAAAGAACACAGAAATCTTCACTAACGGAATATTCTTGAAAATATGAACATTAAAGAGTGCTTCTGGTGAGGACTCAGATGAAATGAGGAGCATGTTAGTAGCCTATGGATGGAAAAATAACCTTGATATGAAGTGGCAGAGACCTCATCTGAATTATGAGAACTTGTCTATGGGGTGGAAAATAAAACTTGCCAGAGAAGAACGTGGATATCTCACTGAGAAAAATTCCGAGGAAAGGGTAGAATGCAGCTTGGGTTCTCCTTGCTGTTTGTAATAAAAAATGAGAAGAAAGAGGTCAATTGAGGAAGGAAATGCTAAGCAGAAAGGAACCAGCCCTTGAGGGTTTGGAAAATGCTCAGCCTCTCAGATAGTGTGTTCTGAGACAGGGGCAAAGGGGCAACTGGACCAACTTTCACCACAGTAGGGAGGCCAATCGACCGCCTCAGCAGAAGTCAGTAAAAGAGATGGGGTTTTCCAGGCAGGACCTGTGGAAAATTCTGGTGTCTCGTGGTGTGGCTCCCTACAACATCCATGGAAGATGAATACCTACAGAAACATTTCCAGCCTGGCCTGAAAGAGACAGACATGGGAAGAAGTGAAGGAAAGAACACTCTGAAGATAGAGCCATGGATGCAGAGATCACTAGGGCTGCTGCTGCCACTGCCTGGGATCAGGCCTCACCAGCAAGTGAGGGCACCACTTCCTTATTCCAGAGACAGGGGCTGCAACCCAGAGCTGAGGGGCCAGGACCACTGCCCAGGGCCATGGGGACAGAGCACGGGACCACAGATGATTATTCTCAAGACTTGAGATCTGATGAAATTTTCCCTGCTGAATTGTGAACTTGCTTTAGACCAGGGACCCCCTTTTTTTCCCTTCCAATTTCTCCCTGTTAGAATGGAAATGTCTATCCCATGCCCCAGGATTTTATCTTGGAAGCAAATAACTTCTAGGTTTCATAGGTTCACACAGGGACAGGAATTTTGCTGTAGGATGAATCATCAACCTGAGGCTCACCCATAACTGATTTAATGGATGAGATTTGGGATTTTTGAGATGACATATACTTAGATGAAAATATGAACTTAGATTTGAGGCTGGAATGGTTAAGACTTTTGGGGATGTTAGGATGTGGTGAATGTATTTTGCACATAGGAAGAGCAGGAATTTGGGGGTGGGTTGAATTGTGTCCATCAAAATATCTGCTGAAGTCCTAGCCCCCAACACATCAGCATGTGACCTTATTTGGAAACAGAGTCATGGAAAATGTAATTAGTTAAGTTTAGGTCATGTTGGGGTAGCCTGGGCCCTTCCTCCCACTTGACCGGGATCCTTGAAAGAGAGCAGAATGCAAACATAGAGACAGAGACATTCAGGGAGACGATGGCTATGTACAGTGGGGGCAGACACTGGGTGGCATCTCTACAAACCAAGGATCACAAAGGATTGCCATAAGCACCAGAAACAAAGAAGAGGCAAGGAAGGATTCTCCTCTGTGGTTCAGAGACAGGGTATGGTCCTCCCTATGAGTTGATTTTAGATGTCTAGCCTCCCAGAAATATGAGACAATATATCTCTGTTTTAAGCCCCCAGGTTTGGGACACTTCTTCACGGCAGCCCTGGAAACTAATACAGTGTGTAAGTCCCAGTAAGTAGCTGCCTGAAATCTCTGTGAAGTGAGGAGGATCAACTGACCAAACCATTCAACCGGCCATCAACATTCGACCATTTTGAGTGCTGAACACCAAGGCTTCTTATTTCGTACTTTGCCAGTAGGACAGCCCCCTTTTCCTGTGATGTTTTATTAGAATTTTACTCCTAGTTTGCCCTTGAGATTCTACTGACAAAAGTCACTTTGATGGTGATCTGAACCATCTGGAATATAAAAACTGTTGGAGAAAGGGTCTTATCACCCTCTTCATCTTTATATCCACTGTACCATAGGCCTCCCTATGTCATGTGTACAAACATTTTCAAATGGATTCCACAGGAAGAAATACATCTGTCACCATAACCCTGTGTTCCCATACCTATGCATTCACGGAAGCTGAAAGAAAAATCACGGTACCAAGGCACCCGGGTGGCTCAGTAGGTTAAAGCTTCTGCCTTTGGCTCAGGTCATGATCTCAGGGTCCTGGGATCGAGCCCCACATTGGGATCTCTACTCAGCGGTGAGCCTGCTTCCCCCTCTCTCTCTCTGGCCTGCCTCTTTGTCTACTTGTGATCTCTGTCAAATAAATAAATAAATAAAATCTTAAAAAAAAAATCACTGTACCATCTTCAATCCTTGCCAAACAGATATTTTCTCTTCTATTTTTAAAAAAGGCAATGCCCTCCTGTATTTATCTCCTGGGCCTCCATAGCAAGGTACCACAGACTGGGGTGGCGTAAGTCAGAGGAATTTCTCTCTCACATTTCGGAGGGCTGGGTGTCTTAGATCAAGGTGGCATGTCCGATTCTGTTCCCAGTGAGGACCCTCTTCTTGGCTTGTCTCACATGGTAGACAAACAGAGAGAGAAAGAGAGAAGAAGCAAAGCTCTCGGGTGTCTCTTCTGTGGGCACTAGTACCTCATGACCTCATCACAACCAGATTACCTCCCAAAGGTACCAAATTCAAATATGATCACATGGAGCATGGTGGCTTCCACATACGAATGTTGGGGTGGAGGGAGACATAATTCTGTCCATAACATCACCCTATAGGTTGATCTCGTCCCCATTACTAGGTACCATTATTGAGTTATTATGGGTAACAATCCACAGTTTGAAAAACACTGCTCTATGGCTGATATTTTGCCCCATCTCTTACTCTAGCCTCCAGAAAGGGTTTTACTAAGAAGTTATATGTCCCTCCCTTACCTTTCTAACCATATGCAACATAAACAACATGGCCCTATGTGATTTAGAGATAAACAGGGCTAAGAATTTATAATGGCAAACATTCCTTGAAATGAAAAGCAATCAAATATGAACTCTCAAATTAAAAATTATATATATTTATCATGCAAAAACAAGGTTCTGGCTGTTTTCAAACAGAGTTGCAGCTATACTAAATCTTGGTTTCTTGGTATTCATAGCAACGAGGGACTTTTTATTCATGGAGCTATTACACACAGAGGCCCTTTGCATGTGGGACTCTCGGATTATTCATTACCACTCTGCTTCCTGGTCATTTCAAACAATTACTCATGTCCCTAAACCAGGTTGACTGATTTTCTTTCTTTCCTCAAATAATTCATTGTTTGAGTGAATCGACCAATAACAGCTTGTGTTCTGCAGATAATGCAAGTAAATGCAGAGCTGACAGCTAATCTAGATGAGACCATTTGTTTTGGGTGAATCTTAATGTGGTCTTAAGAAAAACAACCTCCAGAAACTATCCCTTGACAGATAACCTAATAATTTTGAGAAACAGAAGGTACCTATTATTCAGGTTTCACTTCTTTTTAACTTGTTTCCTAACTTAAAGCAACTTGGGAATGATGAGAATAGATATTTTCGTGACGCTGAAAAAGAAATATCTGATTGGTTTCCTTTAAACTAAGAAACTAGTTTCATTGCCAGGAATTTCACAAATGAATTTGTCCTATTATTTAATGAAGATCAACAGAAATGGCTGCTTGGGATCAATCACTCAAAGCTGAAATCAACATTTTTTGCCAGAAATATTTTAGAATGTCATTGAGTTACACCACCAAGTCTCTTAGCTTGGGCTGTTCAGGAAATTTCACATCACAATTATTCTGGAGTATTTACTGGAAGGTTGCATTTCTCCAAAGAATATGATTTCATCTGTTCACCATTAAGCTTTTTCGTTGGTCAGTCTAAGGGTGATTGGTGACTCCCATAATAAAACTGGGCTACAATTATCACTGTGATCATACTCTGTGGTCTGGAACTGTGAGCCTTGTACACTCAAGAGACAGAGCTTCTACCCCCTTAGAAGCAGTTGGCCAGTCTTGTTAACAGAGTTCAGCTGTGGCTAATGGGCAATCCCTCCCTGGTCTACCCTAATGCTGAGTGAAACATTACTGATCAGACCTTGAGAAAATAAAAACCCAGCTCTGGCCAAGTTTTGGAAGCAGTGTGGGCATCTGAATGTCTCCTTGCAGTGTCTCGAATAGGAAACATAAGATTGAGAAAATTTTCTTAGTTAATGCCAACATAAAACTGTTTTCTGTGTTGTATGATTTTCCTGTTCAAACAACTCACAAACCTTTAAAGGTGGCATGGTGTCTACACGAATAGAAACATTGGTTGGGTCCCTTAATTTTCAGAAGACATCAACCTCTTTCTTTTTATTGTTAGCCAACATTTAAAGACAAGGAAAGGTCTAGAATTGGCCGTATAGAATACATGTACTCTGAGCATTTTTTCAGAGGAGTAACCTGACATTATCTAGTGCTTGAATTTTTATCCAAAGTCCAATTACACAAAATTCACAGAACATTGCTATGATCTGGAGCCTATTCATTTCTCAATTTGCTTGAATTGAGGGAAATCATAAAAAGCAGTCATAATAAGTTTGTCCTGACATCTACGTAGGGATGTCACCGATTGAAACACTTTTTATCTTCTATATTTAGTTAGAGAATTGGCAGGAGAACTGATCTTTTAGTGTCCCAAATGAGATAAGAGAATGGTGATTAAATGTCAACCCACATGAAGGTGATGAAATGTCTCAGTTTTCCCAGGATGGCCTGGTTTCTACCTGTTGTTCGGATGAAATTATTAATAGTGATTCCTTTTATCATTTTCAAAAGTATCTGGGTTTGAAATATTAATCATGTGGTCGCTGGGCTACAGGAACACAAATTCTGCCTGGTGTGGGATTAAGAACAGAAGACAGACCATCTACCCACCTTGAAGCAGTTGGCCAGTCTTGTTACAGAGTTTGGCTGTGACTAATGGGCAACCCCCACCCCACACCCCCATCGTCTACCCTAATGATGAGTGAAACATTGCAGCCAAGAATCCAGGACTGATCAGACCTTGGGGAAAATAAAAACTCAGCTCTGGCCAAATTTTGGAAGCAGTGTGGGCATGTGAAATACAGGATTAGGAAAACTTTTCTTTCACAGAGATTACAGGAATCAAAGTAAGACATGGTCAGAGAGGGAGTTGTCCTTAATTTTGATAAATTCTATGACACCCAGCTCAACTGCTGACAGTGTCCTCTATGTGAATCCTCATGCTGTTGACTTTGATATACTTGGATCTCAGGAATAATCTACTATATGGCCAATACTGCTGTTTGGAGCTTTTTATTCACCTCTAAGAGGGTTTTAAGGACTAACTCTATGCATGAATAACACTCGAGGAACAAAAACTATTTCTTTCCTTGAATATATTTATAAATCATCAGTGTGCTTTTGTAATCCTCAACAGTGCAATATCCTATCGCAAGATGTATGCAGTCATTATTTCTTTAAAAAGATCTTTTTTTTTTTTTTGGATTGAAAATACAGTAGCAATTTGAATTTGAAAATCAGGCATTCTAGACAGCTAACAAATTGCAGACCCACAAGTCAGCCACCTTTTTATCTTTTCCTTGATTGGTGAATTTAGCAGAAATGTTGAAGATCAATTCAAGGACACATGAATTCCACCTTCGTCAGTTTCTGAATGTTGCATGAGCCCTGTAATGCCATCTACAAGATGGCGTTGTTATGGAATGAACAAAGAAAGCAATTGATACTTTATTCTTACCGTTGCAATGAATTTTGCTTATTACCTTTTTCAAAGTACAATTGAGTGAATAGTGATTACTCCTGCATAAATGCATACATGTGGAAGAAGCAAAAAAATTGAATGGCGTGAAAATAGCTTTCAACTTCCAAAATCGTGTTCTCAAGCTGCTAAATGAGACCAGATCTGGGCGGTATATGTCAAGCATAAAACAGAGTAGACTCTTCCCACTTTGTTATTTAGGGTCCAATAATGTAAGGTGAACATCTAGTTTTCTTCCTGTGGACACGACTAAGGGAAAGTAGGTAGTACCATATCCTTTGGTTATCCATATCTTTACTGCTTCAAATATACACAGGACAGTTTGAAAGCACGTTTGTAAAACTTCACTAACATTTGAATCTACCTCAGATATTAATTATGTTTAATCTCATGCCATGACTACTGAGGGCTTGCATATGTTTTAGGTAGATATCTGTGAAATTAGCCCATGATTCTAATCTATTAGTAATTGGGAATAAATGTTCAGTTGGTTTAATTAATAGAATTTACAAATTTTCTTCCCATCCTCCTATTATATTTTCCATTAATCAAAGCGTTATTAGAACGTAAATAGACTTTTTTCCTAGCAAGATCATTTGCAAGTGATTGCCCACAACAAGTTCACTTCATGAATCTCCATTAATTGCATAGGTTACTACTCAGCTCTCACACACACACTGGACTCTCATTTAGTCACAATAATTAAGGAATTCACACTGACAGTTAATTGACCACTCTGGTTGAATGCACAATGACATTATGCATTTCGAGAAATTAAGCATGATCACAAACACTATATAAAACATGATTTTATCTCTCCTTTCACATGCACAGAGAATTTCAGAATCTTTATGTGGCTCAAACTTCATTTGTTAACTCGTTTCATTGAGCACCAAGGTCTGTCAAAATTTATCTTAGGAATCAGCCCACCCCTCTCCCACCCTAATGGCATTTCCAGACTTCAGGTCACTGTCATCTCTTGACTAGATTAATGCCTATCCTTCTTCTTGGTTACCAGGCTGGCCACTCTTTAAATTGTTCCTCCTTCTGAAATCTGAGAGATTATTAAAAAGAAGAGTTTATAACTTTACCCTTCTGATAAAAACACATCAATAGCTTTCCATTTCTTTTCAGAATGAAGTTCAAAATTCTCAGTTTGGTCTGAACCCTACTTCCTTTTCAGGGTTCTATACCATCTCTACATCTCTCTACATCTCAGCCCACTCTCCACACATGCATCCTCCAATTAGAAAAATGACTTCCAGGTTCAGAAGGCTCTGTGTACTTCCCAGCCTCCAGGCCTGTGCACCTACAACCCCATTGACTGGACCATTGTCTTTCTTCTCTACTTCCCATCCCAGCACATCTTACCAATTCATAGTCTTCTTCTGGCCTCACCATGGGTTTGGCAAGGAGTCCCGCCTGCTCCTCTCACACCTGAGCCTCAGCCAGTTGAATAGTTCTCCTTAGTGGTCTTACAGCAGCCTAAACAGCCTTCATCCCAGCACTCACATTTTGGACTCAAATTCCCTGTTTACTGATCTAAATCCCCCCTCTGTAAGGGCCTTCATGGATGTGAGTAGGTCTTTCCCAGCTTTCTAGCCCCAATGCCAACATAGTGACAGGTGTGGAAGTCACTATATACCTTTTTATTAAATAATGGAATGCAGTAGTGTCCTTGACATCAAAAAGCATAAAATATACCAGTTTAAACATCAGTTTTCTATGATACTATAAAAGAGATGAACTATTTACATTGAATCTCTAGTTGTGTTGGTGTGTGCTTTAGAAGATGCTATCTGAAATGTTCGATATTAACATGTTTGTCATTTCTTTGCTTTAACAAAGTGAAGGTTGTACAAATGCAGGGCTGGTTAGGTCAAAACCACCTGGCTGCCCTTCATAAAAATGAAGATAAGATTCTACTTGTTTGCATGCACTGATGCTTACAAGAGAAGATGGATGGTGCAACGTATCTTCAGGACAAAGATTTATAAAGCAAGAATGGCAAAAAAAATATATGAACAATGAACAGTGGATGACATTTAAATAGATGCTCCAATCTTGAGAAATTGCCTACTAAATATAGTAGCCCATGATAAAATTCTGAGAATTTAATCAAGCAATTACATATAGGGAAAGTATTTAATTAAGAGGTAATCAGAATTTCAGGTTGGTTAAGGAATAATCAAACTCAGTGGATGTCGTCATCACCCAAGAAAGCATCTGCGTGAGGAAGTCTGCGAGCTATGTGCAGACATGTACTCTTCTATGGGAGGGGATGAAAATTTGGGAAGAATACAGTGGACCATAGTCCTAGACCTGGGAAAGAGAGGGGATAGAGTCAAAAGGAGGACTTGGCAGAAACTTGTCCATATGAAAATAGAAGGCCCCGTGGGATAACATTCCTAAAACCTGTGTCTAGTCCCTGAGAAGCAGAGAATGTATGGCTGGAGGCTAAGGACCTAGGCACACAGATCTCACATGGTCCAGGGTGGGAATGCGGGCTCTACCCTTCATTAACCTTTCGGGTCACCTCCCTTTTCTGAGCCTCCACTTCTGCGGCAGAGTCTGTTTTCTGCTCATCAAATAGCAAAGAAAAGTCTACATGCTTCTCCATATTAACTCATGCCACTTGCAGTTGGACTGAAGGCATGAGAGAAGTTCTGGTCAATGGGATACAAATACTTCCAGGCATGGCCCCTAAAAGCTGCCCTGAGATCCTCAGTGCATTTTCTTCTTTTCTGCAGAGCAGGAGTTGCTAGGTGAAGGCAGCATGGACCCCTGGATCACACGCTATGGAAAAGCAACACAGAGAGCCTCCTGACCTGTACCAGATTGTGTTAGGGTGACAACCCCGGGTTGTATTAAGGGACTGAAATCTTAGGCTTTGTCTGTTCCTGCACAATCACCCAGCATTCATGTATGAAAGGGGATAAAGACTATCTCCAGGGTTTATCTCCAAAGACTGAGATAAGTGAGGTAAAGCACAGAACAGTGTCTGACACAACACTCAGTATGTGGCAATTGTTACAATTTATTTTTAAGGTCAAATTCATATAGAGATTAAGAATAAGGTCTTTGGTATTAAAAACAGAGCTACTTTATGATCTGGCAATTGCACTACTAGGTATTTACTCCAAAGATACAGATGTAGTGAAAATAAGGGGCACCTGCACCGCAACGTTCATAGCAGCAATATCCACAATAGCCAAGCTGTGGAATGAGCCGAGATGCCCTTCAACAGACGAATGGGTAAAGAAGATGTGGTCCATATATACAATGGAGTATTATGCCTCCATCAGAAAGGATGAATACCCAACTTTTGCATCAACATGGATGGGACTGGGGGAGATTATGTTGAAGAAGTAAGTCAAGTAGAGAAAGACAATTATCACATAGTTTCACTCATATGTGGAACATAAGGAATAGCATGGAGGACCATGGGGGAAGGGAGAGAAAACCAAAGGGGGAGAAATAAGAGAGGGAGACAAACCATGAGCGACCCTGGATTCTGGGAACCAAACGAGGGTTACAGAAGGGAAGAGACTGGAGGGATGGGGTAACCAGGTGATGGGTATTAAGGAGGGCAGGTGTTATGAGGAGCATTGGGTGTTATATGCAAGTAATGAATCGTTAAACACTACATCAAAAACTAAAGATGTACTATATGTTGGCTAATTGAACATAATAATAAAATACATACACATGATGGAAAAAAAGAAAAGAAAAAATCAAGATCTTTGGAACCAACAGATTTAGTTCCTATCCCAGCTTTACTAACTAACTATGCATGTTAAGCACATTACTTAACTGCTTTGGGGCTCCATTTCTTTAGTTTTAAAATGGCAATAAACATAGCATCTGACTCACAGTGCTGTAAATTTACAATAAGATAACCCACGTGGTAGTGGGGGTGGTAGGTGATAATCTTTTGCCTGATCTCCCATCACAGGAGAAGAGGTGGTTGACAGTGAAAAGAACTTAAGGGAAAAGCTTATGTAGAGACTGAACTACAATTCTTCTCTGATCAGCAGAACTGACCGGTCACAACATCACTACCAGCAGAGCTGTCTCCATCCACAAAGCCAGGGTCCAGATAACGGCAGACTGTTAGACTGTTTCTGCGTCAGTAGGTGGTTTTCCTGCTGACGACAGGAAAAGCTTAGAATCTGGAAATACACACTTTCATACCATTTTGACTTTATGTTGTGTATTCCCTTTTCAGTAATTTTTAATGCAGGAAGGAATGTAGCATTAAAAATTAACTTTATTTTTTTCCAATTAAAATAATAGTGTAGTTTATTGTAGGAAGTCAGAAGTACAGATATGTGGACAGAAAGAAAAACATGCATGGTTCTTATCCAACAAATAAGTAATCGTTCCTCTGTATTTACAGTCAGGCTTTTTTCTATATACAAGATTTATTTATTTAACATAATTGGGTTTTCTAATGTTATATTAAAATCGCTTCATAAATATTGCTTTCAAGGATTTAATTAGGTAAATACACAACAGTTTACATAACCATTTATTTATCTTGGGTCATTAATTTATGTTTAGTCTTTTGTTATTATAAATAATGCCCCTATTAATTTCACTGTTATACATTTTTCTATGTTTTCTTTTATTTAATTAGGAAGATTCACAGAATTGGAATCACTAGGTCAGAGAGAAGAAATACTTATAATAAATTATATAATATACTGTCAAATTGCTACCCCCACCAAAATACAAGGAAATGATGATTTCTCATGAACTATTATGGGTTTTATTTTTAAAATATTTGCTAATTGTTTAAAAACACTTATTAATATAGGATCTATATCTATATAGTTATAAGCATGTATAGTTATTTTATTTTGCATTTCTTTCTTTTTTTTTTTTTAACATTTTAAAGCCAACAAATGGTAAATGAGATTTATGGTTTATGTTAGAGGAAAAACATGAACAGCTCTCTGTATGTTGCTAATAATATATTTGTATATTCCTCATATGTAAGGCAAGTCACTTTTTCAACTTGCATATACAGTGATATTTTGTTATTTATAAATGAATTTATTCAACAACGTCTGCTTAATCTGCATAGAGCACTGTTGAATTCAATATACGAAAAACAAAATACGGACTTTGCCCTAAGAATCCTCGGTCTAATAATTCCGATCTAATGATTGCTTTATATTTAGATTATTACAATATTTGTGGATTAACTGTATCTTCATTATGGCATCAAAAAAAAAAGAATAACATGACTATTTCTGGTTATTTTGCATTTTCTTAAATGATAAGCCAGTTTGAAAAATCTACTGACTTTACATTTATTTATTTATTTAAGATTTTATTTATTTATTTGTCAGAGAGAGACTCAGTGAGAGAGGGAAAACAAGCGGGGGGAGTGGGAGAGGGAGAAGCAGGCTTCCTGCCAAGCAGGGAGCCTGATGCGGGGCTCAATTCCAGGATCCCGGGATCATGACCTGAGCTGAAGGCAGACACTTAACAACTGAGCCACCCAGGTGCCCCCTGAGTTTAGTTTTAGTGTATAATTTTTAATCACCTCTTCATGCTAATTGCCAATTCATCTAACATTTTTATCACTGGTTTGCAGGAGATTTTTTAATACTAAAGATATTAGGCATATAGACTTCTTAATATATTTCAACCTTAATATTTGGGAACCAGTAGCTGGATTTGCTCTTCTTTGCTCACTTCCAACTGACTAGACGGCATTTTGGGCTCTTTTACATGCTTTTCATAAAAGAAGTTTCCACTGACCGTACTAAAAACCTCCCTCTGGGGTGGCCTCTCAAACTTAGTAGTAGCCAATTTCCCCTGAAGGTAGGCCTCAGGCTGACTTTTCAACTTTTGGCAAATACAGTTAATATCTACTTGTTGTTTTTACAAATGCCACAGGTGCACAATTTTACAGAATCTTTAAGTCCCTCTGTATGCAAAACATTTCTTCCAACCCAACTTTGGAAGTGTCAGAGAGATGCTGAACTGTGGCTGAGTTTCTGTGTCAACTGAAATGTGGGGAAAAAATTGGCATCTTCACGGAAATTTCCATTCTGAGCCACCTTTCATAGTGCAGTTTGTACTTCAGCTATCTTTTTTTGTTTTTTTTTTCAAGATTTTATTTATTTGACAAAGATGACAAATAGGCAGAGAGGCAGGCAGAGAGAGAGAGGAGGAAGCAGGCTTCCCGGTGAGCAGAGAGCCTGATGCAGGGCTCCATCCCAGGACCCTGAGATCATGACCTGAGCCGAAGGCAGAGGCTTTAACCACTGAGCCACCCAGGCGCCCCCTGTACTTTGGGTATCTTAATGATACCCCCTTTGCACATCATGGCTCAGAAGCATTGACAATGTGTTCTTGGAACTCCCCCCGCAGAGGTGCTGTTTTCCACAACCGCCTGTCTTGGTGTGAAGCAGTGGAGAAGCTGACTGTGGTCTTAGCTGCCAGTGGAGGTCTTCTCTGTGTTTCGGCTGAACCTGCTTTTCTGCCTACTAATGATCTAGCTGAGTTTCCAAATGTCACTGTGCTAGGCAGACGTCCCTAAGGTCAAAAGTGGCTTTCATACATTGTGGATTCTGTTTGGACTGTCATCTTCCTCTTCCTCACCTATTCTCAGCTTGAAGACTGTCCGCTCTCAAAGACTTCGGCTTCCAGGATTTAAATGCACAAGGACACGTACTACGTAACACCGTCATTCAGTAGTACCATGACAAAGTTTTCAAGATTTAAAAGACATTCCTTCCTTCATTTAACAAATATTTATTGACTGCCTAGGGGAGCCAGTCTGCCCGCATCTGAATTTCAGCTCACTGATTCAGTAGCTGTATGAATTTAGGTTAAGTCAAGTTGGTCTTCTCAATTTTTCGCATCTTAATTATATTATTTCAATGACAATGTCTATGAGCCAGGCACTGTTCTAGGAAGAAAGCCTACTTCAGCAAATCAAGGACAGTCCTTTCATGGAGATTAAACTCAAGTTGGGGAGCGAGGACTTCCGGGTTTTGGAGAGGATGGTGGAGGCTGCCTAAATTTGTATCTCTCTGCCTAGCTTCCCAAAATGCAGATAGAATAACAAGGAGAGAAAACAAAATCTCCCATATATCAGAGCTACAGCTTTAATAGGCAAAAGAATATCCCAAATTTACATGTAGGTGGAAGACCATGTCTGAAAACAGTGACGTCTTCTCAGGAGGCCCCCCAAATCTAGACTTAGATGGGAATTCTGTGGAATAAAGAGTGTGCAGTGGAGTCGTAGTGTTACAGACGTAGATGATGTCAACTGAAGTTCATCCCCCCGCCCCCCAAGGACTGGGTCCCACCCTGAATGGAGATATATGAAGTGTAGGTTCAGAAGCGTGGGATGGGAGCCCCGGCTACGGAGGAGTCGGAAGTTAGAGGTCCGGAAAGTGAGCAGAGCCAGAGGTGGTCCTGGGGGAAGGCACCGCCCCTGGGAAAAGGAGGCACCCGAGAATATGGAAGTTTCTCTTCATAGCTGGGAGGTAAAAGGCAAAAAGGAGCGGCAAGAGATCAGGGCCACATGCAAGATGTTTATTAGGGAGAATCAGCCTCTGTGGAAGGAACAGGAAGAAGCAGTACTGGGCAGAGGGAGCAGTCAAGCTACAGTGCAAACCTTACAGAATGCCCAGGGCCAAAAGGGCTCGCCAGGGTTTTCCTGTGTTGCAAAGAAGTGGCTAGACATTTATCACCATGTGAGATGAGAAACTAGCCATCCTGACTTGCTGTCCAGGCATTTCATGTTATGACACTCCTGCTCTCACCCCAAATCTGGACATTTAGGTAAGGACCCCAAGTTAGGGTTCCTGCCATAAGTTCTTGCCTTGCTTTTCCTAGGACACCTTTTAAAATGCCTACTCAGGGGGCACCCGAGTGGCTCAGTCAGTTAAGCATCTGCCTGCAGTTGAGGTGATGATCCTAGGGTCCTGGGATCGAGCCCCACGTTGGACTCCCTGCTCAGCAGGGGCCTGCTTTTCCCCTCTGCCTGCTGCTTCCCCTGCTTGTGTCTCTCTCTAACAAATAAATAAAAAAAAATCCTAAAAAAAAAAAAAAAAGAAATCCTGACTCAGAGTTGTGGCTGTGAAGAATTAGCAACTGCCACCCCACTACCCTGTAAGTAACAGGTGCTTGCTACCCTGCTCTCCCCTGATGCTTGCTTGTGACCTGGCACAGAGGACTGTCCTCCCCACTGTCCCATCTGTATTCCTGTTGGGGAGATTTGAAAGCAAAGGACCTTGTGGCTTTACTTGCTTCGTGTGGGTATATTGAAACTGTGTCTTCAACCAAACAACACAGGGGGTTTCCACCACCTCAAAAAGCAGGAGTTGGTGGGGGAGTGGAGCAGGGGTGTGTGGGGGGGAGGGACGCCACCTACCAACACTGAGTGAGTGGCTGGAGGCGATTTACTCCCGGAAGAGGCCACCTTCAGTGGGACAACTCACTTTAGCAGTACAATCTCGCAAAGGCTGATGTTGAAGACTGCTTGCCTGGAGCATTCTCTGCAATTGGGTAGAAGTCCTCCGTTTAAGGAGGGTCTGAGTGGCACGCTTCCGTGTCCGTCCCAAGAATGAAGTGGATCAGAGTGGATAACTAGTGGATAAAAGAAGGGGCTCCTGCATCAGAGTGCCTGTGTTCAAAGCCATGCCGTTTACTAGATGTGTAACTTGAGGAAAGTTACTTACATTCCCCCACCATGAACCTTGGTTTCCCCAACTACAGACTGAGATAGCAACATTCCTCCCCACCCCTGCTAGGATCATCACGAGGACTAGAGATAACACATAAAATGTATCAACTAAAAAATGGCTGATTGCAGTGATTTTTTGTTCTTAATTATTTATATCCTCATGGCCACAGAGCATGGAGGAAGAGCATATCAGCAGCATCTGGAACACGGATACGTTCCCATCAGATTGAATTCCTCCTACGTCTTTCTTGGGGACTGTGCAGTTGGTCATTTCCTTAAAATTCTGACCTGTCCTTTCTGCTCGGTGAGTCTTTGCTGCACGGAAGAACTTTCGTAACCGCAGGCTCTTTTCATAAGCTCCTTCTGGCAGAACTCCTTCTTTATAGCTTATTCAGGAAGGAGACGGATTGTTTTTTCTCTTGAACATTTAAAACCTATTAGGTTTGAATAACTTTTCAGCATAGCTAATATTAATTTGCTAACCTAAGTTATGAGTGCCAAATGATTCCCCTGAAATCGTCACTATTTGAGACACTAAGGAGTCCGAAGTCCGAAGAAAACATGAGGGGCCCTGTTTCCAAGAATGCAGTGTCCATGTGAAACCTTTGAGACAGCTCTCCAAGAGCCTCCCTTTGAAGGCTCAGGGTGAATCGCTTTGTCGATAAATTGGCTGACATCTGAGGCTTAGACGGGCCAAGCCACAGGGCAGGTTGGCGATGGTAGGTGATGACACCATCACAGAAAGTGCTGGGTGGATGTGGGGCTGCCTGTGGTTCTGAGAGTAGGCTTGTGGACTCCAGGGGGAGAAGCTGAGAAGCCGCACAGACCACATTTTAGGAGAAATGCCAAAGGCACTCCTATCTACTTCCTGACCTAGTTTTGGTAATGTCTGAAAAAAGTTTGAAGAAATTTGACCAAAAAAAAAAAATTTCAAACTGTACAAAAGGATATACAATGAAAAGAATGTTCCTCTTCTATCTCACTCCATTTCTCTCTTTTTCCCAGAGGTGAACACGGATACCAGTTTCTTGATTATTCTCACAGAGCTCTTCTCAGCAGATAAGCAGAAATGCGTATAGAAAAATATGATTCCTACTTAGTGTTTTACTAATGTTAATTAAATTAATCCTTGCAGATGACTATGAAGCAGATTCCATTACTATCAACCCCATTTCAGATGAAGATGAAGGCACAGAGAGATTGGGAAAGTTGCCCAAGGATGCACAGCTAATACAGGGTGGAGCCAGGGGATGGATACATATATTCATAACTGTATAATTTATTTTACTAGTGACCTCTCATCTGAAGGGTATTTAGATTGTGGCTCCTCATATTTCAAACACTGCAATGCGTTTCCTTGAACACAAGGCCCCCTGGGCAGGTTGTGCACTGCACAATGCAAGGAGGTGCCATTCACATAGATTATCTTGTGATATAATTCCCATCGATTTTAATGGCATCCTTGGAATTGCTCAACAGGCCAGCCATGCTTGTTCATGTTGACCTAATTTGAAATTGAACGTCTCACGCTCTGATCAGCTAGTATTTCCACCGGGTTATTTGCAATGTAGAATGAAATCAGGTGCCCCCCGTACGATGGTGCTAGAATGTCCAAACTCAAGACTAGAGAAATTGCCTGGTCAAGATCTGTGCCCAGTCCCCCAGCCCCCAACATGCCAGAAGGAATGGGGATTCTATCTTCTCATGCCCTGGAAAAGGGTTTCAGGCATACATGGTGATCTGCCAACAACGACGCCAAGAAGCCATCAGGCAGCTTTCTCCTGCATGATATATCTCTGTCTCCCAACAAAATAAACATCATATTTTCACCCAGAATACTCCTGGAATATAAATCATCTGAATAGTTTAAATTTTTTCTTTGATGGCGTGATGGATCACTGGGCATTAGATCCTTGAAGAGATGCTGTTTTTCAGAAGTTGCCTTTAAAACATCACTCACCCTGTCATAACAGATTCAAGTTTCACAGCCCTGCAGCTAGTCTTCTAAATTGTTGAAGTCAACACTAAGTAGGATGCCTACCATAAATGACTGAAATAAACTTTTTTTCTTAAAAAAAAGGACATTTGAAATTACTTATTTCAATGGAGTCATTAAACTAATCTGAGTTTATCACACAAGTGTTTACAACGAGTATCTGTCTGCCTTGTGCCCAGGAGTCTTCCTTTGTATTTTTAAAGAAATGATACATTTTGTTCCAGCTGGTAGGTCCAGAGCACACCTGTCCATTCACATTTGTATGTAGAGGGGTTTATGCTGCTCCCCCTGGGCCCGAGACAATCATAGAAAAAGAGATGGCCTCTATCTGCATAGCTTCATTCCTGCTCAACATAATCCATCAATTTCTGTATGCAATTTGATTTTGTCAGCTACCATAATGGTCAATTACTAAGTAAGAATTGATCACCGAGTGACCTGATGCTGTTACCTTAGCAACCCTGTACATAGTCTAGTTATTTCAATCATTTAAATGACTAGATTGGATTAGCCCTTGCCATTTGATCAGTAACACAGTGACCAACAGAAGACTAATTCTACTGTGTACTCGGGCAAAGTCTTATGGGGTAAATGGTTGTTTAATTATTAATTATACAAAATTATTAATTATAATAATTGATTTGTATAATTTGTATAATTACTTGTGTAATTTGTATAATTACTAATTATACAAAAGTATTTCTCTGGACAAAATAAGACACTTGCAGCTTTAGTGTCTAACTTGGCAGCTATTCTTTTTTTCTCATGTAGTGAGAAAAATGCTAGCCTTAAAGTCATTGAAAGGAGAATCATACCACAGATAATCTCTCCAACAAATAATATTGAGTAAATTTTTACATGTTGGATGTTGGGGTTCTAGTGATGAATAATTCATAGTCCCTGCCAGCAAGTAAATCATAGGCTCCCAACAGATATACTGGGAAGGAAATAATTTCAATACAGCATGGTAAGTGCAAATGAGGTATGATGAGAGGAGGAAAAGGGAATTCCTATTTGTATCTGGAGAAGTCAGGGAACAGACATACAGTCGGGGAACATACATGCACAAAGCTTGAGTAGGTTCTTGAAAGACCAACTGTCATTCTCAAGGGCACCAGCATTAGAGTCAGGGGAAAGTCAGTAAAACACAAAATCGCACAGCATATGTGTTTTTTCAAATCTCTTGGTGGAAAAATGACAAAAATTAAAAAAATAAAAACTAATTTGAGAAGAAAAGCAGATTTTTGTTGGAAATTGTAGGAGGCAGGCAGAATAATGACCACCCAAAGATGTCTCCATCCCAATCTCTGAAACCTCTGAGTGTGTTGTTACATGACCAAGGGGAATTGAGGTTGCAGATGGGATTATGTTTGCTAATGAACTAAACAGTTAATACAAGAAGATTATCCTGGATCACCCAAGTAGGCCAAGTGTAATCACAAGGGTCTTCCCATGGAGAAAAGAGAGGCAGAAGCATAAGAACCAGAGTGAGAAAGACTTAACCAGCCACTGCTGGCTTCAAAGATGCGGGATGGTCAAGAGACAAGGAATGCGGGCTGTCTCCGGAAGCTGCAAAAGACAAGAAGACACATTTTCTCCTAGACTGTTTCAAGCCACTAGGTTTGTGGTAATTTGTGAGAGTAGCAATAGGAAATGAAGCCTCAAGAAGAGAAGGCATAACCACAAGCAGATTCTCCACCATCTAAGTGTCTCTCTCTGTCTATGGGCTTCATTCTCTGAGAGGAGCTCTCCCCCTCGGACAGGAGATTTGGCCACTGGTTGCTCTTGGCTCGTATAATAATGGCATTTCACACAGAGAGAAAAATATTTCTCCATCTTGGCTTTAATTAAAAAAAAAAATGCCATGGGGGAATTCTGATTCGCTATTTTGAGCCACATGTACCACCTTTGAATTAAGCTCTCAGAGAAACAGTATTAATTAGCCCAGCCTCGGGTTATGTGCCCATCATTTTGGCCAATAAAAAGAAAAGGGATGAGAACTTAGGGCAAATTGGGAAAGCTGCTGCCTACTACAGCATGCTGAATGATTTGCAAGTGGTTTACCATAGTGGGAGTTTAAAGTCAGTGGTAAGTTCAACTTAAATTCATATGCATCGTTAGATCACATAACTCATAGTTAGAGCACATCACTCTAACTCTGTGGACTTTAAATTGTTCCTAGAACTCCAGCTTTCCCGAACATATGGTTGTGAGCCTCCTGCCAAAAGGTGGGGGTCATGCGTGGCTGAGGAGTTCAATCTATATTGGTCCCTCATCTTGCTTTCAGTATAGGAAACTCAGGAATTGGTCAGCTGTGAGAAGGTCAGCAGAGGAGAGATCAAAGCCTAGAAACTGGATTCCTACCAAGAAGTGCCAGTGCTTGGATCAGATGCAGTCATAGGCAACTGGAAGTCCATTCAGGAATCTTCAGCCTATTGGAAAACGCCTCGGATTTTGGTCGGGAGATCTGGATTCAAGCCTGAGCTACACTTTTTCTTAATTTTATTACCGCAGGCTGGTTCACTTAGCATTGTAAGTCTCATTTGCATCATCTCCAATCTGTACATCGATCACAAAATCTACTTCCTGTAAAAGCTGTCATTTATTGAGAGCTTATAGGCACCAGACAATTTACAAGATTCTAGGACCCTTCAGTCATGCAGGAGAAGTCACTGGCCTTAGCACAAAGGAAAGAAGTAAACTAAGGGAAGTAGCAGGAGTCCTGGTGCAGCAGGATAGACATAAAATCGAAGCAAGGTCTGCAATGAGATGAACTCGACGCAGAGGCATTTAAATTGCAAGTCTTGCTGCAGATGTGATGGCATCTTGAGCCTGGGGGCATTGGGGAACACAGTCTGCAGATGGAGGTCAGTTATGGGGGAGATAGAGAGATGGAGGGACAATAGAGAGACAGATGGACAGAGACAGCAGCAGCAAAGAAACAGACACAGAGAGAGGTCATTACACCTGCCGTTCGGCCTCTGCTATTCCCTATCCCAGGGTTTCCAAGCAGGCAAACCCCTCTGCAACCTGGCATTCATTAAAGAAAATGTCTCAGATGAAGCCAAAAAAGAAACCTCAAAAAAAACATTGTCTTAATGATATCCTCAAACGATAACTGTTCTCTGAATCTTAGAATCACATCTTTGCTGATTCTGACCCTCCCGGCCAGCTAGACTCACCTTTACTTCATACTGTCTCATCCAATAACAGGCCATATGACTGTCAGGAGTTATTCTTGCCCACCTATCCACACTAGTTTCCTGGGCTGCTGTTACCAAGTACCACAGACTGGTGGCTTACAACAACAGACATGTCTTGTCTCACATTTCTGGAGACTAGAAGTCCCAAGGGAAGGGGTCAGCAGGCCGATGATTCCTTTGAAAAATGAAGGAGAATCCTTGTCAAAATTTCTTGGGGTTTGCTGGAAGTCTTTGGTGCTCCTTGGCTTACAGCTCATTGTCACAGGTGTTCTCCCTGTGTGTCTCTGTCTTCACTCATGGCCATCTTATTAGAAGGCCACTGGTCTTACTGGGTTAGGGGCCCATTCTCCTCCCATATGACCTCATTTTAGCTTAACCTAATCACATCTGCAATGACCCTATTTCCAAATAAGTCCACATTGGAGATCCTGGAGGTTAGGACTTCAACATATATTTTAGGACACAGTTCAACCCACAATGTCATCCTCTAATTTTTGCCTAATTTCTTTACTATGTGATTATATCCATCTGGTTCCTGACTCATCATTTTCTTGCTTATATATGACCTAGCTCGTCTACTCTGGGTTAGGTGTCGGTATATGGTTGGTACAGGTGTGAGAGAGAGAGAAGCATCCTCTGACTTCTGGGAGCATGCTGGGTATTATGGTCGAGGCCTTGGTGTTGTCATGAGCTGTCCTGCCCTTGGCCTTGGCATTCTCTTGTTGAACATAATCTCACAAAACATCAATGTCAGACAAAGCTGCTATGAACACGATGAATCAAAACAAAAACGCAATTACTCTATAATCATGTCTGAGCACAGAACAAAATACAGACGTTGTCCAAACCACAAAAGTGACCAAACATCCCTCTGTCTTGGCTAATATGAGTGACTGCTGCTTCTTTATCGATTACGGCTCTGTCTTCTTCTAGTCTTCCTTCCATCCAGATAAGGTTAATTAAAACAAATCATTAAAATTGCCCCCACTTCCTAAGAGCGTCTGATCCAGAACAAGACCCCACTTCATAAATGCTCCCCAAATGACCCAACACAGCCTCAAATCTCAGAGTAAAGCCTTTCTAGCACCCTCTTCCTGAGCCTCCCCCTGGTAGAATGTTGTACATTCTCTCTCACTGCAACAAGCAATAAACTCAACTTGTTCAACTATGAATGTGCTCCTGATGGTATTTTCCTGGAGGGCACTGACAAGCCTTTTAATAATGCATATTAGCTGAAATACAATAATTGAATTAGGAAACATGCTTTGCATGGGGATGTATTGATCTATCAAGTGATTCCTAGGGGAAGCATTCTACTTCAGACAGAAAAATACAGGTGCAAAAACCGGTATATTTACGAAAGTATTAATTGGCATACAAATCTGATGTTCAAATGCAGTCATCTCTCTCTTGATTATCAAATCAAATTCAGCTCAATCTTTGAGATATCAGTTTGACACCAGGTTTAGTATCTATTTTTGGTGGGGAGGGTGTCATCTTCCTTTAAAGGGTCAAAAAAACTAGGAAACGTATTAAATCCATGAGGAATGGGGGCCACTCAACTTTCACACCCTGCCATGGGATGGGAGGGGGAAGTGCTGAGATCTCACAGCTGGCCCCTGCTGTTACTTCTGGCTGCCCGGTGGAGTTGTACTTGGAGATTCACCTTACTGCATCGGATCAGGCTGTCAGCAATCTGTGATGATGCAGATCCCTCAGTGCCTGGAGCCACTGAGTGTGCCCCTCATTTTGGTTCTGCTGGTCACATCCGTTAGTTCTTGACTCATTCAGTCCCAGAGATGACCATTCTACCCATGTGGGCGCTGGCCTCTCTCCAGGAGCGCTCTCAGAAGTGGGTCAAGTGCCTCTCCCTTTGGGACTGAAACTACTCTTCCTTTTCCCTCTAATGAAACCTCCTTTGCAGGATGGGCAGCTCATGCTGAGAGCCTCAGATGCAAAGGTGTCTTTACTCTCATTGCCGCTGTAACTCCCCTGTAACTCCCCATGGAGTGCTTAAATTCCCATTCCTTTCTGGAAGGGAAGGAACCTCTATGTGTCAATGCAAGGAACCATTCCCAATGATGACATGGAGGTTTTCAAAGCCCTCTCTCAATAGAACAGAGAAGAATGAAAACATTTTTTTTTTTAAGATTTTTTTTATTTGTTTATTTGACAGAGAGAGAGCACAAGCAGGCAGAGAGGCAGGCAGAGAGAGAGGAGGAAGCAGGCTCCCCGCTGAGCAGAGAGTCCGATGTGGGGCTCGATCCCAGGACCCTGGGATCATGACCCGAGCCGAAGGCAGAGGCTTAACCAACTGAGCCACCCAGGTGCCCCGAAAGAAAACATTTTTAAGACATAAGTTAAATGCTTGATGGGGATGTTGCTGCATGCGTGGGACACAATGACTTAGAGCTGTTTGCTTCTGAGGAGCTGCTCACTTGGAATTGTTCCCACTGGACACTGGGTTCTGTGGTACAGTTTGTTTTGAAAATTTATCAAAGCGTTCTTCCAATCTTATATACCACTCCAGACTTTTTAATGTTAATGAGACTGGTTGTAGTTAAAGCTCATCAACATATTATTGTCTTCAGGTTGAAATAATAATATATTCTTAAAAACATCATTTTTTTAAACTCCCTCTAGGGAAGATCACATTATCATTGGGAATTAAAATCTCCTCAGCTCCTAGCCCTTCATTCTCAGAGAAACAATCATTTTTATAATGTAATTTTAAAAAATGTGATGCTACCTATAAGATTCTATCAACAACCATTATACTGTAGCAGGTAACACTACTGCTCATTTTAAATCCTGGTCAGGGTTTTGGCTATGACTACCTGCTTTCCCTCTTTCCCTGGTTGCTGACCTGGTAGGGTACCTCATTCTCAGATATGGATTTCAGTAGCGAGTCATTGGCCTCTGCCCAAGTCCTTTGAGGGGGACAGAATTAGTAGGTTACTCTTACCTAAATGAGGGTCTCCATCACCATTTACAAAATAAGCAAAGTCTATTCTACAAGGCTTTGGCCGGCACTGTCAGGGGAAGAATATTCTGCCATTATCATCAACAGACAAAACAGAAAGAGAACCTGACAGGATGGGACTCAGAAGAGGTTCGTTTTTGCCGGAAGTAGAAAGTTGTTGAGGACCCAATGTAATCCCCTGGAACATCAGTTTGTAGGGACCTAGAGGGCAGAGCAGGAGCAATGGGGATATGGGTGAAGGGTAAAGAAGTCAGAATTTAACTCATGTCCTAGTTTTGCTTTGGCTTCCCACCGAACCTGGAGTTTGTCTATAAGAGTACTTAGCATCCTTTATAACGATGAATTAAATAAAGAAAATAAACTGGGTCAGGTTGTTTTTTTTGTTGTTTTTTTTTTTAACTTGGGTTGAATGATAGGCACTCTCTTTCCAATTCAGGGCACAGTCTCCTAAATATTTCAAAACACTTTGAGCTAATTTGTGTAGTACATACCCATCACCTACAAAGCCGGGAGATATGTTAGGTCTCTGCTATCACTGATATCATCCACTGGAATATGATTTCAGCCCTGGTGAAATCCGATCATGATAATGACAGAAAAACACATTTCTCCGACGCCCTCAACTCATTCTCTGTTCCTGCACGGTATTTATTTGTTTCTGTTCTCTTCAATCAGACGAAGTGCAGAGAAAAATCTCTTAGGATAAACAAACACTCCTTTTCTGCTCTACACCAATACTAGTGAAAATCAAACTCCTGGTTCTCTGACAAAGTATATGTGATAGGCATATTGGCAACGAAGCCCCTGTAATATATGCTTCTTAAACTAAGTGCATGCACTTAGATTTCACACAGTAGCAGAATCTTGAACCATTTCCCCCTGCTTAACATGTCACGTTCTGATAATTACAAATGTTTCCATCTGAAGATTCATCACTTCTAAAACTCTTATTTACCTTACATTATTCAGGAATCAGAATTAAAATATCTCTATTAGAGCCCTACCTTTAATAAATTTTCATTTCAGGGTAAGATTTTCAGTGAACAAAATAAAAGAAATATTCTTTCTCTTTCTAGATGTTTCACATCATTTTTAGTTTTATTATTTCATTGGCATTCATTCATTCATTCATTCATTCAGCTTCAGCTGTGCCTGCTGTCACTGGCACTAAAGCCCCTGTAGGTCAACCTCTCCATTAGGTGAACTTCCTACCTTCCACTGGAAGGTGGGAGGAAGAATTTATCAGTTGCCTTAATTTAGGGCTGGGGAGACCAGCTGGAGATCTAATTCCTCTGCCACAGATTTTTAACTAATCCCCACTGTTTTTAGGCCCTCATTTCCCCCTGCTTTTAGAGGGCCTGGTATTTTCTATTCTTGAAATTTTCAGAGGTTCAATGGAATGAATCTGCTTGTCCCTTACTGGCTTCCTTCCTTGCAACCACTTAGGTTCTCTCTTGTCCATCTGTTTTCCAGTTTCCAAACTGTTACATATTCCTTTATTTCTATGATCTCTTATGTAGATGTGTACGTGTATGTTTAGATTTTGCCCTTTCTTCCCCCTTTACTCTCCATTTAGTGGGATTACAGACAGAAGCGTGTTTAACATACATGGTAAATCTGTTGTTTTACTAGAAATCCCATGTACTGATTAAGAAAAAAAATCTTTAAAAATATTTAATTGAAATATAATTGACCTACAGTTTTATATTAGTCTCAGCTGCACAACATATTGATTGGATAATTCTACCATTTGCATTTTAGAGCTTGACAAGAATGTATCTTTAGATAATACACTCAGTGACATGGGTACCTAAAATAGTGGAGACATGATTGAAGACTCTACTAGAGTAGGGTCAGAAGAGGGTATTTAAATTTTGTCCCAATTCTTTATGAAGTATGGAATCACTAGAAAGTCACTTAAACTCTCAGATCCTCATTTTCCTTTTCTACAAATTGGAGAAAATAGTTCTGCTATGTTGTGTCACTGTGAGGATTAGAAATCACATATACAGTGTAAGTACAAGGCTTGGCATGTATCAGATACTGACTAAAAGGTAGTGCTTATATGAAAGCCCTGGGACACAGGCATTACCTACAAAGACGGGCCCCAGTGATCCCCACCTTCTGGGGCTCACAGGTTTGGCTAATCTTCTCTCCTTGGACTAACCGCCTCACTTCTAATAAATAAAATATGACAGAAGTGATGGCATGACACTTCTGAGATTAAGTTATAAAATGACTGCCTTTAATCCGTAGTATGTTCTCTCTCATGGTCTCTGGCTCCCTTGCCCTGGGGGAAGACAGTCACCATGTTGTAAGGCAGCCCAGAGGAGTGGACCATGTGGTGACTGACAGAGGCCTGCCACAACCACATGAGGGGCATTCCGATGAGACTGGAACTCTAGTCACCAGCTTGATGCCACCTACTGAGAGACCCCTGGTGACTGACAGAGGCCTGCCACAACCACATGAGGGGCATTCCGATGAGACTGGAACTCTAGTCACCAGCTTGATGTCACCTCCTGAGAGACCTCCTCAGAAACACCGAGTGAAGCTCTGCCCAGATTCCTGACCCCCAGAAAGGGAAATAATTAATGTTTGTTCTTTTAAGCTGCTGACTTTTGAGGTAATCTGTTACATGGCAGTGAATGGCAAATACATAAGAGGCATAGTAGCTGAATTTTAGAAAAAAAATATTTTCTTCCTTTTTATGGAAATCATTTGGAAAATTTCTATATTAAGTTCATATATAACTCATCTTAAAACTGTATTTGGTGTGTATTGATGTGTGAAGGGATAGAGAGTTTAAAGGAGTTTTAGGAGGTAGACTTTAGGTTCTGTTTATTGATCACAACCTTGCATCTCAAAATATGTCCAAGGAACATGAGTCAGCTTTTCAAAATTCTCTAAGGAATGTGAGAATTGTACTCTTTAAGTTTGGGAAACACCAATGCCTTCTTTCACTCCTGAGATTCACAACACACACAGTTATGTTACAAACTCTAGAAATCTGAGTGATGCTAAGATTTCTAATATAATAGGTTAATGGCTTTAACAACCCGCAGTCCTCTTCCGGAAATCATTAGTTACTCTGACCAACAAAATGCTGAAATCCTGGCTTGTTCCCACAGAGGCCTGGCTTCACTTATCAGCAGCTACTTTCAGACTACTTAACCTTGCCTCAGTCCCAGGCCCTAAGGGTTCAACCTTTCCCCAGAGCAAATATTTTGTTATAAAATAACAAGAATTCAGTGTTACAATCACCAGATGGTACTAGCTGAGCAGGTTCTAATCTGACGACACAGAAGAAATTGTTCCCAGTCTCATTCTGTCGTTCCCATTTTATCATTTGCCTCCTAATTGTTGAGTCAATTATTGCTTGATCTCAATAATTCACTTTTTTTTCAGAACTGATAACCACCCCCGCTCCCCTTCCCCCAAGAGTGTATCTCAGAACCACGCCCATTTAAAACTCCTTGCTAAGTAGTTCAGTTCTCCAAGGAGGACTCCCCTTCATTGTGACTTGCAGCCTCCCTGCTAAATATTGTATAATGTTTTTGCAACATATTGAAAAATTCTTTGGAAATGTTTGCACATCTCTCTAGTACCATTTGCAGCAGTGTGTGGCAGTTGCTATGACAACTATCTTTAAAATTAAAAAGAGAAATTAAAAGTTTTGCATAACTGGAAGGACTTTCTGACATTAAGTGTAAGATGTTAGGATTTTCACATAAACTATATCTTAGTGTGTAAGTTTGTTCTTATTAGGGCAAGATTTTAGAAATCATCATTGGAAATGTTATTCCACCAAATTTTCTTCCCATGTCAGCTCTGCTAATATCATTGTCCGAGAAGTTTTTATAAAAAAAAGTCTCCAGCTTATATATTTTATGGAACATGCTTGGTTAGCAAATTCTCCTCTGTGGATGCTAGCAACAACAATCCTAAAAACCACAATAGTGGTTTTTATTAAACAGTCTTGAGTGGCCCTGTGCTATGTGCTCCATCAGGCATAGATATAGGTATATTAAGAATATGTAGGATTGTTGTGAGAGGGAAATATAATAGTGCGGTCTTAAATACACAATTAAATTTTGTTTGCATGACCATCAGACAAAATAGCTACTATAATCTCCCTCTTACTCATAAAGAAGCTGAAGCTCAGAGAGGGGAGATCACTTTTTCGGGGTCCTAAAGCTAGTGGACGAGAGAGCTAGCATTCAAATCTAGGTCTGTTAACTCCCAAAGCTCTACTGTTAATAATTGCACATTTTTTTTAAATTTTTTTTTTTGTAATTTATTTATTTGTTAGAGAGAGAGAGCGCGAGCGAGCACAGGCAGACAGAATGGTAGGCAGAGGCAGAGGGAGAAGCAGGCTCCCCGCTGAGCAAGGAGCCCGATGTGGGACTCGATCCCAGGATGCTGAGATCATGACCTGAGCCGAAGGGAGCTGCTTAACCAACTGAGCCACCCAGGCGTCCCAATAATTGCACATTTTTATATACTTAGTGCTTGGTTTGCCACTCCTTGCGATTCATACAAGGGTTTACTGAGGTGAGGATGAGTCAGGAGGGGTCAAGGGAGAGTCTCTCCCAGACAATGCAAAGTCTCCACACTTCCATTGGCCAGACACAGGCCATTAGGGAAATGCAAACCAAAACTACAATGAGATACCACTTCCCATTTTATACTAGGATCACTATAATGAAAAAAAGAGAGCGTTACAAAAACTGAGGAAGATGTGGAAGAATAGGAAGCCTTGTGTATTGCTGGTGGGAATGTAACTTGCGTAACCTCGATGGAAAACAGTGACGTCTTTCCTCAAGACAGCTCCACACAGAATTACCATAGGACCAAGCAATTCCACTGTGGGTATATATTCCAAACAACCGAAATTGAACTTAAAACAGATGCTTGAACACAAATATTCATTGCAGCAATATTGGAATAGCCAAAAGGTGGAAACAACGGAAATGTCTCAACAGATAAATGGATGAACACGGTGTGGGATATACATAAAATGAAATAATCTCCAGCCATAAAAAGGAAGGGAGTTCTGACCCTTGCTGTGACAGAGATCCACCTCGAAAATAATGATGCTAAGCTAAACACCCTAGGCAGAAAAGGACCAATATTGCATGATTCCTCTTATATGGAGTATCTAGAAGAGGCAAGTTCACAGAGACAGAAAGCAGAATACAGGTTATGGTGCTGGGGGCGGGGGATGGGGAGCTCTTACTGGTTACAGAGTCTCTCTTTAGGGGAATGGAAAAATTTTGGAAATAGATAGGTGGGGGCCGCTGAATTCTCCACTTAAAAATGGTTACAATGGCAAATTTTCTTACAGAGAAGTTACCACAATTTTAAAAAAAAGTGTTCCAATTATCTTTACTGTAACTACTAACCAACATTTCCTCAGCTATCCTTCTTCAGCCTCCTGCCATGCAATTCTAGCTTTAGTGTTATTTTTTGTCATTATTCTCTTTACCGCATAGTGTGTCCAGAAAAGTTTCCGAGAGGGCCGGAGTTTTATATGTGGATCTTAGAATTTTAGAACTGGGACGAATTTAGAGATGACTTTTTTAAATCATTCCGTTGCTGCTTTTTCAAAGTTTCAGTCCTCATGTTAATCCACGTACTTCTAGCGCCCATTGCGTTTCATACAACATGAAAGAAAGGAAGGAAGTAAAATGAAACCTTACATTAGAGTTCATTTTATTCCTCAATCTATCCATTCATGAAAACAAAATTTGTTGCTGCCTGCTTGGTGTTATGGATAGAAGATGCTGATAAGGTGGCCCTTAACCCCCAGGAGCACAGAGTCCACGGGAGGAGAGAGATCTAGAGGAATACTCCCAGCACAACGGAGTGGTTGGTGGTAAGTACGGTCTGGGTGACACAGCTGGCCAACAGGAGAACTGGACCCCAGCCTCTCAAGTCCTGTCCCAGCTTTATTCTTGTACCACTTGGAAGTACTGAAAGATGTAAGTTCTGTTATGTCAATAACCTCCCTCCATTAAAGACTAGAATTAGGCCAAAAAGGTTACTGTGGGCCCTACCATCACAAGGACTTTGGAAACTGCCTGACATCAGTCCGCTTCATAACTTAAGTGGCTGATCCTGTGCCTGGCCGTGGTAGGATGAGAAATCTCTTTGAGAGATGACATCAGGATTCAGGATGTTCTGCATATTTAATGGACTTGAAGTGTTCCTCCCAAATTCATATGTGAAAGCCCCACCCCTCAATGTGGGGATGGGGCATTGGGGAGGCAATTAGGTTTCGATGAGATCGCAAGGGTAAGCTCCCCATGATAATATTAGAGTTCTTGTAAGAAAAAGAAGAGACACCAAAGCTCTCTCTTTCTCTCTGCCATCTGAGGACCCAACAAAAAGGCAGCCCTCTGCAAGCCAGGGAGAGAGCGCTCTCACTAGGAACTGAATCAGCCAGCACCTTGCTATCAGACTCCCCAGCCTCCAGAACTACGCAAAAGAAATGTCTGTTGTTTCAGCCACCCGGACCATGATACTTCGTTATAGCAGCTGAGCCAAGAGCATATATGTGAAATGGGAGGCTACAGGCTTCTGGAGAGGTGGTGGGACCTGCTTTGTCATTTCTAGGTTTAGGAGAGTGGGAGAAAGTTACCGGAGTGCCTTTTATCACGAATGTCAGTGCATGAGGTCAGAAGGTGAGATTCATACCCTGGATTGAGTAGGAAGGGGAGAGAAAGGTGGGGTCAGGGTAACAAATGTAATGTGCATATTCAGCCAGTAGTTTACGAGACAGGAATTGAGAGTTTAAGGCCTGAAATTAAAAAGAGGTGAGAGCAAAAGGGGAAGATAAAAATATGGCAAAACAGGAAATAGATGGACACATTTCAGACGTAGAGCTTCTGTCTACACCTGCAGAGGCTGAGATGGGACATCCTGTAGTCCAGTTATCATCTCACCTGGATTTCACTCTCTTGGCTCTGCCACCAGCAATGAACCTGGTTCCCTGTTCCAGGGCCATGGCTTTACCTGCTTTTCAAAATGGCTCAGTGGCCACAAGTCTGCTTCCTCAGAAGCCTTGGAGGAAGGTTGTGAACATCACGGGGATGCTCCACTGTAACCTTGGCTCTAAAGACGGAAGAAACCAAAGACGTATTCATGAGTCATCCTCACCATCTGCTCATAGAATATGGTTGGAATTACTTTGTTCCTTTTCCCTCAAGGGTTTCCCTAGTTTGGCACAGGCCAGACACTTCAGAAACATACATAAAGTTCATCTAATTCACCCAAATATGATGGGAAAGATCTGCATTATCCTGAAAACCTTTAGCTCGATCAAAGCTGCTTATTGGTTTATGTATGAACACTAACAATCCTCTGAGTGCCATTGAAATTGCTGTGTTTTAAAACTGACAAATGCTGGGAAGTTAAAATTGCAACTACACACACTGCTTGCAATTTTATGTTCTTTGCAAATTGTCATCATGCATATTTCTGGAAATCTGAGGGATCCCAATTTAGAAGCTCATTTTTCTTTCTTTCAACCTCTTTATTATTCCAACCTTGTCCTAAACCAGGCTCTATCTTCTAAAGAAAAGCTACAAAGGTCACTCTGATTCAATTTTTTTCCTTTTGGAAATTCAGATTGTCAGGACTGTTTATATTACATTGCTTTTTAAATAAGGTATTGGTGGGGCGCCTGGGTGGTTTAGTTGTTGTGCGTCTGTCTTTGGTTCAGATCATGATCCCAGTGTCCTGGGATCGAGCCCTGCATCAGAACCCTGCATCAGGCTTCCTGCTCAGCAGGAAGTCTCCTTCTCCCTCTCCTACTCCCCCTGCTTGTGTTTCCTCTTTTGCTGTGTCTCTGTCAAATAAATAAATAAAATCTTAAAAAAAAAAAATAAGGTATTGCTCTTTCTCGATTCTTTAGTTTTGGTTGTAAAGAAGATCCCTTGCGGAGGAGGTAGAAAACAGATTTATTTATTTATTATTATTATTATTATTATTATTATTTTACCACAATAGTGTCGGGTGAATTCCTCACCTCTCTGAATTTCCGTTCTTATTAGGAAAATGGGAACAATAATTCTTGCTTTACCCACATTGTTGAGTTGCTGAGATGATTAAATGAAGTTACCAGATATGAGCAAAGCTCTTTAAAGAATAAAGCACAACTCTGAGAGTGAAAAACACAAAAGCTTAGTTATTTCAGTAGCTGCCTCTTCAAATGAAGATCAGTTGGGAATCTTCTTCAGTTCGTATTCATGCTAGTCACTAATCTCCATACTTGAGGAAGCTCTATGAACTCCACAACAAATAAGTGAACAACATGTGTGGACAGGACTTTTCCTGTGAATTTCAGCAATTGAGAAAGAAGTATGAAAGAGTAGTACATAACTCTTAATCCCCAAACTGACAGAAATGGATTACACAAAAGAAAGGCACATCCATCCCAGAGAGAAATACCCCAGAGTTCTCTAGAGAGAACTAGAGAGTAAAGTCCTTACTCAGAAAATTGCAGGGGTCTAAAACTCAATTCTGCTTTTCACTTGCTCTCTCTTCAATGGAACCATATTTTCTGCAAACTTACAAAACGCCTTTCCCATACTGGGGAGGGACAACTGCTGGCCAGATGGATGTACTCAAACACCAAGGAAATCTATACCGTCTCTTTCTAATTAACCAGGTGCTAAATTAATTCATGTGTATATATTAGAAGAATCTTCATGTAATAGGTGGGGAGGCAAAAGGATGGATGGGTGAAAGGGTAAGGTAGATACAGGGTAAAATGAAGAAGAAATGATAGCATGTTAAGTGTGTAGAGACACTCACTAATTATAGACACTGATAGGGCAATGTAAGTTTATATATTTTATGTTAAAAATGTAAGGGTAACCATTAGAAAAAGGACAAAACATTGGAAGATTCCAAATCACTAGGTAGAGAAAGGGGGAAAATGGATAAAAGAGAAGGGTTTTGATCAGTTAACAGAACTGATACAAGAACTAGAGATAAATTAGCAAATAGAAAAGAACTTTTTTTTTTTTTTTTTTTTTTTTTTTTTTTAAAGATTTTATTTATTTATTTGAGAGAGAGAGAGAGAGAATGAGCATGAGAGGAGAGAGGTCAGTGGGAGAAGCAGACTCCCTGCCGAGCAGGGAGCCCGATGTGGGACTCGATCCCGGGACTCCAGGATCATGACCCGAGCCGAAGGCAGTCGCTTAACCAACTGAGCCACCCAGGTGCCCAATAGAAAAGAACTTAAAAATAACTCTGCTTTACAGAGACATCTGGAAATATATTATCATCATAACTTAAAACTATATTGCAATGCCAAGTAAGCTATTAAAAACCAAGATAGCATTGGGAATTTTGGAAATTAAAAACATAAGTCCCCAAATGTAAAATATCTACTCATGGCTGAGGATTAAATTTTTTTATCTGGAAAGTAAAGTGAAGTTAGCCTCTTTTAGAAGAAAATGCAAATTGACAAAATAATAGAGAAATAATGGAGAAAATCTGAGACATAGGAAATTATACCACAGGTCCAATATCTATGTAAAGGAGTTCCAAAACATAGGCATTAGAATGTGAGGGGAGGACTAATTAAAAAGATAACTAGTTTTTCAAGCTAAAGAAAGTCACAGATAGAAAGAGCTCACCAAGAGCCAAAATGGGAAGAGTGGGGTAAACATACAGATAGATGTATAGACAGACAATAATAGATACACAGATGAACATCCTGATTAAATTTCAGATGCACAAACATAAAGAAAATATTCTCAAAAATTTCAAAATACAGAAAAGCAGCTTATTTACAAAAGTAGAACCAGATGAATATCAGGTTCCTTACAGATCTAGATATTAGAAGGCAATCAGAAATGAGCTCAGTGTTCTGAGAGAAAAGGAGTTCAGCATTTTATACCCAGCCACATTAGCATTCACATGTAAGGGTACATTAAAGATATAAATTGGCAAAATTGATCATCCATAGAACTTTGCTAAAGGATTAAGAATATATTACAGCAAAATAGGGGCCCCCTGGGTGCCTCAGTCAGTTGGGTGTCCAACTCTTGGTTTTGGTTCAGGTTGTGATATTGGGGTCTGGGGTTGGGCCCCAAGTTGGGCTTCTCACTCAGTGGGGAGTGTGCTGGAGATTTTTTCTCTCCCTCTCCTTCTGCCACTCCACCCTGCATGTGCACGTACACTTTCTCAAATGAATAAATATTTTTTAAAAAAGAATATATATCACAGCAAAATAAAAAATGAATGAAAGAATAAGGGAGGCAAGAAACAGTAATGACAAAGAAACAAACAAAATGCATAGTTAATCCAAAGTATCTATTAATGTATAATACACAAACAAACAAATGCAGCAATCTTCATGTAATAGGTGGGGAGGCGAAAGGATGGCTGGGTGAAAGGGTAAGGTAGATACAGGGTAAAATGAAGAAGAAATTATAGCATGTTAAGTGTGTAGAGACCCTCACTAATTATAGACACAGGTAGGGCAATATAAGTTTATATATTTTGTGTTAAAAACCTAAGGGTAACCATTAGAAAAAGGACAAAACATTGGAAGATTCCAAATCACTAGGTGAGAAAAAAGAACAAAGTTAAGTCAATCAAACAAAAGATAAATAACAAAAATGGTAAGAAAGAAGCTAGAAGTCACAATATAAAATTGTGAGTGTAACTCAACTGTTTTAGTAATTATAGCTGTATTCATGGATTAAATTGTACTATTAAAGTTCAAAAAACTCAAGATTATTTAAAAAAAAAAAATCCTAGGGGCACCTGGGTGGCTCAGTGGGTTAAAGCCTCTGTCTTCGGCTCAGGTCATGATCCCAGTGTCCTGGGATCGAGCCCCACATCGGGCTCTCTGCTCCGCGGGGACCCTGCTTCCTCCTCTCTCTCTGCCTGCCTCTTTGCCTACTTGTGATCCCTGTCTGTCGAGTAAATAAATAAAATCTTAAAAAAAAAAAAATTCCTATCCTATTATTTTAGTAGGAAATATACCTAAAATATAGCAGAGAAAGGTGGGATAAGCAGGGTATGAAAAATATAATAAGCATATGAAAATCACAAAAACTAGGAGTGGCAATATTAATATCAAACTAAAATTCAAGGCCTCAAATATAAATAATTGAACTGGGCAAGGGGAGACATTTTGTATTGATGAAAGACATAAACCACCTTTGTTGATTTTATAACATGGTTTGAAAATTTATGATGCAAAAATTATTAGAAAAGTATCATTCAAACTGACAGAAATCCACAAATTAATAGCAAATTTTACAGGTCTCTCTAGGAAATCAATAGATTGATTAGAAAACAAAGTAAGTATAAGGGGATAGAGAATGCTATCTAATGCACTAGCCACTAGACACACATGGCTATTGAGCCCTTGATATGTGGTTAATTCAAATTGAGATGTGCTTTACGTGTAGAAGCATACCTGAATTTCAGTGACAGTAAAAAAGAAAAACAATGTAAAATATTTTATCTAATTATTAATTTTTATACTGATGCATATTGAAAGAGTAATATTTTGGATAAATTGGGTAAAATAAACTGCATCATAAAAAATCAATTCCCCTGTTTCCTTTTTTAATGTGGCTACTAGAAATTTTAAAATTATATATTTGACTCACATTATATTTCTGTTAGTCAATGTTGATACAGAGGATTTCAGTAACACAAAATACTTGAGCTAGTACATCTATCCATCTGTAGATTAATTTTTCACCCTTAAAATAGATAAATGATTCTATTCCAATATCCATGAAATGCTTGCAAAAATATATGATGTATTAGGTCTCTTGGAAAACATCAATATATTCCAAAAAACAAAGTCAAAATCAAAGACAGAACAAATTAACATGAAAAAAAAATCAAGTATGTTCCCCTAAACGTCATTATGATGGTTATTATCAATCTAAATAATCTTGTGTTAATACATTTGAGATATACATGGACAAATCATGACCATGAAATGCCTGCTCGTCCACAGACTAGCACTGATTCTTTATAAGCAACCTTGATACTTTTGACTTTCAAGATGCCTTGGTGATAGTGATAGCTGACTGAAAGCTGCAGGGAGAGAATGTGCGTAGGCCAATGCATGGGCCAAGGAGGCCCACAATGACAACAGAGCACTTACTTGTCATCACAAATGCCAGATTCTATCCATCTTCCATTCAGACCCAAGTTCATCAAGCATGATCTCTGACCAAGATCCTGAGCTACACTAAAATGAGGAGACACAGGTTGGTGCAGGCTTTAATAACATAGACTTTGGCATCAAGTATACTTGGGTTTGAACCCTAAGTCTGCCAATTATAGAGCCTGGACAATTTCTTTAATCTCTTTGAGTTTCAGTATCCTCATTTTTGAAACAAGTGTAATAAGAGTAAATTAGATATAACTCATGTAAAAATAGGCTGGACAGTCCTGGCATATGGAAGCATTTAAAGAGAAAACATTTATGACCAATATTGTTATTTCAGGAATTAGGTAAAATAAAGGATCAAAGGAATTCTAGTTAGAAGGAAGAGAATGAGAAAAGACATGAAGCAAGAACCATAATAGTGTTTTGGGGGAAATACAAGCAATTTGATGTATTGAATGGCAGGGAGGGGCAGGAAGAACCATGGCATGGAGAACCTTTAGATGGCATGTCAAAGGGCTCAAATTTCATGCAGTGATGGGTAATTTTTGAAAGGTTGTCTTGACAAGGAAAATCTGTGAAATCTATGACAAGGACAGATTGTACTATAGATAGACAACTTTCTTCATGAAGTGGTAAATCGATTGCAGGGGGTCATATTCATATGAATACATATGTACATGTACATATATATTCCCATACACATGCACACACACAGAGGCACAAAATTAGTGAAAGTTTGTGATTAATTATAACTGGGAAAGGAGAATAAATTAGATCAAAGAGATCAAGTTATCACCAGATTCTGCCTTTGATGATAGGAGAAGGGCATGCTTATGACAAAGATAAAGGACACGTTAAGGAGAGCACAATCGGAAGTGAAGATGAAGAGCTTGTTGGGACTGCTGAGTTTCATGTCTCAATGGGGCATCTAACTATAAAAGGCTAGCAGGGGGATGCCTGGGTGGCTCAGTGGGTTGGGTGTATGTCTTCAGGTCATGATCTCAGGGTTGTGGGATCGAATCATGTGTTGGGCTCCTTGCTCAGCAGGGAGCCTGCTTCTCCTTCTGCCCTGCTGCTCCCCCTGCTTGTGCAGTCTTTTTCTGATAAATAAATGAAAACTTTTTAAAAAAAATCTAGCAGGAATTTGTTTAATAACATTCCAAATCAAGGGAGGGCTGGTAGTATTGGCTTGTGAATCAGTGATATACTTGGGAGCACTAACGTTAGTGGGGCAGTCAAAGGAAGGAATGGCTATTAAGAAAACTGAGAAAGGGGCACCTGGGTGGCTCAGTTGGTTAGGCGGCTGCCTTTGTCTCAGGTCATGATCCCAGGGTCCTGGGATTGAGCCCCACATCAGGCTCCCTGCTCAGCGGAGAGCCTGCTTCTTCCTCTTCCACTGCCTGCCACTTTGCCTACTTGTGCTCTCTATCTCTCTGTCAAATAAATAAACAAAATCTTAAAAAAAAAAAAAAAAGGAGACTGAAGAAGTACAATCAAGATAAGAACTGGAGAGTTTGATGCAACAGAAAGTACCGGAAAAGAGTATCCAAAAAGCAGAGCACTGTCTGTAGGATGAAAGACAACAAAAATGTCCACTAAGGACTGAAGTATCCTCTCCTTTAAGAAAATTTTAAGCCACTAGATGATAAATTTGAAGGAAGAAGGATAGCATGAATGAAATCATAGAGTATTAAATGAAAGTAGGAAAAGCATTGGCTAGAGTGGAAGACAAAATGAAATCTTGTTTTGGTGATTAAACTACAGCCTGTTGTACATTTCAAGTCAGGGATTCCAAAGGCTCAGCAAAATCAACGTGGTCAAACTTGAACTCAGGTTTATCCAGTTTTGTTTATGGGACTTCAATATGCTTACAAAGTAGGGGAAGGGAGACAGTAAAGACAATAATGTTGTAAACAGAGGAAAAAGAAAGGATAACTATCCTAAAAGAGAGATGGGAGAGGATTATATCAAGATCACACTGAAGAGAGTGTGTCCCACAACCAATGGAGACAAACCTCATCCTCTGAATCTGGAGGTAGGATGAATGGATTGGCTCTGACTTCTGCCTTGCTGCTCAAACAATATCTCTTGTAGTGGCTTCTTAGAGACAACTCCTCATTCTACCTGCTATGGCCTTCTCAGATCTGGATGTCCTCTTGGAATTTTCCCTCCACTAACCTTGCTTTTTATTTTTTTTTCTCCCTAACATGGTGAAATAAGAGAAATATGCACTGCTCTGTAATTAAAATGTTCTCTCAGAGTCATCCAGATGAGTTGGAGCTTTTAGAAATCAAAGCCTGGAAGGCATCTTTTTCTTTCTGCTTTCTGACTAGTATTATCTATCACTAGATGCCTTGATTATAAGCCCTACCACGTGCTTAAATGGGAAGGAGGCATAGAAGGAAAAAGGTAGATGACTTGGAAATAAAAGAAATAAAAATAAAAGAAATCAAGATGTGGTTCCAAGCAAAAAGATGTCAGAAGCTCAAGACAAAGTATCTAGATATCTACACAAAGGTCCAAGTAACAGGTACAGGGTAGCAGAGTCAGCAGGCACCTTGGTACTCACATCTTTTGAGTCACCTGTTTGGTCAGTGCTTCCTGCCCTGAGTAAGAACTCGTCCTAAAGTGTGAAGCCTGAGTCAAATATTGGGCCAAATGGGTAAGTAAGACACCAGTGTGAGAAAAAAGGAACATGGAACAAAGGAGAGCTTGACAAGGTGATATTTCTCTGTATTCTAGCTGGTTGAGAATTAGAGTCAGACAATATGAAAGTTGGAAAAGTCCCTAGACCCAGAAAATACTAGTAAAATTAAAGCATCGCATGTTAAGTGTTCAGGCTTGTGTGTTAAGTGTTTTATATCCATATAATCCTAAAAATCAACCCATGAAGCTGACATTATTATGTCCATCAGACAAAGGAAGAATCTGAAACTCAGAGAAATCAAATGATCTGCCCAAAGGTGTTCAGCTCAAAGGTCTTCAGTAAATGTTTGAGAGAAAAATCAAACCCACATATGAAAGATTATAAAACCCTAGATTCATGCTCTCTTGATTTCTACCATATCACTTAATAGCCTAGCATGGATTTTCTGTTACTATCTAGAACCTACAACTTCAAAAACGTTCTAGTGCAGCCTTACTGCTGTGGTGATGTGGGAAGTCACGTGGAGTCACACAGCTTTCATTTAACGTTCAATACATTTCCAGATTATATACACTGATATTTCCTCTTAGAACTATGGGCAAATCATTCAGTACCTAGAAAATGTGTCTGTAATCTCCCTGGATTCTGTTTATTTCTGGCCAGCAAGGCACAACCCAAATCACACTGCTTCAGTTTCTAATTTAATGGAACATTAAGCATCCATTTCTGGTACCTAAATTATATAGTCCCTGTTATTTATAGAGCTTACATGGAAAGTATTTAACTGAAAAATGGAAATAAAAATAAGAAATGGATGGTTGCCTGCTATTGAGTCTCATAAGTGGTCCTATAATATTATTAAATCCAGTAGGTAATGAGTGTTAAACAATTTACATTTTAGAAATTTTAAAATAAATACTTAATTACTTCCTTCTGCTAATGAGCTTCCAGTTTTTCTTTTGTGTTCCAAACATGTGCTTCTGGAAGTAGGTCAGCTATATTCCATATAATATTCAGACATCTCTTGCTCTTGGTTATGGTGCTATAGAACCCCTTACTCTATTCCTCCCTCCCTCCCTTATTTCTTCCTTTCTTCCCTCCCTCCCTCCCTTCATCTAAGGAATACAATATATTGTCTAAGAAAAGATGGAATTCAACTCTTCTCGTAATTAGACAAAATGTGTCCTCTCCTCACCTAGGGGAGGAAGAAAGGAAGAAGGACAAAGAAACTCACACCTCATGAATAAATTAACAGGTTTGGAATCAGACAGACTAATTGTCACCTCAGCTCTGCCACTAACTGCTTCCTATCCAGGCTTTGGACTAGTCTATCAGTCATGTCTTAGCAGGAGACAGATGATTAAAGTGATTGAAGAGAGTTTCAGAAAGGGATTATTTACAAATTTGTAGGAAAGCTAAGGAAAATCAATAAGGAATATAAAATCCCTGGCAACTGGGGGAGATTGCTACTATCCCTAGTGCACTGGGCTACAAGAATTCTGTGAGACCTGGCAAGAAAGTGTCAGAAGAATAAATATTCCACCCTCCCTTTTTTCTACCCCCTGCTCTCCTGCCAGTGTCTCCCTTTGGCTGAAGCCAGCTGAAAGTTAGAGGACATGGGAACCCATAATGCCGATCATAGACATCAGCCTCCCAAGGCATCAGCCAGGATGGAAAGGGGGTAGAGTGCAGATCTGGAAGGGTAAATGGAAAAAAATTCTGCACAATGATTACCAATAACAATCCCCTTGTAGGTAATAGAGAACAAAAGTGCCCATCTCAAAGTTCTTTTTTGGTTTGGTTTTGTTTTTGATAATTGAAGGAGAGGTAATGATTCCAAAAGACTTACGTAACCTCTTGATACTTATTTGCAAAGCAGTGCTCTGCCAAAGAAGGAAACTGGCACTACTATGAAAATTCCTGTATCAATCTGGCACCATTATTTCTAAAGTGTTTTTAAGTCAGTCCACCCATTTATTGTCCAGTCTCCATGAGCTAAGTTTGGGAAGTAGTGAGTCAGGCCACCTAAAAGCACCCAGGGTGGTAGCAAGACAGAGTAATCCTTTACCACACTGCTAGTCCTTAGCTTCTAGAAGGTGATGAAGTGCTGCTCTGGGAGGTTTGAATGTGTGAGGTTTGATTTCTTTATCAGAGCTTCTAACATGAAAAAAGTAGTTTTTTAATCATAGCCAAGAAAAAAATGAAGCATTTGAGCTATGTAATAGTGTCTGGGAGGGCATATTCTTGTCCCCAGCCTCACCAGGCCATGAGAGCCAATAGCAAAGGGACTAATCAATATTTTTACATCTGGAGGCACTGATCGCTTTTGGTTTCACCCAGATGGGAACATATTTTCAGCTTATAGGAAGGAATTCTCTGAGGTTTTTTTTTTTTTTTTAAAGATTTTATTTATTTATCTGACAGACAGAGATCACAAGTAGGTAGAGAAGCAGGCAGAGAGAGAGGAGGAAGCAGGCTCCCCACTAAGCAGAGAGCCTGATGTGGGGCTCGATCCCAGAACCCTGGGATTATGACCTTAAAGGCAGAGGCTTTAACCCGCTGAGCCACCCAGGCACCCCTCTCTGAGGTTTTTAATTCCATTCTCCTGGGTTTGTAATGATAAATGTTATATGACATATGTTTTAATTCTAAGCCTGAGGGACATTCAAAATAACTCATCTAATTCCATCAGGTACACATTAAAGCCCCAAGTTTGCTAGATTGACATGATCATTGTTTGCATTTAAGAATGAGGGGGAGTCCTTGGAGCTAAGATGGTGGAGTAGTAGACGGTCCCTAGGCTTGCCTTGTCCCTCAAACACAATTGATATTTGGTAAATATCAAATCATTCTGAATATCCAAGAAATTAACCTGATGACTGACAGAACAAAATGCACAACTAGAGAGAGAAAAGAGACCATACTGTGGAAAGTAGGAGGTGCAGAGACATGGTTTTGGGGAGAAACAGATCCTGGGTGCTGCAGAGGGGAGGGAGTTCTGATCACAGAGACAGACCAGAGAGAGAGGAGTGAGCACACAGGGCATCACTCAAGGAAAACACTTTCCTAAAACCACTGACTAGGAAAACACGAGAGGCTGATTTGCATGAGTTTTTATAATGAGCAGGGCTCAAAGACTGGAATTTTAGAAGTCCATGGCATGGCTGATGTGGAATCTGACAGGTGCAGCAATGCTCCTGTGAAAAAAGAAGGGGATAGCCCCAGAGCAAACAGTGAAATCTGAGGATCCCTGGAACACACTGGGTGGGAAGTTTTCCCCTTCTTGGAGAACATCTGGGAGAGGTGATGCTGTCTCTCCAGGGACAAAAGAGCTGATGGGTGACATTTTCCACCATAATCCCTCTGTATAAACCAACTTCACTAAGCAGCACAGTGCCCAAACTGGTAGCCTAAATTGCTTACACCAAGTCCTGTCCCCTGTGCTTTGATGGTGCTGCTGTTCTCGGGCAAGCAGACCAGAGCACACCCAGTTAAAACTCATCACACTTTGGCCAAGGTCCAAACACTCCTTCCTGCAGGTAGGGAGAAATTTTGCAGAGGACTGACCTGAGGCAAAGAGCAGCCAAAACACAGCAGCAGAATGCACACAGTATACACCACAGACACTTCCAGAAGTGCCAGTCCCTGGACAGTATATGACCTCTTTTTCATAAAGCCACCAGTCTCAGAAGCTGGAAACCCAGCAGGTTTTCATAACACACAAAAGAAGACAAAGGCCTAGACAAAATGCCAAGATGGAGGAATTCATTCCAAAAGACAGAACAAGAAAAGGTCACAGCCAGGGATCTAATTGAAACTGATATAAGTAATATGCCTGACCCAGAATTTAAAGCAACAATCATAAAGATCCTAGCTGGGCTGGAGAAAAGCAAAGAAAACCCCAGGAAGTCACTTACTACAGAGATAAAAGACTCAAAAAACTAATTAGGCTGAAGTGAAAAATGTAATAACCAAATCAAAACCAACTGGATGTAATGACCACAAGGATGGAAGAAGCAGGGGAACAAATAAGTGATATAGACAATGAAATTCCGGAAAATAATGAAGCTGAAAAGAAGAAGGAAAGAAAAACACTGTATCATGAATACAGACTTAGGGAACTCAGTGCCTCCATAAAGTGTAATATTCTTATCATATGAGTCCTAGAAGAAGAGTGGGAAAAGCGGGAGAAGGTTTATTTGAGGAAATTAAAGCTGAAAACTTCCTTAATCTGGGGAAGGAAATAGACAACCAAATCCAGGAGGCACAGAATATTCTCATCAAAATCAACAAAAGCAGGCCGACACCAAGACACACTGTAGTTAAGTTTGCAAAAGAGAGAGATAAAGAAAAAATCCTAACAGCAGCAAGATAAAAGAAGTCCCTAACTTACAAGGGAAGACAAATAAGGTTAGTAGCAGATTTTTCCACAGAAACTTGGCAGGCAAGAGAAAAGTGGCATGATATATCCAACGTGCTGAATGAGAAAAATATGCAGCCAAGAATATTCTATCTAGCAAGGCTACCATTAAGAATATAAGGAGAGATAAAGAGTTTCCCAGACAAACAAAAACTAAAGGAGTTTGTGACCACTAAACCAGCCCTGCAAAAATATTAAAGGGGACTCTGAGTGTGAAAGACCAAAAGTTACAAAGAATAGAAAGGAACAGAGAAGATCTCCAGAAACAACAATTAATAAAATGGCATTAAATTAATATCTATCAATAATTACTCTGAATGTAAATGGACTAAATGCTCCAATCAGAAGACATACGGTATCAGAATAGATTAAAAAAACAAGACCCATCTATATGCTGCCTACAAGAGGCTCATTTTAGACCTAAAGATATCTGCAGATTGGAAGTGAAGGGATGGAGAAAAATTTATCATGCAAATGGATGTCTAAAGAAAGCCAGAGTAGCCATACTTATATCAGGCAAATTAAATTTTAAAGTAAAGACTGTAATAAGAGATGAAGAAGGGCATTATATCATAATAAAGGGATCTGTCCAATAAGAAGATATAGCAATTAGAAATATTTATGCCCTCAACATTTGGGAGCATCCAAATATAGAACTCAATAAATAGCAACATAAAGGAACTCATTGATAACAATACAATAATAGTAGGCGACTTTAACACCCCACTTAGAGCAGTGGACAGATCATCTAAGCAGAAAATCAACAAGGAAACAATGGCTTTGAATGACACACTGGACCAGATGGACTTAACAAACATACTCAAAACACTTTATCCTAAAGCAGCTGAATACACATTCTTTTCAAGTGTACATGGAACATTCTCCAGAATAGATCACATACTGGGTCACAAATCAGGCCTCAACAAGTATAGAAAGACTGAGATTATACCATGCATATTTTCCAAGCACAATGCTATGAAACTTGTAGTCAATCACAAGAAAAATTTGGAAAGACCATAAATACATGGAGGCTAAAGAACATTCTACTAAAGAATGAATGAGTTAACCAGGAAATTAAAGAGGAAATAAAAAAATACATGGAAACAAATGAAAACAAAAACTTGATGGCCCAAAACCTTTGGGATGCAGTGAAAGTGGTCGTAAGAGGGAAGTATATAGTGATCCAGGCCTACCTCAAGAAGTAGGAATAATCCCAAATACACAACATAACCTTATACCTAAAGGAGCTAGAAAAAGAACAACATCTCTGTAGTAAGTACATCTCTGTAGTAAATGACTTCCTGGGGGTTTTCTATGCTTTTCTTCAGCCCAGCTAGGATCTTTATGGTTGTTGCTTTAAGCCAGCAGAAGAAGGGAAATAATAAAGATTAGGGCAGAAATAGTGATATAAAAACAAAGAAAACAGTAGAACAAATCAATGAAACCAGGAGCTGGTTCTTTAAAAGAATTAATGAAGTTGATAAGCCCCTAGCCAGACTTACCAAAAAGAAAACAGAAAGGACCAAAATAAATAAAATCACAGAGAGGAGAGATCAAACCAACAACACAGAAATACAGATAATTGTAAGAGAATATTATGAAAAATTATATGTCAACAAATTGGGCAATCTGGAAGAAATGATTAAATTCCTAGAAACATATAAAATACCAAAACTGGAACAGGAAGAAGTAGAAAACACGGACAGACCAACAACCAGCAAAGAAACCGAATCAGTAATTAAATATCTCCCAATGAACAAAAGTCCAAGGCTGGATGGCTTCTCAGGGGAATTCTACCAAACATTTAAAGAACAGTTAATACCCTTTCTTTTCAAACTGTTCCAAAAGATAGAAATGTAAGGAAAACTTCCATACTCAATCTAGAGGTCAGCATTACCTTAATTCCCAAACCAGACAAAGACCCCACTGAAAAAGAACTACATCGGTATCCCTGATGAACATGGATGCAAAAATTGTCAACAAGATACTAGCAAGTCTAAACCAACAATACATTAAAAGAATCATTTACCATGATTGAGTGAGATTTATTCCTGGGTTGCAAGGGTGGTTCAACATTCACAAATCAATCAACATGATACACTATAGTAATAAAAGAAAAGATAAGAACCATATGAAGCTCTGCAATAGATGCAGAAAAAGCATTTGACAAAGTATAACATCCATTCTTTTTTTTTTTTTTAAGATTATTTATTTATTTATTTGACAGACAGAGATCACAAGTAGGCAGAGAGGCAGAGAGAGAGAGAGAGGAAGGGAAGCAGGCTCTCCGCTGAGCAGAGAGGCTGATGCAGGGCTCGATCCAGGACCCTGGGATCACGACCCAAGCCAAAGACAGAGGCTTTAACCCACTAAGCCACCCAGGCACCCCATAACATCCATTCTTGATAAAAACCCTCAACTAAGCAAGGATAAAGGAAATATACCTGGACATCATAAAGACCATAGGGGCACCTGGGTGGCTCAGCAGGTTGAACATCTGATTCTTGTTTTCAGCTCAGTCATGGTTTCAAGCTTGTGAGATAGATCCTTGCATCAGACTTTATGCTGGGTGTGGAGCCTGCTTTGGACTCCTTCTCTCCCTCTCCTTCTGCCCCTCACTCCCACCCACTCATACTCACTCTCTCACTAGAAAAAATAAAAATAAAGGTCATATACAAAACACCCACAGCTAATATCATCCTCAATGAGGAAAAACAGAGGTTTTCCTCTAAAGCAGGGCCAAGACAGGGATGGCCACTCTCACCACTGTTATTTAACATAGGACTGGAAGCCCTAGCCAAAGCAGTCAGAAAACAAAAAGAAATAAATAGCATCCAAATAGGCAAGGAAGAATTCAAACTTTCACTATTTGCAGACGACATGATACTCTATGTAGAAAACCCAAGAGACTACACCAAAATATTGCTAGAAATGATGCACAAATTCTGTAAATCTGTATGATACAAAATCAATGTACAAAAATCTATTACATTTCTATATAACAATAATGAAGCAGCAGAAAGAGAAATCAAGGAATCCATCCATTTACAATTGCACCAAAAACTGTAAGATACCTACAAACATACCTAACCAAGGAGATAAAAGATCAGTACTCTGAAAACTATAAAACACTGATGAAAGAAATTGAAGAGACACGGAAATGGAAAAACATTCTATGCTCATGGATTTGGAAGAAAAAAATATTATTAAAATGTCTACACTACTCAAAGCAATCTACACATTTAAAGCAATTTCTATCAAAATACCAACAGCCTTTTTCACAGAGCTAGAACAAATAATCCTAAAATTTGTATGGAGCCAGAAGAAAACTTGAACAGCCAAAGCCATCTTGAAAAAGGAAGGCAAAGCCAGAGCATCACAATTCTGAACTTTAAGGTATATTATAAAGCTGTAGTGATCAATACAATATGGTACTGGCATAAAAATAGAAACACAGATCAAGGGAACAGAATAGAAAACCCAGGAATGGACCCATAACTTGATGGTCAACTGATCTTTGACAAAGCAGCAAAGAACACCTAATGGAAAAAAGACAGTGTCTTCAAAAAATGTTTTTTGGAATACTGGACAGCAGCATGCAAAATAATGAAATTGGACCACTTACTTACGCCACACACAAAAATTAACTCAAAATTGATGAAAGACCTAAATGTGAGACAGGAAACCATCAAAATTCTAGAGGCCAACACAGGCAGAAACCTCTTTAACACTGGCCATAGCAACTTCTCCTGACAGGTCTCCTGAGGCAAGGGAAACAAAAGCAAAAATGAACTACCAGGACTTCATTCAGATAAAAAGTTTCTGCACAGCAAAAGAAATAATAAAACTAAAAACAAATTTTTGAATTGGAAGAAGATATTTGCAAATGACATATCTGATCAAGGGCTAGTATCCAAAATCTATAAAGAACTTATAGAACTCAACATCCAAAACCCCAAAATCCAGTTAAAAAATGGGCAGAACACATGAATGGACATTTTTTTCCAAAGAAGACATCCAGGTGGGTAACAGGCACTTGAAAAGATGCTCAACATCCCTCATCATCAGGGAAATACAAATCAAAACCACAATGAGATATTACCTCACGCCTGTCCGAATAGCTAAAATTAACTCAGGAAACAACAGGTGTTGGTGAGGATGCAGAGAAAGGGGAACCCTCTTTCACTGTTGGTGGGAATGCAAACTGGTACAGCCACTCTGGAAAACAGTATGCAGCCTCCTCAAAATGTTAAAAACAGAACTACCCTACAATGCAGCAATTTCACTACTATGTATTTACTCAAAGGATATGTAATTACTGATATGAAAGGATACATGCATCCTGATGTTTATAGCACCATTATCAACTACAGCCAAATTAGGGAAAGAGCTCAAGTGCCTATCAATTGATGAATGGATAAAGATGATATTGCATATATATATGTGTGTATGTATATACACCTATATATACATAATAGAATATTCTTAGCCATCAAAAATATGAAATCTTGCCATTTGTAATGACATGGATGAAGCTAGAGATTATTATGCTAAGCAAACTAAGAGAAAGACAAATGCCATATGATTTCACTCATACGTGGAATTTAAGAAACAACACAGATGAACATAGTGTGAAAAAAAGAGAGAGGCAAGCCAAAAACCAGACTCTTAACTATAGAGAATAAACAGCGTGGCTGGAGGGGAGGTGGACAGGAGAATAGGTGAAATGGGTAATGGGTATTAAGGAGGGTACCTGTTGTAATGAGCACCGGGTGTTGTATGTAAGTGCTGAATCCCTAAATTCTATCCTTGAAACTAATATTACATTGTATGTTAATTAACTGGAATTTAAATAAAAATGTGAAATTAAAAAAAAAAGAATGGAGGGAGGAAATGAAGTGACGAGAAGACAGGAGAGATTGTGTTGGGGACTACAGAAATAAGACATTAATAATTTCAATGATGTTTCCAAAAGCTCAATGAATCTTTTAAAAGTTCACATGGGAAGAAAGGGCAGAGTAACTGAGAAAAAAAAAATCTAACAAAACAATCACTTCTGGGAAACACTATTCATTGACTAACTTGGTCAATAGGTACTTATTGAGTAGCTACCATGTGTCAGGCACTGTTCTAGGTGCTGGGGACACGGAAAAAGACAAACAAAATAAATGTCCTTATGGAGTGCATTGAGCAAGTGACATGTGACTGTAGGAAAGGTAGGTAGGAACTAGGTTACTGAGGCCACAGAGATCTGGGTAAGAAGGCTGTATTATATTCTGGGTACAGTAATATCTCATCAAGAATGCATTCACCTACAAATGATATTGCCCTAACTTAACTGAAATTGAAAAGGGGGAAGATTTATTGTCTCATGTAATAAATTCTAGAAGTAGGGTAGCTCCAGAAAAGGTTAACTTTGCACTTCAGTAATGCCCACCAGAGACCAGTTATTTTACACCTGTTTTGTCATCCTTAATGCATTGCTTTTGTGTTCATGGCTGCAAAAATACCACCTAAGTTATATTCCACAACTTTGCAGTCACAAAAAAATCTACAGGAGAGTTTATTAGAAGTAGATTTCATGGCAATTACTGAAATAACCCAAATGATAATGGCTTAAAGAAACAGAAATTTCTTTTTCTGTAAAAGAAATCTGGAGGCACGGTTGGTCAGATGTCTCCATGACATTGTCAGACTCAGGTTCCTGTCAGCTCCCTGCCTCCCTCATCCTCAAGGTGAGGCCCCATCCAGTCTTTAGTCATCAATATGGCTGCTGGAGTGCTGGCCATTTCCCCCACCCTCTAAGCAGTAACACGCAATGAGGAAGGAAGAAAATAGATATACCCCTTGTCTTTTTTATTTTTTTTTTTAAGATTTTTGTTTATTTGTCAGACAGAGAGAGATAGAGAGGGAACACTAGCAGGGGTAGTGGGAGAGGGAGAAGCAGACACCCTGCTGAGCAGGGAGCCCAATGTGGGGCTCGATCCCAGGACCCTGGGATCATGACCTGAGCTGAAGGCAGACGCTTAACCGACTGAGCCACCTAGGCACCCCTACCCCTTGCCTTTTAAGCGGAGTTTCCAGAAGTGCACCCAGAGCTTCTACTCCCACCTCATTGGGTAAAACTTAAACACAAAGCCACACATAACAGCAAGGGAATCTGTGATTTGTGACCTGAGAGGAGGACAGCAACATATCCAGTTAAAAATTAGGAATTTATTAACAAAGAATAAGGGGAAGATGAATATTGAGGAGAGAAAGAAAGTCTCTGGCACCAGAAAGTATCTTCTTTTCTTTACGTATCCCTTTGAAAGTAAGGAAACTTTTCTAGATGCATCTGAACAGAAAACTTAGTTATACAGGCTTTGAAGTTAGGAGAGGGTTTTGGGATCAGAAAGTTATATCAAATCCCCACTCTGCTATGTGTACTTACGCAAAATACCTCTCCATGGTTTAATTTGGTAATATATAAAATGGAGATTATAAATTCATAAAATTGTTGTGAGTATTATGTGAAATTATATATTGCAACAAATGGTGATGGTAATAATAATTAAAAACGATTTCAGAGTGGAGCAGCGTTTCACTACTGGGATCACACTAGCTACTAACACAGTCCAGCAGTTGATTTATCTTCTGTTTGAAAAGTCCATGCTTCTAGAAGGACTTTATTGCCAGACAGTGCAAAGGCAGTTTGGGCCCCACCATCTCCTCCGGAGGCGATGTGTATGAGCACAAGCACTTGGCCTTTGGTTCTAGAAAACACATAGATGTCTTCTTCTGTAGCTACCATCAGTCTAAACATTTGCCACCTTCCATCCTAGAGGGCTCAAGGACATTTGAGAATTATCTTAGGGTAGGACTCAGCTGCAAAATATAAACACCCATGACACATCATATAGAGTATAACTGATGCTAAAGTTCCAAAAAGAAGTTGAAAATCCTAAAGACTAAAAATACTTTTCTTTAAACAACCTTTTTCAGTACAGCTGCTGCTTTGTTAAACCAGCTGTTGCTAACCCCCCAGGGTACCTCTCACATGAGGCTGTATTTGTTTTTTTATGATTTAATTCTTATAGCTCAAGCTGCATTGTGTTTATAATGGTTTTACATTTTTACCACGGAAAGACAAAAAAAGAGAAAGGGCAATGAAAGAAATAAAAGGCCAGAAGAAGATTTAGGAAGCGCTGTATATAGCCGATTCAGAGTGCAGTGGTGGTAGGGAGGAGAGAGCTAGCAACACAGTCCAGAGAACGAGAATGAGAAAAATGAGTGTGTTCCTGATGGAGAATAGCTACAGGCCTAGAAAATTAGGATGTGTTCAGTCTGTAGAATATTAAATAATTTCTGTACCACGCTGACCAAAATATAGGAAAGTCGCTGAGTATGGTGTTTAATTCATCACGCAGTAAATGGTGGGAATCTCGGGTCCTGCATTAGTTATGGGACGTTGACCTCAGGAAACTTACTTAAAGTCTGTGAACCTTGATATCCACATTTTTAAACCAGAAACAATAATAGTAATGCCCATCACCTGGGACAATTGCCAGGGTTAATCCAGGTACTGTGTATAAGGCATTTAGAACACTGCCTGCCACACAGAGAGCCCAGGATAAATTTAACCATTATTATTACAATTCGCTTTTTCAGAAAAAGTTCATACTTGTCAAGGAAAAAAGCAATAGATAATAGATTAAAAAAAAAAAGAGGGGAAAAACGTTCTCTTTCAGCATGGGCCTGTAAGAAAAAAGTCCTATAGCCATAATTCTGTCTTCAAATGGGTTAATCTTTCTTTGATTCTCAAAAAAGATTACCTAACATTATTCAGCCTTAAAAAAGGAAGGAAATTTCATTTTATGCTACATGGATGAACCTTGAGGACATTACATTAAGTGAAATAAGCCAATCATGAAAAGAAAAATACTGCATGATTCCACTTATATGGGTTATCTGAAATAATCAAACTCTTGAAAATGGGAAAGAGAACGGGGGTGTCCAGAGATTGGGCAAGAGGATGGAGAATCACTGATCAATGACTATAGAGTTTCAGTTAATCAAGATGAAAAAGTTCTAGAGATGTGTGGTACAACAACGGGCATATGGTTAATAAAACTATATGAGGAAAAAATTTTAAGATGGCAAATTTGTTGTGTGTTTTACTGCAATTTTAAAAAAGAAGGAAATTTCCACACATGCCACAACATGAATCTTGAAGATCCTAATCAAAGTGAAATGAGCCAGTGACAAAGGAGAACATATTGCATGATTTCACTTCCCTGAGGTACCTAGAGTAGTTAAATTCAGAGAGACAGAAAGTAGAATGGTGGTTGCCAGGGAATGGGGTGGTGGAGGGAGGAATGGGGAGCTACTGTTTAATGAGTATGGAGTTTCAGTTTAGGAAGATGAAAAGGTTCTGGAGATGGATGGTGGTGGTGGTTGCACAACAATGTGAACGTACTTAATGCTCATGAACTGTATGAAATGTACACCTAAAAATGGTGAAACTGGTAAATTTCACATAATGTATTTTTACAATTAAAAAAAAAAATCAGACTGACTTTTCTATGATGAATTTACCGGTATGTCCTCACAATTGAATTGGTCTGACGGGGTACCATGAGCAACTCAGTACTTAAACTAAGTACTTAAGCAGCTACATTTCCAGGGCTCATGAAAGAATGGGGCCCCACTTGCCTATGTAATGTGTGATACTCCGTGTTTTGAAAGGGAAATTTAAGTTTTGCTTAGACAAATGTTAAGGATGGCTCCTTGCCTAATTTGCCTTGTACGAGAATAAGAATCAAGGATATCTTTCCTTCCAGAAAAATACCTAATGTAGATTCTTAACCTCAGGGTTTTAAGAAGATGGCAAAAAGATTTAAACATGTTTCAAGTATTTCTCTTAGTCCGTAATAAATTTGTAATATACATTTAGAGATGACACATTTTAAAGAACATATTTATAATTCTTCCCCAAGAAAGAACTGGTGTCAGTCCTTCATCAGAAGGGCAAAGGAGATGTTCTTATTCAGACTCCATCCTTCTTTCAGACTCTAGGCCATTGTTTTGTTCCGTGAAATCTGCCTAAGGGTGTCACTTACTGCTTCAGAACTATTACTGATGAATTCTTGAATTTATGTAGACACTTGATCAAAGCGGAGTCATTTAGCTTTGAGCCCTTAGGTGCTAATTTCTACAGGTTTTGCTTCTCTCAAAAATAATACTGTGCTGGCTGTCCAAATTTTTGCATCCCAAATTTCTCTTCTGTGATAAGCAACTGCTTCACGCTATACTTGGGAGGTGAAGTTTAAACTGATTGTAGTAGAAAGGATCACTTTTTGGTCTCATCAAAACCAGAAACAAGGGAGGGCACTTCCTATGTAAAACCATCGTACCTATCCTGTCATCCAACAAGCCACAGTAATAATTTAGACTACTGAAGTTTATTCTATGTACAACATCATTTTGATTTGATAAGGTGGAGATCTTTTGAAATGGAAGTTCATGAAGAGCAAAGGGGCTCTTTCTTTAAATGTTTAGTAATAAGAAAATTAAAAATAAAGAGTTTAAAAGCCTGCAGAGTACTCAGAAATGGTAAATATAATTAGTATCTTTAAAAATCATTAGTGACAGGGGCGCCTGGGTGGCTCAGTTGTTAAGCGTCTACCTTCGGCTTGGGTCATGATCCCAGGGTCCTGGGATTGAGCCCCAAGTCAGGCTCACTGCTCAGCGGGAAGCCTGCTTCTCCCTCTCCTACTCCTCCTACATTGTGTTCCCTCACTCGCTGTCTCTCTCTCTCTGTCAAATAAATAAATAAAAATCTTTAAAAAAAATCATTAGTGAGCCTACATGAATTAAGGGAAATGTCTAGGGGGTCACACAGTAAAGGAAAAATGAAGGGCGTGGTATTAAATTAATACTGGTCCAGTGGACTTCCAAATGGTTGGCATTTGCCACCTCTCTATCAAGGGTCTTGGGTTTCAGCAGCCACACAAAGATGTAAGATAAAATACGGGGCTTGTCTAAAGTAAGGGAATTGTTACTGAGACTCCCGAGTAAAGCTGAGATCACTGAAGGACTAAACTAGTGGAAAAGAGAATCAGAAAAAAAAAAAAAAAATCTATGGATTTGCAAAGGGGGATCACATAAACCTTTTCTGTGTCAGCGTGGGCTTTGATAGAAATATTTTTCTTGTAACTAAAAGCTTGTCCCTATATGAAATGGGGTTCAAGTTTACGCTCCCCCTGTGGTCAAAACTACTTTGACATAAAATATTAATTTAAAGAGCCCAAGACTAATAGCAGTCCAAGGAAGTTGGCAAAAGGAAACAAAACTCGTGTTTGGGGGTCATGTTCTTAACCCAGGCCAGAGCTCAGAAGCACAAAGCAGACGGAAGTCATTTAGTTGAATGTTCTCAGTTCCAAGACCTTCGTTGTATTTAAGAGTTCAGCCAGCCCCCATCTGAGGAGCTCGGCGCTTGCAGCGTACATAGAATGTGAATATCATTTTCAAGAATGAATTCTCAATTTCATGAACAGGAAGACGTTTAAAAAAGCCCTTTTGTTCTATTTCAGATGACTCTACAAAACACTCAAAGGAAAAACCGTGAGTTGGTGTTTGACTCTGCCACCGTTTTCCTAGTCCTATTCATTACAGATGTAGACAGGAACAGATCTGGAATATAGACACTTAAGTGCTGTGGACAAAGCAACACTTCTATTGGAAAGAGCACACCTTTTGGTAACAGAAGACCTAGGTTTCCCTGTGACTTTGCCGATAGCTCCCCATGTAAAAAGGGGCACTTTATCTTTCTCTCTCTGGAGCTCTGTTTCCAATTTCAGGAGTTGGACTTCCTCATTTCTAAAGTCTCTTTCATCTCTAACATTTATAGGCTGTGATTTAAATGTGCTACTCCTTGAAGGCTGTGGGTAATTTTTACAGTGTGAGTTTTGGCTGAAGGAGAAAAACCATCACAAATGAAAACGGAAACACTCGGAGCGGTAGGAAGCTCTTTTCTGGATACAGCTTGTGACCCAGATGCTCCTACAGCTAGCCTTTCTGGGCTGCAGATGGTACAGTGGGGCTGTGTGCATTTTGAAAAGCAAAGAGTTTTTAGGAAGATTTACTGGAACACAAATGCCTCCTAGAAGCTGGCTAAAATATGACCGATAAGAAAGTCAAGTGTCCGCCAGACAAACCCAGCATATACAAATTTGAATTTATTTTTAAAGAGTAAATGAAAAGAACAGGAGTGATGACTTGTACTGCATAAGATTTGGTTGTTCTTATGAAAAAAAAAATCTTTTTAGCAACACTAACAGTACTGCTAAGTGATCTTCCTTTTACAAACCTCCTGTATGATTTTGTAGAATTCTCAAATTATGACTAAATTTTAGGAGCTTCTCATGAGAAATGAGGTGTGTCTGTATCTTTAAGGCATTTGTGAGCCCAGCTAAGGATTTGTACCTTTCCCTTAGGGCCCTGAGGCTCCTGGAAAGCTAATAGATAAAGCCTGAATAAAGGGCTTCCAGGTCAGAAGATAAGCTTCTGATGTCAAGGATTTGTTGACTGGCCATAGAAAGTTCCAGAGCTGCAGTTCATTTGCCTCAATCATTTACAAAGGCAAATGGCTTGATTCTCCCAGCTGTCTCTCTCTCTGCCACTGAAGGAATGTGGGGATCCAGCCTACAGTATGTAAATTTCCACCAGTTTACAGGATGCCCATAATGGTAGAAGATTTTGTTCTTTCTGGCCATGAATTAGAAAGTGATGGTTTAGGTAACTGCCTGGATCAACTTGAAATGTCCAGAGACTGGTTAAAGCTTAAGTCCCCACTCTCACTTATTCCTTCAATCATGGAAGTTGTATTCTCCTAAACCGCTTTCTATAATTTACCCCCTAAACCCCAACCTAGTGTGAATTGCAGACAAGGGATGTGGGATTTAAGGTGACAAGAGATAATAGAGCCCTTCTCCAAAATAAAGACCCCAGACAAGGTTATTGGGAAAATTGTCACTTTTGTGGGAAAATGGCCGGGGGTGGGGGGGGGTTGGGTTGGGGGAGACTCTTCCGGATCACCTGAAGCAGGCACTGTCAAGTGAGGATTTTTCCCTCCAACTCTTAGTTCTTCGAGAAATTTCTCAAAATTATGCATTTTTCTACTTTTTGAAAAGGAACGTAATTTGGTCGAGCCTTTTCTTGATGCTTCCAGAACATCGATACCAATGAGGGTAACGATGCAATGCAGCAAAATTTTCTGTGCGGCGATCAGATTGTTTCTGCCTTTTATCCTTTGTCTTTATCCTTCTTTAATTTCATGTTGACTGATGCCAGGCATTTTTCTACAAATTTGCCCATCTTTAATTATGTTTTCCACTATTTTCCTTTCAGTTTGCTCTTTTTGGTGTGATACTAAAAAACGAAGCAGCTCAGGAAGTACAGCCTGAGGGGAAAGATTATGGACTGATAGAAATACACACACACACACGTATATATATCTATGTATATATAATATATATGTAATTTTATATATAATATATATACACAAAATAACCCACCTGTCTATAAGCTTATATGTGGAAGGAAATACATCTAAGTGTTAGTAGTAATTTTCTCAGGATTGTTAGAGTAATTTTAATTTTATTTTCTTCTCTTCAGTATTTTCTCCAAAGTTCTGCAATGACCATGGATTTCTTTTATAATTTTAAAAAAAATTATTTTTACTATTTCAGTACACTTTACTGGTTCTGAATCTAGCTCTGCCAGTACGCAGTAGATAAAATCTTCATTAAGCATCACTGAATGACCTTGGTTAAAACACTGCTCTGAGCATCAATTTCTCCATTTGTAGAAATGCCTCCTCCACAGAACTGGAAAAATCAAATAAACTAAGTAGTATGTGTGGCATATAGAGAGTGATTAAAGAACTATCAGTCTCATGTTTAAGGATTTTATGGTAACTGAGGGAAAAAGACTAAAATATCCAGATTTAAAAATAGACACTGTGAAAAAAAATTTTTTTTTGTACTTGAAGTTGATTTCTCCCAATGTTTTTGTCTCCTTGTATGTTACAGAAAGCTTGATTTATGAATAAGGGGGCATACTGTACCCCTTGGAGCTGTAATATTTTAGATTTTAGAGGAGGCTTCAGAAATCAGTGAGCCCCAAAACTTTTACCTTATAGTTGAAAATATTGGGAGGAAGGTTTACTTAAGTCTATAGGAGCTTGTCTCCAGAGCGCTCTCTGAGAGTGATCATGGATTAGCTTTCTGCCCTTGATTAGGGGTTATTTGCTATCACTTTAATAGGATTCCTAAGACCCTGGGCCTCAGGCTAGTCGCCAGGATGAAGAGGAGACAGTTGGGAAGAGGAGAGAAGTGCCCGAGAAGGGACATGTGAAGGCATCATCCCAGCAGCAAATCCACAGTGATAATATTTAACTCTGGCTAAAAATACACTTGCAGAGGGAGGAGCTCTTCCATGCAATTTTATAAACCGTGGGACTAAGCAAAACAGTTATTTCCTCACTGACATGCTGGAAGGTCCTTGTTTCAGGAGAATGTGCATGCCTGAGTCAGGTGAGTGATGAATGCAACTCAGCACAACTCCCTGTGTTGCATTTTGGAAAGAGGCGGGGCTATAAGAAACAATGGTTTAGCAGGAACCTTGCATTGTGTCCTGAAGGCAGAGAGAAGTGTAGTATTTAGGACAATTTCTGGGCCATCTATTGTTTTAAGACACAAAATCCCTCTTGTTCTTCATTTGAGTAACAAAGCTCATAGAAATATTTGCATTTCTTAGACTAGTGGCAGACTTTTTTCCCCCTGGGCTAACCATTCTCACAAATACACTAATGTGGGGGGAAGGGAGGTGGAGTGAAAGAGTTCCTTTTCAGTTTAGGATGAAGTGTTAATTATTCCTTTGACAAGACTGGTAACTCTTGGGAAACAGCTCTCCCTTTGATGGAATGGTTTCTGTCTGTAGCTGTAATCTGAAAGCAGCCACCTGGTTTCAGGTCAGAGAAGGGGAAAGAGCTTAATTAAGTTTCCCTAATACTGATTTAATTTTTAAAGACTTAAAAAAAACAAACACAATAATTGAGCCTATGATCTACCCGTCTCATGCACTCACATCCCATCCCGCCCTCCCTTCGAGATTTTTTGCTATATTTCCACATTCTGGATTTCAGCTTGACATTTTTCTCTATTTAAAATGGTCTTATATCGGGTCAAAGAGGATACTATTCCACATGCCTTGACAACAATGTGCACAGATAAAGCAGTGTGGAGAAAACATTAATACTGACATCACGATAGTCAATTCATTTGAAGACAAACAGTTAATAGAGACGTATTGGTCCTTGGCTTCCCAGAGGTTGTCAAACACAAAGGATATTGAGACTACTCTTATGTTGTTAGGTCCCCCCCAAAATGGGTACCCCAATAATGGGTCCGTGATTAAAGGAGCGAGACTGATACAAAGCGAAGGTCAAGCAAAGCTTTGTTTCGTGCCAAGCATCAAGAATCAGACCGACTGTCAAACAGACCAGTCAGGGACGCCCTTTACAGAGGACGACCCCTCCCAGCTTTCCAGACTAACTTCTATAGAGCAAAGGCCATGTGGTTGGGCCTGGCCACACACAGGTGGCTAATTGAATTACAGTTCACCCCACAGTAGCCATGGAAACTAGCCCATCACCTTGGTAGCTAGGAGACAGTATGCGCCCCCCCCCATGGGATGTCTCCACCTGGCCTGACCCACCCTTGTATTTGAGCTTTGTTACCTGGAGCTGGTTTCCAGGACTTGTTTTTAAGTCCCCTGGGGGAAGGGGAGCAGGGACTGTTTAAGGGTTAAACAACAAAGTTATTGCTTAACCTCAATGGAAGGCTCTGGCTAAAATAAAAATATAAAATAGGTCCTTACAATGTCAGTCAGGAGCTCTGGATGGTAGTAATGGCTGTTCCCCTTCCTGATTGTCTGTCTTTGGATGGCCCCCTCTATGTCTTTGTGCTGGCTTCCTTATCTATAAGCCAAGAGACTTGGCTTTTACAGGCCAAGGCCATGTTTCCACCCATGGACACCCCCTTCATCCGCTTCCTCACAAACTGGTCTTGCCCTGGGTCATTCATCCCTCGCCCCTGTAGACCTCTCTGATGATTTCAGGAAGGGATAGAAATTAAGGAAAGAGGCAGAAGAAAATATTTTTTTAGCTATTTCCTATTTTAGTTACTTCCTTTTCTCCATAGAAAATGGCCAGTTTCTCTCTGATCATAAATGTTCTATCAAAGACCTCCTTAAGAATCAACAGAACTCTTCAGACACACACTATAACACTTCCACCTCAAAGAGCACAGTGGCCCAAATTTTGGATTTTAACTTCAGAAATTTGATGGTCTACAGCCCCACAGACCACCTAAAAACATCACTTAAAAAGACAATGCAGAAAGATAGCTACTCTTAAGAACAACATTTTCCTTGAAGTTTCCTTGCAGCTGCTTCTCACAATTGTTTCTCAAAGACTACAAAAAATCCACCCACATCTTGTCTGCTTGGTTTTGTTGTTGTTGTTGTTTTGAGGGGGGGTGGGGCTGATGTCTTTATTCCAGGTTGTGCAGCTCCTGGGATGATTAGCTAGTAAAATATGGCCTTTTGAAAAAGAAAGGCCATTTCTGACACAGGAAGAAATAGTGTGTACACTTTGGGTACTTGCTACTTATATCTTCTACCTGTCCAGTTAATGCTAACGATCAGCCAGAAAACATTTGGGCCTCCTAGTGGAGGAAAAAAAGAAGGAAAAAATAAATAGGAATTTTTCATATATTAATTAAAGTTTGAGGTTTTTAACCGTTCATTCACTCCTTCCCCCAAATCTTATAGACTTCTGGTGGTTCTTACTTGGTTCTTATTTCAGTGAAAGTGAAGCAGAAAATCAAGCCATAACATGATTTCTTTTAATATTGGCTTCTTTAAAACCCCTGGCCAGACTGATCAAAAAGAAAAGAGAAAGGACCCAAATAAATAAAATCATGAATGAAAGAGGAGAGCTCACAACCAACACCAAAGAAATACAAACAATTATAAGAACATATTATGAACAACTCTATGCCAACAAATTTGACAACCTGGAAGAAATGAATGCATTCTTAGAGACATATAACCTACCACAATGAACCAGGAAGAAATAGAAAAGCTGAACAGACCCATAACCAGTAAGGAAATTGAAGCAGTCATCAAAAATCTCCAAACAAACAGGAGCCCAGGGCCAGACAGCTTCCCAGGGGAATTCTACCAAACATTTAAAGAAGAATTAATTACTATTCTCCTGAAACTGTTCCAAAAAATAGAAATGGAAGGAAAACTTCCAAACTCATTTTATGAGGCCAGCATTACCTTGATCCCAAAAACCAGAGAAGGATCCCATCAAAAAGGAGAATTACAGACCAATATCCTTGATGAACACAGATGTGAAAATTCTCACCAAAATACTAGCCAATAGGATCCAACAGTACATTAAAAGGATTATTCACCACGACCAAATGGGATTTATTCGTGGGCTGCAAGGTTGGTTCAACATCTATAAATTGATCAATGTGATACAATACATTAATAAAAGAAAGAACAAGAACCATATGATACTCTCAATAGATGCTGAAAAAAAAAAATTGGACAAAGTACAGCATCCCTTCCTGATCAAAACTCTTCAAAGTGTAGGGATAGAGGGCACATACATCAGTATCATCAAAGCCATCTATGAAAAACCCACTGCGAATATCATTCTCAATGGAGAAAAACTGAGAGCTTTTCCACTAAGGTCAGGAACATGGCAGAGATGTCCATTATCACCACTGCTATTCAACATAGTACTAGAAGTCCTAGCCTCAGCAATCAGACAACAAGAAGAAATTAAAGGCATCCAAATTGGCAAAGAAGTCAAACTATCACTCTTTGCAGATGATATGATATTATATGTATTAAACCCAAAAGATGCCACTCCAAAACTGCTAGAACTCATACAGGAATTCAGTAAAGTGTCAGGATATAAAATTAATGCACAGAAATCAGTTGCATTTCTCTACACCAAAATAAGACAGAAGAAAGAGAAATTAAGGAGTCAATCCCATTTACAGTTGCACCCAAAACCATAAGATACCTAGGAATAAACCTAACCAAAGAGGCAAAGAATCTGTACTCAGAAAACTATAAAGTACTCATGAAAGAAATTGAGGAAGACACAAGGAAATGGAAAAATGTTCCATGCTCCTGGATTGGGAGAATAAATATTGTGAAAATGTCTATGCTACCTAAAGCAATCTACACATTTAATGCAATCCTTATCAAAATCCCACCCATTTTTTTCAAAGAAATGGAACAAATAATCCTAAAATTTATATGGAACCAGAAAAGACCTCGAATAGCCAAAGGAATATTGAAAAAGAAAGCCAAAGTTGGTGGCATCACAATTCCTGACTTTAAGCTCTATTACAAAGCTGTCATCATCAAGACAGTATGGTACTGGCACAGAAACAGACACATAGATCAATGGAACAGAACAGAGAGACCAGAAATAGACCCTCAACTCTATGGTCAACTCATCTTCGACAAAGCAGGAAAGAACGTTCAATGGAAGAAAGACAGTCTCTTCAACAAATGGTGTTGGGAAAATTGGACAGCCACATGCAGAAAAATGAAACTGGACCATTTCTTTATACCACACACAAAAATAGACTCCAAATGGATGAAGGACCTCAATGTGAGAAAGGAATCCATCAAAATCCTTGAGGAGAACACAGGCAGAAACCTCTTTGACCTCAGCCACAGCAACTTCTTCTTAGGAACATTGCCAAAGGCCAGGGAAGCAAGGGCAAAAATGAACTATGGGGACTTCATCAAGATCAAAAGCTTTTGCACAACAAAGGAAACAGTTAACAAAACCAAAAGACAACTGACAGAATGGGAGAAGATATTTGCAAATGACATACCAGATGAAGGACTAATATCCAAAATCTATAAAGAGCTTAGCAAACTCAACACCCAAAGAACAAATAATCCAATCAAGAAATGGACAGAGGATATGAACGGACATTTCTTCAAAGAAATGGACAACAGACTCATGAAAAAGTGCTCCACATCACTCGGCATCAGGGAAATACAAATCAAAATCACAGTTAGATTACTACCTCACACTAGTCGGAATGGCTAAAATTAGCAAGTCAGGAAATGACAGATGCTGGCGAGGATGCAGAGAAAGGGGAACCCTCCTACACTGTTGGTGCGAATGCAAGCTGGTGCAACCACTCTAGAAAACAGCATGGAGGTTCCTCAAATAGTTGAAAATAGAGCTACCCTACGACCCAGCAATCACACTACTGGGTATTTACCCTAAAGATACAAATGTAGTGATCCAAAGGGGCACGTGCACCCGAATGTTTATAGCAGCAATGTCCACAATAGCCAAATTATGGAAAGAACCTAGATGTCCATCAACAGATGAATGGATAAAGAAGAAGTGGTATATATATACAATGGAATACTATGCAGCCATCAAAAGAAATGAAATCTTGCCATTTGCGACGACATGGATGGAACTAGAGGGTATTATGCTAGGGTATTATGTCAATCAGAGAAAGACAACTATCATATGATCTCCCTGATATGAGGAAGTGGAGATGCAACATGGAGGGTTTGGAGGGCAGGAAAAGAATAAATGAAACAAGATGGGATTGGGAGGGAGACAAACCATAAGAGACTCTTAATCTCACAAAACAAACTGAGGGTTGCTGGGGGGAGGGGGGAGGGAAAGGATGGTGGGGTATGGACATTGGGGAGGGTATGTCCTATGGTGAGTGCTGTGAAGTGTGTAGACCTGACAATTCACAGACCTGTGAATAATAATACATTATATATTAATAAAAAATTTTTTAAAAATTGGCTTCTTTAAAAAAATTATTTATGTATTTGAGAGAGAGAGAGAGAGCACACACGCACATAGGAAGAGGAAGGAGCAGACTTCCTACCAAGCAGAGGGCCTGAAGTGAGGCTCAATCCCAGGACCCTGAGATCATGACCTGAGCCAAACGCAGAAGCTTAACTGACTTAGCCACCCAGGTGCCCCTAAATTGGCTTTTACAAATTCTTTTTTGAAAATCTATGGCTACAGTTCCTAAGTATGATTCCCTTTCAGGAGTAAAGTCATGGATGACTTTGGTTTTGTTTTTATATTTTGTCTGCATTTTTCAAATTTTGTACAACAAACATTTATTACTCTTTTAATCAGAAAAAAAGTTTGCATGAGTGTCATAAACTATATTTAAACAGAATACCAGATTCTATAGATTTATTTTTTATTGAAGTAAAATTAACATACAATGTTTTATCAGTTTCAGGGATACAACACTGATTCAACAATGCTGCACATCACTCAGTGCTCCCTAGGGAAGGGTAGTCACCATCCGCACAATGGAATATTACTCAGCCATAAAGAAGAATGACAACCTGCCATTTGTGACAACCTGGAAGACCTAGAGGGTATTATGCTAAATGAAATCAGTCAGATAAAGAAAGATAAATACCATAGGATTTCACTCATATGTGTAATCCAAAAAACTATTCTAGATGTTTAAAGGTGAGGGAAAATGTTCTAAATGTTCCAGTATACAGGTTGTGGATACTGAAACTATTCATGAAATTGGACCCGAAGTTCAGATCTCTTTTTAAACTTTCTCCTTTAAAATGTGAATGGAGGCAGCCTTTGTAGGGACGTCGCCTTGCTGACCTATCATTTTTCGTTAGCTTCAAATTATGGTGCTTTCTCCAAGATCAAATGTGGGCATTCTCCCCTCCGAGGAACGTACCCCTCCTTCCAGCCCTGACTCCACTTTACTGCAGGAAGTTCTCTTTACTGGGCTTGAGATTTGTCTCACATAGGAATTGAGGCCCCAAGGAAATGGAGATGGGCCAATCTTTAGTGATTTGGGTCAAGGTAGTAAGCAAGCCAAACAAATAATTCAGGGCAAACGATCCATTCCAGGGCCAGGATTGGTCAATTCTTCAGGCCTTTCCAACGAGAACCATGATCAGAGCTGCCCAAGTCACGTGCACGAGATGACCATGATGCCTCTTCCACCACAGACCCGGGAGGCTGGCCCTTGGTTCCCTGTAGCCACATGTCCTTCAGGTTGAGGCCAGTAACTACTCATGTCAAATGCTAGAATTCACCACTTTAGAATAACCAGGAGCAGGCAGCATCTGCTTTTCTATCAGTATGGTCCCTGACTGTGGGAAGTCCTAGCCTATCCTGGAGACACAAAACCAGATCCTGCTTTTGCTACTGGATTCCCAAGAACTCTATCTGGGGAATATGGGAGTTTCAACTAATCATATGCCTGACATTTTCTTCTGTACAAACAAGTAGCAAAATAAATAGCAAAAATGTGTTTTAATGCTACCTGATAAAGGGGGGAGGACTTGGAGGGATTTTAATAGAAGCAGTGATTTCATCCATATGTGAACCATTCTAAGAAAATGTATTTGAAGCAGGCAACAGCACATATGTCCTGAAAGGGCTGTTTTATTTAGAAACCACATGTCACTTTTCAAGATGGAAAGGTACTCATCTCTGGAAAGCCTTCTCAGGTAATTGGAAACCTAAATGTGTTCTAGGTTTTTCTCTCGTAGGTATATTCACTTGTTATACCCCTTCTAAAAAGTTACTACCTTTGTTTGCATTTCTTCACGAGATTTTCAGCTCCTTGAGCAATGGGGACCCTAAACCTCTTTAAGAAGATTGTCCAGAAGGAAGCAGGTGTTCAAATAAGTGTGTTCAAGGGTAAGGTAATATTACAGCTAACATTTATGGAGATCTTATGATGCCAACTGATATGTCACATGGAGTATCTCTTCTGTTCTCTATGAAGTAGGTGTTATTGCTGCATAGGTCGTACTGAGGGAGACACCAGGGTGTGAAACGATTACTGTACCAGGTCATTTGGTGGCATAACACAGGACAGGTACTCACACAGGTGGGGCTGACACGGGAGCCTGAACGTAGCACTTCTCTGCAATGTTTTGTACTTACATGAAAGAAAACATATGCTTTGTGCACTTATTGCTCTAAGGAGATTTCACCCCTCAGAAAGTTCTGGGTTGGAATTCTGGCTTGGTCATTCACAGGTTATAAACTTCAGCTTCTCTGAACCTCAGTTTATCTTTAAAGAAGACAATAATAAATATTTTGCAAAATTCTTGAAAGGATTAACATTAACGTAGGACATTCTTGGCACAGAACATGTTCAATAAATGTAGCTTTTACTTTGTCATTTTTAGATAAACTGGGTCTGTAATGACAACACTTTCATATTTTCATTATTCTGGAAGTGGAAACACTTCTAAAAGAATTCCATATGCTTTTGTCTTTTTAAATAGGATGTGGTGTAGATAATTTTTTTTCTTCATGGCCTGAGAATCAATATTTCTGGCAGTTTCAATTCAATGATGCCTTCAGGCCCTAATTAAGTGTTTGAGTCTTTTGTCCTTATACTAAATAACCTGAAATTGTTCTACTTTGAAGTTTCATGGGTTTGCTTTTTCCCACCAGTTCTATGTAACTCTTATTTTAGTCTGCCAGCTCCCTCTTTTTGTAGGCTATCTGCTGAAGAAGTCCATGTATCCAATTTAAATTTGTTACATGCTTTTATACAGGGTGATAATGATTTTCAGAATTGCATATAGAATCTGAGATGGTAGACCTGAATCTCTCCTAAAAACAAAATATCTGCTTCACTCTGTGAAATTTTAAGTATCCACTTGGACTTCTACCAGAATACCGCACCTCCCCCCTCCTTCCGTGAGTTCTTGCTGCACTGTAAATACTCGCCTTTGTCACATACATGACAGCTTGTCTCCTCCTTCTCAAAGTTGATACACAGTCTGTCAGTCATTTGCATGCCCTGTACATTCCTTCCACCCTCCGCATTCCACATTTCCAGACTGTTACCCCCTTATTTCTATATTTCAAAAATCTAAATTTGGCAATCCTAATTATCATTCAACAGACCATTTTATTATTACTTTCTTATCAGCTGTCAAAACAGCTGAATGCTAAACAATTGGTCAGTTGCCAAAAACAGCATTAGGAGTGGGGGTAGGAGAGGTGATTAGACCAGCCCTGAGTTATTCTCTCTGAGAAATCATCTTGGGACGAGAAAATGATTGCATTCAAAAGAATGTCTATAAAAACAATTTCATTGATCTTAATTTCTACTTCTCTCCCGTATGAATCATGGGGGAGTTAACACACCATTGCATTTATCAGGGAGATAAGAAGCCAGATTCATCATTTGATGACAGGAAAAGCTTTAGCAGTTCCTTAAGCTTCTGTTTGAGGAACAGGCCAGAAGTGAATGTCAACCAAAGTGCAGATTGGAGCCTCTGGAGGCTCTGCATGAAAGCAGGCACCAAGCAGTGGTCAAGAACCAACACTCATGTGCAGCAAGGCTCAACTCTCTAGTCTGACCTTGAGGCTGGTGAAGAATTTATGTTCCCTTGGCCTTTTCCAGCTTCAAGGTTGTAGCTAAGGCCACCAACCAGTTACCTACACCTCCCTCTTCCCAGTGTCCAGGGGCACCCAGCAGATTCCATAGTCCTAAATTTCTCAATATTCAAACACATGAAATTAGCTGAAAATGCAAGGGGAGCACTTTTTAATTTTTTTTTTATTTTAATAGACTTGATTTTTTAGGAGAGCTTTAGTTCACAAGAAAACTGAGCTAAAGTCACAGGTATTACTCCTTGACCCCTCACGTGATATTCTCCTCCATTATCAACTGGCCCCTACCACAGTGATACATTTGTTACAGCTATGAACCTACAGCTATGAACCTACTCACTGTCACCCAAAGTCAGTAGTTTACTGTTGTAAATAGGTCTTAGTACTGTGATGGTAAAGTGTAGGTGATGGGAGGCATTCTATAATCCTAGGATGAAGATCAGTCTTCTAGTGAGCCTTCACCTCTGAACTGTGAATTTCACACATTTCTCAGTCCCCACATCCCCTTAGATGGGACATCCTGGCTAATATGGGTGAAACTGGGTATTTCCTTCCCCCTAGGTTAGTCAGGCTTGGTTAATCTCAGCAAATTAGGCTCAGTTAAATAGTTTCTCCTTAAAAGTACCGTTTGTAAAGGGACGCCTGGGTGGCTCAGTTGGTTAAGCCACTGCCTTCGGCTCAGGTCATGATCCCAGGGTCCTGGGATTGAGCACCGCATCGGGTTCCTTGCTGGGCGGGGAGCCTGCTTCTCTCGCTGCCTCTGCCTGCCTCTCTGCCTGCTTGTGTGTACTCTCTCTCGCTCTCTGGCAAATAAATAAAATCTTAAAAAAAAAAAAAAGTACAGTTTGTAAAGAATGACAGGATGTTTTGGAATATTTCAAAATGGTTCCTTCCCTACTCCCACTTCGGGGAGCCCCAGAAATTTGTTATTTACAGTTAGGTTTCCCTGCCTTGGTACTGGTCCCTGCAGAAGTTTCTGAGCTAGTGAATTGCGATTCTTGTATTTGCTCACCGGGCTCTCCAATTTTGGAGGGAGCGATTTGCTTTAGGACCTTTCTTCCCTTATAGATCTAAGAAGAGCGGTTGATTTTCCACTTTGTTCAGCTTTTAATAGTTGTCAGGGTGGAGCAGTAATTTCCAAGCTTCTTACAGTACCTTTTTAAAAAATTCATTCTTCCATTTTTGAAATTTGAAAATATATCAGCTATAAACAATCTATATATCAATGAGTATATATCAAATGGTACCAAGAAGCATATAATAAAGGGTAAATTTTTTCCCACACCAGTGCCTCTTCTCTTTGGAGGCAACTTCTGTTAGTGGTTTCTTGTGTCTTCTTCTAGAAGCATCTGCCTCCTACACAAGCATATATATTTTTCTTTCTTTCTTTTCTTTTTTTTTTTTTTTTTTTGGTTTTAAGATTTTATTTACTTATCTGGCAGAGAGAACAAACAGGGGGAGCAGCAGAGGGAGAGGTAGAAGAAGACTCTATGCTGAGCAGTGAGTCCAGTGCAGGGCTCCATCCCAGGACCCTGGGATCATGACCTGAGCTGAAGGCAGACACTTAACTGACTAAGCCACCCAGGTGCCCCAAGTATATATATTTTTCAATAATTTTAATTACACAAATAATACACTAATTCTCTGGGGGTGCTGGTGTCTTAAAATGGATTGGGAAGTATTATCTGTTTCTCTGTATTCTGAAAGAGTTTGGACAAGATTGTTCTCTTACTTCTGTAAATATTTGGAAGAGTCCGCCAGTAAAGTCACTTGGGCTGGGAGTTTCCTTTGTTAGATTTTCACTTCTTTCACAAATTCTTTGAATTTTCTTCAAGTATATATTGAAATGTTCCGTTTCCTCCTGTCTCCATTTTATCCACAGTTTCAAACATAGTATCATGTATTGTCTGAGTGGGGCTTGAACTCACAACATCAAGATCAAGAGTCATATGCTCTTCCAACTGAGCCAGCCAGACACCCCCATTTATCGCTTTAAATTAGTCACATCAGTTTAGGCACAGTAGCTTTATTTTGCTAATTTTTGCAAATTTTTCAGTTATGTTGAAACTTTCTGTATTCATATATTGAAATTATGTCTCTTGAAGAAGCATGTTTCCTTTTATCCAATTTGACAACTGTTATTTTTAAAATGGAGCATTTATTCCATATTTGTTGTACTAGAGTTTAAATTTATCCTTTTAATATCTATTTTCTATTTCTTTCTCCTTCACAACTTCTTTTCTTCCTTATGGCTTTTTTAATTTTTTGTGTGTTTCTACCATGTTCCCTTTCTTAGTTACTAGTTATATATTCTTTTACTATTCTTTTAGTAGTTATGGTGATGATTATGACCTATGTCCTTGATTTATCCAAGTTTTATAAAATTAGTAATTTACCACCTTTCAGAAATACTTTAATTCATTTTACTCAGCTACTCACCAGATTTTTGGTTACTATTGCATGCAATTTGATTTATATATTGAGTCCCACAAGATATTACTATTGTATCATAGAGTCTACTCACATTTTGTCTTTATTACATATTTACCCCCTTCTTTGTTCTTTACTCCTTTTTGCAGAATTTTGTATTCACTGGGGATAAGTTGCCATGTGTTTGAAGGATACACTTTAATATTTTCTTTAGTATGAATTTTGTTATAAAAACTCTGAATTTCAGGGCGCCTGGGTGGCTCAGTGAGTTGAGGCCTCTGCCTTCAGTTCAGGTCATGATCTCAGGGTCCTGGGATCGAGCCCCGCATCGGGTTCTCTGCTCGCGGTGAGCCTGCTTCCTCCTCTCTCCTTCTCTGCCTGCCTCTCTGCCTACTCGTAATCTCTGTCTGTCAGATAAATAAATAAAATCTTAAAAAAAAAAACCCAATTTCTTGGGGTGCCTAGGTGGCTTGCTTGGTCAAGCATCCAATTCTAGATCTCAATTCAAGTCTTGATCTCAGGATCATGAGTTCAAGCCCCACTTTGGATTCCACACTGAGTTGGAGCCTGCTTAAAAAAACAAAAAACCTCTGAATTTCTTCTTGTCTGAAAATTTCTGTATCTCTCTTTCACTTTTAAAGGCTGTATTTGCTGAATTCTAGTTGTCCAGCCTCATCATTTTCTACTTTGAAGATACAATTCCATTGTCTTCTGGCTCCCATTATTTCTATTGAGAAGTCACTGTTAATCTTACCATTGCACCTGTTCAGATGATATGTTCTTTTGTTTCCTGGCAGCTTTTTTTTTTTTTTTTTAAGATTTTATTTATCTATTTGACAGACAGAGATCACAAGTAGGCAGAGAGAGAGGAGGAAGCAGGCTCCCCACAGAGCAGAGAGCCCTATGCAGGGCTCGATCCCAGGACTCTGGGACCATGACCCGAGCCGAAGGCAGAGGCTTTAACCCACTGAGCCACCCAGGTGCCCCTCCTGGCAGCTTTTAAAAGACTTAATATGTCTTTAATTTTTAGCATTTTTTCCTATGATGTACTTATGTATACATTTTTTGGTTATTTGGTTATTTTGCTATTTAGAGACTTAATGAGATTACCAGCACTTACTGAATCTGTAGATTGGTATCTTTTGTCAGTTTTGGAAAGTTATTAGTCACTATCTCTTCAAATATTTATTCTGGCTTACTCTTTCTCTATTATCTTCCAGAGCACCAACCAGCTCACTGTGACAACTTTCTTCTGTGTATCCTATGCCTCTTAGACTCACTTCAGTATTTTGCAGCCTCTGTTTCACCATACTGAGGCTAGATTTTCATCAGTCCTATCTTTTAATTTATTACTTTTGTAAGTACCATATGCTATTAAGCTCATTCTATGAGACAGTTTCAGTTTTTGCATTTTTCTTAGTTATATGCTATTTTTTAGTTTTATTTCTTTTAAATTCTCGAATTGTAATTTAATTCCTTGAACATACCAAACATAGCATGTTTTTATTAAGTGTGTGTCTTATAAACTCAGTATCTGTATTTCTTTTGGGTCTGGTTCTAATATTTACTGTCCCTTGGCTTTTGATCAATTTTATGTACTTGTAAGTTTCACTATTTTTGATTAAGTTCTGAACATTTCATGTCAAAAATTGTAGAGATGATTTGAAGTTCTGTATGATGTTATTTTCCTCTAGAAATAATTTATTTTGCTTCTTGTAGGGAGCTAGGCTAGAGCAAGTCATCTGAACTAAACTTGGTTTGAGATGATTTAAAGATGGGCATCAGTCCTTCTGAGAGCTATTCTATTTGCTATTCATTATAAATTACAGGGTATACCCCATCAGAATCTCATTTTGAAATATTGAATATTAACCAGTGACTTTCTCCTTTATGATTTCTGGTTTTCTTTCTTTTTTTCCTTCCAGTTCCACAGACTAATGAAAACTGTGCTTGGCTTTTCACTTTTTATTCATTATCTTTTAATAATCTGTAATCACTTTGTAGGTGAGTGATATTCTGAGTGCCTAAATACTTCTCTTAACTCTCCTATTTTTTACAGATTATGGCCTGAAAATTCTCACTTCCTTGATAGTTTTCCAATAACTTAAGTCAGATATTTCATACATTTTGGACAGATTCTCCGGAAAAAGTTTATCTTAATCAACCCAGTTATCCACTGCTGGCAACAGAACTTAACATATATAGGGGGCGCCTGGCTGGCTCAGTGGATTGAGCCTCTGCCTTCGGCTCAGGTCATGATCTCAGGGTCCTGGGATCGAGCCCCCGCATCAGGCTCTCTGCTTAGCAGGAAGCCTGCTTCCCTGCCTCTCTCTGCCTGCCTCCTGCTTACTTGTGATCTCTCTCTCTGTCAAATACATAAATAAAATCTTAAAAAAAAACTTTTTTTTAAAAAAGAACTTAGCATATATAAAATTTGAAGTAAAATTAAAAAATGAGAACCTATAAATCCATATCTCACTTTAAATGTTTCAGATGTAATTAAATCTACCAGTATCCTGTGTTGACCTGCCAATCACCCAGACCCTGAACTCCCTTGTTTAAAAATTACTATATGTATTTATACCTCTAAGCAATGTAATGTTTGGTTTTGCTTGTTTAAACTTTATAAAAAAATATACTTTATACAGTCTTCCAAGATCTGCCTTTTTCCTTCAGTATGGTGGTTCTAAGACTTATCTATGTTATTATGAAGTAGGTATAAATCTTTTATTCTTCTGACCACATATATACATTCTATTATCTATTTTCTTTTCAGTAGACATTTGTGGTTTGGATCACTGCCTTTAAAGGAACTGAAAACAAGTTTTTACAAATATTCTTATATATATCTCATATTGTCAATAGTGAAGAGATTCTGTAAGGCGTACAACTAGGAGCAGGAAATTTATATAAGAGTATATGTACATTTTCAACTTTTTATTATAGTGTCTGGTTGTTTTATACAGTTGGCGTATCATTTTACTCACAAACAATTGCTTATGAGTTTTCTTTGATTTATATATTCACTAATACTTGATAAATTTATTTCCAAATTTTTGCCAATATATTTTCCAATATATTATGTGCAAAAGTGTTATTACTGTGGTCTCGATGTACAGTCCTCTGGTCAATAATGAGGTTCAGCAGGTATTTAGGTACTGATTTACCATTCATGTTTCCTCCCCCGTGAAATGCCTGCTCTTCGTGGATCTTTTTGCTCCTTTTACCTAAAACAATTGATTCTAAGAGTTATATGTTTTTAGGATACTAATCCTTTACTAGTTACATGTGTTATAAATACCTTTTTCCAGATTATGACTTTTTCCCCTCATGTAGTGTGTGTTAATGGAAGGAAAATTATTAATAGTTAGAATCAATCACTGTCCCCTCAAATAAATAACTGGGCAAAATTAAACTTCAACAGTTGTTGCAAAAGGAAACACAAATGCTTTCTCAAAGTGTATTTAAAGTAATGTTTAAAAATGAAGATTAATTTTAAATTCATATTTACCATCAAAATAATAATAATTTCATGTTTTTTTACTTAAAAATGTTACAGGTTACTGTGATTTTCCATATTTTGAAATTGCCAACAAAATATGTGTATAATTTCAAAAACTTTTACTGAGTACAAAGAGTTATACCCCAGAATTTTGACATTAAACCAGGTTGTAATTGAGACAGAATAATATCAGTATATGGAATGAGATTTTATGATTACCTAAAAAAATCCTAACATTATATGGTTCAAAACTTTAGCAATTAGAGCCCACTTTTAGGACTTAAAAACCTGTAATTTCTGACATTTTTTCCTAGAGCGCATCAGGCCAAGAGTCTTTGGGCAATTTCCTTGCAACATGAAATTTTATCCAGTCACAAATAAGAAACACCAAAAGATTTGTGTCTCTGCAATATGATGAGAGTTTAATAAATTTTATGGCAGTGCTAACAATATGAAAAAGAACTTTCAAACGTAAAACTTAAATCTCTATTAGTTGAAATTCATACTTCTATTGTGAAAAGTTAATAAAACTTAAAAATAAATCACTTTGATTTTTTAATTTTTCTATGCACGGGAAATAACTCCAAAAGATTTTTTTCTTCTATTCACTTGTAAGTTGAAATTTGCCATCCTTGGGTTAAAGCAAGTCCAGCCTGCTCAGCACTATAAGAGCCTTCCTTTCCCCCAAGAAGTCACTAGTATATATGTGGATCTCAAGGGTCCTTTTCTCTGGAGAGAGCCAGCCTTAAATCAGACGAGCCCATTGTACATTCAATCAGTCATTCACTCAAAAAATACTTATTTAGAGCTTAGTGCTAGGCTTCTTTTAGACATTGGAGATTCAGTGGTGAGCAAGACAAGATCCCTGCTCTCAATAGGACTTAACATCCAGAAGAGAGAGTACAAAAAAGAAACACAGATTATTAAGGAAAATATCAGGTAGTTCTATTCCAAGAATACATGATGGGTGATTTGATGGAAAATAACTAGGTGGCCATAGAAGGACATATGCAAAGATCAGGAAGAATAACACTACTGATAGAGAAAGCAGACAGCACATGGTCCCTGAATGCCAGGCATTTGAGAGATGGAGGAGTATTAATGCTGAAGAGAGAGATCAGGAAGTGATCTCTCACATAGGAGTGAAGTCAGTGAGGGTAGGTCTTTCTAGGATAAAAAATTCAGTGAACATCCAACTGTAATGGGGAAACTGGAGGATATTATGTGACAGATGGGTATCGCATGAGGAGTTTTTCACGGATCACACTGACTGCAGTGTGGTGAAAGTATTATAAGAGTAACATTGTAATGGAGTAAATGATTTCAAGTATATCTCAGACACACCCATCAAACGTGCAAATTCATGATGACAATAAAAACAAAACTAACCAATTTTAAAATTTTCTGCTTCTTTTAAGTTTCCAAAGCAGTGGCTCATTATTCTGAAAATTGATGAACAAAGAGCAAAGATCAAACATTCATCCTATTTTTCCTATACAAAGTGGGTTTCAGGATAACAAGATAATTGCTGAGGTCAAGTTCTTCATAGAGGAGTTTCAGCAATATATGCAGGCGGAAAGATAATTTTTTTTTTTAAATCACCTTTTGTAACCAATACTGAAATAACAGATCTAGGCAGTGGCCATCACCTGGTTTCTAGAAATTTTAAACAAAAAGTTATTTGGAAGGAAAGAAAAAAAAAAAAAGAACATTGCTTTATAGGTTGTTTTTTCTCAAATAAAAATTAAATCAAATTGTAGTCATTTCAAGCTAAAAAAAAAAAGAGAAGAAAAAGAAAGGTGGGTGAATAAAAAAAAGTTATTTGGGAATTGCATAGTGAATGGACCACTGACATCACTGGAACCCTATAGATTAATCTTATTATCACTTAAAGTAGGACAACCAGACATTAGATAATCCTGATATGATGCAATAGAAAGTTTATAGTTCATCATCTATAAAGTTATTTTTGCCAAAATAAAACTGGACCTGAACATAATCAAGCTAACTAACAACATGATGGAAAATGTGGAGAGATAGATACATGTAAAGAACTACTAGTAGGGGTGCCTGGGTGGCTCAGTCAGTTAAGCGTCTGCTTTCAGCTCAGATGATGTCTCCAGGGTCCTGGGATCCAGCCCCACATCCAGCCCAATGTTTCTCCCTCTCTCTCAGCCTGCAGCTCCCCCTCTTGTGTGTGCACTCTCTTCCTCTCACTGTGTCTGTGTCAAATAAATAAAATCTTCAAAAAGAAAAAAAAAAAAGAACTATGACTATAACATCAGCCATTCCAGCATGTGGGTAACTACAGGACAAGTAAACTGGCTTCTTTAACAAATGGATGATATAAAATAGGATATTACAGATCAAAAGTGGCCCAAGAAGCATATGCAATGTGTCGACCTTATCTGAAGGTTTATTCAAACAGAACAACCATAAGACATTTTGGACATATCTAGGAAATTTAAAAGTGGTCTGAATAGTGAATGATGTAACAAATTGTTGGTGTTTTTGTTAGGTATATAGTGGTGTTATTGTTGTGCCAAAAACATAAGTCACTTGCTGCTACCTATACATACTCAAATATTTATGATGAAATTAAAAGTCTGTGCTTTCTTTTATAACACCTCATTGGAGAGGAGAAAGTGAAGTTGATAGATGAAAAAGATGAAACTAGATGAAATTTTCATGGGGATTCATTATAATGTTCTTAGTTTTGTGTATGTTTAAACATTTCTCTAGTGATAAGATACAAACCACAAAAAAATAATATCCAATCATGGAATAAGGGGGAAAGGTCAATGCAGTAGTAGTTGAGGCAAGGGGTAAGAGTAGATTGGACTTGGGCAGACTCTGAAATGGAAAGAGTGGATGGATTCTGAATTCATGGTAGAGATTAAGCAAAGTTTGTTATTGGATTAATTTGAGGTGGGAAAAAAATAGTGGTACTTGGATTTTTTGTTTGAGGAAAATGGTGACGCTATTCTGAATTGGGGAAAGCAGAGAAAGGAACAGGTTGGAATCAAAGTCAACAGTTCTGTTTTGATCTTGCTACACTTAAGATACCTATTACATATCTTAATGGAAATTTTAAGTAGACAGTTGGCTATTCTAATCTAATTCCAGGATTAAACCAAGGCTAGTGGTAAAAATGTGAAAGTCAGGCATTTAACATCATGAACATGGATAAGACTATGTAGGGAGAGAGTGTAGTTAGGAAAGGAATTCCAGGATGGAATTTGGGAAATACCAACACTCAGAGTTTAAGCATAAGTATCAAGTAAGTAAGGAAAGAGTCCAAGAAAGATTGCATCACAGAAACCAAAAGAAACTTCAGCAAGGAGAGAGTAAGCAGTAATATTAACTGCTCCTTAGAAGTCATATAAGATAAGCAAAGAATAATGACCACTGGATTCGGTCACATGAAGCTCAGTTTTGGATATGAGAAGTAGGACAGGAACCAGAAGAAAAGGCAGATTTGGAAGAGAAGCAGGAGAATGAAAGATCCTTGTGTAATGATTACCACAATCAAGCTAATTACCATATCCATCATTTCACCTAGTTATCATTTTTGGTATGTGCGGTGAAGACACTCAGCAAATTTCAAGTATACAGTGCAATATAGTTAATAACAGTTACGATGCTGTATATTAGATTTCTTGAACTTGTTCATCTTTAACTGAAAGCTTGTATCCCATAACCCACATCACCCCAAACACCAAAGTATATACCCTAAGTACACACAATTTATAGTCAATAATATCTCAATAATGCTAGGAAAAAAAAACCATTATCAGAATGGAAATGTAATAATTACATGCCAAAGGATTCAGCTGCAAGTACAGTGACCTAGCCCCAGAAATGTCAAAATTAAGTTGAGGAAGTAAATCAGGTGAATGTGTGTGAGTGACATCATTCATAATGGGAATAAATGTGTCAGGAATAAGTTTAAAAATCAAGAAAAAAATTTAACATGGTATATACTTAATCTCACTAAAGTCTGTTGCAATACTTTCAGATCAGAACTAAAAAGACCAACTTTTTAGGGCTTATCCTTAAGAGACAATATTTATGAAATGTTTACTATCTGAAATATTCTGAAAATTTATACTTGTGGCAAGAGAGTCTTTTAAGTATATAATGTCCAATGAGTCACAGAAACTTCATTAAACACTATCTTGTTTAGCATTACACACTAGACAAAGTAATATCCATTTTTCCTCTTTGTTGAAATTTATTTATTGTGCCATAATGTTGAAATAAAAATGAGCAAAAAGGGGGAGGAGTGGGGGGGCACGAAAATTTATCTGGAAACAAAAGGGAATGAAAGATTCCTTGAGGACTAAATTATAAACAAAAATTTGGCATTATGGGTAGTAGAAGCTGTCACATCTTTAATCAGAACTTGTACCCCCCAAATGCTGCACTCTCGAAAGCACAAAAACAGACAAAGAAGACTGCAGTGCGAGACCAGACTCTGAAGTACAAAGATCCTTTTGTATCCAGAGGTTGCTCCTTTATCCTATTGTCTTCCGACATACCCTGTTCCCATCATCCCCACTATCTCCACTGTTTGGAAAGTGAGACTCAAAAATAGTTATTTGCTCTTATTCAGAATTGCTGGCTCTAGGGCCTGGCATGGGCCAAGTCACTGATAATTTTATTTTACAGGTATGGCCAGGTTAGGTGACTTGCAGAGCTAGATCTGCAGACACCTGGGTCAATTTCTCAGAACATGACTATAGCTCTTACGTTCCTTCATGAACCATGACTAGCTTACCCCAAGAAATCAATGTCTTTTATAAATGTCCTCATTACAAACACTAATAAAATAGCCCCATAAACATTTTTCTCTTTAGCCTAAAAAATGGAAATAAGATGTTTAACCAGAAAAAAACACTTTCAAGGTCTTATTAAGAGTGGTAGGAAACATAAATCTGTGTCCCAAGGGATGTGAGCTAAACACATCCTTTAAAAAAGTCAATATTTGGGAGATGTGTAAAGCAAGTATCTTAGCACATCTGCTCAAACTGTTTAAAATAAAAACTTCAGAAGCTCGATAATGAATTTTCTAGTGATTATAGTTCTTCCAAAGAGTGCCACAAGAGACCATTTATTGGAAAGACAGACCACATATCATTCTTAAAATATTCTAAAAACTATCATAAAGTCTAGCTTTGTTCCCTTTTCCTAAAATGGAATAATCAGCAGCCTAACATCTCCGTTCTCATAAGCCTAGTTTATAATTGGAACATGAGCTCTCCTACTGTGACTTTTCCACAAATAAAAAGAAAAATCTCATTGGACTAAGGAGAGGGTGGGGAAAAAAATAAAGAAAACACCTCAAATAGAAAGTCACTTAAAACCTTTTGTACTATTTCTAAGTCTTTTTTTTTTTTTAAAGTAGGCAGAGAGAGGGTGGGGAAGCAGGCTCCCCGCTGAGCAGAGAGCCTGATTCGGGGCTCATCCCAGGACCCTGGGATCATGACCTGAGCCGAAGGCAGAGGCTTAACACACTGAGCCACCCAGACACCCCTATTTCTAAGTCTTTATGGTAGTTAGAAAGTGGGTCTTTGCAGCAGGCCTCATGGAGAGAAGTGGGGCTATTTTTCCATCCCAAGATTCTAGCAGCTTTGTTACTTGCTTTGGTAAATAGAATGTGATGTGAGTGAGAAAGTCACATTTTGTGTACTCTTGAAGCTACCATTTTTGCCTTCTTGGAATTGCTGTTGTCAGGTGAATGAGTCTAAGTTAGCCTGATGGAGAAGTCACGTGGAAGAGAACTGAAGTATCTAGCCGAAATCACCCTCATATAAGCATGTTGAGCAAGGCCATCTGAAACCATCTAGCCCCCTATTTAATTGCTGCTTCATAGGTGAGCCCAGGCAAAAATCAGTATCTATAAACCAGAGCTCACCCCAAATTGCTGACTCAAGGAATCGCAAGAAAATGAAGGACTGTTGCTTTAAGACACCCTACTGCAGGGTGCTCAGCAAAGGTTAAACAATGCAGTCATCCCGATGTTGCCCTGTGCCGGCCGTCTCTTCCCAACACATGCTGTAATTAGCCAACCAGAAGAAAATGTCTATTTCACATTTAAGACTTTCCAAGTAAATGCTAGAATTATTTTTATTTTATTTAATTTATTTTTAAAGATTTTATTTATTTATTTAACAGAGAGATCACAAGTAGGCAGAGAGGCAGGCAGAGAGAGAGGGGGAAGCAGGCTCCCCGCTGAGCAGGGAGCCTGATGTGGGGCTCGATCCCAGGACCCTGAGATCATGAGCTGAGCTGAAGGCAAAGGCTTTAAACCACTGAGCCACCCAGGCGCCTCATTTTATTTTATTTTATACCACCATCAGGCATCAATGGCAGGCAGGCCTCAATCAGAGAATTATACAAGTATTCATCACTGTTGTCCCTATCATCAAACTCGCTTCCTTTACACACACACACACACACACACACACACACACACACGGACATACATTTCACCCTCATTTGGACTGCTGCATGAAAATGTTGTTATTAACCTTGGTATGTTAAGGAATTTGTGAGACTAGAGTGAACCATAGTTGGGAATCAGATGGCTAGACAAAATTGAGTTTAATTTCTTCTAATTAGTCCCTTAATCTCTCTTTCTACCAAACCCCCCTTTCACTGTTGGTTATTTCATCTAAACATTTCATTGATGACCCATTTGAGTTTACATTTGAGGAAGCTTGTTAATGTCTTGGGGTGGGGAGGAGGTAGTGACAGATCAGTCATTCAAATCTCTGTGAATTGGTTTAAGCAACTTCTTTCCATTATATTAATCAGAACCAGCTGTAGAGAAAACATGGCCGTTTTGAGTGGAAGGAGGAGATAGGAAACTCGGAATCTGTGGCCTTTTGAGAAGTACCGTAGGCCAGACTGGGAAATCTTCCTGTCATAGTGTCTTCCCGAGGACCACAGGTGAAGGAGGTAGAAAGCACATAGAACAGAAAGGCCTGAGAATATATAAAGCAGATTTTTAATTAAAATATGTCCTAGAGCCAGGACTGGGGACAAACTTATCATTTAATTCTTTCACTTTTTCTCAAGTGATACTCTAATTTCAGGGTCCTGGATTCAAATTTAGGGTATTATGTCATTTTTCATCCATGTTTGAGGTAAAATAAACTTTTTTGGGTGAAGATGGTAGATCTGAGTGATCACCCTAAATCCTGAGCCGCTCTAGGCTCATGAGCAAGATATGCAGACACAACTCCCCAGGCGGTGCACACTCTTTTTTAATGCAGGACTTCATCCCCAGACTCCTATTTGGAACTCCTAAATCTAGGTGGCTTTGGTCGCAAACTCTCAGAAAGAAACCCTCAATTTGGTGATTTAATTTCTCCTTTCTGTCAAAGCTGAGTCCATAAGCATGCCTAGAGGTCTCTTCCCCTTCTCTACCCTTAGTCTACTCCCTAATCTTGACGCCAAGGGCTAACTATGATTATTTAAGAAGGAATGGGCTCTTTCTCACTAAATACGAGAACACAGCTAGGTCAGGCATACTATCTTTTAATGTTGTCCTCTGAGACACGTTCCTGGTGTGTCAACTCATTGGTGGCAAGAGAGGAAATTACCCAAAAAAGGACCAAGAATAAAAGATGGCAGATCATAGAGAAGAAGTCCAGAGAAACTCCCCAAACAGGATGTTTTTCAAAAGCAGTCACATTTAGCTACTCACAGGGCATGCTACCTGGTTTGTTGCCAATATATTGGCCTCTCACCTGATTTAGCATAGTCTTTCCTTCTTTCTTTTGTTTCTGCTCAAAGATTTTAATGACCTTGGCACACTACATTCATCAGAACCCATTAGAGTTGTTTGTTAGAAGTAGGACAGTGTCCTCCTCTTACTGATGAAAGCAAGGCTCAGACAGCTGGGGTGAGGTGCATAATTTCACCTGCCCTTCCGCAGTCTACCATGTTGTCACTACGTAATCACCATTTCTTCCCTTCCTATAGCATTGACCTGTGTTCAAATTTTGTACAACCATTCTCAAAGATACTATTTACAGCAAAGGAAAAAAATCCCAAACAAAACCCTCTCACCTGTAAAAGCATATCTCCCTTGCTAGAAGACTATTCTTCTCAGACTTACCAAACCCATGTCTAAGACAAAAATCACTTGTGTTTAAGTTTTGAGGGGTTTTGGAGAAATTCAAATCATGATTTAACTAGATTATTCTGTCCATATGTTCTGTAGAAATTCTTCAAAAATTCCAATTTAAATCCACTTACTTAGAAAACACTGATCATATCAACTTTATTAACCCTGTGAAGGACCCAGGTTTTTATATTCTTTATTTTTCCTACTGATCTCCTATTTTCCATTTCATTAATTTCAGCTTCAATTTTTATTATTTCTTTCCTTACAGTTACTTAAGATTTAATTTGCTCTTTTTCTAGTTTCCTAAAGTGGAAGCTTAGAATATTGACTTTAGCTATTTCTTTCTTCTTCTTTTCTAATGTATGTACCACATGCTGTCAGTTTCCCTCTAAGCACTGTTTCTGCTACATTCCACAAATTTTGAAAGTTATGTTTTCATTTTCAGGTAGTTTATAATATATTTTAATTGCTCTTGAAAAAAATTTTTTTAAGATTTTATTTATTTATTTGACAGACAGAGATCACAAGTAGTCAGAGAGGCAGGCAGAGACAGAAGGGGAGAAGCAGGCTCCCCACTGAGCAGAAATTCTGATGCAGGGCTTGATCCCAGAACCCCAGGATCATGACCTGAGCCGAAGGCAGAGGCTTTGACCCACTGAGCCACCCAGGCACCCCTTGAAACTTTTTTTTTAAAAGATTTTATTTATTTATTTGACAGAGATCACAAGTAGACAGAGAGGCAGGCAGAGAGAAGGGGGGGGGAGGCAGGCTCCCTGCTGAGAACAGATCCTCATGCGGGGCTCGATCCTAGGACCCTGGAATCATGACCCGAGCTAAAGGCAAAGGCTTTAACCCACTGAGCCACCCAGGTGCCCCGAAACTTCTTTTTTAACCCATGAGTTACTTGAAGTACATTGTTTAATTTTCAGATATTCTGGGATTTTCCACTTACCCTTCTATAATTGATTTCTAGTTTAATGCCATTTTGATCTGAAGGCAAATACTATATTACTTCTATTCTTTCAAATTTGTTAAGGTACGTCTTATGGCCCAGAGTTCCATCTGAGCTTGAGAAGAACATTCTGCTATTGTTGGAATATGTGGTCTAAAAATGTCAATTATATCCAGTTGACTGATTGGACTCAACTATTCCCAACATACTGATCTTACTGCCTACTATTTTACTTACTCAACTGACTGGTTTTCTGCCTGCTAGATCACTCCATTTCTGATCCAGGGGTGCTGAGGTCACCAACGAGGATCCTAGATTCATCTGTTTTTCCTTGCAATTTCTACTAGTTTTTGCTGCCTATAAATTGGCAGTGGTTTGTTAGTCACATACATGTGAAGAATTATTATGTCTTCTTGAAGGACTGACCCTTTTTTCATTCTGTAATACCTTTCTTTACCCCTGATAGCTTTCCTCAATCTGAAGTCTGCCCTTTCTGAAATGAATACAATTAATCTGCCTTTTTAAAAAATTAGTGCTAGTCCATCCATGTACTTAAAACTTTTTTTGAAAACAGATTTTGTGTAGAACTATTTTATACAATATGACAAATTTGTTGGTCTATATGTCAAATATCACATAATTTAAGTTATTTTTGCATCTCCCTTCACATTCAAAATTGACCCCATTGGGATAATAAATTAAATCCTTGCCCTAACCCCTCGTCAAGGAAAAATTCCTCCTACTGTGACCTAACTCGCCCTTATAGAAGAGCCAATTATTTTTAGTTGGAATGAGAACCAGTAGCAGTGGGCATCACTTAGAAGTATATGTAACTAGCACTAACCTCTTTGTTTCTATGTAGAAACAGCACTAGGCCCTGCTGGTACTTGTCTTGGGAATGACAGGTAAGGGCAGCTATGCAGAAAAGACATTAAATTAAGCCATGATATAATAATATCATACTATCCCAAACCATCTATAGTTTCAATGTAATCCTTATCAAAATTTTAGTGGCATTTTCAGATACAAAGCAATCCTAAAGTCATCCAAGTTGATAAGGATGAAGTGAAACTATTTGCAGATGACATGATACTATATATAGAAAACTGTAATGACTTTGCCAAAAAGCAACTAGAATTGATGAAGGAATTCAGTAATGTCAGAGGATACAAAATCAATGTACATAAATCTGTTGCATTCTTTACACTAATAAATGAAGCAGCAGAAAGTGAAATTAAGAAAACAATCTCATTTACAATTGCATCAAGAACAATAAATATATAGGAATAAACTTAATGAAAGAGGTGCAAGACCTGTACTTTGAAAAATCTAGAACACTGATGAAAGAAATTCAAGATCATGCAAAGAAACAGAAAGACATTCCATGCTCATGAGTTGGAAAAACAAATATTGTTAATATGTCTATACTACCCACAGCAATCTACACATTTAATGCAATCCCTATCAAAATATCAAGAGCATTTCTCACAGAACTAGAACAAACAATCCTACAATTTGTATGGAACCACAAAAGACTAAAAAAGCCAAAGCAATCTTGAAAAAAGAAAAACTAAACTGGCAGTACCCCAATTTCAGATTTTAAGTTATATTACAAAGTGGTAGGAAAAAACAGTATGATACTGGCTTTAGAAAAGACATATAGATCAATGGAATAAAACAGAGCATCCAGGGAGGAGTCAAGATGGTGGAGAAGTAGCAGGCCGAGACTACATCAGATAGCAGGAGATCAGCTAGATAGCTTATCAATCCATTGCAAACACCTACAAATCCAACATCAGATTGAAGAGAAGAAGAGCAGCAATTCTAGAAACAGAAAATTGACCCCTTTCTGAAAGGTAGGACAGCAGAGAAGTGAATCCAAAGCGACGGGAAGATAGACCGCAGGGGGAGGGGCCGGCTCCCGGCAAGTGGCGGAGCAATGGAGCACAAAATCAGGACTTTTAAAAGTCTGCTCCATTGAGGGACATCGTTCCAGAGGCTAAACCGGGGTGAAGCCCATGCGGGGTCAGTGTGGCCCCAGGTCCCGCAGGGTCACAGAAGGATCGGGGGTGTCTGAGTGTCACAGAGCTCACAGGTATTAGAGCGGGGAAGCCGGCTACAGAGACAGAGCCAAGGAGCGAGCTCTCAGCTCGGGGTTACCTTGAACCGGTCGCAGGCTGGGTGAGCTCGGAGCGCAGCCAGAGGCCAGGGAGACGGGGGTGATTGAGTGCTTTTCTCTGAGGGCACACTGAGGGGTGGGGCCCCGAGCTCTTGGCTCCTCCAGGCCGGAGATTGGGAGGCCGCCATTTTCATTCCCGTCCTCCAGAACTCTACGGAAAGCATTCAGGGAACAAAAGCTCCCGAAAGCGAACCGAGCAGATTACTTAACCCAGCCCCTGGTAAGGGCGGTGCAATTCCGCCTCAGGCAAAGACACCTGAGAATCACTACAACAGGCCCCTCCCCCAGGAGATCAGCAAGAAATCCAGCCAGGACCAAGTTCACTCACCAAGGAGAACAGCGGAATTCCACAAGAGGAGAAAGCAAAGCATAGAATTCATGGCTTTCTCCCCATGATTCTTTATTCTGGCAGTTAATTTAATTTTTTTAATTTTATTTTTTTCTTCTAAATTTTTTTTAACTTTTACCCTCTCCTCTTTTAATGTTTTTTAACTAGTTTATCTTAATAATACCTTTCATAAAAAAATAATAATAATCGTTTTTGAACCTTCATTATTATAGTCATATTTTATCCTTCATTGTATCTAACTTTTTTTTTGTATACACATAGGGTTTTTTCTTCTAAAAAATTTGGGGTACAACTTCTAATAGATCAAAATATACCTTAAATCTAGCTCCAGGCTTGTTCTAGTCTCCGAGCAAAATCTCTCCACTTTCTTTTTCTTTATTCTCCCAAACAACTTACTTTATCAACTCCTTTTTTAGAAATTAAAAAAAATTTTTTTCATCTTTATAGGCATATTCTATCCCTCCATTGTGTTTACCCTTATACATGTTTTTCATTCTTTAAGATTTTGGGAGGTAGTTTCTTCTAAGAGACCAAAATACTCCCAAAATTAAGTGGGTGACCCTGTTCTAGTCACCAGTCTAATATATAAATTTTCTCTTTTTTATATTTTTTAAATTTGTTTTCTTTTTTAAATTTTTTTTTCCTGAACTTCTTTTTATCCCCTTTTTCCCCCCCATGATTTGGGGTCTCTTCTGATTTGGTTAAAGTGCATTTTCCTGGGGTCTTTGCCACCCTTTTAGTATTTTATTTGCTCCTTCATATATTCTAATCTGGACAAAATGACAAGGCGGAAAAACTCACCACAAAAAAAAGAATAAGAGGCAATACTGAAGGCTAGGGACCTAATCAATACAGACATTGGTAATATGTCAGATCTAGAGTTCAGAATGACGATTCTCAAGGTTCTAGCTGGGCTCGAAAAAGGCATGGAAGATATTAGAGAAATGCTCTCTGGAGAGATAAAAGCCCTTTCTGGAGAAATAAAAGAACTAAGAGCTAACCAAGTTGAAATAAAAAAAAAGCTATTAACGAGGTACAATAAAAAATGGAGGCTCTTACTGCTAGGATAAATGAGGCAGAAGAAAGAATTAGTGATATAGAAGGCCAAATGACAGAGAATAAAGAAGCTGAGCAAAAAAGAGACAAACAAATACTGGACCACAAGGGGAGAATTCAAGAGATAAGTGACACCATAAGATGAAACAACATTAGAATAATTGGGATTCCAGAAAAAGAAGAAAGAGAGAGGGGAGGAGAAGGTATATTGGAGAGAATTATCGTAGAGAATTTCCCTAATTTGGCAAAGGGAACAAGCATCAAAATCCAGGAGGTGGAGAAAATCTCCCTCAAAATCAATAAGAATAGGTCGACACCCCGTCACCTAATAGTAAAATTTACAAGTCTTAGTGACAAAGAGAAAATCCTGAAAGCAGCCCGGGTAAAGAAGTCTGTAGCATACAATGGTAAAAATATTAGATTGGCAGCAGACTTATCCACAGAGACCTGGCAGGCCAGAAAGAACTGGCATGATGTATTCAGAGCACTAAATGAGAAAAACATGCAGCCAAGAATGCTATATCCAGCTAGGCTATCATTGAAAATAGAAGGAGAGATAAAAAGTTTCCAGGACAAACAGAAACTGAAAGAATTTGCAAACACCAAACCAGCTCTATAGAAAATATTGAAAGGGGTTCTCTAAGCAAAGAGAGACCCTAAAAGTAGTAGATCAGAAAGGAACAGACAATATACAGTAACAGTCACCTTACAGGCAATACAATGGCACTAAACTCATATCTCTCAATAGTTATCCTGAAGGTTAATGGGCTAAATGCCCCAATCAAAAGACACTGGGCATCAGAATGGATAAAAAAAACAAAACCCATCAATATGCTGCCTACAAGAAACTCATTTTAGACCTGAAGACACCTCCAGATTTAAAGTGAGGGGGTGGAAAACAATTTACCATGCTAATGGACATCAAAAGAAGGCTGGGGTGGCAATCCTTATATCAGATCAATTAGACTTTAAGCCAAAGACTATAGTAAGAGATGAGGAAGGACACTATATCATACTCAAAGGGTCTGTCCAACAAGAAGACCTAACGATTTTAAATATCTATGCCCCTAACATGGGAGCAGCCAACTATATAAACCAATTAATAACAAAATCAAAGAAACACATCGACAATAACACAATAATAGTAGGGGACTTTAACACTCCCCTCACTGAAATGGAGAGATCATCCAAGCAAAAGATCAACAAGGAAATAAAGGCCTTAAATGACACACTGGACCAGACGGACATCACAGATATATTCAGAACATTTCATCCCAAAGCAACAGAATACACATTCTTCTCTAGTGCACATGGAACATTCTCCAGAATAGATCACATCCTGGGTCACAAATCAGGTCTCAACTGGTATCAGAAGATTGGGATCATTCCCTGCATATTTTCAGACCATAATGCTCTGAAGCTAGAACTTAATCACAAGAGGAAATTTGGAAAGAACCCAAATACATGAGACTAAACAGCATCCTTCTAAAGAATGAATGGGTCAACCAAGAAATTAAGGAAGAATTGAAAAAACTCATGGAAACAAATGATAATGAAAACACAATGGTTCAAAATCTGTGGGACACAACAAAGGCAGTCCTGAGAGGAAAATATATAGCGGTACAAGCCTTTCTCAAGAAACAAGAAAGGTCTCAAATACACAACCTCACCCTACACCTAAAGGAGCTAGAGAAAGAACAACAAAGAAAGCCTAAACCCAGCAGGAGAAGAGAAATAATAAAGATCAGAGCAGAAATCAATGAAATAGAAACAAAAAAAAAATAATAGAACAAATCAACGAAACTAGGAGCTGGTTCTTTGAAAGAATTAATAAGATTGATAAATCCCTGGCCAGAGTTATCAAAAAGAAAAGAGAAAGAACCCAAATAAATAAAATTATGAATGAAAGAGGAGAGATCACAACCAACACCAAAGAAATACAAACAATTATAAGAACATACTATGAACAACTCTATGCCAACAAATTTGACAATCTGGAAGAAATGGATGCATTCCAAGAGACATATAAACTACCACAACTGAACCAGGAAGAAATAGAAAACCTGAACAGGCCTACAACCAGTAAGGAGATTGAAGCAGTCATCAAAAATATCCAAACAAACAAAAGCCCAGGGCCAGACAGCTTCCCAGGGGAATTCTACCAAACATTTAAAGAAGAACTAATACCTATTCTCCTGAAACTGTTCCAAAAAATAGAAATGGAAGGAAAACTTCCAAACTCATTTTATGAGGCCAGCATTACCTTGATCCCAAAAACCAGACAAGGATCCCATCAAAAAAGAGAATTACAGACCAATATCCTTGATGAACACGAATGCAAAAATTCTCACCAAAATATTAGCCAATAGGATCCAACAGTACATTAAAAGGATTATTCACCACGACCAAATGGGATTTATTCCAGGGCTGCAAGGTTGGTTCATCATCCGCAAATCAATCAATGTGATGCAATACATTAATAAAAGAAAGAACAAGAACCATATGATACTCTCAATAGATGCTGAAAAAACATTTGACAAAGTACAGCATCCCTTCCTAATCAAAACTCTTCAAAGTGTTGGGAGAGAGGGCACATACTTCAAAATTATCAAAGCCATCTATGAAAAACCCACCGCAAATATCATTCTCGATGGAGAAAAACTGAAAGCTTTTCCGCTAAGGTCAGGAACATGGCAGGGATGTCCATCATAACCACTACTATTCAACATAGTACTAGAAGTCCTAGCCTCAGCAATCAGACAACAAAAAGAAATTAAAGGCATCCAAACTGGCAAAGAAGAAGTCAAACTATCACTTTTTGCAGATGATATGATACTATGTGTAGAAAACCCAAAAGGCTCCACTTCAAAACTGCTAGAATTCATACAGGAATTCAGTAAAGTGTCAGGATATAAAATTAATGCACAGAAATCAGTTGCATTTCTCTACACCAACAACAAGACAGAAGAAAGAGAAATTAAGAAGTCAATCCCATTTACAGTTGCATCCAAAACCATAAGATACCTAGGAATAAACCTAACCAAAGAGGCAAAGAATCTGTACTCAGAAAACTATAAAGTACCCATGAAAGAAATTGAGGAAGACACAAGGAAATGGAAAAATGTTCCATGCTCCTGGATTGGGAGAATAAATATTGTGAAAATGTCTATGCTACCTAAAGCAATCTACACATTTAATGCAATCCTTATCAAAATCCCACCCATTTTTTTCAAAGAAATGGAACAAATAATCCTAAAATTTATATGGAACCAGAAAAGACCTCGAATAGCCAAAGGAATATTGAAAAAGAAAGCCAAAGTTGGTGGCATCACAATTCCTGACTTTAAGCTCTATTACAAAGCTGTCATCATCAAGACAGTATGGTACTGGCACAAAAACAGACACATAGATCAATGGAACAGAACAGAGAGCCCGGAAATAGACCCTTAACTCTGTGGTCAACTCATCTTCGACAAAGCAGGAAAGAATGTCCAATGGAAAAAAGACAGTCTCTTCAACAAATTGTGTTGGGAACACTGGAGAGCCATATGCAGAAAAGTGAAATTGGACCATTTCCTTACACTACATATGAAAACAGACTCAAAATGGATGAAGGACCTCAATGTGAGAAAGGAATCCATCAAAATCCTTGAGGAGAACACAGGAAGCCACCTCTTTGACCTCAGCTGCAGCATCTTCTTCCTGGGAACATCGCCAAAGGCAAGGGAAGTAAGGGCAAAAATGAACTATTGGGATTTCATCAAGATCAAAAGCTTTTGCACAGCAAAGGAAACAGTTAACAAAACCAAAAGATAACTGACAGAATGGGAGAAGATATTTGCAAACGACATATCAGATAAAGGGCTAGTATCCAAAATCTATAAAGAGCTTATCAAACTCAACACCCAAAGAACAAATAATCCAATCAAGAAATGGGCAGAGGACATGAACATACATTTCTGCAAAGAAGACATCCAGATGGCCAACAGACACATGAAAAAGTGCTCCACATCACTCGGCATCAGGGAAATACAAATCAAAACCACAATGAGATACCACCTCAGAATGTCTAAATGGCTAAAATTAACAAGTCAGTCAGAATGGCTAAAATTAACAAGTCAGAATGGCTAAAATTAACACGTCAGGAAATGACAGATGCTGGCGAGGATGCAGAGAAAGGGGAACCCTCCTACACTGTTGGTGGGAATGCAAGCTGGTGCAACCTCTCTGGAAAACAGCATGGAGGTTCCTCAAAAAGTTGAAAATAAAGCTACCCTATGACCCAGCAATTGCACTACTGGGTATTTACCCTAAAGATACAAACGTAGTGATCCGAAGGGGCACGTGCACCCAAATATTTATAGCAGCAATTTCCACAATAGCCAAACTATGGAAAGAACCTAGATGTCCATCAACAGATGAATGGATAAAGAAGAAGTGGTATATATATACAATGGAATACTATGCAGCCATCAAAAGAAATGAAATCTTGCCATTTGCAATGACGTGGATGGAACTAGAGGGTATTATGCTTAGTGAAATAAGTCAATTGGAGAAAAACAAGTATCATATGATCTCCCTGATATGAGGAAGTGGAGATGCAACATGGGGGGTTTAGGGGGTAGGAAAAGAATAAATGAAACAAGATGGGATTGGGAGGGAGACAAACTATAAGTAACTCTTAATCTCACAAAACAAACTGAGGGTTGCTGGGGGGAGGGGGGTTGGGAGTGGGGGGTGGGGTTACAGACATTGGGGAGGGTATGTGCTATGGTGAATGCTGTGAAGTGTGTAAACCTGGCGATTCACAGACCTGTACACTTGGGGATAAAAATACATCATATGTTTAAAAAAATTTTTAAAAATTAAGAAAAAAAACCCCAGAGCATCCAGAAATAAACCCACAACTATATGGTCAATTAATCTTTGACAAAGGGGAATGAATATACAGTGGAGAAAAGATGGTCTCTTCAAAAACTGGCATTGGGAAAACTGACCAGCCATATGCAAATGAATGATACTGGACCACCATACATAAAAATAAACTCAACATGGACTAAAGACCTAAATGTGAGACTTGAAACCTTATCTTCGAAGACAGCACAGGCAATAATCTCTCTGACAACAGCTGTAGCACCATCTTTCTAGATAGGTCTCCTCAGGCAAGGGATAGAAAAGCAAAATATAAACTATTGGGATGCCATCAAATAAAAAGCTTCCACATAGCAAAGGAAACAACAGAACGAAAAGGCAAACTATTGAATGGGAGAAAATATTTGCAAATGACATATCTGATAAAGAGTTAGTATCCAAAATATATAAAGAACTGATACAACTCAACACCTAAAAAACAAATAATCCAATTTAAAAACAGGCAGAGGGAAAATGTATGTTCTCCAAAGACAACATACAGATGGCCAACAGATACATGAGAAGATGTTCAACATCACTCATCATCAGGGAAATGTAAATTAAAACCACAATGGGGGGAATCTGGCAGGGTCAGTCAGTGAAGCATGTGACTGCTGATCCCAGGGTTATAATGGAGATTACTTAAAAATAAAATCTTAGGAAAATAAAAAAATTTTTAAAAAACCCCACAAAGAGGTATTACCTTACAACTGTCAAAGGGCTAAAATGAAAAACACAAGAAACAATGTTGACAAGGATATGGAGAAGAAGGAACGCTTTTGCCCTGTTTGTGGGAATGCAAACTGGTGCAGCCACTGTGGAAGACAGTATGGAAGTTCTTAAAAAAAAAAAAAAATTAAGAATAGAACTACCCGATAATCCAGGAATCACATTACTGGGTGTTGACCCCAAAAGTACAAAGCACTAATTCAAAGGGATACATGCACCCTTATATTTATTACAGCATTATTTACAATAGTCAAACTATGGAAACAGTTCCACTGTCCATCAATAGAGGAATGGATAAAGAAGAAGTGGTATATATACAATAGGATATTACTCAGCCATAAAAAAGTATGAAATTTTGCCATTTGCAGCAACATGGAAAGAACTAGGGGTATAATGCTAAGTGGAATAAGTCTGTCAGAGAAAGAAGAATACCATGTGATCTCACTCATATGAAGAATTTAAGAAACAAAACAAATGAGCAAAGGAAAAAAGGAAAAGAGAGACAAACCAAGAAAAAACTCTTAACTACAGAGAGCACACTGATGGTTCCCAAAGGGGTGGTGGGTGGGGAATAGGGGAAACAGGGTACAGGGATTTAAAAATACACTTATCATGGTGAAAAAAAAATAAAATAGGGGTGCCTGGGTGCCTCAGTGAGTTAAGCCTCTGCCTTTGGCTCAGGTCATGATCCTAGGGTCCTGGGATCGAGCCCCACATCAGGCTTTCTGCTCCGTGGGGATTCTGCTTCCTCCTTTCTCTCTCCCTGCCTGCCTCTCTGCCTACTTGTGATCTCTGTCTGTCAAATAAATAAATAAAATCTTTAAAAAATAATAATAATAAAATAAAAATTATATGGTACATATGTACATAGCACTTAATTTTAATATACTTTTCATTCTTGTTCTCAGTTGTCTCTTTGTGTTAGACAACTTAAGCAGTTGTCTAAATTAGACAAATAAGACAAAACACATTCACAAAAGTATTTCACAAAAAGCATTTCATTCACAAAAGCATTATTGCTTTTATGCACTAGGGAAAGCCACAGCACATGATGAGAAGATCTTAAGTCCTCAATATCAGATATGTTCTTGAAGGAAAGAGAAAACAAAAAAGAGAAAAAAAACTAATATTTTTATGGAACCACACAAGACCCCAAATAGTCAAAGCAATCTTGAGAAAGGAAACAAAGCAGGAGATGTCACATTTCCTAATTTCAAACTACACTATAAAAATACTATAATTAAAATGGTATGGTACTGGCATAAAAATAGACCTGTACACACCAATATGAGGAACAGAGTAGAGAGCCCAGAAATAAACTCACATTTACACAGTAAACTATTTTTGATAAGGGAGCCTAGAATATTCATTGGGAAAAGAATGGTTTCTTTAATAAGTTGTGTTGGGAAAACTGGATCATCACATACCAAAAAATGAAATTAAATCTAATCTGTATCTTACATCACTTACAAAAATTAACTCAAAATAGGTTAAAATTTAAACGTAATATCTGAACTGTAAAGTTCCTTGAAGAAAACACAGGGGAAAGCTCCTTCACATTGGTTGTGGTAATGATTTTTGGATGAAACATCAGAAGCACAAACAACAAAATAAAAAATAAACAAGTGGGACTTATCAAACTAAAAAGCTTCTGCACAGCAAAAGAAATCACCAACAAAATGAAATGCAAGCTGTGGAAATGCAGAAAACATTGGCAAACCATATATTATAGGAGTGAGTATCCACAATATATAAAGAACTAATAAAACTCAATAATAAAACAATAATTAATTTTTTAAAAAGGACAGAAGAACTGAATAGACATTTTTCCAAAGAAGATATACAGATGGCCAACAGACGCAAGAAAAGATGTTCAACATCACTCATCATCAGGGAAATATCAATCAAAACAATGATGAGATGTAATCTTATACCTGTTAGACTAGCTATCAAGAAGATGAGATAACAGGTGATGATGAGGATGTAGAAAAAAAGGCTCATTTGTGCACAATTCAGTATGTAAACATAAACTGGTTCAGCCATCAAGGAATATAGAATAAAGTTTCCTCAAAAAATTAAAAATAGAGGGGCGCCTGGGTGGCTCAGTGGGTTAAAGCCTCTGCTTTCGGCTCAGGTCATGATCCCAGGGTCCTGGGATCGAGCCCCGCATCGGGCTCTCTGCTCAGCAGGGAGTCTGCTTCCTCCTCTCTCTCTGCCTGCCTCTCTGCCTACTTGTGATCTCTGTCTGTCAAATAAATAAATACAATCTTTTAAAAAAATTAAAAATAGAGCTACCATTTGATCTACCAATCCCACTTCTGTGTATGTATCCAAAAGAAAGAAAAACAGGACATTAAGATACCTGCACTCTCATATTCACTGCAGCATTACTCAAGATAACCAAGGTATGTAAACCACCTAAGATGAATGGATAAAGAAGATGTGATATATACATACAACAGAACATTATTCAGTCATGAGAAAAAGGGAAATCCTCTTAGTTGCAAGAATGTGAATGGACCTTGAGGGCCTTGTACTAAGTGAAAGAAGTCAGACAGAGAATGACAAATACTGTATGATATCACGCATGTGTGGAATCTAAAACAGCCAAACCCGTAGAAGCAGAGAGTAGAATAGTGGTTGCCAGAGGCTGAGGACTGGGGCAATGAGGGAGATGTTGGTCAAAGGGTACAAACTTGCAGTTAGAAGTTCTGGAGATCTAAAGCAAAGCATAGTGATGAGAGTGGACAAGACTGTATGACATACTTCAAAGCTGCTCAGAGGCTAGATCTTCAAAGTTCTCACTACATGATCCAAAGGGGCACGTGCACCCAAATGTTTATAGCAGCAATGTTCATAATAGCCAAACTATGAAAAGAACCTAGATGCCCATCAACAGATGAATGGATAAAGAACATGTGGTATGTACACACACACACACACACACACACACACACACACACACTGGAATACTATGCAGCTGTCAAAAGAAATGAAATCTTGCTATTTGCAATGATGTGGATGGAACTAGAGGGTATTATTCAGCAAAATAAGTCAATCGGATAAAGACAATTATCATATGATCTCTCTGATATGAGGAATTTGAGAGGCAGGGAGGGGAGTTTGGGGGGTAGGGAAGGTAAAAAATGAAACAAGATGGGATAGGGAGGGAGACAAAACATAAGAGACTCTTAATCTCACAAAACAAACTGAGGGTTCTGGGGGTAGGGGGGTAGGGAGAGGGTGGTCAGGTTATAGACATTGGGGAGGGTATGTGTTATGGCGAGTGCTGTGAAATGTGTAAGCCTGACAATTCACAGACCTGTACCCCTGGTCAAATAATACATTATATGTTAATAAAAATAATTAGTTTAAAAAAGTTCTCACTACAAAAAAGGAGTGATAATAATAGAGGTGTTTACTAACACTATGGTGGTAATCACACTGTACTATGTATCCAATGAACACACGGTACCCCTTAAACCTACACACTGTATGTCAATTCTATCTCAATAAAATATAAATTATAAAATAAAATTTTATAAGATGCTCAATTTTGTATAGACAATAATATTCCAGAGATTTGGTCAATAGGGTTCTGAGATTCTTCCCTCAGTACAAACAACTACATGAAACCAAATTAAAATATTCTGTTGAAACATATGTATGCTAATATTCATCAACAAGAAATGCCTGTGTAGCAGACTTTCTGCTTTATGAAAAGATATAAAACATCTGGCCGCCCATTAGGGACATAACTCAAACCCCAGTGATACCAAATCTGTGGTATAAACATATGTTTTACTACTCTTGCTTTTCAAACAACATACAGTCTTATGATCAGTGTCTTTCAAGATATCCATTTAGCAGAATGGTCTCCATGGTAACAACATGAACACGCTGATTTGTATGTGCTTTCTTATCTAAGGCTGAATGACCAAGGTAGACCACTTGGCAGCTGATGTTTTCCATTATATAACATATGCTCCCCACAGAGCTCAGAAAATTGCTCCTCAGTCGGTCTGAACCAGTTGATGTGGTAGCCAAAATGGCTGGTTGATCCTGCTGAGGCTCTGGATATTTGGGGCATCTTACAGACCATAATGGACCCATTTTATTTACCATATGGCTGTCAAACTGTCAGTGCACTAGCTATGATTACAGACCTCACATAGTAATCGGCTGCAAGAAAGAGAATTGGGTAAAATCATGTGGATAATCATGTAGATGATCTGTGCAAAAACTAAAAACATTTAAAACATGTGGATAAGGAATGTTTTTATATTTTTATTCAGATATTTAATCTCATAGAGACACAAAACAAATTTTTCACATGTAGTGATTCTGAAGTAGGATGATGACTGCTGCTTTTCTTATCTTCACCTACGCTGCCTCTAAAATTTACTCTCAGGAAGAGAGTAGTGATTTTTATGAGTGAAACTGGCATATGAAAGCTGATCAGTAAGAATTAGTTCAGTGAATGAATGAAAAACAAATGCAGATCAATATTTTTTAACAAGAAGTCCCTGATTGGGAATTCAATAGAGGATATTGATTAAAATATATTTGTAGTTTTACAATTTGTAATATAGAATCACAAGAATTTAGTTTTTAATCTAGTGAGAAAGTTTATAAATAGAAATGAATAAACATGAGGCTAATAGAGATTATGCAACTCAGTAAAAGATACAGAATAGCTAAATAGTAGATTGTAATGAAGTCTAAGGTTTTCTTTTTTTTTTTAAGGTTTTATTTATTTGACAGACAGAGATCACAAGTAGGCAGAGAGGCAGAGAGAGAGCGGGAGGCAGGCTCTCTGCAGGCTCTCTGCTGAGCAGAGAGCCCGATGCGGGGCTCGATCCCAGAACCTGAGATCATGACCTGAGCCGAAGGCAGGGGCTTAACCCACTAAGCCACCCAGGTGCCCCAAAGTCTAAGGTTTTCTAATGCTAAGTCTCATCTCCTTTAAAATTCAATATGGCCCCCCAATATAGTAGATGAATTTGACATATTGCTAAGGAAAACAATGAGGGGAGATTTTATCCATTTTCCTCACTGCTGTTTCTGAGAAGTTGTTGAATAAATAAATGTTTAAAGTCACAAATGCTAAAAACAAAATTTTAAGAATTTAAGAAGAAAATGGAGAAAGCAATTTTTTACACATAGATAGAAAAGAAGCCTTTAAATAAAACACACAAAAAAGGATAAACCTTAAGGAAAAGATTCCTATTGCATTAAAATTAAACTTTTCTTTATTACAAAGGACCCACAAATGAACTTAAAAAGAAATTATTTGCAATGCATACAACCCAAAAGAATTGTAACTCTTAATTTTTAGGGAAACTAAAATTGAATGATCTAACAGAAAAAAATGGACAAAGGAAGAGCAGTGTGAGAGACTCGCCGACTTTTCTGGGATTACAAATTCAACAATACTAGGAAATACAGATTTCACCAATAAAACACATTTTCATGTAAGCTGTTTAGTAGTCTTAGAACCCTAGAGAGAACACTGACCAAAAAACAGTGGCTTTGATTGGAGATAGCCAGCTCAAGACCCTCTTTCGGGGAAAGAGCAGGGGAAATAAAAACATTCACTTCACTCCCTTACCTCATTCTGATCTCTTCCTAGGGTTCCCTATTGGATAAACCTAACCAGAAACCAGAGGGATATGAACCTACTGATACAGTCCATATAGCTATACTTCCAGCACAGGTAGTAGGTGAAAAAGGTAAAGAGTTTATCTAGAGAAATTAAAGATATTTGGTAGAGAGGCTCTGATGCTTGGTGACCAAAAAATTGACAAATGTCTGTTATTATTAAGTCTTTGTTAAAAAGTATTTAACACACTATTTAAAAATCTTTAATGGGGAGGAGCACCTGGTTGGTTTGGTCAGTTAAGCCCCCAACTCTTGCTTTTGGCTCAGGTCATGATCTCATGGGTCCTGAGATCGAACCCCATGTCCGGCTCCATAGTCAGTGCAAAGTCTGCTTGAGATTTTCTTCCTCCCTCTCCCTCTGGGCCTCCACCTTCTCACACACATGTGCATGTGTGTGTGCCTGTGTGTTCTTGAGCATTTTCTCTCTCTCAAGTAAATAAAATCTTTTAAAAATCCTTAATGGGGAATTTAAAACTTCTTTTACATTATTATAAAAAATCTAGTTTTAAACACTATATAATAAACCTGTCTTTTGATTCAAGTGCATAGATTTTCTTCTGAGAACATATTTTACAAAACAACATATTCTAAAATTAGATTACAAAAATAGGGCAGTTTAGCAAAACCATTTTCAAATAATTTTTTGCTACTTCACAAAAAGAGTCCTTAAGGGATAAGTATTTTTAAAATAATTTCTAGAAACAGTATAGGGAAGTATATTTATTCTCCCTGTTCTACAAGATTCTTTTATGTTCTATAATTTGTTTTTATCTTACACTATCTGCTTTGGGCCTTTGCAAATAGTAATCTAAAATGTAAGAATTCATTTTACTCACTTGGCTACTCTTTTAATTACACGTTTGATGGTACTGAAGGAGCATCCTTACAGCCTAGTTCTCTCTGGATTTAGACGGAAGTGTATAAATTGAAGTCCAGTGGAAGTACTTCCAACAGTGTTCCAGTGAGTTTGGAAATGGCTTTCTTTACTATATGAGCCATGTAGCATCCATATTCATTAAGATAACCCAAACTACTACTTAAAGTTTTAGTTCTTAGCTCAACTCATCCAATATTTATATCTTGAGTGTCTTCTAAATGTTCTAGATGTTTGGGCTATATCACTAAATTATATAGAAAGGTTCCTGTGGTCTTGAAGCTCACCTTCTAGCAGTGGAGACAAACAATAAATAATAAACATAATAAATCCATAAACTGCATAGTACATTAGAAGTGGATGCAAGCTATGGAGGAAAGAAAAAGGAGAGCAGGATAAGAAGGACTGGGATAAGGAACAGGTTGCAGAATCAGTATTAGCTCCATTGAGAAGGCAATATGTGTACTGAGATTTGAAATGTTAGAGTTAGCCAATGACATAGCTGGAGGAAGAATCTTCTAGAGTTCTTTTACATCTTCCTCTTTTTTTAATAAAAAGATTTTATTTATTTATTTGCCAGAGATAGAGCAAGAGAGAGAAAGAGCACAAGCAGGGGGAGCAGCAGGCAGAGGGAGAAGCAGGCTTCTTGCTGAGCAAGGAGCCCTATTGCAGGACTTGACCCCAGGACTCTGGGATCATGACCTGAGGCAAAGACAGATGCTTGACCAACTGTGCACCCAGGAATCCCTCTTTTACATTTTCTAATGGAGAGCTTATCAAGGTTTCATTTTCAAGTTCCTCATAATCATATAATAGATGATATTTTGATGTTATTTTGTTATTATGAATATAGCTTTTTAAAGATAATCAATGAATCATCATACTTAGTCAATTATTCACTTTTGTGTTACCCTCCCCACACACACACCATTTTTACTCATAGTATTTTTTTTTTTTAATTTTATTTATTTATCTGTCAGAGAGAGAGAGAGAGAGCGAGCACAGGCAGAGTGGCAGAGGGAGAAGCAGGCTCCCTGCGGAGCAAGGAGCCCGATGTGGGACTCGATCCCACGACGCTGGGATCATGACCTGAGCCGAAGGCAGCTGTTTAACCAACTGAGCCACCCAGGCGTCCCTTTACTCATGGTATTATTATTTGAGGCCAATCAGTCCCAATGACTGACTTGTCTAAGATATAGACAATCTTATTAATGAGTCACTGCCTAATATCCTGCATGATTCAAGAATATCTTGAAACAACAGTTAACTGGATTGCCAAATCCAGGAAGAAGATTAAAGGACATTCTTTAAATAGATATAGTCAGTACTACAGCATCTAATTAAACAGATTTCTATTAGGGGGTGAAAATGTCATTACATTGGCTTTGGTAATGCTGTGATTAGTCATTCAAGTAAACGTGCCTAAGCCAAATGAAAGTCCAAACAGTCATGAGCTTTCTAATAACATGGCTACTCTAGAATTCTTCCCCAAAGATCAACATCAAGTTCATTGAGCAACAGTTTTCAGAATGTATCACATTCTAGTTTTTGAAAACTCAGACAACACCGGCACCATTATTTTATCTATTATTCTACCATATTTCTGGCCAATTAAAATGTGTCAGAGATTACTAGAAGTGTTTCCTTTGGAAGGGATGTGGTTCACATTTTCAGTCCCTTTGGAAATGAGGGAAAACACGGCACCTTCACACAATGCTGGTGTGATATAAGTTATTACAAGTACCCTGGAGGATAATTTGGAATTCCGTACAAAAAGTCTAAAAAAGCATATTCTCTTTAACTCAGCAATCCAACTTCCAAGGATAGAGGTATTCTAAAGAAACAATGACAGCTATACACTTAATTTCGTGTGAAAAGGATGTTTGTTGTAGAACTTTTATAATAGCGGAATATTAGAAACAATCATGTTCTGTCACTGTTAGGAGCATGTGGGAGCATGTCAATAATTGGTAACAAAGTACACAATAGCTACACAGAGTCATCAACTATGCCATCAACTATGAAATAATGTGTTTGGGAATACTTGGAACCAGAAAATATCATTATATTTAATTTTTAAAAAGTTAAAAAATGGCATATAAATTATAAATTTGTCTTATGCACATAAGCATACACATATATGTATCTATATGCATGCATATATATTTGTATGCACATATATACATATACACACATTATATATATAATATATATATACATATATACACATATATACACACACATACATACGTTGATGTAGAAAGAGAAAAGACCGACACAGAGACAATGAATTTTAGATAATATTAGGCTATAAGAAATATTAGATTCTCATATCTCTCTAATTCTAATTTAATATCTTCCAAGCTTCCACTCATTGGATAATTAGACAATTTAATCTGTCATTGTTAGGGCCTCCTGCTACCTCAAACAAACTTAAAATAATATTGGATTTAAGTGATGCCAGGAAATATATGTAGGGACCAGGTTATAAATCCACAGTACTTAGCAGCTCTTCTTTACTCCTAAGCTACACCCTATTCTTATCAAGTATGGCCCCTACCATTTGTCTCTCAAGCACTAAAGCTTCTGGAAGTTTCAGGGATATTTCTCATAGTCAGCGCTGCCCCCCCCCCCCCATTGGCACACATTTGGCATCCTGTAATTATTTCTCAATATGGAGATTCCCCACTCCAGGGGAAAGAATTAAATTTCCCCTGGTTCTTTGCTTCTAACTCTTTCTCTCTCTCAAACTCCTCCCTTTAGAGACACATTGATCCTCAGAAAGTGAACTGAGTCCAAAAGCTCTTGACTTTCACAATGGGTTTGGAGGAATTAACAGGGAAACCAATTCTTTTTCCTGTTCATAGAAGTAGGGCAAAGAGACCTTAGCACCTGCTCATTTCTTGATTGCAAATCCTATTACATAAACAACGTAGAAAAAATGTAAGATTAGAGAGGTAGACAACAAAACAGTGTTCATCATTGGGTGCAAGGATAGTGAGTAGTTTTTAGTTAGTAGGATTTTTATTTTTGAGTTTTTATTTACTTATTCATTTAAATAATCTCTACCCATAACATGGGGCTCGAACTCACAACCCTGAGATCAAAAGTCACACACTTTTCTGACTGAGACATCCAGGTGCCCTAATAAGGTTGTTTTTTACTTTAGGTATTTTCCTAATTTTCTACAACAAATATACAGAAATAGATAAAAATTATAATCAGAGAAAAATAAACGTTTCATGTTTAATGGAAAAACCATCCTTAAGTAAATTGATAGTTGCCCCCCACCCCACTTCAAGAAGAATCATCAGGTATATTGGCATAAGAATAAGCTAAATGCTTATTAGCCAGGAATTACTGACAGTCAATGTGACAAGTCTAACCAGACCAAATGCAGAATCCCAGAGACTATATATGGAGAGAAAGTATGTGGAACCACAGAACACATGAGGCTAAGATTGAGATTTTAAAAAGTACATATATATATAGGGGTGAAGATGGAGAGACAATTCCCTTGGAACTGAACAAACCAGTACTTAGCCCTTTGTGGAAAGCCTACTTTTGAATCTTAAGATATAGATGGCAACAAAGGGAAACAGTAGTTAGGTAGTAGAGAAGAATCTGTTGGCATTTTGTCCAGGGCTATGATGTGGAAAAGGAAAACAAATTCAAAATAAATATTGGAGAACAGATTCTGTACTACCATAGTTTTTCCTGTCATATCCAGTCAGCAACATACTAATCTCTGTAGAGCTTTCCTCCAAATTAATTCCTAGAGAATTATCTTAAGACCATTATTACTGCCTTTCTTGACCATTTACTCATTTACACAGACCCGATAGTCATTTACACAGACCCAACAATTTTGAGGGTCTACTTATGTGCATAGCACAGTTCTAAAGAAACATTAGCTGGATAAGAGAATAGAGAGGAAAACCAATATAGATATGGTGGATGGGTCTCAGAAGTATTTCAGAAGATCTCAAAATGCAGAACAACATTTTTTTCTTAGTCCTATGGATAATAAGAGGCCATGATAGGTTTTGAACAGGGGAATAGCCATGTCAAAATATGGTTTCCAGTAACATGAATTTTTTTTTTAAGATTTTATTTATTGATTTGACAGAGAGATCACAGGTAGGCAGAGAAGCAGGCAGAGAGAGAGGAGGAAGCAGGCTCCCCGCTGAGCAGAGAGCCCGATGTGGGGCTCGATCCCAGAATCCTGGGATCATGACCTGAACTGAAGGCAGAGGCTTTAACCCACTGAGCCACCCAGGAGCCCCAGTAACATGAATTTAGCAGCAGGAAAGATTGGGTGGGGAAAACTCTGGAGCAAAAATAAAACAAAAGATAACAAGTAAATTAACAATAATTAACAATAAATAAATAAATAAATAAATAAATAAAATAACATAAATAAATTTCATTCCAACCGTGTCTACTCTTATTTTGGCGACTTTAACATTCCATCTAGCACCCTGGTTCTTTAGTGTGTGATTTCCTCACTTCTTCTTTTTTTTTTTTTTTTAAGATTTTATTTATTTATTTGACAGAGAGAGACACAGCGAGAGGGAACACAAGCAGAGGGAGTGGGAGAAGGAGAAGCATGCTTCCCGTGGAGCAGGGAGCCTGAAGTGGGGCTCCATCCCAGGACCCTGGGCTCACCACCTGAGACAAAGGCAGCTGTTTAATGACTGAGCCACCCAGGTGCCCCAATTTCCTCACTTCTTACTAGTTCTTACTCCACCATTTTTTCTACCACTCACTCACATAGTCACATTCTAGCTTTTGTCAATACAAAAAGTGGCACTATTCCATAGGACCCATCTGTCACCTCATGGTTCAGCAGGATGGATTTAGTTTCTCCGGCTGGAGAGGTGGGAGTCCCTCCGTCCTTCTCCACTCCAAGTGTGTTCCTCCTGCAGGGTGGGAAATAACTGTCTTTGATAAAGGAAGACAGTATCATGTATCATGACTGATTAGTATAATGCCACACTAGGGAAAAAATGTCAGATCAAGAACTTAATTCCTCTATTTTTATTTCTTATTACATGAACTCATAAGAATATGCAGACTTATGGCTCTTACTTCCCATGACTCCATTTTTTCATGGGGTTTTTAACCAGCTCTGTTGATTTTGGACTGTAAGTTCCAAGACAAGGGCTTCATGATTACACTAAACTCTCTGGTTATCAGTTTTTACAACTGGTCCCCAGGGATGTGGGATGCATATTTGTGAGAAGTAGGTCAAAAGCCTCTTATTTTAATCATAGTAGATTTAGGGAAGGATTTTCTTTTCTGAAGTTGTATTGATTGAGTTCTGGTCACTCAGAATAAGGCTTAGTGACATAAATATTTCCATCCAAGTTTAAATTCTACATTTCTCTGTTGTTAAAATGTTTTTCTCTATTAATTAAATCATAAAGACATATTTTGTCACATGTCAAGAAAAACTGAGTCAAATCGATTCCTCTTTAGAATAATAGTATAAATCAATAAAATCTGTTGATAAGGACTTGTAATGAATCTGAAATGTTAAAACATTTCTTAGTTATAAATGCAATCCTCTTTGTAATCCTCTTTGAGAAGTGGTTGAGGTTCCTTGGGTATATCTCTTTATTCATATGTAAGATGAAAATAAATATATTTTAAATTATAATGAATTTTCTATTGGAAATCCCTATTCATGGGGAATGAGAGAATCTTTTTAAAAAATGTTTAAGCCAATCCTTTCCTAAAACCATAAGAGGTTCGGATTACAAATTTTAGAGTTAAAAAAGCAAGGAGTAATTTCAGGCTACTCTGATTTATCTTTTAAATTTGCATATACCTTAGTCTGACAAACTAAATTTTCTCAGTCTCCGTAGAATTTAATATCTGACCTATACAATGCACAAGTCATCTTATTGTTTTATTTTTTTAAGTATCTTTTCTTTTAAATTTTGTACTTAAATTCCAGTTAACATACAGCGAAATACTAGTTTCAGGTGTAGAATTTAATGGCTCAACCCTTAACATACAACAGCCAGAGATCATCATAATACACTCCTCAATCCCTATCACCTATTTAAGCCAGCCCACCCGCCCACCTCCCCTCTAGTAACCATCAGTTTGTTCTCTATAGTTTAGAGTCTATTTCTTAGTTTTCCTCCATTCCCCCATATGTTCTTTCATTTTGTTTCTTAAATTTCACATATGAGTGAAGTCATACAGTATTTGTCTTTCTCTGACCGGCTTATTTTGCCTAGCATGATACTTTCTAGCTCCACCCACATTGTATGTGTGTATATATACACATACAATACATACATACATACATACATATATATATGCATACATATATATATACACATACAATATATACATATTTATACATACACATATATGTACACATACCACTTCTTCTTTATCCATTAATCAGTAGATAGACATTTGGGCTCTTCTCAAAATAATGCTACTGTAAACATTGAGGTGCATGTATCCCTTCAAATTATGATTTATGTATTCTTTGGGTAGGTACCTAGGAGGCAGTTGCTGGACTGTAGTATAGTTCTATCTTTAACTTTTCCAGGAACCTCCATACTTGTCTTCCACAGTGGCTGCACCAGCTTGCATTCCTACCAACAGTGTAAGGGGGTTCTCCTTTATCTGTATCCTTGCTAACGCCTGTTGTTTCCTGTGTTGCTACTAAGTATCTTCTAAGGGGTGCCTGGGTGGCTCAGTTGGTTAAGTGTCTGACTTTGGCTCAGGTCATGATCCCAAGGTCCTGGGATCGAGCCCCACTTCAGGCTCCACTGCTCGGTGGGGAGTCTGCTTCTCCCTCTCCCTTTGCCTCTTGCCCCTCTTGAGCTCTCTCTTTCTCTCAAATAAATAAAACCTTTTTTTAAAGAAGTCTCTTTTAAGGAAAAACACCATTTCTCTTTGTTTTTAGAATTTTCCTCAGCACTTAGCACTATCCTTGAAACATGGTAGGTGCTGAATAAATACAATCAGAGCTATTCTTCCTAATATAGTTTCTGGTGTATTTGATTAGGTGTTTCCAAACCTGTACCTCACAGAATCAGTTGGATAACTTGAAATCCGGGTTTCGCCTGAATCTCTGGAATCACATGGGGGAAGGAGTCCGTAGACACTGATGTAGCCTCTCCACGACATTGGGCATTGCTCATTACTTCCAACACTTAACATCTAACAGCCAGCACTCATCACAAACTATTAACTGGAATCATAATTACCACCCAACCTTCTCCACCTTCCCTCTTCAAACCCCCTGCCACAAAACCACAGTCAGGGGTTCTTGCTGAAGCTGAATTCATTTACATGCTAAAGAATAAGGTGTTTAAATGCCATGGCCAAAATTAGCACTTAGCTTTGTATTTCCTAGGATACCACATATAAAATGAAATGTCCACATAACATAAGATAGGAAAGACTTGGGAATTTGGAGTAGGAAGGCTTGGGTTATGGAACCGCTTTTGGTTTTCACCAATTTGCACAAGAAACTTCACCATCCTGAGCTTCAGTTTTCCCATTTGCAAAATAGGAGTGATGACAGTACATGGTAGGTTTGTGAAGATTAAGGAGACATACATATGCCTCCCCCAGTGACAGGTACTAGCCTACTGGTCTCAGTGTGCCACACTTCCTCCCAGACCACGGACATGACTTTCCTCTCTTAGGGAGGTGGGGAGAGCATCTCAGGTGGCACTTAACCTTGTGTCCACACCGACTCAGCAATCGGCAACCTCTGCCACTCCTGTCCCCTGACGCATGCTCCCCAGGATCCCTATCAAGTTCACTCCGAGTTCTAAGACATCACACACAGACTTGAAATCCTATAAATGCAATACAATGCAACAGCAAGGGCAAAGAGAAAAGAACTGTGAGATTTATGTAATAAATGTGTGGGGGCAGAGAGGTGAGGCTGGAATCATCATAAAAGAATTAAGTCTTAAGGATATGGTTTTTATGTCTCACTAATATCCTTCATTAATTATCTAAATATCAGCCTATTTAAGTAAACAAGAAAGAGGAAAGCATAATTTGCCCTTGCAAAATGTCTCAAGTGTTCTAGATCCATTGAAAGATTGGTGTGGGGGGATTAAAAAACATGGATACTCCAGAGCTTGGAAGAGCATATAATTAGAGTTCCAACAATAATGTGAATAGCATAGAATACTGTGAAACTTCTCACCTGTAGAGTTCTCATTTGCTCTTCCCCATAACTCTCTGAGATAGACAAGGAAGATGTTATTGTCCCCAGTGTACAAATGAGAAACTCCAACACTTGTCCTAAGGCACTAAGTCATGTTGCGGAGTGAACCCAAATTTCAGTGGATTACAATGACAAGTGCTTATTTCTCACTCACATAGACAACCGTTGTCTTTTATCTTCTTCATTCTAGGACCCAGGCTGAAGCAACAGCCCTGTCTCATGTGCATGGCTGAGGTAAAACGGCAATAGTAGAACCCCACTGTAGCTTTTAAAGCTTTCACTGGGGTTTAGCATACTACACTCTGCTGACATTTCATTGGCTAAAGCAAATCACGTGTCCAAGACTGTGATTAGGAGGAAGGGGAATATAATCCTTTTATAGGAAAGAGAGAGTGAACCTGGGAACAACAGCATGCACAGAGAGAGAAATCAGAGTTGGAATTAAAAGTGGGGTTTTCAAGCTTCTGCATAGCAAAGGAAACAGTCAACAAAACAAAGAGGAAACCCACGCAATGGGAGAAGATATTTGCAAATGACAGTACAGACAAAAGGTTGATATCCAGGATTTGTAAAGAACTTCTCAAACTCAACACACACAAAACAGATAATCATATCAAAAAATGGGCAGAAGATATGAACAGACACTTCTCCAATGAAGACATACAAATGGCCATCAGACACATGAAAAAATGTTCATCTCACTAGCCACCAGGGAGATTCAAATTAAAACCACATTGAGATACCATCTTACACCAGTTAGAATGGCCAAAATTAGCAAGACAGGAAACAACATGTGTTGGAGAGGATGTGGAGAAAGGGGAACCCTCTTACACTGTTGGTGGGAATGCAAGTTGGTGCAGCCACTTTGGAGAACAATGTGGAGATTCCTCAAGAAATTAAAAATAGAGCTTCCCTATGACCCTGCAATTGTACTACTGGGTATTTACCCCAAAGATACAGATGTAGTGAAAAGAAGGGCCATCTGTACCCCAATGTTTATAGCAGCAATGGTCACGGTCGCCAAACTGTGGAAAGAACCAAGATGCCCTTCAAAGGAAGAATGGATAAGGAAGATGTGGTCCATCTACACTATGGAGTATTATACCTCCATCAGAAAGGATGAATACCCAACTTTTGTAGCAACATGGACAGGACTGGAAGAGATTATGCTGAGTGAAATAAGTCAAGCAGAGAGAGTCAATTATCATATGGTTTCACTTATTTGCAGAGCATAACAAATAACACGGAGGACATGGGGAGATGGAAAGGAGAAGGGAGTTGAGGGAAATTGGAGGGGGAGATGAACCATGAGAGGCTATGGACTCTGAAAAACAACCTGAGGGTTTTGAAGGGGTGGGGGGTGGGAGGTTGGGGGAGCCAGGTGGTGGTTAGTATGGAGGACACACATTGCATGGAGCACTGGGTGTGTGCAAAAACAATGAATTCTGTTATGCTGAAAAGAAATTTAAAAAAAAGTGGGGTTTTCAGATCCTTAAATATAGATGTGAACATCACCAATGGTGAACGAGCACAGCAGGTGCTGAAAACTAATCCACTGATAGAGTAAGTGAAGGAGAGAATAAAAGGATGGAGAATGTTACCCATTCATTTTCTCCTTCCCTGTGTGAGATTCTTTTGGGTAATTATTGAAACTTACAATAGTTAGACATCAACCACATGGTATTTTAGATGCCTACACACACCTTAGGACTTTGTCAGATTGAGCCAAGGAGAGGAGGACTATTACCAGAAATGTACCAACACGATCTAAAATAAATGCCACAACAGGAATATTTGTCCATGTGATATTAAGCACTGCTATCCTTTAAGAATAGACCTTGAGGGTGCCTGGGTGGCTCAGTTGGTTGAGCAACTGCCTTCAGCTCAGTTAATGATCCCGGACTTCCAGGATCGAGTCCTGCATCGGGCTCCCAGCTCCTTGAGGAGTCTGCTTCTCCCTCTGACCTTCTCCTCTCTCATGCTCTCTCTCATTCATTCTCTCTCAAATAAATAAATAAAATCCTAAAAAAAAAGAAAAAAGAATAGACCTTGAATGAAGAATAAAGATACTAATTCTTACCAGTAGGTTGAGAATGATTGACAGGAGACCCAAAATTTCTGATTCTGATTCCTATACAAATATGCTCATATGAATGAAATAAAAGATTGAGTTTGTAAAGTATATTGTTAAGAATGCACACCTACGTAACAAAATGAAAAACTGATTATTTTAATTTACCCTTTTCCCCCAATTAGACTGACAACCTTTTCGCTTCGTCATTTAACAAGTATTTACTGTGTGAGCATTATATGCCAAGAACTAGTTAAGATCTGAGATATAAATTTAAAAAGAAATAAAAACTCCTTGCTCACATAAAACTTCCTTTTGGTGCAATAAATGTAATTATTCCTCTGTCTGCATGTACAAGAAAATAAAATATATAGAGAGTCAGAAGGTAATAAATTCTATAGAAAAAAAAAAATGAAAGGAATAAGAAATCCCTGAGGAAGCAGTTGGTTGTAGGCAAATTAATATTAAAAGGTATTTGATATTTTCAATAGGTAGATTCAATTTTTGAGTTCAGAGAGGAGGTGCAGCTTATGATAAAATTCAAGAGTCACCAAAGTATAAATTCTTTAAAGTCCCGAGACTGAATACAATCATCAAGAGAGTAACAAAGGCAAAGACCAATGTTTATGAATCAGGGAGATGAGAAGGAACCAGAAAAGGAGACTTGTAAAGACCTGTCAGCAAGGTAGGTAGAAAACCAAAAGAGTATGGTAAAATAAGGAGAAAAATAAACTCAAGATGGATTAAAGACTTTAAAGTGAGAACCGAAAACACACACACAAAAACATCCTACAGGAGAACACAGGTAGTCATTTCTCTGATATCAGCTGTAGCAACATTTTTCTAGATATGTCTCCTCAGGCAAGGGAAAGATAAGCAAAATATAAACTATTGGGACTACATCAAAATAAGAAGCTTCTGCACGGCAAATAAAAGTCAACCTATAGAATGGAAAAAATTACATGAAAATGACATATCAAATAAAGGGTCAGTATCAAAAATATATAAAGAACTGATACTACTCAATACCCAAAAAACAAATAATCCGATTAAAAATGGGCAGAAGACATGAATAGACATTTCTCCAAAGATGACATACACATAGCCAACAGTCACATGAAAAGATGTTCAACATCATTCATCATTAGGGAATTGCAAATTAAAACCAAAATGAAATATCATCTAACACCTGTCAGAATGGCTTAAATCGAAAACATAAGGAACAACAAATGTTGGAAAGGACATGGAGAAAAAGGAGCCCTCTTGCACTGTTGGTGGGAATGCAAATTGGTGCAACCACTGTGGAAGGTAATATGGAGGTTTCTTAAAAGAATTAAAAACAGAACTACCCTATGATCTAGTAATTTAACTACTGGGTATTTATCCAGAGAAAACAAAAACTTTGATTTGAAGAGATACACACATCACTATGTTTATCGCAGCATTATTTACAATAGCCCAATTATGGAACAGTCCAAGTGTCAACTGATAGATAAATGGTTATAGAAAAAGTGGTGTATCTATATATACGTTATTCAAACATAAAAAGATGAAATCTTGCCACTTACAACAAAGATGGATCTAGATAGTATAATGCTAAGTGAAATAAGCCAGTCAGAGAAAGACAAATACCATATGATTTCATGCATATGTGGAATTTAAGAAACAAAAAAATTAACAAAGAAAAAAAGAGACGAACCAAGAAAGAAAGAAAAAAAAAAAGAGAGGGAGAGAGACTTAACTATAGAGAACAACCTGATGGTTACCAGACTTGGGAGGGGATGGATAAAAAAGGTGTTTGGGATTAAGAGTACACTTAATCATCATGAGCTCTGAGTAACATATAGAATTAATCAATATATTGTACACTTGAAACTTAACACTGTATGTTAATGATAATGAAATTAAAGTTAAGAAATCTTACAATAATAAATAAATAGAATGAGATTCAATGCCAACGGCCAAGAATGAGGCTTAAGAATAGAAGTTAAGATATTGTTTAAAAAGATGACAGACTCAAAATAGAGTCACTTATGCTGATCTCTAGGTCTCTAAACCAAGAACTATTTATACTTTCAGCTCTCTCAGAAATGGAGTTTTAAACTAGTCAATTAGGAATCTTCTGGCCATGAGTTAGGTAATCTGCCGGATAGACCCCTGCCATCCCCTAAAGGAGAGTAACCTTGAAATAACCAACTTCATTTTTTTTTGCCTAGTATAACTTCCTTGTTCCTGCTCCCTTGTGCCTATGACAGTCTTCCATTTTTGGGCAGCATCTTGGAGCTCCTTTCTAACTACTAGATTGGATGCTGCCCAATTTGAATGGAGTTTTGCTCAAACTCGTCAATTTTTAAATATGCCTTAGTTTATCATTTAACAGTTGAAAATAATTGCTGAGAAGAGACTAGGAGAATGAGCTACTATGTGTCCTGTGGCTGGACAGGTACCCCATGGCAGCTGTGGTAAAGGTACAGGCAGGATTCTGGTTTCAGTGAAATTAAAGTGACACAAGTTGACATGGCTATGTACTTTTCTCCAGGTCCATTCTACTGGGTGGGAGCAAAAAAAGAGTAGATGGAGTTGGATTTAAGTAGAGTTGGAATCTTGCCAGATGACGATGATAAAGGGAGACTCTGGCAAGGTAATCAGGGGGAGAGCACAGGGAAAGATGATGAGGGACTAGGAATTTAATTAAGCTACCTGAGAAGGGAAATGAGAATGCAGAGTTGGCACTAGGCAGTGACAAAGTCAAAGTTGTTAGTAGACTGCACATCTTGGAGATGTGTGTTAGAAAATGTGTGGATGCACTATAGTTCATGGTAATCAAGAAGTCAACATGTGACCTTGGATTGAATGGGTGAACTAGGGTTGAGAGGGAGATTATTGAAGCAGACAGTGTCAAGGAACTGAGAGACTGAAATATTGAAGGATCATCTGGATTCTTCATCACATGGATATTAAAATCACCAAAAATGGTGGCAAGAATAGAATGGAAAGAGTTCACTGAGCCAGAAGCTAAAAGCTAAAGGCAGTACAATGGGATTATTCAGAGTTCATGGATGACCATGGCAAAGAGAGTGAGTGGAGGTTCTAGTCTGAGGGCATGTAAAGTGTGTGGCAGGGAAGGGGATTAGGGAAGAGGAAAAGAAAGTGGTCTGAAGTGGCAAGGAGGAGCGAGGAGTACATCAACCTTCCCCAGGGACCAACAGTAAGAGGGCTTGAGGCAAGATCAAATATCTACCACTTAGAGGTTCTGCAAGGGAAGCAGAATGCTAAGGGGGACCCTCCTTTTAGTTTGAACACAACCGCAAAAGAAACATTTCGAGAAGTCAGAAGATAATGAGGATTTTGCCTCTGGTTGACTTTGAGTTTCAGAGTGTATAATGGAAGGGCTTTAGCGTATGATGGAAGGTGTACTGAGGGAGGGTGAGTGATGGGTTAGGAGGGGTGGCTATGGAGTGACCTGGGGAAGAGAATCTGACGGATGAAGGATGACGTGGCAGTCTCAGGCTACTCTGGGTGACCGGAAGCAAAAATAAAGTGAGTCCGAGTGATGAGAAGGGCGACTGCCTGGGTGTGTTGCTCTGGAAGCAAAGGAGGTCTTATCTGGACTGGCCAAGGCTCTCAAGTTTTCTTCCTCATTCCTGTGGAAGTCACTGGATGTCTTATGTGCATTTTATCCCCAGGGCCCTCCAGGGCACAGAGATGGGGTTTGGTAGATGTTGGTTGACTGAGATCAATCCCTGTTTATGATAAACCATCCCTAAGCCCTAGCTAGGTTTGAACACTGAAAATACTGTAGATGAAGCAATTCTGAATACCGTGGAATGTCTATGGCAGTTTTCAGTGTCAGAATTCCATCCTCTGATAGCAGACAATGTGAAGCTTCAGATGGCAGAATGATCTGAGAATGAATCAGCACTGACTCTCAGATCCAGCTCACTTCACCTGCGGTGCTCACTTTAAGTCACACTGACCTTCTCCTACTACTTGTCACGGAAGACCAGTGGGGACTCCAGTTCCTGGAGAGTGCACCATGAACAGAGCGGTTAGTTACTACTGTTCCTCATCCCTGGGAGTGAAAGAGAAAGTGAAGCCAAAGAACAGGGATTTTTGGTCCTTTTCAGACAGCGAAGGACTTTTTAAGAAGTTCTTTTAAAGAAGTTCTTATTTTCACTCATACAGAATAAAAGATAAGAGAAACCTAGGGATCAAGACATCTTGAAATAACTTCTTTAAAAACATTCTGATTAGAGAAGGAGTTTTCATTTTTTTTTTTTTTAAGGAGAGATTAGACCAGGTAACCTTAGATCTTTTTCAATACAAAGTCTGTGTTAATCTAGAAGGCACGAAAGAGTCAAATACTGTTTTAATTGAGGGAGGAAGTTAGCCAAATACTTCTACAGTTTTCTTAACTACTACAGACTGTCTCATATGCTCTTCTCCCAAATTCATATACTGATGCTCTTAAGAAGGGAATTAAGGTTAAACGGGGTCATAAGTGTGGGGCCATAATCCCATAGGAACATGGCCATGTAAGAACAGAATAATCTCACTCTCTCAATCTCTTTTTCTGTCAACCTCTCTCTCTTTGCCATGTGAGGACACTGTGAGAAGATAAGCATCTGCAGGCCGGGAGGAGAACCCTCACAGACACCCACCCTACTGGCACCTTAATCTTAGACTTTCAATCTTGAGAATGGCGAGAAAACAAGTTTCTCTTGTTTATACCACCCAGACCATGGGTACTTTGTTATGACAGTCTGAGTAGATTAAGACACCAACCCACCCACCTTTTTAGAAATGTTTGTTCCTGAAGGAACAAGAAGGCCGGATCTCATTCTTGATCTAGACGTGAATTCTGAAAATTCATGAGAGTAAAATATTTGCCACAGAAACATTTAATTATTTTAAGAAAAATTAGGGGACTTTAAGATCCTGCCTCAGACCGCGTGGGCCCAGGCAAGGCGCGTGCTCACTGTGCACCACCAGCATGCTGAGGAAATGCACAAACGTGTGCAAAGAACCTGCCGAATTGGGAGAAAAGACAAAAGAAGAAAGAAGTGGATCACAAGTTGCTTTTAGAACTCACTGTCAATGGAAGTCATAACCGTCTTTAGCACCCACCTTAATGCTTAGTAGGCATCAGGATCTTAAGGAATAGAAAACTTGTTTATGCTTTTTATTTTTCTAATTTAAAATGACTGGCTTAATACTGGCTAAATCAGTGCCAAGTTTCTTTCTTCAGATCAATAAAGGCAATCACATTTTAGCGCCTCTGTGGACTTAGGCACCTGAGATTTAGCATTTCTCTCAAATAGATGTCAGCACAGAAAGAAGACAAAAAAAAAGTTTATTGCACATAAGAAAATATAAGTACATAAAAAAAGTCGCAATTGTTACCCCCTAGATGTTTTTAAGGCCATTCCCGTGTTACTTCAACATCCTTATTATTAGTACAGGTCAGATCATCAAAACTTCTTTTTCCTTTAGTTGATCTTATGAGAAAAGATATAAAATGTTGTAACTCTTATTAAAATAAAAAGTCATTAAAATGGACAGGTCTGTTCTCCAATCAGTTAGTAAGAGACCTGGCCAAGGGGGATGCGAAGACTGACTCCCCGGGAGAGGAGTTCAGCGCCTCCCTAGGGGGGCGGCTCAGTGACTGCATTGTTTTTCTCTTCCAGAACTCCAGATGGCACATTTGGCACTGTGTTAATCTAGGAAAAAAAAAAATGACCTGGACTAATTGGCTCCATGAATGTGTGAACTTTGTATTTAAAAAATATTAGCATTAATCTGAGTACCCTGGACCATCCAACGAGAAATAGTCTGTAACATTTGTGTAAGAGACTGAGGACATCTGCCAAGTTCTCATCAACACGTCTTCTCTATTCGATTTTTCCTGGACTCTTTACTTGGTCCTCTTTGATCTACCACTTGCTCAGTAGTATTTCCTCCTTCTCTGGGAAGACAGTGTAGGAAAATAGCAAAAGACTATTATTGATGAAGTATTAGAGTCTGACAGAATGAATTTGACTCCCAGCGGATCCATTTAGCAGCTGCGTGATCTTGGACAAGTTATTTCATCTCTTTGTAACTCAGTATCATTTCTATTAAGGGGACAGTAATGGTACATAATTACAGGGCTGGTAGATGGATTAAAGGAAATAATACAGGTAATATTCTTATGCCTTATGTGCCTACAGGAAGTGGTCAAAGTGTTAGTCATTATTATCTTATTATTGCATTTGGCGATTTTTATAAAGTGAGCTTATTAATCTACTTTTCTTAGTCTTTTATCTTTTTCTTTCTACTTCTAAGGATCTCAGGGAGAGAAAATTTGGCCTGCTTCCTCTGTAGAAATTCTACAACATTAGACAACTGGCTTCTTGGGGGAACTCCTCAGCTCTCTGTACATCTCCTTAGCCTTTTCTCTTGGTCTCCTACTTTGCTACTTTCCATCATTCCCCTCCCAAAGCCAAATGACAACTCCATCTCTATTTCCATGGCAAGTTCTTCTTCACTAACTTCTGAGCATCTTCCCCATGTTCATCTGGGTGATGTTCCTAGCATGGATGATGCTTTCTCCTTGTCGACAAAGCTAGGCTGATTGTGTTCCCTTGGCTTTACAATAAGGGTGCTGGGACATTTTCACAACTTCACCCCTTTGCAAATTCTATTTACTGAACCAAATTCTACTTACTGAATGTACAGAGGCTACTGGTAGGTTCTTACTCCTTCACACGTCCACACTCTTTCTTGCCCACATCTTTCAGCTTTATTGGAAATCATACGCATGCTTGCTCACTCGCCTCTGACTCTACTTCCAGTGATCATCTTTCAGCTGTCCTTGGACATCAATCTACTTCTGGGCTCTAGTTCTTCTCTTCCCTGTTTACTTGATCAATTTGTATTCATCGTTTCTATCTTAACTTAGATGCAGGAAACTTACTGGGATCTCTCAGATTTCTTACTTTATGCCTTCAGTGTATACTGTGCTTTTCTCAGACATGTTCATTAGTATTACTTGTCAAGTGGCTGCCTCCTCCATAGGTGTTTTGTTTACTGATAACAACGCCAGCACCTAATACAGCGGCTGGCAGATAATGGACTCTCAGTAAATCCTTGTGTGAATGAATGAATGAGTGAATGAACAAATGGGTGATTTGCACCCCTTCTTCCCATTACCACTGGTGGCGTAACATAGCCTCTGACTAGTTTCTTTACCAAAACTAACCATCCTATACCCATGATAAAAGATGCCAGGGGGCTCACGGTCTCCATTCCAGAATGCAGGGTCATCCCCAGCATGTAGCTGCTATTTCCTTTCTCCTTAGTTGGCAGAAGAATCACACAGTCTCTGTCCATCAGAGCCCCCCTACCCCACAATCTCTGTAACTGGGGAGCTGTTCTCAATGCCTGGGAAGCAAATGCTTGTAGCCAATCTCCTCTTGACAACAGCCTCCAACAGCCTCTTCCCCTCACTGCTGTCCACAGCACTTTTTCTCTTTTTCTTCTTTTACGGTACGATGTCTTTATGATACTTGATGAAAACAGAAGAGGCATGTATAGGCCTTATTCAAATTCGCTTCTGCTACCTTTGTTCTGTTTCTGTCTCCCTGGTATTTTGAGAATTGAGCCCAACACCTTCGACCCCCTCCCTGCCTGCCTCTCGTTCTAGGCAGGCTTCTTCTCCAGTAGCAGTTCCTTCTCTGTCCTTTAACCATCCTTCCATGTGTTTTTAATTATTCCTATAGACAATGGAAGAAAAACCTTGATTCTAAGGATAACCCGTGAACTTGGGGGGCATCAGGATAAAAATTGGGGAAAAGCAGAGCCTAAAGGTCAGACTTCCAGATGCTAGGTGAATCTCCAATTGAAGTTTACCATCTCCTCTCCAAATATGTAAAGCAAATATATATTTTGGTGGAAAATTTTATTCTCCAAAAATACTTCATGTCAATTGCCCATTAAAAAAAAATCGAAAAACAAACTGAGTGTTGCTGGGGGGAGCGGGGTATGGAGAGGGTGGTTGGGTTATGGACTTTGGGGAGGGTATGTGCTATGGTGAGTGCTGTGAGGTGTGTAAGACTGACGATTCACAGACTGTACCCCTGGGGCAAATAATACATTATATGTTAATTTAAAAAAATTCCATAAAATAAAAACCCCACAAAGCAAAACAAAACAAAAAACACAAACACACACACAAAACAGAGGGAGTAAAGGTCAAATCTCTCAGGAAAGCCCAGACAATTTATGTTCATGGAGAGAGAAGACATGTGGCCTGACTTGGGTGTCCTATGGTATCTCAGAGTAGGGTAGTGTGACCATTAGCAGGGACCAGAATTCTGGGTGGCCAATCACTCAGGCCAATAGCTGGGGCAGCATTGAGCTCAGCGAGGAAGAGGGAGGGAAGGTGGAAGAGAGGCTGAGGAATGTGGACTAAGGTGAGAATGAAGTAGGGATATTTACCAAAGAGGGAGAGAGCAGCTGTATGGTGCCAAGTCCTGAGGAAATGGGGAGGGGGAAAGGAGAATATAGTTATGGGTTATAGGTGGTAGTTTTAGGATGTTTGATCAGTACTGAATTCCTTTCTAATTACATTTACTTGTTATTTTAGCCTGGTTTTTGGACTGCAGTGCTATGCAGAGACCATATCCCATAAGAGACCAGGGGTTTTTGTCTTGATTTTGGTTTTCAAACTTTTTTTTTTTTTTTTTTTTTTTTAGGATTTCATTTCTTGCCTGTGATTTTGTTCTTAGTTATAATTCTCAGCTACACTTCCAATTAACAAAATCAATACAGATCTAAACCAAGCATGCATTTTCACTATGTCTACCTAACCTGGACACAGGATGTTAGGGAGTAGGCCTTAATTAGATAGGAGTCATTACAGTTCTTGGAATGCAAGGACCAAGGCAGTGGGAAGAATGCACAGTTGAAGACAGGATCCTGTAAGCAGAGTTGCACAATGTGATCCTCAATTTCATAAGATTTCAGAGCCTTTTTAGGATGGCAAGAGGAGGCCAATGGCAGGCTCTGGAAAGGCCCCAGTGAGACCAGTTTCCTTGAGGACCAGACTATTCCTGAGGAACTTCTGATAAATAGGCTTTCAACCCATGGGTGTAACCTTCCTTCCCCCAGAAGCAATAAATCCTCACCAAGAACCAAGCCAGGGGACAGAGAAAAGCCCTTTGAGTTCTGACTTCACACTGCCATTAATATGGTGCTGGGATATGCAATGTCCAGAGGCTGAGCTATACTCATGCCAACTGAGATCCCATCTGCCTTCAAGGCTGTTCCCAGCTGCAGAGACAGCCGTCCCCAGGGAGAGCTGCCACACTTCTCAGAGCAAGGGTGTAGTAGGCAGACAGCGGCTGGGACTGACACCACTAATTTATGACCAGGTGTCAGGAGACAGGGCAGAATTGTTATGGCTAAGTGTTCATAGGGGAAGAACTCCAAGAGTGAATTCTCCATCAGAGCTATAAAATCATGCTTAGAATATCAAAACCCACACCAAAAAAAAAAAAAAAAAAATTAAAAAAAAATGCTGGAGCCAAGAGTGGGAGTAAATCTGAGTCCAGATTCACTAAGCCATTTTGTAATTCATGGTAACCTAAAGGGATTCCCAGAATTCTCTCTAAGCAAAGCTAATTAGAGCCCAGGGTTGGAAGAATGAGTTCGTGTTTGTGTTTTCAGAATGAGACAGAACACTGGAGCTTTGCTCAGTGATGCCAAGAGGACTCGGGAAGCCAGGAAGCTGCAGGGAATCAGGTCTCTTGAAGGCAGACTTGCCCTCCCCAAGCAAGGTCTTAGCTAAGTGCAGTAAGAAAGTCCCTTCATCTCAATTTGGGGACGGACTCCTGGAGGGTTGGTGGCTGAATTTGGGGACTTACTCCCAATGAAATTAGGTTGCTATAATCATTGCCTTGTATTTCCTTCCTTTGCATGGGAGAGCACTCTAAGTAACCATGCCCAGGCTATCTGCAATTTTAAGGGCTGGAGAGATCTCTGCCTTCAGTGAGAGCAGTGATAAAACAACTAGTAGCCTTTGGTTCACAAGAAGTGAAGAAATTGGAAATACATCTATTTCTCACCTTTCTGGAGTCACAGACCTTGGGGAGGAGAAAACTGAAACCTTCAACTACCATTTTACCTGCAGTAAACTCTCCATTCCCTGAACACAAAGATGGCAAGAAGGGACCTAATGGAACATCAGAACTATGTTTCTCAGGGGTTTCCATAGGCTTATTCCTTGGAGGGGTGGTGGAGGGTCAGGGAAGATAGAGCGACTACGTCCTCCTGCACTTTCCCCATGATTCACCTCACCCCTCCAACGGCAGCAGGAATCACGAAGGCCTGGCAGGGATCAAAAGACGGAATGGGAAAGTGTTTGTAAGAAGTCGGGGGAGAGAAAAACAATAGGGGCAAGGATGTTCTGGATAATTTCTAGGGTTGGACAAATGAGAATCCACAGGCATCGAGTTAAGGTAGAGATAAAAAAGGGATTTGATAATGTTTCTTTAGGTTATGAATTGGGTCTCTTAATGTTCTTTGAAAATCACAAGGAAAGCATTTAAAATTACTTTTTGTTCCTGGTTTATGCCTTGAATGCAACCCTGGTTCAGACCTTGAGTTCCCATAAAAGCTAAAATCTATTATGCTTCATTCATGGACTTAGTTCAGGCTCCTATAAGAGTATACTGCAGACTGGGTGGTTTAAAAACAATACACATTTATTTCACAGTCTGGAGGCTAGGAAGTCCAAGATCAAGGAGCTAGCAGATTTGGCATCTAGTGAAAACCCACCTCCCATGGGGTGCCTGTGTGGCTCAGTTGGTTAAGAGACTGCCTTCGGGATAGAGTCCTGCATCGGGCTCCCAGCTCTGCTTCTCCCTATGACCTTCTCCCCTCTCATGCTCTCTCTCACTCTCTCTCTCAAATAAAATCTTAAAAATAAATAAATAAATAAATAAATAAACAAACAAACAAACCCCACCTCCCAGCTCATAGAGGGTTGTTCTCTCACTGTGCCCGCACCTGACAGAAGGGGTCATGAAAGCTCACTAGGATCTCTTTAACCAGGGCCCAAATCCCATTCATGAGGACTCTGTTATCATGACATAATCTCTTCCCAAAAGCCCACCTACTATTATCATCACATCACGGATTAGGATTTCAACATACGGATTTTGAAGGGACACAAACAGTCAGCCTACGGTAGTCACAGAAAATACAGGTAAATATTATATACTATGTTTTTCACGTAGGAAATAAAAAAGCAGGGGCGCCTGGGGGCTCAGTGGGTTAAAACTTCTGCCTTCAGCTCAGATCATGGTCTCAGGGTCCTGGGATCGAGCCCCGCATCGGGCTCTCTGCTCAGAGGGGAGCCTGCTTCCTCCTCTCTCTCTGCCTGACTCTCTGACTACTTGTGATCTCTATCACATAAATAAATAAAATCCTTAAAAAAAAAGCAGTTAATATCACTTCAGACAATTAATGGGAGATTAAGAGGTTCTGCCAATATTTACTAGGGGGGAGGAAACTTCAATCTTTGTCTCTCAGTGTTTCTTAGAGAAAATATTTCGTGTGTGTGTGTGTGGGGTGAATACTGTGTATTAAAGTACGTGAGACCATACGATAATTGACACTCTCTGCTTGACTTATTTCACTCAGCATAATCTCTTCCAGTCCTGTCCATGTTGCTACAAAAGTTGGGTATTCATCCTTTCTGATGGAGGCATAATACTCCATAGTGTAGATGGACCACATCTTCCTTATCCATTCGTCCGTTGAAGGGCACCTTGGTTCTTTCCACAGTTTGGCAACCATGGCCATTGCTGCTATAAACATTGGGGTACAGATGGCCCTTCTTTTCACTACATCTGTATCTTTGGGGTAAATACCCAGTAGTTCAATTGTAGGGTCATAGGGAAGCTCTATTTTTAATTTCTTGAGGAATCTCCACACTGTTCTCCAAAGTGGCTGCACCAACTTGCATTCCCACCAACAGTGTAAGAGGATTCCCCTTTCTCCACATCCTCTCCAACACACGTTGTTTCCCGTCTTGCTAATTTTGGCCATTCAACAGGAAGAGATTATGCTGAGTGAAATAAGTCAAGCAGAAAGAGTCAATTATCATATGGTTTCACTTATTTGTGGAGCATAACAAATAACATGGAGGACATGGGGAGATGGAGAGGAGAAGGGAGTTGAGGGAAATTGGAAGGGGAGATGAACCATGAGAGATTATGGACTCTGAAAAACAATCTGAGAGTTTTGAAGGGGCGGGGGGTGGGAGGTTGGGGGAGCCAGGTGGTGGGTATTAAGGAGGGCACGTATTGCATGGAGCACTGGGTGTGGTGCAAAAACAATGAATTCTGTTACGCTGAAAAGAAATTATATATATATATATACATATATATACACATATATATGTATATATATGTATATATATATAAAGTACGTGAGAACTTTTAAAAAATACATGCTACACATTTGTGAATGATCGGTCTCTGTTTTTCCCAACGTAGACGATACATTCGTGGGGTAGAGACATACAATACTCTTTTCACATTGCTTCTCTCCTTTCCCCAAGCTGGCCTTGCCATTCTCGCTTTCCCATTTCATTTTTCAAGATCATATTTTCCCTTTACTCACCTTGCTTTTCTTCCTCTCAGCCCTTCTCTCACCTTCTTCTCATTTTTCATTTGCCAGTCCCACATGTCAGTTGAGCGCTAAAGGGTAGCAAATTAATTTTTTAAAGGAGTTGCAAGAAGCAGGGCCTGAATCTGTCAGGTTCAATCAGGGAAACCAACGCTGTGTTTATAGGAATTAGACTTCACGTGGCTGTGGGAGGTGCTGGAACCCAGAGACAAGTCACTGACCAGCCCCGCTGAAGCTCCGGTGGCGGGCGACAAGCCCGAGCTAGCAGGGAAATCTGTGAAGCAGGCATGTCCAGCTGCCCGGGGACTGCAGGCGGAGGCTGGTAGCAGAGTCCCTTGAGGGCTGAGGCCTCTGCCTCCAGTGGTGAGGCTGGGTTCACTGTTGTCACCAGGACTGCCACAGAGGCAGAAGACCAGGACCCAGAACTGGGAAGGGCAGGTGCAAGCCTGGGCCCATCAGCACCCCGGTGATGAGCAGGGTGAGTGAGACCAGCTCGAACACGCCAGGACCTGCCCATCTGCCACCTCTCAGTCCATCCAACCAGGAGGACCTTCAGAAGCCAGGAGTCCTGCTTCACGTCTCCCTCCAAACATTCCACAAACGGCTCCCCCTGGCTAATTCTACTCTGGAACTGCACAGGAAAAGGGAAGTTGGTCCAGTTTGGAATACAAAGCCACCACAGAAACAAGCATGCTTGTATCATTGACTTGAGGATAGGACAAGTGAATTTATAAATGCCAGCTTCACACAACTGTCTTTTTCTGTTGGGGCCAGAGTCCCCTATAGCCATAGCGATTTCATGGAATCATTTGTTAGATTCACTTTAGTTTCTCTAAATTACTTGGCCATGGTATTGTAATGAGGCAAAATGGATAAACAAGGCATAGTGGCTGCCTTAGTGCTAATCATCCAGGGAAGGTGGACATAAGCAGACAATGTGAACACACTGTGGTAGGTGCTGGAATAAAGGCAAGCCAAGTGTGCTGTGGGTGGGAGCCAAGACCATGGGATCTTGATGCAACAGGTAAGGTCTGAACTGAGTCTTAAAGAATGAGTATGAATTTGTCAGAAAGAGTGCACCATGGACAAAAGCATGGGGTAGATGTTTTGGGGTTCCTGGAAATTAAAGTGTGCACATGACAATGAGAAGAGATGAGTATAGCAAGGTAATCAAAACTGCCCCTAGAGCAGGTAGGACCTCAAATATGTTCTTCAGGACCCTTATTTATATCAATAATTTGATTAAAACCATATTACAAATATATAGATCCATGTGATGTATAGTGATTTACTTAATGATAATTTTTTATTTAATGGTAAATTTACCATTCAGAAAGTTATGATAGAACCTCACATCGTCTCTCCCATCTTCTCTTGAACATTTTAGGCCATAATCATGGTACTACTAGAAGGTGATTTTTCTAGGACAATCGTACCGCTGTCTCCCACACAGTGCCACAAGCAGGAAAAATTTCCAGGAGAAAAGAATTTCCATTTCATATAAGTAATGCTTGTCCCTCATCCAGCTCAAGATTGACTGAGGCGAACACAATGTCATCCATGGGTGAGGATAAGAGAGGACATTGATCCGAAGAGGCCATTGGTGCTACCATTCTAATAGCCCTCAAATGAGACACAAGCAGTCACCTTCAGAGAACTACCAGGCTAGTGGCACAGAGTCCATGGGGGGTAGGGGGCGCTGTGCAGTGAGAGAGCAGTAAGGGGCACACAGGGTAAAGGATACCTGCTACCACACCCATGACCCAACCATGTTGTAGACTAGCAGTGGCACCAGTCAGAACACAGATGGGTGAGAGCCAACACAGGGTCTATACATGTGGCTCAAGCCCAAAGGTCAGCACTGGAGCTTTCAAGAGCCCAGTGATGGGCAGGGTGAGTGAGACCAGCTTGAATATGCCCGGACCTGCCCATCTGCCGCCTCTCAATCCATCCAACCAGAAGGACCTTCAGAAGTCCGGAGTCCTGCTCACTTGTCCTGAACTTGTCCTTCTGGTGGCCCATGTTCATGCCATCATGCCAAAGCTGCACTATGCCAGTAGCAAGAGGGATCCAGGAATCAGAGCCAGCCACAGGTCCAGGACAACCCCACAGCCCGAGTCCCCATGTTTCCTGGGGGGATGGCCAGTCAACCTCATAGGGTGGAGAGCACCTTGAGGGGAATAAATGAGGACCTGGACCCACGTGGGTCCCAACCTGACTTCAAAGGTGCCTTTGGCATTTCCAACCCACTTTGTCCCGGTATTTCCAGGAAGCAGGGCTTAGCAAGTGTCAAGGAGGGGGTGCAATGAAGTGTGTAGGCCTCCTGAAGCCTGAACATAGGTTGGGGCAGAACCTTGCCCGAGTCTAAGGGCAGCACTGAAGGTAAATTAGGGCCAGCACTTACAAAGCCATGCTCAGGAAGTTAAATTTTTTCTGTAAGTTTGTGCTTCCCACATGTCATTTCTTTTCTGTACAAGGACTACTAGGTACATTTTTAAACACTAAGGTAAAATAAATGGAAAACATTGGACTTACTGATGGCCTTTAGTGCATTAATATGAATTCTGAAATTTTTTTTGAATTCTGAATTTTTTTTTTATCAAGAAATAGACAATGCACCCTTTTGTAACTTTATCTTAAAAGGTAACTCATGAAATCCTTAAACTGTTACAAATTGTATTCCTTAATTATCGTGCCACAGAACACACTTTGGAAAAAGCTGCAAGGGTTCCACACAGAACAGATTTTCATTCTAGAAAGATCACTTAGAGTGACAGGAAAGCGGATGGTTAGAGGAGAGAAGGGGGAAGATCAAGAGCCGAGGTTAGGCAGTTACTGCAAAACTTAGTTTAGTGATGGCTGGCGTGAGGTCTGACTGAAGCCAGTTTAAGGAGTACCACGGGGTCACAAAATAAACACGCCTTTCTTAGGTAAATTAAATGTTCTGCATCTGGCCTAAAAGAACTAAGTCAGGAAAAGAGCCGCTTAATTATTTCAGATTACTGAGCATGCCACTGTGCTCAATGACAGCCAACTCCAGACTAGGTGTGAGACTGTTTCCCTGGAGTCTTAGTTACAAAGTACATTTTTTTCATGACCAACTAGCCCCTCTGAGTATCTCATATTTAAGGGTAGGCATTTTTTAGAAGACACTGTCTTTAAACAAAAGTCAGTCACTTCATCTGGGACCCAATCTGTTCCATTTGCTGCAGGGAAAAGTGGCCACATTGGACTTAACTGAGACACAGTATGTCAGGCTCTGATGCGACAGCTTCCTAAGGTCATCTCAAGGATGATTGTGTCCATATGTGACTGTTCTCCTTTGAAGAGGACTTTAGCAACCCATCCTTGTGTAGGTGGCGACTGTATTCACAGACAATGCTGGAGAGCACAGGTCAACCCTGTCTCTCGAATTTCAGTCACGTGACTCTACGTTCCAACCACACAGAAGCAAATTTGCTTCCTTTCAGTGGACAGAGAGGCTGGATAATCTCTAGACAAAGAAAGAAGCACCATGTGAATTAGAAGCCTAGAGGGCTGGAATTTCCTGGGAATCTAGATCTCCTGGGAAAGTCTAAATTGTTGAGTGTTTGATAATGAAACTGAAGTTCGGAGAGGGAAATTGACCAGGCTTGACCCAAGATGGCAGGAGTGAGATATAAACCCACATCATCTTATCCCTTTTAAAACTTTTAATCTCTACTGACTGTAAATCTCTTAGAATATCCCAGAAAAAGGCTTTTATGAAAAAAAAAAAAGCTTTCCCTTAATTTCAAAAGGCACACAAATTTTAGCTGTATGAAATCACATGGTACAAAAGTACATCACCTTCATCTGTAGCCCTACATTTCTAAATACTCCATTTCTGTCTTCTACAGAATAGAAAAATTCAACACAAACAGAAAACACCTGTATTTTGAGAAGTTTTAAAATGATTTTGCTTTTCTAGAAATGTATCAGAAATATTCATTCTGCCTCTAAAGCAAAAAAAGATATTCCCAACTCTGAACAGGTACATACACTTCACTTTAGCATACCACACCAGGAGCCAAATTCTCAGTACAGCTGTGCCTTTTTAGCCAACAATCTATCTGGATATTTAATTGTAACCAAATGTATTTGTTCTTCACTTGGCTGGCTGGAATCCAGAGGCTTTTTGAGCTCGGGCTGATAAAATTACAGAGCAGCCCTCGATCTTCTACAAGAGGAGCTCTTGATTAAGCCTAAGAAGCAGCAGAATGAGGCTTAAGTAGACTGGGCCAGAGAAAGGAACAGCCAGGTCCCTCATGGAGGGTGGCTTGGCCAGCCAGGTGGACCCGAAGGTGCCACACCCCTTCTGAAGACAGGTGTCCATTCTGGGAAACTGAGGAGCAGCAGAACAGCAGCTGTTCTGGTTTGGGAAGGACACTGTGTCCTTCAGAGTGCATTGATGTTAGATGTAACAGATGGAGAGTAGGACCCAGAAAACGATGGCAGAGGAGCCAAAAGGGACAGGAAGATAAATACTGTTTAAAAGCTGGTGAGGACACCAAACACATGGCCTGCAGCAACCCAGAGGCCCACAGTGGTGATGTGCAGAGGAACAAGGTTCCAGGGCCACCGTGTGGTACGAACAATAAAAGAACACAACTAAGCAACCAAATTCCCTCTTTCCTAGAAGCTTTGGAGTGTGGGGAAAACATACTCAAAAGAGGAAAGTTACAGAAACACACCATAAGCCTCATCTATGTTTTTAAAAAAATGCATGTGTTTATATATCTGCTTGTATGTGTGCGTGTGTGTGTGCACACACTCACACACACACACAGAGATAGGTCTGTATGAGTGTGGAGAAGCACACAAAAGCCTACCGGAATGACCAAATCGTTGAGCATGCTCCTCTCTGTTGTCAAATCAGACAGATGGGGGAGGCCACTCTCTTCTTAATGACACACATTAAGATTTGAAATTGATGGTGGTAGTGACAGGTATTACTTTTAGTGTCTGACCGTAGGTACAGATTTGCAGCTGCATTTAGCTGTGGGACTTTGAAAAACATTCTACACAGTTGTTGATTTATTTTCCAACTCTGTCAAATGGGCATGCCCCTCTAGGGAGGCAAAGAGTGAAGCTTGAACGAGGTGATGCTTCCAAGAGGGTTCTGTCATTGGGAAAGAAGTGTGATATAAATATGAGATTGGCCTTTTTTTACTTTTGTTGAGAAACCAAGAGAATACGTGTAGGATTGCCATTCCAGAAGGTGGAGGAAAGTTTTCTCTTTGCATACTTCCCATCAATACGTGCTTTTGAAGGCCCTATTTTGGTGAGGGTCTGTGTGGATCGGGTCACGCCAAAGAACACTTTCTTCACATTTTCACTGTAGGCTGCTCGCTTCTCTTCCTCTCTGCTCTAAACTGAGGAGAGCTTATTAACATGGTTAGCTAGGAGGGGGCCAAAACAGATTTATCCCTTGACTTGCTTTCTCTGTTCTTTTGCTTCAGATGACAGCCCAGACAAGCAAGAGAAATGAGAACACCCTAATTAAAAAGATAAAACTGGGATTTTACTCTTTCACTTATAAGCTTTCTCGCCAAGTAACACTAAGGATGCAACAGGAAAAAAAACTGATCTCCTAACAGTCACAAATCAGTCATTAAAACAAACACCAAAGCTTTATAAATGAGGTTTTATTGAGTTTTATTCCCAACATTCTCGCTAATTTTTGCTAGCTAACATCCTTAAACTCAAGCCCCTAATAATAGTCCCACAGAGCATTAGCTTTCAAATTTAGTGTATATGGGAATAATTTGGAGTGCTTCCTTAAAATGTAGATTCCTGAGCCTCGCCCATAATTATTCTGATTTAGCTTAGGTCTGGAGTACATCTCAGGAATCTCCATTTTAACATGCACCCCAGATGATTCTAATGCAAGTAATCTAAAAACAGATTCTACTGCTGTGGCTTAGGGGATCTAGAATAGGATACAAATCATAATCCTCATTTAAGAAAGGTAACAGCCTTTGATAGATCAAGCATCATTTTAGCAGATATACATTGAATGCCTATATTTCAAGCACCAGGTAGTAAGGATACTAACAGAAGGCAGCTTCTACTCTCAAGGATTTTGTGGTATCTTTTAGGAGCTGAATTTTTGATGCCCTTCCCCCAGGCACTATGTGACCAAGTGATACACTGTTAATGTCATTACTCTTCTCATCTAGGAGCATAAGGCAAAAGGTCCATCGCACAGTCTCACATTTGGGACAGAAATACTACCTAAATGACAGCAGAGAACCTACAAAGTCTGCAGATACCTTACAATGCAAGCTTTTTCATTTGGTGGGAAATAGGAGGTTGGTAAGGGGTATATATATAACAGGAAAGTACCCTTTCTATCTGGCAGAATCCTTTAATATATAAGTCTCAATGGAAGGTTTCATCCTTTGGATGGTCACATCTAGCACTTTGAATCTGAAGACTTGGTACAAAGATAGAGGATCTGTCGTGATAATATTCATTACAGAGACACTGTAGAGAACGTTCTGCAGCAGTGTTGAGGATGAAGACATGGTGGCAGGGAATGGACAGTACTGGTAGTGCCTTTGGCAGCAGCATCACCAGACTGTTTCTGGTTGTGACGTGACCTCCTTCAGCTCCAGCCCATGCTCCATGACTGGTTTATCACATTTCTGAGGGATTCTTTCCAATAAACTGATTTTCTACTTTAGTTGGTCAGGTCAGTTTTTATTCCTTACGATAGAATCCTGACTGACACCAAAACTGGTACCAGTTAGTAAGTAACAAAAAACACATCCTCAGAGAAATGGCAGAGGAAAGACCCGAGATTGCATATATGGACTACAATGGCTGGAAGTCTGGGAGAATCTCATCATGATGGGAATCTGAAAGATCCCAGAAGGCAATGATAAATCAGCTAATTAAGTTACCAAGTTTGTTTACCTGGAATGAAATGCCCAAGGAGGTCAGTCTTCCTGGGATCAAGCTACCACTTCCATAGAAAAGTGAAAGGAGTATAAAAGTCAAGAACTACAGAGTTTGATGTTAGCTTATCACTTTACTGGAAAACTCACCACCACCACCGCCACCACCACCACCACCACCACCAACAACAACAAATCAGTTCCCCAAATTCTCATAGACACTGAAAGAAACTCAGCAACTGCTTACGACCAAACTAAAAAAAAAAGTCTTCTCTATTGACCCAGGGTGCCTCAGAAAATTATCTTCTGTTGAATTCACTGCCATTGCTCTGGGGCTGGTGGTAGTCCTGGGAATATACAGGAGGTGTGGGAAAGCTTGGAGTACCCTGATTCATCACTTCTCACTAAGCATCCTCTCCCAGCCTCCTTCCTATCAATGAGGCCATCCTTCCTTGCTTGAAGACATGGTCTTCCTTCACCTAAGGGAGTTACCTTCTTAAGGGAGCTAGTTTTTCCTCTTGTTTCACTCTCTTACCCTCTTTGTTTCCAGGGTTAAGTCAGAAAAGAGAAGGAAGAGAAGGCTTACATGCAAACATCTCTGGTGGTCCGCTAATGTGTATCTGCTAGACTCTTTAGAATAGATGTGGAAATGGATTCTAAGAGAGACTGGTCAAGGGTAGATCAACCTAAATTTATTAATACATTAGAAATTCTACATGAACCATGCTAGTCAAACAACTGAAAATAGTTTTATATATCTACTCAGCTGGTTAAGGAAATCTTAAATAATATATGGTGACCGTACAATATTAATGTGAAATGCCAGTAGTTCTTTGAACAAAAGTAGAGAGAGGAATCCAGATTGAAAACAGAAGATCTGGAGTAATGTTACATATCCAATCTGACTAACCATATTCATTCTCCAATTAAGCACCCCAAAGACCCAGAAACTAGCAATTTTACCAACACCCTGAGAAATACAATGGCATAGGAGCTATTAGCAAGGAACTGTTCATTGGAAGATAAAAGTATTGGTGAAAGTTGCTAGAGATGAAATGAGGACCTTGATTTCAATGTACATGAGAGAATTCTGATGTGACCAAAAAATGAGTAAAACGTAACCACGACAGGTTACACGTGTGCCATTTGGCGTATATCTGCCATCATCATCAGAATACTCCAGCCCACAGGGATCTTAATTTTTATTTGGTCATTGGATACCTAGATCTAAAACAGCTGTGGACCCTGCTAAGGTCCTACTCAAGTTATATTGACAAAAAGAGAAATGCAAAAAATGTCAAAGTGAACAGACATCAGTGAACAGAGATCTGATTGGGGGCTCCAAGACAGTCACAGACCTTTTCCCATTTCTCTGACCTGAGTCAGTTCTGGACCCAGAGCTCTTTGGAAGTGAGGGTGATAATGAGGAAATAGTTTGGGAAGTGGAGAGACATTTAGAAAGAAAAATAGACCAGCTTTGGTATGATGGAAGACACAGAGGTTGAAGGTTCTTATATTATATATTGGAGATATATATATATATATATATATATATATATATATATATATTTGAAGATTTTATTTATTTAACAGATAGAGATCACAAGTAGGCAGAGAGGCAGGCAGAGAGAGAGAGAGGAGGAAGCAGGCTCCCTGCTGAGCAGAGAGCCCGGATGTGGGGCTCTCTCCCAGGACCCTGGGATCATGACCCGAGCCAAAGGCAGAGGCTTTAACCCACTGAGCCACCCAGGCACCCCTGGGGTTGTATTTTTACACACATTATTCCCCCAGAAAATAATTTCCTTGTTGCTTTGCATATTGTCATACAAATGTCCTGACATTAACATTTTAAACTTTTCCAATTTTTTACAAAAACATTTCAAAGGGATGTTTTCTATTTAACTCCACAAAACTTGAAGACACAGATACATTAGAATACCTAAATAATGGCCATTCTTTCTTTATCCATTTCATTGTTTACCAGAAATGACCTCATCTATGACTTAGTAATTTAGAGTTTTCTTTTTTGAATGTTGTGATTACCTAAATCATGTTTCCAAAGATTTTTTTTTTTTTTTCAAATGTCAGATGAGTCTGCCTTACTATCAGATTCTTACCTGTCTTCTCAGCTGGAATGTTTCTCTTTTGCATTTGGAGAAAATGTTAATTAACACATTAGGAATGTATTTGGTACATTTGGTTGCAAATGCAAACAGTCTAATCTTCTATTCATTAGAGCCTTTTGTCTGAATCATTCAAGTGAGTAACAGGTTGCACTGAGACATCACCAAAATGACTCAGTTATCCTAAAAGTACTCCTTTTGTTTTTCTGGGAAGAGTTATGTATTATGAATTACTCAAATTGCATTTTCACTTCATCACCATGGTAACTACTATGGCAACACTTGAAGGGATGGCCATGTTAATTACTTCACCGAACAAGAGATTCTGGCCAAATTTTCTGTGAACTTAGCAGAGAATATTAAATACATCCATAGGAACTAAACATCATCAGAAGTTTTGTACTCTGGGCATTATATTGAAGTTGGAGGAACACCAGTGAAAACGATGAGGCACACGGAGATGGCTGGACCCAGTTTTCCCCTTTGTGTTTCATTCCCCTGTCATTCATGTTATCCTTTCCTAGGGGAGAGCAAAACTGGGGGGCAGAAAGTTATTTATTGAGATAGCACCTTACACTAGTTAGAATGGTTAAAATTATTAAGTCAGGAAATGACAGATATTGGCAAGGATGTGGAGAAAGGGGAACCCTCCTACACTGTTGGGGGGAATGCAAGCTGGGACAGCCACTCTGGAAAACAGTATGGAGTTTCCTTAAAAAGTTAAAAATAAAACTACCCTATGGCCCAGCAATTGCACTACTAGGTATTTATCCCAAAGATACAAATGTAGTGATCTGAAGGGGCATCTGCACCTCAATGTTTATAGCAACAATATGTCCACAATAGCCAAACTATGGAAAGAGCCCAGATGTCCATTGACCGATGAATGGATAAAGAAGATATGTATGTACACACACACACACACGCACACACACACGCACACACACAATGGAATATTACTAGCCATCAAAAAATGAAATCTTGTCATTTGTAACAACGTGGGTGGAACTAGAGCGTATTATGTTAAGCAAAATAAGTCAATCAGAGAAAGACAATTATATGATTTCACTCATATGTGGAATTTAAGAAACAAAACCGGAGCATAGGAGAATGGAGGGAGAAATGAAATAAGACAAAATCAGAGAGGGAGACAAATCATAAGAGACCCTTAGTAATAGGAAACAAGGATTGCTGGAGGGGAGGAGGGTGGGGAGATGGGGTAACTAGATGACGGGCATTAAGGAGGGCACATGATGTAATGAGCACTGGGTGTTATATAAGACTAATAAATCACTGAACTCTACCTCTGAAACTAGTAATATACTATATGTTAATGAATTGAATTTAAATTTTAAAAAAGTTAATTATCTAGTGCTAGGTGCTTTTGCTCTGTGTCTCATTTAATCTTCCTGAGAGTTCTATAGGGTAAGCACTATTGTCTTTTCTCCTGACAGGTGAGAAGACCAGAATTCAGAGCAATGAGTTCATTCAGTCATTCATCTAGTGAAGCTGAGACTTAAAAGTCCTTTTGATTCTGAAGCCCATGCTTCTTATATTTACAGTTGTGCAGAGTGGGGGCAGGGGGAAATCTTTCCATGTCCATGGTCAGAAAGGGGTTTAGATTATACTCTACAAGAAAGCAGAATACAAGGTATCACGTTGTCTACTGTGGGAAACCCCTTTTCCAAAAGAATATCCTTTTCTCCACCTTTCAGGAACACCAAAGTCTTAAAGGCAATGAGACCTAAAGGTTAAACTGTAAACAAAAATGCAACTCAAGGAGTTAATTTCATGTGTATAAATGACTTGTAAAACTTCCTTTCCTTTCTCAAGATTTTTGCTCATAGGGCAGTTAGGGCACTGGGACTAAAGAGATGGGGAGCAGACTCTGCCACCCCAAAACATGCCTCTTTGGCATAAGGACTGATTAGTTTAGGCTGATAAATTTTAAGAAACAGTAGCAAAAGAGAAGCTCTGAAATTAAGAAGTTACCCTTGTGTGGATTACCTTTACATTTATAATGGGACTCTCTATTTGTAAAGGCATCTCCTCTCTTTACAAGGAAGAGAAGGAGGACTAAATCTCTACAAACTCCTGTCAATGAAGAAGGAAACAACTTAAATCTGCATAATAATCCTACCTTCATTTGCTGTGCTTTCCTGATAACCTCCCATCATTGGCACCCATCCCCCACTATCTTGTCTTTAGCCAAGAGGGTATTTAAGGTGGCCATCACAGGGAGTTCCTCAGTTTTCCTGCATCTCTCCCTTGTAAACAGGAGGCATTTATGTTACTAAACTTGTTTTTCTATATAAATCTTTTATTACGGGTAAGGGGAAGTGGTCTCAGCCAAGAACCAAGAAGAACAGAGGAAAAAGTTTTTTCCTCCCCTTCAAAAGGTTAGGCTGGGAGCTCAGAATGAAAGGGTGAAGATCGCTTTGTAACTGTTTGTCGGGAAATGGCGCTCAGAGAAAAGGAGGGAGGTGTTGCTACAATATTGCTCCTCAATCCACCATACTGTGTCACAAATAGTAGTGTAATTGTGAGGCTTCCATGGTGAGCAAAGTCAAACACAGTCTCTGCAGTCACGGATCTAGCAAACCAGGGACAGAGACTGGCAATCAAGTATGATGATGATCCCGGAAATAAATGGAAAATTGCAAGCCTATATGAAAGCAAGCTTGCTGTCCTGTGGGAAGGAATAATACAAGGGTCTGTCATGGTCTGAAGGGTCAGGGAAGGCTGCCTCTACAGGAGAATCTGAGTGGAGATCTACATCTGTCCCTCTTTCCTTAAGCTAGCGTCTTTGTATGTATTCTCCAGCTCTAGAAGTGACTATATAATCTACCTGCTTGCTAAAAAAGAAAAATATGGAAGTTAGCTTTGATTTCTCTTTCTCTCTCATCCCCTACTCAATCATGAGATCCTCTCTCTATATATCCGAAGGTTTTTTCTCTTTGGCACCTGGGCAATACTTATCCATACCACAAACCCACATCCTCATCTGAATTAACTCAACAGCCTTCTAATTTGTTTTTCTGCCTCAGGTCTTGTCCTCCTCTTGGCCCTGCCAATTGGAATTCATTCTCCACAATGCAGCAAAAGCGATCTCTCAGAAATACACATGTAACAGAGTCACCTTCCTATGTTAAATCTCTTGGGAACTTCTCGTTGTCATGAGGATGAAATAAGAACATCTTAGTAAGGTTTATAAGATCCTTCAGGATCTGCTTCTGCTCATTTCTGCAGCCCCTTCTCTTTCTCCTTGCACCATACCCTCGGGTTATCTTCAATATCTCTCTGTGCCTGGAATCCACCCTCTTCTCCCTTTCTACCATCTTCTTCATCTATCTGGAACATACTTCCTCCTTCCTCCTCCTTGTCTCTTTTAGACCTTCCTCCTCCTTGTCTCTTTTAGACCTGGATATCTTTCACAGATCATCCATGTCCCAGCTCTCTGATGTCCCTTTCTTTATGCAAACCTGAGACCCCGGAACTGGGGTTAGGAGCCACATAGCACTAATCACACTGGATCATAACTGCCAGTTTTCACTTGGACTAGAACCCTTACTATATTGTTACCTGTCTGCTGGTAGGAGCCCTACTTTTTCTTATGGTAGCTCCAGGATGTGAATAGCACCAGGCTCATTGTAATGGCTCACTAAATATTTTTTGGAAGGAAAAAAAGGGAGGAAGGAACAAAGGAATGAAGAGGAAAAGAAAGGACCAGAAGGGATGAAGGGAATCCTTAGAGATGGCTTACTGTTCTTGCCTTACTTAAATGACTTTGAAATGGTATGAGTGATTTTGCTCATCTGATAAAAGCAGCAGGACACAATTAAGTTCTGCAGCAAGAGAGATGTTCTGTATCCGCACTAATCCAGTAGTCACTAGCCACGTGGGGCCACCGAGCAAATAACCGAATATTTAACATGATTTTATCTTCAATTTAAATAGTGTGGTTAGTGGCTACGATAATGGACACCACAGGCCTAGAGGCGCCACCAGCAGGGCCAATGTCCCAGGCCCAGCCCCTCCCTCCCCACGGTTGCTCCCCTGTCGCTCAATACTGTTCCAGGCATTGCAGTTTCCCTACTATCTTTAGGAATTCCTCTGAAATTCTCCTTTCCATGCTGGGCAGTAGAAGTCAAATAAATGCAGCAGATAGAATGCCATTTACACTTCATTTTCAAAAGCCTTAATGAGGGTCATTTTGATCTCATCAATACTGGTGAGTGATTTCTAGCTACATGATCAAGAGCTATATTTTCCCAAAACACTTGATATAATGGTAAAATGGAAAAATAAGTAAAGAGCCTCTCCAACTATTATGCCCAGTGTTCCAAATCATCTAAAAAAAGAAAAAAAGTAACAAGGTTTAATTTGAACACTACTCTTCATTCTTCACACAGAGAAAACGGGCTGGAGAAGAGAAGGTGGTCAGGGAGAAAAGCAAGAGACAGGCATGAAAGAGAAGATGACTGTATGCTCTCTGCCTCTTCCCACAGAGCTGAGCTGCCATCATCCCACAATTAGCGTTATTAGAGAACCAGGGCCTAGAGGAAGAACACCAGGCTGGGAGTCAGAATGCTTCTTTCACACCATACAGACTTGCTTGGGCAAATAGCATAACCTCTCCGAACCTCTGTATTTTCCTTGTCTAGATGGGGAAAATATACGTGTTCTCCTTACCTGGTTAGGTTTTTGCAGTTTTACATGAAACCATATATACCCAAAGAACATGCAATATAAGTTACCTTGACACAAGAGGTCATAATTTTAAAACCTTGTCACTTCCAATAAAAGCTTATGGATGGAAAATAAACAAGAGAATATTTTATATTTCTTAACACAATACTAGCCTACTTACCTACCTTCAGCCACTGAAATTTACCTGAAAACATATGTATGTATATGGGTATTTTTTCTAATTAGTACTTATTGCTGGGATGTATCTACTTCCACAGTTGTCCTGGAGCCTAGAAATGATGTACAACCTTGTACCAAGGGCCAAAGTATGTCTTAGCTGGGCTGGTGTGAAGGGAGTTGTCAGCACAGACTTGGAATTCAAAATAGGGTGATGTCTGCAAAGAGTCTTCAGGCTCTCTCCTTTCTCATGTTTCTCTTGTAAGTATCTACTTCAACTTCCATGCTGCACTAACTTCTCCCTTTGAGCAGGTGCTTACTTACTCTGAAATGTCATAGTTCAGGACTTGCACCAGAGTTCTCTTTAACTTTGGAGACGTTATCTATTCAATAAGGTTAATTCAGCTTCCATTATATGTCTAGTAATGCACTGGCTGATTTGTAAAAGTGAAGAAAAAGCCCTTAAGACATTTACATTCTGGAGGTGGAGCTCATATGCGTAGACCTGACAGGCTGAGATAATACAGTAGAGCATAATAGGGGAAAATACACTGTGCCCATACGGAATTTAAGACCCTTAGACTTTCTAACAGCCCCCAGCATGTTCCAATTGAGCCACCCATTTTCAATGTCATTCCTACTTTGAATAGAAAGAATATTAACATCCTATAGGTGAAAATTTAGTTTGCAGATCTCATTTTCAGAACAGACAAAACCAGCAGTAAATGATAGCTTACACATAATTACACGTGGCGGATTCTATCAAGTTCGCCAGACTATGTGACTGCTACATTCAACATATATTTCTAAATGGACTTTAATGAAGTTTAATTATTCATGGTGTGGTATATTATACAGCGTGGGAAGATTCCAACTATTTTCTGATATATTTCCATTATAAGAATATAGTTCCATTAAATACATCCAGCATTATTAAAACCTCTATACATAAACTATGACCCAAATATTACTGGTTTCCATAGTTTTGTACTAAAACTACATGCATCTCATCAACTGTGACCCATGTATATGTACACAGTTGCTTCCTGTGTTCATTCACTCATTTACCCAACTACCCACCTATCAATCCACTGAATCAACATGGGAGAAGCTTGATATGGAGAAATAACAAGTGCTTAGAACTGGACTTGGCTTTGAATTCTGACTCTAATATTTAATACTAATTATATCTCTGGGCATCAGTTTCTCATTGTAAAAGAGATGAATATACATAATACCTAACTGATAAGTTACTGTAACATTATAGACTACTTGCTGTGGGGATAGTTCTCAAAGTTTAATTTATAATTATCTAATCTTGACACAGATGAAGAAAAGTAAAACAATTATTAACCTTGTACTGAGGAATTCTTTCTGCAAAATACTGATATAACCACATATCTTCTAATAGAAGAAGAGAAACACAAGTCATGGTGATTGTCAGGGCTCAGAGAACAACTGAGTGTTTTGGTTTCTCACATATGGTGGATTGGAGATCATTTTAGCCTGGTCAGCACAATCCTGTTGGTCAGGCATTGTGATTTCTACTGTGCCAACTCATGTCTTCCTAAATAAAGTAGTTAAAAATGAAGTCTCTATTTTTAAAATAACTTTTGGGACACGAATGTTCTGGCAAAGCAGCCAGGGAGTAGGGCTATTTCAGTGCATGTCTATGTGTTCATCTGCTACTTTGAGAACCAACTCAGACTTCTCCTTTAAGGAGCAAACTCATGGAAAAAAATGGGGGTTCAGTAACCTCTAAGGGGGAGTCATCAGCCTTCCCTCTCTGACCAGCTCTGTCCACTCTAAGAAAGCCAGAGGCAAATGATGCCACTTCTACATTTCTCTGCATGCCCAGAACCCAAGTAAACAGACCTTTGCTTAGTGTTAATACGTATTTAACTCAGTCTAAACATGGGACAGACTCGGGAGAATTAAGACTGGCATATATAAATGGTTTGGGTTAAATTCAAGTCATTTTTGAAAACAAAACAAAACAAAAACGTAAAGCGCCTAGCAGAATGACCTGTGGGTAATTAGTTTCATTCTCCAAACTTTGACTGAGACTCTTATGGGTTCCATGTACCATTCAGCCTTGACCAGATTAAACTAGGTCCCTGCTCTCCAGGGACCTATGATTCAGTGCTGGAGGAGCTCATTGACAGATAGAATAATGTCTGAGTTTCCTAAGGCCATACTGTGGCCTCAAATAGAAGGAGGAACCCCTTCTGACGATAAGGTATGGGGAGGTTCACTTGAAAGAGTGGGCTGGTCCTAGGAATGTGAATGACAAAGTGTTTATGAGTCTCTAGTCGTCATCGGTCTTGTGCTTGACCCTGATGTGCTGCTGGGTCTCGAGATCACTGCCTATCAGGAAAGCGGAGTTTGGGAGTAAAACAGTGACACTAGTCCTGGTTTTGCTACCCTTGAAGCTAGCTATTCCTGTTCATTCATTTCTTTTTCATCAAATATTTACGGAGTACCTATGATGTGCTAGGCACTCCGTAAACAGCATTAATAATAAAACAGATATTTATTCTATTCCCGGGAGCTTATGATAGATAATGAGTAAATAAATAACGTAATAATTGGAAACAATTCAACAAAAACTCAGGCTTTTGCAAGTTATAATACAATCTATGGAGGAAGGGGACAAGAGAACAGGAAAAACAGGGTAAACTTGCTCGAGGTGTTAGCTAGAGGCCTTTTTTGGAGCTGGTGTTCCCACTGGAGGCATGAGAGCAGGGGAGGAACGAGGTGTGAGAAAAGTGGGGCAGGAAGGGCAGGAGAGCAGTTCACAAAGGAAGAGCACGTGCTAAGGTCCAGAGGTGGGGGCACGTCCGGCTCACTCCAGCTCTCGAAAGGCCACCAGGGAGGGTGCTGGTGGCATTTGTTAAGGAGAAGGTCACAGAATCCTCCCTCGGAGCTCATGGCCATCCACTCCGCAATGTGCTCTATTCAACTCAAGTGAGAGTAAGGTCAGAGTTACTAAAACAACATGAGCATGTCCTCTCTGCTCTCCCAGTACTCGCCCCGCATTCACACAGACCACTCTGGGTCCTGTGCTCCCTGAGCTCAGCAGGCAGACCCTGCCTCCTGGCCTCAAGCTCTGCTCCTGTCTCTGCTGGTGTGCTTTTTGCCCAAATCCACCACCACCACCACTACAGCCCTGTCCCTCGCCTTGCTCAACAACTTGCCCTCTCAGGGATGCCATCTCCTTCCATCCCATCTAAAATCTCCTCTTTCCCAGCCCTCCCACACCCATTTTCTCTATCTCCATTGCACTTATCCTCTTCTGAAGAGCTAGGAATGACCTTCTTGACTCCACCCAGTCTCCCTCCTCTAGATTGTAAGGTCCAGGAGGACAGGGATTTTCGTCTGTTGTGTTCACGGCTCTATCCCTAGCTTCCAGAAGAGTGCCATAGGAGGCATCCGAAGACAATTTGTTGAACATTTGTTCAACAACTGTCTTTGAATCCTCACGAGCCAGCCTGGGAGGGAGGACTAGCTCAAGGGGATGGTGGGTTCGCATACATGCAGTTACAAAAATCATTTCATTGACAAATTAAAGTCTTGCATTGATGAAGCTGCATCCAGCCTTGACAGTCGTTCCAGCTCATGAAGTGAAAATCAATGACAATTTATTAAAACCAGTAATTTCCCTTGCTATTCATCATATATTATTTGCATTGTGACAATGTTACATCTATTGATTGCATTTCAATTGGAAAGTTAAACAGAATTAAAATAAAAGGTTTTCCGTGAACTTCAGTTCTCTTTTTAATAACTGTATCTCTTGTCTCCTGACATTGTTATAGAAACTGTACGTTGTAATGAATCATATATTTAAGGCAGAAAGAGAAAGTGGTCTTGAAAGTATGCTTTATTTTGCTGCCGTGTTAAATTTGAAAACTGGAATACAAGCAGGGAAGTTTTTTGTGGGGGTTGTCTGTTTTTCTGGTCTAAGAGATAAAACATAAACTAGAGCAACACTAAAAGAAATACTACTAGCTGGACGGGTGAGCCTGCTTGCTAAACTTATGGTGATTAAAACTTTGCATTTTGGGTACTTATTTGAACTTGATGTCTGCAGCCAGAAACCTCTCGGGGCTGTGGGATAACTGAGAAACTACATACCAGCACTCTCCAGAATGGTCTTTTTAATTAGCTACTTATCTTGGAAATAGTATAGTCACTTTTCTTCTGTTGAACTCCAGACTCCCTTTCTCCATTAGAATGCCATACTTTTCATCATTGGGATACAAATCCTTGGTTGTTATAGTCTTTCTGGGTCTTGTTAAGTTATATCTTAGAAGTCCCCTTCTAGGATGTAACTGGAGGTATTAGGATGTCAATCCAGGCAAATCAGCTAAGACAGACAATGTACATAGGTGGGATCTTGAGTCAAGGGAATGAAAGAGTGACCAGGACCTGCAGGGCAGGGCAGAGCAAATGATCTTTTGCTCTTGACCCTCTGAGACATTCCACTGTATGAGAATGCACAGGCACAGGATTTCCTGGACCCAACCTCTGATCCTGATGTTCCCTTAGCTTACAAAAAAATTGCAGATGAATAGAGGACAGGCCTAGATTAGAAGGATGGAAAACAGTGATCAGATAAGCCTTGATGAGCCCCAAATCAGGGAAAAACATCCTTTAGAACTATAGCATCTGTGTTTCCAGGAGACGACTGGACTCCATCAAAAGGATAGAAATTAATCTACAAAATTCTAATGCTAGCAAGGCTTCACAACCTCCTCAAACACTCTGGCAATGTGATACTCTGTGTGTGTGTGTGTGTGTGTGTGTGTGTGTGTGTTTGTGATAATGTCTTGTCCAGTGATACGAACATTCTGGTAGCACTACCAGCTTCACCTTGATGTAAAGTCTTCCCAAGTGAGGCTCAGCTCAGGCTCTCGCACATAGTAGTCCCCTGATACATGCCCCCTGATACATGCCCCCTTATCACTGGCTAAGTGAATGAAGGATCAACAAAGGAACATCCCTTTCTGGCCAACATTAGCATTTTACTCTGAAAAGCCAAGTAAGGAAGCTGTCCAAGAGTTAGCATTTTACAGCCTAGTTTCTCTAAAAGCTTTTTTTCTTTTTTTAAAAAGATTTTATTTATTTGACAGAGATCACAAGTAGGCAGAGAGGCAGGCAGAGAGAGAGGAAGGGAAGCAGGCTCCCTGCTGAGCAGAGAGCCCGATACGGGGCTCGATCCCAGGACCCTGCGATCATGACCTGAGCTGAAGGCAGAGGCCTTAACCCACCCAGGCGCCCCACTCTAAAAGCTTTTGATACAAAAGTTCTTACAGATGCTAAAATTACAACACATTTTTTAAATAAAAAAGAATTCAATAAAATTTTCTTTCAGTGCTAATTCATCAAATACATTGAAAAGATCATTCTGAATCTTGCAAAACCAATGTGAGCTGCAATGCATAGCAGAGAAAGTTCACCGAGTTTAAAGTTTTGCTAATTTTAATTTTTTCATAGAGTAGCCTCCTCACATAACCAACATGCCCACCACCTCTGCCCTCCCTTCTCCTGCTCTCCTTCATCACCACAGGGGTGATGGTAACTCTTTGGAGCGGGGATGATGGAGACTTAGCCTTAGCGAGGCAGCATTGTCTTTGAAGAAATCACTTAGTATCTCTGGGAGCCTTGCTTTCCTCACTTGCAAAATGACAGAAGAATGCTTGCCCTCCCCACCACATGGAGAGTGTGGCTTTGAAAATGCTGAAGCAGAATACAAATATAAAACGCTCACATGAAGGATCACCAAGAGAGGCCCTTCTTGCTTTCTTAGAGTGACTCCACAAGCATCAGCCTGACCCCAACTTTTAACTGGAGGGTATGGGAATTTCCAGGGAGGTGGGCCTCAGCTGGGAATGAAAGGCACTAAATATTTTGTCTTCTAAATTCAAAGACACAAGCATTACCATCTTATTGTGCCTACTCTGTCACCACAGAGCTGACCAAAAGGGTTTACTTCAGAAAAACCCACTCCGAAAATCCCATCCGAGCTATATAAAGAAGGCTGAGACTAGGGGGTGTCCCTAAACTTAGGTCATGAGGTAGTAACTATGTATTATGGACTGAGTTGTGTCTCCCCAAAATTCATATGTTGAAGTCCTAAACCTCCAGTGCCTCAGAATGTGAGGCAGTCTGTAAAGAAGTAATTAAGTCAAATTTAGGTCATTAGAGTAGACCCTAATCCAGTAGGACTGGTAGCCTCATGAGAAGAGATTAGGACCAGAAACAGGTATTGAAGGAAGACCATGCAAGGACGCAGGGAGGAGAAGATCATTTGTAAGCCAAGGAGAGAAGCCTGCTGACCCCTTGTTGGTTAAGGGACCCAGCCTGTGATACCGTGTTATGGCAGCCTGAACAGACTAATCCACTATACCCTCATCCTTCTCTCTCCATGAGAAAAAGGGATCCATTGGACTTGGCACTGATTTCTACCTCAAAGATTATGCCCATTTCTTTTTTCCACTAGGTAGGGTCAGTGGTGACTTGTATGAAGATTGTGGGGTTGCTGAATCTACAGGGTATCTGATTATTTGACACTGCCAGGGTAAGAAAGAGGGCAGGAGACAGAAGGTAAAACTGGGAGGGAACCAACCACCACCACTCAAGGAGAACACTTGCGTCTCCTTTGGGCTGAATGGATGCTGGGTTCACCTACTAGGACCTTCTACTAGAGCAAGGGGACCTCAGCCTCAAGAGGCTCTCAGGAAGAGTCACCACTGGGGGGATGAGAATCAGCAAGAAACCCAGCCTTGGCAGATGCCCATGCCAGGAAAATGCCCTCCCCTGGAGGAACCCCTGAAGAAGCCACAGGTGAACTGTCCTCAACATCCTGCATTTGGACGTGGGTGGCACGGGGAGGATGAATAGCCTATTAGGGAAAGATATAAAAAACACAGCCCTACAATTCAATTCAATTCTGACACTATCCCTGCCCACTTCAAACACTAATGGCAAGTCCAGGTTGTCACCTGTGCTTCTGATTCACTGGCTATAGATAGAATGTTCCAGTGACTGCCTCTTCAGGTTTGATTAATTTGCTAGAGTGGTCTGTAGAACCCAGAGAAACCTTTCACCTAACAGCCAGATGGACAGATGCATAGGCCAAGTACAGGAAAAGGGTGAGGAGCCTCCAGGCTATCTCCCCACAAGCCACTCTCCCCAAATCTCCAGGTGTTCACCAGTGTGGAAGGTTTCCAAACTCTGTCCTTTGGGGGCTTTATGGAGGGTTCATTACTTAGGCACAACTGATTAAGTCACTGGCTATTGGCAACTGAACTCAATCTCTAGCTCCTTTCCCTTCCCGGGAGTTCAAGGAATGGGCCTGAAAGTTCCAACCCTCCAGTCACAAGGTTGGCTCCTGTGGCAACCAGGCTCCACCCTTTGGTTACCTCCTGGCTTTCTAAAAGTCACCTCATTAATACAACAAACACACCTTTGTTGCTTTCCTCTTAGGAAATTCCAAGGATTTTCAGAGCTTTGTGCCAAAAAGCAGGGACAAAGACCAAATATACATTGTTTGTTTGTTTATTTATTTATTTATTTATTTACAGCATAACAGTATTCACTGTTTTTGCATGACACCCAGTGCTCCATGCAATCTGTGCCCTCCCTAATACCCATCACCTGGTTCCCCCAACCTCCCACCCCCCGCCCCTTCAAAACCCTCAGGTTGTTTTTCAGAGTCCATAGTCTCTCATGGTTCACCTCCCCTTCCACTTTCCCTCAACTCTCTTCTCCTCTCCATCTCCCCATGTCCTCCATGTTATCTGTTATGCTCCACAAATAAGTGAAACCATATGATAATTGACTCTCTCTGCTTGACTTTTTTCACTCAGCATAATCTCTTCCAGTCCTGTCCATGTTGCTACAAAAGTTGGGTATTCATCCTTTCTGATGGAGGCATAATACTCCATAGTGTAGATGGACCACATCTTCCTTATCCATTCGTCCGTTGAAGGGCACCTTGGTTCTTTCCACAGTTTGGCGACCATGGCCATTGCTGCTATAAACATTGGGGTACAGATGGCCCTTCTTTTCACTACATCTGTACCTTTGGGGTAAATACCCAGTAGTGTAATTGCAGGGTCATAGGGAAGCTCTATTTTTAATTTCTTGAGGAATCTCCACACTGTTCTCCAAAGTGGCTGCACCAACTTGCATTCCCACCAACAGTGTAAGAGGGTTCCCCTTTCTCCACATCCTCTCCAACACACGTTGTTTCCCGTCTTGCTAATTTTGGCCATTCTAACTGGTGTAAGGTGGTATCTCAATGTGGTTTTAATTTGAATCTCTCTGATGGCTAGTGATGATGAAAATTGAAGCAGAAGGAAAACTTCCAGACTCTTTTTATGAAGCCAGCATTGCCCTGATCCCCAAACCAGGCAAAGACCCTACCAAAAAGGAGAATTTCAGACCAATATCACTGATGAATATCTCAGTGATATCTCAACAAGATCCTAGCAAACAGGATCCAACAGCACATTAAAAAGATTATCCAAAAAAGATTAACCAAAAAGGAGAATTTCAGACCAATATCACTGATGAATATCTCAGTGATATCTCAACAAGATCCTAGCAAACAGGATCCAACAGCACATTAAAAAGATTATCCAAAAAAGATTAACCAAAAAGGAGAATTTCAGACCAATATCACTGATGAATATCTCAGTGATATCTCAACAAGATCCTAGCAAACAGGATCCAACAGCACATTAAAAAGATTATCCACCATGACCAGGTGGGATTCATCCCTGGGTTACAAGGATGGTTCAACATTCGCAAATCAATCAATGTGATAGAACAAATCAATAAGAGAAGAGAGAAGAACTACATGGTCCTCTCAATTGATGCAGAAAAAGCATTTGACAAAATCCAGCATCTGTTCCTGATTAAAATGCTTCAAAGTATAGGGATAGAGGGAACATTCCTGAACTTCATCAAATCTATCTATGAAAGACCCACAGCAAATATCATCCTCAATGGGAAAAAACTTGAAGCCTTCCCGTTGAGATCAGGAACACGATAAGGATGCCCACTCTCACCACTCTTGTTCAACATAGTATTAGAAGTCCTAGCAACAGCAATCAGACAACAAAGAGAAATAAAAGGTATCCAAACTGTCAATGAAAAAGTCAAACTCTCTCTCTTCGTAGATGACATGATTCTTTATATGGAAAACCCAAAAGACTCTACCCCCAAACTACTAGAACACATACAGCAATTCAGTAATGTGGCAGGATACAAAGTCAATGTACAGAAATCGGTGGCTTTCTTATACACTAACAATGAAAATACAGAAAGGGAAATTAGAGAATCAATTCCATTTACTATAGCACCAAGAACCATAAGATACCTGGGAATAAACCTAACCAAAGAGGTAAAGGATCTGTACTCGAGGAACTACAGAACACTCATCAAAGAAATTGAAGAAGACACAAAAAGATGGAAGACCATTCCATGCTCTTGGATTGGAAGAATAAACATTATTAAAATGTCTATACTGCCTAGAGCAATCTATACTTTTAATGCCATTCCAATCAAAATTCCACTGGTATTTTTCAAAGAGCTGGAGCAAATAATCCTAAAATTTGTATGGAATCAGAAGAGACCCTGAATTGCTAAGGAAATGTTGAAAAACAAAAATAAAACTGGCGGCATCACGTTACCTGATTTCAAGCTTTACTACAAAGCTGTGATCACCAAGACAGCATGGTACTGGCATAAAAACAGACACATAGACCAGTGGAACAGAGTAGAGAGCCCAGATATGGACCCTCAACTCTATGGTCAAATAATCTTCGACAAAACAGGAAAAAATATACAGTGGAAAAAAGACAGTCTCTTCAATAAATGGTGCTGGGAAAATTAGACAGCTATATGTAGAAGAATGAAACTCGACCATTCTCTTACACCATACACAAAGATAAACTTGAAATGGATAAAAGACCTCAATGTGAGACAGGAATCCATCAGAATCCTAGAGGAGAATATAGGCAGTAACCTCTTCGATATCAGCCACAGCAACTTCTTTTAAGATATGTCTCCAAAGGCGAAGGAAACAAAAGTGAAAATGAACTTTTGGAACTTCATCAAGATCAAAAGCTTCTGCACAGCAAAGGAAACAGTCAGCAAAACAAAGAGGCAACCCACGGAATGGGAGAAGATATTTGCAAATGACAGTACAGACAAAAGGTTGATATCCAGGATCTATAAAGAACTCCTCAAACTCAACACACACAAAACAGATAATCATATCAAAAAATGGGCAGAAGATATGAACAGACACTTGTCCAATAAAGACATACAAATGGCTATCAGACATATGAAAAAATGTACATTGGTTTTAAATCACGGTACCGCACCTTCCTTTTCCCCAAACATTTCCATCCTCCAAGTCAGGCCCATGAATGGATAAGTGGAAATATCTTAGTAATACAGTTGGATTACAGAAACCAAAGGACTACCCTAAATTTTAAATGGAATTGGGAGAGAGAGAGAGAGAAAGAAGGAGAAAGCAAAAAAAAAAAAAATTATTTCTAGTCAGAATGGGAAATTTGGGGACAAAAAAGCCCTGTCTTGAGACTCAAGGGACTTACATGTTGTATCTATTACCCAGTTCCTCAGCCAAACACCTCACGCAAATGAAGCACAGTAGAGCTTCCTAGCAGGCATTTACTCAAACCTAGTAACCTGCTGCCTGCCTCAGTGTTTTTTCAAAATTTCATAATTTACCTCATTCTCACAATCTCACTCCTAAACTTGAACCTCACCTCTGCAACAGACTAACAGTGTGAAACACCAAGTAAGACATGCTCTGGCATTGCCTCAGCTGTAAAATGGGGACAATAATACCATCTGGTAGTGTGGTTGCAAAGAGTAAATGATACAGAACATTGACGATCAAGCCAGGTACATACTGATATAGGAACAACATTAGGGCTTGAAGCCTATGTCCAAGAAAAGATTGTTGAGATGTCTTTGGTGCAAAAAGGTGGTTTCATTAAAGCATAGGGATGGGACCCATGGGCAGAGGTCCATGAGACAGTAAGGGGCGGTGATTATATACTTTCAAGTTGGGAGGGAGTTAGAGACAGCCTAAGTCTCTAAGAAATTTTGGAAACAAGGCTGCCAGGACTTTGAGGGGACTAGTTATTGTTACGAAAAGGTCATTTATCACCATTTAATAAAACCTTAGTCGTGAGACCCTTCAGACATTTATCAGTGGACCATATGCTTGGGGAATGATTGCCAACACATATCTTGGGGGGTTTTAGAGATAAAGGACATTTCTAAAGGAATTCTTATAGTTAAAGTAGACTTACAAGACCCTGGGTGTTGGGCTAAGATTGCTTGTTGCCCTTAGCAAAGTATAAACCTCAAGGCAGTTGAGTCCCTAGAGGAATGTCACTCTGCCTGTTTCAAGGACTTATCCATGGATTGTAGGTAGTAAGGCAATTTAATAATTTTTCTTCTGCCTTTGTTTCCAACATCAATACTACATTCTTTTTTCTTTTTCTTTTTTTAAGATTTTATTTATTTATGAGAGAGAGAAAGAGAAAGGGGGAGTGGTACAGAGAAAGGAGGACAAGAAGACTCTGTGTGGAGCCAATGAGGGTCTTCTCCATCTCAAGACCCTGAGATTATGACCTGAGCTGAAATCAAGAGTCAGATGCTCAACCAACTGAGACACCCAGGTGCCCCCATACTATATTACTGATAAATGAGAGTTAGTTATTATTATTATTAACAATAATTATATGAGAAAATTTTACATTCTAGGAACACTAACCTATCGATGTTACCCAAAGATATTCATTCCCAGTGCAAGCTCTTTGTCTAGAAAACACATGGCAATGTAGGGGCCAAGGGCTGGCCACCACAAAATTATGTCACTTTGGCATATTATTTTAAACAAAAGTTAAGAGGCAGCTTATACAAGAAGGATGCTAACACCTGCCTCTGCCCCCTTGAAAAGAGGAAATAAATCTCCCATGTGCAAGTTACCCTCCCTGTAACAGAAGGTAAAGACACATTCTCAGAGACAGAAAATTTAGAGCTGAGAAGGCTGCATAAACAATCTTTGTTGCTTTTGATGCATTTACTACTCCAGCACAAATTCTGTTCAGAATTCCCTACTAATATTAGAGGTAGATAGCTGGATTCTAGTGAGGCCTGGAAGCCAGCTATCTGGAAAGTCAGAGGCCTGTCTGGCAGCACTCCAAAACAAAGCCACAGGAAGCCAGATCAAACCAGACAGGCCCAAGATGGTTGACAAAGGAGAGTGGAAACCCCTGACCAAATAAGGAAGAAAAATCACAAAACTCTGCTTCCATGAAATGCCTGCTTTAAATAATATATATTCTATCCCCTAGTTAACAACTGTCAATGAAAAAATGGGAACCCAAACCCCAGGGCTCGCAGTTCTTGCTCTCTTAAGATCACCCATTCTCCTACCTAGAGAGTGTACTTTTGTCCCTCTGCTGTGTTGTGACTGTTCTTGAATCCTTTCTCATGACAAGACCAAGAGTCTATGGTGACATCTTTGAGATGGGCTGGGTCAAGGCCTCAGGGCCTGGGGTCTTCCCTGTTTACCTGGTGACACTAACTGAAGCTCCCACAGTTAAATTTTCTTTGTCCTATCAATTCCTCACAGATTTATTGCCTCTTCATCTTAAAAGTTCAAAAATTGCTTGCCTTGGTCATCTCTTCAGTTTCAGTTTCATTGTTGGACTTCTATGCTCATGTTATAAGACTTTGTTTTTCTTCCCTGTTACTCTGTCTCATGTAAATTTGACTTCGTCCAGCTAGAAGAACCTTAAACATTGGAAAATTTCTTCCTCCTCCTCAGCATCTACCCCATAACATAAGACCATGGGGGCCATGTCAAATGTCCCCTTCTCTATGAAACCATTTTCAACTCCATCTTTGTACTTCCTTCATACTATTTGCAACACTGCAGAAGAAACTTTTCCCCCTGCTAAGTAGGTTCTGTTCAATTTGCTGAAAAAGTACTTAGCACATTAGTTTTTCCAGCTAAACAACAAGCCCTTTAAAGGCTCAGAATGTGGTTTACTCAGTTTTGTGTCTAGTAGGTAGTATGTGCTCAATGTTTATTACCTTGAATTGGATGGTTAGCTGAAGCATTCTTACCTGCATGAGGTGTTGAACTAGAAGATGCTCTATGGTGGTTTTGTCAGAATCATCTGGAGAGCTTGTTAAATACAAGTTCCTGGGCTACACCATCAGTGAGCCAGACTCAGCCAGTTAGAAGGGGTCCAGGACATTTTAACAATCACTCACCTTTCCACAAGCTAATTAGTCTACAAGTGAGACACCCACAGACTGCTCCAGCTCTGGGATTCCATGATTACATGGTCAGATAGCTCACATCTGAGTGTGCCCTTTTCTCATTTCCCAACTCAACTCTTCAGCCCTTTTTAATTACAGAAGAAGGATAAAAAGACTTTGTTCTTTTGTTTCCAATGTAGGAACCAATTTTTACTGAGGACTAGTCGATCATGGTTGAGCACAGAGTTGTTTTAGCATTCAAATTAGTTCAGTGTTGATGAACCATTTCTTGAAATTATTTCAAAGCCCATAAAATAGTATTTTTCTTTTTTTTTTTTTTTTTGGCCTGAAAACAGTCTATCAAGCATCACGAACAGTTCTCACAGTTCAAAATTGTCTTTCCAGAAGTTTTAGGAATTGTTCTCTAGCTCTATAGGCTCATGAGTATAATTCTGTGAGACCCCTGTAGCAGATCTCAATCTTACATTTCAAATCTGATCATTTTCTTAGTATGTCTTCTCTCTCCTCCAACCGAAGTTGCAATACTGAACACTATTTTTTTTTAAACAAATGAGAAAAAGTTGCTTTAAGGAAGCAATATCTAAAAAGGATATACATTAGAAGAGTCCCAGGTGTTAAAATAGAGATTATCTGGCCATTTCTCATTTTCTGAGCTATTCAGTATCCTTTCACACCCTCCCCCTCACATCCTACCAAGCCTATGCAGCTGGACAAGAGACAAAGCATTAAAACATCTGGAGAAAGACCTTAGACCTGTGATCACTAAAAAGAAGAGGAAGATATAAATGAGGCAGGTGGCTGGGGGCTAGAAAGTTGTCTTTACTTTGGCACCTTCTACCAATCAAGAAGAAAGGTTGTTCATATTTCCCTTCCCTGCAGAAAAGTATAGGAGAAATGAAATTGGGCATACTTCCAGTCCTCAGCTGAATTGCTGGTGAATTCTGATTAATTATCCTAGGGAATTCTGGTTGAAAATCCAACGTAATATGCTATTTCAGCAAGTGTAATTAGAAAAAAATAATATATCTGCAACATTGCTTGTTTAAAATGCTGCATCCTGTAATAAAAATTAAATATACTTTTCCCTTTAAACCTGTTAATTATCTTTTCTCCTCCATAAATATCAGAGGATGTTCTCTCTTCTGGTCCTGGTATACTCTGCTATCTCCCCTCAAGCTTGGGTTTCTGGAGAGACAGATAATGAGCCCTCACAAACACATTTATCCTTAAACATGCCTTCTTCCCCAAAGTTCTGTCCCCTTTCCACCTTGAGGAGCTGGAAAGGTTCACGTTTAAGAGTGTTGACCTCTACATGGCACATGTACCACCATTTCTCACCCCCATGTCCACAGCAAGTTTTTCAATTTTGAAACATATCATATATACAGAGTAGTGTGTGCATATATATCAGATATGTGTAGTTTACATAATAATATGATCACCAGTTTATGTTACATGAAGGTTAAGAAATAGAACATCGGTGGTATCATAGAGTTTCCTCCTGGATTATGTACCATGTTTCACTGCTCTCAGAGAAAACCATCAGGTGACTTGTATGATAATCATTTTTTCCCCTTCTTTTTATAGTTTTATACCTAGATGTACATATTTAAACAACCTAATTTTGTATTGCCTGTATTTTTTTTAAAGATTTTATTTATTTATTTGACAGACAGAAATCACAAGTAGGCAGAGAAGCAGGCAGGCAGAGAGAGAGGAGGAAGCAGGCTCCCCGCTGAGCAGAGAGCCCGACGTGGGGCTCGGTCCCAAGACCCTGGGATCATGACCCGAGCCAAAGGCAGAGGCTTTAACCCACTGAGCCACCCAGGTGCCCTGTATTGCCTGTTTTTGACCTTTACACAAATGAAAACACACGTGTGTATGTGTGTGTGTGTGTTTGTGTGTGTGTATATGTTTGTGTGTGTGTGCGTGTGTGTGTATATATATATATATATATTTGTATATATATTTGAGATTTGCTTCTCTCAGTATGTTTATAAAGTTCTTGATGCATGAAGCTGTGGTTCCTTATGGCCATTGCTGTATACTATTTCACCATATAAATTAACCTTAATTTTTTTATTTGTTCACATCTTGGTAGACAGTTAGGTTGTTTCATGTTTGGGTTATTACAAACCTGTGTTGACAGTCCTTCTATGAATCTTCTGGTGCCCATTGCAAGAGTTTTTCTAGGATAGTTAGCTAAAGGTAGACTTGCCAGACCAGAAGATATACACATTTACTTTATGAGACAATGTCAAATTGTTTTCCAAAGTGGTTATACCAATTATACTCCTCTACCAGCAATATAGAAGAATTCTACTTATTTCCATCTTTGCCAACATTCTCTAAAGACAAATCTAGCTCTCTTAATCCTTCCCAACACAGAGCATGAAGACTTTATTACAAATTTCTCAAAGCTGGCATATGAGATAAAACCTGTTCATCATCTCTAATATAGAAGGTCCCATTCATTTATTTTTCTCAAAGCATAGAAACTGGAGAAAGCCTGGAAGAAGCCAGCCCCTAACTCCCAGTCCTTGAAGCTCCAATTTGGCCTCTCTTAGCCTTCTAGAATCAAAAGTATCCCAATGCAAGAGTTCTCCTTGGTCTCCAAATACATGTTCTCAGGCTTAAGATCAAAACTATAAGAAAATATGTTTTTAAAAAAAGAGAAAAAATTTAAGTAATCCTTCCCATCTTCCAACCAAAATATTTTCTTATTCCTAAGATGATTATTTCTATCGAGCTCAAAATATTATCAATGAGATAATGGTGGGAAAAAGCATTTGGACACAAAGAGAAAACGACTACATAAAAACTCAAGAATTTTATTTTTAGCTCTAAAGCATCTGAAATTTCTTAGACTTACATATCACTAAAGGTATTTTTCTATAATTTTTTCTTAATATGTTAGTTACCATACAGTACATCATCAGTTTTTGATGTAGTGTTCCATGTTTTGTTGTTTGCATGTAACACCCAATGCTCCATGCAATACATGCCCTCCTTAATAGCCATCACCAGGCTCACCCATCCCTCCTATCCCCTCCCCTCTAAAACCCTCAGTTTGAATCCCAGAGTCCATAATCTCTCATGGTTCATCTCTCCCTCTGATTCCCTCCTTCATTTTTCCCTTCCTTCTCCTATTGTCATTCATGCTATTCTTTATGTTCCACAAATAAGTGAAACCATATAATTGTCTTTCTCTGTTTGACTTATTTCACTTAGCATAACCTCCTCCAGGTCCATCTGTGTTGATGCAAATGTTGGGTATTCATCTTTTCTGATGGCTGAGTAACATTCCATTGTATATATGGCCCACATCTTCTTTCTCCATTTGTCTGTTGAAGGGCATCTCAGCTCCTTCCACATTTTGGCTATTGTGGACATTGCAGCTATGAACACTGGGGTGTATATAGCCCATCTTTTTACTACATTTGTATATTTGGGGTAGATACCCAGTAATGCAATTGCTGGGTCATAGGGTAGTTCTATTTTAACTTTTTGAGGAACCTCCACACTGTTTTCCAAAGTGGATGTATCAATTTGCATTCCCACCGACAGTATAAGAGAGTTCCCTTTTCTCAATAACCTCTCTAACATTTGTTGTTTCTTGTCTTACCAATTTTTTGCCATTCTAACTGGTGTAAGGTGGTTTTTCAATGTGGTTTTGATTTGAATTTCCCTGATGGCTAATGATGGTGAACATTTTTTCATGTGTTTGTTAGCCATTTGTATGTTTTCTTTGGAGAAGTGTTTGCTCATATCTTCTGCCCATTTTTTGACTTGATTATTTGCTTTTTAAGTGTTGAGTTTGAGAAATTCTTTATAGATCTTGGATACCAGCCCTTTATCTGTAGTGTCATTTGCAAATATCTTCTCCCATTCCATGGGTTGTCTCTTTGTTTTGTTGACTGTTTCCTTTGCTGTGCAGAAGCTTTTTATTGTGATGAAGTCCCAAAAGTTCATTTTCTTTTTTGTTTCCCTTGCCTTTGGAGACATGTTTTGGAAAGAAGTTGCTGTGGCTGATGTCAAAAAGGTTACTGCCTATGTTCTCCTCTAGGATTTTGATGAATTCCTGTCTCACACTGAGGTCTTTAATCCATTTAGAGTTTATCTTTGTGTATGGTGTAAGGGAATGATTGAGTTTTATTCTTCTGTATATAGCTGTCCAATTTTCCCAGCACCATTTATTGAAGAGACCATCTTTATTCCATTGGATATTTTTCCTTGATGTGTCAAAGATTAGTTGACCATGGAGTTGAGGGTCCATATATGGGCTCTTTATTCTGTTCCATTGATCTATGTGTCTGTTTTTGCGCCAATACCATGCTGTCTTGGTGATCACAGCCTTGTAATATAGTTTGAAATCAGGCAACATGATGCTCGCAAACAAATCTTTGTTTTTCCTTTTCAACATTTTCTTGGCGATTCAGGGTCTTCTCAGGTTCCATACAAATTTTAGGATAGTTTGTTCCAGCACTTTGAAAAATGCCATTGGTATTTTGATCGGGATGGCGTTGAAAGTATAGATTGCTCTGGGCAGCATAGACATTTTAACAATGTTTATTCTTCTGACCCATGAGCATAGAATGTTTTTCCATCTTTTTGTGTCTTCCTCAATTTCTTTCATAAGTGTTCTGTAGTTTCTAGAGTATAGATCTTTTACCTCTTTAGTTAAGTTTATTCCAAGGTATCTTAAGAGTTTTAGTACTATTGTAAATGGAATTGATTTCCTAATAAAAGGTATTAAGAATTTTCTTGCTTTTCTAGTTCCCTAAAGGGGCTCTAAGGAGCAAATAAAACAGAAATCAGGCTAGATTTTCCATATATATGGTAAGAAGTCCAGTCCTCAATTTCCCCCAAATAGAGCAACATAATCACTAAAGTCCAGAAAACAGGTGCTCTTCCTTCTTTTCCAGCAAAGCAGAGAGGTTGTCCCCCAAACAGAGCAGTCTTTGTGGTCTATTATAGACCACTTACCTCTTTAAGAGTAATACAGGAATTGTCTGCATAGTACCCGATTGACTTAGTGATGGTTTAAAAGCACCCAGTCATGTTTTCCCTCAAACTCGATGTGTAACTCAGGAAGGTCAGTCAAGCACCACTAGCAATGGGGTGTGGGGCCAGATGATTTCTGACACTCTAAAACAATTTTATATTCTTTGATTGTTACTTTCCATATCTCTAGGTTGAGTGCTACTGGTTTGATCGACAGCCTAATACAAAGTGTGCTTTTATGTAGGTCAACTATAATTGTTCCTGAAAGCATTTGTTATAGTTGAGCTATGCAGCTGCCAAGTTAATTTATGAAGCTGATGATAGATAACCAAGCAGATAGCTTAATAAAGCATGATTACTACTAATTTCTTAACTTGGCCGTCAGTCCATGCCTCGTGGCTCCGCAATGGAAAAGGCTGATGGCAGGTGCTACTGGTTGGCTCCGAGCAGTCATTTTCCCTTCTTCCTTTTGACAGACCCTCATTTGGGTCTGTACCCAATATACCCAGTTGGAGTCATAGTAATCTCATCTTCTATTTTGACTGCATATGGGAGTGGGCATAGGACTCCATTCTGGCCAAGGAAGCAGAAGATGATGACTGCTAGGTACTTCTGGAGATGGCTTCTCTCTCTGATGAGAGAGAGAGGTATAAAAGTAGATGACTCCAACTTTCCACTTCTTCCTTCCTGCCTTTGGATTTTGTCCTGACGGGACATGATGATTAGAGTTATGTTACCTATTTAGTGACATGAGGAAAGGCATGAATGAAACGCTAAAGGAAACCAAGCTGAAAGCAGGAAAGAGAGTTCAGTGACATTGCCCAGGAGCTCAGTTACCCCTGGAACCACTGACTCCCAGATGTTTTGTTATAGGAGATTAACAAATCACTATAATTTATTTGAGACACTTTTATACAAGAATTCTCATACATACCACCTGAGACACAGTTATTCATACAAAGGCTTACGATGTCTAAATGACATTGATCTAAGGATGTGAATGCTTCCTGGCCTAGCTTCACAGTTGATGAAATGATTCATCCTTGAGATGTAGATGATTTGGTTCTCTGCCACCTCCCAGGACTGGCTTTAGGGTAATCACTAAAATGGGTGCATTATCATGCCATCTCTCTGACATTCCTCAATGCCCTCTCCTTAGCTGAGTTGTCCAGTGGGAAAACAAGGAACATACAAAGGGTGCAAAGAAAATGCATACAGCGTGGAAAAGAAGTCTAGCCTTGATAAATACTCCAGAATTTTACAATGAGAAAATTTAAAAAGTAAGTTATTTTAATATCATATATACATTGGTTCTGCAATTTACATTAAAATATTGCTCTGCATCTGAGTAACTGTGGTAAGGATTTCTAGTGCATTTTCATCCACCTCTTCTCTCATCATGGACCTACTGCAGATGGAACTTTGTAGGCCTTTGTAGGTAGTTGGAGCCATTGGGCCTAGCCAGAGAAACAGGAATGGAAAGAATGCAAAATTTCAGAACTGCTACGGACTAGTGACTACTGTAATTTTCCTATTCTTTCTAAATGGGAATGTTTATCGTACATCCTTATTTCTTCTCCATGAATGTATATTAGAAGGATGGAGATTAAGAGAAACTTGTCTCTTTAGTCTATAGGTCACCAAACCAAGACACACCACTTCTAAACATGATGGAGATTATCCATATCACCTGGAGATCTCACTCTGGGCAAAGAATTAAGTTCCCAGACGGGACTTTGACTTGTCCTTTAAGGAAAGGGTTGAATGAGCTCTTTATGTAGACCGAAGAACAAACCAAGTATTTGGTAATCAAGAAGGCAGACTGCAATGGAGATGATCTGTGCTCACCCACATTCTTTTCCCTTCTCCCTTCCGGGCAGATTCAAATTCCCAGTCATGTTGCAGTTAGGCAGGGTCATAAACCACTTTCAGCCAGGGAAAGAAAAAAAGTGATATGGGAATCTCTTCTAGGCCAAAGTATTCTGAAGCCAGTATGCCATCCTTACAGTTTTCTCATTTCCCTTGGCAAAATATGAGATCACATTTTTTAAGATAGTGGCCTAAAAAATAGAGGAAGCTAGCAAATAGAGGAAAGTACTTCCTAACCTGCATGAGATTTTTTTTTTTTTTAGATTTTATTTATTTATTTGTCAGAGGGAGAGAGAGCAGCAGGCTCCCCACTGAGCAGGGATCCCAATATGGGACTTGATGACCTGAGCCGAAGGCAGGCACTTAACAGACTGAGCCACCCAGGTGCTCCCTGCATGAGATTTTTAATGAGTATGTGGTTCTAAACCACTGGGCCTTTGTTATTAAAGCAGAACTTACTATATTCTAATTATATACTAATATAATAACATTATTGGGAAAGGAGGAGAACCAACATCTTTCCAATACTTAGGTCACTGAAGCCCCCTTCTTGGGCACTATGCCTCTTGAATGCCCAAAGGCAATCCCTTATGCAACACATCAGACCCACTTTCTCTGACAGTCTCACTATATCCAGAATCTATTCCCTTTTCACTAGCCATCAAAACGTCTTCCTCCTATCCATAGTCTTATAACGTACATATGAAACAATTCACATTTAAGTATTACCATTACAATAACAAACTCAGATTTTTTTCAAGTGAGAAAGTACACTTAGTTTTGCTTACTTGAGCCTGTGTCCTGTATCTATACATAAATCAGTGCCTATAGGAACACTTTTGCTTGGAATCTTATAAAAATGACAGTAGGATTTATTAATAACTGACATCCTGTTATTAGAGCTATTTATAGTTAATTTATACATAGCTAGAAAATCATACAGGATATGCATGCAGGTGTATCTGATCTCAGTCTCCACTTTTTATCTCCAAGGAATGGTGATCGCTTCTAATCAGAGAAGTTAAGCAAATATTATAACCTCCTTGATGTTTATTCTATTCTGCATGAGTAGTCCTCAACATTTCATGTTATACTGTCCTCTGTGGGGCACGCTAATGTTGCTTCAGAGTCCACATGACTCATATATGTACGATTGTCCTAATTTATTATCATGTATGCACACAAAAGAAAACTTCAAATTCCTTTAAAAATTAAAGATTATCTCATGAAGTTCAGAAGAAGAGAAGAGTCCCAAGATGTGTTTTGATCAGTGGCTCAACAATTTCACCAAGAGCCCAGGTTCTTTCCTTGTCTCTGCTCTCCCACTTTCTGCATTGACTTTATCTTATGCTTGTTTCCCTTTGTAGTCACAAGATGGGTGTAGCCTTCCCAGAAGTCTCATTCAGGTAGGACAATACTTAGCCCAAGGTGGAAAGAGGATGTTCACTTCCCCACATCCCTTTTTAGGAACGGGAAACTTCCTCAGAAGCCCCACAAACACTTCTTCCCTTCAGGTCTCCCTGGTCAGAACCACATCACATATCCATCCCCAAACCCAAACCCAATCCGGCACTGAGACTAAGAACTTAGAACATGAAGTCAAAATGATTTTTGTAATAACGTTAAGATGTTATTAGCCTTTTTCACTGCATTGCCACTCACACTGATGGTGTGAAACCAACGGCAGATAAAACTACTGCATCAGCACCAATCCAAGTAGAGGTACTATACTGTATTAGTCATTACATTCTTTATTGCCATGACTTGCAGTAAAAAATACCATTTTACTCAAGAATGTCCTTGATAAAGCAGCAAAAATTATTAATAAATCTTGGCCATGTGAGCCCACATCTTTCTAATATTCTGTGTGATGGAATTGAGGTATGTGCATGAAATACTTCTGCTGCATATAAAGTATGTTGGTTGTCTCAAGAAAAAAGAAGATCACATGTGCAACCGTTTGAATTGCAAGCTAAACCAACCACTTTTTCAGTGGGATACCAGCATTTTTTTGAACAACAACAACGATAGACAAGCTAGACTTATTCATATTTGGGTACTGAGCAGAGATTTTCCTTGGGGATGAATGAAGTATCCTACCACTCGGAAGAGACAGAGGGTGGGCAGGAGAAAGGGAAAACAAAACAAAACACAATTACTGTGTATGTTGCCAGTGACAAAATTTAAGTTTTCAGGAGAAAATTAGAATTATGGAAAATTTGTTCAGCAGCCACGAGCTTTCCACCTTCCTGATACTAAAGACTTTTCTTATGAGATGTTGGGAATATTAGTGAATGTGACTGATTTTTTTTTATATCAACATTTGAAGAAAAGCTGCATAACTCTGTGAGCCAACATTCTTCAAACAACCAATGCATGATGTTGTGAACTTATGTATAATTAAAGGTTCCATTTAATGTGTATGATAGGTTAGTGAGTTTTAATATGACAGATGAACAGTCCATTAGCATGGCTTTAGTTTCATCAATGAAGCTTTGAAAAACTACCACTCAAGTTTTAGTGTAATATCAAAGAGGAATATCCACTCTTATCTGAAAAGATTATTAAAATATTTCTCCCTTTCCAACTGCACACATGCAGTTTTTATACTTTAATGGAAATAGTATATTGCAATAGATTGAATGCAGAAACTAATATGAGAATCAATTGCACCAAACAGTAAAGATATTTGCACAATTGCAAAACAACTTCACTCTCACTCCTTGCTTGTTTTGGAGAATATAGTCTTTCTCATTGAAAATGTTACTTTTGTAAACATGGGTTTCTATCCCAGGTATATATAAAGGCACCATTAATTAAGCTTTGGTGGCTTTAAATGTTAAAGAATGGAAAACTCTATTGTTCCTATTACTTATTAATAAAGTATGATGCTAAAAAAATAAAATATACTTATAAATAAGTACTTAAAAGTATTTCTAAGTTTTAATTTCTACAATAATAAGTGTTTATAGATATAAAACCACAAAACAGAAGATCACTGGGGTCCTTGAATCTTTGAGGGTAAAGAGTTCCTGAGACCAAAGAGTTTGAGAATCATTGGCTAAGGATAATCAGGACCCATGACCCACCATCAGATGTAACTAGATTTACTAGAAGCACATGGATTTCTGGTGCATAGGAAGATACATGGATAAATGTAGAATTCCGCTACCAAAGAAAAAGGGAGCATCTGATAGTTATAGTGGAAACTTTCACTTCCCTCCAATATGTTCTGCAACACACTGGCTGCCACTTGAGTAATTAATAGGAATGGCTTTGTGACCTGGCAGCTCTCACTTTTCCTTTTTGCCATGCTCTGTAGCTGTGTTCTCTGCCATGTTGAGACCCTCCAGCTCTGATCCTGCAGTCTGATTTGGGGGGACAAACAGAGTAAGGAATTGGTTCCTCCCACAGCACTCATCAGGCCATGATCAGAGATGGAGATCTTTGGTCTTAGTGCAGCCGGGGGGAGAAGTGCAGAAATAGGAATTGAGAAATATTAATAAACAATAACCTTCAGGCAGTGGTACCTTTATATTTTCTTCATAGCAGGAACATGGGAGCAATAACCTGGTTGGAACAGAGTCTACAGGACTTGTTTTGAAACTATTTGCTGAGCAAGCATGCAGTCACTTTTAATTCATGATTTATATTACAGATACATAAGAATAATAAAGTTTGGTAAAGATGCCTTTATTCACACATCTCTTCAGATTTAGAAAATGATAACCATCGATCTCAAATAATGAGTAAGCCTGGGATGGGGCAGGTGTTGGATAATTAAGAGTAGGGAAGTTTAAAAGGGGACTTCTGTATTCCTAACACACTCTTGGACGCTGCCTCTGCCTTGAAGAAGGTAAGGAAGAAAATCAAGGGACCATGGAATAAGGTGCAAAATCCACTGCTGAGTCAGGGATGCTAAATAAGCAATACTACTCAAGTGTAATATGGGGTGAACAATTTCTGGTCCTTTTGGTACTTAAGCAATAGATAAAGCGTGACAGGTGACAGGATAAGAAGAGCCTTTTGCTGGAGACTCAGCTAAAAAATACTTCCCCCTGCTTCCAAGATTCAGCACATTTAATGCATTTAATAGAGTCCCAGCAACTGTTGAGATGTTGATCACAGAGGTAACAGCATCCACAAGACTCTTCATGCTTGTTTGAGCAAAGGACTGAGCGATAGGATTTGGGGTCAGGGAAAGACATTGGGATGCCTGAATCTGCCCCTGGAATTATTAGCATCAATAGGACAGTCTCTCCCATGTAACATTTGATGTACTTTATTATATAATTCTATTAACTCACCTAATATAGCATTGTGCTGAAGGCTTTTGTCTCAGGTCTCAAATATTCTGAAGAGTTTCCTGGGAAGTCACTAGAAAGTGGTAAGTCATCCAACAATATTTCAGTTAAATTGATTAACTGGGGAAACTCATTATCAATCTCATGGATAGATGAACTACAACTTACTAACGTAACAGAAATTATAACTCATGTAGGTGTAGCATTTAACTCTTTGCAAAGTCAACATATTCCATCATCCTCATAGCAACTAAACTGGAATTACCTCACATTATCCTAAGAACAACATGCAAGGTATGTTCTATCTCCCTTTGGCAGGTAGGGAAACTGAGGCTTAAAGACACATAAACTTGTAAATGATTTGCCCCAACTTCACAAGAGCAAGTTGGAGCAGAAACATAATTTGAATCCAGGCATTCTAAATTCCACATCACAGCTGGCTGCTGTTTACAGATTTGCCCTGCTGCATCCAGAAAGATGAACAGAGCTCCTAAAGTCATCTGACTTGCTCATTTCATGACACACATGTTTTGATATGGAGATGCTCCCTCCCGCCCACCTTCCCCTCAACAGCTGGCTGTGTCACCTGCTGGGCAGCACTTATCACTCACCATCTCGTGGTACTGGTGCTATGTGACACACTTTCATCTCTCCTGTAAAGTCCTTGAGAGAGGATGGTGACTAGCCTCATTGATCTCTGGGGTTTTTTCCACAGATGCCCACTCAGTGCATGGCCTATGGTAGAAGTTTAGTAAATATACTCATTCCTTGTTGACGAAAGGTTCACACTTCTGCGCTGAGGGCTGACTGGTTCTATGAGAAACTCACTCTCACAACAAATCAGTTCCCCTGTGGAATTGCCCCTTTCAACTAAAACCAGATCTGATCCTGCAAAAACAGCTTGAATTCAACCAGGCCAGCCAGCATTCCCAGCCAACTGGGATCATCACAGCCATTCTAGGAAGACCAAGAGATGCCCTTCCTAGGTCCCCTTCAATAAAGGCCTTGGCGCCTTTATTGAAGCTGCTGGGAGTGCTGTCATCAGGCTATACTCAGCTTCAGCCCCTTCAGGGATTACCATGACTGTCCCCCCTCCAGGAAGCCTCGTATCTATGACCCATCTGCTTGGGGGTTATAAAGGCTTGGCTATCTCAACTCAACATGGGACAGGCACTGAAAGGCGATTCCAGCTCGAGGGCTCCCTATGGGGACAACAGAGGCTGTCACTAATCCAACACCATAGTTCAACCTCACCCTCTGCCCAGCCTTTCTTCCTTTCCCTCCCCCAGCTGTGGTTTTCAAGTGATCCCCTAAGAAGTATCGGGCATGTCAACTCCATGTCAGAGTTCCCACTCCGAGACACACCTTCCCTTCTTCCAGGATTTGAAACAAATTCAAAAAGCATTCTAAACGCCCTTCCTTATTTCTGGATGCACCTTGAGGAATTACAGCCAGCCACGGTATTGCTCCCTCCCCCTTGTATAGTGAAAGCAGCTTTTCTCTGATTATATAAATAATACGGGCTCAATATAAAGTATTTTATCAGAATATAAAAATAAAAGTCATGTGAGTGTTATCCTGCTAATTGCCTTTAATATTTTGGTAACTATCTTTCCACTCATCTCTTTATGTGTACATACATATAGTTTTCTAAAAAATCTGGAAATTACATATACACACAGTTTTTTGTGGGTTTTTTTTTTTGTGATCATGGACCCCATATATTATGCACAGGTCCACAATATATATTGTACAGACTTTTCGTTTTGCCTAGTTTTCCCTTCTTCTCATTACTCCCCCTTTTCTCTGCAACCCCTATACATAACACAGATGAGGGATGTTAGTTACTCAGTACATCTCCTTATATTGACTTCTCCATGATGTTATATTTATTCACATAAACATATGTGCATAGACACTATAGGTATTTTGCCACTTTTTCAAAAACGAAATCATTTATTCTTTTGTATCTTGCTATTTTCACTTAACATAATATGTCTATCTCTCCAAGGAAAGTGGTATAGCCTCATCTTGTTGCATTATATTCCACCAAAGGAATGTACAAGTTAACTAAATATTTGAATCCTCTTTTTTTTAAATGGGAGTTTGCATTATTTCTAGATTTTACTACTCCAGTGTTGAGTTAATCATCTTTATACTAGTGCCTCTATTGCTAAGAGAGAAGTTTGCAGAAATGGGACATGGGAATACTGTGGCAAAAGATGTGTACATATTTTTATATGTATGTGTGTGTGTACATATGAAGATGTATCTATAGAGATATTGATTGGTTTACTTTCCAAAAGAGATGTGATGATTCATAATTTCTCAAGGAATATTTGGGTGATTGTACTTTTCCCACTATTCCATGAGTAGGTGTTACCATTCTTTCTCCATTTGATGATTTAAATTCATATCTAATATTAATTTGCATTTCTCTGGACACTAGAGAAGTAGAGAAATTTTTCATATATTGATTGGCTGTTGGACTTGCGCATTTTGATCCTTTCTACATTTTCTACTTTCAATCTAGATCTCTACTTGGAAATTGTTCATTATTAGCTTTCTCATATTTTATTTTATTTTTAAAAATTTTATTTATTTGAGAGAGAAAGAGCGCATGCATGTGTGTGGGCAGGGAAGGGGAAGGAACAGAGGGAGTGGGGAGGGAGAGGGAAAGAATCTCAAGCAGACTCACGCTGAGCATGGAAACCCACACACGGGGCTCAATCTCAAGACCATGACCTGAGCCAAAACCAGGAGCGGGTGCTTAACTGGCTGAGCTACCCAGTCACCCCTGGCCTCTCCTATATTAAAATGTAAATAGGAATATATTTGCAAGTTGGACATGAATTGTACTGATATCACAGGGAAGTAGGGGTTAGGAACATGTTCTAAGGGACTAGTTAGGACGGCTGATTAGGGTCAACTAGCAAAGAAAGAAAATATCATTGTTGAGCTATCACTTGGCCCTAGGTGCTTTGCCTACACTCACTTCTCATTTTCTCAACATCTCTGAGAAATCCATACAATTATCTTCTTACACAGGAGGAAACTGAAGTTCAGAGATTTTCAGGAGCATCTCAAAGTCATTCAGCTCCTGATTCACAGCTGGGGAGCCAAAGCCTGTCCTACCACCACTCTGCACAGCTTCCCAGCACACTGGAAATTTTCCAAGCTTTTATTTGTACTCTGTCCACATAAAGCATGGGTCCTGTGTGTGCTTCTCATGCTCTCTTTACAGGGTCAGGGAAGTGGGTCCCAGGGGCATAGGGGTAAGAGCTAAGGCAAGAGGTTAGTCCAGTGTTTTATAGGACTGGAAGGTTATGGAAAAGGATTTATCTGCTAAAAATATCTATTGCATGAAGCTGCTACCTCATCATTGAATAGTTTTGCAGGAAACTATTACATCGCCAAAGCTCTTTAGGGAGCAATAACATAGATGTTGGTATTTCAAGAATTGATTTTTCCTCAATTTGTTGTTCTCTTATAGCTCAATGAACTTCTTTAGGACAATTATTTTGAGTTGTCAGGTGATTTGTTGATTTCCATTTCTTTAGGGTCAGTTACTCGAGCTGTATTAATTTCCTGCAGTAATGGCATGTTTGCCTGATTCTTCATGATCCTTGTAGCCTTGCATTGGTGTCTGTGCATTTTAAGGAAATTCTTCCTATCTTTACAGACTTTTTTTTTTTTTTTCCTTTTAAAGCAAGCAAAGACCTTCTCCTGCCAGGTCTCCTTACTGATGGGATTGCCTCCAGAATATCAGTCAAATGAGACTAGATCTAGGTCCCATGGCTGCTAGTTGGCAAGCCTGTTACCAGGGGCATGGATGGGGGGTCTCTTGCTGGGTCCCTATGAGTTCAAAACCGACTCTGAACTGGCAGTAAAATGGGACTGGAGGTGAGTCATAGGGCTGCTTCAGGTCCCACAGTGTCACTTATGGTGGTTTGGAGGGTTGGGCACATATCAAAGAATGAAACTGGAGCCTTATCTAACACCATACACAGAAGTCAACTAAAAATGGATTAAAGACTGAAAAGACCTGAAATCCTACAACTCCTAGAGGAAAGTATAGGAGAAAATCTCCTTGACATTGGTCTTGGCAATGATCATTTGGCTAGGACACCAGAAGCTCAGGAAACAAAAGCAAAAACACAAGAGGAACAACTAAAAGTTTCTGCACAGCAAAGGAAGTTATCAAAATGAAAAGGCAACCTATAGAAGGGGAGAAGATATTTGCACACCATATACTAAAAAATGGGTTAATATCCAAAATATATAAAGAACTCCTACAACTCAATAGCAAAACAAAAACAAAAACCAAACAGAGGCCAAAAACAAAGCAAAACAAAAACTCAAACAAAAATAGACAACGGACCTAAATAGACATTCTTCCAATGAGGACAAATAACTAAGAGATATATGAAAAAATTTTCAACATCACTAATAATTAGAAAAATGCAAATCAAAAACACAGTGAGATATCACCTCACACCTGTTAGAATGGTTATTTTGAAAAAGACAAGAAATAACAAGTGTTGGTGAGAATACAGAGAAAAGGAAATCTTTGTGCAGTGTTGGTGGGAATGTCAATTGGTACAGCCAGTATAGATAACAGTATGGAGTTTCCTACAAAAATTTTAAAAAACAGACCTAACACATGATCCAGCAATCCCAGTCCTTGTTCAAAGAAAACAAAATCAGTCTCTCGAAGAGAGCTCTGCATTCCCATATTCCCCAAAGTATTATTCACAATACCAAGATATTGTAAACAACTTCCATGTCTGCTGACAGATGAAAGGGTAAAGTACATTATAGACATAGAATGCTATACAGCCATTAAAAAAGAAGGAAATCCTGCCATTTGTGACACTACAGATAAATCTAGAGGATATTATACTAAGTGAAATAAGCTAGACCATGAAAAACAAATACTGTATGATCTCACTTATATATGGAGTCTAAAAAAACTGAATACATAGAAACAGAGAGAAGAGTGGTCACAGGGGACTGAGGGATAGGGGAAATGGGAGATGTCCATCAAAGGATAAAACTTTCAGTTATAAGAGAAACGAGTTCTGGAGACCCAATGTACAGCAGGGTAACTATAGTTAATGATATATTACACACACGGAATTTGCTAAGTAGATCTTGACTGTTCTAATCACACACACACACACACACACACACACACACGGTAACTATGTGATGTGATGGATATGTTCATTAGATTGATTGTGGAACTCATTTCACAGTATATACTTAAAACATCATGTTGTATACTTATACACAATTTTTATTTGTCAACTATACTTCAATAAAGCTGGAAAAAAATGAATAGATTTTTTATGGGTTCCGTCTTTTTAAATCTTGGACATGTCACCCTTTGTTTTGGTACCACATTGTGATCTCTTATTCCATGAACCTGACAATAGTCACAATGATTATAATTATCATCATAATAGCAGTGTTAACCCACATTCTATTCACACCAGATTTTACTAACAGTGATTTTTATTACAGCAGTGCTTCTAGGGGTCAGGCCCTCTCTTACTGGCTTTTCCAATCATTGCCTCATTGAAACAAAGTGTAGATAAAGTCCCATGCATTAGTCATACTAACCCTAAGGTAAAGGAGGACATGTAAGGTATATTTAAATTATCCTCCTCTTTGTCCTCTGGAGGCTTTAACCCCTCAAGCTTTCTGTCCTGCCTTGCAGGTCACTGTTGAATAGTCTTACTAATGGCAGGCTCCACTTGCCAAGTAAAGAGAGACGGTGACACTTGGAAAAAAAAGAACAAAAAAAAAGCCTGCTGTAAGTAGGTTGCTTGCATACGTTATCTTGGAAAACCTCATGCTCTGTTCATCAATCTCTGCACTGTGGGGAGGGGAAGAAGTGAAACGTGCTTGGCTCTCGCTCCCAGCACTTGCATTAGGAAATGATTGTCTGGTTGCTTAGAAGTCCATCTGCTCCTGCTGGTATTGCCGCACTTGGAGGTCTAAGCCCCGTAAGTCACACCCAGTCACCGCCAAGGACCCAGATTCACTGCAGCAGAGGTGATTAGATTTCCATGTGGGAAACGGGCTGCAGGAATAGAGGACTTTCCAGAGCTCTGATTTGTTTCATCTAGATGACCTATGGCACATTGAAAAGGAAGGGTGCACAATTTACCCAGAGCGACTTCTCTACAGCTCATAGACTTCTACACTGCACTGCGGTTGTAGGTCTTTACACTCTGCTCTCTGCATTAAAAAGGGAAATTGGGGCTATTCGTGGAATGGTTAGCAGTGTGAGTTTTTCTTTAATAGGTCTTCCTGAACTAGGAGACACATGGGTGGCACTGTGAGGCCTGTCTGCTGTGCTGGGCACACTGGGGCGGAGGACCCTGTCCATGGACGAACCTTGGGAGACAGAGGAGAAGCCAGGGAGGAACTCTGGGCCGGAGCCCCAGAGGTCTTGGGGAGGGGGTAAATTGGAGGAGCAGCATGTGCCGACCGTAGAGACTTGACTCCTGACTTCTCCAGTGATTTGTCCTCTGTTGTGCACTTAGTGGCTGAAGTTTTCTGGAATTGGAAAGTCATAAATATACTGTAACATGCTGTTAACCTTCCAAAGCAACGGCTGAAGATGTGGCAGTTCCATCTTTCTTGTCCTTACTCGATGCCCTTCACTGGTGGCAGAAGACCTCCCTTCCAAACCTCTCTTAGAGAGCCACGCTCCCCCTTTCCTCTTGAGGACCTCCCGCTGTAGGTCAGTTCTTGGCTGGAGTCTGGGCAATGAAGCTGCAGCCAGCATAGGACAGCTGCAAATCAGGGCTAAACTCTTGCCACCACTTCCCATGAACGATCCTCCGATCCCCTTAGGCTCATAAGTGGGCAGCCTGTTAAATTCTCATAGAAAATATCTAAAAATATTTTAGAGCTATAGCAGGTCGCATTAGTTAAGGACAGAAACAGTCCAATATGTAACTGTAGGGTGGACAGTCATTGCTGGAGAAGTGGTTCTGGGGCTGGTCCTCTAACCTGGGCACTCTCTGGGTTCTGATACGAGGCCCCCTTCAGCTCTCTGTGTCCCTATCCAGGAAAGGGGAGCTTGCAGGCCCTGACCCATTCCAAAAATCCCAGGAGGGCCAACACACAGGTCAACGTTATCCTATATTCTATTTCTCCTTCAGAGTTTCTCCCACAGACCACTAAAGATGAGACCTACGGTTCAAGAGGGAAAGTTCTGCCTATCAAGGACCTCATAACTCCTAGGTACCTTCAAAACACAGAGGAGGCCCAGTATAAACCTTCCCAGATGCCATTGTGGATAACTACTTCCTTCAGCCATCTAAACTGCTAAGTAGTATTTTAACTTCAGACAAATCATTTGTACCCCTTGGAGGGTTAGGAGGGAAGACCTGCCTTACCAGATCATGGGGAGGAGTAAATGAGACGATGCTAGGAATGGGAGGATAACAAAAGTGAATAATAAAGGCCTTATAAATTGTAAAACTGTGGCGCCGATATTAAGTGTGATTGTCAGTATTCTTGAAAATTATTCAGTTTATGCATAAATGCAAGTTTTGATGAGTCTCCAGTGTAATTAATTTTTAGAGCTATTGTTGAGTGGTTCTTAGCATTCCTGGGAATATCTGAAACCTAAGACAAGAGTTCTCAGCCAGGTTATATTAAAAGTTTAAATTAATAGAAGCGGTTGTGTCTGGCTCAAACATTAGGTGGGTAGATGGCATAAAGACATTAAATTCCTGGCAAGTCTCAGTCTGAAAAACTGAGAATGAAAAACATTTCCCTCGTACAAAATCCTTGTGGGGTCATCATTTTCTCAAATATCTGTACAATTTCTTAAGGGTGTCTTGCTTCCATTTTCAGCTTATAAGCATTCTCTAGAACTCTATTAAACATGCTGAATATTGGATGCAGACAGGAAGTAATTCCCTTGGAGTTGGGCTTCCAGAAAAAGCTACTTCTCCTCCTGTTCCCACTTCTACCCCATTTCTGCACCTGTGTCACTATTCAATTGGCAGCCTCTTCACTACACTTCCTCTAGGGAAACTCTGTCGGCCACTTACTGCTCATTCAATCTACCCTCTCCCCAAGACCTTCCCTGAATTTGCCAGGGTGAGGGAAATTATTCCTTGTATGAATTTTTGCAATTATTTTTCATTTTTTCTACCATATATCCTGCCTCAAGAGAGTGTCACTTTCCCCCCAGTTGGTCTTCAGTGGCCCTCAGTGACCACTGAATTCCCACACCTCTTTGTTATAATCATGTTGCGAACATAACAGCAGCAATATACCAAGTTCGAACCATAACTGGAAGAAGTTAATGCAGCTTCCCAAAATACATGGGTTACTCCCCCAAAAGTTATATATTTGAAGAATCTGACTCATGAACTATGTGATCTATATAAGCAGAAACATTTCCTAAGAGAAATTACCATACCACAGTTTTCTTTTTTCTGAGACACAAAGCATGAGAAATAATGGAATTTAATACAATATAATGCAAAAAACAGACCATTACTCATGAGAAACAGCACATTGCTTAGCAGCTGACAAGAATTACTAGGGAACTTCCTGCTACGGCAATCTACATGAGCAATAACTAAAGAATATGGCTCTGTCTTTCTCTCACCAGATGGCCAATACACACAACTGCAGTTACCTAGCAGAATTCAGACTCACGCAAGATCATGTAACACAAGCCTTCACCAGTGTTTCTCAGACTTTGGTCTCCATAAGAATTATTGAAAGAGCTTTTTAAAAATTAAGATCCCCACACCCCAGTCTCAGAGGCTTTAGGCAAGTGGAAATTCAGTGAGCAACCAAAGAAAACAAAAGCAAAACAAAACAAAAACAAAAATAAAAAAACAGCTGCATGTTTAATGTGCACCCCAGGGAGTTCTGATATAGTTACTCCACACTCAAAGTAACAAATATGTACTTCTGAATTTTAATTTTTCATCTGCTGTGTATCTGTATACCCAAGGTCGAAGACCCACCTATCAATAGAACCAGAACAAGGAATAATGAACCATAATCATCATCAGTTAAATGTTTTATGGGAAACTAGAAAAAAAATCCCCTGGCTTCCATGCAAAAGAGTACCACCATTTACCTCTCACTTCCTTATATACCTTCCTCATTGTGCAGACATTTTTTTTTAATTAAGATTTTATTTATTCATTTGTCAGAGAGAGAGAGGGAGAACACAAGCAGGCAGAGTGGCAGGCAGAGGGAGAGGGAGAAGCAGGCTCCCCACTGAGCAAGGAGCCGGATGCAGGACTTGATCCCAGGACTCTGGAATCATGATCTGAGCCAAAGGCAGCGGCTTAACCAACTGAGCCACCCAAGTGTCCCTGTGCAGACATCTTTAAAAGCCCTTATTGAACATCTACTGTGGTTAGGACACCAAAAGTAAAAGGTTCAAAGACCAGTGCTGGTCTTTTCCCTCGTGGAGCTTATAGTGTAGCAGATGATTGTTTAAAGAAATAAGGAAGGAAATAGAATAAAACAATGAAAGAAATGATTTGATTAAAAAGATTCTTAAGGATCCACTCAAAATTTATGGAGTTAATGTGCCAAGAATAAAGAGAGGCAATTTCAATATAATAATGTCTCCATTTTTTCTTTATTCCACAAGTATTTTTTTGAGTATTATATGCTAAGGACTATGCTAGGCGTCAGGATACAGCAGAAAATACGAACGACAACATCTCTGAATTCTGGAGGGGTAATTTCTAGCGGGATAAGAAAGGGATAACTAACAGTTAAACCACATAATTAAACAATATAATTAGACATGAAGAAAAGTGCTCCAAAGCAAATAGATTGGGCAGTGCCACAGAGTACGAGGAGGAAGGGGCAGAAGGTAGTTTCAGTAGGATGGCCAGAGAGAAAAAGCCTCTTTGGGGAAATAACATTTTATCTGACACCTAAAACCACATAGGGACCAACTATGTAGACAAAGAGCTAATAAAAGGAGCGTTCCAGGTGGAGGGACACCAAGCACAAAGGCCCCAATATAGGAGTAAGCTCGTCACCTTAAAGGAATAGGATGAACTGGATATTTGAATGGACAGGAAAGAGTGACAAGGAAAGGGGCGGAACGTGAAGTCTAGGATGTGGTCGGGAGCCAGAGGCTTTGGGATTTTGTAGGCCACAATAGGAAAATTGAATTTCATACCAAATGCAGCGGTTGGCTGTGAAAAGCAGAGAAATGGCTCAATTTGCATTTTTTAAAAAGAATTCAATGGAAATTCTAGAACTGAGAAATACAATATCTTTTTTTTTTAAGATTTTATTTATGTATTTGAGGGAGAGACGGTGAGAGAGACCATGAGCGAGGACAAGGTGAGAGGGAGAAGCAGACTCCCCGCGGAGTTGGGAGCCCGATGCGGGACTCGATCCCAGGACTCCGCGATCATGACCTGAGCTGAAGGCAGTCGCTTAACCACTGAGCCACCCAGGTGCCCTCAATTTGCATTTTTAGAGCTCACTAGATAAGCTGTGCAGAATGAATTAAAGGAGAGGATGGACATAAGGAGGAACATAAGAGATTACTACTTACTGTTCATGATGTTTCATGCTCAAACACTAAGAAGGACATTCACCAGGAACAAGGAAGAGAGAGGAGGGTGTACCTCAAGACATAAACTGCCATCTTAAGTTCGTCTGTGTGCAAACATCCTCTTGGTGTTCAAAATGAAGCACACACTGTTTGGTCTGGCATCCAAGACCGTCCGCCCCATGGCCCAGCCCACACTGTCAGATTTATCCTGCTCCCCTGTGTACCAACCAGACCAGACTCCTGTTCTCCAACTATTCTTTCCATGTCCAGGACCATGTTAATTCCTTTCCATCTCAGTTTGTTCTTGCCAAAACTTTTTCATCTAAATCCAAGGCCTTACAAATGTTTCTTCCTCTACAAAACCTTTTCAATCAGATACAATATCTTTTTCTTTGAAAAAGATATTTCAGTTCACACAGTTATGCCCAGCATGATTGCCACTTATTTTTATCTTTCCTTCCCTGCGAGACTATGAACTGCTTAGGGAAGACAGAGTCTCACTCACTTTTTATTCCCATGCTTCGCACAGGACTTCAGAATGGAGGACTTCTATCATCTGAACTTGATTAACTCTGGAGTTTCCTTCCTTGCTCTCACCCACTGCCCTAACACGTTTTGTTCCAGTTTGCTGGTCTATGGAAAAGACTATGCTTGGTTATGGCCTGGCCCTTCATTCTTGTTCTGTCATATGCACGGTATGCTTTCCAGCCCTTGTCTGCCCAGCAAATGCCTCTTCATCTCTCAAGACTTAGGCAAGGGTCAATCTGTTTATGAAGTGTGTAAGGGCACCCTCGCCTTCTAAGAAGAACTGACACCTCCCTATTAGAGGTTCCCCTCCATACCATATAAATTTAAAATATAACACTCTGTACATATTATTTAACATAAAATGTATAATATTTTGCAGGGCATTACTAATGTATGAAAATAAGTAAATGTAAATGCTAATCCAATGATTTAAAAAAAAAGCACAAGAGAAAAAACTACAATAGACAAGAAATGCCATTTTTTTAAATAAGGTGGAAATCCCTGAATTACCAAAGCAGAGAAAGTGGAATCTCCAGTTGGCTGGATCCCCAGCTAAACATTCTACAGTGAAGCTCACCAGTTCAACAGTCCTGCATATACAAAACATACCAGATTTGTGTGTGTACTGCACCCTTAAACGTACACATATTCACAGATGAAATATTAGCAAAGAGCCTTTACTGAAGAGAAAGGGAATTCAGAAGCTACAGAGATAAATAGAAGGAGAGATTCTTTTAAAACTGTAATTAATTTCTCCAGAGAGGAAAAAATGCTGTAAGAAGGACCATTCGTACCATTTCAAAAATAGCTCTTAAAAACTAAAAACATGTGAATGCAGGAATACACTCAAGTACACACACGTTGGAAAATATAATTGGGAAGATTTCAAAGATCCCCCTCAAGAAAAACAAAATAACCGAGAGATTAAAAAAATATATAAAAAGGGGCTCCTGGATGACTCAGTTGGCTGAGCTTCTGACTCTTGGTTTCAGCTCAAAGTCATGGGACTGAGCCCCATGTCAGGGTCTGCACTGCCTGGGCATGAAGCCTGCTTAGGATTCTGTCTTCCCCTCTATGCTTTGCCTTTTCTCTCCTGCTCATGCATATTCTTTCTCTCTCTCTCAAAAAAAAAAAAAAATAATTAGAAGACTAACCTGGGTAATTCAAATGCCAGAAAGTACAGGAAAAATAGAGAGGGGAGCAATATTAAGAAATACAAAAATTTCTTAAAACCTATGTTTCTATAAAGAGAGTACACACACACACACACACACACACACACACACACACACAATGGGATACTATGCAGCTGTCAAAAGAAATGAAATCGAGAGGGTTTTATGCTGAGGGAAATAAGTCAATCACATAAAGACAATTATCATATAATCTCCCTGATATGAGGAATTTGAGAGACAAGGTGGGGGGTTGTGAGGGGTAGGGAAGGAAAAAATGAAACAAGATGGGATGGGGAGGGAGACAAACCATAAGAGACTCTTAATCTCACAAAACAAACTGAGGGTTGCTGGGCGGGGTTAGGAGGGAGGGATAGGGTGGCTGGGTGATGGACACTGGGGAGGGTACGCGCTACAGTAAGTGCTGTAAAATGCGTAAGCCTGATGATTCACAGACCTGTACCCCTGGGGTAAATAATACATTATATGTTAATTTAAAAAAAAAAAAAAAAAGGAGAGCGTATCCATTGAAGTCCAGGCTTAGTGGTTGAAAACCCTCACTAATACATATAATTGTCAAATTCTAGAACTTTGGGTTTAAAGAGATGATCTGAGAAGGTCCCAGGGGTTAATGACTGGAGGTCATTTACAAATAATCAGAAAGAAGAATATCATCAGATTTGTCTGGGATACTGGAACCCAGGGAACAATGGAGTCATATCTTTAAAATGTCTAGGAAAAATTATTTTCAGCCTGGAATTCCATCCTCAATGAAACCATGATGTATGTTTAACGGTAATTAAAAACATGTTCAAGGACACTAGGCCAGAAAGCTACTTGAGGATGTGCTCCTTCAAAACAAAGGGTATTCCATCAGGAAAAAATGGATCTAACCCAACCAGAGGGAAAGAAAGAGAGAGAGAGAGAAAAGAAGTGAAAGGTATTTCTAGAATTTTCCAGAGGGGAGAAAAAATGAGAAAGAACTGAAAGATGTCTCTGGAGGGAAGTTCTGGGATGAAAAATGCACAGCAGGTTTAAAATAAAATATCTGAGATTGGCAAGGAAAGGATCGCTCTCAAAGGAGAAAACAATGTAACTGATCAAGATCACCTAGTATGTCTGATCACAGTGAAAAGAGGTTTCCAAAACTGTCAGAGAATATCATGATAAGCACACAGAAAACAAAATGAAAAAAAATTATAATTATTAACTCCAGAAAGGAGGCAAGAAAGAAAACATGATCACAATATGTTAGGTGATGCACACAGAAATAGCATTTTCATAATTCTGGTGCTATAAACTCTAAATACTGATATAACAAAATTCTGATATAATTGAGTGAAAGGGGGAGGAAGTGCATTGGAGGTTGTGAAATGAAGGTTATGTATTAGATCTCTCTACATCAAGAGGTAATCTAGAAATTTTATTTCAAAAATCAAGAAATATCACTATAAACATGTCAACAACATAGAAATAGCTTAAAAATCAGCTTAAAAAAACCAAAAGAGGTTGCCTCTAGGGAACAGAAAAGGAGTAAAGACAGGTAGGAAAAGGAAAGGAATAGCAATGTTTTATTACTCTTGCCAAAAAATTTAAACAGACTTTTGATGTATGAATTATTGAGACCATTCTTCTTCTATTCTCCCCTATTTAAGAGAGCAAGAACATACAGAGCAATATGTTTCACTATCTCAAGAATACCACACTTTGCAAAATTATGATTTGTTGCTATAAATGACTCAGAAACATATTTTTTAAGGTGTTTGGGCCGTTTTTATAGAGTAGAGAGCCAGAAAGTCCTGAGTACATGAAATATGCCTTATTCAAAATGTCCAAAAAATTGGTGTTATTTATGTAGACCACAAAATATGGTTACCCAAAATGGGTTAATTCATTCAGTCATTCTTTTACTGAATGGCCACTAAGTATCAGGCACACCAATGCTGACCCTAAAAACAACAGGAAACAAGTAGAGTACTGAAAGGATCAGATCTGCATTTTAGAAGATTCTGGGCTGTTCTATGGGCTGGACTGAACTATAGCTAATAATTGAATATTGAATAATATTGAATACTGGCAATTTGCTGAGAGAGGTTTCAGGTGCTCTCATCACACACACACACACACACACACACACACACACACACACACAGTAACTACAGGAGAAAATGTGCTAATCAGATTGACCATGGTAATCATTTCATTATGTATATTCAAGTCATGTTGTATACCTTAAATATATACATATATGTAATTTTTATTGAGAATAAATTTTAAAAATAGGGAGTGAAGACTGGAAGGCTCCACAATAGTTCAATTAAAAACTGACAGACAATACTCCGGTGGTGACAATGGAGAGGAAGAGAAACGCATTCATTTGAGATAGATTTTGGGGGTGATCATCAATATTTTTTGGGTGGTTAATTGAATTTCAGGGTTGAGAGAAGGCGGCATTAAGGATAATCTCCAGTTTGGGGCAACTGAGCAACCAGGTGCTTTGTGGTTGGGCTAGTAATTGGGATGGGCAAATTATATTACTCAACCACATAATGAACTTATGTAGCCCTCTTCCTTAGAACTACTGGGTTTCCAGTCTGAAATCGATGTATGAGGCATTTAGGAACTTCAAAGAACATCAGGTCTCATTTCCTGATATTTTGGGTTTAGACCCTAAAGGAAAGTCTCTTTTGTTCAAACAGCACTTGAATGAATGAAGTTAGTTTGGGGTCAGGGTTTTTTGTACCAAAACTAAAAGCTGTTCTTTTGGTTTTATTATTTTCTTAGGACTTTAGTAGGGTATCTATGTCTTCCTAATTGTGTCCCTGCTGGGTTGGCTGAGGGCCTGACTCTGCTTCCTAACCCCAGAAAACACATCCACAGCTCCAACGGCAACCAACCAAAGCAAATCCAGAGCTCTGAGTGGCATGAAAAGTACATATGTTTCCTTTGGAGACTTAATAAGAAATAATATGTTCTATGGTCAGGAAGATGGGGAATATATAATCTCTATGTGCAGTGGAATGGATTCAAATGGAACCACAGGACACCACAAGATGGAGGGTGCCGAGGTACCTGCTTTACCACTTGGAGACTGTTTAACGGGCCAGAGGAGAACTGAATGTTTTAATCATCCTCAATTGCACTAATTCTGTGAGGCAAGTACTTCCAAGTGAAACTCAACTTGAATCCAATTTTCAACGACAGACTCTACTGTGAAGAGGCAGATGATCAAACTGATGGAGACGGGACAACGATAGGAGCCACACAGGCTGAGAGGCTCATACTCTCCTATGATCCAAACCAGCCAGCATCTGAGAGTCTGTCCAGAAAACAACTGGAGAGGATATCAGACAAGTAAATAGATATGCTATTCTTGGGTTTAAAACAATCAAGCATGCTTTGAAACTGTTAGGAAAAGCAACTTTTACTTCTCCTCTATCAGTAAGATAAAGAAAACCGTTAGCTTCCTAAGGGATATATTAATGTGTCAGCACCAAGCCAGAAATCCAGATTCAGACTCAAGATGGCCTCATTTTTTCCACAAGTGTTAAATAGTCACTGACACACTAGCTCCTTTTCACTGTCTCCATTGTTCTTGCCTGGACTAAGCTAAGGAAATTATTAGTATTTCTCTTCTCAACTTCCTGTAAATAAGACCGTTCTTTCTTCCCTCCGCCCCCCCCCCCCAGCTTCTGTGACGATGTGTATGTGTCTATCAGTGGAGATGTATGACAAAAAGCCTTCCAGGGACTTCCAAAGGGGCAAGAGAAAATGAAATAAAAAGAATATTTCCCTTATGAGGAAAGGTTTCTGATGCTGAATAAGTTAGAGTATTTTAATAGAGAGAAATAAAGGAATGTTCCAGTCATGAGGAAAAATCTCATGTGGGGGTTCTTGGCAATATTCATATTTATATTGAGCATAGTTTAACAAGAAAGCAGAACATAAATACTACAGAAACCTCAAATTTCTCACGCATTTTCCTATTTTCTGAATTTTTTAAAGTATGAGAGTATACAAGCTCCTATTACAGTTGATTCTTCAGGATCCATGAATAACTTAATAAGGGACAAGTATAATCCATATGAGTTAAATAAACACATGTGCATGCACACACATTTATTTCTCTCTACTTAATGCCCACAAAAATACTCTAAATATCTTGTTAAACTCATTTAAATTCTAGTACAGTCTTCAAATCAGACATTAAAAAATAAGTTAAGCTTACCTTAACTTCATAAACATTTTCTTAGCATTGTTCATGCTTCATCTGTAAGTATATCCTCATCTCACAGAAAGCTCATTTTTATTTCAATTCTTAAGGAATTACAAAAAAACTTCCTTTCAGACTTTCAAAAAGATGGCATTTGGTTGTGTCAAGTATATTCCCACCCATGACAAGAAACACGCCTGAACTTTGAATTGTCTATGAAAGGGGCCTCTTGAACAAGCAGTTTCTTTCAATATAGTTTTGTTAAAATTTCTCACTCTTGAAATAAGTCAATCAGAGAAATACAATTATCATATGATCTCCCTGATATGAGGAATTTGAGAGGCAGGGTGGGGGGTTTGGGGGATAGGGAAAGAAAAAAATGAAGCAAGATGGGATTGGGAGGGAGACAAACCATAAGAGACTCTTAATCTCATGAAACAAACTGAGGGTTGCTAGGGGGAGATGGGTAGGGAGAGGGTTGGGTTATGGACATTGGGGAGGGTATGTGATATGGTGAGTGCTGTGAAGTATGTAAGCCTAACGATTCACAGACCTGTACCCCTAGGGCAAATAATACATTATATGTTAATAAAAATAATTAATAAAAAAATTTCTCACTGTTTTAGATGCCAGGCCAATGTCCATTAGAGACCTGTTGGAACCCTGCTGCGATAAGGCAGCATAGTCTCATTTCAACAGTGCTTCAGGACCTGGGTTGATAAGCATTGAGTTGTAGGTCTTCCAAGGATACTTCAGTATCAATATTTGGAAAACAACAATTCCTCAGAGCCAGTCATCCTTCTAACACATGTAAGAGTTGCATGGATATCTTTTCTGGGCTGCTTTGCTTACACTCATAAGTTCTTAAGCCTGCCGCAAGTTGGGACTGGCATCAGGAAAACTGTGCAGTATAAGAAAATTATCTTTCTCTCTCTACTCTCTTTCACTGTCTTGATCTCTGTTCTGGGGCTTACTCAAGGAAACACCAGTACCCCTGGGCTGGTTTGGGCTGCCCTGCACCTTGTCCCAGATTCTGATTGTCTCCTTGAATCATATAATCCATATTCCCCAAGAGAAAGATACCAATCAAGACCTACACAAACCAATCTGACCAATGACTATGTTATGATATTAATGATTGGTAGTGGCATAGGGCATTTCTCCAAACCCTGAAATAAGTCCATTCTGTTGGCTACTGTTCTGTTCATCATGTTAAAGAATAGCACAGACATCACCATTCCTCCCACCCCACGTCCATGGCAAATATAATTGACAGACTACACTTCCCTAATGAGTTGACAAAGTCTCAAACCTCTTTGCAGAACCCGGTTTCATGTAGTCAGTACTAATTTATGTTAATTATCTATTGTTGCATTCAAATTACCATAAAATGTTGTGACCTAAGTCAATAAATATTTATTATCTCACAGTTTCTAAGGGTCAGGAATACAGGTTTGTCTTAGCTGTGTTCCTCTGGTTCAAGATCAAAGTTCAACTGAGTTAAGATTTGTTTCTAAGCTATACTCATTATTTAGCATACTACCTTAGGTCTTTCTTGACTGTTGGCCTGAGGACTTTGTCACATGGTCCTCCTCATAGGAGAGCTCATGACATGGGTCTCAACATCTTATAGAGCTAGTAAACAAAACGGAAGGGAGAGGGAGAGAGAGAAAATCACAGACTCATTGTGACCTAGTCTCAGAAGTGATATTCTATCACTATTGCTGTATTTTATTGATTATAAGTGAGTCACTGGGTCCTGTTTGCATGCAGCGAGAGGGGATTACTCTAAGACATGAAATCCAGGAGGCAGGGATCACTGGGGGCTATCTTAGGGATGGCCTACCTCTCTATCAGTTTATCAGATTGGATATACAACATGGACGATACTCTACAAATTATTGTTGAATAATTTCAACTGAAGGCATGAAAACTTGAATTTAGTAAACGACCAAAATCTAAAAGGAAACTCTTTCTTGAGCTATTGTGTTCTTTGTGTTTTTGTTTTGTTTTGTTTTTGAGAGAGAGTATACTCATGAATGGGGCAGAAGGAGAGGGAGAGAGAAAGAATCTTAAGCAGGCTCCATGCCCAGTGTGGAGCCTGATGCAGGGCTTGATTTCACAATCCTGAGATCATGATCTGAGCTGAAAACAAGAGTCAGATACTCAACTGACTGAGCCACACAGGCACACCTTGAAGCTATTGTTTTCAATGTGCACATTTCTTAAAATGTGAAATGAACTACCTAATTTTGGAAAAGAGTGATTTCCTTCAGAATTCAAAAAAAAAAAGGAATACTAGGTCTGCAATGAGATTTCCTCCTGTAGATAATATTTATAGTTTTTTACTTAAAAATGTAATAAATAGTCATTTAAAAACATTATAAAACCTAGATAAGTATAAGTTATGAAAAATAAATTTACCTAGGATTCTACCTTTCATAAATAAACTCAACAGTTTAGCCTCCCCTCCCCAAAATTAGTAAATACGTGTATTTGTATTTTACATTTTAAAATTTCACACTTGGTTGTGAATGTTTTAGCCTTTCCCCAAAGGGAAACAAAACTAGAAATGTTACTTTATCAAAACGTGTCAAGATGGCTCATTCACTTGCAGGCATATGGACATAGACATTAAGGGAATAGCTGTGAAAACCACTTGGGTCATAGCATAGCGTGGGCCTGTGGTGACTTTTTTATGCTTTGCCAACTCTCTTCACTGCCACGATAATGGTTTAGCAATAAAAGAGACCTCAAGAGAGAAAGGCATCATATATTTTCTCTGCTGAACTGGATTGGATGGCTATGACAATAGTTAGGAGCCTTTTTAAGGAAACAGAAACAACAAATAAACAATTTTTATGTTTAGTCTATTACTTTTGATTAGTATACCTTTTTTCCTGTTCTGTTTACCATGTTCCACTAAGATTACTGCCGCTATTGATTCTACCCATCTGAATCTTCTTGGCCCCCTCATAATGTTTCAAGTTTGGGTTTACTAGCAAAGTCTAAGCCCATTTAATTCCTGTATGAGATCTTTAAAATATATTTGAATAACAATGTTAGAGCTAAAATATGTACCTCATTAAGTCATTGGGAGGACAGTAGGACAATGTCAATAAAGGGCTGGTACACAGACGACATACAATTGTAGTAACAATTTGGGAAGGAGAGCTGAAGCCCATCAGCTTCTCTGAACTGGACTTCTCTTAGAAATTAATGCATATGGGGAGAAGACATTTGCAAATGACATATCAGATAGAAGGCTAGTATTCAAACTCTATATAAAGCTTATCAAACTCAACACAACAATTAAAAATTCAGTCAAGAAATGAGCGGAAGACATGAACAGACATTCCTCCAAAGAAAGAATACAAATAGCTAATGGAAACATGAAAAAGTGCTCAACATCACTCATCATCAGGAAAATACAAATCAAAACCATGAGATACTACTTCATACCTGACAGAATGGCTAAAATTAACAACTCTGGAAACAACAGATGTTGGTGAGGATGTGGAGAAAGAGGAACCCTCTTACACTGTTGGTGGCAAAGCAAACTGGAGCAGCCGCTCTGGAAAACAATATGGAGGTTCCTCCAAAAGTTAAAAATATAACTACCCGATGACCCAACAATTGCACTGCTAGGTAATTATCCAAAGGATAGAAACATAGTGATTCAAAGGGGCATAGGCACCCCAGTGTTGGTTTTTTTCTTTTTTAAGATTTTATTTATTTATGTGACAGACAGAGATCACAAGTAGGCAGAGAGGCAGGCAGAGAGAGAGTGGAGGAAGCAGGCTCCCCGCTGAGCAGAGAGCCCAATGCAGGGCTCGATCCCAAGACCCCGAGATCATGACCTGATTCAAAGGCAGAGGCTTAACCCACTGAGCCACCCAGGCACCCAACACCTCAGTTTGTTTAACAGCACCATCCACAAGAGCCAAATTATAGAAAGAGCCCAAATGTCCATTGACTGATGAATGAGTAAAGAAGACGTGTGTGTGTGTGTGTGTGTGTATGTGTGTGTGTAATGGAATATAACTCAGCCATCAAAAAGAATGAAATCTTGTTATTTACAGTGACATGGATGGAACTAGTGTGTATTACGCTAAGTGAAATAAGTTAAAGAAAGACAAATACCATATGATTTCACTCATTTGTGGAATTTAAGAAATGAAACAGATGAACATGGGGAAATGGAAGGAAAAATAAGTTAAAAAGAGAGGGAGGCAAACCACAAGGGACTCTTAATAATGGGGAACAAACAGGGCTTCTGAAAGGGAAATGGGTGGGGAATGGGCTAACTGGGTGATGGACATTAAGGAGGGCAGTCGTATGAGCACTGGGTATTGTATTCAAGTGATGAACCACTAAATTCTACCCTTGAAACTGTAATAGTACACTATACATTAACTAACTAGAGTTTAAATAAAAGCTTGAAAGAAAAAAAAGAAGTTAATGTGTATGTACAGTGATGTGGAAGAGAAGACTGGAAAAGCTTTAACTCTCAGGTGAGTTGTAAAGAGGCCAAGGTAAATGAAAGAAAGGAAAGAATCTTTTTTTGAATTCCATTTGGTACCCTTTTATTCCTTTAATGGTTCATAGAACATTTTAAGAAATTTCAGAAATTGAATAAACCTTGCTGCAGTTATCTAAACTCTGACTCAGGAAATTCCTTCAGATTCCCCTGTTTCCTCCTTGGGAGTCTCTCCTCCATCTTGTTTCCCTTTTGGATTCAACCTTACTCAATCTGTTATTGTGGCATGGATGGCTAACTAACAATCAAAGATTCAAGCTCTCCCTCTGCATGTTGAGCCTTGGCTAGAAGAAGATGGTCTAGCCCGTGACTATTTCCCAGCTCCCTGCAGAAACCTCTAAGTAGCTCTTTCCAGTGGAATGTGAGGGGAACTGGTGTGTGTCACCACCAGGATGGGATAATTCTCTTTCCCCAAGTGCTGGCTGAAAGAAAAGGGCAAGTCAAAACAGAGGACAGAATTAGCCTGGTCCCTGAGTAATTACATGGAAGGCCACCTGTGAAACACAGACACTGGGCTGTTAAATGAGTGCAAAATCAACTTTATGTTGCCTTAAGGCACTGCAGTTTGGGAGCTTTTTCGTTATATACCAGCTAGCATCCTAAATAATTGTTATCCAGTTCCAGACTATCTCACCACTGACCAGGGAACTCCATAGAACTCTGTCTCAGCCAATTACTATTCAGCTGCACATACACGATCTGTGGCTGCTTAGGACTGTACCCAGTTACCTAGCCAAGGTGCCAGCCTACCTAACAAACCCACCTACTCCTCTAGACCTCAAACACTCACGAAGAGAGAGGCCATAATGTGGTTGCAAACAGCTAGCTCTGGTCCCTGTGTCTCCTTGAAATATCATGGTCTTGTCCCCAAATTCAATCAGAGAAACCCTGCTATAAAATAAGTAATGGATTTTGAAAAGTGAGGCACAGCACAGTTTAATGGACACAAGACATCGCAAAGCTAATTGCAGCATTCAAGACCTACTTCAATTGCTAAGGCAGAAGACAAGGCAGAGGTGGAAAGTCCAAATTAATTACCAAGCACCAGTAGTTCAGCCACCTGCTATAACAAATCTGGAGCCAGTATCCATTCATCTCGGTTTCCGGGCACTGGCTGACATTCTGGGATACAGTTAAGCCCCAGATAACAAATACACCACACAACTAATAGTCTGCTGCAGAGGAAGGTGGGTCTCAAGTGTCTCCTAGATAGAAGACCACTGTCAATTCCGCTCTACCCATGCCATGCTGACTGGCTCTCTCTAGAGTTCTACTGTCCAGCAGTTCACCCCCAGGGCTGCTGAGCCAGTCCATTTGAAGAACAGATCCACAGTGGTGTTATTGTATCTGCTACAAAAGGCCAACAAAATTGGCTGCAGCCGTCCCCCCTGTCACCCAAGACCTCTGGTGGTCCACACACAACTGAATGTGATTTTCTACCAAAACCAACTTCAAATGGAGTGTGTACTAAAAATGTGCCAAAAGACATTTAATTTAGGACATGTGGAAGACATTGAGGTAATTACAAAGTAAATCAGGTAAATAATTTCAGGAAAGTTGCCATGTCTATCCTTAATTTTATTAGTTTAAATTGTTAAAGATTAAAGCCCGTTCAGCTTTTGGCTTTATATGTGTTTGGATAAATAAAGCATCTTACTACTGTCATTTCTTATGGCAAATGTAACTCATGGAGCATGCAAACCATATTTATTTAACTTAAATGGATACTGGCTGTTTTTGTAATTTTTAAACAAAATACTCTTCTACTGTACTTTTAAGACCCAAGTCACTAAAGTACAACTAAATTGTTAAGGTTCTGGCGAATCACTACAGAAGCACAAATCTTGCATTAGAATAGCAGTAGAGAAAAGTTGCTGTCAGAATTGAGCCAGTGCCAGTAGACAGTGTATTTGTTTCCTCCCTCCCTCCCCTCTCTACTCCTCTCCTCTCAGGAATGGCAAATGACAAATTTCTTTACAGAGGAAAAAAAAAAAGTGGTAATGCTGATGGAGATAATGAAGTCATAAAATCCATGTGATTCCTAAGGAAGCCACAAATAGAAGCTCAAATTATTTCTAATTACAAATTATCCAATCAATTAAACCATAAGGACTGTGTATGCCCCAGTGAGAATGAAAAATAATTATTCTGGGACATTTTTACTAAAAACACATTCACCTGAAATGATGAGGCAATAAGCCACATATTTTAGTCCCTTGCAAGAATACATACACTGTCTCAATTCTCCAGCCCAATCTACACATGTGAAACAGAGCCCTACATGACGTGTGCATGGAATGGGACATATGCCATAGTGTTGGCCCACCTGGACTTCAGGACTTGATCCACCTAGAAGCGGAGCTGAAGACTCCGAGTTTTGTCAAGGTTAAGAAAAGGGCTTTGGTGATGGTCCCTCTATTACCCCGAGCTAGATAAACCTACTCTTTCACCAACAACTATTTCACATAATATTTACTATCTCAAGTAATAATGTATTTCTATATTCTAAAATGTTAGTAATGAAACAGGCCTGGTAGAAGGGGAGAAAGTGAAGAAAAGAAGGTAATTAAAATGTTGAAAACATGGGGCACCTGGGTGGCTCAGTGAGTTAAAGCCTCTGCCTACCACTCAGGTCATGATCTCAGGGTCCTAGGATGGAGCCTGCTCAGCAAGGAGCCTGCTTCCCCCAACCCCCCTCTCTGCCTACCTTTCTGCCTACTTGTGATCTCTGTCTGTCAAACGAATAAGTAAAATCTTAAAAAAAAAAAAAATGCTGAAAACATCTCTGTGCCAAACACTGGGAAGAGCTTCACCTGCATGGCTGCATTTAATCCTTACGGTACCACTGCATGGTAGGAGAAACGGTACTTCTTATTTTCTAGATGAACACTGAGTCTTCGGGGGGCTGAGTCCTTTGCCCCAAAACACACACCTACTGAGTGCTGGGGCAGGAATTATAATTTCTCTGTTTGATTCTAAAGCCTTTGTCCATTCCACTACATCCTCCTGCTTCTCAATGTCTCTGTGCCACTCTCCTTATTGGCGATACTGCACCCCTAAGCTTGCTGGTATAGGCTCAAAGGAAGTAAGTTTGACTGTGTTCCTACAAAGTATAGCAAGATCTAGGCAAAAGCCTCGTACAAATCATCCAAATTTACAACAGATTAAAAGTTATATATAAAATCATTATGTCAAAATTTCCTTTTAGACTGTGTGTCAAACTGAATATATCCCAGAAAATAAAGACTACAATAACACTTGGAGACTAATTCTCAAGATACTCCATGGGTGGCTATAAATCGAAGAAATAAGACATAGCAAAAAAATAAATAACTTTAAGATGTTGTCAGTGTTTTCTAAAAGATTCTCAGCATTGCCTCGATGTAGGTGGCTTTTTCTTTCTTTTTTTTTTTAAAGATTTTTTAAAATTTTTTATATTTATTTATTTGACAGACAGAGATCACAAGTAGGCAGAGTCAGGCAGAGAGAGGAACCAGGCTCCCTGCTGTGCAGAGAGCCTGATGCGGGGACCCCAGGATCCTGAGACCATGACCTGAGCAGAAGGCAGAGGCTTTAACCCACTGAGCCACCCAGGTGCCTCTAGGTGGCTTTTTCTATTAGTGAAACATATAAGACAAGATCACGTAACCAAGGACTTGGCAAAGCAAAAAGGAAAAACACGGGAGTCAAACATTATCCAAACTATAGCTTTTGATGTTAAGTAAGCAGTAGGCTTGACAGCTTTCAAGATAGTTCAGCCCAGGGGTTGGCAAACTTCCTGTAAAGGGCCAGATAGTAAATATTTAGGATTTGTGGTTCTTATAATCTCTACTGCAGCTATTCAGTTCTAATGTTATAGCATGAGAGTATAGACAATAAACACATAGGAGTGGCTGTGTTCCAATAAAACTTTATTTACACAATATATGTGGTGGGCCAGATTTGGCCTATAGGTTGTCCTTTGCAGACCTTTGTTTTAGGCTCTATGTCTTGTTCAGGGTGGGAGTGGAGGAGGTTCGCTTGAGTTAATGCCACAAGACAATGAGCTCTTGTTGGGAGGGGAAGAGGAAAGGAGTTGGAAGGAAGGCCTTAGCATTGTCTTGATGCTAAAGCCAACAGGAAGGCTTATCTCTTCATGGAAGCTGAAAGGAACTGAACTGTGTAACTCCTGTCCAGAGGTAAGCCCTTTAACTTTAGGAATTTCCTCATTAGCAAGATAAAAAGCTGATGTAGATCAAAGAGTTTGAGAATACTTTCTTCAAATGAAGTCTTGTAGAATCCCAACATGTAAAACAAATTAATCCACTGACATTCTGGTTAAAAGGTGAATGAGAGCCTCACCTCACAAAACTGATCTCGGGTCAACTAAAATGCCCACATCTCTTTCCCCCAAATCTGAACCCAAGTGTAGGTTGAAAGCCACTATCACCGACAAACCCAAAGGCTCTAATTCTGTGATTGTATGATTTAATTTCTCTTTATTTCTGCTCTTAAAGTGTATCTACAGAACACTACCAATATCCCTGTTTTCAGATGCCATTATCTGTGGCATCTTCCAAGGGAATAGACATCCATTATCAGATCTCAAAAGAGCAACACAGTTAGTTTGATTTAACACAGCGTTACTGTTTCTTTCTCTACAAAAAATTGATTACCCATATTTGTTCAGCTATTCAAAAATTCACCTAAAAATTTTAAATAACCCAATGCAGTAGGGCCGGTCTTAGTGTCCATGTGTACTGACTCGATTTCAGATTTATCCCAATTTCAATCTCGCCTTCCTCTGCTCAGGCTGCCATAACAGAACACCATAGATTGGGTGGCTTCACTGAGAGAGATTTATTTTCTCATAATTCTGACTGCTGGAAGACCAAGATCAAAATACAAGCACGGTCAGCCTCGAGTGAGAATTGTCTTCACTCCCTCTCTCTCTTCTTCCTCCCCACCACGTGAGGACCCAGAGGTGGAGTCCATTGACAAGCTACTCCATTTATGGACCGTTTCTGTCTAGTTTACCTCAGGTGAAGTAGAATTTGGCGTCTTTGCTATTTCTAACTTCGTTATCTCACTCCATCCTTCTAGTCAGGCGTTTCATGAACTGTTTTAGGTAATCTCGTTTGGAAGGCAAACATAAACCCTCGCTGGAAATGTTGCTGCTGTGCCTGGAATAAGAAGGCACTAACAGTGAGAATCATCTTGGATTTGCTGCTTTTGATTAAATGTAGGAAGCTCTCCTACATTTTCCCTCCAGGCATGACAGAGTGGAGGTCTGGGCTTGAACCGCCTCTTTCAAGCAACAAGTATGTTGAGGATGAGGGTGTTTCCAGCAGCGGCCCTCCTGTAGTCACCGGAAGTGAGGGACCTCTTCCAGTCCCTCTGGGAGGCTGGCACACAGACCGACTGTAGGTTTCCTCCGAGGGAAACACTGCCTGGCTAGAAATTGAGTGTGGTTTTTCATCAGAGGTGGAAACTGTCCTGCTGATGAGGTTTCATTTTCTGCAAATGCCTTCCTCTAGTGTCTAGCGCAATGCTGGCTGCCAAAGCGGCATTCGGGGTAGGCTTCCCAGGTGTTTTAAGGTCAGGAGACAGCCTCCCATCTGAGATTTTAGGACCAACTGGGAAGATAATACCCAGAAACACTGACGGGGGCTGTTACTGCAATTATAGTTGGGGAGTAGAACGAGTTTGCTTCTCCAAGGATAGTTCCAGTTGTTTTTCCAGAAAGAAATACAGGCCATTTTTAAGCACATTTGGTCAGAGCAGCTGTGGTATTTTATGCAGCATTTTCTTTCCTCTTTTGCTCCTTGAACACCAACAATAAAGTTTACTTTTTCTTCTATTATAACTTCACAATACATAATGCATAGTCACTGCAATTATTCCACGAGGCAGCACGGTCTTGCATTTATCCCATTTTATCACCCACCAGAGGACACCATATTTCCTATTACTGATGCCATTATGTGTAATTTCTTCCAGATGAGCTGTAGCACTTAACTTTCTACTTCAAAATACTGAGTTATGTTTAAAGCAAGCCCGGCTTCTATAAAGCGATTTCCCAGGGCAGAGAATTCAAGTCTAATTAAACACATTGCTTCCCTGTCAATGTCTTCTCTGTGACCAAACTGTTTCTGAAAAGGTAGGCAGGTATCAGATCAAGCCTGGAACCAATTTTTAGGTGCTGGGTGGACATTAATGAAGCTAGTAACTTAGTAAACTGCTAAAGACAGCATAACAATGGTCATGAGTGTACACAAATAATTTGTAGGAGGATTTTTTTAAAGCTGCAATTCAAGGCTTTTTTAATCTTGCTCTGCTTTATTGCACATGCATAGTACTTTTTGTGTTCAACATAAGAGGAAAAACCAAGAAATCTAAATTTAAAAAGAGACTTTTTGGCATTAAGTGCCTACTGTTTGCCGATGTGTTAAACAAGGTAATAGAGTTTATTTCTAATCCTCACAACCCTAACAAAAAAATATTATAGATAGGCAATCCCTCATTCAAAATCCAGATAACCATATGTGCTCCAGAATTCAGAATCATTTGGATTTTAAAAGATAATAAGGCACATATATGCCACATGTTCTATAACAACGTGGGGTCTGGTAGAGCATTTGGTAGGCCAATTACAGAATATCTGCAGTGAAACATGATTCATCATATTAACTGGCATTAAAAAAAAACAAACAAACCCATACATGCTAAAATGGTTCATCAGTAACCATCAATATACCTGCCACACATTCATTTGATTGTTTCCCCCCAGGGGCTTGTGGATTGTGTACTTGAGAATTACCTGTTGTAGATGTTGAGGCATGTTAGAGAGATTAAATACAAAGTGATACCTCTAGCATACAACTGGGTTGGGATTTGAATCCAGGACCTTCTGCCTCCAAAGTCTATGTTCCAATAGGTGAAAAGAGTAAGACAAAAGATCTTGGGTAAGAGAAAGCAGCAAAATAGAGATCAGGCAAGGGGAGCAACAGGACAGAAAAACAAAAGGACAGTGAGTCGAATAAAGGAAGATATAGACATCACATCAGCTGCCCATGTGTAGGCAGAGGGACCAGAACACTCATCAGAAAGACAAAGGAGATGAGCAGAGTGGGAAGAGGAATAGTGGGCCAAGCATCCTTGTAGAAAAGATTGGACTGATGGGTTCTGCAGAAACTGCAGGATGAGACTAAGGGGGGGATATAAACCTTCTCACTGTACCAAAACTATCTCCAATTTCCATAGTGCATGACTATTTCTTGAAATATACACAAGCAATATTTACTATGTGCTAACTGAAATGCCCCCACTAATGGGTCCATGATTAAAGGAGCGAGACTGATACAAAACGAAGGTCAAGCAAAGCTTTATTCTGCACCAAGCATCAAGAATCAAACCGACCAGCCAGGGTCATGCCTCTTACAGAGAGGGCGACCCCTCTCTGCCTTACAGACTAGCTCTTAAGGACAAAGGCCATGTGGTTGGGCCTGGCCACGCACAGGTGGCCAATGAGATTGTAACACACAGAGAAAGCTGCAGTCATGCTAGGTCACACACAGGTGGCCAATTGAATTACAATTTACCCTAGTAGATATTTGAACTAGCCTATCACCTTAGTCAGAATTGGCACCCAAAAGGCAGGACCCACACTCCTTGGTAGCTAGGGAGACAGTATGTGCCCCACTGATTGGATACCTCCACCTGGCCTGACCCACCCTTGTATTTGGCCTTTGTTACCTGGGGCTGGTTTCCCGGGCTTGCTTTTAAGTAAGTCCCTGAGGGGGGGCAGGGTCAGTTTAAGTTTTACTGCATAAACAACAAAATCACTGTTTAACCCAAGATGGAATCCCTCTGGCTAAATAGGCCCTTACACTAACACTAGGCATAAAGCTACAAAAAACATGGGCATGTCTCTGCACTTATTAGCTGTGTGACTCTAGCAAAGTTACTCAACTATTCTAGATACTAATCAATTCATTTGTAAAAGAAAGATAATGATATCTAGTTCATAGACAGTAAATGGTAGGAATTAAATGATATGGTACATGCAAAGAACCAAGCACAGAGCCTAGTACAAAGCAAATGATATTTGCCACTATTATTACAAGAATTTTATCCTCTGAGACAACAGAGTTCTCCAATCAAAGGAAAACTATCCATGTTCTGGAAGTATCTGCAGAAAGCAAACCAGGGTACAAAGTACCAGCTTCTGGTCGAACACAACTGCTATTCAGTCAGCAATTCTGTTGAGTTTGCCCTATTTGCAGCACCAGCCCTAATTTTTTGTGCTATCCTGAGTGAGTCATGTAATAGCATCTGCTCTCCTCCTCTGTGAACTGACTTCTGCTCTTTAACTCAAGGGTATTGAAGGTGGCTTTGGGGATAAATGAAGGAGAAATCACTGTTCTAGCTAATATGCTGCTCCAAAACATGGGTTTTTAGAGAACTCTCTTGAACTTGCTGATTGCAAGACTAGGAAAGATACACATGGAGAGAAAGCAAGCTTCTCCTGCATGCTTGCACCTGAATGAGAGGAATCCCTCTGGGCGACCACAGCAAAAGCAGAGGGAATTGGCATAAGCATTGCTTTTCTCAATCCTGTGGTAATATTCCCATTCAAAAGTGCAGTGCTCATTTGGATACAAATATTTTCTCCCAGGTCAGGAAACTGAGAATTGCTAACAGAACTGATTGGTTTCAGCTTGCTTTTAGAGTACAGGTTGATGATCTGAGGGGCAGTCATTTGTTTCTGGTAACATCAATAATATATTTTGTGGGCAATTACTTTCATTAAAAACCACCTGTGGTGCTTTGCCTACAAATAGGATTGCATCCTACAAGGGAAAAGAGTCAAGACCTTGGATATATCCAATGCCTTCAGTGCACAGTTGGGAAAGAAGCTGCTAGGAGATAATTAATTGAAAGTATTTACTTATGTTTGTTGTAAATGTAATGTGGAGAACCCGTGCTTGAACCTGAGGAGAAAGTTACCATCTTGAATACAAGAAATATGTATATGGAAAAGTTTGATATGATGATGGTACCCTATTATCTATGGGATATATTTCCTAACATTTTAGGTCAGTAACCAAAGGGTATAAAACATTCTGTCTGATCTGGGATGGAAGACAAAAGGTATGAGACAGAACCTTAGTGAATAGACTTAGTATCTTCCCTCCAAATACAAACACCATCCATCTGAAGTTTCCCACCTTCCATCGTTTTTTTTTTAAAGATTTTATTTATTTATTTGTTTGTTTATTTATTTATTTATTTGAGAGAGAGTGAGCAAGAACATGAGTGGGGGCGGGGGAGAGGAGAAAGCACACTCTTCACTGAGCAGGGAGCTCGATATGTGCAGGGCTCGATCCCAAGACACTGGTATCATGACCCGAGCTGAAGGCAGAGGCTTGACCAGCTGAACCACCCAGGCGCCCCTCAACCTCCCATCATTCTCTAGCCATACTCAACAGCTTGCCCATTCCCAACCCTGCTGTGAATTCTCTTTCAGTTTTTGTACACTGTGTTCCCTTTGCCTGGAATCCTTTTCCACTCTCTAATCCCTTTGTTAACTCACCTTTCATGTTTCATATCCTGACTCTCACTCCTCCCTGACCTTCTACATCTTGGCTAACCACCCCCCTCTTTTGGGTTCACAGTGCACTTGTCCCTCTGCATGGTAACAGTTGCTCTCTATCTCTCCTTATCTCTTAATCTTTGCTGATTGTCTCTCCCACTTGATAATCAGCAAATTGAAGACAGAGGCTCTGTCATATTCACAGTTGAATTCTCAGAGCCTAGCACAGTGCTAGCCCCATAGCAGACACATAGAAAATAACTGGAGAGAGGCGCCTGGGTGGCTCAGTTGGTTAAGCAACTGCCTTCAGGTCAAGTCATGATCCTGGAGTCCCAGGATCGAGTCCCACATCAGGCTCCCTGCTTGGCAGGGAGTCTGCTTCTCTAGCTGACCTCTCTCCTCTCATGCTCGCTCTCTCTCATTCTCTCTAATAAATAAATAAAATCTTAAAAAAAAAAAAAAAAAGAAAAAGAAAAGAACCGGAAAGAGCACCCAGGAGGCTCCCTAGGTTAATTGTCTACCTTTGGCTCAGGTCATGGTCCTGGGATCCAGCCCTGTGTGGAGCTCCCTGCTCAGTGGGAAATCTGCTTCTGCTTCTCCTTCTCCTTTTGCCCCTGCCCCCACCTCCAGTGTGTGCTCTAATAAACAGATAAAGTCTTAAAAAACATCTGTGGAATGATGAATGAATGAATGAATGAACGAAGGAGGTGACTTGCATGGAATTAATCAAAGGATAACTGATTTTCTAGTTCATCCTATCACTGCCTCTACCAACATCAGAACAAAACTTATATGAAGCTTAGAAATGAATGCTTCGGGGGGCATTTACAGCCATCCACAGGGCTGGCAGCTCTAGATCTTCATGAGGCTTTAATTCTAGTTTGGAATTTAAGTAAAGTTATGGTTATAAACTCAGTGAAAGAAAGAAAACATGTCTTGGCAACCCTTTAGTAGTTTTGTTGATAAAAATGAACAAGAGTGAGAAATGGAAATCTCATTAGACTTGAAAGTATTTTTAGTTGGAGAACATTGGCTTTAGACTGCCAGAAAACCAAATGGAAGAGAACTGTAATGAACTGCAAATATGTTAGTGAAAATGGTCAAGTGGGATCATGCTTCAAAGAATTGCCTACTATTTCTACCAAATCTCAGTCTGGTTGCCTAGCAACCTCTCCATATGGGAATTTCCCAGCATGATGACATATTAGATCCCGATCTCAGCAGTGGACTGACAAGCCAATACCATTAAGTCTTGCAGTCTGACTTGCATTAACCCTATCACCCTAGTAAACTGTGAATGAGTCTCATCCTTCGTCTACACAAAAGGTGAGGTCTGTCAGAAGAGCACACAGATACTATGGGTGCCCTGAGATACCCTGGATGTGTTTAAGGACAGCTGAACTCATCACATACACAGACTTGATTACCTGTGTTGTCCCAGAACTCTTTTCCATTCCTAGTTAGTATACCAGTGATCAAAGGTGGTATGCAGGCTGGACATGGCAGAAAGAGAAAGAAGACAACCTGTATCTTCCTGTGCCATTTCTGAGTCTCATACTTTTTCTGACCTCACACTTTTACTGTCCACTCCCCATAAGAAGGGAAACCACAACCTATAAGGCTAATGTTCTTATTAGTGTTTTTTGTTGTTGTTGTTGTTGTTGTTTTTTACTTACCAATAAGAGAAAAGAACACTGCAAAATCAAGTTACCATTTGTTGAAGTTACTATACTATTCTTATACATGTTATGTACCCCAAACATTCTTATACGCACTTGGGTTGATATGCCAAGTACTCATGTGACTTAATTTTGTGAAGTACACACTATTAACATCACCCTTATTTTTTATGTGAGAAAAATGAAGGACAGAAAGTTTAAATAACTTGCTATAGGTTAAATACCTACTAAATATCCAAACCGGAATTCAAACCTGTCTGACTCCAAAGACGACCCTCTTGACCACTGCATAATGCTATCTTTCAAGAAGAAAGGGCCACTAAGTATATTAAAAATGCTCCTATTATTAGTAACCAAAGAATTACAAATCAAACCTAACACCCAGCAACACGTTATTCACCCATTCAGCTCTAATTTACCACAATGATAAAACTCAATGTAGACAGTGTTTGTATAGCATTTATTGTGGGAAATCATGACTTCATTGCCAACTTTTTGTTTAGTTGTTCTCATAGGGGAATGACAAAAAGTTGGCAATGTAATAGTGATTAGCTATATTAATCACTCTGTGCACACTTTCAGGAACTATGGGCAGTTTTTGTAATTATTTTGTTATCCTATGTTGTTTGTTCTGATTATATTTGTTGAAATGTAATTTTATGTCTATATAATTCTATGTAATGTCTAGGTTTATGTAATTTTAATCTATTACAAAGATTGGGCTTGCAAAAATATTCAGTGTAAACAAGGATAAGGTGAAACTACTTTCAGAGATTGTTAGTACAAATATATACATTTTTAAAGATTTTATTTATTTACTTGTCAGGGGGAGAGAGAGAGAGAGAGAGAGAGCACAAGCAGGGGGAGTGGCAGGCAAAGTAGGCAGAGGGAGAAGCAGGCTCCCTGTTGAGCAAGTACTACCCCCCTCCACTGCCCCGAGGCAGGACTTGATCCCAGGACCCTAGAATTATGACCAGAGCCAAAGGCAGCTGCCTAACTGACAGAGCCACCCAGGCATCCCTGTTAGTGTGAATATTAATTACTATAAATTTTCTAGAGTGAATCTAAGCTTTATGCATCGAGAGTGTTTGAAAAGCTATCCTTTGACCTACTCCAAGAAATCTGTCCTAAGGAACCCATCACAATTTTTGGCAATCACAAACATTAAATATTCACTAAGTATCATTTAGAGTTGTAAAAGATTGGAAATAATCTAATGTCCGTAATTAGGGGACTGTTATATAGCTATGAAAGACGAAAGAATCACAGCATGGAAAAATTCAATATGAAAAATTCAATATTGAAAAATTCAATGAAGTGAAATTAGCAGAATATAAAGCTGTGTATAATCAAAAGATCCCTGTTAAATATTCTCTCTCTCTCTCTCATACACACACACATACCCCACTACTTGCCAGAGAGAGAAAGAGAGAAGGAAAGGGATAAATAGAAGGCTTCTCTGAAATACATCATCCAAAAATAAGTATTGATATTTATTTATATAATGACAGTTTTTAATTCCAAACTTTATTTCTAAAACTTAGTCATGAGTATTCCTAATACAAAAATACTAAAGAAGGAATGAAAACCCATGCTATCCCCTAATAATTCTCTTGAGCCCGAAGTAGATGACCAGAAAACTAATCTAGCAATAGATTATGTTTGATTGTTGATTTTATTGGTGGCTCAGTAGGTTTGCCAGTCCCATTTGACAGTTTAACTTAAACGTCTTCCATGCCTTAAAGCAGAGGAAAAAATATGAAGCTATCACTTTTTAAAAAGCCATCCTTACAGCAAAAAAGTACTTTACAGTTTTCAAAGCCTTTTCCCAGAGAAGACAAGGCCAGCTGGAGCCTGAAAGGACCTTTGATTAGGCAAGTCCCAATGTTAAAACTTACAAAAAAGAGCAGACCTCACTCTACATGCTTGAGGTCAGCTTGACAACAGACCTCACCTCCTAATAGCCCAGCACTGAACTAAGCAGAAGAGAAGTTGGCCAGGATCATGGGGTTAGTAAGCAGCGAGATCAAGGCCCACACCTGGACCAAGTTCCTTTGATTCTGAACCTGGCACCCTCTCCATTAAGCTAGCAGAATAATCAGATGGCCATTCTGTAAGGGATACATCAGGGAGAGGAATTTCCTTTTTTCTGAACTGCAGTGGGGCTCATGGAACACCTAGGCTTCTGAGTAGACCAAACTTGGGATTAAACACATAGCCATGTGTTTGTTACATCATCTTTGCAAGTAACATTTTAAAGCTATAGTTTTCCTGTCTGTAAAATAATGGTAATACCAAAACCCGTAAGTCTAGCATAAAGATTAAATAAGATACATAATACGTGCTTGGTGCCATATGACCTTGGGCACGGCTGTTATTTCTCGTTGCTGCCACCCACCCCCCACTGCCCCACCCCCACTGACGCACAGGCACAGACTTGATTCAAGCCTGCGTATCTTCCATTTGCATTCAAGAAAACAGAGTTAAGCACCATCCTGCAAAGAATGAAAACCTAATGCTGTCATACAATGGGCATAAATCTTAAAAATGTCCACCTTCCCTAGACATGCTCTTAAAAGTCTATACACTTGCTAAAAAGAGTGCCCAAGCTCATATAGACCGTCAAATCTCTTCTGATGCTAAATATAAGAAATTACTTGGCTACGAGAGCATTCAGTAATACATTCAGCTTAAAGAATGTTAACGGAGTGAAATGCTACTTTGTGCGTGACCAGGGCCTTCTGAAGTCTTTCATTTTTATTATTTTCTCTTTAAACATGGAAAATCTGGCTTGAAGATATGCAATGAGAAAATGCACATATATTTTATTTTGTCACTCCGAAGGCTTTATACTAAGCCTAAAAGCTTTTGGCTAAAGTGCAAAAACACTAGAGACCCATTTTGAATAGCAAGAGAAATTGAAAGGATTTCAACTCATCTGCAGTTGCCGTGGCTGGCAGGAGGTACCTTTTTTTTTTAATTGATTTTTCAAATGCATATAAGTCACCAAGCTTGCAGATTTCAACCTTGCCAATAGAGGATTAAGCAAACCTTCACAAAGGAGGAGACTTCTGAAAAATCTTAAGTGATTTAGACTCTCGATTTGAAAATGGGGAGACTGGAGACAGTGACAATAATTGTAATAGAATAAAGGGTCCCAAATGGATTTTAGATATAAGGCCGACTCTTAACTACTTGTATGAATATGGAGGTGAGGCCAAGGAAAGTCTTCATTTCAACAGCCTCCTGCCACAAAACTCTGGCTAGGAGTTTCCAAATTGGGCTTGTTCGGTTTCTTCCTCTTTGTCCACATCTGTTAGCTTTATAGTGGGAAGGTGTGAATGAAATGTCCAGTAAGTACAAGGGAATCTGATGCAATGACTCATATGTCAGAGGAACCAATCCTTTGAGAGTCAGACTTCCACTAAATCAAGGCTCCTGCAAGTCAGTGTGGCTGAGTAAAGCCCTTTGGTGCCCCCACCATCAGTCATTCAAACACAAAGGATTCCAAATTGTAAGGTTAAATGTGAGGAAGTCCAACAAAACTCTCTTTACCCTTTATGACTACTCTTTTCCTTTCCTTGGTGCTATCTAATGTTAAACTATGAACAGATACTTTTTCTGATTTGGGGGATGCCCTTGTTGTGCTGGTTCCCTGAACAGAAATTGTCTGCAGGTTGGATCACCAAGCACTGAGTAAGAATTATTAAAAAAAATTATTATTGGGGCACCTGGGTGGCTCAGTGGGTTAAGGCCTCTGCTTTCGGCTCGGGTCGTGATCCCAGGGTCCTGGGATTGAGCCCCACATCGGGCTCTCTGCTCAGCAGGGAGCCTGCTTCCTCCTCTCTCTGCCTGCCTCTCTGCCTACTTGTGATCTCTGTCTGTCAGATAGATAAATAAAATCTTTTAAAAAAATTATTATTAAAAAAATATATATACACACATACATATATAATATATGTATGTGTGTATATATATTATCTCTCTAAAACAAATGGTTTCTCTATCTCTCTAAAACAAATGGTTTAGTACTACTGGACACATATATATATGTGTGTGTGTATACATATATATATGTATATATGTGTATATATATGTATGTCCAGTAGTACTAAACCATTTGTTTTAGAGAGATAATATAATCCATAAACAGTTATTGGTTTTCTTGCTCTTCTACAATTCTTTGTTCACCTCTCAATTAGAGCACTGAATAATATTGCTGTGAAATTATGCTAAATATTTCATATAAAACATATAAAATATAGATTTTATAAAATGATGAGTTTTACACAGTGTTCTAATTCCCTGTGTATATGCCTATAATCCCTGAAGGCAGAGAAGGGGTTTCTTTCTTTCTTCTAGCTTCTGTGCCTACAAGAGTGCCTGGTAGAGCAGGCATTCAACCAACGTCTAAAACTTATCAGTGTCACTTGGAATCTGTCCAAGGCATCTGAATTGGTTTTCTCGTGTTGGGTGTTACTGGTTAGATAGATCTCTCACATAGGAAGGAAAGTTTCGAGATGTTCTATGATTATCCAAGGTCAATCAGTGGCAGAGATGGAAACAGATCTTAGATGACTTTTTTGATGTCCTGAGAGCATCCGTTCCAACCCTATCTTCCAACAACCACCTGCCATAATTAACTTCATGGTGGCCGAGTTAAACAAATAATGGCAGTGGTTGTAAACAATATAACGTGCTTCTGAGAGTGTTTCTGTTGGAGATACCAATAAAAGAGCTGCTTCTCATAAATTTAGCTACCAAAATTAGTTATACTAACCCATAAATACGGATATAAACATTTGATTGTCAAACCAAATACTGCTAATTTCCCCAGAGAGAAGAATAGCTTTTGGTCTAGGAGAAATGCTCTCTCTTTCCCACTTCTCCTGGGCTCTTGGCCAGTTTTTTCTCGAATCTAGCACTCCTCAATGAGTCTAAGGATTTGAGGTGGGGGAGATGTAAGGGAAACCAGAATTTCTTACAGGCTACTTCTGTTTTCTATACCTCCTATCTCTCCTAAGACAATAGAGCACAATCATACATCTGCTTAAATGGAGAGAGGACAGAATGGGGGGTATAGGTGGAGAGGTGGCAAGAAATGCAAGAAGAAAAATAAAATGAAGTTTATATCTCAAAACATTATCCATATTATATAACATATTTCTAATAAGGAAAATATATGATTATTATAGCAGGAACATGAATAGAAAATTCACAAAAGAAATAAAAAATATGTCCCACCTCTATAATCAAAGTAATCAACTTCACTAGTAATTAAATAAATGCAGAATTGAATTGTTTTTTTGGACTCTTATGAAAAGATTAAAAAGTTTGAGGGGCGCCTGGGTGGCTCAGTGGGTTAAGCCTTTGCCTTCGGCTCAGGTCATGATCTCAGGGTCCTGGGATGGAACCCCGCATCGGGCTCTCTGCTCGGCAGGGATCCTGCTTCCCCCTCTCTCTCTGCCTGCCTCTCTGCCTACTTGTGATCTCTCTCTCTGACAAATAAATAAATAAAATCTTTAAAAAAAAGATTAAAAAGTTTGATAAGAAATTATATTGGAGAGAATAGAAAGGTGTTCCTGTTAATGGACTTCAAGGAAATTTTTTAAAAATTATGTTTGAAAAGCCTTCAAAATTTGTATTTCTTTTGACCTAGAAATTACATTTCTATGAATTTACCCATGAAAAATAATCACACTAAAAGACAAAGAGATTTGTATGAAGATGTTCATGACAACAAACTAAATGCCCACCAACAAAGAATTGGTTTTAAATACAGCCTTTAGCATGCAATGGTGTCTTCTGCAACTGTTAGAAGTGATGCTAGTAAGTTAACACAGACATTGATAAAACAGTATTATATTCTACTGTGACATTATACACAGATAAAAAGTTTGAAAAGCCATGTAATATGAAACGAGATTTCTTAAAATTCATTTGAGATAGTTTTATTTTCCTCTTTGATTTTTTAATTTTTTAGTTTTAATTTTAATTTAATTTGGTTGTATTTTCTGTGATTTCTAAGTATTATTTTCATAATTAGACATACTTTAAAGATTGCAGTCATTCACATTCTAGAAAGAAGGAGAAGGAAGGAAAGAGGGGATGAAAGGAAAAAGAGAGGTATTTCTTCTGGTAAAACCAGAACGACATGTCCTAAGTCAAAGATTTGACAGCAAAGAATGCTCACTGGGAGCAAGTAACAAGATCAGCAGAAGTGATAAGATCCTCAAAGGGACTCTGTCTTTCAGTTCCCCTGAAATTCTTCTCTGTGCTTAAGGGCTACTGGCCAGATGGTAAAACACTGTAAAGGGGTCACTTCTGCCTTGGATACCCTTATATCATCATACCGGCCTAGACTTTCTTCTTCAAGGGTTCCTCCAGGAGCCCAATCTCAGCTCTCCTTATGAATTTCAGCTCAAAATTCCCAGAACTGCCTATTACTTCTCTCCATGTTCCCAGCTTTGGATGTATACCTCTATTACCTGTCAAAATACATATATCATGATATCTCTTAAATAGCGACTGATGCTAGTGAGCACTGTGATTTAAATACAACTATTTTAGCATTTTCTTTAACTTTTTTTTTTTTTTTTTTTAATAAGGGAGCATGTTAGGCTCTTTTAGAAAAATAAATATCAAGCATGGTTGTTACACTCAACTTTGGGATGTCATAAATAAAAACAACTAAGTAATGCCAGAGATTTTTAAACCTAATAACAACAATGGGAACTGTATCATGGTACAGTATGTATTTTAGTCAACAGTGGGGTCAGACATGTTGGAGATGTGAAGGTCACAAGACCTGAGTTTGAGACCCAGATCTGCCACCTCATTGCTCAGTCAAGGTCTCTCAATTCCTCTGGATCTCAGTTTAATCAGTAAATTGGATACTGTGATACTAATAGTGTCCTTTTAGGTATTTGTAAAATACTGTATCCATGGATATAGAGCCTTAATACCCTTCAAAACAACCATTTACCTTATAATACTCTACGTGATCAGCTTCCTGATCTATCTCTATGTTAGACCAACGCTGCTCACTTCTCCATGCCTTGGAGAGAATACCTGTGTTAAAACCAGGCAGGGAAAAGGGGCCTGAGTCAATAGAAGCAGCCCTGTCAAGTCAGAGAGCATCAGTGGTCCCTGGACCCTGGGAGATACTAAGTCATTTCTCTGAGTGATAAAGAGTATCAGACTGAAGATTTCAGTTGAGTAATACAGATAAGGCCAACACTATAGGAACCCTTCCCACTCCCCCCGCTTTTAACTGATGGTCTCTCAGTACCAAGTTTTCAGAAGTCACAGAGAAGGCAAAGCAGGACAGTCCCTATTTTATTTCTGTTTCAATCTAGAAGAAAAATATTTCAGACAAACTCTGAAGTTATTTCAAGGGTTGAAATTGTGTCCTCTCTTGTACTTTCCCACTTAACTGAATTTTGGCTTTAAAATGATTCTGAAATCCCAAATTTACAGAATAAAAGAAGGTCTGATTCCTTTAAAAATGACAAATCTTTCAAACAGTGGATGTATTGTAAAACTAGTTCCCCCCAGCCTTATCAAGATATAACTGACAGGGAACCTGGGTGTCTCAGTGGGTTAAAGCCCCTGCTTTCAGCTCAGGTCATGATCCCAGGATCCTGGGATCGAGTCCCTCATCGGGCTCTCTACTCAACAGGGAGCCTGCTTCCTCCTCTCTCTCTGCCTGCCTCTCTGCCTACTTGTGATCTCTGTCTGTCAAATAAATAAATAAAATCTTTAAAAAAAAGATATAATTGACAAAAAAATATATATTATCTAAACATGATGAGTCAATACACATAAACACTGTGAAATGATTACCACAATCAAGCTAACACACACCCTCATCCGCTCACATAGTTACCATTCAGGTGTGGATGGTAAGAACACTTAAAGTTCTACTACCTTAGCAAATTCCAGGGACACGATGCAATATTATTATCTACAATATACAATCTACTACCATGCTGGATAGTAGACTACCAGAACTTATTCATCTTTTAATTATGTTTGTACCCTTAACTTTGAGAGATCATGGAGAATAGAGGCACTGCCAGGTAAGTGGAGATTGGCAAATAATATATTGATTTAATTTCATATTTTTAAAGATTTATTTATTTTAGAGAGAGAGAAAGAAAGAAAGAGCAGGGGGAGGGGCAGAGGGAGAGGGAGAGAGAATCTCAAGCAGACTCCCTGCTGAGCACAGAGTCCAAGGGAGAGCTTAATCTGAAGACCCTGAGATCATGACCTGAGCCCAAATCAAGAGTCAGACGACTGAGCTGCCTAGGAACCTGATACATTAAGAGGGGGGAACAAAGGGCAAATTCTGCAAATTACAGATTTTGTGAGTTTGTAGTTAAACCATAAGAGAATCCTAAACTGCTTCGGTGTTAGGCAATTCATAAGCCTTTAGAACATAATCTTACGATCAGTGGCTTACTGCATGTCAGTCACATTGTGATTGTAAGAGATTGTAGGCTTAATTTATGTAAGTCTGTTAGAATGAGCAAGAATACTTTGCGTTTAACACTTGCTGATTTTCAATCCACTTTCATGGTATTTCTTAAAACCTCGTAACAGTCCCCTAGGCTAAAAATGGGTTTTTGTTCCAATTTTCATTCAAGAGGAAACAGATAAAAGGTAATTAAGGGTTACAAGGGAGCAAAGCTAATGAATAGAAGAGCCAGAATGTCAGTGTCCCCGCCACTGCAATCACAATTCCTCTCCAGGGGCCAAATTCACAGATGTGAAGACCTTAGGAGGAACATCTACTGTGTGATTTTTTGAAATGTTTAACAGTGGTATGATTCATTTCACAAACAAATACAATCCCTTTCAAGAGTCAAACTAACAGCTAAGTGGCTGAGAAGTAGGATAGATCATTCTTATATTGGTAACCATTCAAATCCCTGCATCTCTAAAATCCTAAATTAGAAGTTTCTGTAATGCTTTAATCAATCAAAAAGACCAGATTTCTCCCTGGACATTTGCTACATACTATAAATTGCTTAATTTATGAATGATTGTTAAATGAATTCACATTGGAATGACTTCAACTTAAGTAATCACTGACAATTTCTATGTGAGTTTTAAATCTTTGTTTTCTGGGTTAATTGCTTCTTTTCTGGTTTTTATCATAGTGGAGGGTCATGATTTTGAAAATTGGCCATTATTTTTCCACTTATTTTCAGGCTACTAATCAGGATGCAAAGATAGGCTATGATCCACCTAAAATATCTGTAACTGTTTGACCATTCTATCACCTCTAATTAAGCAAATCTTCAACTTAAAGCTATTATTTTCTTTTTTTAAAAGGATTTATTTTATCTGGGAGGGGGGAGGAAGACAGAAAGAGAGAGAGGGAGAGAGATGGAACACATGCACGTGTGGCAGGGAGGGGCAGAGGGAGAGAAAGAATCTCAAGCAGACTTCCCACTGGGCATGGAGCTGGATGAGGGGCTCGGTCCTACAACCCTGAGATCAGTGACCTGAGCCAAAATCAAGAGTCAGATGCTTAACTGACTGAGACACTCAGGTGCTCCAAAGCTATTTTTTTTTCTTAACTGATATGACCTCCTTTGCTAAATGCAGATAACCAGTGGACCCAAAAAAAATCTCCACTTCATTTTTAGAATCCTGCTGAAAAATCTGGTTGCAGTAAGTTTCTTTGATGTTGTTTTTTTTTTTTTTAATCTGGTCTTGTGTCTCCACTACTACCATGGCACTCAATGACACGCACACATGCGTGTGCTTGCACCTGCACAACGTGCACACACACACATGGGTGCACAGAGTTCTACAGTCCCATTTTGAAGGTCATGTTTAAGGTCATACAGGATTTAGTCCTGGGCATTTAAATTAGGCAAAAATCACAAATCAACAGTCAGTGAAAAACAAATATTTGTCCTTTTGCCTCTAATCCTATGGATTTTTCTTGGCTTTTCCCCTTTGGTTTTTCTTTCTTTTTTCTTTTTTTTCCTCCTTACCCAATTACAATGCAAAACTGGCTCTGAATGTTCTTGGCTTGGCTGCCCATGTGATAAGAAGTCCACTTCCCTATTTCTGAATTTCAGTGTTTCCCAGGACACTGTTGACTATTTTTTCCAGGTTTTCCCTATCTAGCCACTCCATCACCAGCAAAATCAGCTTCCCCAAACCAACCCACCATGTCAGAGCCTATCCCTGGTTCATCCCTTTGGAGAAAGGGAAGAGGGGCAGCAGAGCAACCACGTAAGAAATGATACTTTGTCAAATCTTTCCTTTCTAAGGCACAACCCACTCCCTCCAGATGATTAGATGAGGCAATTTTCTTGGATGTCTTTATGCCACATTCATGGGTTACTGGTTATCACTATGGAAAATTCAGCTGGGACAAGGCTGACCATAGGCATTATATTTCAATCATTTTTCAGGGCCTAATTTTCCCTGACACAGCAAGTGAGGGAGAAAAGTTGCTAATGTTAGCTAATAGGTCTATTTAATAGGCAGTGAAATGTAGTAATGTCATTTTCTAGGAACCAAAAGATGTTCAGTAAAACTGCTGATTTATAACCATTTGGGGGCAATATTAGTTGAAGTATTTTGAAAAAAAAAAAAAAGGTGACAGTGTTTAAAAAAAGAGGTTATGGTGTTGGTAAGGAAAAGCTCCCAGTTTGTGAACATATCTAATGGGCATAGATTTAATCCTGAAACTAAGAATCTGATTTCTAGTACAAAGCTACAATTCCTATAAATATGGCCAAAACAGGAATGACTCAGGTTATCAAAAGAAGGTATCTTTGACCATTAGACCTACCTCCAAAGTCCTGCCACAAGGCCATTAATTCAAGCACCTGAGACTAATTTACTTGGCTTTAGAAATTCTTGTCTGTTAAAATGAGAAGAGACTTGGTTGCATGTAGCATATTAAGTCAGATTTGTCATTAATGTCTTAGACTGAATTAATTTATCAGATCTTTCTTTAAATACAGGATTATGTTTTAATTCTTTTGGGAAGAGTAAAAATACAGGGCAGTGCAGAACACTGCAAGGGAGGGCCACGGAAGACAGAGTCTTTGTGGAAGGGTATGGAGCAAAAACAAAAGTAAAGGGGTTTGAAATACACAAGTCTGCTTATAATACATGGATTTTTTTTTTCAATAAATACAGTACAGTACTGTAGGTGTATTTCTTCTTATGATTTTCTTAACATTTTTCTGTAGTTTACTTTATCCTTTATAGTATATAATATAGTATATAATATTATATAATATTATATGTATTACTTTATAGCATATAATATAGTACATAATACAGATATCAAACATGTATTAACTGTGTTATTGATAAGGATTCCAGTCAACAGTGGGCTATTAGTAGTTACTCTTTTAGGGAGTCAAAATTTATACATGGAATTTTGACTGTGTGAAGGTGTTGGCACCCCTAACTGCCCCACCATTGTTCAAGTGTCAACTATACTCAACTTGGTCAAGCAGCAGGAAAGCAGCCATTGATAATATGTAACAATGTCTGTGTTACAACTAAACTGTACTTACAAAACAGACAAACCACATTTGACCTCTGGGCTATAGTTTGCTGAGCCCTCCTGGAAAGACCTACACAGGCCTTATTTTTACATTTAGATCCCTCAGCTCATGTAGATAGTAAAGCAGAGCGAACACTGGGTTTAGGAGAGCTGACCTCCCCTTCTGTCCCTGACTCTAATGGCTGCATTGTCTTAACTAACTTCCTTAGGTGACTGGCCTCCCTGAATTGTCATGAGGAAAAGGTAAGCACCAGTCTCTTTCAAGGTCTGAAATCTTTAAATCTATCCTTGAGTGCTTATTAGGTAATTCTCATCAAACATGTTTTCTCAAGTTGTGAAACCTCAAAAACAATTTCATCTTTGTCAATTATGAAAGGTTACATTTATCACAAAGATCACTGACATGGAGCACTGACCAAGAACCATGATTTTATTAGAACACAGTACACTAAAAGGAAAAACTCAGTGAAAGAACTTTAATGGCATAGCAACTCTATTTTTGCCATTTCAGAGTTTATCAAGCTCCCACGTCAGGTTTGTTAAAAAACAAAATTTGAATATCTCATTAGCTTGAGAAAGTGATTCATAAACTGGGCAGCCTCCCATCTAGAGGAAAGCTCCATCAAGTGGCAGAAGAGGAAAGGTTTTTAAAGACGGAGAAGCAGCAGAAAAAGGAAATTCTTAACAACAACAACAAAAAAGCATTGTTTAAGGCAAGGTCATCCTCCTAGTATTGACCAGGACACTGCAGTTAGGCTGTTTAAAATTTACTATCCTGGGGGGTTGAAACTGTGATTAGGTTACATATTAAGTCTTGGTTTATTGATGTGGGGCCTTAACATAAGTGACTCCATTTTGGGCCTGTGGTTTTCTTTTTGACAGGCTGCGTATCTCAACTGGAAAGTATTAAAACTTTTAATATGCATTTCTTTTGAAACTAATTTTCTTTTTTTTTTTTTAAGATTTTATTTATTTATTTGACAGAGAGAGAGAGATCACAAGTAGGCAGAGAGGCAGGCAGAGAGAGGGGGGAAACAGGCTCCCTGCTGAGCAGAGAGCCCGATGCGGGGCTCGATCCCAGGACCCTGGGATCATGACCCGAGCCGAAGGCAGAGGCTTTAACCCACTGAGCCACCCAGGCACCCCTTGAAACTAATTTTCTTAACAGTTCATTGAAATATGTATTTTATTAATGTGATATGATTATTTTACTCACTTATTTATTTATTTTTAAGATTTTATTTATTTATTTGACGGAGAGAGAGATCACAAGTAGGCAGAGAGGCAGGCAAAGAGAGAGGGGGAAGCAGGATACCCGCTAAGCAGAGAGCCTGATGCGGGGCTCAGTCCCAGGAACCTGAGATCATGACCCGAGCTGAAGGCAGAGGCTTAACCCACTGAGCCACCCAGGTGCCCCTTTGTGGTATGATTATTTTAAAGTTATTCTAGTTAACATAAAATATTTGGGAAAAGGAGTTAAAATATATTAATGAAAATGAAGATAGAAATTGTTAGAAAATTAAATGAACTATCCATCAACCATAAATTGCATTAGACATTAATGGTTGCTATTTAGAGCTAATAAAATACATTCATTTTAAATGTATTTGAATTTTTAATATACATTAATAAGATTTATGATAATTGAATCCTTAGGAAATTTTTCTTAATGACAAACAGAAGAAAAAAGTAAAATCATGAGTTTCTTATCACTGAGAATATTCATGAAGCAACTGATGGGTGTTAAACACGTTGTTAAGAAAATGTGTACGTATTAAACCAATAGTTAGCATAGGGAGGAAGTAATAAACATTAGAGCAGAAACAGAGAATAATAAAAGATCAGAGACACTAAAGTTAGTTTTTTGAAAAGATAAACAGAATTGACAAGCTCTTGGCTAGACGAAGACTCAAATAAAACAGAAATGAAAGAAGATATTGCAACCAATGCCACAGAAATAAAAAGAAGAAACTGATAAATTCCTAGAAAAATACAATCTACTAAGACTGAATCATGAAGAAATAGAAAATCTGAACAGACCAATAACAAACAAGAAGATGGAATCAGTAATCAAAAGTCTCCCAACAGGGAGAGCCAGGTGGTTTTATTACCAAATTCTATCGAATAGTTAAAGAAGAATGAATGCCCATCCTTCTCAAACTTGTTCAAGAATTGAAAATGAGGGGACTCCTGGGTGGCTTAGTTGGTTAAATGTCTGCCTTTGGCTTGGGTCATGATCCTGGGTCCTGGGATCAAGTTCCACATTGGGCTCCTTGGTCAGTGGGGAGTCAGCTTCACCCTCTCCATCTGCCCCTCTCCCTGTGTGTGCTCCCTCTGACAAATAAATAAAATATTAAAAAAAAAAAGAATTGAAAAAGAGGGAGCACTTCCAAGTTTTACAAAGTTGGCAATACCTTCACACCAAAGCCAGACAGAGACCCTATAAGAAAACTGCAGGCACTTATCCCTGATGAACATAAATGCAAAAATCCTCAACAAAATACTAGCAATCTCAATTTCAGAGCACATTAAAAGGATCATAAGAAACGTATACATGGCATGAGGGTTTGGCATCACCAACCCTGATGATAATTTCTAGTTTTATAAATTTATAAAGCCAAGCAAAATGTGAATCCTATTTCCTGAATATATTCACAGAAGTTTATAAAAAATGTTCTTTGTGGGCAAAGTATGGTAAAGAATACTCAACAGAGGCTGAGACATGAATGAGAAAAATAAAAAGATACAGACTTTTTAAGAAAGTGAGAAGACACTGTTATAGATTTTCACAGAGGTGGTAACTAGAAGGTCCAGACTCCTGAAGCCCAGCTGGTTGCTGGCAGACCAGACACGAGAGCCTATACTTCTTAGTTCTTATTCTAGGCTTCTTTCCACTTTACTTACCACTTTGAGCCCCCATAAATAGAGAAAAGTAACACAAGAAATAATAGAGATAAAGCCCAAAGGTTAGGCTATAAGCAGAAAATTAGGGCTTTCTTCAAGATGTGCAGAGAGCTAGTCAGAGTACCCTGCCTGAAGGAGGTAAAAGGAGAAGAAAGGGATAAAGGGAAATGCAAAACACCCCAGACCAAGGGAGGGCCAGGCACTGATGCTTCAAATTAGTAACAAAAAATTAACTGAGGTAGAGGACAGATTTATATATTCCCTTGACTTGGAAACAAAAGAAAAATGTACGAAGTCTAGTTCTTTCACATATTCATTCACTCACCAAATATTTCTTAACACCTCCTGTGTGGCATTTGCTGGGCCAAGTCCCGGAAACATGATAAACAAGGAATGTGTGGCCCTCTCCCTCCAGGAGCATACAGTCTGAGAAAGAAGACAGGCATCTGGCCTAGCACTAGCAAAAGTACAAGAGCAATTTTTAGAGAAAGCAGAGTGCATGGGAAGAGACTGACCTAGGCAGGGAGTCGTAACACAAGACTTGCTGGGAGGTGGTATTCATCAGAGTCAAAGGATGAGTGAGAGTCAAGCAGGCAGAGGAGGAGAAAAGAGTTCCCGAGGAGGAAATCATTCTCTGCTCCCCCTCTCTGGACTTCTCTGCAGACTTAACAGAATTGGTGCCCTCTCCTGCTGGGGTTTCACGACATCACCAGCCATGCTCTTTCCATCTTCTACGCAGGCTTGGCCTCTGTGCAACATCTCCATGGAGCTCAGCCTCACAGTTCTCTCCTGTCTGCATTTTTACATTTGGTGATTTCTACCCAGATCACTAGCCTGATTTCCAGGCCTGATCTTGCCACTGAGCTACAAACTAATGTGTCCAACCATAGATTTCAAATGTGTTGTTTGGCAGACATTTCAAATACACTATGGCTTACCTGGGGTAGCCCCCACCTTTCTTCCATTTTTGTGTGTTGAGTATACAAGCTCTCTGGGAACACACTAACATTAACAAGAGGAGCCAAGGTGGGTAAGGAAAAGGAGGGAGAAGTATTTAAACTCTGAGACAAAGGAAGAATATAATTTGTCTGTGCATTGAAAGAGGAAAACAGTATTTCAAATCAATGACACTCTGCTTTAATTTTACCTTATTTGGTCTCTTAACAATGCCCTAATAAGGCACAGGTGAATTTTAAAAATTCTTTTTTCTTTTATAAATTTTCACAAAAAAATTAATCATATTTATCTTAGTAATGCAGTAATCTTTACAAAGAAGCATATATGAACCTGGATCACTGGCATCATCACTGATGTCAGTAACTCCAGGGACAAGCATGAATTCCTGGAGACTGGTCTTGGTTTTGCATGGTTCCTCCACTCCATGTAGCTGGACAGGTACAACCAAAGATCTCTTGCGGCAATCTGACTGAGTCATTATGAAAACAAAAGACAGCAAAATGGTTTGCTAACTTTTTTGAATTCCTAGGTCTACGGCCTTGTCCTTCAGTTAAAAAAGGAAAAAAAAAAGATCCATTTTTTAACCTAGCCACATCCTTCACTGACAGCTTTTTGTTGCAAATACAAAATGCAATAATGAGAAGAGTGAATAGTTCAACTCTCAGACTGATTTATAATGACAGTTTTCTGATACAAGGGAAATGAAGAATTGAGCAGATTCTGTGAAGTGAAAATCCCCAATTATGTTGTTCCCTTGTATTAATTAAACAGGTGCCAGGGAGTTTTCAGAGTAGAACCTCTGAGACCTCTGTTGTATGGAATTACAGTTGTTAAATGTTGTGCTCGTCTCGATGCAAACATGAATACAAATCCTGATTGAGCATCTACCAGGTACAAAGTGCAGCCCTGCTTGGACTCCCAGAAGAGTTGTTACTCATCTTGACGCACTTCTTACATTTTACCAAATTTTTGTTTGTTAAGAAAAATAGTCTGCTTGGAGGACTTCCAATATTTATCAAATACGCTACTAAAGAAATTAATTGAGAATCTTAGCCCAATTCACTACTGTCGCCCTATTCCAGGATTCACAGAAGAAAAATACTTTGACTGGGTTCCGCATGTATCAAAGAAACGATCCCTATTTTTAGATGAGGATTTAAGGTTTCTCAGAAACCGGACCCTCTCTTCCACAACCAGGAGTTAAACTAATCTAAGTTTGTGATGTCAAAACCTGCAACTTTTGACAAAACCTCACTCCTGATTTCCAAAATCTAAGAAATTAATCACTATTTTTTCTTAGTAAACCCTGCAAATGACTGAAAATCAACGTATCTACAACCAAACTTGTCATCTTCAACAAAACCATTCTTCCGTTTATATTCTCTGCTTCTTTGGAGGAATATCCAGTATCTCGAACCAGAAGCCAAGAAATTGTCTTAGAATCTTTTTCCTTGCCCTTCATGTTCAGTCTACCACCAAGTTCCTTGAATTCCTCTACCTAAATATGTCTAGAACCCCTCCTGTCTCTCCATTACCAGCTCTGCCACTCCAGTTCAGGCCCTCATATCTCATCTAAACAACTGATGATGCCTTCACTAAGATCGGTTTTTCTTCTAGCCATGTTCCTTCTTCCCCATCAGATCGTCATACAGTCAGGGAAGCCTGTGTACCATTCAGTCATGGGATTCATCTTTGGAAATCACTGCTACCATTTCAAAGTTCTTTAACAGCTTCCTGTCCCTGCAGAATATTAACTAAACTCCTTTGCCAGGCTTACAAAACCCCTTATGATCTGGCATCCTGCCTCTTCTCCCACCAATCTTAACCTGTATGTCCCCGACCACTTTATCTTCTAATTCTCAGAAAATATTTTCACTTACTCCAGTCTCCAGGCCCATACACATCTGGCTTATTCTTTGCATAGAATCCTGACCCCAGCTCGCCATTCCATGAAAGTTTCATTTACAATTCAAGTCTAAACTCAAAGTATTTGCTGTACAAAAATTCCTTGACTCCCAAGATCTCACAGTCTCCTTATGCTCTCTCTACAGTAGATATTAAAAATATAATAACTGTCCTTTCATAATGTTTTTTTTTTCTTTACAGGTCTGTCTCCTACTAGGTTGTGTATTCTTTGACATTAAGATCCTTGTAACTTTACCACGTACAATAGTGCCTGACAAGTGGTCAGTTGCAGTATTTTTAAGACATTGATATGAATGAATGCATGTTTATGAAAATACAAGGTTGACTTGAAAAAATAAGGAATTATTTTTGCCTCAATGGCTTTCCAACTCTTTCACCTGTTATTATTCCAGGAGCCTAAGTCACCTTGGAAACTGGGCATCAGAATCCTGCCTCTTGTTTAAGTTCCTTCAAGGCTGTTTTGTGACATTTCCTGCAGAAAGGGGCAGGGGCAAATGGCAACAATAGATGTGGGAATGCAAAGACGGATTTTGCCTTGGTCACCTCCAGAGTCCCTTTCAGTTCAGTCATGTGTCTCTGCCGAGGCAAATACATGTTGTTATTAATAAATGATTTCAGGTCATTTATCAGACAGACCAAATGACTGGATTTCATCAACACAAAGATGGAGGTTAAGAACAGAGTGAGGAAAATCACATGAAACAAATCTGTATCCTCCTGTGAAGAACCAATCCAGGGTTTGCAGAATATCAGCTTACAAAATTAGAATGTTCTTTGTGCTGTCTTTATACTGGAGATTTGCCCGCTGCAGGGCTTACTTAGTTGAGTGTGAGAAAAGGGGATATGCCCAGCATATGGAGGCTTCCAAACTCACATGAACAAGACCAAAAATGGAAATCTGAACTAAAATAAGACCAAAAAGAAAAGTGACCCATGTCTTTTGTTTTATCAGGCCAGAGGGTTCATAGTACATCTATTACTACTTGCTAATTTATTTGTTCAACATCCCAAATGTTTACTAAGCAGTCATGTGAAAGACCAAATACCACTAGAGTTAGAAAAGACCTTAGACGCCATGTGCTCAGGTGCTTCGCAGACAGGGATCTCCGGTACCCCAGGGTTCTGATGTGGTACTTCAGGGACCAAACAGGAGGGCAAGATCCAGACCATTTTCCTTGCTTCAACTCCCACACCAATCCTCTTGCCTGTCACATTTATTTGTTCAGTTAATGGAGTCTCTCACATGACTTCCTCTGGTAGGGATGAAAGAATTCTGTTTAAAAGTTTAAAATACTCTGTTATACCAAATTCCCTTGACATACAGAGGAGGAATCTGAGGCTTGGAAAGGTAAGTGATTCTTCACTGAGTAGCTGATGACCAGGACCTGCTCATTCTTTTTTTTTTTTTTTAAACATATAAAATATTATTTGCTTCAGGGGTACAGGTCTGTGAATCATCAGTGTTACACAATTCGGACCTGCCCATTCAAACACCAACTAAAATGAGGGCAATATACCAGACAATCTTGTCCTATCTGGTCGTCAGTCCTCATCCGGAAATGGGATTCATATTGGCACATGCCCCACAGAATTTTTTTGAGGAATAAATGGGTTAATCATAGGAAATGTCTGGTATATAGGTAATAAGCACTCAAAATATTACCTGTTATTATGGCTCATTTTCAGTTTTAGTGAACTCAGAAACCCCAGGTTAGCCAACGTGGTAGTTTCTTACCAATGCTGTAACAGACTGTTACAAATTTAGTGACTTAAAACAGCACAAACTTATTATTCCAAAGTTACGGGGATCAGAAAGCCAAAATGGAGCTCAACAGGATAAAATCAAGGTGTGAACAGGGCTAAGGTCCTTCTAGGGACTCTAGAGAACAATCCTTTGACTTTTCCAATTTCCAGAGGCTGTCTGCATTTCTTGGCTTCTGGTCTCTTCTTCCATCTTCAAAGTCAGGAAAGCAACATTATCCCATCTCTCTCTGGTTCTGACTCTCCAGCCTCCCTCTTTCACTTCCTTCACTTAAAAGAATCCCCATGATTCCACTGGGCTCACTCAGATAACCCAGCATAACTTTCCCATCTCGAGACCCTTAACTTAATCACATCTACAAAGCCCCTTTTCTTCTGTAAGGAACATTCACAGTTTCTGGGAATTTGAATGGATATCTCTGAGGGACTATTATTCTGTGTATGATAGACAAGTTATGTAAATAGGCAAGAATGGTTTTGTAGAAGAGGGAATGGTGTGGACTGCTTAGGCCTTACCTAAAGCAAATCATATTACTAAAAAATATTAAAGTAGACAAACCAATAGATCTCAGACCTGACTTGCATGAGGACACTGGTTTGGGATCCTGCTCTATGACATTTCGTAGTTCAGTTAGACCAGGTCTACATGAAGCAAAGAAGAAAGGTGGTAACTGCCAGAGTCTGTGTTACCTAAGAACCCTAGATAGTTTGAGATATTTTTCTCATAGTGAAATAATCTAAGTTTCCATCCAAATTCATGCAGTCTGCTTCCTACATGTTTTCAATACCTGGCCATGGGAAATGACCCAGTTTTTATCTCCCTTTGTTGACTATTTCAAATTAAACTCTTTAGCAGCCAATAACCATGGGAGACATACCAACAGGTGCTTCATCCTGGACCCCCACCTTCTGTCTCTTTTTTAGCCATTACACCTGGCTGACTTGGAGATACTCCTGGGATGGCATCTGTTACCACTGTCTCCCTTGAAATACGGGCCCACAGTTGTTGATCTGCAAATGTTGATGAAAACCCAAACTGTATTTGTCTCTGTTGTCTCATGGCTTTGCCACCATATGCTAAATCAAATTACATTTCACAGTCGGCAGTTGAAAGAAATGAAGAAACAGTCAATGCAAAGACATCTTCCTTGGCACCACTGGGGAGGTAAAATATTAAACCTGCCCATCTATCTCCTTTATTCAGTCTGGTTGTTATCGTTGTTAACATGGAAAGTGGTTTTTTAAAATGAGCGCTGGAGGGAATGCAAGCTGGTACAGCCATGGTGGAAAACAGTATGGAGGTTCCTCAAAAAAATAAAAATAGAATTACCTTATGATCCAGTAATTCCACTGTTAAGTATTTGCTTCCTAAGTAAATGGAAACACTAATTCAAAAGGATACAGGCAACCCTAAGTTTATTGCAACATTTTTTACTATAGCCAAGATATGGAAGCAGCCCAAGTGTACATTCATGGACAAATGGGTAAAGAAGGTGTGGTACATACACACACACACACACACACACACACACACGGGAATGTTACTCAGCCTAAAAAAGAATAAAATCTTGCCATTTGCAATATGGATGGATCTAGAGGGTACAATGTTAAGTGAAATAAGTCTGAGAAAGACGATCATATGATTTCACACATATGAGGAATTTAAGAAACCTTTAAAAAATGAACAAAGAATAAAAGAGATAAACCAATGAACAGACTCAAATATAGAGGACCAACTGATGGTTGCCATATGCAGGTAGGGCACGGGTCAAATAAGTGAAGGGGATTAAGAGCACACTTATGATGAATTGTTGAATCATTATATTACACATCTGAAACTAATATAACACTAGATGTTAATTATACTTGAATTTTTTTTTTTAATGAGCACTAGAGGCTCCTTCTTCTGAGTGCACCCATCAGTCACTAAAATGTAAATTTGTTATCATAAACAGGAGTTTGGAGCATGAAAACCAAGAATGTCCTTGAGGCAATGACCTTGAGGGAAGGAATAGCAGGGAATAAGTAGGAAGAAGAGCGGTTAAAAAAAAAAAAAAAACAGATGACGAAATCATCATGTGTCCATATGCATGAGAGTGGGCATGTGGGAAAATAACTAGGGGTGACTGCCAAAAGCCTTAAGAGGAAAAGGTTGGTTTTCATCCATTTCTTACTGCTATCTGGGTGAGAGCACTAAAGGTAAAAGAGTCTAAAGCCCATGGAGCCATTAGTTTATGAATTTTAGTTTATGAATCATTATTTATGCAACAGATGGAAGGAAACAATTACTGTCCTAGTCCTTATTTTCAGAAGGAAAGCTTCTTGGAAGCAAGCTTCCAAGCACGGAGTCTTACCCCACTGAATGAGCTCCTTCATCAAGAAAGCTAAACCTGTCATGGCCACTGGGACTAAGTGGAGAAGATGCCAGTACAAAGGAGAGGTAGGCAATTGCTTTTTTTTTTACTCTTACTGTATATATTTCTCCCTGCTGTTTTTTTTTTTTTTTCTCCCTGCTGTTTTAACAAATTACCACAAACCTAGTCGTTTAAAACAATGGAAATGTGTTATCTTATAGTTCTGGCGGTCAGGAGTCTGAAATGAGTCTTATGAGGCTAAAATCAAACTGTGGATAAGGCTGTGTTCCTTCTGGAGACTCTAGGAGAGAATTGATTTTCTTGCTTTTCTCTATCTTTCAGATAGAGACTTGCAGTTCCTTCCTCTGTCTTCAAAGTACATCACTCCAACCTCTGCTCCTATTGTCACATTTCCCTTTTCTAACTTAGACCCTCTGGTCTGCCTCTCTACAGACCCTTGTGATTCCAATGGGCCCATCTAGATAATCCCTGATAATCTCCCCATCTCAAAATCCTTAATTTCACCACATCCACAAAGCTCCCCCCCCTTTTTTTATAGGTAAGGTGCCATGTCCAGAGATTCTGAGAATAGGGAATGTGGAGGGTCATTTTGTCTAGCAGACAGGTTTGTCAAAGCGGACTTTACCCCAGAATGTACAAACCCAAATGTCCACAGAAGACAGACAATATAAATGATTCAACAGACCAAGGAATGATGGAAAGGGAAGTAAACCAGAGCACGAATAGTCTTCTAAGTCTTTCACATTTGAAAAACCATATGTAATTACTGTGTAGTTAAAAAAAAAAAATTTTTTTAAAAGAAGTCTCTGGTTCATGCCTGCTGATTTGCAGTCATTGTTTTAAACCAAATATTTGCTCTGTCTTCAAAGAGCCTCTTTGCCATAAAAAAGGGAGACCCTTTCTGTTAAAATACCCACACCACTCTGCAGCCAAGTACACACTGCCATGAGTCTATAAAAGGCTAAAAAGAATATGCTAAAAAGAAGAATGAGGTTTAGAGGCCCATGTTAGTGGAGAGCCTCACCAACAGCTAATTGGAACAGGCCAGGAAGAAAGCTGACACTTACAGGAAATATGGGATTTAAAAAAAAAAAAAGATGGTGACCCTGTTCCCAGCAGGCTCAGAAAGAGTTCTCTGGCTTGGAGGCAGATGAGAGCCTGTTAAGTAGTCTGCAAGGACTGATGGCTCATAAATTTCTGTAAGTAGCCACTGTGACATTGCAGCACAAGCTCCAAGGACACAGGCAGAGATGGTAGCAATGCCATGTTTTTGCTGGGCTTGAACTTAGAGAGGTTCAGCCAACTCCTGGGGTTTGATGTGGGTTATCAGGGAGAGGGGGACGGGGCATCACTTTGTGAAGATGTGTTGAGTATTTGGCTATGGTAAGAATGGACTTCATCATTGGTCATGGAACTTTAGGTTTGCAGACTCTCTGAAACTTGCATCAAAATCAGGATACACATCAAAGGTTTCTAGAGGTTTGGAACAGTATTTAATACATGGTAGCAGGGAGGAACAAAAAGAGGTATTGTCAGTGGAGGAAGACAACTGGGGCAGCTCATGCATGAGTGGGGGGGGAATCCAATTAAAATTCATATAGAGAAAGACATGTCCTTCTATTTAAAAACCAAAGGCAACAAGCAAGCAAGTACATGGATGTCTGGTTATGAAAGGGAAGGCTCTATGCTTGTCTGGAAGGGAGAAGTTGAATCAAAGAAAAATTTATTTGCATACAAAACGAAAGAGAATATAAATGTATATGTGGGAGAGATAGAGGAGGAAAATGAAGGGACAGAGGGAGGAAGACACAGACAAAAAGCTTTACTGAATGATTTGTACTCAGTAGGGGTGAAATTACAAATTAGCTTTTACTGTTGTTCTATGCGACTGCCTTCCAACACGTTTTGTCAATCATCTTCTTGCCTCTGGATGAAATCTCAGAAGACATACACAGCTTCTCCTGTCACTCACACATACTAGTGAATAGACTAATATAAAATGCCCAGTTTAGTCCTAATATCAAAGCTTTATTCTCTAAGTTAAACCTCTTCCCTCTTCTCTTGAATCTTGGGCTGGTGGAGGCTTGGAGAGCCTCAGCAGGGAGGGAAGCTGGGTCAACTTCCGACTATCATTCTTGTTCTCTTCTACTCACCAGGCTATCTGGTTTTCCAGGGTTCAAGAGGAAAGAGAGAGGAGACAGAAAAGATATGGCCTGGCTGGTATGGTTGCCCTTGACGTTGGTGGCCACCCAGAAAGCCCCTCTCTCCCGTTCCCCTCTCCCTGCCTCCTGGTCTCCACCTATGTAGGGTCTTCAGAAACCCCCATTACTGTGTGTTTCTCCTCTGCTTTTCCCATATCACAGGAGATACCACCTCTGTCCCCTCTAGCTGGTTGCTCATGACTCTTCCAACAGCCCTAGCATCTGGGGTCCACCCCATACATGCTCCCCATCATGGGCTCATGAACCCTCCAGGAGATCCTTTTGGGCAGAAGCTTTCAAGGTGGCTCAAGTTCAGCTCCTACATCAGTACCTACCTGGTCCATATCTAGTAGAGTGGACCATTTTGAATGCAGCCCTGTGTCCTTGCCTCCTGCTACAAACTATTCCCCTTAAGCACTTTCCTTTATAAATTTTAGGTATAAATCAGGTCCCTCAATACCAGAAGACAGAGGTCAAGCTCTGCAAGTGATTTCTTAGAGCATCACTAAGGAGAGGAAATCAGAATTAAACACCCCTCTGCTTGTCTTCTATACTTTCCTGAAGTTACCTACAGTCTGAACATGACCAGTATAGATGGCTGAAAACCTACTTTTCTCAGCCTTTGGAATCCCCCCAGAACTTCCAGATAGAGGGAAAAGCCACAGTTAATTTCCTGTTACATACATGATAGATACATATATGTGTATGTGTGTGTGTGTGTGTGTGTGTGTATAAACATATACACATATGTATGTATCTCTCTCTTTCTCTCTAGGTAGTGGCTAGTTGCCTGAGAAATAAGGAACTGGGTCTCTAGAATTCAAGGAACATAGGTGAGGGTAGAGCAGTAGTTTCCTACATGAAAACAACCGATAGAGGCCAAGAAGAGAGCTGATTAATGACATTGGGGAAGCAAGACATTTTATAACAGTAATGACTAGAATCTAATATTTAGTGGTTTCTGAGTCTGAGCAGAAATGCCCTTCACTATGCCCAAGTCTTCAGGGCAATTCTGTCATTGAATTAGTGCAGCATTACTTTGGATAAGAAAGAAGAGGAGTTTTCATGTCCATTTGGGAGAGAAACACACAGATTTGGAGCAGGCAGCACTGTGGTGAAGTAAAGGTGGGAAGTTCTTAATGACCGAGCCAAAACAAGAAGTTACAGGCAACCTCAGGCCAGAGTTAGCCCCTCTTTGGGGGAATGTGCCGAAGTACTGAGAATCCTGGACCTCTGGTTATTTAAGTTGGAAGCTTGATTTATTTCAGGTCAATGTCAAACAAGATGGTGCCTTCAGAAGGCTGGAGAGTTTGGAGGTAATCAGGGCACATGTAACTAATGTAGTAGTCCCTGTTTTTTAAACTTTCTAGTACAAATTGGAGGTTTGAAGGTTTGATCAAACTATGAAATGTTTCCCATTAAATAGCAATATAGTAAACCAGAAACATTCCAAAGCTATTAAACACCTACAGGAATCAAGCACAAACTATGCATCTATTAACACACATCTTATGTATTTTGTTGACAGCGTGTGAGTTTTGAGAATTAGACTGGGCCACTTCCCTAGCGCTTTTGAACCTCTGCAATTTCAGTGTTTTATTCCTTGTCCTGTCACCTCCATTGCCTCCACGTTCCCTTATTCAGATCACATGCTTCCAGTTTCACTTTGAGCATGAGAACGGAATTATGACCAGGCAAAAGCAGAGGACAAGGAAATCATTGGTCTCCCCAGGACTCCAGAAGTTTCTTGCAGAGGTCTTGCTAGGAGCCAAAGGGCAGGATGCAGATCCCAGTTTGGTCTCTGCCAAACTCATCGTGATGCCCCATGTGCCATGGTGAGGTCAACTGTGGTAGGCTGGACTGCAGGTTTTCTCCCTGTAGGATGAGGTTTTATAACTTCTGATATTCCAAGCCCTTGTAAGTTGACTCATGAAAGTCATAGGAGAGTGGCTCACACCACTCGGGCTCACCCAAGGCTCATTTGTAAACCAGAAAATCAATTTGCTAATTTACAGTGATTCAGATACAGCTACCATTTGTTTGGAGCATGCTGCATGCCAAACATTGAGCTCAAGGCTTTCGTACTCATGATCTCATTTAATCCTCCTGTCAGTGGTCAATGGACGTCCCCAAAGGGAAGCCTACTTAGGAAAACGAAAAGGGTTTAAAGAGTTTCTTGGAAATAGCAAATCAAGGCAAAGAGAAATAGATTACCTATGGAGGTAAACTTAAAACAGAAGGATGTTCTTGAGTCTTTCTCTTACATATACCTGCTTATGAAACCATTGTCAGTAAGAAAACCCAGACTGCTCCCCATTGGCAGTACGGGACCCTGTCTGATCAAAACTTTCTCCTACTCTTCTCACTATTTTATGCTGATGCTTTGTGCCTCCCCACAACATCTTATTCCTTCACAGCCAGACTGCCTCTGTGGAAGGAGGGGCAGGCACAAGCAGATTTTCTTTAATACAGGAGAATGTCCCCCAGCTCCTAAGTAGATCCAAACTCTTTCTTGAACCCGAGTTATCTCCTTTCCCATAGTAGCAGACTATGCAATGTGCCTCCAGAGTGGATCTCTGGAACCTTCTCCACCTGTGCTGAGTACGGAAGGTAACCTGTGTTCTCTCTGTGGCTCTAGGCATGGCATGAAGACGTGGGAGGGAGGAGGGACACAGATGGAAGAGATTCCAATTTTTACAGTATATAATCATAAATAGTTTCTATAGCTAAAAAAATAAAGTTTATTATCACATGGAAGAACTGTCAGGTGTGTCAGTTTGAGATTTTTGATAAATTTGCTTAATCATTTATGCAGTGCCATGCATTATGTGTTTAGGGGTAAAGGAGTCACTTTACTTTCAAAGAACTCATTGTCCAAAGGGGAACACAAACACGTAAGGAAATAATTCTAATGCAGTGAGCTAAAGGTTAATGGAAGTATAAACATGGTACCACCAGAGAATTGAGGTTTGGCAAATTCTGACTCTGTGGCCAGGGAAAGTCTTACAGCTAAGATGACATCTGAGCAGTTTTAAACTAAGAACAAATTCACTGGCTAGGATAGGAGGGACACTGGAAAAGGAGGTGAAGAGGAATGTTTAGGGGAGGGCATTCCAAGTGGAAGGAACAGAGGCCTAAGATACCACACGACTCTTAAGAAAATACAAGACACTTCGTACAGCTACAGTGACTCATGAGTGGAAATGAGGCTGAGAGTTAAGTGGGATCAACTCATAATTGACTAATTGTTAAGATTAGAAGCCTGAATTTAATCAGTAGCCAATAGGGACTGAGTCTAAGCAATGCCATTTCAAGAATGTATGGGCATTTTTAAAAGAATCATGTTATGATTTGTGCAAGTTATTTTCTTTTGTAACTAAGTAAAAATATGTGAATATGTAAAGTAAAATGATATTCATTTTAGGGAAGTCTATTATTCTATCTCATTGTTTAAAATATTATTTTGATAATATTCTAAATATTTTGCAATGTATCTTCTTCTCTTATCTAATATTTCCTGATATACCAACAACTTAATATATGGTATGTAGCTCTGGTGTAGTGGGAAGAAGTCTAAACCTAAAGACAGATATTTGGCTCTGGGTCCCTACTTTTCCTCTTTGAAGCTGTGTGACCTTGTAGAGTCACTTAACTTTTCTGAAATTCAATTTTTGCATCAATGAAATGGGGATTTTGATATCCCTCTTCTGGTTGGCTATGAGGATTAAATTAAGGAACAAATGAGAAAGCCCTTGGACCTAAAAAGCCCGCCAGGCATTCCAATTTATGAAATATAGGATGCTGTTAGGTGATATTTAACAGACCTTGCTGATTGTGAGTGGTCTCCTTCAGTCTTCCTTTCTTTTCTGGAGGAGAACATTCAGGCTCAGAGAGTGAAGACTAGGAATGGAGCTAAACTAAAGTCTGGACCCCCCAAAACTATGCACCTGTGTAATTCAGGAATGGTCTTCTGACATGTCTTCATAAACAGGAAGACAAAACCTTAAAATGAAAACTCATACAGAAGTGTGTTGCTATATATGGAAAGAGGTCCCAATTCCTTGATCCAAATGTGACTGGTTTGCTGTTTAAATAAAAGAAAATATGATGGTTAAGAGAGAATAACATTTTACTTCTTCCACTCGATGAAAAAAATAAATTCTCTATTTTCCTTACCACAAACTATATTTTAAACTCATAACTAGTTCTAGTGCTATCTACTGGTTAAAGACTGATTTGCTGAGGATGAAAGTAAAATCTTGATTGAATGATAATCCCACTAAAGAGAAATAGGTGGATTCCTATTTTAACCCATATGGTCTATGTGATGGAGTTTTTGGAAGCAACACTCTTAATAAATCTGTCCAAACAAAACAGAAAACAGGAAAAATAATTTTTTCAAGAAAGGGAACATAGCATCATTTATTAAAAATAGACTGTGTTCTTGATTAAGATTCTAAGACTAAACAGAACAGACTATATGAATTTAAATAAAACCATTCAGGTAGAAAGGGGGAAATTTCTTTGTTAGAGTCATAATAAAATTCAGAGTAAGACATTCCATTTCAGAGAAAATGGTGGTCTACATTATCAAACTTATTCTCTTGCTGAAGAAAAAAAATACTAGGCAAAATGTATTTTTTTTTTAAAAAGCTCAAGTTCATAGAAGAGTTGAAAAGACAGCAATTTATTAGAAAATTCTAAATCCTAAGTGTAACTGGATCATGGAAGCTTCTTTTGTTCATATGGTATTTACCAAACCTCCCAAAATTAAACTCCAGATTTGACAGTTTCATACAGAAAAAAAAAGAAAGAAGCACAAAATCTAGAGCTTCAAGATATAAAGAACAGTAGGAGACCTTCTTCACATTAAGACTGACCTCAAAGGACTAACAGCTCAGCCAAAGATGAAACAGAATTAAGTACGTGTCCCAACTACTCCCTACAAAGAGAAGTGCATGCCCACCCTCAATGAGAATTGTAAGGAAAGTTACACCGTGCAGAAGGGGAAAACAAAACAAAAATGCTGGAAAAGAAAGAAAAAAAACATAAAAATCGGTCATCAAAAATAAATAAATAAATAAATAACCTCTCAAAAAGTGATCCCAGAGTATGACTGTCCTTAAGGGCCAGCCAGAACTGAAAACAAATCTTCTCTGGAGATATAAGTCTTCATATTAACCCACAAAGTATCATTATAAATACCTATCCTCAAGGACAAAGAGTAAAATAAAGCTGAGGACAGATGGAAACCAGGCATATCAAGCAATCATCAACAGAAACAAAAGACAACAGAAAAAGATCCACCAAGACTTCTGGTATTACCACTGGAAAAGCAGATTATAAATTAACTGTGCTTAAATGTTGAAAAAATAGAGACAAACTTGACATACATAAATAGGAAAATACTGAAAGTGACCCAGTAGATTTGAAAAAGAACCAAATAGTGTCTAAAAATTTTTAAGCATAATAGCTAAAAGAGAAAACTCAGTGGTGGTGTTTGGCAGCTGATGAAATAGAACTTAAGAGAATCAACTGGGAACTTCTGAGATGATGGTCAAGTAGGAATATTCTGAGCTCATCTTGTCCCAAAAATATAATTAGATAACACCCATATCAATGCAGATAACCCAGAAAATGACCAGAAACCTGACAGAACAGACTCTCCACAGCTAAAGGTAGAGAAGAAGCCAGAACGAAGAGGGAAGAGACATGGTCTGGAGCTAACCTGCCCCATGGGACTGTCCATGTCCATAGCAGGGAGGGATGCCAAGGAGGCAGGGAGGGTATAGGAACAGAGCCCCACACCAGGAACCCCACACTGGGGGACTCCCATGGGGAAGACAGATCCCCATAATCTGAAAACAAATGGGGACTAACAATCAGTGGGACTTAGCACCTGGAACTTTAAAAATCAGCAGTTTTACCTATGGGAAAACCAAAAGAATCATCTGAGTCCCCAACCCCAAAGAGACAGCACAAAAAAACAGCTCTACTGAGATACTGCATAGAAGCTGCAGCTTGGAAAATGACTAGCATATATGGGAGGGAGATTCACTTACAAATCTCACTTACAAATCTCAAATCTCAGGGCATGTGCTGGAGGGGCAGGGATCTTTGGGAAACTTCTCCAAGAACAAAAGAGCTGGTGGTCACCATTTCCTTTCTCTACCCTTGTCTCATACTTATAGACACCCTAGGAAACCAGTAAAGCATGGACACTCTCCACCTAGCTTGCTAAAAGCAGGCTTAAAGCAGGCCCCACCCACACATTCCCCTTAATCTTAGCCTCAGCAGAAGTTTTCCAGGGCAGCTACAGGTCCCCTCCTACAATGAACCAACGGAAGACCTTGCTAGTATTGTATGCCCTGCCCCCAGATTCTTCTGCAAACATGCCTTTTCCAGCTCAGCCTTTTTCGGCCAGAGTCTTTGAGAACGGCTGCAGGTCTTCTCCACAGGGCACCTGCATGCCCTGCCCTTCACATTCTCCTGCAGACTTGCTTCCTCCAACAGCTCTTGATAGGAGTCCAACCCCAAATGGCACCACAGCCTGGCAGTGTGTAAGTGGCCCCAACAAGGGCTAGTATCCCTCCAAAGTGACTCCTTTCCTGGAGAGAGGGGGAGAGAACAACACGCCCTAGTCTGACTGGGGCCACAACAGGGGGGCTAGGGATACATCTGATGTGACTACAGGCCCCACCTACCAAGAAAAGCTTCTCAGTGTACAACAAGCAGAAAGTGTCCTGCAGTTTGGTGCCACCACATCTCTGGCAAATGCCTGGTCTGACTCAACTCAAGATAAAGTTGGCCCCAGAATGGCCCACTAACACCACAGGGACTAAACCCTGCCCACAGCAGGCAAAAAGAGCCATTGCAAAAGACTGAAAGCAAATGTGACTGTGCTACAAGAGTAAGGCACATACAACACACATAGGAGACATCCCTGAAGTGCTAGGTTTTGGTGAACAGGGAACAATTCATTGCAGGCCACTGTAGGAACTTTTCATCATAAGGCCACTTTCAAGAGCATGAAATGTAGCTGACTCTTCTAACACATGGAAACAGACACAGAGAGTTAGACAAAATGAGGAGACAGAGAATTATGTCCCAAATGGAAGAACAGGACAAAATCACAGCCAAAGAACTAAACAAAATGGAGATAATAAGCCTGATAGAGAATTTAAAGTAATGATCATAGAGATACTCACTGGACTGGAACTAAGATCAGGGGACCTCAGTGAGACCTTTAACAAAGAGATAAAAACCTAAAAAGTAACTAGTCAGAGATGAGGAATCCAATACCTGAAATTAAAAATATACTAGAGGAAAAAAAAATACTAGAGAGGGGCGCCTGGGTGGCTCAGTGGGTTAAAGCCTCTGCCTTCGGCTCAGGTCATGATCTCAGGGTCCTGGGATCGAGCCCCGCATCGGGCTCTCTGCTCTGCAGGGAGCCTGCTTCCTCCTCTCTCTCTGCCTGCCTCTCTGCCTAGTTGTGATTTCTCTCTGTCAAATAAATAAAATATAAAAAAAAAAATACTAGAGGGAAAAATTAGCAAACAAGAGGGAGCAAAGGCATGGATCACCAACCTGGAGGGCAGACTAATAAAATGCAGTCAAGCTGAACAGGAAAGAGGAAAAAAAAAAAAAAAGAATAAAAAATGAAATTAGGCTTAGGGAACTCAGCAATACTGTCAAGTATAGTAGCATCACATTATAGGATTCCAGAAAGAAAAGAGAGAGAAAAGCAGGCAGAAATTTTATTTGAAGAAATAGTAGCTTAAAACTTGGCAAATCTGTGGAAGGAAACAGAAATCCAGATCCAGGAGACACAGTTGCTAGCAACAATCAACCTAAGGAGGTCTACAACAAGACAAGTAGTAACTAAAAGACCAAAAAGTAGTGATAACAGAATAAATTTAAAAAACAGCAAGGGAAAAGAGAACAGTTAGATACAAGGGAAACCATTAAGGCTATAGCTGATTTTTTGGGAGAAATTATGAAGGCCAGAAGTAGTGGAATGATATATTCTGTAACAAGAAAACCTGCAGCCCAGAATACTCTAACCATGAAGGCTATCATTCATAATACAAGGAGATGTAAAGAATTTCCCAGATAAACGAAAGTTAAAGGAATTCATGACTACTAAACCAGCTCTACAAGAAATGTTAAAGGGGACTCTTTGAGTGGAAAGGAAAAACTCTAAGGAGCATTAAGAAAAGTAGGAAGCATAAAAGAGGTAAGATTAGGTAGATCTATAAACATCAGTCAAGAGGTTCACAAAATAAAAGGATATAAAGTATGACACCATATATCTAAAATGTAGGGGGAGAGGAGTAAAGATGGTGTTTAAACTTAAGCAATCATCAGCTTAATACAGACAACTATATGCGTAAGATATTATATACAAATCTAATGATAACCACCAACCAAAAACTGGTAATAGAACGCAAAAAATAGAGAGAAAAGAACCCAAGTATATCACTGAAGAAAGCCAGCAAACCATGAGAGAAGAGAGCAAGAGAAGAAAAAGCGCTACAAAAACAACCATAAAAAAGCAACAAGATGGTAGTAAGTACATACCTATCAGTAATTACTTTGAATGTAAATGGCCTAACACTCCAACCAAAAGACATAGGGTGACAGAAAAGATTAAGAAAAAAAGCAAGACCCAAATCCTGAAGAAGATGGTGTTGGAGTAGGAGGACCCTAGGCTTGCCTTATCCCACAAATACAATTAGATACTATCAAAACATCTTAAATACCCCAGAAATAGACCTAAAGAATGACAGAACAAACTCCAAAACTTAAAGTACAGATGAGGACACACCAAAGAAGGTATTAAGTATAGAGACACGGTTTAGGGGAGAAACAGATCATGGCTGCTGCGGAGGGGAGGAAGCCATGGTCGCAGAGAAGGGTGAGAGAGAGGAGCTGGGGAAAGCACAAGGAGAATGTTTCCCCATTACTATTTGCTTAGAAAATGAGAGGGGCTGGATTCCATGGGTTCTTGCCACCAGTAGGGTGTAAAGCCTAGAGTTTTAAAACTCAGCAGGCTTGACTATGCTAGAGCCCAGAGAGTACTGTGCTGCTCTTGGAGAGAAGGCAATCAAACAACCTGGGATATAGAGCATGGAAACAGAGATCTGAAGAGCACCTGGGGCACACAGTGAGATTATTTGCTCTTCTCAGAATGCTTCTCTAAGAGGAAACATTCATGGACACAACTTTCTGGGGCAAAAGGAGCTGGCTGGTGCTATTTCCCTCCCCTACCCTCAACACAAACACAGAGCCACTGACAGGAGGCAGCACAGTGCCAACACTGGCTGACCAACTCACTTACACTAAGCTCCACCCCTCTGTGCTCTAGTGAACTGCCCTTCTCCATCATATTTACTTCAGTCCCTGTGCAACAGGCCCCAAAAGCCCAGCACAAACATGTACCCACATCATGTGACCCAACCAGAGAGTTTCGCATGGCTTCAGTTCCAGTGGGAGTGGTGACGGGTCTCATTTCACAAGCGGACCAGAGCACGCCTAGTTAAAAGTCTCCACATTCAGGCCAGAGCCCAAACACTGCCCATAACAGGCAAGGAGAACCACTGTAGATGACTGGTCTGGATGATAGAGCCCCCAGAACGCAATAGCAGAGTGCATGGCACACACACTGGAGATCCTTCCTGAAGTATCAGGTGCTGGGCACTATATGACTTCTTCTTTCAGGAACAGGAGACTTAACTGGCTTTTCTAACACAGAGAAGCAGACAGAAATGTAGACAAAGTAAGGCAGAGGAATTTATTCCAAATGAAAGAACAAGGTAAGGTCATGGACAGAGATGTAAGCTAAACAGATATAAGTAACATCCCTGATGAAGAATTAAAACAACAATCATAAGGATATTCACTGGATTTGAGAAAAGAATGGAAGACTTCAGGAAGACCCTTACCACAGAGGTAAAAGAGTTAATAAAGAATCAGAGATGAAGAGTGCAATAAACAAGATGAGGAACATGCTTGATGCAATGAACAGCAGACTGGAAGAAGCAGAGGAATGAATAACTTAGAAAACAAAGTGGTGGAAAACAATGAAACTCAACAGAAGAGAGAAAGAGGAATTATGTAAAACAAGACTAGACCAGGAATCAGTGACTCCAAATGTAATAACATTTGTATTATAGGAGTACTAGAAGAAGAAATAATAGGGGGCAAAACATTTATTTAAAGAAATAAGAGCTGAAAATGTCCCTAATCTGGGGAAACAAACGTCTAGATCAAGGAAGCACAGAGAATTCCCATGAAAATCAAAAAACTCAAGCCAACGCCAAAATATAATATAATTAAACCCGCAAAATTTAGTGATAAAGAAAAAGTCTTCGAAGCAGTAAGATAAAAGAAGTCACTAATTTACAAGGGAAAACCCATAAGGCTCGCTGATTTTTCAATAGAAACTTGGCAGGCCAGAAGGGGGTAGTATGATATATTCGAAGTGATAAATGGGAAAAGTAAGCAGCCTAGAATGTTCTACCCAGCAAAGCTATCATTCAGAACAGAAGGAGAGACAGTTTCCAATGAACACAGATTAAAGAAATTCCTGTTAACTAAACCAGTCCTGCATGAAATATTAAAGGGGAATCCTTGAGTGGAAAGGAGAGACCAAAAGTGATAGTATAAAGACAGGATACACCAAAGCAGTAAAAATGAACATTTCTATAAAAGAAATCAATCACAGAACTCACAAAAAAAAGAATATAAAATATAATAACAAATACCTAAAACGTGAGGAGGAGAGAAGAATGGGTTCAAACTTAAACGATCACCAACTTAATATGGACTGCTATCTGCATGAGATTAAATACAAACCTAATAGTAAACATATACCAAAAACTAATAAACATGCAAAAAATAAAGAGGAAAAAGATCCCAAATATATCACTAAAGAAAATCAGAAAAACATGAGCAGGAAGACAAGAAAGGATCAGAGAAAATCTCCAGAAACAACCACAAAACAAGTAGTAAAATGGCAATAAATATGTATCTATTAATAATTACTTTGAATGTGAATGGACTGAAAGCTCCGATCAAAAGAGATGGGGGCCAGAACGGGTAAAACAAATAAGATCAAGCTATGTGCTGCCTACAAGAGGCTCATTTTAGACCTAGATGGAAAGTGAGGGGATAGAGAAACATTTATCATGTAAATGGATGTCAAAAGAAAGCCAGACTAACAATATTTATATTGGATGAAGTAGACTTTAAAACAGACTGTAACAAGACTCTAAGAAGGAGACCAAATAATAATAAAGGGGACAATCCAACAAGAAGATCTAACAATTGTAAATATTTATGCAACCAACTTGGAGCACTGAAATATATAAAACAATAACAAACATAAAGGAGCTAATTGATGACAATAGAATAATAGTTGTGGACTTTGATACCCCACTTACTCAATGGACAGATCATCTAAACAGAAAATCCCCAAGGAAACAATGGCTTTGAATGACACACTAGACCAGATGGACTAAACAAAAATATTCAGAACACTCCATCCTAGAATAAGTGAATAAACAGTTTTTTCAAGGGCACTTGGAACATTCTCCAGAATAGATCACATATTTGGCCACAAAACTGACCTCAACAAATATAAGAAGATTGGAAGTCACACCATGACCTTTTTCTGACTACAATGCTACAAAACTAGATGTCAAAAATAAGAAAAATCTGAAAATATCACAAATACAAGGAGGTCAAACAGCATCCTAATAAACAATCAATGGGTCAACCATAAATCAAAGAAGACATTTTAAAAACACATGTAAACAAATAAAAATGAAAACATACTAGTCCAAAACCTTTGGGATGCAGCAAAAGCTAAGAGGGAAGTATATAGCAATCCGGGCCTAACTCAAGAAGAAAAATCTCAAACAACCGAACCTTACACCAAAAGGGGCTAGAAAAGGAACAAATAAAGCCTAAAATCAGCAGAAGGACATAATAAAGATTAGAGCAGAAATAAATGATATAAAAACTAAAAAACAAACCAATAGAACAGATCAATGAAACCAGGAGAAGGTTTTTGAAAAAATTAATAAAATTTATAAACCTCTAGCCAGGCTTACCAAAAAGAGAAAAGACCCAAATAAATAATATCACAAATGAGGAGAAATCACCACTTCTACCACCACCAGAGAAATACAAACCACTATAAGAGAATATTATGAAAAACTATATGTCAACAAATTGAACAACCTAGAACAAATGAATAAATTCCTAGAAATAAAACTACCAAAACTGAAACAGGAAGAAATAAACTCAAACAGACATAACCAGCAAAGAAACTGAATCAGTAATCAAATATCTCCCAACAAACAAAAGGCCTGGACCAGATGGAAGGAAAACTTCAAAATTCATTCAGTGAGGTCAGCATTCCCAAGATAACAAAACCAGATAAAAACAACAAAGGTAACTACAGACCAGTATCTCTGATGAACATAGATGAAAAAAATCCCTGACAAAATAGTAACAAATCAAATCCAACAATATCTTTAAAAAGTCATTCACCACAACCAAGTGGGACTTATTCCTGGGTTGCAAGGGTGATTCAATATCAACAAATCAATCAACATGATACATCACATTAATAAAAGAAAGAATAAGAACCATATGATCCTTTCAATAGATTCAGAAAAGGCATTTGACAAAGTACAACATCCACATGTAATTTTTAAAAAGAACCAGTAAAGTAGCTTTAGAGGGAACATATGTGAATATAATAAGTGCCATATATGAAAAATGCACAGCTAAAATCCTCAATGGGAAGAAAACTGAGAGCTTCTCCCCTACGATCAGGAACAAGACGGTGATGACCACTCACCACTTTTACTCAGCATAGTACTGGAAGTCCTAGCCATAGCAAACAGACAACAAAACAAGAGGTGTCCAAATCAGCAGTAAATAAAAAACTTTCACTATTTGCAGGTGACATATTACACATAGAAAACCCTAAGAACTCCACCAATAAACTGCTAGAATTGATAAATGAATTCAGGAAAGTCATAGGATTAAAAAATCAATGTACAGAAATATGTTGCATTTCCATACACCAATAATGAAGAAATGGAAGTGGAAATTAAGGAATCAATCCCATTTACAATTGCACCAAAAATAAGAAAGGTAGGAATAAACCCAAGACAAAAGACCTGCACTCTGAAAACTTAAAAATGCTGATAAAAAGAAACTGAAGATGACACAAAGAAATGGAAAGATATTCCATGTTCATGGAATAAAAGAACAAATATTGTTAAAACTCTGTTCTACCCAAAGCAATCTACAGATTTAATCCAATCCCTATCAAAATACCACCAGCTTTTTTTTTTGAAGAGTTAGAACAATTCTAAAATTTGTATGAAACTACAAAAGACCTTGCATAGCCAAAACAATTTGAAAAAGAGCAACAAAACTGGAAGTCTCACCATCCCAGATTTCAAGATACACTACAAAGGTGTAGTAATCAAAACAGAAAAGTACTAGCCTAAAAATAGAAACATAGATCAATGGAAAAGAATAAAGAGTCTAGAAAAAAAGAAAAAAACACAATGGTTATATCATCAATTAATCTTCGACAAGAGGCAAGAATACGCAATGGGAAAAAGTCTCTTCGATAAATGGTGGGCAAACTGGACACCAATATACAGAAGAATGAAACTAGACTCCTTCCTCTCACCATACACAAAAATAAACTCAAAATGGATTAAGGAACTAAATGTGAGACCTGGAGCCATAGAAATCCTTGAAAAGAATATAGGCAGTGATTTCTCAGACATTGGCTATAGCAACACTTTTCTAGATAGGTCTCCTCAGGCAAGGGAAACAAAAGCAAAAATAAACTATCAGGACTACAACAAAACAAAAAGTTTCTGGACAGGAAACAATCGATAAAACTACATGACACCCTATGGAATGGAAGAGATATTTGCAAATGACATATGCAATAAAGGGTTAGTATCCAAGATACATAAAGAATTTAAACTCAACTAACAAAAAACAAAAAATCCAATTTAAAAATTGGTAGAAGAGGGACAGGCCACTGGGCACGGGAAGGAGCAAGATGAGCTGCCTCACTCCACCTAGGCTGCTTCCGTGCTGGCCCAGGCTGCCCTCACAGGGTATTCCACTGGACAGACCCTTGTGGGCACGACCTACAAGCTCTTGAACATGCAGAAGCTGTCATGAACACTAAGTCAGTGACTGGTAGGGCACTCAGAACCTGCTGTGGTCTGAGTTCTTCCAAGGCCTGGGCATGACCCTGAACTACCTGTTCCAGGAGACTGCCATCATCAACTACCCACTCAAGAAGGGCCAGCTGAGCCCATGCTTATGGGCAGTGGGGCTGCACACACTGTGCCACTATCCGTCTGGAGAGGAGCACTGCCTGCCTTGCCTGTAAGCTTTGTGCAGCTGTTTGCCCTGTCCAGGCCATCACCACCAAGGCTGAGCCCACCGCCAGTGGCAGCTGCCAGACCACCCACTAGGACATGGACATGACCAAGTGCATCTACTGTGGCTTCTGCCAGGTGGCCTGCCTCATGGATGCCACCACCAAGGGTCCCAACTTTGAGTTCCCCACGGAGACACACAAGGAGCTGCTGTACAACAGGAGAGGCTGCTGGGCAATGGGGGCAGGTGGGAAAATGAGATGTCCCATCAACATCCAGACTGACGACCTTTATTGCAGATGCCCCTGTCCTGTTGGCCCGCAGCCCCTGAGGCCTGATAAAAAAGGTCTGCCCTCCAAAAAATGGGCCGAAATCATGAACAGACCTCTCTCCTATATCCAGATGGCCAAGAAACATACAAAAAGATGCTCAACGTCACTCATCATAAAGGAAATGCATATAAAACCACAATGAGGCATTACCTCGCACCTGTCAGAATGGCTAAAAGCATAAACACAAGAGATAACAAGTGCTGGCAAGGAGGTGGAGTGAAAGGAACCTGCCTACACTGTTGGTGGGAATGCAAACTGGTGCAGGCACTCTGGAAAACAGTATGCAGATTTCTCAAAAAGTTAAAATAGGATTACTCTATGACCCAGTATTCCACTACTGGGTATTTACTTCCAAAATAAAAAAACACAAATTCAAGAAGATGTATGCACCCCTCTGTTTACTGTAGGATTATTTACAACAGCCAAACTATGGAAGCAATCCCAATGTCCATCAATAGATGAATTAATAAAGAAGAGTATTATATGTATGTGTGTATACACACAGACACACACACACACACACACACACAGGAATACTCAGCCATAAAAAGAATGATATCTTGCCATTTGCAAGAAGTATCTAGATAAAGAGTATAATGCTAAGTGAAATCAGTGAGAGAAAGACAAATACCACATGGTCTCACTCATACAAAGAATTTAAGAAACGAAGAAGAAAAAAAAGAGAGACTAAACCAAAAAACAAATTCTTAATTTTTTAAAAGTGATGGTTACCATAGGGGAGGTGGAGGGGATGGAGGAACGAATGAAGGGGATTAAGAAGACACTTACCATGATGAGCACTGAGTATAGAATTGTTGGATCATTATATTGTGCTCCTGAAACTAATATAACACTGTATGTTAACTATATTAGAATTAAAATCAAAGAGTCACTAAACAGGAAAAAGATGAAAATGAATTAAAAAGAAGGAAGCTCAGAGGTTCACAAAATTGAAAAATATATAAAAGCAAGATGGAAAACCAGGGTGGCTCAGTCGATTAGGTGTCTATCTTTGGCTCAGGTCATGATCTTGCGGTCCTGGGATCAAGTCCTGCAATGGGCTCCCTGCTCAGCAGGGAGTCTGCTTCTCTCTCTGCCTCTCCCCCTGACCCTTCACTCATGCTCTCTCTCTCTCCCTCTCTCAACTAAAGTTGTTTATTTTTTTTTTAAAGCAAGTTGAACAGACATGGAGAACAGAATGAGGAGGTCTAATATATATTTAATCCAAGTTCTAGAATGTAAGGAAAGAATAAATAGGGCAAAAGCAATATTTGGGGTGGGGAGGGAACTGTTGAGAATTTTCCCAAACTAATGAACGACCCAAACTGTAGATTCAGGAAGCCTGAGAGAAATCCAGGGCAAGATAGATTAAAAGAAATCCACATTATGGTAAAACTGCAGAATCCTTATAACAAACCTAGGATATTAAAAAGCCAGAAATAAAAGGTTACTTTCAAAGAGGCAGTAGTCCGACTATGAGATAACCTCTCGACACCAACAACAGAAGTCAGAAGCCAACCCAACAGTAAAATTGGTGGAAGGAAATAGTTTGATAACCTAGAGTAAATCCAGAAAAACACATTTCAAGATTGAAAATAGAGTAGGTTTTCAGGTAAGCAAAACAAATGGTTTCCCCTTCATTAAAAGAATCCATCATTTTTGCATGTCTCCTAGAAGGAAATTGATCCCCAGATGGAAGGTCTGAGATGCAAAAGGAATGAAGGACAAATAAAAAGTGGTAATTATGCAAAGTTATAATTCCCCTGGTACTCTGCCTTCTATTTATTCCTGCTAAGAAATTGCTATTCCTTTGAATCAACTGCCTTTGTTCTCTGGATAATTTTAAAATGTCTCTTTTTCTCTGTTGTTGTGCTGTGTCATTAAAATCAAACTCAGCTACTGAGTATGGATTTCTATTTATTTTTTCTATTATACACCTGGCTTCTTAAATGTATAGATAAGTGTGTCTTAATAGTTTCCAAGCAATTATCTTCTTGAAATTTTCCTCTGAAAATCTTCACAATATTTTGTGTTCCATCATCAGAAAAATATACGTATCCACATATACATAAAGAACTCATAAAACTACATAAGAAAAAAAAAACAATTAAAAAATGGCCAAACAACTTGAGGAGACACCTCACCAATGAAGACATATTCTAATCACTGTGGAAATTAAAATTAAAATGACAGGTAGCATTACCCACTCAAATTGTTTAAAAAAAAAAATCTGCCCATATAAAGCAGTAGGGGGGATACAGAGCAACTAGGACCCTGAAACACAGCTGAAATGAATGTAACGTGTTATAATCACTTTGAAACACAGCTTTGCCGTTTCCTTTAAATTAAACATAAACCTACTATATGATACAGGCACTTCTCTACTTCTCTCCTTGGTATCTATGCAAAATAAACGAAAGCATATGTCCATATAAACTTGCGTGAATATTCAGAGCAGTTCTGTAACGGCCAAAAAAGAAATCAATCCAAATGTCCACCAATAGGTGAATGAACAAGTTGTGACACACCCATACACTGGAATATTACTCCACAATAAAAAGAATGAACTACTTATACACATAACAGTATAGATAAATCTCAAAATCATTACAATAAAGTAAGCCAGATGAAATAAAAAAGAGTAAATATTGTATGATTCCATTTTTATCAAGTTGTAGAAAATGCAAACTATTCAATAGTGAAAAAATCGGATCAGTGATTGCCTGGGAATGGAGATGGAGGAAGGAAGGGACTACAAAGGGGCTGAGAGAGCTGTGGGAGAGGAGGGACAGCAGGGCTTGACATCTTGATGGTAACGACAGCTGTATGGGTGTGTACAGGTCTCAAAATTCACCAACTGTACATTTTAACCCATGAAATTTACTGTATGTCAATTACAGCAAGATTTTTTTAGATAGCAAAAAATCTAAAGGGTTACAGAAGATAAAGGGGTTGAGGTGGACATGTGATATAGAAGTATTTGGTCACCCTATATTACTCATCCCTGGAAACTTTTTTTTTTTTTTTGTATTAATGAAAATCTTTCAAGCATTTTAAAGACAATTATCTTCTGCAGATTGAACTCAATGACACCTCAGTTCCTTTCACCTCAGTGATTTGGAATTAATGGCCTTTATCATTACAGATGTTGACACAATTCAGGCCTTCTGTGTGCCAGATATTTCTCATGAATCAGCTATTTATGAAATTCCATTATACTTCCTGTTTACATAATTGTACATGACTTTTCCAGTCCTTTTTTAAAGCAAAGACAGGGCACCTGGGTGGCTCAGTGTGTTGAGCCTCTGCCTTTGGCTCAGGTCATGATCCCAGGGTCCTAGGATCAAGCCCTGTATCGGGCTCTCTGCTCAGCAGGGAGCCTGCTTCTTCCTCTTTCTTTGCCTGCCTCTCTGCCTACTTGTGATCTCTGTCTCTCAGTCAAAAAAAAAAAAAAATTTTTTTTAAAACAAAGACAATGGTCTAGTTCTCCTAGATGTCATAGCCAACTATTAGTAACTTCTGTTTGTTTTTGCCTTTTTTTTTTTTAAAGGAATAACTACTTTTATAAAACCAGGGAAGAAAATATGATGATTGTTAAATTCAGTGATCAGTAAGCTGGAAAGGCCACCTATATATTCAAACAATTTTCTTTTCTTTTCTTTTCTTTTTTAAGATTTTATTTATTTATTTGACACAGAGAGAAAGATAGCAAAAGAGGGCATACAAGCAGGGGGGAGTGGGAAAGGGAGAAGCAGGCCTCCCGCTGAGCAGTAAGACTGATGTGGGGCTCAATCCCAGGACCCTGGGATCATGACCTGAGCCAAAGGCAGATGGTTAACAACTGAGCACCCAGGTGCCCCAATTTTCTCTTTTTAATAGAAGAATGTTTTAACTCAGAAAAGGCAAATGAAATAGCTCTAGTGGTTCTTTTTAAGTTTGTGAGTTTTAGTGAGACAGTAATTATAATTCAATGTGTTAAACATTACATCCTGTAGTTACAATTTATTAAATGCTTGTTCGTATAACCAATATTTTAGAAGCTTTGTTTAAATGTGTAATATTATAAAACAGTTAGTGGTGTGTTGTACTATAAATGTTCAAATGAAATCATACTGCAAGGGCTTCTTGGTGGCTCAGATGGTTAAGTGTCTGACTCTTGATTTTGGCTCAGGTCATGATCTCAAGGTCACAGGATCAAGGCTCTGCACTCAGTGGAGAGTCTGCTTGAGATTCTCTTTATCCCTTTCCCTCTGTCCCTTCCCAAGCCCTCTAAAATACATAAATCTTTTTTAAGAATCCTATTACAGGGACGCCTGGGTGGCTCAGTTGGTTAAGCGGCTGCCTTCGGCTCAGGTCAGATCCCAGCGTCCTGGGATCGAGTCCCACATCGGGCTCCTTGCTCAGCAGGGAGCCTGCTTCTCCCTCTGCCTCTGCCTGCCTCTCTGTCTGCCTGTGCTCACTCTCTCTGATAAATAAATAAAATCTTAAAAAAAAAAAAAAAAGAATCCTATTACAATGTTCTCAAAACATATACACAGATTACACAGGTCATGTCTCTTCACAATGACAGGAAAATTATAAATCATAAATCAACATACTCTGAATTTGTATGCAAAAATAAAATTCTAATGCCTTATTCTCTTGCCAGTTCTTAGAACTCCAAACATATTAGAACCTCCCGCAATATTGTGGGAAGTTAGAACTTCACAATATTTTGTGTTCCATCATCAGAAAAATATACATACCCACATATACATAAAGAACCTCTTCCATGCCTCTTAACCTCTTTTCAATATTCTCCCATCTTTTTGTGCCTACATGTTGCATTCCCAGTAATTTCTTCTTCTCTATCTTCCAGTTTACTAATTCTTTCTTAGATTTTGTCTAATTTACGAAGATTTCATTTTGACTAATATTTTAATTTATAGAATTCCTTGTTGGTTTTGAAATCAAGTAGGTCATGTTTTATTGTTTCCTTTTGGCTATAGGGTATTTTTAAGTCTTCCTTTTATTTATGTAGGCATAGGAATATAAGTGTTTTGTAATGTGAGTGTTCCATATGTGAGTATTTGCAGATCTGTGTATTTTTGTTATTTCTGCTGGTGCTCACTCATGGTGCCTTGCCTTCTTCTGTGCTTGGTTATCTTGACTACTATTGCTTAGTGTTGTGAAAAAAATTGTTATAACCACAATTTAAAGTCTAGAATGACTGCCCATTACTCCAGAGTTTTGCAGTTGTACCTGCATCTAGAAAGATGAATCATTCTGTGACCAAAAAACTTAATATGCAACTTGAGAATTTCTGAACTAATCAAGCAATGTGAATCTGGCCTGAAAATATATGCAAGGGCACATCTGTGGCTATACATTTTCAGAAAGATCCTCCCTGCTTTGCTCAATTACAAAACAAGACTTAGGACCTGGAGTTGGGTAGAAGCTAGGCTTACTTTCAGGTCCCTTTTATTCTATGTATATAGCTAATTAGGACCAGTTTATTTGAATAGAGTCTTCTATTAGATTCCATATCTGTGTCCTGGAATTTGATTTGTTTCCTTTGTCCTTTGATGCTGTCTACATCGAAATTCAAATTGAAAAAAAAAAAAAAATCTCTCTAGGCAAGAGCAGATTTGGGTCAGTTTACCTCTCTGGTTTTCACTGTTCCTTCCATTTTATCCAGGTAATTTTTTGTTACTTTATCAACTTCTTGATAATTTTAATTATATTCCCCCAAATATTTTCTTCAACCATTTTTCTTTAGGGTGTGAGTGATACATGTATATGGCAGTGGACAGGAGGGGATGAGCCTGAAAACCTGGCATATCACTACAAGAAATTGAAATTTGCACATTGTTTGAAAAATTTTTAAATTTTTTAAAAAAGCACTCACAAAAATTTATATTGGTTAGATTATTTTGGGTATATCTGATCACCTGTGTGATTTGTTATCTGAGCCATCACGAAAATACTGAAATAATTTTCAACCTTTTTGGGTTTGGGGAGGGGAGGAGTCAAACATATAACATTTACAAATGAAGAGTAAAACTACACAAAAGAAGCATCCTAGCAAATTGATGCTCTTTTTGAGGTCATCTACAAATCCTGTTCCCATAGCAACACAAGTACTTCTCTAGATTTCTTCCTTTACACTTCATATTTTGCTCAGTCATGAATTTTCAAAGCAATACCTTAGGTCTCTATTTTGCAATTAAATCAATTGTTTCATTGTTAACCCAACATTCACTCTCTGTCCTTTCAGAGAATGTTTAAACACACTGATGAATAGAAAACTAAAACAGTTGCAGACTAGTTATTTACAGGAAAATGAAATGGATGGCTTCTGAAATGACAATATAATGTTCAAATAAGCAGGTTTCTAAATTTAGTTGTTAGCTTTTATAAGACAATGGCAAATCTTCACTAGTAGTAACAACACTGTGATTTTTAATTTATTCTTCCTGAGTCAAACTGAAGAATGAACTTGAAACTAAATCAGTCCCATCTGGATAATATTCACATTATATAAGAAATATTGACAATGACTGGAATTGAATATTTCAAAACGTCCACACCTACATACAAATATAGGGATGATGGGCTATAATAGGATCAATCAGTCACATCACCTCAAATCACAATAAATTTCTTGTTTTCCCTCCCTCTTCAACCCATGGCTATGAAAAATAACAGAGGGGATAACTTAAATCTTCAAATAATTCTTTCATTTTTTTGTACCTCTATTTTAACACTGACTTTGCCAAGTGGGCCTAAGAAATCTCAAAGGGATATGAAGTATTATTTAAGACAATATATAATCTCATCCTCCCACAAAATTCTAAACATACTATTCACCATTGAGGGCTGCAGAGCATCTCAGAAGAGTCTGGAAAAAAAAAATCTAGAATTCATCAAGATACATGTTATCAAAAGTTGGACAAATATGGGTTCAAATCCTAATTAAGAGTGGTAAGTTATTGAAACTCTGTGTACCAGGCAGAGTTTGGTCAAGAAAGCAGAAATTGCTTGAGGCATGTCAAATACAGAGAGATTGAAGAGTTAGAAAGCATTGGGATGATGAGTGAGGCTAGGATCAGGAAAGTCATTGCTGTGCCCAAAAACTCAGGAAGAGTAAGAATTGTGGGACATGACCACTGCTGACTCACAGGCTCTCACAAAGGAGTCACTCATCTAACCTCACATCTGTCCCTCTGCAGGCCATGTGCCTATGCAGCCATCTCAGAGCCATATGGCCTCTCTTCTTGAAAGTGCCCCAGTGACGTTAGGAATCCTGGGGAATATAGTACCCAGGTTTTCAGCCTGTGCAACACAAGGAAGACAAGAGTGGGTGGAGAGAATTGTTGCTGAACTGCCACCTAAAACCCTAGCACATTCTATATTTCTCAGTGGTTTCAAATGTAAAAATATTTTCAAGGGTCCATCAAGATTGGGGATGGAGCATCCGCTCCAATATTCTCTTGCATCAAATCCTCTAAAGTGAGAGAACAGATAAATATATAGAGAGATATACACTTATTTATTTAGATATAGCTACAGAGGATATAGAGGATATAAAGCATAAGAGGATAAGAACATGCAAATTATTAAGAATCATTGAAAGATAGAACGCAGATGGGACCAAATTGATAACAGCTGTGACAAATAGCAAAAAACATTCAGGACAATATCACTGTTAAAGACTGAAAACAGAATCTAAATTGGATTGAATTAAAAAAGCAAAAAAGGGCTCCAGAAAATCATTACGCTAAATTAATTAAAGAACTAAATTTAGGAAAATATGATCAGGCCTTTTCACCCTTGCAAAATGCAACAGAAACAAGATTTTGCATGATTTATTCATTTTTATTAGTGGCGTGGAGTTGCTTTTTCATTATCACTTTTGAACTAATTTTCATGTAGTTTAATGAATTTTGATTCAAATATTTACTGATTATCTGAGTTCTTTAATTCAGCATCTAATAATAGAGGACTTAAAAATTACAACTCTTCTGATTTTCTTTAAAATTCACTGTATTGCCTTTGATAGTGATTTACAATTGTAGAAAAATATATACCAGTTATAAAGCTTTATTTAAGATCTATGTGAGGGGAAAGTTTCACAATTCAACTGAAAGTTTAGCATTTCAATGTGATACATAAGATATGGGATATGTATATATGTATCTATATACGTATCTATGTGTATGTGATACATAGACATAATTGTGGTTTTAAAAGTAAGCATTCTAGTGATAGTCTATGTATAAGAATAAAGCTCTAAGTTTGGTTGACTCAACACTTATTTAAAGATGATCTACTGTAATAGTTGTATACTATTTGCTTAAACTTAGCTATCGAGATGAGAAATTAAAAAGGACAAAGGTCTTAATCCAAGGGCATGGTCAGAAAAGACAAAAACTCTGCTTCTTGGAATTATGGTGTATTAAGCCTGGTCCTCCTGGAAGCAGGCGCCAGGATAGGATTAAACAGAGAGCATGTTTTTTAAGGGAAGTGGCTGTGAGAGAAAATGGGAAGGAGCCAAAGTGACTGCAGGAGGCATCAAACCACAATACAAGTCTGACCCCATCCGAAGGCGAGAGGGAAGGAAACTGAGCGGACATATCGTAGATTACTATACGTCTAAGAAAATTCTGGCAAGGCCGTTGGAGAGAACCAAGCTGAAATCCAGGCAGCAAATAGGCCCATATCCCCCAGGGATATGCCTGCTTTAGTACCACTACCTAGGTTAGCAGTGGGCCAGGAACCAACCCTGAGAAACAAGGAGAAAAAGCTTTGATGAACGGTGAACTCAGAAGCAGCGGCTCATCACGGGTCGGTTAGGCTCCCGGTAGCTGGAGGTCTACCCCATGTATTCCTGATGGCTGCCACATCCACAGTCCACATTTTTCAACCAGCAGAATTCTCTCTGAGAGAGCCTTCTCTTTGAGGGGCTCCCTGGAATCTTTCTTCTCACAGTGACCTACTCTGAAGACTTGAGAGGATTCTAAGGCAGAATCCAATTTTATGTGGGCAAATGTACCCTACTCTATACCCAATTTTAGAGCTCAGTCCTTGGTTTATATAAAGATTTCTTCCATGTTTCGTGGAAATTATCTAAAGCAAGTTAAATGCTAACCAACCCCCCTCCCCAATCTGTTCCTCTTTCCCAATAGTGTTTGGGGGTGTTACAGATTTAAATGTGTCCCTAAAAAAATATATATGCTGGAGTCTTAATGCCCTGTAACTCAGAATATGACATGATTAATAAACAGGGTCTTTATTGAGGTAATCAAGTTAAGATGGGACCACTAGAGTGGGCCCTCATCCAAAATGGCAGGAGTCCTCATAAAAAGAAATCTGGACACACAGATGCACACAGAAGGAAAATGATGTGAAGACACATAGGGAGAAATGTGGAGGGTTAGAGTGACGCATCTACAGGCCACAGAGTCGTAAGGGTAACCAGCAAACCTCAGAAGTTAGGAGAGGCACAGACCAGATTCTCCTCCACAACCCTCAGTAGGAACCAACACCGCTGACAGCTTGAATTTGGACTTGTAGCCTCTAGAAGGTTAAGACACTAAGTTTCTGTTATCTTAAGCCACCTATTTGTAGTACTTTGTTATGGCAGCCCCAGGAAACTACTGGGGGTAGGGGGGCTGCCCTGAACAGGATGGAATTAGTAAAATGCCTTAAGTAAATTCAGTGTTAGTGTAGAACACCACCTCAGAACCCAGCCCAAAGTTCAGTTCATAACCCAGTAATGTGCCAAAAGAATGTTCCTGCATCAGCAGCAAGCTTACTGAAAGTTGAGTCCGTACTTGAGAATTATGGGCCTATTCATACAGTCTACTAGTAACGAATTAAATTTAGTAAACCTTGGCTTAGAACTTGGACATTTTTAAACTAAAATTAGAGCCTTATTAAGATTTACTGGGCCTTCTATTGAACACTCTGCTACCTTCTTGGTAATTTTGTCAGTGACAGTTTTGAAACTCCCAAAATGTTTAGGGAGAGCCAACAATTTTAGCTCATGATAAATCACTGTGTATTAAGTTGGAGAAGACTTTCAATTGTTGCATTAGTGAAGAGATTTGGAGAAATGCTACACATTTTTAAAAAATTACTGATCATTTATTCTTTAATGGTTAGACTTTCTAGTTCTTTTTATAAATCACTAAGTTCTTTTCCTACTGGAGACTGGTAGCAAATCATATAGGTGGTTCACAGGTCCTTGGGTCTCTTCTAAGGGAGCCATTTGTAAAATTTGATAACCGGCGCCATAACCTCAATCCATCTCTTCTCTGGCTCTTTTTTGTTAATGAAGAAACTGAAGATCCATGTCTGGTTTGGACATGTGAATGGGTAGTTACCCTATCTTACCATTGAAATATTCTTGGTTTTAATAAGGATTTGTTGAGTGCTTTAAAATGACAGGCTATGTTGAGATTTTTAATACAAAATCTTAATCACCCCAAAAATGCAGTGGGTACTATTACCTCATTTTCACAGATAAGGAGAGAGATCTAGAAACATGTAGCAAGTTACCCGATTTTAACATTGTTAAACCTGATAGAGGTAAGATTTGATCACTGACAAGTTTTCAAAGCTCATGCACTTACTCTCTGTCCCAGTGTTTCTTAAACTGGGCATCTCCTGTGGTCTAAATGGTTGACTTCCCCCAAATTCATATGTTAAAATCCTAACCCCCAGAGGTGATGGTATTAGTATGTGAGGACTTCAGAAGGTATTTAAATCATGAGGGTAAAACCCTCACGAATGGGATGAGTGCCCTTATAAAAGAGGCTCTGGAGAGATCCGACCCATTTTGCCACATAGGGATATACAGAGATGTCGGAAACCTGAGAGCTCTCACTCAACCATGCTGGCACTCCAGTCTCAGGCTTCCAGACTCCAGAACCATAAGAAATAAATTGTTGTTTATATGCCACCCAGTCTGGCTGTTTTGTTATAGTAGCTCAAATGGACTGAGACAGCATCCATGGACCTCTGGCATCAATTTTCTTTTTCCAAGGATCTACAAGTCTAGGCATATTTTTCTTTTAATTTCATAAAAGTCCTAAGGATTAGCTGAATGAGCACTTTCCAGCAACCAATGATAGGTGGTCCAAGGGCTGATAGGGGTATTAGTATTTACAGCTAAGCACTCGGCCGAGTGAAGTCCAAACAAAGTTAGAACTTGTTAGTGTATCAAGAGTTTCTAACAGTTTTCAGAAAAAACCTGAAAGACCTGAATCATCTCATGACCAATATTGGTAGAGGCATGCCAGTTGCAAAGAATCTGCACAGTAGCTGAGTTTCATGAAAGTTACCTCCAACCTCTAAAAACCTGTAATTCTGATAGACTGTCATGCCACTCAGGGTCCAGGCAGGAAAAAGATTGCATAACCAAGGGGATAATGCAGGAGAATTTAATGAAGAGACGTTGTACAAATTTTGTGGGCAAGGTTAATGGAAATTCAGGAGAGATGAGGTAAGGCTCCAGGGCAAGTGGTGGTGAGAAATTTGAAGGATTTGGGGAAGGAGCTATTACTTCAACTTGGAGAGAGAGAGAAAGATGAAGAAAGAGAGACCGTGACCTTTAGTATAGAGATACAGCTGTGATTTGGAGACCCATTGGAGAGAGAGACAGAAAAATCAACACCCTGTCCTCACTCTTATCCCCATGCACCACCACTTGCCTGCTGATAATGCCTGCTCCCCTGCACCTAACCAGAAGCTGAAGGTCAAAGTTCCCTTGGTGGAGTCACACAGGTCACCCCACGTGAGCATGAGTCAAGGTAGACAGGACTAAAGAGTGAACTGGTGGGGCAAAGGAGGGTATCCAGCCTTGTCATATTACCTAAAGATGTACTGCCTTGTCGTGATAATATTTAAATTAATGTCTTATTTCCTAGAAAGTATAAATATTTATTCATCTGAGTTACTGAGTGAGAGCAAGATTCCAAGCACACCTTTCTTCCCCCAGTTACAAGGAGGCAAGATGAAATAAGAAACTTGGTAGAGTCATTTTAACAAAGACTTCGAGAGACTTCCAGGGAAGATGGCAGAGTGGGAGGATGCTAAGCTCACCTGGTTCTAGGGATACAGCTAGATAACCCCCACATCAGTGTAAATAACCCAGCAAGTGGCCTGAGGTCCAGCAGAACAGACTCTCCACAGCTAAGAGAAGCGACTGCATCAAAGAGGGTAGGAAGGGCAGAGATGTGGTAGGGACCTAAACACACCTGGGGGGCTGAGTATTGGAGGCTGTGGGCATGGAGGGAGGGAAGAAACAGAAGCCCCACACACTGGAAAGATGAACACCCATAACATTTGGCTTTGGGAACAAGAGTAGATGAATTTTCACAAGTTCTTACCATCAGCCAAGCTTAATACCTAGAACTTTAAAAATAAGCAGGCACAGGTCCGGGAGAGCTGGAGGGTGAGAGGCCCTCAGTCCCCACTGATAAAGTGACAGCAAAACAAATGGCCCTGCTGAAATATAGCATAAAAGCAACAGTTTGAGAATCACCTAGGGTAGAGGGAAGTGGGATTCATTTACTAATCTTAGAGCCTACACTGTAAAGGCAGGGATCACTGGGAGACTTCTCCAAGAACCAAGGAGCCAGGAGGCACAATTTCCCTCCCAATGCCCCCATCCTAGACACATGGATACCTGTGGGAACGAGCATGATAACAACACTCACCAACTCACTTGCTAACACCACCACCCCACCCCCTTGCACTTCTGTTGATCCATTCTCTCCCACCCGGTATGCCTCAGTCCCTGGGGGTGGGGGGCTGCAGACCCCCTCCTTGAGTGGACTAGTGGGACCTTGCTGGCACCTAACACCCCACCCCCACATTCTCCCACACACTTATCCTCTCCAATATGCCCTTGGCCAGATCCCATCCAAACTGGTGTCACAAGCCTGACAGTGTGCCAGCAATCCCAACAAGGGCATGCACCACTCCAAAGTGACTCCCGCCCTAGGGGGAGGGGAAGAGAACCACACCCACCAGTCATACTGCAGTCCCAGCAGGGGGCTGGGGAGAGACCTCTGGTCGGACCAATGAAAACATCTCAGGGGACAACACAGTGAAAGCCCCCTGTGGTTCAGCTCTACTGCATCATTGGCAAATGCCTGTCGGACTCCATTCAAGATGAAGTTGGCCCCAGACTGGCCCACCAACACCACAGGGACAAAACCCTGCCCATAGCAGGGAAAGAACCATCATAGATCACTAGAATGAAGGCAAATACAACTCTGCCACAACCATAGGGCACAGGCAACCCACATGGGAGACACCCTTGAAGTACCAGGTTCTGGCAGTCAGGGGACGGGACATTGCCTTGCAGGGCACCACAGGACCTCGTCTTTGTAAGGCTGCTACTCTCAAGAGCAGGAGATGTGGCTGTCTTTCCTAACACACACAAACACACACAGGGACACAAAATGAGGAGAGGAACAAGTCCCAAATGAAAGAACAGAACAGAGCCAGTTAAGAAAACTAAACAAAATGGAGATAAATAATTAGCCTGATAGAGAATTTAAAGTAATTGTCATAAAGATATTCACTGGACATGAGAAAGGAGTGGAGGACCTCAAGGAGACCCTTAACAAAGAGATAGAAAACATAAAAAAATAACCAATCAGAGATAAGGCACTCCATAACTGAAATAAAAAATACACTAGATAGAGGGGTGCCTGGGTGGCTCAGTCAGTTAAGTGTCTGACTCTTGATTTTGGCTCAGGTCATGATCTCAGGGTCATGACAGTGAGACCCACATTAGGCTCTGTGCTCAGTGTGGAGTCTGCTTTTTAGATTCTCTCTCTCTCTCCCTCTGCCTCTGCCCCTCCCTATTCTTGCACTTTTTCTCTAAATAAAATAATATATTAAAAAATACACTAGATAGAATAAATAGTATACAAGAGGAAGTAGAAGAATAAATCTGTGACCTGGAGGACAGAGTAATGGAAAGCAATCAAGCTGAACAGGAGAGAGAAAAAAAATTAAATGAAAATAGTCTTAGGGAATTCGGCAACACCATCAAGCATAACAATATTCATATTATAGGATTTCAGAAGGAAAAGAGAGAGAAAAGGGGGAGAAAATTTATTTGAAGAAATAGTAGCTGAAAGCTTCCCAAACCTGGGGAAGGAAACAGAAATACAGATCCAGGAGGCACAGAGAGTCCCCAGCAAAAATCAACCCAATGAGGTCCACAAAGACACATCGTAATTAAAAAGGCAAAGAGTAGCAATAAACAGAATTTCAAAGCAGCAAGGGAAAAGAGAACAATACATGTAATGGAAACTTCATAAGATTATCAGCAAATTTTTTTGCAAAAATTTTGCAGGCCAAAAAGGAATGGTAGGATAAATTCAAGTGCTGAAAGAAAAACAAAAACAAAAACAAAAAACCTGCAGCCAAGAACACTCTAACCACCAAGGCTATTATTCAGAATAAAAGGAGAGATAAAAAGCTTCCCAGACAAACAAAAGCAATTCATCACCACTAAAGCAGCCCTATTAAAATGTTATAGGGGGTTCTTTGAATGGAAAAGAAAGACCAAAAGCAGGAATAAGAAAAGTAGGAAGTAGAAAAACAGTAAAATTAGGTATATCTATAAAAATCAGCCCAGATATTCACAAAATAAAAGGATGTAAAGTATGACACCATAAACCTAAAACGTAGAGTACAAAATGGGTTCATACTTAAGCAATCATTAACTTAATATAGAATGCTATATGCATAAGATGTTACATACAAGCCTAATGATAACCAGAAATAAAAAATCTTTAATAGATATGCAAAAAAAAAAAAAAAAAAGGAAAAGGAATCCAAGTATATCACTAAAGAAGGCCAGTAAACAAGGAGAGAACACGAGAAAAAAGTCACAGAGAATAACTACAAAAACAACCACAAAAGAAGTAACAAAATGGTAATAAGTGCATACCTATGAATAATTACTTTGAATGTAAATGGACAAAACACCTTAACCAAAAGACACAGGAGAACAGAATGGATTAAAAAAAAAAAAAAAAAAAAAAGCAAGATCCATCTATATGCTGCCTGCAAGAGACTCATTTCAAACCTGAAGACACATGTAGATTGAAAGTGAAAGGGATGGAAAAGCATCTATCATGCAAGTGGTAGTGAAAAAAAAGCCAGGGTAGCAATAAACTTGCATAGGACAAAACAGACTTTAAAACAAAGACTTTAAAAATAAAATAAAATAAAAATAAAAAATGAAACTGTAACAAGAGACAAATGACACTATACATAAAGGGAATCCAAGAAGATAGAACAATTGTAAATATTTGTGCACCCAATATGGGAGCACCCAAATATGTAGAGCAGCTAATAACAAACATAAAGGAACTAATCAACAATAATAACTGTTTTTATTTAAAATTGTATTTGAATAAATTTAATAAATTTAAAATATATTAAAATAAATAATAAATTTAAACTTAAATTTAATAAATATATATTTACTAAAATTTTATTTAATTTTACATTTACACTCACAACAATGGATAGATCATCCAAACAGAAAATCAACAAGGAAACAGTGGCTTTAAATGACACACTGGAGAAGATGGATCTAACAGATATATTCAGAATATTCCATCCTAAAACAGCAACATTCACATTCTTTTCAAGTGTACATGGAATTTTCTCCGGAAGAGATTACATCAAGTCTCAACAAATTCAAAATGATCGAAGTCATACTATGTATCTTTTCTAAGCACAAGGCTATGAAACTAGAAATCAACTACAAGAAAAAATCTGGAAAGAATACAAATACAGGGAGGTTAAGTTGCATGCTATTAAACAATGAATGGGTCAACCAAGAAATCAAAGAGGATATCAAAAAATACACAGAGACAAATGAAAATGAAAACACAATGGCTTAAAATTTTCAAGATACAGGGAAACCTATTCTAAGAGGAAAGTTTATAGCAATGCAAAGCTACTTCAAGCTGCAAGAAAATTCTCAAACAAATGAACCTTATACTTAAACAAGCTAGAAAAAGAACAAAACAAACCCAAAACCAGTAGAAAGAAATAATACATTAGTGCAGATATTAAAAAAAAAAACTAAAAAAAGAAATAACAACAACAAACAACAAACAAAACCAACAGAACAAAAATCAATGAAAACAGGACCTTGTTCTTTGAAAATCTCAACAAAATTGATAAATCTTTAGCTAGACTCAACATACAAATTAGGAAGAGGGGCACCTGGCTGGCTCAGTAGAGCACGTGACTTGATCTTGGGGTCTTGAACTCAGACACCATGCTTGGCGTAGAGGCTACCTAAAAAGAGAGAGAGAAAAAGAAAAAGAAAAAAGAACAAAAGGAGAAATGAGAGACAAGAAATAACTGACCCCACAGTATAATAAGGATTATAATATTTTTTAAAAAGATATTGCAACAAATTGGACAACCTAGAAAAAATAGACAAATTCCTAGAAATATAAACTCTCCAAACTGAATCAAGAACAGAGATTTGAACGGAGCAATTACCAGCAATGAAATGGAATCAGTAATCATAAAATTCCTAATAAAGAGAAGTCCAGAACCAGAAGGCTTCACAGGTGAATTACACTAAACATTTAAAGAAGAGTTAATACCTATTCTTCTCAAACTATTCCAAAAAATAGAAGAGGAAGGAAAACTTTCAAATTCATTCCAAAAGACCAGCATTACCCTGATACCAAAGCCAGATACAGACATACAAAAAAAAGATCCATAGGCCATATCTCTGATCAACATAGAAGCAAAAATCCTCCAAGTATTTGCAAACTGAATCCAACAATACATTAAAAGAATCATTCACCATGATCAAGTGGGATTAATTTCCAGGATATAAGGGTGGTTCAATATTTGCAAATAATCAACATGATACATCATATCAACAAAAGGATAAAAGCCATATGATATTTTAAAAGATGAAGCATTTGACAAAGTACAGCCATTCATGACAAAAACCCTCAATCAAGTAGGATTAGAGGGAATGTACCTCAACATACTAAAGGCCATACATGAAAAACCCATAGCTAATATCATCATCAATGGGGAAAAACAGATTTTCTCCTAAGATCAGGAACGTGATGAGAATGTTCACTTTCATCACTTTTATTCGATATAATACTGGAAGCCCTAGCCATAGCAATTAGACAACAAAAATAAGACATTCGAGTTGGTAAGGAAAAAAGTGAAACTTTCACTATCTGCTGATGACGTGACACTATATATAGAAAACCCTAAAGGCTTCACCAAAAAAATTACTAGAGTAAATTAATTCAATAAACTCACAGAATACAAAATCAACATACAGAAATCCGTTGCATTTCTACAATAATGAAGTAGAAGAGAAATTAAGAAGGCAAGCCCATTGACACCTATACTAAAAGTAGTAAAACACCAAGGAATAAACCTAACCAAGGAGGTAAAAGACTTGTACTCTGAAAACTATGAAACATCGATGAAAGAAACTGACACAAATGGAACAATATCCCACGTTCATAGATTGGAGAAACAAATACTGTTAAATGTCCCTAATGCCCAGAGCCATCTATAGATTTAAAGCGATCCTTATCAAAATACCCACAGCATTTTTCACAGAAGAAATAATCCTAAAATCTGTATGGCACTACAAAAATAAAATACAAGAGTAGTCAAAGCAATTTTGAAGAAGAAAAAACTGAAATCCCAGATTTCAAGATATTCTACAAAGCTGTAATAATCAAACCAGAACGGTATTGACACAAAAATAGACACATAAACAGATCAGAATGGAGACCCTAGAAATAAACCCACAATTATATGCTCAATTAATCTTTGACAAAGGAGGCAAGAATATGCAATGGGAAAAAGACAGTCACTTCAACAAATGGTGTTGGGAAAACTGGGCCACTACATGCAAGAGGGAAACTGGACCACTTTCCTCCACCACACTCAAAAATAAACTCAAAATGGATTAAGGACCTAAATGTGAGACCTGAAACAATAAAAATCTTAGAAGAGAGCACAGGCATTCTCTGATATCAGCTGTGCGATATTTTTTAAATAGGTCTCCTCAAGGAAGGGAAAGAAAAGCAAAAATAAATATTAGGACTACATTAAAATAAGAAGTTCTACACAGCAAAGGAAACAATCAACAGAAATAAAAGACAACCCACTGAATGGGAGAAGATATCTGCATAATGCCTTACATGAACAGACATTTCTCCAAAGGAGAGATCCAGATGGCCGACACATGAAAAGATGTTCAACATCACTCATTAGGGAAATGCAAATCAAAACCACAATGAAATATCATCTCACACCTATCAGAATGGCTAAAATAAAAAACACAGGAGGGGTGCCTGGGTGGCTCAGTGGGTTAAAGCCTCTGCCTTCGGCCCAGGTCATGATCCCAGGGGCCTGGGATCGAGCCCCACATCGGGCTCTCTGCTCCACGGGGAGCCTGCTTCTTCCTCTCTCTCTGCCTTGTCTCTCTGCCTACTTGTGATCTCTGTCTATCAAATAAATAAATAAAATCCTTAAAGAAAAACAACACAAGAGATAAGTGTTGATAAGGATGTGAAGAAAAAGGAATACTTGTGCACTGTTGTTCAAAATGCAAATGGTACAACCATTGTGGAAAACAGCATGGAGCTTCCTCAAAAAGTCAAAAATAGAATTATCATATGATCCAGTAATTCCACTACTGGGTATTTACCCAAAGAATACAAGAATACTAAGTTGAAAAGATGTGTATCCCTACATTTATTATGACATTATTTACAATAGCCAAATTATGGAAGCAGCCCAAGTGTCCATCAATAGATGAATGGATAAGAAAGCGGTAAAGTGATACATGTGATCTACATATGTACACACACACACACACACACACACAATGACTATTACTCAGCCATTAAAAAAGAGTGAAATCTTGCCATTTGCAACAATATCAATGGAGCCAGAAGATATACTGCTACATGAAAGAAGTCAGTAAGAGAAATAAATACCATATGCTATCACTCATGTAGAATTTAAGAAACAAAGAAAAAAAGAGACCAACCAACAATTAATATTATAGAAAATAGATGGTTACTGGAGGGGAGGTGGGTGAGGGGATGGGTGAAATAGGTGAGGGGATTAAGAGTACACTTCTGATGAGCACTGACTAATTTCTAGAACTGTTAAATCACTGTATTGTACACCTGAAACTAATAGAACAGTATATGTTAACTACACTGGGATTTTTTTTTTAAAAAACAAAACTTTAAGATATTATGTCTCACTTAAATTAACCAGTAACATTCTTGTTTACTCTCATGTCAAAATTTGGGTGTAGGCACTTGTAAATAAAAGTTTATTTCATTAAATTTTATTTAAATTTTTATTTAAAATTTTTAAATAAAAGGCTGAAAATTACTGTTGGATGCCAAATGACTTCAACTGCCTGGAATGATGCATCTGGATCAACAAAAACAAAAGCCCTCAATTGTTTTTTTTTTTTTTTTCAAAAATTAGATTTCCCAAACACAATATAAGGAAACCACATCTAGAAGTCATTCTTGAGAAAAAGATCTAGTGGTTTTAATGAATACGAGGTTGCTATAAGCGATGATGTGACAAAATTGATAGGCAATTTACTGCAATCTTAGCCCAAAGGCAGATTAAAGAGTTCGGATCAAAGGAACTGATTCCCTGGGGCTTCACACAGATTGATAAGTATCCTGAACGTTGAACCCCATTGAGGAGGACTTTGACAAAAGGATGAGCAAGGGATAAAGGACCTCAAAACCAAGTTATAAAAACAATTTAGAGACAGTATGAATGCAGAGCCTGGAGACGATTTAAGGAAGATTTGATATGGCAAGCTTCCGAAGCTTCATGGGAGAGGAATTAGACTGGTTCTGTGTGGCTCCAGATGGCAAGACTAGGAGCAAGGAGGATAAATCACAGGCAAAAAGATTTGGATTCAAAATAAAGAACTTAGGAGAAACTAGAACAGTCCACAGGCAGAAGGCCTTATCTCTTGAAGTGGGAGGCCGAGGAGGAGAATGGGTCTTAAGGATGTTGAAAGATTCTTGCCATGAAAACATAATTGCATTGAATCATCTCTGAGGATCTGTGATCAGATGACAAGAGCATATGAAAACTGATGCCAGACTGAAATGGCTAGCATGGAAGGAGCAAGAAATCAAGGAGTTTTAGATGTAAAAAGGAAGGAAGACAAAACTCTAACCACGCGTGTTTCTGGCGGTTAATAAGAAAAAAGAAGTGGGACAAGGGGCAAGAAAGGTGACAGAGACAAGAAACTGTATTCTAAAGAAGATGGAAATATTGATAGGAACATGTGTGTTTCACATTTTAGGTGTTATTTTTCTAAGGGATTCAAAACAGTTCTTTATACCACACATCACTTATCTTTCATAGTGTCTGATATCAGATACTAACTCCATAGAGAATGTTTTTTCCCTACATTTTTGATGCCAATATACTTAAAACAGGATTCAGAAGTGGAGAGAAAGCAGGAATAAATGCTTTTGTCAGTGTCTCAGAAACTGCATGACTATAACATAAAAGCTGTCAAAGACAACTGTGGAAGTTAGAAAGTAGAACTTTAAACAGAACACTCTAGTTGTTCAACATCTTTATTTTCCCAACTGTGTAACAGCTGTTATATTGTCAAACTTACTGAAGGAGTAAAACATTGCTTTTCCTCGGATTTTTGGTGCCACTTTAGATTGTGAGTTCAGGGGGCGCCTGGGTGGCTCAGTAGGTTAAAGCCTCTGCCTTCGGATCAAGCCATGATCCCAGAGTCCTGGGATTGAGCCCCGCATCGGGCTCTCTGCTCAGCAGGGAGCCTGCTTCCTCCTCTCTCTCTGCCTGCCTCTCTGCCTCCTTGTGATCTCTTTCTCTGTCAAATAAATAAATAAAATCTTTAAAAAAATAAAAAAATTTTTAAAAAGGAAATAAATTGTGAGTTCAGAAGTTGACCAACAATGCATTATTCTGTTATACATATGGTGGGCAATATTGATTTGGAATCAAATAACTGTAACTTTTAAGAAAAACCAACAGTGTGGAATTTGATTACAATGAGGCCCAATAGCAGGAGGTTTTGTTTTAAGATTTATTTGAAAGAGAGAGAGAGAGCACAAGCATGCTTAGGGGAGGAACAGAGGGAGGAGGAAAGAGAAATTCAAGCTGATGGCGGAGCCCTGCGCAGGGCTCAGTCTCACGACCTGAGATCATGACCTGAGCCAAAACCAAGTCAGAAGCCTTCCAGGTGCACATCCCCACCCCCATCTTACCCCCACATAGCAGGAGGTTTTTTGTTTTTTGTTTTTTGTTTTTTAAGATTTTATCTATTTATTTGTCAGAGAGATAGAGAGAGTACAGGCAGGCAGAGAGGCAGGCTGAGAGGGGTGGGGGGAAGCAGGAGCAAGGAGCCCGATGTGGGACTCGATCCCAGGATGCTGGGATCATGACCTGAGCCAAAGGCTGCCGCTTTGCCAACTGAGCCACCCAGGCATCCCCATAGCAGGAGTTTTTAAGCATACTTTCAAGTAATGGGCTTGAGAATTGGTACTTTATTGTGCTTTCAACTTCAAGATCACGACCTAAGGGGCTGGCAGCCCGTCACTGACCCTAAAGATGAAAAGACCTTCAATTAAAAAAATTTTAAAAAATAAGCAAGACGACAGGTCTTCAGGCTTCTGTGAGAAGATTTTTTATCCACCCCTGGAAGCCTGTAAAGAAAATGAACAGGACCAGGAAAAATGAGAAGGGGCACAAAACAGCTCCACACCTTCTCAGCAATGAAAAGCAACCAAAAATAGTAGCTATTTCTTCTCATGCCGTGGGAATCCAGTTAGCCCAGCCTGAAGGGAACCCCTCAGAGTTAAAGACCACAGCTAAGGCCCATGAAGCCAAGTAACTTGAAGTAAAATACTTGAGGAAGGATTCTAATAGTTGCAACTGTGTGCCAAGATGAGTTAGACGTGGTTCCTCCCCTCAAGGGGCTTCCAGGGTATAAAAGTGACTTGAACTCTCTCACACAAGTATTATAAAAGAGGTGGACACCGAGTGTATGAAACGCCATGAAACTAGAGAAGTTCATCAAAGGGCGATCAAGAGCAAAGATGTAGTGTTGCCTCCGAGCTGCGAAGGACAGGCAGAATTCCGCTGGCTGGAAATAGTAGGAAGAGCGGAAGAGATTGCAAAAGTAAAGGCACAAAACCATGGAATGCCTGGTGAGCCAGCCACGGGCTCAGCACCGCTGAAAGGTTCCTGGTAGTCCTGCCGTGTCTCATTACATAATATCCCCATCCCTGCAAGGATATTCCAATAACATTCACTGAGTTTGAATTCATTGGTTTCCTAAAGGGACAACAGAAATGTCCTTAGGCCGCTCAGCTGACTTAGCAGAGACCTGCTTCTTCCTGTAAGTGCTTCAGGCCACAGGGAGGTGGAAAAGGATTAAGGTCTGAGTGGCAGTAGACGCCATTCACATGCGTCTCGGGGATCAAGGCGCAGAAGGAAGAAGGCTACATCCCTGCCAAGAATGCAGTAGGAGAAATATGTAAGCTGAAATGATTCTAAGTGGGAGAATCAAGAGTGGCAGAACAGAGCTTCAGTGCAGTGAAGGAAACTATGTTGCTAAAACAACAACAACAAAAATCTATCATCCATATCCTTCCATCCAAACTTCTCCACTGCACCTGAAAACACTCATTTAATCAAACAGGATATGCCAAACTTTAACAATCTGTCAAAAGTTAGGCGTGACAAGTCTCTGGCTTATGAGGTCAGACCTCAAATTGGAATTTTTGTTTCTTCAAACCCAGTGAGTTCCTAAGACCAGCTGTCTATTCGAGGTGGTTTGGAAATGAGACTTTTTACAGCTTATACTTAAGCTCTAACCCAAAGGTTAATACAGAGGTGGTTGTAATTCATTTATTATAAGAGTCTTTAAATTTAGTGTCTCCCATAGGGAGACAAAGCTACTGATCCAGCTCCAGGAGGACTTGGAATTTTCCATGAAATTAGTTTATACAGTAAATCTCCTATATCACTAGGACCCTTCTGTCAATCTCCCCAGGTTGTTGGTACACAGTTGCCTGCTGGTATGGGAGTGACTTGCAACCATGATGAATCACTGAGTCCATACAACATTCCAGGCACTGTGCTAAGTATTTTACATGCATTCCACCACTCCATCCTCCCAAGACCCTCATAAGGTCTTGACAAGCTTCTATAGATGAGAAAACAGACTTAGAAAGGCTAAATGAACAGCTTGTCATTACACAGTTGCTAAGCAGGAGCTTCCATGGAGCTTCCATTCTAATAGAAATGGACAGGCAACTAATGTATAAGGAAATCTAAAATATGTCAGATAGTAATAAATGCTAAGGAGAAAATAAAGTGGGAAAAGAGGCAGGGGGACAGAGACATTTCCTTTTCTTTCTTTTTTTTTTTTTTAAACAGGGTTGTCCCTGTTAAGACATGAGTAAGTAAGGGGACAAGTCTTACAGATATCTAGGGAAAGGTCACTGCAGGAAAAAGGAAAAACAATTGCAAACAATTGCAAATGGTCTGAGGGTAGAAACAGCTGACGTGTTGAGACAGAGCAAAGACCCAATGTGGCTAGAACGTAGCGAGCAAGAGAGGATGTCTGGGAGGGGAGGCTGGAGCGGAAACAGGGCTCAGGTAATATAGGACCTGGCTCTGTTTGTTCTTTTAAGGATAGATTTCAATGAAGGAGCAGGAAGAGCCGTTAGGAGGCTACTATGATGCAGCAGAGAAATGATGACACACACTAAGGTCGTGGTGGGAGCAGCCAAATTGGAGACAGTGGGTCCCATTCTGGATATATCGTGTAATACAGATGAAAAGACTTAATGGTTGTTCAGAAGTCAAGGGTGATGAAGGGCAGGAGTCAAGGCTGACTTTAAGGGATTTGACCGGACAACTGGAAGGACAAGATCTCCATTTGCTGGCTTGGGGAAACTGACACAAGGATCAGCTTGGAGGCTGTGGGAAATCCGGAATTTGATTTTGGACGTGAGTTAGCTCACAGACATGGGAAAGGCCAGTTAGGCAGATAAAGACAGGATTTAGAGCTTCGGTAAATATACGGATTAGATGTAATTTCTGGGATCATACCTGTAGAGAGGATATAGAAAATCATGAAGCTGGATGAGATCCTTTTGGGAGTAGAGATCCAGAAAACAGATCTGACAACGGAGTCCACTGACATCAGCTTGCATTACGATGTACATCACCGGGCTCCTCTCTTCAGATACAGGACAACCCACTTCCCCAAAAGTACCTGTAATGTGTTCACCTTGCTGAAAAACTAAAGAACAGTTTCAAACTATCCTTTGGCTACAAGAACCTTCATCTAACATTTTAAAACTTTGAGACCTTCTCAAAGCATGTGCGCGCACACACATACACATTATATCTTTCTAAGGACTGCTTGGCACGACTTCTCTCATTCTGCATTCAGGCAAGGTCAGGAAAATGAAGACTCCTTATAGGACAGTGAAAAGGAGCAGTGAGTTCAGAGAAGAGCATGTGTGCCAGAAACCAAGAGGTAAAGGTGTCTTAGGAGGAGAGAAGAAACAACTGTATCAGAAACTGTTGATACACTGAGTAAGAAAAAGATTAAGACAATCTGATTGGAATGTGTCCAAGGGAGAATGGGAAGAGGAACAAAATAAGTCAAAATGATTGCTCCAGCACATACTAGCATCATCAGTTTTAAAGTCACTTCCTAGCACTCACAGCAAAAGGAAAAAACTCACTGGATACAGCTCCACTCCAGAATGTCCCCATGTCCCTGAATTCTGACTTATCTGCACCGTCTCCATCTGGAGTGCAATCTTCAACTTTAAATAATGCCCTGCTTTCCTTTTATTCTTCAGCCATTAATTACTTGCACCCTGTTCCTCCCTAGCAGTCATCACATCCCTTGAAGTCATTTATCTTACAAGAGTTGGCCCTTCTGGGTATGCTGATTATTTTTATCTTTAACACTAAGAAACTGCTTCACTCTGAGATTATCTAGATGAAAATGTTACTTCTGCTGCTTTCAGTCTTGTCTGGTTAGACACATTATATCAACCAAATCACATTCATTTGTTGAAAGTGAGAGCATTATTCTCGAGTTTAATGGCAAGTCACAATTCTTCATGACCATATTCCTGGCAAGGCACAATCATAAAACCCATCTGAATGACTAATAGCATTTTAACGTATTAGTGGATTCTTCTAGTAGCAGTGAAATCCTTAATATCAAGTAGAAGGCATTGATTTTTTTTAAATAGTTTTCTCTCTCACCAGCCTTAAAACATTATGTCTGTTGGGGATAGCAAAGAATTAATAACCAGGACTGTATCGCAATTGTTTAGCCCTGACAATGAGCAGACACCCAAACTGTGTAGAGACATCTGTACAAGGGTAGGTAAGAATGTGGCTCTGGAGACCAACTGCCTGAATTAGAAGTCTGCCTCCACAACTCCTAGCTGGGTCACTTGGATCCATTGAATGGGCACATCGAGTTAGTTCATGGAATTCTTGTGAAATTAAATGAAATGACAAATGAAAAACTCTTTATCCTGTGAAGATGGAAGTACTTACTTACACAGTAAGTACTCGGTAAATGTCATCTATCTTAAGCAGCCTATCTAAAAGCAAAATCTGTTCAGCAGACATTTCCTTTGCCACTCCTTTCCTTGGGCCAGGACAATCTTTTAAACCTGATAGGACAGGGGTGCCTGGGTGGCTCAGTGGGTTAAAGCCTCTGCTTTCAGCTCAGGTCATGATCCCAGGGTCCTGGGATCAAGCCCCACATCGGGCTCTCTGCCTGTTGGGGAGCCTGCTTCCTCCTCCTCCTCTCTCTCTCTCTCTGCCTGCCTCTCTGCCTATTTGTGATCTCTCTGTCAAATAAATGGATAAAATCTTTAAAAAAAAAAACCTGATAGGACAATAAAATTTGTGCCATACCAGATAAATTCTGTCAGAGGGAGATAATGAGAATGTGGTCAAGTCTGTGCTCAATGTAACGGTGATTTTGCTCCCACCAAAGGAACTTTCCTTTCACCCGCCAGGTCATTTGCTCATTCAGCAGCCCTGGTAAGATCTGGGACAAAGTACATGTCCCAGTGCTCGGGTGTCTCTGATGAGGAGCACAGCTGATGAGAAGAAAGTGGCTGAGTCTGTTACCGCTGCCCGTGGTGTTCTTCCTGGGCGAGAATACATCGTGGACATGTCAAGGTGAAGGGTGGGGTGAAGAGTGAGAACTGAAAAACTCCTAACTTTTCTAATGGGGTCATCGGCCTCACCCTCTGGCCATTTTGCCACAAACCTTCCCTTTGGGAATTCTTCCCTAGTGAAGATCCTCAGACTTGCTTTTGCAGAACTTTGTACTGGCCTTAATTAACTATTTTTAATTCCCACAAAGCACCTCCTCGGGGGTAGTATGCCAGCCAGACTTGCAGGACTGTACTGTGAATGCTTGTTTTAATCTAGTCTTACTTCATTTTTAGCTACGTCATCGCTCACTTTTTATACGGAAAAGAGGAAAGTACCAGAACAAGGGGAAAGTTCTTGACACAAATACAGAAAACGAAGTGTATTTCAGGTTCCCCAATAATCAGTGTATGGGTTGCTCTTAACCAGGAACACAGACGTTGCCGACTTAACTTTGATGAATCCTAAACTGAGCTGGAAAAAGCAGAGCCAGATTTCCAAACTTCCCTCCGTGAATGTTGTCAAACGCTGCCTTAGTGTAGAGACACCTCTGAGAAGATCTGCAGTGTAAAACCTACTTTGACTTTTCCCTCCATTTTTAATGGAGTTTCCTTTTTTTTTTAGACAGTTCTAGATTTACAGAAAAAGTGGTCTCTAATTGACCTCCAGTGTCTCTCGCATTTCCCAATTACTTACTGTCAGCCCTTTCTCTGTCCTGACTTTCAGGGAGCTGGTTTCATTTTGTTTGTCATCACAATCTTTCATCATTATCTGCAATTCCTCAATCTGCCTCCTCAAGGATTTTTGTCTATTTGAAGACATTAACGTCCACTTTTGTGCTCTGAAGTTCTATGGGTTATCACAAATATAGCAGGAGGTCCACAATTACGAAAAGCTAGAGCACAGTGTTGCCACAGCTTTAAAAAAATTTATATATAGGGCACCTGGGTGGCTCAGTGGGTTAAGCCGCTGCCTTCGGCTCAGGTCATGATCTCAGGGTCCTGGGATCGAGTCCCACATCGGGCTCTCTGCTCAGTGGGGAGCCTGCTTCCCTCTCTCTCTCTCTCTCTGTCTGCCTCTCTGCCTACTTGTGATCTCTGTCAAATAAATAACAATTAAAAAAAATCTTTAAAAAAAATTTATATATATAAATATATATGATATATATCATGTTATATAAATATGTATAAATCTCCCCTAGCTTTCACCCTCAAACTCTCCCCATCTTCTTCTTCACCCTCTGATAACCAGTGGTCTCTTTATTATCTCTGTAGTTTGGGCTTTTCCAGAAGGTCACATAACTCGATTCATATGTATGTGGACTTTTCAGTCTGCTTTCTACTTAGAGATAAGAATTTGAGGTCCATCCTTTTTTTTGCGGGGCGGGGGGGACCTTATAGCTTGTTTTGATCACTGAACATTCCATGGCACAGATGTGCTATAGTCTGTTTATACATCCACCTATTGAATGACATCTGGTTGCTTCCAATTTTTGATGACCATGAAGGAAGCTGCTATAAACATCCATGTGCAAGTTTTTGTATAGATTTACATATGAAACCAGGACCATGATTACTGGTTTGATAAAGCTATGCTTAATTTTGTAAGGCACTGCCAAACGTATTCCTAAGTAACTATGCCATTTTGCATCTTCACCAGCAGTGAATGAAGGTCATTATCCCCCTGCCTCCTCCCCAGCAATTTGTACAGTCAATGCCCCCTTTTTTTTTTTTTTGCCATTCTAATAGATGTGTAGTCCTATCTCCTTTTGATTTGAAATGCCCACCAACATATGTTAAACAAAATAAATCGATCAGAGAAAGACAATTGTCATATGTTCTCACTGATATGAGGAATTTGAGAAATAAGACAGAAGATCATTGGGGAAGGGAGGGAAAAATGAAAATAAGATGAAACTGGAGAGGAAGACAAACCATAAGAGACTCCTAATCTCAGGAAACAAACTGAGGGTTGCTGGAATGGAGGCGGGGGGAAGGGACGTTGGGGAAGGTGTGTGCTATGGTGAGTGCTATGAATTATGTAAGACTGAATCACAGACCTGTACCCCTGGGGCAAATAATACATTATATGTTAATTTTAAAACTCCCCACCAACAAATTATGTGGAGCACCTTTTCATATGCCATCTGTATACTATCTTTTGTCAGGAGTCTGAGCTCTTTTGTCAATTTTTACATTGGGTTGTTTACCTATTGTTGAGTTCTAAGAGATCTTTGTATATTTTGGACACAAGTTCTTTATCAGCTGTGCGTTTGCAAGTATTTTCCCCTTATCTGTGCATGTGTTTCATTCTCATACAGTGTTATTCAGAACAGAAGTTTTTTGTTTTGTTTTGTTTTTTTCAGAAGTTTTTAAGTCTGATGAAGTTCAACTGAATTTTTTCTTTCCTGTACCATACTTTGTGTTGCATCCGAATCCTCCTCTCCTAGCCTGAGACCCTATAGCTTTTCACCTAGGTTATCTTCCAGTTTTGCATTTTATACTTAGGCCTAGGACCATTTTGAATTAATTTCTGTGAAAGATGTAAGGTTGTTCTGTAGATTTTTTTTTTTTGCATGTGGATGTCCAATTTTTCCAGTACTGTTTGTTGGAAAGACTATCCTTTCTCCACCCAATTGCCTTTGTTCCTTTGTCAAAGATCAGTTCACTCTATTTTATGAGTCTATTTCTGGCCTTTCTAACCTGCCTGTGGATCTATGTGCCTATTTTTGTACCAATACCACTATCTTAATTACTGTAACTTTACAGTAAATCTTGAAATTTGCTAGTGTTAGACCTCCAACTTTGTTCTTCTCAAATAATGTCTTGGTTATTCAAAGTCTTTACCTCTATATAACTTTTGAATCATTTTTTTTAAGTATCTACAAAATAGATTTCTAGGATTTTGATTGGGATTACATTAAAACTATAAATCTAGTTGGGAAAAAATGACATTTTTAACAATTCAGAATCTTGCTATCTATGAATACAGAATAACTTACCATTTACTTAGATCTTTGATTTCTCTCACAAGAATCCTGTAATTTTCTGCAAACAGATCTTGTACATATCTTGAATTTATAGCTCATTTTTTAAAAATGGTAAATGGGCTACTTTTTTTTTTTTTTTTTTTTTTAACAGAAAGAGAGAAAGAGTGCACAAGCATGGGGAGAAGCAGAGGAAGAAGCAGGTTCCCCGCTGGGCAGAGAACCCCATGCGGGACTCCATGCAAGGACCCTGATATCATGATCTGAGCTGAAGGCAACCATTTAACCAACTGAGACACCCAGGTGCCCATATTTTGAATTTATAGCTCATTTTTTGTTGTGGTTATTATAGATGGTATTTTAAAATTTGAAAAGCAATTGTTCATTGCTGGAATATAGGAAGGCAATGAACTTCTGCCCATTTAACTTATATAGCCCGTGACCTTGCTACTCTCACTTATTTTTGTTGCTTCCTTAGAATTTTTTTTTTTTATATTTTACAATCATGTCACCTGCAATCAAAAATTTATTTCTTCCACCCCAATAGGTATCTCTTTTCCTTCTGGGGTCTTATTGCTCCTGCTAGTACTTGCAGCACAACGTTAGAGAAGTACTTTTCATCCCTGTGACTTATTCCATAACTGGACGTTTGCATCTCTTAATCCCCTTCACCTAATTTGTCCATCCTCGTCCCTCTCCCTTCTTGCAACTACCAGTTTGTTCTGTATATTTGAGTCTGTTTCTTCTTTGTTACTTTGTGTTTTTTAGATTCCTCAAATAAATGAAATCGTATGGTATTTGACTGTCTCTGACTTATTTCACTTTGTATAATACCCTCTAGGTCTGTCCCTATTGTGGCAAATGACAAGTTTTTTTTTAAGGCTGAGTAATAATTCTGTTGCGTATATATATCATATCATCTTTATCCATTCATCTACTGATAGACGTTCAGGCTGCTTCCCTATATTGGTTATTGTAATAATAGCCAATAAATTATAATAAACCAATAAAGAGGCACATATCTATTCCAATTAGTGTTTTTGTTTTAATTGGACAAATTGGATTAACAGATCATATGGCATTTCTATTTTTAATTTCTGAAGAACTGCCATACTGCTTTCCATAGTGGCTTCACCAAACTACATTCCCATCAACAGCATACAAGGGCTCCCTTTCCTCCACCTCCCCACCATTTGTTTTTTCTATGTACAAATGTTGAATCGTTACTGTATACCTGAAACATGTATTTTGGGGTCCGCACACACACATACACACACACACACACACACACAAGAGTAAGAGACATCATGCCTTGTTTTCAACAACATCCTTATTTCTAAAACATCTAGTTTCTCACAAGTATTATGTTATCTCTAGAGTTTTTTGTAGATCATTTTCACTTTTAAAATTCTGTGTTTCCCAACTTATTTGATCATGAGGCCCTTTGACTGAAGTACATCTAGTAATATTTCACTGAACAATGGTGTTCCATGGAACACAGGAAAAATTTCATCATGATAATAATTGTTCAGGAGTAACAGGTCAAATTTACCTTCAGAAGAAAATAAGATCAATTCCAGAGAGAGATAAGAAAACATTGGAATGGTTTTATCTGGTTGCCAAAACAATTTGAGCAGGTACATTTGTATCTGGGGTTTTATTCCCATGGTTTCTAACCTTTATGTCTACCTGATGCATTTATTCATAGAATGTTTATTTTACATTGTCAAGATTAGTGTGAGTTGCAAGAATACGAAGATGAATATGGCATAATTCTTACAATGGAGGAATTCACAGTCTAGTGGAGAAATAGAAATTAATTCCCAAGCAGCCCACCTGCTTGTATGGAAGAGAAAGCACCTCACAATCTCCCCTCAGAAAGGACTCTTCAGGGTAAATAACTATGAGTGTAACACTCCAGAGACCATTCGCTTTGGCTGAGGATTTTTTTATTACGAAACTTTTAGACATACAAAAAATATTTTTCAAAAATAAAGTACCCATTATCTGCCACCTACTTAAGAAACAAAACAGGATCAATATTCTTAAAGCCCTTGTGTATACCCCACCCCCCTAAGTGTATTTAAATTCCTTTTCTTTGCTTCAGGTAACTATTATTTTCAATCGGGTATTTTATCTGTGAATGTCTCTATACTTTATTACATGAGAAGGTATTCCTAAATAATATACATTATTTGGTCACAATCAGAGACTTTTTATATAAGATGTCATAAAGGATAAAGCTTCTGCAACGAGCTTTCTTCATTCTGTATTATATATGTGAACCACAGCCATGTTGACAGCTCTAATTCATTGTCACTGCTGAATAATACTCCACTGTATTAACATGGCCCAATAAATGTATCCATTCTCCCCTTGATGACATGTAGGTCTTTTCCAAGCCATTGAGATTTCAGAAAACACGGCCACGGACACCACTATACATGCTTCCTGGGCACATGTACTGGAGTCTCGTGTATCTAGAGCTGCTGCCTGGAAAGGGACATGCCACCTGGTCTTAACTATTTTTTATTAAATTGCTCTCCAACAAACCATGAGAGACTGTGGACTCTGGGAAGCAAATGGAGGGTTTTAGAAGGGAGGGGCTGTGGGAGATGGGTGAACCTAGTAACAGGTACTAAGGAAGGCACGGATTGCATGGAGCACTGGGTGTTACATGCCAACAATGAATCATGGAACACTACATCAAAAAGTAATGATGTACTGTATGGGGACTGACATAACACAATAATAAATAAATAAATAAGCAAATAAATAAATAAGCTTTCCAGAGCAGTCGCTCATTTTTTAAATTTTTATCAGTACTGGGTGAGTTCTCATTTCTTCATGCTTTTACCAACACTTCGCCACCAATGCAACAGCTGGGAAGTGGTATCTGTGGCGTTCCCTATTTGAGAAGTTGAGCATCCTGACAGGTACAAGCTATGTAGCTCTCTTCTGTGAGCTTCCATTCATAACCCTTGCCAATTTCTCTTTTGATGTTATCGAGTGTTCTAGGTAGTGACTAAATATGCTCTAAATAGCTTTCCCATTCAGTACTTGCCTTTCTGCTTTATTTGCATGTTGCAGTACACATAAGCTTTTAATTTTATATAATTAAAAGTACTGTTTTTTTTCTCTATTGTTTACTCTGTCTTAAGAAGTTCTTTCTTGGACTAGGGCCAAAGAAATAATCCTATATTTTCATTCAAAGCTGTTAAATGTCACTGTCACATTAGATTCTATTCCATCTAGAACTGATTTTTGGAGGACTGAGGTTGGGATAAAATCCTATTTCTTTCTAGGGGCAATATTAAGATGTCTTATCTTGCCTCAACTGATTTGTCAAAGGAACTGCGCCACTTATCAATTTTCCATATATCTGTGTATATTTTGGAGTTCTTTTAATATGTTCAGTGGCCCTATGTCTCTTCCTTTAACCCTGCTTGTCTAAACCACACTATCTTATTTACTAAAGCTTTAAAATAAATCTTGCTTTCTGGAAAGAGAAATTGCTCTCCCAATTTCTTTTTCTACAAATTGTCTTAGCAAATCGCAGCCTCCTTATTGTATTTATTAAACCAGGTTGAAAAAGACTTTCTAAAATAATAAAACTAGCATTATATAGAACATACGTTGATCTGGAAAGAACTAACATGTTAATATTAAACCTTATTATCCATTCACATGGAATACATTCCCATGCATATAGGTCTCTTAAAAATATTGTAGAGTTAAGTTTTAAAGATCTTTCCCTACTGTTCTCATACTTCATTTTTCAAGATTCATTTGTAGGTATGTTACATATGTGACTACAATATATAATAAGTATTTTGTATTTAATTTTTTGGTGCTGGTATATAGGAAGCCAAATTATTTTTTTTGTTGTTGATCTATGTTCAGTAAACTTGCTGAGCTCTTATTAATTCTAAAAACTTGTACATTCTCTTTGGTTTGCCATGGAGACAATCCTATCCAATTACAATTAACAGTGGGTTTCTTCCGGGGCACCTGGGTGGCTCAGTGGGTTAAAGCCTCTGCCTTCGGCTCAGGTCATGATCCCAGCATCCTGGGATCGAGCCCCGCATCGGGCTCTCTGCTCAGCGGGGAGCCTGCTTCCCTTCCTCTCTCTCTCTGCCTACTTGTGATCTATGTCTGTCAAATAAATAAACAAAATCTTTAAAAACAAAACAAAAAAACAGTGGGTTTCTTCCTTTCCATCTTTCCACCCATAATCTGGTTTTCTTTTTCTTATATACTAGTAGGACCGCCATTGTAATATTAAATAGAGGTGGGATAATGAGAAATTTCATTTTCACCTGATTTTAAAGGAAATATTTCTAAAGTTGTTTCATTAAATGTGAGTTTAAGTTTGTGGTATATGCCATTGGTCTGGTTAAGGAAATTCTTCCTAACTCTAGTTTGCAAAGAATTTTAAAGGTTCATTTTCTTTAATTAATGAGAGAATGCTGAATGTTATTAAATGTCTTGTTACACTTATATAGATGAGGTAAATTATTTTATTTTCTAAAGATAAACCAGACCAGCAACCTTGTTAAAAACTCAGTTTTGACGCAATGTTTTCTCAGTTAGTATTACCGCACAATAATGCTACATTAATAACCTACCTGATGCTCCACGGCTTACAGCAGTAATCATTTACTCTTACGGTCATCATCAGTCAGCCGGGGTTACTGAGGAGGCTTTGGTTCATCTGCAGCATCTGGAAAAGTTCTACTAACCTGAGTTAAAGTTAAAAGTTAAAAGTTCTACTAACCCCGGCATGTTCCTCCCATGATGATGGCAGAGGGGCAAGAAACCGCTTTACCGTACAAGTTCATTCTAAGCCCTTATACATCATCTCCACCAAATTCCCACTGACCAAAAAGAAAGAAAGAAAGAAAGAAAGAAAGAAAGAAATTAATTGTACATAATAGAACCTCAAGTCCAATGTTGGGAAGTATACTCTACCTTTTGTTAGAGGAATTGCACAATCCCACAGCAAAAGATGTGAATATTGGAAACAGAGAAGAATTGGGGCCAATAATGCACTCTACCACGATGTATTATTGTTTGAAAGCAGCTTGGTTTTATAGGGTGCAAAAAAATTAAGTATATAATTTTAGAATTGTCCTTTTGTAGCTTTGTGATGGGAAAAATTTCCAATAGCATTCTCTTTTAACATGACGAACATGAAAAAAGTGACCAGTGCAAAGTTTTCCATACATCTAGAACAGGAATCGCCAGCAGAGATTTGCCGAAGACAGAAAACTTCTCTTTTCGCTATTCTTACATTTTTGTAAAGAAATTTTCTATGTTCCATGAACCAATTTAAGTTGAACATTCCCCCAAAATTTCTTCACGTATTGAAATAAAAGATGTCACTATGGGTATGTCAGTCTGAATCAGTCTAAGTTCAGTCAGGAACACAGTCTCTACTGCAGAATTAAGGGGTTTAATATAGAATTGGGACAAACCTAAGTATTGTAAAGGGATAACTTTTCTTGCTAAGACATTTCCCACATATAAGACCTTTTGACTTAGCTGATCTATTTCACAAAATGGGCTCGGTATCACAGCAAGACACCATTACAAATAGTAACAAAGAATATATAGAAGTGATCCCAGCAATGAAGGCAAAAAGCCTTTCAGAGAAAATGTTTTAACTATATTAAAAGACACGAAAGAAGTTAGAATTGAGTGATACACCATATTTATGCATGAGATATTTCCTTACGGCATAGAGGTCAATTATGACCCAAACTAATCTATACATGCAACACACTAGCCATAGAAAGAGCAATAGAAAAAAGTTGGAGGGATTAGACTCATTTTAAAGTTCATGTGACTTTAAAGTTCATGAGCCAAAGTCAACTTTGAAAAAGAATAAGAAGGAAGACTGACAAGCCATTAACATAAGCTATTAGACCCTAGTAATTAAAGAAATATAGGACACTGATAGAGAAAGTGGATTATTTCAAATAGCAGATTCAAGGCCCATAAGAAAAAACAAACCACTGCACGTGAAAACGCGATGTGTCATAAAGATGGTATCGCAAAGCATGAAGAAGAACTAAGTTCCTCAGTCAATGATGTTCTAAAAATAAAACAAAACCCAAAAAACTAGTTCACCATGTGAAGAAAAATGGTGGTGCACTCTTACTCTTTAAGCACATGCCAAGTGGCCAGTAAATGAATTAAAAACCTAAAGGTAAAGATAAAACCGTAAGTCATAAAGAAAATAACATAGGGATTTATTGGCCAAAGCCATAGAGAAAGCTGAAATATTTATTCAAAACACTGTAAAGTTAAAAAAAAGAAGAAAAGAGAGAAGAGGAAGAATGTATGTGACTACACTAAAACCAGATTTCCTAAAGAACCAAGTAAAATCATGAGCAGATAGATGGCTTGGAGAAAATACTGGCAACCTTACAACTGATGAGGGAATACTACACATAGGTTATATAACAAGACAAAAACAAAACAAGCTCTTGATAAGTAAGAAAAAGGCAGGAGACGCAGGGGCACCCGGGTGGCTCAGTGGGTTAAAGCCACTGCCTTCGACTCAGGTCATGATCCCAGTGTCCTGGGATTGAGCCCCACATTGGGCTCTCTGCTCGAGCGGGGAGCCTGCTTACCACCCCACCCCCCCCCCCCGCCTCTGCCTGCTTCTCTGCCTACTTGTGATCTCTGTCTGTCAAAAAAAAAAAAAAAAAGAGGAGACACAGAAGAAAATTGGAGGGAGCTTGCCTAACAGATCTTGGAAGGAATCTCAAATTCACAATTAATAGAAAAATACTATCACAACCACGAAAAGCCAACATACACTCACCAGAATGCAAAAATTAGGAAGGTGAGTAATGCTTGATATTGGGAGTTGTGGACCGGAACACTCATGCACCACAAATGGGAACAATAATGAACTGACCCAGCCACCCTCAAAAGCAGTATGGCAGCATCCCTGAAAATTAAGTATCTGTATTCTTTATGACCCTGGGACACCCCTCCTGCAGCTCTGGAGCTCAAGAATATTCTCTCTGAGATTCTTAAAGCTACATATGTGTTCAAGCATGCTCATCGTGACATTGTTTATACTGTGAGGAACTGGAGGTATGCTCAATGTCTATCATTAGGATGAATGAAGTTAATGACGTGGAGTAGTTGTAGAGCGTGGAATGCTATGAAGCTCCAAGAAGCAGCCAGCTAGATGCACATATGGTGTCCACCAGCCTTTTACCCATTATAAGCAGTGAGCAAAATGTTAGAGCCGGATTTATGGTGCAATACCATTTAGCTACATTAAAACCAAACAATCATGAATCAAAACCACATGCTTTACAAATAAGTGTATATTTAAATGCATTTATATATACAGTTAAACATACAAATCCATACTTAAAAATATAAAGCAAATCCATTAAAAGGGAAAAATAAGATAAATAGGAATAAAGCCTTGCATGATTCGATTATGATCATGTGATATGTACACAGGATTATAATGAGCTCCTTTCTCTGAGTTCTAGGAGTTTGGGAAAGGGAAAAAGGGGCTTACGTATTCCTTAGCCCGAAGGGCTCTTGAACATACAACATAATGACAAAAATCCTCTGGTGTGAAGTTAGAGACTAAAAGAGAAAAGACTGAATCTAACAAATTTTCTCTGGATTTTGCAGGATTTATTTACAACAGACCAAGATTTTAGAGAATTAAATTTCCCCCATATTCAAGGTATCAGGATCTTTTAATCCAGTCATGGTCCTTTAAAGTATGGCAGAGGCAAAGATAGGTTTCTAATACCACCTCACTGAACGGTATTGCTTGACATAGTTACATGAAGATTGTCCCCCATGAGGTTATACAACAATTATGCATCTTCATAGGGATGAGCCCATCTATTAAGATGTAACTGACAGGTGCCTTTTTTTTTTTTTTTTAATTCTGATGATTGGTCACATCCTGACCAATCTTCCAGCTATTGGACCCATTAATTGACAAAAGGGCTGACTGCTGAAATTGTTAATGGTCCCATCCTAAAATCATTTATTACTAACTTCTGCCTACCCATCCCTCTCACTCACTTCTGATACAGCAAACACAGGCAGGAAAATGGCAGTGATTGGTTATAAACCTGTGTCACAAGGTTGGATTTTCTTTAACGCTCTTGTTTTGAATTAAGAGGGTCCCCTTCAATAATGTCAAAGTAGAAGGAAAAAATGTTCAAGAGAAAGAATCGTGAAAGTTCCATCCTGTGACTCACTGATCAGACCCCCAGAAGAACCATGTTTCATTCTAGAAGTCAATTTTTAAGACAAACTTCTACAAACTGATTCCTATACAAAGAAAAATGAACGTCACGGTCATAAGTCTGGAAACCATATCAAATCAGGAACCAAGGGTGTTGGTCCCAGAGACGAGTATCTGAAGGAGAACACTTGAAATGCATGTGTTTGGATTCTAGTCTCACCAGGGTCTCTAAAGATCTGCTGTGTTTAACGATCTCACACGTTCTCAAAAAGCAAGTCGTCTCTTTTGGTCTGACAGACTGCAATGAAGATTTAAGTATCAGATTAGAGGTACTAAGTGACATTTCAGGGTCCCCTCCAGCCCCAACTTCCAATGCATCTATGACAATGTTTTTAATGTGTAAAGAGAAATGAAGTTGCTCTCTTCATAAATGGTCTGCGCACCGGGTTTTCAACTCACCACTTTTTCCTCATTCCAGATGGGATGAAATAAAAGATTTTCCCCATCATTCCAGATTTTATTGCTAGCTTGACTCTGTTGGACACTTAACTGAGACTTTAATATCTGCAAAAACCCAAGAACAGGATCTTGAGATGAGTCACCAATTTTTTTTTTTTTTTTTTTTTTTTTTTTTTTACAACAGAGGCTGCCAACAAAGTCCTGAGTCAGGAGAGGTATTTGCAAAATGGGGGCTATAGTTGGAACAATAGTAGTTCTGCTTGGTCTGTTTTCCTCTTTTTTCCTAAGCCACCTGAGGGACTATCTATAGCACATTAGGAGTAGGGCTTAACAGTCCATTTTTATCAAAACCAGCTATAAAGCCTGATGGAAAAGCCAGGCAACTTTTAACTAGTTTATTCAGTAGTACCATCAAGATGGAAATCACGAGATTTATGTTAGTAATGAAACCACAGAGAGCCAAGAGAAGCATGGTTTCTGGAACCCTGTCAAGAAGAGGTGATTCTGGAAAGCAAAGCCTTTATACTCAGCCATCACCAAAGACAGAAGCTCTGGGGGCATTTTTCCAAAACAGGAGGGAGAGTAGGGCCCAACTGCTGTTCACTTGAAGCCCAGTGGGACACACAGGTCCAGCCTGCACCATCTTTTCACCTAGCCAAGCTGTTTTCAGGGACCAGCTTTTAATCTGGCACCTCTCTCAATGTATTTCATTCACTGTCAAGGGTGAAAGTATTCAATTTGTTAGCTTTCATGGGCAACCAACCAAGGAAGTGACTGCTAACTTCTTTATACGTGTCAGGCAACAATTCAGCAGTAATGATCTCTATTATTTTGCTAGAACAACCTTATCTCAAAGAAATAACTATTTTGAAACCCAGAAACTGGTAGGCCTTTATTTATGCATTTATCTGTGAAAAGAAGGAAGGTAATGGAAACAGAAATCCCCATTCAGGTATTGCCTGCTCCAGGAAATCCTCCTTTTCTCCTTGGTTATATTAATAGAATAGTGGTTCCCTTCAGGAACGGTCCACTCCCTAGGGGACATTTATAGGAATTTGTGGGGGGAGTGTGGTTTTTGTTTTCGTTTTTGATACAAGACCCCCAGCACTGTTTGCTGGACTCTACAGTAAGTTGCACTGTCCCACACACTGAAGAATTGTACACCTTGCAACTTTGGAATGTACCACAGGATTTTCTTATGCGTAGATATCTTAATCCAAGCCAAGAACCTGAGTGCATTTTACCAATAAACACAAAGTGTATTTGGCATAATTTTAATATACTTTGAGATTTCCAGGAATTTGACTACTATGAAGACAAATATTTGGTTTTGCTCACAGATTTACAACAGCTGCTCATTTAGAAAAAAGTGTCATCAACGGCAAGCTTCTTCCTGGTGTCATTGTGAATTCCCAGCTGTCACGTTCAGAACAATTCTACCTCTCATTGTAGGCATCTGACTACTTATGCATTGTAACATGTTTTATTTAAAATTATAAATGTAGAATTATAAAATTATTTTTTCTTAGGTTACAGTTAAGGGATCATACAGATTACTTTTAGATATAAATCTTTTGTCAGGTGAATATACCGCAAATATTTTCTTCCAGTTCATGGATTATCTTTTCATTTTCTTAACTGCTCCTTTTGAAGAGTAGGTGGTCTTGATACACCTAATTTATATATTTAATTACTGTTTTTTGTACCCTGTCAAAAAGTCTGCCAACCCAAAGTTCACAAGTTGGTTCTCCGGAAGTTCAGCCTCCTGCTTTCCAGATGTATGGTTTTAGTTATGTTGAGGTCTAGGATTTATTTCAATTATGTTTTATGTATGCAATGAGACAGAAGTTTTTTATTTTGTGTATGGATATGTGGTTTTCAGCATCATTAAACATGTAAAGGTTTTTGCCACTAAATTACCTTGGAATTGGTTAAAAATTAATACAACACATATACATAGCCTTACTTCTGAACTCTATGTTTTCTCCTTACATAAATACCATGTTGTCTCCTGTGGCTCTATGCTTAACATGAGAGGGTATAATCCCTCTAATCTTTTTTCAAATTTCTTTTAGCTATTCTAAGATACATACATTTCTACATAAGCATTATTTTGTTAATTTCTACCAAAAAAAAAAAAATGTTAGGATTAGGATGGCCTTGACTATGTGGACCAAGTTGGGGGGAAAATGGGCATCTTCACAATACTGAGTCTTCTGGACCATAAGCATTCTTTTTCCCAGCAATATGTTGTAGTTCTCACTGCAGAGATCTTCCACATCATTTCCATAGATCCTAAAAGTATTTCATGATGTTGTTGTACTTAGTATTGTTTTAAATTTTGTTTTCCAGTCTCTGTGTAGAGCAATACAATTTTTGATTTACCTTGTACCCAATAACCTCACTAAAATCATTTATTAATTCTACTATTTTTATAGATTTCTCAGGATTTTCTATTATAAACAATGACGTCATCTGCAAATAAGGTTTTTTTTTCTTCCTTTCAATTGTTATACATTTCTTTCACTTCTATTGCTCCAGAGAAGAACTCCAGATCAAAGTGAAATAAGAGGGTAAGGATAAACCTCCTCACTTGGTTACTCATCTTTGTAGCACAGCATTCAGTATTTTTCCATTTAATTTAAGGTTAGCTGTAGGTTTTTCATCCATGCCCTTTGTTAGATTGAAGATATTCTTTTCCATTTATATTTTGAGAGTTTGGGCATAAGTAGATGTTCATCTTGTCAAATATCTTCTCTCCATCTCTTGAGATGAGCATATATTTTTTTCTCATTGATCTTATTGATGCTGTGAATGCCACGGACAGATTTTTGAATGTTGAACCCATTGCACCTTCCAGGGATAAATTCCAAATGGCAGGAGGTTTTATCCTATTTCTCTACTGGTGGATTATCCTTTCTGTGGACTTCTGCATTATCAATTATTAACACATTAGTATTAATAAACCAATATTAAGTATTGATTTTTACTTGTAATGTTCTCATTTGATTTTAGTATCAGAGTTACAAAAGCCTGATAAAATGAGTTGAACAGTAATATCACCTCTATTTTCTGAAAGTTTTTATAGGATAATTGCCTTTTTTCTTAAATGTTCGTTATCATTCACCAGTGATTCCCATCTGAGCCTGGAGTTTTCTTTGCCTTAAGTTCTCAAATAACAAATCCAACTTCCTCAGTCCTTTTAGACATAAGGCTTTGAGGATTTTCCATTTCTTCATAAGTTCATTTTTGGATTTGTGTCTTAAGGAACCATAGCTTCACCAAAAGTTTGACTAGTTTCTCTGAATAGAAGGCAAAACTGTCCTTCTCTGGCAGATTTTCTCCTCTACTTACTTTGAACCTCAGCCAGACTCAGATACAAATGTCTCATTTACTTCAGAAAAACCAATCTTTCTGGAATTTAATTTTTCTGAGATTTGTGTCTACCGATTTGGGATTCTTTTTTAAAGATGTAATTTTTTTTGTTTACTTTGTACCTTTTGTTGTTTTGACAGTGAAGCTCCTTCACTTCTGTATCTTACCAGAAAACAGAACTCCATATAGAATTTTAAATTTATATTTTGTATATTATGATGTATAAACTTCGAGATAGTAAGGAAGAATTGCAAAATATTTATTATAAAAGCGATGCTGGGACTGGCAAGTTTAAGAATTACTGAGTTTGAAAGACATCATTTTGTGAGAATTATTTGGTTTTGATTTCCTCATCCAGAGCATGAAAATAGTAGGCCCTGCTTTACTATTGCATGAGGTCCGGCCATATTTCAACGCCTGGGATTTTTCTAAACTAGTTATACCAGGACCTACCATCCTAAAGAGCCCCATTCACTGGGTGTAAGATCCAGATATGCAAATGATTTAAAATCTCCTGGGTTGATCCTGATATATATTTAAGGCTAAGAATCCCTGTCACGGGGTTTTGTAAGGCTCAGTAACATAATGTATGTGAAAGTCTTTCATAAACTACAAACTCTAAAAGAACTGCTTATTCTTTTTGAATGAGTATCTTATTTTCATAAATGCAAGAAAATAAGACCTGGAGCCCAACATGATCAACATAAACGTAATCATGCCACAGCAAAAATTCCTATCATTGTACTAAATGTGTATTCACCTGCAGGGAAGAGAATTATGCAGAAACGTCACAAAGAGCAAAAACCAGAAATGAATTCCATCATGTGAGAGGGAGAACACATTACTACGAGTCACCTGATTCATGAATCTTGCAGGAATCTAGCTGTGCAATTTAGCATGTGAAAAATTGTGTATTTCTTTTCTCGTTCTTTGCATCTGACCTTCGTATATAATCTCTCTTCTGTTTAGGATCTTTTCCCCGACAGTTCTCATTATAGTTGAATTTTACATTCAGATATGCAGTTATTAGGTTTATGGTGCTTTCTTTCACCAGAGTTTAAGTTTATTGAGGGAAGAAACTTCAAGCTTCCCTGCACTGCAATTCCTGGTACCCACGACAGGCTCAATGAATGTCCACTGAATCAGTGACGGACTAACTGACACCTTACTCAGGATTCTTGGAATGTATATTGAATAAGCATTTCTTCCACGGATTAAATGTTAAATTGGATTTAGAGAAGCTTTTCTATGTTAGTATCATGCATTTGAATATAGGTAAGAATTCTTGGGAAATCTAAATCTATTTCCTTATCCTACAGTCACAGTGACCATATATATTTTCTTGCACTGGCTTAGGAGTTGGGAAAGACAGATTTGCACAGTGAGGAACATGGCTCTGGACCCAAGCTGCCTGGATTGAAATGGCAACTCTACTACTTACCATCTATGGGCTCTTGGGCACATGTAACTGGGACCTCACAATGTTGGGAAGATTCAGTGATTTCTCTAATCATTGTCTCCTGGAAATCTCTAATTGGATACATTATAACCATCTTAAATTTGGAATATCAGGAATTTGGTTTTGGATATTCCCCCAAAACCTGCTTCATCCACTGACTTGTCTAGGTCATTTGAATGACAACTTCCTTCTACCTGTGCTTGAGGCAAGTGTCTTGAGCTCTTCATGCCAAACGCCTTGTAATCATCCTTCACTCCTTGTTCTTCTACAAAATATACAGAATATCAGCAAATCCTGCAGTTTCTTTCTTCCAAGATACCCAGAACCTGATCACATTTTATCACCTCCTTGCTACCACACTGACACTTGGGACTGTTGCAATCTTATCCTACGTGATCTCTGAGCTTTCACTCAAAAAAGCCCCCCAAAAGCTTATTCTCAGCACAGCACACATCATATTCCTGTGAACACTTAAGTCAGATCATGGCAGTCCTCTGCTCTAATCCCCCTGGTTACTTTCAAAGTCCATTCAGGGCCTTCCAAGCCCCCTCTTATGGAACCCCCATTTTCTCTCTGACCTTGTTTCCTCCTTTCCTCCCCCAGCACTGTGACTGCCCCAGCACACTGGTGTCTCCACTGTTTCTTAGTCACTGAAAGCCCAGCTCCTTTCTAGGGTCCTTGCCTGGAAGTCTCTTCCTCCAGATACTTGCATGGCTTGCCCTCTTACCTCCCTCGGGATTTGATTCCAATGTCAACTTCTCAGTCAGATTGTCCCTAGCCACTCTATTTTCAAGTGTGTGTCTACCAACACTGCAGTGTTTCCTAACTTTCCTGCTTCAGTTTTCTTCAACCACTCCTCATCATTTAATATACTACCTAATTTGCAACTGTATTTATTACATGTTTCTCTTCAGCCTTACCCATTAGACTACAAAATCCATGAAGAAAGGGATTTATTATATTTTATTCCTTCCTGTATTCCAAGGGCCCAGACTGGGTCTGGCAATAAATATTTGTTGAATGAATGAGTGAAATTACACCTGAAAGGTACTCAGCACAGCTCTGACACTCAGGAAAATGTTATAATCTTAATATTTCTGTGTTCAGCCTCCCAGTTTTCCAAAGGCAGCAAAGCGTCTTCTAAGTTCTTGAAAGAAGCAGGAAAACATTTATCCTTTTACTATGGACATTAGCCCTGTGTTTTGTTGGGCATAACGCTCTGGAATTCCATAGTCTACACATTAGCTATACCTGCCCAGGCTGTTACCCAACCAAGGATACACCTGGGGATGAGGAATTTAATATTCTTCCTTCCTTGGGTAAAAAGTCACTTCCAAATCCCATCAGCAGCTCCAAAACCCTCTCTAACCACTCACTTCCCCAGTTGCCCCTCACTCCAGGATTTTGCCACACCCACGTTACAGTCGGGGGCTTTCTAGGAATTACTTTCTCAGGTCAATCTGTTTCTCCAAGTGGGGGCATAGAAAACCTAGGATACACATCCAGAATAGGCACTTCCTGAAGTAGTAGTTGAGCAAGAGCCTTTAAAAGGCCATTTAGTGGCAGAAAATCAACTAGGTAGGTAAATTCTTAGTTGAACCAAAAGTTAAATATATTTTCAACCCCAGAGGTTCCCATAGCTCCATACTATCAATTTCCCTTTATTACTTACATCCTTCTCTGAAAATCGTAAGACCAAACTCATACCTCATTCTTCATATAATTCTATCCAAATCTAAATCTAAGTACATAAACCATTTTCAGAGAGTTGTGTTCTCTCTTGAACTCAGCTATGGAAATTCGAAATTAACGAAATCGAAATGTAAAGGCTTTGGGGGCCCATGACTTTACTTTCATGCTTGCATTCCTCCAGTATAATTTCAGAACTATAAAATGTCAGTATCTGAGATCATCCACTCTGAATGAGTCATAGGAGGAAGCCGAGGCCTTCTCGCTGTCACCCAGGTAGCTAACAGCAAAATGGAGACTGGACATTGGGACTTGGGCTTCATGTCTATAATGCTTGTTCACTATCCAGCACCCACTCAAGCTTCAGGTACTGGCCTCATTGTGAGCCCTGAATACTGAGTACCATCTTTGCACAAGGATGTCTGAGCTCATATGGGTTACAAAGAGCAAAGCAATTTATTTCAACTTGTTCTAAGAGCTGCAGTGAATTTCCACTCAATGCAAAGACAGAGAGAACCATGGACAAGAAGGCATGGTTTGGATTTAGCTGGAAATTCAGAAATCTGAAGAAGTACAACATGCATTTCGGACATTAGCTAGAGCAATGGCATTGTCCAGTTTTGATTCCAGAGGAAAGCAGGACCTAATCCACATTGCATCTGGGACCAAAAGTACCTTTTCAAACACAGCAAGAACAGTATTTTGTGCAAAATTCATTTTATCAGGGTAGAGTACTAAAAAATCCACAGAAGCTGACCCTACATTCATCGGAAGGCTCTTGATCCAGAAATACTTTAAGTTATAAAATTGTTACTACAGACTATAGTGCTTCATTACAGAAAACTGCCTGGTATCTTAGTAGCAATTTGAACGGCCCTTGAAATTTCTAGCAGCAAGGTCATCATCTGGAATCGATATACCAACAATAATTTCACATGCTCTCCCACGAGAGCTCTTAAAGACATCCTCTGCTCTGCCTGAGTTTCAAGCAGCAGGACAAGAACAGCTATCCTAGCCCAGGGAGACGTAAATGCCAAGCAGTAATTCAGGGCCACAACACAACTAAGTTTCAGTGGCACATATAATTACTATCTGGTTTCAAGCGGGGATGAGTTGTTCTTCTACATAATTCTGTAAGCTCAGGCTTCTAGCGGTATTACCCATGAAAATGATGATTACCTAAGGTGGAAATAACGAGGAGGATTATTCTTCTATGTGACTAAATAGGGCCACCAAGTTTATGTATTAAGGGAAAAAAATCGAGAATGACTGCAATGAACAGCTTTTGCAAGTATGGTTGTACTTTATGTTTGGGGATCCAAAGACTGGATAGAACACAGTTCTCACTTCCAAAAGGATCCAAATCTAGTGGAGGGGCAATGGTAAACAGGAAGTTCTGTCATCTACTTGGGTAAGCTCAGGCTCTGCTGTCCCCCTCATCTGGGACTGAATTCAGCTTTGCTGATTTTTAGCTGGGAAACCTTACGTTACTTTTCCTCTCCTAAGCTTTAATTTTCTCATTTAAAAACCAGGATGCTTCCTTTTGGAGATACTGTGAGGATTAAAAGGGATAACACATGGAAAGGGCTTAGCACATCTCCAGGTATTAGCATGCAAGATTACCACCATTATTATTACATAAGGTACAAATAAACAAATGCTAGCACCTAGCATAGAAATACAAGCGATGGGCCATGAAAGCAATTTTTTCTGCCTGATAATGAGACCTCTGCCCTGAGCCACACACGCCCTTTACAAAAACAGCACAAATCACATTTATGGAGACTTATTTAGGACCTTTTCAGAGTAATAATCATGAGATTATTACTATTTCAGACCAAAGCACATTGGCTATGCAAGCAGAGCCATTTGTCTGAAACCACCATCTCTTGGACCGATGAGAACGGCAAATCTATTATCTGCAAGGTAAAATTGTCTGATAGGAGTCAATCACAAGGAAACCCCATTTACCTCATAGTAAAGTTTGGCTTCAAATGAATCTGACTCCTGACAGGACAAGAATCTTCCAGCAACATTCAATGATCTCATCACCACATCTCCCCCGGAAGCTCTCCACAGACCCGGTCTCAGACCAGTCAGGCTGCTGTGACAAAAAGAGCACAGACGGGGTGGCTTTAACAATTATTCTCACAGTTCTCGAGTCTGGGAAGTCCAAGATCCACGTGCCAGCGGATGGAGTTGTTAGTGGGGGTCCTCTCCTTACGTTGCAGACAACTAACTGCCTGCTCATTCTCTCCTCGCACAATGGAGACAGGAAGCTCTGGTGTCTCTTCCTCTTCTTTCAATGGGGTCTCCACCGTCATGACCTCATCTAAACCTCATCACCTCCCAAAGGCCCCCCATTCTAATACCATCCCATGGAAGAGGGATATATGAGCTGCAACATAAGAATGTGGGGGGACCCAAACATTCAGCTCGTAACAGATCCCAATTACCTCTATCATCTTGAACTACGGTACAAGGACTTTAAAAAAAAGTATTTTTGAGCAGTTTTAGATTTCTAGAAAAACTGCAAAGAGTTTCTATACATTACCACACCTCATTTCTCCTGTTGTTAACATCTTACATTAGTATGGTAACCATGCAGAAGAAACCAGATAGAACCACTACGCACAATTTGGCTTGGATGTCAAGAAAGATCGTGACATACACACACAAAAATGTTATAGCTTATATATGAAGGCTTTCTGAGGAGAGCAGGGCACTTTTCAAGGTGGTTCCAAAGGCCTGAAAGCTGTGAGAAAGGAGAATGGCTAAGGGGTTTTACTGTAGATAGAAGGCTGGACCAGGGTGCGAGTTACTGTGTGTAGTCAAGGACCTAGACATGGTTCAAATCTCCCACCAATGCCAAAGGAGGGAGCACCCACACTTTATTAGTTGCCCAGATGTGAGTCAGAAGATGGAAGAAGAGAGCAGACGTTAACATATAAAGTCAGATCCTTTATTACATATGGAACATCTGTAATAGTTCATAAACCACTATTCTATCTTTTTATCCAAAGTCGATATTTTGTCTAGATTTCCTCTGGCTGTGTCTAATGTCTTTTCTGTTCCAGGATCCCATCATTCAAGACATTCTGTCTAGTTGTCCTTCTCTTTGGGCTCCTCCTGGTTCTAGCAATTTCTCATACTTGGTTTTTGATGACCTTGGCAATTTTAAGGAATGTACATCAAATATGTGGGAGCGTATGTATCAAGATTTTTCTGATGTTTTCATTATTAGACTGGAGTTATGGGTTTGGAGAAGACCGACCATAAAGCTCATTTATCATGTTTCATTACATCATATCAATAGCCACATGATTTATCATCATACAAACCACATGATTTATCACTGTTAACATTAACTTTGATCACCTGGCTGAGGTAGTCTCTGCATGGTAAGGTTCCTCATTTGATTCCCCTCCCCAGTCTATACTCTTTGGGAGTACACATGCCTAAGCCCACACTTTGGGAACGCAGAGCTAGGACCACCTCCTGCAGGGCAAGAATCTACGTATGTGGTTTGGAATTCTCCCACAGGGGAGATTTGCTTATGCTCCTCCATTTATTTTTCAATCATTGACTTCTATCAGTATGGACTATTGGCTATTTTATGCCTTGCATTATATTCTAAAAATTTAAGTTTTTGCTCAGATCATATCAGCATTGGCCATTTGGGAGCTTTTTCAGTTCCTTCTTATGTCTCCTTGACATACCCATTTTATTTTGAGAACTTTCTTACTTTCTGGCACTGCCAGATACTCCAGGATTATCCTGTCTATTTCTTGCACTAGTCCCAGAATCAGTCATTTTTCCAAAAATTCATGGTTCCTTTTATGGAGAATGGAATTAGAAACATTAAAAATGTCTATGGTTCTTGTGTTTCTTTTTTCAATCTCTGTACTAGTAACAGTTGGGGTAGACAAGTCTTTATCATGGGGGCTGGGATGTGCATTGTGGGATGTGTAGCAGCATCATCGGCCTCTAGTCACCAAATGCCGGTAGCACACCCACGGCCCTAAGTTGTGACAAACAACAATGTCTCCAAGACACTGTCACATTGTTAAACAATTACTAAACAAATTGTTAAACAATTACTAAACAAGTCTGAAGAAAGCCCTCTGATTTCCAGGTATCTAATGGAAAGTCAAAGACATCTTACCTTTTGAAAGTCATTTTTCAAATAAGATCTCAATTAGAAATAGAAGCCCATTGACCATCAAATCAAACTGCATCAAGAGAGTCTCTTTTCTCACCTTTTTAAAATGTATCCTCACTTTGAAAATTCCTTCTTCTCTCTAGCTTTCATTTCCACTTAATAAAAATGTGATTTTTCTTTCTTTTTAAATAGGTTAAGTTTGCTAGTCCTGTGCTGACAACCACATCCTGATGTTTGACCTATTGCTTTCCTATCAGATGAGGGTTGGCTGTCAATGGAAGAAACCAAATCTGTCAACACCTTGATCTTGGACTTCCCAACATCACGGACTATGAGGAATAAAGTTCTGTTGTGTAAGCCACCCAGTTTATAGTATTTTCTTCGGAGGCCTTAGAGCAGACTAGTGTATCTTCAATGCTTTTTGAATTTTTGCAATACCAACCACATAGTACATTCTAGGGCAATGTGTAACAATGTTGGTTTACTTACACAGGTTGATAAGCTGCTTAATTAAATGTGTTTAATGGTCATTTGATTTTCTCTGTTGGATTACCAACTAGAAAACAGCATCATAGATACTATCTATATTCACAAATCCTAAGATTTGTGTCCATTAGAAATGGACATTAGAAATGAACACTGTCCATTAGAAATGATCATTGGTTGAAACTAAGTCTCTTAACGAAGTCTCCAAGATTCTAATAAAAAAATCATAGCCTTTGGGTGGCTAGTGGCTCAGTCGGTTGAGCGGCTGGCTCTTAGTTTCAGCTCAGGTCATGATCTTGGGGTCCTGGGATCAGGCCCTGCCTTGGATTCCATGCTCAGTGGGGAGTCTGCTTCTCCCTCTCCCTCTGCTATTCCCCCCCTCACTCACTCTCTCAAATAAATCTTAAAAAAAAAAAAAATCATAGTCTTCTTTCTCGAGTTCAAAAAAATAAAAACAGTAACAACCACCAGTACTGAACCCCCTACATGTCAGACACTGGTCTCTGTGCTTGACTAGTGGCGAAGTCACATGGAACAATAGGCTTCTACACAGAACTACAACCTGGCCACTGAGATGGCTCCCATTCTCTGGCCCAAAATACTTATTGGGAGTTGTTGTTTTTTTTTTTTTTTTTTTTTAATTTATTTATTTGACAAAGAGAGAGAGATCACAAGTAGGCAGAGAGGCGGGCAGAGAGAGGGGGGAAGCAGGCTCCCCGCTGAGCAGAGAGCCTGATGCGGGGCTCGATCCCAGGACCATGAGATCATGACATGAGCCAAAGGCAGAGGCTTAACCCACTGAGCCACCCAGGCGCCCCACTTACTGGGAGTTTTAAATAAACTCAAGATCACAATTTTGTCTTACAGTCTGAAACATAGAGGCAATTGACTTCTCTAACCTGTAAAGTCTCAAAAAACTGCACTATCAGTCAGTCTTAATAGAAGGCCGCAACTGGGGAAAGCCCCCTTTCACAGAGCTGTGTTCTGCTCATCCCTGCTTGGGAGCTCGTTCTTCCTTCAGCTTCTCTCTTCCTCAAACTTGGTAAACGCCACCCACCCCTTGATGCTTTCAACCGACATTCCAGCTTCTGTTACCTTAGTCTTTTAGACCTTCAGATTCAGTAGTCCGCCTGCTTCCAAGGTACTGCAATATCCGTTTTAGCAAGTAGTTTTCATGACAGGGTAAGGATAACCAGCTGCGCAGACTACAACATCTGTTGGACCATAAGCCAAAGCAGCTCCACTTCTAGGCAACAAATCCTGTCATGGTCATGGTTCAGCACAGGAAAAATGAACCACTCTAGGGATCTGGAACTGGAAGGGTTTCTGTACAAGCTATTTAACGAAACCACTGAGTCGCTGGAAATAGCAGTGCGAGGACCTCAGTAGAGCCCGAGAGAAGTGAGTGCTCAGGCGTCAGAGAAGCCAACTAAACCAACAAGCCAAAATGGAAGTAACGATCGAGCCTTCAACCACTTGCTGTGATAATGTAAGCAAGAGGCTAAAACCAGAGGAACTGCCGACTCTCCAATGCCATTCTATTTTCTCCTATGGAAAGGTGCACTGGTAGAGGGTCAAACGATAGGGCAGTACATGGGGTAGACCCAGGAGAGGGCTTGGGGAGTTGGGGGTCGGGGAGTGGAGGATGGTCTCACTGTTGAGGAAACTCCAAACACAAGGCTCTTGCAAACGTACAGACTCTGGGGGTAGGGAAGTAGAGTGGGAGGAGGGGAGCTGGGCGGTAGAAAAGTACTGGGTATTAAGTCAGAATGGGGGAAAATATCTCCAAGCCTTCTTCCTTCTCTCCCCCATAAGGAGGCCTCAGCAGAAACACCTGAACAGGACCTGGCAAGAAGGTTCCAGATAAAGAGACTTCTGAATGAAGGCCCCTGGGGCTAGGAAGGCTAGTATGTTTAAGAGCGAGGCGCACTGGGGTTCCAGGCCAGTCTTGACTGCAACTCCCCACTAGAGGGTATGACACCCTGGCTGGGCACCAAGTCTTGTGTGTAGGTAGGCGGGGGCCCGGGGTGGGGGGTGGTAGTTTTCCCTGCGAGGTCTGCCTGGTAAAGCCTTTGTAATTGCCTATGATAGGGCCGGGGTGGGGAAATCACAACCAGGTTTCTTAGGTGAGGAGCCAGACTCCTCAGCAACATGTTGTCAGGGCCTTCAGGAAGGAGCCCTGGTACCATACAGAGCTGACCTGCCAGGAAAGCCAGTATTTCTGAAGCAACACTTGGTGTCCTGAATGAAGGAACCAACCAGCGTATGTTATCACCACTGCCACTTCTATTGTCACCACAATAGCCTCCAGACACCCAGGAGCCCGGAGACTGTTACAGGAAAACCACCTTCCTCCACAACCTCTGTTTCCACAAACAACCCACTAAAGGAAGGTGAAGATGGAATGAGCAGGAACAAGGTGATGAAGTTTGGGAATATAAGTGAAGTTCAGTGGGGCGGAGCCCAGAGCCAACAACCAAGACAGAATTCTTGAGACATCTTTGGTGCAAATTGGTGGTTTGTTAAAGCAAAGATAGTGCCCATCTTTGGTGGCCAGAAAGAGCGGCTGCCCTGGGGTTCTGAGGGGTGCCTGATTATATACTATGAGGTTAGGGAAGTAAGGAAAAGGGAGGGTTTGAAAGAATTTTCACATATTAAAGAAGACACACAGGATACAGGAGGCTTTGCTATTTGTCAAGGTAAGATTGTTTTTCCTTTTATTTGTATTTATTTATTTATTTATTTGACAGGCAGAGATCACAAGTAGGCAGAGAGGCAGGCAGAGAGAGAGGTGGAAGCAGGCTCCTTGCTGAGCAGAGAGCCCGGTGTGGGACTCGATCCCAGGACCCTGGGATCATGACCTGAGCTGAAGGCAGAGGCTTTAACCCACTGAGCCACCCAGGCGCCCCTGTTTTTCCTTTTAGTAAGACATTCACAGTAAGACAGTTGGGAACTTCCTGGAGGAATGTCACACTCCTCCTATCACCCGTCCTTTTCAATGGGCTTTAGGTTTAGAAGAAATTCAACTTCATATACATTTCCGTCTGCCTGGGCCTCCCACAATTTTATAGAGGGTAGGGCAATATTAGGGCTTCAGGGACTGAGTAATGGGTCTCTGGAAGTTGGGCTATTGGTAAGAAAGCTTCTTTCTTGGACATCACTAGGACATTTATAAACTGAGGGAGACTGCAGTCTTGCAGGATTATGATCTCTATAAGTTAAGTAGTTGTTTTTCCTTTAGGGCGGCCAGGAGTGCCTGAGGAATGTCATACATGGTGGGAGGGAGGTCCTCGGCTAGCCTTCTGTTCCCTCATTAAAGTTGTCAGATGAGGCTTCTAGTTTTTAAATGTTACCATTTTCAGCATTTAATGAGCACCCATGTTTGTCTCTGAAGAACAGAAAAAGGCAGGAGACCGCTCTTACCCATGAAGAAACTAGAAACCTAGATTTTCTGAAGACATTCATCACTCAAGCATCCATGATCTTAGACTGTCTTCATAGCTGTACTGTAGAATGTAGCAGCCACCCACTTAGGACTCCTCTCCTCTCTCAAGACTGCTGATACAGTTTCCAATTCTTCTCCCACCATCAGGCAGAGTAATTTCTAAACCTGATAACCAAATGAGTCATGGTGTCCAAGAAGATAAAGCACCTTCCGCACACCAGAAATCATATTCTTAATACAATCAGGACCATCAGTGGTATTTTCTCCTATAAGGCAGCATTATTATTATATACATGGCCCTAAGAATAATTAAGTAACTGGGGACAGGTTTCTGTTACAATAATTATGGGAAGTAAAGACCTCTGACAGAAGGAACCCCACTGAAATCTTTAATAAAGTCTGAGGAGATCTATTTGTCATGCAAAGAAACACTGAGTTAAGACAAATACTAGCTTAGAGTAGAAAGAACAGTAACAGACCCCACCTTCATTATCCCAGCCTCTCCCCTCACTAATCACTTAACCTTTTACGCCTTTGCTAAAACCTCATTAGTAAAAAGGAGACCTGCCTAGTAAGCATAATGGCAAGGCTTTAATGGACTTTAGAGATCATTTCCATCTAGGACTCAAAGCACTGAAATGCAAATTCTTTCTATTTGAATATTTGAAAGCATTAATTAAGCATTTTTAATGGGGTTCGATTGTGAGGATAAAATAAAGTTCTCCAGGGGAATCTGAATTTCAACTAATATTAAAGTCAAGGGTGTTTAAATGGGGAAAAAGTATTCTGGCAACGTGAATTTTGGTTAGCCAAATTAGTTTTATAACAAAACAATTTTTAATGTTTCATTAGCTTTGAAACTTTGAAAAATGTCTTCACCCACTTTAGGAAGTTACTTCCTAAAACTAATTTTCCACTGCCTTTAGAAATACTGCTTTTTTGGCTTTGTTCTTTTCTTAGCAAATTTTGGGTTTGTTTGACTTGGTTTTTGTCAGGACAGAAAAAAAAGACTAGAGGGGTGTCTTGAAAGGGAAATATCTTTCAGTGGTGGCAACAGATAAAATGAAGCATATTTAAAATGTTAAGTTTATCGGAGCACCAATCTATTTGAATTGTGCAGCTGTGAAACCACAGTGGTTAGGAGTACTCCACTGACAGAAGCCTGGCCGGAGACCTTTCTAGAGAAAAAGCAGCAGCAGAGCAAAGAAATGATTGACTGACTATCGTTTTAAGACTCATTGGCTGTTGGCAAGTGGGTTGTCCTTGAGTTTCCAATCTGCGACCTTGAGGCATTAAAAGGCATTAAAAGCTTAGGTTTTGGTTTCCTTACCATCAGAGCAACCTCAGACTAACAGGCTTCTTTAATTACATTTAGTAGGAAACACATTTCAGTCTAGAATAAAATTGGATTTCTCTTGGTGAAAAGAGAATGGATAGTAGGTATTTACTCAGTAGTCTCTCCGGTAAGATATTTTGATAGAAAAGCACAAGGCTCACCAGGTGAAAAACCCGCATGTTCCCTCTGACGAGGATTATGTTCTCCCACCTCCTCACCTACCTAGTACCCATTTATTCTTGATTTACTACCCAGGTTTCACTTCCTCTGAGGAATTTCCCGGATGCCCCAAGACAAGGTCAAAGGCTCCATCTAAGTGATTCCTTAGCACTGTACCTCCACCAACCTTTCATTCTTATTTTGCATTTACCTACTTATTTCTTCCCCTAGAATGTGTATTCTGCCTGTAGAGACTTTATCGTGCTAAACACCGTTCTATGGCTCCAGCATCCTGCCTAGGACAGAATAAAACAATACCGAATGAATGAGTGTACCTGGAGTCAACCATTGCATCAGTTGGTGACTGGATAGGCTTCAGGTGAAAAGATCATAGACTGGCACCAAACTAGCTGGTATCAGTAGGAAGGGAATCCTAAGACAACCCAGAGGACAATGTCCCAACGTCCCTATACGCACCCTGCGATGTCTGGACTTCACTGATCTGGACATGAAGAGTGGACATAAGATCACGGTGATGTAGGACGGAGAACATTTTAGTTGGCATTCACTGGTCATTTTAATATACATCACCCCTAATCCCCTTCCCCCTGTCAAGGAGATCTCAAATTGCCAAACCACTCAGGATAGGAAATGTATACCTATACTAAGCTTCAATTCCATATACCCCTTCTCTATCACAAGCTTGCTTGCCTTGGACATGGTGATGGACTCAGACCAATAAAGCATCTGGAGGAGGCTCAATGTCTGGACAATTTTCAACTCTTGCAAAAGTGAGCATTCTAGATGTTCCCATCTGAGGCAAACTTTTGAAATTCAATCACAAGGAAGCTGAGTCACATGTAGAGAGAAATATGGTTTTTAGTGAGAGTTTGAACTTTGCCTAAAACATCACTAGAAGCTAGCATCTGCCCCTGCATCAGAGTAAAACCTTCTGACACTTGAGAAGCTAAGAGTGTCACTTCTCAAAAGGCATTGCAGGACAGTGCACAAACCTGTTAGAACAGGCAACACACTGCATTGCCAAGAGTTTAATATGTATCTTCTTCTTCTGTTATCCCTCCGGTTGCAGCCATGTCTTGTCATATAGGATAGTGCCTGGCCCATGATGACTGACTACTCTATAAATCTTTGCAGAATTAACAAATGAATAAGAGCTGCAATGGAGTTCTACTATGTATTGGAATTTTTTTTTTTTATTCCAGATACATTTAAGTAGTCTGGTTTTTTTCCTCTTTGTATTTTAAAAGGTAATTAGATGTCAACCTTTTTAAATTTTTCTGAAAGTTTTACAAGGAAACTGTGTGCAGGATATAAATTTATTGGCAAGTGACTCCCATACTGGATATACTCAGCTTGATTACAGGTGGAAGGAAGTGAACATGGAGACTAAAATTCCTAAAACCAAGCTAATTTTTTTTCAAATTGGTCATGATTCCTTAATTAAGATTTTATCACCTTAAGATTTTATCACCTTTCCTCTAGAGGCAAAGTCTGCTGTGAGCATTCCCTATGGACATGCATCATTGGAAAATTAAAAAGCATATTTAAATGCAACATTCTGCTACGAAAATGTTGGCAATGCCCCAGAGTTGACTATGTGTGCTATGGTAAAGAATTCTCAGTAATTCCCTTCTTGGATAAAATTAGGGCATTCGCAGAGAAGTAAACTCCCTCACACAAGCCACAAGTTCCCATTTTTTCACCATAAATGTGTTCCTAGAAATCATGTTGAGAAGCAAAAAGATTGAAAATAGATTTTCCGCTTTTATACAGTTTGTTTATTTATTTATTTATTTATTTATTTAAAAGATTTTATTTATTTATTTGACAGAGAGAGAGATCCCAAGTAGGCAGAGAGGCAGGCAGAGAAGGGGGGTGGGGGAGCAGGCTCCCTGCTGAGCAGAGAGCCTGATGCGGGGCTCGATCCCAGGACCCTGAGATCATGACCTGAGCCAAAGGCAGAGGCTTAACCCACTGAGCCACCCAGGAGCCCCTGCTTTTATACAGTTTAAGTTTAAAACTGCAGTCACCTATTCAAGTAAGTAATATTTATACCCTGGTTAGGCAGAATATTGACTAGGACTCTCTTTTGGAACTGAGAGAGAATAAAACAACGGATCTCTAACACAGGCTGTGTCTCTCAGTAACCAATGCAGTAGAAAATCAAATTCAAAGTAAGAAACCTATGGGATATATGACCATTTCCCTTTTCAGAACCTAGGAAGATAAGACTATCTGCTCTTGTCATTTTTTTTTCCTTGCTTTACCTAAATTCAACTTTAGAATATTAATACTGAACACCAGGTGGTCACTAGCATTCATTTGGAACTGCTACCAATACTGGCATATTTAGTGCTGGCCTGACATCCTAGACCCTGGGTTTATTGGCCTATATGGCTACAACCAGGGAACAAGCATTCATCTGGTGACATCATCTTAAATTGCAGCCATCACCCCAAGAGAAGGAAGGCAACATTTCAAAGCCTAATTCAGCAATTCAGGTCTACAAATAGAGGCAAACATTAGCTATTAAAAATAGTGGTTTATACAAAACTTCTATCTCTAAAATCCCCCAACTCCTGTCACCCTGGGGTATTTTAATAATAGTTTAACCCAATTGTTACGTAGATGAACCAAATAATTCAGTTCAGCCAGATCTATTTACTTCAGCAGGTAGTTACTGATATCCTAATGTTGTATATACAGCACATTAGCGGATTCTTTTAGGACCTTAAAAAATGTTTGCTTTAATACTTGTATTCAAAAAGTTTGTTTTGTTTATTAAGTTCAGTTAGCCACTAAGTAGTACATCATTAATTTTGATGTAGTGTTCAATAATTCATTAGTTACATGTTATACCCAGTGCTCACCACAACACGTGCCCTCTCCAATACTCATTACCATGTTACCCTTTCCTCCCACCCCCTTCCCCTCTGAAACCCTCAGTTTGTTTCTGATGGTCAATAGTTTCTCGTAGTTCGTTTCCCTCTCTGATTTCTCCCCCTTCAGAGTTCCCTCCCTTCCCCTATGGTCCTCTGTGCTATAGCTTATATTCCACATGTGAGTGAAACCATATGATAATTGTCTTTCTCTGCTTGACTTACTTCATTCAACATAATACCCTCTAGTTCCATCCATGTCAAGGTAAATGGTGGCTATAAAAAGTTTATACTTCATGTGTAAACCTGGTGATTCACAGACCTGTACCCCTGGGGCTAATAACATATTATATGTTAATTAAAAAATAAAAATTTTTTTAAAAAGTTTAAAAAAGTTTACACTTCAATATCAAAAAGTTATATAGAGATGACTCAGAGTTATTAGACAAGGAATTCAAAGTACCAATTATAAATACATTCAATAATTTGAAGGAAATTAGTCATAAGGAATGAAAATATGTGGAAAATAAACAGAAAAATGAGGGGCACCTGGGTGGGTCAGTGGGTTAAAGCCTCTGCCTTCAGCTCAGGTCATGATCCCAGGGTCCTGGGATCCAGCCTGAGCCCCGCATGGCATCAGGCTCTCTGCTCAGCAGGGAGCCTGCTTCCCTTCCTCTCTCTCTGCCTGCCTCTCTGCCTACTTGTGATCTCTGTCTGTCAAATAAATAAATAAAATCTTAAAAAAAAAAAAAAAAACAACAGAAAAATGAGCACAAATAACCAAATCAGAATTTTAGAGCTAAAAGTATAATACCAGAGATGAAAAATTTACCAGAAAAGTTTAACAGATTGGAGACAAAAAAATATTTGGATAAATAATGGCCAGGAATTTTCCAAATTTGGCAAAAATACAAACTTAGATCCTTTACGTCCAGTGAACCAAAACAAATAAATTCAAAGAAAATCAGAGTCAAATAGTGGAAGCCAGAGATGAAGAGGGAGTCTTTAAAGAAGCCAGAGAACACACATGTGTTCATAGAAGAAAAATACATGTGTGAATGATGGCTTATGTCCTATAAGTAATGGGAATGACAGAAGCCAAAAGACAACCAAAAGAAAAATTATCAGCACAGAAATCTATTGACAGAGAATATATTTTAAAATGAAAGAATAATAAAGACAACAAAAAACAACTCACTGACAGATTTTATTGACTTAAATGCTATAGGAAGTTATTCAGACTGAAAGAAATCAATGTACAGAACCTCAGATCTACAAGAAGGACTAAAGAACATCAGAAATGCAAGTAAGTGGGTAAATATAAAATATTATACTTTATTCTACTGACTTTTTTTAAAGCCTTTGAATGTTTACAGAAACTGTTACCACATTGTATTGTAAGATTTAGATGTGTACATAATATACACGGCAGCAGCACAAAGGACAGGGTAGAAGGTCAAATGGGCTGTACTCCTGAATATTCACATTCCTCTACGTAGGTTGTGATGAGTTAGGGATATATGCTCCTAGAGCAGCCGAGAGAAGTAAATCCAAACAGGTGTAACTGAGAAGCCAATAGAAGTGTTATGGGTTGAATTCTGTCCCTCTTAAAAATCCCATGTTAGAATTCTAATCCTTAGGACCTCATTTGGAGGTAGGGTCTTTAGGGCTATAATCAAGTTAAAAGGAGACTAAAATGGGCCTAAATCCAACAGAATTGGTATCTTTATAAAAGGGGAAATTCGGAGATAGCATTGGATACAGGAAGAAAGTGGTATCAAATGGAGATGGCCATCAATAAGCATTTATAGAATACATCAAAGACAGGCATGTTATAGAAACTGAAGAGCTGTTTTTGTAACATATGAAAATTCAAAGGACACAGAGTAGCCCCAACAGTCTTGGAAGAACAAAACTGAAGGACTTCCGTCACATGACTTTAAATCTTTGCATAAAACTACAGTAATCAAGTTGATACTGTCCTAATAACAGGCAAATAGACCAATGGAACCTAATAAGCACAGAAATAGACCAATTCTTAATAGGGTCAGTTCATACCCACAAAGACAACAAGGTTACTTAATAACTTGGAGAAAAGAAGGTATTTCTAACAAAATGATGCTATAATAATGAAATATTCACATAAAAAATAAACTGTAAACTCTATCACACAAATAAGAATTATTTTGAAATGGACCATAAACCTAATTACAAAAGTGAAAACAGTAAAGCTTTTAGAATAAAGCACAGAACACAATTTGTGGCCCGGAGTTAGGCAGATATTTCTTTTTTTTTTTTTTAAGATTTTATTTATTTATTTGACAGAGAGAGACACAGCGAGAGAGAGAACACAGCAGAGGAAGTGTGAGAGGGAGAAGCAGGCTTCCTGCGGAGCAGGGAGCCGGATGTGGGACTCGATCCCAAGACTCTGGGATCATGACCTGAGCTGAAGGCAGAGGCTGAATGACTGAGCCACCCAGACGCCCCTAGGCAGACATTTCTTAAACAAGTAACAAAGCAATAATCATAAAGGAAAAAAATTGATACTTTAGACTCATCAAAATGAAAAGTGTCTGCTCATCAAAAGACACCATTAAAAAAATGAATAGGTAAGGCTCAGAATGGGAGAACATGGTAGCAAAACAGTATTTCCGACAAGAAATTTACTTTCAGAAAATACAAATAACTCCTACAGTTCAATAACCAAAGACAATCCTGTAAAAATGAAGGAAACTAGAACAGACAATTCACAACGAAAGATAGACAAACTGTCGAAAAGGCCCTAAAAAAAGGACTTGAAATCCTTAGCCCTCATAAAACGCAAATCGAAACAAGGAGGAGACAGCAATATGCACTCAAATGACGGCTGAAAGACCGACAAGACCACATGTTAGGGAGAGGGGGGCAGCCAAAACGCGCACACGCTGCAGGTGGAAATGCCAACTTGTAGGGCCGCTTGCAGAAACAGCTTAACGGTTCCTTATGAAGTTCAACAGCTACCATCACTATTCATTGAAGCGAATAAAAACCCATGTCTGAAAAGATTGCTTCGGAATGGTAAACCATGGTGGGTCTGCAAACTGCGCTGCGAGCATAGAGGGCAAGGAGGGAAGGTGGAAAGAGGCCACCTGAGGGACACGGGAAGGCGACCAGTTGAACAAGCAACAGAACTTACCCTCTACACCTGTCCTCGCACCAAAAGGAGATCTTTTCACACCAAAAGGAGATCCCCGTACCATATGCCAGCATCTTACAAGTTTAGAGAGCAGCTTTGCCTGGATTCAGCCCAAAATTCCACACATTCCAAGATCAGGGAAGGGCTGAAAAACCCCTCCCAACTGCGTGGATCTAGCTCTCAATGACCTCCTACAACCGCAGGGACACAAATCATGGTTCTTTTATAAAAGGGATCAAATTCACCAATAAAAAGAAATGTATTACTGATGCATGTAACATGCATGAATTACACCGGTGTTATTACTGAGCAAAAACAAAAACAAACATTAAAAAAAAAAAACCCTAGACACTGAAGAGCTCACAGATTTTAGGATTCTATTTATATGAAGTTCTAGAACAAGCAAGACTAATTTACTGTGGGGGCGGGGGGGGACAGAAAAAGGGTCCCTCTGGGAGCAGGGATCATGGACAAGGAATTTTCTGGAATGACAGGTAAGTTCTATCTCTCAATGGGGCTGGTTATGTACTTGGAAAAACTCAGTTGCACATGTAAGATTTGTACATTTCACTGTCCATAGAGTTTAAGGAAAACTAGGAGCAAAAATACTGTAAGTAAAACACAACTTCATAGAAAAAGGTGTATACACATGCCCGATACACATGCCTAAAATGCAATAAATTAATTCTATGACCACTGTATTATAATCACTGTCTTAATTCATATAATACACTAGCAAATTTCTAATTTGGTTCTCTAGGTAACGTTAAGCAACACTAAGGTAGTCTATCAAGAAAATGCAACATGATGGCTTTGTCCCAAGTCAAAGATATGGAAATAAGGTGATAAAATTTTCTCAAATTTAGTTTATTCTCCAATACATTTTAAAAAACGTATGTACTTGCTTTTAACAGCTTGCTGGGATGTGCTAACAAATATCACAATAAAGCCAGACTCCAGCAAATATGGGAATATTTAGAAGTGTGATTTCTAAAGTCTAGATCATCAGTTTGCTGGAAATTTTTGTATAATAAAGACACCTATCAGCGTACTACAACTAAGAGGATCCTATTGTATACTTATAAAGGTGCTAATTGCTACATTAAAATTAACGTAGTAACATTCATGGTGTTAACAATGGGCATGGGAACCTCCAAAGCGTCCCTCTAGGGGACAAGTTTGAGATCCACAGTCACTAAAAACTCTGAAAGGTTAAAGGGTGTTCATTGATTTTTACAGAAGAGACAATCTTGAAAAGGTTGGAGCTTAGCTGCCCCTTAAAGATGAAATCCCAAAAGCTAAGACTAGGGAAATTCTAGCGGAGACTATGTAGCATTGAGATGAAGAGCCCAGACTTTGGTGTCACATTAGCTCAAACCCTGGCACTGGTACTTTGCTATAGGACCTTGAACATATTTATAAAACTAAGTCTCATATTCTCCATTCATAAAACAAAAAACCCTTTTTCAGGGTTGTAAGAAGAGAAGATGTGGATAACACCTGGCCATAAAAGGGATCGAAATCAGCAGTTACATTAAATGAGCAAATCACTGAGGGATACTTTCAAGTAACCAATTTGCTTTTTTCAAAGAGATTTTTCTGGAAATGAAAGGGAGATATGACTCTTTAGCCTCATATATATGATGAGAGGAGTCATTTAGAAAAAACATTAGAAATTAGGGTAAGGAATCAATTTTAGATAAGTGCCTAAAGACAAGTTTAAATATTTATGACAAAGGATTCCATGTCATTTTGGAGAAATATATGTCTTTTCATATGTGTATGAGAATACATATGTAAGTACATGCAGTGTTGGAATAAATTCTAGATATTTACAGATGTGTAGTCACTATACTAAGATATTCAAGGCAACAATTTATGCCAATTATATCTTGCTAATTTGCCAAGAAAAATGACTATTTATCCAACCTGGTACTTCCCAAGAGAGGTCTAACTTGGCTGCAGTTTTTAAAATTGGTTTTATTATTCTGTTGATTGTATGCTCCTGGACTTCAATGTTAAAGGTGTCTGCTCACAAACACATCGCAACATGAGAAAAATCCAGAGACAGTAACCTAATAGGTTTTCACACATTTACCTATTATCTCAAGAAATAGCATCTGCTTCAATTATGCTAATTGAAATCATTCTGTAACTCATAAGGGAGTCTGGTATACTATTTTTTGCATATTGAAAATAAAAACATAGAAAATTATGCTAATTTCAAACAAATTTACACCCAGTGTTTCTCAATTACGAAAAAGAGCAGCTAGCTAGTTGGCTTGTCTAATGATACAGGCAATATCTTATTCAGTTGGTATTATTTTTCTAACAATCTCAGTCTAGGAAAATGATGGGAAGACTCCCTAGAAAACAGCTATTAGGTTATTGTTACACACAATGCATCCTGAAATGGTAAAATGACCTAAGTTATCTATTAATAGGATGACCTACTTCTACATGACCAATCTACTGCTTGACCTGGTTCTACATGTTTCCAACCGTCTTCCAATTTGCTATTTCCTTCTCCCTCTTTTTCCTAGATGTCTAGTCAAGTCAAAGGCTTGAAGACACTCTCCTTTGCCTTAGGAAACAGGTCAGAAATGTTAACATGCACCAGCCCTTTCTCAGTGTTACAGTTAATATACATGTAGGTCTTTTGAGCCACATCAAACATGAATTCCCAAACCATGGATGTCATTACAGATTTCACATTCCTTGTGCAGACACTCATGGCCCTTGGGAATAGCAGGAAAACTTATATGCCTAAAAGAGTTTTTGCTTTAAAGGAAGAGCTTTTTGCATTTCATGCAACAGGGTCTCCAGACACTTTGAGTTTAAGTGAGTTCAATTATTGAGTCCTAGCTCCAGGGAGCTCCTTGGCCCCAATAATGGGTTTCCTCAGGCTGCCTTATACCCCAACCCTCAGTAGTCCCTTTGCTCAAAATTACAGGAGAATTTTGTTGTTGTATAAAATCACTAACAGCCTTGAGCAAAAACAAATTCAAGAAGCATTCCTGGGATAAAGGAAGTCAGCCTTAAAGAACTGGGATGGATTCCTCACTGCCTCAGGGTAAAAGTCAATTCCATTCCAATATAAGAAGTTCCCTCTGTTTTAGTACCTGTCTACCTTTGCAAGGTCAACTCAGGATTCCCATTTTCTCACAATGGATTCCAGACAAGCTGAACAACTTTGGCTTCTTTTAAAGTAGGATGTCCTCTCCTGGCTCTGGATTTGTTCCACTATTTTCTGACGTCCCACAACATACACCTACCCCCCGACTTTACCGAATTCCTGTCCACCATCAAGACCTCAGCTTAGTTACATTTTTTTCCAAAGAATCCTTCCTTGATGCTCCCAGATTCTCCTTAAATGACTTTCTTCGGCACTGCCTTAGCACTCTCCAATCCTTTAAGAAGAAATGAGGTTTTAGGATGGGAATAAGAGAACAGAAAATATTGCCTGTCTACAGCAAAAATGAAATAGAAATCTTATCCCCCATGGGCTGAATTCATTCTGAATAAGTTGGGTCTGGCCTACAGAGTTTAAAAACTGGGTGATGCAACACCATGTGTCAACTCTCCTCAAAAAAATTTAATAATAAACAACTTTTTAAAAAATGGGTGATAATCAAGATTTCTGGCTTCTCTATAAAAGAGATCAGAATATCTACCAACACTACTCTTATCTTTCAACATGGCAAAAATTAACGAGGGCTGGGGAGCATATGCCCTCTGAGAGCATAAAATGGGCTCCAATTCACAATCCCCGCCACTCACTAGGCAGCGCCTGGCATGCTGGCCTTCTGTTGACAGCTAGACCCCCGCTGAGTGTGTGAACTTCAACTCTGGAGAGATGGAGGTAGAGACTGCAAAGATCGTGTCCATGTTCATGTTGGTAATGGGAGGCCAAAGGGAGACAGAAAACCAATTGTGTTGGGAGATTCAAAACTTAGGAGGAGGAATGTGGGGAGAGATACATCTCCAGCTTTTCTGCCTCAGTACCTCTAGTTCAGCTAACTTGCATAAGGCTTTGGCACCATCCACCAGGAAGCTGAAGTGGGACAGTCAACACGATGCATTCAGTTAAAACTCTGCATATCTAGGGAACCTAGCACCTGGATACAGGTAGCTCCCGGGCCACAGTGTGCTGGAGCCAAGTTTCTAGGGCAAAAGCCAGCATTCAGCGATTTGCTTCAGATGCTATATTTTGATGCCTCGCATGGCCCTGGCCAACAAAATGGGTGGCACATTTATTCTCCAAGCAACGGGGAAAGCATGGGGCCAGTGAGGAAATCCAAAAGGAGTCCATGAGAAAGCGATTTCTGTACTTCATCATAGACTTCTGTTCCTTTCAAAAGCTAAGGTATTCTTTAGGGTATGATCTCATCTCTGGAGACTAATGAAATATATTATTTCTAGGAGATGCAAATTTTACTTCAGTGTTATGGGAAAATAGGGACACTTTAGACCATAAAATGTGCATTTTATGCTTTAGGGAGAAAGACTTTTAAACACGCCCTGCCATCCAAAAAATAAATAGCTTCATAAAACTGCCCTCGAGAAGATGAAAAGGTTGTAACTGTAAGAACAAAATCTTCTGAGACACTAAATGGACTGCAAAATGCAATTATTGACCATAATATTATGTTCTCCATGATACTTAGAGACCTTCTAGAATATCCCTTCCTATACAGGTGAACACGGGTGCTACTATATTGTATCGGTTGTCTGTTGCTATAAGAAACTTCGGGGCTTGAAACAAAATAAGTTTATTATCTTGCATCTCTGGAAGTCAGATGTCCTAAAATCAAGGTGTTTGCAGGGTTGCTTTCCTTTTGGATGCTCTGAGGGAAAATCCCTTCCCTTCCTTTTTTTAATCTCCTAGAGGAAAACACCTTAGTTCATCATGGACCCCTTCCTCCAAGTACAAAGCTCATGATACAGCATCTCATCTCTCTAGGACTTACATACCCTTGCCTTCCTCTTACTGACCCTTGTGATTACATTGACCCACCCAGATAATCCAAAATAATTTCTCTAACTCCAGCTCTTAATCTAACCTCATTCCAGAGTCCCTTTTGCTGTGTAAGTTAACATATTCATAGGTTCTGGGGATCAGAATGTGGACTTATCAGGGAAGTGGGTTTCATAATTCGGCCTACAAGGCACATGGATTGGAGATGTGAGCTACAAACCAGGAGAGCAGGGAGGGTAATGGGAATAAGGAGGGTAAAAAAGTGCAATTAGGAAGCTCACTCACATAAGGAGGAACATTCTATTTGTTCTCGTTTCCTATCTTCAATCTACTAATGTGTGCTTGAAATCTTTGCTCTTAGAAACATGTTTATTTGAACCTTGTAGACATAAGTGAGATTCTTTTTAAAAAGAATGGATAAATATTTAGTGAGCATTGTACTGAGCTCCAACCAGCATACGCTCATTAAATATTTATTCTAAATACGAAAACATGGGGCTGTTGTCAAAGAAAAGACAGGGACAGTATGTAGTATGTTATGTGGCTAAATGAGAACATTACCCTGTAATCCCCAATGAGAGACAAGGACCTTCAGCTATAATTAAGGTAGGGAGGGGTGCATGGGGGGGGGGGAACAAGAGTAATAATAAATACTAATTGCTTACTATGTTCCCTATGGATTCCTACAATCAGCCTCATTTGACAGATAAACAAAAGGAGATACAGGAAAAGTAACGTATTCCAAACTTCAAGTCTAGGAAGTGAGGGCTGAGGTTTGAAGCCAAGAGTTCTCCATGCAGAGCCAGAGGTTAGAAAGGCCTCAAAGTTTTTCCTAACTGTTTTAGGGTGATCCATTTCAGGGCAGAGCTAGAGAATGGCCGAATATATAGTGGAGGTTTGTACTAGTGCTCTCCGAAAAAACCCCAAAGAGAAATATTTGATTTGAGAAGCTGTTCCAATTTGCGACGGACTATACAGAGATTTAAAAAAGATACTGATGCAGGAGGAAGAAGGAGGGCACTTTCACACGGTCACAAACACATTAAAAAAAAAAAAGGTGAATTTTCTCTTTTCTGAGAGAAAATTCATCTAAGGAATGCTTTTCACTAAAAACATTTCTTTTGGGGCGCCTGGGTGGCTCAGTCAGTTAAGCATCCAACTCTTGATTTAGGCTCAGGTCATGATCTCAGGGTTTTGAGACCGGACCCCCACGTCGGGCATCATGCCGGCTGTGGAAGCAGTTTAAGATTCTCTCGCTCCGTCTCCGTAAAAATTAAGACAAATAAAATAAAACATTTGTTTCCAGTTTCCACCCTCCCCTCAAAGATTCCACAACCAAGACATTCTACATCTTCTTGAACCTGAAGGTAAAAGCCCCTCCAGGCTCAAGAAGTAGGATGTGTTAGGTGAACAGGCATCAGGACTTGACACACTACTCTGTGGGCTCCTGGGATGGCTGAACGTTTCCATGTCTCGCCTTCTACACTAACTTTGCTACTTGAAACCATGCACCTGAAGCCACTGTCATGTTAATCTCCTGAAAGAACATGGGGTTGTTTGCTATGGGGGCGGGAGGAACGCCTTCAGAAATTTAAGATTAAAATTGGAATTTTGTGGTTGGTTACAGACTGCTCCGTCCCTTTTACCCCAAAGGGAAAAAATGGATACAAATCTTGACTTGCCATTTACCAGCTCAGCAAATTACTTAATCTCTGAGTCCCCATTTCCTCGGTAAGTCCTGGGAAATGCGGATCATAGTTATTTTGGGCAATATTGCTGGAAAAATTAAAATAAACGATTATGCAAAGCCTGGGCTCCCAAAGCCTGGGCTCATAGCTGTTAGGTTACCCTCCCTGCTCTCATGGTTTGTAGCTCACAACTTCGATCCATGTGCCTTGGAGGCAGAATTATGAAACCCACTTCCCTGATGGGTCCACATTCTAATCCCCAGAACCTAGGAATCCCTTTTACCACACACACAGGTCAAGAAATGGAGGCGAGCACTCACTGCTCTAAAAGACCTGAATCACATTAGCAGAATTGACCCAACAAAATCGACGTAAGAAATCATGCAACATTTCTTATGTTACAGACCTAGAGGAAGACAGCATTTGGGGCTGGGAAACGTTTCAGACCAACCCTCCCTTTTCTTATGGAGGAAATGGAAATCTGAGAGAGGGAACAACAGCAACAACAAAAATGCAGATTTTTGTTGCAAGATTTGGTGCAAGATTCTTGAGGATAGTCCTTTCTGGGGTTGGAAGTCAGACCACAGACACCCGGACACAGTCCCACCTTAATAATGACAACTTAGTAACAATGGTGGTAATAACTATTATTTTGGGGGATTTTCAATGTGCTAGACTCTTGAAAAGCATTAGGTCATTTGTATTCCCCAAGCCCCTGAGAAATCAGGTTTTATTAGCACCCCTACTTTACAAGTGAAGAAACTACCACATAGAAAGCCACAGTATCTTTGAGGCTGGGTGCCCAGTGCATGGCAAGCGAGTTTGGAAGCCAAACTGAGGCAGCCAGCTGAACCCTGAACTCATCCATGCTTTGTGTTAACAGCCTATATAAAGAGATGCTCACACTTACACACACACACACACACACACCATTAATAATAGGTCACTCGCAGTTACTACTTTTTAATTTTTATTTTCAAATATAGCTCCATCAGGACATTCTATTTCCTTCCTCTTAATTCTTGTCTCCTTGTAATTTTATCTAAGCCTGTAAAACAAGAACCTCCCACTGTCTAACCACTAGTTTTTAATTAGCATGAGTAGCAAACCAAATTATAATGCATCAGTACTTTTTCATGGCAGTTTAGCCTCTTTAAAATCTCTAAACTGTTAATTTTTTCTTAAGCATAGCACTTAGGACAGTTACCAAATCCATGTCAGGGAATAAACCTTTGCAAGTTTTACAACTGATATGCTACTAGAAAATCAAAGGCTTTGGGGCAGATCCTGAACCACAGGTACTTTTCCTAGAGAAAAAATTTCCAATCTTGAAGGTCGAGATCTTCTGAGTCAGATTTGTCAGAACAGAAAAGAAACCGCTATGAGCCTAGGCTTTGCGTAATCATTGACTTTAATTTTTCCAACAATATTGCCCAAAATAACTATGATCCACATTTCCCAGGCAATACAGAGGAAATAGAGGCTCAGAGATTAAGTAATTTGCCGAGATGGTAAATGGCAAGCCGAGATGTGTATCCATTTTTTGTCCGACCCGAAGGCTCATTCCACTCTAACACAGCACACCCAGGAGGAAACACATTTCCGTTTGGATGTTGCTGTTCTTCCCCATTCAAAGCCGCGTGGACAGTGCCGGGTGCACATTTAGTGAGTGTGCATAAATCCTGCTACTCCCACATCAGCTTCCAAAGCAACAGGTTAACTCCAAGGAGTTTAAAAGGTGGTAGAGGTGGGAAGAGGCAGAGGTCATGCTTGGAATGTTTGCCTTTAATGTAAGGCAAGCTGACACATAAACCTCAGAGCTAAGAACGTCTTTATTTTTAAGAGCGAGAAAGCAGGTGTGCATACGTGGGGTGGTGGTGGGGGGGGGGGCGCAGAGGGGGAAGGAGAGCAAGAATCCCAAGCAGGCTCCATGTCCAGTACAGAGCCTGGCCTGGATCTCACTCCCCTGAAATCATGATCAGAGCCAAAATCAAGAGCTAGACGCTTAGCTGACTGAACTACCCAGGAGCCCAGAACCTCTGTATTCGTAAAGGCACTGACAAAAGGTCATTTTTAAGATGTCAGTTTCCTGTTTGTCAGCTCCTCAGATGAAAATTTATCAGTAGTGACCATGACAATGAACTTTCTCTGCACCCAGACCTCTTCGCCTTCCCGGTGCCCCAGAAAGTAGAAAGGTGACACAGACCTACTATTTTTCTGAAAAGCACTCAGAATAGCTTTCGTTTGCATTTTTAAGAACTCCATGAATTACTTATTATAGACTTTCTAAGTTATTCTGGAGGCTTAAAGACTTTCAATTCCCTCACATCTTTATGGCCAAAGAATTCCAGAATGATAAAAAGGTATCATAAAGCTAAGTATATTTGAAATTATATTTGTTTAAGAAAAACAATTCCTGCGAGGGGTTTTAACTGGAGATTTTGTCCTTCGGGTATATGCAGCCACAGTTAATAAGTATGTAAATCAGCTACAGAGACCATTATTTCTGTATCCTCAAACCCTGAAAAATGTCCCCGTGGAGGCAGACATGTCTTGCTGACGGTGAGATGACAAAGGACATGAATAATCCCAGTTATTTGCCAGCGCCCCCTTAGGGATCCACGTACACTCGTGTCCTCAGCCTCCAGCTGCCCCTCCAATGGGGTAGGAACTGCGGGTTTACCTGCACTTTGAAATGGTGCAACTCCGGCCCCACATGTCAAAACCTCTCGGAGGCTACACCTGACCAGCACCTCCCACCTCTGGGCTCTTACATCTCTGGAAGAGCAAATGTAAAGGCACATTCCAGCTGTTAAGATACATACTTGCCTCAACAGTTCGATACTAGTCATTTCTGCCGAGGAAATATTTAGCGAGGAGTACATTCAGGGACAAGGTCGCTTGGCTGTTACAAGGTTGCTCCTCTGAGGGTTATTTTTAACGCCCAACAATAGGGGATTGCTTAGTCATTTAAAATGACGCTGTAGATGTCCATGGCATAAGGTCAGAAAAAACAGGTGACCATACACTTTAATCCTGTTTTTACATATGTACACACACCCATGCACCAATGGACACACACCTCAGTACACAGTGGGGGTACAGGTATTTTCTTTTTGCATTTTCTATTGCCTTCTACACGAACAACATAGCAGTGTTTATAACCAAATCTTAATTGTTCTTAGTTCGTGTGTACGAGATGTGGGCAGTAGCTTAGGAACAAGAATGAAACGAGAGGGTGCATAAAGTTCTTCCTTTCTGTCAGGTGATTCTCAAATGTCACCTAGGCGCTGGCCTCCCTGGTCCTGTCTAAAATTAGACCCCCACCCTTGATGTGCCATATGCCTCGCCCGCCATGTTTTAGCTTCATAGCACTCTTTGCTATGCCTTCCAAGAGGGCATCTTTTAATTTCTTACTCAGTTTTTGTCTTCTCTTTCCACAAAGCAGCAGCTCCTTGAGGGCAAGGAGTTGGTTTTGTTCACTGGTGCGTGGCTGGTGGTCCCTTGCACAATGGATGCTTGCTTACTAGTGGTACAATGCCAACTATCCAGGAATAGCTCGGACCACACCAGAAGTCAACCAAGTTAGATTCTCCCAAGTACTCAGCTTGTAAAAAAATGCTTAAAGCAACAAAATAGGGGAGTTGGGGGGCAGGGAGTTTGACTACATTCAGAGCAAGAAGATGTGGATTTGGCAAGTCTACCGAGTAAGATGGCACATGGTTAGATGATGAGGAACTCAGTTCAGCTTCTCGTTACGTAGCTTCTCTTCAAAGCGAGGACAGCGCGAAAACGTACAAGTACCACTGAAATAAGGCCACTCCATTCTCAAGTAAGGAGGATATAAATGTCCTTTGGTTGCCCTGTAGGCATCTGGCCCAGATGACGACCACTGTCTCTGGGAGGCCATCCCTCTGTTTTAGGCACTGCTCAACACCCTGGGCTACCTTGTGGTAACAGCACGATTCATTGTAGTTAATTACTGCACATTTAGAAAGTCAGATCTTTGGTTCTAAGCACTGTATTCTATTTACTGTGGAAGCCTCAGAGCCCCTTTCTCGTACAAAAAGTCCTCAATAAATACAGGTTTTACTAATTGCTAAACATAAGCCAGGGTACCAAGAAAATTTGCAAATTAGTTTATTGATCCACACTGAGGGAACTTTAAATATCAGAGGATTAGAAAAGTAACAAAAGATAGAGAACAGACTGCCTGATTTTACAAAAGTAGAACAAATATTTGGCAACTCGCTCACTGATGTGTTTTGTTATTGATGTCAGGCCAAATTTTATACTGAAAAACTGAACAGAGACTTTGTGAGGACCTCAGAAAATAAGTTATGATAGGGGCGCCTGGGTAGCTCAGTCAGTTAAACATTGGCCTTTGGCGCAGGTCGTGATCCCAGGGTCCTGGGATTGAGCCCCACATCGGGCTCTCTGCTGCAGGGAGCCTGCTTCTCCCTCTCCTGCTCCCCCTGCTCATGCTCTCTGTCTCTGTCAAATAAATAAATAAAATGTTAAAAAAAAAAAAAAAAGAAGTTATGATCAACAGGGGCCGTCCTGAGTTCACCTAGAAATACTGTTGCCTGGCCCTCCGCAGTTTCTTCTTGGCTACAGTTAGTCAACATCTTAGAAAATGACCAGGAACTTTCGATTTCTGCAAAAGCCATCAAACAATAGCTTATATAATATCTATGTTCACAGTGTCCTGCATATAACAGATACTTGATAAAAGTCAATTGGGCAAATGCTTGCAAGAGTATTAACCGAACCATTTCCTTCTAACATTTTTTGCGTGTGATTTTTTCCCCCCTTCTCCTAAACCACACTCCTCTATCTTAGGACATCCATTTCTGACCACCATCTAGTAGCCAGGTCCACTAACCCTTTGTTGAAGAAATCATTCCAAGTGTACCATATTACTTTAGTTGCAGAATTTGAGAATTTCTTCACATCAGTTATTGGGCAACATGGAAGCCCGAGATCATCCATCACTTTAGCCTTGGAGAAGACTTAGGTTAACGAAAGCAATGACGTAGGTGCTAGAGGTCCAGATGGATACTTTGTCTTTCCTTGGTTTTTCTCCTCCATCCTTTCAGAATCAAACCCAGTTTCACTCCTTTTACCCTGTTATCCTGGTAGCTACATAGAAAGGATATTCGTCTGATAAACTGATTATACTCAGATGTGGAGGGCTGAATGTTTCATCACCATGGGACTTTTAAAGAGGATAGAGGACGGTTCTTTCCATGTATCCCTGACATACAGGACAGACAACAACACACACTCAAGCTCAAATTTAGTTCCCCCCTCTGATCCATAGGGATGCTCTGGAAACAGGTCGACACAAACCCGTGCGTGCGTGTGCGTGCATGCACATACACCCACTTGCACCACTCACACTCATGAGGTTATACAGGAGGCCCTGCATGAATTGAATTCTTTCTCCCTTGTATACGTGTGCCTGAGTAGAAAAGCCTTCTAAGGGGAGGTAGGAGGCTTGGATTCTTGTACTGGCTTTTCTAGCTGGCAGGTTGTGTCATTCTGAGCAACTCCCTTTCCTCCCCACACTTTAGTTTCCTTATAAATTGAAAGGGATTTAGCACAGGACATTAAGTCTTCAGAAAGCTGTAGGAAGGGCTGAAGAAGTGGGCTCTGGGCCAGTCTCTTGAAAGGTCTCCAGAAGAGCAGAGCACCACGCCCCTGAGGCAGCGGCTACCACCTCTGAGGCCACTGCTAGGGTTCTGCTGGCCTGTGTCTGGGGCCCCCACCAACTGTGCGGCAGTCTGTGGATATCCCACACTGGAGAACACACACCCTGACCAGCAAACCGGAGATGAGAGTCAGGTCAACAAGTTGCCCCTATACCCACTACTGTTTGACAGCTAGAAGACTAGAAAGTGAATACTGGAAGGTACTGTTGGAACAAATCCCTTCTTGTTGGCTAGCAGAGCACCTGGAGCCACGGGTAAGAGGCCACGTCCTCAATTATCCCTTCAAATCTCATGCAAATACAACTGATCAGGAAAATTTAGGTCCAGTCCAGAGCCTTCATTGCAAGGAAATCTTGTAATCTTGGGGATACGATTTTTAGCTTTCTAGCTTCTGTGGGACAGATGAGCACATGGAGATTAAGACCTCATGGTGAAGGCCAAGAAACAGTATCTAGCACTGGCACGTTCTGAAAGGGCAAGACGGTATTTCAGAAGCCAGGGAGTTCCTGTCACTGGAGATGTGCAAACAGGACCCAGGAATGCTGTAGAGAAGACAGATTTTGACCAGTAATTTGCAGACCTTGCTGCCTATTTTAATCCACTGGCCCCGAATTCCAAATATCCTGGCTCAAACGGTCTGTGGTTAGTCCCAGGAATTTTTTTTTTTTTTTAATTCTTTCCAAATGATTGCGAGGCATGACTGGACTTAGGAACCACTTGAGTACAACATTCAAGATCATTTCCAGTCTTGCATATTTATGCATTCTTGACTCTAGACCTGTAGGACTACACAGTCATATAGGCCATGTTTCTAGTACAAGGTGGCAAATGTTACCTTCAGGTAAACACAGAATCTCAAGAGACTGCCGGCTGTAAAATGGTACATTGCTGTGTTACCTAATTTGAAAGGAATCTGGTTATCAACTATTTAGTGGTAATAAAAATTTGTGCCCTCTAACTGAAGGCAAACTGTCACATGAAGCACTCACTACCATAGAATGGGGAAAAGAATGCAGAGAGGTGCAGTCTTGAAGGCATTTTAAGATTTCTGTGACATGGGACACCTGGGTGGCTCAGTTGGTTAAGCCGCTGCCTTCGGCTCAGGTCATGATCCCAGGGTCCTGGGATTGAGATCCGCATCGGGCTCCTTGCTTGGCAGGGAGCCTGCTTCTCTCACTGCCTCTGCCTGCCTCTCTGCCTGCTTGTGTGTACTCTCTCTCTCTGGCAAATAAATAAAATCTTAAAAAAAAAAAAAAAAAAAGATTTCCGTGACACACAGACACAGACCCTCCATGCACACAGCAGACGCACACACATACAGACCACACAGACCCAGATACACATACACGCACACAGAGGCACAGACCCAGAACCCCCCCCCCCCCGCCAACACACACACAGGCAGAGACCCAGACACACCCACACCCACCAAGACACACACACACACACACACACACAGGTATACACAGAGATAAGAGAAACAGACCCATCCATATACCCACAGAGGCCCACACAGAGAGAAACACACACAGAGAATATTAGCTCATCTTTGTGTCTAGAGATTTATCCTCTGCACAAACACCAAACCCATTGTTTTTATGTACTTGCCCTTGAAGGGTTGGTAAATGTTTGGCTGAGCAGAAGGGTAAATACAGACAGATCGTACCACTAGTATTATAATCAGTGACTCAAAAATGATTATTCTATCCAATTTACAGCTCAAAATCCAAATTTGTCACACTTTGCTACATGTCCGGGGTCTTGCTGGGACAGCAGGTCCTGGTGTAGAAGACACAAGCATGAACACCTGGGGTATATCCCATACACCAGAGTGATTTCTCTGAAACTTCAATATAGGTAGAAAATACGCAACTCAGTTCCCTATTGGGGACCACGTATATAAACTACAGTGTTAGAGGTATCCAGAAATAGAAAAGTTGGCTTTGGCTTCAATGAAGGCTCCTAAGAAATTTGGACAGAAAAATAAGATGGACATACAGTTGCATTTTGCAACTCAACTCACTTTAATTTTGTTAATCATTTATCTAGCCAAAACTAAGATTTATACTCTGAAGGCAAAACACACTTCTGCCAAAGGAAAAAAAAACAAACAAACAAAAAAACAAAACAAAAACAAAACCTTGGTTCATCAGTGTTTGGTGCTGGATAATACCAAGCTATATACACTGAAATTTAGATATAGGAGCACATCTAGTTTACTCATCAGGTTACTGATTTTTTTCCTAGTTTCTCCAATGTGGTGAGAATAATGGCTCCCCAAAAATGCTCCCACATTAATCCCTAAAACCTGTAAAGGAATAGATTCTTCCACATGGCAAAGACTCTCTGAAGGGGTAACAGAGGACAACAGGCCTGAGTTGGGGAAATTATCCTGGATTATCTGGTGGGCGCCATCTTTTCACAGGAGTCATTAAAATACCCAACTTCCCCTGGCTGAACCAATCAGAAAGAAGTCACATGAGCAGGCCTACATCTGCCCCGCTAGCCGTAGAGGAAAGACCCCAAGCCAAGAATACAGATCACCTCGAAAAAACTGGAAAGGCAAGGAAAAGGAATTCTCCCTGAGAGTCTCCAGCAAGGAACACCACCTGGCTAGCATCTTGATTTCAGTTGCGTGACCTCTGTATTGGACTTCTGTCCTACAGAACGGTAAGGTAATGCCTTTGTGTTACTGAGCCACTAAGACTAGGAATTTGTTACAGCAACAGGTAGAAAATGAAAACATCCAGTAGCTTTCCTGTCGATGAAGGTTCCCTTCTCACCAGAGTGGTAGAGGCTGGTCACTTCCCAATAATAGGCAAGAAAATCATTGACCTCCTATTGACTATTTGAAAGGAAGTTTAGATGAAGCAGGAAGGGCATATAGTCTGGAGTTGAAGGCATATCTCAACCAACAAAGAACATGACCCTGAGAAAAATTACCATTTTTCTGAGGTTTAATATTATCTTTTATATATGAAGAATATTAAGCCTTGCTTATTTTGTAGAAGAATTGAAAATAGATTTAAAAGGAGATAGAAACATGCTTTGTATATTATTCTCTGTAAACAACCATACTACCTTTTTCCTCCAAGAAAATTATAGACTTTGTCAAACTTACTGCAGAAATGATTGTCTCCCAAATACCCATTCTTCTTTGTTCTCATGTAAGGATCTCCCAAGTTCTAGGTGAGAATATGGCAATTGATCCCTTGCAGCCAAGGATGGCTATAGGACCCAAGTTCTAACCAATGGAACATCAGTGACCATTTTAGTAGTCAAATCCCAGATGATGCCCTTGATAAAAGGATGTTGCCCTCTGCTTTTTCTTTTCATGTTCCTATAGATCAAAATGGCTGGGGCAGCAGAGAATCATAAACAAGAGCAATTTGCTGGGACAGGGTTATCAGCAACACAAACATACCTATTCACTCATAGATTAGGGCAACAGCAGAGTTGAGTGGTTGAAAAAAATACCATATGACCTTCAAAGATACTTACCATTAGCCCTTTATACCTAGAGTTTACTGGCCCCTGCTGTAGGTGATAGGAGGTCAAGAATATAGATGAAATCTGAGTCCTTGGACAACCTCCTAGAGCAGAGACGCTTTTCCTCTTTGACTACTTACCAGCTTGGAATTTTATACTAACCAAAAATAAACCTATATTGTTGAATCTACTATTATTTTATCAGTCACAAGTGAGCATCATAAACCAGACTTAGTAATACGAACAATGATCATGATGACGACTATAATGATGACTACCGTGAACACATGTGGTGGTGCTTACGACATTCTAGGACTCCTCCAAGTGTGTATATTACACATACATTTAATGCTCATGGTAATTCTATAAAGCACTATTTTTTATTTCTGCTTAACAGTTGAGGAAGCTGAGGTCTAGCAGTTAAGTAAGTTTTTCAAGAACATAACAAAAAGGTGACAGAACCAGATCCAGACACGAGTCACTCGGCACCAGCATCTCGGATCTTAGCCATACATTAAATTGCCTCTTAGCAGATCCCAGCTCTTTCATTTTGACTGAGCAAATCTAACAGTCAACCTCCTGAAAATTCATTTTAACAGGAGACCTATTAGAAACAATAGCTTAACCCCAAAATATCCACAAGTGGTAAGGTAGGGCTGAGAATACAAATAGCAATTTGTTTTCTTTTAAATGAAATGTCCTTTTTTTAATTGTATACCTAGACTTCAGACTCAGAAATAGCCTAAATTAAAGATTTTAATTAAGCTTAGCAATCTTGTTTGAATTGAGATAATCTATTTGGAAATAAAGACAAATACAAAGAAAGGGAAAAGTTCAGAGGCATAAAATGAAGTCTGAGAATTCATGATGAGGAGGAGGATGGGAGAGGGGGCATAAGAAATGGAGAATTGGACATCCTTGTGTCCTTACCAAGAACAAGAAACAAAGCAGAATACTTGACCCCCTAACTACCGACAGGAGTTTATGTTGAAAAAGAGAGATTTAGGAAAAATGCGCTAGTTGCTCAAGGTCACAGAAATAGTCAATGAAACCCATATCTTTGTTACCACAAGCCAAGCTTCTTTATGCTAGACTGTCTTTAAGAGGATAAAATGAAATAAACAACAAAAACCCTTGGTGATTCCAGGAAGGAAAAAAGTTGAATAAGATGAGGGCACTTTCTTAGAGCTTCGATAAAGGATCACACAGGCGTTTCAGAAGGCCATGAAGCACAGGACTGGCCCAAGGCTAATCAAGTGTCTTTTGAGGAAAACAGGAAAGAAAATTCTCAAATGCTGGTGTAAGGAACTAAAGTTAGTTCAAGGTCAGAGCCCCAAAACGAGTATGAGGTCATAACAAAGAGGTTACATCTGTGAGGAAATTGTTAAGCATTAAAAACTCGGCTGGCATATCTATTTTCACTTCCACAGAGGAGATTAGTTGCTGATAAGCTCTTTATTATTGATTTCTCTTGAAGTTCCCTAAAGATGGGGAATATGATAGGATGAGCTCCATTACAACTGTGAGGTTAAATGCAAGGCATTGTAGTTGCCTCAATCGATTCATTAAAAAGAAATGGCTTGTAGAACTAACTCACTGTATAATACTATCCCTCAGTTCCATACTGCCTAGAACTAATAAGGAGAGAGAATCTTTTATCTCTCAAAATGAAATTGAGTCCTGGACTTAGAGTTGAAAGGCCTTTTGAAGATTATCTACTCATTTCATAGGCGAGAATCCAAAAGTTTCAGGGAAGACATTGGTTACATTGTGCTTTCTTGGTCTTAGAGCATGAAATCCATCTGTTGGCAAGCACATTCCAAAACTCGTGAATGTTATTGTGTTCCGTCTGGAGTTGATTTTGTCTGAGCCATGGAGCAGCATTCTTAAATGTTCAGGAGGGAAGATTTGTATACATAACGCAAAAATCAAGAACAGTTTTGTATAATGTAACACAAAAACCACAGAAGCGATCTTCCCTTAAGTGAACTGAGTAGTATCTGCTTGGTGTGTTCAAAGAAAAATAAGTTATGTAGAGGGATGTGTGGCAGGAAGGGGCAAGATGTGCCTGGAAAACTAAGCCATGACCTGGTCACCAGGTGCTTTGTAGACAACTGGAAGCTTGGGTTATTCTTCTAAGTGCAATTCAGGTTATTAAATGCGTTTGGGCTAGATTATGACAAGGCTTGTTTCAACCACTCATCTACTTATTCCTTTTATAATCAAGCATACTTTTAGGCTCCTGGAAAACAAGAAGCTACATTGGTACATTCTGCCCATGAAACCCTCCAAGTCTTTTGGAGGAGGCAGTACTCTAAAAATGTAACACAGTAACAAGAAGGGAGCAACAAAGAACAAGAGAGACTGGTACTACAGGAGAGTCTGCAGGGACAGGAATGGTCACATGCGTTCTTGGACCAAACAAGTCTTTAGTTGTCAGAATAATTTCATAGATGGACTCTCACTTCATCCTTAAAGCAATACAGGGATATACAGGTCAACCCTCACCATTTATGAAACTGATACTCAAGGAAGCCAAAGGACTAAGAGAGACCACACCTCAAAGATGGCAGAGTCCAAGGTCAAGCCTAGACTCTGACAGAAGCAGCAGCTTCCAATTATGTATGGCAATAATTGTATAGCATTACACAAACTCAGTAGGAAAGATTTTTGTCATTTATTAGGAGGCCTAGAACAGAGTGATGGCATATTTCTGCTTTTTACTCTGAGGGAAAATACAAGAAAGGACTTCTGGTTCAAAAACCTCTACAGAACATACAGAGCCCCGTAAATTACTCTGTAACATCACCCATTACCTTTTAGGAAGCAAACAGGATTTTACCTTCTAGTGGAATGGCCTAGCATGGCAACACTTCAATTCAGCTTTGAATGAAGAAAGATCTTTTCTCAATACTATTCTTTCTTGCTTCCTTCAGTATTTATTTTGTGTTCAAAGTTCTGGAGAAGATTCATAAGCAACTAAATTAGTGCTGATACTTTCTTTCCATAGACCTGAAGTAAGGATTAAACAAGAAAGCACCTCCTATATTTGGGGGTGGGGAGTAGATGCTGGGAATTAAGGCAACTCAAAGAGTCCCAACCATCCTCCAAGATAACTCCAATGGCGTACTTGTCCTGAGGCAGGCAGGCTGGGGTTGGAGTGGAGTTCGGCTTGGAGGGAGTAAGCAAGTCCTGTGATCCCAACATACAGAGCTATGTGGGAGTTTTCCACCTCTGTGCTACAGAAGATCCTGAAAGGACATCTGGTAATCACCAAGATTTCCCTGGAAAGAACTGCTCTTGCAAGCCCTGAGGACACCAGAGAGAAAGGGCAGAACTAGCCCTCATGAACATTCTGGAAGGAATTCTGGTCCTTTTGGCCCTTCAAAGCACACTGGAAATAAATAGGTTGAATTTCCTATATCCATAAAGCTGGAAGAATGCTGGCCTTCACGGCTGATGAGAAGGAAAGCAAAGACGCATATGCTGGGTGCCTTGAGGGGAGACTGACTGAACGTAACACTTGCTAGTACAGCTGCTGTCTTCCAGCAGGCAGCCAGCCCAGAGGGGCGGATTCTTCAGGACTTAGTAAGCATCATTAGCGTGACTGACAGAATTGTGTTCACCTAAAAAGTGACCCACCTCAGGATCCCACATGAGAGAATATAGAGACAATCCAGAATAAGAAACTCCTGGAAAAACACAACTACTGGAATAGACAGCAGCTGGTTAAAAAAATTAGTAAAGAACATTCAATTACAGCATCAGTAATACCTTTTGAACGTATAAAGCTTTTTTTTCTTTATTTGAGAGAAAGAGAGAGAGAATGACGGAGCAGAGGGAGAAGGACACTCCCCACTAAGCAAGGAGCCCAGTGGAAGGGGGGGGTGGGTTGATCCCAGGATCCTGAGATCACAACCCAAGCCAAAAACAGACACATGACTGACTGAGCCACCCAGGTGCCCCTAAAATGTGATTTTTGATCACAAAATTTAGTAGATAAACTTAATAGTTCATAGTATTTTCAGATAATGACAAAATCAGCATTTCTATCCCATTTATATAAAATTGTGTGTTGTGTGTGTGTGTATGCATCAAAGAAAAAAATTCCTCACAAAACCTTACTAGTAGTTATTTCAAGATAACCTGAAAAAGGAGATATATACTTTCTTTACATTTTTGTGTACCATATGAATTCTATTAGGTAACATAATCAGAAAAGCTATAAAATCAAAAATTCTATTTTTAATGAACAAAAAGACCAAAATTATTAAAATTATAAGGACTTTGTAGAGGATAGAAGACATGAACACATAAGCAGTAAGATAGTTTGGCCTAACTGTTAAATTACTATTTTTAGCTAAAGGATTGTATCTCCTACGACACACTGATGAGCAGCTGAATTCGGAGGCTGGGGAAGCAACAGGTAAGGCAGTGTCACCGAAAGGATACCCGCTTAAGTGGTCCACTTGTCTCAACCCTGAGCTCCAATCTAAACATGTCCTTACTGATTCTCACTTGTATTACATACATATTCTTCAGTCCAGAGAGAAGCCACTGTGTTTGTTTCTGAATTATTGGCCATTCAAGAGTCATCGCATAAATTGTTAGAGGAAGTAAATTTCACTTTTAAGAAAGTTTATTAAACATTTGCAACTTGCAAATGTGTATCATGAATGAATCCTGGACCAGGAAGGAGCAGGACCAATCAGAGATGAGTGATGCCCTGAGGATGTGCGGTTCACACCCACAGAGGCCTGTTAATGCCAACTCTCAGAACAGGGCAACTAAACTCTAGTGGCACTTAATGAGGCACTTTATAAGCACTAGAAATCAATTGAAAAAGTGAATTGTCAGTAATTACTGTGACTAGTACTAATTAAAAATGTCTCTAAACGGAGACACGACAAGGATGTAAAATTTGAATCAGATTATGCACAAAGCCAGCTCAGGCAAGCTGGGAAGACTGCAGCTTGCCTCAGGTCAGTTGTTGGCTAAGAGCCCACTGGTCCTCAAGCTGCAGAGAGCTCCCCTTCTGCCTTAAATCAACCACCAGAGAACACTTAACTAGAAAGTCACCCAGCAAATTGCGCCCTCTACAAGTAGAGAGAGAAGTCAATGCGAGTAATTGCGAGCGGGTATTTCTGCAAGGTACATTAGAGGAGAAATGCCCTTCTTAACCTCAGTGCAGCCAGAGACACTTCTAGAGCTCAGCTTTATTGAGAATTCTAAGCATTGATGAGACATAGTATTTCAAATCTGAACTTTAAACAATTACAGACCCAGGTGTTAAAACTCTGCCTATCTGGTAAGAGCCCAGATATGAAGACTCTACCAATACAGAAGAGTATGGGACATAAAGAATTGTGTCATCTATTTGTGGGGGTTTTTTTGTTGTTGTTTTTAATCTACTGTGACTTTCTTTCTACCTTCTTAATAAATATCTCCACTTGGCTATGGGGAACATCTTCCCTGTAGCCTGGGTGTTGGGTGGATTTTGCTTTCCACCTCTTCCCACAATGACGGTAATTAGTCCCAGCCTTCCCACATCTGACCACAGTGATTAGATCACCGTGGCCCAGACAAATCATCTCTAAGGCATGACATGGAGATAACCGGAGAGAACACATCAACCTTATTCTGAAGTCAAGAGGTGAAGGTATCTTCTAAATCTTGAGTTTGGGTCACTATCATTTGCCACAGGGTGGGGGGTAGGGGGTAAAGAGATCATGGAAATGAGGTCCTCATTGAGGAGAAGAGTGAACGTATGAAGGAGACAGGGAAAGGGGAAAAGGAAGGAAGAAGATACATGGAGGGAGAAGGGAAGAGGAAGGGTTGTTGAAAACCTTATCTGAGCGCCCTGATCCAGCCATGCCGAAGTCTTGCTTATTTCATGGACCTTCCAGCTGCGTGAAAGCTACTTTTGAAAATTTTGTTTGAAATTTATGTTATTTGAGATAGAAGCAATACAGCATGAGATAACTTGTGGTAGCCCTGAGTTACAGAGCAGTATCTGAATAACAACGGGGGTAACAAATACTACTCATATCAGGAAAGAATTCATTGGCTCACAGGCTTTACCTGTTATTTACATTAATGTAAATTATTGCTCAATGTTTTACCATTTACAAGAGAGACCTGAAGTCAATCTAGTATGAAAGTACAGAACTGTATTTTGTAGTATTGTATAGTAAGTCCATCTTTTTTGTATCATTAGAGCTACTAGAACTATATAGAATGCTAGATAAAGCTCTGCAGCTCTTCTTACAGAAGATTTAATCTTACGGGAATCCTCAATTTGCTTAACCAATGATGCAAAGGCATCAAATATCCTGTGGCAATACAGGACAGGAAAGCATGCAGGATCTCTGGTCCCAGGTGGCCTCAGCCCTCATAACACATCCAGTTGCTGGGCACATTGTCCTTACAAGCTAGGATCTCCTCAAATGTCAGAAATTCTTGCTATTGCACTACCATCTTACACTCAGCCTTACCTGAAAAGAAGCCCAAACACCAAATATCTAATACACATTTTAGTTTCCGAGAATAAAGCAGGCTCCCTTTGTTCTGAATTCAGCATCAACAAGCTGTGTCCTCCCCCGAACATAGAAATTAGTATCCTTCTCCAAATATCCCTGATTAATATCTCTGCCCTCAGATTTCCAGCATTCTAGAAAGGCCGTTTACCCCTGTTCATGTCTTGACTCTGATTTAATACCCTTTTAATACAGAGTTTGGTCTGAAGGTGAAAGCCACAAATCAATTTCCACAAAATTTTAATTCCAACATGCAGGTTCTATCACTCTCAATCAATCTTTTATGCTTGTGTTTTAAAGTCTCAAATTAAGGAAGAAATTGCTTCAGATATTTTTAAAGGTGGAGATCTGAATTGGACATACCTCAAATCATGGTTTCAATTACGTTTTTGGTTCCCAAAGAAGCCAGACTGCTTTGAAATTACTCCATACAAAATACGGTCTTTGATGCAATTCTTGTCAGAATGTGTCATAACCACAAAATTGAGTTGTAGATGTATAAATTTGGTAGGAAAACAAATAAAAATGACTAATCTGGCTTGTTTGGAGAAACTAAGTTACCAGAATCCTCTTTATCATTGAAATATTTAAATGTTTATAAACACTTACATAGGTATTATCATGTTCATTTTATAGATAAAGTTCTAAGCAATTTTAGAATCTGTCTCCTGATGCCAACACCTAGAAATCTGAGACAACTACAAACATGAGAGAAGGGAATGCAGGATTGACGATGGGCTGCCTGAGGTATCTGCTGACATGAAAAAAACTACGTATTTGGTTTTAACAGTGGCAGCAGAATTAGAGGGAGAAAAAAAATCTTAGACCCTTACAAAAAAACTGGGGCATTAGATTGAAACTTCTGCAAGTGTCCAGGGCTATGGCGGGAGGGGAGGCAAGATGAGTTAATCCCAGCTCTGTTTGGAGCAGTGGGGTGGGGGTGGGGGGGTCTCCCAGATAGTCTGTAATCCCAAGCTACCTGTATTAGTTTACTGCAGTCCTAAATTTCCATGAATTTTCTGACTTAAAGCACACATTTATTCTCATAGCAATCTGGAGGTCAGAAGTCCAAATGGATCTAGTGAGGTTAAGACCAAACAGGCTGGGAATGTGTTTCTTCTGGAGACTTCAGGAGAGAACCCACTCCGTGCTTCTTCCAGCCTCCAGATGCTGTTCATAACCACCCCTTCCACCTTAAAAGCCAGCTGTGGAGCTGCTTTTCTCTGTGGCCACCTGCCTCACTCTTAGGAGCCTCGAAATTCTATCAGGCCCGCCTGGGTACTCTAGGATTCTCTGCTCATCTCCAGGTCCTTCACTTAATCACGTATGCCAGATCACTTCTGCCATATAAGGTAGCACATTCACAAGTTCCAGGGATTCAGATGTGGACACTGTGAGGGGCCATTATTCAACCAACTCAATGGCCCTAACTTAAATCTGGGGGTTGAATTTAGACTGGCTCAGGGAACACGGAGTTAAGAATTTGAAGTGACAGAAGCAAATTCCCTCTGGAAGAATGTACCTTCAGCATAAGCCCCTTGACATGCAGACAGATTAAGGCTTGATATCAGGTAAACATGGTCTCATAACCAAAATTTACCCATTGCAACAGAAAACAAGCTGCCATTAGGAGTCAGCTGGTGTAACAACAATTCTACTTCCAAGAACTTCAAAAATAATGAAATTATTGGAAACAGAACAGAAATGGAAAAACAGTGCGGTTAAGATATTCATAGAAGATAAAGGGAAAAAACCGGAGAAGAAGAGTCCGTAAAATAATGGCCAGGAGATTTGATAAACAAGATGTAAAAATAAACTCAAATTAGAAGCTCAAAGGAATGAAAGAACTTGTGCAGACCAGGGTGCGCTATGAAAACTAAAACTGCCATAAATTTTTAAAAATTGCTAATAGTGTTAGGAGGCACTAATGAATTGAGAAATAGGAGTAAACATTCTGGAAAAGGGACAGATGAGTGACAACATAAAGATGCTTTTTTACTGAAATGATTGCTGGCATTGCGCATAAAACATAAAATGGGCGAAGCTTGCAAGAGAAACCAGAAGAGATCTCCGCAGTTTGAGGGCCCACAGAGAAAAAGAACCCATCCTTCAGGCACCGCTGATTTTGCTCTCAAGACATTGGTTAATTTCAAGATAAGGGGAGTGTCCACCAGAAGGAAGCCCCAAACTAAACACCTTTTCATCAGCTGAGAACACTGGATGTTTACACGCTAAGAATGGGAGATAAAAGAACAACAGACTGATTCCTACCAAAACTCTAACCCAAGATCAATTCCATTTAGACCTTGATTGTACTGAGGTACCGTGTCCCTACTCTAACCAAAGAAAGAGCAAACCTTCTTTGTGGAAATTACCCAAAAGTTCATCTAGAGGCATTTATATATACACACACACACACACACACACACACACACACAATGTCCTATATTCAGTAAAAATTTCTAGGTCTGCCAAGGAGAAGAACCATAATAAGTGGGAAAAGAAAATAGAAATAAACTGGTATCCTGGAGTTAGCAGAGAAGTGGATTTATGTGACTGCTTTAAATAGAGAAAAAAAATAGAGAAATAAGAGAAAATCTGAAGAATTATAACAGATAATAGAAATTTATGAACTATAATGAAAATTGCCACCTATGAATAACACAATGATAGGTTTATAGCAGGTTATATAAAGATTAGTGAAATGAAGGACACATTAATAGAAAATATTTGAAATTAAAGCAGTGAGAAAATGTGAATTTATATACGTGTGCACACACGCAGGAGAGAATGGAACATACTGTATTTAAAGAGAATTTTCTACAACTAATAAAAGACATCAGCCCATAGACAAGAAGTTCTGAAAACCCAAGCAAAATACGTATGAAGAACAACCACACCTAGGCACACTATAGTAAAAACACTGAAAACCAAAGACAGTAGTGTCTTTAAAGCATCCAGAAAGGTACAAAATAAAACCACAAAAAATCCCCAACAAGACAAAGAGGCATATACCCTTGCCAAAGTAACAAACAAGGAGACTTGGGCCTGAATTCTCAATAGCGACAATGGGAGTCAGAAAACAATGATATCACATGTTTCAATTTCTGAAGAATAACCACCAATCAAGAATTCTATATTGAACAAAAATATCCTTCAAAGACACATTTTCAGAAAACCAAAAACTGCAATAATTCATCTTAAGCGAAGTTGCTCTAAAGCTAAGGTCAGAAAGAATTGTTCAAGGACAACGATCCCAGAAAGAAGACACAGAAATGCAGAAAAGGATGAAAAGCCATGGGAACAATCAAGGAGTAAACATAAATGAATACTGTCTCAAGACCATCTCTTGTGTGGTTTTAGAAATAATTAAAAAATTATGATACATGAAAATAATTCAGAAGATTAAGAATTAATAATTCAGAAGTTAAGTCTCAAGGTTATTCATCTAATAACAGAATTTCAAAACACACAGAACAAGAACGTATGAGACTCTAAGGAGTAATAAATACGTGAATGAAGTCCTAGATTTTAACACCACGGTCTAAATCAAGGACACAGAAGATGTGACCACAACTTGACCCAATTCACAGGTATAGAGTTCAACACCTAAAAAACAGAATATTCTTTCAGTTATATCTGGCACACGTAGCAAGTTAGACTATAAATAACAAAGTTGGAATAAATTTTAGAAAATATTCAAGTCCTAGACAGTATCCTTTCACCACAATGAAACAAGATTTGAAATAGGTAACTGAAAGATATCTGGAAAAGTCCCAAACACTTGGAAACTAAAATAATTTTCAATAAACTCTTGACCCATGGATCAAAGGTTAAATTGAAAAAGGAATTTAGAAGTGAAGTCACCAAGATGATGGTACAGGAATTTCCAGTGCTTGTCCCCTCCCAAAAATACCAGTTTGTATAGCTGTACACACGAAAATAACTTCCCAAGAGCTAAGGATTCTGGGTAAGGGATTATAATGTCTGGGTGGTGCATAAAAATCAAAGACATGTTCAAGACTGTAGGAAAGATAGTCTGAGTTACCTGTCACACCTCCCTGAAGCCCCAGAGCAAGATACCCTCCCCGTGGGGGAAAGATGAAGTAAGCACCAACTTTCCCCCAGAACCAGGCACACAGCAGCCCCAGGTGACTCCTAAAGCCCCAGGCTCCCAGGCCACCCGGCCACCCCAGTACCAGCCAGTTCCCATGGTCCCAGACCACCAGCTGACTTCAGTGAAACCAGGCCCCAGGTGGACTCCCGCAAAGCCAAGTTCCCTGCTCGCCGTGGCACCGGGTCTCCTTTCATGTCCCCAGGCTCCTGACCCACCCCAGTGCCAGACTGGCTCCCACAGCCCCAGGCCCATACCTGCCCAATACAGGCCAGCTTCCATAGCCTCAGGATCCCCAGCCTGCCTTAATGTCAAGACCAGCCTCCATGGACCTAGACTCGAGGCAGGCTCCTTTAGGCCCAGAATCTGGGCCTGCCCCAGCACTAGGCTGACTCCCCTTAGATTGCCCTCCAGACTGGATTCCACAGACACAGGCTCCAGTGCCAGGCCAATCCCAGTAGTGCCAGCCTCCAGACCAGCTCCCATGGACTCAGGCTCCCAATGTGACTCAGGACTGTGCCAGTCCCCACAGACCCGGATGCCAACCCCACTCCAGCGGCCTCCAGAGCCTGGATGGTCCCCACAGGCCCAGGCTCCAGGCCCCATCCAGCAGACCCAAGCACCAAGCACCTGATGAGCCCAAACACCAGGCCTGCCCACCTCCTAATGATGCAGGTACCAGACCTGCCTGCCCAAGGACTCCAGCAGCAAGCCTATCTATGGAGACCACAAGAGAGCCCAGCCAGCATCTCTGTACAGAACGACTAGGGAAGGGCTTTCCCCGACAAAGCCAGTATGTGAAGAGAGCAAGTGGTGCCTACTTCCTCATAAGGCACAGACACCAATGCAAGGCACAGCCTACAGTAGATACATAAAAAGTAAAGGAAAGGGACTGAAAACACCACTATGGAAAAATCAGTGATTCACAAAAGGAGGCAACAGGAGAGAGAGAAAGGAACAGGGAACAGTCAGAAAACTGATAAGATAACATCCGTAAGTCCATTTACTATCAATAATTACTTTTCATATAAATGAATTAAGTCTTCCATTCAAAGGTATAGATTGGCTAAATGAGGAAAAAAACAAGGAAACATAGTACATGTGGCCTACAGAAGTTTTAAGGACACATACTAGCTCAAGGAGAAATGGAAATGGTTGGGAAAAGATATTCTATGCAAAGTGAAAATAAAAGCAAGACAAAATAGAATTTAGACAAAATAGACATTAAGTCAAAACACGGTAAGACAACAAAAATCATAATGATAAAAGCATAGTACTGGCATAAAAATGGGCACATAGCCCAATGGAGCAGAATCAAGAGCCTAGAAATAAACCCAGACATGCATGGTCGATATCTGACTAGGGTGCCAAAAATACTCAACGGGGAAAGGATAGTCACTTAAATAAATGGTATTGGGGGGGCACCTGGGTGGCTCAGTGGGTTAAAGCCTCTGCCTTCGGCTCAGGTCATGATCCCAGGGTCCTGGGATCGAGCCCCATGTCAGGCTCTCTGCTCGGTGGGGAGCCTGCTTCTTCCTTTCTCTCTGCCTATCTCTCTGCCTACTTGTGATCTCTATCTGTCAAATTAATTAATTAATTAATTAATTTAAAAAAAAATGGTATTGGGAAATTCAGATGTTTTACATGCAAAATTTGGGCCCCTATCTTATGCCACCACCAAATTTAACTCAAGATGGATTAAAGGTTTAAATACAAGATGTGAAACTATAAAGCTCCTTTAAAAAAAAAAAAACATAGGCAAAACTCTGTGATATTGGCCTTGGCAGTGATTTCTTTTTTTTTTTTTTTTGGATAGGACACAAAGCACAAGAAAAAAACAAAAATAAAAGGGACTAAATCCAACTAAAAAGCTTCTGCTAAGCAAAGGAAATCAAAATGAAAAGGCAGCCTTCTAACTGGGAGAACAGGTGAAAAATATTTGCAAGCTACGTATATCCCATATGGGGTTCATATCCAAACTATATAAGGAACTCTTACCACTCAAAAACAAAACAAATCTGAATAAACAGGCAGCAGACCTGAGTAGACGTCGTTACAAAGAAAACTGGCCCAAGCACAGTGAGCTACCACTGAATACATGGTAGGATGGGATGATCAAAAAGAGATAAACTATTGGTTTGCCAACTGGCAAAGAGGGCAAAAAGAGACCAAAGAAAGAGGTAAGCCAGTCCAGATTTGCAGGTGGCAGTTTTAATAACTGAGGGAACTTCTAGACGAGGCTTGTCTGCTGTATATCTCTGCACATTCCTTTCCACAATCTTCAAAGTTCAAGTTTAGTCCTGTATTAATCCATATGCTGGGCCAGAACCTCTACTTCCTCCCTCTTTCAATGGTGCATGTTTTTTTCCTGGTGGAGTGTGTTTCAATGGGTTCAGCTTGCAGCAGGCGGACAGGATCCCAGGAGTGAGAAGGAGCTCACCTGTCCCAGTCGAAGGGCCCTCTGCAAATTCTAGGAGATCCTCTCTTTCCCAGGCATCGTGGGGGCTGGTGTTCCCAGCAGCATAGCACCTCAGTACATGGTGAGAGTCAAGGCAATGGAGGTCTTCCCTTCTTGTGCTGGGTGTCTCAGCAGGGATACTGGTCTGCCCTACGTGGCAACAGGCCTCACTGGTTGATCATTCCATTGTATTAATGCCTGGAACAGTGCTTTAGTCCACCTGGCCAAGGTGGTTTTACTGGTTACTGATTCATTCGCCCTTTCGACATTCCATTTTTTCTATGAACCCTGTTGCTAGGAATCTTGCTGCTGCCTTATGGGGCAATGAAAACTCCTCTCCTGTTCTTTTGCCCAGTCTTGCATCTCATGACCTTTGAATTGTGATCCCATATCACTGTTGGAGGAGGGTATCTGTCCATGGTACTCAGCTTCTCTAATCCCCTATGGGCAGCAACCTGGTTTGCACTGGGGTCAGGCCAGATGCGGTGTCCACATAACCCAAGGCATTTTTAGACCTTACACTCAAAGGCACAGAGCCAATATAAGCAACTTTCCTATAACATGTTGGCAACTCTGGTCGGTGGCCCCTGACTTCTTTGGCAGTTACTTTGGGGATGGTTTAGAACACACAGGACATGCTGTTACTGTATTAATAAGTCAGAGTTTCAAGAGCATTCTAGGACCCTTGGCAATATGCCACCATTCTCTGGGTGCTACAGTGGTTGCACTCATTCACCCCATCTGTTGTACCTACTGAGGGGTCAGTTGCTAAGGTTCATACTGGGCTAGGACATCAGCTTCCTGACTGCCACAGGATGTCCGCGTCCTATGAACAGGGATGGGGTAAGACTGAGGATTGCCTCAAGCTCCTGCGGACAAGCCCAAATGTCTTTCCACACTTCCTGACCCCACAAGGCTCTATTCATGATCACCTGCCCTCAGCTTCCCATTGTCCAGCAATAGGGTCAATCCTTTTACAACAGCCCAACGGTGAGTGCAAAGGGTTAATAGCTAGGGCTCATGAGTGATCATGAGCCAAACTGCTGACTTCAGGCCACTGGCTGCTGCCATCCTTTCCTGCTATAAGAAGAACAGAGGCTTACTGAACTTCCCTATAGTAATTGGGAAACAATTATGCTGTCATGAAAATAAAAGTATTAAGAGTTTGAATTCTGGAGAGGAAAGGTAGGGAGAAAAAAAGTGTTTTCATCTTTGTTTACAAAGGTATAGGCTGGCAAACTGTGGATAGTTTGAGGGAGAAAAAAAGTTTTCTTAAATATGGAAAAGTAGAGGAACCAATCATGTTTCAAACAAAAAAATCTTAGAAGCTAAGATCTTATTAGTTTTTCCATCAGAGTTCTGTTGATTCTTAGTAGTATGGTCAGTGATTATCAGTCTTTTCCATGAATGTTCTTGATGAGAGTAGATCTTAAGTGTTCTCAACACACACACACACACACACACACACACACACTCACACACCAAAAGTAATTATGTGAGATGATGAAGGTGTTAACTGACCTTTTTGTGGTAATGATTTCAGAATATATACATTTATCAAGCTGTACACCTTGAATTTACACGAGGTTATATGTCAATTATATCTCAAAGCTGGAGGAAAAAAGGAATTCAGCAATCATTTTGAGGTGAAAGGAAATGAAAACATATCAATATCTGAGAAGTTGCTAAAGCAGCGCTGGAGGACGATTTAGGACACTCGACACTTACTAGAGAAGAGAGATCTCAAATAATATTCACCTTTATGAACAAGTAAATTGAACCCAAGTAACAAAAATCAGCAGAAATCTGTGAAATAGAAAACAGAAAAATGAAGAAAACACAATGAAACCAAAGGGTAATTCATTGAGAAGATCAGTAAAATTGATAAACATCTAAGCAGATTGTTGAAGGAAAAAAAAAAATGGCCAAGTATCAGTTTTGAGGGGCGCCTGGCTGGCTCTGCCCATAGAGCATGCAGTTCTTGATCACAGGGTTGTAAGTTCAAGCCCCACATTGTGTGTAGAGATTGCTTTAAAAAAAGTAAAATCTTGAAAAAAAAATTGGCATTAAATGAGGTGACATAACTATAGACAATAGAATAAAAAGGGAGTATCAAACTTGAGCCAATAAATTAGGCAACTTAAATCAAATGGATGTACTTCTTGAAAAACACAAAAAACAGTTATTTGTGAATAAGGTCTGTTCTGCTCCCTTTAGTGTAAAATATGGGTTCTCTTCAATGCCACTCGGGATTTAGGGAATGAAGGATGGGACCAAGAGAATTTAAATGCCCTAAGACACACACCTTACCAAGATTCACCAGGTTTTCTTCATTAAGTATTCCCCTCATTGCTGAAAGCTTTTGGTTTCCAGGATTCCACAGAAGTAATTATGCCTCTTTTTGCCAGTCTTTTTCCATAGCTTTTATGGGAAGATGTACTCTTGGGGTCCCTTACTCTGCTGTTTTCACTGATGTCACTATTCTCACAATTTTAGGATCATAGTATAGTCTTAAGATCAAGTAAGGACAGTACAAAGGGAAATTGTAAGCCAATCAATCTTATGAACATGGATGCAAACCACCTATATGAAATACTAGTTGACTAAATTTAGCAATAAATATACATGTTAAGATAAATTTGTACATATGGCGGATATTCAGGGTTGGTTTAAATACAGAAATTATACTAATATTCATTGTCACTGAAAAAAATCGTATCAGCAAGACAATTGCTGGAAAAGAATTCCGTACAAGTCAGTATCATCTATGATCAAGACCGCTTAATGAACTATGCATAGAAGGAAACATTTTACCAAATAAGAAGTATATACTGAAAATCTACAGCATCTACCTTAATAGGGCACACTTTAGAGCCAGTGCTTGAAACTTGGACCAAGAATGCCCATCATTACCTCTTCTTTCAAATATTTATATGGGAGATCTTCATCAGAGAGATAGGACAAGAAAAATAAAAGATTGAAAAGACAGAAAATTTATTTTTCACTAGAACATCCAAGAGATAGACTTTTAGACTTACTAGAAATTGAGCAAATATCTTCAACACAAGATCAACTTAAAAGAACCATCTGCATTTCTATTTACTAGAATGGAAAGTCATGTAAAAAAAAAAAAACCAGTCTGAACTTAAAGGAATATATAATTCTGTGTATTATATATGAAGACCATTACCATACTATATATAATAGGATGAAATGTTAAAAATGACAATTCCGCCCAAACCATTCTATAACTTCAGTTCAATTATGAAAAAGAATTCGAACAGGGATTTTTAGTTCTTAGACTTTGAATTTATATATATAGAGATAGATAGATAGATATATAGATATATCTGTTATATATCAAAGGACAAAAGGCAAAGAATGGAATAGTTTTTATGAATGTGAGACTTTAAAAGTTATAGCAAGTGAAAAAATTCAGCATGACAGAATAAGAAGTTCTGAAATAGAATTATGCATCCATGGAAATTTATAACAAATCTAGCATTTCAGATCACTGGTAAAAAGAAAAATAGTGTGCTGGAATAATTAGAACTAGTTTATGTCCTCAAAAAATGCACAAAATCAATTCCAGATGTAGTGAAGAGATAATTTTATAAAGCAGGCTCTAGGACTTAAAAGGACACATGTAGGAGAAAGTCTTTATAGCTTTGAGTTGGAGAAGGATTTCTAAATCAAGATTCTAAAATAAATTGGCAAATATTGGTAAATTTACGTGACATCGTATTTTCCAAAGATGGCCACAATATCTCCCATTCCATGTGCTCGGCTTCTAATAGGATAAGAATCATAGTCACATGACAAGGTGGGCTTTTGTGACTCATGTGACTGAAGAATACAATAGAAGTAACCCTATAAAATTCCAAGGCTAAGTCATTACAGGCAATACAGTTTCCACCTTGCCTGCTGAAACACACACACACACACACACACACACACACATCTTGAACTGCCAAGTGAACAGCTCAACTACCCCATGCTGTCATGCTATGAAGAAAGCCAAGACAGACCCTGCAAAGACATGGTACAGGGAAGTTCTGAGAGTACATCAAGAGAAATGCCCCGTCAGCTTCCCGCTGTTCCAGTTCCAGCCACCATCCCACTGCAACCACAGAAGAGACGCTGAGTCAGAAGCACTCTGCGGCACCCTTCCCCAAATGCTGACCCAAAGAAACCATGGGATAGAACATAACTGTTATTGTTTTAAGCCACCAAGTTATGGGCTGTTCTTTACCCAGCGCTGAGCACTGGAACAATCTGACCACATTAACACTGAAAGGACTTCCATTCATCAAAAAAGAAGGAATGGAAAGGTAACCCACAAATATGATACTTGCAATCATACAATAAATGAAATATTATATGCAATGAAGGAAAAAAAAAACCCTTCTCTAATAAAAAGGCAAACAAGCAAATGATAGAAGCAGCCAATTCAGCTAACTGATACAACTTGAATGGCAAATACCATGTAAAAAGTTGCCTGATTTATAGCCAGTGAATAGGAAAATATACATGAAAATAAACATGATATGGTTTCATTTCATCATAACACAGCAACATCAAAGTCCAATCCAACAACAATAAACGTTGTTAGACTATGGAGACTGGGGAAATTTCCTACACTGCTGATGGGTGGGTGAATTGATGTGATTAGAGAATTAAAGTTGCAGACACAGAAATTCTACTCCTACATATAAATCCTACAGAATTGCACCCACCTGTATAGTAGGACAGGTGTATGGAAACCTAGTAGTAGTAGTATTGCTTTCAAAACAAAACAAAACAAACAAACAAACAAACAAAACCCACCAACCCTAATGTCATGTCTAACACAGGAAAGTTGGTAATTAGAGTATATTCATAAAGATATTGATACATAACAGAACAGGTAAACTAGAGCTATGGGCTTCAACATCTGTGATTTTTCACAAATACATTGAATATATATGAAGCTTTTCATATGAAATAAAATACCATTCAAAGTGACACAATGCATTGCTTTCTGATATGTAAATATGCATCAAGTATAAATAAATCTATGAGAAAGAAATGCCAAATTTAGGATAATGGTTACCTCTGGGTAGGGGACACAGGGAGATCAGAGAGGGCTATCAAAGGGAAATTCCAAATTGTTAATATTTTTAAGTAGTAGATATGTTAGTGTTGGCTGCATTTTAGACTTTGGAGTGTCTTAAGTATTATATAATAAATTTGATATTTTCAATGACATAAGCAAGATAGGACACAAAGGAGAAAGGTCAGCACTGAAAAAGATACTCTAAAAACAGAAGCCAGTCTACCTGGAAGCCTACAGTCATCCACAGAGACTGGGGCTAGCAAGAAATACACGGATGTGAGAACACTGGGAGTCAATGGACAAAATGGAGGAAATGACGGCCTGGCCTCTTACCAGGGATTCTCTCCAGGCTGCCATCCTCTGGCAATACTTGCAGCAAAGCAAGTTCTCACTCTTTGGAGGGCCATCTTTTGTCAAATGTCAGTCCCTTCCTGCTGCTTCCAGTCATCTCCCAATTAAAGTCTCACCCAGAAGAGTCCAGAAACGTGATTACGTGTCTGATTCCCATACAGAGGATTCAACAAGGTCACAAATTCAGAAGTACTTTTCATGGGATCTCTCACTTTTTGGTCCCATTGGGGTTGAGGGGGAGCAAATCTTAACATCCTGGAACTGGTCTGAAACTTGCAAGTGGGCTTCGGCACTGTTTGAAGCTGGCCTGGCACTCGTGAGAGACCGTGTTGTTCTCCTGTTAGACATTAACAGTCTCACAGAACAACAACACTGGATATGCTTACTCTGAGCCCATGATATCAGAGACAAGACAAGGCTACTTCCTAACTTTGTCTAAACACAGAAAGATACAAAATCACCATTTAACCCACTAAAGACCAAACATGCCCCTCTCCTGGCTAATAGGAGTTACCAGTCTTCTTTACCAATTACAGCATTATCCTTCCTCTGTTCTGCTCTTCCTATAGATAAGATTGAGATACCCCATCATAAAATTGCTCTGCTTCTTGACAGCATCCAATACATACAGAGCAAACCTTCACTTCCTCTGACCCTCCTAAAATCACCCCACCCAAGCCCAGACACCCTTTACGGAGAAATCTCACAGTTCCTTCTCATGGGCGTTCACTCTCACTGCAGTGTTTAGTCAACCCAACTTCAGCGACAGGCATGTTCCAGGTGGCATTTGGCGGAAAGCACCAACCTTTGCAGTCACCGCTCTACAAGGAAAGCCAATCGTAACGGACTTGGAGTGAAATCGCATCGCTCAAGTTGTTCAGATAGTCATGCCAGCCACGTTGTGGTGTGGAAAAGTGGATAGGTACGTGAAGTACAGAGCACTAACCCACATCAGAACTCTCATCATCTCCAATGTCACAGTTTTCTCCTCTTCAATCTTGACTAAACGTGTAAGGGTCTATTTGGTTTTATTTTTCATCTAAGCAGAATACAGGAACTCATTTTCTCCTGTGGTGAAGAGGGAAGGAGGATAGTTCAACTAGAAAATGCCAAGTGTGAAAATATGGAGAAGGGACTGTATCCTTAGGCTTGTGGCATGGTAAACATTCAGGTGTGGCCCAAGAGTAAGCTTGGTGGAAGAGCTTAAACAATGAGGGCTTGAGAAAAAGGAATGGTTTGGGAACTTCAGGCAGGGTCACCCATACTAGGTATTAACTTGAGACTGTATTTTGTTGCCAACACACATTTTAAGCCATGGGCAGAGGCAATATTGGGAGAGGACCAGGACTACGTTTTCAAGTGAAAACTGAACAGAGCAAAAGATGGGTTAAAGAAAAGAAAGAATTGATAGTCTATGGAAAGCCCATTTTATGAAACAGGTCTTGAAATTACCACCAAATACAGGAGATTATTCTTTATTTAAATCTCTCCACATGCAGGTGAGACAGCTTTGGTATTATTTCGACACCCATGGGTGTTAAGCTACCATCATCTTTCATATAACCCAGGGAGCATTAAAGCCGCTCAGCTAAATTATGAGTTCTAATTAGGGTTTAATTAGAAATAGAAAGCAGCTTAGTTGGAACATGGCTTCCTATAGCTAGTTACAGAGCTTCGTCTGCAGCTTTGTTATGGATTTTTAAAACCCTCTATGTGCTGAATTAAGGAACACGGGGATTGTAAATATATTCTGCCAAACTCATTGGTTCCAGGAATCATTGCTAGGAAACATGGGACAGAAATACCATCCAAGAGCCCCCGTATTTATATTCATGCTTCTCAAACCCTATTTTAAAATATGTACCCAAGAGGTGGCCTGGGTGACTCGGTCAGTTAAGCATCTGACTCTTGGTTTCAGCTCAGGTCCTGAGCTCACAGGTGGTGAGACTGAGCCCCTCCTCAGACTCCGAGCTCAGCAGAAGTCTGGTTGGATGTTCTCTCCCTCTGCCCCTTCCCTCTCTCTCATTCTCTAAAATAAATCAATCTTTAAAAAAAAAAAAAAGAAGAAGAAGAAGAAGAAGCCTGCACCTAAAAGACCAAGATGATGGGTAATAGAATTTCACCTTGATTAAACTTAACACTGATCAAATGATAGGAATGAGAAGAGTGGGATGCAGTCTCAGCCCACCTGGGAAGGGTACTGGTGAAGACTTTGATAGAGGAGCTTCAAGAAGGTGAGTGACTGAACACCAGGAAATAATATTCTCTCCAAACATAAGACATGACGATCAGAACAGGGGCTACAACATAGCCTTGTGAAGGCTGCATTCATGTATGCTGCTCATGGAGTTTTAAAAGGATGGTTTTCTGTACTTCCTTGTATCTGATCCCTCTCCTGGTTGCTCAGAAACATCCACATTGCCTCTAGGTTTAAATTCCTTATAACAATACAAGAGAAACTGTAAGTATTGAGATTTTTTATTTCTAGATTTTTTTAAAAGCTATTAGGAGAAGCAATTGTTCTCAAAGCCAAAACATTTGACTTGCAGGAAATGGCCTTTTTGCTAAATCAAGAGGAAGCTCTTGCGAATCAAAAGGAAGGCTCTGAAAGAGACAGGGAACTACAACAGATTGAGAAAAGGAGAAGATAGGGATTATGCAGACTGATCAAGGGTGACCTGGGCTGGGAGAGACGGGGACACAGGGAGCTTAGAAGGGATTGGTGGGGACCACAGGGATGGTGGCCTCACAGAGAGGAGCAAATTTGGCCACTTGTTGGCTCCAGAAGAATTTTCGCCCACAAAAAGTTTGTGTTGAAGTCTACTATTTTCTGTACTTGAAAATATATTGCGTGTTATGTCAATTGAACTAGAAAATACAAAGAGCATACTTCAGTAGAGCATGCCAGAGTCCCAGTAACACGGGCAAACACAGAAAGGATAAGGCCAAAGCATCTGTTCTGAATTCGGCCATAAGAGTCACGTGAGCAGCCAACTCAGTCAGCATTTGATCACGTGTGCAGAGATTCACGGCACCTCTCCAGTTTGCCCTTCCCACCCCCACTTACGTGACATCTCTACTCATGCTAATATTACAATGAGCTCTGGGGAAGGGATAGAACAGAAGAGTAAAATCAAAAGGGAAGAAGATTGGTTGATCACTCAAAGGGAAACCCCGAGACTGTGTGCCAAGATCATCTTGGACACAGTTGCCTCTCATGACTCCCTCAGGCATGGTCACAACTAGGACAAATAAATGGATATATATGAATTCATTGCATTCCTGGTTTGCTTACCAACCTTGCTATTTGGAAAGGAATTCCAGAGCTGAGGTCATACATCTATCACGACCATGATTTTCTTTTTCTGAAGACGACATTTTCTCCCTCTCTCACACACACACAATTAAAAGGTAATTCTTTAAAATTTAGCTTTATAAAAAGGTTAGTATATACTAGACTTATTTTCTACCTTTAGCCTCTCAGGAGAGAGAATGTGGTCTTATATTTTGTGTGGAGTTCTTTTGCGGAACACTCAAGAGATATGGCTGTAGTAAAAGGAGGACAGCAAGACTGGGCAGAAGGTAAAGCCGACCTACAATGCTGTTGCAACTGAACCTTATTCACTTGTGTAGGGAGCTCTGCACCTAGAACAGCCTTTCAGAATTCTCCCAAATCAAGCCTTAGAGCTCAGCTTTGGTGTCCTGTCTCAATCACTTACAGACCACAAGCCATCTCCTCTAGGGGGTGTAACCACGAGTGGGGTAATTTATGGATACTGAGGACAAGTTCAGTGCAGGGTGTAGCTATGATCCATTGGAAGCCAGTATTCCCAGCACAAGGGGTTAAGTGCGTCACCCCATGAGCCAACAAAGAATGTCAACATCCACACAAGCTTCCACATCAAACCTTATCATACCAAAGTATTAACATCAGAAACTACTATCTAGGCTATTAGTTCAGTTCTCCCCTTCGCAAAGACTCAACGAACACAGGCAAGGTCTCCCATTCCTACCCACCCTCCAGCCTACCAGCTTTCATTTATCAACACAGTCCTGGATTATGAACTTCTAGAGAAATCTAGGTATACCTGGAAAGTGATGGATGACCACACTGCTTGGATACTAGCAAATCTTGAGACCACAAAAGGATTATAGGAATGGGATTTTCTTAGTTTTCTTTTCCCTAGAATTTTACGCTCAATTGAACATAAGCTACTCTGAGGCCTTGTAAGATCAGCCCTGACAACAGTCACATGTGGCCTGAACACGGAGTGGCTGCCTGATGTCCCTGTGGGTCAAAGCAGCAGGAATATTGGAACCCAGCAGTGGTGTGTGTGATGAGCATATCCTATCCATTTTGCATCCTCTTCATTACTGAGATAAATCAATCTGTTGGCCTCCAGTGGCTTTCTTCAGTACAACTCTGAACTCTTAATAGGATAGACAGACACTCAAAGGATAGAAAAATCTCCCACCCCCCAAAAAAGGATAATTTGGGAGAAAAGTTAGATACATAGTTAAATACATTTTAAAATATAGGCTATCTAAATATGTATATTCATGCATACACGTATTTTTATGTGTGACTAATGTTGTAGAGATTCTTTTTTTTCTCTAAAGTCTCCCTGAGGTGGGACTTGAAGTCATGACCTACCAAACCCAAGATCAAGAGTCACATGCTCTACCAACTAAGCCAACCAGGGATTTTTGTCTTTTTGAGATTTACTTATTTCAGAGAGCTATCAAGAGCACCAGCAGGGAAAGGGGTAGAGGAAGAGGGAGAAGCAGACTCCCCAACAAGCAAGGAGCTTGACGTGGTCCTCCACCCAGGACTCTGAGACCATGACCTGAGCCACAGGCAGATGCTTAACTGACTGAGCCACCCAGGCGTCCCCAGCCGGGGACTTTCTATCTGCTTCTTCTTATCTTCATTATCTTCCAGGACCTAAGAGGTCTTCTGCTAATGAGATGTTAACTTGAAGTTTAGAATTTCTGATTTCTATCCTTTGGTTTAATTTAGAATATAAATTTACTTTTTAAAAAAAGCATGTATAGACCAATGCCATTTTTCTTAAATCTTGTTATTAATCTAGTCTTTCTCTGAATATCCAGAGCACACCTTGAGTGATGTTCAGTTATTAATGGCAGATACTTCTATGTTGGAATTTAATGGGATTTTTTACTCTCCCCTTTTTTTCCTATAGCTTGAATTTTTAATACACATGTATTTTTACAAATCAGTAAACTAAATGGAAACATTACGATTTAAGAAAATAGAGAAGGAATTTAAAGCTTCTTCAAACCTTACTTCAGTAAAAATAGGTCAACTCCTTATTCCCATTTACTCAACTTCAACCTCAAGGTGAAGTAAAAAACACAGAGGAGCTCTGCCTTTGATCCAAGAGAAGATCTGTAGTTGAGCATGGTCAGAAGCATGGTATTAGAAGGGAGGGCTCTTTTTACTTTCATTTCTTAGCTTAGCCTTAACTTGTGTATTTCCTCAAAAATAAGCCTCCTGGAAGGAATCTGAAATATGGCAAGGAAAACCACGTGAATCAGATGAGCCCCCTGCTGGGGTCACCCTTGAAGCTGCCCATTAACAAGTAGAGCAAAGGAGGAGCAAATTTTAATGTAAGGAACAGGTAAGTGTTAATTTTTCTCATGTTTCTTGCTGTTTTGGGAATTCAGTTTTTAAGAATTAAACAAGGAAATATTTTAGAAAAGTGAAGAACATACATACAATGGAGGAGTAAAGATCATTTCTAATTTTCTTTCCCAGCAGCAGTCACCATTAACATTTTAGTTTAATTACAGGGTTTTTTTCTAGGCATTTTGATTGGCACTTGCGGTCCAACTGAGTAAGAAGTAGTTATGTTGTTTTCTCTATGTAATGTGATATTGAGGAGTTTCTTACAAACTTTTACAATTATCATGCAAATATGTGATCATTGAAGAAACTAGAAAATATAAATAAAATTAATCATCCTGCCACCTAGATAGAAGAATTTTTGTTATGCCAACTGCCAAGCTTTTTTAAAGAGTAAAATTAAACTCTGGATAGCTTTTCTTATTTAAATCATAGACCACAAACCTTCTAGATACCCCTACTTTTTTGCTATTGAAACATTTTACAAGTGTTTAAAGATATACCCTTATATTTTACTCAGAAGAAAAGTCTAGAGGTGAAGTTACCAAGTCAAACTAATGGCATTTTTAAGATTTCTAGGACTTTGGATGTTTGTGCCGATGTGTAGTTTTACCGAAAGTACTTAAGAATGCCCATTTCCTATTTTGGGTATTACAAAATTTAGCCTTCTAATCCAGTAGGAAACACAAATCCTTTCTCATTGTCTTAATTTGTGTGCGCCTTAGATTATGCTCAAGGCTAAAGAATTTTGTTAAATTACTTAGATTTTTCTTCTAATTCCAGACTTCCCTTCTTTTTATTGGCATGGCTACTAGTTTATAATAGTTACAATATTTCCCTTCATCTGTCCAGTATGTTTATAGGTTTTAATATAATTGAATTGGCTGTTACAGAGTGACATTAAGTAATAACTGATAACAGAACCCTTGCCCTTACTTTGGTTTTAAGGAGAATAAATCTCGTCTTGCGATCATTGGACGTGGATGTTCATTGAGATTAATAAAAGTAATTCTTCTAATCCGATTGTATTCAACTTATTTTTAAAATCAGACTGTGGGGGCGCCTGGGTGGCTCAGTGGGTTAAGCTGCTGCCTTCGGCTCAGGTCATGATCTCAGGGTCCTGGAATCGAGTCCCACATGGGGCTTCTTGCTCAGCGGGGAGCCTGCTTCTCCCTCTGCCTTTCCCTGCCACTCTGCCTGCTTGTGCTCTCTCTCTCTGTCAAATAAATAAATAAAATCTTTAAAAAAAATAAAATAAAATCAGGAAGTGTTTCAAATTTTATCAAATGCCTTTTTAGGATCTATATATTTTGTTTTTTATTTAATAAAGGACACCTCATTTTCTCTAATATTGAACTTCGCATTCTTAAAATTCATGCTCCTTGGCATTCAAGGTTTGGATTTGTTCCATCTGTTCTCATTTTCAACACCACGAGTTGTTCATATATTAGACCTCCTTTATTTATGTCTGTATCCATCAGAATACCTTTTTTCTTTTTTAGTTTTATTAGTTTTACAGGATTTTTTTCCCAAGCCATCCACCCTATCTTTGCTAGAATTTTCATTACTATTTTTCTATGTTGTTACTGTCATTCTGTAAAGCCGTAGGTTTTGCTTTCATTTCTGAGCTTTTCCCATGTATTTTTGAATTATCTTATCATTTAATCTTCTGAGTTTTTAAGAATTACATTATCTGCAATTTTAGTTGGATATAGAGATCTACTGAACTCCCCCTTCCTATGTTTCTTTGCACAATTCCTTTTATAATGTATGTTGTTCATTTTCTTCAGATATCTCTACCCATCTTGGATTCATCTGCCAGGTTCTAGATAAAGAACATTCTATGCAGGTAGGGGGTATGAGCTGGCAATCTACAGCCTCATCTTTGTTACTCTCCTTTACCTTCTAAATCTTTTAGAGTCCTAGAAGCAGAGTTGGGGGGAACGGGGGAAGCACAGAGGATCATAGCTAAACATAGGGCTCAGAAGTCACCTACTGGTTCCTAGCTCAATGATGCCACTTCCTACCTCAAGGTCAAGTAACTACTATTTTTATGTTTTTTAATACATAAAGTGGGGATAGTAATATTTCCTATATGAAAATTGAGTGAGATAATACTTAACCTAGAGCATTTCCTGCCACATACTAATTATGGTATGAAGATTAACATCATTAAAAATTGTCCTGTGACATTTCCATTACAATCCGCAAATGCTGCCTTCCTTTCCTCAAGCCGCTCTACCTCACTCCAGGGCTTCACCTCAATTACGAGAGCCAGTTAGAGACAATAGAAAGGACATAAGGTAGACTCTTCAGTTAGACTTTCTGCGCTTTTGAACTAAGAATGCATAGGAACATCCCCCAACTCCCAGGGATGATCCATTCCTCTAGCTGTAGTCAGAAGTTCAGTGGACTCCCTCCCGCCCCCATTTTAGGACTACAGCACTAATTTGAGGAGAGAATTGTATCTTGCAGAAGGTCAAGAGCACCTCTCAGCAAGCTGTCTTCTTAGTAGAGAGCATGCATTTGGCTGCTACTTTGTAGTTTAAGGTTATAGTAGACATCATTTTCTTTTATCATTGCAGAGTAGTTCACTCTTCCTTGCTATTTCTGGTAGATTTTAAATAGGAGAATAAATATGCTTTAACTTGGAGACTTCTACCAGAAACCTGGAATCATTTCAATAGCTTAAGAATGGTCTGAAAGAACTCACTTATAAAGTGCTCCAGGCCAAAACTTCACCAATGGTGAATCCTGAAGAAATTATAAAATTCAGCGTGGTCATTACATTACTTACATTTCCTATTGAAAACTGTTATTAGTGGATATTTTCCAAATTTCCCTGAGACTTTCAATTATTTTTCTTTCTTTTTTTAATGGCTTTAGCGTTTCTAATTACAACTTCTTTCTCATTGCAGATACTGTATATATGTGGTCTTATTCCCTTGCTTTAATTGCAATGACCTTGGCTATTTGTTAGTCTTTCTAAAAAGCCCATTTATGGTTTCATTTTTCTGTTTTTATCCTTATTGATTTTGTCTTCTATTTTCCTTAATTTTTAATTTTTCCAGATTCTCAAATAGAACACCTGGTTTTAATTTTTGTTGTTAACAAACCATTTGTAGTGAATCATTTTTCTCCAAATATAGCTTGGTGATGTTACACTAGCATTTGTTTGCATAAATATTTTAATGATAATGAGATATTCTATGGTCTGAAAAGATACAGAACACTGAACTGTTCATTTTCTGCTTATAGGTTAGTTCCATTTTGTGGGTAATTATAAACAATTTTATTAAAAATACTTTTTCTGGATATAATACAGGTTATAAAAAACTTGAAAGTTCACAAAAGCTAAAAGGGCATTTTTCAGTTATAAAAAAAAAATCTAGGTTGCATTTTTTAATGTCCCCCCAGACTTTTGTGGAGTTAAATATTGGTTTCAGAACACTACAGCAAGTTTACTAGTTGCTAAAGAGAAATTATCACCTTCTGCTTAAGATCAGTGACCTGTAACACTAATGATGGTAAATGACAGATACCGTCAGTCAGGGGCTAATGTTAATACTTTTGTTTACTGCCCTGAGATGGTCTTTGGTTTAATTTTATGGAAAAAAGTGTCTTCTGTCATCTTTAAGTCATGGGAATTTCACTGGCAGGTTAGTGAAAGATATACCTGACACTATTTATCACTGTAAGCAAAAAATTCAACCATGTTTTCCATAAAACTCTTGTGAAAGATGGTGACTGGTTGAGAGAAGGCTCTGTCTGACAAAGAACAAGAAGTCACTGGAGATAACCACTGTCAACCCCGAGGGTATGATGAGGAAATCAAGGTCTTCCAGGAACAGTGCTAGGAACTGAATGGTCTAGTAATAAAGTGATATAATTTTAAGAAATGTTGAAGGATATGGAGAACAAAGGGAGAGTGTTTAACAAGTCTATAGGGAATAATAGAATATTAGAATGAGGTAATGGCTGGGAAATTTCCCCAATTTTTAATACATGAAATCTTACATTGAATAAGCACCAGAAGTCCTAAGCAAAATAAAATATCTACACCCCATACTCCTAGAAATATCAGAATTTCAAAGATACTGAAGATAAAAGTTTAAATGTCCCAGAAAAGAAAGAAATCGATTGCCTAGCAAGAGGGAATAAACTGATAGCACAGTTCTCAGTAGCAAAACAGACCAGGAAAGAGGAGAAAATTGAGGCCCAGAGAGATCATGTACACTCCACAAGGAATGGTTGTAGATTTCCCCTTAAATAAGGTAGTCTGACTCTGAAGCTCACATTTCTCAACATTCCAACACCCCTTTCTGGGAAATATGCTAGACAGTTGTCCTTAGCTTCTTACAATGATGAAAGAACCTCTATCTCAATTCAGTAACTCAAATTGTGGGAAGAACCATGTGTGTGCCTTTTAGCAGATATGAAATTGATCTAACTAGTATTAATGTTTATAAAAATTCCAAAGTAGGGTTTAGAGCATTCCTCATAAGTGGTAGGATGAATTTTGATTTCCACACTGGGTCCAATTAAGTTATATTTAGACATGACTAATGGTAAAATGCTCTTGACAATGTCATCCAAAAATGGAAGGTGGGTGAGTTTTAATGGATAAAAATATTTCCAATTTTTAATTAGGCATGCCATATGTAGTCAATTGAGATCTGTTGATTAAGATTCCTCCATTTCCCACATCATCTCTAAAACATATGATCTTGAATATAAATGAGCTGGGCAACAGATCTTTAATTTAGTAAATGTTACACATGTATTTGGAATTTCAATAATAGAAGAAATTATTTTTAAAATGGGACAGGTTTTCTTTTGTAGCTTGTTAGCTAACTCTGAAAAATATTCCCAAATTGAGGGGTCAATGAGGATGGAAGTTGAAGTTAATATTTGACCTCCCACAGTCTTTGCTTTGAAGGACAATACATATTAGCATATATATAAATTGTGTCACAGCTCAAGGAGTGTGGAAGACATTGAATTCTTGAAATATTCTTGCATTTCCCTGTATCAACCAGACAATGTTTCTGCATTGCGTGGCACAAAAGATAACTACTCAATATACCAGAAGAGTCCCAGAAAATTCCTGTTCTGAAGTTATTTATACTTTATTTCCTTTATTGACTAAAGCTATTAAATTAGTGACCAGAGAATGGACCAAAGGACTAGAATAGGCTCAATGGTCTGGTGTTAAATGAGAACTATTTTCATATAATATGGCAATGCTCACTTTCTAATAGATGACAGGCCTGCTGGGAGGTGAATAGTATAGCTGGAGCTTAAAAGATTGAGTTTAAATCCTTCTTATCCTAAACCTTGGCAAAGTTACTTGAAATCTCTGTTCTTTCATATGGATAAAAGAGATAATACTTACTTTCAGGCTTTCAGGGAGGATTAGACAAGATAACATATATAGTGGGAACTCTACAATTTTTTTCTCTCCAATTAAATTTTGCCAGTATAAGACAGGAGGAGCTGTCTGGGAACTCCTGGGTTCTGGTCTAGTTGTAAAAGGTAGGCAGTCACACATACCTGATCTGTAGTGCCTGGGTGCCCTAAAGAGGCAACCCCATGAGTTGGATTTTCTTTGATCAAGAATTCCCCAGCCCCACGCAACAGTCAATGGAGTCTATCTCAAAGACCCAAACCTTCATGCCAGAATGCTTTCCATCTACCATGGCTGTTCATGGCAACTCATGCCATGTCATTACATATTATTCAGCAAACAAATCACAGAAAAGGTATAAATAAGTGACACAAATAGATTGGGATGGGAGAGGGTGGTAGGGAAGGTTCATTCTATTCTACTACATTCTAGGACTTGGGCTAATGAAAAAGAGCCTCCCAAATAATGGTCCGAGTGTCAGTTCATTTCCAGCCTTTGACATTTCTCATGCTATGCCAAAGGAGGAGTTAATCAAACTTTGGCAAAGGTCTCTCCTAGGCTAGTAACCTGGTCTATTAGGACATACCCAAAACAAACCCAGATAACTTTCACCCAGCAGAGTCCCAGCCCTTACCTATCAGGAAAGAAGCAGGCCTGGATGAGAGCTCTAGCACTTGCCTTGTTCCCTGATGCCAATCCTAGAACTTCACTTCCTACACTAGAGCCCTAGTCTCCAAGAGCCCCCGTTTGTTTGCTATGACATTACTGAGCACTCATCACATTACAGTAGTCCTGTTTGAGTGCTCACTGTGAGTTCAGGAACAGTGCTAAGTGCTTTTCTAAATGTATTCTTATATAAGATCCCCAGCGACTTCATAACCTGTTTCCCCAGTCCGTATCTAAAGGAACTAAGGCACAGAGAAGTTAAACAACTCAACCAAGATTCATCTGAAACATGGTCTGCTTAGGACTGTTCCAAGCCTGAAAGAATAAGACCATGCCCTCTGTCCTCCAGGAGCTAAGAGTCCAACAAGGGAGACTCATCTGCACAACTTATACCCAGATTAGTTAACAGGGGCTGTAAATTCGTGCAAACAGTTTTCCAAAAACAGGAGTCTCTCCTGTCTTGTCAGCTAATGACACTTGAAAATATAGCAACAGATTCATTCTCTACATGAAACAGACATTGTAAATAAGTCTACAGTAACTCAGCTTGAGAATCTGGGCCTTCACAGCCTTCAAAACCAGAGGCATTTTTGGGGCACCTGGGTGGCTCAGTGGGTTAAAGCCTCTGCCTTCGGCTCAGGTCATGTTCCCAGGGTCCTGGGATGGAGCCCCGCATCAGGCTCTCTGCTCGGCAGGGAGCCTGCTTCCTCCTCTCTCTCTGCCTGCCTCTCTGCCTACTTGTGATCTCTGCCTGTCAAATAAATAAATAAAATCTTAAAAAAAAAAAAAAACAGAGGCATTTTTGTTCAGACAATGTTTGGTGAGAAAACCACCACCCAGCAACAAGTCATGCAAGACACAGACACTCCCCAAACTGCCTCAGTCTGAAATGAGTAATGACTGGAAATGCTCTTCCTTAACAGGTCAAAAATTTATGAGGCAGCCCACAGAACAAGGTTAACAGAACCATCTACAGGCCCCAAGGCCCAAGCTTCGTGGGTTAGGGGATGTCACACATTTTGTGGTACTAAGTCCTAACCAGCTCCCACACGGTCCTACATTCGATGGGTCACTAGGCAACTCACTCACTCCGAGCCTTGATTATGGCCACAGGCCAAGAGAATAGCCTTGGGTCTCCATCGTATTTGGCATCCAGTCTTAAAGTCACGGAGATAAAAGCATGCTTCTTCCACCCCTGCCTCTAGACTGAAGTATTACGCATTTATGGAACCATAAATAAAGGGAGCCAATAGCCACAGTGGGGAAAAGAGAGCAAGAAATCGGGAAATTGACCTGAACAGACACAAACGTGAAGTTGGAGGGTCTCTTTCAAAGCAGAGATCCTTGCCACTTCTCCTCTCGAACCCTGATTTTTGGTCTTCTGACCAGTTAGTCTCCATCAGTCCCAGCTCTGTTCCCCCGGAAGTGCTCTTTAACCCTAGGATACCATTCCTCTCACCTTCATCTTGTCATATAGCCGCTCATTGGATTAAGAACTCTAAGAGGGCAGTGAACAGGTTATGTATAGCTTAATAATCTCAGCTCCCCACACAGAGGAGCTGGCAATGTGTAACAGAAGACACAGCATCAAAGTAGCCCCTACCTGGAAAAGATACCCCCCCAACAATAAAGATCAAATAGCCCAGGATGAAGAAGTTACAAGGCAGAGGCGGAGTGTACACTGTTAGGTTTATACCTCATGATGGTTCCCAGGGTCACAGCCACCAGCTGCAAATCTAGAGATAAGAGTGCTGGCCTGGGCCAGAGTGAGTGAACCCAGCTTGGGAGTTCCCCAACATCTAATTCACAAGCACAGCCTACACGGTCTACCTTCAAAATATATTTGTAATTCAGCCATCCCTCACCACCCAAGTCCACCAATATGCCCCACCTTGTTTTCTGTGGCAGCCTTCTAGTTGGCCATCTGCCTCCACTGGCCCCAGCCCCACAGTCTCTCACCAACATAGCTGACGGGGTTTTTAAAAAATGTTGCATCATATCCCAGTTCAAAACCCTCCAGTGGATTCCCATCACACATAAAATCCAAAACTTCTACCGTAGTCCCAAATGCTTCCTATGGTTGTGCCCACTTCTCCCTGACCATTCCTCGCTTGTTTCCTTCCACTCCCCTCTCACCTCACCCACTTTCTTGCTATTCAATGAGCTCATCTAGTATGTTTCTACCTCAGGGCCTTAGTCCTGCCTGTTTCCTCTGGCACTTTCAACCTGGCTATCCTTAAGACTCACCCCTCATATTATTCAAGTTTAAGCTCAAATGCTACCTCTTCCAAGGAGTCTCTCCCGTCCTCTCCATGTAGCACAGGATCCCAATTATTTTTTATTCTCCTACTCCTACTCCTTATACTGGAGGAATTATCACTATCTGACATGTTATTATTTTTTTTTAATCTCCCATAGGAGGAAAACCTTCATGAGAACACAGACTTGGTCTTTATTCACTCCACAGTGCTCAGTACAACACTTGAGTAGGTATGCAATAGATGGCTATTAAATGATTGGTCACAAGAATAGCATTAAATGGGCCAGGAGATTACAGGCTCTAAGAGCAGAGAATCTCAAGGGCACCTTATAGTAAAAGGTCAGTGAGCAAGCCTTGAGAAAGGAACATGCATCCTCCATCTTCTGCCCCCCCCCCCAAATTAATTGCACAGAACCTTCTGACAACAAGTTCAGCATAGTTGCCAGAATGGTCACAATGGTCATTTGTGGCTTACGGAGAGCAGGCAGGAATTCATTAACCTGAGAACCCTTGCAGGTAAGCCCTGGTCAGCTAGTCACTCGTTGTAGGATTTAGGCACGTTAACTTGCCAACCTAAGCCTCCATTCTCTCAGTAAAAACAGGAAAATGGCCATCAGCATTTTGTAGGACTCCAAGCAACAATTTTGATGAACTAATGTATAGAAAAGGGCCCAGAATATTAATAAAGGCCCAGCAGCTGTTAGTTTAATGTGAACCTGGTCTCCTAGGCAGTAAGGTCCAAACTATCAAACCTTGATACACCGTCTCTTATACCTAGGAGAGTATCCCAGCACTAGATCATGAAAAATCCAGGAAAGTGTCCATTACTAGTGGAGCCAACCATCTCACTGACCCATATTCTGGTGTAAATTGGAAGGAAATGTAGGTTAATGTACTAGAAATTTACTAACAGCTTGTTCTCTGTCCTAAAGCCCTCTCTCAGTTCCAACCCACTCCCAGGCAGAAAGGTCCCAAAGGTATCCAAAGGAACTAGATGTGGTTTAACATCCTCTGACAGTTCAAAAGTTTATCCCCAAAGGTGCTTCTGAATTTCAGTCAACGAGCCCCTGAAATGCCTGAACAGACACAAACGTGAAGTTGGAGGGTCTCTTTCAAAGCAGAGATCCTTGCCACTTTTCCTCTTGAACACTGATTTTTGGTCTTCTGACCAGTTAGTCTCCATCAGTCCCAGCTCTGTTCTCCCAGGAGTGCTCTTTAACCCTAGGATACCATTCCTCTCACCTTCATCTTTTCATATCGAAGTAACCGCTTACACAGAAGTAATTGTGGAAAACAGGGCCTAGTTTACAAACTGCTAAGCTAACATCAGCTGTTGAGTATGCTTTGTGAATTAATGGATAATTTTTGCCTCTAACCATGAAAAGAGCCAACTTTCAACACTGATGCTTTGTGCCATAAAAACACAGAAGGGCAGTTAAGAGTCCCCAAACCCCTCGTAATCAGACTATCTTTCCCACCATAACTTAGGTCTAGGCAAGGGATGGCAAATGTGTGTTCAGTGAGGCCCCCTTGCCCTCCCAAGCCTGCGGATTCATCATGGCCCACTTCCTAAGGGGGCTCGGACATGGCCTTGCTTGACAAAGTATTCCTGTCAGGTACAGTCAATAAATTTGAATTGAAACATAATGAAAAAAAAATTCCCTATTCCTAAGGATTGCTGAGAGGGGAGAACAACAGGTTTTACAGGAGCCTCCTCTCTCTTGCCATGCTGTCATGCACAACCCAAGCTTATGGTAGAGAAACTCACTTTCTCCTCCCCCCACCTCCCAACATGTCCTGAGCTCCATCCACACTGACCATTTGGAGACTCAGTGTATTCATTGGCACCAGCCGGCTGATTAGAGGGGTGTTACCATTCTCCCTAGAAGTATTAATAAAAACATTCTATTTGGTCTCTGGAATGTTTCCTATTGGTTCCTCCTTTGGGGCCTTCATACCTATATTCCTACTGCCTCAGTAAGGTTCCCTTTGCCTCATTAAGACTTCCTACAAGTACCACAGCGACTCCCTTATGATAGAAAGAGGCTTTACAATTCGAGGTGACTGTTCATAAGGCAAAGCTACCCTTTCAGTTTATAGAAAAAGAGACTTGGTTTCAGAGAAGTTAAGGGACTTGCCAGGTGTCACACAGATGAAGGAAATAGCTGGGCCCAAATGCCGAGTCTTCTGAATTTCAATTCCCAACCTTTTCCACTTCATCAATGAGCTCCCCTGAAGGAGCTTCAACCCCCAGCAAGCCCTAGCGCTGTTGGCAGTTTTTTTCTCCCTCAAGATCAGAATGCAGAAAAACTAAGGTTGTTTGGTTTTCTTTCAAAAGACCGTCATATTCACAAGAAAAACATATGGACCGATTGCAGGGATGCTCTTCAAAAAATGTTAAGTTTGGGGTGCCTGGGTGGCTCAGCAGGTTAAAGCCTCTGCCTTCGGCTCAGGTCATGGTCCCAGGGTCCTGGGATCAAGTCCCGCATCGGGCTTTCTGCTTAGCGGGAAGTCTGCTTCCTCCTCTCTCTCTGCCTGCCTCTCTTCCTACTTGTGATCTCTCTCTCTCTCTCTCTCTCTCTGTCAAATAAATAAATAAAATCTTTAAAAAAAAATGTTAAGTTTATGTGTCCTTGCCACTCTTGCAGCAACCAAATTTACAGCATTCCATGAAAAATGAAGGGGAAGGGAAGAAGTAGGAAGGGGTGTGAGAAAAGGGTGGGGGAAGAACTATGGAGGGAGATGAACGAACAGCAAGAGATATACTACTTTCATGTTCAAGATGTCTTCCTGCCCCCACTGCTCCCCCCCCATGGAAGTGGCATCTAGGAGGCCAGGAGCTCCTGCCACCGCAGGTGAGGAATCGCAGGCTGGTGCCCCAAAGCCCACGTGTGCGCCTCCTACTGCTCCCTCACAACCCATCAGCTCACCTCTTTAAGGCTCAGCTTCTGCATCTATAAAGATAGTCACCATCCTACGTCATGGTGTTTTTATGGTTCACTCAGGACCATTTGTATAATGCCCTGAGCACAGCATCTAAACAGTTTTAAACTAAGTTAGCTAGTTTTGCTAATGTTATCATTTGTGTTGGATAGAAATCCTTTACCAAGGACTCTTTCCCTTTTCATGCCTCATCTCTGTCCAAACTTGGGCGCCTCAGTCAAGTTCATAGAACTCAGGTTCCTCTTCTATCGACAAAGAGAATAACAGCAGACCCTCCCACTTCACAAAGTCCTTAGGAGGATCAAATGGGATAGAATAGTAGAGTACTTTATAAACAATTTTTGATCACAGTCTTTTCATATTCCAGGTATCATTAAAATGGGAGCTGAATCACCAATGACTAAGGAGTGAAATGCTGGAGTCCTCTGTAGCCCAGAATGAAAGAGGTGTTTGTGTAAGAATAGGGTGGTGGTGGGTGTTGTGATGTCCATCATTTATTATTCCTTTATTTCTCCCCCTACCAATACTTACTGGGTACATGGTATGTGCTAGTCATCTGGAGTTGTGATGGGGATATAGCATGAACAGAGTGAGTGAAGAGTCTATCCCAGCACTGCGTGCCTGTGTAAGCAGTTAGAAGTGTACGCAGAAAGCCAGGTGCCCTGCTGGTGGATTCAAGCTCACTTGGGAGGGACAGGAAAGGATCCCAATGGAAATATCTGAGTGGAGGTCCAAGATACGAGGAAGAATTACTGAGGCAAAGGGGAGGGCATCCTGCCTGTGGGACAATGGGCACAGAGGCCCAAGGAGGACCCAGTAGGAAATATTCAAGATCCCTAAGGAGATCAAGAAAGTGACAGAAGAACGTATGTAGTCAGCCCTGAGACATCCAAGTCGAAGTACCAAGCAAGCTGGGGAATGCAGAGTCCAGAATACAGAGAACCTTAAAGGACATCTAAGCTAGATCAGCTTTGCTAAAATGTGTGGAACTCAGGGGAAATGTTCTCTTCTGATGTTGGAGAAGGACCAATAGGAAATGGGCTTCTCTCCTCTTCGAAAGTCCGACACACTGAAGGCAAGATCACTACCATTCATTCACTCCCCTTCTCCATTCATAAACCTCCGCTGCTTCCGAAGCCCCCCGCCCCCGCCGTGACCTTTATATGCACCCCCGGAGCTTTCAGATCTCTTCACGAATAAAGACGATAGAGACAACAAGGTCAACCTTTGACACACAGTAGGGAAAACACTAAGAATTAACGTAGTGGGGCTTTCTAATTGGCTCTAGCATGGTTGGCTTTCTCTTCTAAGCAGGCTGACGGACCCAACAGGTCCTCACAGTCCGCAGCACTGGGACAGCCAGGGGACCGGCACGCCTCCCATGGACCGTTCTCTGCTGGGCCAGGCTAGGTAACAGGTTTCTCTCTGCTCTGGTCATGTTCTCTTGTCCCTCCTCTTTGAGCCACAGCCAAGGATCCTGGGGGTCAGCGAGTGTGCCAACGGGAAACTCAGAAAAGCTTAAGGAAAGGAATTTGTGATGACAGCTTTTCTCGTCCTTACCACTTCAACTAAGCATGCAGGTGTGATGTCTCGTTTTGCCATTCGCTAGCTCTGTGTTTTCAGACAAGTTACTTCACCCCCTTTACCTGAGTTGCCTTAACTGTAGAATGGGATGCGTTTCCTCAGAAGATCATCATGAGGCTGAAACAAATGAGCATTCAGTATGGACAATAGATGGACAGAAAGAAGAAGCTTTATTGTTGTTGTTGTTGTTAATTTGTTTGTACAGAGGTGGAGAGAACACGCCCAAGCAGGGGGTAAGCCCCACTCAGTGTTTGACCCCACAACCCTGAGATCACAACCTGGGCTGAAATCTAGACAACACTTAACAAACTGAGCCACCCGGTGCCCCAGGATGGTCTCTGTTTTAAAGAATTTTTTTCAAAGGATGGTCCATAAACCATTAGAATTAGATTCACCTGAGAAGTTTATATTAAAAAAAATTCTAAGCAACTCCCCCCCCCCCGCCCCACACTGCTCACTGAGATAGAGTCCAGATTTGTAGAGTGAGAGACAGAATCTTATTTCCCTCAGTTTAAGGAATCATTTGTGCCTGTGTTGAAAACACTGAAAATGTTAAGACTCTTTTGTTCCTAGATCAGGGTTTCTCAACTTCAGCTACCCATTTCATGACACTGATGCTCAGGCCTCTACCCTGACTAGTTAAATCCAAACCCCGGAACATGTGGCTTAGGCATCAGTATTTTAAGAAGTACCAGGTGATTCTGGAGTGCAGCCAGAGAAGAGAACCACCGGTTTTGTTAAGCTACCAGGGAATTCTATCATTCCTTTAAAATTCCACGAATATCTATCTACCCTCCCCCTTCTCTTTCCCTAGCCATCACTCAGCCTCCTTCCATCTTGGATGCTGGTCTTCTTTGTTATTGGTACTTTAACATAGAACCATCTAGTCTCTCCTAGAGAAGACCTCCAATATTTATCTATTAACAGCTCTGCTCTGTTGGCATTCCCCTACTCAGAAATGCAGCCCAATGGGCCACTGGGAGACACGGCTGGAGACTGGAGTTGAAAAATAGTCTTGGGGCGCCTGGGTGGCTCAGTGGGTTAAAGCCTCTGTCTTAGGCTCGGGTCATGATCTTAGGGTCCTGGGATCGAGCCTCACATCGGGCTCTCTGCTCGGCGGGGATCCTGCTTCCTCCTCTCTCTCTCTGCCTGCCTCTCTGCCTACTTGTGATCTCTGTCAAATAAATAAATAAAATCTTTTTTAAAGAAAATAGTCTTGACCCTACAACCCCAAGAGACAGGGAGTCTCTCCGACAGCCGAGCAGGTGTACGTGGTGACCTGGAGGGAGTTAGGCAGGTAAAGGGAAGCTCATTACCTTAAGAGTGGCAGCTGTGTCAAGGAATTGCTTCTATGTAAAAGCAGGCTTCTTTCATGACCTAGCTTTGTACAGTCTTTTAATTAAACTGTTCAGTTGCAATCTAATGGAATTTAAAAAAAAAAAAGATAAACCAAAGTAGTTAATTGCTGGGGAAAAAAAAAGCTAAAATTTCAGACAGATGTCATTGGCATATGGAAAATAGAAAAACGGAGTTAGCTCAAAACTGGAAATATGGAGACTTGGAAATTCTATGGTTCTTTGCCTTGAGTTTTTCTGTTAAATGGCAAATGCTCCAGGGTCAGGGGCAAGGTGGGGTATAAGGCTTTTGGCTTAATTTTTAATTTTTTTTAAGATTCTGAGAGAGACAGAGGGAGCACAAGCAGGGGGAGCAACAGGCAGAGGGAGAGGGAGAAGCGGGCTCCCCATGGAGCAGGGAGCCCTATGTGGGGCTGGATCCCAGGATACTGGGATCATGACCTAAGCCAAAGGCAGATGCTTAACTGACTGAGCCACCCACATGCCCCAAGACTTTGGCTTTAATAAGCAGGTTTATAAGCTCTTCTCTTGGAAGTAGGATTGGTAGGGATGGGGGAAAGCACAGACCTCCATGAGCTCTAAGAGATAGAAAACCAGAGGGGTATGGAAGGTGCCTAAAGATGCAGGAAGTGATGCTGTTGGAAAAAGAGCTGTTGTGTTTTACATGCTCCTTACTATGATCATATAGTGGCTTCCTTCGTTCCAGATCAAACCAGAGTAGTTTCTCAACTACAGAGTAGTAGCTCAACATCAAGGATAGTAAGCAATCAAGAATCCGAGAAGAGGTATAATCCATGCATTTGAAGCCCACTGTTAGGCCTACCTGATCTGTAATGTTGCCTCCCAGTGCCTCTCCTGTCCCTTCCTCCTTTGCAAAGTGTTCCAGCCAACTGAGGAGGTTTGCTTTTGACACCTACATGCCTCTGTTACTTTGTCCCTGCTTGTGCTAGGTTGCAAATAAAAATTTTCTATGTTTGACAAATGTGGTCCAAGCTTTGAAGAGCTTCACATCTCAAACTATAAAACAGGTCCCCACAAATCCCTCTGGCAAAACCCATGGTTTGGGAAGGGATACATTTGTTTTGCCTGATAGGGACTCAGCTTCTGAGCTTACCTTGGGTGTATCCCAAGGATAGGCACCAGACCACAATGGCAGAAGAGAGCCTCCGAGGAAGGCCAAGGCAGGCACCAGAGGAGTGGAAATACCACTTTGGTTATGGTTTACATAGGTTGTTTTTTTTTAATCTTATTCTGTTCCAATAATCCCTTTTTCACTCCTAAAGGGGAGTAGGGAAACCTATTTGAGATGATTTAAAAGGAAGAAATTAAATAGTAGCACATTGGGTCTTTATTCTTAGAGAAGAAACCCACTAAGGAACTCTCTATCCCCTTAAATAGCCAAGAAGCCAGAAGACCCACTTACCTCCTCATTTTCCCTTAGTCCTAAAGCAAAACCCCAGAGGAAGCCGACACTAACCAAGGAAATGGAGAATACTGTACTGGGGGAAATTTGAAGACGATGACCGGAATAGAGACTGCCCCGAGCAGGGCGAGGACAGGACCGCTCTGAATTTCATGGGGGATGTCCAGAGGACCCTAAGTGAAACACAACGATTCCAAAATAGGTTGTTGGAAAGGCACTTCAGAAACATGGTGGGAATTAAAAGAACATTCTGATCAAGATTCACCAGCCTGGGGACCAACACAGCCTCCATACCCTCTGCAGCCTTTAAAGCAGGCTCTTTATTCACCTGACAACATGTCACTGAGGGCAATGCACTCAGGTTTTTCAAAAGCCTTCCAATACAGTTTAGCTTCTGGAGAGAACAGCCAAAGCAAAGATCACAGAATAAGAGATAAAATAAGGCTTCGTGTAGAAAAGTCCTAGGGCCAGGAGATGAAAGGAAGTTCCAGGTAACTCCAGGCTTCACCTAACACGCGTTACTGAGGTCAGGGAAAACTCTCATCCAAGCCCTTTAAGGCACAGTTATTTCTGGGAAGAAACCTCCACTCCCACCCAAACCATCTTCAAACGTGTTTCCCTGGTCACAGAGGATAGGAAAGGATGAAGAAGTCTACACAGGGCAGCCTAAAACCACATCCTTGCCTAAGCTAGTAAAGGAATCCAGGTCTGAAACTGCTGACAGTTCATGTATTATATTAAAAAAAAAAAAAAAAAAAAGCTAAAAGCATAGGTCTTAGGTGTTCTTATCTCAAGAGAGTACAAGGGTAGGAGGCAACTCCTGGAGGTGATCGATAGGCTTAGGGCACATTTTGCCTTGACGTTTCCATGGGTATAGGCTTCTCTCTGAACTCAAGTTGTATATGTTAAATAGGTATGGCTCTTAGTAGGTCAATCTTACCCTCCAATAAAGTTCAAAAATAAATAACCCCAAAAAAACAAAAAAGCAACCTCTGATTTTGATCTCAAATTTTCCACTCTAACCAGCCATTTCCAGTTGCTTCCTCCTAGAAAACTCTAGGAAGACAAAGGTTAACTCTTAGGAAAACCAGTGATAAGTGAGAACTTCGGGCTGATTTATCAAGTTTGCTCTCATCCTGGTCACGTGCTGCTCCCCCTCCCTTGCTGAAATTTCCACCCACTGCCTGATAGGAGCCCACTAGAGGCTGATGCCCAGGCCTTGAGGAGACCCAAGCCCTGTCCCACTAAAGGCCCACCCCTAAGGATGGACTTCTAGGAGCTGTTTATTCTATGAGCCAGACTTCCAACCCTTTGAGTGGGCCAAAGCTGGAATTCTGATTCCACTGGACCATTCACAGATCATCCGGGAGGAATTTGGAAGCTCAAGAGTGTTGGGCAGCCTTTGTTTTGGTTTGAGGAATTAAACACTAAGTCGCCATGGGACAGTCCTATTCCTCCATGTAGGTAAAAAGTAGAGAAAGCAGATGAACAAAGAACAACAACAACAACAACAAAAAAGTCAGATAAAGAGCTGAAGAGAATCCTAATTTTTTTTTTTTAATTTTCAGTCTATGGAACATCCCAGTCTTTGTCTTTTTGTTCATATTGGCTACAGTTGTCTCTTCCTTGTAAATCACTTCCCTTGACTAAATGCATTGTCCTAGTTTTTTCTCTCTTCTCCCTTCCCTCACTGTGGGGAGCACGGGAGATAGAAGTGTCCATCTCCCATGCCCCCAAAGTGCTTATATGGCAATATCCTAACACTGATTCTGGGATGCTCTGGTATTTAGTCATTAAGAGACTGCATAGAGGGTGTAAGCAATCTACTGGTCTCTAAGTTTGCAGTGAACCCTGAGGGATCTTCATTATTGGTGAGATGAGCCATTATAGAAGAATAATTTTAGAGTTGCCTTAGGCAAAGTTTGCCTTATTTACCAATCTTCCTAGCCGGGAGAGGATCTGGAAGACATGTGGATTATAAGAAGAAGACAGGCAACATTCAGAAACTAAAAGATGCCTTTCACACATCCTTTTCAGTATATGCATTCTGGGAAGCAAAGATACTTCTTGGCCAAATATTCCAAGGCCCTCCTTCTCTGGGACATTGCTGTATGCTGAGATGGTTTTCAGGATGCCTCCAATTCCCCAAGGAAAAGAGGTGGTCACCCTGAGTTCCTAGAAAACTGAAATTTCATGGATGTTCAGGCTAATAAACAAATACCCTGTAGAGATAAATTAGGATGTTTATTAGTGGACACACCAGAAGAATATGCTGTTGAAGTCAGAGTAATCTAAAATCTAGTTTTCAGGGAGTCTCTGAGCCTCCTTCCTTCATGGTTGTTTCATAGATTAAAAAACACTTGAGTATCTACTATATCCCAGTCATTGTGTTACATTGATGGGATGAGCAGAATTATCCAGAAGTGAACTGGGGAGCTCAGTCTAGGTTGCCTGAACAGTAAAGCCCACTGGGACAAAGGATTCTGCTTACCCACCTGAAGGGGTTGCACCTGAGCTTAGCTCTTTATGGAACCAGGGGCTTCCTTCCCAGCAGAAGATTCTTTAATCTTCCATGGGTTGCCTGGGTCTCCCAGATAACTCCTTTAAATAGCTGGCACTGAAATGCAGATTGCCCAATGCAAAAGTCACCTGATTACTCTCCCACTGAAGAGGCTGCTCTCAATTTGGCCCTCTAAAAAGGGAAAGTATTAAAAATTCAGGTCTCCTGGGGCACCTGGGTGGCTCAGTCCTTAAGCACCTGCCTTCAGCTCAGGTCATGATCCCAGGGTCCATGGATTGAGCCCCGCATCAGACTCCCTGCTCAGTGGGAGGCCTGCTTCTCCCTTTCCCACTCCCCTTGCTTGTATTCCTTCTCTCACTGTGTTTCTCTCTGTCAAATAAACAAATAAAATCTTTAAAAAAAAATTCATGTCCCCTCAAGATTCATGTTGAAACCTCACTCCCCAACATACTTATTAAGAGGTAAGCCTTTGGAAGGTAATTAGGATTAGATGAAGTCATGAGTGGGACTGCTGCCTTTACAAGTCATGAGGAGACTTGCTTTATCTCTGTTCTCCTCCATGTGAGGCTACAATGTGAGTCAGCAGTCCACAACCCAGAGGAGGGCTCTCACCAGAACTGGCCCATGCTGGTGCCTTCAGCTCAGATTACTGGTCTCCAGAACGCATTAAGAAATAAGTTTGTTGTTTGTAAGTGGCCCAGTCTAGGATGCTGTTGAGGAGGAAAGTTTTCTTCAACATTCTTAGGGTCCCTGAGTAGGCCTCAAAATTAAACTGACAAAGATAAGTTAACAGCAACAACAACAACAAAACCCACACAAAGTTAATTTAAGTTTAAGGAGACATAAGAGCCTTCATGAGGACATCAAGTCCTGAAGACATGGTTAAGTTGGTTATTTTTATATCAGATTTGATGCAGAACTGTCACGGAGAAAGAGGATAGGACAAAGCAGGAGGAAACCAAGGAATACTTAGGCCCATTTGGATTTTTCTCAGCATTGCTCTTTCTTTGGAAGGAAGGTTTCTTTCTGTTATAGGAAGGCAATCCTCACATAAGGTTTTTGGGACTTACTTCATGGAAGAAGGGTGGGGTAGGGAAGTTAGAGTGACTACCCTGCTCCTGCCATTTTCTCAAACTTGATCAGCTTAAAATATTGAACATGCCAATATACCATATTCTGGGATAACAGGTCCTGAACCTCATCAGGACACACGACGGAGACCGATCAGTAATGGGAAAGAGCTCCTCTCCTGAGCAGTCCAAGTTGGGAACATCCCCTCCCCCACACACTCTCTACCACACAGAAAGGATAGGTTCAAGAACCCTCCTCTCACTGCCACATTTGCATGCCAGACCTGCATCCAGAAGGATGGCGGTGATGTGGGTGTGGAGGATCAGAACCAGTGACAGCTAACACTGGTTGGATCTACTAAGTGCCGAGATCTGGGAAGAATCTTCTCCAGGCACAGAATTGCATCCTCAAGCATGTATACTCGTCACAGAGCCAGGGGTACCAAGAGTATCTGTGAGAGAACCAGATCGTGAAAGGTCAGGTTTTCTTTCCAGAACATTTGTCACAGCGGCAGGATAAATTGGGAGCCAAAGCAGGTTCACGTTGCAGAATCACCCCTCTCAGACACAGGGAGGTTTAGGCAGGTCTTTGAATTGGCCTTGGGGACACAGAATTCACAAAGCAAATACGCTACTTCCAGCACTCCCCAAAAAGAATCCTAAAATCTGGCAGCTCAGAGAAACCTTGTAATAAAATAACTAGGGCTTTCCTCAAGGGAAGGTCTCGGGGTCCTCAAGTCTGGAAGGCTGAGAAAAAGTAGTTACATTTTCTTCTGTATGAAGAGTACATGGGACGGAGGGCCAGTTTGGATATCCCTGCAGTCTTGCTGTAGTCCAGTATTTTCTATGCTGCGGCCAGGATATTTCTAGAATTTAGGTTTTTCTCAAATTTCTCTATAAAAATACATTCTCTCCTGTAGCCCTCGATGCCTTCTTTATTCCCAGGCAGTGAATCAGACAGTGTAGCTTCAAACCACATGAGGCGGCTCTTCTGAAATCACCCCCCTCCCCCCAGCCTTCCCAGGGGTCTGAGTAGCCCCTCACAACTTACATGGCTTAGGTAGTGATCTTTCCCTCAAAATTACCCTCACAGGCCACCGGGATGGCTCAGATGTTTAAGTGTCTGCCTTCAGCTCAGGTCATGATCCCAGTGTCCTGGGATCGAGCCCCGCATGGGGCTCCCTGCTCCTCGGGGAGCCTGCTTCTCTCTCTCTCCTCCTACTGCCACCCTGCTTGTGCTCTATCAAATAAATGAAATCTTAAAATATTACCCTCGCAATATAAGCACTGTTAACAGTTGGGTGGATTAGTTCTTAACTTGCACACTGGTCTGCTGTATTTATTTTTTCTAACAAACTTTTTTTCTTCCCCTTCCCTGGCTCATACTTCGTTGTCACAATTCCCCCCCTAGAGTGGGTATCTGCCAAGCATGCCATTCTTGGAGGAGGTTCTTCTCCCACATGAATCCTGTATTTTTTTTTTTTTTTTTTTTAGGTTTTCAGAGCAAGCATGGGGGGAGGGGCAGAGGGAGAGAGAAAATCTCAAGCAGACTCGGTACTTAGCATGAAGCCCAATGCAGGGCTCCATCCCAGGACCCCAAGATCATGACCTGAGCCAAAAATATCACGAGCCCAATGCTTACCTGACTAAGTGACCCAGGTGCCCCCGTGAATCATGCATTCTTTATGAGGGCTTCCAGTAACAGAATCCTATTTCCCTAGTGACAGGGATTAGCCCAGACTAGCGCTGTAGCTATGAGCACAGCACTCTGGCCACGGGGATGGAGGGTCGGGAATGGAGGGACCTGTGTGATGGGGCAGAAAATCCACAGTTCCTGGCCACAAGACCCCATTCCCACAATATATAAAGTGACCTTGTCATCAGACCAGCCTGATTCCCACCCAGTAAAGGTCAAACTTAAACTGACTCAAACCCATGGGAATTTATTTAAGGTCTCCCAAGAAACAGATTACAGATACACCCTCCTGAACTACTGTCCATGCACCCCAGCCTGACGAAATGGGGATCTGAATTTATAGACTGATCTGTTGATTTGCAACACTCTAATTTGTTCCTGATAAGGAAGTGTACAGCCAAGACAACATGTAGCAAAATTTTTGTTTCCTGTCAACTCTTCCGTACTCCGGGTAGAGGGGTACAACCAACTTCTTGCAGTAGAAAAGGTCTGTTGCCTCAGTCACCAACTACAAAGACTATTGTTGACTTTCTGTTCTGAGCAACTTCTAGCTCATCAAAGGATACAGCCTTTCTTTTGGGCAAAAATTTAACGTGCAGGAAATAAAGTAGTAAAAATGACCCAAAGCAATCTCCTTTCCAACCACAGATTCTGTCACAAATAACTTTAGAATTTTCCATCTAAGAAAAAACTCTCCCTTTCTATTATTTCTCAAAATAATTGTTTTTTTGGGGGGGTTGTTTGTTTGATAAATGGAAGTCAGTAGGTCATAAGATAAGAATTTACTGCTGGATAAACTCTTACAGATACTCTGCCTCAGACACCGGGCTTTAAAGAGCCCAGATAGCCTTGTTCACCAAGTGTTCTCCACTTCCAGAATCACACTCACTCCTAATAACTGCACAGGATTGAAAGCTAGGGGTACAGCCTATGTGTCTGCAGTGGAGTTCTTTCTTACCCCTGGGACTGTGCTCCCCAGTTTCCCCATTGTGACTATACAGAGTTTGACAAGGACTAGGAAAAGATTTCATGGAATAACGGGGAGTCCAGAGCCTTGACTTCAACTCCCCAAGCCTGGTTTCAATCAAAAACAGGAGAACAGGGACACCTTAGTGGCTCAGTGGGTTAAGCTGCTGCCTTCGGCTCAGGTCATGATCCTAGGTCCTGGGATCGATTCCCGCATCGGGCTCCATGCTTGACGGGGAGCCTGCTTCTCTCTCTGCCTCTGCCTGCCACTCTGCCTGCTTGTGTGCACGCGCACTCTCTCTCTCTCTGATAAATAAATAAATAAAATCTAAAACAAACAAACAAACAAAAAAACAGGAGAACAAAAACAAAAAACAAAAAACCTGAGAAATAGCAAAGGTGCTTGGGCCATGAGCAATATAAACATTTTCTTGAAGAAACATAGTCTGGATCAAATAGCTAATGGCCTTTCCCTCCTCAAAAGATGAAAAAAGTTAAACCTCTGTCAGCAGGTTAAGTTGCTTCCCATAGAGAGGCAGGGGTCCCCCCTGGGTAGGAACCTAGCTCTACTCTCCAGCTCTGGGATTTTCAGCAAGTGACTTAAGTCAGTTCCCAGCTTTATTATTATTTTTTAAATTCTTATTTGTGTGTGTGTGTGTGTGTGAGAGAGAGAGAGAGAGAGAGAGAGTGAGCACGCACTCCTGAGGTGGGGTTGGGGAGCCAGAGGGAGAAGCAGACTCCCCGTTGAGCAGGGAACCTTCAGTACTCAGTCCCAGGACCTAAAACATTGCCTCAGGGGGCAGACAGGCTTAAAACAAAAAACAAAAAAACAAAAAAAAAACAAAACAAAAACCTTGGGAGATCACAATTTGCAACTTTCCCCAAACAAGCGTAAGGAGGATGTTATGCCCCAATAACAGGCCCGCGATTAAAGGAGCGAGACTGATATAAAGCAAAGGTCAAGCAAAGCTTTATTTTGCGCCAAGCATCAAGAATCTAACCGAACGTTCGGGGCCACACCTCTTACAAGAGAGGGCAACCCTTCTCTGTTTCAGTCTATCTTTTAAGGGCAAAGGCCATGCAGCCGGGCCTGGCCGCACACAGGTGACCAATGAGATTGTAACACACACAGGAAACTCCACAGTGATGCTAGGTGACCAATTGAATTACAATTTACCCTAGTAGACATTTGAACCAGCCTATTACACCTTGATTAGGAATGGCACCCAAAAGGGTTCCCAAAGGGTGGGGGCCCCTACTCCTTGGTAGCTAGGGAGACAGTATGCAACCCCCCACTGATTGATGTCTCCACCTGGCCTGACCCACCCTTGTATCTGGGCTTTGTTACCTGAAGCTGGTTTCCGGGACTTGTCTCCAAGTAAATCCACTGGGGCAAAGGGAGCAGGGACAGTTTAACTTTAATGAAAGCCTCTTGCTAAATAGGTCCTTACAGAGGAATTGACCCTTAAATTTTAGAGTCTTGGCCACATAAATATCCCTTGAGAATCAGAAACTGCCTTTAGAGACCAAGTAGATTTGCTGTGCAGTTGTGTTCACAAAGATTCCGTGAATTCATGTTCAGTGCACCGTAAGAAACTTCTTGTCAGTTCAGCCTCTGCATCTACTTTTCTGCAACCTGGTTCTCTAACCCTCCTTTCTCCCTGCCACCTCTCCCCTTCACAACTCACTGTCCCAGTGTCTCTCTCAGGAGTTCTGGTCCCAAAAGAAATGGCTACAGGGTAAGAAGTCATCTCTAGGGTTAAATCCTCACTCAAAAAACAAATACAAAAGAACCCCACCTTTTTTAAAATGCAGACTTCAATTACATTATTATCATTAAATAGGATTTGATAAAAATGCCAAAATAAGAAATAGGAAGATAGGAGATGCTAGGAGAATTTAAGGAAGTTAATCCATGGAAAGTGTATAGGGCTTCCTATCCACCGAGCACTTAAAAAGTGTTTGCAATTATTATATGCATCATTTAAATGAGCACTGTGTCCTATTCCTAAAGAAATTTAGGTTTAGCTAAAATTAAAGAGACTATTCCTGTGAAATAGTTTGAAGTGAAACGCATTCATTATAAGGAAATAGAAATTGTCTGGAGCACAATTCCATCCTGGAGCACAGGTGGCTGGTGAGAGGTTAAGCAGTCAGCTCCCTTATCCAAGGCCATCTGTCCAGTTCTCTGGTCAATTCACAGATACTCATGGAGGGTCTCCTGTTCCAGGCGGGGAGCTAGACTTTTATGGAAGAAATATCGACCTTTGGGTCAGGTTGATCGAAGTTCAAAAACTGATCCTACCTTTATTAGCTATAAAAACTCAGCCTTGTTCCTTAACGTCTTTAAACATAGGGTTTCTGCATTCAAACTTCAGCTTCCCCTGCTAGCGCTTTAACCTTTGCAAATTACTTGACCGCTTAGATCTGGAAGTTTTCATCAGAAATGGCAGTAAGGGTAGTATCCCGTCCACAGGGCCTCCAGAGGATCAGGCGAGACTCCACGCAAATGCTCCAGTGCATTCCCATGTGTCTGGCACATGGAAGATACTAGGGAAGAGTTGTTATGAGGACTCAACACATAAATGCCTGGATATATATGCCTTACAGGTACAAAGGGTCTAATACACATGAGTTCGCCATTCCCACACTGCTACCACCCCATTTCTGCTCTTGGTCTTTCTTCCACCTGAAAACGACTTTCCTGTGATTTCTACTAATCAAACTACTATTGCTCTTCGAAGGTCACCTTAGGGGAAAAAACCCTTCAAGAACAGCCTCCCAAACTACTTCTATTTCCTTCTACACTGCTGTAGCATTTTTGGTACAGCTTTTATAGAACTTCGTGTTCCCAATTAGATAAGCTTACCAGGAATAGAAAAGCAGATTTTACTTCTCCCTGTACAGTACAGTACCAGAAGTTGTACCCATGCTAATAGATGAGCATCAGAATTTCTAAAAATAGCCTTGATCAGCACATTGGTGCTTGACTTCTCTCAGAAATCCTTAAATGAAGGGTAGGTAATATTTATTGAATGAGTTTTGAGTTGAGTCACTAAACTAGATCTTTTACATATGTTGTCTCATCAAATGAATTGCATGATGTGATCATCCCCATTCCACATGTGGGGACATTCAGACTCGTGGAATTAACTTCAAGAGATTTAACAGTATGTGCTAGAATCCAAATTCAGACTCATGGAATTCTAGCTAAATGCTCTGCCAATATTGTACCACTTCCTACATCATTAGGATTCAGTTCAAGGACAGAAGGGCAGCTCCATTTCCTAACTCTGCCTTCTTACTCAAATAAGGAGAAGGAAGCTTACCTTACTTCAAGTTTCTCCTCCTTAGCTTCTGAGACACTCGGGGTCACCCTACAGAGCCTGAAATTCATCAAGGACTGCTCCTTGTCCTCTTTCTCATGGACAGTTGAACATCATGCTGTCAATAAGTTAGACGCCTGTGGTCTAAAACAGAACACCTATTTTTTTTTTAAGATTTTATTCGAAAGAGAGATACAGCAAGAGAGGGAACACAAGCAGGGGGAGTGGGAGAGGGAGAATCAGGCTTCCCACTGAGCAGGGAGCCCGACACGGGGCTTGATCCCAGGACCCTGGGATCATGACCTGAGCCGAAGGCAGATGCTGAAGAACTGTGCCACCCAGGCAGCCTTAGAACACCTACTGATAATCAGAGGAACAAGGCTAAGCTGTTTGTACTCTAAAGCATACTTCTTAGTGTGGCTGTCAAAGCATTCCATGTAAACTACATTGCAAAATTAGTAGTAACATTGTAATTCCTGTTTTATACAGGATAATCTACCTCTTCCCGATGACGTAGAAAATAGGACTCTGGTCATAAGTGAGTGAAATACTTAAAGACCTTCCTCTGTTCTGGTAGAGGAAACTTGAGAAAATTACGAAAAATTCCACAGTTGGAAATTATCCTACATGTCATCTGATCTAGTAAGGTGACTACGCTGGTCTCTACACTGGTCAGACCACATATGTGATGTGTCACTTCATATGTGATGTGATGCTTTAAAAGAAATGGTAAAAATAAATAAATAAATAAATAAGCAAGCAAGTAAGCGAGCCGGTAAAGTGGAAGAGATTCTAGAGGAGAGCACTGATGAGGCCGAGTGCGCTCTTAACTAACTACTCACAAGGGACGCAGGAACAGAAGTCTCAGAAGGAACAAGTCACCTGTGCCTAAATACTGGACAGATTCTCCTAGGGAGGAGAAACCACACGTGCTTTGTGTTACTCCAAAAGGTACAGCTAAGGGTGTCTGGGTGGCTCAGTCAGTTACGCGCCTGCCTTCATTTCAGGTCATGATCTCAGGGGTCCCAGGATCGAGCCCTGTGTCTGGCTCCCCGCTCAGCAGGAAACCCGATTTTCTGTCTTCCTCTGCTGCTCCCCCAACTAGTGCTCTGTCAGATCAATAAAATCTTGAAAAACAAAACAATAAAATCTTGAGAACAAAATTTGGAGCTAAGATCAGAGGTTAGAATCTGAAGAGAAGTGGATCACATAGAACGGTCTCAGAAATTCTGCAGTTTGTGGGAGAATGCTAAACATCAGCCCCAGGCAAGATGTAGGAGGCCACCTGCTAAACACTGAACCCCCAGTCACTGCTCACACCCTCTACAATCTTGAGCAGTTCTCTGAGCTCCCTTCCGATGGGCACATTTTTTGATGACTGGTCCAACCATGGCTCAAACTTCTTGCCTTCTACCCCACTGGCCTCTAAGTTGACCACAAAAGGGGAGACAGCTGAAATAGATTGTGGGGGAAGGGACAGCTAAGCAGAGCCTCTCCACACAGTGTAATGGGTCTTGACAAAAGTTCCCTGGGCCTTTGTCCTTTTCAAATGCTGTTGCCAAGGCAACTGCTTGCTCATGACTGCAAAAGTAGACAGCCCCTACATGAAATTATGGCCACTTTGTTCTAAGAACAAAATGATTTGAATGATCAGAGCTTGTTTTACACAAAATGAGATGCCAGCTAAGTGTTTCTGCTCAAGGGAAAAAGTGTATGAAGTCTCCAGTTTCAAGCTCCACCATTAGAAATGTATTCTATCGGGCGATGGAAAGGTTATGAGTAGACCACTGGCAAGGACAAGAAACTAAGTTACAAACACCGATGGGACTGAATTGATCACCCTTTTTCTAAGGTCATTAAAGTCTAGGGGAAAATAGATGTGTGGACTTCCTAGTGAGGCTCCCTTTAAATGTGGTCCCTGCCACTTAATAGTTATGTACTTTTGCCAAGTTACTAAACCTCTCTGCCATCAGGCTCATCATCTATAAAGAGAATACCTACCTTGAGTTGAGTTGCTGCATTAGTGAATGTGTATGACGTGCTTAGAATGTACTTGGCCTAGAGTACATTGAGTGTTAGCTCTTGTTGTAATGGTGAAAGTGATGCTGATGGTGGAAGAGGAAGAGGAGGAGGAGAGACTAGGAAGGAATGGAGACAAGATGTCAGGGCCCTTAAGATTTTTGCCTGGGTTCATAGGCCAGTTAGTCAAGGAAAAAGGAACAGCCCTTTCCTGAGTACCTACATACCCAGTAATAAGCCATTAGAGCCTTGATTTCCAAAAGCAGAAAAACTTTTTTTGGGAGGGGATGGGCGGACAAAATCTTGGGAAGTGTCCTGAACCACATGACTTCTAACAAGACACGATGGAAGAATGATCCTGAGTATCCATCCCTGTCCCTGAAATGGGTGTTACCAGGCTGCCCAAATCTCCTTCTAGAGTAAGGTTTTACTATTGCCTCCCAATTGTGTCCCATTCCAACTGCTCATTCCTTTACCATATGATGAGGGTGGGGACATCAGTCTCCCATGAAATAGTACCCTCTTTTTTTTCCTTGTAGGTATTTACTGACTGGTGTCTCAGAAAGATCTGGACTTTCTAAGCATCTTTGTGCTTATAGCAAATCAGAACAGACAAATACAAGCAATGGTAGGAGTTCATACCTACATATAAGCATTTATCAGTATAGTCATATCATCCATGACTATTTGAAGGAAAAGAAAATGCAGGAGAAAGGCTATTGCACCACTTGGTTCTGGAACAGGCTGGATTTCCAAACTCAGTTGCTGAGCACAGAGGCCCACAGGTTCTGACTTCTTGTTCTTATAGTAGAAGCTCCTCGTCTCTCTTCTCTCCCATCAAGAACCCTCCAGACTGAAGACCAACGATTTGCCCCATATTGGTCACCTCAGCGGCTCTTCCCGAGCTGGGTGACAAGTATGGTTTCTCGTACTGAGAAAAGAGTGCGAGTCCTGACAGATCCCCCAACTCCAGAGGGCAGACATACCAAGCACAATAGTCCCAAATAGTGTGCTCAGTGGTAGGACATGCCCTGAGGTGGCTGCTCCCTTAAGTCACACAAGGGAGCAGGAGGGAAATAGGAACATGGACCTGGAGGTTTTACCTCGGATCTCAAGGTAGAAAAACTACTCCCTTCTTGCCCCCTGATTGACATCTGTATATAGGCCTAATACCAATAACCTTTTGTTATTTTTATGAATATTTATCTCCCTCCAAGAGAATGAACCTTCGAGGAAGGGATACGGATGTCTTATTCATCTAGCTAAAGTACCAATCTCAGTGTTTCACACATAGTAGGTCCTCAATAAATTTTTAGTTCATAGGGTTCATTCCAGGAAAGAGAAAATTTAGTCATCACTTGTTATTACAGAAGATGGTTACAAAAAGAATGCATTTTTCTCATAGAGAAGTGTAGGAGGGTTCAAAGGAAGAACCAGTTGTGTATGTCTAGGAGACATATAAGAATTCAGCTCATTTATTGGGGCATCCAGGTGGCTTAGTGGGTTAAGCCTCTGCCTTCGGCTAGGGTCATGATCTCAGAGTCCTGGGATCGAGCCCCGCATTGGGCTCTCTGCTCAGCGGAGAGCCTGCTTCCCTCCCCCTCCGCCCTACCTTCTGCTCTGCCTACTTGTGATCTCTGTTAAATTAAAAAAAAAAAAAAAAAGAATTCAGCACATTTATTAAGGCTGACAAGTCTCAAGACCAAGAGAGACAGTGGTGTAATTCCCATTTGAATGCCTGCAAGCTTAAGACCCAGTATACTGTTTCAGGTTGGGTCCAAAGGCATGAAAAACCTATGCCCCAGTTCACGGCGGTGTGACAAGAAGAATTCCCTAACTGAGCATTCAGGCGACACTTAGCTTTTTGCTCTATTCAGGCCTTCGGATGGTTTCTCTCCATATGTGGGTGGCCTTTATTCACATCAACTTTGCTCATTCTATTAATTTAAATGTTTAATTGATCCAAGAGCATCCTCACAGAAATTCCCAGAATCATGTTTGGCCAAGTATCAGAACACCCTCTGCCCAGCCACGCTGACATATAAAATTAACCATGACGTTAATTATCTCAGAGTACAAACAGAACCACCCCACTCCTCTTATATTCATTCAAACACGTAAGAAACACCCACTATGTACCAGGCATTATGGGGGTTCTCTCATTTTTGGGTCTCGGCTCCCTGAGAAGGCGGGCACACCTGCGTAGCGGCACAAGTGAGCTAGGTCCACACAGGCATAAGCTAGAAACAACCAGAACGAAACTGCCCCAGCCCAACCACCAAGCAGGACTCAACTTGGATTTTCGTTTCTAGACAATACTGCGAGGGAGAAAGGCTTTCCTCTCAAAGAAATCAAAGGCAGTCTTTCTCGGAATGAATCACACAGAATTTCTCAAACTTGGCTGTACTTTTAAAATCACCTTAGGAGCTTTAAAAAAAAAAAAAAGTGCTTATGCCTGAGCTCCAATTAAATTAGAACATCTGGAGGTGGAGCTAAGACACTGAGTTTTTAAAAGCTCCCAAAGGGATTCTGCTGGGTAGCCAGGGTAGAGAATCACAACCCGGCTCTTCAAGGTACAGATAGGCTTGTGATGAGAACTACCCAACAGCTCACCTCTGACTGGTGTATACATGACCAGGCTTTCTGGGTGTGGCAAGAAAAAGGCGAGGATGAGAAACAGTTGTGAGCAAACACCTGATTCTGTTAAGATGTCCAGTTGGCCCATGAGGAACTCAGCACCATGCTGCTTTGGATGACTGAGCAGTGGTTAGAAATCCTGTGGCTCCTGCATTAGCCTCTTGCTAGGGCTATTTCCTCTTGAAGAGCCCCTTGGTCCAGAAGCTGCTGCTGTGTTTCCTACAGCAAAGCCAATACCCACATCTGATCTCATCGCCTAGTCCTCTCACCGGAATTGGTCATCAGTTTTTCAAAGTAATGGGTAACACGCAGCCGGCCTACCTATGAGACCAGTTGAACCCTCCCAGGGCAAGAAACAACCAATTCTCTGCTTATGGTCAGGACAGCCCAAGTACAGAAGGGAAAGCAGCCTGATTTATGCCTAATAGGCTACTGGAAAGATAGATGGAAGAAGTACCTAGAACTTTCCTGAACCCTATGAAGACAGACTCTAGTACACATACTGCTTGGAGGGCCAGAAAAAGGCTTTTTACAGCAGAGGGCAGCCACACACGAAGTCCTCCTCTCCCCCAGCTTCTCTCCCCCAATGGAGGAGTTCATTCCTGAGGAATTACCCCTTGACTGGCAGGGCTAACAGACCTGAGCAGTTTAGGAAAATAGGCCATGAAGGCAAAAAACAAAAACAAAACCAAAAACAACCACCTGCATTTGAATTTCAGCATTGCCATTTAGCACCTGTGTGACCTTGGCCAAGTTATTTACCTTCTGATTTTTTTTTCTTCATAATTATTAAAGGAATTATGCTAGTGCTGACCTGTCAAAGTTATAGGACATAAAGCACATGATGGGTGAGCACAGGGTCAGCACATAGTCATGCTCAAGTGAATATAAGTTAGTCTTAATGGGAATGTACCTTCCAGAAGTGTCTACAGTTTAAGTTCTACTAGGGACTCATGAATTCTCAGGTCCCGTCAGAGCCTGGACTGCCCATCATGAGTACCTCCTATTAGCTTAGTCACCCCACACTCGGAGCCAGAGAGAGGTTGACTGGTGACCCTTTAGGAGGCACCTCAGGAAAAAAAACATGTATATAAAAAATGTTTTGGAAATTAAGCAGAGATGCCCAGTTAACAACTAGTTACCATGTTGGATGTAACTATGCTAAGTATACACACACACACACACACACACACACACACACGACACTTTTCCTGCATTGACAACTTCCTAATCATTTGTTTCTTTAATAAAAAAGAAAGCAGAATGCCATCTTTTGTTAAGAGATTAATACAATCCTAAGAATTACTTCCCACACACTAAGCACATCACACAGTAGGTTTTGTCCCATGTAAAACAGCACTGGATATACATTTCACTCCTGGAAGAACATGGGGTTTTCAAATAAGTGCCCTTAAGATACCACTTCCCTCTAACCTTAAGATTCTTTCCTGTTGGTTGACTAGATATTTCTTATTACCTAAATTCTCCAGGTTTACCCATAACCAATCAGCTGTGGCCCAGCATGACAAACACTGGCGTACCATATGCAAGTCTATTGCAGTTTTAACCAATCGATCAATAATGGAAATTGTTCAAGTAGGTCACAGTTACTATGTAATAGAAATTGTGCTAAGCACTTTGCATGCATTGTTTCATATGATCTCCACAACACCCCTATAAGCCCTATTTTACATATATGGAATTCAAGGTTTAGGAAAGTTAAGCTTGCAGCTAAAGATACAAGTTACAAAGTGGCAGAATCAGGATTTGAACACACCTATTTCTAACTCCCAGAACCAGTTAACCAGGAAGTCTACTGAGAAAGCGGCATGCTACAGCAACACTCTGGGCCAAATGGGGCTGGGAACCCAGCGCACACAAACCAAGGTAGGGTTCACTCCTATCTCTCACAGGCTGGATCTTTCCTTCCAAACATTCACTAGATTGATAATGTCACCAGGCAAGTTGATAAAAGATAAAACGAGCAACAGCGAATATATGAAATATAATATCTATAGGGAGGGAAAACTGAGAACTTTGAGACTATCCACAATATAATCATTTTTCCTAAAAAATGCAGTTATATAAACCTAGAGAATCATGAGTGAAATACCTACATAAATTGTCATAGTTTTCTTGTCATTGCTACAGAAAAATTACCGCAAACTTAGCAGGTTAAAACAATAAGAACTTGTTCTCTTACGGTTCTGGAGGTCCGAAGTCCGACATCAGTCTCACGGGCTGACAGTCAAGGTGCTAGCAGGACTGGTTCATTCTAGAAGCTCTCGGGAAGAACGTCTCCCTGACTTTTCAGCTGGCAAAGACCTCCCACATCCCGTGGCTCCCGGGGGCCTCCAGCTGTACACCGGCCACCTGCTTCGGGTCTCCTGCCCCACTCTTACAAGGATCCTTGTGATTACATGGGGCCCACCTGGACATCACTGAACTCTCTTCCCACCGCAAGACTCTTAATCACACCAGTAAAGTCTTTTTTTTTTTTTTTTTTTTTTTTGCCAAATAAGATAATACACCCACCAGTTTTAGGTGTTGGGACATGAACATCTTTGGGGGGTCGTTATTCTGTCCACCCCAATGACCAACATTTTTATTTTTGTAGTTAAGACAAAATTTCAACATTAATTAGAAAGAAAGCCAACGTTTTCATAAACACCTGTGTCCGATGTCCAATTAATTTGTGGTTTTTGGGGGGCTGACTTTCACGGCTAAGTAATGATGGGTTTTTGTGGGGTTTTTTCCCTTTTGGTTGGAAACTTTCTGGAGCACGTGGGTGCAGGGATGGTGGTAGCGTCTGGGTTTCTGAGCAGCTTGGATGAGCATCTGTGGAGGAATCACTGTGATGGGTTATATTTAAAAACAGTTTCTTCCAAATGTTCAGAACAGGGCCAGGTCTGTACTAAGAAGCAGCCTTAAATCTGCTGCGGAAAGAAAAAAAAAAAAAGGTAGAGATTCTAAAATGCAGAAGGTGGTTACATCTATTCGTTTCGTATTAGCAGCTCACTAATAACGAGTGACGAAGCAAAGAGGATTAAAGGAGAGAGAGGAAGACCTGCGGCTTCTTCACTGATCCTTGAACCAGTTAATCATATTCCGATGAGAAGCCAGTCAAGCAAGAAATCAGGGACACCAGATTCCCCCTGAGCTTCCTTTTCTAGCCAAAGAAAAGAAGGACCGTCCTGCTCAGATGCCCTGTGGATGGGAGCTGGATGCCAAAAAGCAAACAAACAACAAACAAAGAAAAACAAAAACACAGCAGTAAAGTCAGAGTAGGGTGAGCCCAAACAGAAATGTATTATTTGCTTTGGTTTTTGTCTCTTCCTTGAACTGGTCATTGGAGAACATCCACTAGCTCAACGCCCTGAGGAGAGATGTACAGTGTCCTGACCTCCCAGTCCGTTGAGAAAAGAGCCCTACACCGATTGCTACACAGAGCTCTGGGTTTTAAAGTTTCAAGCTGCTGCTTCTCAAAGAAGCAAGTGAAATTGAAAGTACGTGGGGAGGAGAGGAAGGGGGTAACCCAGTGATGGCTAAGGGCTGGTGTGGTGATGAGCACTGGGTGTTGTAGACAACTAGTAAATCATTGAATGCTACATCTGAAACTAATGACGTACTATATGCTGACTAATTGAACATAATAATAATAAAAAGAAAGTATATTTGTAAAGAGATTAACACAGTTCTAATACGAGGAAATTCATGTTTACCTACATGTTCTCCCCCTTTTCAGGCTTGCTTCTCCTAATATTTCAATGTGTATTTTCATCTCCTAGGAGGGCATTCATTGATATACATGTTACTTTATTAAGAAACCTATAGTTTATTTTTAAAAACAATCAAATGTGAAAATATGTATCAGATGCTTTAAAACAACCAACCATAAATAATAAAGTGTTCCTATTATCCTTATTAGAATTCCCTTCACATCGGTGAGGAGAGACAGAGAGGGACCTTTTTGGCTAGTAGTTCCTAAAACTCACTAAAGCACTTCTCAGACTTTAATGTGCACACAAAACACCTAAGGACTTTGTTAAAATGCAAATTAAGGCTCAGTGCGGGGAGGGGAGGAGAAGTGGAGGTTCATAGATTCTCTGTTTCTTACAAGCCCCTGAAATCCCCCTGTGAGTAGTGAGGTCATAGACAAAAGATTTCCCAAGTGCCGCCCCCTCCCGCCCCACCCCCCAAACTCCCTGCAGAGCTGTAATTTTAACAAGACCTCAGATTATTTCTATATCACCAGCCTTACACTGGTTCAATGAGCAGAATCGGCACACCAGTTAACGTTCAACTGCCTGCTAGGGCCCTGTGGTCACCTAAATGCTCGAATTGGACTTACTTGAAAATGGGTGCTGAACAAACGCTGTCCGTCCACAGGCCACCAGGGTGTAACCTCTGAGCCTAGAGCTGGCAGTCTGAACATTTGGAAGGCCATGACCCCTGTGAGAATTGGATGTCCATTATGGGACATCTACCGCCAGCAAAATCTACAAACACATGCACACATTTCATAAACAGTTTCAGGAAGTTGCATATTTCCAAGTCCATCCATAGATTCCCTGAAAGTTCATGACCTCAGGCTGAGAATCCCTGGGCGGCCCTGCAAGGACCATCTGTCTCAGCGATGGACAACATGCTAGTTTCAAATTTCATCTTGTTATCCTCTTGACTCCTCTGAGTCAGCCCCAGAAACTTTCCCTGAAAAGATCCACCGAAGGTAACTAGGGGCTTCTACTTCCCAACCCCCAGGGTGCACTTCAATTTAACTGACGTTCATAGAACACTACCGTCAACAAGTATGGAATATATATATTTCAAGTTTATATGGCATATTCACCAGCAGAGACCATATACACTAAATCATAAAGCAAGTCACATTTTTATGACACTGAAATCATACAAAGGGTATCCTCTGATCACAACAGAATTTGATTTAAAAATCAATAAAATAGTATATCTAGGAAAACTCTATATAGAGTTTAAACAATATATATATATTTTTAAAGATTTTATTTATTTATTTGATAGACAGAGATTACAAGTAGACAGAGAGGCAGGCAGAGAGAGAGGAGGAAGCAGGCTCCTTGCTGAGCAGAGAGCCCAATGCCTGGCTGGATCCCAGGACCCTGGGATCATGACCTGAGCCAAAGGCAGAGGCCTTAACACACTGAGCCACCCAGGTGCCCCTAAACAATATATTTCTAAGTAATTTGTGATGAAAGACAAAGTCACAGGAAATTTGAAAGTATTTCATGGGCCGAGCCAGCAGGCTGGAAATTGAAGGTAAGAGCTAATGTTGCAGCCTAGAGCCTGAAATCTACAAATAGGGTAGCTGGCTGGAAATTCAGTCAGGATGCTATGTTGCAGTCTTCAGGCAGAATTCCTTCTTTGAGAAACCTGGGTGTTTTGCTCTTAAAACTCTCAACTAACTGGGTGAAGTCCACTCACATTTTAAAAGGTAATCTGTTTTACTTAAAGACTACTAATTGCATATGTTAATTATATCCATCTACAAATACCTTCACAGTAACCACTAGCCTAGTGTTCTGCCAAACAACTGTATACCTAAGTCAAGTCAGCTTGACACAAAAAAATTAACCATCACATATAATACATCAAAATGTGAAAGATGAAGCTGAAGTGTTAGGGGGGAATTTATGACTTTAAATGCCTAAATTTGAAAAGAAGAAACAGCACTGGGTGTTATATGCAACTGATGAATTGTTGAACACTACATCTGAAACTAATGATGTACTATATGTTGGTTAATTAAATTTCAAATGACAAAGAACTGCATAAAAAAAAAGAAGAAAGAGCTAAATACAAGGACATAATGGTCTACCTTAAAAATAAGCTAGAAAAAAGGCAAAATAATCCCAAAGTAAGTAGAAGAAAGGAGACAATAAGCAGAATTTAATGAAATTTTAAAATGGACACATTAAGAGAGAACATTTACAAGTCAAAAGCTGTTTTTTTGAGGCTATCAATAATATTGAGAAATTTCTAACTACCAAGAAATAAAAAAGAACAGAAATCACCCATGGTGGGAACAAAAAGAAGGTTATTACCATAAACATTAAAAGGATAGCAAGAAGGGGCGCCTGGGTGGCTCAGTGGGTTAACGCCTCTGCCTTCAGCTCAGGTCATGATCTCAGGGTCCTGGGATCAAGCCCCACATCAGGCTTTCTGCTCAGCGGGGAGCCTGCTTCCTCCTCCTCTCTCTGCCTTCCTCTCTGCCTACTTGTGATCTCCGTCAAATAAATAAATAGATTTAAAAAAAAAAAAAGGATAGTAAGAAAATTACATGCAACTTTATTATATCAAGTGAACAGCTTAGATGAAATGGACAAATCCTCAAAAAAAATTATCAAAATTGATCCAAGTAACAACAGAAAAAGGAATAATTGAAGATATACTACATGATTTAAATGTGATAGCAAAACATCTCTCCAAAGAAAGCTCCAAGTCCAGGAGGTCTTAATATTGAATAATGTTAAATATTCCAGGAAGAAATAAGACCAATATTAATCAAACTTTAAAAAAAAAATAGAAGAGGAGGTGTGCCTGGGTGGCTCCATCAGTTAAGCATCTGCCTTCTGCTGGGATCATGATCCCAGGGTCTTAGGATGGAGCCCCAAACTGGGCTGCCTCCCTACTGAGTGGAGAGCCCGTTTCTTCCTCTCCCTCTGCCCTCCCACCTCATGCTTTCTCTCTCGCTCTTCTCTCTATATATTAAATAAAATCTTTTTTAAAAAACTGAAGAGGAGAGTTCATTGCTTAACTCATTTCATGAAACCAGCATAACCCTAATGCCAATCTAACAAGGACATTACTAAGAAAGAAAATTACAAATGAATATTCCTCATGAATATAGATGTAAAGTCCTTAAGAAAATATAAGCAAATATATCCAAAAACTATATAAAAAGGATACTAGATCATGACAAAATAGGACTTATACCAGGAAAGCAGAATTAGTTTAACATTAAAAAAATCAATCCATGTAATTCATTGCATTTAAAAAAAAAAGCAGAAAACCATATGATCCTTTTGTATGGAAAGGATTAACACTATGCATCATAAAAGATCTGAACAAAGTAGGAATAATAGTGCACCCTGCTGTTCTATTATCTATTACCGTCTTACCATAATGTCAAATGGCGTCTATGAAAAACCTACAAGTAATAACATCCTTAATGGTTAAAGGGCAAATTATTTTACCCAGAGATCAGAAACAAAGGAAGGATGCCTGCTTCCACCCCTTCTATCCTACATTGCTCTGGAATTCCTAGTTATTTCAATAAGATAGAAAAATTTAAAAAAAAAAAGACATAAAAGTTGGAACAGAAAAAAAATTAACACTGTTTGCAGATAATATAATTTTTTATAGAGAAAATACCAAAGAATCTATAAAACAACTAGTAGAACCAATAAAAACACTTGCCTAGGATACAGGATACAAGGCTATTATTTGTAAAATCTATTATATTCTTGTATACTAGCAGCAAATAAATGCAAAGTGAAATTTTTAAAAATACCATTTACAGTGGTATCAAAAATAAAAAACATAAAAGAATAAATCAAACAAAAGAGACCCAATATCTTGACACTGAAAACTGCAAAATATTGTGAGAGAAATTAAGGAATTTCTTTAAAAAAAAAAAAGAAAAGGAAAGATATGGTCATAGATTGAAAGACATATTGTAAAGCTGATAATTCTCAACAAATTGATCTATAGATTTAATATAATCCCAATTGAAATTTCAGTGGGATTTTTACAGAAATTGACATGCCAATTCTAAAATTTATTAGGGAATATAAAAGTTTCAGATATCAAAACAAATTTTTTTTAAAAAAGTAAACTTGGAGAAATTACTCGATTTTAAAACTCACTTTAAAATCACAATGAAGAAAATAGTTTGGTATTGGTAAAAAAAGATAGGCATACAGATTAATGGAATAGAGATTCTAGAAGCAGAGCTACATACATTTGATTAATTGATTTTGGCAAATTTCTAAGCTAATTCAAAGGAGAAAGGAAAGTCCTTTCAACAAATGTTAGTACTCAACAACTGGATATCCATGTAGGAAAAAAATGAAAATTGATACTTGTCTCACACCACAAACTACTATGAACTTTTTGTGCGCAAGTCTATTTAAGAACTTATATACATGTCCTTTTCTTGGATTAATTCGTAGAAGTAGAATGGTTGGATGTTATGGTAGATATACATGTAACATTTTAATAAATGGTAATAGTAGTTTTGCCAATTGAAAATTCAGGGAATGGATTATTGACTTAGATATAAAATCTAAAATTATAATACTTATACAGGGGAAAAGGAGATTATTGCTATGATTTTTTTGGTAAGCAATGGGTTCTTATATAGAAACACAAAGCATGCAACATAAAAATTTAAAATTTATGAGTTAGACTTAGTGAAAATGAAAAGCTTTTCCTCTTTAAAAGCCGCCAGTAAGAAAACGTAACTAAAAACAAGCTACTGACTGAGAGAAAACTCTGAAAACAGAAATATCAAAAGACTTGTATCCAGAAAATTAAAAAAAAAATTATTCCAGCTCAGTAATAAAAGGTAAAAGGCCTAATAAGTAAATGAGCAATAGATTTCACCAAAGAAGATATACAAATTGTGAGTAAGTATATTTTTAAAAAGCTCAACATCATTAGCCATCAGGAAAATGCAATTTAAGCCACAATGAAACATATATTCATGAGAATTGCTACAATTAGAGTAACTGGCCATACCATGTATTGGCAAGGATGTGGAGCAATTAGAATTCTCATACATTTCAGTTGGGAATGTAAAACAATACATGATCTGTAAAACTACTTTTGCCATTTGTTAAAATGTTACATGTATACCTACCATAACATCCAACTATTTCACTTCTAGGAATTAATCCAACAAAAGCATATGTATATAAATTCTTACATAGACTTGTGCACAAAACATTCATTATAACTTAGTTATAATAGACAAAATCTGGAAACAACCCAGAAGTTCATCAACAAATGAATGGGAAAACAATCATGAAAGATCCATATACAATGGAATATTTGTTAGCAATTAAAAGGAAAGAACTACTGATAGATGCAACAATTTGGATAAATCTCAGAATCATTATATTGAAGAGAAGAAACTGGGTGGAAAAAAAATCTGTATTATTCCCTCTATTTAAAGCAGAAAAACTGACAAAACCATTTATGCTTTTAAAAAACAGCATTCTGGTCACTTTTGAGGATTGGTAGTGACTAGGAACGAAAGAGGCTTCAGTGGTCCTTATTAGGTTTTTTGTTTCTTGATATAGGTACTCATCATACAATGGTGTTCATGCAAAGAAAATTTATCAAACTGAATATTAATAACCTGTGTACATTTCTGTGTATGTGCTATATAATTCAATATAAATTTCAAAATACATTGGGAGGGAGACAAACCATAAAAGACTCAATCTCAAGAAACAGACTGAGGGTTGCGGGGGGGGGGGGAGGGGGGACGGGAGAGGGTGGTGGGGGGAAATGGACATTGGGGAGGGTATGGGCTATGAGAGTGCTGTGAAATGTGTAAACCTAGCGATTCACAGACCTGTACCCCTGGGGATAAAAATACATTATATGTTTATTAAAATAAAAAAATTTTTAAAAAATTTCAAAATACAAAAACAAAAGAACATGACTACAGACTGTATTTTCTACTCTTTTGAGCAATTAATAGAGCTATTTGTACTTGTACTTGCCATACCCATTGCAATCCTGTCACATTGCATCAGAGGGTCACATTCTATCCTTGAACTTGAAAGCTAGTGGCCCCCTCATCCTCATCACCAGCACCTGTACTATCCAGCAACAGCAGCCACATGAACATTACAAACCTCTTGGCTGACATCTAATGAGAATAATCCTCTGTTCTGTTCAGAGAACATTTGTAAGACATTCTGAGTTTATTTATTCACACATACCAATCACCACCACCATCTCTACCACTGCTAAGGAAAAGAACAAAAATTATATCGTAGCTATGGAAAGTAGGATTCTTTGCCACAGTTCCCCCTTCTGATGATCATGAGGGGGAATAATGATAATCCTACCATTATTTGGGGCAATAATTGCCTTTTTGTAGAATCCTAATTGACAAATGCATTTGTAATTTCAGGACATGTGCAGATGGTCATGATTCTATAAATAAATAGAAGGACTTTTTTTCCAAATCTGAAATAAATATTTGCCTCTCCGGGTCAAGTTCGGACAGAACTATCTGTTAGAAACCTTGTTTCAACCCCAGGAATCCTGCTCAGGGGAAAATTAACTGAAGGGAAACAAGGTGGCCTACATGTGTCAGTCACCATGAAGCTTCTGGAAAACCTGAATTCTCCCCCAGAGAAGACAAAAATACTGTCTGGAGAACACATCAGAGCCCAATGACAGATACTCAGATATCTGAAGTTATGAAAAGTTGATTTAAAAATTAGTCCCAGTTATATTCCTTATTGTACCCATGCTTCTTGAAAATGTAACTTTGCAGCATATCCTATCAAAATGATGAGACTCTTGGGACACTTGGGTGGTGCCATTGGTTGAATGGACTCTTGGTTTTGGTTCAGGTCATGATCTCAGGGTCATGAGACTGAGCCTCGCATCAGCTCCACACTTGGCGTGGGGTCTGCTTGAGATTCTCTCTCCCTCTCCTTCTCCCCTTCTTGCTCATGATCTCTCTCTCTTTCTCTCTCTCTCTCTCAAATAAATAAAGTAAATTTTAGAAAAAGATGAGACTCTTTTTTCACTCCCTTGAATCTGGGCCAGTCCTGTGACTCGCTTGGGCTAATAGAACATGGAAAAAATGATGTTGTGCTAGTTCTGAGCCCAAGTCTCAACATACAAGTATGTGTGCTTCCCCTCTCTTCCTTGGAATCCAGTCACTACTGAACAAACCCTAGCTAGTCTGCTGAAGAGAGTTCGGTTGTAGTATCCAAAACTTTCCTATGCCTATGCCTATGCCCAGCTGATCCTCATGCCTGTAAGAACCTAGTCAAGATGAGCAGAGTGGCTTTTCCAAACCACAGCTGGTCGTAGACAGAATGAGCCTAGGCAAGTCCAAAACTGCCTAGCTGGCAGACTTGCAAATATATTTATATTATAATATATATTTCATATATATATTATAATATAATATATTTGTATTATAATATGTATTATATATTATATATAATATATTTGTATTATATATTGTATTATTTGTATTATTAACACACCAAGGCTTGGGATGGTTTGCTACGTGAATAGGCAACAAATAGCTGAAACAGAAATCTGAGGGTATAGTTCTTTGGGAAGAGCCTTTGGTCTAACTAACTTCCTCATTTTGTGAATATAAGTAAAGATAAACATAAAGGACATGAACTAAGAGTCAAAAATACCAGCTCCTTTTTTTTTACTCTATTTAGCTAATATTACAACACTTCTTGGAAGAGTTTCATTATAACCGTCGTAATAGCTACTGCATTTAGGCACTTAATATAGACAGAAGTATTCTAAACATTTTACAGCAATTTTTTCCCTATAATCCGTGGAAATGGATTGTTCAGAATCACACATGGAACTAGTCTATGAACGTAAACTCTTCTGACACCAGAGCCCCTGTCCTACAGTTTCACTCTATTCCACTGCCTCCCACGATGGTGAGGCACAGAACTATACCTTGCACGGGGCTGAAATTCTAAAGTCAGGACATTAAGCAAATAATAACTACAGTCAAAATTATCCTGGAAAATGTCTTTGTCTATAAATTGTAACACCAGCTGTCAGGAAGTCCACTAGAATCAGTTTTGTCCTCCAATATTATACAGATAGCTACAGTTTGGGAGGGACAGAAGTCAGTCTCCATGGCTGGACTGAGTTTCAGAGTCCATGTTGAATAAAGAAGATCCATACACACACAGCCATGTATCTTGTACATGGTTAGACGCTCACCCTATGAGAGATGCAGGAGACCTGAAACCCACTGGAAGATCATCATACTTACCCATCTCATTTTTCTTTTGGCTCATAATCCAGACTGACAGATGGAATCACTTGAGGTATTAAAATTTGCTCTTTCTCTATTCCTGTCTCTTCTCATTGCCAAGTGTTCAAACACTTAAATTCGCAAAAGTTAAATGTGTATCTGGTGCAATCCACTCTATTGTTTTGGGGAAAGATAACATGCCATGGGTTCCAGAGTACTCGAAGAGGTCAGAGCTATGTGGGGAACTGGAAAGGGTACTCTCCCAAGAGTCAGGAAGGCCTGGTCTTGATCCCCGATCTGGGCACTAACTTGCTCTGTGATTTTGTTACACATCAACATTCAGTCGACATCCCTAAAGCTCAGTTTCCTTGCCTGTGACATACTTTTTGGCTTTGTGAAACAAGCCTGAACCCTTTCATACCAAAGATAACATCTACCAGGTAAAATTGGACTGCTTCCAGGAAACCAAAAAGGGGAGAGGAGGTGAAGGATTGATGTTAGGTTCCTGGTCCTTACAGCACAAGTGCCTTCCCTGAAACTCTCCCAGATGCCTCCCGTGATGCAGGCTTCCCGTGCCTTCCATCAGCTCCGTCCTGCACTCATTGGCTCCATGGTGTCATGGACCCAGGATCCGACAATCCTGAGCTCCAACCTTGGGTCTTTCCCTTATTACCTGCATAAACTTTGGCAATGTACCTCAGCTCTTTCTAATTTTAATTCCTTCATGAATGCAACAGAATTAATAACGTATACCTAACGTACCTATATAATAATAGATGGCGTTTTTGTTAAATATGTAAGATAACGTATGTTAAGCCCAGTTATTTTGTGTCCCTTGATAACATTTAAACACCCATAAGCAATAAAAAGCAATAAAAAAGCAATAAAAATAGAAAACTAACTTAAGCAATATGCATATATATATACACACACACACACACAATGTTAAATGTGTATGTATACACACACACAGACACACACACACACACATATCTATATATACATACATATATATATACACACACATTGGAATGATACTGAGTGAGTGCAAAAAAACTGAAGAGACAAAACCAAACCTGGGAAGGACTAGGCCCAGGGCAATTTGGGTGTTTCCACAATAGAGTGAGCATTCCTAGTGGGTCTCTGCCCCATTCACCTTCTGGGTTCAGGATGTGACTTGCTGGGAGAGATAACCCAACTGGCCTAGTTTGGATCATTTGACTACATTGGATCAAAGGTAAAGAGCCCTGTAATGGAAAACCCCATTCAAGTCACATGCAGTGAAAAGAGTGAGCTCCCTAAGGGAAGGAAGCACTGTTTTGAGAACAACAGAAGGGATGCTAAGCAGACAGAAAACAGGTTCCATGCCCAGTCCTGGGAATTATCATCAACATCACACAAAGTTTAGATCCCAAAGTCATTATTGTTTTTAAATGGCTTATCCAATGATATTTCCCCCAGCTATGTCCTTGCCATGACCTTTTTTGCTCCCCTACCTGCTTTCCTGTTGGCTCATTTTTGTGGTTCCAGGCAGCTTCCTGTGGAGAGCCTTGCTGAGTTTAATTACTTTTAGGGGAAAAACCTCTTTATGCTGGTGAACTCAGCCATAAAACACCATCAATCCAATGATTTCCCTTGTGTTAACTTCCCCCTAAGACAAGACTTTTGTTTTTGTTTTTGTTTTTTTCACTTACAGAACAATACAAACTCCATATAACTGATGAATCAATAAATTTTAAAACTTTGCTCTTCACCCAGAGACAACACAAAGAAACTCTGAAACCAGAGCAGGAGCGTAGTGTCTCCTCCATGAACTCTTCCCTCCATAAACTCACTCAACGCTATTTGAACAGCTGTCACAGGCTTGGTCTGATCTCCTGAGCCCTCTATGACAGTGGGTCAGACAGTAACATCAACACTATGTTTAGTCATGAGGGAATTAGGAGATGAGGGAAATTAAGGTCAAAAACAGACCCATGAATAGTATAAGCTATTTTTTGGTTTGTAATTTTTCTTAGGAAAACAAGGAGATGCTTGGTCTATATATTTAGGCTTGAGAGCTCCAGAGCCTAAGGTGAACTTTCTGAGTAATGTCTTGTGATTCATTTAGTCTCTCTGTGGCCTTTTCAGACCCAGCACAAAACACATGGATGGAAATTCACACCTGCAGTTCACAGGTGGGGAACTGGAATTCAGTCCAATTCAGTTTTTAGTGTTACAGAACCACTTGAAGTCAGGATCCCTGAGCTCTGATCGAACTGCCAACTGTTTCCTAACTTGAGGGGAGTTGCATTCGTTCCATGGGTCTTGGTTTTGTCCTCCCTTATGTGAGGATACTGAGCCACTTGTTTCTACGTTGCTTTTCTTCCTGTGTTGTTTAATGAAGCTAGGGCCAGAGTGATTCCTAGGAATACATGCTCCAGGCACTTAGAGAACCCAACTTTCTCCTGGGGAGAAAACATAGAAATTAAAGGTCCCCATTGGCTCACCTTGATGGGTTAAGAGCTGAAAAGGGCACCTGCTGATGTTATTCAAGAACTCCAGAATATCATTCTTTGTGGGCACTGATTCTATAATATCTGGGATGACAATAAAAGTTGGAGTCAGCAAACTTTTTCTGTAAAAGGTCAGATAATAAATATTTTAGGCCTCACAGGGCTAGTCTCTGTTGCAGTCACTCAACCCTACCATTGTCGTGTGAAAGCAGATACAGACAATCCTTAAACACAGGAGCAGGTTGTGTTTCATTACAAAACAGACAGTGGGGACTTGACCAATGGACTGTGATTTGCTGACCTGTGATATAAACAACAGCCTTTGGAAGATCACTGAAATAGGAGCCTCAAGATGGAGGTCGAAGCCAAAGTCCACCATTTAACTATCTGGCAAATTGCTTAACTTCTGCAAATCTCTGCAAATCTTCTGCAAATCCTTCCTTTACGAATGAGAAAAACAAAGACAGAAAAGGAAGTGGTACATGCCTCAAAAGAGTAAGAATGTTAACAGTTAACATCGGAATCTTATAAAATTTGAAATATTCCTTTCACATTTTTCATCACCTTTAATTCTAAAAAACAATAACCCTCAATATCTACCTAAAGTGGTAGTTGTTACCTAACATTCTGGATTGTAGATATCATTATTCCCATTTTATGGAGAAGACACTGAAGGTCATGGGGTGGGGGGGGAGTGAGGTGAAAACTGTACACTGCTACATTAGCACAAGGTGCCGTAATTATTCAAGATGAGGGAGATAAGGTCTCCCAAGTTTTCCCTTCACAGGTTCAAGGAGTGGATTTTCATCCTAGTATTTAAAATCCAATTCAGCATACATGTTCTAACATCCACTGTTGTGTGTAATCTGTCTCCGTGCTCAAGGAGCTTCTCAGCCTCATAAAGAGCCCTAATTCACTCCTAAGGAAAGGCTGGAGAATCCCTCCTATGTCCTTGTCCTCTCTCAGAGCATATCCAGGAAAATAGACTTGTTGCTATCTGCATGGACATGGTAGTTATATGGCAACAGAGAACCAAACAGGTTTCCTACCTGTGCCATTAAGATGCATGAAGGAATGGGGAGGGGAGGTACTCAGAGTAATCTGGAATCTTCCAAAGGCCAACAGCCCTGTAGGTGAGAAGGCTGCAAGTGTTCTCCTTTGCCTGAGGCTGTGTAAAGACAAGGGTGACAGGCACACAGGCAATGTCTTCCCAGGCTTGAAAGAGGATGATCAGACTAAAAGACACACCAGAGATCACCACTTTCAAGGGTTTGAAATCTTCCCAGACATCACTTTCAAACATTTTACAATTTTAAAGAGCACAGATCACAACTGCTGAATTCCACTTACACAGTATAATTTGACACTTGCATGACTTCTTTTGGGTGTTTTGACATATACTTTTCTACCATTAAAGGGAGCATTGCACTAAAATGGAAAACCAGAAAAACACAGAAAAAAATTGATGAAAATAAGAGTAATCCGTAATTTCATAAGACAAAATAACTATTAATGTTTCAGATTGTTTTCAAAGATGGCCATTCTCCTCATCCAGAAGTGGAGTTTTAGTTTCCCTTCTATTGAATCTGGGCAGACATTGCAGCTTGTTTTGCAAATAGAAAGTCACGGAATGACATGGTACAAATAATGATGCTAAGCTTTAGGAGGACTTACAGCTTTATTTTTGTCTGCTTAGAGCCCCGAGTCTCTGTATTTAAAAAAAAAAAAAAAAAAAAGAATGCCTAGGGGTACCCGGGCAGCTCAGTTGATTTAGTGTCTGACTCTTGATCTCAGCTCAGGTCTTGATCTCAGTGTCATGAGTTCAAGACCTGCATAGGGCTCCTTTAAAAAAAAAAAAAAAAAAAAAAAAAAGTCTTCTAAAATGAACTACTTAAATGAGACCCAGAGTCTTGTAACACTACAGAAGGCCAAATTTCAACAGAAAATCAGGCATACCAAGAACAGAGAAGACCTCAAATCAAATAAGAAAAGAAAAGAAAATCAACAGACACTGACACCAAATGACACCAAATAATAATTCCAAATGTTGGAATTATCTAACAAGGATTTTAGAGCAGTCATCATCAAAGCACTTCAATGAGCCTGTGAACATGCTTGAACCAAATGAAAATATAGGAAGTCACAGAAGAGAAACAGGAGATATAAAGAAGAATGAAATGGAAATTTTAGAACTAAAACACACGATAAAGAAAATAAACAGTTCAGTGGATGGACTTCACAGCAGAATGGAGAGGACGAAGGGAGAATTGATAAAGTTGAAAATGAAACAATAGAAATTACCCAATCTGAACAACAGAGAGAAAACAGAGAGAAGAAAAAAAAAAGATGAATAGAGCCTCCTCTGTGACATGGAAGACTATAACAAAAGATTAACATTCATGTCATGGAAGTCTAGAAAAAGAGGAGAAAGAGAGCAGGTTGAAAAAATATTCTAAGAAATCATGGCTGAACAGGTCCCACATTTGGCAAGACATAAACCTACAGATACAAGAAGGTGAAAGAAACCCAAACAGTATAGACCCAAAGAAATCTATGTCAAGATATATCAGAGTTAAACTTCTAAAAGCTAAAGACAAAGGGAAAAAGAAAAAAAAAAAAAAAACCCTGAAAGTCTCCTGAGAGAAATGATGCATACCTATAAGGAAAAAACAATTAGACAGAGTCAGACTTCTCCTCAGAATCCATGAAGGCCAGAAGGAATCAACACCACATTTTTCAGATGCTGAATGACAAGCGTCAATCCAGAATTTTATAATTAGCAAAAAACATTCTTCACGAATGATGGAGAAATGAAGATATTTTCAGATGAAGAGTAGCTAAACTTGGTTGCCAGCAGAGCAACTATATAAGAATGACTAACGGAAGCTCTCTAACCAGAAAGAAGATGATAAGGGAAGGAGTCTTTGAAAATCAGGATGGAAGAAAGAAAAGAGGAAAATAAAAAGCATGGGTAAGTGCACTAATATTTCCTTCTTAAGTTTTCTAAGTTCTGTTTGATGGTGGAAGCAAAAATTGTACCAATGCGTGCTGTGGTTCTCGATGTATATAAACGAAATATTTAAGACAAATGTAGTAGGAGAGAGAAAGGGGAGGTAAAGTTTCTGCGCTCTGGTCAAACTGTGGACATGTGGACATGCATAGCCTGTGGTAAGTGGTGTATGCATCTACTGTAACACCCAGAGCAGTCACTGTAAAAACTATATAAAAAGAAACACTCAAAAACACTATCAATAAATCAAAGTTGGATTTAAGTAATTCCCAAAAAGGCAAGAAAAAGGGAAAGAGAAAAATGAAAAAGAAAACAAACAGCAAAATTCTTCAATAAATAAATAAATAAATAAATAAACAAACACAATTATAGGCCTTCCAAGTATTCAGGTGCAAAGTGGTTAAAGCCCTGTCCTCTGGAGCCAGACTCTGGGGCCAAATTCCTCACTCTGTCCCACTGGACAAATTTCCTAATCTACCTGTGCCTCAGATACTAAATCTGTAAACTGGAGATAATGATATCCCCTTCATAGGATTTTGCTGAGGTTTAAACGAACTAATATTTACTTATAACAATGCCTGATGAATAGTAAATATGATATCCCTATTTCTTAAATAAATAAACTGATTCCAATAAATTAAATTGATTTCCCAACTCACAATTTTATTCCTCTTTTTCACCCTCATAAATTTTTTATAAAGATTTATTTATTTATTTGAGAGAGAGAGAGTGAGCCCATGAGTAGGGGAACAGGGGTGGGAGTGGAGAGCAGAGGGGGAGGGAGAGAGAGAATCTCCAGCAGACTTTCCACTGAGCACAGAGCCAGCTGCACAAGATCATGACCTGAGCTGAAATTAAGAGCCTGAGCCTCAGCCAACTAAGCCACCCAGGCGCCCCGAACCTAATAAATTAACACTGTGAAAAACATCCTTATACTTTAGTCTTACTCCATATTTCTGACTATTTTAGGATACCGGAATCCTCTGAAATGTTCTGATGTTCATGTGCAGTCCCACTCCTTTTTCCTGGCAGGATAAACTTCACAGACTTCTAGAAGAACTTGAATAACTAGACCAGCTGCAGTTCCCACCAAATTTGTCTTGCCAGCACGCGAAATAGAGAGCGGAGGTCTCTGTGGCAAGGAAACCCTATTAGCTCATGACATTACCCTAAAGCAGCCTAATGTCTTGGTTAAGAGCATGGGCTCCGAAGTTTGGTTACCTCAGTTCAAATTCCAGCTCTTTATCATTCATGAGCTGTGCAACCTTGGGCACCTTGCTTAACCTGTGCTTCCATGGTTGTCTCCCCCCCCCATCTATAAAAAGGGGGAAATAGTAGTATCCCAGGGATGTTAGGAGGATGAAAAGAGTTAATACACCTGAAGCGCTCAGAGAAGTGCCTGCCATTAGAACAAATAGAAAAGTTCAGCGAAGCGTCCTCCCTGATGGCCGAAATCTATCCTGCAAGCAGGCGGGTAAGAAACGGACCATGACCTTCCGGGTGAAATGGTGATCTTCATTATCGGGCAATGTTGGCTGCCAGGAGGGTTGTGATGGGGCACCTGGTTCCGTGCCGCCCCTAGGATAGCCTACTGAACATCACCTCCGCCATCCCTAAAGAAGAAGGGAAACAAGTAATTTCCATAAAGTATTTTTTTCATCTGAGCTGACTCTAGCTGCTGGCACATGTGGGAGCTTAGCACATTTACTGGATGACAAACAGATTGGCCTGTTCCATCGGGGTATCTGCAAGGCTCAATGTGTGGTTTGAAATCTTTGCAATTCTTGGTCTCCAGGAACTCCGTGACTTAAAAGGAGTATTCTTAGATTTCTTATGGCTATAAATCAAAGTATAAGATCGTGCTTTGGGAGATGTTGTTTATTGTGTTTTTAAATGGAGTTTAAAAATAAACTGCTAAGATTCCCTCTTAAACTCTGGGCTTAGAGCAGATTCTATTCTGAGGTATTATTACTCAGTGTATAAACAGACTCTACAGAGATAAATTGTACGAAATTCCATAATTCCTTTCTGCCAAAGAATAGAAGCTGGTTGTTGCCAAAAAAATCAGCTTCCTATCTTTCCTTTCTCCTTTCCTCATTTTTAATGGCTGATTTTACTCTGGAATCCAGACAAGGGACAGACTACAAAAGCATTAATCCATCCATGGTATTTGAGTTTGCATCAGGATATTCAAGACGCAAAGCAATCACTCTCAGATTTCATGCATCATAGAAAAGGGAGATGTTTGAGACTGATATTTCTGTCCCCAACTCATACTTAACTAGAATATTGACATAGATCCTGATTTCCTATCACAGTTCCAATGTGAAATATTCTGGCCTATTCTTAGCAGAAGTTATCAAATTATCCTGAAATCCCAATAGCTAAGCATTCTTGTTACGCCTCCTCTATAACCCTAAGGAGCCATGTGTCCTATTTTAAGGTATGAAGAATACGAGGACCATGAGCCCAGGCAGTTCCTCCTATTCATAACTGCTGAGTATGGTCTGCCCATTTCCAGGCTACAACGTTGGAGTCTGGACTCCATAAGTTGGAGAACTTGATCACTGTTCCAAAGAAAGCTTCAAAAGGAAAGCCTCTTACCATTTTTTTTAAATTTTTTTTTTATTCACATAGAATGTATTATTTGCCCCCAGGGGACAGGTCTGTGAATCATCAGTCCTCACAGCACTCACCATAGCACTTACCCTCCCCAATGTCCACAACCCAGATGCTCTAGTGTGTTTTGCAGGCCTCACAGATTTTTTTTAAAGATTGTATTTATTTATTTGAGAGAGAGAGAGAGAGAGAGAGAGATCACTGGGGGTGGAAGGGGGAGGAGTAGAGGGAGAGGGAGAAGCAGACTCCCCACCAAGCAGGGAGCCCTACAAGAGACTCCATCCCAGGACCCTGGAGTCACGACCTGAATCAAAGGCAGACACTTACCAACTGAGCTACCCAGGTGCCCCAGGCCTCACAGATTTAAAGGACCATTTGGTCTAAACAAGAAGACTCTGCTAGAGGATTTCCAGCTGGGGACTATCTGCATGCTGAGCCCTGTTCTCACAGGAGATAAGCTCAACAGAGCAAGGCCAAGGTAATTGGAACAGAACCCCAAGAGGCACTCTAGCCTCTCTTGCTTTAAGAGTGCGCACTCTGGAATCAGACAGCGTAGATCTGAATCTTGTCTCTACCACTTATTAGTTGTGTGACCTTAGATAAGCTAAACAAATTCTCTTTGGTGATAATAGTGCCATCCTGACAGGATTGTGGTGAGGAGTAAATGAGCTAAAACACGTAGACTAGTGCTTCTACAAAAACACTTCCTATTTTAGTGTTCTTATCACTGATTATTAGCATTGTTACATCCACATTGAGAGAGATTTACAATGGTTGCTTAGAAAACCAGAACCAATCAAATGTATTAAGCACCTACCATTCACTCAATCCTCAGCTAAGCACTCGGTCTTCAAGGGTATAAAAACATACGAGTAAATGGGGGAGAAGAGACAAATCAACCATGTAGAAGTATTTCAAATAATATATAGACAGTCAGCAGAAACCACTCCTTGAGTGTGGGCTGCACACAATGACTCTTTCCAAAGAGCCATAAACAGAATGGACAGGGGTGGGAGGCCAGCCACTTCACAGTGAAGAAAACTGACATATACTAACTCAGCCAAACAATCAAGCTCATCGTAACAATGATAAATCATGTTAATTAAATGCACTCCAGCACCAGTTGACTCCTGGGAAAAACCTGAGACAAATCACAACTGAGGGACATTCAATACCTGGCCAGTTCTCAAAACTGCCAAGGTCATCAGAAACAAGGGACGTCTGAGACGCTGTCACAGCCAGGAGGAGTCTAAGGAGATATGAACAGCTACATGTAGTGTGGTTGGTCCTGGAACTAAAAAAGGACATTAGGTAAAAACCAAAGAAATCTAAATAAAGTATGGATCTAGTGAATAATGTATCATAATGGTTCATCCATTATGGCAAATGTACTTTACCTAATGTAAGATGTTAGTCAAAGGAGAAACTGGCTGCTGGGGCATATGGGAACTCCCTACATGGTCTTTGCAATTTTTCTATAGATCCAAAACTGTTCTAAAAAATTAAGGTTTAGGGCACCTGGGTGGCTCAGTCATTAAGTGTCTGCCTTCGGCTCAGGTCATGATCTCTGGGTCCTGGGATCAAGTCCTGCATCAGGCTTTCCCTGCTCAGTGGGGAGTCTGCTTCTCCCTCTTCCCTGCCCCCCCTCACTGCTCTCTCTCACAAAAATAAATAAAATCTTTAAAATAATTAAAATTAAAATTTATTTATAATAAAAAAGATATGGATTTGGCTCATAAGGATGTCCCAGAGTAATGGGGAGACAAGTGATTAAGTCATAAATTACAAGGAGTGTGGTATGTGCACACAGCATGGAGAGGTTAACGCCAATGTTGAAGGTGGTTAAGCATGGCATTAGGAGGGAGACACTGTCTGAGCTGCAATTTTCAGGAGTGAATCAGGCCTCCTAAGCAGAGGGAATGCCTGAGTAAAGATCTGGAAACCATTGAGCCTTTTGGCGTTGTCAGGTGTCTAAGCGTGAAGGGGAAGAGTCACAAAGCAGGAGACTGACAAGGGAAGAGCCAGATCAGAAAGGACTAGAGTGTGCACTTAGCCGGAGGGAGGCCGGCCCATCAGGACCATTCCAAAAGGGGATGACTGGAAGAGTAAAGCAGTGGGAAACACTCCTGACAGGCACCTCATTCTCTTAAAATTAAAATGCCCATCATCCCTCCACTGCCAGAAATAACAGCTATAAAGTACTGGACTTGACCTATTTTAATCCCATTTGTCATTGGGCTCAATTTATTGATGGTTAATAGCTTCTTTCTAGGGGAAGATCCGTGACTCAAGAAAAAGAACTTATCATTGTTAGTCTGAAGGCTTCTCCTGGAATGGACAGAAAAAATATCAAATAGGGGTTGACCTGGATGACCAGGTTTGGCCATCTCAGCCTGTGTGGTGGTCCATAGGAGCCAGCACCAAATCAGTGAGGGCAGGAAGGTGGCAGACATTGAGCAGGGGACAGGGATGGGAGTGGAAATGCCCTTTTATAACAGGGTAGAATTCAAGGACGTGCCCTGGGGATTGAGCTCCAACCTGGACAAAGACCAGCAGACTAGAAAGGCTATTAAAATAAAAACACAATTCTCCGCCACTTTTTGCAGAAGTCCGAGCATACTGCCACATCATTAAGAACAGGGAGTATGGGTTATGGGTTCAATGGTGCCAATTTAATTTCTAAATTATGAAATCCATGAAGAGCAGAATTTGTCCAATCAACCGTTCTGGTTGCCCCAATGATGGGAAGAGGCAGAAATGCCAGATGTCCCACAACTCCTGGGACAGTTCCACCCAACAAACAACTGTCCTACTTTCCACAAACTTCACACATCACTTCACACAGAGGGCCATGAGGAACAAAAACTATATATAATATATAATTATCAGAGCCAAGAACACAACTCTATCTCACCTATAAATACAAAGTCCCTTTTGCAAGATACTAATTTTGCAGAAACCCAACCACCATGTAAATCAAAGAAAGAGTTTTCATTGTTTGAAACTTCCCAGAGTTGTTCACCATTCTGGATGGCACCATGACTTATCTAATAACAGCACAAATGGTAGTTTTGGGTCCTAGATTCTGTGAGCCCGTTTGTTCAGCCTCTGCATTCACAGAGTTTCCAAATATGAATCCCAGTATGCAACACCTTCATTGAGGTTGAGCTTGAAAATTTACATATTGAAACACATCTCATTTTAGTAGAAATGTCCTTCCTTTTATTTCTCACCTATATTACTGCTAAGATGTTAAATTAATGTTTTCATTGTGTGAATAGGGATTTCATTTTAGGATAGTAAAGAGGACATTATAAGGTGCTTGCTATAAGTAGGTGGTGGGTCTGGTAGGATTAAGAATCACAGTATTAGATTCAAGGGGGCTAAGAAATGGGGAGAAAGCCCCTCCCAGCAGCCTGTTCCTTCATTACATTTAGGAGGAAGTTAAATGACTCTGGTGGGCTCTGTTAGTCCCCTACAAGGGATTCTGCCTAAGTAAATTCCTTGGGGGCAGAAGCCCAAGTGAGCTCCAGGGGTGTCTCAGAAGTTTAGAGCTGCTCCGAGACCCAATTAAAAGCAATTAAATTAAACTCCAAACATGCTTCCAAAATATCAGGGGAAGTCTAGTCTCCTGAGTGTTGAGACCATCCATGAATGGATTCTGCTTTAAAAGAGCAGTATCTCACACACATAGACAGAAGGAAGCCCCATTAAACTGTTTTCTATGAGGGGGCAGGGTGACCATATACCAGCTTCTCCCACACTGAGCATCAGCACCTAGCTAAAATCATTAAGCAGATTTCCCTTGTTCCAATGAGGTTTTGTGTTGTTTTGTTTTGTTTTGATCTGCAGGAGGATTTGGTGAAGAGGACAGTGTCAGTAAAGACAGAGCTGCTTGCTAGGATGCGAGCTGGCACACTGTGGAAAGAGAGATGCTTAGTGTTCTGATGTTGGTCTCCAGGGCCTCCTCACCAAGCAGCACAGACATAGCTTTAAGCCATAGAACCAAGGGACCAGTTCTGACCCAGTCAGGCTCCCTTTTTGTGTACCGCATAGCATTCTTGATGCACAACGCCTCAGGTCTTTGGTTCGTGCACCCGGGTGAGGGGCACAGTGCTCAAGAAAGAAAAACTGGCAGACATCCAAATCCATGGTTTCTAACACAATGCCCCACCCAAGTTGCAGGAACAAACTTCCTCAGTGTGCAATGCCTGTTTCGGAAGATTCTAGACATTATCACTGGATGGGAATTGGTACCCTAAACAGAACTGCTCAGGGTACTCATGATTTTACTAAATTGTAGGGAACAATATTACCCTTACCAATCTCCCAGGGTTTTATTTGACTCAAATCCTGTTAATTTGTCTCCATTTCCCTTGGTGAAAATATTAAAAGGTCAGTGCTTGAACTAGCTGAGAAAATCCATGTTGTACCCAAACAGTGGCATGCATACTCAACCCAGTCTGAGGGAGGACTTTCCATTGAAGTGCTTCCCACTGAACCCACATGGCTCATACGATCAGCACCAAAAGTCATTTGCAGAAAGCTATGGGTCAGGTGTTGATCTCTTTAAGAATTTGGAAATTTGGGGGCAGAGTCCAAGGAATTTTCCTCTGAAGGCATTATAAATAATAGCAAAAATAAAACACCAGCACCAATCAAATGTTATTTGTTGGGTCCTAACCATATTTCAGATATCACACTAAGGGTATGTGGCCTCTGCCCTCACCTTCCTCCCAACTACTCCACCATAGAAGCACTACCATCCCTTATTTCTAGATAAGCAAACTGAAGTTCACATATGCTAATTAGCTTTTCCAAGCGGTGTGGAAATAGATGTGAACCCAGGAGGACTGAATCCAAGGCTCTTATCCTCATCATGGCAGGAGAGGCAGCAGGGACCATGAAGAGAACATGAACTCCAGCATAAAATATGTCCCCAGTCACTGGCTGTGTGATCTGAAATAAATCTCTCAATCTTGGGCTTCTGTTTTTCTGAAATTCCATGGGCTGTGTCAGAGGAGAGCATAGATGGGTGCAGACCATTGCCTGAGACCGGGCTGGCTTGTTGATTCCCTGAATCAGTGCCAGGAGTCAGCTGAAAGGTCACACGGAGGATATTCCCAGGTGCATAATGACAGCGAGAGCAGGACGTCCACTTGAAGAAGAATGGTTGCAACTAATTTATGGATTTATGTTTTCAAGGCCAGTGCTTTGAAGCTTTTCATTTCCTGGTCAGTCCCTTTGCACGAGGTGAGGAGTAGAGACAACTATCCTCAGTTTTCTATTGTCTTGAGTATTCTTAACCATTGCTATCTGAATACCGCTGAGATTTCCTTACCCTTCTGGACTTCACTGCTATTGGATGCTGGAAACTGCTGAGAGCTAAATCCAAAGGAAAAAATATAGACTTATAATTCAAACGGTATATAATATATAGGACTATATAGATAACATATACAATTTATAATAAATAATATATATTTGACATTATATGTGTGTATATATATCAGACCCCAATTACTAGATGCATGTACACAAAAGTACACAAAAGTTAAAACTATTCATGTATGAAATCAAGTATGCTATACCACATGATGGAACTAATACACAAAATGCACATAAAATTCTCCAGAGCATATGTTTAAGAGGAATACAGATTTTATTTAATCATGAGGGGAAACATCATAACAAGAGCTTTGTTCTTGTCCAGCTCAGCCACTGGCTAGCTCTGTGAACTCTGTAAGACACAGCGAGGTCTGTAACAAGCTTAGGGGTCAGAAAATTTAAATGCTGGTGTGGAAGGGCACTGATTTGCACAATACAATTCGGATGTGCAATAGGAATAAAACAAGCAAAAGTCCTATTTGTCCCACAACTAACCCCATCGTTGTGAGGCTCTCATTCCCATGGTGGAAAGACCATAGGGAAAAATGAAATACTTAAATTTGACAAGTCAAAGTGATTTATCCTCAAGTTTTAAAAAGTCTCCTTCAGTGCCACAATTTCATTTGAACAGTCAGTTCAAACTCACATTCAGAGAAGTTTTTCCATCTTTCTTTAATTTCAATATTCTCCCTTTCCTTCCCTCTTCACAGTATAGTATCAGAGAAGAGGGGGAGTCTATTGTGTATCTACTGCTTGGTAGGGCTGAGCCATCTGGTCTACCTGCTTTACTTCCCTCACTGCTGTCCAGTGTACACATCATTGGCACAGACATGTTCCTGGGCACTCTACTGGCATCTGTGAAGGTATAGCTAATCCTGGTGTTACGGTGTTACGCTGGCCCCTGCTCCCTAGTGTCCTGAATTAAGCGGTCAAAACAAATCAAGAAATAAATGTCTAAGAAAGTATGGGAAGGACAATCTTACTCCAACTCCACCCACGATATCAATAACCATCTACAGTAGATGATTCAACATGTTTTATCTTTAGTCCTATTCCTTGAGCAGCTGACATATGCGGCCAACTACTACTTCATATCTCCATCTGGTGCTTGAAAGACACCTCAAATTGAATATATTCAACCAAATTCATCATCTTAATCCCCCCAAATCTGGCCTTATTTTAGTTGTCCTTACAATGGTAAGTACATCTACCATCTACCAGCTATTTGAGCTAGAATTTTAGAGTTCATTCTTAAAAGCCTCTCTACTTCAGCCTCTCTATATAATCCATCATCAGGGGCAATTGTTTTAACCTCCTAATTACCTCACAGATCTGACCCCTTCATCTCAGTCTTCACTGCCCCGTCTCTCAACTGGACTTTCTCGGTGGCCGCCTGACTGCTTTATCTGTACCTATTCTGGACTTCTAATCTGCTTTCCACCTTAGCCAGAGTGATGTTTGCTAAGTAAACACAGTGCCAGGAGCATCCACACCTCGTGTGCACGCGTGCATGCACACACACACACACACACTCTCTCTCTCTTTCTTCTCAAACTCTAATTGGCATTCTATTATTCTAAAAGAAAGACCAAAATATTTCATATGAGTCTCAGAATCCCATGTCACCTGACCCCCATTTACTTCTGCAGCTCCCCTCACACACTTGCCTTCACTCTCTCAGTTCCAGTGACACTGGTCCAATTTCAACCTCTCAGTCTGAACGGCTTCTTTCCAACACAGGGCCTTTGTGTCTGCTATTCCCTCTGTCTTGAAGCCTCCTCTCCCCACTTAACCCTCCTTTGCCTGGCTAAGGGAAACTCTTCCTTCGAACCTCACCTTAGCATTATTTCCTCAGGGAGCCTTTCTAACCTTCCTGACGATGTCAAATCCCCTTGTCAGATGTACTTTCTCTCAGCTCTCAGTTTACATGTATGCATATGATTTTTTGATTATTGGCCATCCCTTTCACTAGATTATAAGCTTCCCGAGAGCAGGAACCGTATCTGCTTTTGCTCCCCATTTTATCCTCGGCATTCTGAGCCATGCAGGGCACACAGTAAGGTGCTTTCATACATATTTTTTATTCCTACTCATTTAATGCATAACTGATTGAAAAAAATCCATCCAGAAACTCTTTGATGACTGTATTTTTAAAAAATATAGTAAGTTATTGATACCTGTGGAATTGACTGTCAGCTGGAGAAATGGCTTTACTTCAGAGATTTTGACAGCTGTCTATGCTGCCTATTAGCTCGTTAAGCTTTGGAAAATCATTTAACTCAGCAGCAGCATTTAAATAATAATACCTGTTTTCAGTCACAAAGCTACAGATAAATAGTCAAGTATTATACAAATGTAAGGCATTATGATTTTATTAGCAAAGTTTAAAAGATTTCTATGAAAAGCTGCAAAAAAAATAAGAACACATAATTAATGTTGAAAAAAGCCTTGTGATTTCCCCCACAGACTTCATTTTTATATTAGTCAACATGACGTGTAATCAAATATTACCCTAAATATTTATGGAACATTCTTTAGGCACCCAATACCTTGCAAAAAGTATTTCCTATCATGTAATCATTATTATAGTTCAGTTCCATGGGTGGTAGCAGTTCCTTCTCCACAAATGAGGAAATTGAGCTTTAAACTGGTAACCGCCTTGTCCAAAGTCATGAGCTAGGAAGGAATAAGCGAGGATGCCAACACTTGGTGTCTGTGACTTCAAAACTCATCCATGCTTCTGGAGATCTGGGCAAATTTAAAGGAGAAATTTTATCAAACAAAAGTAGCATTTCACTTTTTTTGGTGGTGGTGGTAAGATCATTATTGAAACCCAGATTAGTAGCTTAGAAAATTGCCTGCAAGAAATATCTCAAAGACCTGAGAAAACAGTATAGAAATAGAAATTATGAAGGAAAAGTTTAGAGATTTAAAATCTCTGTATCCAGGGGCGCCTGGGTGGCTCAGTGGGTTAAAGCCTCTGCCTTCAGCTCAGGTCATGATCCCAGGGTCCTGGAATCAAACCCCACATCGGGCTGTCTGCCCAGCGGGGAGCCTGCTTCCTCCTCTCTCTCTGCCTGCCTCTCTGCCTACTTGTGATCTCTGTCTGTCAAATAAATAAATAAAGTCTTTAAAAAAAAAAATCTCTATATCCAGAAGACCTAACAAATGAGTAACAGATACTTAGAAAGACAAAGGGAGTTAGATAAGAGGAGGTAGTAGTTAGACAAATAAATAAAATATTTGTGAGATAATGAAAGACTTAAGTCTACAAGATTGAAAGCGCTCTCTGATTTCAAGCCTGGAGTATTTTTAGGCATGCCTCATAAAATTTCTGATCTCTTAAGTAAGGATAAAGAGAAAAAATCTTAACCACCACCAAGGAAAAAAAAAAGCTACCTACACGGGAAGAAAAGAAATCAGACTGGCGCGTAGAACATTGGAAGTTAAACAATAGAATGAAATCTACAGCTAAGAGCAAAGACTGCAACTGAATTCTATACCCTATGAATGTACGATCACCCTTTCATGGAGGTGTACCAGACTTCAGAGAGTGAATCATGCGTAGAGGCCATCTAAGGAAAATACCCAAGAACATTCACTTAAATAAAAAGTGAAACCAAAAGGAAACCTCAAGATGAAAAAAGAGTAAAACAAAAAAACAGTGAACAAATAAACCTGATTGATTTGTACATAAATCCTGGTACAGATACATGTAGAACTGAAGATATAGGTATAAAAAATGAGGATAAATAATCTGATGTTGTCCAACAGAAGGTTTAAGAGAGATGCTTGAAATAGCAGAGGAGAACACCATTACATACAAATTCCCAGCAAAATCTAGACATTGAGAGTGACAAAAAGGGAAAGGATTCCAAAAGTTTAATGGTAGAAAGAGAGGAAAGAAAGGTGAAAGGAAAAGAATTTTAATAGTCTCATCCTGTAGGGTGTGGGCAACTGGAGAAACAGAACACCCCACAGTGAAAGCTTCATTTTCTTATAAATAGTTAGGGAAATAGTTTATTCATCTGCTGGGAGAGGATCATTAAGAAAAGGGAAAAATACAGGACCACTTCCAAATTAACAAAGGGAAAGAAACAGAATGAATATCAATGACAACCAGAAAAAGGAAACAAAGTGAGTAATGAAATGCAAAGACTGAAGAAATAACGTCATTATACCTAACATGAATACACCAAAGTATCCTAGTCAAATACAAAGACTGACAGCCTAGATTGTATTTATATTGCTATTTGCAGAAAACACACTTAATTTGAGTGATAAAGCATGAAAATGAAAAGATCAGCAAAGAGATACCAGACAAATGCAAACAAAAAGAAAACAGATATGGCAATATGAATACCAGATAAGGTGAAATTTAAGGTTAAAACATTATAGAGGATTGAAAGAATCATTACGTACTGATAAAAAGCACAGTTTAGGAATTCACTAAATCATTGTAGGGGCACCCGGGTGGCCCAGTCGGTTAAGTGTCTGCCTTTGGTTCAGGTCATGATCTTGGGGTCCTGGGATCCAGCCTGAGTTGGGCTTCCTGCTCAGCAGGAAGTCTGCTTCTCCCTCTTCCCTCTACTCCCTCCCCGCTTGTGCTCGCTCTCGCTCTCTCTCTCTCTCTCACTATCTCAAATAAATAAAATCTTTAAAAAGGAAATAAATAAAAAGGAAATCAGTATAGACTATATGTACTAAAAAAATGGCAGCTAAACAGGTGGAGGAAAAACTACTATCTGTATAAGGAAAACCAGACAAAAATGCAATTGTCATACAGTTGACTCAGAACCTAGTCATCAAGGGTACATAAGGATAGAAGAATATAATAATACAGTCAATAAACTTGATTTAATAGACCTATGCGGTGGGGCTCAGGAGTTGGATGGTACCAGCTTTGGAGAGCCAGTTGTGAGTAGGTCTACCGCCCCCACATACTGAGTGATGTCACGTTGGTGGCTAGGATACAGGCTGTGGTGGCCATGGATACACCTGGAAATGCCAATGGTACAAATACTGCAAACAGTCATCTCCAGAGAGAGCTGGCTGTTCAACTTTGATCAGCACACCACTGAGTCTATACATGAAAATTTACATTTAAATAGAGAACATAGTTTTTCTCATATACTCAGGGAACATTTTGAAAAATTAATCATGTACTTGACTCAAAGCCTTAACAGATTCTAAAACTAGAGATTTTTTTACAAACTGCATTTTTCTGATCATATGCCAATGACAGTTGAAATAAGTAATATAAAAGTGATAAGAATTACTACTGGCAATTTAGAAACATACTTCTAGTAAGTGCTAGATCAAAGGAGCATTACAATAAAAGGGAAATCAGAATCATCTAGAAAGCAAAGCAAAGGAGAACCATTCATGTAGAATCTACGGACAAATGTTAAGTTCTACTCCAAAGAAACTATATGCTCTTAAATGCCTTTATTATTACAAAAGAAAAAGTAAGGACAAATAATGCAAAGAGTCTAAGAACTAATCTTAGAAACTGGAGAAAAAAACACAACATGAGCCAAGAAACAATAGGAAGAGAACTAATAATAAAAAATGAAACTAATAAAAGCAGAAAACACAGACTAGAGAGGATTAAAAAAAAAAAAGTTGAAACCCCTCTTTGGAGGAAAAAAATAGGTAAATTTTTTCACCAGGATCTTGAAAAAAAAAAAAAAAAACAAGAGAGCAAACATAGAGCAATATTAAAATTAAGAAAAGAAATATAACCACAGATGTAGGAGCAATTAAGATAATTTCTAAGAAAATGAAACTAAGGAGATACATTCAAAGAGGGTTTTCCTGCAAAACACAAATTCTTAAAACGGATCTAAGAAGAAAAGGAAAACTCAAATAAATATCCCAATGACCCTAAAATCAGAAAAGAAATCAAAAGTCCACCATTCAAAACAGCACAAGAACATCTGGGTTCATAGCTATGTTTTAGCCATCTTTTAAAGAACAGACAAATATTTATTTAATCTATTCCATTTCTAGGAAGAAGATGAAAATGTCTCCAGTTAACTTTTGGAAGATAAAATTATTCTAATATCAAATCTCATAAACAAACCTGATAATCAGATTTTTCTTTGAGAAAGAAAACTTTCTTCTAGATGTTAGCTCCATAAGAATGGGGACATTTATGCTTAAATACTGTGGCCTCAGCACCCAGACTACTACATGACAGAAAGCAGGTGCTCAATAAACATCTTTTGAATGAATAATAGACCAATTTTCCTCATGGATATAGATGCCAAAACTAAAAACAAATGTTAGTAAATAGAATCTGACAATGCATCAAAATATTTATAGCATACTAACAGATGCTGAAAAGACATTTGATATCCCAATGTCGTAAAGTAGTTTAATTAAAATCAGACATTACAGATGGAATGATATATAATACCAAAATTCTTTATTATTATCATGAAATTTCTAGCCAATTTGGAAATTTAAAAAAGGTAAAATAATGAATCTATGCATCAAAAAAGAAAAAAGGAGTAATATGTTATTGTTGATAAATGCTCCTATACATTGAAAACCCAAATATCTTAGAGAAATTTCCATAGGAATCATTGAGTGACATAAGCAAAATGCACTAAAGTGGACATAATAGCTCATTTCTTAAAACAATATCAAAAAAACCCACAAATATCTAAGAAGGAGAGAGATTTGTAAGCATGGCAAGATATACAAAAGGTTATTTTGGATTATCATGTGTCAAAGAACTGGGTGAAGGAAGAAGAACAGGAAGGAAAAGCCAGGTAAATTTCAAAATGTATATACACATACACACGTATACAAAATTATGTGCTATATATGCATTTATGCAAAAATTATATATACATGCACATATAAAACATATAAAGAAATTAAGTTAAAATTTTATTTTTATTAACAATATAGTTGTTAAAGGATTCAATTTTTTTTTAAAGGTTATGTTGCTTCAAAGGAAGGTACAGAATGAAATAATTCAGAGGTTAACTTTCTCAACTACAACTCAAGGTGTTGAAAGGCAGATTGAGAGCACAGAGCATAAACTCCAAGGCCATCTCCTTCTAGGGCACCGCCCTAGCACCCCTGGCCTGCTTTCTAACAAGGTCTTTCTCTGCAACTTTCCACAGGGAACGCCCTCTAACTGCTTGGTCATTTATTAGCTATAAGAGGGAATCAGCCAACAACGGCAAGTGTGTCCAGCTCAACGCAATTTCTCCACCAATGGGCCCCATTAGAGGATCAGTTTCATTCCTTTACGTTCCTGCTCAGTCAAATAACTGCATGATTAAAATTTAAAATTGTTTCTTTTCTCTAAGCTTCTTCTAATCAATTATAAAATTATTTAACAATTATAAAAACAGGAGTAGATAAGACTGTCTCGAAGAGCCTTCCTTCTAAAGCAGCAACCCCCTACCCCATTCATTTGACCATGGTTTTCTGGAAAGGGTAGCTTATTCAACATTCAGAGGGATGCCCATGAGGTGTACTCCATAGATGAATGAATGGTTCAAATGTATTCAGTGCTGCTAGAAATATTCAGTATATTTTATCTTATAAAGTAACAAAAATATTGGAGAGTTTAAATCATCTCATTCATTAAGAGTGAAATAATACATTAAATCTTACATTTTTGTTATAAACTTGGGATAAAAATATTTTAATATAAGAAGTGAGGTTTTTATTCTATATTACTTATCCTCTTAGGTATATTTTGGATCCTGGTGCAGTACCAAGATTATTCTTATATTTGTTTACACTGTGGCATTATTTAAAAATTCCAGTTCACACAAGTCCATGAGAACAAAAGATGTACATACATGTTATGTCTTGAGATATTTGGATATTCTTAAATTGGACTAATCCAAAATGTGTTGATTATTTCATTAGGAACAATTACCTTTTTCTTTTCTTTACTTTTTTTAAAAGAGAGAGAAAGAGAAAGAGAGAGCAAGTTGGGTAGGGGGTGACAGAGGAGGAGGGACAGAGGGAGAGGGGAGAGGGACAGAGGGGGAAGGAGAGAGAATCTCTCTCTGAGCTCCACTGCTCAGTGTGCAGCCTGAGTTAGGATTCGATCTCAGGACCCTGAGATCATAACCTGAGCAGAAATCAATAGTCGGTCACAACCAACTGGGCCACCCAGGTGGCCCATTATCTTTTTCTTTTTAAAGAAACTATGGGCTTTGATTGTTCATCTTTAATTTTGCAATAGTCCTTTGTGTTTTTTAAATTAATATATAACTTTGGAAAACACAAAATTATGCTCTTTTGATAAAAACTCTTTAAGCTATACTAGGTTCATGACAAACTAGTTTGCTTAGTAAAAATATTTACCTTCAATAGCACAATATCATTCATCATCTTTAACCACCCTCCCGAAATCAAGAGAGACCTATATGTAGATTACAGAGAAACTGAGTGGGAAACTGAGTCTAGAGCCATTTCTTGGCAGTTAGTGCATTATAGCAAAATAAAACTTACAGCTATAAGGTGGAATGTCTTTCTAGAGACACCTATAGCTTGTCTACATATTTTTTAAAAGTCTAATTTCTCCTATTAATATGAATCTGGCCCGATTCCTTGCAAAATAATATACAGGTCATTTCACAGTAAAGATCCACTTGTCGTTCCTCATATTAAAAAGCAGCAACTCGTTGCACACTGAAATCACTCTTTTTCTAGTCCTCAAATTTCCCCTCTGTCCCCCAAAGGGGAAAGAGACCTCTCAGTCCATCCTGACACAACACATTACTGTCATTACTTGATGAATACCTACCTTTTCCCCCACTAGAGTGTAAATTCTGTGCAATCAGTACCCTTGTCTATCTGGATCCCTAATATCATCATTTCTTGAGCTTTGTATAGTTCCTGGAACACAATAGGAACTCGAGATTTGTGGAACTAAGAGGAGGAGGAATGGGGAGAGGAAAGAAGGAAAGAAGGATGTCAGAAAGCAAGCAGGCATATAATAATAAATGATAGCTTCTTGTTCAATAAGTGGTCATGATTATTATTGCTGTCACTATTCACATTTTAGGGATGGAGTTCTAAGTCCATTGCATTTACAAAGACTTCATTAGTCCTTCAGACATTCTGTTGGGCCTTCGTTATCATATAATCATATTTCCAGGCTAACTTCTCTGAAAGAAATTTACTGGGGCTTCTGTTTTATTTCTAAGCAAAGCATAGGGTATCGACATTTTCCAACCAAACAAAACAAAAAAGTTTTTCTGAAGATATTTGAACCAAGAAACACAAGTTAGGTTTTCACAAGGAAAAGGATTTTCTACTAAATGGCAAATCCCACTAAATTGTTGTTTCATAGGGTTCTCGGCAAAATGGTTTTGTTTTGTTCTGTTTTGTTTTTTAATTTACACATTTAAATTTAGATCATTGAAAAGTCCATTTCAAGAATGTTTTCTGAACACAGAAAGAGCATCTTCACTCAGTTGTGAAGGCCAATTTCCTTCTACTATACACTTTCACTCAGCATTTTGCTCTTCTGAGCTAGAAAAACAGGCAATGACACTCTGTTAGCCTTTAAAGTTTCTATTTCAGTCCACATCATCATCTCAAGAGCACTATTATATTTTAGCACTTTTCAGAAAGGTTATCATACTCAAAAAATATGGCTGTTTGTCAACATCCTCATTTATACCAAGATGAATTTTCCTTTCCCCTGCCTTTCTCACCTGGAATACTTTCTCAGTGTTTGAAGTGATTTTGAACTGAAAAAGTAATTCTCCATCTTTGTTGGTTTTATACAAAACATGGAAACGATGTGTCATTACTGTCCACACCCTCTTAGCCCTCACCCATGGCAGACACCGCTAATTAATTATGGTAAATCCCGAGTGTAGATTTGAACACAGAGTTCATATCAACCGGGGTTTCCTGGCAGTTACCTACAATTATTTAGACTGTTTATGGCAAAATAAAACTTGTTTTGCCAGAGCTAGTCTAGAAGCTACCTGAAAGCCGTTAGGGCAATTAGACACCTTGAGATCCATTTCAGTTCTATTATGCATTCTTATCTACAAATAATTTTACCACCCCCCCCAAAGTTGGGAGAGACAATTTTTCATACTCTAGAATAGTAAAATTCCAACATTTGTCATGCTGTTGTCAGCCATCAAGTAAGAGAGTAGCAACTAGGTATAGGTTTAATTAGTAGTGGTTGTGTCCCCTATGGAAGTCTGTGGTTGTCTCTTTAGAGCTTGTATAAATCAAGAAAAAGTAAACACATGAGAAGTTGGTAAGACTCATGTTTTTGGAAATGGGGAATAAAGTTGGTCTTAGACAAAGAGGAATGGAAAAGAGATCCCAAGAATAAAGGGAAAGAGTAGAGAACAAACCCTGCCCATTCAGGTTGATAAAACATGGGGCAAGAATTCTGCTGCAGGATGGGAGGCCCAGAGTGTGAAAGAAGGTATGGCCACAATCAACTAGTCCAAAACTACCACATTTTACCTCAAAAAGTGTGGTATCTGTGACGCTTTTGCATCTGTGTTTGTATTTTGTGTTATGGTCCATCTGACTCACAGAAGTTTTCATTTAGTGGTACAGCATGCTTTTACACTTGAAGCGATGGGATAGGGATGCCTCCTGATTATGAAGTAAACCGGGAGAGGGAGTGGGCAATTATTTCGGTTGATAACCTTCAGAGCCCAAACCTAAGCAATTATCACACATTCCCGCCATTAGCTCCATGGAAGTGGCAAGAACATACCATTGGCTAATAGCTTGATATTTTTAGCAGGCAAAATTTTGCTAATTTATATGTTTAAAATGATTACATGCCCTCTATAAGATAAACACTCTTTATTGAACTACAGTAGAATATTTGGGTACCAGAAACTAACTTCTATGTACATCTTTCTTTTTTTCAATCACCCAAGATCCATGATCAAGGCTGTTCTAAGAGTGGTAATACTAAACGGGAGCATTATTTTTCTTGTACAGAGGGATGGTCTTCCCAACCCAATATCCACGGAAGGCATCATTTCAGTGCTTTCCACAGCAATGGGAATAAGTCTGTTCTGACCCATCCGTATCACTTACCTGTGCCACATTACAGGCATATCTGTTAGGATGATTTGAGGTCATGGGCTCATTTATAAAAAATTTTTTGCAAAATTGAGAATTGAATGTGTGAATTTGTTCTCATATGAATGTCATTTGTGGGAGCTCAGTGGAGATACGTTGTCTTTCCTATTCTTCTGGAAATAATAATCCAGCTTCCAGCTACCTTAATATTTTGTAAAATGCTGGTTAAATAAATAAATAAATAAATAGCCCTGCCCTGAGAACACGAGGTCCACCCTGACTCCTCTCATATAGGTCCCTAGCTAATGCTGACAGCATAATACAATCTTTATAAAGATGGGAATGTGCCTCGGCATAAAATAAAATACAGTGTTATCAGAAGGAAGCCAGAAGAGTTTATGAAGGTTCAAAATCTTCCCCGTATTTTTCTGTTTTGCTAAATATAGAACCGATGAATCATATGAATGGGTGTGCTCAGCGTTCCTTTCCCCAGCTCCAGGCTCTTTTCCTTTTGGGAGGGGGCAGCTTGAAATGTGGAATACTGTCTCAGCTTGCTTTCAACCCTCTGATCTCCCATAAAGCAGTAGAAGTCTAGAAACTGTTACCAATTTCTCCCTGGTACAACTGGAGACACAATTTGAGGGGAGAATGAAACACTCTGTATCAGGATTCCCCAGAGAAGCAGAAAGCTTCTAGTTATGGATATATAGATATATATCCATAACAGATAGAGGTAAGATAGATATATATATATCTAATATATAAATATATATTTATATAAATACATTTATAATATATAAATATATAATATATAAAATATGATATATACACATATATAAACACACACACATATATATGTATGTATATGCATATATATATATATGCATATATATACATAGTCTTGGGTCCAAAATCTACAGAGCAGACCAGCAGGCTGGAAGTTCAGACAGGATTTCTATGTTACAGTCTTGAGAGAAAATTCCTTCTTCTTCCTAAAATTTCAGTTTCTGTACCAAAGATGTTCAACTGATTGTATAAGTGCTACTCACATTGTCAAAGACAATCTCTTTCATCTAAAATCAATCGTAACTGTAACTGTTAATCACGTCTACAAAATACCTTCACAACAACATCTAGGCTAGCGTTTGACCAAACAACTGGGCATAATAGTCTAGCCAAGCTGATAACTAAAATTAACCATCATGCATCAGTCTTAGCGATATCTCAAATTGTTGATCTTCTAGAAATTAATTCTTACCCCTCATTCTACCAGATTAATAAATATGTGATTTTTCTTGTTCTAAAGTAATTTCAAGAAATGTCAAAATGATGGCTTTATACAGAGCACAGAGCCTTCAGAAGTAGAGGGGGAAATTGTGTCACAAGCTCTAAGATATTGCAAGGTCCTTAAATATAGGAATAAATGTAAAAATAAATTGGAATTGGAAAGCATTCCAAGGGTAGATGTCTGATACTGTTATCACTTCAGAAGTTCACGACTTCCGGAACTGAAGCAACACAACTAAAGTCAACACACATGCAAAACACTCTACGTCAGAATCTGCAGGACTTTTTCCTTTTATAAGAAAGAGAAGTACAACCTTTCGTAGGAGTTTACAGTCTCTCTGATTGCTTTCATTTCAATAAATAAGATCAAGAAGAAAATGAAGGTGTTTTATTACCACCCCAAATTCAACAATAAATAGACAAAATGTGGAACTGATTTAGTTTATGACACCATAAACTCAACATCCTATTGTACTAAAAGTGCCTATCGTTTGTTCATTAGTGTTGTTAACCAACATGAGTGCATGCCTGCTATGTCCCAGGCTATTTCCAGCATCTGGGCAGCGGCCCTCAGAAGGAATTGCTTGTGTTTATAAAACACCGGTGAGGCAGAGAGATAACATTTTTTTTCTGTGCATAAATGCATAAATATTGCCTGAATGGCTATACCACCACCTGCCAGATAGGTGCATCAGCCAAGCTGGGTCAACGTTTGTGTATGCTTAGTAACCATCCCTCTTGGAAGTATGCCTACCTCCCGACATACCTTTCACCCATGCTCCCAAATCCATCATTTTTCTTTCTTTCCTGGCTCCTTTGAGTTTTTCCTCAACGTAGCAAGGATCATCACTTATTTGCTTGTATCTGTTTCTTGCTCATCATTGTATCCCTTGTTCTTGGCACAATGCCTAGGAAAGGAAAAGAGATGAATAGTTATTTGTTGAGTGAATTAACAAATGACAATTCACAATTATATGAACTCTGCAACCTGCCCTGGGCCAAGGAATGAGGGAAATATACCTTACTCCCCTACCAAACAGGCATTCCCACCCATGGGCTGTCTGTGTTGCTATCTGTGAAAAGATACATCTTTAAGAATAGAAAACCCAGACATGGACCCACAACTATATGGTCAACTAATCTTCAACAAAGCAGGAAACAATACCCTATGGAAAAAAGTGAGTCTCTTCAAAAAATGGTGTTGGGAAAATTGGACAGCAACAAGCTGAAGAATGAAACTGGACCACTTTCTTACACCATACACAAAAATACACTCAAAATGGATGAAAGACCAAAATATGAGACAGGAAGTCATCAAAATCTGACAGGCCAACACACGCAGCAACCTCTTTGACCTTGGCCATAGCAACTTCTTACTAGATATGTCTCCTGATACAAGGAAAACAAAAGCAAAAATGAACTATTGGGATTTTATCAAGATTAAAATCTTCTGCATAGTAAAGGAAACAATCAACAAAACTAAAAAGTAACCTTTGGAATGGGAGAAGATATTTGCAAATGACATATCTGATAAAGGGTTAATATCCAAAATCTATAAAAAAACTTATCAAACTCAACACCCTAAAGCAAATAATCCAGTTAAGAAATGGGCAGAAGACATGAATAGACATTTTTCCAAAGAAGACATCCAGATGGCCAGCAGACACACAAAAAGACTCTCAACATCACTCATCATCAGGGACATACAAATCAAAACCCCAATGAAATACCACCTCACACCTATCAGAAGGGCTACAATTAACAACACAGGAAACAAAGGGTGTTGGCGAGGTTGCAGAGAAAGGGGAGCAAAGGGAGAAGGGGCTGCAAACTGCTGCAGCCGTTCTGGAAAACAGTTCCTCAAAAAGCTAAACCTAGAACTACCCTACAATCCAGCAATTGCACTACTAAGTATTTCCTCAAAGGTGCAGAAATACTGAATCAAAGGGCCACCTGCACCCTGATGTTTATAGCAGCATTATCAACAATAGCCAAATTATGGAAAGAGCCCGAATGTCCATCGACTGATGAATAGATAAAGAAGATGTGGTATATATACACAATGGAACACTACTCCGTGATTAAAAAGAAGAAGAAGAATGAAATCTTGTCATTTGCAATGACATAAATGGCAAGAGGAGCTAGAGGGTGTTCTGCTAAACAAAATAAGTCAGTCAAAGAAAAATACCATATGATTTCATTCGTATGTGGAATTTAAGAAACAAAACAGATGGATGTGGGGGAAAGGGGGGAAAAAGAGAGGGAAACCGTAAGAGAGACTCTTAACTATAGAGAACAGAGGACTGCTGGAGGGGAGGTGCAGATGGGTGATGGGGATTAAGGAGGGCCCTCGTGATGAGCACTGGGTGTTATATGTAAGTGAGGAATCACTGTATTCTACTCCTGAAACTAACATTACACTATATGTTAACTAACAAGAATTTAAATAAAAACTTGAAACACTAAAAAAAAGATACATCTTTGAAGTGCAAAAATGATGGGGACCCTCTCTTAACCTGAGAGAATCAAGCTCTAATGCCCTGAAGCATCTACTGTACGTCGAAAATTAACTTCTCTCTTATGCATCCAGAATGTTCTATGTCATCCTTAGGAAAACTGCAAAAATAGTGATCCAAATCATTTTCTGTGTTCAGATGAGAAAGGTCGAGAGCAGGTATGCCCATGTCTGAGTGGCAAATTTTCCATACTGTATCATTGTAAATATGCTGAGTAACTATATATATATTCAACTAGATAATCACTCTTCCTTATTGGGTAGTTCCCTCTATTTCCCCCTCTTCTGATTAATCCTGACCAGTTTAACCAGTTTAATTCTATATTGGTAGCAGGAACCTATATTTTGATGTTGTTATGTTAATGCATCGCTATTAGGTAACACTTCAGGTCCTATTTGTCAACTTTTGTACTGCACTAGCAGAGGGCCCCAGGTACAGGGAGTTCCATGCTTCTGGTCCCCCGTGTTCCTCATGCAGCGTCTGATATTCCTCAGTAGGCTACAGAATACAGTCAGTGCCAAGGATTTGGGGAGATTGGGGCAGGGAACCCAGAACCCCACTGTCAAGTCTGTCGCAGAGCACAGAGCAATAGAAACTAATCCAGGGACAGCCAGAACAGCAGGTGGAGGAGGGAGTGAGCAGGACTCAGCGTTCCCCGTGCGCTGGATGCCTGCTGGCCTGCTGACTCACTGTCTTATTTCCCTCTCATCATTCTCCTGAGAAAAAGAGGACTCCCTCTCCCTATGCTTTGCTGCTCTTGGTAGGAGCCCAAACCTCAAAGCAGCTGGGAGAAGAAGGTGAAAACAAGGATTTCAGATCACATTGAGATAAGGAGAAAAGAGCCTACTTCTTTCTGTTTCCATGAAACAAAATATGGCTCAGCAGTTTGCTTAATCAGAATACATCTTGGTTATATATTTTTTTTGGCTCTTTTATCACTTTAAGTCTGCCAACCATTCTTTTAAGACGGATGGTACAGAAACAGTGCAACCCATACGTCTCTCCAATAACAATAAGTAGAGAATTATTATAGATCCGGGAGAGGCACGCTTTTCATGTATCCTTATTGTGCTGCTGAATTTCTAAAGTTCAGACTCTCCTCTAAAATTTCAGGTAGTATCTATAACAGCCTAAAATGGTTTTCTCATGTCCCTTGTGGGGATTAGTGATACTGATAAATAAAACAAGTCATTCAGGTAGGTTTTTTCTTTGTGTATGAAAGATGTTTGCTATCAGTTAATAGGTTTAAAAATAAAAGATCAGCTCTACACAGACTATTCCCTTCCTCAAAGACCCAAGTTGGCTCTGGGTGTGTTGACCAGACCAAGAAGTTCTCCATTTGGCATAAGTTGCTGAGGAAAATGAGATGAAGCATTTGTCCATGCTTCTTGATGGTTTTTCCCTCCAGAGAAACTATTAGAATAATAACACAGTACTCACGAAGCATAAGTATATAATGGAAATAAAAGCAGATACTGTTGACCTTGGAACAGCATGGGTTTGTACTAGGCAGTCCACTTAGATGCAGATTTTTTTCAATAAAAATGTATTTTTCTTCCTTGTGATTACCTTAACAATTTCTTTTCTCTAGCTTATTTTATTTAAGAACACAGCATTTAATAAATGTAACAGACAAAACTGTGCTCCTCGACGAGTGATGTTATAGGTAAGGCTTCCTGTCTACAGTAGGATATCAGTAGTTAAGTTTTGGGGGGAGTCAAGGTTACAGTGGATTTTTGGAAGCTCAGGGATCAGTGCTTCTAACCCTCACATTGTTCAAAGGTCAGCTCTACTAGACCACTTACTGGGAGCAAGCAGGTACTCTTCTAAGCATTTTGCATTTGTCAGTTCATATAATCCTGATGAAAACCCTATGCAAGACATGCTATTGTAATCTCATTTTACCTATTAGGAAACTAAGGTGCTGAAGGAAAAGTAACCTCTGGGCATGGGAAGTAAGCTGAAATGATATTGAAATAAAAACAGTTGGATGTGGTATATATACACAATGGAATACTATGCAGCCATCAAAAGACATGAAATCTTGCCATTTGCGACGACGTGGATGGAACTAGAGGGTATCATGCTTAGCGAAATAAGTCAATCGGAGAAATATAACTATCATATGATCTCTTTGATATGAGGAAGGGGAGATGCAAGGTGGGGGGGTTTGGGGGGAGGTAGGAAAAGAAAAAATGAAAAGATGGGATTGGAAGGGAGACAAACCATAAAAGACTCAATCTCAAGAAACAGACTGAGGGTTGCGGGGGGGAAGGGGGACGGGAGAGGGTGGTGGGGAAATGGACATTGGGGAGGGTATGGGCTATGATGAGTGCTGTGAAATGTGTAAACCAGATGATTCACAGACCTGTACCCCTGGGGATAAAAATACATTATATGTTTATTAAAATAAAAAATTAAAAAAAAAAAAAGAAATAAAAACAGTTGGGAGAGAATGGTACTCTTGTCACTAAATTTTGTTTCCGTCACCACTTAATTAAAACTTAGCTTAGGGGCACCTGGGTGGCTCAGTGGGTTAAAGCCTCTGCCTCTCGCTCAGGTCATGATCCCAGAGTTCTGGGATCGAGCCCCGCATCGGGCTCTCTGCTCAGCAGGGAGCCTGCTTCCTCCTCTCTCTCTGCCTGCCTCTCTGCCTACTTGTGATCTCTGTCTGTCAAAGAAATAAATAAAATCTTAAAACAAAACAAACAAACAAAAAACTTAGCTTAGAAAATTTTTCATTTCCTCAAAATAAGAAAAACAAACAGACAAACAAACAAACAAAAAACCTGGTTGTCTTAGCCCAGGCCTCCCCTCCTCGCTATTAGCAGCTTGTGTGTTATAACACATGGTGCCTCCTCCTGCTGACAGAGTTAAAGGGAGGCCAGTTCTCACTAAATATTCTTGCCATGGGTAAAGCAAACCACTATCTGTCCATGGGGATCGTGTTATCTATGGTGATGTCATATTCTTTCTCTTTCTGCATCAGAATCAGAATGACGGAGACTCCTGAAATCCCCAGAGTCCCCAGAATGGTCATTCTAGCCACTAGCAACTTGCTGCTGCAAAACTTATTAGGGAACCACGTCTCTGGTTCATTCAAACAGCCGTCCTCCCCTTGCCCGCAGAGTTCCTTGCTATGACACTGGAGTGTCTCCGGCTAACCTGTGCTTAGCAAGGACGATTCCTTACTAGGGCCTTACTGAGCATTTAAAAAGAGCAGTAGGTTTTTTGGTTTTGTTTTGTTTTAAAGATTTTATTTTATTTTATTTTATTTATTTGAGAGAGAGCATGTGAGGGGAGAGGTAAGAGTAAGAAGCAGACTCCTCACCGAGCAGGGAGCCCAATGTGGGACTCAATCCCGGGACTCCAGGATCATGAACTGAGCCGAAGGCCATCACTTAACCAACTGAGCCACCCAGGCACCTGAGCAGTATTTTTTAAATACAGCTACATACTGCTGCCTTAGTACTTTGTGCAAATATCTTGTGTATTTTAAGTGAGCCTTTTTATCTAAACCCTACCTACAGAGACCTCAGTCTTCAAAATAAGATTTGCCACATTTTAAATCCGAGGCAAATTCAAGGTAACAAATGGCCTCCTGTTCTGCTATGTACAACACGGAAATTTTATAGCTCCTTAGCTTATGTTTTAGTTCCAGACTTTGCTCCCCAAATAATAAAGCTCATTTATTTAAGGATCTGAAGAAACAACGGCCCGTTTAGTGCTGGAAACAAGAAACAGCGTATGTCCCTGCCTGCATCCCCATCCGCTCTTGAACCTAGGGATGGGAGATTCTCACAGAAAATTCCCTGTAGGTTTAAGAAACAGAGCAGGTCAGAGAATTCTCAGACTAATCTTCAGTGCATGTCTTACTGTATTCCACAGGTATAACTTTGAGAGGACACAGAGAAAAGTCAGGCTGATCAGAGGCATCACAGCCCAAGGAGCCCCATAGTCAATGACAGCTAACTTTGGTTGAACACTCATCTCTGGCCAGGCACTGTTCTAAATGCTTTACATGTTTTTACTCATTTACCTTCACAGGGAAATGATGAAATGGGTACTATTCTTATCATTCATGTTTTACACATGAGAACCCTGAAGCACAGAGAAGTTAAGTGAGTAGCCAAAGTCACACAGCTAGTTAGAGGCGGAGTCAAATATTTGGATCCAAGCTTTCCAGCTTCAGAATCCCTGAGCTGAACTACTCTATTCCAACTGTTTCTTGGAAGAGAAGTTTAATGTTGACTGTCCTCCTCTTCCTGGCCTCGGAGATAAAGAAAGAAATGGTCAGCAAGTTACCTGAGGGTTCATGGAGAAGGCGGATTTCAGAAAATCCTGTGTTTGTGTTTTCCATTTGTTTGGGGGGGGGTGTTGTTTTTTGATACTGGAAAAAAAGACTCCTTACAATAATTATCATGTTTGTCTAGCAGAGAACCTTTGGACACATTTGTCTGACTTTTCAGGGTGGGAGTAAACAACAGTTAAGGCCTCCATTTATGCTTATAGTTATAATGACTTAAGAATCCAGTGAATACTAAAAGCACCAACCAAGGTCATGAATAATACAAACAGAGCAGCATACCCAAAGGATGAGGGATGCCTGAGCCCATTTTATCCCACAACATCCAATCAGTATGGTTTTGTTGATAGAAACATTCCAGTTTCAACTTTCAGTATTCCCATAGACCCAAGGAACAAAGAGGAAATTTCACTGTAGTCTACAAAAGCAATCAAGTCATTGGACCATCTCCACTGCAGAGTTTCGAACTAATGAAAGTCATTTCTCTTTGGAGAGCTGGGATGATTCTAGAGCTTTCAGGGTCTAAAACTAACCCAGAATATAAGGAGAGCTGGAGCCTTATTTACCTTGCACACTTAATGTGTTGCTGGTGCCTAGAAGCCCAGCGGAGAGCAGGCACTGAACACACAGAGTGAAAGTTGGTCAGTGAATGACTTGGAACAACAGAGTTCTCTGAGTCTGGTTTCATTCTGGTTTAAGGGAAACCCATAGCACCCTTATGCAAATTTATTCTGGTATTCCTTCTGCAGGATTTGCAATCTGAAAACATAACAGAAAAGGGAAATGTTGGCTCAAACTTATACTTCAAAGACTATTGTAGCTGCCCCAGGACTTGTTGACTGTAATACCAGCATTTGATCACTGGTTGAAGGGAAAGAGGTCCATCCGCCCAAAGCATGTACCTCAAAGTCATTTGCAAAGTCATGCAGTATAATGGTTAAGAATCTGATGCTTGGGGTCAGATGTAAATTCATATCTGAGCTCCACCATTAATAAGCTGCATTCTGAATATCTCTTAACCTCTGTTCCCTTGTGTTTGAAATCAAGGTAATAATGCACTCCAAATTTTCTTGTTGTAAGAATTATATGCACCAACATACAAGAGGTACTAGCAGGATGCCTGGCTATAAGGAAATGCTGAAGAGATGGCTGGAAAGGGTGTAATGGAAACGTGCTGAATACTCATTCATTCTGAGGTTCATTTTCATGTAATATTTTTATCGCTAAAAGCACTCAGATTTGATGATCACCAGTTTTTCTTTTAAACAGTCTGTGTCCCCCACAGGTCAGCAACCCTCTCAGAAAAGAATTCTGATATCTTCTAGCAATGTGCCACATGAACCCTGGCAAGAGTAGGGCTCATCACCATGGTGTTGGAAAGTCAGTTGTGCTACGCTCATGAAGAGAATATATTTCACAATATGAAAGAATGTACGCAGTTTCTAGAAATACTTAGCTTGTTTCTGGGCCAAGGATCCTCATTTTTGTTATTCTCAGACTGCCTTTCCAAATAACTTTAATGAAAAGAACTCTTGACTTTTCCATATCTTGAAGATTCCAATCGCTCGTGTTATTCTAATCTCAACACATTCAAGAGCCTCTTGGACTCCCTGTTCCACTCAGGAATTTTCCTTCCTGTACTAAAGGAATCTTCCTTAGTCACAGAAAATACCTGTGCTTATTTGGTGAAATAAGTCATAAAATATAAAAGATGTGTTGCAGATAAAAACGTTTAATTGGCTTAAAATGATTTTTACACACATTAGCAATGTCATCCTAAGAGGTAGATTATTGGATGCAAGGAGGAAAGGAAGGGAAATGAGGCAAATATTTTGAAATTCATACCATGTACCAGAAGCCAGGATACCAGCATTTACTGGGCTTAACAGGCGCCAACCTCTACACTAGCAGTTTTATGCCCACTTTCTCTCATATAATCATCACACATATTCTTTGATCTGGTAAAGCAGATCCCTTTTTTCCAAGTGGAAAGCTTAGCAGAAAAGGGATAACCTGCCCAAGGTCCTTTATCCAAGAAGTGGTGAGTTCAGAACTTAAACTCCCAGATCAAGATCCGAAATCTAAGATTTCTCATGCTACCATTTCACGTGCCCCACTGTTGACTTAAGCAGAGGGTAGAGTCTTGACCTTCATAACTGGAAAGAGTAGGGGTGTGGGATACAATTCTTGACCAGTTTACAGCAACAGACACTATTATATAAATAGGAGGACAACTTCATTGCCCCTCTATACCACTGAGATAAAGATGCACCCCAACTTCTCATTCAAATGAAGAATAAGCTAGATCTTGATCTTGATTGAACCAGAGATCAACAGGTTTTAACAGAACTCTGAAATTTTGGAGTCTCCACTTGTAATGATTTTGTCGTGTTTGTATCGTGGGTCCAGTGGCAGCTCAACTATTTACACAGAGCAAGTTTTCCTTACTCACCATCATCTCCTAGCTCATGGCTTTTCCTCCAAAACCTTCTCTGGGTATTTTCATAAATAGGCTTCATAATCAGAAATATAAAGAGAATCACAGCAATGCTAATTCCACCCCCGGGACTGGTTCCTGAAGGCAAGTTTCAGACCCTTCACTTGCTTTTCAGACAAGAGTAGAAATAATTGGGCTGCACTAGGTCTATTTTTATGAAATTATTCTGAAGAACAGTCATTAGGTAGGGAAGATCCTACCTTCTCCATCTCCATGGGCCTGCTAAATGAGGACAGCAGTTTGTGAAAAGGCGGTTGTAAGCTTTTAAAACCACCACATTTCATGCGGTAGTTGGTTTCTTACATATTTCAATGGGCATGACCTAGAAGCCCAAACTAAAAAGAAAAATACCCATTGTTAGCTCTCATTTATTAACAGTTCTCCTCTACAATGTCCAGGACTAGGTGATGTGCTCAGAAAAAATAAGTAAATAAATAAATAAATATGTACATGTATACGTATACATACATAAATAAATACATACATACATACATAAATTTGTATCATAAAAGCAAATGTCATGATTATTAAACCATGGGAGAGTCTGTCAGTTGGTGGGATATTTGTTTTTATGGTGGGTCCCCGGGGGGGGCAGGGGGAGGTGGACCTGAGCAGCACCCGGTTTCCCAACTGAGCTCTGTCTCCCGAGATTAGCACTTACCTCAGTGTCTCTCACTTACGCAAATGGTTTAGGATAACTGAAAATGTCCAGGCTAAAGACACTGGCTCTGATCCTGGTCCTGCTGGCAGAATTCACTCCACTTAAATAAATACCCTCAACTCAAAATCGTGTGGATAGGACTAGGTGATTTCTAAGTTTTTCCAGAAGCTTCAAATTCTAGAAGCTGCTTCTTCTACTTCCTTCACCTTATCTACACACAGGCTTCTTGGTCTCTTCCCCTTCCCATGGCAAACGCCACTGGAGGCAGGCGTGACTGTCTGAACTGGTCTGGTTGTCAGACTCTAGGACACAGAGGGGGCCATTTTCACAATGAAGCAGGGTCGCTGTAAGGGGAATGCTCACTTGGGAGTGGAATGCACTTAGAAGTGGTTTTCCTTTCCAGATCTCAGGCATGCAGCTGGAGTGGGAAGTGGACCCCAGGCTTGTTTTCTGAGCCACTCTACTTCCTCTTCTCTGCCAACAGCCAAGCCTGAGCCCACGCCCCCAGACGCAGCTTTGAGGCCATCTCAGGCACCCGGTTGGAAATAACTGCATTTTTCCCATAGTCTCTCCTTCTCTCTCTCCCTGTCCTTCCATTCCTGGGCAGCTGGCAGCTGATGGACTGGGTGTGACTAGCTGGGAGGGAACAGAAACACTGGGCTCATACAGTCCTGTTGACTCTACTGGAGTTCTATGGACTGAGACCTCAAGCCTGAAACCAACTGCCAAACATGTGGTTTTGGCCATTTACTCTCCATGAGCTCCATTTGGGTGTGCTTTTCCAGAGAAAATTCCAGAGAGGATGGGAGATGGGGCTGGATAGGTGGGAGGCAGATGTTGTGAATTCCTTGGCTCTAACACTACTGTCACCAAGAATAGTACAATTACCAGTAAGATGGTTTGGAGAACACTCTTTGATTCCAGAAACAAATATACACAACTTTATCAGAAGTTAGCTTAGGCCCTAATTCATAGAGTTCGCAAAAAATATAAGCTTTTACCTGACAAATATATGGCAAAAATTCATCTGTCTGAATTTATTCACATATAGCCTAGACCTCTGTCTTTCAGAGTATCTCTAGTTCTATCACTTTCTTTCCCCATCTGTTCCTCTCTCTCTCACACACACACATACACACATGCACGCGTCTACACGCCCACTCTACCGTGTGACCATGCAGGTGTATCCCAGCATCACGTGGAGAGGGACTAAGAATCTACTCTTTCCCAACAAGCCATCTGCCGCAGGAAGCCTCCTGAACTGGAGCCCAAAGAAGAACTAATATACTCGGTCTCAGTTTTCCCTCTCCGAAGCCCACACACATGCCCACCTCCTAACACACACAGCATCTGGCTTATCCACCCCAGCATTTCCCCACCCACGGGGAGCTCTGCACCTCAAACACGTTACTGCAACGATGGGGAGTGGATTCTCAAGGGCATATCCTGGACTGAGAAAATGTGCGGGCAAGAGGCAGCTACCCTGTGTGTCCAGTGAGGGCAGAGTGCCCTCCTCTTCGGCGAAGTCAAACTGAGCTTCTATCCAGCTTTTCCTGGAGGGCAGTGACCTATTGATAATGCAACTCTCCAGGTCCTTAGCCTCCCATTCTGTCCTGAGAATCCTGTCGCTTCCACACCATTGACTGGAGCCTAAATGTTGCTTTGGGTACAAAAGAAAAGGAAATAAAGTTGAGAGAATATTCAGCAGCCATCTCCTCAGGCAGTTACAAAAACTCAGCCGTAAGGATGATGTCTGGTTTCCCAGAGAAGAAAGGGGAAAGAGGAACGACAAGAACACTCAAGAGTCATCAAACTCCAGAGTTCTTTCCACAGTGATAACAAGTGCAGGCTACATCAAAGACTTTGCGCTTTTCCTAATACGCCCTGAGCAGCTCGCAAGCTGTTGCCATTAAGCGACTCTAATGTTTTCTAATGCACAAGCACATTTATAGTAATTAGACATGGGATACTTCTTTCTGTTCCAGAACCTTAATGCTGGAGCCTAGTAGAGGAAGTCTGGCTGAGTCTCCTCAGTTAAAACGGCTACTCTCCTGTACCATCTCCTTTTTTAAGAGGGGGGTATGACGTGGGGTAGAGTGACAGGCTGGTGCCAAACCCAGGGTGGTCCCCATTGGGCCCAGGGAAGGAGAGCTGTGCCGGGGGGCACCCTCTGCACCATACCACAGTAGGGCAGAGCTGTGGTGAGGGAAAGGGAGGGAGGAGGAAAGATGGGAATAACTTTCCTTGGCGACTTTCCTATTTCCCCGCAGGGCAGACCGAAGGTGCTCAGTGACACTGCATTCCTTAGGACGGCAACGGGTAAAGAAGTCCTTTCCGGAATGATCACGTGTGCTCCTTACCCCATCTGGCTTCCTCAGCCTCCAAGGCAAACACAAACACCTACGCCTCCCACATATAATTTGCTGCCCTAGCCAAGATTGTTCCCAAAGATTACATTTGATATCTATTGTAAAAATATTACACAGTCAGAATAAAATCTTCCATTATGCAGAGTAGTATGCTGTGAAAAGTAAAATTCCTCTCCCGCACCCTCCCACCATGTGCCCTGGCCACAAGTAACCACACTGCACCGTTTATCTTATATCCTTCAAGAAGTGATTTATGCATATGCAATTGAATCTGTATATAATACTTTTAAAAATATTCACAGGGAATCACACAGAGCGTACTGTTTCATCACTTGCTTTTTTAACTTAATATATTTGGACATTTTTCCATGTCCGTATACTCAGCAAATCTACTCAGATCTAATTCATTCTTCATAAGAACTGAATATTGTTTGGGCAGACCATAATTTAATGAGTCCTCTCTTTAGTGGTCATTAGGTAACTTCCAGTTGCTTGTTATTACAAACCATGCTGCAGTTAAATTATTTGTACACATATCTTTGTGAACCTGAGCAAGCATATCTTAGAAGTGGAATCCTTGGCTTAAAAAGTATGCACGTTGGGGGCACCTGGGTGGCTCAGTGGGTTAAAGCCTCTGCCTTCGGCTCAGGTCATGGTCCCAGGGTCCTGGGATCGAGCCCCACATCGGGCTCTCTGCTCTACAGGGAGCCTGCTTCATCCTCTCTCTCTGCCTATCTCCTCTGCCTACATGTGATCTCTGTCTGTCAAATAAATAAATAAAAATCTTTTTAAAAAAAGTATGCATGTTGTAAATTTAGACAGATGAAATCATATTGCTCTCTCAACAATAATAATGGAAAGTCAAATGTTGGCTTTTCCACATCCTTGCCAACACGCAGTATTCACCAGTAGCTGAAAGTTGTATTTTATTGTCTAACTAAATTTTCATTTCTTTAATTATGAAGAAAGTTGGGAATATACCCACTCATTATAAATCCTCAGTGCGCATTTATAATGGCCTAATTGTACAAACACAGATACATACCCAGAAACACATTTCCTTCATGAATTTCTTATTCATATCCTTCAGTCATTTTCTTTTGGATTGTTCATTTACTCTTCTTGATCTATAAGAATATATCCATATATATATGAAATTACTATGTCTTTATCGTATATATTCACATTTTTTTCCTACTTCGTCCTTTGAATTATTCGTACTTGGTTTTACAGCATGATTATAATATTGAAGTTTCCAAATGTTTTAAAACATAACATAACATCTGGGTTTTATGTCAGACCCCAAGTGCTACTCCACTCCAAATTCCTTTTTAAATTACTAGTATTTTCTTCCAACACTATTATTACTTAATTCTTTCAGTGTAAATGTTTTAATCATTTGGAATTTATTTTGGTGTAAGACATGAGGTAAAGAACCAACTATATATCGTTCCCAAATTTCCAGTTGCCCAAATACAATTTATTACATAATCTAATTTTGGTGTTTTAATTCCAAATACTAACCTACATGTCAAATTCAAAACATATGCAGGTTATTTCTAGACTCTAATCTGTTTTATTGATTTGCTACTTCTACCTTGATTATAAGCTGATTTAATTACTCTAACTTTATTATGCATTTCAATATCTGGTAGGGCTAGTCTTTCTTCATAGCTTTTCTTTAATATGTTTTATTTTCAAGCTAGAAAAGTTGCAGGCAGATTCTCTCTTCAAGGATGGTGGCTTGGGTTTGCTTTGAGGGGTAAATGCCCCTGTTCTGTGAAAAACCACTTGAGAGGGTCCTAGGGTTAGGTGATACTCACCCACAGCCACCAGGGAACACCTAGAATGCAAACCCACATGTACTCGGTTCCATCTGAAGTCAAAGGTTCTATTTAGAAATGTAAATTGGGTAGATTTTTTTAAAAAGAGATCTAGGTTTCTACAGTTTATATAGCCAACAGAGAAATGTTTCTTCCTAAGGGTGGCATTTTAACGTCCCATTCATATACATGAGCACATGTGGCACAGAGATGGGATGGAAGAGCCAGGCTCAGAGAAAGGGCTGTGTGGGGTCCTGATGTCCCCTCACCCTCCCAGGCCACAGAGATCGTGAACAAGAACAGGCTGAGACTGGCACAGTCCGTCCTGGGCCTGGGCGCTTTATGCCACAATCGGTGTCATAAACAGTGAAACACACTGAATTAGGAAAATGTATGCTGTTAAACTGCGGAGTTCTGATGTATTCCAGAGCCTTCAAAGAAAATTAAAGAGGCTGCTTTTAAGGCAACAGTCTGGAGCCGTGGAAACTTGATCAAGGTTAAAGGGCCCACAGCGACCACAGAGCTAAACGCAAACAGGCTCATGAAGCGACTCACCTTGAAAGAGCCACAGGCCCTAACCGATTACAACCAGGCACAGTTCCTCAGATTACCAAAAAGGGAAAATTCCATACATTCCCCATATCCCTTCACTCTGCTTGTAACCCACCCCCTCCTCACAGACAGTCTCTCGTTTGCTGTCCTGCCCACCGCTCCCTTGCAGTGTAGTCAATAAACTTGTATCTCCTTTGCTCTGCCTCGGGTGAGTCCTTTCACTGACCCTGCCACTCGCTGGCTTGCACCCAACTGGGTGGGCCGCCCCCACCTTGCGGGTCCCATCTGATCAAGAGAGACACCACAAAAACCTTATTCCTGTGGCCTCTTCTCTTTTAGGGAATGAATATCCCTACTCTCCTTGAAGGAGAAGAGGAAACATGGATTTTGGGGTGCTTTAGGTTTTGGGAGTAAAAAAGATGTGCTTGAGGGCATGGCCCTGGGGCTGGTTAAGCAGCAGGCTGGGGGCTTCACTGGAAGGGGAGTTGGGGAAAGAGGCACACCTTGTCGATGAGCTCATGGAGGGCTTTGAAAGCTCCCATAACTAAAATTCTTTTTGCATTCTCTTTGCTGTTACTTCCTTCCGAAACCCCCAGACCTTCATAAAGCTTCAGACCATCTAACAGGCAATTATGAGGGGATTAAGAGATGTGACTGTGCCCACCTGGAGAAGAATAGTCAAGAGGCATCCAGCTACAGACGGACAAGATCCATGGAATCAGCGGGATTCAGAGGAGTCGGCAGGAAATGACCTGGCAGAGGACAGAGAGCAGCCGTTAGGTGGCTGAAGTGGCAACAGCTCTGACTAATTTCTGTACTAAGAGTGTTTCCCGGAGAATCCCAGAGAATACGTAAGTATTCTGGAATTTCTACAGGCAGTGAATTTGGTTACTAAAGGGGAAATGTGGGGCGCCTGGGTGACTCAGTGGGTTGAGCATCTGACTCTTGATTTCAGCTCAGGTCATGATCTCAGGGTCCTGAGATTGAGCCCCTCTCCCCCAGCCAGCTGCAGAGCTCAGTGGGGAGTCTGCTTGAGATTCTCTCTCTCCCGCTGCCCTGCCCTTTCTCCCACTCTCAGGGCCTCTCCCTCTCAAAACAGTATTGAAATTAAAAAAAAAAAAAAAAAAAACAAAGGGAAATGTGGCCTCATATCTATTGACAAAGGGTCATTTCTGCAACAAATATTTGACTTTTTGTAACCCCTTAAGGTGAAGTATGATTTTACTCACTAATTAAACTACGTTTTTCAGATAGGCCAGCTGGTGTCTCAGCCTCACCCAGCTGACAGTTTTCAAATAGTCCAGTAGATCCTATCAAGGTGGGAAGATTCTCTATCCTAAACAAATGAACAAAAATTAAGATCTGACTTATCCAGGTAGTTACCCCAATCCTACTTTTAGCAGACTGAGGACTCTTGGTTGCAGCCTTTGCTGGTGAGCAGGGAGAGCCCCCAAAGATGGACCTGGCCGCCATTTCCTCAGGGGTCTGGCCTGCGGAGGACTTTGCTCTTCCAGGTACTGCTAAATAAAAATAATTACAGAACTGAGGTTCCTCTGAGCCCACACTACCCTTTCCCTCCAATCTCCCGACCTAGGTGAGCAGATCTACCCCTCAAGCCTTCCTTGGTGCCCTTAGACTGCCTTTTGAGTCCTTGTGTTTCAATACAAGTTTCCTTTGATATTCCTTTGAATTCAATTTAAACCAGATATAAATTTGGATATGGGGAGATACCTGTATCCCCCTACAGACAACTTTTAATGTGATTCTCACTTACGGCTATGCAGTCTCTAAGCAGTCATGGAAGACCATCTTTTGACTCAGGTGCCACTGGTCCTTATGAGTTCACTGATCTATTTCATATGCATTTATGAGCATGTGTCTCTTGTATTCACAACCCTATGCCATGGATAATAGAGATGTAGATGATAATATCAGCTTCTATTTCAAGAATATTTTTTAAAAAATAATTTCCAAATGCATTACCTCCTCTAATCCTAAGTAGAAGAATTGTCTGTGCCTTAAAAGATATGTCGACTCCTGGGGAACAATATATTCCACACCAATGCAAAAATATAATGAACTTTATACTTTATGTCATGTTTTATAAAATAACAAAATTAACATGAGGTCAGCTTACCCTTAGAAGGATTCTTGGAGAGAGCTGACTCAGAGTAGTTTGTGCGGGTTTTTTTTTCTTTTTCTTTTTAAATCTTGGGATGAGCATGAGTGAATTTTGGGGGGGGGCGGGGGGGGGCACAGGGAGAGGGAGAGAGAATCCCAAGTAGGCCCCGTGCCCAGCGTGGAGCCTGACACAGGGTTTAATCCCATGACTCAGAGATCATGACCTGAGCTGAGATCAAGAGTCGGACACTCAGCTGACTGAGCTACCCAGGTGCTCTGAACATGAATGAATTTTTAAAAATTTATTCATTTTTTAAAGAAGATTTTATTTATTTATTTGACAGAGAGAGAGAGACAGCAAGAGAAGGAACACAAGCACGGGGAGTGGGAGAGGGAGAAGAAGGCTTGCCACTGAGCAGGGAGCCCAATGCAGGGCTCAATCCCAGGACCCTAGGATCATGACCTGAGCCGAAAGCAGACGCTCAATCACTGAGCCACCCACGGGCCCCTAAAATTTATTTTTCATATAATCACAGTATAGAAATTTTGGAAAATGAAGACTAAAACACCCCTATCCTAAGTGATATTATTAGCATGCATATGAAAATGAAAATAATGGCATGGAAGCATATACTGGAGTGTTTCTTTCCATTAATTTTTTTAATATGCTACCTATCTGTATCTACTTATACATTTTAACTAACATTAGGGTGTAAATACTTATATGCTACTGCGAGTGTTCATAACCACCATTTTAATATTTTTATCCTATTACAACCAGTGAATATATGACAAAGTACATTATAACCATTGCTCTATTACTAGAACTACAAAGTTTTCCAACTTCTCAACTATTCTGACCAAAGTAGTCTTCCCATATCATTGTTTCTTTAAGGTAGTTATCCACAGGAAACTTATTATAAACAAATCTGTCTTAAGTTTGAGCTTTCTTGCTGAAACTATGGTAAATTCTTGCAAAACTAAGATGATTAAAACCCTACAGATTTTTGTTGCATCTCTTACTTATTTAAATCTATGTTCCTTTTTGAGTGACTAATCCTTCCCTATAATTTTTTCCTGACTGCTTTGTTCCTCTCAAGGTAAACAACATATTTTTCTGTCAACTTTTTGTTACACAAATGCAGAACCATTAACATCAACAAAACAATCTAAAATAAAAGTTGTACTTTCTTTAAGAACAAAACAGTAAACACACACACACACACACACACACACACGGATCAGTAGATATCAAGTGTTCTCTCTGGCTTGAATTAAAGAGTAAACCATTTTGGACCTGTGGAATCACTTCAGCACACTTAAGATAGATTTAGGAATACATCTTCTTCAGTAATACAGTGGATTATTTGTTTCAGCTTCTATTTATTTTCTGTCTTTTCCCCCCCAAACCTGTTTGCATGAGAACAAGAAATGTTCCCGATTTCCCACCTGCCTCACACCATTCTGCTATTCCTTTAATTAGTCAGTCCTCTTGAAATCACCTTTTCCATTCCTCCCACATTGTTCTAATTCTATGCACTGATCCCACCCTTGAGCTGTTCACAGGGCTTGCTAGCATCCCATTGGTGGTAGATTATACAAGGGAAAGCAAATCCACATGTCTATTACATTTAAAGGTTCACATCCAGAAATGTTTACTGTGGATTCTCTGCAGTAACTCCTAGACACTTTTTTCTTACAGGGAATTTCAGTGCAGATCATTTGAAAAGTGGAAATGCGTGCACTTATGGTAGAAACAAAAGCTGCAGGACCAAATTCCTCCAGCCAGAAAAAAGAAAAGATCCACAGGACACATGCATTTCCAAATGCCTCAGTGCAAATTTCAGCACGTCAGATATAACTAGGAGAACTTCACAAGATTGCTTAGCTATTTAAGCCCTATATACAAAGAATATTGGGAAAAGTACAAATAAAAAAATGTTAAGGTCTTTTTATGTTTAATGTTATTTCGAAAGAAATATGTCTTCACTATACAAAGTCAAAATTCACTGAAAAGCACAAAGAAGAAAATAAAATCCACCAGGGATAATTTAATCCTTTATGTCCAGAGAACATACTGTTCAAATGATAGGATTTTTTAAAAATAAAATTGGAATCATGCTCCACATCATGATCTTCAGTCATGCTTTTTTCAATTAACAGTATACCGGAATAATTTTCTATGTTATTGGTGTTCTAAAACATTTTTGTCTTATTCTGTAGATGAATATACCAAGATTAGCTAATTCCTGTTTTTTTAGCAATTGTGGGGTTTTTTTCTATTATAAGTAACTATAATTGTGACTTGACATAAATTTTTTGCACATTTCTTATTATTTCCTTAGGAGAGATTTTTTAGAAAAACTAGTTTCACTGATCAAAAAATACAAACAATTGTAGAGATTTTTAGTAAATGTTACGAGTTGCCCATGAAGGACATTCCCTTCTTTGAGTCTATGAAAATGTACTATACATATTCTTTTCTACTTTTAAATTTTTAAAAATCAAGTGTGATATCGTTAACCAACTTCTAAAATAATGTAAGTGGGCCTATGTATCCATCCCTTAGTCCCTTCACACATTTAATCCTTTCATTTCTGCAAAAATTTTGTAACCAGAAAAATGGCTTTTTGTCCCACCCTGCTAGTACCTAGAAGATGACCATGGTTCCTTTCAACCTTATTCCTTAACCCCTTCAATCAAAGCTTTCCCAGAAAGAGATTCTTAAGATTGAAGTAGAAAATTACTACTTCTCATTAAAAAAATAACTATAAAGACTTTTAGACTCCAAGGTGGCCACCTAATGTTCTAACGGTCCAACACCCTTCCCTCTCTTGATCTATTCACTATTTCTGGTGGGGGTGGGGGGTGGGGGTAACAACAGCTGCCTCATTTCATCTGTTTACAGTAAAGCTGCCAGTTAGCATCTTGCTCCTGTCACAGTAAGTCATTCATCCCTTCAATAATTATTGAGCACCTTCTTTGCACTATGCACTAATCTAAGATCTTGAAATTCAGCAGTGAGCAAAAGTGAAAATGTTCCTGCTTTCCTGGAGCTTAGGTCTGTAACGGGGAGAAACTTAACATGTCTGACTTCACACTGCTTCTGTTTCCCTTGGTACTGGGACCTACAGCTTAGAAGCTTCTGATGGGCCCTCCACGTAGGCATGTTAATCACTGAAGGAATTTTGCTTACAGCCAAGATTTGTAAAAACTGCTTTTTTGCCCTAAACCTTCCTCTCTTGAGGAGAGAAGGAAGTACATACAGATATGACTATGTTATGTCTAAGATTTTACAGGAACAACATGACCATATCCCTGTACCCAAAGATCAAGTGACCAAGGACAAAGAAGTCACGTGACCTTCCTTGGATGTCTACAGACGTCAGTCACCTATTGACTCAATCCTCTCCCACTTCTCCTTTTTGCTGACATTAAAGAAGCTTTAGTTTCACAATAGTCTCCAATCTCCTTGGTGTGCTGGCTTTCCACACAAAGTCACTTTCCTACCCCAACATCTTGCCTCTCGATTTACTGGCCTGTCGTGTCGCAAGCAGAGGAGCTTGGACTGGTTCTAGACCCTAGTTGGAAGAGTTGGCCAAGTTAGACTAAATGGAATTGCTTTCTAGAATTTTATAGGCAGATAGTGAGAAAAATATGCTTTCTTTCCCCCTTGATTGAGAGCTGTAAAGGTACTATTTTTTAATTAATTAACTAATTAATTATTTAATTTTAAGCTCTATGTCCAACATGGGGCTTGAACTCACCACCCCAAGATCAAGAGTCCCACGTTCTACTAACTAAACCAGTCAGGTGCCCTTAAAGATACTATTGGGGAGCTCCCAGAAGCCATGTCCTCTGCTATGTGAGGACACCAGAAGAATGAAACCAAGAAGCACTGTAGAAGCTGAGAAAAAAAAGCTGGAGAGCCACAGTTCCGGGGCTATTTATCATCCCCAGCCATAACCCTATGTTTCCCGATTACAAGAGACCTTATAACATGCCCCCTGCCTTTTTGTCCTTAACCTATTTGTCTAACACAGACTCTGGTCCCACATCTTAGAAGATGGGATCTGGGAGGGCTAAAAAGCCAGCAGAAGAGAAGATGCTAAGCTTCTATCTATGTGTTTCTTTTTCCTTTGCTTCTGGAGTACTTTAAGTATTTCACCTCCCCCCACATTTCATTCATTTAACAGTTTTTCAGCAATGACTATGCATTGAGTAGTCTTCTAGGGACTATGGACGCTGCGGTAAATAATACGTATGGAAATTCCTATCCTTACAGATTTCAGTTTCCAGTGGAGCCAGCTCGACAATAATCAAACTAAGAAAGAGAGTGGTGACACCAAATAAATGAGCAGGAAAGGAGAATCGAGTGCTGAGGAAGGGGAGGTAAGGGATTGTTATTTTATGTAGAACAGCCTGGGAGGGTCTTGCTTTTAAGGAGTGGAGGGTGGAGTGGAGGAGACCAGAAGGCCAGGCGGGAACAAATAAATTGGGGGAGAGTTTGAGGGAGTGTGATTAGGAAATAGAGAGGAGCAGCTCAGAAATGCCTTGACCCCACACAGATAAGTCAGCTCTTAGCGCCCAGTCGCTGGGAATAGTCTTGACTCTAAGACCAGAACTAATTTGAAATAATAAGGAAAGTGAAGGGAAACAGAAAAAGGTGTTAAAGGACATCACAGACTTAGTTTGCCCTGTTCTTTTAATAAAGAGATGAAATGTTGTAATGAAGGATGGAGTGTCAAAATTATCCTTTTGAGCATACTTAATAAGGGATCCCCATCTAAGTCAGCCCTGGTGTCCAATCTACCTGTACCCACCATTGTTCTTGCCTGAAGAGTCATGGGGTGGGGGGGTGGGGCGGTCAGATTGAAATCTAGAGCAGGGAATCCTCAGCTGAGATGCCAGGAGACACTAATGCCATAAAATTAGGCAACAACCATAACTCTAGGGACAGACAGATACTTTTAGTACACATATACATACAACAACCATCTACCATACACACACACACACACATATATACGCACACATCTATTATATATACAAACATCTATTTTATATATGTACACACACACACATACACACACATACACGCTATCACTGAGACCCAAGATAAATTGAAATGAGGCTCCTTTCTCTGTCAAGGAGAAACGATACCACTATTAGCTAAAACCTCAACCTCCTCTCTTTAAAAGAAAAAGTAAGTCATGAACGTGCGGAGGATTGCTGCCCTTCTAAATCAGGGGCCCTCCCCTTCTCTATATCACTTGTTTGTGAAACAGACAGGAGATCAAATTAAGGGGCTCAGAAAAGCGATAGGAGATCACCTGGATTTAAAACCCAAGAATCTCAGAACCAGTATCTTGTGGGCCTACGGACCCCAGAGAAGCAAGCCTGGGAGGTTGGCTCATCAGAGAATCACAAACACCCTGAAAGGTAACCTACCCCCTCTCTTCCCACCTGGATCCCCCTCTATTCATAGGCACCCAATCCACTTTTATTCTGCCATCTCATACTTGACCTTCCTTTCCTCACTTATAAAATATTATAAAGGTTAGATCAGATTTTCATCGAGGTCCCCTCAGCGTAAATTCATCCAGTCCTCAGTGTTAGGGACCAAAGGATTACCCGGGCAAGGACAGCTACACTTCACAAATGCTCACTAAGTCACGTGCTTGGCATCGATCCCAAGGGGATGAGACAAGTAGTATAAAACTTCTGTCCCCAAAGGGCTCTCTCGAGTCTGTAAACAATGCTTTTAAGAAAGTTTTCTACTTAATTTGAAGGTTTTATATAGTTAGAACACAATCCAGTCTCCTTAAGGAAAAAAAAAAAAAAAGATCCTTTAGTTAGAAGAGGAACCACTTTTTAACAGTACTGGGAAATTCTGTGGTAATAAAGGCTGTACTAAGTGATAAACTACCAGTTCCTTCTGTGACGGCCTTTGTGGAAAAGGTACTAGGAAATCCAGGGCCAAGCTACAAATAGCCCCAACCACAGAGGCTCGGAAAGGGACCAACGACATTTCCCCACAATATGACTAACTGGGACTGACCCTGAAAGGAAGTCCAAGGAGACACACAGGAGAGCAGTACCCTGTGGGGGAGGGAGAACTGACTGAGCCCTCAGTGCACCATCCCCCCGACCCCCAGACCTTTGTCTGGGATTCCTCTCAGATCTACTTGTGGCGGTTACTGTTACTAAGTAGAGGGTCCATTTCAAGAGCCTCACTCTGTTCCTTTTACAGATAACTAACATTTCTATGAGAAGCACATCCCTGGCCCTCTCCAACATTCCCCTCTTATACAAGCCTAACTGGCAGACCTCAGGTCACCCCACAGACTCATGAGTTCCCTGAGAAAGGGAATGGCTGTGCTCTGAGGAGCTTAGCCTTTCCTCTCTTGCCTGCATCATGAAGCCCCAGGGGATGAGAAAGCGTGGTGATTCCCAAGTCTGCAGAGACCTGCTCGGAAGACCGAGGGCGGGGCCCAGGCGCTTGCATGGGGTACGCACGCAAAATTCCACACACGGGGAACTGAGAGTGACCTCACTAACTGGTCACGGACTCACAGCCCAGGAAGCCTCAGAAACCACAAGCCAAGATCCCTGGGTTCCCGCCCAGCTGTCACCGTTAATTGTGTGGCCTGAGGGAAAGCGCCTTTGAGAAGGAGCCGCTGCTTCAGTTTTCTAAAGAAGGGATTTAAACCTCTTCCGGGCCACTTACACTTTTGTGGTATTTGGCATTTGAAGGTAACACCTTAATGGGACCAGGACTGTAGCGGGGAAATACCATACTTGGGCACAGTTCCAGGCATTTAGAGCAGAAGGAGGGAGAGGGAGCTTGTTTGCCCCGGCATCAGATCACGCGGCTAGCCCCTCTGCACAAGCAGGCAGGCGCTGAGCCGGCCATCGGACCTGCACTGCCACAGCACCCTGCGCTGTCCGAAAGTTCTCAAATCCCTTCAGCTTCTGGATGTGAGGTAGGGTTATCCCTGATGAAGGATTAAAGGAACTTGTCTGGGATACCGTGACACCTCGGACAATCTCTTTGTAAGTTATAAAGCACTACAGCAACGTCAGCCGGCTTATTATTACTCTTATTATTGTCCTCAGATGAGGTGTTGGGCTACTCACCTGGCAGGTATGAATAGTTTAGACCAAATCTGTCTTCATTGCTGAGGTCAATCCCCAAACCCTAACCACTCTCTTAAGGTGAATTACTCTTGTGTGTCATTTTCATACTAGAAGGATATTGGCGGACGCCAATGAGAGCTTAGAACAATAATTTGTTCCACTGCTCATTGTGCTTTGTTGACCTCGGATGGACATTCATGAACAAGTGTCAATTTCATTCCAACTTGTAGAACAAGAGGAACAATAAATGCAGTGGGCCCCTGTACTATAAACTTGGCACGTCTCATTATTTAGAAACTGCCTGAAGAAAATTCTAGGAAGAAGCTTGGTTTATTCATAAGAACTAATGTGTTCACTTCTATTTTTCTCCTAGTCTATGGCACTTCTCAATATGTTGGTAAATCATCTGATTTAATGGTCTGAAATTCCATGTGGGTAAAATGAGGTTAATAAATCATAACCAAAATCATCATTAGTGAACTCCCTCCTAACAACCCCAGATTAGTCTTCGGTTTCCAGGTTTTTCCTAATGCTCCAAAATAAAAAGTTCAGCAACATATCAGTGTAATTGGTCATACTAATGTCCTCTGCTATGTCATCCCATCCTCAAGAGAATATGCTAAGAAAGGAATTGATTATAATCAGAATTATATGCCACCATAGCTTAGCTGTCCTCTTATACTAACCCCTAGTTCTAAAATAATGCCTCCTATTTTTAAAATGTGGTTGGTATTTTTAAATAAAACATAGAGCAGCAGTAAGATGACAAGATGAGCCAAGACCAAAATGAATGAATAATTCTTCTATCTCAAACAATAGCCACAAGTCAGGACATGCAGACTGTTGCCGTGTCTCAAGAACACTGCACATCTTAGTGACGGAAGAATCTAACAATTACCTAAATGTTTGATGTGGGGGCGCCTGGGTGGCTCAGTGGGTTAAAGCCTCTGCCTTCGGCTCAGGTCATGATCTCAGGGTCCTGGGATTGAGCCCCGCATCGGGCTTTCTGCACAGGGGGGAGCCTTCTTCCTCCTCTCTCTCTGCCTTCTTCTCTGCCTACTTGTGATCTCTCTCTGTCAAATAAATAAATAAAATCTTTAAAAAAAATTCTGCAAAAAAAAAGAAAGAAAGAAATGTTTGATGTGTACAACGTACTAAACTTCCAGATCACGGCTGAATTTCCCCCCCTTTTAGTCAAAATGTATTGGACTCATGTACACCTAGGCAAAGGCAGATAGGGAAAGGTAACAAATGTAACTGTAATATAATAGTCATTAATAAGTCATTTTAGAATCACAAATTATAGTTGATGAGAGGGAGACATCTGTGTCAGCAATATGGTTGACTCGACTTGTACAGAAACTGCTCTAGGAACAGCCCTGACACTTAAAATGCTGCATGAAATCTTTTTAAACCCTTTTTAATTCATGGCTGAGTCAGTGGGGGAAAGAAGTATGTAAGAGCTAAAAGGCAGGCATTAGCTTACCATTAACCCTAGGAGGTTTGGAGCCTGGGATTTAACAGACCTAAGGGAGACTGGAAACAAATCTGTGAAAACAAGGGGAGAAGTCAGTCAGAGACTCTAATTGAAGCTGAAACTCCTTCCCCTGCCAAGGATTTTCACCCTTGAGGGAGACAATAAGAATACATGACTCTCTTGATCTTGGCTGTGGAAGGAGTTGGGAAAAAGGCTCCCCTTAGAATTCCAAGCTATGGAAGCAATCTAAGTGCCCATCAATAGATGAATAGATAAAGATGTGATATATACATTAAAATGGAATATTATTCAGCCATTAAAAAAGAATGAGATCTTGCCACTTGCGACAACATGGATGGACCTAGAGGGTATTACGCTAAGTGAAATAAACCAGAGAGATACAGACAAATACTGTATGATACCACTTACATGTGGAATCTAAAAAATAAAACAGACAAAGCAGAACCAGACCCATAAATACAGAAAAAAACTGGTGGTTGGCAGGAGAGGTGTGTAGGGGGATGGGCAAAATGGATGAAGGGGAGGGGGAGGTACAGGCTTCCAGTTATGGAATGAATACATCAGAGGGATGAAAGGTACAGCATAGGGAATATAGTCAACAGGATAGTGTTGTATGGTGACAGATGGTAGTTACACTTCTGGTGGGCATAGCATAATGTACAAACTTGTCCAATCTTTATGTTGAGCGTCTGAAATTAATGTACCATTATGAGTCAACTATACTTCAGTAAAAAAAGGCATGTCAAAACTCACAAAACAACTACAGACAAATGTATAATTTTAAAATGTCTTAGCAAATAAGACTAAAGCTCAGTGAAATAAACATCCGTCTCAAGAAAGTCTAAAAACATAGCAAATTAAAATAAAGTAAGAAAATGTAAGATAATGAAGAAAAGAAATTAATGAATTAGAAATAATACTTACAACAGAAAATATGAACCAGGCCAAAACCTGTGTGCTCAAAAAAACTAATACAACTTATTGAATCTTGAAGATACTAGCTGAAGAAAAAAGAAGAGATGAATAAGATAAATTCCTAGGAAAATAAAATGTACAAAAGCAGATACAGAAGAAATAGTAAATCTGAACAGCCTATAACAATATGAAAGTCTGAGTCTATAATTAAAAACCTGTACAAAAATAATCATCGTCTCCCAGAAAGTTGACTTTATGGGACAAGATAGGACTTTATAGGACAAGAATGTACAAAGATTTCAACTGTACACACAGTATCCAACATAATTTATGAAGTCATAATAACTTCATTATAAAGTTTGCTAAATACATTGCAACAAAAGAAAGTTATAAAACAAACCTCACTCAAGAAGGTAAATGTAAGAAATCTTAATATATTAGCAAAACAAACCTGGTAATTTATTTGAGAAGGCAGGGAAGAGTTATGCAAGAAACAAGGTAAAAGACTTTATTTATAAAGATTGAGAACTACATTAAATTAGATTGTGCCTAATAAGAAAACAAACAACCCACGCCAAAAAATAATTAAATAAACAAACAACCCCATTAAAAAAAATGGGACAAAGACCTTAAAAGACACCTTGTCAAAAAAGATACACAAATGACAAACAAGCATATAAAAAGATACTCTATATCATAGATCATCAGAGAAATGTAGATTAAAACAATGAGATACCACTACACACCTATTAGAATGGCTGAAATCCAGGACACTGACAACACCAAATGCTGGCAAGTATGTGGGACAACAAGGGCTCCCATTCATTGCTAGTGGGAATGTAAAATGGTACAGCTACTTTGGAAGACAATTTGTCTGTCTCTAACAAAACTAAAAATATCCCTATATGTGATTCAGCAATTGCACTCCTTGGTATTTACCCAAGGGAATGGAAAACTTTCGTGTGGTTTTGTTCACACAAAAACTTGCACATGAATGTTTATAGCAGCTTTATTCCTAATTTGCGAGAACCTGGAAGCAACCAAGATGTCCTTCAGTACACAAATGGATAAACTGTAGTACATTCAGAAAATGGAATATTATTCAGTGCTAAAAATAAATGAGCTATCAAGCCATGAAAAGACACAAAGAAACCTTAAATGCATGCTGCTAAATGAAAAAAGTCAGTCTCATAAGTCTGTATATTGCATGATTCCAACTATACCACATTCTTGAAAAGGCAAAACTATGGACACAGCAAAATCATCAGTGGTTTCCGGGGGTCTGGGGTAGGGAAGGATGAATAGGTAGAGCATAGAGAATTGTTAGAGCATCGAAACTACTCTGTCTGATACTATAATGGTGGTTACATGTCCTTACACATTTGGCAAACCCATGGGATATATAACACAGAATGAGCCCTCATGTAAACTATGGACTTCAATTAATAATAGTTCATCAATTTTGGTTCATCAATTGTAACAAATATATGACTCTAATGAGTGATGTTGTCATCTGTAGTCATGTGACAAGAGAGATTTGATGAACCTGAAAAAAGTCTTCCAAGTTGATCAAGGTCTGATGCAATGGGACATAGCAGCACACTTCCTGGGAACTGAGAAGACAGGTGGGCTTTAGAATCTAAAAACCAGCCTTTGATTTGCTTTTCCACCGCCTCCTATGTACGCGGCAGGGAATTTATCCAACCACTAATAGCCACAACCTTTTTCAGCAAAAGGAAATGTTCATTAGGATAACATCTTATGAGTATTTAAATCACAAGACAAGATCCCCTCTGTCAATGGGAATTAGAAGTCTGAGACCAAATGAACCAGTAAAAATATCTTTTATGGTTCCTTTTCTGAGATCTGTTTAACATCTAATGACACTTTTGTAGGGAGACTTCTCTAAAAACCGCCGAGGAAGTGAGCTAGAGATGAATAGCCAATTGGTGAAATGCTTCTATTGGTTGAATTTTCATATTTTTATTCTTAACTTTTTATCTCTTAAACTAAGTAAACTGTAAACTAAGAACATAATTAAGACCTATGTCTAAACAGATGGCATTATAGACACCATGAAGTTATTCCTGGTCAGAGCTTCTGCCTAGCAATTTGATACAGTGTTAAGACAATTTCAGTTTCTTAATTTCCTTCATATAGCAATCACTTAAATAATTGAAACAAATTTTCTAAGTCATATCCTTCCCTATTTATTCATAATTATCCAATCAATTGAAGTACTTTCCTGTAACTTCAACCATAATATAATAAGTGCTATAATCAGATAAGTTTAAAGTTTAATCAACTCAGACTTCTATGTCTATGGAAATGTTTTAGTAATCTAAATTAAAATCACCTACGATAATTCACTCACTCCTCTCAATGGTATTTGGTAGTTCAAGGAGACACACATGTCATGGGGTTAGCATTCAATGGCTCTGTATTGTATTAAGCAAAAGTCATTTTCTTTAAGTACAATGTAAATTACATTTTAATATCTCTATAGATTTCTATGTTGGCAAGAGGAAAGCATAGCAAAATTTCTAAATAAATTTGAACAGAATTGCCCAGTGCTATTAATAATTTCATCTCCATATTTTAAGGATATGAATTTGCTTGCTTAAAAGCCATCTGATGAAACTTGTATTTTGAAGGAGAAGTAAGCTCAATTTCATTAGAGTCCATGGTGACATAGGCAAAGTAAACATATGCAAGTTGTTTATGCTTTGGGAATACTCCACTCTGTTGTAAAACTCTGATTAGATTATATATATAACACATAATAGATTACACACACGCACAGAGGTCTATGGAGCTATTGGAGGCAAAAGTCTACTAAATCAGGAGGCCACTTCCGCATCTCTCAGTACACGGTGATATCAAATACTGTAAACTGCTGCTTTTTTCCAATTATACACTCTATTAACATTTTAAAAATGTAGGAAATTATGGGGAAAGAATAATAATAATTTGTAAACCCACTATTAAAAATTTACTTATCTTTAACACTTTGAAAATATAGAAAAGTATAAAAAAGGAAATAATAAATAAATAAAATATTATTTTATTTATAATAAATATATTTATAATAAATAAAAGGATTTTAAAATAAATAAATAAAAGAATCACCTGTAATGTCAATATCCAGAGATAATCACTTTTAACAGTTTGATATGCACACTTACACATATATGTACATATACACATATATATAAGAACTTACATATATCATTTTTTAAATTGTGATTTTATTACTATATATGCAGCTCCTTACCTGGAGTTTTTCACTAGATATTGCACCATTAGTTTTCTTTTTGTATTGTTAACTATATTTTCAAAACATGTTTGTTGTTGATGGCTGGAAAATATAAGCTCTATGAGCACAGGGACTCTATCTTATTCATACAACCAGTACCAAGTATGCCATAATTTATTTAACCACTTCCAATTGTTTAACATTTAGGCCGTTTCCAAATTTTCACTGTCATAAATGTTACAATTTTTTTATGTATTTAATTTTTTTTATTAACATATAATGTATCATTAGCCCCAGGGGTACAGGTCTGTGAATCGCCAGGTTTACACACTTCTCAGCACTCACCATAGCACATACCTTCCCCAGGTATGTGGTTGGTCCATCACCCAACCACCCCGCCACCCCCTCCCCCACAACCCTCAGTTTGTTTTGTGAGATTAAGAGTCTTTTATGGTTTGTCTCCCTCCCGATCCCATCTTGTTTTCTTTATTCCTTTCCTACCCCCCAAACCCTCCACGTTGTATGAATTTCCCCACTATTTTCCCTTTTGCCGAAAGCTGTTGAGTTTCTCTCTCCCACCCTCAGAGGAGAGTCCTATTTCGCCTAATGATTCTTAGAGATTTTGTGAGGCCGGTCTGGAAGGAAAGAAGTGAAGTTGAGGTTGAAGAGTAAGAGGTTGTGTGGGCTAGGACCGGAAGAGGACTCTTCTGAGAATTTGAGGATAAGATGCGGGAGTAGCTATGTGAGATAAAGAGACGGGAGAGGAGAGCTATTGCAGTGGTCTCTCTTAACCTCCTCACTGTGCTTTTAAAAATGCCAAGCATGAAAACGGAAGTGGAATCAGTTTTTTGTTTTGTTTTGTTCTGTTTGTCTGCCCAACATTAATCTTTGACAATTAGGGTCCCCTAACTTCTGAAACAAACAACCCCCCAGATTTCATTAAAGTTTATTTCTTGCTCATGTCACTGTCCAATGGGTGCTCAGTGGGTGGCCTTCATGTGATGATGTAGGAAATCAGCAACTTCCATGTGAGGGATTTGACATCCCCCAGGGCCTCTGAGTCCTACATTTGTCCTTCCACATCCTGCGGGGTGGTGAGCAAACAGAGAACACCAGTCCTACAGGAGCTTTAAGGGACCAGAGCTGGAGATGGCATCCATCACTTTCACCCCATTCCATTGCTGAGAATTCTGTTACGTAGTCCCCACCCAGCTGCAAGGGAAATCATGAATGTGGTCTATGCCATCCCTTCCTATTTTATGGATTTGTGGTAAAACCATAACAAAACAAAACAAAACAAACAAACTGTTACTTGAGGTGGTGGTGGTGTCCCGATCAAACGATGGACAAATAAGGCTGTTCAGAATCTTCCTTCTAGGTATTTGAATCTTGAGTAAAGTGACAAAAGGATGGGAAGCATCTGGGACTAGTTCATCCTGAGCTGGTGCCCTGTGGGGATCATTCATTTCTTCCTTTGACCCATCTTTTACCAAAACTAGATATCCAACTTTTCCTTCATATCCACGGTTTATCCACATCCTTCCAACAAATAACCCTTTTTGCCTAAGTTAGCCATAGTTATTTTTTTGGTGCTTATAATCAAAGGACCCTAATGAATACAGAATCTGAATTATTTTGAAATTGTGTCTGGTTGTTATTGTGATTAATCTGTGTTTCTTTGCTCATATAACCACTTTTGGATGGTGGCTCTATAAAGGTTACAGAAATAATGTTGAGATAAATTGATTTGTACACAAATCTTTACCTTATTTCTGATCATTTTCCCAAGCCAAATGCCTAGATCAACTCTATTTTTAAAAGCGTTTTAATACTAATTATATATTTCAGTCATTTAAATATCAATGCAAAATCTTTTCATATCATCAGCCTTCCATTTCAACTTTAGAAAATTATGTTTTCATCATTACGAGTAATAGCAAAGCACAAGAAAGCACTTACCATGTAGTCTGGCATTAAAGTTGGATTGCTGAATCTCATCATGAGTGAGCAATTCCTTACAGAAAGTCTAGATCCAGTACAAGCTTTCCTGGAAGCTGTCCTGGGTTGCAAGAGGAAGGTGGGGAAATTGTGGCCAGATCAGTAGTGCGGGCTTCTGCAGCTTATTATTCTCTTATTCTTATCTCTTTTCCTCTAACCTGTGATATCTCTTAGCATTCATGAAGCAACGGGGCACTAGTGGTTCTTCACCCAGAAGCCAGTCAGGTTGCCTGTGAGGTCTTGCTGTCGCATGATGACAAATTCTTTCAGAGAAGGTGGGCTTCTCTTCTTGGCTTAGGAAAGGTAATGAGAATTATGAAATCAGATAACCATGTATCCCCAAAAGAGAAATAGGGAAAAGCTTTTTTTTTTTTTTTTTAAGATTTATTTATTTATCTGACCGGGAGAGAGAGAAAGAGAACAAGCAGGGAGAGTGGCAGGCAGAGGGAGAGAAGGAGAAGCAGGATTCCTGAGCAGGGGAGCAGGGAGCCTAATGCAGGGTTTGATCCCAGGACCTGGGATCATGACCTGAGACAAAGGCAGACACTTAACCAACTGAGCCACCCAGGTGCCCCAAGGGAAAAAGCTTAAAAAAAAAAAAAAATCTGTAAAGAGGAAAGTTTTTTTTTAGACTTGCATACAGAGGGCAATTCTTATATAATAATATTGAACTTTGAAATGAGAACAACTGTCACCAGTTAAAATTTAACTCCATTATGGCCAACTCAGCCCTGTATTTTGTTGTTAGAGTTATTGTGCTGCTTGAAAAAGACACCCTTTATCAAAATATTAGCATAAAATATTTAATTAGTATTTAACCCAAAATATGATATAATAGCTACTTAAAGAACAAGCATAAAATTAGCTAAAGATAGACATTTTTAACAGGCAATACAAAGGTGTGATCAAACACTTTAAATAAAATTTAAATTGGATAGTGTTTCTTACCTTGAAAGCAAAGTCAGAAGAAAAAACAAAAACTTTTTTTTAAAGCCACTTATCAAAAAGACCCAGTATAGGGGCGCCTGGGTGGCTCAGTGGGTTAGAGCCTCTGCCTTCGGCTCAGGTCATGATCCCAGGGTCCTGGGATCGAGCCCCACATGGGGCTCTCTGCTCAGCGGGGAGCCTGCTTCACCTTCTCTCTCTCTGCCTGCCTCTCTGCCTACTTGTGATCTCTGTCTGTCAAATAAATAAATAAATAAATCTTAAAAAAAAAAAAAAGACCCAGTATAATCATGTGAGCAAATCCTTTTCTTTTTTTTTTTTTTTTAATATTTTCTTTCTTTCTTTCTTTCTTTCTTTCTTTCTTTCTTTCTTTCTTTCAGAGAGTAAGCAAGAAAGCAGGAGTAGTGGGGAGAGGTGGAAGAGGCAGAGGGAGAGGGAGAAGCAAAGCAGACTCCCTGCAGGGAGTCTGATGTGGGACTCAATCCCAAGACTCTGGGATCATGATCTGAGCCAAAGGCAGACACTTAATTGACTGAGCCACCCAGGTGCCCAATCTTTAAGACCCAAATAGGATAAACTTCTTTACTGAGCCCTGGAACAGTTTAAAGGAAAAGGATACATTCCAAATATATGTTAAAAACAACATGATACTATTGCCAAACCTTAACAAAAAGAAAGCAACTAACCACACTTATGTTGACCAAGAAAATCCTTAATAAAATATTAGAAGACATAACTGAATAGAATACTGAAAGCATAAGAGATCATGAATAAGTGTAATTCATTCTAGACTGTAAGGATAATTTGATACTAGTAAATAAATTAATATACCATACTCTCTTAGCTGCCAAAAACATTTGTTTGATTCCAAATGCATTTGAGATTAAAAAAAAAAAACTGTGACGTAGGATTGAATGGATATTGCATGAATATTAAAAAATAATATACACTGTAACTGTAAAGCTGGCATTATGCTTAGTGGATAAATAATGGAAGTATTTCCTTTAAAGCCAGAAATTACGTATCTCAGACCTGTGCAATTGTTCAGTATCATTCTGAACATTGAAGAAAATGCAATTAATCAAGATAATGAAATGAGGCATGCATGTTTGAAGGGAGAATGCAAAATTATTAGTATTTCCAGCTAATATAATTTTCTACTTGTGAACTCCAGGAAAACAAACTGAAAAACTTTTAGAACTGTTAAGAGAATCAGTAAGATAGCTAATTTCAAAATAAAGATACAAAAATGCAATTGTTCTTTTCACATATCAACCATAACTAGTGAGAAAATTGCCACATTTACAATACCAACTAACAACAAAAACTCAAATAAAAAAATAAAAAATATATATTCATCCCTATTGTATCCAGCAATAATAGTAAGGACAACCACAAGAACAACATGCATGGTACTGGCATAGGAAAGACAGAGAGACTGCCAAGGAGCAGAGTCAGAAATCCCAGAAATGCTCAAGTATCATGAGAATTTAGAGAATAAATGTGCCATTTCAAATCACAGGGGAAGGAATTGTTCACTAAGTAATTTGGGACAACCAGCTAGCCAGCTTAGGGAAAAGTCCATTTCATAAATTAAATTCCAGTTAGATAAAGCATGTTAATAAATGGAAAAAAGAAAAAATGTATGAGAAAACACTCCCAAGAATAATAGAGTGGAATGCTTCTTTCTTAACTTGACAACAAGGCCAGAAACCATAGAAATTTACATAGAAGTTAAATATTTCCTGGCAGCAGCGAAAACAAAAACAAAATACCACAACTATATAAGTTTAAGAGACTAAGGAAAAACCATTTAGTAACACACATGTTGGACAAAGAATTACTATCACTCTATGAGGAGCTCTTACAAATCAATTTTTTTTTAAATAGTCAAAGACTACAGCCAATTTACAAATAAATTACAATGGACCAAAAAATGATAAGTACAGTTTATTTTCTGAAATGTAAATGGAACTATTTTTATGGTAAACTTGCCCTTGCCTCCCATTTTTTTGTTGTTGAGGCATAACTGACATACAACATTATATTAGTTTCAGATACACGACTTGGCGATTTGATATTTGTATATATTGTGAAATAATCAATAAAATAAGCCTAGTTAACATCCATCACCATACATAGTTATAGAATTCTTTTTTCTTATGATGAGAGCTTTTAAGATTCACTCTCTTAGCAACTTTCAAATATGCAGAACAGTACTATTAATCATAGTTACCATGTTGTGCATTACATCCCCATGACTTTATTTATTTATAACTAGAAGTTTGTACTTTTTGACCACCTTTACCCATTTCACTCATATCCCAACCTCTACCTCTGGAAACCACCAAGCTGTTCTCTACATCTGTGAGCTTGTCCGTTTTTAAGTTGTTTGCTTTTGTACTTAGATTCTACATATAAGTGATATTATATAGTATTTGTCTTTTTCTCTCTGACTTAATTCATTTAGCATAATGCCCTCAAGGTCCATCCATGTTGTTACATATGGAAAGATCTCATCCCCCCCACTTTTTTTAAAGATTTTATTTATTTACTTGACAGAGATCACAAGGAGGCAGAGAGCAGGCAGACAGAGAGAGGGGGGAAGCAGGCTCCCCGCTGAGCAGAGAGCCGGATGCGGGGCTCGATCCCAGGACCCTGGGATCATGACCTGAGCCGAAGGCAGAGGCTTTAACCCACTGAGCCACCCAGGCACCCTTCATTCCTTTTTTTAGGACAGAATAATATTCCATTGTATATATAGTCCACATCGTCTTTATTCAGTCATCCGTTGATGGACATTTATGTTGTTTCTATATCTTGTCTATTGTAAATAATGTTGCAATAAACATGGGAGTGCATATATCTTTTTGCGTAAGTGTTTTTGTTTCTTACAGATAAATACCCAGAAGGGGTTGCTGGATCAGATGATAGTTCTATTTTTAATTTCTTGAGGAACCTCCAATACTGTGTTCCATATCAATTTATATTCTCACCTACAGTGCACAAGGGTTTCCCTTTCTCCACATCCTTGCCAATATGTGTTGTTTCTTACCTCTTTGACAGTAACTATTTGAACAGGTACATTTCCCTGATGATTAGTGATCAGCATTTTTTCACATATCTTTGTTCATATACCTATATGTCCTCTGTGGAAAAAAGTCTTCAGATCCTCTGCCCATTTTTAACCATATTTTCTTGCTTTTGAGTTGCAGGAGTTCTTTCTATATTTTGGATATGAACCCCTTACCAGACACATGATTTTGCAAATATTTTCCTCTACTCAGTAGTTTGCCTTTTCCTTTTGTTGATGGTTTCCTTTGCATGCAAATGCTTTTTAGTTTGATGTAGTCCTACTTGTCTATTAGCTTTTGTTGCTTTTACTTTTGGTGTCAAATCCAAAGTCATCATCTTCGAGACCTATGTCAAGGAACTTATTGCTTATATTTTCTCCAGGAGTTTTATAGGCCTTATGTTCAAGTCTTTACCGTTTTGAGTTTATATTTGTGTATGGTGTAAGATAGTGGTCCGGTTTCTTTCTTTTTGTGTATGTGACTGTCCAGTTTTCCCAACACCATTTACTGAAGACACTGTCCTTTCCCCCACTGTATATTCTTCGCTCCTTTGTCATAAATTAATTGACCACATCGGCATGGTCTATTTCTGGATACTCTATTGTGTTGAATGGATCTACGTGGTTTTTTAATACCAAAACCATATTGTTTTGATTATTATAGCTTTGGAATATAGCTTGAAATTTAGGAAAGCACTGCCTTCAGCTCTGTTCTTCTTTCTCAAGATTGCTTTTGCCATTTGGGGTCTTTTGTGGTTCCATACAAATTTTAGGATTGTTTGTTCTTGCTCTGTGAAAAATGACATTAGAATTTTGACAGGGGTTGCATTAAATCTGAAGATTACTTTGGATAATGTGTACATTTTAACAATATTAATTATTCCAATCCATGAGTACAGAGTATATTTTCATTTATTTGTGTCTTCTTCAGTTTCTTTCATTAATGTCTTATAATTTTCACTGTATAGGTCTTTCACTTACTTGGTTAAATTTATTCCTAAGTATTTCGTTCTTTCTGATGCAACTATAAATGGGATTGTTTTCTTAATTTCTCTTTCTGATAGTTTGTTATTAATATAGAAACACAATGGATTTTTGTATCCTCATTTCGTATCCTACAACTTTTTAAAAGAAATCTTTTAAAACCATAATATTGGCATCAGATGAATGACAACGCAAACGCTTTTGTAGGGGAGGTAAATTTTTACCTCTATCCTCTTAGGGTTTTCCAGCTGGGCCTGAGAATTAAACTGACATAAGACATACTAACAGGAGAAAAACACACACATTTATATTAAGTTTTACATGACATAGGAGCCTTCCTAAGGAATGAGACCCAAAGAACTGGTAAAACCTACAGGCTTTACAGTAGGTTGAACAAAGAGAGGCAATTGTAGAGAAGTAAGTATATGGGGAGCCTAAGGGAAGATAAGATGCATTTTAACAAGGTCTGCTTGAACAGATTTCTTTCAACTCAGTTCCCTGTCACCGGTGATAAGAATGTTTTCCTTCCTCCTGGTATACGGAGGACACCTTTCACATGAGAGGTTTATCTCCTACCTTCAGGAATGAAAAGGAGGGTCAGAGGGCCCATCTTGCAACTGCCATTTTTCAAGTGCCTTTAATTCAAAATAATCAACATATTAAAACAGCACACTTTGGGGTAATATGCTCTGCACTGCTCCTTTGGCAAAGGAGACAGAATACGGACATTTTCAAAAGCTGTTGATAGGAGTATGAATGGATACAACCTTTTTGGGAGGCATTTTTATCAACCACAATTGTAACTGGGCAACCCATTCAATCTAAAAATCTTGTATCTAGAAATTCTCCACAAAGAGATAGTTACACAAGAGGGAAAACAAAAGTGCATAGATGTACCTGGCTGCATCATCGTATAGGCAAAATCAAACAGATGAAGCAAAACAAAATCTCCATCATAAATGATTGGTTAAGTAAATAAGATATTCTATCATTAAGAAATAAGTGAGTATCTTATCTATTGAGGTAGAAACATGAAATCAACATGTTTTCAAGTGAGACAAAAACAGGCTGTTGTGTAGGATGAATTTATTTATAAAGCATGCATATGCCCACATTTCTATATGTGTGTTCATGTACATTTAGAAATCTAGGAGTTTATCTCTGGATGGTGGAGATTTGGGTGATTTTACTGCCTTAGTAGATTTTTTGCACTTGTTCCTATGTTTTGTTTTGTTATTTTTTGTTAATGAGCATGTATCATCTTAATGACAAAATATCAACTTTTTTCAAAATAATTCACCTTACCTACCAGTTGCCTAACTCTTTTCACTGTCTTTGTCCCTCTGTTGCACCAATTTTACCACATTTTTTCAATGCTAAGTAGCATAGGCTTTTTCCACTGCCACGCATCTTAAAATAGATGGCATTTCACAACTGCTGTTGGCCAGGGGACCAACATGACATCGTTGTCATTGCCTGTGCACATGCAAACTTGGCCATGGTTATTCATATTGCCATGACTTCCGTTAATTAGACACATTATTGGTTCTACATCTGTTGAGTGTAATTGACATTTAAAATTGCTTTGGTTCATGCTGTCGTATCACTTAATCACCTCAAAACTGGGTGGCTTAAAACAACAACAATCCCTTTGTTATTTCTCACAGTTTCTATGGGCCAGGAATTCAGGAAGGGCTTGGCTGGGTAGTTTTGGTTAAGAAATATTGCATGCGATTGCAGCCCCTTAGAAGCTGGAATGGACACAGCAGAGGTGGGGGAAGCAGGAGCAGCTGGAAACGGGCAAAGCTTCTTTCTCCCTTCATGCAGTGGGCTTTTCCACGTGATTCCTCAGGAGTTGGATGGGTTTGGCCTTCCTCTCGGCACGGCAGCCACAGACCACTGAGACTGTTAACACAGAGGGCCTGGGTTCCAGAGCAAACATTCTAGCAAGCCAAGTGGCACCTGCATCATCTTCTCAGACCTAGCTTCAGAAATCATGCCAGAGCTGATGCTTTCTATGTGTTACAAGCAAGTCACAAACTCTCCCAGTTACAAGCAGGAGGAAATAGGCTTTCCTTCATGTGGAATTAGTAAGGTTCTAGAAGCACATACGGGACAAGAACTATTATTGTGGCCACTGGAAAAAAAAAATAGCTGGCACGAAATATTTTCAGAATGATTACACTATTATATGGCATTGACATGTAAAGTTATTTTATTTATTTAACTTTTTAAAAAGATTTTATTTATTTATTTATTTTTTGAAAGAAAGCAAGAGACAGTGAGAGAGGGAATACAAGCAGGGGGGAGTAGGAGAAGCAGGCTTCCCACTGAGCAGGGAGCCCGAAGTTGGGCATGATCCCAGGATCCCGGGATCATGACCTGAGCTGAAGGCAAATGCTTAATGACTGAGCCACCCAGGCGCCCCTGTAAAGTTATTCTAAATTCATAAATGTACTATGTGATAAAAATAAATCCCTTTCTTTATATGTCTAACAGCGTTCTTTATTTCAGTAAGTATAAACTAAAAATCTAGGTGGTTAGGGAACAGTGTCTCGTAGTTTAACCGGCTTCCTAAAGGTCTTTTATACTGACTTCTTAAAGGTCTCCTATTTGTCCATCCAGGTCCACCTCCCACATTTCTTGTGGTCTTGACACCATACAGACATGCTCCTGTGCCCTCTGCTTCAGCTCCAGCAAGACCCGTGGGGAGGCCCGGTGGGGGATGGGAAGGAGGAGGAAAGGGAGGGCAGAGCACTCACTGCCTTGGTGTTTTCCTGGCCCGTACCTGACTCAGGCAGCCTGCTCTACCATTCTCTCTCCTTACGGGTTTCTACAACATCTCCCCCTTCTCATTCTTTCATTGAGATGGTGACAGCTTCTCTGATGTTTGCCCTGGGTTCCTGAACTTGCCTTTGTGGTTCCGCCACACCTTTGTAATCAGCGCCTGTGGAAATAAATCCCCGACCGGGCGAGAGGCCCACCGAATAATCCACATCTTGTAACCAGGGGCATATTAGAATAGATGAGGTAATAGGTACAGCTTCAGAACTGACTGATTTTCCTTCACATTACATGCCAGCAGGATGAACAGAGCCTGGCCTGTCCAAGGCCCTCCCAGCATGGGGAGAGGCTGGTGGAGCTGGGAGCTCAGGAAAATTCCCAGTGGTAGACAGGCATGGCCAGTGGACTGTGGGGCAGTGATCCACTGTCATATTTTCTATCTTGTAATTCCCTTGTCTACAGACACACATGCAATGTTTGCTCGGTGTGACAGCCTGATCTCACTTCTGACATAAGCCAAGGTCCAAACCTACCTTTGCTGTGTAGCCGAAATAGAAGAGGAGCAAGAAGGAGAAGATGGCTGCCAAGCGTCAAGAAGCGACCTAAAAATGGTGGACAGTTGACTGAAGTGATGAGGAACGATCGACACGGGGCAAGGAGAGATATGGATGGTTTCTCGCTTTGGGCACGCTGTAGAGCTGTTGGCCATCTACAGGTTTTTTGCACATGTACCCCCATAAAGTCATTTTGAAAAACTAAGCAGCCACTTCAAATTTCTCAGATACCTGGGGAGGAAAAGATAATGAAGACAGGATTCCCTGCTGCCCCATGTGACTCAGGGTGTCCAAGGAGAGAACCTGTGAAGACTGGGGACTCCTGGGTTTCATACAGTTTTAACCCTATTTAGGTGAACCTATTTCTTTTTTTTTTTTTAAAGATTTTATTTATTTATTTGACAGATCACAAGTAAGCAAAGAGGCAGGCAGAGAGAGAAGGGAGGAAGCAGGCTCCCTGCTGAGCAGAGAGCCCGATGTGGGGCTGGATCCCAGGACGCTGGGATCATGACCTGAGCCGAAGGCAGCGGCTTTAACCCACTGAGCCACCCAGGCGCCCCAAGGTGAACCTATTTCTTGAACACTGGGTGCATGAGGCCAATCTTAGTACATGCCTGCATGTCAGCAGTGAGAATCTTAGCACCTTCTTGCACGTCAGTGGTCAGAACCTCAGCACGTTCCTGCATGTCAGTGGTGGGAAGCAAGCCAGAACTTCCCCAAATCATTAGAATCTGACTAACAATTTTCATGTTTTCAATTCTACCAGACACCGTAGAGACACACTGCATTGAAAACCAGGCATATTCTTTTCAAGTAGGAATGGGTGAAGGGATATCGTTTTGCTTTCCTCTGATCAATTACGTATTCTTCTGAAAGTTATCAAAAAGGAGTGTGCGGACTCTAATTGGTTGTGGAAAAATTGCTTTACAAAAATTCAGTTAAACTTTTTTTGAACAAAAACATCATTTCAAAGATGTCTGCCAGGTGAATTTCAACAAAAAGAATCCTATTTTCCCCAATTATTGTAATTATTGAAATTTGACAAGAAGGAAAAAAAAGTAGATTAACAAAAATAAAAGCGATTAAAAAGGATCACAAAGAGTCACTGCTTTGTACCCCATGTACTATTTATACCGGAAAATCTCTTGCAACTCTCTCCTCTCTCAAACTCCCCTCCACTTCCCAGATTATAAGAACTGTTCTAAGTGCAAAGATATCAGTTTCCAGGACTGTGGTAGTTGTTCTAGAACTCTCTCTCACCTGATTATCTGTAGTGTGCCCTAAAGATCAGCTGTGATGGCATTTTGCCAAAGGTGCCCACCTCCCTCGAACAAGCACTTTACCAACATAATTCTTGAATATTTCAGAGTTAAAAATAAAATGCATTTAAAATGAGAATTATCTGAAAAATAATCCCATTCTGAGGGTTTTCTACTTTCACTTGGTAATGGATTAATAAACATCGTTGTGGAAAATAAGAAACTATATTCATCTTTATATCATCCCCCCCACCACCACCCAAAATCGTTCAAGTCTAGAAAATCCCACCTACCTGCAATGGCAACCCTGGACAAATATTCCCAGAAATTCCGGTTGTCTGCATATGCAATGTTTGAGGCACACATTTTATGTCATACTTAGTAGGTAGAGAAGTATAAAGGTGTTTGCCCCAAAATAAGCGGCAAAAATCAACATGTTGTAAAAAACAAGTTCCCCATGTTACAAATATATACATTAATAATTAGAAAACAGTCAAAGATATGAGGAAGGCAGCCCACAGAAGAGGAAATGACTGGTGGCCAAACCACACACGATAAAGAAGTTCAACCCCACCAGTAATCAGGAAAGCACAAACCTAAAACCACAAAGTGATAGCATTTTACACCCTTCAAACTGGCAAAACCTTAAAAGTTGAGTGTTTGTGAATGCCAAGTGTTTGAGAAAATGTGAAACTGTAAGAACTCTCATATACTGTTAGTGGGAGTGTAAAATGGGGCAAAGACTCAGAATTTGGCAAAATCTCGTTAAGGATATACACTGCCTCCTACACAGCAATCAGGCGAGCTATGGAGTTGTTGGGCTCCTACATTTTTTGCACATGTACTCCATAAGGTAATTCTGAAAAACTATACAGCCACTTGCAGATTTTGGACATGTAAAACTTTAAATCACAAATGTGAATAGTTGCAGAAGATGTAAGTTTGCAATTGTTAGAAATACTGATATTTAAAAAATAAAACAGTGATGTCATTCATTTAAATCTATTCAAAAGTGGTATCAGATAACAAATACTATCTATTTTAAAATTACACAAACTGCTCTTGTTTAACATTTGGAAAATTTATCTTTTTTTTAAATTTAAACTTGTATTAAACTTCCACATCTCACTGAACTGAACTGAAGTTTATCTTAACATAATGTATTCTTACGTTTGAACATCTTATTTTGATCAACTTATCACCTGTTACAGATATGTGTGTATAACGATAAATTGCAAAAAAATTTAAAAATGTGCCTTTAAGACTCTGGCAGTTAAGAATTTTTTTCCTCAAAAAAAAATGTTTTTCTTGATTTCAAAAGTTATCAATAAATAACTATTTTAAGTAGTAATTCACATTACTAATTCTTATTATGTCTAATTACTATTACATGAATTAATACTAAATTACTATTGGCCAAAACCAAAATGTATTGCACATATTAGTAAGTATTAAATGTAAAAGTGCAAATTTTGATTGGAAATGTTTATGATGGAATGAATGGACAATTTTTTTTTCATTTAGTTCATGTATCCAATTATGAATATTGCTTATTGCTAAAATGAAACAGGACTCAAGAAATTAACAACAAAATAAAAGGAATGGGGTCACTAGCAGTATGAAGCTTACCAATAGTATATTAATGATTAAGTGCATTTTTTATAATAAATTCCACTAAATATACCAAAGTTACATAAATCTAGTAAGTACATGATAAAAATGAGCAAATGAGCTGAGACTTGGTTAATTGGTGATAATGAGCAGGAAATTTAAGTCCAAATGAAGAATGTATATGGATTTATAATGTCTGATAATCTTTTTGTAAAGGTAATGGAAATATTTCTTCTACAAATCTGATCAAATGTTCAAAAAGATATAAAACACTAGCTTACTTGCAACATGAGTTTTTTCTACTCTATCTCACTCTGTCTGTCTGTCTCTCTGTCACACTCACACAGACACACACACACAGGATGCCCGATTAAATTTGAATTTCAGCAATTTTTTAATATAAATGTTCCCATGGCACTACTGAGACATATTATTTGAGAATATACTTGTACTAAAATAATACAAAACTACCTGCTGTTTATCTGAAATTCAAATTTAACTAGACATTCTGTCTTTTATCTGAATTTTAAATTCCACCCAAGTTTTTGCCTTTAACAGAAATATGTGCAAGGAAAGACACGAGGCTCTACTGCAGACTTAGAGGCCCTTAATTAAAGCAGACTATGTGGATCCCAAAATATTTTGAATTGTCCCTTTGGGGCACAGCACTATATTAAGATCCTAGATGGGTAAAAGACCTTTCTTTCGGACAATGGAAAGAAGTGTTAGTGAATGAGGAGATAGACAATACAGGTGGCCCTCAGGCATGTCAAGTTTAGAATGTGGAAATCCATTATGCTAATAGCCATCCATACTGGGGAAATTCCAGTGTGTGTGTGTGTGTGTGCCTATGTGCATATGAAGCCGGGACGGGGGGGGGGGGGGGGGGGGGGGGTGGCGTTGGTAATGGCACAGTGCCCATACCTTAATTTGAAGTCCAGTATTCTGGGCAGTTTCCCAACAGGTCTACACTAAATGGGTAAATGGGTTATGGCTGTCCCACAAGAGAATGACCTCTTCAGCTCTCAGGGTAGCCTTCGTTTAGAGGCACAGCGACATCTGGCAGAGGTACCCAAGTGAAAAGGGCTGGGAAGCTCCATATAGCAGAAACATCCCCTAATATATGGAGGGTGGCACATCCATAAATGCTCATAGCAGCATATTTATAGTTACAAAAATCTAGACATACACTAAATGCCCATCAGAGCAAAAATGGAGGACTGAGTCACTGAATATTCAGCTAGCCAAGTGTTACAGTGCAATTAAAATGGATAAGCCTGATCTGTAACTCCCAAGAGGAAGAGAACTCAAAAACCTAGCACTGAGAAATAAGCAGGTTGCAGGATGGCAGACACACTATGGCAAACGTGTAAAATAGATAGTTAAGGAAATTTTTTAAAAATACAACCATCGTGTATTAAAAGCAGACAAGCACTGATTAGAAGGATGTAGAAAGTACCTGCTTATGCCAGGGGAATGGGATGGAAGAGGAGGGGTAAGAACAATGGCACAGGAGGGCACTCATGAAGCTCAGTTCCTTCTCCATTCTTTACACTGTTAACTCATTCACACCTTTTAACAACCCCAGAAGGTACTGGACAGTATTATCCCCATTTTACAGAGGAAAGGATGGATGCACAGAAATACAGAGATTAGACAACTTTCCCAGTATCAGACACCTCTAATAATAAAGGGGACAAAAGAGGCCCTTAATTATTATTAATTTTTTTATTAATAAGGACTTGAAAATGTGACAAAATGACAACATAATAGATGAAAGGGTGTTTCTGACACTTCATTCTTTTCCACTTTTTTGAAATATCAAATATAAAAGCTCTGCTTTATTTTTTCAGAAGCTCAGACTTGTCCAATAAGATCATTCTAAAACGCTGGTTATGAATTCTTTTCATGAAAACCTAAGTCTTTTTCTCATCTGTCCTCACCAATGGTAAATAAATTACAAAAACGGGTATCCTTTTTATTTTTGTGTGGTAATACGGAAGTGAAGACATTCTATCTCAGTCAAAATTACACAGTAGGGCCGTAAACTTGCGTGCCTCACTACAAATTATGTTATAATATTTAATATTTAAGGAATGGTTTCCATCCAAAAAATCTGTGCTTTGCATGATCCAAATGGATGAATGGGAATTAGGTCCAATTTTCCCTTAACTGATTTAATTAACTAAATCTTTTTTTTTTTTTTTTTTTTTTTTGGTTACAGATAAGTTAAAAGCCAATATTTAAAAGCTTGCTGCAATTAAATTTCTAAGAGCCAGGAGAATAAACAGTATAAAGCGTAATCTTTGATTCATGTACCCAGAGTAGTGTCAGGTGGTAATTTTATCTCCACTTCCAAAATAGATTCTAACATTTCATACAGAGCCATTGATGAGGAAATTGATGGGAAAATGGGGATGACAGTAAACATTCTTCCCTGGAATTGCTCTCTTCCGGTGGAAGAGCAGCTGAAGCTGTCTCACAGGAGCATGTCTCCACAGAGACCGGGCTGGGGGCAACTGGCCAAGCCTCCCTGACATAGCTCAGCTATTATTTAATCGCTCTCATTCATTTCCACTCTCAAAAGCTAGTAGTTGTTGGGGTGCCTGGCTGGCTTAGTGGGTTGAGTGTGCGACTCTTAATCTCGGGGTTGTAAGTTCAAGCCGCACGTTGAGTATAGAGATTGCTTAAAAATATCATCTTTTAAAAAAATTAAATTAATTAATTAAATTACATTAAAAGCCAGTTGTTAGCTCCCTTGTGAGCAGAAGAAAGACCCGGCCCGAGTCACACAGATGGATCTGGATAACAGCAAGCTTTCTGGTGCAGGGGTCCCTGGGGTCTGTAAGTAATGAAGCAGCCGTAGGATTGTGAATCCTAGACAATGAAGGAGGCACACAGGTATGATGTGAGGGGCTACTGCCCCCACCAACTTGTCACGCTGTCTAAAGTTCCTACTCACACTCTCTCAGGTTCGGACATTGATCCAAGGAATTGCTTGTCTCAACTATGTACCTTGTAGGAAGGGGACATTGCCCCTGAATATGGATGCGTGTATTTGACTCATTGACTTGACAGTTTAGAGACAGCAAAAGATAAAAGAGTGGGGCACAGAAGAGATAAGTTTTAATGAGGAGAATATATAAAGGCACATGTTATAGAGGCAATAGCAATTGGGGAAGCATATTAGGGCTCCTCAGACAAACAGAACCAGTAGGTTATTTTATATATATTATACATAGGTTATTGATATATATGTCCCATATATACCTTTATATAAATGTAAACCAATATTCTATTGATATAGTTATACATACACACATATAATCTACATAGAAAGTTTCATTGAGAGAGAGAGAGATTTATTATAAAGAATTGCTCACGTGATTTCGGAGGCTGAGAAGTCCCACAACGTGCTGGCTGCAAGCTGGAGACCCAGGAGAGCTGGTGGTGTAGTTTGGTCCAAGTCCAAAGGCCTGAGAACCAGAAGGCTGGTGGTTCCAGTCCAAAGGCAGGAGAAAACCAATATTCCGGCTCAGTCAGTCAGGCAGAGAGTTAATTCTCCCACTCTCCAATTTTTTTGTTCTATTCAGACCCTCAAGGCATTGGACGTAGCCCACCCACACTAGGGAGGGTGATCTGCTTTACTCAGTCTATGGATTCAAATGCTAATTTCATCCAGAAACACCCTCACAGACACACCCAGAAATCATGCTTAGCCAAATCTCTGGGCACACTGTGATCCAGTCAAATTAACACATAAAATTAACCAACACAGGCAAGCTGCAATAGAATTACAAACCAGGAGAAAACACTGAGAGGCTAGGTACCCAGATACGGAGGAAACCAAAAATAAGATTAGGAAGTAGGAATGACACCTTTGCCTTCTTCGCATTATCCAGGCTTTAACCTTGAACGACTACTATGGGGAATTCAGTGACCCAAGAGTTTCTCAGAGTTCAGATGCATACTTCCAGTCCCACAAAACCAGTCGGTATCACTGAGATGCATTTTGTGGAATGGAAGGAAGGATGTAGGAAGGAAGGACGTACGAAAAAGTACACATCAGCCAGAGGGCTGTTCTGATACTTACAGGTTAATGTCCTTGAATGCCATACGCATCAGGTCCCTCACAAAATGAAGATAAAAACCCCCTCTTAGGGCTGTCGTGAGGATTATCAGAATGACTGATGAGTAAGAAACACTCAACCTATGTGAGCTGTATTAGTCTCTGACATTATACACACACACACACGCACACACACTAGTAAAAGTGTGGACCGTGGTCAAGGTCAACATCTCATTCTCAATGGCTAATATCCAACACACATTTTCAAAGATTTAGTCTTTGCTTTGTTGACAAACATTTGATCAGCTGCTTGGCATGGGGACAGAAAGATGAGGCATTGATTCTCAGCTGATCTTGAGCTACCACCAATATTAATTAGTTAATTCCTGGAGTTACTCAATATTGTAGGAATTAATCAGGTCTGGACTTAAAAACAAAATCCATATGTCCTTACATATAACTGAAAACGATCTAGGGTGATCTGGGGGTTATTTTCTTCCACAAAACTGCTGGATTTCTGGTGCAGGGACTGAGAACTAAAGACTTTGTGAGAGAATTTGTGTCTTGTGTGTTTCTCTGACAAGATGCTCGAACTGTATACAAAGATTTAGAATCTATTATTTCATATTCATTGTGCTTTTCCACACTAACTGTGTACAGAATCAGCTACATGATTCCTTCTGCCAGCATGTTTGGGAATAGCAATTCTCAATACTTGGAACCCAACCCGCTGTACCAGAATCACCCGGTAGGTTGGCTAATGGCCCTCTTCACCCTCCACTGCACCCCACGACATAATGAATCAGAATTTCTGAAAATGGGGCCCAGGAGTTTTCATGTTTAACAAGCTCCCTAGGGGTGCCTGGCTGACTCAGTCAGGCAACTGAGTGACACTTAATGTTGGGGTCATGTGTTCAAGCCCCACGTTGGTCATGGAGCTTCCTTCAAAAGAAAAAAAAAAATCCTTAGAAAAAAAAAAAAACAAGCTAGATAATTTTTACTTAGAGTAAAATTTCGAACATGGTAGGTTTAAGGCAGAAGGCAGCGTGATCACTTCATATGAAACTTCACCTTTCCTAGATCACAAACTTTCACCTTCAAACTATTATTGACACTGTCAAAATTTAGTCTCTATTTTTCTGGCCTATTTAAGCACAGTTTGGTTAATATAATCATTCTAAAAATTAAATACCTTTCAGTGCCTTCAGGGCAACATTCTGGGCTCAATTTAATTGGGTATAATTAAAGAGGAGGAACACGGGGGAAAGCTGGGTTGTTTGCAGGCTCTGATTGGTTACTGCAGGCCACCTCTCTGCATGGCTCATAACCCAGGCATTGTCCTCCCCTGCTCCGTCGGCACAGCACCTCTGCCTCACACACACCACAGCATGCTGGGGGAGAGCCTTGCGCACAGTGTCCTAAGTGTTTCATGATTGTGCTGGTCATTTCTTAGTCCAGGCATGGCTTGGTTTTCCCTAACTGTACATTTGCAGGAGACAATGGCCAGTATTTGTGATTTTTTGTTTGTTTGTTTCTCCACATTAGGTTTGTTCTGATCATATTTACTGAACTGTAATTTTTGGTCTACCAAACCTAGTAAGAAAAAAATTGAACTTATATTTTGTATTTTTACCTCACTTTTCTTCTAATTTGCTCTATTTTATTGTATTTTGCAAACACACAGCTACACGACAGTTTTTAAAACCTCTTCACCAAAGACAGCATGGCTTTCCACCACTCTCCTTTAAACAAATTCAGACAAAACCACAACTCTATTTCAGCACATTCTCACCTGCTAAACAGTAGGAGTTTACTCTAGATCATCCATGAGATTCTACAATTCTCTGTGGGTACGGTTATATCTTTTTCCTACAGGTGACAAACTTTTATGTTCACAGCAGACTTTCTGCTATCTTGTAGTTGCTCTGTGCCATCTCTCCCACTGTGAGACTGTGTGGATTAAGAGAATAAAGACCACTTTAATAATAGCCCAATCAAAATGTAATTAAGAAAGGTAATTTGGCATCATTAAAAATATTACATAATATACATCACAGATAAAGTCTAGATATTTCTTACCATCTGCTACTTTGGACGATCAGTTCTCTCCTCCAGTAAGATTTAAATGTTCTCATCAATATTTTGAAGCGTGCACTCCTTTCTGAACCTCCTTGTATTTGCCTTATCATAATACATATCACACTGGATTAGGATCATTTGTGTAACATTAAGCTTCCTTTATAGATTTTTAGCTTCACAAGAATGGAAATCAGTTCTCTCTTATTCACCACTAGGTTCTAGTGCTCAGACTCTGACATATATAATAAATACGTATGGGAATAAATGAGTAAGTGGAAAAATGAATTTCTTAGAGGAAGAACCATGCATCAGAATTTCCTTCCTTTACAGCCTCTTGAATATTTCTTGTCCATTACTTTCCCTTTGTTCTATAATCTCTGAGCATAAATTTTATAGTTTGACTAGAATCTAAGATTTCATGTGTGTTCCGAGAGCCATAGTTACAATATGTCTTAATTACCTTCACTCAGCATTTTTTTAATGCCAAATACCCAATGTAATTGTTATCTTCAAGTCTACATCCGATGGCTGTCAACCTCTCTCATTTTCTGCTTTGGATTAGCATAGTAAATTTTGCTTTTACATTGTGTATTGATGATCACATCACATCACATCTCTGTTGCTTGGACTGCATAAGCAATGTTTTTGTTTTTTGTTTTTTTAACTTATTTAGTCAGTAGGAGCTTAAAAGCAAAGTTTTTTTAAGTAAAGAAATTACTTTCCTTCTCCAGAGAAGATGTAGACAAAGCAAGTTCAAAGAGAAATCCAGTTAAATAAACTTTTGTCTCTGGGAACTGGATCCCCTGAGTTGGTTCTCAAGGTTTGCCTGCTTCACACTGACTGTCTGACCAGGTTTTCCTTTTGTGATCTACACTGCTTGAACCTTATAAGGAAGGAATGACATCACAACATGCGTTTCTCCCAGTGCTTCCTAAATGCACTGACCCCTTGAAAGTTTCAGAATGGCTTCTTTGTGCACTGGGAGGGACCATCTGGCTAGCTGTAGATAAACAAGTTTCAACATATGGGCCATAACACATACACGGCTCTGCTCTACTAGTGCAGAAAATTAAGAAAAGGCTGCTCTCTTGATATGAGAAGCTCATGCAAAAGGAGCAGCACCCTGTCGTGGAGGGCCTGCCCTACACTGCACACAGGAGAGCTTAATTCCAGCCCCTTCTGTCCCACTCACTGAACATGTCACTTGATCACACCAAGTTTCCTTGATAGTCTCCTCTGAAAATGAACAAGGATGCCAAGTAAACCCTGGCCTTCCTCTTTCCCTCCACCTCCTTCTTTCTTTCCCACTAAGAAATATTTTTTACATGCTTCCTACATATGTTGCAAGCACAGTGCAAAGTGTTGGGCATATTGATGCGGGAAACAGACACTATAATCACCCCTGAAGATGTACTAAACTATGATGGATATATACATTAAATAAATAATTGAAAACATGAAGAATATTCCAGACAGAAGGTGGAAAGCATGTGTGAAGGTCCTGAGATGGGAAGCATCAACTGTTAGAAAATGCAGGATTTTGTAAACATTTCTATCCCTTAAATGGAGGACTCTGCTGAGAGTCAAAAGGCTGCAAGGAAAATGCCTGCCACCTCCAGATGGCAATTCCAGGAATCAGTATATTAGCATAAGCTATCTGGAAAATTGTCTGCATCTTCATTGATATTATGCCTAAATCAATGCATCTAATAAAACTGCATGAAAATATGATCACTAAAAACATATACAAGCATGTCAAGCACATGACACTGTGGCAAAGGCTTTAAGAATGATGAAACCATTTCCAGAAAACTTAGGAACTCTATGAGTGCCCCTGCTTAATGTGAACATAATAAAACCAAACACTAAGTAACCATCATTAAGTGACAGCTTACGAGTACTGTTTCCTAAGCACCATTTCCCAATACCCAGCCCTGCAGGATGACAGTTGACACCCCTGAGTGAGAAGAGACATGAGTCATCACAGCCATTCTTGCTGAACACTCATAAAATATGTGTAGAGTGTTTCTTTCAGTGATTTCCCCAATTCTGGGTTAAAACAAAAGCTGTACCTTTGGCACAAATTATGTCATGTGGGAAGCAGTATAAAGTGTCTGAGATTTCTCTCATTCTCTCTCAGTTTCTACTCCCTCCTTTCTTTTGTCAGCTATGCTCATAAAGCACAGTGCACACTGGCCAGCCCCTGTAGCCAGAAGAAAGCAGAGTTCAATAACCAGGCATTCGAGTCAGGCATGATAAAGAGCCGATGTGAATAACTAAGGTCATGACAAAAAAAAAAAAAAAATTAAACAAACTCATTTAAAAACCTGAATCAACCCAATTAACCATAATGCCTTGTCTTCTACTACAGGAAAGAAACAGGACATTCCCTACACACTGCCACTGTGTGATATGGCGACCATCTGAGAAACATATGCCTTCTCTTTAATGGCACACTTCTTCAGAGTAAGGACCTGCTTTATCCATGTTTGCTCTCTCGATGTCCACAGTGCTGAATATGGCATAAGCCCAATAAATGCCCACTAATTAAGTCAAGGAATGAAGAGTCATTCTTAAAAAAAAAAAAAAAAAAAGAAAAGTTACAAGCTGGATAAATCCTCACAGTGAAATGCAGTAAATTATAGATGGTCTTAACTACCTGTTAGAATTTTAGCAAAACTCGGCCTTCTGCTATTCTATGTAGAGCAATATTCAAGACAGCAGACCTTCCATTAAAAATCGTTACTTAATTTGCTTTATTACAGCTACAAATAAACTTTATTTGATGTAATGTAATAAAACATTTTTAAAATTTAACAACATTTATCCGACCAGAATTAATCATTTAAATTATGAATATAAGTATATACAGTCACTTTAGCAAATCCATGGTTCAGGAATCTGTACAAGCTTTGTCTGAGAGGACAGCGCCCACCTCCCCTCCAGACCCTTCCTTGTGTCTGGTGAGATGCAATGTTCAGTGAAAGCAGAAGATATCCAAAATCCACGTTGGAATTCCATAGTCTTCTGGAAGAGAACAGCTACCTTTCTTGTAGGAAAATAATTTTCTCTGTCAGTTCTCTTTTATCAAACGAAGCTTTGCGTTCACTTTCTCCCCTTGGAGGTACTCTTCCAATCCACCATCTTCCTGTCTTATTACATATTACTTGTACATTAAAAAAAAACAAAAACAAAAAAACAACTATCTGCATAGGGGCCTTTCCTGGTTCCTTACCTGCTTTAATGTCTACCACTTTGGGGAGGGAGAGGGAAGAAGAACAGAATTGGCCAGGCACACATTTGATTTAGGTTATAGAGAACACGAAAACAAATCTTCCTAAAGGAAGAGAATAGTGTTCTGAGTGTTTCCCAGTAGCAGCCCAGGTGACCTCCAAGTCACACAGTTCCCTTTAATACAATGCTGCCCAAGAATTAACAATGTTGATGCTCCATGTCTGAAAGCATCATAACCTTCCATGGAAACCTTTCTTATTCCCACACTTCCTCCCCAAAAACACATGGTTATTGCCCAGCCTGGGAGCCCACCGCATTTGTGTCAACCTGATAATTATGCCCAAAGTTCCATGCCCACAGCCATGCTGGTAGACAGCACAGTTCGGCGGCCCCTGCCCTTCGTCCAGGTACAAAGCCTACCGAAGGAACCCTCCTCACCTCTCAGGACCCTTCAGAAGAAGTGTGAGTACAAGAAAAAGCTTTATTGAGTTTGATGATTCTCTCCATCCTGAGATCTGTTCCTGAGTGATACCATAACAATACAAGAGTTCACAAAGAAAAGTACATCGGTGGGAAAGTCACAGGGACCCTGCAAAAAAGCGAAACTATTTGACAGAAGCTTGAACCAGACACTGCTCTGGGACATCATTTGTATTAGCTGATGACGGGATTCTGTTTTCTAACACGGACATGCAACACATTCAACACTACGCTTACCACAGTTTGCTTGGAAAAACACACCCTTCTGTCCTGCCACAAAATACATTCTGTCTCGTGAATGATTCCTGAATATTCACCACAATGCCTAGACTTGGAAGCATGGGAAGTGCACATTGGAACTTTCTTCCATTTGAGGGGCTTGGACGTACGCAAAGCACCAGAAACGTTTCTTTTCTGGGACTCAGTTCTGTTTGTGTGCTTACCGCTGAGCTGATCTGGCTGTCTTAAACGGAAAACTATTTTCTTTGGCACACAACAGCACTGATCCACAGAAAAAGACGAGAGGTCACCATCTCTCTCACAACATGCTTTGTACAACAGATCACCCTGCTTGTCACGTCTCAGCCACCCCAGGAAAGGACAAGCCACGCTCCATTCCACGGCCTCAGCAAATGGTTGAGTTCTGTTTCCACCTCTGTCTTGCCTTGTTGATTTCGTTTTCATTATTCCACTTTTGATCATGAATCATGACTTTTTTTCCTACAGTAGTCAGAGTTTTGTCTATAAAAAGAGAGAAAGAGAGAGAGAAAGGGAGAGAGAGAAGACAAGAAAATGATTTAGCAGAACCGTAAATGTGAGTTTTCATTTTGTGGTGGGTAGATTTAATTTTGACAGCATTCAGTCATTTGAATCATGTGTGGTTTCTAAGGGGTTATATGAGCTTCTCTAAAAGGAAAGAAAGAGTGCTGTGGCTCTTTTCATAAATTTTATAGTGTCTCTAAGTTGCCAGGGCCTTAATATATTTGCAAATCAGCCCCAGATAACCCATTTAGAAATTCACTTTTATAATACAGCTGTAGCCAAAAATGGCTCCACTCTCAAAAATCCTTGCAAAATACTACTGCACTTGCCCCACATGAAAAGAATAACAACCACGTATGAGAAGTGTTCTTCCTTTCAAGCCCAGAAGGGTGCATCATAGAAAGACATGTGTGCAAAAACCAGAGAACCCCATCTCCCTCACTTCCTTCCTCCCAGATTCACAGAAGTGGCATGAGTCATGGAGAAGTCTTGGCCAACAGTTGAGGGACAGTCTCTTTCTCCTTGGTGCAGAGCCATATTCCTACCAGATCCACAGTCCCCTAACTCTGTACATTCATAGGACTTCACTTACCAAACACTATTCACAAAGTTGAGACCTAGGTCTGTTGAGGTTCCAGGGTCTGGCACCGCACTCCCAGGCTTTGCCTCCCCAACCCAATAATAGTCCTGCTCTCACTTGGCTCTCAGGACTGGATAGATGGGTTTTCCTGGTGAAAGGATCAGTTTCTCCATGAGACCCCAGCTCTCATTTTCTTTGTCTTGTCACTTCACAGAATGATGCCTAAAGAGAAGGATCATGCTTCGGCTCAATCCCCCTCCAGGCTCCTGGGTTTGTGGGAGTGGGCACCGGAAACAGCTGTATCCCTGATGATGCTCCCCACCTATTCTTAGGCTGGGGCCTCCACCGTCTCAGCACAGAGGAGACAGTGCACTTCCCTGCAGCTCGGCGTCGCTCTACTTGGATTGGTTCATGAAATGGACTGAACCCCTTCAGCACCATCTCCCCTGCCCTGCTTCACCATCCACCTGCGAGGACACCACTGAACGTTCAGACATCCTTGGCCTTTTTCCTGGTCTCGACACCACCTTCCTCATGTGGGCCCTCGTGGCAGGAGACCTCATTTTCATATTGGTCTCCTAACCCATCGTCCTTCTCCTGTTGTGAACCAGTCTATACCGCTGCCCTGGTCTCACCCCTGCTCCAAACGCTTCATCTCTCCCCCCCTCCCCCCACTGCCCAGCTGGCCCTCCGTGCTGACTCGAATAGACCCAGCCTCCAGGTACTGCTGAAGACGTGCCCCATGTTCCTTATTTGCCTCCAACCACATGTGTGCCCCTCAGTCCTGCTGTCCCATCTGCTTTGAGTAGGTCCAACTGTACCTTTCCCCAAAGCTTATTTTTCTTATATACCTAGGTACACTGCTTGATGTTTATTTATTTTTTAAAGATATTATTTGTTTATATCTATTTATTTGAGAGAGACAGAGAAGAGCAGGGAGCCAGACACAGGGCTTGATCCCAGGACCCTAAGATCACAATGTGAACCTAAGGCAAATGCGTAACTGACTGAGGCACCCGGACATCCCTGTACTTCTTGATTTTATTTGGTGTTATCTGCATCTACTCAGAAAACAAAAAAGAAAAAACATGTTCAAAGAAGCAAGAAAAGCCAATCGCCTGCCTTTCCTATTCTAAAGAGATATTGCAAAGTGAGAATGTAGGCAACAGCAAAGCAAACAAGCTGTGATTATTACTCACTGATAATTTAATGAAAACAAGGAGTTGAATTACAGCTAGTTAATGATGAGGAAAATAGAACGGGGCATGGAGGGGAACCCATGAAATAGCAAAGGTATCATTTGTTTCTGCCTTTAAGGTGACATCCCAGCACAGATACCCAGAGCTTCAGGGCCTTGGTGCTTCCTCCCAGTTCCCATTAGGATCCATTCCTTTTCTTTTCTTTTTTTTTTTTAACCACTGGTTTTCATAAAGAAAAGGTAGAATCACCCTGAACTCCAAGCTTCAGCACAAAGCCAGGAGCAGCGGATTGACAGAACTCATAAAAGGAACCCAAGGTTACTCTGTCACAATTCACCACTGCAATCAACTGGGATTCTAAGAGGCTTTTTGAACAGAAAGGCAATACGATCACCAAGGAGAAGGGAGAGGCAAACGGAGAGCTACTTCAAAACAATTTCATAGAATTATTTTATATGGAAGTATTTCAAAAACGGCATCTCTTTTTCTCTTTTTAAAAATATTTTATTTATTTATTTATTTATTTAAGAAAGAGAGTGAAAAAAAGAAAGCTAGGGGAGGGGCAGAGGGAGAGGGAGAAGGAGACTCCCTGCTGAGCAGGGAGCCTGACGCGGGGCTCAATCCTAGCACCCCGAGATCATGACCTGAGCTGAAGGCAGACAATCAACTGAGCCACCCAGGTGCGCCCAAAACTGCTTTTCTATATTGTTCACAATAACAGTGTCAAAGAACAAAAATCCTCACAATGTGACCCTTAAAAACAATTTATGGCAATTGAAAGCAACTCCGTAAGTGAGGTTGTCAAATTAAAAAGAAAAACACAAGAATCCCTGCTATAACACATTATCACACTTGGCTTTGTATTACCAGATTTGGATACTTGTGAAAAGGTGAAAGAGGTTATAACTTAGAACAGACCAGGGAAGCATGCACAGCTTTTCTCTCTGTCCACTGCCTACCCAAGTGCCTGCTGGACTCCTGAGTCTCTCATTGTGCTGATCAAGAAAATGGGAAGACATGGGTAGATATTTGGAAGGAGCAATACACAGTCTAGTAGAGCATTTACGCAGAAAAGAAAGGAAACCATTAGGTAGGGATAGACCTAAGAAGGTGGAGTTGGGGGCATAAGTGAACAAAATTAGAACCAAGCAGCCACAGAGGGAGGGAAGGGCTGGAGAGACTGGAGGGAGGAATTTCAAGTCTGTAGGCTGGCCAAGAAGCATAGGCACTGGAGAGATGGGTCGGGGGGGACAAAGGATCCTGAGAAAGTTTGCTGTGAGCTACGGGTTAGACACCAGTCACTCTTCCAGAGACTCCTGTAGAGTTACGAGTTGTTTGGGCTACCCAGCTGGTGTGTACTGAAATGCAAGTGTGGGATATTCTTTTTTTTTTTTTTAATTAATATACAATGTATTATTTGCTTCAGGGGTACAGGTCTGTGAATCATCAGTCTTATACAACTCACAGCATTCACTGTAGCACATACCCTCCCCAATGTCCATAACCCCGCCACCCTATCCCTCCCCCCTTCACCCCCCAGCAACCCTCCTGAGATTAAGAGTCTCTTACGGTTTGTCTCTCTCCCTGGTCCCATCTTGTTTCATATTTTCCCTCCCTACCCCTCACCACCCCCCACCCTGCCTCTCAAATTCCTCATATCAGAGAGATCATATGATAATTGTCTTTCTCTGATTGACTTATTTCGCTCAGCATTAACACCCTATAGTTCCATCCATGTTGTTGCAAATGGCAGGATTTCAGGGTGGGCGGGGGTTGATGGCTCCATAGTATTCCATTGTGTACATATACCACATCTTCTTTATCCATTCATCTGTTGATGGACATCTAGGTTCTTCAGTATGGGATATTCTGATTACTAGTCTCTCACTTACCATGACTGCCACATCATCCCCCCACCCAATGCACTGGACTGAAAGCTTCCAGAAGCATAGACTGTCACCTCTTCATCTTTCCACCCCCTTACATGCCTGGTATTATGCCTTGTACATAGCAGGCCTCAAAGGTTTCTGGAGAAAACCAGCCACTGAAGAGACTACTTCCCACCTCTGCCTTCTGATTCATCTCACCTGGAGCCCCTGGATCTGTCTCCATCTCGTCAGTGATTCCCGATTTCACAGAGATCCAGTCAGAAGCTCTCTTCTGTCCACACTAGGGCTTTGCAACTTTAGCGTTATAGAATTTGTGGTGGGGTAATGCTTTGTTGTGGGGGAGCTGCCCCTGTGTTAGGCGATGTTGAGCAGTGTCCCACTGGATGCCAGTAGGTCCTTCCCTCTCCCAACTGTGACAACCAAACATGTCTCTAGACACCGCCAAATGTTCCCTGGCGGCAAAACCACCTCTGGCTGAGAACCACTTGTCTACACTAAAATCCCAAATTCCTGGGGCTGAAAGGGGAGAGCCTTCACAATCTGATCTCATTCTACCTTTCCACTCTGATCCCCAAATCTTGCCCCACCCCAGAGCTTAGCACCAGGCTGACTGTCCTCTGCAGAGGGCCCCCCACTGGTGCCTTTACGTGGATGCTGTCTCTACTCTCCTTTAGCTACAAATGCTTGACTACTTTCAGAGACGTACTGGAGCCCATATCCTCCAAGATCTTCCCTGATGAGGGTTAGGGTAAGCTCTGAGTTATTTTCCTCTGCTTTGAATCCTATAGCTTTTATTTTTTCCAACTTTCCATTGCTCTCATTATGAAAAGGGTGGCTGTGTGTACATGTGTGTTTACATTCAGACCGCCCAACGGAAATATATGCAGGACAGGAAAGATATCATTATTTTCTGCATTCTTCGCAATGCATGGCACAGTTAGGAGCAAGAATTTCAAAAGGAGTCCTCCCCTATGGAAAGTGACTAGAAAGCTACCTGGTGTCAAATTTTTTAAAACAGCAGTTATTCCAACTCTCTTAATGGAAACTTCCTGAAGTTAATGGAGATTTAGACCCATCATTCCAAATGATTTTCATATTCTATAATTATTAAAAAAAATCAATAGTTACAAATCAAACAGAGTGAGATGTAATGAGAAAACAGTCATTTTCTTACACCAGGGGCAGCAAACTACGACCTGTGGGCCAAATTCAACTGGCAGCCTGTTTTTGTAAATAAAGTTTTATTGGTACATGACCATCGTCATTTGCTTACTTGTGTTGATGACTGCTTTCTCACTGAAAAGGCAGAGACGAGTAGTTTCAAGTGACCCGCGGCTAGCAAAGCCTAACACACTTACTATCTGGCCCTTCAGAGTAGTATTTGCTGACCCTTGCCTTAGACTAACAGGAAAACAACACCTAAGCCTCCATACTAGCTAACGACCCAGAGGCAAATATCCTTGGATGCTATGTTGGTGAAGTTAGGGAACAGGCTGCGTTCCTAGAGGTGTTCAGAGTCATTTGGGGGGTATCCTAGGTTTGGAGCTTCTGGAAGCCATTGTGATCCATGAGGACACTTTGGCATTCACCTGAAGCAAGGCTGTTCTTCCAGGACAGCTAGGAGGAAGGTGTCCTTTGACATGGTTGTTACCTGTCAAGGAATCTAATATATGAAGAATTTACAGGAATAAGATTCAGATGAGGTGGGATCTAGACCTAGGGGAGCTGCCTTAGTCCCCAGGTCTGTTACCTCTTCTGTCAAATGAAGGGTCTGGACAACATGGCTGACAGGCAGCCCATGGTTCTCTGGCTGCTCCTGCCCACCAGGTCCAGTGAAGAGGAGTGCCTCCTCCTCTCATGCCCACCACCGCCCTCTCATCAGCACCTTCCATCTTCTCGTTCCAGTTTCTTTGCCCTCAAGCAGCTTTCAAACAGGAGGATGTTGCCTCTGCCTCAGATTTAAAGCAAAATCAGGGGGCGGTATGCAAACAACCTTAATTACTCTATTGTCTCCTTCCTTCTTTACCATGCCAAACTCACTAGCCAGTGGGTTGCATGTGACACCCCTATTCCTTATCACCACTGGCCCTCAGATCCCAGCCCCTGCCGCAATTGTTTCCGAGAAAGGCAGAGGCCTTCCAGACAGACTCAGCAACCATGGGTTCCTTCCTCCCCTGAAATGGACAGCGCCTCCTCAAAGCTCCACAGCTTTCAAGACTTTAATCCTGGCTCCTCCCCATGCTATCCACTCTCCTGTGTCCCAGGCTGCTTCCTTTTTGCTCACGTGAATCTGCTTCCTTCCTCGAACAACTTTATCAGCAAAGGATGCGAGCATCACAAAAGCTTTACTGGATAGAAGAGTCACAGCAACAAAAAAGCACCGGCGTTAAAAGAATGGGAGACACGGCTTGGATGCTGTTTAAAGGATAGGAAACGCCACCTTCCTTGCCCATCACACCAGCTGCAATCCCTGGACATACCAGTCCAGTCTCCCAGGCCCTCTAAGTACCTGATTTGGGCTCTGGGAACTCTGCTGGGTGGAGGGCCAGAGTCTAGAGTATCCTGAATTCAAATCTGATCTGCTTAGTAGAAAATCGGCTGGCTACGGATGCAGGGAGCCCTCTGCGATATGCTCAGAGAGGGTCCATATGGTGGGGGGGCGCGGTTGGAGATGGGGATAAAAGGAGAATAGTGATAAGTGACCTTACAGCACAAACTCGGGTCTCTCGGGCCTCTCCGCGAGCTTCAGGGCCTCGTGCATGCCTGCAGCCGACAGCTTGCGGTTGATGTTCCGGTACTGGCACTGGAGCAGGCTGCGGTAGGTGGTCCTCAGGTCCCGGTTGAAGAAGGCATATATAAAAGGGTTAATGAGGGAGTTGGCGTAGCCCAGCCACAGAAAGGTCCTCTCCACCCACAGTGGGATGCAGCTGCAGGCCGTGCCGCAGATGAAGGGTCTGGCGGTGGAGAGGAGGAAGAACGGCAGCCAGCACACGGTGAAGGCCCCCACGATGATGCCCAAGGTGGTGGCCGCTTTCTGCTCCCGCTTGAAGATGGAGATGTTTTTCCTCTCGTGTTTGAGGAGTCTCGAAAGGTTGGCACACTCCTCCACCTCCTTCTGGAGCTTCACCATGCCGTTCAGGGAGATGCTGCTGTCCGGCTCCTCGGGCCGGGGAAAGCCGGGGAACTTGTGCTTGGCGGCGCTCTTCCGCGCGGCCTTGTAGATCTGGTAGTACATGAACAGCATGACGGACATGGGGATGTAAAACGCCACCGCCGTGGAGTAGATGGTGTAGCCAAAGTCCTGGCTGATCAGGCACACCTTGTCGTCATTCACGTTCTGAGCCCATCCGAAGAGCGGGGGTAAGGTGATGGAGGCCGAAAGCAGCCAGACAGACAGAATCATTTTCGCCATGCACTTGCCGTTCTGCCTCACAGGGTACGTGAGCGGCCGCGTGATCCCGAGGTACCTGGAGGACAAGTAGAAAGCCAGCACGTGACTCTGGGATCACTCCCCAGCAACCAGAGGCTGAAGGCTGCTACCAGGCTTTCTACCTACTGAGCAGCTCCATTCCTCAGGACAGCCCTTCTAGGGAGGCATCATAACGCCCATTTTACAGCGAGGTAAACTAAGGCTCTGGGATGTTACCTGCTTCCATCCAGGTCATAGGCTCAGCTAGAGGGACTGCCACCCTCTGTCTGTAATGCCAGGCCATGCTTTTCTCGAACCTCACAGGCTCTCCAATTCCCCACGGTCAGTGAACCAAAGGTTAAACATCCGTTCCCCCCCATGACCACTGCCACCGAAATCAACCAGGCACAAAATGTCAAGCTGACGTGGGATGTGGTGACACATCCTCACACATTAACCAAGGTCTACCACGCTCTAATATTACACACCCACTGATCTCCTGGGTTGTCTTAATTCAGACAGGCTTTTAATTCATTTTAACTTCCCTTTTGCACTGTGGTGAAAGCATTTCTTTAAGATCACAGAGATTTGTGAGATATTAAGGAAATTCTAGGGCTTTGGAATGGAAAGTAGCAAGTAATCATTTTTTTTTTACACCCAAAAAATTCTCACATAAGAGTAACGTCAGAGGAACAATTCTATAAAATAAAAACAGCCTACCTCGTCTCTCCTCTCCTGAGAAGGATCACAAAAAAAGGGCACAATTCTGAAAAATAGGAGGTGAAGCCAACATTTTTTCTGTGCTTAGTTCTACATAGAGAATAAATAGTTCTCCATCTCTGCCATCAAGGATTTCCAATGCAAAAGAGATTCAGCAAACAGAAAACATAACACAGCAAGATGTTTTTGCTAAATATTTAATGGTTTTCAGCTTTCCAAATTTGTTTTTTTCTCTGTGTATTTAATGGTCTTAGCTTCTACTTTGGGAAGAATGCAAAGAGCCCATAAGAAGCCAAGACAGGGAAAAGCTGTCATTTTGTTGGTTTCTTTAAATTCATGGATGTATATAAAAGATACAGTCTTAACACAGGAAAAGGAAAGGTAGAGATCCCCCAAATTACCAAAAGGTTATTTTCTGAAAGTCTCTCAGTTGGTGGGTTGGAACTTTAAAAATAATTATTTTGTGCTAGAAATAGCCTCATGTGTTTTGTCTAAATTATCCCACAAAAGTAAAAAAATCATACTTTCATGATGAAAATAGGCATCACTGCAGCACTTACGACAAGGCAAAACTGAAATATTAATAAAAAGTAATCAGCCACGTTTTCTTATTCACCAAGAATATTTCCTTATTCCTTCAACAAATACTAATGGAGTTTCTTCTGTATGCCAGGTGCTATTTTAAAAGTTGGGAATGTGGCAGTGAATAAAGGAGATATAAATCTTGAAGGCAGGTGCTTGGGGAAATCGCATTGGGTTGAATGGGAGGACTATGGCTGATGGTGGTTATGTGGGAGGGGCTCCTGATTCTTTCCAAGGATTCAGGTGTTAGTGGCACGGGTTCATTTCACAACCACTAGGTCCCTTTCCTCAATCGAGCCGACGCACAAGCACTAGCCCTAGGCTTATCAGGCATAACTAGGATTGAGTTCTGGCTCCGGAATAGAATGAAGGATGAAAAAGAAGGCAGTTCTCCTGAGAACACTAGAATTAAAGCTGAAAAGGAAAGGAAAAGAGAAAAGGAGGAAGGAAAGAGGGGGCAAGGGAGGAAGAGGGGAAAGAGGGAGCAAGGAAGGTAAATGCAGAGTAAACTTTGCTGTTTGGGAATTTTCTAAAATTATCTGAGTTTTAAGTCATGGAAAAAATGTTAAGAAAATTAACACAAACATACACAAAAATGGTAAATGAAGAAGCCCCTGAAGCAAGGTGTTGGAATTGACTGGAAGCAAACAGTTAAGTTGATCCCTGCTCTGCTCTGAGATGTTCCATTTCTTTCTTTCTTTTTTTTTTTTTTTTTTTTTTGGTTTTGGTTCAGGCTTTTCCTGTCGGAACTGCTTTGCAGACCTCTCTGTTCAGATATCGAATTTGCTCTTTAACAACTCCTGTGGATGTACACAGCCTTTTGGCTTCTTCCTTGTTTCCGAGCTCCCTCAGCAAGCCTTTTCCAGGACTTGGATTTTGATTATATTCTCTCTTTGCCTGTAGCCACAGGCACAAGCTGCTTGTTTCCAAGCCTGGATCTAGCTTCCTGGATACCAACCCCAGCAAGAGGTCCAACGAGAAGAGACCAGTTCCTACAGTTCCCCAGGTGGCCACCAGATGGCATTGTGAGACCATCTTACAGCTACTTACTGGGGGGTTGGCATGTGGGTAGTTAGGGCAGTTGGTGTTTACTGGAAGGAGGAAGGAGGATCACTCTTTTTTTTTTTTTAATTTTTTTTAATTTCCAGCGTAACAGTATTCATTGTTTTTGCACCACACCAAGTGCTCCACGCAATACGAGCCCTCCCTAATAACCACCACCTGGTTAAGGAGGATCACTCTTGATGAGAAAAGTTGTATTTTATTTGCAGGGGTTATACAAAAAATTAGCATGCCTGGAATTCACAACCTCATAAACTCCTATTCTTGATTAACGCGGTTCAGTTTTCCCTTCCATCCTTCAACAGACTCCTTACTCAAACAGGGAAATTCTATCTTCAGGCTTAATTAAATCCAGCCTTTCTACTGCTCCCATAAATAATACGGAATTCACAAAGATTAAGCCTGAGAGATTAATCGAGTACCCAAGGACATCTCACAATATTAAATAATCTCATGAGCACAGCATGCTTATTCATATTCTAATATACTTAGTCTGACTTATATTGCATTTCAGTGATGTGGGTCGGCCCATATTTGGTCCTTCCTGAATGTATAAATTATAGTCCATAAACTCCTAATTTAGACTCCATTCTCTAGTGGCATCAAGTCATGTCCTACAGTAAGGCAGTTACAGTTACTGGGTACCACCTGGTGAGACTTTTGGAGGCTAAAATCAACTGAAAGATGATTTTAAAAAATACAAGTGCTCATTAAAGTGTCTGGAAATAAAATAAATAAACAAAAGTCAACAGTTTTTTAAAAATCCATCAACAATTAGAAATACTATGAAAGGAAACAACCCTATTCATAGCAACCATCAAGGAATTAAAATACTTAGATAAATGTTTTAAATGCCAGAGCCTACACGAAGAACACATAAAATGCTACTGAAAGAATGAAGAGAATGCTTGAATCCATAGGGAAATTTTTTAAAAATACAACCCAGTATTATAAAAGTGCCAATTTCCCCTCAATTGATCTAAAAACAATATACAACTGTACTGGAAAATTCCAGCAGGACTTTTCCTCAATCAACCAAATGACTTTTTAGTTCATCAAGTAAATATGGAAAAAACAGAAAGTCTGAAAAAGAAGAAAATTGAAGGGATACTTACTCTATAAAAAAAAAAAAAATAGTACAAAGCCACAGAAATAAAAACTCAGTAATAATGACTCAGATACAGTCAGGTCAACTGAATAGAATAGAGCCCAGAAACAGATTCAAATATATAAGGGAATAATATAAGAAAATGCACCACTTTAAATCAGTAGTAAAATGGTGTATGTATTCTTGAAGTCTGACAACTGGCCAGCAATTGGGGTAAGTAAAAATAAAACTGGCTTAGGTTTCTCCTTATTCAAAAATAAATCCCAGATGGATCAAAGATTATCGTGTAAAAATGTTAAAATCTAAGGCTACTATGAGGAAATAAGGGGGAGTGGTTCTGCAATCCTTCAAGGACAATGCTCATTCTTAACTATGATACAAAAGCTTAAAACTTTATATAAAATGATGTAACGGTTAAATTTTTGACAATAATTTTATACACAAAAACAAATAAGTGATGTTTAGTTTAAATTAATAACCACTGTGTGCAGAGTTAAAAGTCAAATGACAAACTCCAAGCCCAAATAACAATATCTCAATATTCAGAGATCTCTTACAGGGCAATGAGAAAAAGACAAACATTGTAATAAAAATACTGAAGCAATTAAACAAAGAAGAAATAAGAGCATCCAATAAGCACTTGGAAATATGTGCAATTTCATTAATAATCAAAGAGATGCAAATTTTTAAGTGACTTTTGAGCATTTGTCAATTTTTAAGAAAGACAAAAGCCAATATTAAGAAAGTATGAAAAAACAAGCACTCTTTTATTATTTTGCTTAGTGGAAGCTGCAACTGGGATGATAGATCTGGAGCAGTTTGGTAAGGAATATACACAAACATTGACCTTTTGGCTCAGCAATCCAACTTCTAGGAATTTAAGAATATAACTGTACAAATGCAAAATGATTAATGTGCAAGGATATTTAGGGGGGAGGGAGATGGAAGGATAGGTGAGCCTGGTGACGGGTATTAAGGAGGGCACAGACTGCATGGAGCACTGGGTGTTATATGCAAACAATGAATCATGGAACAGTACATCAAAAACTGATGATATACTGTATGGGGACTAACATAACATAATAAAAAAATGTGTAAGGATATTAATAAACACATAATGGGGGGAGGGTGCAGTGTAAATGTCAATAGGAGGTTAGATAAAGTAGGGTATATATGCATGTATATATAGATACAGATATGGATATGAGTGTAGATACATAATGTAACCATTAAAAATTCTGACATATGTATCTATTTACTGGCACGAAAACACAAAAAAGGGGATAGAAAACAATATCTAGTCCCAAAAGACAAGTAGCAGAGCGTCATATATTGTATTAATCTTTTTATGTAAACGTAGGTGTTTGTATGAGTGTGTGTGTGTGTGTGTGTGTGTGTGTGTGTGTGTGTGTGCTGAGATGTCTAGAAGGCTATCTACCAAATACAAATGGGACTTTTATCTGAGTTGGAGAGATTTGAGTAGTTTTAAATTTTTTCTTTGGACTTGGAATTTCTATGCTTAATTTTTGTTAACTATAAAAAAGAAATGAATATCATTTTAATTTCATTTTAATTCTGAGAATAAAATAGAAGATTAAGGAGAATTCTGTGATTCCTAAGCCACCTAAGTGATTTTGGCAACACAGATGATCTGGTTCATAAAACCTTTAAAAAGCTGATAATTAAATCTTAGGTTGTTTCATTTGATAAGCTTTCCAAAAGTGTTTTATTACATTCATAAATTCACACAAAGGAAACAGAACTCACTGGCATTTAAAATTCCATAATTAGTATATAAAGTAATATTGGTATTCAGGGAAGTGTTTGTTCAAATTATACATCCGTTCTCCTAAATAGTATAAATTTATTCTCCTGTACAGTATAAATCTTACCTTTATGGGGGGAGGAAATCTAGATTGATTCTGAAAATTCCCTAATATGCATGGTGAATATTTGCCACTCTACATTGTATGAACATTTATGCTCAGTGTTAATTAGAAAGCAGGGTGCTTATAAAGCCTTCAGAATTTAACTGTAAAATACATACAAATGTTAAAATACAGTAAATCTCAGAGATAAAGGCACCAAAGTATTATATAATTGAGAAATGTATGCAACTCACAATGGGGGTTCTATTAAAAAAGGGGTTTGTAGAAAAAGAGGGTTAGGGAGTTGTAATCTACATAAAGAGGGATTAGAAAGCAAAAGAATTCTGCTGCCTGCCTTCCATTCTAAATCTACAGAAATTACAGGTAATGGTTCTTCAATGAAATGGCTTCTCCTGAGTTTTGCTGCTATAGAATAATAATTTAAGAGGTAAAAGAACAAGGAGAGAATTACTCTTTGGCAAGCGTTCGGCTTGGAAAAGGTCTGCACACTTAGCACACCCATTTTCGTGAGAAATCCTCCCTCACAGGTGAAATCCACTGGACTCTCCAGCCCGAAGTTATCAGAGTATCAGAATCATGGAGACGCTTTGAAAACCTACAGATTCCCAGACTGCCTTCCACATACTCTCTTTCCAGAAGTCTGGAGGCCCAGGACTTTGTATTTAGGGCTGTTCTGTTCCCTCCCTGGTGTGCCACTGTCACAGTCACCTTCCCTTGCTCAATTACAGAGACTTTACTCTTGTATGAAGGACTTCACTTTTACTTTATATATTTCATCTTAATGGTTTGCTTACAGTTGGGCCCAGCAAAAGCATCATGAATCGTGTCTCCGTTACGCCAGCTTATTACTCTGTCTTCCAGTGTGCTAAATGCAAGTGAAATAAGCATGGTTTTTCTGTCCTAATCAAGTTGCAGATTTTTTTTAATTCACAGAAGACAACAGGGTTTTGTAAACCTTTTCGAGAGTAAGAAATAAGAACAAATGTTTCCTTTTTTTAAGATTTTATTTATTTATTAAAGAGAGAAAGAGGAAATGAGAGAGAGAGAAAGCATGAGAGGGGAGAGGTCAGAGGGAGAAGCAGATTCTCTGCTGAGCAGGCAGCCCGATGGGACTCCAGGATCATGACCTGAGCTGAAGGCAGTTGCTTAACCAACTGAGCCACCTAGGTTGCCCCAAGAACAAATACTTCTTATAATAAATTTCCACAGTCACTCAGTACACATATATTTATGATATAAATAAGAATTTAAGGCATATATATGTACATATATATGTAGGTATATAGATATAGGCATGCATATATTTATGTATTATGAAATGGAAACAAAAGTTTCACAATACCAAGTTACCGTTATGATTTGCAATTTACTCTTTTCTATTCTACTTCAGATTTTTAAAGTGTTGGTCTTACTGCACGAAATTGATTTCATGACCTAATAATGGATCATGACCCAAAGTTTAAAAATTACTAGCCTTCAGTGAACATATGGTAAGGTGTTGAATATTATGAGTCATCAGGTGAAATGCAAATTAAAAGCACACTGAGATACCACCAACACCATCAGAAGGGTTACAACTAAAAATGATAATGATTCAAACTGGTGCAGCCGCTCTGGAAAACAGTATCGAAGTTCCTCAAAAAGTTAAAAATAGAGCTACCCTACAACCCAGCAATTGCACTACTGGGTATTTATCCAAAGGATACATAGTGATTCGAAGGGGTACATGCTCCCCGATGTTTATAGCGGCAAATGTCCACAATTGCCAAAACATGGAAAGAGCCCAGATGTCCACTGACAGATGAATGGATAAAGAAAAGGTGGTGTATATATATACAACGGAATATTACTCAGCCATCGAAACTGAAATTTTGCCATTTGCAATGACATGGATGGAACTAGAGGGTATTATGCTAAATGAAATGTCAGAGAAAGACAAATACCATAGGAGTTCACTCATATGTGGAATTTAAGAGGCAAAACATATGAACACAGGGGAAGGGAAGGAAAAATAAAATAAGAGAAAAGCAGAGAGGGAGACAAACTATGGGGAACTGAGGATTGCTGGAGGGGAGGTGGGTAAGGTGATAGAGAGAACTGGGTGATGGGCATTGAAGTAATGAGGACTGGGTGTTGTATGCAAATGATGAATCACTGAACTCTACCTCTGAAACTAGTAATACAGTATATGTTAATTAAATTGAATTTAAATAAAATTAAAAAAATAAAAATGATGATGATGTTGATGGGGAACCTGGGTGGCTCCATCAGTTGAGCGTCTGACCCTTGATCTCGGCTCAGGTCTTGATCTTGGGATTGTGAGTTCAAGCCCTGAATTGGGCATAAAGACTACTTTAAAAAAACTTCTTAAAAAAATGAAAATGATGATGGTGATGATGATGATGATGGTAAAAACTACAATGCTAAGTGGTAGGTGAAGACAGGAAGCAACTGTCATTCTCATATACTGCTGAAGAGAGTATAAATTGATGCAATAACTTTGGGAAACTATTTTTTAACATCTATTAAACCTGATTATATATATATATATTTATTCTCTTTTAAACATTTTTTTTAAAGATTTATTTATTTACTTTAGAGAGAGAGAAAGCAGGGGGAGAAGGGGAAGGGCAGAGGAAGATGGAGAGAGAATACCAAGCAGACTCCATGCTGGGTGTGGAGCCGGACGTGGCGCTCAATCCCAGAAGCCTGAGATCATGACCGGAGCTAAAACCAAGAGTCATACACTTGACCAACTATGCCACCCAGGTGCCCCGATATTCTTCTAAATATACAATAGACATTAACAAAATACCAAAATACACATATAAGAATGTTCATAGCAGCATTAACGGTAATAGCCCCAAAGGAAACCAACCCATTCCACAAGAATAAAGTGCGTGCAGCTCCACAATAGAAGAATGGGTACATACATTGTGGTATATTCATGTAGTAAATTCTATAAAACAACAAGAGTGAACCAACTACTGCTCAACGCACCAACACAGATTATTCTCACAAACATAATATTGAACTAAAGCAGCCAAAAAGAAAAAAAGAACACACAGTTCAAAAACAAGCAAAACTAACCTATGGTGATAGACACCAGGATAGCGGTTGCCTTGAAGGGAGAGGGGATGTTAATACGTAGGAGGGACTCTCAGGAAAATTTAGAGCTCTGGAAATGTTCTATTTCTTTATCTGGGTGTGTTACATAAATATATTCCTTTGGTCAAAATTAAGTTAGCTGCGCAGTCATGATTTGGTGGTGTTTGGAATGTAAAGAAACAAAGTTAATCTTAAAAATTAAAAGTAAATTTTTAAGAACACATCAAATTTACCATTTGCCATTAATCTACACATCTCTAAATCTACCATTATAATGGGGTTCCATTATACTTTTAAACCATTTTCATCAATCTTTCCAGGCTGTAATTATAGTTAGAACCAGCAAAAATTGAGATTCCCCATTCTGAGCCCAGTATTGAGGAAGAAACCTGGCCAGAGGAGAAGGGGGAGAAAAGACAGCAACAAAACTCAACAAGATTTGGAAACAGAGTAACAAAGGCTTCCTCTTTGAAAAACTAAATTATAAAATAAGAAATGATAGTTTCCCTTTAGGGAGAAAATCAGGCTTAATTAAAAGAAAGCAAATCACTTAAAGCCAAAAGTACTTGTTAAAAATTCATATACTGTTTTAGTTTACTGTTGTTACATAATTAATTACCACACTTTAGTGGCTTAAAACAACACCAGATCTGTAGGTGTCCTTACAGTTGTGTAGGTCAAAAGTCTAGACACAGTTCCACTGGGTTCTCTACTCAGGGTCTCACCAGGTTGAACTCAAGGTGTTGGCTGGGGCTGAGGTGTCATAGGGAACTCTGGCAAGAGTTCATGGTTGCTGGCAGAATTCATTTCCTTGTAGCTGCAGAACCCATAAAGGTTGCATCTTCAAGGCCAGCAGGGGAACACCCGCTACACATCTCAATCTCTTGTTCTTTAAATCCTCTTTGAAAAGCGCTCACCTGATTTGATCAGACCCACTAACATTGAAGAGGGAGGAATTACACCAGCATACACACAGGGAAAAGAGACTCTAAGGGCCATCTTAGAATCCTGCCTACCGGGGGAGCCTGGGTGGTTCAGTGGGTTAAAGCCTCTGCCTTCGGCTCAGGTCATGATCCCAGCATCCTGGATCGAGCCCCGCATCGGGCTCTCTGCTCCACAGGGAGCCCGCTTCCCCTCTCTCTCTCTCTGCCCGCCTCTCTGTCTACTTGTGATCTCTGTCTGTCAAATAAATAAATAAAATCTTTAAAAAAAAAAAAAAAAGGAATCCTCCCTACCACTGACACTCGGTAATAACAGAAGCTAAGGATACAGGAAACTTCCCACTAAGTGAGCTCAACAGAGACCTTTCTGCTACCTACTCAAGCTGAGACAAACCTTCCAATGAGACTAATCTTGTCTGTACTCTATCATAAGGCAATTGTTTTCTGCTGAATTTTTCAACCATTTAATGCAAAACAAAAACAAAAACAAAAAAACACAAAAAGACAGAAAAAAAAACCAAAAACAAAAACCCAAAACACAAATTTTCTCTTACTGCCAACTCAATTTTTAGCTACCTACTATGTAAAACTCTGTATCTACCAAAAACTATCAAAGAATTTTTTAGATAATTATAGGAAGTCATACAAACAAATAATGTAAGAGATTAATAGTGACTGCTGAATTATACTTGGTGCTTACTCACTTCAGTTGTATCTGAACTTACAATAAAGTCTGAATTTTCCCACCAAAGAATTTTATTCCTCAGAGAAAGAGAGAAATGGAAAGGCAAAGAGTAAGCCAAAATTCTACCAACAAAAACAAAACGAAGGAATGGCATAAAACTTTAGTTAAAATTTCAAAAGATCACAAGCAGCGAAAATATATCTGTTCTGTTTTATGATAGTACTAAGCGGCTTCTAATCCCACATCACTCCGTAGAAGCACCTGAAGAAAGGGTAAGTGAGTAAAATCATTAAATTTCTGAGTAGTATTATTTTAAGTAAATTTGAGGTGATAAGGAGCCAGTGTAAAGAAAAGCCATAAAAGCCATCAAGAAGAAAAGCCCCCAAATATCGTTTTAGCCAAGGTAAGAAGGAGCACCCAAATCTGTTATCTTTTAAGACACTGGGCTAAAAATGAGAGCTACACTGAAGGTGGGAAGTCCAGAAGGTGGGTAGTCCTTAGCTTAGTGGAAGGTGGTCTGATACAGGACATTTAATGAAAATTTAGAACAAAGAACAGTCTTCCACTAAGGGCTTTTCACTCAGTGGCAATTACCCGCCCCTCAATCCTACACCTTCAGACTATGGAAAAGTAGATAGAATAAATAGTAGCTTAAAGTGGAAAAACAACTGCTATCAAAGAAGGCAGAATGACACAGAGAACTCAACCACACGATGTCAGAACAAACATTAACATTTAAATAACTCATGTTAAGAATGAGCCAAATGGGAAGATGGCGGAGAAGTAGCAGGCTGAGACGACATCGGGTAGCAGGAGATCAGCTAGATAGCTTATCTAACCATTGTGAACACCTACAAATCCAACGGGAAATCGAAGAGAAGAAGAGAAACAATTCTAGAAACAGAAAATCGATCACTTTCTGAAAGGTAGGACCTGCGGAGAAGTGAATCCAAAGCGATGGGAAGATAGACCCCCGGGGGGAGGGGCCGGCTCCCGGCAAGCGGCGGAGCGACGGAGCACAAAATCGGGACTTTTAAAAGTCGGCTCCACTGGGAGACATCGCTCCAGAGGCTAAACTGGGGGGAAACCCAGGCGGGGTCAGCATAACCCCAGGTCCCACAGGGTCACAGAAGGACTGGGGGTGTCTGAGTACCGCAGAGCTCGCAGGTATTAGAGCGGGGAAGCCGGCTACAGCGACAAAGCCGAGGAGTGAGCTCTAAGCCCGGGGTTACCTTGTGCCGGTCGCAGGCTGGGTGGGCTCGGAGCGCGGCTGGAGGCTGTGGAGACTGAAGCGACCTGGCGCTTTTCTCCAACTCCAGCAATTGACTGCTTTCCTCAAGGTGCGACCGCAGGCCAGGGAGGCGGGGCGGCTGGGCGCTTTGCTCTGAGAGCGCACTGAGGAGCGGAACCCCAAGCTCTCAGCTCCTCCAGGCCGAGAGATTGGGAGGCCGCCATCTTCGTTCCCGTCCTCCGGAACTCTACGGAAAGCGCTCAGGGAACAAAAGCTCCCGAAAGCGAACCCGAGCGGATTACTTAGCCTGGCCCCTGGCAAGGGCGGTGCAATTCCGCCTGCGGCAAAGACACTTGAGAATCACTACAACAGGCCCCTCCCCCAGAAGATCAACAAGAAACCCATCCAAAACCAACTTCAGTCACCAAGAACAGTGGAATTCCACAGCAGGAGAAAACAAATCCTACCTGGACAAAATGACAAGGCGAAAAAACTCACCTCAAAAAAAAGAACAAGAGGCCATACCGAAGGCTGGAGACCTAATCAATACGGACATTGGTAACATGACAGATCTAGAGTTCAGAATGACAATTCTCAAGGTTCTAGCCGGGCTTGAAAAAGGCATAGAAGATGTTAGAGAAACCCTCTCCGGAGAGATAAAAGCCCTTTCTGGAGAAATAAAAGAACTAAAATCTAACCAAGTTGAAATCAAAAAAGCTATTCATGAGGTGCAATCAAAAATGGAAGCTCTCACTGCTAGGATAAATGAGGCAGAAGAAAGAATTAGTGACATAGAAGACCAAATGACAGAGAATAAAGAAGCTGAGCAAAAGAGAGACAAACAAATACTGGACCACGAGGAGAGAATTCGAGAGATAAGCGACACCATAAGACGACACAACATTAGAATAATTGGGATTCCAGAAGAAGAAGAAAGAGAGAGGGGAGCAGAAGGTATATTGGAGACAATTATTGGAGAGAATTTCCCTAATATGGCAAAGGGAACAAACATCAAAATCCAGGAGATGCTAAAAACGCCCCTCAAAATCAATAAAAATAGGTCCACACCTCATCACCTGATAGTAAAATTTACAAGTCTTAGCGACAAAGAGAAAATCCTGAAAGCAGCCCGGGAAAAGAAGTCGGTAACATACAAGGGTAAAAACATTAGATTGGCAGCAGACCTATCCACAGAGACCTGGCAGGCCAGAAAGAACTGGCATGATATATTCAGAGCACTAAACGAGAAAAACATGCAGCCAAGAATACTATATCCGGCTAGGCTATCATTGAAAATAGAAGGAGAGATAAAGAGCTTCCAGGACAAACAAAAGCTGAAAGAATTTGCAAACACCAAACCAGCTCTACAGGAAATATTGAAAGGGGTCCTCTAAGCAAAGAGAGACCCTAAAAGTAGTAGATCAGAAAGAAACAGAGACAGTAATAGTCACCTTACAGGCAATACAATGGCACTAAATTCATATCTCTCAATAGTTACCCTGAATGTTAATGGGCTAAATGCCCCAATCAAAAGACACAGGGTATCAGAATGGATAAAAAAACAAAACCCATCAATATGCTGCCTACAAGAAACTCATTTTAGACCTGAAGACACCTCCAGATTGAAAATGAGGGGGTGGAAAACAATGTACCATGCTAATGGACATCAGAAGAAAGCTGGGGTGGCAATCCTTATATCAGATCAATTAGATTTTAAGCCAAAGACTATAATAAGAGATGAGGAAGGACACTATATCCTACTCAAAGGGTCTATCCAACAAGAAGACCTAACAATCTTAAATATCTATGCCCCTAACATGGGAGCAGCCAACTATATAAACCAATTAATAACAAAATCAAAGAAATACATCGACACTAATACAATAATAACAGGGGACTTTAACACTCCCCTCACTGAAATGGACAGATCATCTAAGCAAAAGATCAATAAGGAAATAAAGGCCTTAAATGACACACTGGACCAGATGGACATCACAGATATATTCAGAACATTCCATCCCAAAGCAACTGAATATACATTCTTCTCTAGTGCACATGGAACATTCTCCAGAATAGACCACATCCTGGGTCATAAATCAGGTCTCAATCGGTACCAAAAGATTGAGATCATTCCCTGCATATTTTCAGACCACAATGCTCTGAAGCTAGAACTCAATCACAAGAGGAAATTTGGAAAGAATGCAAATACATGGAGACTAAATAGCATCCTTCTAAAAAATGAATGGGTCAACCAGGAAATTAAAGAAGAATTGAAAAAATTCATGGAAACAAATGATGATGAAAACACAACGGTTCAAAATTTGTGGGACACAACAAAGGCAGTCCTGAGAGGAAAATATATAGCGGTGCAAGCCTTTCTCAAGAAACAAGAAAGGTCTCAAATACACAACCTAACCCTACACCTAAAGGAGCTGGAGAGAGAACAACAAAAAAAGCCTAAACCCAGCAGGAGAAGAGAAATCATAAAGATCAGAGCAGAAATCAATGAAATAGAAACTAAAAAAACAATAGAACAAATCAACAAAACTAGGAGCTGGTTCTTTGAAAGAATTAATAAGATTGATAAGCCCCTGGCCAGACTTATCAAAAAGAAAAGAGAAAGGACGCAAATAAATAAAATCATGAATGAAAGAGGAGAGATCACAACCAACACCAAAGAAATACAAACAATTATAAGAACATACTACGAGCAACTCTACGCCAACAAATTTGACAATCTGGAAGAAATGGATACATTTCTAGAGACGTATAAACTACCACAACTGAACCAGGAAGAAATAGATAACCTGAACAGACCCATAACCAGTAAGGAGATTGAAACAGTCATCAAAAATCTCCAAACAAACAAAAGTCCAGGACCAGACGGCTTCCCAGGGGAATTCTACCAAACATTTAAAGAAGAATTAATTCCTATTCTCCTGAAACTGTTCCAAAAAATAGAAATGGAAGGAAAACTCCCAAACTCATTCTATGAGGCCAGCATCATCTTGATCCCAAAACCAGACAAGGATCCCACCAAAAAAGAGAATTACAGACCAATATCTTTGATGAACACAGATGCGAAAATTCTCACCAAAATACTGGCCAATAGGATCCAACAGTACATTAAAAGGATTATTCACCACGACCAAGTGGGATTTATTCCAGGGCTGCAAGGTTGGTTCAACATCCGCAAATCCATCAATGTGATACAATACATTAATAAAAGAAAGAGTAAGAACCATATGATACTCTCAATAGATGCTGAAAAAGCGTTTGACAAAGTGCAGCATCCCTTCCTGATTAAAACTCTTCAAAGTGTGGGGATAGAAGGCACATACCTCAATATTATCAAAGCCATCTATGAAAAACCCACCGCAAATATCATTCTCAATGGAGAAAAACTGAAAGCTTTTCCGCTAAGGTCAGGAACACGGCAGGGATGTCCGTTATCACCACTGCTGTTCAACATAGTACTAGAAGTCCTAGCCTCAGCAACCAGACAACAAAAAGAAATTAAAGGCATCCAAATTGGCAAAGAAGAAATCAAACTATCACTCTTTGCGGATGATATGATACTGTATGTGGAAAACCCAAAAGGCTCCACTCCAAAACTGCTAGAACTTATACAGGAATTCAGTAAAGTGTCAGGATATAAAGTCAATGCACAGAAATCAGTCGCATTTCTTTACACTAACAACAAGACAGAAGAAAGAGAAATTGAGGAGTCAGTCCCATTTACAATCGTACCCAAAACCATAAGATACCTAGGAATAAATCTAACCAAAGAGGCAAAGAATCTATACTCAGAAAACTATAAAGTACTCATGAAAGAAATTGAGGAAGACACAAAGAAATGGAAAAATATTCCATGCTCATGGATTGGAAGAACAAATATTGTGAAAATGTCTATTCTACCTAAAGCAATCTACACATTTAATGCAATCCCTATCAAAATCCCATCCATCTTTTTTAAAGAAATAGAACAAATAATCCTAAAATTTATATGGAACCAGAAAAGACCTCGAATAGCCAAAGGAATATTGAAAAAGAAAGCCAAAGTCGGTGGCATCACAATTCCAGACTTCAAGCTCTATTACAAAGCTGTCATCATCAAGACAGTATGGTACTGGCACAAAAACAGACATATAGACCAATGGAACAGAATAGAGAGCCCAGAAATAGACCCTCAACTCTATGGTCAACTAATCTTCAACAAAGCAGGAAAGAATATCCAATGGAAAAAAGACAGCCTCTTCAACAAATGGTGCTGGGAAAATTGGACAGCCACATGCAGAAAAATGAAATTGGACTATTTCCTTACACCACACACGAAAATAGACTCAAAATGGATGAAGGACCTCAATGTGAGAAAGGAATCTATCAAAATCCTTGAGGAGAATGCAGGCAGCAACCTCTTTGACCTCAACTGCAGCAACTTCTTCCTAGGAACATCGCCAAAGGCAACAGAACCAAGGGCAAAAATGAACTATTGGGATTTCATCAAGATCAAAAGCTTTTGCACAGCAAAGGAAACAGTGAACAAAACCAAAAGACAACTGACAGAATGGGAGAAGATATTTGCAAACGACATATCAGATAAAGGGCTAGTATCCACAATCTATAAAGAGCTTATCAAACTCAATACCCAAAGAACAAATAATCCAGTCAACAAATGGGCAGAGGACATGAACAGACATTTCTGCAAAGAAGACATCCAGATGGCCAACAGACACATGAAAAAGTGCTCCACATCACTTGGCATCAGGGAAATACAAATCAAAACCACAATGAGATACCACCTCACACCAGTCAGAATGGCTAAAATTAACAAGTCAAGAAATGACAGATGCTGGCGAGGATGCGGAGAGAGGGGAACCCTCCTACACTGCTGGTGGGAATGCAAGCTGGTGCAACCACTCTGGAAAACAGTGTGGAGGTTCCTCAAAAAACTGAAAATAGAGCTACCCTACGACCCAGCAATTGCACTACTGGGTATATATCCTAAAGATACAAACGTGGTACTCCGAAGGGCTACGTGCACCCGAATGTTTATAGCAGCAATGTCTACAATAGCCAAACTGTGGAAAGAGCCTAGATGTCCATCAACAGATGAATGGATAAAGAAGAAGTGGTATATATACACAATGGAATACTATGCAGCCATCAAAAGACATGAAATCTTGCCATTTGCGACGACGTGGATGGAACTAGAGGGTATCATGCTTAGCGAAATAAGTCAATCGGAGAAAGACAACTATCATATGATCTCTTTGATATGAGGAAGTGGAGATGCAAGGTGGGGGGGGGTTGGGGGGAGGTAGGAAAAGAAAAAATGAAAAGATGGGACTGGGAGGGAGACAAACCATAAAAGACTCAATCTCAAGAAACAGACTGAGGGTTGCTGGGGGGAGGGGGGACGGGAGAGGGTGGTGGGGAAATGGACATTGGGGAGGGTATGTCCTATGATGAGTGCTGTGAAATGTGTAAACCTGGCGATTCACAGACCTGTACCCCTGGGGATAAAAATATATTACATGTTTATTAAAATAAAAAAAAAATTAAAAAAAATTAAAAAAAAAAGAATGAGCCAAATGGAAAAAAAAAGTTACAGCAACTATACAAACATATTACAATAATAACAGTGAAAGTAGAAAGCAACAGAACATGCATAAAACTGTTGAAAAAAAAATCAAAATGAAAGCACACCCTTAGGTTAGAGGGAGTTTTCTTACAAATAGTTTTCCCTGTAAAGGACCTCAATGAGTACATCTGACCCTTGAACAATGCAGGAATTAGGGGCTCTGACCCTCCATGCAGTCAAAAATCTGTATTAACTTTTGACTCCCCGAAAATGAAATAACTCATAGCCTACTGTTGCCCAGAAGCCTTACTGGTAACATAAACAGTTGATTAGCACATATTTTGCATGAAATATGAATTATATACTCTATTCTTACAATAAAGCAAGCTAGAGAAAATAAAATTATGATAAAATCATAGAAAGAGAAAACATATTTACAGTACTGTACTAATTTTTTAAAAATCCACATGGAAGTAGACCCATGCAGCTCAAACCAGTGTTGTTCAAGGGTAGAAATTTATGTAATCACTAAAGCAGGGACTCAAAGATGAGATGCTGAAACAGCGGAATGAGATAGAAAAAGAGACTTCAGAGTTAAGGAAATAAATTGAGGTTAAAACACCAGCAGTTCAGATCTAAGAGATAAATTAGAAACAGGTAGGAATAGAATAACATACGTGAAAAGCAAATCAGTGGCATGAGGAGAAGGCTAGAGATAAAATAATGCAGAGAGGAAAACATATTCACATAATTAGAGAAGGATAGACAAGGAGGACACACATGGATAATGCAACATACGTATGACTGGTGTTCCCGAAGAAATGAAAGAGCCCAACAAACAAAGTAACACAACACAACATCACTTAGACGTGCAAAATGTAAAAAGTATACAGAGATAAAACATAGGATATTTTCCTTAAATCCATCAGAGGGGTGAATGTCATGATCAGAAGGACATACAACACAGCTGGGAAAAGTGACCTAGAATTATCTATCATCAAGAAGACCTAACCAGGTAACGTTACTGAAGTTCAAGACATGGAAAGACATATACAGGCATCTGGAATGAAAAAGATCAAGAAATGTCCAAGGGGAAGACAATCAGACTGATTCACAGTAGCATCACTCCATGATGGAACATAACAGAAAAGTGTCTAGGAAGATGTGAGTGTGGAAGAACACGATACCCGTTACTTAAGGTTTTAAAATCAACAAAATTCTCAACAGGAAAGAATTTGGGGGAATATAGCAACCATAAACTCATTTGCAAGACAGGGGGACAAAATGCATCCAATCAAAAGATGAATCAAAATGAAGAATTTAGAAACAAAGAAACCATAATTATCACCAAACCTGTTTAAATGCAGGCTAACACCTGTGGGAATTATATTAGAAAAACAATATAAGTTTTACAAAGTAAAAATAGCATAAGCCACAAGAATCAGGAGCTGAGGAAAGTGGTATAGGATACAGTGTTAGAAAACTAATCACTTCCATTCAGGCACCTGGGTGGTTCAGTGGGTTAAACCTCTGCCCTCGGCTCAGGTCATGATCTCAGGGTCCTGGGATTGAGCCCCACATTGGGCTCTCTGCTTGGCGGAGAGCCTGCTTCCCCCCCTCTCTCTGCCTGCCTCTCTGCCTGCTTGTGATCTCTGTCTCTCTGTCAAATAAATGAATAAAATCTTAAAAAAAAAAAAGACGAATCACTTCAACTTTTATAGTAGGGAAGTACTAATACAGTCTATGAAATTTTAACATACAGTTTCTATAAATCCAACTCCTTGATGGTTGCATATTTTCCCCATAATCTTCATGCAATCTTTTAGGAAAGAATGGCATTAAAGTTAACAGCCCTTTTAAGTTTGTATTTCCTTCATTTTAATTTTATTTTTAAATTCAAGTAAACATTGTTTTAATATTTTGTTAGATAAGAAGTATAATGTTATCTTATCTCCTTCTTTAATTTTTCATCTATCAACTTTCTGTCTATCTGTCTGTTGAGTCAGCCAACCAGAGGGCCAGCTGTCCTCCTAAGTGGACAGAAGCATAAAGAGATGTCTGAAATGGTCCTCACCGAATGTTAACATTGTCATTTTTCCTCTTCGTACAGGGAGATTTTAGACAATCTGTTACTTTCTTATTTGTGTTTTTTATAATTGCTGGAAGTTTTTATGAGCACACATATTTTTCAACAAATTATTTCTTCTAAAATAATGAAAGTCCCTTTTTAATAAAATAATGGTTTCAGGAGTACCTGGCTGTCTCAGCCGGTTAGTTAAGCATCCTACTGTTCATTTCAGATCAGGTCTTGATCTCAACATCGTGAGTTCAGGCCTTGAGTTGGGGTCCATGCTGGGTGTGGAACCTACTTAAAAACAAAACAAAACCAAAAAACTGGTTTCAACCAGTAATTTCATTCACCTGCCAGTCGGTTCCTCTTTACAGATCTCTCTATGAACCTGGCAAGTTTGGGATTAACTGCTGATCTAACGGTACTCAATTTCTCAGAAAATTTTGCAAATTATCTTTGCATTCTAAATTCTCATTAACTTCTTGAATTGTGAAGTACCTCTTGGGAGGAAGCGAGTTCTAAGCATCCTAACAGTCTAATCTCCTAACAAGCTCTGGTGAACTACAGGGGGCTGCATACTCTTTGTCTCCCTGTCTTTCAGGGTAAACTCTTCCCCTTTCCTTTATTCTGGGCTAGGCTGGTGACTTGCTTTACCCACAGAAAGTGGGGTAAGCGATGTGTGACTTCTGAGGCCAAGCCTTAAGAGATCTGTAGCTTCTGCCTTCACAGCTTGGAAAACCCCCTCTTGGAAGCCCACCAGGCTAAGAGGAAGCTCATGTTAAGCATGTGTGTGTGTGTGTGTGTGTGTGTGTGTGTGTGTGTGTGTGTGTGTGTATATGGCACCTCATGAGGAGCACTGAGCAGTCAGACAGGTGAGTAAAGTTTTCTTGGATCTTCCAGTCTGGCCCAGACACCAGCTGAATGCGGCCAAATATGTAATCTCTTATGATGCTATTTGATGTCAGTGGGCCACCTAGGTCAACTCTGCCCAAATTCCTGACCACAGAATTTGGAACAATCATAAAGTTACTGGTGGTTTCTTCTGCAACAACAGATGACTGAGACAGTATACGGATGCCATATTCTTTCTCCTCATTGACATGTGATCTCAGACACTGCATTTGCTGACAATCACTTCACCTCACTCTTAGGAATGAATTACCATGAACCCCATGGCTTCATCTTGGCCTCTACAGCCCCCAAAAGTGAGCCAGGAACACTCATTAGTGTTTGAGCAACTCCAGATTTCACTCTTTGCTTTCTTTCACTTTGACTTTACCTTAATGGCTTCATTTATTCATTCAAAAAATATATCCTGAGTACCAGCAATACGGTAGGTCCTGTTTAAGGACAGGGGCTACAGCAGTGAACCTAACAGACCAACATCTATGAAGCCTGAATCAAAAAAACAAAACCAATGAACAAACAAACAAAACCAGAAACAGAATGATAAATACAGAGAACAAACTGGGGGTTGCCCTGTGGGGGGAGGAGGTTGATGGGTGAAACAGGTAAAGGAGGTTAAGAGGTATAAACTTTATAACTTTTCAGTTTTAAAATAAATAAGTCATGGGGAAGAAAAGCACAGCAGGAGGAACAGAGTCAATAATATTGCAATGGTGTTGCACAGTGACACATGGCAAGTAGGGGTGAACACAGCCTAATGTACAGAATAGTGGAATCACTACATTGTACACCTGAAAATAATATAACTTTGTATGCCAACTATACTTCAATAACTAAATTAAAAAGTTTTTAAAAAATCTATGAGGCTTACAGAGATCATAAATAAATAAGTAAAAAATGGACAGTAGGTCAGATCATTTTAAGTGCAATGGCGAAAAACAAGGCAGTGGAGGGGAACAGAGTGGAGGATGGGCTGGGGATAACCTGCAGAACAGGTGTGCACTTTGGTCCCTGAAATGGGGTGGCAGGCTGCCCAGTATTTCTTGAAGGACTCTCCACTCTCAACTTCTGTGGTCCGGCCTTCACCTACTCCTTTACCTTAGGCGGCCCAGAGAAGCACCATCTTTATGGAGTGGCTTGACCATATTCAACACCTGGCTAAAATGAAAACCGCTGAAACCCTGCATCAGGTAGATCTGGCTTGAATTCTGGCTCTGTCCTTTTCACTAGCTCCAGCACTCTGAAAGGGATACTCAGTCCTCCGAGCTTCTGCTGCTTCCCAGGACAGAACGGGGGCGGGGTGGGGGTAGAGAATGGAGTTACTCTGATGGGGAAATGGGAACGTGAATGTCAGGTTTTCACAGTGAATGTCAGGTTTTCACACCACCCACTAAGTAGCAGACACTCAGAAACTACAGCTGACTTCCTGCCCCAGAACCCCATTTTAAAGAAAGGAACTGGCAAATAAGGCTGCCACCTGAGTCGATCCAATGGGAGAGAGAGTGAGAGGACATATGAAGCATCTGGGAAAGGAAGAACAGAGGGGGGTTATGCCTCACTCAGGAGAAACTGGCAGTGCCCAGCAGGTGTTTGTGGAATTTGTTGGTATGAGAGCTAGCTGGCCTTGAACTGGTGAAGTGGCTGTATGAGGACAGAAAAGACAGAATTAGAAGACGTCGTTGGAACAGAGTAGATAGGGCTCAGAAATGATTTAGCAAGGACTGGGGGTAAAACTGGACAAAAGAGGAGCTAAAGAAGCTCATCAGTTTTCAAGCCAGGCTGACTGGGAAGATGGCGGGGCCATTATCCGAAGGAAGCAGTCCTCAGTCTACCGTGATCCACCTTGCAGCCCGAGAGGCCTCTGGGGCAGATCCCGCTGACCTCTCCAGATCCAGTGGCCATCACTCCACCCTGGTCGTACCTGATGGCTCTGCAGCCTTCAGCATGCACTCCGTGCCTCCTTCTTGAAACTGTCCTTGGTTCTGCATTGACAGACTTCCCAAGCCCTCCCATGCCTCTGGCCCACTCTTGCCCACTCTCCTTGGCCTTCTTGTCCTCCACTATGGGGCATTCATGTTTTGGAACTCCTCCAGGTTGGGTCCCAACCCCACTATCCTGACTCTGTATTCTCTAGCTGTTCCCCTCCATTACCAGTGCTTTAAAACCTTCTATTTTTTTTTAATTTTTATTTATTTATTTGACAGACAGAGATCACAAGTAGGCGGAGATGCAGGCAGAGAGAGAGGGGGAAGCAGGCCTCCCGCTGAGCATAGAGCCCGATGTGGGGCTTGATCCCAGGACCCTAGGATCATGACCTGAGCTGAAGGCAGAGGCTTTAACCCACTGAGCCACCCAGGTGCCCCTAAAATCTTCTATTGACTGATGATCCGCAAATTTGAGTCCCCAGCCCAGACTCCCCCATGGAGCTCCAGACTCACAAATCCAACCGCCTCCTTCCCATCTCCACTTTCATATTTCTAAAGTATCTTATTCATTCCTTCATCCAACAGACTTTTGTGAAACACCTTATATGGGTCTGGCACCCTCTCAATGTGTCCAAACATACCATTCTCCACAAACTGAGTCTCCTTCTACTTCCCCCACTTAGTGAATCCATCCAAGCGTACACAGGAACCTGGGAGTAATTCTGGACTCTTCCTTCTCTAATGACCTAGGAGTCATTCTGGACTCCTCCATAGCTCTAATGGACTCCTCCATAGCTCTAGAACTTACCCACTTCTCTCTGCCTCCACTGCCACCATTCTAGAATCCTTATCTCACCATGGATTACTGCAGTGGCCTTTAAATTGGCCTCTCATATCTATTCCTCTCCTTCCTAACCCATTCTCCTCATGCATCCAATATGACCTTTTCTTTTTTTAAATTTTTAATGTTAATGTATTTAATTGAATATGTAACATCTTCTCAGACTTAAAAAATTAAAGTATAATAAAAGTGGATATTGAGAAGTCTCGTTTCAAATCTTGCCCCATCCTCCTACCCCTTACATTCTATATGTATCATTTTTATTAGAATCTTGTATACCCTTCCAGCTTTTCTTTGCACAAATGCAAGCAAATATATTTCTTCTCTCCAACTTCCTTATATATAAAATAGCATACTGGATATGCTGTGTTGTTCATTGCTTCTTTTCACTTAAAAATATATCCTTGAGATACTTTTACATTGGTGCATCAAGAGTTCCCTCGTGCTTTTTTTAGAACTGCCTAGCATTCTATTGTGGGGCTTTGCCATCATTTATTTATCCAGTTATAAATAAATAATGGTATAAATAAATGCTAATGGTATCCACACCATTTATACTCTCCCGTCCACCAATCAAAGCCAAAAAGAAATCCACAGGTCAGATGCAAACACCCAGGCAGCAAAATAATGAAACAATGCCTATGTCTTCCTTGTGATGTGAACTCCAAAACAGTGGCCACCTGCCTTCCGTTGGCCTTTGAAGGAAAGGAAAGTTGTTGTTGGCCAAGGCTGGTATTCAGCTCCTACTGAAGATCCCACTGACACAGAGCACAGAATGGATGTTTCTTTCTACTAGCCAACAATACTCCAATTAACTGAAGCCCAGAGTCTAGTTTCCAGAAATCCTACAATAGCTCAGGGTGTGTGTCTTTGAGCCATCCTTGCAGAAAGGACAAGAAGTCAGGTTTCTTCAATGACAAGTACCTCAAGTTGCTGCATTGTTTGAATGTAAACATTATTTTCCTCTTACTTTGAGAATATCATACACAGTAGTCTAAACCCACCAATATTTGAGCTTCTAAAAAACATATACAAATATGGCACCTATAGCTTTAGGTAAGACATTTGTCTCTGTATTTAATATTTTGATAACATCACTTTCCTTTCTTAAGTGAACTGTATGGAAAGTGATGAATTAAATTTACTCTATATTCTCTTTTCTATTTATTACTGTTATCTGATAATTAATTTGCCCATTTCCATTAATCTTCCCCCACAGCAATCAACTAGCAAATACATTTAATCTTGAAATGCTTATTATGTATGCATAATTTCAAAGTTTTCTTCATGAACTAAATGCTTATCTGATCTAGACCTATCACAAATGTTCATAAATTTTCACTGAAATAGGGTGGAATATAAATCAGCATATACTTATCAAAATGTATTTTCTGGTTTAAGTTTTAACATAATAAACTTTGGACAATATAAGCAACTATAGCCAAATACATACTTTAAAAGAATTAGGAGAACAAATGAACAAAAGAATTTTTAGGATTAGAAAACCAATTATATAATATATTCCAATCTGGAAACATAACTTAAAAGATTAGATTCTAAAAAAAAAAACAAAAAAAAAACAAAGAAAAATTAAACCATAACAGTCGGCAAAATAACCAACACCAAGACTTAGTTGAACAAAAATGAATAAAATCGAAAAGACCCTTTATAGACTGTTAAATAAGAAAGAGATTAAAAGAGGAAAGAAATGAAAGAGAAAATAGCATTTAAAAAGATCAATAGCTTTCAAAGTAAACTAAAACATAAAACAAAAGACTTTTTAAAAAGCCATTGGTAAGAACTATAAATCACTGTATGTATAAAAAACAGTACTTAGAAAGACATCTCAATTGAAAACTGATAACAAAATTACTGTAAGATAATTCAATAACCTCCTAAATTTAGACAGTATTAAAACAAACTTCTAAAAACGAAACCCCACATCATAGTAGCATAGTTTTTGCTTTGATCGACATAATAATCTTACTATCTACTTATCTAAGCAAATAAGCATCAAGTGTGGGGGTGGTTTACTCACTTCTAATTCAAATCCTTTATTCTCATATCCTTTCAGTATTTTTCCTTCAAATGATATTATTCTACTGGTTTGAAAAGGTATTCGGTTTTAGTAGCAGATATTGGTCAATATAGTCTAACCACTTAGCTGTCTTTCACTTCTTCTTGGAAACACAAAATGTATCAATAAGACTTGGGAGATTTTCCTCCTCCTCTTTCTTTCCCCTTTAGCACATTAAACCATTAAAAAACCACCACAACTTTAGTCCAGAGGCTCTTGTTCCCTGTCGCCCTTTTCTTTTTCCCCCCTTTTTTCTTTTTTTCCTCTTTCTCTTTTTTTTCTTTCTCTCCCAATCTCCCTCTCTCTCTCTTTTTTGGTGCAAAATGGTGGTTTATTAAACCATGGGCACAGGATACGAGGGCACAAAGAGCTACCGCACTGGGGTTGTGAGGGGCGGCTGGTTATGTGCTCTGGGGTTGAGGAAGGTAAGGGAAAGGGAGGTTTCTGAAAGAACTTTCATATGCTAAAGAAGACTCCTAGGCTACACAAGGCCTTGCTATTGTCAAGTTAAGGTTGTTTACCCCTCCAGTAAGGCCTTAACAGTAAGATGCTCGGGAGCTTCCTAGAGGAATGTTACATTCCTCCTATCACAGTCCTTATCAATGGGCTGCAGGTTTAAAAGAAATTAATTTTATTTACATTTCTTTCTGCCTCAGCCTCCCGCAATTTTCTGGAGGGGAGGGCGATATTAGGGCTTCCAGGCCCCTTAGCCCTTTTCCATCTGATGTATCTTTACACAGGGGCAAAACCTTTCCAGAGGGAAAATCGTAGCTGATAAACTTATTTTCTACTTGTGTGGGGAAAAATTTACATTTCTTTTACGCACGTGTCTACCCAGAAACCCAACCTCCTTTGTGTGAGTTTAAAGAAATATGGCATGTATTTTTCCTTTTATCCCCAAAATGATTATGCTGAAAGAGTAAGAGCAAAAATAATTCTGCCTCCTAGCATTTGAATACTACGAGCTAACATTTACTGAGCATGCAAAATGCCAGGCCCTGTGATAAATGCGTAGACAGGGCATTGGACTCAGTCCTTGCAACCCTACATGGTAGATACTAGCCACATTTCACAAATGAGAACAATGAGGCTCAAAGGGGTTAACTTACTCTTCCACTGTCGCCCAGCTAACAGAGCTCAAAACTGGATTCCAAACAAGTTTTTTTCTGACTTAGGAGTCTCCTCCTAACCAATACCCATTTTCTACCTCCTCATTTACAAATCACATCCAAATACATTCTCTCATATACTCCCTCTTTTTCCATTTATGTTGGAGAATCACTGCAAGTCGAGCTGGGAAAAGCTCAGAAGCCCTGACTGACTGAATATAGAAATTCCCATCTAGAACATCCCAAGCTTTGGGTTAAACTCATACATTGTCAGAGAAGTCAGAGCTGCTTAAAGCAAATAGCTATGCTGTTGGGTAGTGACCAGTGTTCACACTAAGTTCTACATCAGGTCTAGGACAAATGGGCCTTTTAATGTTTCCCCTCCCTGGGTGCCCTTCTTTTAGAGCAACCAAGAATAATTCTCAATCTTTTCAATATGGCAACTATTCAAATAGCTTCAGACATTTATGATCCTTTCACTCTTCTGTTCTGTTAGGTCCTTTTTATTGGAGATGATGGAACCCTGAGCTCAAACAAGGAGAAGCAAGAAGGCAAATGTCATGGCTTGTGATTAAAAAAAGTTAAGCTTCTGTTTCATGCATGTCTTGATCCAGGGGCTCAAACGATGCCACTAGCATCTGGGTTCCGTGTGATTCTCATCTCTACACCCATCAGCACGGCTCCATTCTCAAGCTCAGTATCTGGCCATACTGCTTCCAGCACCTAGAGTTATATTTAGCAAGATTTAGTCTGATTCGAGACTGTGCTCTCTCCCAGCAAACCCAGGAAAAGTCTTTTCTTTCATTTTACTAGCTTTGATTGGTTCACACATCCATCCCTGAGCCAGTCATAGGGGCCAGGAAAACAATAACCCTTCTCACTCAGTGCCCCAGATGGGAATAGCATCCACTCTTCTTCAAACACACAGAGTAAAGCACAGGGTTCAGGTAGTTTCCCAGACTAAAATAATAATTGTTCCAGGCAGCTTCCTTGTTTTCAGGAGAATTTGCCCAAGATCTTACAACATGACTACCGAAGCGAACTCAGGACTCCAAATGAGTCTACATCTGCAGAAATGACATGAAAAGGGGAATTGTTCTTTTTTTTTCCACATTTTTGTGTTGTGCTTATAATTCAAGTTTATATAATAATATTAATAATTGATAATATTGATAATTATATAATAAAATTGATAATTGATAATAAGAAGATATTTCTGCTTTTTTGGAGTTGCTCTTCCCTTAAGTACTAAGCACTCTTGTGCTGTGTCCCTAGCTGGTTCCTTAGGGAGATGCTATTGCACAACAGCATCTCATTAGGACTTCTGTTCTTTTCTCTGACAGGCTTACACATGGGAGGCTGCTTCACTTACATGTTGTTATAATACAGCATCAGGTAGGTACTTCTGGCTGGGAGAAACATTTTCAGAAAACCCAGCTCCACGTGACCTAAACAATGAGAATAATTTATCATCACCCCAAACAAGAAGTCACAAAGTAGGACAGCTCTGAGATAGTTAATTTGTCAGCCCGACAACATCATCAGGGACTGGGCTTCCTTCCAGCTGCTTAATCTGCCATTCTCCAGGTTCGGACTCAGCAGCTCCGTCTGGACCTAACGTGGCTGCTGCCACTTTGGAATGGCAGCACACACAAACCAAGACCAGCAGAACTATGACAGATCAGCCCTCCATCAGCATCTCTTTTTAAGCAGGGACACCCTTCCCAGATGGCCTCTTTCTCAGAAGCCCTCTGCTCACAATTCACCAACAAGGAATCTATCACCTCCCTAGTCCTAAATCTAATCAGAGACAGAAATACGAGACCACCATGAGTGGTTCAATGAAGCAAGCCCATGGGTAGGAGAGGGAGTGCCTGGACAAAAGAAGGTTCTTTAACAATTGCTTGGGTAGGTGGCAGAAAAAAATGAAAATCACTCATCACTTGGAAATAGACCTTATTTACATTTTGGTGTTTTTTCCTTCCAAACTGTTTTTCCCCCCTCTTTCTTGGTTGCTTCATTTAAACTGTTTTATTCATTTGTCTGACAAATATTTGTTGAGGACCTACTATGTTCCAGTACTGTTCGAGGCAGTGGATTTGGTGGTGCTAGAGGCAAGGAAACAAATAATTTACATGTTCTTTTCAGACAGTGTAGATGCTATGTGGATGAATTTTGAAGGCTGTAGGGTATACAGTGGGGAGAAATGACACAGTGAGTCATCACAGTGAGGAGGCCTATCTGAGCAGAGGTGAGGGAGTGAACCACCCACGCATCCAAAGAAAGCACATCATATGTGCAAAGGCCCTGAGAGCAGCACAAGGCCATGCTCACAAACCAGTAAAAGGGCCAGAGTGGCAAGGAACGCTAGCAAGGAGGGGAGAGGCAAGGGATTGATTTGCAAAGTGGTCAGCAACCAAACTTTACAGCGCCTGGCCGGCCCTTATGGGACCTAGGGTTTTAGTCCAAGTGAGATGAAAAGTCCCCAGAGGGCTGAGCAGGGGAGATGGGGCCTGAGTTACATTTTTAATGCTCACTGGAACTGCTATGTGAAGAGACAACGTAGAGACAAGATTCTAGGAAGCAGATTTCTCCAGATTCTCTAACAGCTTTTTAAGTTCTCTTTTTCCTCACTTATAAGAACAATGCTTTTTATTCATTAGCTTTCTCCTATATCTCTGGGAGTCTGTTTCAATCACTTCTTTTAGACCAACACTGTCCAAGAGAAATATAATGTGAGACTCATATGTAATTTAAAGTTTCTAGTAAAAAATTTAAAAAAAAATATACAGGTGAACTTAAATTTAATACTATGCTGCATGTAACCCATATATCTTAAATATTATCATTTCCACACATGATATAAAAATTTTAATGAGTGATTTTACAGTCTTTCTCTTGTATAAAGTCTTTGAAACCTAATGTCTATCTCCCATATAGGGCAAATCATCATTCTTAACTAACTGTATGTCAAGCCCTCAGAAGCCACATATGGCTTCTGCTACCATATTGGATGTGGAAGTTTGGGACAACAGTTTCCACCTGTTCTTTATTCCTTCAAATGCATCCCTTACGCTATTCCATGCCTTTAGTACTTGAGGAGTTAATTTCATAAATATTTTAATTATAAAAGGTCTGACAGACTTTAATATCCAGTATCACTCAGATCTGTTGGGTGGACATTGTCTTATTCTATTGTCTTTTTAGACCTTTTATTTTCAAATACTTTAATTCAAACACACACACACACACACACAGAGACACACACACACACACACACAAACGTATGCTAGCCAGCTTCAGTTCAGAATATTTGTTTGAAAAGGCAAAATGTTGGAAATCTTAATATGCCATAAATAACTAGATAAATTCTATTAGCCTTAGAAAAGATGGGAAACTTAACTATTTTTTCTTTCTCTTAAGTTTATGACCTAAATTTGACTTAATCATATCAGTAATTTCATAAACTCCAAACCTCATACCTCACATAGGTTGAAAGGACATAACTTTTTTAAAATTTTAAAATCGACATTTAAGCAGAATAAAATTAAATTATCAGGTATAAAAATGCTGATTAGCTAGAGTACTTAGGGAATAAGATGGTTTTGTTAATTGAAATTCTAAAGTTAATGTTTGCTCCTTATTGTGAAAAATCTTTCTGAAATATATTAGGCAGATTTCCATTAATTGAGTTTAGTCTACTGACTATAATAGATTCTCCTTTGATGATTCCAGAAGTTATGCAGTATCAGTGTTATTATTCTTAATACTAGCCATCGGTGTCCAGAGGTGCAAAGGAAAGAAAATCCAATTATTTCAGGTCTTAGTTTAGTTGAGGTTTGGCCAGAATTCCCTATAGCATGGGAAATGAGAACGATTACCGTTTTATAGAGTAAGTGAGGGTATACTAGGTAGGAATGCTTTTAGCTAAATATAATAACCTCTCAGGTTCAGGAGGAGTCCTGAACAGCTATGGTACCTCTACAATGCCATTAGGGCATTGTAAATTCCCAGTTGTAACAAACTTAATCTTGTGGCCTTAAGCTGGTGTCTACCAAAAAATGGCATGCCATCCATGTTCTAGGCTAGAAGACAGGAGAAAGGCCAAAAGGCAAAAAAGAAAGTCAACATAGTCTGCCCATTTTTGAAGACTTCTCCAGGAGTCCCTCCCAAGAACTTTCATCTCAAGTCTCATCAGCCAGGACAGTGTAATCTGACCACCACAGCTCCAAGAGAGGCTGGGGGGTGACTATTTCAACTGAAAGCATTGCCATCCCAAACAGAACCAGAGCCTTGTTAATAAAGAAAAATAAAAGAAGGGGTCTGGAAAGGGTAACCAGCAATTTTACACATGGGAACTGAGGCATAATTGTGGGGGAAAGGGAACTGGTTCCCGAATTCCCTATGTCTCACGGCGGTGGGATGGGAAGTGAATAGATAGGATCTGTACAAGAGAACACAGTTTGTGTCAACAAATAATCTTGCCACTTCCTCACCCTCATCCCAAGCCACATGAGCCTCTTCATCTCTTCCTCCTCAAGCAGCACTGGACTCCAGGGACACTTCCAGGCATAAAATTTCCTACTGTTGTTTTCTCTTCCATTTTCCCTAAAGTGGACTCTAACTAGGTGACCCATAGATCCCAAGGGTAAGGACAATGACATGTCTCTCTCTGCTGGCCATTTGAGCCAGCAGGGGGAGACCACTGGACATGCTGAGTAATAATAAACTGAAAGAACCTAAATGAACATAAAGAAGGTCTCACTGTTTGGGCTGTTCAAACAGGACTCCTTTAAATGAACTGGGGTCCCACAGAAACACACACTGGATCCTTGGCCTCTACCTCTGTAATTAATCCAGGCCATTTCTACTTGCCCGCACCCACTGCCTCTCACACTGCGCTTTCCTGTTTCTTCCGCCGTCCAAAAGTGGCTCCATACCTGGATGGCCATTGTCCACTGTCCAGGTGGTCTTCTTCTACCTGCCTCCCTCTACTCAATACTCAACTTGATTTTTCAGCTTCAACTGCAATTACTGTCCCACCTACCAGACAGGAGACCAGGCACCCTCACTTTGAAAACAGTGTGCTGACTGTAGAAGTCAATCAGCCCAAAGCGAGAGTCGCTGACCTGATTCTGGCCATGATGCTGGTGAAGGGCCAGTGGGAGGGAGGATACTAGACCTGCTACTTAATGGTGGTGCTGGCCTGCAGAGCCTCTGAGAGCAGTCCCTGAGGAAATGTGTATGCCTCTTGGAGATGTTTAAAAAGAATTCCAGCAAACGTAAGCTCTCTTCCTCCTCCCCCCCTCTTTGGAGCAGAAAATGCTAGAACAGAGAAGGTAGGACAGACCAGAAGAAGAGGGACCAATACCATCATGAATGACAAGATGAAACTCTCCACACTTCTATACCTGCTGAGAAAGAGATCTGACGTGATTGGAGGAAGTAGTCAGTGTTTTATCCCAAGAAGAAGACAACAAGAGACAAACAAGGTCCTTGGTGCTCTGACCCCCCTTGCCTTTGGCCCCAACCTCGTTGCAGGCCACTCCCTTCCTATACTTGCTTTCTATTTCTCACACACTGTGTCGGCTCAAAGAAGGCAGCTTCTGCTCTAATGAAAAACAACTCTGAAATTCCAACAAACGTTCATTTTTCACTCATGTCACATCTTCTGTGAGTCCAGGCAATTCCCCAGGCCAGTTCTACTCCTTAGTGATGGCTAAGCAGTACATCTCTGTCAAGCCATGCTTCCACAAGCGCATAGCAGGGAAAGAGTGCTCTGAAGACACCACACCCACAGTTGAATCCCATCCAAAGAATAGTTGCCATTTCCACTCACATCCCATTGGCTAAAGCGTCTTACAAAGTGGTGATTAACCCCAGTGGGACAAGGAAGTCAGTCCACCACAACTGCAGAAGGACAGACAGAAATACTGCTGGGCAATATAAAGAAGCCATCACACTTTCCATGTTATCTTGGATCTCCACACTTTAGCTTCTCTGAGGGGCTGCTCTCCATAGGCTGCTCAGCCCCCAACCCTTTCCTTGGTTAACGTCTATTCCTATCAGTTATTCCTCATTCTCCAGGCCTGCACCCAGGCTGTGAGAACTCTGTACTGTCATTACACTTGTCACAGTATTTGCTTATCTTACTCACAAAATGACACACTTCTAACAGCCTATTACTTGTCTTTTGAAAATTCAAGTATGGAGACCATGTGTGGCACATGGTAACGGATTCCAAAATGTGTGAGAAATGATTAAGTGAAAAAGCATGTAGCAACCCAAGAAACCAAGAGCAGCACGAGGCACAGTGCCACAGGGAAGTGAAACAGACAGACCCACATCCAGCATGAAGGTCAGCCATCACCAAGAAGGACAAAATCAAACTCTCCACCTTTGTGAATCTGTAAAGCTGTAAAATCCAGTGGAATGATGGGAAGTGATCTGTTTTTTTCTCTTTGGGGTTGGGGGTGGGGTTTGTTTTGTTTTGTTTGTTGTGTCTGGTCCCAGCAAGAGACAGATATAGCTCAGTGCCTGGAACACTGCAGAATTCCCTCTATCTTAGCTTTCTAGCCCACCTAAGAATACCACTGGTTTGAGGAAGAACCAGAGAAAAACAAAATTCCTCTGCAAGAAATAAATATTCTATGATGGATGTGACTTGAAATTTAAAGGTTTTCCTTGAGGTATAATTAACATATAGTGTTCTATTAGTCTGAGGTATATAATATAATGATTTAACAATTCTATAAATTACTCAGTGTTCATGACAAGTACTCTTTTTTCTAAAGATTTTACTTATTTATTTATTTATTTATTTGAGAGAGAGAGAGAGAGATAGAATGTATGCTCAAGCTGGAGAGGAGCAGAGGGAGAGAAACAAGCAGACTTTGTGCTGACCACGGAACCCAACACAGGGCTTGATCTCAAGACCCCAAGATCATGACCTGAGCCAAAAATCAAAAGTCAAAGACGTTCAACCAACTGAGCCACCCACGCACCTCAGGATAAGTACTCTTAACCCCCTTCACCTATTTCACCCACCCTCCTAACTATCTTCTCTCTGGCATCTACCAGTTTGGTTTTTTGTCTCTTTTTTGTTTGTTTGTTCATTTGTTTTGTTTCTTAAATTCCATATATGAGTGAAATCATTTGGTATTTGTCTTTCTCTGACTTACTTGGCTTAGTGTTATACTCTCCAGCTCCACCCATGTTGTTGTAAATGAAAGACTTCATTCTTTATTTTATGGCTGAGTAATGTATATACATTATATAATATATATTATGTATACTGTGTGTGTGTGTGTATATATGTGTATATATATGTGTGTGTGTGTATATATATATATGATGTGTATATATATATATACACACACACACACTATATCTTCTTTATCCATTCATCTATCAATGGACACTTGGGTTGCTTCCATATCTTGGCTATTATAAATAATGCTACAATAAAATATGGGTGCGTATATCTTTTTGAGTTAGTGTCTTTGTGTTATCTGGGTAAATACCCAGTAGTGGAATTACTGGATCATATGGTAATACCATTTTTAATTTTTTGAGGAATCTCCATACTGTTTTCCAGAGTGGCTGTTCTAGTCGGCATTTGCAACAGTCTAAGAAAGTTCTTTTCTCTCCACATCCTCACCAACACTTATTGCTTCCTGTGATTTTGATTTTAGCCATTCTGACAGATGTGAGGTGATATCTCATTGTAGGTTTTTTTTTTTAAAGATTTTATTTATTTGTCAGAGAGAGAGAGAGAGCGTGAGCGAGCACAGGGAGACAGAGTGGCAGGCAGAGGCAGAGGGAGAAGCAGGCTCCCTGCCGAGCAAGGAGCCCAATGCGGGACTCGATCCCAGGACGCTGGGATCATGACCTGAGCCGAAGGCAGCCGCCTAACCAGGCGCCCCTCTCATTGTAGTTTTGATGTGCATTTCCCTGACGATGAATGATGTTGAGCATCTTTTCACATATCTATTGGCCATATGCATGTAGTCTTTGAAAAAAAAGGTCTATTCAGGTTCTCTGCCCATTTTTAATAGAATTGTTTGTATAGTGTTGAGTTGTATGAGTTCTTCATATATTTTGCGTATTACCTCCTTATCAGATATATAATTTGCAAATACCATCTTCCATTTAGTAGGATGTCCTTCAGTTTCATTGACACTTTCTTTTGCTATGCAAAGGAAACACAAAGAAAATTCCCTCACAAAAAATAAATGTTTACATCTATGACAAATGTGGCTTGAAATCTGAAATTTTTAAACTTTTCTCATTTTTTGTTAGAAAATAATATATGACCCAAAGCAAAAATTTCAAATAATGCAAAATGGTATGAGTTTAAAAATGGAAGTGTCCTCCCCATTTCCACCTTAGATCTCCAATACCACTCTCAGAAGTAATCACTGTTAGCAGTGTATTCTTCCAGAAATCTCTATACATATTATACTCCTACATGTTATTTAATCTTTTCACATAAATAAGATCATTTTCTACATATTCCACAACTTGTCCTTTTCCTGTACTGGACATCTCTGAATCAGTGCATATAAACACACTTCATTCATCTTAAAGTTGAATAGTGAGAACAAGGAATTTGAACCAAACCCTTAACAAAGAGGCCACAACTTTTTGAGTTTTAAACATATCTTTCAAACAGGAAAAGAGTCTCAGAACATTGTCCTTTGGAAACAATGAGAAAAATGAGTTCATATTCTGCAGAAAGTCTGAAAGACATCAGAAGGGTAATAAATGGTCAAACATTCATCTTTTAAGTGAAGATAAGAATCTGAGAAAGTAAATGCTTTCTTTTCCATAGAAATACTGTGTGTGATTCTACCAAAAAAAAATGAATCTGATTTCTAATGTCCTTATTTCAAACATTCCATCCTGTTACATAACAAGGGTTCTTCTTTTATTTTTTCACAAGAAGAGAATCTGAATTAAAAGCCTTCCCTCATCAACTTAAAGAAATAATCATGTGTCAGATTTTTTGGATCAAAATCAGGATTTAGCTGGGAAATAACCTCTCTTTGCCCTTCTTTGACCACTATGGTGTTCCTGGCATAACCGGCCACCATGAGCACAGGCAGCAGGAGGCTGCAATCATCACCTTACTCCAGAATTACTCCCACGGCCCTCTTCTGTGTTCTGGGCACATTTTCCTTTCGCTCCAGACCTTAGCTCTCTCATGCCTCTCTCTGGGTTGGATCAAGCTGGACTCCAGGACCAAACAATGACCTCTGGCTGTGCCCTGCTTCCCGCTGGGAAGCTGAATCCTGCCATTAATGGACATCACAAAAACAGGGAGGGGTGGTCCATCTCACATCCTGGAGAGACTCCTAGACATTGCCAGAGCTGGGTCCACAGCACCTCCAATTCCACAGTCACAGGCAAGAGATAGTGCCCTCAGTATCCCCAGACTCTTTAGAATACCACACTGAGTACTCTGCTTCTCCAAGAGGGCACTGAGCAGTTTCCAAAAGTGCCAAAGTTCAGGAATGTTAGCTCAGAAGTCAGGCTGACTGAGATCACACCCAACTTTAACTTCATTAGCTTGAGTAAGCTATTTTCCTAAGACTTCCTTACCTCATTTGTGACAGAGGGCTAATAATAACACTTATACAATAAGATTAAAGTAAAATCTTATAAGGTTATTTTATAAGGTTAAATAATCCATGTTGTGTACTCATCACAGAATGCGACTTAAGCACACACAGAATATGATTAATAAATGTTCATGGAGATGCCAGTGATGATGCCAATGGTGAAGACAGTGACGTCTCCAAAAAACGTTTGGAAGTCCTGACTTCCTTGAGCAACAGACCCCCCCCACCAACCCGGAATCCTGTCCCATCTCCTTTCTTATAGGAATGAGATGACCCAGATCCTTCCAGAGGAAAGGCACTCTGAAAAACCTATGACAGTGCCTTAAATGGCCAACTAGACTCGGCCAATATCCTCAGAAACAAGGTAAACCCTTGCCCATGCCATGTTCCTGAGGCTCCTTAAGAATGTTTTTGAGGCCTGTGTAATCATCTAGCACCCATCCCCCAGCCTTTCTTCTCCTTCCCACAAATCTGTCCGACCATCTTTGAGCATTTTTGTTCTCCATTCAGACTTTTGATTCCACTTTTCTAAGCACAATAAACATGGGCATCTTATGTTCAATATTGAATAATGACATCTAAAGTCTGCCGATCCAATTGTGCTGTGTGTAGTTTTTGCTGATAGTCACTGGTTTCCTGAGGAATTTTATAACTTGGTGACTATGAGCCCCTTCTTATTGGAACTTGAACTGTGGGAATTCTCCGAGGCTTGTGTGGAAGGTGTATTTCCCTAGAGACCATTTGCACCCGTTTCTGTCAGGCGGGGCAACACTGCCAATCCAGGGCCCCTTTAAGCCCAATTCTAGGTTGGAGATTCTGCTTGTTTGTTTTTTCAGGGCCTCCTGAGTAGTATGGGTAACCCCTCCACTAACTTCCATGCAAATTTGCCTGTTAGGTCAGCCTTTCAATAGTCACTCTCTCAAAATTCTGGGTGGCATCTTTGGTCTCACTCCACACTTTGTAAAACTCCTGGGCTTACTTCTTGCCTCTGGGATGCAGCCTTTATATTTAAGACTCTAGGTCACCAGAAATCAGCAGCTCTCCCCATGGGAGGCCGCCAGCTCCCACACTGGTTTACCTCTCTGGCTGCTTGCTTCCCCTTTTGGCCTGAGGATTCATCTTACTTTCTTGGCAGCTCAGCCACACAATTAAAATGACATGTATTTTAAAAATTCTGTTCGGCATTTTTAGTGTTTTTCATTAGAAGGGTTTTATAGAATATCTAGTCCATCCATAATACTGCCAGAAATAGCTTGGATTTTCATGTGATGTTAAAATTTACTCAGTTTTTTCTTCACCCTATTATTTGAATGGTTTATGTTTGCCTCTCCTTGTCATCTGCTTCAATAATCATGATGCTCCTGCTCGACTTTGGAGCCCCCACTAACTCACCTCTGAGTTTTCTCTTATTTTTCCTCTTGTTTCCCATTAAGCTGTGGCACTTTATCACGAATTTTTCCAACTAGGTCTGCCCATAGGAGAAAGGTTACTATATAATTATTATTTTTATACTGTGACTTCAAGCAAGAGTTCTAGAAAATTTAGTTCCTGACAGGTACAATACAATTACACAAAGAAAGATGGAGATTAATTACATTCTTGCTAAGACAGAGCCTATTAAAGAGGTGATGTGGAATAGTATAGGATTTTATACATTATCTGTCACAAAACACACCACATACAAAACTGTCTAATCGTGTTGCCAACCACCTCGGGAAATATTAATCACCTACCCACTAGAATCTTTCCATTATTTTAAAATTAATCACCAAAGACTTTAGAAAGATCTGCTAATAATCTCTGTATTGCATACCAAATACCTCCATCTGGTTCCTTCTCTGAAGCTTAAGCACTGCGGTTCCATGTCCATACAGTACATGACTCAGTACCTGGTACATAAACCCTAAATAAATGCCACTTGAATAACTGAATGGCATCCCTGCCATTCTGCCCCCCACCCTCATCAATCCTAACACTTTGCCTGTAGCAACAAACACCAGAGCCAAGAACCAGCCCTGAACTCCCACAATCCACTTGGAGCCTCTGTTTTTGTGGTATATTTTAAATAACACTATGGTTCACCTTGTTCTTTACGCAGACCTTAAAATTGTGTTTATTTTCCCTCCAACACTTTTTGCCGTTCCGCAAACGGCCCCACAATGCCTGCTGACAAGGACTGAGCCCCAAACGCAGCGAAGCACAAGGTCCTAGAGCGCTGCCGAGCCGCTGCGCAGGAGAGCTCAGGAAACGGTCACCACGCTGTCTGCGGGCCGCCCAACGTCCGAACGTGTCTGCCTCTAGAGGGCGCTTTCTCACCCCAGAGCCCGTGACCACTGGGAAGTGGCCTTTCTGCGAGGTGCTTCCAGACCCTCTAACCTCCGTCTTCCATACGGCTGGTTCCAGGCATTTCTGCTGAGGGAACTTCCACAGGACACGGTGCCCAGGTTCATGTCTGACCTGCACCGACCTTACGTTCTCACTAAAAACACAAAACCTACAACAGCAGGCAGGTTAACACCTGATCTTTGCTCAGCATTGGCCCACCCATTCAAGAAGGAGGCTACCCTCCGTGGGAGACATTAGCACTTGGAAGATGCTCAGTAGTGGCCAAGAGCAGGCTGTGGCTAAAGAGGGTTCATCCGCTCCATCAGCAGGAAAATGCCTGTCACACTTGCCTGCTTCTAGGTACCCACTTCATGTTTCTTTATAAAGGTCAGTGATTCTTATTTATTTGTTTATTCACATGTTTACCACATGTGTTCTCCTGGGAACTTGGAAGCTAATGAGGTGGCCAGATGTGTCTGCTGGGTGATTTTTATTTATTTGCTTATTTATTTGTTTACTGCACATGTTCTCCTGGGAACTTGGAAGCTGATGAGGTGACCAAATGTGGCGCCTGGGTTCACATTTCCATGCGTGCTTGTTCCTGATATTGGGGTACAGGCTAAAAAATGCTTAAACAGACGGAAAAGTTGATGAGACAAGCAAAAAGAGAAAAAACCTGACAGAGTTTAACTTCCCTTATTCTAGGTTATTACCTGAACTTTTATTTTTAAACTACAAAGCCTTGAAATTCATGAATAATACAGGAAATCTGTAAAATGCCACTTTTCTGGAATAAGCAGGACATTAAAATGCAAATTGCAGTTCCACACACAGCTGTACTCGATGTGACAAATTAAGCTCTTCTTATTCCTAGTCTTGACATTTGCCTTCAAGATGTTTGTTCAATGTAAAGAGAAAGAGCAAGGGAGAAGCAGACAGGAGGAGGGGCTACCACAATGCCCAGGAGGTTAGCCCCCCGTACGAGGTCCTGAAGGGATGAAAGGTCACCCTGGGAGCTCCCCTCTTCTAGCACAAGACATGGAGAGAACCAACCTCTGCATTACTGCATTTTTCTCAGGAAGGCCTCCCTATAAAAATAGCATTCTTTAATAATACACGTACCTCTTTAGAACAAGCAGGACAGAAATCGAAAACAAACTGAGTAAACGAGAAAGTTGGAGTCCCTTTTAGGCCTACAGTTGCATACTTCACTCATTCAGCTAGACACACAAAGCTCATCCTCAAACCTCCCCTTATAATACAACATATTTATTAGGACAAGTGCCTACTCTGCCTGGTGCGCTTAGGATCCATCGGTAAGTAACTCGGACAGAGTTTATTGCCTTCACTGGGCTTACCTGTCACAGCTGCGTGTAGAGAATGCCTAGCTAACGGTGCGATCAGCTGTAGTGCTAAATATGTATTTGGCTTACATAATGCCCACCGCGGCCCTGTGAGGGAGGTACTACCGTTACTCACATTTTACAAATGAGGACACCGAGAGGTTAAGTAATTTAGCTAGCACACTAGTAAGTGGGTGAACTAGGATGTAAACCCCAGCACTCTGGCTCCAGAATCTGCCTACTTAACCCCTTCATTACACTGCCTCTCTCTTAACGGCCTCTCTCACTTGGCTACCCTGCTGTCCGTGTACAACAGAGTGTACCCTCCCATGGGGAGGATCTGCACCCTACGTATCTTTGGAACCCACCACTCACAATCCCTACCGAATTTTGTCCGTGAGTAATCATTACTATTTCTTGAATAAATGATTCATCTGTTATAACTCAGTGACCTTGGGCTGGAGTTGCAACAGCAAATATTAGCACCACCTGGTGGACAGAAGCCTGGCACAGGAAAGACCACCATTACTGAGGGCTTGACAGCAGAAATCAAAGCAATTTATCTGGATAATTCAGGTACTAGTCCTCGTGCAGGGACCTTGCCATCATTCCACAGACCTCTCACGCTCGATCTGATTAACCAAAAGCTAGTCACCTAGTATATAAAGGTGCCAATATCCCAAACAGATCAAGCGTTGGTATTCTTCAGGGATCAACAAAGCAGAACTTTTAAATAGAACTCTTCCCGAAAAGTCATGATCATGGTCATGAGACGACAGGGAATATCTCAAACTCTTACAGGAAAGACCTACATATTTGTATCTACAAATAACTGCACTAATCTTGTTAAAGCAGATAAAATCAATCATTTGAAGACCAAGAATTAGATTGGGCCCTGATATAAAGCCTAAAAGATGATGACTGTTCCTGATCTCTGCTTCTACAGGAGGTCAACTCTTTACCCATTCTTTTACTAAATATTAGCAAATTTGTAAAAAAAAAAAGTAATTATAATAAAAATGATTTAGTATACAAATAAAGGGTCTACCTATACTTTGTTTCAAGTAAAACAAAACAAATAGAATTTCTTTTTTTAAAGACCTCTTAGCAAAACAGGAAAAATAAAAGAGAATTTTGTTATTTTCAGTTGCTTTCCCTCTTTGACCTAAAGTGAAGAAAAAGAAAGGAGAAAAAAGGTATGCAAAAAATGCAAGGAAACAGAGTTAGAGGCCAAAGTGGAAAAGTCAGGAAGACTTCAAATCCCCACTTTGTAACTTGGCAGACTCCTATTCATCCCTCAAGACCTTGCTCAAGCGTCACCTCTGCTGTGTAGTTTCTCCTAGCTATGCCCCTCCTCCACTGTTTACTCTCATTATTGAGATCCCATAGCACTTGATATGTATATTATGATATAATGTCATATCATAATTATGCACTGACCTGTCCTTGCCCCCTAGACACTATGAGGATTTTCTTATGAAGTTTCTCAGAACATCTGCCAGCCAAATGACTACTGAAACCAGAAGTAAACAACGGTTGTTTGAAACAAATATCACTTCCTTCTTTCTAAACTATACTTTGTATCGTTACCCAACAAAAGCTCTTGAAAGTAGCTTAAAGACCCCGCAGTTCTCAAGGGTTTTGCTTTGACTCTATTGTGATTGTGTGTGTGTGTGTGTGTGTGTGTGTATGGTCTTCAAAACTAGTCTTCCCAAGCTACAAAATCGAAAATCATTGAAACATAAAGCAGGAAAAGTAACCAAGGGCTTTGGTTTCCAATGCTATTTTTGTCTATTCTGCCTATGATAAAACTATGTCAGGAGGGACACCCCACACACATCAATGCATCTGCCTGAACTGAAAAGAATGTGGAAAGCCTCACCGGGAACATCAAACCCACTTTATATATCCAAGTGCCTGGACATGATCTGTTTATTTAAATGCTATTGGCAAATGGACTGCTGAAGGTTAACAGACAATTGAGAATCACTGTAGTTCTGTGAAAATGATAAATAAAACAGAAGGATCAGCCTTACATAGTTTTATAAAATCAGCTACAATTACACAAAAATAAATCACCAGGAAAAGCACTGTACTTGCTAAATGCATCTTATTGGTATAGTATAACGGTTAAAAAGTGTTTGGATTGAGGGATAACACAGAGCCAGAATTCAAATCCATGTTTGGCTGTATATAACCTGGGTGACCTAAAACATGTTACTCAATCTTTTTATGGCTCAGTTTTCTTATCTGTAAAATGGGAGTGATAATAGTACAATCCTGGGTCTGTTATGAGCACTTAGCAGAGCATCTGGCATATAGTAAACACTCAGTAGATACTGTTACTCTTTCTCTTTTCTCATTTATTTATTCACTGCTTCAAGAAAATAAGCACTGAGTGCACACACTAGCTATTATGCTGGAGACTTCCACACGTATCTCTGCAGCTACTATCTGGAAAAACGAAAGGGTCAGACACAATGAAAATTCCCCAGGCCAACATCTTTTATCCTAGTCATGCAAAGAGTCAAACTGTGTTCCCAGGCTTTTGCAAACATTTGATTCAAATTTCATTGTTAAGGTATATTAATTATTTTTACAACTTTAATGTGAAACATCAACCACACTCATTTATGTTCTCTATCAAAATTTCATGCAAAGGAGACCCCGAAGAACTTAATGTGCGCTGCCTGGTTGACTGCTTTATTCCAGAGTCCACACAATAAGCTTCTCTGTGAATATACTTGAACTTCCCAGGAATGTGACACTGATTGAGAAGACTGAAAGTCTTTTTTAGTTTGCTCTGTTTTGTTTTGTTAAAATTCAGACCTGCACGTGCCTACTCACATAAAATCATACAAGCAAATAAAATCCTACAACATATGTGTGCTCCACTCAATTAAATGACAAGACACATTCACACGGCATTTTCTGACAAATGCTGACTAATTAAAATGTCTGAGGAACCCATTAATTGATTATTTAAGCTGAATACTTAATTAATAACCACATGCACTTGTTACTTGCTGTGATTTTAATTTGAGACAAGTATTTGCTACTCTTTTGAGTTACTGTATCCATTAAATTGAAGAGAACAATTTTTAAAAATACTGTCATTCACAACTACTCTTCAGTATGAGTCCACATTTTCTTGATACCATGCAAAGAGAGAGAGTATATGTGTGTGTGAGAGAGAAACAGAAAGAGAAAGAGAGAGACACAGAGTGAAAGAGAAAGTTAAATTGGATGCTTAGATTGATGCGGCTGGAACTGTCTTCCATAAACAGAAATTTCATTACAAGTTTATTAAATGAGCCTCATTGCTCTTTTGGATGATTTTTTTTAAAGATTTTATTTATTTATTTGACAGAGAGGTAGAGAGAGAGAGCACAAGTAGGCAGAGCTGAAGGCAGAGGAAGAGGGAGAAGGAGACTCTCCACTGAGGAGGGAGCCTGACAACAGGGCTCAATCCCAGGACCCTGGGATCATGGCCTGAGCAGAAGACAGCCGCTTAACTGACTGAATCACCCAGGCACCACTTTGGATGACTCTCTGATAACCAAATGTCACAAATTCGAAGTCACAAATGTATACTAATAAAATGTCCCCCTTCGTCTCATATTTGAATCCTACATGATATTTAAAAGGGAGGTTCAGAAAACTTTGTTCCGAATTATTCTCTTTAGTGAGGCATTATCATAGGCTAGTAACTATTACAGTTCCTAGGTGGGTCACATAGAGAAGTATCACCAAATATCTGTCCACGAAAAGGTTAAAGTCTACAGAAGACAGACATACCCATATTTAGAATAAGGCAGTATGTGTCAAGTGCCATATATATATATATATGTATATATACATATATATATATCTCACATACACACTATATATATATATATATATATATATATATATATATATATATATATGGCTGTAGATTGGGGGATGATTCAATTCAACCAGGAAGTCAGAGGAAAGTTTCATAAATAATCAGTTTTTAAGTAGAACATTGAATACTGAGTAGAATTTAATAGGAGAATTAAATAGAACATACCAAGGAAAGATAAAGAAGTAAAAGTTTCAAGAAATGCTCAAGAAAGTTAAGTGGTCCAAGCATATGCATATACATTTTTGTTCATGTTCACTGAAGGAGGAGGTGGGGGAGAGAGTACAATATGAGATAATAAGGCTAGCCTAAACTGAAATAAGCTGTCGCTCCCAAAATTGCACCTAGAATAAAGATGTACATTTTGCATTTATCCTAGGTCTAAGGAACCAAAGAGAATAATGGTTAAAGTGAGATCTGCTGATAGTCCCTTCCAGATTTTTCTGTCATTCAAGATACCCTTATCATTTCCAGTGAACTGAGGTTTGATAATCCTCTTGTTTCTTGATCTCTCCTAACAATTTCTCACAAACATGAAAATATTACAATATTTGACAGGAGTTTTGGTTTTTTAAATTTGAAATATCTGGTCATAGTGGCTCCCTAGAGTTCTTTGTTATTTATCTGGGAAATCTCTAAATCTGTTTTTAGTAGAGTTTATAAAAAGATAGAATGAAATTAAAGAACTTTGAAGAGAAAAGGAACTGTAAAATTGTGTAACTCAAACTCCTCATTTTCATGGCATCTATGACCCATATAGCTCAGATGATTCTGAGGAAAGGATGAAATAAAACAGAACACAAAACCATTTTTTAACTCAAACACACTTAAAAATGCTTGTTTAAGTGTCACACAAGTTCATCCTTCAAGCTCTCAGTGCTAGAAAGATAACCATGAATATCGTGATCCAAAGTTCCAAGTTTCTTGAATTCTAACCCAAGCTTATCTTCATGCAGGGTACAGCGGGGGATCAAACATAAGACACGGAGTCCCTGGTTCTAAGATTTCAGTGTCTAATTGGGGAGATAAAAGATAAAGTCTGTAAATAATAGGAGTTTTGGGGGGGTTTTTTGTGGTTTGTTTTATTTTGTTTTTTGGTTTTTTACTACAGCCATACCAGATGGAAATTAATCATGACTCTTGGTTTACAACATATTGTCAACACTGCTCTAGGCATGACCCTCTTCTTGTTTATTTTATCTTTAAAAATAATATAATGAGCACCACGAACGTACTACCTGTCCCAAGAATCAGACTGCAGACAGCCATACCTATCCATGGGCCCCTTCCTGCTGGGTTTAGGAAAGACTCAGTGGAGCTGGTCAGATTTCATTCAAGGATGATCAGTACCATTTGGGTAGATGGAAAAGAATATCCAAACATGAATAAAATTTGAACAAAGGTCATACATAAAAATCTGTAAGGCAGGTTTGGGAAGGGACTAGGAAGAACACAAAGATGGATTCAGCTGGAATAACAACTTGTGTAAGGGCTTAATGAGAGCCAACAGGAGATATACCTATAGGTAGAGAACTCTAAGTGCCACCTAAAGTATCTTAAGTGTATTTTGAAGACAATAGGGAGACTTTCAACAGAGAAAAGAATGATCAAAGGAGAGTTTTAAAAAATCAGCAGGATGGAAATAGACAAAATAGACTGAAGGGGGGAAGCCAAAATCAGAAAGTTCAGTCCAGAATTAGCTGTACAACAAAATATCACTGAAAATGATATCTGGCCCATATGCTACTAGCAGCAACTCCCTGTTTTCCATAAAAAATATGGACTCCTCATGCAAACCAAACACATAAAACTTATAAAAATCACTTAAGTGTATAGACTATTAACAAGTACCCTCAGATGATCTTTAAAAATATTCAACATGATAAACTTAAAATACACACATTTTTAAAATCACAGAGTTAAAGGACAAACATTCATTGGGCAATTTTTTAAAAAGCACAGATGGGGGGCGCCTGGGTGGCTCAGTGGGTTAAGCCTCTGCCTTCGGCTCAGGTCATGATCCCAGGGTCCTGGGATCGAGCCCCGCATCGGGCTCTCTGCTCAGCGGGGAGCCTGCTTCCTCCTCTCTCTGCCTGCCTCTCTGCCTACTTGTGACCTCTGTCTGTCAAATAAATAAATAAAATCTTTTAAAAAAAATCTTAAAAAGCACAGATGGTAACAATAATTTCAGGTAAAGTAGGGTATATAATTTAGCTAACTTGAAACACATATAGGAAAACATAAATTTCCAAAGCTGACCCCCCCTAAAAAAATGTAAACCAACAAATAATAATGAAGGAAACTGAAAGATTAAAGAAAATAAAAGTCTCCAGAACCAGATGTTATGAACCAGTGGATCATAAAAGATCCACTCATTTTATGAATCTAATATAATTCTAATATCTGAAAAAAACTAGCACCAAGTAAGAACAAATTACTGAAATTAACTACAGACCAGTCCATGTCTTTAATTTTAATAGGGATCATACAGAACCTGTTATCTACCCTGCAATATGCTAAAACAGAAGAAAAAATATATAGTCTCTGTCTTCCTGGTAATTATGGGTTAGCCATTAAGCAAGTAATTATAACTGTGATGGGGTAGATATGTAATATGAGGAAATCACAATAAAATACAACAGAATTTTATTTTATTTTTTTAAAGATTTATTTATTTATTTATTTGACAGACAGAGATCACAAGTAGGCAGAGAGAGAGGAGGAAGCAGGCTCCCTGCTGAGCAGAGAGCCCGATTCGGGGCTCGATCCCAGGACCCTGAGATCGTGACCTGAGCCAAAGGCAGAGGCTTTAACCCACTGAGCCACCCAGGAACCCCTACAACAGAATTTTAAAATAAACTAAAAGAATCATTCATAATAACCATGGAGGAAGCAATCCCAGGAATGCAAGCATAGTTTAATGTTAGGAAATTTATTTATATATTACATAGTAGTATATCAACATATGTATATTTGGACTGTTTTGAATATATATATATATTCAGTAATATATAGATAATGAAAAAAATTAATTATATTGAAAAGGAATTTTTTAAAAACTCAAAAGAAAACCCCCCAAAATAAGATCAGCTTAGATTACACAGCAGTATATACTGCAGCCTCAGCCCTTACTCACCAATTCCTTATGTACAAAGAGAACTTCTTAAAAATCTATAGTAGTATTGGAAGGCAAGAAGGGGTGCCTTTGGTGGACCAAAATTCATAAGGAACCCCTTAAAGATAAAAGGTAGACTGGATCGGATTAAAAAAGGAACTGTAGTCCAAAATGCTCAGAGACAAAGGCTGCTGAAATATAGGGGTAAGCCTCTGAAGGTACCAGGAAGTAGGACAGATACAGGAGGAAGCTCCAGGACAACCAACAATGTGGTCTGAGTGGGGACGGTAATCACAGCTGGGACAGATAGACAAGCCCGTCACTCTCCGCTCACCCCCATGCTCAAAACACTAACTCGCAGAACACACTACCTGGAAAGGCAAGACGAGCCCACAGTCAAGAACCACAAAACATCTGGGGACAACCAAAACCACCAAAATGAAGCCCCAAATTCAACCTCAAGAACTAACACCAGAGGAAGAAGAATTATTATAGCAAACACAGACTTTAAAAGAGCATAATTTTTCAAAGTATAATTCGTATCCCCAAAAGGATCAGACGAGATATTGAACCCATAAAAAAGTTAAACTCAATATAGTAAATTGTATCTTAGAAACACAACAGAGGGGCGACTGGGTGGCTCAGTGGGTTGAGCGTCTGCCTTAGGCTCAGGTCATGATCTCAGGGTCCTGGGATCGAGCCCTGCATCGGGCTCTCTGCTCAGCAGGGAGCCTGCTTCCCCATCTCTCTCTGCCTGCCTCTCTGCCTACTTGTGATCTCTGTCAAATAAATAAATAAAATCCTTAAAAAAAAAAAAAAGAGAAACACAACAGAGTATTTGTTTTCTTAGAATGAGTTAAGCAATTCTAAAGCTCATCTAGAGGAATATTTAGATGATATTAGCCAAGGAGTTTTGAAAGCAAATAGTCTTAATTGTTAGATAATAAAAAATTAAAGCATCAAAATATTGGCATAAAAATTGATAATTAGGGGCGCCTGGGTGGCTCAGTGGGTTGGAGCCTCTGCCTTTGGCTCAGGTCATGATCTCAGAGTCCTACATCGGGCTCTCTGCTCAGCAGGGAGCCTGCTTTCCCCTCTCTCTCTGCCTGCTGCTCTGCCTACTTGTAATCTCGCTCTCTCTCTGTCAAATAAATAAATAAAATCTTTAAAAAAATAGATAATTAACCATTCAGAGTAATAGCCCAGGAATAGACCTTAGTACAACAATGTATTTAGAGCAAAGTACAACAAACCTTATTACAACAATGAAAATAACTCAAGAACAAAATGTAAAAAAAACATGAATTATCTAAAATAAATCCCAAATATTTCAATTGTCAAAAGATAAAAAAGATATCTTAAATAAAAAGGCAATATAAGAAATAAAAGATAGCTTTAACTATTATAAATACAAAATTAAAAAGCAAATGATAACTCAGAAAATTATATCTACAACATCTATAACAAAAGAGGATTATTTTCAAATATAAAGAACTCCAAAAAGTTAATCTCTAATTAATACAGATACTGAGATGCAAACAAAAAAGGTTATTTGAATATTCACCATTTTACTTTATTTTTTGCCATTTTAATGTGAATCATGTTTAATGTAATCACTAAGTAGTTAAAGTAAGAATTTTATTCCCTTTATATTTTTGTACACTCCAGATTTTCTACATGAACCCAGTATTGTCACAATCAGAACTAAAAGTTATCTCTAAATCAGTAAAATGAAGATAAACACACTGGAAAAGACAATTAATTAAAAAAGGAAATATAAGGATGACAAATATAAAAACTAGACAACTCTAATCAAAAATACAAACAAAAATAGGATGCCATGTTTGTTTCTTAAATTGTCAAAGTTTAAAAAAAAAATTGTTCTAATGATACCACCCAGGGTTAGCAAGAATGTAGTGAAACAGACACTTTATTTACATAGTCTTCTCGGGGTAGAACCTAAATTGGTAAATCTTTCTGAAGAATGTAACAACATATGCCATAAATATTAAAAATATACAAACTATTATAATTTCCACTTATAAGAAATTACCCTGAGAAAATAATCAGAGCAGCATAAAAGCATTTTCATCTTATTCTTTTTTTTTAAAAGATTTTATTTATTTATTTGACAGACAGAGATCACAAGTAGGCAGAGAGGCAGGCAGAGAGAGAGGAGGAAGCAGGCTCCCTGCAGAGCAGAGAGCCCGATGTGGGGCTCGATCCCAGGACCCTGGGATCATGACCTGAGCCGAAGGCAGAGGCTTTAACCCACTGAGCCACCCAGGCGCCCCTCATCTTATTCTTAATAACAGCTCAAAACTAGATATAACCTGAATATCAAAATATAGGAAAATTACCAAATAAGTTATGATAGATAATTATGCAATCATCAAAAGACATAATTTTGAAAAATGACTTAAGGATGTGATGATTGTTCCCAACATAATTTTAAGTGACAAACAGTGAGATATAAACTTCTATCTACAGTGGGAATGTAAAATGTTACAGCTGTTGCAGGAAACAGTATGGTGGTTCCTCAAAAAATTAAAAATAGAATTAGCCTATGACCCAACACTTCCACTTCTCGGTATATTCCCCAAAGAGTTAGAAACCAGGGTCTTGAAGAGGCAGTTGTATACCCATGTTTATATGCCCATGTTCATTCGCCCATGCTCACACAGCAGGATTCAAAACAGCCAAAAGGTGAAAGGAACCCAAGTGTCCATGGACACATGAGTGGATAAACAAGATGCCATCTATCCATAGAATGTAGTATTATTCCAACTTTGAAAGGAAGGAAATTCTGACACATGTCGCGACATGGATGAACCTTGAAGGAAATACGCTAAGTGAAAAAAGACAAAAGTGTGGTATGATTCCACTTCTATGAGGTACCTAGAGTAGTCAAATTCACACAGACAGAAGATAGAATGGTGGTTGCCAAGAGCTGAGACGAGGGAATGGGAAGTTGTTAATGTCTATAATCTCAGTTTTGCAGGATGAAAAGAATTCTACAGATTGGTTGTACAATTTGTGAATGTATGTAACAGTACTGGACCATACTTGAAAATGGTTAAGGTTGTAAATTTTATGTGTATTTTATCACGGTTTTTTAAATGGGAAAAAAAAACTTGGTATGAACCTATTTTTGAAAGACATTTATAAAAAACAATCACATCCTTCTACCACCTCCACCGTCACTATCTTCTAAGGAGAACCTAGATATGAGCACAAAGTTTTAAAGGCTCTTCGAATAGCAAACAATAGAGGTCACAAGATATTAGAAGTCAAGGAAATGACTAAGAGAGAGAAGGTAGGAGCTGGCAAGATGGCAGTCCATAGAAGGGAGAAAGAAAGTAAAAGAGGAAGTCAAAACTCCATTGTCAAAGAAAATTTACAATATACTATAAATTGCTTACAAATACTTTTACACAAGTGGATTTTTCCAGGGAAGCTCAGAGAGGTGAGGCTGGTGGCAGCTGACAACTGGGTTATATGAAAAATGTCTAAGCAAAAAGACTGGAAAGATACACCCTAAAATGTCAGTGGTGGTTATTTCTAGACAGTGAGATTCCTGGCAGTTTTTTTCTTCTCATGTGTACTCCTTTATGTGTTTTCTAAATTTTCTTTAACAAGCACATGGGCATTTATTTTCTAGCGGTTGTCTTGGGTAGTGGTGATGGGAATGAGAGGAAGGTAAGCAACAGGCACAGCCTTAGGAAAGATGGATCGACAGGATTTAGCAACAGGACCACTGAGGGACTGCCTTCTCCTGTAGTTCATTCACTCACCAATTCACTGACCTGAGCATCTAACAGACTCATTATCAGCCGACCAGAGAGTCATGTGAGAAGCCCATGCGGGCTTCGTACTAAGGATACACTCTAAGAAGAATGACCAGTCTAGTCAGAGTACTCACTGGAATCTAGGATGGTTGAAAAATGCTTTGAATTAGTGTAAAACAACAGATGAATGCCAGATACTGTCCCAATTACCTGAATTACTCTATCAAGGAACAAAAGCTCCATAAAACAATGAAGAATGTATCAAGGAAGGTGTTCTACTAAGCAAAACTTCTGAACTGTGCATCTTTATGGAGCATTTTGATAAGCACTGTTAAATGAAATCTTAGGACAAGAATTTGTGTGCTGTTTTTGCATGATGAAACAGCATCTACAGAACATCTAATGTTTTCCTGATGACTCAGTGTCATCATCAAAAGCATCAAGCCCAGCGCTGTCTATGACACAGTTATGCCCTCAGGAGCTACCAGGTTCTCCAGGACTACTTCCCACTCCGGTCCAGATTTCTAGGCTTTTTTCCATTCTTGTGTGTTTTTCTATAGCTTTTTACAGCTTTTATCTTAAACACATTAAGGTTCGGAGCTGGAAGTGACCTCAGAGATTACCTAATATGACCTACTCATCTCACAGAGGAGCAAACTATTTTCCTCCTCCACTCTGAGGCTCTTCTTCCAACATTTAGCTGTGTCAATGTGCCTACCATGAGCAACACCTCTCCGGTTTCCAATGTTCTGCTTCTAATCTGACAACTGGGAAAGCAGATAAGCAACCTTATTAGAATTATGCCAAAAATAACCATGATCTAAATGGAAAACTATTCTTAGAACACAAAGTAGGAGTTTTAATGTTGTTCTCTTGGGTCATATATTTCCTTTGTGGGAATTTGGAGGCCTGTTTTCCATCCCTCAGGTTTGGGTTATGTGTTTACAATACAATACTACAGGCTTCTAGGACTATATATAGAGAACGCTAATCCTCTAAGAAGAAGGAACCCTTCCTCTCATGACCCATGTGAGCTCAAGTCAACTGTCGTCATTCTGAGCCTCAGTGTGCTCACATGTATAATGGGAATGATGTCTACCTGGGATAATAATGAATGGATTAAGAGAAGTCAGGTGCTTTAAACAGTGCTCAAAAATGAGAGTTGATATTGCTGTTCCTCTTCACATTCCCTCAAGCACTACAAGAAGGCATGTTTGCAAAAATTAACACAGTACCTTCATTTATTTAGCTCCTTCAGGACTGGGTACAATCTCACCCAAAGCAAGAGTGGGAGCCTCACTTGCAGATACTCTGATTTAACTGGTCTGAGTTGGAGCCTCAGTATAGAGATCCTCAAATGATTCCCATAGGAGCCCAGGTTGCGAATGAATGCTCTAGACAAAAACCTTGAACCCTGCTGAGGCTCCATACCTGCCTACATCAGATCAGGACCCCTAGAAGCCCTACTGTTCGCTGGTGAGACTCTAGCTTGGTTTACTCTTGGTACTGTCACACTGATCCCCTGGGGACCCTGCCTTGACTCAACTCCTATTCCCTCAAATTGCTTGATAGTATATGGTGTAAGTCTCATCATATATTGGGTACATGAACTGATATGACTGTAACAATTGTTAAAATGCTATAATACTTCCATACTAGCCGGCATAGAGTTGTTGCCCCAAATTCCCTGAGTGGCCCCACTTCTCCATCATCCAGCCCTATGATCTACATCCACTCTGGCTGGTTAGTAACAATAATCAACTATTTTTAATACCATTCCTGATTTTCGTGACCTAGGGCTTTGTATCAGGGCACTGAAATTTAGAGAATGAAAACACTGTAGCTAATGATTTTTTTAACTTTATGGGTGAAAGAACGAAACAGCAGAAAAAGAAATCAAGGAATTGTTCCCATTTACAATTGCACCAAAAACTATAAGATACCTAGGAATAAACCTAACCAAAGAGATAAAAGATCTGTTCTGTGAAAACTATAAAACACTGATGAAAGAAATTGGAGATGATGGGGCACCTGGGTGGCTCAGTGGGTTGGGCCTCTGCCTTCAGCTCAGGTCACGATCCCAGGGTCCTGGGATTGAGCCCCTCATTGGACTCCCTGCTTGGCGGGGAGCCTGCTTTCCCCTCTCCATGCCTGCCTCTCTGCCTACTTGTGACCTCTCTCTCTCTCTCTCTCTGTCAAATAAATAAATAAAATCTAAAAAAAAAAAAGAAAGAAAGAAATTGGAGATGACACAAATAAGTAGAAAGATATTCTATGTTCATGGATTAGAAGACCAAATATTGTTAAAATACCTATACTACCCAAAGCAATCTACACATTTAATGCAATCCCTATCAAAATACCACCAGCATTTTTCACAGAGCTAAAACAGATAATCCTAAAATTTGTATGGAACCACAAAAGACTCCAAATAGCCAAAACAATATTGAAAAAGAAAAGCAAGGCTGGAGGCATCATAATTCTGGACTTCCAGTTATATTGCAAAGCAGTAGTGGTCAAGATAGAATGGTTCTGGCACAAAAACAGACTCATAGGTCAGTGGAACAGAAAAGAAAATCCATAAATGGACCCACAACTCTACAGTCAACTAATCTTCAACAAAGCAGGAAAGAATTTCCAATGGAAAAAAGACAGTATCATCAACAAATGGTGTTGGGAAACCTGGACAGCCCCATGCATAAGGATGAAATTGGACCACTTTCTTACACCATACACAAAGATAAATTCAAAATGGATGAAAGACCTACATGTAAGACAAGAAACCATCAAAGTCCTAGAAGTAACCTCTTTGCAAGTTCTTGTTAGACATGTTGCTGGAGAGAAGGGAAACAAAAGCAAAAATGAACTATTGGGACTTTATCAAGATAAAAAGCTTCTGCCTGCATAGCAAAGGAAACAATCAACAACTAAAAGGCAACCTTCAGAATGGGAGATATTTGCAAACAACATATCTGATAAAGGGTTAGTATCCGAGATCTTAAAGAACATATCAAAGTCAACACCCCAAAAACACCCAAAAAGCAAATAATCCAGTTAAGAAATGGGCTAGAAGACATGAATAAACATTTTTTCCAAAAGAAGACATCCAGATGGCAAACAGACACATGAAAAGATGCTCAACATCACTCATCATCAGGTAAATAAAGATCAAAACTACAATGAGGTATCACCTCGTACCTGTCAGAATGGTTAAAATCAACATCACAGGAAACAATAGATGTTGGCGGGGATGGAGAGAAAGGGGAACCCTCTCGCACTGTTGGTGGGAATGCAAACTGGTGCAGTCACTGTGAAAGACAGTATTGATGTTTCTCAAAATGTTAAAAATACAACTACCCTCTAATCCAGCAATTACACTACTAGGTATTTACCCAAAGGACACAAAAATAGTGATTCAAAGGAGCACATGCACCCCAATGTTTATAGGAGCATTAACAACAATAGCCAAATTATGGAAAGAACCCAAACGTCCACTGACTGATGAATGGGTAAAGAAGATATAGTGTATAGAATACAATACTACTCAACCATAAAAAAGAATGAAATCTTGCCATTTGCCACAATGTGGATGGAGCTAGAGAGTATAATGCTACAGAAAAGAAGTCAGTTAGAGAAAGACAAATACCATTATGATTTCACTCATATGTGGAATTTAAGAAACAAAACAGAAGCGGGAATAGGGGGAGAAAGGCCAACCATAAAACAGACTCTTAACTAAGGAGAACAAACTGAGGGTTACTAGAGGGGAGGTGGACGGGGTGGGGCAATGAGTTAAATGGGTGATGGGGATTAAAGAAGGCACTTGTGATGAGCCCTGGATGTTGTCTATAAATGATGAATCACTGAATTCTATTTTTGAAACTAATATTACACTATATGTTAACTAACTGAAATTTAAATAAAAACTTCAAACTACAAAAAAAATAAAAATAAAAAGATAACGTTTATGGGTGAGCCCGTTCACATAGACAGTAACACAATTGGCCTCCTAACTTTATTCAGGTCTTTGTTCAAATGCCATACCAGAATGTCCCACACCACTCCATCTAAAGCGGCACTCCTCTGCCTAACGTTTCCATGTTTTATTTGTTGCACAGCACAAATTATTTTCAATTATGTTTTTTGTTTTGTTTTGTTTTGTTTTAATTTATACATTAACTCTCTCTACTAGATCCAAGGTTCTGTGAGAGTGAGGACCGGTCTGGTTTGTTTGCTCTCTAATTCTCAATGTGTTGAATAGTATCTATTCTACAGTAAGTACTAATAGAGATTTGCCAACAATAAATGAATAACATAATTCATATACCACTAAAAAAAGATTATGGGTGGGAGGAAATACCTGCAAATCTTCTATCTGATAAAGAACTTGTATCCAGAATACACAAGAACCCCTACAATTAATAATAAAATCATAAACAACTCAATTAAAAAGTGGGGGGATTGAATAGACATCTCACCAAATAAAATATCCAATTGGCTAATAAGATGCTCAACGTCACTGATCAGTAGGAAAACACAAATTTAATGACTACAAAATTCCACTACACACCCACTGGAGTGGCTAGAATCAGAAATACTGGGGTACACGTGAAGAAACTGGACTTTTCTACATTGCTTTTGGGAATGTACAACTGCTTGGGAAAATAGTTGGAGAGTTTCTTAGAAAGTTAAACAGGGGCACCTGGGTGGTGCAGTGGGTTAAGCATCTGACTCTTGGTGGTCTTGATTTCAAGGTCTTGATTTCAAGATCATGAGATCAAGTTCTGCAAGGGGCTCCATGCTCAGTGCAGAGTTGACTTGAGATTCTCTCTTCCTCTACCCCTCCCTCTCACGTTCTCTCTCTCTCTCAAATAAATAAGTCTTTAAAAAAAAAAAGTTACTACAGTTCCACTCAGTTGTCTACCCAAGAGAAATAAGAATAATGTCCACACAAAGACTTGTCTACAAATGTTCATAACAGATTTATGACAGCCAAAATGTAGAACAGCCTAGATGCCCTTCAACTGATGAGTAGATAAACAAAATGTGGTATAGCCATACAACAGAATGCTGTTCTGCAAGATATGCACATATATCTTGGCGGGCGGTGGGGGGAGATTGGAAATATTCCAGGACTGGATTGTGGTGAGAAATATACAACTCTATACATTTACTCAAAATCACGGATCTGGGTACTTACAATGGTGAATTTTATGGTATGTAAATTATATCTCACTAAAGCCGTTAAACAACACACACACACACACACACACACACACACACACACACACACAAAATGATGCAATAAAAACCACTGTGGAAATCTAAGAGTTCATTTGTAGTCCTTCCCAGAAAATCTCTCCTACTCCCTTTTCATTAATACTGCCTCTTTATCCACAATGACAGGCAGACATGCCTCAGGCTGGGGACCCAAAGCCAACAGGAATCTGCTAGTTTTGGTCCTGTGTCTGAACAGTGTACCCTATTTCCCCTTAACCTCTCCTACATATTCACGTGGATAACTTAGAGTTACAACCCCAGATTGCCCCATGAAGGCTTAACCTGGTATCGGGTTTCTACTTCTGGAGTCTACCCACTCCCAACTGTCCTCTTGGTTCCCAAGCTCACTTTTGTCCTGGAACACTGATTTTAGTCCAGCCTTATTCCTCAATGCATAAACCTGAAACAAAAGCCCTAAAGGCCATCTCCTACCCTGGGCCAAGAACCTCATTCTGACTGACGTCAGCTAGCTTCCCCCTAGTTCTGGGGTGGGATAGAGTTCAGGCAGTGGCTCATAAGCTGAAGGGTATATCCCAGGGATTCCCATCCTTCTTCAAAAATGAGGACCCCTTTAGGATGTCAAAACATTTTTCAAACCCACACTTAGTAGTAATTGCACTTTTAGTATCAGTTGACTAAAAAAGTACAGAATGACAAAACGCTATGCTAGCTTAAATGCTCTTAAGTAAATTTGCATTTTATTAATCATAATCACATCTACATTTACCGGGAAGGAAAATCTGCTCTTTTTTTAAAAGGGAGAAATACTTAGCTCCAGTTGCTTCTGTATCCTGAGAAAGTGCAGAATTCACATGGTGGGGAGAAAAGGTCATTTTTTTTTTCCTTAGGATGATGCAGCCCTGAGTTGTGAAAGGGAAGCCAGCCTCTAGACTGATCTGATGAAAGAGATAAAGGCTACTGGGAAATAACTTGGTTTGCATAATAAAACAATAAAGATCTTTCAAGTAGTTCTCAGGCAGCTAACAAGAGTGGTGGTGGCTTTTAGTATTGTTTTTGGTATGGGGGGCAGCAAAGGTGAGGAAGAACCCCAACATATTGAAAGAGGTGTTGAGGGGAAAAGTATCAATGGGAAGAAGAGCTTAACACAAATCCAGATCATTATTGATTGCAGCAAGGACCTGGATGTTGTCAGAATGCCCCAGCCTACAGCATGGGAAATCCCCTATAGGAAATGGGGTTTCTGATCATTTCTTGAGTCATCTCTTTAGAATCATCAGAATCACAAGCGAGCGTCACAGGTACTGAGGGAAGATCACATCTGGACTAGTGAAGCACACAGATCAGAATACCAGCTTAGGACCCACAGTCCCACCAAGTCTGTCATTTCAAATACCTATAACACCCTAATACTACAGGAAAAGCAGTACTCCACTTACAAAAAAAACACTCTTGTACATACATTCTTACTTGTACCACCAAAACATCCTAAGAGAAAGGTATAATCAACCCAACTTTACAATATGGGAAATTGAGGCTCAAAGAGAGCGAAATGATGTCTTACATCTAATAAGAAAGTCACCCAATGAGAACCAAAAGCGAGGCCTTTGGATTCCAAATGCAGTGTGTTTTGTATAACATCATGGGTATGGCAAATGAACAGAAAAAATAAAAAGAAGTCAGGGCAACTGAATTCTAAGTCATATCAGGCTTCAACAGTCAACAGAGACTGCCTCAGAAGTCAAAGAATTAAGCAGTGTTCTAGACAGATTAGGTACTCCTGCTAACTTTACTATTTCCCACTCATCAACATTATGAATATTCATTCATTAAATCATTCAACAAATATTGACTGACTGTTTATCTTGAGCCAGCGCATTGGCAAAAGCCAAGTTTCAATAATTGCAACTTGAATACCATTCAATAATGATATCGATAAACAGTGTGACGATATCCTTTCCTTGATGGTATGAACCTGATTCGCTGCCATCGTGGTTTGTGGGCATTATTAAGCTCATGAAAACCCTGTATTTCCCAAAGAACAAAAAACCGTTTGCCCCAAAAGATGCTAATTACACTCACACACAAAACATCAGCCTATACTGCTTTTAAATGTATAACCAGATAAACACAGAAGTCTATTCACGGCATTTTTTATTCTGGAGCACCCAAAATAAGGCAAAAGTCATAGCCGACAAGTTGCCCAAGTGCAGTTAAGTAATAACCTGGGTCAAAGTCATAACAGAAAGATGTGACTCAGTTAAGTTGTTCTACAAGGAAAGGAAATAAAATAAACAACTGTCTCAACTACTAGAGTACTATTCACAGGTCTGTCCTCACTGCAGTGTATGTGAGCATCACTGGATAGGAAGCCAGTTCCATGTGCCTTCCAAGTTCTGGTCTTGTCACTTAGCAGTCAGTGGCTTCAAGTAGGCACTTCTTTTCTCTGTGCTTTGGTTTTCTCTTTATAAAATGTGAAGGTTAGACTATATAAGCTCCAGAAGTTAATATCAATCCAAAATCTCAGCAAGAAATAAATTGCACCCTCAAATTAGGATAGTCAAGGAAACTGTGTACAGAGGTATGAGCAGGAGGCAAGGGAATGACAAAGGACAGTGGGGCAACAGAACAATCACCACATGCAAAGGGAGGAGGGCAAGAGGCAGTTAAAGGACCCGTGGGAAAGAGTCAGGCGGCAGGGGCCACCTGCAGAGGAACCGTGACTTCCGGTCAAGGGGCACAGTCAGTGCAAGGTAACCTTCAGGACGGGTAGGATCTCTCTTTGATATCCTTCCAGAACCCAACCAGAAGCTGGAGTGTATCAGTTTCCCAGGGAAGAAAACAGAGTGGAGAAAAGTAGAGGGAAGACCTGGAGATGTCAACTAGCACAGGTCTCTTCCAGTTTTCGCATTCTCTGATTCTGTTCATCTGGTAATTTGTGGGGGATAATTTGACCTCGCTTGACCTCTGGCATGTCAGACCTGGAACTCAGGACAATCAGGGATAAGTAGAGCCCAGCACACACACCCAGGTCAACACCTATCTTATCACTGTACAGAATATTTCAAGGTGCTGATATCTTGCTCCTAGGTGAACCTCCAAGGTCTAGATATATTATTTGATTTTCATCTTTAAATGAAGACCCATGATCTACCAGGAATAGACCATACTTTCCATTCCTTTCTTTGAGAAACGTAACAGTTAAGACACCAGCCTGGAATCAGATTCTGACCCTGAGTAACCTGATTAAATTCTCTAAGACTTTCCAGGTTTGTAAAATGGGGATAATAGAACCTACTGCACAGAGCTGTTGGAAAGAGTGCATGAAATTGTCAGCGTATAGCACAAAGTCCTACAGATACCAGGTAACATTTAATCCTTCACTGGGTACTTATTTTAAAAAAATTTCTTAGGAGTTGCTAATAATTTTTACCTAAGTTACCTTTCTCTTTCTTCATTCCAACTCAAAAGGACTCCTTGACACAACTTTCTAGGGTTCCCGAAATGCCAACAATTGATCAGGGATTTTTATTGAAGCTACACATGAAATGAATTTGTTTGGAGATTCATCACCTCAGACAAGATGAAATTAACAGTTTTCAGTGGAAAACTGTTCATTTTGAAAATACAAATCCTACACACTTAAAATCAAATCAAATGTAAATAAAAAAATCAATCATCACACAATGCCATTGGAAAAATATAACCTAGAAAGAGAAAACTTGGATTCTTACCAAAAAGTTTATTTTGACCAGTGTCTTCTGTGACTACACAATCCTATTCTTTAAAAACTTGGGGGAGACTTTGCTATTACCTATAGACATACTAAGAAATTATAAGGATGGGTAAGAGACCACCATAACTTTAAAAGACAATGTGGTGGGTGCCTAGGTGGCTCAGTGGGTTAAGCCTCTGCCTTCAGCTCAGGTCATGGTCTCAGGGTCCTGGGATCAAGGCCCACATTGGGCTCTCTGCTCAGCAGGGAGTTTGCTTCCCCCTCTCTCTCTGCCTGCCTCTCCACCTACTTGTGATCTCTCTCTCTGTGTCAAATAAATAAATAAAATCTTTAAAAATAAATAAATAATTAAAAATAAAAAATAAATAAAAGACAATGTGGAAATACAAAATGTCAAGAGTAGAATAAACATCAGTGTTGAATACCCAGGGAAGTGGGGAAGAAAGAAGTAAAGAGAATTCTGGCGAAGCAGAAGCCAATATTCAAAGACATTGCAGTTGAGCTGCACATATTCATCTGGCCTGTCCACATTTCTGAAGTACATTCTTGGTCCCTGGCCCTGGGATAGTCCTTAGGTCAGCAAATCCTACCAGTCCTCCAGACACTGCTTCTGCTCTTGAAGTATCCAAGGTCTCCTGGGGAGGGAGACTCATAAAGAGCCATCCAGAGAACATGATGGACACTGAGCTACAATATGAACAAATCAATATGGGAACATAAATTCAGGGAAAGAGGAGGATCAAGTCACTAATGGCTTGCTATCAGTTAGCTTCTGCTGTGTAACAAAGTTCTCTAAAACCTTGAGATTTAAACACCAGCTATATATTCAGTTTGCTACTCTGCAGGTCAGCTGCACTGTTCTGGTCTAGGTTGGTTCAGTTCATCTCAGGTGGTTTTCTTATGTCTGTGGTCAGGTGAGAGATCTGCTGGTGCCTGAGTAGCTTATGAAAACCTCATTTGCCTGAGTGGGGACTGGGAAATAGGAGGACTAAGTCATGAGTCTCTCATCAACCAGTCTAGGCTTCTTCACAGGGAAGTAGTCACAGTGTCCCCCCAAATCAACAAAGGCTGGCAAATACCAATGCATAGGCTCTTTTCAAGTCTCTGCCTGCATCATGTTTGCTAAAGTCCCATTAGGCAAAGTAAGGTAGAAGGCGAGGCCTAGAGTCAACCTGAGAAGGGCTGTAAAGTCACACATGGAAGGTGTGTGTATATAGGAATAGGAAGAATTTGAGGCCATTTTTATAATCTATCACAAGGCTACACACAAGTGACATTTGAGGGGAATGTAACAGTCTCCTGGGAATTTAGCAAAATAGGAGCTATTCCCTGGAAGAAGAATCAAGACAGGATACAACGTGTAAGTGTCAACATGTCTCTGACTCACCCAAGATAGAGCAAGGAGAGGTTCTGAAGGGAGGTTTACACTTTATCATGGGATTTTCCATTTTGTGCAGGGGTATTTGAAATATCTGTGGATGTAGTGGATCCCATTATATGATTTCCAGCATCTCATCTTGCCTCCGGGGCTCGGAAGCTAACCCAATAAGGTTGGCGGGGGTGTTCATGTAATGCACATAACAGGTAAAAACCCTGTTATACTGGCCGCCCTTACAAAGAGACCTTAAAGAACATCTTGACAATGAAATCCACAGTGACTTCATAAACCATGGGAAGCAGAGCTGGGGCTTCAGAGTCAGAAAAAAAAATGCCCTGGCAACTATGATGACGTCCCCACTCAGGGAGAAAGCAGCCAAGGCCCACCAAAGCAATAGTGTGGCTTCTATGTCCCTCATTCCCCCTGCCTACTTGTTCCAAACCCAAGATCCAATTAAATAGTCAAGATTTGCTTGCTTCATTCATTCACTTATTCATTTACTTATCCATCAAATATTTATTAGGCACCTTCCACATGCCAAGAGAAGCTGGGAACAAACAGATGAGTAAGTGCCCCTGTCCCCAAGGACTCTCAACATTTGCTGTGTGGGGTGGGGGAAGAAATAGAAACAAGTACATTTCAGCATGATGATAATTGAGAAGGAATCTCAGAGTGCTAAGGGAAAGCCTGGAAGGAGAACCCAACCCAGACCAAGGGTCAGGGACAGCTTCCTGGAGACCAAAATATGTTAGCTGAATGCTAAAGAATGTTTAGGAAATAGGCAGGAAAGTGGAGGGCGTTCCAGGCAGAGGAAACAACAGGTACTAGGACACAGGAGGAAGGATATGGTATAATCGGGAAAAATGAAAACAGCCCCTATACTTTCTGACACACAGGAAGTCCCCAGAGAAAGGGCACAAGCAGGAGACAGCTAGGATGTCATCTGACAAGGGACGATGCCCCACAAGCTCTCCTCTCCCCAATATCTAGAACATTGTATCAGGTACCAGTTAGTCACCCTTCCTGACAAACTGAGCATAACCCATCATGAAGGAACTCGAGTCCCTGACTTGCCTCAAGCAGTGTCTATACTGAATCATGGAATAGACTTTGGCCCCTATTTTTAGCATCACTGGATAGTTAGGGTGATTTGGGGGCAGGCTGCCATTCCCTGAAGCCTCATCAAGCCCCCATACAGGCTTTTTCTGCAGGCAAACTTGATTTACTTCTCCTATTCAGGATGAAAGAAGACAGGAGAGTCAAGAAGGGCACCAGGGAGTCCTCCCATTCAAACAGCTCTAATTCCAGAATGCTGCCTTGATTGGCTGGCAGAACTCAAGGTCACAGTGCAGCTCCGAGTTGAACAATATTAACAACAGTAATAATAACAAGGCTCTCGATCCGCAGGCATTTTATAAGAGACAAGCCCTTGGCTAAATTCCTCTTGGATATAATCTCATTTATTCCTCATATTAACTCTGTGGAGATATTTCTATCATAATGAGCCATGAAACTTAGAGATAAAGCATGGTGACTTATGTCAGGTCACAGGAGTCACAGAGATAGAATTTGTGTCCTCTCCCATCTCTGCCATTTCCTAACCCAAGCTCCCCTATTTGACGCCCAATTTTACCAGATAACGTTTATTCATTCAGGGATATCTCTGCATCCCGCCTGTGTACTGATACTGGAGAGGATGAATCAGACATGGTCTTGAGCCTAAAGTTCTTCTGCCCTTGTAGGATATTCATGAATTCAACCATCCATTAATTCAATCAATATGATTAAGCACCTACTGTGTGCCAGGAACTCTGTAAGTGCTAGGAATTAGAAGTGAATCATGAAGTCAAATTTCTTGTCTATGTAATGGAATTTAAGACATGTACCTAAGTAATTATCATCAGGGTACCATGCCACAGATATGGGGCTGGAAGCTCAGGTTCCTGACTCCCAGCTAAGTAGCTATCAGCAAAACTTCTCAAAAGACCTGTTTCTAGTCACCATCTCCACTTCTTTCCTCTTGTCTCTCTCATCTCGCTCCATCTGGGCTTCTGATCCACTGCTCCATTGAAGCTGCTCTTCTCAAGACGACTAGACCTCAAGGTCACCAAGTTGACTGGTTACTTTTCTAGCCTTCTCCAACAATACCATTTCACAGAGTTGACAGTCAGTATTTGTCAAAATACATTTCCCTTGATTTCCTTGATGGCACATTCTCCAGGTGTTCCTCATGTTTCACTGACCGTCCCTTTTTGAGCTTTGCTAGCTTGTCCTCTCCATTTAACCTCTAAATATTTTATCTCCTTAAGGATTGGTATCCAGGCCCCTTTTCCTATCTATTCTTTCCCACCCTATGGCTTTAAATATCATTTATACTGGCACCCAAATGTGTATCTCTAGTCCTGACTTCTCTCGGGAACTCTAGACACTTAAATTCAAATGTCCACGGACACCAAACTCAACATTCAAAATAGAACTCATGATTTTTACTACCAGTCCTACTACTTTCTCGTTCAGTAAATAGCATCACCATCTGCTGGGCGGCTTGAGCCAAAAGCACGTCCTCCTTTATTCTTCTCTGTCCCTCATCCCCACATCCAACCCTCAGTGCTGCTGATGCACCTCCAAGGCATATCTTGATCCCTTCATTTCTCTCCATCTTCATTATTCCATTATTTCTTATCTTGATGACTACAGAAGCCTTTGGGTTGGTCTCCTGGCTCTGCCGTGTTATTTATATCTCAGTGTATATGTCACCACCTTAGAAAGGGCTTCCATGATTACCCACTCTAATTAATTCATTGCTCTGTTTTAATTCTCCATATGGTACATATTACCAACGAATGTACAAAAGTATATCTGTTTCCAGCCCATTTATTCTCACTAGAATGTAAGATTCAAGAAAGCGAAGAGCTTATTTTTGCCTTGTTTAGGATACTGAGGACTAACTAGAGAAAATGGAGTAACCAGTAAAGGCTGAAGAAATGAAAAGATGAATCCCTATGACTTCCATAATAAGGAAAGATCATTTTGATACGTGAAGAAGTTGCTAATAAAGGCCTATCACTTTTGTGATCCAGGAAGGAAGCCAGAGGGGCAGGACCTGCAGCAGCCCCAAAACTATCAGGTATGGAACCACAAGGCAATCCGTTTGTCAAAACGGAAGAATGGTCAAAGACTTTTACTGAGACTATCAGAGACTTTTTCACACCAAACACACAGAATATATATTTCCCAAAGTACAATTGTGAAATATTCAGGCAGCTGGACCAGATTGATTATAGCTGGACTGGAGCATGCCACTGAAGTCTCCCAGGTTGAAGCATTATGACTGATAGGTGCCTGTAAGTGGATAGTTCTGGCAGATGTTTGGGATTAATGAACCATTTAGAAAGAAGAAAGCCATCCAGCTGCCATTCTTTGAGAGTAGAAAATTCTATCAGAAGGCCCAGAAATACTGAATGCTCGGGAATTTGAATCAGAACAGAGCCCATGATGACAGTGAGAATGCAAACTGGGTAAATGAGCAAAACCAAAGCTCCCCATATAGGTGCACCGTGAGGCCTCCCCCCAAGGCCCACAGCTGCTCCGTCCACAGACGCTGGTGTCCGGCGCCTCACTACAACACTGGAAGACTGAGCACATGGGTTGGACCCACAAGCCATCACTGTGCAGCAGTCCTTAGCAAAAATTCAGGCACAGAAAGGCTGTTCAAAAACAGACCACAGAGTACCTGAGTTTTTATTGATGGAAGCACTCAAACAACCCAATTGTTTGCAACCAGAAGCTAAATGACTCATAATCTCCTCCAGAAAGGTCATAGCACACAGGGACTGACTGCAGAGCAATATGGATAAGCTAGTTTTTTAAAGGTCCAAATTTTCTGATATGTGAATAAATCAACTTAATGGATGCTCAACCAGATAACTTCTTGAAGACACGGGTGTGTTTTTGTCCACCTTTGTATCATCACAGTACTTCAATATCTAGGAGACAAGAAACAAGGGTTTGTCTATTAAAGAAATCTCAGCTCCATCATCTCCTCTAACTTGCTCATGCATCCTCTCTCTCTCTCCTCCCTGCCTCTCTTCCTCTCCCTCTTCATTCTCTCTTTCTACACACACACACACACACACACACACACACACACACACGGCCTCTCTGTTAGGGCCTGGTGCTTAAGAGTCCTTAAACCGGTGGAGAAGTGGATCATACTATTCCACAATGACTTACCCTAACCCTAACCCAAAAGCTAACAGATGGACAGGAGTGGAGGTGCCCTGGACCAACAATGGAGAAGAGGCTGCCAAAACACATCTGGCTCCTAGGATATTAGGTAAGAGACTATGAACTTCACCTAACATAATTACTATATTAGTCACATCATCTCTGTCCTCTCTGAAAGGCAGAAGAAAACATCTAGTGCGGAATGTGGTTCACAAATGATGTTCACCAAGTCAAAACCCCTCTGGATCTCAAAACACCTGAAGTCAGACATTTCCCCAGCCAAATGTGACTCCACTATTTTCTTCCTAGGCACCCTTGGGCAAGTTATTTAAGCTCTAACAGGCTCCCTTTGCTCATCACACAGGTGGCCATGATGAGAGTGCCCACAGAGCGGTTGTGGAGATAAAGTGAGATGAATTACATAAAGCCCTTGGCAGTGGGCCTGGCACAAAATATGCACTCAACAAATGACATTGCAAATGCCATTTACTGTGCTCCCTTACTTGGCTCTCACCTTCATGCCTGACACCTGTGGCTCTCTTTCTGGGACGTGTGAGCTTGGTCAAAAATATGTTTCTTCACCGAAAGAAAAAGGCTCTGGGATTTTCATTCAGTTTTGCCTGCATTTTCCCCCTGTTCCATGGCACAACAATGATGATAAGAAAGATCCAATCCCTGGCTCTAAACTGCTAAGCTTTCAATATCCCTGGGCCTTTAAAGTCAGTGTTCTGCCTATGCATGGAGAGCAGAAAGTGACTCAGCAGCCTACTATGCCTATGGATAGGTGGGACAATCCCTTGGGGCTATCCCACTGCCTCCATGCTGTTTCTGTTCCATCAATCCCCAAATGCTAATTTGCTTTCCCAAGGATACTTCTATATTGTCTCCAGAAAGAATGTTGCACAGAAAGCTGGAAAATAAGAAGTGAAGGCTAGACCTTTGGGAATCTGAGGTACCCACCGTCCTTCCTCAAATCAACCTACAACGATTAGCTAAACACCTACTATGTGCCAAGTACTATGCTGGGGATGGGGATACAGTCTCTGACAAGACAGACTTCTGCCATGAAGAATATATGGAAGATTCCATGCAGAATGTACAGGTCCTGCTATGCAGAATGTATGGATGATTGAGCCAACAAATCATGCGTTCATTACAATTAATTTCACAAACTGTTAATTACACATTGCAGTGAGCGTTACGAAGAAAAAATGCAGTGAGTTTTAAGACTCTTTAAGGTGGTCTGGAGATTCTAGGATTGCTTGCATAAGACAGTAACATCTAATCAAGGACCTGTCTAGAGAGTGATAAGAATTAGCCAACCAAAGAGGTTGAAAGGGGGAGGGGGCAATAAAAAGACTTGTGAAAGCCCAGAACATCAAAATGTCAAGGAACTAAAAAAAAGAATAAGGTTTCCAGAATACTGGGGGCTTGGAGGAGATGGGGAGATAGATAGATAGACAGACTAACCAACGGACCAACAGAGAACTGAATTGAATTGAACTGAACTGAATCGAATCGAATTGAATCGAATTGAAACTTGGGCAAAAGTTGGCAAACTCCAGCAGGGTCAGATCTGGCCTGCTGATTTTTGTCTAGTACCCCCCAGCTAAGAATGTTTTTTATGTTTTAAAATAATTGAACAAATATAAAGAATATTTCATGAGATGTAAAAATGACATGAAATTCAAACTGCAGTATTCATAAATGAAGTTTTACAGAACACAGCCACTCCCATATATCCACGTAATGCCTATGGCTGCTTTCAAGCTACAGTGACAAAGTAGTCACAACAGAGACCACATGGCATGCAAGCCTAAAGTATACACTAAAATACTTACCTAGCTCTTTACAGAAAGAGGTTTGCCAACCCCCAATCTAGTGAGGTAGGCAGAGGTCAGATTTTATAATCTTTTAGGTCACAATGAACATTTAGGACCTCATCCCAAGAAATGGGGAACTCATTAACCCATTCAAGAAGCAGGAGAACAGCATAATCCAGCACATTGGACTAACCCAGGAGCTTCCAAAGTTCGGATGCATGAGTCCTAGCCCCAAAGGCTGTGCATTAGTTGGTCTTGTGTATGGCCTGGGTGTGGCCTGTGGAATTTTTTTAAGATTCCTAGGTGATTCTAATGTGCAGATAAGTTTAGGAACTATGAATAAAATCACACTTGCACTTTTAAAAGAACATCCTAACCCCATCTTGTTACACATTAAAATCACCTGGAGGGTATTTTCAAACAAACTGATGCCCAGGCCCACCCAGGTCAATTAAATCAGGATCTCTCTAGAGCTGGACTCCAAGATGGGCGTTAAGAAAGGCAACCCGCAGCATCTGCCACAAAGGGAAAGGTCTGACAGACTTGGGCTATTCCCTCACCTGGGATGCCTTCTGGCTCCCTCTCTGTATGTTTGCTCACAGACTGATTTCACTGCCTCCAGACTCTTGGCATCTCTGTTCCCCTTGCCTGGAAACTCTCCTGCCTTTCCATCACCAGTCTAATTCAACATTTCATCTGAGACCTCGATCAGGATTTAACTCCATCATGGTCATACCCAAACTCCTATTTTCTTTAAATACATACACATTAATACATGACACTTGAACCAGCTTTGAACCCAGGTTTCACTCATACAAACTGTGTCTTTGGACAAGTCACTTTCTCCCTCCAGTTCTTCCCACACGGAGTGAGATAATAATGCCCACCCCACAATGTTGTCAGAAGGATCAAAGGAGATTTCTGTGGGTGGAAAGTGGTCTGCGAACAATAAAGCACTGAACACCGATTAGCTGCCAGCATTTCTACCCTGCCAGCTAACTCATAAGAAGGAACAAAAGTAGTTTGTGGAAAGCGTCACTCACAAAAGTGCAAAAGATCTCTTTATTCTCCTTCCTCCCGCCTTCCCATAGCAAAGCTAGAAGAGTATTCTAGCAATCCTTAAAGTATACCTACCAGCTGCAAATTAATTTAGAGATGAGCGAGGATGACTTCTTCAAAGAGAAAGGCGATCCAGAGAAGCCAGAAGGCTCCCTGCACTGCTGATCACAGTGGAATGAAAGCCAAGAGCACAGCTCAGATCATCGAAGCGAATGAGTCACAGCACCTGGCGAGGAGGCAAGACTTCAGCCAGACGCCAGTCAGAGCTAAGGAGCACGGCTCTTGCAAATAACTCAGATGAGTTCCTGTAACTGTTAACAACCCCAAGATGACCCCTGCCCTCATGCATGAAGCTAAAAATGAATGGTGGCGGATGGCATTGAAACAGTAAGTGTACCTGGTCAGACGGACCATCCATCTGATGTGAATCCTCACAGGATGTCATCAGATAAAGACTTCCGTCCTTTTGATGATAAAACAAAATGCAGAAGCAGGAAAGTGCCTAGAATATACATGGATGCTTTGGCGGTAATTTAAAAAGGGAACATTCTTGTAATTATCACTGCAGTCAAGAGATAAAACATGACAGCACTTTAGAAGCAAGCCCAGAGGTAATCATTCTCCTTGTTCTCATGATCTATATCTCTTCCCTTTTCTTTCTAAAATTTCCACTTACCTAGATCTCTAAACAACTTTGTTTGTTTCAGACTCATATGAATGGAATCACACTGTATGTGTTCTTTGGGATTCTGCTTCTTCTGCCCAGCATTACGTTTGTGACCCCAAAGTATTTATATGAAATGACATGACGTCTGAAATTTGATTTAAAATACTGTGAAGATGGAGAAGTCACAGTGTTGAATAAATGGGCCATAAACTGATCACTGTTGAACCTAGGCAATGGATACATTAGGTTCTTCATACTATACTCCTGACTTTTAGATATGTTTCAAACTTTTTGGAACAAAAAACTGTTTAAATTACTCTGAGATTCATTTTGACCACAGTTTCTTCATTTTTATTGTTGTATAGCAGTAGTTCTCTAGGTAAGGTCCCCAAACCAGGAGCATCAGAATCATCTGGGACTCTGAAATGCAAATTATTTGGCTCCACCCAGACTTACTGAATCAGAAACTTGGGGTGGCACCCAGCAATCTGTGTTTTAATATGCTCTCCAGATAGTCCTGATACATGTTCGAATTAGATAACCACTATTGAATAGTACTCTATTATGCAAATATACCACAATTATGTATTCATTCTACTACTGATGCACATGTGTATTATTTCAAGTTTTAGGATTCCAAGTCTGTGGATATTATAAATATTCTTTTTTAAAAAAAGATATTATTTTATTTATTTGTCAGAAAGAGAGAGCACAAGCAGGGGGAGCGGCAGGCAGAGGGAGAAGGAGAAGCAGGCTCCCAGCTGAGCAGGGAGTCCTGATGTGGGGCTTGATCCTAAGACCCTGGGATCATACCTGAGCGGAAGGCAGAGGCTTAACTGACTGAGCCACCCAGGTGTCCCCATATTATAAATATTCTTATACAAGACTTTTGGTGACAAGAGTCTCTCTGATACATACCTAATGGTAAGATAACAAAATCATAGGTTGAATTATCTTCAACAGTACACAATAATGCCAAACTATTTTCAGAGAGATTCACCAATTCACAACCCTATTGGTAAAGTATGAAAGTATCCTTTGCTCCACATTCTTGTTAATACTTGGTATTTTTCAGATATTTTAATTGTTGCCATTCTAGAGCATTACACACTTTCAGGCTTTCCAACTTGGGATCAAAAAATATATATTAGGGAATAGATATATTAGGGGTTATAACTCTAGACAGGAAATCATAGTTTTGCAAATATGTTAGTTGACGGGTTTGCATGAAATGGGCCTGATTTCAGAAAGAATCTGGCATGATGGAGAAATTGCAAAGGTCATTGGGACTATATACTTTGGAAAGCAAGAGGGAATGTGGTATAAAATGTTATTGAGAAGTGAAGCAAGGACAAATCAGGGACCTTACAGATGTGCTAAACACTTTCAATTTTATTCCAAGTGAAATGAAAAGCCAATGAAAGGTTTTCAGAAGAGCAATTTACATAATTATACTTCTGTATTTGTATATATTTAAAATATTTCAGGTGCACATCCACTTGTAGCTATGATGAGGATGCATGATGCTTCAGACCAATGCTTCTGCTGAAACAACAAAAAAAGCTGGACAAAGCACAGAGAGGCATACACACACACACACACACACACACACCTGCTTGGAGCCATCAGAGTTTCTGAGACAACCGGGAGTTGAGAGGACAAAATAATCCTGGAGAGAGAGAACCACAGAGAGGTAAGCCAAAATTCTGCCGCCACTCTTTCCCTTGGGACATTGGCCATAACTAGATGAGGGGAAGGGGCAGAGGATCCAGGCAAAGAGCCTCCACAGAACTACTTATGAAGAAGCAACAATACCAGAAGAAATTTTGGCAGTCTCTTGAAGACAGAAATTAAAGACCTAAGAGGCCAAGATCCCAGTAAGAAGGAAGGAGCAGAAAACTAAGCCCAACGCTTGGCTGGTACTCCCCTTAAGACGTTGGTTGAGTTCTGAAGTTGTGCAGGGCAGGGGACTGAGAGGCCCGGGAGAAAGCTCCCAAGAGGTTTTCAGTAGGAGTTTTAGCAGTCATACAGTGCTGAGGAGAGAACAGTTACAGCACTGAACAAGCCAGCAGGAGAAGACATTGAGAATAGCTCATGCTCTTAGCTGAAATCCCACAAAAAGCTACACCCTGGGAGGAGGCATGGGCCAGCAGCAGACAGAGCCCTATCAAAATTAAAACATCACCTATAGTTAGCACAACCCCTAAATGGATTACAATAATAAGTCTACCAGTATGCCTGCTTAGAAGCTATTTTCTCTCGAGAAAAATAACGTCATCTACAACATCTATAATTTTGCATACAAAATGTTGAGCATATAGTCAAATGTACTAGGCATGCCAAGGCGTAGACCCAAAACCCAGAGGAAAACAAACAAACAGATCACACACAAAGAAACCACTACTGATTCAGATATTGAAATTAGTATAAAAAGAGCCTAGGTATACTCAAGAATATAATAACAAGAAGGAGAAATTACATGCATAAGGCAGAGAATTCAAATCAACGAAAAGGAACAAATCAGAAAAAAAAGGATCAACTGGAACTTCTAGGAGTGTGAAATTAATAATCAATAGATAAGGCTGAACAACAGATTAGACATAGCAGAAGAGAGGACTAATAAATTGGAAGGCAGGTCAAAATTTTTTCAAAACTGAATCACAGCATAAAATGGAAAATAAAGAGTGTAAGAGACATGTGTGACAGAGTAAAAGTTCTAAATTATATAAATTTGAGATACAGAAGAGAGAAAGAATGGGACAGTAAAATTATTTAAAGAGATAACAACAAACTGAACAGAGACATCAATGTACAAATACAAAAATTAAGAATCCCAGCAGGGTTGACAGCAAATAAACAGTAAAAAATAACCAACAACGCCACACCTGGGGACATCTTAGAAAAACTGATAAAAACCAAAGACAAAGAGAAAATCCTAAAAGCAAGCAGAAGAAAAAAACACACATTATCTTCAACAGCATAATAATAATGTTGGTGAATGGCTGATTTTTCTCCAGAAATGACAGAAACATGAAGACAATGGAAGAATGTTTTAGAGTGCTGAAAATCCCTCAAACACAGAATCACATACTCAGAGAAAATGTCATTCAAAAATGATGGCAAAATTAAGACAGTTTCAGATAAACACAAACTGACAGTAATTGTTACTAACAAACCCTCATTTAAAAAAAAAATGTTAATGTAAGTTTAACTGGGCAGAAGAAAATAATCCCAGATGAAAACATGGTAATGTAGGAAAAAAATAAAGAGCAATGAAAAGGTAAACATGTGGGGAAATAAGAATGAATACTGACTAAAATAACAAAAATAATATCTGATAGATTTTCTTTTTTTTTTTAAGATTTTATTTATTTATTTATTTATTTGACAGAGATCACAAGTAGGCAGAAAAGGCAGGCAGAGAGAGGGGGGAGCAGGCTCCCTGCTGAGCAGAGAGCCCGAATTAAAAGAATTAGAGATAATTAATACAATAAGGAACCTTACTATACAGTATTGTATTCACCCAAAACAAAAACATGTCCCCAAAATGAATAGTATACAAATAAATGCTTATAGCAGCACTATTAGTGGTATTCAGAAACTGGAAACAATTCAAATGTCCATCTACAGGTGAACTGATAAACAAATTAAATGGAATATTACCCAAAAAATAAATAAATAAAATAAAACAAAATAAAATACCAACAGACTATAAACTATGGGTCAATCACAGAGATATCATATTGAGCAAAAGAAGCCAGAATTAAGAGTACATACTATACTGTTACATTTATATGAGGTTCTAACCAAGTGAAACTAATTCATGATGCAAAAAGTCAGGATAAGTTATCCTTGGAGTATCAGAAACTAGAAAGGGGCAGAAGGGGACCTCTGGGAGGTTGGTAATATTCAGTTTCTTGATCTAGTGGCAGACTACATCAAAGTGTTCGCTTTATGGAAATTTATCAAACTCTATACTTAGGATTGTTTGTTTTCTATATGTATTTCCAAAACACATTAAAAATATATTTCAGACTAACAGAAAGTTATACAAAGAATAACAAGACTGCATCAACCATCAAAATTTGAAACAAAACATTACTGGTATAGTTGGTATGTGTGTTACTCCCTCATTATAACCGCCCCCCCCCCCCCAGAGATAACCACTCCCATGAGTGAAGCGTTCATCATTCCTCTGCACTCTTTTTCCCTTTACTCCTTGGACTCATCTAAACAATGTATAGAGCTCTTTTATATGCTTTAAACTATATATAAAATATAACTTGATCTCTATTTTTATTTTTTTAAAGACTTATTTAGAGAGAGAGGGAGAGAGCAAGTGGGGAAAGGGACAGAGGGAAAGAATCTCAAGCAGACTCCCTGCTGAGCACAGAGCCCCACCTGGGGTTCAAAGATCCCAGGGCCCTGAGATCATGGCCAAGCCAAAATCAAGAGTCAGACGCTGAACCGACTAAGCCACCCAGGTGCCCCGATTTCTATTTTTAAAAGATCATTCTGAAAGGGGCACAAGGCAACTTTCTAAAATTATAAAAATATGCTATATCCTGATAGGAATATTGGTTACATGGGTATAGACATTTGTCAAACACATCAAGCTATGCATTTAATATCTGTGCATTTTGCTATAGATAAATGTTATCTCACTTAAAACAAAATTTTTTAAGAGACCATTCTAACTACTTCATTGGCAATGGACTTGACAGAAAAGAAACCAACAAGGCCAGTTAAAATACTCCAGTAGACCTGATAGTGCCAAACTCATCTACCCAAGGAGGAAGGACATAAAGACAGCTTGTGGGCACAGGTCTTTGAGCAGCTTAACTGGGAAGTGGAGCAGTAACTGGAGAAGTAAGGCCAAAGGAAAATAAAAGATCAAGCTTGAACCAGTTGAGAGGAAACAATGAAGACAAAGAAGAGAAGTAGGATCAAGGAAGGAGCAAAATCCTTGAGATAAGAGGGGATGGGATGTGAAGCGCAGGTGGTTTGGTCTTTGCCAGGACACAATGTCTTTTTGCCCTTTAACTGGGCAGAAATAAAAAGGGAACAGATGTAAGAAAGATGTAAAGAAAAGATGTAAGAAAGATTGTTTGGTAGTGGAAAGACAATGAAGCTCCCATAATACTCAAAAGCAGGAATACTATTATTCATCCTTGATTATACTTCACAAAGCACACTGTAGCCTAACCTTGTACTCAAGAGGGGATGAATAGGTGAAGATTAAAATGTTTCATATTTTCTTAGTACATTTGTATGTCATTGGTCATAGTCTACAATGGAACTGAAAAAACAGTCTCTTCAGAAATAATTCACCTTAGATATCGAAAGCATTTTCCTTTTTCTCATTTTTATTTTTGTGTGTTCTTGGAAGAAAAGCAATCTGCATCTTCCAGTGTTATCAGCTCTTCATTTTATCAGAAAAAAAAAAAAAACCTATGTTCATCCTCCAAAATAATTTTGAAGCAGAATTCACCAATGGAACAATTCTCATAGGAAATAAAGAGATAGAGTCTATATCCCTATATTATCACAATTTGTGACAATCGTAAGGATATACTGGATAAAGAAACCAGAAGCTCTTGCCAAGAAGGATTAACCTCTGTCACGGAAACATTCCTGCTGCTTGTTGGTAAGTCACATGTGTACCCTGAGTGACAAGCCTTTAGCTCATATACAGGAATCTCAGGGTGGTCCCAAGCCAAACCTGAATGCGCCCAGCAGGACAGAAGCACCGCCTGTGTTAGGAGATGAGTCAGTATACTGTGCTGTTTACATATCACTAATCAATTACGAAAGGAAGAAAAATTATAAATGCATTTCTTGCACCATAAACTGGCATGTGTTGTACTACATCAAGTTCCATTTAAAATGACTCCATTCATGCAAGAAGCGCCGATTTGGTTGGCTTAGCAGTTCAATTTTTATGCTTACAACTCATTTATATACTCACTATGTATATTGAGTGCACTCTCATATTTCCTGTTGCCACAGACAGACTGTGAGTGCATATGTTTTTGTCATTCTTCACTACAGTAATTCAGAACTTCAGCTGTCAAGTTTGGAGCTAATATTCTCGTATATGCCATTCGTGCACTACTCTTAAAAATAATTCCTTGTTTGCTCTCAGAAGCTCCAACCTGACATGATAGATGAAATGGCAGGATCAATTCTTTAAAAATAACCTAGACCTTTAAATGCAGCTACAATATATTTTTTCCTTGAAGATATCCCCTTTCCTATCATTCCCTTTATTCAGTAATTATAAACCCTGGTCAAGAGTAAAATAGGAAAACATGTTAAATATCAACAAACCACAAATAGCAGTGTTGACAGGGAGGAAAAGGAAGAAAATCTCAGCTTCCTGCTACACCATCCTTTGAGGCACTGTCATTTTAAGTGTGGAGGCATCAATTATTTCTTCTATGCTGAAGGGTTTATACATTTAAAGGTTCCATAGGTCCACAAAGAAAATAAGCAATCGTTTCTCTGTATCATTAAACACAACAGGATACCAGTCCTGTGCCGGTTTTAAAACACCAGCAGAATTACGTTGGTGAACACTAAGGTTTAATATTTCACTTTCAAGAGAAACAGAGTTATTAGGTGGCCAAAGGACATTGGGATCATCCTTCAAGTTGTCAGTTGCACTGTGTTTCCGGGACCAAAGACTAGCTCCATTGCAGCATCCTGTAATCCTAGAGTCTGAAGAAACCTCAGGGTCTCCTAGCCCAATCTGTCACCCAAGAATTTTACCAAAATTTTCCCCTCAATATCTCTGACAGATGGTCAGCCTCTGTTGCAATTACTCCACTGGGGAGTTCGTAAGAGAAGATTCTCAAGGGATGTGATGAAAGACTAGAACCAACCATTCAGACAGGGAGTAAGGCTCCAGTCAGCAAGGCTGCAGGATACAGACAGCGTTGCCAAACGCTAAAATCAGACTTCCAGGAGAATGAGATTTGGAATCAGCAATGATAGGAGTGCAACGTTTAGATATGTAGAACCCCAATTCTGGAAACCTCCTCAGTCCCCTCACTGGCCTGGGGAGGAGCTCCCACAATCTGAAAGCAAGGAGCCTTTTCAACGACTGATTTCTTAAAGTAAGAAATGACACTTTGAGACTCACAGCAAGGGTTTGTCAAGCTCAGAAAGGATCAAATCCTTTCCTTCTAAAAACCAAGCCCAGGGACCCCCTGGGGAACTGCTAATGTTTAAAATACTTAAACTTTGGTCTTAAAACCCTCACTAAAACATTTCGGGCTCTTCTTTTCAAGGTGCATATAGGCTCCGCTCTAACTGAAGTTGCTCAGTTGGTGTAGGGTTGATGTGTGGGGGTTGATGTTTTCGGCGCAGCCCTTCATCCCGCCTAGGAGTCTGGCTTATCCTCCCAAGAAAGGCGAGCGCTCGCGGTGGAGCGGTCAGCACATCCCCAGCCGGACCCGGGACGGGGCGGCCCGGCCCTTACCTGTCGATGCTGATCACGCATAGGGTCATGATCGAGGCCGTGCAGCACATGACGTCCATGGCGATGAAGACGTTGCAGAAGAAGTGGCCAAAGATCCACTTGCCCCCGATGAGGTCGGTGACGCTGACGAAGGGCATGACCGCCACGGCCACCGAGAGGTCGGCCAGCGCCAGGGACACGATCAGGTAGTTGGAGGGCTGGCGAAGCTTCTTGACGAAGCACACCGAGATCACCACCAGGCAGTTGCCTGCGATCGTCAGCAGCGTGATGAGCGTCAGGATGGAGCCGATCACAACTTTCTCGGCTCTGCCATAGTTGATCTGCTCCCCGCAGCCGGAGGCATTGTCCGGCGGCGCGTCCCAGGTGGGCACCGGGCTGGCCGTCACCTCTGGGACCCCGCGCAGCAGGTGCGGCGCCCAGGAGCCCGAGACCGGGCCGGCGCCGTCGGGGCTCAGGTCCGGCAGCCCGCGCCCCACCTCCGGCAGAAGCAAAGAGCGGAGGTGCCCGTAGAGGTCCGGGCGGCCGCTGCTGTTAACGTCCATCATCGTGCCGCTGTGCGCTGCTGCCCATGGAGCCGGCGCCCCCGCCACGCGCTCCGGCCTCCGGCCCGGGGGCTTCACCTCGCCGGTTCCGCTCCGCCCGGCCCAGCCATGGGGCCCGCGCCGGCCGCTGGGGGGCGCCTTGGCTCGGCCCCGCGGCCCCGCACGTCCCGGGGCCCCAGCCGCTGCGGACCACGCGGGAGCGCGACTGCGCCGAGACTCCCCGCGGAAGACGCCCCCGGCACCGACGGACGCCCGGGACGCGCGGCTCACCGGCCCGCGGGCGCCGCTCGGCTGGCCGCCCCGCAGCCCGCAGCCGCCGCGCGCCTCGGCCGAGCGCGCCCGGGAGGCAGCGGCAGAAGTTGCGGAGTGCGCCCCGCCCCTCGCGCCCGCCGCCGCCGCTCCCCTGCGGCAGCCGCGCCGCGTCCCCGCCGCCGCCGCGGCTGCCCGCGCCCCTCCGGCTCCCGGGACGGGCTTCCCCGGCTGGGCCGGGCCGCCGCCTCTCCTGCACCTCCCCGCCGGGCGGGGGGCGGTGCTCCCCGCGCCTCCCGGGATCCCGAGCCGGTTTGCTCCCAGATCCCTCCGTGCGGCTGGAGGCGCAGACCCCCTCCGACAGACTCGAGCCTCCTCACAGAATGAACGACACTTGGATGGGGGAGGACAAGGGGACCGGAGGACGCTCGGACTCACTGCAAAATGAAGAACCTGAAGAGGATTTTTTTTTTTCTTCTTAATTAAAAAACCTTTTCGAGCACCACACCAAGCAACAAATAGATACTTCCGTTTCCCATTTTGACCACTTCTGGGAGAAAGCGAAGATGGAAAAGGAGAAGCAGCCGACTGGGGTGGGGGTGGGAGCTCAGAAGAAAGCAGGGAGAGGGTGGGATGCCTTCAGGTCTTGGCACCCAGGAGGAGCCGGGGGCTCTGGGGAAGGTACCACCACGGGGCTTAAACCCATTGTGACTAACAAACCCTCCAGCGTCTAGAAACAGGCCTTTCGGGCTCTGCAAATAGATCCGGGGAGCTTTTCTATTCCGACTTCGAAGCCTAATATACTGAAATAAGGGTTAATTTTTCCCATGGTATTCTGGAAATCTTGCCCATAAGCGAAGAAATGACCGGTTATAATGTTCTGCAGAAGAACCCTGGAGGTGTATGTTGACTTAGTGCCTATGCCTAAAACCCCCTTGATATTCAAACCCTGTCAGAGTGGCTGATTTTTACTATTTGACACTTACTTCACTCCATTTTGTATAAAGGTTTTATTGTAAACCAGCAGTGATTTCTTTAAAGATTCTAAAAATAATCAAATCTGTTTTCTAGTTAGGCCGTAGCAGATTATAAATAGGAAGGAAGGGAACACAAACCTCAGAATGTATTGATCTGAGAGCTGAATAATACTCTCATTCTTCAAGGTGGGTATTAGCCCTATTTTTCCAGATAAGGAAACACAGTTGCTACTGCATTCAGCTGGAAAGGCACAGTTAGGTTTCAAACCGAGGTTTATCTGATTAGTATGTCCATATTCTTCTCTCTACACTTAAAAACAGAATATTTTTAAGTTAAAAAAAAAACAAAACCCTACATGGTGGGCTAATGGTCACTATTTATGACCATTTCAGGGTCTCTCTGACTGAGATAAGCAGATCAATACATTGAGTCAGAGGAAGAGTGAAAGTTACAGAGGGCCACAAAGCAATACCATTTAGTAGTTAAGAATGTGGATGAGGAAATGTCTTCAGTCTTACTTATGTTAGTATTAAACATAATTTCAGACAAAAGAAAACTTTGCTGCTGGAAGGCATCGAAGAAACATTTGTTTACCTTTCAAGACAGAGAGGGGAACAGAGTTGAGAGACATTTAATGACTGAGCCAAGATCTTATAGGACTACACTGAAATGGTTTAATTCTCTGGTTTTGAGTTTAGAATTGTCTCAAGGACTCTTGAAAATTCTCTAAGGTAGTAATTTCACAAGCTACTTTTGACTTTTCTTATTTTAACTCTTTAATCATTTTAACTTATCTTGACTTTCCTCTTTTTCTCCCTGAGTAATCAGGCCAACTTACATTGTCTTGCTCTCATAAACAATAGCCCACATTCATGAATTATACGAAGAATTTAAAAGCAATAGTTTTACTATTTGAATCTACAGTAATATAATTTGCCACCTATACTCCTACCAGCTCTCACCAGGCCTACCTATTTCATAGCAGCTTCTGATGTTTTTAGCATTCATTTTTTCATTGCAGGATGCCAAATAATCGGTAAAGTACTACTTTCAAATTGACTTCCTCTTCCATTTTCTATACAGCATCAGGTCCAAACTCCCCTTTTTATAGAGCTGTCACCTCTATTACATTATCCTGGGTGATGGCTGGGTATATTTCCTTAGAGTTGCTAGGTTTTTAATTTATAAGCTGTCACAATGCATAAACATAGTTATTGAAAATCTCAGCTTCTGCAACATTACCTTGCTTATGTTGAGTTTAAATTTCATCTATCATTATTTCGAGATCCTGACAGAACTACCTGGAATTCTTTGTTTCTCTCTAATCTTGACTAACAAATAATCCTCTCTTCATAAAAACGCTAAAAATCTCATGTATACATTTCCATAATTTTCTTGTAATAAAAAGCTAAAGATAGAGCTTTAAAAAAATAGCCACAAAGTCCCTAAACACTCACCTAAATTTGTTATTTGTTTTGTCCTTGGTTTCCTAGTGTTTAAAATCCATACCAAGGTGTTGCTTCCTTCACCCTCCCCCTGCCCACCTACTCTTTGGCAGTTACACTGGAGAGAATAAGAGAAGTGTTGGCATTTAAATCAAATCGTGTTGTTCGTTTTCATCCCTTTTATTTCTTTCATTTAAAAAATAACTCTGCTGCTTTAAGAAGTATGAAACCTTGTTTAGACTCTCATTTCCTATAACAACGGTCTCATAAAATTGTCAGTGAGGGTACTTGAGACTACAGCTTTCTGATGCTTCCAACTGGTAATCTCCCTCTCTCAAAACTGCTCTGGGGTAGTAGAGAAGAGCTGCCGAGTCCTACAACAGGAATTATCGTCTTTTTATAAGCTCTTCCTCCCTCTAGGTACTCATAGCTCATCCAAAGCATATGCTTAATCATATCTATGCAGACACACACATACCCATCCATAGGACATAAACTTAAAGAGAGTCTTTTCCCCTAAAACCAGCATATTCTGACAATTTAGATTTACTTTAAGAAACACAAGTAAAATAAAGCTTTCTAAGTCATAGGACCCATTGGCAACTCACCGGTGTTAAGAATACTAATGTCATGCTGACTGGGGTTCCAGTAATTTCCAATGACCAATGCTGCTGACTTCCTACGGAGTTACTCTTACTTTTCCAAAGTTTTTCAGCTTCTCACTTTAATACCCCATTGCCTCACTCAACTATTCACCGGCGTGGTCCCTTGATCCCAATAACCAAATACTAACCTACCCTATGACTACCAGTTGGGCTGTGGGGCAGTAGCACAGGGACAGAATTCAGAACACCCATCCTCATGACAATGACTGAAATCTGTCAACAGACATTGGGGAGGCTCAGTTGGGATAAGAGCAGCTAGCTAAGCTGGAACCAGGAATGCCCCTCTCTCTGTGACTCCTTTTACCACATCCTTTCTAGATTCCTGAAGAATTTTTTTCCCATATCTTTATTCTAGCATCTACCAGTGCAATATGCTTTAGATCTTATTTATTTATTTATTTATTTATTTGACAGAGAGATCACAAGTAGGTGGGGGGTGGGAGGGAGGCAGGCTCCCTGCTGAGCAGAGCCCCATGTGGGGCTCGATCCATGGACCCTGAGATCATGACCTGAGCCAAAGGCAGAGGCTTAACCCCCTGAGCCACCCAGGCCCCCCAAATGTGCTTTATATTTACCTAACTATCCTCCCATTAAACTGTGAACTCCCCAAAGACAAGGATATTTTCTTATTTCTTCCATGTGTTAGGTGTTCAATAAACATTTGTCAAATGAACTGAGTGTAAAATAATGCCTATAACCAAGTGTCATTCATGGTGTAAAAGAATTCCTCAGCTTAAAAGTGAATTGTGAGCTTGGTTTTCTTTTAGATATATACATCCTTTAATTATGCTACCTTTGTAGCATTATCTCCCAAGGCCGACGACAAAAAATGTACTTTTTTTCTTTGGTTTTCCATTTGGAAAACTTCCATTCTCTTTACAAAATAAATGTAACCTTTAAAAATTGTCATAAGAAAAGATAAATAGAAAATCAAAGAACAGATAGATTCAAGAATGCTTATTTTCAAATTACTCAATTTTTTTCATACTAGGACAGTTTTTGAAATATAAGTGGTACGTGCGCGCCGCCTAGTGGGAAATCTATTCCTCAGTATAAATTCCACAAAGAGAAAAACTGCCATGGAGAGCTTTTGTCAGGGAACAAATTCAGCAATGTTGGCTTTCGATCTCTGAACCTGAAGGACTAATTAAGAGAAAAATTAAATTCTTCAATTTAAAGAAATGTAAAGAAAAACTGATAAAAGCAGCATTCACTCATTGATTGAGCCAACATTTACTGAGTCTAATAAGACAAGTTGTAGTATGATATGCAAATAGGTATGAACTAAGGTTGAGTCCACAGGAAAGAGGCATTGGACCTGACTGGGGAAACCAAAGAATTCATAGAGCTAACATTTCAGTTAAGCTGGAAGAAAGAGGACAGGGTTCCATAACTATGGGGGATATTTTTTTAATAAATATGTTTAGATTCTAATAATTTAAATTTAGATTTATTTTTTTAAAGAATTTATTTATTTGAGAGAGAGAGTACAAGCAGGGGGAGAGGCAGAGGGAGAAGCAGACTCCTGGCTGAGCAGGGACCCCGACATGGGGCTCAATCCCAGGACCCTGGAATCATGACCTGAGGTGAAGGCAGACCCTTAACCCACTGAGCCCCGAGGCATCCTAAATTTAGATTTAAATTAACTAACTGAAAATTGTCAGTACTTCTAATTTACATGTACTATTAGTAAGTAAAGGCTAAATATATATACTTACTTGTTTAACATGTATTAGATTTTATTTTTAAGATGATGTATGTCGATAAAGGTAATATGTACGTGTGCGTCACCATAAACGTGAAGGCTACAAATGCAGAGTGATGCAGGGGTGCTCTATTGTCAACCCAAATAACAGCAGCACTATTACTGCAATGACATGATATTTGAAATGAGGAACAACTCTTCTAGTTTTCTTGCAGTTCTAACCAACTCATAATTCCAAGCAAAGCAAAGCACAGGCCTCCCTCTGTTTACTCAACAGTTACATTCCTGGAAACTTCTGTGCGTATAAAAAAATTATTTAAAAAAATTGCTGAGCATTTATATATGAAACCTGTTTAGGTTCTAGATGCAAAAAAAAAAAAGAAAAGAAAAGAAAGAAAAAGAAAAAAAAGATAAACAAGCTTTATCCATGCTGGACAAGGAGCAAATGTTCATTCTACAAGATTTTCTCACACATTGCCGGATTGTTAGCATCCCTGGACACTTCTTGCCAAAGCTAGTATCAACCATCTCACTTCTCAATTATTGTGACAACAATAAGTCTAAAAAAATACTCACATAAATTTTCAAGTGCCCCCCCACCACCCAGGGGTGGGTGGGAGGTGGAAGAGAGGGCAACAATACTGTTGTGGAACATTGTTTTAAAGAATGATTCATGAGATATTTTCTATAAAGTATAATATATTTATTTTATGTTTTCCAGGCTAAGATGCAAGATTATAGGTCCTTAAAGAGCAAAACTTCCTTGTGTAATTTTCATTCATAGTAATGACTTGGAAAGGACAAGTTAAGCAGTATTATCATAAAGTTAAAATGTTTAAATCAGAGTACCTTTTTTAGATCATAGTTTTGATGCTCAGTATGAGGTTAGACCATAATTTTCATAGCTGGAAACCAGCTTCTGTGCAGAAAATGACCTGGGTTATGGCTAGCCAGATGAGTTTCCCAAAGACACAACTTTGCTATCTATGAACAAATCAGTTTATGTGATTTTTTTTTTTAAAGGGAGATGGGGGATATCAGAATATTTAAAGGAGATATATCATCAACCAAAAAGACTATATCTGACCCAGTCTTCCCTGATGAGCCAAGGTGGACATATTTTCCTTGATAACATTAGCATGGAAATCTCTTTCTGCAATTCAAGATGTTTTCAACAACCACTATATCCATTTACAGCTATTTGGAGCATGAACTGCATGGTTAACTACCATGACTATTATTTTTGTATAGTGTTTAAGTTTAGAGCTCAAAATGGTTTCTAGTCAATAGAACAATAAATTGACTAAGACTTTGTGTCTTGACAAAATCTTGTCACATTGTGCTTATGTTCCATAAGTCTGATGTTAAAAATGACCCCTGCAGGAATCCCATCTGTAGTCATGGTTACCAGTTCTGACAAATCTACTTTAAAATTTTCAAAATTCTTCTCCATACATACAAAAAAACCACTTCCTAATGATGTGCCTTTTGAGGGGCACTTTTCCAGATGATATTTAGTCATATCGAAATTTTCAACAACACAAATAGCTTTTATATATCTACTTGATTATCAACTGCAAAATAGAAAATGCCCAAAATAACTTGATTTTTAAAGGTCATTTATCCTGCAAGTTCCAAGCTGTATTTCCAACATCCTGAGCAATAGCATTTATAGTTACCATGTTTGTAAACGCTAATTTCTGTTTAGGACCTGTTCTTTCTTTTGCTTTCAATAAACATTCTTTGTAAACTTGCCTTCAGTTAAGAAGTTGTAGTTGCCTGAGCAATTTTTGTTTTCACTTAATATGCTCTAATTCCAAGGCAGCACCATGGTGATGAGTAATTTTATCTATCAACTTGACCGGTCCACAGGGTACCCAGATATTTGATCAAACATTGTTTGTTTTCCTGAATGAGATTAGCATTTGAATCAGTTGGCTGAGTAAAGCAGAATTAACCACCCTATATAAGGTGGGGGCTTCATCCCTAGTTGGAGGCCTGAATAGAACAAAAGGTCTGATCCTTCTTCAAGTAAGGAAGGATTCCTCCCGCCTGACTGCCTTCAAGCTGGGACAGTGTTTTTTGGGTTTTGTTTTGTGTTTTTTTCTGTCACTGGACTCAAGCTGAAATATCAGCTTTTTCTGGGGCTTGAGCCTGCTGGCCTTCAGAACGGCAGCTACATCAGCTCTCCTGAGTCTCCAGAGGGCCACCTGCAGATCTGGGGACTTGTCAGCCTCCATAATCCCCTGAGCCAATCACTCATACGATACACACACTTTTTGGCTTCACCAGCTATGTGGCAAATGGGGGCAAATACAAGTCTGCCTAGAGGAAGGGTTCCATTTTCCAATCTGCACAAGGGCTCCTTTAAGTGCTCCATCATTGGGAATGTAAGAGGGGGTGCTTTGGGGGTTGCTGGTGTATCATGCCAGCATACCATAGGCACAGTTCAGTGAACTTCTGGCCGTGTGTTTAAATAAATGAATACGATCCAATAGCTACAGTTGTGATGATGTGGGTATGAAGGTGAACAAGAGCTCATGGGTTCATTGATTAAATCTGCAAATTTTGACTGAGCACTATCTACTTTGTGACCATTGTGGATAAACCCCAGACTTCTGCATCTTGTTACTTTTCAATTCCATCCATCAAAATCTAAATCAAGCATCCCCTCCTCCAGGAAAACATCCTTTATCTCCTCCAAATCCCCCAAAATCCCCCTCAATCTGGGACAGAAGACCCTGCCAGATGTACCTGACACACCTGTGCAAAACGTGTGATAATACTGCTTTCTTGCCCCCCACCTCAACCATAAGCTGCCAGAGGACAGGGGCCCACAGGAGCGCTCATTTACGAAAGGAGAACCAAGTGAAAAGAGGATAAGGCCAAAGATTAGCTGAACACACACTGACTTTTGGGGACAAGCTCAAGAAAGATAGGCCTTTGGGGAGACCAAGAAGGGCTTAAGGGTTGCTTTGGATACCAAAAGTCACCCTTTCTAAACTCCCCAAGGAAGAGGAAATGACTAAAGAGCCATCCATCTTCTCCGACCTCAGATATAATAGGAATAACAATATCTCCTTCATTGGCTGGTTGTGATGATTATTCAGATAATGGATACAAAGTGGATACAAAAATGGATAAATCAGATAATGGACACAAAGCACACAGAGTAATTATGCGGTACTATTATTTTCCAGGCAGATATTTTCAGGGTCTCCTTCAAACTCCAGATCCTTGCTGCCTCAGCTTCCCCTGCAGGCCAACTTCTGACCCTTCTTCCTTGTTCTTCTCCCCTATCACCATCCCATCCTATCTCTCCCTCCTCCTTTCCCAACCTCCAACTCTCTCCACAGCTTTCTTTGTCCAGGAGACAATACAGCAAGGGAAAACTGAGCCAAACTGCCTGGATGTATATATAGATCTCTCCCTATTACTTGAGCCATAGGTTTCTCAGATGTAAAATGCAGATGTTGCTAAACAAAAACAAAAACAAAAACAAAGCCAGTACTTCACTCACAGTTGCTTTGAAAATTAAATAAGATATCCAAGTAAGTACTCACCGAATTAGCTGGCCCTCAATAAAGTGTTTAGTGACTTTTCTCTATTCATTTTCTTTCTCCCCCTTTCATTTCCTCCTCACCTAGGCCTGGGGGTGAAAATGTGAAAAGAAGTCTAAATGGTACAGTTCACAAGAAAAGCACCATGACTTTCAAAGAAAGAAGCCCTCTTCAGTCTAATGCTGACATCATAGAATCAGTTATCTTATTCACCTTCACCACACATTGGTCATATTTCTGACCATTCTAGATACTGTGGTCATAGGTGAAGATGCCTGTAAGATCTTGCAAAATCAACCCTAGATTTCCTGATGAAAAGCAGAGTTTGCTTTGTATGACCTTGTTCTATTTACAGAAGTAAAAAAAAAATTCTTGTTCTTACTTTAGGAAATATCAAGTATTGGAAAAAAGCAAAATATTTCTTCTTTATTAAATGTAACCAAAAGGAGAATTGCATGCTACCACATGGAACAGAGCCCTCTTAAAACTGCCCTCTGAAATCAGGAAAGAAAGCATGTAAAGAAGGACTAATCATTACGGTGTGGGCTATAGACCAGAGACTATCTAGGTACTGTTTGTTTTAAGTACAGAAATTGAAACTGTTTAGAAACGTTTACAGCACTTCGGTACTGTCTGGATCTTTAACCCCCCAGTCAGTGGGCTCTTCTTATTTTGCGGAGTACAGGGCGATTCGGTTGTTGTCAAACCAGTTGTATGCGGCCAGAGCTGCTGCTTACCGGTAACGCACAAAGGACCACGTACAGGGTCTCCGAAGAACTGGAGGCCGGGGGAGGGGACCGGAGGATGGGGTAGAGGTGAGACTCCCGGTCCAGTTTGAGAAGCCCCGATGTAAACTGTAGTTCCACAATTTTACGTTGTCGGATAATTTATCAATCTTCGAGAGTTCATTTAAATGAAGTCCAAAAATGCGGAAACATCCAATATGTGTGATATGTACCACTTTGTTCACTTCTCAGATGGAAAACGGACAGATTTCAGTTTTGCATCTCCCCTGTCGACCTGTCTGGCTAACCCAGTCCTGGGGCTCCCCGCTCGTCCGAGAGAGAGCCCTGCCATCTCGTGGCTGGAGACGGGGACCGCAAGACAGAGCCGCGCGCCGGGGACCGCCCGTTCTGACGGGACCGAGAGACCCTCGATCTGAGGTCTTCTGCTCAGTTCTCCGTCTTCTGGATCAGCCCGTTTCAAAGAACAGAATGGACTTCAGAAGGCGGAGGGAAAAGGGTTTCTTACGACTGTTTCAAAAGCCCTTCCAGCTCTTGGCAAAAGTGTCCGGTTCGCGAAAGAATCACTTTCTACAGTATTTTCTAGACGAATGGTGGGAGATGTGAACGCCTCCGAGGGAAACCAAACATTCTCATTCAGAAGGCGGCAAGGAAGGACTGAAGTGAGGCCGTGGATTTCAACACAGTAACTTTTGCTGGTACTTGAAGGCGAGGCAAGTGCCTTCGAACCTTAAAGCGAATATTTAAATGGAGAGAGGGGCGGGCGGCGCAGGTAAACTACAATTCCCAGCATGCCAGAGGGGGCGGGCCCTGCGGCTGCGCAGACGGGCGCGCGACGGTCACGTGATTTCAGCATGGCGGTGTTCGCGGATTTGGACCTGCGAGCGGGTTCCGACCTGAAGGCGCTACGCGGGCTGGTGGAGAACGCCGCTCACCGTGAGTCTCCCCGGCTTTGCAGGCCGCGGTGCCTGCCCAGTCTCGCTGTTCCCCAGACCATCGGGCCACGTTGAAGAGGGACTCGAGGGCCTGTCCTCGTCCAGGTCTCCTGAGATCTCGGGGATGTCCCTGGTAGCTGATGCCGCCGCGGTGTTGCTCTGATCCCGGGCGCGGGAAACTCGAAGGCACCTGGGAGCTGTTACACGGTCCAGCTCCTTCTCGCCTGCCGGTTGAAAAAACTGAGGCTCTGAGAGAATGGGAGACTTGCATAGAGCCCCACAGCTGATGGATGGCAGAAGCCTGGGCTTCCAAGTGTGCAAGTCACCTACGCCACTGCTTCTGGTATCACCCCTTTCTGCCTCACGGCACTGTCAGAGCATTTCGGGGGATTGAGCACAGGCGGGTAAAGCTGTGGAAATTCAAAGAAGAGGGGGAAGGGACGTGAGGGTGACATTGTGGGAACAATATTAAGAAGAGGAGGTAGGGGGAGGAGGGAAGACGTACTATGCGAGTGGGAGGGGAGCAGCATGGCAAGAATGTTAGGCATATTTGAATCCAAGGGAAGCCAAAGCCCTGAAAGATCCTTTTTAATGATTGGGGTTAATCAGGAGTGTTGTCTTCTTCCTTCCACTGTAAAGTGTGGGGATAGAGAAGTTTAAAAATGAGGAGGTTTCTGTGGAGCCTGTCGAATAATGGATGCTCATTAACTATTTAAGGGAGAGGAAGGAAAGAAGGAAATCAAACAGATGAGAGAGAGTGAGCCATTCTTCTGGCGTTAATATACATGATCTTTTAATACTAGTATCCTGTCGTCCCCATTGGTATTTAAATAACTTAAAAATAGGGGTCACCATCCAGACATGTTTTTGGTAGTCCGAATGTCCAGAAAAATGCTGTATTGAGATGATAAAGCAAGGCCCTGGCCTCCAGAGAGCTCCCAATCTACTGATGGTGGGCAGCTGGAAAGGGGAGGTGAGCAGTGGTGTGAAGGAGTGATTACTCCATTTCTTCCTAGGAAAAGGGCCTCTGAGGGAAGTAGAGAGGGTAAAAAGCAAAAGAAATGAGCAAGAAAAAAAAGTATCATGCTAATAATACATCACAGAAGTCAAACAGAGCCCTGTCTCTGTGCCACGCACTGCTCTCAATCATCCTGTGCTTATTATCTTGTTTTCTCATGACAGTTGTGTGAGGTAAGTTCTGTTAACACCATCTGATAGTTGAAGACCTGAAGCTTGAAGTTCAGTAACTTGTAAGTGGTAACCCGTAGATTTGAAGGCAGGTGGTCTGACACCAGAGCCCATATCCACAACCACTGTTCCTACTGACCCCTAATCTTGACATGAATTGAGCCGAGCCTGTGCATACAGGGAAAAGGTTGTCCCATTTAACAAGAATGTTCAATTTTTCTTTTCAGTTGGCTATTCAGTTGTTGCCATCAATCATGTTGTTGAATTCAAGGAAAAGAAACAGGTAATAACAATTTCTGAAGTTAATATCCAGCATTTAAAATTGTCTATGTTTATATTGGTAATGTGGAAGCTACAGATGAGCATATTTCTTAAATGCACCCTCTTGTGTACTATCTTATTTTACATGTTAACAGTTGAGTCAGTGCGAAGTTTTTGTGAAGTATTAGGGCATGGTAGAAAGATTCTTAAAGTTGAGGTGATGTTAATTAAACAACTTTCAGTAATTTTTGAAAGTACGTTGTCATTGACTGAATTGTAATCCCAGTATTACTCCTTTTTATTTTACTGACATGGACTCATTACTAATTCCCCTCTTAAACATGCACGTGAATGTGTCTATTTCTCTTCAGGCCCAACAGCTGTACCTTTTAGATTATTTCAGTCTAAAAACTGTTTTTCACCTCTCCTCTCCATTGATGTTCCCAACCGCTTCTCTGATATCCAGCTTTCTTCCTTTTACTTTTTTTTAAACTTAAGTGTTTCTCTACACCAGAAATTAACTTTTCTGAAAACCCCTTGTAAGTTTTCCATTATGCTTCATTCCTTTAACATGTATGACCTAGGGTGACTGTTTATTGTTTTTTATAGGAAATTGAAAAACCAGTAGCTGTTTCTGAACTCTTTACAACTTTGCCAATTGTACAGGTGGGTATTTTGTTGTTTAAGAACCATAATACTATTCAAATATGCCCAATTTTATGTAGGGTTTTCTAACAGGCACTGTTCCTTCCTCTCCCAGTCTTACTTTTCCACAAGACTCAGCTCTTCCATGAAGTATTCACTTACTATGAATTCAGTACTTCTTTGATGATCTTTTTTCCTGAAGTCCTATAACCTTTAATCTCTTTATGTAGTTTAACGCATGTACATCTTTATTTTACTAGTTGTATTATAAATTCCTTGGTAATGAAGACTAGCTTTTACTGATCGTCGCTATCTTTTATTGCTGGTACCTTTTAATGACTACTTCCCACTGGTAAAGAGGAAAGTCAGTCATTGGCATTTGAACTTTTTTTGATAGAATGTTTTTGATTATAGGGAAAATCAAGACCGATCAAAGTTTTAACTAGATTGACGATTATCGTTTCAGATCCATCTCACTGTAATGTTTTGGTAAGTTAATTTTTCTTCTTTTTGGCCTTTTAAGTTGAACTGGTTAATGTTGAACCTCACTTCCTACTCTTTTTTTTTTTTAAGGTTTTATTTATTTACTTGATAGAGGGAATGCAAGCATGGGGAGCAGCAGGCAGAGGGAGATGGAGAAGCAGGCTCCCCACAGAGCAGGAAGCCCAATATGGGGGTCAATCCCAGGACCCTGGGATCATGACCTGCGCCGAAGGCAGATGCTTAACCCACTGAGCCACCCAGGCAGCCTGAACCTCACCACCTTCTGAATCCCTGAATCCCCCGCCCCCGGTTAGGATACCTGCCTACTCTCCTTATCCTCAGAATTCATATAACATAACAGTCTCTTCTACTCTTGGCACAGATACAGGGGTACCACAGTTAACAAATCCTTTAACAACTGTTCTTCATTGAACTCACATGAACCAGATGTACAGTGGGTGCTGGAGATATTGCTGTGAATAAGACAGACAGAATTGTTGAACTTAGGAAGGTTATAGTTTAATTGACAAGACAAGCACTAAACAGATAATGAAGAATGTGAGGAATATTTGAAGAGTTGGAGGTAGTAAATAAAAGATACTCTGAGGAAGGTGATGTTCCACCTGGGACCAGAAGAATCAGTAAGTGTTATGTAGGTGCTGACCACATGAGAGAGTGTTCCCACAGACAGGATGGTTTAGGCACAGGTTCTGGGTCCCAAGAAAACATGGTGTTTTCTAGGAAATGAAACAACACCAATAGGGCTCACCCTTGTGAGCTGGCTAACCTGGGATGAGGTTAGGGAGCTAGTCTGAGTGAGCACTGGGAAGCCCTTGAAAGTTTTAAATGAGGAAGTGAAATTACGATGTTTCCATTATAGAGACTAGATCAGAGGGGTTGAGGGAATTTAAGAGGCTTGGCAGGGGCTGAGGATTGACAGGATTCCATGGTTGATTGGATGTAGTGTGGTGGCTCCCAGCACTGCCTGATCAGCCCACTAGGTAGATGGTGGTACCTTTTCCTGAGAGAGGACATAAAAAGAGAAGCAGGTTTGAAGGCATTGTGTTTGGGACATGATGGGTTATTGTAAGGATTCCAGTGGCGTTTGTAAAATGGGTAGTTGGTAAAAGGGGTGTGGCCCTCAGAGGAGGGATCTGATTAAAGATACTGATTTGGAAGCGGTCGCTCTGTAGAGAGTAAACAAAGTCATGGAAATGGATGAGAATCCCTGGTTCACGCGTGGACGTGTGAAGAAGTTCTCGGACAGAGTCCTGAGGAACTTCAGCATTTAGTGGTGGAGTAGAGAAGGGGAGCTAGAACTGGAGACTGAGGCGGGACTGTGACAAATACGAAGACAATGGGCAAAGTGAGAAGGGAAATGTGAGGAAGGGTCAGCAGCATCTTCGAGCCCGAGTAGTCCAGCAGGAGAGGGGCTCAGACATGTCTTGGAATATTGACAAGTCATTGGTTGCCTTAGCAAAAAACCACCTCCATGGAAGTGATAGGGACGGGAGGAAATGCAGACAGTGTGTGATGCTGACTTTGCTTGCAAAGTTGACTCCATAGGGGAACAGAAGGCACAGGGAGGTTGGCGGACAAGAACCTGCTATCTCTGGGTTTTGGTAGCTGGGAGAGAGGAGTATGCCTGCTGATGGGAAGGATCTAATGAAGGAGGGAGAAAGAGAGTTTTATCTTGAGCTGGAGTGGATTCCTCTGCCGTAGAACAGGAGTCATCAAGGAAGGGCTGGTCTCTTTTATAATGATTAACATTGCTTAAAAACAAAAGTGGAAAGCCAAGTTCTGGTATTTTATGCAACTGCAAGGCAGGGTTCTGGTTCTCTGGGCCCAGGTAGACCTAAAGGGAGCTGACTTTTGATGGGTCACAAAGATGTTCATTCTCTCTTGTTATCATGAGCATCCTGGTAACCCCTTTTTCTCCCTTTTCAATTGAGAGTGGGCAAGCAGAGGGCACAGAATCCTAGGTCCTAACTTTTCTAAGACCTGGCGTCTGCCCTGTATCAGCATGTCTGCCCAGCAGCCCTTCGTGCCTGCTTCTGCTTCTCTTCACCCCTCCTCTTTCCTGCTCTGATTTTTAGAATGCCTTTTCTTTTTACAAAATCAGAGGTAAAAACTTTAACGGTACAAACAGGCAAAGAAGAAATATCACATATTATCCCATCATTCAGAAAACGTGTTTGAACATACAGTTGAGCCTTGAACAATGCCAAGGATGAGGACACAGATCCCCATTACTCCTACCCCACATAGTTAAATATTCATGTATAAATTCTGACTCCCCCAAAACTTCACTACTAATGGCATCCTACTGCCGACCAGAAGCCTTACTAATAATATAACAGTAACATTATAGTAACAGTAACAGTAATAACATTTACAGTACTGTACTAGATTTATTTTTTAAAAAAAGAATGTATGGGTGGACCTATGCAGTGTGAACCCATCTTCAGGGCTCAGCTGCATAGTTTTCCAGCCTTTTCATAGACATACACATATGGTGTTAAGTTTGAGATTTTCATTTTTAAGCAATAACTGTTTAACTGATCTATCCCTCTCCTACTGTCAGAGGACTATCAGGTATTTTCTTGCACATCTAGCATTTTAATTAATATTTAACAGTATTCTTATTGTGAGCCTAATTGTATCATGTTTAGTGTGTGTATTTCTTGTCTCATAAAAAAATGGTGAGTTCCACTGAGAGCCCAGACATATGCCTTGAATGAGTTCATATCCCCAGTGCCCTGCACACAGTAGGTGCTCAGAAATATCTGTTAACCTCCTCCACTCATGTGTAAGAGCACCAGCTATCCAATTTGATTTTTATATCACAAGCACAATTTGGTATGCAGTTAAAGGGTAACAATGTGGGAAGGAGGGTGATGGGCGGGACCTAAAACCTCGTATGCTTAGGCGGGTTTCTCTATCCATATACAAAGCAAAGCAGAAATGGCATGTAAGAAATATTACGTGATTAAAATAAATGTAGCTAGACTACAAGTCAGAATTCCATGTGTACACTCTTGGTTATTGTACAATAACATTCTTTTTGTACTGCTAGAGAGCAACGTCTTCAAGGGTCCGGCTGTATGATATCGTTGCAGTTTTTCCAAAGACAGAAAAACTTTTTCATGTGAGTATGTAAGTAACAGATAGTGAAAGAAAATAGTATTTATTATTTTATGTAAGAAGTCTGATGTTCTGCTTTTGCAGGTGATCTGTTTCACTCCATCTGGAAACTTCTAAGATTTTTCATGCATGCCTGGGATTCTGAAATTTCACAAGGGGGTGCTTAGGTGGCATGTGTTGTTTTGTTTTGTTTTATTCATCTTGCTGGATATTTGCTAGGCTCAGATTGAAAGAGTCTCAAGGTTTTTTTCTGTTTATCTCTGCTTCATTCACTTATTCATTCATTCATCTGAAATGTCTCTTAGGTGAATGTTGTTCTGTCTCATTCAAAGCTCTGAAATCACCTCAGTTTCTGCTCTTTGTACTATGCATTGCTACCCATGAGGGAAGAAAGGTGCAGAGTTCTGCTGTGGCATAAGAGATCTCCTCTCTGCTTTGGCTTTCTCCTTTGCGTGCTCTGAGGTGTGGTCCATATGCTAGCAAGATCATGTCGGCCTTTAGTCTTCCAGAAGTTCTTCAGAATCAGCCATCCGCTGATTCTGTTGCCCTTTGTGTTCTTTGTGCCTTTATGAATTTAATTCCTTTTGTATTTTTAAAATTGCCATTTCTATGACTTTTCAGGAGGGAACGTTGTTGAACATGCGTGGTCATTTTGTCAAGTTGAAACAGAGCACACTGGGTATTTTATTTTTTTCACTCTGCACGTTTTAAATGACTATAGGAAAGAACAAAAATCAGCTGTAATACAGTTTTTCAGGAATGTTTTACTGTGTAAAATAGGCATAGCTACTTTTAGGAAGTTCTGAATGTTGTTTTTATCTAGATTCAAGAAAATAGCCAACTACCAAAACTATACTCACCAAAAGGATACTGCAGAAAAAAAAATGTACTGGTCTTTGATGTTTTAATTTTACAGCCAGTTTGTTTTTTTACTTTATTATTTTTATTAACATATATTGTATTATTTGCCGCAGGGGTACAGGACGATTCACAATCGTCAGGCTTACACATTTCACAGCACTCATTTTTAAGCAAAATGTGTTCTAAAGTTATAGGATGATTTTCCTTTGGTTTATCCAGTAGATGGAGCTGTTAACTAAGGAGGCTGATGTGTGATTAAATTTAGTTTTTAGGGCAACTATCAATTCTTAATTGTTTATATTTCTTCAAGGAAATAGCAGAAATTGTCTGTGATTTTTTTTTTTTACTTTGGTGATGCCCTTCATAAAATGCTCAACTATAGTAATTATCAAGAATTTTGTCTCAGAAAAAGGTGTGTGGGATCAAGTGGTTCTTAGTTATCAGAAGCCCCTGTGGAACTAGTGAAAACCAGGCACTTTCAGATCTTCACCGCTGGAGATTCAGATCCATTAGGTTTGGGGTTAGAATATCTGTTTTGTTTTGTTTTGTTTTGTTTTTTTCAAGTCCCATAGGAGATTCTCATTCAGTATTGAAACCCCAAGGAGGAATATGAGCATATCCATGTTCATTGAATATCAGCTTAGTTTTCTGACTAAGTAATAGCAACTCACTTATAATGTAGACCGAAAGTTGGCAGTATACCTAATTTTTTGTTGCCCATTTATTTTTTTAATTGATTCTGAAGTGCACACAATTTACATTTTGATAGTCGTATAACATGGTGGAGAAGCATATGTTTATATATCTTCCTAGAAACTTCTACATATTTATTTCTTTAACACAATAATCCTGGGAATAAACAGAACAGATACACTTTTATTATCCTCATTTTTTAGAAGAGAAAGTTGAGACTTAGGCTAAATGATTTGCTTTAAATCTTGGGTAGTATATAGCAGAGCCAGGACTTCTGGGTTTTAGAATACATTAAAATTTCATTTAGCAATTTTATCTTATTACAGTTGACCCTTGAACAGCATGGGCTTGAACTGCATGGATCCACTTTTGTGCAGATTTTTTTCAATAAATACAATACTATAAATGTATTTTCCTAATGTTTTTCTTAGTAATGTTTATTGTCTAGCTTACTTTGTTGTAAGAACACAGTATATAGTCTACAAACGTGTTCATTAGCTATTTATGTTATCAGTAAGGCTTCTGGTCAACAGAAGTTAAATTTGGGGGTAATCAGAAGTTATTCGTAGATTTTCTGAGAGAGGGGTTGGCACCCCTCGATCCTAGGTTGCTAATGAGTCAGCTGTACTTGTTTTTCTCCGATTATTCAAAAGTGTGAATTCAAAAGCATGAACACATGCTTTGTATGGTGGGTAGAACTGTCGGAAATACTCCTGAAGATAGAATAAAGCTATAAATAACATACAAGGTATTTGTTTGGAACAGACTATGCAGAGAGTTACATGAAAAGTTACATGAAAACAGATTCTAAAATTGGAACATCTTCCTTTTATCTGTCCACATCTTGCCCATTCATTAAGGAGCAGTTAAAGTTAGCACTCTCCCTGTTTTCTATAGAAAATCAATTTTAAGAGACATTTTTCTTTTAATCCTAAAGGTTTTACAAGTATATCATGGTTTGGAACTGGGTCAGATGCAAGCAATGTGTTGCTTAGCAGGTTGTATTCTCTAAGTGATTTTATTTGTTTGGTTTTTAAGTAGATAATCTAGAATTTAAGCAAGCATCCCTGTAGATGTGATATTCTAAAACTAAGGTCTCTAAAATGAGTCATAAAAGCAAATACACACACACACATATGTTAACACTTAGTAGTTTAAAATCTAACCACCTTAAATAGCATTGTTTCCATGGGAAATAACATATGATTTTCCATTCTGAGTATCTGGAAGATATCTCATGGATAAACCCTCCCTCTTCAGAGTTACCCTAGGGGCTAAGGCAGAGATGAAAGACTGTAAGGGAGTCCATGGCTGCAGAATTTGGCAGGCGGCATTACATAGAAGCTTCGGGAACTTCTGAGTTACTCACATTTAGGATTTAAAGCAACTGAACAGGATGAGGAAAATTCAAGTTATTTAGTCCAGTGCGCTTTGAAGTACTTTGATTTTGTACTCCATCGATTTAAAAAAAAACTGAGTCTTTATCCCCAGTACATTGTTTATTTTCTTATAAATTATGTGTATGTTCCATTATGTCAGTGCGATTTTTTAAATAATATACACACACAAAACAAATTTTGAGAGAATGAATTAAAAAATAAAGGGAAATAGAAGGTCTGTTTTTTTCCTTCCGAAATCCGTGCAGTAGCCTTCAAAGAGTGTTGTCGGAGACCGTGTATGCAACACCGGAGGCTCCTCAGGAGAGGGAGTACCTTCCAGGCATTGCTCCTCAAGCTGGCTCCACCAGCTTCAGAACTGACAGGGCTGTTTGTTAAATGCAGGTTATTAGGCCCTACTTATTACTGAGTTTATTACCGGGAGTAAGACCTGATAATTTCCAGTTTAGTTAAATTCTTCAGAGGAGTTTATATGCACACACTTGAGACTGAGAGTCACGCTTGATGGACATCTTGCTTTTCTCTGGGTAAGTCTGGGTCTCCCTTACATCTTACTTCTCATAAAGTACTAACATGTATTAACCCGACACCCATGTAGGGGATTTGTGAGACACTGAACCCCTACCCTCCCATCCTCCCAGTTCTGTAGAATCAGAAGTAAATGTATTTGTGGGTATGTGCAGTTTGGAGACTGTGCCTTCCTTAAATCCTCATAGGAGTCCCTGAAAGGTGAAAAGAGTCGATATGGCTTGATATGCAACTTGGCCAAACCACTGTAATCAGGTTCTCAACTGCAAATAGTATTTGAACGTAATCTGTTTTAGTGATTTAGGAAGTATATCATTATAATGTAAAATGAGCTGTTATTTTATAGTTTCCTAAGTGTATCAGTTAAACACTTGGATTAATAGAAAGTTAAATAACAAAAGAATTCAGTTTGAAACATTTTAAGTTTGAGGTGTCAGAGGGAGCCAAGTGGAGCTGTCCTTTGTAAATGAACGTTTATTATAATATGTATACTTACACCAACACAAGGGATCATTTTTAATTAGCTGCTGTTATGTAAGAGGGGGAAAATGAGCAATATATCTGTTAAAAAAGAACCTAATTTAGCTTTATTCTGAGGAAGAATCCTTAACAGACTTTTAAAAAAATGAATCCGCCTTTTTTTAAATGAAAGACAATGATAATAAGTTCAAACAGGACAAAGGGCCGTGCATTGAAATGCACACTTTTCTTCCCATCGGAAACTCCCTTTTCTCCTTTGGTGACCACTACTAATAGTTTTTGTGTATCTTCTCAGCAGTAATTATATACGTACTCCTTCCTTCCTTAATTGCCCTCTTCCTCCTTCCACCCTTCCTTCCTTCCTAACACCAGGCTTTTTTTTTTTTTTTCACCTAACAGTATATATGGTTCCATAATATCAATTATAGATGTACTTCAGTCCCTTGGAGTCGTCATACTCTGTTGTATAAAGGGACTGTATTTTATTGAAGTAAAATAAAGGGATATCTAGTCGTGTCTAGTCTTTGGTGATTGGTATTGCAATGACTCTCCTCGCACTAATATTCTTGAGCATTTGTTGGGTATAAGGCTATAGAATATATTTCCACAGGCTCTCCACAGGATACATTCCTACAGGTGTATTGCTGGTGGGTGCGTTTTAAAATTTTGGCACCTGTTGCTAAAATCCTTTTCAAGACCCTGTACTGATTCAAAGACCCTGTGAGTGTCTGTTTATTTGTTCTCTTGTTAGCAGTGGATTACTGAACTCTTGGATCTTTGCTATTCTGATAGCTTAAAAATGGTGACCAGAAGCTGAATTTGTCATATCTTCTATTCAGAGCTTTTCATCCATTCTTATCAAATTCTCAGTGAGTCTTTTATGAGGTGGACAGCTGTAGCAGTTGGGATGGGGCAGATTGTTTATGAGCCAAGTGTTTCTGCCAAAACAGTGTTACTTCCCAGGCTTACTAAGTTACTAGGACCGTCTAAAGCCAGGCAGCCTCTATCACTGCTTGTTTCTTCCGAAAGCCCTGGAGTGGGGGTAGGAATGACCAAAGTGGGAATTCTGAAGAAGAGAGGCAAGATGTGACATTCCTGTCACTGCTAAAAGTCCAAGCTGATCATATGGGGGATATTATTACCTGCCCTTTACCCCTCTTCCTTACTCTGCCCTTCCCCTCTGGCCAGAGCCCTGGTGTTAGTTTGCCAGCATAGCCAACCTCGCATTTTGAATTTGTTCATCAAGCCTGTCTACACCAGCATTGTCAGTAAGGCTTGTTTTCAATACACTACAAAACAGACAGTTCTTTCTGTCACTGTAAATCAAGTAAAGGCCAAATCAGAGCCAGATATGCATCTTCTAGCAGTGGTTTTGGCATATACTCTTATGCTTGTAATCTTTTCCCAGCTTTATTTTGCTCCTCTGATTTTCTTTTCATTCTGTTTTCCTTATCTATTTTCTTTTGTATGTTTTTGTTTCGTTTTTTTGAAAGCCATTTCAAACCTCTTTTGGAGGTAAATGCAAAGTACTGATCAATAAGCAAGAACAAAAATTAGAACAAAGGGAAGGGAACTTAAAAGTTGAAAAATACATTCAGCATCATTTGATTTGTAACAACTGTGCTTTGACCACTACCACCCTCATTCTCCTCCTCCTCCTCCTCCTCACCCCGCTGCTGCTGCTTATCATTTCTTTCCCCTCTAAGGAGACATCTTATGCATTACACCCATTACGTAGACTATTTCTCTTCTAGTTGGAACAAAATGCCATCAGCAGGACTATGCTAGTATCCTAGCCCCTCAGTAGTCTGATAGAAGCCACAGTCCTGGGACAGTTCCTGGCAGAAAAATAAATAATCTGTGGAATAAATGGACCATGCACATATTCCTTGGCTTGTTTTTCTTCCTGGATTTCGGAACAGTTAGTTACCACTTTCTGGAACAATCTGATGTAGCCTTCCGGAAACTGAGCCTCTCTTAGCATCCCACCCTTCTGTAGCAACCGTGGGTTAGAGGGTCTCCAGGCTCTGTCTGGAGAGATGATCCATGGACATATCACTGTGCTCCAGCTCGGTTACAGTTAAACCACTCAAACCGAATGTGAAGGAGTGGCTAATCATTGACAGATACATTTCAACACCATTATGATGCCTGTGGACTGAACCATATATAATTTATATTTCCTTAAATCAGATTTGACTATGTCTCCCATTCTTAATGTGTGCCATTTCTTTCTTTCCTCTTTACCTGTTGTTTTTGTTTTTGTTTTTTTCTTGACAGGTTGCTTGTACACATTTAGATGTGGATTTAGTCTGCATAACTGTAACAGAGAAACTACCATTTTACTTCAAAAGACCGCCTATTAATGTGGTGAGTGTCGTACTTTCTCTTTTACATGTGAATCTGTACAAACCCACATTAACGAATTGGAAAAGGGGCAGAAGGACCTAGTGTTCTTTAGAAGGAAAAACTGAAGGTTAGGTGATAAATAGGCAGTTTAGGAAAGAGGATTTTCATTTTTGAAAGCTGACTAGAGGTAGAAAGGGAACTTAAAACAAAAATTATCCAGTAAATTATTAAGATGCATTTAAAAGACCTTAGAAGCCAGAGTTAATGAAGGATATTTTTTAAAAGGATAGCTATAATCACAGACACTTAGAGCCTGAGCATTGAACAGTAAGGGGATAGGGCAGTCTAGAAAGAAGAGGTAGGGGGAAAAAACAGAAGGTTCCTGAGGCACCAGCGAGCTCGGGCGGGTAGGTAGAAGAGGGAGCCAGGTGCGGAACGCCCAGTGGACGAGGTCCAAATAGGATGAAGATCTACCCTGAAGCTCGCTGGTTGATGCGAAAGCCCAGGGTCACTTTTATAATAACCTTAGAAGGTGGCCATGTGTTCAGGAAAGTTTTGTTCCTGCTTCTGCAGTGGAATTCTCCTTACCTTTCTACGTAGTTTCTCTTGTTTCTCCCAACCCTTTATCTTCCATCTGTCACACCTTTTTGCCAGTCTTCATCAGAAAGGTGGTAGAGCTTCACCTCCATAGCTGCTGGGTCAGCACGGTGGTCAACGGTTTGTGTGGGCAGCCGGGTTCTGGGGAAGGGTCAGGATGCTGTTTCAGAAGCTTCCAAACCTGTCTCCCCCTCTCAAGAATTCCTCTCGAAGGAGACCGAGGGTCTCACAGACAGTCCAGATTCCATACCCTGTCCTGTCAGAATTGGAAAATTAAAAACTTAGGCACTTTTTCAAGATCAATAACTCCCCTCTTCTTCTGTCTCTGTGGAATCACAACTTCCTCGAGCTTTCTTTCGCTGTCGCTGCTGCTAAGGAATTGGCTCGAGGCCAGGAGGAGGGGGAGACAGTGAAAGGAGAACATTGATCTATGTGGTGTGCAAAAATTGAATCCATGTGGAAAAATTTAAGTTGGCTTATGTTCCACCCCTAAAAATATGCTACTAAAGAACTTGAAAAGGACTCAAAATTTTAAAGTCATATATGTAAGGGGAAAACTATAAACCAGCTCTTTTCTGATAAATACAGAGAGTGCTACTGAACATAAAACAGTATTTACAAAGCTCAATCATGTTTCCTGTCTTCTTGCTGGTACTTATAAAAAATAAACCCTAAAAACACTCCTGAATCATCACATTTTCGGGTTGGAGATCTGTGAGCTAAAAAAGTAGCTCACCTGTGCAGGTGAGCTAAAAAAGTAGCTCACCTGTACAGTGTGGTAAATGCAGGCTGGCAAGGAGAAGCCGTTCAGCCTGTCAGTCACAGGGTGGGGAAAGTTCTGGTTGGTACCCTGTCAAAAGAGATCTCTGAGATGCTCCAGCTACCCGCGATAAAAGGCACAAACAAATACAGTACCCGAGGTGATGGCAGTCTCATTGGCCTCACATATTGTTCCTCTTCAGAGATAGTAAGCTCTGTTTCTAGAAGTTTGCAAAGGCTTTTTAAACCAGCCTCCAACTACCAGTCCAATTTCTGCAGTTAGGTGGTGCAGCCACTCTGTAAATTGCTATTTAGCTTACATTTTTTTTTTTTTACCTCTCACTTTGTCTTAATAAATAAGGAAGGCCATTTTCTAGACTTCTTTGCCTGAGTAAACCCACCTACAGTACTGTGCCCTTGGCTGGGAGGAGATAGTAGCATGGGATGCTAAGGCCAAGTCCATGGAACAGATGGACAGCAGTGCACAGCACATAACTCCTCCTGTCCTTCAGCAGTGGTAGGCTTCTCAGTGGCTTTTTTGGAAAGGGCTTTCAGTTAGTTCCTTATGAATGTGCCCTACTGTTCAACCCAGATTGTAAGCTTCTAGAGTGCACCAGCTGTGGGCTGGGTCTTTTTAGTTATCCGCAAAATCTTGCCTGCAATGGATGCTCCTTAGAATTTGTCAGTCGAATGAATATATATTGAATTTAGCATATCAAGGTGCAGCTTGGGGACCATGGCCAAATCCTGCTTGTCATCAGTCTTTATCTGGCTGTCAGGGTCTGGCAGGAAGTGTGGGCATGGAGGGAAGTGGGGCACTGGGGCAGCATGAGGAGGATGGCAGTGGGGACAGTGGCAGTAGGACCGCCCACCCTCCAGTTCCATCTGTAGGTACAGGAAAACTGCTGTTTGATGGATATTTTTGGCTTAATTCCCATCTATTTCAATTTAAGAATTCTGAAAAGTAAAAATTTGACAAGCGAGAGGGATATGCAGTATTTAACACAGTGTCTGCTTTTTTAAAAATCTGGTGTGAACATTTTACATATGTTGTTTAATAAAAACTAGATGATGGCGTGGAAGGAAGGGCTGTGCAGGATTATTTTTAGTCTTCATCTAGTGTAGAAGTAGGCTGTGGTGTGAATTGGTCAGGAAGCACAAAAGTCCACATTTATTCACCACCCATTTTTCATTTGAAAGAGTAAGCTGGAAACATATAAGAGGTAGCTAGCTTATTGTTCAGGGTAAGTAAGAGTTGTATGATATGTATGTATTATTTGTATCTAACAATATCTATTCTAGATACGGAGCTGTAAGATTTTACATTAAAATGTGGAAATATGTTCACCATGAAAGGATAGAAAATGTGGTAAATGAGAGTAATAATTAATCTTAGGTCCCGGTCCTTATGTGCTCCTTTGGACTTGTTAGTAAACTTGTCTTTGGCCATGAAAAGTTGATAGGTTGACTTTATAAGGATCACTGTACTGGGCACAAATCTTAATTTGGAAAGGATATGTATCCCTTTATTTTGTGGTGGTGAAAAGCAGGAACATTAAGATACTTAATTCGTTAGTCTTCTTCCTAGAAGCCTTAAGCCATGTGACAGTTATCAGCTCAAAAGGTTGGGGTGATAGGTTGGAGGGTACAAATTTCCAGTTACAAGAAGAATAACTTCTGAGGGTCTAATGTACTTGCATGACTGTAGTTCATAGTACCGTGTTGTATACTTGAAAGTTGTTGAGAATAGACCTGAAGCATTCTCAGAAAAAAAAAAAAAGGTTACATTAACTATGTCAGGTGATATATGTGCCAGTTGTGTGGATCTTAGTAATCATTCCACAATGTATATGTGTATCAAATCATTGTATTATATACTTTAAATATGTATAGTTATATTTGTCAGTTATTCCTCAGTAAAGTTAGAAGACGACGATGGCTGGGGTCATGAAGGAGGCCCAGGAGCTTGAGCAGCACACCAGAGCATTCCTTTGTACAACTTAGAGCTTGCATCCCCCTTAGTTATCTTCACCACATGCTTGGGGCACCGTAATATCAGTTATGTAATTCCCTCTAAAATCTCCTATAAACCTCTTCTGGAGTCTAAGTAACCTGTACGGAAATCACAACTTCATCATGTGATAGTTGGATTTCAAAAAGTTGAATTCAGCTCGTCTTCTTAGACAGTCAGGTGACTTCTCATTACTTATCTTATGGTTTAGGCACTTTCTCAGCTGCTCCAGCCCAGCAGCCATAGGGCGCGTGGATGTGAAGTATCTCCATTATGCAGATAAGATCGAGACTCAGGTAGTTTGTGGTTCACACTTCTCTCACAAGTTGACTTCAGAATTGTACTCGAGCTCTGATTCTAAATCTGCTGTCATTTCCCACTGGGAAATGCTATTTAAAATTACTTTACAGCACAACTCTTTGTTAAGCATAGAATAATCTTATCTTTTAGAACATGATCTTTAGGAATTCAGGTTTTGAGAACAATTTTTTTAAGCAGCACATATCTTTACCTTCCTTTGATTTTCCCTTTGATTTTTTTTTTTCCCAGTGTTCTTGCCATTCAACAATGACTTCAAGTTTATGGAGTTATTTCAGTGCTTATATGTGTTATGTTCCCTGATGTTTTCCTCTCAGCACTCCCTTTAACTGTAATCTATTTCTGTCTTCATGGTCCAATTAGTCCCCACTGAGAAGTGTCCAGCAAATAGTGTCTGAAGCAGTGAAGTTGTTCCAGGAATGATGCCATATATACTTGAGTTGGGTGTGAGAGCTCTATAAACTTTTTATTTTTCATCACACATATTGTGAACCTAAATGTGTTGAGTGCTTTATCGATCCAGTGCTTAGACCAGTGCTAGCAAACTTGCCAGTATCAACAATTTTTGTATGGCAAAAAAAAAAACAGAAAGAAGGTTAAAAGACTGATGAAAATATTTTCACATATTTCAAAGCTAAAGGGCTAATAGAGCTCCTGGAAAATGAGAAGCTAAAAAACGCAGATGAACAGTCCCCCCAAAATGGATTAAGAATGTGAAAAGACATTTCACTGGAAAGGAAATACAAATGGCCCTCAAAAATGAAAGATACTTAAATTCCTCATTACATGAAAAACACCTAACTGATTGGCACAAACCTGGGAGTTTGATGTACACTCTGCCATAAGGTTGCGGGAAAGCAGGCATTGTCGTACGTTGCTGGGACAGTGTAAATTGGAACGATCCCTATGGGGAGGTGGGTGATTTGGCAACAACCATCCGAATTACAACTGCTTTCCCTTTCTGACCTTGTTTGTGTATTAGTTTCCTAGGGTTGCCAAAACAAAGCACCACAAACGGGGTGGCTTAAAACAACAGCAATTTATTGTCTCACGCTCCTGGAGGCTAGAAGTCTGAAATCAGGATATCATCAGGATCACGCTCCCTGTAGGAGCTGTAGGAGAATCCTTCTCCGCCCCTTCTTGGCTTCTGATTTGTCAGTAAATAATCTTTGGGGGTCCTTGGTGTGTAGCTGTGTGACTCCACAGTCTCTGGCTTCATCTCGCAGTATGTTCTGCCTGTGTATCTGTGTCTTTACATGGTTGTCATGTTGTAAGGACCCCAGTCTTGGGATCAGGAGTGTATCTTAGACCAGTGACCTCATCTTAACTGATTACATCTACAACAACCTTGTTTCCAAGTAAGGTCACATTTTGATGCACTGAGGGTTAGGACTTTAGCATACCTTTCAGGTGGGTGGGGAGGGGGGACACAGTTCAACCCGTAATACCCAGCTTGAGTGTTTATTCTACAGATAGATTGAAACAGCCCAAAGTCTCTTGATGGAGGCATGGTTAATTACACGCTGCTGTATCTCTCCAGTGAAATACTGTGCCACTATAAAACAGAATTCAGGAGTTAGGAGCTGACATAGAAAAGCCCTCGAGTCAGAGCAAGAATATGGTGTGCTACCTTTTGGGTAAGAAGGAGGAAAAATAATATGTATTCATATTTACTTATGTTTATATGAAGACTCTCTGAAAGAAGACACAGAAATTAATAGGAGTAATTACAAGAGGTGGGAATGGGGCAGATGGGAGCAGACATACACGTCAAACTTTTTATTGCTTTTTTATGTTACTTTCATTAGTGAATTAGATGAACAAATTACCTTAAATAATGTTACACCAAAGGGTGTTGAATCCTTTTGAACTCAGTAAAGAATTTTTATGAAATTACCAGAGAATCTGTATGTTGGCCTGGTAATCAACTCTCTATTTTCTTCCTGTCATCTTCAGCTTTGCTTAGTTTTTGGAATTTTACTACCAGTTTTTCTTGATTCACGTATCACACACCTGCCCTTTGTAGCATCATTATGACTGTTACTTCTCATTAGTAAAGAAGTCTGATCGTCTGCCTATTCCAGAACCTTGGTCAGAGATGTGAACAAAAGCCAATCAGGCAGGCGCTGTCATGCTTTATGAAGAGGCTGTTAGGAACAATCATTTGACAAGCTTAAGGCAATTTACATTAGAATGGTCTTAGAAACAGGCCCAGGTAATGAGTCTATATTTTATCCATCTAAAAATTTAAAGTGTAGTATTATGAAAAAAATATTCACAACCTTCAATAGCACATTATGTATAATTTCTCTGTCTCAGACTTTTCTCAGCTGTTTAAAAGTGAACTTGATTAATGTACTAAGAGCAAAATCAGAACTTTTTTCTTAAAGACTAATTAAGCTGATTATTGTCTTCGCTCCCTCCCCCTGTGAAAGAGAGTTTTTATTTTGATCTCATCCCCAGAGGTGGCTAAAATTTTAGATACAGTTAGGGATACTTTATGACCTGGTACATCCACATCTTCTCCCCTTCTCCATCCTACTGCCTTGTGTTTTAGTTTAGTTGTGTTTTAGTTCAGCAAATAGCAGGATGAAGAAAAAATGTCAGCTTCTTTAACTAATTAGTAATTTTGGTAAGAGAAGTAGCCAAGGGAATAGTTGAGAATCTGGCTAAAGGAAGTGTTGTGGTTTAACTGTTGAATAATTCGCCACTTTTATCCTGGTTCCTTTTACATGAATAATCTGTAGTGAGCAGCATTATTACATAACCTCTTTCCTATAAGCTACTATTTATCTACTCAGAATATAAATACATTTAACACTTTTTGCATAAAAGGCAGTTATGTGTTACAAAGAAATATCATGATGCTGCTCTCCAGCTGTGTACAAGACAGGCAGGGAGACCGAGGTGCACATTTAACTTTGGCACTAAGAGTATCATCACAGACACCATTCCCAGAAATAATCAACACAAGCCCAAGGTTTAGAGGTGAGAAGAAGTTGTCAGGGAAGGATGCAAAATGGAAAATCTCATGTAAATTTTAACTAAACTTATATCAGATATGTAAGTAATTCTACAATAAAACCTCAGAACCTTAAGGCAAGAGGAAAAGTTAATGAAGGGAGGATTAGGGGATAGGAGAAAGGGAGTCTTGGTTCAGGGAGGGAAAGTAGGGGCCTTCCATGTACACCTGAATTAGTTTAAGGCGGGCTGCCAGTTCTGGAAGACCAGTTTTTCCGTTCCTTGTGAACATTAAGAAGTAGACCTCCAGCGGCCACAGCTGACCACTCCCAGCTCATCCTCAGGGTAATAGAAACTCACTTGCCAGGTGCTGCCCAGTTTGTGCCTGCCATCCTTCCTGTGTTCATTCAGAAGAGCACTACAACCAACCAGGGACTTTCCCCCTGCCATGCTAGCATCCTTCAGATGCTTCCCACTGCTAAGATGAGTGTGCCTGCAGTCCTAAAGACTGGCACAGTTGGCCCTTCCCACCCTCCTTAGCCTCCATTCCCACCACAGGGGGCCCCCTCACTCTTGTCCCCAGCCATGACCTCCTCTCTGTGCTCCCACACTCCCTCCAACCCCATAGCCTTTCCGTGTACTCCTCCCTCTGAAAGTGCCTGTTTACTTAGTTCCTTCGTCATCTACTCCTAAACTTCTTGATAGCACTTACCACAGTTGAAGTGTTAGGTTTTTTGGTAATTATTTGGTAGTCCCCTTAGAGTAAAAGCTCTGAAAAGGGAGGAACCATGTCAGCGTTTGCTCACCATTCCCACACATAGTTGGCCGAACACATACCTATTGTGAATGGATGAAGATACAGAGCTGGTCATCAGAAAAGATGGACAGTGTAGTGGTGGATTTCAGTTCTGTTTCCACCCCTTCCAGGCTGTTTTCTTACTTCTGGGTGCCCAGCTATTAAGAATGCCGTAAGTTGGGGCGCCTGGGTGGCTCAGTGGGTTAAAGCCTCTGCCTTCGGCTCAGGTCAGGAGGATCGAGCCCCACATTGGACTCTCTGCTCAGCGGGGAGCCTGCTTCCCACTCTCTCTCTGCCTGCCTCTCTGCCTACTTGTGATCTCTGTCTGTCAAATAAATAAATAAAATCTTTAAAAAAAAAAAAAAAGAATGCCTTAAGTAGGAAAGAAGTTTCTTTTTCTTATGTAAAAGACTAAGCTTGTCTAGTGGGTGAGGTGAGCTGGGCGAAATAGTTAAGAGCCCAGGCTTTTTCCATGCCTGAGCCCAGCTAGAACTCAGGACTCTAGTAGTGAAGGACAAGGGGAGAACAGATATTGGGGTCAGTGAGCAGTCTCTGTCACAGTGCCTCATAAAGGTGTCATTAGGGTTAAATACACACATAAGACTCTTAGCATGCACTTGACACATGATACTTCCTTCATGCAACATATGTAATAATTGATTCACCTGAGGGGCCTTCCCACCCCTGTTCTTCAAGCATTTCTCAGCTCTTCGTTTCTTTGTCTCTTACATTGTTGGGTCCAATTAATTTTTGTTGTTTTCTGTGTTTGCAAACAGTTTACTGGAAGTGTAGGGAGCACATCTCCATCTTCCTTTTAATAGTTCGTGGAGGAATAGCCCATTTGCCACCCCACTGGGACTTTGCTCTCTGTAGCTGCCTCATGATTTCTATTTATATAAAGTCAGCTTCCCCACAGCTAAGATCCACTATTGATCAGATAGAGCCAAACATCGGCCTTCTCCTGCGGATGGTGCCATTCAGGCATGAATCTGCCTTTGTTTCAGGCTGTACCTTGACATGTGGGAGGTCTAAGGTGGGGTTGAGGAGGGAGGTGAGGGAGATTCTTAGTGAAAAGAAAGTAGGACAGTGTGTGTTTCTCCTTGACAGATTATTTCCTTTATCTCCTGTAAAGGCAATTGACCGAGGCGTGGGCTTTGAACTCATCTACAGCCCTGCTATCAAAGATTCCACAATGAGAAGGTACACAATTTCCAATGCCCTCAATTTGATGCAGGTCTGCAAAGGAAAGGTATGGTTCCTAAATTTTGAGGCGTTTTTCAAATCCAGCAGTTTATTCTTATTATTAATATACTGGAATTGTTTAACTGATTCCTTTTCCCTAAAGCAGAAAGTTCTCGAAGCCGGGAAACAAATTCTCCCATGTCAATGAACCCTGCAAGTTTTAAGGGAAGGAGAAATATCAAAGGAAGAAGAATGGCAGGGTGGGGGAGGAAGATGTGTTGAAACCCTTTATCTACTAATAAGGAATTTGAAGTTCACCTACTGTGAAAAGAATGGTCTGGATAACATTGTTTGTCATCAATTAGTTGAATTACGATTATATGACTTTTTCAAGTAGTTTTTTAAATGAATTCACATTTAGTAAGATCCAGTGGGAAGGCTTACTGTTTCTTGTCCTGTAGGCTGCTGTTGATCCTAAGGTCTTTCTTTGACTTTGATTCTTTACCTTATCTTTAGAAGAATGGTATTTGTAGAAACTTAAATGTTAGCAAGTCATAACTGGTTATTTGTATTGGAAGAGTTTTCCATTTTTTTTTTCATTTATCTGAAATTAATACCGAACACTTTCTCTTTGGCAGAATGTGATTCTATCTAGCGCTGCAGAAAGGGTAAGTCTGGCATGAGTACTTTGTTTTCACTTTTCAAGCTATAAAACTTTGAAACATGTTTCTAGAGGAAAAATTAATAGTAACGTCATGAATGCTTATTGCATATTTGCATTTTGAATCGCCTGTGCCCATTGCAGTTGCTGAAGAGTAAAATGTATCCCCATTTCTTCCGGGCTGCAGGTTTTGTTTATGTGAAGTTTTTTTCTTTATGCTGTTACAGAATGCTTTCAGGGTTCTTTTAGAAACTTTTGGAAACTTAAGAAAACCATCAGAATTGTAAGGACTTAAATTGATGTTGTTAACTCCTTTAGTTTTTGGATATTTAAGCATCCTATTAATTTACTGCAAATGAAATCATTGAAATGCTGTGAATAACTTCTCTCCTATTTTTTGTTCCCTTTATTTTAGCCCTTAGAAATAAGAGGCCCATACGATGTGGCAAACTTGTATCCTTTTCTGAGTTGGAAGCTGTTGAACTGTTCTTTTAGGAAATTTGGAAATTTATGTGATACTATAGTTTAAGATTTTTTTTTAACCTTTTACTGTGAGTTTACCAATGTAAAGCTTCAAGAATAAATTACATAGGTTGTAGAGAGCTTCATCCTTTTGTTTCCTGCATTAAGGGTGAAATAGAAAAAGGGGAACAAGGGACTCCATATCATAAAAGCTTAGATTGAGTCTCTTCACAGATGCCCGTTGCATTCAGGCTAGAACTGCTGGAGAGTGAAAGTCCCTCTTTGTGTGGCCAGGGGAGCTGGAGTAGGCAGTTGGGTTTCTGTTAGTCCCCTGTCCTTGGCTGACAAGCTGGGTTGAAAGCTTTAATGGCCCCACCAGAGGACTACTGTTTGGGCTGTCTGAAAGTGACGCCAAGGCCGCCGTGTCCACCAACTGCCGAGCGGTGCTTCTGCATGGAGGTGAGCAAGTTCTTCCAATAAAAACACCAAATGCTCGTGTTAGGAGCCAGTCTTTTTTTATTTTTTTATTTTTTAAAGATTTTTATTTATTTGACAGAGAGATATCACAAGTAGGCAGAGAGGCAGGCCAGGGCAGGGAGGGTGGGTGGGAAGCAGGCTCCCTGCTGAGCAGAGAGCCCGATGCGGGGCTTGATCCCAGGACCCTGAGATCATGACCTGAGCTGAAGGCAGAGGCCTAACCCACTGAGCCACCCAGGCACCCCAAGCCAGTCTTTTTTAATCAGACAATGGAGCCTATTTACTTTTACTATCCTGCTCTGCAAACCTCCTTTAGGCTCATCTTTGCTCAGCATATTTTAACTTTACCCACCAATGCTTCTCACCATTTGCTTCAGACTTGACTTTGTGTACTCTGTGGACCGAATGTGGTCTGTGTTACAAAACTGAGTACTGAATGTGTCTTCCAAGCTCCACATGTGTGGGCCCGTCTACCTTCCTCCTCCTCCCTCTCCAGAGAGGCATGCTTCCCCTGCTGAAGTCATTGTTTGCAAGAACTGAAATGTGAAAAAATTGATGTTAAACCATTTATCAGGAACACATCAGGAACACAAAATACATTTTAAAAACCCAACTAAAAAACTCAAATAGTGTCTTTTCATATTTATTACAACTCATGATCCTTTTTCCCTTTTTTTTTTGTTTTCATGCTTAACTATGTGCAGACTGAATATCTTTTACTCACATTTCATTTACATAAATCTACCTCCTCACCTTAATTCCACTACTTGAAGCCACTGAAATTCATATTCATCAGATGATAAAAATTAAACCAGAAGTATTTGCTATGCCAAGACTTTTAGAGAACGAAGATGAGGGGTTTTGGGGGGTTTTTTGTTGTTGTTGTTTTTTTATAAAGATTTTATTTATTTATTTGACAGACAGAGATCACAGGCAGAGAGGCAGGCAGAGAGAGGGGGGAAGCAGGCTCCCTGCTGAGCAGAGAGCCTGATGGGGGGCTCGATCCCAGGACCCTGAGATCATGACCTGAGCTAAAGGCAGAGGCTTAACCCGCTGAGCCACCCAGGCACCCCGAAGATGAGGTTTTTTAAAAAAGAAAAAATTTAGAGGTGCCTGGGTGGCTTAGTCAGTTAAGTGCCCCAACTCTTGATTTTGGCTCAGGTCTTGATCCCAGGGTTGTGGGATTGAGCCCCACGTTAGGCTTTGCGCTCAGCACAGAGTCAGTTTGTCCTTCTCCCTCTGCCCCTCCTGCACACACGTGCGCTCTCAAGTAAATAAACTCTTCAAAACATATTGTCTCTCTTCCTTCCCTTTTAAAAAAAAAAGAAAAATATTTATACTTTCGATCTGCTGTTTTATCTTTGTTCTCTCTGTGATTTTTAGCACTAGTAGTAGTGGTCACGAAGCAGTTCGCTTGATACCACCTAGATAAATTTAAACTTCAGAATAGGGCTACATGTAGACTAGGTTATTTGGCATATGAATAGGTGAGTTATTGAGGCCTTGTGTGTTGTGTCTAGATTTTAATGATCTGATCCTCACTTGGGAGAACTGATTCCTGTATTGACTTACCGTAAATTAGATGATTTTGCTTCTGTTTTCAACATTTTTAGTTGAGGTAATTGTATTATGTAGGCTAGACCCTATCACATAAGCTCTGGGAATGGCCAGATTCATTAGGACTTTATCAAGATTGTCTTGAAAGTAAGAAATAGTGGGTTTGTGCTTTGGTTGTGCTGCCATTATTTTTGTCTGTTTTAAATGAACATAAGGAGTCATCAAGATTTTGGGTAACAGGGGCACCTGGGTGGCTCGGTGGGTTAAGCCTCTGCCTTTGGCTCAGGTCATGATCTCAGAGTCCTGGGATCGAGTCCCGCATCGGGCTTTCTGCTTGGCGGAGAGCCTGCTTCCTCCTCTCTCTCTCTCTGCCTGCCTCTCTGCCTACTTGTGATCTCTCTCTGTCAAATAAAATAAATTAAAAAAAAAAAGATTTTGGGTAACAATTGGTGTTCCAAAATAGACTAAAATGTGAAAAGGAAGCTAATAAGAAAATATAATGGGAAAAATATGAAGTTCTGCACTTGACTTAAAAAAACTCAGCTGTTCAGCAGAGGGTATGTATAAGGCTAGGCTTTTACGAAGCTAAACTAAAGAAGGCCTTATGGACTTTAGGTAGCATTACCCTCCCACTGTGTGAGAGTCCTGGTTTATGGCTGCTGTCCCTGCAGAATTAATAGCACATCTGGAGGATACATTACAGTTACCCTGCTTTTAGTTGACATTGGGATCAATATTAGACTGCAGTGTGGTGGGTTCCTAAGATTGTGAATTCAGCCTCAGGTTACACTAGAAGAAATAAAGGAATCTGAAGCAAGGGGATTCAGAGTCTCACTATTATTACCCTCTGCGTTGATGAAGTCCCAACTGGTGTGTGTATTATCCCGAGTGCCCCATTTCAGAAGGACAGCAGTGCACTGGAGCACTACCAGAAGACGGTTGCTAGGTTCTTAGAGGGTCTGGAAATCTTATCATGAAGATTCAGGGTTCCAGAAACTAGTGAATAGCAATTCTAAGGAGGTTGTAGAGAAGGGACAGAGGAAGTTGGCATTTTAATGACCTTGAGAGAAGTTTGTCCCTTTTACAAATTAGAACACTTTAAATAATTGGCAAAGATTCAGTAGACTTGGTAAATTAATCCTGATAAGTGAGAAGGTCATACTTATGTAACTCTAGAATTGACTTTACTTTTATTACTTGAAACAAGAAATCTTAACTGAATTTATGTTCATCGAAGTTCTTTTGATTTTGTCTTCTTTGTAGCCAGTGGATCTCTCCTTCTCTCTCCTCCCTAGTCCTTATTTCATAAGGACTAAATTTGGATCTTTTCATGGCGTTATGGCCTTAAGCTTACCCATCAAGCCCCATTTCCCCCTAAATTTTTCACATTCCTCCTTCACGCCAGCTTATTGTCCCCTAAACATACTAGGTTCTTCTTACCTTTTCCTGCATGCCTTTGCAAAGGAATCCCATCTTTTTCTTTTTCTGTATTCCTAGTGTTACTTCTGTTATGATACCTTCCTGATTCATCCAAGCTGATTTTCTTCTTACGGGTGCCTCCATTCCCATTACATTTGCCCCTCACGTTCTTTTATCTCTGTGGTAGGCATCTCAGTACCCTTTATAGATGACAAAGGGCCTGGCCCAGTAGTACATTTTTAGCTGAAATTGGATAGATTTAAGTTGAACTCTGCTGCCAGCCTGACCTAACATCTCACAATTCCCATTCTTTATCCATTGTCACCAGTATATGAGAGGTCAATAAATGTGTGAGTTTGATTTTTTTTCATTCACTCAACAGGTATTTATTGAACACCTATTAGATAACCAGGCATTGCTGGGTGTTAATACAATGTGACTGACTCTTTAGAGGTACATAGATGACCTAGTGAGGGACCCAGATACGGTACATGCTGTAAAATGAAGTAAGCACACATCATCACCATGGGAGGAACACAGTTGACTGTTGACCAGGCTGTCTTGATTCGTGTGCCTTTCCACCGTACTTAAAACATCTGCTGCCCCAAAGTCTGGGACTTGGGCCCTGGCTGCCTAAGGTACCATGGACAGACCATTGGAGAGACCTGTCCTGCAGTTTTACTCTTGAGTAATCCCTTTAGAATGAATTAGATGTAAATAATATACTGGTATTTGTATCCATTGGGGAAGACAAGGTACTAACAATGAATGACATCAGTATCCATAGCAGTTATTCTGGCTTTATCATTTACTAATGTTGTTAAGTCAAAGTAACATGGTGATACTTCTTAAACCACATCTTTTAAAGTCAGGTCTTAACTTAAGGCCTATGGTTTCCCTGTTTGTTTTATAGAAACTAGAAAAACTGCTTTTGGAATTATTTCCACAGTGAAGAAACCTCGACCATCAGAAGCAGATGATGATTCTCTTCCAGCTTGCAAGAAAGCCAAGTGTGAGAGCTGAACACAATCCCCAGTCTCTGTCGACTCTCCCATCTTCCCTTTGATAGTCCATCCGCCGCAATAGAAATAAAACCTTTATGATTTACTGTTTTCATTTGGAACTAGAAATCAGTAATCTATAAAAACAATTCTATATTCAAGCCGTTAAAGTAACAAAACCTAGTGAAGCAGTAAAAAAAAAAAAAAGACTGCCCACTTAATGAACTTAGATATACTTTAAGAGAAAAATCAGAGATGAGTTTATTTTTTGTGTTAAGTAATAAAACAGCAGGTATAATTGAATAAGATGTTTCCATATTTCAGGAGACTCTTTAAAATGTTTCTTCTTCATTTAAAAATACATGCTTTGGGCGCCTAGGTGGCTCAGTGGGTTAAAGCCTCTGCCTTCGGCTCAGGTCATGGTCTCAGGGTCCTGGGATTGAGTTCCGCATCGGTCTCTCCGATCAGCGGGGAGCCTGCTTCCCCTCTCTCTCTGCCTGACTCTCTGCCTATTTGTGATCTCTCTCTCTGTCAAATAAATAAATAAAATCTTTTAAAAAAAATACATGCTTTGCTGCTTTACTGGATATACATGGCTTATTATTTTTTAATCTTACTCTTCAAAAAGGGGTTATTTTGAGGCCTATTAAGGCATACAGGGAATTGGCCTTTAGGTGATTTATTTTTGTTGTAAACTTCTCTCTTTGTATTCATCAAGTCAGAGTTCTTTCTGAAAGGAATTGCTATAAATTTTGTGGAAGGAGAGAGAAAGTGCATGTAAAATTACATGTGGCCTCTTCCTTTGCTGCTTACCTCCATGATATTCTTGAAATAGAATTCCCTCCTTTGAGTTGGAAGTCCCTGAAAACCTAATACTGATTTTCCTAATAGTATTAAAAATATCAAACCATTGTACTCAACGAACTTTGGAAATGATTTTTTTTTAAGTAGCAGAATCATTAAAATAAATGGAAGTGGCCTTTTTTGCAAATATCTGGATTCATGTTATGTTGATATAAAGAATCATTTCAGTGAGAAAAAGGATACCATTCTGAGAGAGAAAAGATAATTTTTTAAAAGAGCTGTATATCAGTCTCACTTATGGATACAGATGCTTAGGTAAAATATTGGTAAAGTGAGACCATTAAAACAGTATGCCTAACAAGTGAGATTTATTCTAGGAATGTAAGGATATTTCAGTTCTTTTTAATGTACTGTACTTTATTATATTTATCAATCAAATTAGAAAAATCAGAATCATTTTAATGGATAAGACATTTGATAAGACTTAAAATCCACTCCTGGTCTTAAAAATGATAAAAACCTGGAGCGCCTGGGTGGCTCAGTGGGTTAAAGCCTCTGCCTTTGGCTCAGGTCATGATCTCAGGCTCTCTGCTCAGCAGGGAGCCTACTTCCCCCCTCTCTCTCTGCCTGCCTCTCTGCCTGCTTGTGATCTCTATCTGTCAAATAAATAAAATCTTTAAAAAAAAAAAAGGTAAAAACCCATGGCAAACATTTACAAATAGAATATATCACATACACACACACGTATGTTTATATACTGTATGTATTGAACATGGTGACTCTAAAAGCATTCTTGTCTGACTTCCACTTGAGCAATTTGATGGATTAGCCAACTCCATTCCCTCCGTAAAATGATGCTGATGCCACTGTTGCTGCTGAGCCCACACAGGAGTCCGCCACTCCCTCAAGCGCTGGCTTGCTTCTGCCCTCACCCCACTTGGATTCACCAATGGTTAATGTATGTTTATTCACCAGTCTGTTGATGCCATTGTGGTTAGCATTGTAAAGTTACATGTATATTAACTAAATATGAAAACTGTTGCACTAGGAAGCACAAAAAAGGAATTCCCAGGAAATCCAAGTTTATGCTTTTGAAAGGCTTGAAAAGATGAGCCATTAAGAAAAAAAAAAAAAAACTGTCACAATAGGTGTGAACAGGACAACTAAGATTTAGGGGGATCCAGTAAAAATTCCACACTTGGATTGCTTCGCTCAAGTCTTAAGTTGTCTTTCTCCTTTAAAGAGACAGGAACTCAATCAAAGACAACCGTAGGTGTCCCATCAGAGGGTCCATAATCCCAAGAACAGATGTGATCTTTACAGATCGGCCCAGGAGTGTGCGTTTATAGATTTTAAACTCAGAATATTTAAGGGGGCATATGGTCATCTTTTTTTGAGGTCCCACCTTGGTCTACTATTTCAGTCAACTGGTTATATTACATGTATGTTTGCCTCACTTGTACCGGATATAATAGCGAGGGCCTCTGTTATATTAGGAAGTAAAGTTATTGCAGATGAGTCTGGCCTCTTCAAAAAAGAAGCAACTGGGAAAAGCTTAGAAATACAGGTGCTCCATTGTTTATGTACCTTTGCTACATATTTGCAGATGTGCCTTCTTTCAGCTTATGAACAGACACTTATCCTGTTCAGAATAGGTGGGCATGATGGCTGGTTCTCAGTGGAGAGTGACAGGCAGGTTTCCTTCTAATACTTATCTTTGTTAGAACATGATGCATTACTGACTTCCTGCAACAAAATGTCAGTACCTTAAAGAAAAGTTCAGCAAGATGGTCAGTTACAAGCTAAAGACACAAAAGGTAATCGTTTGGTTAATAGTAAGTTGCTATAAAATGTCATTTTAAAAGATGGTACTATTCCAAAGATACAAATTAAGAAACACAGGTCCTCTATGAAGAAAACTCTTTAATAGGGAAATTAAAGATGACTGGAAGACACTCTGGGGTTTTTTTTTTTTTTTTTTGGATGAGACATTGTTCATCAAATTTTCCCCCAAATTATAAATTTAACAAAATTTAAAACCATCCACATATGTTGGTTTCTTTGTATATATGTTTGGATTTGAAAGAATAAATAGGATACCTACAAAAATTCATAGAAAAATAATGGGAGGGGGGAACCTGAGTGGCTCAGTCAGTTATGCATCTGCCTCTGGCTCAGATTGTGATCCCAAGGTCCTGGGATCGAGCCCCCATCTGGACTCTCTGTGCAATGGGGAGGCTGCTTCTCCCTCTCCCTCTCCCTTTGCCCCTCCTCGCTATTCATGCTCTCTCTGTCTCTGCTCTCTCAAATAAATAAATACAGTCTTCGGGACGCCTGGGTGGCTCAGTTGGTTAAGCGGCTGCCTTCGACTCAGGTCATGATCCCAGCATCCTGGGATCGAGTCCCACATCGGGCTCCTTGCTCCGCAGGGAGCCTGCTTCTCCCTCTGCCACTCTGTCTGCTTGTGCTCACTCTGTCTGTCTCTCTCTCTGACAAATAAATAAATAAAATCTTAAAAAAAAAATACAGTCTTCAAAAAAAAAAACAAAAAAACAGTGGAAGGGACTTGTGCACCCAGTATTACAGAGTACAACAGGACTCTGGTAACTAAAACTGTGTAACTGGTGCAGAAATTCATATAGATGAGTGAAAGACTTGGGAGGCCAGAACAACTCCATTTACAAGAAGTTGTGGATTTCTCCATTCAGTGGTATTGGAATAACTGGTTAGCTATGCAGGAAAGGCAGTATAGCAAACAAAGTAAGTGCAAAGACTAAAGACTCTGCATATTAAAATCTGAACCTGCCAGTACTCCGTACCTGTGACCTTGAGCAAATTTCATAATCACTCTGTGACTCACTTTCTTCTTTTCTCCCTACCGATGGCACTACTGCAAGGGTTAAGCAGATTCATATTTGTAAGAGGCTCAAAGAAGGACCAGTCCTACAGAACGTACCTACTAAGCATTAGCTATTGTTCTATCATTTAGGAAAAAAAATTAGTCTAATCCTTATCTTCTACCCAATGTACACCACACTAAATTCAAGTGGATTAAAGAATTAAAATTTTTTTAAAGTTTGTAAAATTAGTAAAGAAAAGGTAGGTACATTCTTTGTCTAAAATAACCTTGGGTTGGAAAGAAACTAAATGTGGTCATTAAAGCCAGAAAACATGAAAATTAATTTGCCTCTATAAAAATAATGTTATGTTAGAAAAGTACAACTAAGAGAGTAGATTTATGAGGCATCTTATGAGCAGAGGAGTTTAGCATCCTTAGTAAAAGCGTTAAAAAAATTGTTTTTTAAAACATACGCAATTTGAGGGGTGTCTGGGTGGCTCAGTCAGTTGGCAGTTCCACTCTTGATTTCGGCTCAGGTCATGATCTCAAGGTGGTGAGCTTGAGCCCCGCGTCAGGCTCCACACTGGACGTGGAGCCTGCTTGAGATTCTTTCCTCACTTTGCCACACACACCACCCCCCCGCCCACCAATCTAAAAAACAAATAAAAACATATGCAATTTGATAAATGCTGTTAGTGTCCACCAAATCCCTTTCACCAGGCTGGTGTACCCTTTCTCCAGCTGATTCAAATTTGAGCACTCATGGTTTCTCTTCACTCACCCCAGAGCACTGCCCTGGGCTGATGAAACTCACCTTACCCAAAGAGGCCTGGGAAGCTTTACCTCCCCACCCCCTACCCCCAACCCAGTTTGGCCCATGGCTTGTGCCTGATGCAGGACATTATCACCCAGCCTTCTGGCCTCCGAAGCATGATTGATGCTCCTGAGCTGGGATAAGGCTGAGGAGAGACTCTTCCTGAAAGCACATCTTTGCCTGTTTCTTCTGCCCTGTCCTGTTTTCCTCATCGCCTTATAGAGCGCGCTCAATAAATCACTAACACAAAAATCCTCATTTCAGGTTCTGCTTCCAAGGAACCTGACATAATAGAAACTGGGCAATAAAGATGGATCCAAAAAATGCTCCATAAACAAAGATGGTGAACTTTTTCAGTAATTAGGAAAATTCACCACAAATGTATCTTTCGCTGATCAGGTTGGAAGAGAAAAGATTTATAAGATGAGAATTCTCATAATTTGGGGGAAAATCAATAATATAATGGAAAGGGATTAATTTGATACTAATCTTACAGAGTCTTCTGTGAATGTGTTTCTTCAGAAATAGCTGGTTAGGTATGAAGGGTAGTGGATAAGGATATTCATTGCAACAATGTCTAACGGGAAAATGGAAACAACCCAAACGACCAATAATAGGACTAAATAGTCCATTATAAACTGAAACATAAGAATACCTGGATTTTTTAAGGGACTGAAAAGTCCACAGAGTTGAAATTCAGAGTTTAGTGGAGAGAGTGATGAGAAATAGATGAGAATAGAGAGTTGAAGGCAGTCAGATTTCAAGGATTTTTGAAAAATGTTAAGGAGTTTTCATTTCATCCTGAGGGCAACGGGAAGCCACTGAAGAATTTTTTTTATTTTTCATTTTTATTTTTTTTAAGATTTTATTTATTTATTTGACAGAGATCACAAGTAGGCAGAGAGGCAGGCAGAGAGAGAGGAAGAAGCAGGCTCCCCGCTGAGCGGAGAGCCTGATGCAGGGCTCCATCCCAGGACCCTGGGATCATGACCTGAGCCGAAGGCAGAGGCTTTAACCCACTGAGCCACCCAGGCACCCTGCCACTGAAGAATTTTAAAGAGGTGAATGGCTTGACCAGATTTGCAGTTTAGAAAAACCACTCTGTAATAACACATTATATGTTTAATAAAAAAAATTTAAAAAAATAACTGACTGCAACTTAACAGACTGGCGGGAAAAGAGCCCGAGGCCGGGAGCCCGGCAAGGGCCATTAGAGTAACGGGAGGACACTGTGGCCATCTGAGCTACGGCAGTGGCCCCTGGGATGGGAGAAGTGAACAGACTGCAGAGCCACTTAGGGAGGATACTTGGTAAGAAGCCTTGGAGGTTGATTGGGATAAAGGAGTGAGGAAAAGAGAAGCGAGAAAAACTACCATGCATCTGTTGGTCAATGGGACGTTCTCTTTACTGAGGAAGAGCCAAGATGAGAGACAGATTGTGGGCAAAGAGTTGGCTCAGGTGGCAAGACAAAGAGCTTTAAAGTTGACCAGCTGTGAGGTGAAAGCTTTGCCTGAAGTGTTTATCTTCTCCATTAGCAGAGGTGATGGAGTTGGCCTTGTTCAAATGGGACTTACCCCATGTTGTCTTTCATGGGGTACCTTTCATGGAGCACCTTCGCCCTCTACCTTTGTGCTGGTGGAAATCTCATGTGGTGACTCAAAAGTGTCTTCTGTACCCTCCCAGCTGTTGCGGGGAGGGGGGTTTGAGGAAGGCATCATAAAGAGAGAACTTGGTCACATAATAACCTGCCAAGTTATGCTGTGGGAGACACCAGCAAGAAAAATGTTACTTGTGCTTTAAGAGGAAGAAGCGGGAGGACCCGAGCCTTAAGGACATGACTGGTTAGAGCCAGGACCCTAGCAGGAGGGAGACAATGGAGGGACTGAAGTTCCTGATGCCCTTGGGAGGTTAGGAGACTAGATACAAAAGGCTCAAAGATATCTCAAACCATCCTCACAACTTAGGTGTCCGGGAGCAGCTGACTAGAACACCTTCTGCTTAGGGACCATGCCTGCGCACGCTTTCAGTGTTAGAGGCATAGCAAAGAGGCCGTGTGTGTTCTTCCGTCTGGAGAGAGGTTTGGAGGGAGGGACCCTAGTGCTACTGTTTTATATTGGCCTTCATACATTTCCTAAAGTGCCAGACTTTCCCCATGACCGTGCCCTTTCCGGTGGCCTCTCTGCGGTCTGGAATAGCTGCAGCTCATCCTTCGGACTACCCCCAAAAGTCAGCACCTCAGTGAAGTCTGTAGAATTCCCCACCTTGCCCCTCCCCTTCAAATGAGTGTGCTTTTGCGTCTGAGACTCACAGCACTCTTGTTTTTTCCCTTCATTGGACTTACCACAGATCATTACTATCTATTTATTTCGGACATTATTTCTTTAATATTCATCTGTTCCCGGAAAGCAGGGCAGGGACAATCTGGTTTTCTCATCACAGGTCTTAGCACCTGGCCTAGCACCTGGCAACAAAATGGCTCCCCTTGGAGGTCAGAAATCATTAACCAGGTGTATTTTCTCGTGGGCAGCCTCTGACACAGAGCCGGTGTCCACAATAATCATTAAGCCTCCGATTAGGGCTGATGGGAACGTCCAAAGATAACTTGTTTAACGTGCAGTAATCATTCTGCCCACCAGGGGTCTCTTTCTCCCCACCACTGGGGCCAAAAGAACTTGAACTCCTCTATCTTGGTGATGGTTTTCCCAGCCTTGCGGCTCAAAGTGTGCTTCTGGTCTACCACCACCTCTGCATCATCAGGGAGCTTCTCAGAAATGCAGAGTCCGCCTCCCCGCCCCTGCCCCTGCAACGAATGGGAGGGATCAGAAACCATTTTAGCAAGATCCTCAGGTGGTCTGCATACATGGTCAATACTGTGAGAGGTACTATTTTACAGGACATTTCCAAGCCCCAAAACTTGGAAGACAAAAAACTCCATCTAAATGGCCTTTTCACATGGTTCTTTCCCACCATACTTAGAGAAGCACTTAGAAAGAGGTTTAGAATTTGCTTTTATTATGAATATAAAATAGACATACAACATAATATACATTTACACATTTACACTTTGCGGTCACTTTCATCTTTTTTCAGCAAATTCACTTCATCATGGCCCAGTGGCCTGCACCTGCCACGAACATGCCACTTACACTCATGACATTCTCTTCACCTTGGTACAACGTGTGACTTGGTAAGGAATACCAGGCCCGGGCGTCCGACGGCTTGGCTTTACCGTCCTCCTCACAGAATCCCTCTCATTCTACAGTTTCTTCTCCTCTCCCTACATGCCTCCTACTGCCCCAAACTTCAGCATTAAAAATTCAGGAGGAAAGAAGGCTGTAATAATCACCCTTGTCCTTTAAAAAAACACCTTGAAATATCGTCCACCAACGAGGTGCACATGAGTAGGCACGAGCAGCATTGCTCGTTAACATGGTTTAAGAGCAAATCTACGGGGAGTTATATGTGTTATATACAAATGAAGCTTTGCTCACCAAGTGGGTCATCGTGAAGGATCAGAATTTCCAGTGGCATCACAGTAAATAAATAAATAAATAAACGGAAATAAATTAAAATAAATAGAGTGAGATTCACTAAGGGAAATTCCCCTAACTATGTGCCTGTGCTTTCTCCAGACTTCACTGGGTGCAGCTTTACAACAGGTGGATAGGAGCTGGGTGTTAGGACTAGTTGCTCTTCCTTGGGGCCTTGCCTTCAAAATGCCGGTGAAGAACAACAGGATGCGAGCGGTGCCATTTCCCTCAGAAGGAGGCTATGCGAGAGGTTTTGTAGGAGTTCTCCTTCAGGCTGTCAAATATCGCTTTGGTTCCATTCTGCCAGTGTAGGACCAGATCCATTGGGGTCTTCCCAGCCTAATCAAAATGCAGGAGGAAATTTGACTTTCAGATGGAAGGCATCCATAAATTCTACACATCCTCTGTGTGTGTGTGTATGTGTGTGTGTGTGTGTGTGTGTTTAATGAGGTAATGGATGGGTCTATGTTGTTGACCTGTTTTATGCCTTCCACTATTAGTGATTTGCAGTTTATATTCAAATCAGCCCTTCAGTGTTTCTCACAGGAATGCTTTATGGCATTTCAGATGAGCAATGTTTTGGGGTTTTGTTGTTGGGTTTTTTCCCCCCGCCCTGTGGGACTGCCCCAGGTATTGGTTTAAAAAAAAAAAAAAAGTCAATCCCTAGTTCCTAGACAGTAAATGGGAAGAGCATTCCAAGTCACTTTGAAATTCAAAAAATGCCTCACTATATATCCAGTATCCTATAGAAGAGGCCTGGGGAGAAAGTGGTCAAAAGCCAGTTCTTATTGATTGGGAAAACGATTCCTGATAAAACCTGATGGTAAACAAGCTGTTTGGACACCTTGGTGAAGTCCTCAGGTGCTGTGCAGAACTATTACTGCTTCGAGAGGGCTAGTTTTCACACTGGGATCTCCTGGGAAATTTCATTTTTCTTGGAGGGGACATCAACAACGTGTAAATAATTTTTGAGACCAAAATGCTTTTCCGCTTATGGGTAGGTCTCGAGACATTTACAAAAATGCATACCATGTCACCTCTCAATTCTTGTCTTTAAATATGAGAAGTCTTAAAATTTCCTACCCCTGTTCTTTTCAAAGTCCCTTTAACTCAGAGACTGTGAACTGGCAGCTTTAAGATGCAAATCAGTCTAGAGACCTCTTTTGTTTGGGCCCAGACAGAACTCAGATTTCTTAAAAGTTGGAATTAATTGGCAACAGTCAGAAATTAGGAGATTTCCCAACCGAATCTGTGAACTCTCTGAGAAAATGAGAAGAGTTGGCCAGCATGATACCTAGGGCTTCACAGAGCAACAATGGACTGGGGTGGGGAAGAGCCACCACCTTTAAAAGTTATGTGCACAGACCCCCCGCAGCCAACATTTATGTAATTTAGGTGATCTGCCTGGCCCCTGTGCTTATTTGAACTAGTGGCCCTGTAACCCTCATTTTGGAACTCCCCACCTCTATAGCATGTTCCTTGAGAAACACTTACCAGTACACATGGTGACAGAGCTTTGGACAACAGAATAATGTACTGTGTGTTGTTTCCAGTCCCCCTCAAGATGGTGTCCAGTGGCTTAGTGGTCTTTTGGGGAATATCCAGCCATTGGATCAATGACATTAATAGTTCTAGGACCCTTATGTTGGGCTCTAACTGATAATTCAAAGCCATGAGCCCCATTGGTATATTTTGGACTATTCTTCCATGAATTCCTTTACCTCCTCTCTATTAGAATTTATAATTTTCTGGCTACTTACAGTCTCCCCAAATCTGTAGGCTAGTTCTCTGGGCTGGTAATGTCTTGCTGCCTAAAAATAATTGTCATAGTTTCTGCAGTTTTGGAGATTTCATTAAATCTACTTTTTTTTCCCACTAATTTATTTAAATTATTAGATAAGACCAATCCCAATATGAAGGATGAGGGGATCCTACTATTAACACTTTCCCATCCAAACAGCCTCTGTTTATTGCTTCTATCCTTTGTTCCTAACACCAAGACAGTTTTCAGGGGTTTTTTATGATAAAATATTCCTCTCAGTCTCATAGTAACACAATAAGGGGAAGAAATTATTCACAATAGATGACTGGGGTTTTCCTTCTTTGTAAAGTGATTCTCTACCAAATCTTTCAAATTATTTCTTTGGTAATTTATATCCATTCCTCCCAGTGATATTTTTAAAGCTTATATTAGATGATGTTTGTCTGGGAATTGGGACCATGAGGAAAAGTTGGCTCTCTTCCCTGGCTTGCAGATGAAGCTAAATTAACACGTACTTGTAGAAGGGACTTATATGAGCATTTTCAGGGCCTAAATATAGGAAATTATTTTGAGGGATATGCAGATAAACCACAGTGGAGAATGCATAGAAATTATCTCAAAAAATATAGGCAAAAACATGGCTAACCCTGGAAGAAAGTGGTAGCATGTCCTGCTGTTGTGAGTAAGGGAGGACTACTCAGAGTTACTCGGATTCGATATTGATTAATTTCAGTTCATTGGCTCTTGGCCCCATTGACTGCTGTGGAATTTAATCCTTTCAGGAATGGTGCCTGTCTTTATTCCTGACAACCCCAGGCCTTGCTCGGCCACGGGTGTCCAGGGAAGACTGTGCTTAGGTTTGTGAAGGTGAGCGATTTGACCGTCTCATATTTTCAAGAGGAAATCTTAAAAGAATCTCCGGACACTGTGATTGTGTCATGATGGCTCCACCCATCCCTGACCAGGTGACCCGAGTCCTTGCCAAGGACTAGCAATGTCATTAGGGGAATAGACAGGGGCATTTAAAGCATCACAAGACCACCCCCAACCCTGAAATCCTACCACTATGGGACCATTTTCAAGTAGAGCAGATATGCTTTCGTGCATCAGAAAGCCCACAAGCGGGGCTGCTTGTTTCGGGTACTTACACAATTCTTGATGTTGAGGTCGGCCCCATACATAATCAGGAGTCTGATCATTTTGTAACGGTTTAGCCTCACGGCGTCATGCAGAGGGGTATCTCCTTCCTAGAGAAGCAGAGATCACAGGCTAAAGTGGGGCCTGAGGCCAGGAAGTGGGTCCCACAAGAGCCCGGGTTTGGGGAGTGATTCCAGATAAGTGAGGCTGGAGCTGCTGGAGGTGGAACTTTGCCCAAGGACTCACTCGGTCTTTGGCGTTGAGGTCCGCCTCACAGGCGATGAGATGCTCCGCACACTCGTAGTGGCCAGTCCTCACGGCTACGTGCAGCGCTGTGCTGAGCAACTGGGAAATTGAAGAATGCGACTGATTTGCAGGGACAGAGACTGTCCCAGACCCCAAGACATGTGCGAGGGGGACAAGGGGCCACTATGGTGCCCCACACAGCATAAGCTTCCCGCTGACCCAAATGGTGAGGTGGCTTTGGGAGAGGAGTTGGGGCGGGGGGAATAAATACCTTATCCCGAGCACTGATTTTTGCTCCTTTATTCAGTAGCAATTTTAAGACATCGAGGTTTCCTCCACGGCTTGCCCAGTGGAGGGCTGTAGATTCAAGCTATACCAGAAGGTAAAAGGACATGAGTTAATGTAAAGAACTGGTCCGAGGAGTTAATACTTGGTTTCTGAGACCCGGGAACACCACACTGGCTAGAGCATCCATGGTAGCAGTGGGCTGTCCCCCTCCGGACTATGACTACAATGACTGAGAACTACAGTTTATTGAGAATTTCGGCATGCCGACAAGGTGCTGTGCACTTCCGGTGGACTGGTCCTCCCAGCAATGTTATGAGGGAAGTGTGATCGTGCTCGTTTGGCAGATGAGAAAAACAAGTCTCCAAAATAGTCAAGTTTCTTGCCCAAGGAAGAACAGCTAGTAAGTATCAGAATAGATATCCAAACCCACATCTGCCTGGAACTTTTAGCCACTTTTTCCAAATATACTCAGAAGTTCTAGAGAAATGCATTTTAAAATTCTGGCAGAATAAAAGTAGTCCCTTCCAAGAGATTTTAATCTGGATCTGCCACCTCTTTCTGTGTCCCTGTGCTTTTTTCTTCATCTCTTGTTGGTTCTGTGCTGTCGTTTATGCCAACACAACCAGTGTCCCTCAAGTGTCCCCACTCAAGGTCATCACACACTACCCTGACTCTTGGGAGATGCCCTCTTCCCCTCTCTGACGTGTTCCTGGCCTTCCAAATCATGCATTCGTGAATGTTAGTGTCTTTTCATGCAAACTTTTTTTTTTTTGTTATTGCTTTCTGGTGTGTTTGTCTTCAGGGTTCAATTTTGTGCAAATTCTTTGGACTTTTTTAATATCTCTCTTCCACTTTGCTATAAAGTCAAATTGAGCTGCATTTAAATAAATAAGACATTTCCCAGCTCAATCTTCAGTCCATAAAATATGCTGTATGCTGGTCTTTGTAGAACTCACAGTAGTTGAATTATTGAGGTCTGAATAGCAGCTACTTTCCATGGATGCAGTTCATTCCGTATGCAGTTTAGCCCCTGATCTCATTGATGGCATCTATCATACAAGGTGTACAGCTAGAGAATTCTGACACATCGCTGGCTGCCAAGGGGCCACGAGCAGACTGCCGTGTATAATGGAAGGACAGGGACACGGAGAGGCGAGTGCTGACTATATTACTTCTCAGTAATGCTACTGACTTGATACTGACCCAACTCTCTGATGGGGATATTGAATTGCATGCAGTGGCTTTCACTTCCTTCTTTTCCCTGGAACAGTCGTCTCCTCTTCAGTATGTATGGAAAATACTTTCCACATGACCTAGCCCTGTCTCCCAACTTCCCTTTGTATGGAGAAATGAGCTTTTGCCTGGTTTTCTCAGATCAATTTTCAATCCAATCAGCCCCATTTTTCATCGTAGGTTTTCTCAAGCTTCATATGGATTCCTTATTTTGGCCCATTTCCAAACAAAGAAATATATTTACCATATCACGGAATTCGATCTGAGCTCCAGCTTCCATTAACTTCTCCACAATTGCCAAATGTCCTTCTAAGCATGCTCTGTGAAGAGCCGTCCGTTTATACTGTCAGAAGAGAGATTTAAAAAGAGAGAGATAGTGATGCATATAAAAATGAGCAGAAATCCTTTCTAAGACGTAGGAAGCTGAGGACTCCTACAACCTCACTGATAGAAACTGGAGTACTTCTTTTTGAATTAGAAATGTCAAATTCACTAAAATTTCAGAACTAGAACAGTGATCCTGCAACTGAGGCTTGAGTTTCCTGCAGGTACATTTCTAAGTGCTCAGTGGTCTACATGGAGGGATGTGAACTTCAAGCTCACAACTACCTCAACGCTGACATTTCCCTTTCTTGAATTTTGTGCCTTCATTGTTTGTGTAGAATTTGCCATGTGGACCAGAAGGTTTTCTCCCATCTGGGACTGTTGCTGGGTTGAATATCAAAAAGTATTCAATTCTTTGTTAAGAGAATGGGGGACTCAGTTCAACTTCAGAAATGATTCTCCATTCAGTTCAGGGGGGAAAGGATACAAAAAGGATTAGTGCTTCTGGTAAAAAGGCTTCATATTAATGGATTGACTATTTGGCCTAGAACAACTGTTGGCATTGTTCACTCCAGTGCCCTCTATTTACAGATAAGGAAACAGAGGTCTAGGAAATGCAAAGTAGCTGCTAAAATCAAATAGTCACGTAGTGATAGAGCCAGCACTTGAACTCAAGTCACAGAGTCCCTGAGTAGTGGTGATGTGTTTAGGTCCAATCAAGGATGATGCTACTGGGGTACCTGGGTGGCTCAGTCGGTTAAGCATCTCCTTTCAGCTCAGGTCATGATCCCGGGGTCCTGGGATCAAACCCTGCATCAGGCTCCCTGCTCAGCCCCTCCCCCTGCTTGTGCTTACCCTCACTCTCTCTGTCTCTAATAAATAAAATCCTTTTTTTTTCTTTTAAAGGATGATGCTATTGTGTGTCTGTCTAAAAGGGACTTGTTGGTCCTGCCTTATTAAAAGTCTACCCCAAGAACATAAAAAGCTAAAGGCAAACTAAAAAGCCAGCCAGAAGAATATGGGAGTGCAAAAAATGCTGCAATTCTCAGCACGAACCCAGCCTCTTTGTTCTGGACTGCTGCACTACCCTAATATGCTAGTGGCATCTGGGACAACAGCTGGAGAGACTGTTCCAGGTGGAGTGCTTGTTGGCACCGTGTTAGCAAGGCAGAAGTTAAGCAGAAGAAGCACAAAACGAATGAGCTGGATTTTGCAGCGCTTTGTAGAAGCCTTACCTCATCACAGACATCTGGATTGTTCTTGTCCGACAAGAATTTTTCTACTACTGGCAGTTTATTCTCCAGGGCAGCCTTCAGGAACCTCGGCACATCCACAGGTTCCGTCTAAAGCCAAGAGCAGAGCGCGGGAGTTACCGTGAGCTTTCCGACATCCGATCAAACCCTCCACAGATATTTATTCCCCGGCAGCCTAATGCCAGACATGTAATACTACCAAAGCAAACCGTCCTTACAATGATTTCAGGTTCTGGTTCCTTTATAGCTGGGACTTTAGTCTTCTTGTATTTTTTCCTTTTCTTCAGCTGAATGATGACTTCAAGGTCTTCTAAATTTTCAAGCTTTGATCTTTGTTCTAGTTTTTTCTTCTTGAGCTAAAAAAGAAATCCATATTTCAAAACATGGTGACCAGCATTCTGGTTGTGTCTAAACAAAATCTGCAAGGTCTGTGATAAGTATGGGGGAAACAGCTGGAGCAAAACAGTTAAAAAAATAGTAAAAAACAAAAAGCAACAACAACCTTTAAAACTAATCGTTGACTTTGACTTAGTGACTTCTTATTCAAGAATTTTGGGTGTCTACATTTTCATCTTCACTTCCCTTGCCTGTAGCATCAGCCTTTGACTCATTGGAGTTAGGATGTGGTCTGTAACTGAGCATCGAGTCATCATTTCCACAAACAAACCCGGGATTTCTGCCGAATTTCTTTATTTAACTCAAAAGAATCCAACAATAAGGGTTAAGTTCTGAAATTATCAATGCCAGTCTCTTTCAGGCAGCCTACAGAGCAGGGCTCATGAAGTAGGCTTTCCTGGGACTACTGCTAACTAAGGCATGTTTTATCTGCAATTAGTAAGGAATGAAAATTCACACGGCACCACAGAGTTTGTCAGCACAGATAATGAACACAGCCAAAGCCATGTGATTGAGAAAAAGTCTCTCTTGCCTTGGATTAACTAGAGAGTGTATGACATCAGAAATTCACTGGTCATGTTTCTCTTTCCAAGTCTTTAAATCAGAACGTAGTCCTAGAACCTTGAATCATTGATTCAGAATCCAGAAGTCATTGTCTTGCTACAGAATTACTTCCTACAACCTGTCCTATAGAAGTTGTCTCTTTATGGGCTTGAATTTGGCAAAGAAACCCCTCTGGAATGGTTGCATTTATTTTGTTTCCTCTCTTTTCTCCTTCCTGCCTGGCACCTCCTTCTCTTACCCCATCCCTGACTTCCCACACTAGTGGATTCCAAGAAAGGTCCTTACCTCCGCCTCTCGCTCTTTCTCAATTTTCCACTGTTGCTCCCCTACGCTCAGGGAGTGGGCTGGAAGTGTCTTCAGGTCCTCTTGCTTCTCTAAAGTAACAGCAGCTTCATACTGCCCATCTCGGAAATCCTCAGGTAGAAACTCCCCAGTCTCCCCACTGCCATTCTTCTTCCCTGTGACCTGGGAGGAAAGAAAATTGTAGGTCAGAAGTAGCAGGGCCTGTCCTGGGATCATTCTCCAGAGACGATGCTGCAGGGGGGGCCCTGGTCCTCCCTGCCTGATGACAGCCACATCTGTGTGCTGTGCTCTCCGATCCCAGGCTGGGACATGCTGCTGCTGCAGGAGACCAGGAACGCCATCAGACAATGGTCCTCCTCTCTTGGTAAAGCAAGGCTGAGTTTAGGCTGATACATTTAAATGCACTTTTAATCCACCTAATCACACTGCACCTAAGAAAACTACAACCCCTCCATGATTATTTAGAATTCTTCCATTTCAGGTACTTTTGACTGACTCTTGGCGTTGAGTTGTGGAAGTCTCCAGACATCTATTCTTGCCATAGAACTTCTTCCCTAAGGCACCCTCATAACTACCTGTGAATCCACGCTTTAGTAAGAAAACCAAAGGAGAAGATAATAAATAGGAAATACAGAGAACATTCATGACGGCCAGATTTGTTTTCCCAGTCCCACTTATTTCATCACTTAGGCCAACCCTGTTCTGTGGACGACATCAGAGCACCTGTGCATTATGCCTGAAGAAGAAGGACATTTCGGGGTTCATACAAAAACCAAGACTAAACCAGGTTTCACGGCGAGACAACAACGTGTCTTACGTACCAACTCTTCCACTTTCGTCATCATCATGTCAGCCTGAGGTTGGTTCGTCTGCGTGTTTGCTGCTGTGGAACGAGTGCCTCGAGTCAGCCCTGCGGAGCCCCTCCACACCGGTCGCCTTATATAGCGAGGGCCGGGTGAGGTCATCTCCCAACCTGGGAACCCAAGTAACACCCCTGCCCCCACCCGCAGCCAACTCAGAGGCAGGTGAATTTTCATTCCAGACTCAGTGTCTGGGAAGCAGAGGAGGGAGGGGCTGCCAAGTAACCCCCCTGAATGTGTGAATCAGGAAGAAATGTGAGAGGGCCATTCCTTGGGCGGTGACCACACCGCTCAGCAATGCAAGTCATCCTATTTATCGAGAAGCCAGGGGACAGCTGTCTGTTGATACCGCACCACAGGCTGCTCCTTTTCCTTCTTTGCCAGCTTTCATATGACTAACCCTATCAAGAAAATGTAAATACCCTGCATAGCACACTGCCAGTAATATCTTGCTGATAACCAGGCTTATCAACACTTCACTTGGGGGAAGTGTTGCTTCAGGACATCCTATTCCTATCGGTAAACAGTCTGAGAGGAAAGGATCCGGGTCCTAATGACCCTTGTCTATATCGGTTTGGAATTCTCTGGAGTGATGTCTAGGGCTAAAAAGGCCCCATGACATGCCACCTTACCATCGTTATAAGAAACTGAAAGCATTCAGTAATGCACTTTTATTTTATGGTGTCACTGGCCATAATTAGCACATGACACGCTTCCTGTCATCTAAAAGGACATACTTACTGGGGCCTCTTTGATACAAATGGTCCCCACCAAGATTAGAGGAGATCAGTTATTTAGAAATGGCATGGTGTTGATTGGGTCATAGAGCCAAGGTTCTCAGAGGCTATCGCTAGAACACTCAGCTGTGCGAGCTTATCAAAAATGCAGATCTCCTGGGCCCATTCCGGGGCATTCTGAATCCATTTCTGGTGGGTCCTAGGAATCTGTATTTTTCAAAGCACTCACAAAATTCTGATGCGTCGAGGTTTGAGACACATTGCTAGAGGGGCAGAGGGCTTTGCTCTGGGGAAGGGTGAAGACTACCCCAGTTTCTGGTTTCTCATTCTGAGGTGTTAAATTATCTAAAAATATTTAGGCCTTTTTTTTTTTTTAAGATTTTATTTATTTATTTGACAGAGAGAGAGATCACAAGTAGAGAGGCAGGCAGAGAGAGAGGGAGAAGCAGGCTCCCTGCTGAGCAGAGAGCCCGATGTGGGGCTTGATCCCAGGACCTGAGCGAAAGGCAGAGGCTTAACCCACTGAGCCACCCAGGAGCTCCAATATTTAGGTCTTTTTACGGTTCAGGAAGAGACTAGGATTGTACCTTCAAAGCCATTTATAACCTTAGTTTTTTCAGTAAGAGAAACAAAGGGGAGAATGAGAGGGAGTATTTATGGAGGGGACTGTTAGGATGTTATGTTGATTTTATGTATCTGTAACCCCTCAAGACTACTCTGCCCCACCAACATGGCTGCCATCCTCTTTTCCCCTCAACTGATCAGCTCCTGGAAATCTTCTGGAACCGCCAGAATGAGACATTGACTGCCTACACTGGCAGAGAAGAACCCTCCTAATAACTCCTTTATCTGTTCTGGTCTCCTACTGTGCTTTCCTAAAAGGGGTTTTACTTAAAGCAAATCTCCTGGTATTTTCTTTGAGGCAGACACAACTCTTACGTCTTCCTTGGTTTTTCCATCCAAGTGAGAAATGGCCATTTTAGCTTTTCCTACCATTTCTCCGGGCTTTTTGTTCCAGGCTTGACCCAAACGGAGAATAGTGTTAGGAGACATCTTTGGGGAAGGGTCACAGGTTAAGGATCTTGAATATGGAATCCCACCACCATCAGTGCCCTGAAAGTTCAAGCAAGACCCACATGCTTTCATTTTACACAGGAGGTTGCGGCCCAGAAACAGTGAGTAACTTGCTGCAGATACACAGCAGGTTGGTGGATACTCGGTTGAAGAGTTTCGATCCCATCCAACAGAAGCCAAAGCTCACAGAGCACAGAGGAGATTTTCAAAGGGCAGGGCCCAACCAAAACTGATAAAAGGCGCTCATTGTTTAGATCACCTCCAACAATGCAAGCAGAAGTGGGTGGAAGACGGCACATCAAGCTTTAATCTCCCATTATTCCCTAAGTTTTTCCTCTCAAACATGACCGATTCTGTGCGGGACGCTTCAGAAAGTCTTTTTTTTTTTTTTTTTTTGGAGACAGAGAGAGAGAGAAAGTGAGGGGAGGGGTCAAAGGGAAAGGAAAGTAGAGAATCTCAAAATCTCAAGCAGACTCTATACCCAGCTTGATCTCACGACCCCAAAGTCAAGACCTGAGTCAAAATCAAAAGTCAGCCCCCTGACTGACTGAGCCCCCCCGATGCCCCTCCAGGAAGTCTTGAAGGGAATTTTGCAGAGAGTGAGAGTGGAGGACAGTTCATGGAATGGGCTGAACTGAGAGAAAAGGCGCGAACTGGGCAGGTCAGCCATGATTGTCAGGTCAGCAAAATCCCTGCTGGGCCTCTCCGCGCCACTGTCCCTGTGTTGGGCCAGTAGGCGTGACAACATAGGACAGGATCTGTGCTTCAAAAAGCGATTCTAGGTGCATTTGGCTCCCTGACAACGCATAAGACAAAATTGTATTTTCGAATCGTTCTTATCAAAATTGAGAACGGAACTTCTCAACTAGAGGCAAGTTCTGTCTCTTGTTTTGTTTTGTTTTGTTTTGTTTTGTTTTGTTTTTAAAACTTCCCTCCTGTAAAAGCACCTCATGGGGGAAGTTCTGAAACGTGTATATTTGGCTGGATCTTACTCTCACCCTAGGCACAACTCTGCCTTACCAAGATGAGTTCAGAGAAAAAAGCTTCTCAGTGGTTCTACCACTCTTTACCCAGCGTCAGCCATCTGTGGACAGAGGGAGCAGGGAAATAGTTCCTGGGTTTTACTGGAGTTACATCATGAGCCTTTCACCCAGTTTCCACAGCATTTCTGCATTTCGATGGGACCAGAATTAGCACCCTGTTTCCAGCTGGAGAGAGTGAGAGGCAGAGGAACAGAGCCCACGGCACTAACTGTTGTCACCCCAAGTTCCAAAGACATGCCCAGACCCCACCCCGGGAATTGTGTGACAGCTCCACTCCAAGGGCAATCTCGTCTTTCCAAATTTGGGGACCTTGTACTTCACTGTACTTCTACTAAGATATTTCTCTTATTATATTTTCTTAACTACGTAAGTAATCTGTGCATGTCATTGTTAAAAAGTAAAAAGACCCAGAATGTTGCTCATTTGCAATCTTACCAAGTGTTGATTTGATACTTGATTTTTTTCACCTGATAACGTGTCTGAGCCCTCGTCTTCTACCAGCACAGACCAATCTATTTCATTATTTTAATCAACCGCATGGATTTCCACGTGTGGACAGACCATTGCTTATTTACCCACTCTCCCATCTGTGGATGTTTAGGCTGTTTTTCAAAACAGGCCCCTTTATTTGCTCCAATCAAAGACATCTTATAGCGCATAACATTTTATTGTTATTAACACTCCGTGTCCTTAGAACACCCACCTCCATACTAAAAGGAATGACTCCAAGGACCGTAGCCAGATTCTGACTCAGAAGACACCTTGTTCCGAGGTTCTACTTACAATTGCTCATTTTGCCATCCCTCTTCATAGCCTTCCCGGAGCCAGCTGCTACTCACCTCCCTTGGCTCAGAGAAGAGGCTGACTCTGCCTGACTAGGAATCCAAGTAGCCTTACGGCCAAGCCATGGCTCAGTTTACACACTTGAAAATGCCAAAGGCAGGTCATAAAATGAAGCAAAGAAGGTTCAAGGTTGTTTCCCCACCCCCACCAACCGAGAATGGAATAACCTGTATTTGAAAAGCTGAACACACTGGGGACATGTTTGAGCAGGATGGTGGTATCTGCCTTCATCTCCTCTCAAGAGACAAAGGTAAGACTAAAGTCGTTTTCTGCCCAGGGCTCTGGAATCAAAGCTCATGCACACTGCCTGTAAGCAATGGGGCACAAGCTTTCTTTTTGCAGGTATTGGTGGCCCCTAGAGGGAGAGGTAGGTGAGAGGGTACGTCTTAACTCCACACCTTACGGCAGGGGCCTTTACATGTCTTTACATTTAATTTACATGTCTCAACCTGAATTTTGCCACACGTATGAACCCATGTCAGCCAATAGGCAAACACAGCCACTCGGGCTTTTCTATAAACTCAATGAAACCGGCCCCATCTTAGGCCCTCATACAACAAACAGCATAAAAGGTTCAGTTGAGGCCAATGAAACCACATCTTAGTAGCAAATTTTAGCTAAGTTTCTAGTCTAATCAGGCGACAGAACATTCCATGTATGGCCCAGCACGAGATCTGACAAAGTCCTTGTACTCACTATAGACCTAGAACTCCAACAGGCATAACAAAATGTCTGACACACAGGAGGGCTTAATAGTTAAGTAACACCTGGCAGTATAGTTATATGCTTTTCTAGCCGCAACACATATCTTGAATCCTTTCAATGACAAATAATTTGTAATATTGTTCATGCTAATTAACAAAGAATGCTTTAGTACTAATAAGAGTTCAAGATGGTTAGAGGGCTTGTGGTAGCCTCTTCCAGAACATGCACAGCTGATAGACTTCTTATAAACCCTAAGTAACCACAAGGTTACCGTGCCCAGTTAGGTCAGGTCAGATGTGCATTAACCTTTCCCAGGGCAGTGGTTCTCAAGGCTGGGTGCATCTTCGAATTGGTTATGAAGCTTTTAAAAGATGCTAATACTCCAGCCTCACCCTAGGTAAATGAAATCTGAACCTTTGCCGTAAGTTCCAGGTATTGGCATTTAAAAAAAAATTCTCCAGCTGATTCTAATTTCCACCCAGCTTTGAGAATACCAACACAGGCTCTAGATTTAAGTGACTATGTATATAAATAAATGTACATATATTCTTGAAGGTATAGGAGGCAGTCAAGCTATCCTTACCCCAGTTTCTGAATCTTGATTGTTAAAATTCTGCCTTTACGATGATTACGGAAAATACACACACACACACACACACACACACACTTTATTTATTCAATATTTGATCTTACTATGTGTCAGGCATTTTTATAGAGCTGAAATAAAGAAAGAGGGAGACTGGCTTTTAATCCTGGCCCTGCCCTGTGTCTAGTTGAGCAAGTCCTCTCCCATCTTAGGACCTCAAATCCTCCAGTTATCAAAGGAGAGTTTTGAATGAAATGATCTCTGGGGCCCTAAAATTTTATGGAGGTCTTCAAACCACTGAATCAAAAGGTAGAAATAAACATTCCTGACTACAGCATTACATGCAGATGGCAGAGGTGATTCTCCAAAGCCTCTAAAAGAGGAAATGGTCCATAAAGCCTCCACTAGCCCAGACATTTTAAAGACACACCCCCATTTGATAACCATGAAAATCTCACACCTTCTGTTAACATGAATAGGAATGTCAAGAGGAACTTGAGGCCAAAACCAAATCAAAGCAATAGTCATTTTGAATATGCTTTTCCAAAGCCCTCCCCCCAGACCTTAGAGATCTTGATAAGGCTTCTTCCCTCCTCCTTCCCATGTGAGAATCTCTGCCCCAATTCTGGCCTTTGCTGGAATCCATGTAGAAAAAAGACTGATCAATGGATAGGAAGGGCTGTCAGGGACTTTATATTAAAAGTCTTATTTCTCTGAACAGTGGATTCTTTTTTAGGTCCCTGCATTAATTTCCATAGTCTTAGTAAGGTGGACCTTTAACAATCAACATTCTGAGCCAGTGATAAGGTTGAGGGGACTGTCTCTTACTCAGTATCAGCTAATGTGAATGCATAACGATTCCCCTTCCTGCCCCTAACGTTTCTGAAAAGCTACACTTACTTCATAAAATGAAATTTCACTGAATGGACAAGGGCATGGTAGAGAGTTTGCATTGAAGCAGTTTGGAAAAAAAAAAAAAAGTCCAATTGTCATAGTAACGCTCTGAAAAGATTTTGAAGCAACTTTGGAATTACTTCACATCCAATTACATAGGACATCCACTTGGGGTGAGAGATAAGTGCTTCTATGACTGCAAACATAGAAGGAAAATCCATTTAACCTCTTTAGCCAATTTATTAAAGCAGGGAAGAATTATTTTTTAAATGCAATTTCTGACTTCAGGTAAGGGGTATCAGAAAAAAAATGTCTCGGTATAGTTTAGAGTTTCCTAATAAAAAAGAAAGTGCTGCAAGACATCTTTAGTATGGGTTCTTTGGGAAGCAGAGAAATTTAGTAAATTTAGTAAAAATTTAGTAAAAATCAGTAAAAGCACTGAGTGGTCACTGAGTCACTGGCCATTAGGAAGGGTCAGGCTGAGGCAGGCAGGACCCTTCTACTTTAAAGACTAAAACCTCCCTTTGTAAACATCCTGACGTGTGAAATCTCACCGCAACATTGCTTCTCATGGCTCACCTAAGTCTTGGCAGTTTAGTCAGTTTGTCTCATTCTAGCTTCAGAAAAGGCCATCCCCAACAAAAACATCCACGGAGCACATTTTACTGTGAGTCTTCCTAGATCAAGGGAGACGGAGCTGAAAGATGAGTTTCCAGCCACTGAAATCCTCCTGGAACTACCCCTCTTCCGCTGGCTCAAAACCCTTCTTATAACTAGGTATTTTCGAGTTCTTTTGAATACTGAATTTTGGAATGTAGAAAAGCCTTCAATATTGTCTAGCCCAGTCCCCTAACTAAACACCTCGGAGCAAGTGACACCTGAAGAGGTCAAGGGGCTTGTCCTACATCGCACACAGGGCCGGGGTACAAATCCAGCTCTCTCCACTTCTAGGCCCATCCTTCATTCCCAGATGAGGATGGGAAAAATTACTTTTTCTTCACAAAGATAGGTTAGCTGATATCTGGTGCTCCATTCCCTTCGAAGTAAATGCCCACACAGGTACTATTTCATGTTTTCTGTCTCCTTGTATACAGAGGGTTATAGCTCTGTCACTTAAAAAAAATACATATAGCCTCTTATCCCTTGGGGAAATTGCTGATTCCAGGTTTGGAACAAGGAAGGTACAAGATGAGCTTAGAATATTCTGTGTCAGAAAGCAAGCAGTTACTCATGACTAATGTATGCTGAGTGTGAAAAAGAATAATGGTAACTTACGAATGAAATGATCTGTTGGGTCCATAGTGATACTCAATAAATAAATAAATAATATAAATATGGGGCTCCTGGGCGGCTCAGTTGGTTGGGCTTCTGACTCTTGGTTTCTGCTGAGGTATGCATGATGCCATGAGTGGTGGGATCTGGCTCCATGATCAGTTGGGGAGCTTGCTGGAAAACTCTTTCCCTCTGCCCCTCCCCACTCATGCTTATGTGCATGCAGTGCACTCTTCCTCTCTCTCTAAAATAAATTTTTAAAAAACCTTGTGAAGTTTATAATAAAATAACTAATATAAATATGTAAGCAAGTAAATAGAGAAAGGAAGGGAAAGGGAAGCTCTTCTTTACAGAAGAATGCCAGCTAATTAATGTAGAGAGAAGGGTAAAATTAGAAAGTTTATTCCAGTAAAATAATTGACTCAAGCAAAAATTATCAATGAATGCTAAAACTATTTTATGAAAGGTCTCTGGGCATCAGGATATTCTCGTAGTACAAGGATCACACAGAGATTATTTATTAGATAATCAGGGGCAAAAAGCACCTTTAAAATGGAGAGACCCAGCAGGCACCATTTTCGGGAGTGACCAAACTTATTAACAAAAGAAGTGCTAGGGCTCAGGTCTCAGTAGTTTTTTTTTCTTTTTTTTTAAAGATTTATTTATTTGACAGACAGATCACAAGTAGGCAGAGAGGCAGGCAGAGAGAGAAGGGAGGAAGCAGGAAGCAGGCTCCCTGCTGAGCAGAGATCCCCACACGGGGCTCGATCCCAGGACGCTGGGAACATGACCCGAGCTGAAGGCAGCGGCTTTAACCCACTGAGCCACCCAGGCGCCCCAGGTCTCAGTAGTTTTTAAAACTTTCCATCTGTTCAAAATTTCCATCTAGAGTTGAGAATACCATCCTAGGGCTGAGATTTATGTGAATATGTATGTAAATATACATATATATGTATTTTTGAAGTTGTAGTGAACAATTGAGCCACCCTTGTCACAGTCTCAGAGTTGTGACTATAAGACCTTGGGAAAAAATACATCTTATATGCAAATTATTCACTCAATGTTTATTTAGCCTAAAGTGTTGCAATAAGAAGTGGACATCATCACTTATGCAATATCCTTACCAAAAATGATTAACCTGAGTCCAGTCATGAGGCAACATTCAGACAAATCCAGACTGTCAGACCCACAACGAAATAGCCAGTTGGGCTCTTCGAATAGGTCAATAACTTGAAAAGCCAAACAGGAAAAGAATCGGCTTTTCTAGATTAGAAGAAACTTAAAGAGACATAACAGTCAAACAAAATACATGAATTTTGGTTGGATCCTGTAATTTAAAAAAACAAAAACCATAAAATATATTTTGGGAACAATTAAATTTGAATACAACTTGAATTTTAGTCACTATTAACAATAGTTTTCTTATGTTTTATAATGGTTTTAAGGTACTGCAGGAGGATGTCCTTTTATATTCTGAATTATTTTTGGGTGGGATGTCATGATACCTGCTTTCGAATGGTTCAACAGAAAAACTCTATGTGTGTGTATCTGTATCTAGAGAGAAAAGACTGAGAAAGAAAAAGAGCATAACTATAAAATATTAACAATTGACTCTAGGTGAAGAGTATAGGGGTTTTCACTGACTGTTTTTCTGTACCTTTGCAAACTTTAAAATAAGTACAACTTGGGACATCTGGGTGGCTCAGTCAGTTAAGCATCTGCCTTTGGCTCAGGTCATGATCCCAAGGTCCTGGAATCGAGCTCCCCATTGGGCTCTCTGCTCAGCGGGGAGTCCGCTTCTCCCTTTGCCTCTGCCCCTCTATCCGGTCATATTCTCTCTCTCTCTGTCTGTCTCAAATAAATAAAAGCTTAAAAAAAATAAAAAACCTACAACTTCTTAGTAAAATAGGAACCCTAGAACATAAACTTCATGAAGCAGGGGATGTTTGCCTGCTTGTCTCACTGATGTACGCTGGGCACATAGTAGGCACTCAGTAAACCTGGGTCTAATGCAAAGCGAACACAAAGAAGGCAGTGGGCTTGGGGCTGGAGGGAAGGGCCGGAAGCAGGGAGCCTGCCGGCGTCGTGCCTGTCCCTCTGCGGTTTGCAGACCCTGGCGGCAGGAACACCCGCACCGGGGCCCCTCTGGCCAAGCCCTCCTTCTGCATTGCCTCTGAGCTCCCAGAGAGGCAGCAGGTTGGGGAGAGAGTCCCTCAACCTGAAGGGCTTACCCGTGACCCTCTTTCCCTCCAACGCCACCGTGGAGCTGGAAATGACATGGAGATGTTTCTGATGAGAGGAGAAAACTGGGGCTTCTGTCCTCACACAGCTGCTCAGGCACACCCCATGGATCCCAGGGGAAACGTGAGCATGTGCGGACCCTCCGGGGTCATGAGGGGTCGTGAGGTCCCCCCATGCAAATGGTGAAATTGAAAGTCTTATGGTCAGGGGGCAGCTGACTTCTTTCTCTCTTAAATCTCCTTTCCTGCCACCAAAAGAGTGTATTGCTTTCAAAAGATGAGTTGTCGAACATTCGACCTGCTGATGGCTTCTTACGTCATTTCCAAATTCTGGTTTGAATGTGTACTAATGGCTAAAAGATGAATAGAACAAAAATGGCCCTGGAGGCTAATGGAGGAGGAGAGTCCCTGGAGGTGCTGGGGGACTCAGGTGTGCGGCAGACTAGAGAGGGGCTCAGCCCAAGGGCGACTACCTAAAGGTTTCTTTCTTTCCTTCCTTCATCCCTCCTTTCCCTTCCTTCCTTCCTCTTTTCTCTATCCCCAAGCCACCTCAAAAACCAGAGGAACTGAAACGAAAGTCAGGTGAAGGTCGAAGGACCCCAGCCTTCATCCTCCCTAAAACTTGGTAAGTGGGGCCATGCCCTCCTATTAAGTGACTATTTCAGAAAGAGGTTCAGACCCTTTTAACTACAAACACCCGCCTCCCTCCCACCCCTTCCCGCCCCCCAGGCATGTCATCCCTTTCCTGTGTCAACCTGCAAGGGAAGGTGTTCTTCTTACCCCTCCCCCTCAGAAGGAGCCTGGCAGGGTTTTCCGAACTGAATTCACGTAAGAAAGGGAAGAGCCTGTTTGGAAAAACATACTCTTCTGCTGCCAACACAAGCAGACCTTTTAGGGAGGAGGGAAACTGTAACCCCTCCAAGATCTTCGCTCTCCTTCGGAGCCGGGGCTCTCAGGTTTCACAAAGGAATTTATAGAGCAGACTGACGCCTCTGGGGTTGGAATCAGCTCAGTACTAAGTGGAGAGCCAGGAAGAGGGCTAGGCACCCTTCTCTGCTTTGTGCAGGCTGGGGATTGTTTACAGGGAATGAAAATGTCCTCTCACTGAAAAGGAATGTTTGGCAAGGAAATGACCTCTGGAGGCACAAGCCGGTTGCTCCCTGGGGACTCAGTTTGGGATAGTAACCATCAGAACCACCAACCTGGACAAAGCCCTACTCGGTGGGGTGGAGGAGGGGGCTGAGGGTTAGGGAAGCTTGGTGATGCTTAAAGCAACTCCTGCCTTCAGAGTACAGCTGTCCTCTTTTCTAGGTAAGTTATGGATGGCAAATGAAGGAAAAGGAGAAAAAATGAGAGGTTGGAAATCACTTAGGGAGAAATAAGAGGAATGCTTGACTTGGTGGTGTACGTGTTCCCTACTTAGCTGAGAGCTTGACCTAGGTCTTCTCAAACCCGTGTTAGGGGGCACTGGATGGTGTGGGGTGAGTAGCTCTGGTGGCTGACATCTAGCAGAGAGAGATGATGTCCTTCCTTATCTGGTGGCTCGAGAAGCCAAGTTCCCTCCTCATCTTTCATTGCATGAGGACTGAGCCCTGGTCAGCAGAAGCCCAGCCATTCAGCACCCCTCTCCCACCTGGCCCTGGCCCCTTGTCTTATCGCAAAGTCTTCACTGAGGAATTCTGAGGCCCACCCCAGTGCTCCGGAAGTGTTCCAACCCATGGCCTGCCACTTGGCTCCTCTTGTGATGACAAGCAGATAACATAGCTCACATGCCTTCTCCCTTCCCTGCATACCAACCAGACCCCAGCTCTGAAAAGGGAACACACCACAAACCAAAAGAGATGGAGGTTTATTTTTATAGAGACGTTGTTAAGATGTTACAGTGAGCCTAGAATTATGGAACGTGCTTCCTCATGTTGCTCCAGGGTCTCTCCTCAGTCACCGTAAGTCACCATAAGATTTTTACAGATGGGGAAATTAGTGGGTCACATAGCAAGCACGTATGTGTGTGTGCATGTTGAGGGGCGGGGAGAGTTCGAATTCAAAGCCCAGTTCGAATTCAAAGCCCAGAGGCCCTTTATTGTAGTTAAATCCCATCAGAACTGAGCATATGTCTGATGGCAGTCACCACCGAGAAGACTTGCCAAGTTCAGGTATCGTTAACTTCAAGACAAGCATTCCTTCTTCAAGACATGGTATCAAAAGGTACATTTGCATATCCATCAACCTCCACTGGGGTTACAACCACAGCTCAGATGCAATGGACAAAGTCTCTATATCTGAGAAACAAGAAAGCAGAGAAAATATTTGCTAAACACATCAGCAGATGAATGGATATAAATATGAAGCAAAGTGGCAGGATATACATCCAAATCGATACATATGAATGAGTTCAATGTCTCTTTTAAAAGACAAATGCTCTTATATGGGGTGAAACAATATAATCCAAGCTATCAACTATTTATGAGAGACACACTTGTGCTAGCACAAGATCGAGAGGAATAAAATAAAGGGATGGACAGAGGGATGCCATGTAAAGTCTACCAAAGTATGCAGAAGGGGCAATATTAGTACCAGACACAATAAATCTGAGGCAAAAAGTGCCAAATGGGAGAAAGAGAGATGAACAACATCCAAGAAGATGTTCTGCACATCATTACTGTGTATGCAGTCAACAACATAGCGTTGGAAACATCGAAAGACCAAATCTGTATACTAAGGCATGCTAAAAACAGGTACACATAATAAAAGTACTATTTGGACCTGACAGAATCTTTCTGTCTCTTCCAATGGATAAATTGTCTGCAGTATATTTAAGGCAGGGAGCTTAAGCTCAGATTCTCAGATTGAAAAGATCCAAAGTATTTTGGGGAGAGCTTATTTATGCTGTATGAGTATTTTACGTCAGGGAAGCATTATGACAAATAGACCATGAAAATCACACCACATCCTAAGGAAAAACAAAAAGCCACGGAAGATTCTTGGAGTGTCTCTTCAGGAAATCCTCAAGCACTCAAGGCTCTTGCCAGTTAGGGTAATGTGTTCATAAATTTCCCTGAACAAACTCATTCCAGCATCAGAAAATGACAAATCAATCAAACTTTAGAGAATTGATGGCTTAACTCTTCCAGGGCTATGGGCATGAATCCAGGAAAGGAATTTATGCCAGGATATTGAACCCCTTCCTGCCAAAAATGGAAAGAAAGACGGAAAGAAAACCAGTTACTTCAATTCATATCTACCACATTCTGGGCAAGGGAGTGAAGATTCGCTTAGAGCTTCTAATAGGGGACATGAAATTCCTAGCAAAAATGTGGAACTGAAGCAGTCAGTTCTTAAACAGATCTCATCTTCTCCAGTGGGGGCGGGGGGCAAGAAGCTAATGAGGAAAAACGTTGTCCGTGGACAACCTTGGGCATCTAGGATTCTAAATGATATCTTGTGAAGGGAAGAAAATTGAGTGGATATTGAAGGAAAACCTATGAACCAGTACATGCTAATCTGGAGTTTATTCTGGAAAGTGTAAATTAGACAATGAATTGGTTAGACATCCTGATAGTTTTCCAAGAGAAGAGGACCTTTTCTTCCTGATTCTGTGTCAGGTACTTAGGTGAATTCTCACACCTGAAAGGGATTTGATGTAGTTGAGGTCACTAGTGCCTTGAGTTCTACATCCAAACTGTGGGAACATGGACTGGAGACCCTGCTAGGTCATTAACAAGGTTGGCCGGTGTGTGAAAGGGTTAGCCACACACACATACACACACATATACATATATGTAACACATGTATATATCTCTATATATTTAACTGCGGAGAGAAAGAGAGATTAACTTGGGTCTCTTTCTGCCTCTTCATCCTTCCTTGTAGTCTCTTTTCTCTTTCTCCTCTCCAGTCTAACACTGCTTCATTCCCTGTGAGTCTGCCAATGGGTAGGTCTTGTCTCCGCGTTTCTCTGTGTGGGGTTCAGTGTATTCCTCTTAGTCATTGGCTGCCTACCCCTCTCTCTTCCTCTCTCTGTCCCCCTCCCTTCCTTACTCCTGCCTTTTGCTCTGGCTGCTGCCCCTGCTACTATGATGCATTTTCTATTGATGGAGTGAGCATTAAGGATGCCCAAATATGGTAAGGGTTTCAGTCAGGGTTGAGATCATGGTAGACAGGCAATGCTCACACCCTGCACCATGCTCAGGAAACTCAGGACTGTCACAAACACTGGCCCACCTTATATCCATCCTCCTGAGATCAGAGGAAACGGAGTGATGTAGCCAGACCCTGGTTTATAAAAGGCAGCAGAGACTCTGTTGGCAGCTGCCACTTGTTACAATTCCCTCGATTTTCCATCCCAAAGCAATTTACATTCATGTCTCTGTTATGATCACTTTGCTTTGCCCTTAGTGGAGGGGAAACCATCTTCCCTAGAATCAATTTAGATAATTAGAGTAAATCCACTGGATAAGGAATGCTCAGATACAACAATGCAACTATTGAAAGATTTTTTTTCTTTTTAAATTCACCCTCCTTTTAAAAGAATATTCAAAGAATTGCCCCATCAGAGCTCTGAAATGTCAAGAATTCCTCTCATTTCTTGCTGTGGTTAATGCCAGGAACATTCTAGAACACTGCAATTGCTCATTCCTTAGAATGAAGGATAGCGAATGATTTTGTTTGCCTGAGATTCAACCCCCCTGAGAAGTATTTTTCCAAGGTGCTCCTTGAGCTAAAACCTGGCTAAAAACCTTTCAAACCAATCTATGGGAAAATATCTTTTTTATTAAAGAGCTTTGCTTAATCAAGCATTCCTCCATGGTGCTTTAGGGTTTTTATTTTTACTGAATCCTTCTAGAACCTGCAGGAAATCTTCAAAATGGACGACACCAATTTCAGCTGCAGAAAACAGCTGCCGTGAAGGTCAGGGGAGACAGACAGGCAAAAGTGAGGAATGTAAAGAGTATAGCCCGTTGATTTTTTTTAAAGGGGATTCCAAGCCAGAAAGGCTGGAAAACCTATCCCTTAAATTCATGGTTCATGAAATTGATTAGAAAGGGCTTTTAAAGTCTTGTGGAAGGGCTATATAGGGTATGAAATTTTCCACATAGGACAAATTCTGAACTGTAATGGGACTCTCCCTCAATCTAACCTATTTATTACCATTTACTGAGCACTCACCATATGCCACCCTTTGGGACAAATGTTTGATTTGTTCATATAAATCTCATAGTCATTTTTAAATACAGATATGATTATTTTCTCTCTTTTACAGATGGACAAATAGAGCCTGATGGGTTAAAGCAATTTGTTTACACAGCTAAGAAGAAAGAGATCTGAGATTCAAATCCACAATTGCTGACCTTACAGTCTATGTTTTTAAATACCTGTCTCGTGGCCAGCAAGGAGTCCAGATTCAGAGAGAAAATTGGCTCTGAGCACCAGTGAAAACAAATGTCCCAGATGGGGATCCTGCTAAGCCTCCCCTGGGCCTAATCAGTAAATCTCAGAATGTTATGGAGATCATCATAGAAAGAGCTACTCAGGTTCATCAAGTCCTATGCCATTTGCAAAGTTTGGTATCTATGATCTCAGATGATCTTTTCTAGAACTCTGTGACTTAGAGGTTGGTATTCCCATTTTAACAGAAAAAGAGACTAAGACCCAATGAGGTTAAGTACTTTCTCAAGGTCACATATTTGGTAACTTCAGAGCCAAGGCCTGGGCCAAGTCCACCTGAATCTTTGTCCAGGGTCCTTTGAACTGCTTCTGCTGGGCCAACTCCAATCCATTGGTCATGACTACTCTGAAGCGTTTCGAAAAATAGTCTTAGGATGGATCAAGACTTGGTGAGAAAAAGGATCATGATTGATTAACCATGTCGGCACAGACACTAGAACGAGGAGTGGCAGCACACTTGCCATAATTATGTCGTCTCTGATCTATTTTGTGCAAACTCAAGTTTTCCAGAAGAAGGAATGAAGGCAGATCTCAGAAATTCTGAGAATACTCAAAATTCTAATTGAGTCAATTCCAGCTGAGCTGAAACAGAATTGAATGAATTGAAGTGAAAAACTAATGTTTAATATAAATAAAAGGGAGGTAATTTGTAATTAAAGTACTATCTGCTTTAGTAGTTATTTCCTGGGGCACAATGACACTAGAAGTCATAACAAAGTAGCCGATCACTTGGCCTGCTTATAATGAATAAGTTTGGATTTAAAAAAAAGGAGAAGCCGACATCAAGTTGAATATTGTTAATACTTTGTCTTTATAGTTAACATATTGAAACAAGGCCTAAATAAATAAATTTCTTTTTTTCTATATTCTTTAAGTAAATTTCTCTTTTTTTCCACATGTAAGGTTTTAATTGTTTTTAATTATTTTTATTAACATATAATGTATTATTTGCCCCAGAGGTACAGGTCTGTGAATCATCAGGCTTACACATTTCATAGCACTCACCATAGCACATACCCTCCCCAATGTCTGTAACCCAACTACCCTCTCCATAACCCCCCTCGCCCAGCAACCCTCAGTTTTTTTTGTGAGATTAAAAGTCTTTTATGGTTTGTCTCCTTCCCAATCCCATCATTTCATTTTTTTCCTTCCCTACCCTGAAAACCCCCCACTCTGCCTCTCAAATTCCTCATATCAGGGATATCATATGATAATTGTCTTTCTCTGTTTGACTTATTCCACTCAGCATAATACCCTCTAGTTCCATCCATATCGTTGCCAATGGCAAGATTTCATTTCTTTTGATGGCTGCATAGTATTCCATTATATATATTATATATAATATATATAATTATAGTTATATATAAATATATATTTTTATATAGAATATATAATATTTTATATATAATATATAATATAATATAATATAAATATATATAATTATTTTATATATTATATATATAATTATATATATGTTGTCTGATTGCTGAGGCTAGGACTTCTAGTATTGTGTTGAATAGCAGTGGTGATAGTGGACATCCCTACCGTGTTCCTGATCTTAGCCAAAAACCTCTCAGTTTTTCCCAATTGAGAATGATATTCGCTGTGGGTTTTTCATAGAAGGCTTTGATGATATTGAGGTATGTACCCTCTATCCCTACACTTTGAAGAGTTTTGATCAAGAAAGGATGCTGTACTTTGTCAAATGCTTTTTCAGTGTCTATTGAGGCTATCATATGGTTCTTGTTCTTTCTTTTATTAATGTATTCTATCACATTGATTGATTTGTGGATGTAGGACCAACCTTGCAGCTCGGGAATAAATCCCACTTGGTCGTGGTGAATAATCCTTTTAATATACTGTTGGATCCTATTGGCTACTATTTTGGTGAGAATTTTTACATCCGTGTTCTTTAAGGATATTGGTCTATAATTCTCCTTTTGATGGGATCTTTGTCTGGTTTTGGGATTAAGGTAATGCTGGCCTCATAAAATGAGTTTGGAAGTTTTCCTTCCCTTTCTATTTTTTGGAACTGTTTCAGGAGAATAGGAATTAATTCTTCTTTAAATGTTTGGTAGAATTCCCCTGGGAAGCCATCTGGCCCTGGGCTCCTGTTTGTTGGGAGATTTTTGATGACTGCTTCAATCTCCTTACTGGTTATGGGTCTATTCAGGTTTTCTATTTCTTCCTGGCTCAGTTTTGGTAGTTATACGTCTCTAAGAATGCATCCATTTCTTCCAGATTGTCAGATTTGCTGGGTATCGTTGCTCAGAGTATGTTCTTATAATTGTTTGTATTTCTTTGGTGTTGGTTGTGATCTCTCCTCTTTCATTCATGATTGTATTAATTTGGGTCCTTTCTCTTTGCTTTTTGGTAAGTCTGGCCAGGGGTTTACCAATCTTATTAATTCTCTCAAAGAGCCAGCTCCTAGTTTCGTTGATTTGTTCTATTGTTTTTTTGGTTTCTATTTCATTGATTTCTGCTCTGATCTTTATTATTTCACTTCTCCTGCTGGGTTTAGGCTTTCTTTGTTGTTCTTTCTCCAGCTCCTTTAGGTGTAGGGTTAGGTTGCATATTTGAGACCTTTCTTGTTTCTTGAGAAAGGTTTGTATTGCTATATACTTCCTTCTCAGGACTGCCTTTGCTGTGCCCCAAAGATTTTGAACAGTTGTGTTTTCATTTCCATTTGTTTCCATGAATTTTTTCAATTCTTCTTTAATTTCCTTGTTGACCCATTCATTCTTTAGTAAGATGCTCTTTAGCCTCCATGTATTTGAGTTCTTTCCAACTTTGCTCTTGTGATTGAGTTCTAGCTTCAGAGCACTGTGGTTTGAAAATATGCAGGGAATGATCTTTTGGTACCAGTTGAGACCTGATTTGTGACCCAGGGTGTGAACTATTCTGGAGAATGTTCCATGTGCACTGGAGAAGAATGTGTATTCTGTTGCTTTGAGATGGAATGTTTTGAATATATCTGTGATGTCCATCTGGTCCAGTATGTCATTTAAAGACTTTATTTCCTTGTTTATCTTTTGCTTAGATGATCTGTCCATTTCAGTGAGGGGGGTGTTAAAGCTCCCTACTATTATTGTGTTATTGTCTATGTGTTCCCTTGATTTTGTTATTGATTTATATAATGTTTATTAATTCTAATAGATCAAAATATACCCTCCCAAATACCTCCCAAAATTTTAAAGAAAGAAAAACATATCTATACAAAAATAAGGGTAAACATGATGAAGGGATGGAATATGACTGCAAAGATGAAGATTTAAAAAGATTCTAAAAGAGGAATTGATAAGTTGGTTGGAAAAAGAAAAAAAAAAAAAGAGGAAAGAATGTAATCAGGCTGGAGACTAGAACAAAGCCACACACTAGATTTAGGGTATATTTTGATCTCTTAAAAGAAATTGTATCCCAAATTTTTAAAGGAAAAAAAGCTCTATCTGTATACAAAAAAAAAAAAAAAGGTTAAATACAATGAAGGGATAAAATATGACCATAACAATGAAATTTTTAAAAGATTTTTTAAAAAAGGTATTGATAAGATAAAATAGTTTAAAAATGTTAAAAGAGGGAAGAGGAAAAGTTAAAAAAATAGAATAAGAATAAAATAAAATTTAAAAAATTTAACTTTGCAAGACTAAAGGATTATTGTAAAAAAGCCTTGAATTCTGTATGTTGCTTTATCCTAGCTCTGGAGTTCCATCCATAGTTCTCATTGATGGGTAAACTTGGTCTTGGCCAGATGTTCTTGCTGATCTTCTGGGGGAGGGGCCTGTTGCAGTGATTCTCAATGTCTTTGCCCAAGGCGGAATTGCACCGCCCTTGCCAGGGGCTGCGTTAAGCAATCTGCTCAGGTTCCCGCTTGAAGCTTTTGTTCCCTGAACGCTTTCCATAGAGCTTTGGAGGATGGGAATGAAAATGGCGGCCTCCCAATCTCCGGCTCAGAGGAGCTGGGAGCTCATAGCCGCATTCCTCAGTGCCCTCAGAAAAAAGCTCTCAATCCCTCCCGTCTCCCTGGTCTCTGGCCGCACTCTGTGCTCATTCAGACCGCGACCGAGTATTTCTATCTCTGCCACACAGTCCCATTTGGAGTCTCCAAAACCAGCAGATTCCTGCAGTGCACTCCCGCTGCTTCTCCCAGAGGAGGAAGGAGGGGGTCTCTCCCCATCTGCCTCTTGTGGCAGTGGCCTGACTGTGCCTCAGATCACGGTTTAAGGTAACCACGAGCTGAAAGCCCCCACCTTGGCTCTGTCTCTGCAGCCAGCTTCCCTGCTCCAATATCTGGGAGCTTTGCCACCCTCAGACACTCCCAGTCTTTCTGTAACCCTGCGGGTCCGGAGACCACACTGTCCCTGTGAGGGCTCCACCCCCACTTATCCTCTGGAGTGACATCCCTCAGTGGAGCAGGCTTCTAAAAGTTTTGATTTTGTGCTCTGCTGCTCCACCACTTGCCGGGAGCCAGTCTCTCCCCCGGCAGTATATCTTCCCATCACTTCAGATTCACTCCTCCACACGTCCTACCTTCCAGAAAGTGGTCAAATTTCTGTTCCTAGAATTGCTGTTCTTCTTCTCTTCTGTCTCCTGTTGAGTTTGTAGGTGTTCAGAATGGTTTGATAACTATCTAGCTGAACTCCTAGGACCTGATGATATTTCAGTCTCCTACTCATCTGCCATCTTGCTTTCTCCCCTAAGTAAATTTCTTTTTACATGTCGATTTATTATCAGTAGAACAGGTGACACGTGTATCGATAGCTTGGCAGCTTAAGCAGCACAGTTGACCTTGCCATCAACGGTGTGATTGTCCAAAATCGTCAATGGTTCTCAGGAAAATTAAAAAAAAAAAAAAAAAAGAATAAGAACTGTATAATCTTCCCTTGATTCACATGTAGTTCTGTTTCTTAAAAAACAAGGTCTATTAAAGCTATAAAAAATACCTTTTATTTTTTATGTACAATGGAATTAGGTTCTAGGCTCAGATAATTATAAAATATCTTGCAGGGCACTGGAAAGACATGCTGGATATGAGACCATTCTTGGTATGGAGTCATCCCATGCATTCCTGGCAGTCTGAAATTCCTGGCCTTGCCCATTAAGTGTCAGTGCAGTCTCCCAGTCACCGTGTCAATCAATCACAGCTTCATGTATTTCCAAAGTGCCCCTAGGAGATGGTGTTACACTTTTTGCAGACATTGTCCTCTATAGAGAAGACCAAGAAAGGAATGAAAGTCTAAGAGAGTGTCATCAGGCATGGCTACAATTGCATTTCCCCAGTTGAGGTTGAAGAAGAAGCTTCCCACCTAAGCCAGGTAAAGGGAGATAGGGGCATCAGCAAGAGACTTGGGTATAGAGATTGGGGCTTCTGCCATGAAAAGGAGACTGGCATCTCCTTCCCCTGGTTGGATATTCACAGCAGATTAGTTCTTCCTCATCTGTGTCAAGGAGGATTTGAGAAAGGTGGAGAGTACAGGGGGATTGTCGACCACTTGGAGTAGCTGGATGCTCTCATGCCACTGGGCCTGGCAAAGAGCTTGAGTTTCCTAAGGGAAAACTGGACACAGTGGATTTCAGGGATTTGGGCTTTGAGCCATCTTACTGTTCTCCCCTCAAAGAGGATTGTCTGTTGTGCAGATACCCAACAATAAGTGGATATTGCATAAGCCACCCTTGGAGGAAACTGAAGTGGAAGGAGAGCCCAGGATTAGAAGTGGGACTGGAGCCACATCTTCTAGTCAGGGAATTATAAAGTAGGAGGAAGGAGAAGAGGCTTTCAGGAGCCTTAAAGAATCTTTGCATGAATATCCGTCATAGAGGAGGTGTGGTCATTGACTGGCATGAGCTAGATAATACAATACAGCATGGGAAGACCTCAATCAGTTAAGTAAAAACAAGTTTGCCCTTTCTCCTTCTCTCTTCCCCACTTGTGATGTTTAATTTTATAATGTCAACTGTAATGGACAGGGTGTCCAGATATTTGGTGATTGAAACATTCTGGGTATATCTCTGAGGGTGTTTCTGGATGAGATTAACCTTTGAGTCAGTGGACTTGAGTAGAGCAGATTGGCCTCCCCAGTGTGGATGGGCCTCATTCAGTTTGTTTGTTGATGGTCTGAATAGAATAAAAGGCTGAGTAAGAGAGAAATTGAACTCTGCCTGATTGTCTCTGAGATGTAGCATTAGTCTCTTGCTTCCAGACTCAGACTCAGGCTGGAACTCACACCATTGGCTCTCGCGGTTGTCAGGCCTTTGGACTTGGACTGGAACTTGAACTGAGAACATCAGTTCTCTTGGGTTTCCAGCTTCCAACTCCAGATCTTGGTATTTCTCAGGGTCTGTAATCACATGAGCCAATTCCTTATAGTAAATCTCTATTTGCCTATTTATCTATCTCTATAACTATGTCTATATATTGAATATAATATCCTACTGGTTCTGTTTCTCTGGAGAGGCCTGGGTAATACATCACCCCAACGCACTGCAGGAGCTAGGACCATGATGAGTGGACAGGAAAGGTAAAGAGCTTTGAAGTGCATAGGAGATTGGAGTTTATATTGTACCAGACTATATTTTAACAACTGAAAGTGAAGAGAAGGCTATGGACTCTATCTAAGAGACTGTGAAAGCATATGGAATGATTTTATAAAAGATAATTGGGACTTGGGAGCAACTATTGAAAGAAATAAAAATGTTTCATGTTTATCCTTCAACCAGTTACAAGTCCTCAGGAACCTAGTGACCTACCTGACTTTGTTCCGCAAAAGACTTAAAATAATTTATAAGAAGGCATTTATATACAATGGGAAATGAAAACTAGGATAAGAAAAAAATATAAACTGAATAGAATGCTAGTTAAGAAAAGGAAACTTCAGGTCAAAGATTCATAGGGCTTCTAGTTCTATACTGTCATTAGGGTTGAGCCACCAGTTTGGTTCTGATCTTCCAACAGCTAAAGCAGAAGGAGGAACATGATCCATCAGATGAGAACAGGGATAAAATACACTAATAATTTTCAGAATAAAAATACATTGGGAGGTGTATGGTCTGATCAAGGAATGAACACCAATGGCTATCACTGTCCAGTGTCTGTCCCCCGTCGCCTCGATGGCTTAGATATGCCTTCCAATTAATGAGATGCTTCAGATTAATACTACCGATGACTAAAATTGAGAACCACTACATGTTAGTGCAGTGCTAGCACTTCTAGTCATCATATAGATTTTATAGATGAGGACCCTGAGGCATTTAAAGATTGAGTAACTGAACAACATCTACCCAGCTAGAAAGTGGCAGAGCCAGAACCTGAAGTCAAGTCTGCTGGTTTCTAGCCCCACACTCTTCACTAAACCCACTTGTAGTGCTGTTATCAGAAATGAGAGAATGCTGACAGCACTGCCTTAGCCCAAGTGCCCAGGGATGGGAGCACCCTGCTTAACTGAGGCACGAACACGCTGGTGGCATCCTATAGTTTTGCAAAGGCAACAATGGTTAACAGTGTTTGAAAACCCCACCTGGCAGGGGTGATGCTCAATACTAGCTGGTCTTTCACAACATGAAATGAAAATTCACACCATTCTCACCATATTTGGGGCAGGACTTTGAAAAATGTATATGTATTTGTTTTTGAAGGAAGCACAATATTGGTTTTAAAAAAACAGTGACTCATGGAACTTTTATAGTGAAGCTTTAGTTTCATCACTTAAGGCCAGATCTGATTTCCTTGATTATGTGAACCAACTGGCTTTGAGTTCTGATGCCTTTGTTTAGTGTTGGGGAGGCTGCTGAACTGTAATGGAAAGTGGATTGAATTCAGAATCTAAACACCAGGGTTCAGGTTCTGTCCACTTGACTTAGTTAACTTGAGTGATCTTGAGTTCCCGTTCTGTCATCTATGAAACTAATATAACAAATTCTGCCATTTAGGACAAAGATTGGGTGGGGGGAATATGTGTGTGTGTGTGTGTGTGTGTGTGTGTGTATGAAAATACTTTAAAAACCCTAAACTGAAATTATACAGTATGATATTTCTGTGTTGAATTCTAAAGGAGGGAGGTAGCTGGGTGGCTGAAAGAGCATTTGGTTAAGAATAAAGAGATCACAGTATTTATATAGTGGGTCTGAGTAAGTGACCTAGCACTCTAACTTCCTGAATTTAGATAAAGCATATATTTTAAAAAAAACAACAACAAACCAAAACTTAAATTTTTCTCAAAAAACCCTAATTTTTCTCAGCTATTAATTGAAGTTAGTTAAATGCCCTTTTTTAATCCCTAAATATTTTGGTTTTTGATCATTGGTTTGCTTCAATTTATGTTTCTATACTTGTGTAGGAATATAAATTAGGATCAGGAATATTATTGCCTGGATTTCTATTTTGAAAAAGTGTGAAATGTGAAGACTTTCAAACCTTGGTATTTGTAACTAACACATGTAAAATCACTCACAGTGACTTTTGGAATATTTTTATCTGTCAGAGATTTGGGTAGAGGCATCCGAGTGCTGAACTTCAGATCTTTAATGTGTTATAACCTCCCATCGATTTCCAGTTGCAGTTTTAGCACTTAGAAAACTGCCTTTTACTTGTGGTTCTCATACTCGTTTCCTAGGTCTGCCAAAGCAAAGGTCCACAGACAGGGTGGTGTAAGCAACAGAGTTGGCTCCTTCTGAGGGATACGAGGATGAATCTGTTTCAGGCCTCTCTCCTAGCCTCTGGTCATTTTCTGGCTCTTAAGGGTTGAATTATGTTCCTTCAAAATTTGTATGTTGAGGTCCTCACCCTCAGTTTTCCAACTGTGACCTTATTTAGAGATAAGGTCTTTAACCAAAATAAAGGAGGTCTTTAGGGTGCATCTTAATCCACCCTGACTGGCATTTTTATAAGAAGGGGAGGTTTTGACACAGACTCATATGGACGGAAGGGGATATGGAGACATAGGGGGAAGATGTCTGTCTCCAAGGCAAGGAGAGAGGCCTGGAACAGAATGTTCCCTCAGCCCTCAGAAAGAACCAAACTTGCCAACAGGTTGATCTAAGACTTCCACCCTCCAGGACTGTGAGACAATACATTTCTTTTGTTTAAGCCACCCAGTGTGTGGTACTTTGGTATGGTAGCCCTAGGAAACTAATAAACTCACAATGTTGCCATTCGTTGGCTTGTTGAGGCAAAACCCCAATGTCTGCCTTCATGTTCACATGGCATACTTCGTGTGTGTGTGTGTGTGTGTGTGTGTGTGTGTGTGTGTGTGTGTGTCTACCTGTCTGTCTCCAAATTTCCCCTTTTGATAAAGGACAGCAGTTATATCGGATTAGGGCCCATCCCCTGCTCCGTCATGACTTCATCTTAACTAACTATATCTGCTACAATCCTGTGTCAAGGAAGGTCATGTTCTAAGGTACTTGGTTTAAGATTTCAACCTGTGAATTTGGAGGAGATACAATTCAACCAGGAACAGTTATTTACTGTGGTAGATTGAAAAACATGACTAAAATATTTTACAGCTCCTCCCCTCAAGAGGTAAAGTTTATTCTCCCCTTCCTTGAATCTAGATAACACTGATGACTTCCTCTTTCTAGGAGAATATAACAGTAATGACACTATGGAAAGTGTGGAGCTTAGGTCTCCAGAGTCCTTGCAGCCTCTGTCATCTGGACTGCTCCCCTGAGACTGCATGACCAGAAGCTGGACCAGCCCCTTCAAGGATAAGAAGCCTTGTGGAGGGAAACCAAGGTCCCCCTGACAACAGCCAGCAACAATGGCCAGACATTGAGTGAGACCATCCCAGACCTTTTAAATAGGAGCTGGCAAACTGTAACCCATGGGCTAAATCCAGTCCAGCTATATTTATATAGCCTATGAACTAAGAATGGTTTTAGCCATTTTAATGGTTGGAAAATATCAAAAGAAGAATACTGCTTTATGGTACATGGAAATTATGTGAAATCCAAATTTTAGAGTCCACAAATAAAACTGTGTTAGGGCATAGCCACCCTCGTTTATATATTGCCTGTGCTTGCTTTTGTGTTCTAATGGCAGACTCAAGTATTTGTGACAGAGGCCATATGACCATGAACGTCTAAAATATTTAATATCTGGCCCTTTATAGAAAAAGTTTTCTGAGCACTGTGTTAAGTACAGCTGAGTTTCCAGCCAAATACCGCTGTGTGAGTGAGCCCAGTGAAGCAAGCAGAAGATCTGTCCTGATCCCATAGGGATCAGGAGAACAGATCCTTGTTTTAAACCACAAAGTGTGAGGGTGGCTAGTTATGCAGCAACAGATAACCAACATACTTATACATCAGACGTCCAGTTAAGTAGAAAACAATTTTACTATGAAGCCAAACAGAACATGCCTGTCTTTGCAAAAACAACAACAAAAAACAATCTCCGAATACTTTGGGAACCCGAACCAAACCTCCCAAACCTTTTTTTTCCACATGCGCAGTTGTAATTTTTCAGGTAATTATTTTTTAAACCAACAGTGCAGGGAGCAAATAATTAGTTGAAACAAAACTCTTCACAAAACTGTATTAAATGTCTTCAATTTACATTGGATTTCACCCTAAACCAATTTTCTGAGTTTCATGCTATCTGACTAGTAGCCTATGATTCTGACAAAAGTGCCTGAAAAGAGCAGACAAAAGCTCCCCCCTGCCTTTGTGTACTCCTCACTGCTAATGGAATTGAACGGCCACTAGCCAAACCCGGAAGGAACGCACTGTTATCAGTTTGCTTTCTGAGCTCTGCCATGGTTAGCTGACTTCCTGTGCAGGAGACACAGCCATAGCCTAACCACAGAAGCTTGCAATTTCCGGCCTCTAACAATGAAAGCTGGGACCCGTGAGATCTGGGAAGACCTGGGTCTGAATCTAACCACTTAACGTAGAGCTCCTGCCTTGACTGCAGCCGCCAATTTCCCATACAGTTATCAGAGACATTACTGAATTAAAACACCTAAGACGTTTGGAGTTCAGAGTTGTCATCCATTCTGGAGATTTACTTGAGAGTTATCAGTATAGAGATAGTAAGTCATAAAATTGGCTGCGATGTTGAGCTGGTTATTACTGTAGGCAATTGAGCACTAATTGTGCTGAAGGTACTTTGAGGAGCTATGTAGAATATGCCTCAGAATTGTCTGTTGGAGATGTGGATAGAGGAGAAACCACTAGATCTCAGGTGCTCCATGGGGTGTCGCCTCCCTCAAACTTCCAGATTTGTGTATGTCCCTGAATGTCGCAGCAGATTCCCTTAGGCATTACAGTATGATGTTGGCTATAGATAAAGGTATCTCTGGAACCTGCAAATGTGCCTTATATGGCAAAATGGGACTTTGCAAATGTGATTAAGTTAAAGATCTTGAGATGGGGAAATCATCCTGGATTGTCTAGGTGAGCCTTAGGTGCAAGCACAGAGTCCCTCTAAGAGGGACACTTGACCACAAGCTGGAAAAGAAAGCCATGTGAGGCACACAGGATCAGAGAGAGAAGGGGCTGCATGACTGGCTTGGAAGATGGAGGAAGGGTCTGTGAGCCAAGGAATACAAAGAATGCTGTTCTAGAGCCAGAAAGAACAACCACACAGATTTGTAATAATATGTGATGGCAGCTGGAGGAAATGAACAGAGAGGAAGACAATAGTGTTTGGGGGTTATACCTGTAGATTCTGGCACCAATGACTGGAGTATAAAGATCAACCAACAGGATGTGAGACAAGGAGCAAATCTGGGCTGATACAGTCCACCCTTCCTACCGCTTGGATCTGTTGTGGCCTATGCTTAATGCAACCCATCAGAGAGCTTGGATGGTGGTGACCAGTCTCCACCCAATCCAGGAAGATTAAATGGAACAAGCTACAGTCTCTGCTTCTGCTTCTGGAACAAGCTACAGTCTCTGGTCCTCTTCTGTATCTGATAGTTATCCTTTACCTCCTCTACCATCCTTTTTACATGTCTCTCACCTTCATCTGCTCTTCAGTAGGTATGGTGGGCTGCCTGGTGGGGTGACCCAGGACTTCATTTCTGAGGGACTAAAACTCTTAGTTGTTTATCCTGGTTGGATCCTGAATCCTGTAGTTGCCCATTTATGCTTATCATTGGACATGGAGGCACTAAGAAACACTTCTGATCAAGACTTCTTGCCTTGATGATATAACAGTAATCACAGAAGCTCATGATAACCTGGGAAATGAGTTAATATGGTGATTCCTTCCTCTGCCTTTTGGTTAATTGGCTTAAGAAACCAAAATAACTAGATGCCCATAGAAGTTTCTGGTTCAGTGGGGCAATTAGTGGGTCCTCTTGTGAAAATATACCATACAGGTTAGGAGAGAATGGGAAGACTTCTAATCCAACACAACCTAAGATTAAAGGGATAGGAAGGACAAATTTTACACCTGGGTCCTTGGGAATTGTGAGGAAAGGGGACAATCCTACTTCCATCCTATTGGTTCCTAGAATCATGTATTCTAGCTATTGAGGACACAGCACCATATATCAGTGATTGGAACAGAGTCTACACTGCATCCTAGAAGATAGTCCCCTAATTCTGCAGGGTGTTTTTCCTGAGATGAGGCCATAGCGGAGTCTTTAATTGACCATTCCATCATTATATCATGCTGCTGCCTTCCAGGTGATTTGATATATAGTTGGAAGAATGAGTGCCATAGTTATATGCCAAATGTCACCTCCTCTTCACTGTAAAATAGATCTATTGATCTGATACAAAGTTATGTAGGAATCTCATATCAGTAACAGACACTTTATACGACCTTGGAGATGGTGCAGGAAGAGGCATTGCAGGCACAGAATGCAAACCCATATGGCAGATGGAAGAGATACATAGATATGGGGAAAGGACACAGAGCTTCTATGCCCATTCTGAGCATACCACCCTCCCAGCACCTCTGTGTGTTCACCAACCCAGTCACTCCCTGAGCCCCACCCTTGTAAGTTTTTGTGGAAGCTTCATTATATAGGCATGATTGATTAAACCATTGTCCACTAGTGTTTTATTCAACCTCCAGCCTGTGTCCCCACCCTGGAGGTCAGGAGGGTGGGACTGGAAGTGCTAAACCTCCAACCACATGGTTGGTTGCCCTGGCAACAAGCTCTTGTCCTTTCCAAATGTCACTTCATTAACATAATCTCAGGTGTGGTTGAAATGTTTTGTTTTGTTTTTTTTGTAAATCAAGACACTTTTATCACTCTTATCACTTAGGAAATTGCAAGGATTTTAGGAGCTCTGTGCCAGGAATGGGATGAAGACCAAATATATATTTCTTACTATAAATCATGAGATCACACTCCTGGTTTTTTCCCATGTGGCCTGGCTGCCAGCAAGTTTAGTCCAAGAACCAGAAGAACCCAATGTTTGTAAACATTTCCTTAAATATAAACACACAGATGTAAGTACCAGTTTTTCCCAAATACTAATACAATCCCAGGTTCAGAAGGACAACGGCAGAGCAAGCAGTGAGACTCTCAGATCTGTTAAGACTTCACTTTGCATGGATACTGTCACCAGAAGCTCAAACCTCTTGCTGGGGGGGCAAGCAAATCTACCTTTTATAAACTGTATCTGCTCCTCCCTGTGGAGCTACCTGCTTCTCAAGGGTTCTGGATCCTTGACTTAATATATCAGGCACATAATAGAAAAGCAGTAAGTAGTCTTGAGCCTATTTTTTCTTTGCTCACCAATCCATAACCCACTGCAACCCATAAAATACTTAGAGCAGAGTCCATGAGCCCTCCAGAAATGGGAGCTCCTTCCATCCCTCCTTTCCATCCAGGTAAGAGTATCCCAGTTTGATTCTATACCTTTCCATCACTTTCCATTACTCAAACACCCTCATTAGGCTGGTTCTTGAAACTTGGGCCTATTAACTTTAAAACATTCATCCATTTTCAATTCAAGGCTCTCTTCCCCCAAACCCATTGCTCAGCACAGGCTACTCTGGGATCTCTGGTTGCCTGGAATGGGGCAGGGAGTGCAGTGAGGGGGTGATCGCCTTCTTACCTCCTCTGCACTTGCTTCTCTAGTTTTGGGATGTGGCACAGGGAGATGAAAGACCCTTCAATTGTGGCTGCTCTGGCAACATCTTCCCTGCATCTGGGCTCTTTCTCCATGAGCTAGAGGAGTGGTGGGCACAAGGACACCCTCAATGGGCAGTTATTCGGTCCCAAGGAGCAACACCAGGTGTGAGTAGCCCCTTGCAAAAATCCATTTCCTCCACCAGCTAGAGACCTCAGGCCCCGTTTCTCTGAGGCAAGCTCCTCTGTGCCCTTGACTGTGGTGGTCCCTGGCAATGAGCACAGCTCTGCTCTTCATCTCTGCCTTATCTTATCTGTCCTTTAGAGACTTTGGGAACAACAGCTCATTTTATGTGCCTTTAGGAAAATGAGGACTCAAGGGTGATGTCCTTCCTTGCCTCCCCATCTACCTCTGTTCTCTCCCCAGGGCTCAGATCCCCTGGCATGGATCTGCAAGTCAAGAAGCTGAGCAGACGTTGGGTTAGGGATCAAAATGACAATCTACCCACCAAAATTTACAAGACAGTTGTCTTGGGCGTCTCTACCACAGTTCTAGGGAGGGACTAGTTAGTGGCCTTCTCCCTGAAAGAAGAGTAGCCTCTCTTTGAAAATGATGGATTTCCTCAAAGACAGCCTCCCTCCAGATTCCTGTCCCCTCTTATATCTCTTCTCTCCAGGGTTCCCGGGTGGCCTCTCTTGCAAAGGTGGTAGGTGGTGGTAGGTGAGAGGGGCAGTCCTATAGCTAGAGTGGGGCTTTCTTTGAATTCTAGAAGTTCTGAGAGCTAATTAAGGTGTCGGTAGTGTGTTATATCTGTGCCATAAAGCAAAGGAGCAAGAAAAGGGCCTCCATCAATTCTTTACAATTCCCATTACATAAATACAGGTTGAGTTGTTGCCAAAGAGAGGCCACTGTGGTGTCCCCAAGGACTTGCATCACAGATGAGGGCACTGCCTAAGGCAACTAGGGAAATTCCTACCAACAGAAGAGATGTGGAAATATCTGTTTCCCACTGATGTCAAGGCCAGAAATGGAAATTTTGGCCTGAAATAACCTTTTCTGGGCCAACCATCATAATGGGCATCTAACCTAAGACTCAGTTTCCTGACCTGTAAAGTTAGCGTTGAACTAGCCTGCATGGTTTTCCTAGCTCAGATTTTTAAGAGTTAAGATGATGGAATGTGCTGGTGTTGTACAAATAAAAGAGACAAGTTTTTTTTGTTGTTGTTGTTTGGGTTTTTTTGGTTAGCTATTTGGAAATCCCCTGTGCAATTTGTGACCATAGATAGAATTCAGATTTATAATCTAAAATAATCTTTTCCTATCTCAAATATCCCCCAATTTACTCCCTGGCTTACTGTTATATTTCATTGTGAGTTAAGCCAGATATATTTTGTCCTGATTAAATAAAAACAAAATCAAGTAACTACTTCAAGCCAGTCAGTAAACTCATAAAATTAGAAAGGCATGGCAAAGATGTCAACTAACATTCATAGCATATATTAAAGGAGTTTAGTGACAAATGGATAAGGAACAAGCAAGGGTGTCTGTGTCCAGGGCAATTAAAATGATCTGAAGACTAGGAGGTGGGTTTGTTGGAAGGACACATGGGGACCTCCTGGAACCCTAGGGCAGGCAGGGCAGCAGGCTCCACAGGGACCGGCTCTTCCTCACCAGCTCTCCGGGCACGTGGTCTCTTATCTTGGCTTTTTTCTGCATATCTACTTCCCTCTTACTGAGGAGGAGTTCTGGGCGGGGTTGCCAAATGGATGAAAAAGCCTGCTTCAAAGTGCAAATATCTCCATGAGACATTTTTCTAAGAAAACTGAGTCTTCAGTTTTAGTTATTGTGCATTTAGTTTTAATGGTCTTCGTTGCTGGGGTGCCCAAGAAGCTTAAAGTTGGGGGGTCTTTAGGATCACTAGTAAGGGGGGAAAAAAAAGCAATAAAGCACTAGATAACAAGAGAGGGAGAGCTGATTGAAAACCGTCAACTCCCTGAGAGACCTAAACAAGGGATGAAGCCTCCCATGTCCTTAGTTCATGATTCTGGAGACAGTTGACCTGTTGACTTATAGATATCATTAAAAAGCCTCGGCTAGAAATAGTGACAGTGTCAGAACCTGTTCTCCACGTTAAGATCTGACAAAGAGTTACTTTCGATAAGAAAAAGTGAACCTTTGCTTATTACTCTGACATCAGACATCTTTGGCCTTTTCTTTTTTTTCTTTTCTTTTTTGGGAAATAATTTCCAGACCTCACAATAATTTGAGCCAAAAGTTAGAGTCCCAGATCCTAATCCAGGCTTTGACACTAATTTTTCAGAAACTATTTTCCTGGAGCCTGGAGTTTGATGAATGGCACCGAATTCCTTCCCTGCTGCCTCCGTGGCTGAACACTCTGACAGCTTAGAAAAGGCTAGAATGGTGGTTCTATCACTTACCAGCTATGTACCCTTGGGAATGCACTTAACCTCTCAAGTTTTTCTCATAAAGACTTGAATTGTTAGCTTTCTTGTGATTTGTCATTTTCGTTCCATCTTTCTCTCTTCCAAAGCAGTGTCTCTCCCCTACAATTCTTTGTGCTATCCCCTGTGCCACTGCTAGCAGGGTGCTGAGCTGAGTGCCCACGCTCAAGAAATGTTTAATGTTTATCATTTTCTTGATTTTGGCAAAATATTAATAATCATTTATTACATAAATGGGCAAAACATTGAGTCTGGTTACTTTGATGGGGGAGCTGCAAATTTACCTGGAAGTCTCTCTTCTTCTCTCTCACAGCATGGGACTCTAGGAAGCTGTTTGGGATTAGAAACTGTTGGGGGCAGGGCTGTTGTCTTGATGGACAGCCCTGGCTTTTGGTGACCAAGAGAAACAGACAGGGAGCTGCTGCTCATTAGATGCCCCTCTTTCCTAAAACAAACACATAGAGGACATCAAAGAAGCAATACAATTCTTTTCTAGAAGTTTCCATTAATTGCCCCAGGGAAGATTCAGTTAATTGAGGCCAGGACTTCTGTGGATTCTCCCTCCTCCTCAGCTGTTTCTTCTCTACCAGTTCTCTCTGATCTTCCTGGATGGGGGAGCATGAGTTTTGTTCCTATCGCTGAAGAGAAGGGGATGCAGTGGAAAAGGACTAGATGGAAGTGGAGAAAAAGAAAAGTGGGCTTTCTTCAGGTTGCCATTAATTTCCTCCTTAATAATCTAAAATCTAAAATCACTCGCTATTTGCGGCCAAAGGACTAGCTTTCTTCTGATAATATCCAGCCTGATGTGGTGTGTGTGAGGAGTTCCTACATCTCCTCTGAACAGAGCTTTGGTTCTGTTTCTGGCAAAATAACAAATCTGGCCTTACCAAGCTGAGGGAGTCCTTGTCCCTTCCGTATTCTGGGTAACTGCAAAGCTTCCTGGCATTAATTGGCAATGATGAATGCTATCCCTGATTCCTCTCTGCCTGGGTGGGAGAATAAGAGGCCCAGCTGACCTCACAACAATGAAATACAAGCACCAAGGTCAATTCAAGCAGAACCTTCTGAAGTCCAAGGTAGTGCTTGTCCCCTGAAAAATTTCACTGCCTTCTCCATGATTTCTAGAGAAACTGCTGGAGGTACTCTTTCCCACATACTGAGAGTACTGTACACAACTCAGTGTAATTTTTTTATTCATTTCTACCACTCTCCACTGTAGGCTGTGAGCCATCTGACAGCAAAGGCTACCCCCACCCCACCAACAATCAAGGGCATGGTCCCTACCTCCTCCTCCGTCACCCCTTGCACACAACATTTTGTGAGAAGAAAAGAGGGAATCTTCTGCCTCCCATGTAAATATTTAGTAGATTCAGCATCTCCCCAAGCTCTGAGAGTTGTGGTCTAATGTCAGCTCATAATTCATGTGTTGAGAAATATACAGACAGGACAAGGTGGATTGGCGTCCAGGCCTAAAGCAGGAAGGCCAGAAATCTAGATCCATTGACTTGTCCAAAGCTGCATGGAGGGCATTGCATTGCCATACCCAAGAAGGTTCAGGATAGTTGGACAACCGCAGCTCTACGAAAGAAGACAAGGAAGAAAAGGCCTGTAATGTGTCTCCAGACAGTGGCCTGTCTGTTCCTGGTTGTGCAGACAGATGATTCAGCTCTCAGAGGATGGAGCTATAAAATATTTGTATCACACATATGATCCCCCTTGTTCTGATTTCATGCTCGCTAAGCAACTGACAAATTACAAGTTGATCGCCCATGTATTTATTAATACCCCACTTTGTTCTAGAAAGGACATTAGGGGGCTTACAAAGATGCACATGCTTTGATTTAAAAGATAAATTTGATATAAATGGATAGAGTGGGTTTTTGGTTGGGTCTGTTTCATATCCATTTTACCTGTATTATTTCCCATTTTCTTTGAGGGAACAAGCTGCCTCTCGGGGGGAACTGGCACCATCTCCTCACAGGTCAAAGACGGTGTGTGGCCCACCCTTAGCCAATCCGAGAATTCCATCCACTTGGTCTCAGGGGCTTGGTCAAGTCCTCCATGGAAATCCAATCTTGGGAACTTTGGCAGAATTACAGGGAAAGAGAAGCTCTTCTTCCCCTGGTACTGCTCTCTGTAGGATGCTACAAGCCTGGGGCTGCCACAAGCTTGAGGTGGGGAGGCAGGGACCTGAGAAAGGAGGCCACAGACAAGAGAGCAAAGCTGAGGGACGAAGGGATACTGAGCACGGATGGGGCATTTTGAATTCCTAGACGCAGCCATGGCTGAGGGTAGACCTCTGGACTGTGTTTTAATAGTCGTAACATTCTTTTTTCCTTAATTGAGTTTTTCGCCAATCTCAACAGAAGGTCCTAATTAAAATTCAGCATGTAAGAAAAGTGGAGAGAGGGCAAAGTAAGCACAGAGAAGAAAAAACTGAGACTAGTAGTAAAGTGAGCACCACCCCTGTCCCCCGCCCGCAGATGTTTGCTGTGAATTCAGGGCACTTGCTAGCACTGGGCCACAAACTCCATCAAACCTCATAGCAGTCAACTCAGGGTGAAAGCAGCTCTGTTAATTAATGAGGGGACCCAGAAGATTCAAACTAAGTAAGATGCTCAGGAGAAATATTGCTATTCTTGATTACAAAAATTGAAAGGGATTTCTACCTTGAGCCCCTCATAAAAAAAAAAAATGCTGCATAGAACAGTGAATCACACACAACAGACAACAATATCCTTCAAGAAGTACAATAATGAGTTAATGAATTTCATAGGACTGTTTCTTGTAACATCCTGCAGCGTGGGCCGTGACCTCATACCCAGCACAGTCTCACGAGAGCAGCTTTAAAGTGGGAGAAACGGTGCGAGTCCCATACGCAGCTCTCTGCTGGAATGGCTTCATCAGGACCCCACCAGAGTGAGCAAGCTGCAAGCTGTACCCCTCAGGGAATGGTTTGGGGCCATAGACCAGTTAAGAACCCTGTGCTTGGAGAAGCTAATCTAAGCCTTTTGTTCTATGCTCGTCAGACAGATGAACGGTTGTCTATTAAAGCTATTTTTACTGAGTCCATGAAACCATGTCATATGTAAAGTGAGAACGTTCATCTTTCTCCTCTTTCTGAGGAAGTGGGCCATGCGAGTGGAGATTCCAACCTAGATTTCCTAGAAGGAATCACTTTCTGGATGAAAGGAGCCTTCCTACCTGCAATCTGACAAAGACGTGTGCTGGGATTTTAGGGGTTTGTTTTTTAATCTAATGAATTTCAGCGCTGAAGGAGGCACGCTGGAGTTATAAGGCCCTCAGACAGTCCCAGCTTGCTCACAGAAGGTTGTTCCAAACACATGTGAGTTGAATGTGTGATCATTGCACACTGCAAGTATGTCTGGTAAAGATTTTCTGTTCCTATTGAGATGGATAAGTCCCTAAATTCCTTAATAACACTTTCTCTCTGGATGTAACCTGGGAAGCCAGATTTCTAGCATTTGTATGTCAAACCAACTCCTTTTATTTATATGGCCATTATCCTTTTTAAAATGTATGGGCAAGTTCATGCCTAAAAGTCACAAATTTTAATTTACTTCTTTCCTCCGTTGACTTGTATTTCTATTCCATTTCTTCCATAGAATTTCATTCTAATATAACATGTTTTTATATTTGAAAGTCCTTTATGGATATTTATCTTGAGCAAATATACTTTTGTAAATTAAAATTAATTCTTTTTATTCTTGTGATTATAAAGTTCTTATTGTTAAACATTTCATCTGGATTCAGAAGCTGCCTCTCTGCTGATATCCTGCCCATAGTATTATTGAAGATCAGTTGGCCTAGAAAGTAGCATTACTAGACTATTGTATTCTCTGAAGCAAACAGAAAAAATTCTATAAGAGCAGATGATGGTCAAAGTCATAGCTTAGCAATTTAATGAAAAATTGGGGGGTTTAAGCAGGTTATGATAAATCAATCCCTTATCCCCCCTCTGAATTTGGAGCTGATAGAGATTTTGACACAGGCATCTAAAGATGAAAATATCTGTTTTATTAATGACCAGACCACAGGCACACTGGCTCTGCTGGGGCAAAGACAGGAACAGTGGCAGGTGTGTGGGTTCCCACTCCCCACCTTTCTGAGGCAGAACAAAGTGATCGGTGGGGCAGAGAGCAGATTCTGGGAAATGGACCCTGACCCTTGGGCTGTGAAGTTTTAAAGCTGCATTATTAAAGAATCACCAAGCTTTCCTCTATAGCAGTTATGGTCAGGACACAATAATGAGCAGAGCATGGCAAAACCTTGACTCCAACCCTATGCCCTCTGCTCTTGGTTTGTGGCTGGGGGGATGGCTGGCCCCTCCGCATCATGTAAGCAGGAAGTAGGAGCCTTGCCTTTGCAGGTGCATAGGCAGCCCCATCCCCCAACCCGCACCCCCATTCATAATTGGGGAAGTACTGCCTTTCTCCTGTCCTCTTTCAGAGGCTGGGTCAAGCCTAGAGGTTAACTTGGATTGGCTGCCTTCAACCCTGAGCTGTAATTCACTTCCTTAGAGCTTTGCAGCCAATGTCTTTTCTAGAAGTCTAAGGAATAAGAGTCAGTCTTGGACAAATTAAGGCATACCTTTCTGAGCCTCACTCAAAAGAGCTTCCTACTCCTTTCCAAATTGACCTCACTATCCTAGAGCTATAGGCCTTCCCATGCAGGGGCAGGGTCTGGCTGAGTTTACCAGTTGGAGGAGCAGAAAGTATGTGTGTCCTGAGGCAGAATGCTACAGAGAAAACCCAGAAAAAACTCAACCTCAGACTTCCTCCCAAATCACCAATCAACTTGGTCATTCACCTACACTTGGGGTGGAGGAGTGAAGGGTTGAGGAGCCTTCAGAAAAACCCCCCACTGATATTTTTCCCTCCTCAGGAGGGATACACCGGTTTCTTGTCCTTTATGGAAATGCATGGCAGCTCCGACTCATGAATGAACTGCACCTACATTCCTGGCAAGAGATGGTGATAGTTCTACAACCATATGAATGTATTTGATGCTACTTCAAAAGGGTTAAAATGATAAATTTTCTTTAGACTTATTCTACTGCAACTAAAAACAGACTGGATCTAATCTTGTTTGGGGTTTTATTTTCCTTGGTTTTGAAGAGCTAATGCATGCACATGGTTTTAAATTTTACAAACACAATGGCCTCCCCCCAGTCTATCTCCTGGCCAATCCAAATTCTTTTCTAAAGGCAAACAGTAACACCAGTGTTTTGGTAGATGTTTCATGCATACACAAACAAATACATTTTAAAAATTTTTGACACAAACAGTACCAAATTTTACATGCTTTTCTGCAATTTGCTTTTTTTTTTTAGCTTAATGAAATTTCCTGGGAGGAATGTTCCATATCAGTATGTCAGAGTTCTAGCATTCCTATCTACCTATTTTTCTAGCACACGGATGGTCCACAGTTGACTTAACCAATCCCCCTTATGGTACAAATCTAGATGTTTCTAATCTTTTGCTCCTCTAAACAGTGAATAGCTTTAAGTATGTGTCATTTCTCTTATCTACCTACACAAAGGATAAATTCCCAAATGTGAACTTCTCTAACCATCGTTCCAATAGTTTTCCACACAGGCATAGTTAACCCTAATACTGTTGAGTAGACATTGGAAACGAACAAGATCACTAATCTGACAAGCTAACCAGAAAAGTGGTCATGTATCCCGCTCATAAACCATCATGTCACATTTTGGTATGTGCACTAAAGGAAGAAAACCATTGAATGAGCCCTAAGAAAACAGCGTCCATTTTCAAAGAGTGACACTTTCTGGTGGAGATCTGGTCAGCCCATAATGCATAACTACCTGGCTAGAAGTGAATTTTCTTTCCATAATTCCTTATATTTTCCCCAGGGTAATGTTCCCGTGTTTCTACCTATAATCCCTTTTTTATAATGTGACAATTAAAGACCCCCAGCGGGTTAGCCAGAGAAAGTGATATTACCTGCATATGACAGGTGAGGAAACAGGAACAAAGGCCATGAGAAGTTGCAGCTCATTTGGCCAGTAAGTTAGTGAAAGAGTCTGGATTAAGATCCAGATCAATAACCTAGTCTTGTGCTTTCCCCCACTGATCTATATTGTCTTTTGTCTCCAGCTCAAAAATAAATGAACTGTTCCTAAATCTTCCAGGCCCAGGAGAGGTCACAGTTTGTGGACAGCCAATGACTGCCTTATTCCTTGGAATTTGTCCTGATGCTCCACAGATGTTGAAGATAAACACAGGGGATTTTTCAGGCATTGAAAATACCTTCCAACAAGGGAGATCCAGGAAGGCTGACGACGTCCAGGCTTGCCTACAGCCGTACGTGGCTCACATGTCAAGATGGGAAGAGGTAAGTCTGAGCTTTAAGACTGCTACTGCTCCCCAGGAAGAGCCAGAGGGCAATGGATTTTGTCCAGTGGGGAACACTTTTTCATATTGTGGGCACCAAAGCGCTATGAACCCTTTAAAACGCCTCCCATGAAATGCAACTCTGGGTGGCATAGAACAGGAGAGAGCGCTCCAGCGTTGCACACGGAAGCCGATCTGCGAAGGCCAGGCAACAACCATGCTGCTGAAGAGGGTGACCCTGGCTATATGCACAGTCACTAAGAAATTTACGCAAAGCCTGGACTGGGAGCCATAGTAGAATTCATAGTAGAATTCAAGAATTCTTGAAAGCTAGTACTTCTAGCCTTGATCACTGGGAGAGTCAGTCCTGAGTGCTGTAGCAAAGAACCCTCGAATATCACTGGAGGAACACACCGAAGGTCTATTTCTCGCCCGTGTGACCATCAGGAGGTGGGGGTCTGGGGAAGGGACAAGGGGTGTTGTGTTCCATGTGGTCGCAGAAATGGCATCTGTCACCTCTGCCCAAAGTCCCCTGGCCTGGACTCAGAGGATTCCTGTTGCTTGGGAGGCTGGGAAGTGAGTCGTCCTCCACGTTCTGGAGAAAAAGAAGGGTCTGGGTGAGCATATGGGAGTCTCTCTGCTCCATCAACATAAATAAACAGGCTAAGAACCTGAATGGTAAGGGACACAGAAGAGAGTCGCAAGTACATGATGACAGGGACAGTGAAAGGAGAAAAGATCTGAACAGGATCAGATAGAGACCTTTGCCTCTAGAAAGGTCTTTGGTACAAAAGGCTGTGGGCCCAGATTCTAGAACTATAATGTCTATTACTAATGGCTTGTGGGGCATAGAAATGTGTTAAGGTTAACTGTGTAACAAACTGTGCATAATTCTCATTTCATACCTGGAATCAATCATTCCCAGTTGGCCTCTTTTTGCTGTCTTTATAAAGCCATGGGTTAAAGAACCCTATGGGGTGCTTCTAACATGAGATGTCTGGGCAGAGAGAGTCTTACTGACAGCTGAGGTCAAGATTCTTGGTCTGGGGACACAGGGCATGAAGGGGTTCACCTTGAGACTGGCCACCCTGGACAGGCATGTTCCTGACTGGTGTGCTACACATTTCTCTTATAGCCTGGAAAAAATGAGGGAAGGAGCCAGTGTCGACCTCAGGGTCCCTGGCAGGGTTTTTTGGAAACCACACACCATGACAAATCTCAAGGAAGTTAAAAAAACAAACAATCCTAACCAAGGCAGCCTCGCTATTTTTAAAAGAGCCGGGGCTTCATTACTTCAAACCCAAATTCCTGTGAGCTTGGCAACCATCCTACTCTAAAATGAACATCCCTTTGCCAGCCATGATGTTTAAAAACACAGCTAAGCTCTCTCGCAGAAGGCTAAGCTTTTTCAACCTCAGGAATGTGAGTGTCTACTCCGGAGGGCCCAGGAGGGCTGGTTAAGAGGAAGTGTCTGTGTTAGAGGATGTCTAGGTTATTGTCAGTATCTGTGTTACCCCATGTGAATGCGTGTGCACGTGGGCATGTGTGTGTGCGCGCGCGCGTGTGTGTGAAATTCAAAGCAAGACAGAGGAAAGCCACTCAAGTAAACCCACGTTTTACCTTCCGGTATGTGAAACTGCAGTTAATTGGCTGAGGAGAAACGGGAACCCACAAGGAACTGACACGAGGACTGTTAAGAAACTCCCGGAAGACCGAACTCTCGCTGGCTGTGTAATCACAAGCACCTGCAAAGCTCCCCTTGCTGAGGAGAGAGCAAGGTGCACCTGCCAGCCAGCATCTGCCTGGAGGAAGGAAAGACGGGGCTTCAACCCCGAGCAGGAAAGTGCCAGCCCCTCTCTTGTGCTTGGCTGTCACGCTCAGTTGCACTGCGTGCGGGTCTGCCTGTCAGCGTGTGCTGAATCCTACGGCCCCGTTCCTGGTCTTACTCTCTGCACTGTGTTCCAGATGACTTGTTGCCCCTACCTGTGTGCACCCAGGAAGGCTCTGGTTTCTATAACAACAGACCCCATCCCCCTGGAGTCTCCATGCTGCGTGCCAAGGCCACATGCGGAGCCCGGCCTTCTGCCTGGCCCCTCTAGACGGCCATGCCTGTTCCCTCCCAGGCACCAGCACTGAGCGTCGGTAGTTTCCAAAAGTGGAAAGAGGAAATGGAGACTCAGTAAAGAAGTACATAGAAGCAGAGCTCTGGTCAGCCATTCTGATATGGAAGCAGTCTGGATTCCCCTTCCCAGGGCTTCATCTAGGTTCTTTTAAGCCTGTAGCAAGAACAGGAAATCAGCTATCAGTGGGCTTCCTAGGATATTTTCTCAATAATCTTTTGGAAGAGCAGTGGATGTCAAGATTTTTTTTTAAATCTAGAGGCCAAGGCATGCTGCATTTATGGCAATGCTACCGTTTGGGCAGGGGGGCAGAGAGGTGGGTCTTTCCTTTGTCAAGTTTTCTTTTTTCCTAGAGACCAAATGTCTGGGAGAGAGGATGGGTGAGGCATCGCTCTTTGGGCTTGCTGCAATCTGGAAAGAATAAAGTTTGCACGGTAGAAATGAGAGTCTTCAGGATTGTGATTTTGTGTTGTGACTGGATTCACATTTGCAGTCATCCTTGCAACCAGAAGGATCACGTGACTAGCGTGTGCTCCGAAGGAGCCAGAACAGAACTGTCTATTCTAATGCAGAAACGGGGTCTCAGGGCTCTGCGGGCTGCCTGAGCAATTGCCCTTTGCCTGTTGTAGGGCCCTGTGTGAGCATCAATCCTCTAGGTGGCTTCTGGGCTCCATCCTTCTCAACCAATCGTGGCTGCTAAGAGCAGGTGACCTCACAAACTGTTTTAGCAACTTTTACTGCTGCGAATCATTCTCTTGGGAGCCTCTGAAGCTGGCAAAATAAATCTTTGTATTCACTCCGTTTGTATTCTGACAGCACAGAAAACCTCTGCTTTGAAAAGGAAAGCTTTTCCTGAGCAAATGCAGTGGAGGGAACAGATTCCCCGTGTGTGGCTTTGAAGGTGTTAACATAACAATAATTGTTTTCATTTTGATAAGCTCTACAGATTCCAGAGTTCTCTCAAGAGTTCCATTTCATTTGATATTTGCAGTTACCACGTGAAGTAGGCAGGGCTGACCTTGACCGACATCCCTATCAGAAGCTCAGTGGCATTAAATGGCTTGCCAATGTCACAAGGTGAGTAGTTGGCACAAATTGCAATGCAGATCCTGACAAGTCAGTAGGCTTTCTCTTCTACCTTCCACTAAACTTCTAAAATAACCCTATGGATTTAAAAAATATATAATCGCCACTCGTATGCAAGCCCCAGAAAATTCCCAGGCTGCTGAAAGGGGTGTATTTTGGTGATGCAAGTGAATATCGAGCTGCTGATTTTGAGCGAAAGCAGCCAATGCAAATAAGCATGATATATTCATATATTCATCCATTTGAAAGAAATCTGATGGCAAGAATTTGCTCTAACAAAGCAGATTCTCGGATGTGCCAGCATCTGTACAAATACGTGTCATTCTCTGCAACCTCCATGCACAGGGGAGGGCCACAGATTCCCTGAGCAGGAAGATGGCACAGAGTCTTGGAGGTAATGTTATCAACCCCATTTTCCAGGGGAGGAAAGCAGATTCACAGAGCAGTGCCTTGCCCCACATCACACTGTTAAAGGTGTCAGACCCCAGAGTTTCAGACACCACAGTCGGTTCAGAGAGATGCTTCTGAGCCTCTGGATGGTTCCAAGTCACGAAAGCAGCACTAAATCAGGCTGCGCGAAGTATTTAAGCAGATGAGCGCAATAAGGCCTCTTAGCAGGATTTAGAGCAACAAAAGACTGGAATCAAAGTCTTGCGGCTTGTGTAAGGTTGTTCTTCTGACAGTGGGTCTCTCCAGAGTGTGGGCTCCCTTGGAAGTCACCTTCAACTTGGCTTTGCCCTTGAGCCTCAGCCTGGGAGTGTGAAGCCAGGATTGCCGGCTGCCTGGTGTGGTGTGATGGCAGGGACAGGGTTTGGCTCGGGGCTCCCCTGTGCTTTCCACATCGCCTCAGTTACCGGCCAGGGCCCAGTGTGAGGCCCAGGAAACCACGCCAAAACAAGCCCAAGTGATGGTGCAAAGGGCTATGGTATTTATTCAGGGGCTTTCTCAGAAGGCTTTCCAAATGTTCCATTGGGAGGTTTATTTTCAAACCTCAGTCCAAGACCAAACCACTTACGGTTATGTCAGCCTCTTTGCCCAAGGTGTCCCTGAGCTGCTTTCAGCAGGCTTCTAAAAGAATCCCGGAGACTTGGGACTTGGACCGTGCCTCTGAAGGAATGGCCTGACACCGGGGTCACTCAGAATCTTTCCCTTATGTCTTGGAGGGAGGGATGTAATCAGGCAAAATTCTGGGAGGGGTTGCTGCTATAGTGGGGCAAATGCTGCGGGCGCTGCTCTGAACCCCCTTAGGTCCAAGGCCCACAGCCTCCTGGGAGCCCCCAGGGCTGCCCGCTGCCAGACCCTAGCTGAGTCCCTCCCCTGAAGTTGCCTTTTGATACAGATTGTTGCCTCCCTTGAGATTAAACTCCTTCCCCAGAAAAACCCTGCATCTGATGACAGGTCAATGTGGGGGCACAAAGGATTGACCCCTGGCTTCATTCAGGACATCTTTGCAGGGGCCTCCCCAACTCCGATTAGTTGGGGTCTCTGTGCTGCTCCATCGACGTACAGGTTCGCCCTCTGCCTGGACACCCATCCTGCTCGCCATTACGATGGTGCCCCCAGGCACCCCCACCAGAGTGCTATGTTCATTAGCAGTGATGAACATGCTCCGACCCATCATCCTCATCCCAAGTCCACAGTGCACTGCAGGGGTCATGCTTGGTCTTGTGCACTCTGCGGGTTTCGATCGATGTACAATGACACGTGTCCATCATTATAGTAGCATTTGGAGTAGTTTCACTGCCCTAAAGATACTGTGCTTTGTTTGTTTGTGCTACTGCCCATACCCCCTTCCCCGGCTCACTCACTGGCCGCCACTGATCTTTCCATTGTCTCCACAGTGAGCTCCATTCTCATCTTTTTATCCCAATAAACCAGCTACCCAAGGTCATCCTGGGTGAGCTGTGGCTGGTGCAGAGGGACCCTGCTACCTGCGGTCTGTAAGGTGGCCTCACGCCACATGCACAAAGATAGGCGCCACCATCCGATGACATTTTGGCAGCCAAAGGGAACTTGTGACTGCCATCGGTAGGCATGACAGCCAAGCATATGGTCCCCGGGGAAAGCCCTTCACATGGGTCTTTCCTTGCTGCATTTATATTTAGCTCAAATGCCAAACTGCAGTTGTTTTCCTCAGTGACAGGCACCAAACAATAACCAAAAAGAATAAGGAATTGTTGGGACCTTTCTTCCCTGTGGGACATGTAGTCCGTCCTCAAATTTGGGACCGCACCCTCAAAAACCAGCTTTCCCATGCCCCGCCCATGAGATGTACACCCATATTTATTGTATCAAAGGAGTTTCAGAAGGAAAGGACTTGAATTCTTGTTCTATGGCTTTTAAACGATGTTTCTATGTTCATTTTTAGTTGAGAAATATTTCAAGGGGTGCCTGGGGTGGCTCAGTCGGTTAAGTGTCTGCCTTCCAATCCAGTAGTGATCCCAGAGTGCTGGGATCAAGCCCCGCTTTGGGCTCCTTGCTTGGTGGGGAGTCTGCTTCTCCTTCTCCCTCAGCCCCCCGGCTCGTGCGTGCTCTCTCTCTCAAATAAATTAAATCTTAAAAAAAAAAAAAAAGAAAAAATATTTCAAACCTGTAGAAGGGTGCAGAAAGCAAAATACACAGCCGATCTGCCTACCATCCACATTAAATAGCTGTTAACATTTTCTCATTTTTACTTGCACACCCTTGGAACAAAAGGAAAAAAAAAACTCTATCTGGCCCCACATCCCTGCTCTTACTTTCTTCTTCCTCCCCCTGCGGAGGCATCTCTGCCTGAAGCTGCTATTCCCATACTTGAAGCTGCTATTCCCATCCATGAAGCTGGATTCCCATGCATGCTTCTGTCCTCTCCCTAACCATTTGTGTGTCTGAAACGTTTACTATCATTTGATGTGCCTTCAGAATTTACTGAAATGTCATCCTATTGTATATATGATTTTGAGATTGGCTTTTTGTCAGGTACCATCTATTTTAGGTGGTTGTTTGAACACAACATAGGCCTCGTTCATTCATTTAACAGCAGCCCGGGGCACCGCGGTGTGTTTGTCTCCCTATGGATGAAAGTTAATGGTTTGCTTTTGTTGTTGTTGCGGCGGTGAGCGTGCTCGTGCCCGCGTCTCTGTGCACGTGTATGTGGTTTGTTTAGTGTAGGCACTTGGAAGCAGAATTGCTAAGTGTTAAGGCATGGACTTCCTCACGCCCCCGGGTATTGGCTAATTGCTTTCCCAAGTGGTTGTACCGGCTCACATTCCTACCAGATCTGAAACTCCTGGTTTCCTGCATCCTCACCATCACTTGTGACGCTTCCAAAATGTTCCAACATGATAGGTGCGAAAGGCATTTTGTTGTCTTAATTTACGTTTCCTTGATTACTCATAAGCTTAAACCTTTGTCTATGTTTACAAGCCAGTTTTATGTGTGTATGTGTGTGAGGGAGGGAAAGGGAGGGAAAGAGAAGGAAAGGGAAGGGGAGGAGAGGAGGAGGAGGAGAGAGAAGGGGAGAGCCCCATGGGGAAAAGGAGAGGAGGAAGGGAAGGGGAAAGGAGGGAGACGAGTTCCAATCCTTTGTTCCTCTGAGAAAATTGGCTGACCCTTCGCTTATCCATTTGTAACTATTCCTCATTTACTCTCAAGTATTTCAACTGCAAATACCTTCTGCTAAACTGTATCTAGTTTTTAAAATCATGTTTATGTTACTCTCTGTTATAAACTAGTTTATGACTCTGACATAGTCGAATTCATCAATCTTCTTAAGATTTGTGGGTATTGGTTCTTTAATAAATCTGCTCATAACTCTGCATTTGAGATAGTCTCCCATATTGTTTTCTAAAAATTCTAAATTTCTACTCTTCACATTTAAATTTTTGTCCATCTGGAATTTACTTTTGCTTATGTGGTGAAGTAGAAATCTAATTTTATCTTTTCCAAATAGAAAGCTAAATGTTTCAGCACCTCACAAGGATAGTCCAGCTTTTCCCAGTGTTTGAAATGCCATTTCTGTCATATACACATTTCCATGTACAAGGGGCTCACTCCCTTGACTCTCCAAACCATCCTGCTGGCCCATTTGCCTGTCCCTGCCCCACGCTGTCATGTGAACATTATTACAGCTAATGGCAATATTTAACGGCTGGTGCACTGAGTCACCTCATTCTTTGTCCTCACATTTATTCATTTGTTTTCCGGTTTTAATGAGATACAACGGACAAATAACACTTCTAAGTCTAAAGTGTACAATGTGATGATTTGATATATTCATATACTGTGAACAATTAACATAATAATGTTAGTTAACACACCTCAACAGTTACCATTTGTGTGGGTGTGTTGAAGACATTTAAGATTTCCTCTTAGCAAATTCCAAGTATGCAATAAAGTATTGTTGTCTATAGCTTCAAATTTATTCTGACTTTCTTTAGTTCTTACCTTTCCAATATTTTAGGCTTAGCTAATTGATTGCCTGTGAAAAATGCTATCAGATTGATAAAGGAAATGTGTCTAATGTAATAATTTGGTAACTTTTTGCCACTTGTAAAATATTAAGTCTTCCCGATGAGAAATGTGGTACATCTTTCAACCTAGGCCTTCTTGATAAACTATACATTTATATTATTTAATATAGACTTATACTTTTACCTGTAAAGATTTTACACGTTTTTATTAGCTATCTTAGGAGGTTTTCATAACTCTTGCTACAACTGTAAATAGTGTCTTTTTAAAAAATTGTATTTTCTAATAATTTGTTGCAGGTGTTCAGAAACCATTTTTAAAAATCAGTTTTAAATGAGGCAACTTGTGTATTTCCTTATTTCTTCTAATAGTTGCTGATTACTTCTCTTCTCTTGGATTTTTAAAAATAGATAATCATGGCATCCATAAATAATGATACTTTCATACTTCAATTTTGAATATTCATTTTATTTCTTTTTCTCATCATTACTTCATTGGCTAAGACTTACAAAGCAATTTTGAGTAAGGGCTGTTGATATTAGTCATCCTTGCCTTGTTCCTGAACTTCAGTGAAATTATTTTAGAGATGCATTGAGAATGACTTTAACAGTAGATGGCTAGTAGACAAATTTTATTGGGTTGTTCTTATTTCTGGTATGCTAAAAGAATTGGTTATGAATGGGTATCAAATTTTATCAAATGAAATTTTTGCATCTTTTTAGGTGATTACATGTTTTTTCTTCTTTATTGTGTATGTGGCAAATTATTTGCAACCCTACTAGATTCAGTTTGCCAATGTTTGTTTCAAAACTTTATGTATTTCTTTATAAATGAAATTCATCCATAGTTTCCTTTTCTGTAATGTCTTTTCCAGTTTTTGTTGTCAAGGTTATATAATGAGTTGTAAAGTTTTCTCCCTTTTTCTTGTTTCTGGAACAGATTGCATAAGATAGGAATTGAATTTCCCTTGAAAGCGGAGAAAAACCTGCCTGTAAATCTCTCTGAACTGTGCATTCTTTCTGTGAATAGATTTTGAGGTACTGATTAACTATTTTATTTTTAAATTTTTAAAAAGATTTTTATTGTTATTTATTTATCTGACAGAGAGAGGGAGAAAGCATAAGCAGGGGGAGCGGCAGGCAGAGGGAGAGGGAGAAGCAGACTCCCCGCTGAGCAGGAAGCCCAATACTGGGCTCCATCCCAGGACCCTTGGATCACGACCAGCATCGCCGAAGGCAGGTACTTAACTGACTGAGCCACCCAGGCGCCCCTGACTAAGTATTTTAAAGGCCATAAATCTATTCAGCTATTTCTTTTTGAGCTATATTTTCTTGGAGTGTTTCCATTTTATCTAAAATTTCAGTATTGCAACAAAGTCATACATAGTCTCATGACTTTGTGAATTTATACTGTATCCATAATTACATCTTTTTCTTTCCCAGTGTAGCTCATTTGTACCATCTTTCTTTTTCTGCTCTTTTGCCTTTCTCTCTCTCTCTTTTTAAAAAGATTTATTTACTTATTTGAGAATGAGAGAGAGCAAATGGAAGGAGGAGCAGAGAGGCTCGGGAGGGAGGAAGAATCCTCAAGCAGACTCCCTGCTGAGCACGGAGCCTCTCGAGGGACTCCATCCCAGGACCCTGAGATCTTGACCTGAGCCAAAATCAAGAGTCAGCAACTTAACCAACTGAGCCATCCAGCTACCCCTCTTTTGCCTTTGTTAATCATTTCAGTTGTCTTCTATTTCATTCATTTTGCTGTTAATCTGTATCTTTTTTCCTTCGTCTTTTCTTGAGCTCTCATTGGTATTTTTTTCTAGCTTCTTTAATTAGATGTGTTCATTCATCCTCCAAATTTCTTCTTTTTGGGTGTATGCGCATGTGTGTATGCCTACCTGTCATTTCCTCTCCAAAGCACTGCGTTAGCCACGTCTCACAAATTGTGATATGCACCTTTCCCCTCATCATTCAGCTCTAGATATTTTTAAATTTCCATTATCATTTCTATTTTGACTCATTAATAATTCAGAAATGTTTTTATATTTCCAAACATATGGTTCCTTTTCTGTAGTTACATTTTGTAATTTGCTTCCAATTTAATAGCCTCTTGGAAGGGGTTGTGGTCTGTATGATATTGATTCATGTGTTACTTTTAGATACTTACTTTGTGGCCAAGTGTGTGGTCACTCAATAATAAGTGCAATGTGTACTCGCTAATTGTTAGATACAGGAAATGCTACATTCAAGTTATTAAATGTGTTGCTTTAATCATTTGTATGTTTACTAATTATTTGGTTTGCTTAACCTCCTTAATATGGAGCATTGCGTTAAACTAGCTCCCTACGATTGTGAATTTCTTCATTTTTTTGTGATTCTGGTCATTTGTCTTTCATAAATTTTAAGACTACATTCTTAAAAGTTGAGGACTTCAGAAAAAAATAAAAGTTGAGGACTTCAGAACTTTTAAGTCTTTTTGGTGGTTAGTTTCTGGCCTAACTGTATGATGATTCTTTCTTTGCTCTACTTCTTCCTCTTAGAACTAAAACACAGCCAGGACTTTCTGCCATCGTTGTCCGTACCATATCCCCACTGCTCTTGCATTAAGATTTATAACCTTCTTTTGAGACACAGGTTTTCCTAACCTTTTCTGAGATTTGCAACCATCACAAGATCATCTCTAACCCCTGTACCTCCTTTCCTGATGTCAACTATGTTGGGGGAACATTTCCCCTAATTTTATGATTCAACTTTTAGCTGTCTCCTGGTGTTGCTAAAATTGAAGATTGAATTTTATTTTCCATTCCTCTTGTTGCTTTTGGATGCTTTCCAGGCAATCCCAATTTTTACTGCCATCTTCACACTGAAATTTTTACATAGTGAAGCCTAAGGTTAATCAACATCTTTACTTGTCTCCTGAACATTACCTTATCCATATCCATTTGATCACTCTTTCTCATACCATGTGCTCTCCTTGCCTACTATTTTAGGTACACCTTGGGATTCTGACCCCAAACAGATCATCATTATATCGTTCTGTGATCAGTGCTCATTTAGATTTGCCCGTGTCTTTCTTTCTCTGTCTCTCCGTGCGACTTTTCTTCTTGCTTCCCATGGCTTCTCCCAGAGATATAGAGCTTCTGGAATTCTTTCCGTGGGGGGCTGTGAATCATAGATTATTTCGATCTTTGCTTGCCTATTGATGTCTCTAGCTTGCTTTCACTTTTGAATTTTATTTTAGCTGAGAATAGAATTCTAAAGTGTCCATTATTTTCTCCGAAGGTATTGTTTCATTACCAGTGTCTATTATGCTACTAAGAAATTAGCTGGCAGTTTAAGTAATAATAGCAAGAACCAAAAAATCTAGCCACTTCACAAAGACACGAGGATATAAATGAGATCAACTTGAAGGAACGCTAAGCCATGATCTTCATTTTTCAACCCCACTTTTCAATCACACACGTTTTGTTTAAATTCAACTCTTATATTTTTATTTCCCCTGATGTCAATCAATTATTCTTACAAACTATTTGGAATCTGTTGCATGTTTACATATTTAACACATATGTTCAACCCACGAAAACTCGTCATTTGAAAGAGCTGTAAACAGGTCTGAAATTTCTGTTTCCAAATTTTGTTTTTGTTCTTTTTCTGTACATGTGCAGCTATGAGATGTTTTTCTTTTCAGAGGTGACACCCTTACATTGTTTTGGTGACAAAAAAAATCACCTAATTATGGGAAATGTCTTGACATCCCTAACAGCTGGAACCACTCCTGCTAGCTGTCTTGTGTCACTTCAGGCAAAACACTTCCATTCTCTGCACCACCCCCCCATTCCCCCAGCCCCTGAGGGGCTCCAGCACATTCCTAATCCACCCTGGACGGGGCTGGCAGAAAATCCAGGCCTTTGGGTAGAGCGGTTCCTTAAGTCCAAGTGCTAATCTCCATGGATTTCCAACATAGCATTTAAAAAAAGCAAGGGGAAGAAGCATGTCTAAAATGTGATTCCTTTTGTATGAATTTTTTTAAATAGATAGCGGTAGTATAATACAAACAATTCTGAGGCAAGGAGAATCAGTGGTTAATTGCTTACAGTGGTAAACAGTTATGAGTTATGAAAAGAGAAACTAGGGACTGGAAGACCTCTCTTTCTTTAGCACTTTTTTGAAGTATTTAAATCACGTAACTCAGCAGATATTATATACATAGGTGTATGTTGTATATTTATGAGTATATGTGTACACTTGAGTATATATACATAATACATATACTGTATATGTGATGTTGAGATCATATATGTAATATATACTATATATATGTAACAGAAAATTATATATTATATGCTAATATATATTACATATAACAGGAGTTCAGAAAACTACTGTTACATGTATAATTTATATAATTACATATATAATATACAATGAAGATATATATATATTTGTGTATGTGCGTGTGTTTACATACATATATATTAACAGCAGGAATATTCTGAGCAAGAAGACTATACGCTACCATTCTTTTTGGCTTATTTTCTTCTTTATACTTTTCTGTTGACAAAACTTAAAGGAAAAAAAATGCAGAAAATAAAAGACCTCAAGTTATCCCTGTGCTAGCTTGCTAGGGCTGCCTTCACAAAGTACCCCAAGTTAGGTGCTCAAATGACAGAAATTGAGTGTCTTACACTTCCAGAGGCTCTAAGTGTGACACGGAGGTTCGCTCTGCAGGAAGGGTCTGCTCCAGGCCCCTCTCTTTGGCCTGTGGACAGCTGCCTTCATCTTGGGCTTCTTCACATCATCTTCTTCTACGTGTGTCTCTGTACCCAAATTTCCCTTTTTAATAAGTTCATTAATCACATTGGATTAGGGCCCACCTTAAAATACCTCACTTCACTTGATTACCTCTGTACAGACTATCTCCAAATGAGGTCATGCTCTGAGGTACTGGAGGTGAGGATTCCAACACATCTTTTTTTGGGAGGGGGCATAATTGAACCCATAACCGTACTTAATGGGATAGGAATTCACAGAAGTGGAGAAAATAAAGAAAGCAAATGGAGACACTTTCTGCAGGAGGTGACATTAAACCGCATTCCTGAAGGATAAATCATCCTCCGTCCTTTGACAGGGAGAAGGAGTGTATTTCACACTCTCCTCCCCTCTTTTGCTGGAACAAGATGGGGAAATGAATGTTGGGAATGAGGATGACAAATGAGCAGGACATTCATGAGGTCCATATGCCTAGAAATAAATGTTTCATTCCATGTGGTGAACGTAAACTGGGATTGTACTGATGAGGCCAGAGGAAGGCAGGAGAGCTAAGTGGAACTCAAGGAAGAATTTGCAAATACCCAGAGTTATCCTATAATGGAAATGGGCTACTCCACAGGTGAGGGTATGCCTGGGGGAAATTGAGGCAGAAGCTATAGAAGGGTTCTTACAGGTAGGCAGCTGGATTCAACCAATTCTAGTCTTCCTGTGAAGCCCAGCCCAGCATATGTGTGCAGGGAGAAGTTTGTGAGTGGAGTGGGAAGGGAGAAGGGTTATAAATGGGTTATAAATGAGAACATTCCTACTGGGGGAGAAATGAGACCCCAAACATGAGAAGGAAAGCTCCTTTTGAAAACAGAGACAACAGCGGGGACAGGGGGAGGAGGGGGAGGAGGCACTTACTCCAGTGGGGAAGGTCGGACTCGCCAGAGCCACACATTACAGCCAAATTTTCTCGGAGCCACAAAGTCCAGGCCCAAAACATGGGGTCAAGAGTATGAGAATTTTGGCCCAAGATGAATGAATCTGGTTTCCCCAGCTGCCTCCACTCTGGAAATTTGTATGTTGAAAGAATGTGAACACCTGAGACTATTTCTAGTTCCAGCTGCCCTTCGGTATTAATAAAGGTCTAATTGCTAAAACCTTGTGCAGGGGACATGGGGTTCATTTTCCTGACACGTGGAAAATGTGGTTTGGAGGCCGAGCTGTCAGACCCAAATCACCTCCAGACCCGGCCTATGGCAAGCACGTTTCATTCCCGGGCAGGACTTGGGAAGCTTGGTCAATGGCCTCTTTACAGCTATTTGTATCCAAACAGGGGAGCCGCCATGACAGGCTGGAATTCCTGTCGAAGAAGTATGGCACCAAGCTTCCTTCCAGCCCATTTCCCAGGTAACAGGGTGTGGAAAAAGACCCCCACATTGTCATGACTGCCAATGACGGAGCCCCTTGTCCAGCATTCAGATCAAGTTTATGAGGTGTCCCCCAGCCCTCACCAGGTAGCTCAAGAAAGAAGACCACCACCACGTAACTCGGAGGCTCTCTGTAGGCAGGCTTCCTATGTAAAAGGAGGGGGGTGAGGGCACTCCGGGCTGCAGCCCTGTCTTGGCCTCTCTGCGGGGAAAGACACAAAGAGGCCCCGTGGGGGTGAGGGGAAGCTCCCCTGTCCCCTTCCCCACCCACAAATACTGGTTGCTGTATCCCCTCCAAATCTAAACATAGTTGACTCACTTTCTGCTTATGGAAGCACAATCTGTATTCACAAAAGCTACTCAAAAGTTGTCCCAAACATCAAAGATCGAAGTCCATGCATTTGTACTCAAACACTAGGTCCAATTTTTTAAGCGAATCCCCCTCCCTAAGTTCACTCACTTTTAATTCATCTTTCCGGCTTGTAAGCAGAGTTCCCAGATCAGTCTTCATTCCTCATTGGACTTTTCATGCACGATATTGGAGTACATTAAATGACCCTTGTGGGAAGTTCCAAGAAACTATGCCTTGCTGATTTATGGGCCTGCCTCCCAGAAACCCGAGTTTTAAGAAACCCTGGACGTTGACGAGCAGTGCAACATAGTGACTAAGTGCCCGGACTCCACAGTCAGACTCCCTGGGCTTCCACACTGGTCCCACCATTTACACTTCATGTGACCTTGGGCAAGTGTCCTTGGTTTTCTTATACGTAAAGTAGGAAAAATGATAGTAATTCTGCAGAGGACAGTTGTGACAAGTAAGTTATCATGTGTAAAGTGCTTTACAATAGATGCCAGCCATTACTACTGCTTCCACAGAAAGAGTGCTGTTAGAGCAAGTAAGAGTGGGGTCCCAGGAGACCCAATGAAAAAACGCAAGATTTGCACGGATGCTCCTCACAGGGTCATGCTGTGTGCCGTGTCACCCGTGTGGAGTGGGCATGACATGGTTCCACAGGAAAAGCAAGTACGGTTTGTACTATTGGAGGAGTGGGTGTTTGCTGACGTTCAACACCCTGAAAGAGGCCATTTAGCTTGAAGAGCCCTGGCCCACTTAGCCAGAGGCAGACCAAGGAGACACAGTAAGCCCAGCAAAGACCCAGTGCAGATGGGGAGAGGCTGTCCCTTGGTGAAGTGGGCAGCAGGAATTTTGCACAATGTTCTTTGGGGGTTCGGCAGAGCTTAAATCTGTGCAGTAGCCAGCAGGGACAGCTAGAGCAGTTAGGGATGAAGAATGTGCTTTACAAGCGAGCCGAGGGGAACGGCAGACAACTGGTGTGGTTCCCAGGTCAGGCAGGGGATTAGTTTACAGCCTGGATGATGAAAGAGGATTTAAATATGGTCTGTGCCGAGACATCTGCTTGGAAGAGGCTCTTGTGCTCACCAGAGGGCTGCAGCGCTAAGCCCCTCAGCCCTCGTCTGGACTGTGAGCATGGCTTACTCCCAGCTGCCTGTCCCCTCTGGAATCACCTGGGGGGAGCTACCTCGCTCAGCATCATGGCCCTTCCCAGGACAGCCTGATCCAGTGACCAGCCAACACAGAGGTACAAAGGCCTGGGCCTTGTGCCCCAGCTCAGGACAGCCCTGAAGTTATCTTGTCTTCAGAAACTCCCCCCACCCCCCAAAGTCAGCTAAGGCTGCTGGGGATACTGCGCGGAGGCTTAACCTTTCACTCTGTCCAATCCTGCTTCTCGCCATAGATGTGGACCCCAAGAACAGCCTCTCAGGGGTGCCTCCCATGGTAACCACCACCTCAGAATCTCCTTCCCTGCAGAGCCCTGATTCTCCCCCTCATGACCCACGGGCCCCTCTCATTTCCTAGCCTGTCGGTTGGGGCCACATGACAGGGTCCTGGCTGACGGGAAGTAGGCTGAGTGGAGGGGCCCAGGGTATCCCAGTGCCCTCAGAGGCCACACATGTGAGGGGGCACAGACACCACTTGGAGGAAACTTGCAAGTGTGGCAAATAAGCCTCTGTCACATTAAAGCTCTGAGATTTTGAATTTGTTTTTGTGGATATATTTCCTTTCCTTTTTTTTTTTTAAAGATTTTATTTATTTATTTGACAGAGATTACAAGGAGGCAGAGAGGCAGGCAGAGAGACGGGGGAAGAAGGCTCCCCGCTGAGCAAAAAGCCCGATGCAGGGCTTGATCCCAGGACACTGAGATCATGACCTGAGCCGAAGGCAGAGGCTTTAACCCACTGAGCCACCCAAGTGCCACTGTATTTGTTTCCTTAACAAACCCTATCTTACCCTGTCTTAGCTAACATATCAGCCCAACTTCTTAAAAACTTTTCTAATTCCAGAGAGAGAAGGAACTACAAGTTAATATCCGAACACACTGTGAAATATTTGTTGCTTGTTTTACGTCTACTTAAGTTAACCGTTAGAGAATCTACTTAAGTTAACCGTTAGAGAAGCATAACATAATTAGTCCCACGTTGTAGATTTAGCTATTCTCAGTACTAATACTGCGAATGCATCCTTTTGTTGTGTTTATGAATTTTGCGTATTCTCAGTGGCAATATTTCTGGGGAATCCTTTTGTGTGTGTGTATTTCCCAGGGCCCAAGCTAAATAAACCATTTAGGCATTTTGACAAATAAATCTGACCTGAGTGCCTCCAACTGAGGATTATGGTCAATATTCTGGTGCCCTAAATAGAAAAACCAAGTAAATGCACACACTGATGGATTCTTTTAACCAGATTCTTTTAACTAACTAAGCAGCTAGTATGTGTATCATGGGCTTGGAAGCTTGCTACCTAGTAAAGTCTTCCTAGTCTCAAGGAACTTATTGGTCAGTGGAAGAGGCAGACCTCTGCCCAACCGCCTTTGGGGTTCAGTGCAGTAAGGACATGTCAGGGTGCACTGAGGGCAAGAGGGAAGGAGGGGGTACTCAGCTCTGCCTGTGAAGGACCAGAGAAGGCAGCAAACACACAGCTGACTCTTAAGCTACAACTCGATTGAAGAATTGGGGTTCATCTGGCCCATGAAGTGAGGTTGGGGAAGGAATTCCAGGCAGAGACCATAGAAACAGTGAGATGCGTCTGGGATGCAACCCAGCTAGAGAGCTGACCTGGCAAGTGCGACAGGGCCATGGAAGGCAAGAGATGAGATCAGAAAGAAAGCACAGGCAAGATTCTGGGAGGTCGATATGCAATGCTGTGGGACTTGGCCTTTTCCATGTATTCTTTCTTTTATTGCCAAGTTTGTTTGACCCGCTTAATTGTTGCTCTTCTGGGCTCTCATGCAGACACAATTTTATTCTGAGGGGTAGAGTTTGTGGAATCATTATCTTCAGGCATCATTAAAACTGATTTCCCATGGTTCATACCAGTAAAAATAAGATCCCAGCGGTACATCAGACAGTGGAATATTATTCAGTGCTAAAAAGAAATGAGCTATCAAACCGGGAAAAGACATGGAGGAAACTTAAATGCATATCACTAAGTGAAAGAAGCCAGTCTGAAAAGACTGCATACCATATGATTCCGACTACATGACATTCTGGAAAAGGCAAAACTATGGAGACAGCAAAAAGATCAGTGGTTGCCAGGGGCTGGATGGGGGGAGGGACAACTAGGATTTTTAGGGCAGTGAAACTACTCCATATGATACTATAATGATGGCTACATTGGTCCAAACCCACAGAAGGTACACCGCCCAAAGTGGTCCCTAGTGTAAACTGTGGACTTTGGCTGATTATGATGTGTCAATGTAGATTCATCAATTGTAACAAATGTTCTCTCTGGTTAGGAGGGTTAATGACAGGGGAGACTGTGCATGCGTGGTATCAGGAGGTATATGGGCAATTTCTGTATCTTCCTCTCAATTTTGCTGTGTACCTAAAACTGCTCTAAGAAATAAACTATATTCATAAAAGAAAAAACCCTCTCCGAAGCACACATCACAGAGCTATTCTCACCTGGTACCTGTCCTTGGCTCCAGGCGGCAGAGTCCACCTCACACCTGCCCCTAGGAAGTTCAGGCCCAGCTGCCAAGTGGCTTTGAGGGGGAAAACACTTCTCTGCCCCTCCCGGTTCAGGCCTGCTTCCCAGACAGGGAGCACTCCTGCTGCCCTCAAGAGCTACTCTCCTGCCTCTGTAATAATAGCACCCCCATTCATTTAGGGTGGCAAAGTGCCCAGGCAAGAGACTTTTCTCAGCCCTTAGCCAGCTTTGGAACTGTTCGGGACACTTCAGAAACACTATTTAAAAGAGAATCGGCTGGGAGGCCTTTCCCTAAAACACATATACTCACACACACACACACTTTTTCCTTCCTTTTCCATTTTTCTTCTTTCAAGGCTCTGATGTAAATATGATTGCTGGAGCTCCGGCAGCCATCCTGTGACCCTAAGAACAGAAGTTGTTCATTAAGGTAAAGTAAGCAGAAAAATAGAAGGAAGCCTGAGTCCTTGGGGACCAAGGAGCGAGCCTAAGAGCTCTGATTGCCAACTTCAAGATTTTATTTCAGAAAGAGAAACAACTGCATATGTGTTTAACCCACCTTCAATTGGGGGTTTAACCTAATCTTGATATAATTGGTTTTTCTTGGGATGATTGACAGGAGAGGTTCTCCTTCCTTAAGGAGCGATCCCAACCCCTACCACTAGGGGGTGGCCTTGCCCCATATGCCTCAACCTAACCATTACATATTTAAGAGTCCAACATCAGTACCGTTCTGGAGAATTTGGTCTTAACGGTTGCATGTGACAGCTATGGCCCATTTAGGCCTGAGCTGTGCCGGGCTCTGTCCAATTCCTCTAGCATGAGATTTGGATCCCATGTTTTTCCTCTGTTTTCTCATCCAGATCCTCGGCTTCTAGAAACAATCCCTAGAACCAAACAGAACAGAGAAGCAAGTCTGACTCACGGGAACATAACAATTTTCTACTTCTAAATGGAACAAGGAACTTCTAGTCCAAACACCATTCAGGTTGGTGATAACTTTACACTTTTCAACAAGGAGCAATGGGTAGATGCTTGCTTTACATTTGTTTAAATAAAGGTGATTGATTAACCCGCAGCTGGTAGTTCTAATAAGGAAGATTCTAGCCTAAAGGATTATTGAATCTCAACTTCCTGTGAGGTGGAAAACTGCCTGCAGCATTTAAGTGACTCTTTTTCAGTTTACATTCACGGAAGTTTCAAAAATCTCCAGGCAGAGCATTTTAGTCATTAATAATCTGTGAGGAGAGTAATTTATCTAACTCTCACTCTGGCTAAGGGCAAACTGTTTTCTCAAAATGAAAGTAGGATCCTCATGCTATAAAAAACCCGCTCACGACTAACCAACAAAGGGCCCTGTGGTGTGAGGGGTGGTTGCGACACCAAAGCCTTCTGACAGTTTCTGATCACATGGCCTTGCTGTCTCAGCACTGTCCTGGTCTAGCTCCGGCTTCACCCCAATACTGTAGGGTGAAGATGTGGGGGATTTCACTGGAGAACTAATAACGCTGAATTTCTCCTCTCAATTTCCTTACTGGGCTGCTGTGTTGGGTACAAACAAGCAAAGAAAAAAATGTGTCTGCAGTGTTGAGAAATATTCTCTTCATTCTCTCCCATCTCCTAGAAGATGTAGAAAGTCTTCATAGGTAATAAGATCAGTGATGGTTGTGCAACCTCAAAGTGGGAAGAAGGACTGAAACCCCCTGCTTCCTCACAGGTACAGAATCAGGTGTCTGCTCCCTTTGGGGATCCCCCAGGGGTTGGGTTGTGCAAATAAACACACAGGATGACCTGTTACATTAGCATGCTTGGTGCAATCTTTGGGACACACTCATACTAAAACATTATTCAGGGTTTATCTGAAATTCAAAGTTAATTGAGTGTTCTGGAGTTTATCTGGCAATCCTACTTGGTGGGAAAGAATCTGCCCCTGGTGGGAGGCCAGGAGAGAGCAGTAAAAAACATGATCAGATTCTAGAATCTATCAAGGGGACTGCCCCAGGGAATGTCACTGATTACAAACAAAACAGCCACAAACCACTGGGCCCGTGGGCAGGTTTCCCAGAGCAGCTGATGTCCTTGTGATGTACGTTAACAAAGTCTCGGATGCCCTCCTGCTCTGGGTATATTGAGAGCTGAGTTGGGGGTGCTGAACACCTGGCTAGCCAACAACCACTGAGGAGGGGGCTTGAGATACCTACTCAAGCTCCTCACCCCCGAGCTTGTGTGTTCTGCACTTTCACGCGTAGATCTGCGTTGGGCCAGGATACCATGAGGTGTCTCCGTAGAGACAAAGCAGTTGGTTGTTACCAGGATGCCCAGCAACACTACTGTCTCAGAAGGCAACTTGTCCAAGCCGTGAGATACGGAAAACACTTGGTACCTGTTCCTTGAGTTTGCCCACTCTGCAGTGCTCCTTCCCCAGCTCTGTCTAGCATCTATTGTCCCAATGTCTGGCTTACTCAGAACACCCAATCAGAATCCACCTGCTGAAGAAATGTGAAGATATGTGGGCACCTTCTCCTCTGGGCCCAGCGAGGATGTAGGTGGGCAGTGCTCCATTTTCTGCCTTTTTGGTCTCCACATCACACTTTGCAGACATAAATACATGACCATATTGAACAGTGAGTCAGTCTCAGAAGGGAATTACAGGCAAGGATCCTCTCCTTCATTCTAATTCCCTTCTGGCATTGAGCCCTGCATCCAGTAAGGTCAAAGGTCTCACCACCTGTAAGTTTCCTGAGTTTCACAAGGAGGTACCTGAAGGCTTCGGTGTCTCTCTCTCGGGTGAGGTCCTCTGCCTGCTTCTCGCCCACTGCTGCTTAGCTCACCCTCAGGTTGGAGGCCCTCCCAAGTACTTTGTTTCTTAGCTCTTGTCTGAATCTTTACCCATCTTCCCTACGAAATCCCATCCTTATCTACAGTAAGAGGTCTCCCTCCCTAGGTTCTTCTTTCCTTCTCATGCAAAATCCCAAGTCCCTTTTTCAGTCTAAAGTTGCAGAGCTGGATGGTCAGAGATGTCTATGGCCACCAAATCTGGAAGGAAGGAAGAAAGGAAAGAATGGAGGGAGGAGGGAAGGAAAGAGGGAAGAAAGGGAGGCAAAGAAAAAAAAATCCCATCATCATCCTGGGGAGATGTGGATCCCTCTGGTCACAATTCCATCTCATTTCCCAGTATGAGCTCCAGGCATGCCAGCGCCTTTAATCATGGTCATGTTAAATTGGTCACATACACTATCTCAGGGATAATATGATCAGAATCCTCATCGAGAGAGACCTGTTTTCCCACTGGCAAGACAACCGAGCCCCATTATTGTGCAGAACAGACTTCCCACCAGGAGCCGAACAGCACGGAGAAAGGAACAAGGCCACCGGTTAACAGATGCCCCTTGAAAGGCCAGGAAGAACTCCAGACTACTGGATTAAATTATTTAGCTTCAACCTGTCTCCTTTGGGAGGAAGGGAATGGAGCGAGTCTGGCTGGCAGTTCTTCCCATTACTCAGACAACAAATGTTCGCCAGGTCTTAACTGGGGACCTCGTTTTCTTTTTTCTTTAGAGCAGCTTCATGGACTTCAGTCTGCTTTAAATGACGACGTCGCCGGTATAGCTAGGCTGCTGTAAGATCAGAGAGAGATTAGTCACTCAGTGTTAATCTTGTTATTTCTACCTCACTTGCTTTTTGATCAGAATTCACAGGGTCTAATTGTCCCACCTTCTGATTTGTCTTTGTTCTTTCTATGATTCTTCATCTCTAACCACTCGGTTTCCATGGAAGACTGGTTCTTGTCATAGATCTGGCTTTCTTGGACTTCCAGATCTTGACACGTACTGTCCTTTTGGCCTGGAATAATCTTATCCCACCACACCCCGCCCCCCCCTCCTGTTTCTGACTTACTTGGCTCACCCTTCCAGTCTCAGAGGAAATGATATTTCCCTCTCGAGGCCACCAGACGCCCTTGGCAGCGCTTCTCAAACTGGTCTGCATAAGAATCTGGAGATTTAAAAAGCCTAGAGAGCCTTTTAAAAAGAGAGGTTCCTTCTTCTGTTCTCTGCCCTCTTCACCAAATTCCAACTCAGTAGGTCTGGGATGGGGGTAATTTAAACAAGTCCCCAGGTAAGTTTGATTCTGCAGACCACACGGTAGGAACCCCTACCCCCAGGCTACATTAAATCTCCCAGCTCTGTGGTTCTGGAGCTTTCTCTATACGCGTCATCAAAAGGCATTATCGTTAATATCCCCTTAATGTCTCTCCTCCCGGATAGACTAAAACACGAGAAGGCAGATCTCATCCATATTATTGGTTGCTGTGTCCACATCGATCAGCACCTGTGTCCTGGGGGCTGGTTGCTAGTTTACCTCAGCCCCGGGGTCAGTAGCTTCTTCCCACAATTATTAATAACTAGGTTGCCTCGACGTCCCGTTTCACTCTTCCAGACCGGCTTCCGGCATCTGCGAAACAATTCCCTGCATTAAATCTCCTCTGGTTGCAACACCTAGCATGGTTTCCATGTTCTTGATTATGCTGACCGTTACACGTATTGGTTTAAAAAGCATCTCTTCAAATACATATGAGAGTTAAGCATTCAGAGTCGTGTGAGTTCTCTCCATCACATTATTTTCCCTTTCCCATTAATGTTTCTCGTCATCAGACACTGATTGAACTTCTCGTTTGTACCAGAGCCCGTGCTTCTACCACTGGTAAAAAGTAAAAAGAGACAGCGGGGTTGGGGATGGGACACTTGAAGTGACTGATATGGCACAAAGTGTTCAATACTTTGGGAACCCCAGGGAAGGGGAGGGGATGCTAACCCCATCCAAGGCTGGGGAAACCGAGGAAGCCTTCCCCAGGCTGTCCTGCATGCTCACTATTGTAGAAATACAGAAGAGGTGGAGACTAAGTAGGAGAAAATGGAAGGCTCCACAGAAGAAGGGACGTTGCCTTGGATCTGGAAGGATGAACAGGACCATGTGATGTAAAAGATCAGAATCCAGTGTTTCGATGAAAGAGAGTGCCGTGTGCCTCAGCATGGGGACATGGCATTCCTGGTGTGTGCTCAGACACCTAGGCTGCCAGGGAAATGGACTGGTTGGAAATGAGGTCCTTCAGGCCAATTATAAAGGACCTCGGGAGCCTGGTTGACAAGGACACATTTAGGCCATAGGGACCGACTAAAGGGTTTGAAGTTGGGTAGAGGTTGATAAAATAGATTCACACTTGAGAACATTGTGTCTGGAGAGTAGAATCTTGAAGAGTAGAGACTGGCGGCAGTAGGGAGAGTGGTGACAAAGCCGAGGCAGAGGTTCGGGTGAAAGCTGACGAGAGTGTGACCCATGAGAAGCAGGTGGGGGTGGAGAGGAGCGAAGCAGTCCTGGGTCACTGTGCTCCATCCTCAAAACAGTTTCCGGTGAAATGCCAGAAAGCCTCCATTCGTTCCCAAAGGAAGCCTCAGAAATCTGCTTTTATTCATCTTTCTCAAAACTTTGCTAAAGTCTGTTTAACTGATTTCAAATTCATACCGTAGCCGAGTAGTTTTTTTATCCTACCGAAGTCTTCTGGAAGGCATTCTGGGGAATAGGGAAAGGCTGTAAGGGAGAACGTGAGGACTCATGCAGAACGCGGGTCAGCAGTCTGTGGATGTAGGGAAACCACATTCCGAAGAGGGAGAGGAAGGAAGCCTGGGGTGGAGAAGAGGAACAGACCCGAGTCTGAGAGAAGACACTGGGGGGACTTTTTTCTTCTTCTGACTGATGAGGCAGAGAGAGGAAAACTCTGGGAACAAACGATCAGGTGTTACAAAGGCAAACACTTCTAGGAACCTGGCAGGTGAAATGAGTGAGGCAGGCTTGGCTGAAGAACATGGAGGCACACGGTCCATGCAAAGGGCAAATACGCACGAGCTCCAGCCAATTGTTGTCATGTGGAAATGCAGCGTTGCCAGATCTTGTGATTTGTCAGCAGAAGCCAGAAGTCTAGATATTCCTGTAAAAGTACCCACTACTTTACTGGGCGACTAATTCACATTTTTTCTAAACACCATGCTGGCCAAGTAAAGCACGCCATGGCTGCATTGGGCCCTTGGGTGGCCAATTTGTAACCTCTGATCTAGAGGGAATAGCAGGGTTGGTCTTTGAATAAATCCCACCAGCTGAGGCAGATATGCAGCCCATTTCTGCGAGAACATAAACAAGTCATGAGCCTACAGCATTTCAAAAGAAAAAAAAAATCTATTAAATCTACTGGCTAATTCTGGAAAACTGATACCGAATGTGCTGATATGTAACTGGTCTTGTTTTGGTCAGAAGAATCTTAGGACGCTGAAGTAGAAGGAAGGAAATCCGTAATCTCTGACGTGGTCTCTAACACACCTTTAAAAAATCAGAATTTAAGAGAATGACACTTTGGAGGAGATCATGGTCTAACGTGTCTTTTAGGACTTTAATGCTAACAATCACGGTTATTTCAACATATATCACAGAGAGTATATAAAGAATTTCCATGAATCAGTAATAAAGCAATATCCCAACAGGACATGGATGAAGAATATGCACAGTTCACAGAAAAGGAAGTATTGGTCTTTCAACTGGAAACGATGCTTTGCTTTACTTCACTTATTCATGTAAGAAATCCAAATTATGACCATGTCTTTGACCTATAGTATTGGAAAAAGTTAAAAGGAAATTTGGATAACACTACCATACACTGGTGGTGGAATTACACATTTCACCGTGGCTGCTAAGGAGAGCAGATCAGTGGGATCCATTAAAGTTTAAAAATATGTATACCTCTTCACCCCAACATTTCTAAATACAAGAATATTAATTAATTACATGATTTTAGTCACACATTTGGGAAAGATATATAAATATATAAATATGCATTATAGCATCATTTATAATAGCAAAAAGTTGAAAACAAACAAAATGTCCATCAATATGGAAATAATGGGCTATGAATGGGACACTGAAGCCCTATGCGTACTGAAAGGGACACATCTGCATATTAAGGGAAAGAAGCAAGGTTAAGAAGTGTAAATGAGGGGCACCTGGGTGGCTCAGTGGGTTAAGCCTCTGCCTTTGGCTCAGGTCATGATCTCAGGGTCCTGGGATCAACCCCCACATCAGGCTCTCTGCTCAGCCGGGAGCCTGCTTCCCCCTCTCTCTCTGTCTGCTGCTCTGCCTACTTGTGATCTCCCTCTCTGTCAAATAAATAAAATCTTTAAGAAAAAAAGTGTAAATTGTATAGTAACATTTGGGATTGCGTAAATATGTACTTATATATGTATAAAATGTCTTCAGAAAGTTCAAGAAGTATTTTTTAATTTAATTTTATTTTTTCAATGTCCCAAGATTCATTGCTCCATGCAATACGTGCCCCCCTTAATACCCACCACCAGGCTCACCCACCCCCTCACCCCCACTTCCTTCCAGAACCCTTAGTTTGTTTCTCAGAGTCCACAGTCTCTCATGGTTCATCTCCCCTTCTGATTTCCCCTAATTCACTTTTCCTTTCCTTCTCCTAATGTCCTCCATGTTACTCCTTATGCTCCACAAGTGAAACCATATGATAATTGACTCTCTCTGCTTGACTTATTTTACTTAGCAGAATCTCCTCCAGTCCCATCCATGTTGATACAAAAGTTGGGTATTCATCTTTTCATTGTATGTATGAACCATATCTTCTTTACCCATTCGTCTTTTGAAGGGCATCTTGGCTCTTTCCACAGTTTGGCGATTCTGGCCATTGCTGCTATGAACACTGGGGTACAGATGGCCCTTCTTTTCACTATTTCAGAATCTTTGGGGTAAATACCCAGCTGTGCAATTGCAGGGTCATAGGGAAGCTCTATTTTTAATTTCTTAAGGAATCTCCACACTGTTTTCCAAAGTGGCTGCACCAACTTGCATTCCCACCAACAGTATAAGAGGGTTCCCCTTTCTCCACATCCTCTCTAACACTTGAAGACATACAAATGGCTAACAGACACATGAAAAGATGTTCATCATCATTAGCCATCAGAGAAATTCAAATCAAAATCACATTGAGATACCATCTTACACTAGTTAGAATGGCCAAAATTAACAAGACAAGAAGTATCTTGTAAAAAGGGTTGCCTCTGGGGAGAGCACATTGAGTAGGAAGCAGAGATGGAGAGAATGAGCTTTGTGCTATATATTCTTTTGTATATGTTGAATTTTTGTTTTTTTTTATATATATATGTATACACACACACAAATATTTAATGCATTATAAACAATATAATATAATAATATGAATACTATAATGTATAAGATATATTACCAATTAAAAGCAATTTTTTCCAAAAGTCCTACTAACTAAAAAAAAAAAAAAAAAAAATCGCTAACACTGTCAATCCTCTCAAAGATTTCTTAATGCTTTTGAATCCCAAGACCAAACTTTGGCTCCAAAGTGCTAGCAACCTTACCACAGCTTTGGCTATCGAAATAATTGTAGTTCTTTTTCTCCTGCTATCTCAGATTCAGATCCAAATCATTAGCTTTTCTATCCAGCATGCTGGTGGAAGTACATCCAAACCCACAAATGTGAAAAAAAATGAGATGTGGAAGTAGGAGTCGTCTCTGTAGAAGTTCTGCATCGTTCCCTCACGGGAGTCCGGATGGCTCCCAAGTTTTTTCTGAACCATTTCTCTGAGGGAAATAAAACGATAAGGCAGCCATTTAAACCACAAGCTGAGCCCGGGTCTGGTGGACTAGAAGGAGAAAACTCAGTGAACTCTTTATGTTTCCACTGTGTAGGAGCACAGACTATCTTTCTCAGGCAGACATGGGAACATACAGAGGACTCAGAAATCCCATTAAGTTTCAGAGTCCACTGCCAATAAATTTAATAAGAAATGGAAGCAAGGCTATTTATTTGTTTTACAGCATTCTCAAGACTGCACAGAAAGAAACTCTTAGAAGAATTCAGATCAGTGTGTAAACCATTAATGATTCTCCACCAAATCCCCGAATATATTTTAAGCACCTACTAAGTGCTAGTTCAGTAAGCTAGGCACCATGGTAGGGCTCTAAGGATAGGAAAGGCATTCATAATCTAATTCAGTGCTTCCCAAAGTCTCCTCTGAGAGGCATTCTGGGGAATATTAATATTGTTTCAAGACAAGAAAGATTTTCTCAACAGTTAAGCATCAGCAAATTAGCAAGGAAACAAATCAAAGATAAAATCCAAGTTTCAGAAGTACAGGATTTTTAGATCTTTTAATATATTGATATGCAATGTGAAGTTCTAGAGAGAGCCACAGTATGCAGCTTTACCCCCAAATTATTTGAATACCATGAGACTTTTGGTTTGAGCAGCTGGAGGAACTAGTATTTTTGCAGCATATGTAGGAAAGCAATAGCCCAAATGCAGAGAGAAACATAAATACATATGTGGAAAGTTAAACAGCAAAATAAAAGTTTCATAACACAAGCAGGAGTTAACTGCCCCAAAGTTCAGTATAAATGCAATAAACGGCCTCAGATCCAAAAAGGAAAAGGTAATGGTGACACAGAGTCAGAAAGGCTGTGGGGAACTAAGGGGCGGGAGCTAAGCCTCCAAGCAGGGAGATACCCGTCAAGAAAGAGAAGCAGCTGGAAGGGATAGAGCTGTTTGGAGGAGGGAGGAGATCAAGTCGACTAGAGCAGAGGGTTCATTACAGAGGAAAGAGAGAGATGTCCAGGTAGGACTGGACTGGAAAGGGCTTTCACTGACTGGCTAAGTCATCTGAACCTTGTCTTGACCATACGGAGCCTAGAAAAGCCTCTAAGCAGGACACTGGAATGTTCCAGATGATCTTCTAAGGAAATTACCCTGGTGCTCATTTGCAGAGAGAATTGGGGGTGGGGAGAATGGCACAGGAAGGGAAGGAAATGGGGGCCAGAAGCTGACTCTAGAGTAAAGATGTGGAGCAGGGTCAGTGCACAGACTACAAAAGGCGTTTTCAACAAGGAAGTGCTAGAACGTGAAAATTCTATACAAGGGTATTCACGAGCGGGGAGGGGTTTGGAGTCTGGGTGGTGAGAATGGTACCGTTCATGGGGGTAGGATAATTTGGGGGATATCAAGTTGCATTGTGCTCTGTGAGTTTTTCCTAACCCACCTCCAACACCCATGGATTGCACAAAAGTAAGTAGGCTTTTCATACTTCTTTGCCTGAAAGACAATTGCCTGAAATGCTGTCACCCCTCCTTTTCTTGTATAAAGCCAAACCTCACAAAAGTTTGGGTATCCTAGAACGATGAGCCATAATAACAGGAACTCCTTCAAGGTCAGGGAGAAGGAGGGCAGCAGCCGTGGATCCCAAAAGTGATGGTCTGACCAATGTATACACCCTTGAAGCCATGACTGTAATAAAATGAACATATCCCTTAAGCTGTCCTCGCGCTCCTTTGTGGTCCCTTTTTACCTCCCTCCCCACTCCGCCCCCATTCTGAGGCAACTAACTGATCTGCTTTCAGCCCCTGTTAATTCTTTTCCACTTTATAGCAGTGTAGGTACATAAATAGAAGCATGCCATACATTTTTTTTTTAATTCAGCATGATTGTGAGGCTATCCATCTATGTAGTTGTATCCGCAATTCACCCTTCTGCACTGCCGAGTAGTGTTTCATTATATGGATATACCACCATTTGTTTAGCATTTACATGTCGGTGAACTTCTGGGTTAAGATCTGAAAATTCTTTACAAATCCTGCATAGAGGCTGTTTATCAGATATGTGATTTCCAAATGTTTTCTTCCAGTCTCTGGCTTCTTTTTTCATTTGCCTTAACAATGTCATTCAAGGAACAGTTCTCCATTTTGATGAATCCAACGTATCAATGTCTTCTTTTGTGGACTGTGTTTCTGGTGTTGTAAGAAATCCCAGGTCATGGAGATGTGATCCTATGTTTTTTCCTAAAATTTCTACAGTTTTAGGTTTTATATTTTGGTCTATAATCCACTTTTTAAAAAATATTTTATTTGAGGGAAATGGGGGGACAGAGGGAGAAGGACAAGCAGACCCCCCCCACTGAGCCCTGAACGTGGAAGCCTGACAGGGGCACTTGATCCTGGGACCCTGAGATCATGACCTGAGCCAAAGTCAGATGCTTAACCAAAGGAGCCACCCAGGCATCCCCAATCCATTTTTTAAAGTTAAATTTTACATATGGAATAAGCTATAGACTGAAGAGGGATTTTTTTTTGTCTTATTTAGTTCTTTTTTTAATTTTAATTTTTTTGTATACAAATATCCAACGGTTGTAGCACCATGTGTTGCACCTTTGTCGAACATCAATTACTATATTACGGGCAGGTCTATTTTTGGATTTTCTGTTTATTATTTGCCTATCTTTATGTCGATACAGCATATCTTGATTCCTGTAACTTCAGAATAAGTTTTGAGGTCAGGTAGTATAAGTCCTCCAGCTTAATTCTTTTATTTATTTATTTTTTTAAAGATTTTGTTTATTTGAGAGATGGAGAGAGTTGGTGAGAGATAGGGCATAAGCAGGGGAGAGAGGGAGAAGCAGGTTCCCTACTGAGCAGGGAGCCCAACATAGGATTCCATCCCAGGACTCTGGGATAATGACCTGAGTAGAAGGCAGACACATAACTGACTGAGCCATGCAGGTGGCCCTCTTTTTTTTTTTTTTTTTTACGGTAGTTTGGCAATTCTAAGTTTTTGGCATTTCCCTATGAATTTTAGAATCAGCTTGTCAGTTTCTACAAAAATAAAGACCAACTGTAATTTCAATTGGACTGCCTTGAATCTATAGGTATATCTGGGGAGAACTGACAACAATGTTGATTCATCTGCTCCACATCCAATCCAGGATCCTATTATTTAGGCTCTTTTTAGTGATTTTCAGCAATATTTTGTAGTTTTCAGTGTACATACTTTGAACATCTTTGGTCAGATCTATCATTAAGTATCCCATATTTTTGATGCTATTATAAATGGTTTTGTTTTGGAATTTCAAAAGTCTAATTGTTCATGTAACATTGTTAAACTCACTTATTAATTCCAGTAGCCTTTGTAATAGAAATTTCTACATAGATAGTCATATCATCTATGAATATTTATTTCTTCCTTTATCTAGATGCTGTGTATTTCTTTTTCTTGCTTTATGACTCTGTCTAGAACCCCAAGTAACAATGTATTCTGGATCTTTCATGTGATAATCAGTCAGATACAAGCACAGAGAAAACTCAGGAGAGGCTCAGAAAAACAGAAGTTTATTATACTCCCAAGTCCTAGTAACAGGCAGCATGGCTCGCCATGCAGGGCCCCCTGGGAAGCCCCAGGTGGTCAGGAGACAGAAAGCAGGAGCAAGGAGGAAGCCGAGGCCAGAGTCTTTATGAGGGCTTCTGTGGGAAAGACAAGGCAGAGGAGGGTGAACAGTTTAGGACTGGCTAGTTTGAACAATTCCAGGAAGTTCTGGGTTATAGGGATGGTCTCTGGTTGCCTGGCATCTGGCCCTGGGATGATTAAGGTAGAGGGAGATTTCTTTCTGGGGAGCTTGGGCCAGATAGAGGAAGTTTGGCTCTAGATTGGCTAGTTTGCATATAAATGCATGCCTTCAGCTGAGCCCTTTGTTATCTCTAAGAATCGCCTAGTTCCAGAAGCAGCAGTCTCTCCCCAGCCAGAATCCTTTTTCTTTTACCTTTTAATTTTATTTATTTATTTATTTAATTTATTATTTGACAGAGAGAGACCCAGTGAGAGAGGGAACACAAGCAGGGGGAGTGAGATAGGGAGAAGCAGGCTTCCCGCTGAGCAGGGAGCCCGATGCGGGGCTAGATCCCAGTATCCCAGGATCCTGACCTCAGCTGAAGGCAGACACCTAACAACTGAGCCACCCAGGCGCCCCTACCTTTTAATTTTAAAGATGTGGAAACATTAAAATGTACAGAATATATTATATACATTAGATATATAATGTACAGAATATATACATTACATTTACATGTTACATATTATGCGTAATTATTATATTTGTATTATTTACATTGTATGTATTTGTATTACATACAAATTCTGTACACAGAATACAGGTTGAACAGATGTGGTGAAGTAGACGTCCTTGCTTTGTTCCTGGTCTAATGGGTTGCGACCGTCATGTGCTCAGACAGGGAAAGCAAACAGACTGAGCAGCCATTAGACCCAGTGACGGAGAGATGGCCGATGTCCTTGTAGTGCAAGTTCAGTAGAACTGTGAAAACAGAAGCCCACTTCAGATGCTTCCTGAGAAAGCATGGATTACGAGGTCTCTGAATAAGTATGGATCATTCTAAGGGTTCCCCTGTGAAAAGTAAAGAAATCCGTGCAGTGGTTTGAGGGGGCACCCTGAGGAATAAGTAGGTTTTACTGACAGGAAAGACCTAAGGTATATGTTTAATAATAACCATTTCTCGATCCTCAAATATTACTATTGTGAAACATTTGTCACAATTCCAAAACTTTATTTTTGGAGAGATGAATCACTGAATTCACTCGCCTAGTGCAAAAATAAAGAAATCCTTATTTAAAATGTAAATGTTAAAAGTAATAAATGTTTGCAGATCCCAAATAGAAGTAGAAAAATTATGATTTTTTTTTCTAAAATTAGGCATTCTAGCAATTGGCTCCTTTTTACTTAACAACTGCTAATGCAAAGGAGGAAGGGAACTGGGCGTTGGGTGTGAAAGTCATGGAGACAGAAGTGTGTGAGATCAGCTCAGCAAATGGCCCAGTGCATGGGGAACTAGGCCCCTCTGAGCCCAACCTTTGGGAGCTTCTGCTGCCATGTTATCTGGTGATTGGAGGAAGCCTGCCTGGTTGCCGCTTTCTACAGCTCACTGTCCTTCTATCTCTCTAGTATGCCTTGTGCACAAGACATTTGTAATAGAGCCCTAAGAAAATAATGCACAGAAAATGACAGAAATTTGTGTGAGGGATGCCAGTTTGGTTTAGAGAGATCTACCGGACTAAAGGCAAGAAAAATGATCCAAATTAACTGCAGGTAGAGTCTTTTCCTATTCCTGTGTTTAAAGTAGAACGATGAGATGATTTAAAAGCAGCAGCAACACCACCAACAACAATAAAACTGGAGCAGGTAGAGTGGGACAGAGGAGAGAATTAAGAGCTACTCATTTACAAAACCTGCCGCTCGGGGTGTGGTCCGTGGACCAACAGCCTCAACACCCCTGGGGACCAGAAGCAGACTCTCAGGTCCCACCCCAGACCCTCTAACTGCGAATGTGCGTTGCTAGGTGGCCTGTCTGCCCACTAAAGTCTGAGAAAGACTGCTTTCGAAAACATTCGGGAACTGTGGGTTGGTTAGTACCTTGAGACGTTCCTTGGGGTTCAGACAGTTGAGAGGCAAACGGTCCTGCTTGGAAGGAATCATCAGTAGTTTAGCGAGACATCAGTCAGGGATTCGTCAATACAAATTTGAGAAGGAATTTTTGAGAGAACAGGAAGCTGGAGGTTAGGGAAACTGAGTAAGAGGTCAAATGTGAGAACCACACATTAAGTCCTGTCAGCTTATTCACACAGGCAGAATCGGTGGCCTGAGGAGATCAAATTTATCTAGGACTGAAAGGCTGAACCCAGAATAAGGAATTTGGCCTTAGCCAAAGCCTGGAAGTTTTCTGGATATTGAAACAAGGAGAGTTTGAGTAAGACGGAAGGTTGGAGAAGGAAGCAGCGAGCAGTGGGGAGTGCTTGGCTTGAGCCCAGAGCCAAGTGGTGGACATGCTCTGCACCCAGCTCACGGGGTCTTCCCTTTCATACAAGAACCCCCGTCATAAGATTGGTGTTACTGGACCCTCCTTAGATGGACTGCCTCTAAAAAAAAAAACCTAGACCAGGGTACAATTTTCAGGAACATAGTCTTCACTGGAAAGTCTTAATCCTCCCTGTGGATTGCAGAAGACAGTTATTCCCTGGAAGTCCAGAGGTGTGGGGAACTTGGCTGGCAGGAGGCTCTTTGGGGACTGGCAGTGGGAAGCTGGTGGGAGGCACCTCCCTTTGTCACAGATGTGCATGGCGATGGCCCAGGTCATCGTCCAGCCCCTCCCTTCCTGACCCAGCCCCTGTGCCTCTGCAGCTCTAGCTGCCCCTCTAACCGGACACAGCTAGACTCTCTAGCCTCCTCGTTCTCAGATGTTCGGGATCATCAGGAGCACGTGGGAACTCAAGTATAAAATGCTAACTCCCGCTCTCCCCTAGCCAAGGCTCTGAGGGATTCTTGTAGTGGAGGTCCGGGGTAGGATCCAGAACATGCTTTAGGAGCCAATGCCAGAAAGGGGTTCTGCTGCAGATGTTCTCAGACTAGATTTTCAAGAGCGTTGCTTAACACCCTCCTGCTGCTGCGCTCTGTCTGTGTTCAGGAGCTTTGCCGATCTGGGTGGGGGTGGCAGCAGGGTTCGGGGACTCAGGCGTGGGTTGGATCCTCTGCCAGGGCCATCCCGCTTCTCCCTCCCCGCTGACAGTGTGCAGGCCAAGCTCTCCTATCTGCTCTCCCCGCCGTCTCAGTGACCGCCATCCGTACCTCTTCAGCCTTACCAGCTCTCCTCTCTAAACTCTCCCAAACACGCTCTCTTTCTGGCGGTCTCCAATTCCACTTTGGAATTCCCTCAGTTCCAGCCAACTTTGACCCCTCTCTTCTAAGGCTTCTCTAGGTCTCCAATTACCTCTTCAAGGGCGTATTCAACGGCGTCTTTCTACTCCTCCCTCCTTGACCTCCCAGCTGCATCTGCCACTGCCAATCACCCTCTCCTCTGAACTTTCTGGCTCTGCTAGGCCGGCCATTTCAAGGCTACGCCACACTTTGCCTTTCCACCTAATCAATGAGCACCCCCCACCCCCCATGTGAACAGATCTCAGGATTGTGCAGGCTTTCGTACTTGTCACTGCCTCCTATATTTCCTTTAATCTCCTGAGCGTTGGAATACCACTGGGGAACCTAAAAAAGGAAACTTCTCCGTAGTTGGTTGCCTTACTTGAGAATATTCAGACCAAGGCTTCTAGTTAAGACCCACTTCCAGCATCCAGTGCCACATGAAAATGGGGGTCCCCTTATTTTAAAAGCACTAAGAAATACTTCCATTCAAGCCATGCATGAGGCCCGGGGGGGCTGTTCACAGCCTGGAGCACTGCGCAAAAGCACAGGCCATGCACTCAGGGCTTGGGACGCAGGCCGGGCTTCCAGGTGCCCTGGCCTGTTAGCCCAGAGACTACCTGGACCAGATAAGCGACTGGGAACATGGTAATCATTCAGATAAAATCAGAGCGTGCATTCCCTAGTCAGCAGCTAGTTTTCCCAGGGAAACACCCACCCGCACGTTCCCAGGAGTGCGGGCTGTGGGTCTTGTCACCGGGAGCCAGGAGGGGAGCGTGTGAATGACACAGCAATGTTCTTCAGCCACAAGGGCAAGAAGAAATGGCTCGACAGTGTAGATCAGATGCATCCTGCTTGTCACGGGTGCTGTGGCTTTGCGTGGCACTGTGGCATATGGGAAATTCTGTCCTAAACGCGGTGCTCTCGCTTTTTCCCATTTGAGTCCCTAAACCCCAGGCGACCAGACTGGAGATAGAAACTGGAATCCCAGAGGCAGCAAGTCCCCCTGCTTTCTTTGGGGCGGCGCCAAAAAGAGATAAAGAAAGTGTTGTATTAGGCAGCAGTAAACAGGCAAGGGACAAGCAGGCCTTTAATAAAACAGACCTTTATTGGGGCTAAAATGGCCCCGGGCTGACCCCACCCTAAATCCTGGCAGTGTCCGACGACAGGAATTCAGGGGAACAAAAACGCTGGCATTGCTGGCTACATCCCGTGCATACAGAACAGAAGGCGTTGCAGAAACCCGCAAGCAAGGAATACATAAATACTATTATCCAGCGTTTCAGCCAAAACTTATTTTTCAGTCCAGACGCCTATGCTATTCTGCCTTCTCTGCCTCAAATTTCTGTCCTGTGACTCACAGGGAAGGCCTTGGGGACAATGAAATATCCCAGAGACCTAAAATAGGTCCTTCTCCCTCCTTCCGGCATCAGACTGAATTTCCTACAGCATTTGTTTTTTTGCCTTTATTAACCGGGCATGAATGATAATATTGCCGGAGCTTAAGCACTCATCTCTGTCAGTGGTAAATATAAATAATGAGGCACATTCATAGAAAAGCATGCCAGAATTTCATTGATTAACGTCCTGTGCCACAGCCTCTCTTTGAAATTAAAAACACTTTCAATGACACGGCACAGAAAAGGCATTGCACGAAAAATATTTCGAGGAGGAGGCTGTCATTAAAGCATGCCCGAAATAGAACTGTTTTAACCATTCTCTCTCCTCTCCCCTGGCCCCCGCCTCCCCCCCCCCCCCCCCCCCGTCCTCGCAGGCTGGGAGGCTGCATGAGGTTCAATCACAAGCATTATAGAAAGTAGTTTTGTCCATTTGAATTCTAGAAGCTTCAAAAAACATACTTACGGGTCCTGCTTAGCCCATGGGTCTCTTCCCGCCACCCCCCGCCCCCGCAGGTGATAATTAAGGAAGTGATATGGCCAGATGTAGCATCCAGCTGTTTAGTCATTGATAAGGAGGATTTTTAAACGTCTTAACGACGCGTCAGAATCTGCCCCATTGCCAAAGTCTTCCTTCTGTTCCCTGTCGTCCTCCGCACACAGTAGTCCTCCGCACACAGCCTCCTCGTTGGTCTCCTTGACTCCAGCTTTGCGCCCCTTTTGCCCCGGGGCCAGGCAGCAAAGGCAAAACCGTCATTAGAAGGCCAGGCTCACTGCAGGCTTGTTTGGCTTTGCAAGTACAGTGGCTTATTCTGTTTGGTTTGGAGTTTTCAGTTTTGAATGCCTCTAAACAGAGCCTGTATGCTTGCAGCCTGCACCTCCGTGGTCCGTCTTACCCTTCGCTGGGCCCTCTGGGCCCCTCCCCTGCAGGCACCCCATCCTCTCCTCTGAGGCCTTACTGGTAGCTGGTCCAAGGAATGCAACCCAAACTCCCAGATCTCTGACTCGGGATCCTCGGCCATGTCTGTGTCTCCCACCTCTTTGACCTCTGCCAGCCCTGGTCTCCTCTCCTGCCCTCATGGGCCTCTGCCAGGGGCCGGGCTGCACTCCTGCTAACCCCAACCCTCCCTCCACCTCTGACCCCAGACTCTGCCTGGAAACCTGACTCTTCTCTCAAGACCCAGTAGAAAGGTCACCTTCTCTGTGAGGGCTTTGTTCTTCACAGTCTCCTGTAATAAAAAAGCAGAGACGGTGGCATCAGCCGAATCTGAATTCGAATTCTGCTCTTTGACTTCCCATGCATGAGAACGTAGCAATTTTCTGAAGGTCTTCGAAGCTCCACCCACAGATTGTAACATGAGAATGATTTCTACCACTTTCATAGGTTTGTTTTGAGTATGGAAAGAAATCATGTATGCCAAAGGTGCACAGGAACCTGTTATTACCATGTGCTTTTCTACTTTCACAGAACCTATTATAGCATTTTCAACATTTAATGAAGATGTTTGTTCCAATGCCTTTCTCCTACCGAATCACAGAGCAGGAGACTCATCTGTTATGTCACTGCATTTCCCACAGTGCCCAGCACAGACCACCCACCTTGACGTTCAGGAGGCATGTGCTAAATGTGTGCTTGCCCGAATGATCCGTTCTGTTTTCACAAAACTGACGATCATTTGTTTAGCTGATACGGCATGGGAGAAATGGACCTGAAATATTTCATCAACTCCTACAGCGTTGAGACTTCCTTCCTCATTTTTAGATTTTTAGCCCAGTGATTTAGGTTTTAATCCCCCAAATTATAATGGCAATTACTTATGACTTTAATAAATGTCTTTTTAAATTTTTTTACTATTTTTATAGTGCTTCCTATAGACCAGGAACAAGTCCAGGAGTTTCACATTTATTCTTTATGTAATCCTTGCAACAAAACTGGGAAGTAGATACAATTTTTATCCCTATTTTGCAGATGAGGAAACCAAGGCTTGTTGAGGTTAAGGTTAAGTAACTTGACTAAAGTCATGCAGCTAGCACGTGGTAAGCCTGCATCCAGACCCAGGAAGCCTGGCCCCAGAGAACAAATCTTTACGGCTGCCTAGTACAGCGTCTGACATACCGCCCCCAGATCAGCTGTAAAGCGGGAAGCAAATGGGATCGATCCAACTGATTTCTCCTTCACAAACAATATAACCTATTTCAGCTGATGTCTTGATTGACCAGGACTAGGTGCCCCTGGTGAACTTGTGTGGGACTGGAAAGGACTGACCGATGCTTTGCCTCCCCCCACCCCACCCAACCCCACCCTGGCAGGTAGCACTGGGTCTGCTGGGAAATCCCTTCTGCCTCTCATGTAGATCCGAGTATAACTTGTGGGGAAAAGAATTAGTTGATCAAAGAGGGGTGCAGCAGCCGGGGGCTGCTCCGGCAGGACCTGCTCCAGCCAGGCAGTCCCTATAGAAGCAGAGGTGGCCGGGCCCAGAGGAAGAGGAGGTCCACCACAGACTCTTGGCTCAATGAGTGTCAATCAAAAAAGGCGTGGCCTTGTAAATGACTCGGAGCTTGGAGCTGAAATTGTCCCAAGGATTCACAGGGTCCATGGTAGCAGCCCCAGGCCTGCAGGCCCAGGGCCAGTTTGAGGCTGTGAGAATCACCCACGCCTCTTCATTTGATCCCGGGGCTTCAGGCATGTGGCTACTTTTTGCCAGAATCTAGGATCACGGACGCCATTTTTCACACCATGATCAGTAGCAATGCTTTTCAACAGATTTCCTGGGAATCTTGTTAAAAATGAAGATTCTAATGCAGTGGGGCCAATGTTCCCTGCAACTCTGCCTTTGTAACAAACCCCTGGGTGATGCTGAAACAAACTCCTGGGTGATGCTGATTCTGCTGGTCCACGGACCATGCTCTGAGTTGTAAGGGCCTATACAACACTAGCCTCTTGGGAGAAACTCATAAGAGATTACGGTTCTTTACAGAGGACCCCTTATGATTATGGCCTGTAATGTGCTAGAGCACACTGTAAGTCTTTGGGAGGGATCTATAATATACAGAACTTCCAGACTTTATTTGCCCAAAGAAACTTTTTCGGTAGAAATCTATTAACAGCCCTGTTAATTAAGATTAGTTTCAGTTTCTATTAACAGAAAATCCAAAGCAGCAGTGACTTTTTATCTTCCACATAAAAGAAATCTAGATAGTCTAGGGTTGGCATGGCTCCTGGCAAAGTCAGAGACCCAGTTTCCTTGGGTCATGGTGTTCCGCTCTACACAGCTTGTGGCTCTCACATCAAAGTCCAAGATAGCTGCTCCAGGGTCAGCCTCCACATCGCAGAAACAAACCAGGAAGAAGGAAGGGCGAGAGGGACACACACATACTCTTCTTTCCCGCAACACTTCCAAGAAGTTGCACATACGGTCTACTCTTTCATCTCATTGGCCCGAACTTTATCACAGACAAAACTGCAAGGAAGGCTAGGAAGTGTGGTCTCTATATTCTGAGCGGCCATATTCATAGCTAAAAATCAAGGGTACCGTTACCAACAGGGAGAGGTGAGAATTGAGGGAAAACAAGGTATTTCTATCACAGTGTCTTAAAGAACTGGTAAAAGTAGTTTGGGAAATGATCTTCTGGTCTGAGCCCATCATTTCCCACATCTGGTTGGTAGTGAGGCAGGACAGGCATCTTTAGCTCTTGATTCCCATTCCAGGTCATACTCCATTACTTTCTGGTTCCTCTTCATACGGCATCCTTCCTATCCCTCCTGACAGAGAGGACACCCTAGAGAGTCCCTTTCTTGGCTGCTGGAAGCTACAGCCCTGTTAGGTGCACCTGGCTGATTGGAATGACATGCCCAGCTTCCCCTGGGCTCAGAGAATGCATTAATATCACAGAAGAGAGGCAAGGACACTGGAGAACGAAACTGTGCGTTGTTTTGCCATTGGACAGATTTGCACCAACAGGCAGAAGACAGCATCACAAGTTGTATTATTCATGCAATTTTACAGTCAACCCATTCTTTGTGAATGCTTCTCTGTGAATTTCTCAATGCTTTCCCCTTCCAGCCTTGCCCTCCTGTCTTTCAACGTTGATCTGCTGTGGGAGGCAGTGAGGCTCACTCTCGAACACTGAATCCCTGAGCAAAATCTGTTCTGTCTCAGTGCTCTGATTCCTGCCTAAATGAAAAAGGAATAGAATGGGGGCTGGGGAAAGGGAGATTTCAAAGTTACTGCCTGCCTACTGTGTGCCCAGATGCTTATCTAGGTGTTTATATACTTGTCTTATTTAATTAACACTCACTGCAATTTATGACCCTGAGCAGCAAAGACCAAGCTGGGGACTGAACCAGGTGCCTATGCCTTGAAAATCCATCTTTTTACCAGGACAGAAGATAGGAAGGAGCCTTCTACACATTCACTTTGTCTCGTGTGCTCCACCCTGACAACCCCCCCCCAACATTCTTTCACACATTGACTTTGTGTTCATCTTTTCCCAGTAATTAGTAAATTACAACCCCCACATCTCAGATTCTTGACATTCATTTGCTGGTTCCCAGTAATTCATTCCATTTGGTATTTGCTTTGAAAACGGCACAGAAGTCCTCGCTAATGCGACACGCACTCCCTCGCCTGAATGAGGCTCTTCACCTCATTTATCACATCGCGTTGCTGGTCCTGAAGGCTGACAGGCAATTCAGGCTTTCTGAATGCAATTCAGGCATTGATTTTAATCTATAAAGCTTTGGCGTCTGGGTCCTGGCTGCCATGGAAATGAAATAGCTTCTTGGATACTTTTCTACATGCTGCTGCTAACTGTTCTGAAATGCGAGGCTCGGAGAGGCATTTGTGTGCTGCTTCTGATGTAAAAATGTCCAGCGTGAATAGCCGCTCAACTTTAACCACTGTTGTCGACACGGAAGGGAACCCCAAGCAAGGACACGCACATGCAATGCGCTTGCGTTCATGGACCCACACACGGAACTTAATTGATAATATCGGGCGAAAAGTCCATTTAAAAATACAGACAAAGAGGTGGCCAACACATCTGCTTTTCAAACAGGAGGTCCCTAAGCCCAAGCAGGACCGTGGGTGCCAGGAAGCCAATGAGGAAGCATGGTGTTCAGTGTCTCATGTGTGATCTGATTTTCTCTCACCCACACCAAGGAGGTTGGTGGCAAGAAAGTTATTCTGAGGCACATGCTTTGTCAAGGTGGGGATGGGAAGTGTGGAACTTTGGTGCTTACACTAAGTGTGCCAGGAGGCAGCGACGACCCCGCCCAACACACACACCCAGGGGAGTATGACACCACCTTTGTTCCAGTTGGCCACAGACGCTGGGAAAGGCTGAGGACGATCACAACCCACACCTGTAGGGAGGATTTAAATACTCTCCACCTGAGTTCTGCTTTCATCCTTTTCAGTCGAAGTTTCTGGCTCTCTGCTTGACTGTTCATGTGGCATTCGTTTCAAAATGCACTTCCTTGCTTTCGCTTTTTAAATTCTGATGGCACTGGCATTAGCGAAGAAGGTGACAAAGCCATTGACATGTTGACATCCATCCCTAAAAGGACGGAGCTTTCATTTTTTAAATAAGAATGTGTCCAAAAGTGAGAGACTTGAGTGAAAGTAGAAATGGGAAAGGATGAACCTGAGGCACTTTATAGTAACAAATGTCAGCTGAATCCACTGTGGGGCTTTAGTTTTCATAAAGGAAGGCTGGTGGACCATGACTCAGTATGGAGAGCTGGCTGGGACATGGATGTGATTGGGTCCTTAAAATCTCCCTCCACACCAAAACTTTGGCGACACAATAACTTCGCCAGCAGATGCCAGCCCAGCTCCCAGGAGCAGTTAAGGATGAGCTCGACCACAGCTTCTCAGGATCACCCACCCTTCTCCAATTATCCAGTTCTGTTTAGAAAGTCATCGTGAAAATCCCACCAGCACTAAGAACTACAAGTGTAACATGGGAAATGTTGTCTGTAGGGTTTAGCTTCAACAAAGCCAGGTCAAGCTGGGAGACAGAGCTGACGTCAGAGGGCATCAGTCTGGTAAATGCATGCTGACTTCTTCCAGACTACAAACCATGGCTCTGTTTGTAAAGCATCAACACAACTGTGTGATTAAGTCAGTTCGGTCAAGAATCTCTGAGGGCAGTTGCTTAGACCATCAAGACAGACTGCCTAGTCACCGCTTTCTTACTTCCCAATGTGAATTGTGCAGCCTTACGTACATGAGGAGTGAGAAGGAGGTAGGAGCCATAAACTCTTACCAAAGCCAAGCCAACCCTTGTAAGACCAACTGGACAGCTACAAGCCCAGGGAGGGTCATCCACATCCTCAGGTACACCAGACACCACCTGGGGCTCATGGTGTGTCTCCCTCGTCTGAGAACAGCCCTGGCCCACGGGGGTGGGGCCCCAGACGTCACTTCTGTGTTCCATGGCCCAGTGGCTTGCATAGTTGTCAGATCCAGGAGGAAACGAACCTAAGATGGATGGACCAGCACCACGATCCACTGCCCACAAGGGTGGGTAAAAATGGTAGCAGTTTGCTAACAACTAGTTATTGTATTTTAAAAGTAATCAGAAATACAAACTGGCCTGCCTGCCATGGGTGAGCCAGGCTCATTGGAGTATTTCTACAGAATTGGAACTTAAAAGGGGGTCATCTCTCCTCTGGAGGTAGAAGCCACAGGGCTGGACCTTAGCCCAGTGAGCAGTCCTATTTTCCACCAAGCCAATGATGCTGGGTTGCAGTGCGAGGCAGGAATGAGAGACAGACACAGCCCTAGAGACGTTTGATTCTTGGGCCCAACTGCTCCCTGCCCCTTGCGTTGACAGTTATATGAGGCACCCCCTTATCTCACCAATAAATTCTCTGTGCTAACTAGTGTTGGGTTTCTATCACTTGCGGTCATTGTGACACATGGGAGAATTTTCTCATCCTGATCACTGACCTGTCCCACAATTAGATGTGTGTGTGTGTGTATTTGCCTCTAATCACCCATTCGTCTCCTCTTTGCTCAAGGATCCCTCTGAGCCACAACCTGTTGTATGTAGCACTCAGGTGTTCAAGATTTCTTCAGGACACCACTTCCTGTGACCCAAAGTTCCTGACATTTCTGTCCCCTGCTGCAGGCCATATCTTCACCATCTCTCTATGCATGGAATTCTGTGCCTCCTGGCTCAATACCTTCCCATCCTTTTACTACATTCCCCTGCCTCTGGTCCCTTGGGGTTTCTGGCAGATAACGGAGCAAAATTGGCCACTCTGCCCCCTCCTTCATCCAGGACTGTGACCGTTCCCTGTCCCTAAGAACTTCAATAAGCATCCTTTGTTCCTCCTTCCCCTCTCCTCTGTTAGCATTATAGCCAAACCCTCGGACAATGGAAAATTATCTCTTTTTAAAACCCAAGGAAGCTGGCTTTAAGGCTTCATTTTAGAACATTTGACCTTGATTTCAATAGACTTTTAGGATCTTATTTCTGAATATTACACAGAGACCCTTCACGTTCTCAGATTTAATACTCACCATCTCCCCATATGGCAGACATTTTGGGGGGGGCAGCAGAGCATCCCAATTTCCTTCCTAATGTTTGTGAAATTAGTGGGAGACAGAAAGCTCCTTCTATGGGAGCTGCAAAGTTTGATATTCACTCTTCTAGTTAGAGCCCCAGCCCCCAAATTAGGCATGGCCCATCAGACGCACACCTCTGGGACTGAGAATCAGAAGCTAATTAGTCCAAGAAGGGATCATGGATTTTCCGTACTGGTGGTGGCAGCCAAGACCACAACATCCAGTCTATGGGGCGGCCTTGGTGCCTCCGGTGGAGTCCAATGCCCAATAGCAGGGCAGCAGTACCCATGTTGAACAACTTCTGTGGCATTGATCTTGGCTGAGGACGGGCTCCCCAGCTCCCCAGGCTGCCTGTTCATTTTCTCAACATGTTTCTCCAGCCTTCCCCTAGGATTCTGCAAGGTCCCCAGTGACCTTTCGTAGTTAAATTTCTCATCGCTAGAAACTATTAATGATGCACTTTCAAAGTGTTCATGACAGGCAGAAATTTATTTTTTTTCCCTGCAACACATATGTGAAATATGTCATCTGGGAGACCAACACATATAGAATCTGGTTGATCCACTGATGAGTGAGCCTAGCTGACTTCCAGCATCCACGACTCATTTCAGCTCTATTCTCTCTTGTGAAATGGTAGCAGGCAACTTGTTTCTCTTGGGGACGGGGGGGTGGGTGGCAAAGGAGAGACGGAACTGATCAGTTGAAGCTGTGGTAGGAGTAATAAAAGCACAAAGAAAGAAAGAGATGGTTTCTTCTGAGAAAGTAACTTTATTCATGACATAATTTCTGTGTGTAAAATAGAGTCCTGGCTCTAACAGGATCACTGCAGTGGTTCTTCTATTGTATGGGGGAAATGATAGTCTTAGAATTCTTATTCTTATATTTGGTTTATTGACTAAACCAGGAAAGTATTGGCAGTGAAAAGAAATGTTGAGACAACAGACATACTGGTCAGCCTTAGGAGTAGACAGCTGGATATTCTAGAAGGTCTTTGTCTACCAGGTGCTGAGTTATCTGCGCACAGCATTCCTTCCTTCTTCCTCAACCAGATTTCAGTTCTTTTTCCTCAGGTCCAAAGCTGGGAACGGACAGGTGTCAGCATGCCGGCCACTTGCTTGCACACCCATATTTATGCATCTGGCCACACAGTCTACATTTCCACAGGTTCTTACAGGGGCGATTTCCATAGCAACGGTAGGAATATAAAAAAGGCACCTGAGCGATGCTTTAAAGATAAGTCCCCCTCTTTAAGAAGCCTTCCCCCTGGGGAATGACAGCCTATTGCCTCTTAGAGTTTCTTCGCTCCCTGCCACATATGTACTCACATATGTACCACATATCTCTAACTCAGCTCGCTGTCTTCTGGCTTAATTAATTACTAACATGTTAGCCTCACTTTTTAGGCCAGGAGATAAAGAAAGATCCTTGCTGGACAGCTGTGGTTTACAATTGTTTTATAAACCAAGAAGGAAGGAGGAGGAAAAAACTTGCATGATTAGAATGCCTACCAGACTCCCAGCATGTTTACTTATTTTGTCTCATTTTCATATTTAACTCACGCAGAACAAGGATACTTCTGCAGTGCAAGCCAAGCCTGTGCAGAGGAGGCAAATTTTATATCCAACATCTCATCCGTGTGTCTTGTCACCAAGAAAGCCAGAGAGGAGAAAGCATGAAGTAGTTAGAGAGGATCTGCATCGGGCAGGGGACACAAGTGTCAGTGGGAGAGCAGAAAGCATGGGGCTCAGGCTGGCTATTCTGTTTCCAAATCCTTCATCTCATTCAATCAGAGGGATTGGGAAGAGGAAGGAGAGAGATTGATTCATTTCCTGAGCTGAGAGCGGAAGCCCTTCAAGCAAAGGGTATTAACTATTTGGGGTTTGTTTCCTTGACACTTACCTGCCAGCCTCTTATGAGTTTTCTCCTTTTTAAATTTAAAGACATGTGTGCACAGCATTATCTTTCTAAGCAAAGCCCTAGTAATTTTTCACCCTCCTACAAGAATCTCCATTTTTTGAGACCATGCTACCATTTTTTTAAACTTTTTGCCCTTTTGAGCATGTATGGAAAAGGCTGGTCTCACCTGTATATGAAAATTCAACTCCTTCATTTGTTCATTCATTTATTCATTCATACAGGTATCTGAGTCTCCTCCTTTGTGTCAGTCATGGTGCTTTGGGCTGAGGAATGCAAAGGACCATGGGCCCTACCCTCACAGAGCTTGTCATCTAATTGAAAGAAAGAAGTCAGTTAATTATACAGTTATGGAATTACAAATTGGGATAAGGGCATTGAAAATAAGGGCACCCAATGGTGATGGAGTGCTGTGACACAGCCCCTGTTCCCTACATTCTACTGTTAAGGTCTTTCCATTTAGAGGATGGATGAGTTAGCACATTAAGACGTCCACCGGGAGTAAGTTTGGTCCCATCACTTCCTTCCAAACAGATGCGTGAAATCCGTGTCCTGAGGAAATGGGAGGATTTATCAACTCAACAGAGGATGAAGGAACAATTTGGGAGCATTAGACATTGTTCGGTGGGTGAACCTGACCAGGGAGCTCCAGAAACCCTATTTGTAGCAGAAAGGCACCAGATGTTCAAGAGGGAAGGAGAAGTACACAAAATGAGAAGCTAAGAGCCCAGAAAACAGATCTGTCCAAAGGAGGCCTTACCCACTACTGCACGTATCTAGAGAAACGATAAATACAAGGTACAGGGAATGATCTTAAACTCACTTGTCATTAGTACCTGAGCTATTCAAAGCTAATTTTCGGTGACTGCAGATTAATAATAGACACAGGTGTTTGGCATTCTCTCTGAAACCAAGTGGCATCTTTCTATTAGAGGTTTTCCAGATGGCCGCCTTCAATTCTGCCAACTACACAGATGGGAAGTGTTCCCTTACCTGGACTCAATGTGTATATCCCATCAGTTGTTACTTGTCAAGTGTGGTCTCCTAAGTGAGATAACACAGGCTATAGTTGAGTTAAATGAACATTTTTTATTCCTGTTATGACTTAATCTCTGTTTATGATTGATTCCTGGTTATGTCCTTAATCCCTCGTCTTATTGAATGAGATCAAACAACATGTACAGTCAAAGTCTCTCCCCCTTTTCCTTTTTTTAATCTGAAGCCCAAGCCAGGACTAATTATGAAAAATCAGGTCCAGGCTTTGCTTTCCCGTGGGCTTCCACCTGGCCCTGTGAATCCCTCCGGATAAAAACAGCTCCTAAGACAAAGGTTCAGCCAATGCACAGGGAGAAGTGAAAAGAGAGTTTCCCCAGGATTAATTCTCATTCTGTCACCCTTTCCACCAGGGTGTCCATCGCCAAGCCTTGGGAAGGGCATGTGGATCCTCAACTAAACCCATGTAAAGTCCTCCTTGAGTTTAGAGTTGGGGAAAGAGATTATGCAAACACTCTTTTAACTTTCTCTTGGGAGGGTTCATGCAAGGGCTGTTACATTCCATGTGAGTTTCCCCTAGTATTTCCCTTCTCTTAACTCAACAAGATCCTGAAGTTCTGTTGGAGCCTGAATTTCAGTGGGATTTTGCTTCATGTAGGTTGGAACCTTTATAGGATTTTCAACTCCATTTTAATTTCAGATATGTCAAGGAGCCCTTTCTCTGCCTAACATGGAGTGATCCTAGAAGTGTGGAACTCCATCTTACAACATTTCATCCACCATGTAGCTTATTGGTAGCCTTTGCAAAGTAGAAGTTGAATTAATCAATCATTCGAGTCTAAGGCAATTTCTCTGCTTTCAGGAAATTTAGAATTGGGTGAGAGATAAAGGCATGCACACATTAAAAAAAAGATATATAAAGTACTGTGGTAAAATGGGATGGGTTTTCAGCTGGAAATTAAGAGCCTAGGTCAGAGTTGTGGTTCTGCCATTTATAGATGGTGATTCAACATTACGTCCCAGAACCCCAGTTTCCTCATCTGTAATTGGAAAAGTTGGACTAAATGATATTAGATGACTCCCTATAAATTCTACCCAGATAATATTTCAAATCTACCCTCTTGCTCTTGCCCACTACTACTCCTGCCCAGACGACCACCGTCTTGTTCCTGTGGCATCACAAAAGGTTTCCCTGCTTCCAGGCTTGTCTTCTCAGATTTTGTCGTTGCAGCTAGAGTAACTTTTTGAAAATACAAATTATATCTTAACACATGCCCCTCCCCTACTACCAAAAATTCTCCAATGGCTCCCAACTGCACTTAGAATAAAACATAAGCCACATAGCTGTTCTTCCATAGCCTGACCTGTGATTATCTCCCTGACCTTCTCATCTTGTGCTCTCCCCCTTACCCACTATGTGATTACTCCCTTTTTTTTGAGGGGGGGCCCAAACCATGCCCATAACTACCCTATTCTTCCATCTAGAAAATCCCCATCCCAATGAACCCATATCTTCTGAGCTTTTTGCAACCAGTCATTCCTTATTGTTTCTTTCTCCCTCCAAGTAGGACCAGGAACCAAGGGGATAAGGAGCAGAAATCAAGATCAGGTTCCAGTCCAATTGAGAAATTAAGCAGAGAGTAATGTAAAGGCTTCTAGTTTTGGAGGCTAATGGAGGCAGGAGAATAGAAGGGGAAGAAGAGGTTCGGGACATGGTAAAGGAACTCTCCGTGGCTTGTTTATAAATCCTTGTCTTTCTTTAGATGCTTTCCCTTATCCAGAATACATAAGCTTCCCCTCCACCCCCACAAAGAAGAGATTAAGAACGTCCTGGCTAAACTGGTTACTGTATTCAGTGTCTGATTGTATCAGTCAATGCCCTATTCTGATTGGTCAGTGCCCAGCTGATCCAAGTGTTAACATTTTTTTTTTAAAGATTTTATTTATTTATTGGTTAGAGAGAGAGAGAGAGAGAGAGAGTGCGCGCACAGGCAGACAGAGTGGCAGGCAGAAACAGAGGGAGAAGCAGGCTCCCCGCCGAGCAGAGAGCTGGATGTGGGACTCGATCCCAGGATGCTGGAATCATGACCTGAGCCGAAGGCAGCTGCTTAACCAACTGAGCCACCCAGGCGTCCCCAAGTGTTAACATTTTTTAATATCATGGCTCTAGTGGTCTTTCTGGTGTCCCACTCCCCTTTCTGAACCATCTCCTGCTCTATGCTTGAATGCCACCCTTAGGCAGAGCTTGTCAGTTTTCCTTCCAGGGACCCATAAAGGTAGACATTCCTAGATTAGAGGCTGTGGACCAAATTTATTTGAAGACTCTTTACTTTAAGCCTTACAATTCATCAAAATTGGTATTCTGCTTCATAAAATGTGTTTTAATATGAAAAACATGTTTTAAAGTACTATTAAGATTTGTGGCTTAAAGAACAGACTTGGAAGTCAGAACCCTAAGAGTTGGGATCACTGTTCTGCCACTCAAGAGTTGTATGACCTTGAGCAAGTTACCTGACTTCTCTGAGCCTCCATATTCCTCCTATAGTTGCTGAGCACATGGTAAATATTCTATGGATTATGAACATCCTGGGGCCTGGAGTCTGTGTTTTGTCCATCTTCTTATTCCCCACAGAGACGAGAAGAGTGCCCTGTCTGTAGAAGTCCCTTTATATGTGTTCATTCCTCTACATCAGACATATGTGTACCTGTGGTTATCCAGCTTTTACCACTAGATGGAGAGCATGTATCCTAGGATTTTTAATCTGTTAGTAAGTGAGCGAGCAAACATTTATATGTAATGTCTTAAACAAATCAACTTATTTGTTAATGACAGTATCATTAAAACTAGCTCTCAAAAATGCAATTATAAGATAACTTTCAGAACTCATTGTTCTTAAAATAATTAAAAGGCAAAGGCAAGGGAGAAACATGAACTTCAGGATAGCAGTTAACGCTGGGGGTGGCATAAATTGGAATTGGGGGGAGTGGGAGCTCTAAATGTATCTATCTGCTGATTTCTTATTTAAAAATAGATTCCGGGGCACCTGGGTGGCTCAGTGGGTTAAGCCTCTGCCTTCGGCTCAGGTCATGATCTCAGGGTCCTGGGATCGAGCCCCGAATCGGGCTCTCTGCTCAGCAGGGAGCCTGCTCCCCCCCCCCCCGCCTGCCTCTCTGACTACTTGTGATCTCTGTCAAATAAATTTTTTAAAAAATCTTTAAAAATAGATTCCAAGCAAATATGTCCCACAGCTTAACCTCGGATGAATTCTGGGTGCTGGTGGTGAATACCTGCATGTATTTCTGTGTTTGAAATTTTTCACAATTGCACTTTTGTAAAGTGGGGAGAAAGACTCAGAATGAAATGTATACTTCCTGTTTCTATCTCTATACATGCTGTCTAGTGAGCTTTTCATTGTTTTCCCTGGAGAGCTGCACTTTGCTACAGAAAAATACAATATAGCAAAAACCATACCATGTCTCTCCCATTGCCACCTTCCTCCTGAACCTTACATTTTGCCCTGAAGTTAAGTCCTTTAAAGGTCATCACTTCAACTCAGTTGGCTAATTAGTTCTTGTCTCCAAATTGGATTGCTTCCTACTAATTTGAAAGATGTAGAAACACTGTTCCTGTATGTCTGTTCTGGTTACTATTGCTACATAACAAACTACTCCAAACCTTTGTGGCGTGAAACACCCATTTTACTAGGCTCGTAGAACTTTGTTCCATGATATCTGGGGCCTCATGTTGGAAGACTTAAATTGGGGGGGGGTGACTCATTAGTTGGAAGTAATGTGCTGGTTGGGGATGGGGTGGGGGGAGTGCCTTTGCTCACGTGTCTAGTAGTTGATACTGGCTGGCACCTGACACTTCAGCGGGCGGCTTGAATGAGCCATCTTCTGGATATAAACAAGTCACTATGGTTGGCTCAGATTCCACAGGAAGTGACAGAGATACAGGACTTCAATGAAAGGGGTGTCAAAGAATTTGCAGGCATATGATAAGGCCATCACAATATCTTCTTAACTCTGCTATTATAATGAACTGAAATTGACAAGGCTGGACCCCACTTCCTCTTTGTCCATTCGATTCATCTACACAGAGGAGCATTTGAGTGTATCCACTAAATTATCTAGGGTCATGTCTGGTCAAGTTCATGCAGCTCAGGTTTAAACTAAAGGTAATTCATTTTATCAGCCCTAATGCTCTTGAAAGCTGACCAGTTATTTTTTTATGACCAGTATGCATAAAGGTATACATCATAAATAACATTTATAATAAAATTTTTTTACCACCAATGAAATATTCTCAAAGGAGAACTTCATTAATTATCTGTTGCTGCACAATGAATGAGTCTAAAACTCAGTAGCTTTTAAACAACATTTATGATCTCATGGTTTCTGTGGGTGAGGAATTTGTGAATTGCTTAGCTCAGTGGCCCTGGCTCATGGTCTCTCGTTGGGGCTGTAGTCAAGACGTTGGCCAGGGCTATGTCATCTGAAGTCTTAAATGAGGCTGAAGAATCTACTGCCAGCATGGTTCGCTCACATGGCTGTTGGCCAGAGGCCACAGTTGTTTATTGGTTCTTGGCAGGTGACATCAGTTCCTCAACATGTGGGCCTCTTCATAGGACTGCTTTAGTGGTTTCATGACATGACAGCTGGTGTCTTCAGAGCGAGCGATCCAAGAGAGAGAGCAAGGAGGAAGCCACAGTACCTTTTATGTTCAAATCTTTGTAAGTGACACAAGGTCACACCTGCCACACTCTATTCATCAGAAGTGAGTTACTGAGTCCTGCTCATGCTCAAGGGGAGGAGAGCTAAGTCCCACCTCTTGAAGGGAGGCAGATGAAAGAATTTGTGATTCTATATTAAGACTGCCACAGGGAGTTGGGAGGAGAGGTTTCTCTAACTCTGTCCTGAAGGGCTCAGCCTCGGGACAGCTCCTATTTATGCAACCAACATGGGGAGACCAGTCATTTCTATATGGAAAAGCAGAAATCAACTTTCACTTTGCCATTCAGATGGGAAATAGACTTGAATATTCTCTTCTACTCTGCTCATATCTTTATAGGACGGGAACTAGGATTCTTTTTTTCTTTTTCATTTTATTTTATTTTATTTCTTTTCAGTGTTCCAGCATTCATTGTTTATGCACCACACCCAGTGCTCCATGTAATATGTGCCCTCCTTAAGACCCACCACCAGGCTCACCCAACCCTTCATCTCCCTCCCTCTAAAACTCTGTTTGTTTCTCAGAGTCTACAGTCTCCCATGATTTGTCTCCCCCTCCGATTTCCCCCAACTCACTTCTCTCCATCTCCCCATGTCCTCCGTGTTATTCCTTATGTTCCACAAGTAAGAGAAACCATATGATAATTGACTCTCTCTACTTGACTTATTTCACTCAGTATAATCTCCTCCGATCCATGTTGATACAAAAGTCGGGTATTCATCCTTTCTGATGGAGGCATAATACTCCATTGTATATATGGACCATATCTTCTTAATCCATTCGTCTATTGAAGGGCATCTTGGTTCTTTCCACAGTTTGGCGACTGTGGCCATTGCTGCTATGAGCACTGGGGTACAGATGGCCCTTCTTTTCACTATTTCAGAATCTTTGGGGTAAATACCCAGCTGTGCAATTGCAGGGTCATAGAGAAGCTCTATTTTTAATTTTCTGAGGAATCTCCACACTGTTCTCCAAAGTAGCTGCACCAACTTGCATTCCCACCAACAGTGTAAGAGGGTTCCCCTTTCTCCACATCCTCTCCAACACAAGTTGTTTATTGTCTTGTTAATTTTGGCCATTCTAACTGGTGTAATGTGGTATCTCAATGTGGTTTTGATTTGAATCTCCCTGATGCCTAATGGTGATGAACATTTTTTCACATGTCTGTTAGCCATTTGTGTCTTCTTTGGAGAAGTGTCTGTTCATGTCTTCCCATTTTTTGATGTGATGATTTGTTTTGTTTGTGTTGAGTTTGAGGAGTTCTTTATAGATCTTGGATATCAACCCTTTGTAGTGTTATTTGCGAATACCTTCTCCCATTCCACGGGTTGCCTCTTTGTTTTGTTGACTATTTCCTTTGCTGTGCAGAAGCTTTTGATCTTGATGAAGTCCCAAAAGTTCATCTTCACTTTGGTTTCCTTTGCCTTTGGAGACATATCTTGAAGGAAGTTGCTGTGGCTGATGTCAAAGAGATTACTGCCTATGTTCTCCTCTAGGATTTTGATAGATTCCTGCCTCACATTGAGTTCTTTTGTCCATTTTGAGTTTATCTTTGTGTATGGTGTAAGAGAATGGTCAAGTTTCATTCTTCTACATATAGCTGTCCAATTTTCCCAGCACCATTTATTGAAGAGACTGTCTTTTTTCCACTGTATATTTTTTCCTGCTTTGTCGAAAATGGTTTGGCCATAGAATTGAGGGTCCATATCTGGGCTCTCTACTCTGTTCCACTGGTCTATGTGTCTGTTTTTGTGCCAGTACCATGCTGTCTTGGTGATCACAGCTTTGTAGTAAAGCTTGAAATCAGGTGATGTGATGCCCCCAGTTTTGTTTCTCTTTTTCAACATTTCCTTAGCAATGTGGGATCTCTTCTGGTTCCATACAAATTTTAGGATTGTTTTTTTCAGCTCTTTGAAAAATGCCAGTGGAGTTTTGATCAGGATGGCATTGAAAGTATAGATTGCTCTAGGCGCTATAGACATTTTAACAATGTTTATTCTTCTGATCCATGAGCATGGAATGCTTTTACAACTTTTTGTGTCTTCTTCAATTTCTTTCATAAGTGGGAACTAGGATTCTTGCCCATAAAAGCTGGGAGAATGCTTTCATACATGGTGCATTTCATCTTTGCTCACAGTTGTGGTGCCCTCATGGAGGTGTGGGCATTCCACTGCCGGTTCCAAACACCTAATGGACACTAGGGTTGAGCTGGCCACCCAAGTTGCCTGGACAGGTGTGTCCTTTGTCATACTCCATTATTCTATTACTTATCTTTCAAAACTCTCAATGTGAATGGTCAGGATGATAGATGAGGCCATTCTTCAGGCCAAGGAAGATCATAAGATGCAGAAAAATTGCTGTTTCGAAAGGCAAAAACCCAGTAAAATAAAGTGCATTCCTGAGTAACTATTCCTCATTCTTAATGAGATAGAGCAGAAAAGAGGCAATTGCTCATTTATCTGAGAAAGGGAAACCTAAGTGCCTTTAATTCAGACATCTTAAAGGAAGATCCTCTATGAATCCTAACTTGGGAAATGCCAGTCCTTAGGACAGAATAGCCTGGTCCCTGACAGGAAGGTGAGGGGTAACTCCCTTCAAGGAAAAAGGGTCGAATTGTATCTGGTTCTGGATCTAATTCAACTTGACTACTTAGCAGTAAAGATAAATTGAACCCACAGAGAAAACTGAAAATAGCATTTTCCTGGCAAGCCCTTCAATGGACTTAGTGTGTTTAGATTTATGAGGGGGTGAATGACCTTCTCTGCCTTGGTTATTCACATTTTCATTTTTCCAGGACTGATTTTCCATCTGGCCTAACCAGAGCCTGAAGTTGCTGAATCAAGCAGAGCCAACAGGTCTGCCTTGAGCTGGCTGGAACATGCACAGAACCGGGCAAGACAAATAGGTTCCTTTCTGAAAGGTCTATCAAGCAGAAGCCCATGTCTCTTTCCTCCCCGCCTGCCTCAGAGCGCAGCCCTGAAAGAGAACATGTCTAGCTCTTCCAATACCACTGCCCATGGAGTAGGCCTGTGGGAGTGTCTGTCCAAGAAGCTGGCTGTGTGAAGAGGACGGAGGGCATTATTAAGTGCAAGAACATTGTCACGTAGACCTGGTTCTCCTCCCAGAGTCCTGGGCTGCCAGGGCCAGAGAAGGCTAGGCGGTGAACTGATTTCTAGCAGCTCCAGGGAGAAAGGGAAGAGTGCAAGTTCCTCCACACCCAAGAAGAGCTCAGGAGCAGTGGAGCACCCACTGGGAATCAGCCTTTTAGTGTAGCTTCAAGGCTAATGACAAGCTCTACACCTGACTTAGAAAGGCCACAACCCACATTCAAATTGCCACCATGTTAATAGACGGTATCAGCTGGGCTTTGAGCCCCAGGAAGACAGGGCCTGTGTCTGCTTTCCCTGCTGCTCTACTGCTGGGGTCTAATGGAGTATCTGACACAGAGTAGGCATTAAACAAATGTTTGTTGATTGAATGATTGAGTGATTGAAAAGTCCTTAGGGGCACCTGGGTGGCTCAGTGGGTTAAAGCCTCTGCCTTCAGCTCCGGTCATGATCTCAGGGTCCTGGGATTGAGCCCCACATCCAGCTCTCTGCTCAGCGGGGAGCCTGCTTCTCTGGGGCACCTGGGTGGCTCAGTGGGTTGGGCCTCTGCCTTCGGCTCGGGTCGTGATCTCGGGGTCCTGGGACTGAGTCCCACGTCGGGCTCTCTGGTCGGTGGGGGGCCTGCTTCCTCCTCTCTCTCTCTCTGCCTGGATCTCTGCCTACTTGTGATCTCTCTCAAATAAATAAATAAAATCTTAAAAAAAAAGAATGATTAAAAAAAAGTTCTTTGCAATACTTTTCAAAACTGTTTCACTCCAACTTACACAAGTTATATAACTCTCACTCTAAAACTGCCTATAACAGTGATTTAGAATTCAGAAGATTCTTCATGCATAAATAGAAGATTTTCTTCAAAAATTGGACCAAAATTCTATGTCGGTGTGAAACTAGAAAGCCATCATGAGTTTGTACCAAGAAACTAAAGGAGAGTCATTGCGACTATCAGAGACAGTCCTGGGGTGGCATGTGCCACCTGAACCTCGCTCTTGACATTAATTTTTACCTATGGAGGTGGGCTCCACCATTAGATCCATGATATGAAAAAGCTACCTGGGAAACTTATCAGGGACCCAGGATCCAGGAGGAGCCAATACCAAAAACCCCCTCTGCTCTGTGCTAAGTTGGCAGTTCTCTCCCCATTAAGCCATACAACATCCAGGCAGAAGAGAGCAACCCCAGCGACCACACAGCTTGCGGCTACCTTAGTTCGGCATTAATAGGAATAAGCTTTTAAAGTTTTCTTTCTTTAAATCCCAAGTAAATTTGCAAAGGGAATCATGAGAACATGGGAGACTCTGGGACGGTAACTAATGCGTGGTACCAAGACAAAACAAAAGAAAAAGATCAAAGATCAGTTTCTCTAAGCTGGGTGGCACCTTGGCACCAAATCCTGGGAACAGATGCTGGCTGATTTGAATGAAAAAAGAGCAGAAGTAGCCCAAGATAAGAAATAATTGGCTAAAAGATACAAAGCCATACTTTTGACTGGGGACAATAAAGTTTTCCAAGCAGATGTTAGAATAACTGCCTTTTCAAACACAACTCCAAGGAAAACTGGGAGAAGAGAAGCATTGCTAAATATTTTCCTCCAAAGTTTAAATTAAGACATGGTCAGAGAAGAGGAGACCCCTTCCAAAGCCTCAGCAGGATAGATCAATCTAGTGGAGCCCTTTGTGTTCCAGGAGAATGATGTCAGAACCCATCCCAAGAAGAAGAAAGAAATGTTTGCGATAAAGGTCACTTGAGAACTATAAAGATAAATGCCATTTGTAATGACTTAAAAAGGCTTCCAGGAAGGAGAGGAGTCAACTCACTGTTTCAGAATCAATGAAAAAGGAAAAACTCTCCTGGTTGAAAACTTTCAGGGTCATTTAGACATTCTAGAAAGTCCATGAAACTTTGAAGGGAAAGAACCCAAGAGTATGATTATGGGAAAAACGATGTTATATTGTTTAACTGTTAAAAGTATACTGTGCATTTACATATGCATCGGTCATGAAAAAATTGAGAAAGTTTCTGACAGCAAGCAGAAGGCAGAGACTAACAATCCTTCCACCCTGTTTATTAATTATTGACCCTGAGAGTCTTGGGTTAATCAGATATTCATGGCACATGGGGAAATCCAGGGGTACGGAAGGAAGAACGCCAGCCATGATTCAGAAGACCCGGATCGCATTCCAGCCTCAAAGCCTTCTGACTGTGAGAACGGCTACGCGTTTTAGTGCCTTATCTCTCCATTAGTTAAGGAAGATAATGAGTGTTTCTTGAAGGGTTAGGGATAAAGGAGTCCCTACATAGAGTGGACCCATAGTAGGTGCACAGTAGATGGATTTAAATTTGTTGCGTTTGAATCAACTCAGTAGCTAATTATTCACACTGTCTTGATCTTCCCAACAGCCCCATGATGAGGGGTGGGATAGGGACTGTTACCCTCTTAATGCCAATTAGGAAACTGAGGCTCAGGAAGGTTAGGCAACTTGCTCATGGGACAAGCTGGTGAGGAACCACGCCAGGCAGTCTGGCTCCAACCCCCCACCCTCACCTGACCTAATAGAGGGGAGAGAGAAAGTGATCAGGCTTATATTATCGTCTTCCTTTTTGCTTCTGCTTTGACACAGGGAACAAGATGAGATTTTCCTCTAATAGCACAAGTAGCTACTAACTTCATTCCAATTACCAACATTAGAGAGGGTGGCCTGACATATAAGAGATAAGATGGTAATTGACACTTTATTGTCCAGGCAGTGTCCTAGGTGCTTTATTACGTGGATCCATTCATTTTTCTCAATACGCTTATGAGGGAGGTGCCTCCATCTTGTCCACTTGATGGAGGCTGTAAGTGAACGTGTGGTAGAGCTTGGCTTCAGACCAGCCACTGGAGCTCTGGGGCCACATTTCACCCTGACACTGGGCAGCCTCTCAACTTCAGGCTTCCTGCGGCGAGCCCACAAGCAATTATCGGCGTTGCCCCGGCTAGGGATTGGGGATGGGGGAGCTGTTTAGCTTCAGGGAGAACAGTGAATTGAAGTTGGGAAAAAACTAATATTTATTGACAGCTTATAATTTCAGTGAATAAGGACATTTTAAGTTAATAATGTCCTACCTAGGGTTCCAAGTCCTTGGACTTCACCAAAGATAATAGCAGGGGTCTGTGAGCTATTTTTATTATTTCAAAATGCCTATTATTATGTCACCAATCATGGAAAACAGTCTTTATATATGGTAACAAAGCGCAAAAGAAGAAAACTTTGAGAGAAAAATTTCATTTCTAGACTTGAGCAAGGTTTCAAGGATTCCTAATTCCGGAAACTAGTGAATTTTCACCCTATTAGAGTAGAAATCATCCTTGTAGATATCAGGTTTGCCCTAAAAAAGGAGACACCCCCATTATCAAAGAGAACTCAACAAGACTCAAAAACTTCAAGAAAGAAGTTGCCGACAGACATGAAAGGCAATTTTAGCCATTTACTTGGAATTGCCAGTCACCGTAGGAGCCGAAGAGGCATTTTTCTGCCAACTGGTTGAAGCTTGTGCCAGAATGATCCTGCTGTTTCTTAATTGTCCTAAAAGCTTGTAGCCAGCAATTTCCCTGCCAAGCCTGACCTCACTTTCATGTTTTTATAATATGCAGATCACGAAGTGTCCCATTCAGAGTGGGAAACGAGAAATTACTTCCTTGTCCTTACTTTCTTTGGAACTCACCACCTAATCTGTGTAATGTCTTCCTGTAAAATAATACTTCAGCGGTCAGCTCAAAATCTCGGGTATGATTTAAAATAAATTTTTTTTTTAGTATCTTTTAACACATGATGAATCTTCACAGCAAACGTATAAGGTAAAGGAGAAGAAAGCAGTGTTATTCCCATTTATGAGTGATAAGTGAACAAAAAAATGACTGATGGACATAAAAACCTAGGTGTGATGTATTAAGTTGCAAATTGCAGATGAAATGTAGCATATGCTCTCATTTTTGTTAAAAAAAAAAAAGCCATATAGCTCTATGTGTGTGTGCACATGTGCATGGGGGCGGTGAGCTGAAAAGCACAGACACTCTAATGTTACCAGTGGTTTCCTCTTAAGGTGAGCCTGAGGACAAGGGACTATAAGTGAGAACCGGTCACTTTATATCTCTGTACCTTTGTGTTGTTTCAATGTTTTATAGTAACCATATATTTTTACAAATTCAAAATAATTTTTTAAAAAGAAAAACAGTTTGAAGTAGATAATAAACATTCCACATGATGGACAGTTGTATCTAGTTTGTTCTGTTGGATGCATATTTTCAGAGTGATTTCAGCAAGATGTTGGAAAAACCTGTCCAATTTACTGTAGGAAAATAGTTGCCTGGCATCTGAAACTTACGGAAAAGTGGCTTTCTGCTCAATCCTTCTTGGGAACCTTTGCTTCAGAATGGAACGGAGACTGAGTTGGGATGACCAAAGGAGTCTTCTGACCATCTCTTTGGCCCTATGGAATCCATGTCTTCGTGACTTACTTAGATTTTTGCAAAAGCCTTTGATGGGGTTCCATAATGAAGGCAATTTGGGGATGGATAGTTCACATGACAAGTCTTTCCATTCCAGTAGGAGTGTGACTATGGGACTGGTTTAGGAGAAAGCAAAAATTTGGACTTTGACAGATGCACTCAGATCCTAACTGCTGATTAAGAGTGGTTTAGCCTCAGACAGTCTACGTAATTTCTGTGAAAATCTCCTTTCTCTACTACAAAATAGAATAATGGCAAAGGGAGGAGTTATATGTAAAGGGCGTCACATAATTCCTGGCTCATGGTAGGTGTTCAAGAAATTCTTGGCTCTCTAATAATAAGACTAAGTATAAATGGCCTTTAATCTATATTGATACTTAGAGTGAACAAATAAGGGTACTTAGAGTGTGGATGCCATTTCGACACACCCTGGGAAGATTTGGCAGGAAGTGGCAGTGATTCTGTCCATGGTCTAATTTCCTGTCTATCCATGACGTTGTCTATCTGGCCAGAGCAATCTATCACACTGTGCAAAAACTATTTGAAATCTGTGTCTTACTGAGGAAAGGCCAACAGTGTCGACTCCACATATGAATAAAAAACAATGTGCAAAAAGTAAAAGTGATCCATTTTTAAATGTATTTGCAGTTGGGTTATGTTTGTTATTGGAGGTATCTAGCTCTGCCATCTTCTCCAACATTCTGCATCAAACCGAGATGGCAAACCCTGTTAAATTGCTCAGGGACGTTTCTCTGACGACTAGACTTGGCCTCAGAGGGTGAAAACCAACCAAAGGAAAACCTCTTGGTACTTACCAGATAAGAGACAAATGGAAGACTGAGGCATTTCAACATGACAAATCCAGAGAAATCACCTGGGAAGGAATAAACCAGGCTGTATCTGTAGGATAACTGGCTGTAGATTCTCCAACCCAACCTCGGAAAGGCACCTTCATATTCAATTCATATTTGTGAGCAAGATGCCATATTAGGCCCTATGGGCGATTCAAAGATGGATAAACAGGGGCCTTGTCCTCTGAGTACTCATGATATTGCAGTAGTGCAGAGGGCGATGACTCACTAGATCATCTGAGATTAAAATGTTCTGAATTTTAGCCTTACCACATAGCTTCCCTGGAGAGCATTATCTGTGATGCTTCTCTCATTAGTGGACCTGGAGGGCTGTCACGTGGAAGAGAGTGCCAGGTCTTGTGACAAACAATCAAAAAGATACAGAAGAAGACCGTCATGACCCTCTGTGAGACCTCCATCATGGGGCTGCAGCCCTTGTTTGTTTGCTTTCCATCTCCCTTCCTACAGCTTGACCGTGGGCAGCCTCACACTCAGGTCATGGATTTGGAGAGGTGACCTTACAACAAAGTGGGAGTATTGGGACAAATCTCAAGGAAGCCTGGGTTGGGATGAATGAAGCTTTAGTGTCTAGCCCTTCCTAGCCCAGATTTTTTTTTTTTTTTTTGGTCTGGATCCTTGAGTCTGGATTTTTCTTCCCAACCCCATTTACTGCTACCTCTCTCCAAAAGCTGAAGACTTTCTCTCACTGTCCTTGTCCTGAGGCAGTTAGACTGTCTGATCTGCCCTTTCAGGAACCACTCCTAGATCCTAGAAAGGGGGGATCCTGGGTCCTCCAGGAGCTACCACGTGGATGTGGATGCTTGCAGGTTGGCACACCTCAGAGGTCTCTCCTGAACTGGCTCCTCACAGGCACCATCTTCCTACCTTCTCTTGCTTTTCAGGACTCTCTTTCCTCCTTGTAATGGCTGCCAGCACCTAAAGCCTGCACTCTGTTTCAGAGCTTTTGCCAGACAGTTTGAGTTTAAATTGCAATTTATCCATGTAGACTGATAATCAGGTCATTTGTGTTCGAGTGCTGTTTCCATGGCCACGGACGAGTCCCTTCACCTCTCCAAACTTCAGGTGACTGGATGGGGAAAACTCCATTGGCAAAGGTGTGTTCACCAGGCACACACGCACACACACACATGTTCTCAGAATGAGTTATGAAGGTGGTTTAACTTCCAGCTCCACTGTTGACTAGCATGTGTAATCTAGTTAGTTCTTTGAGTCTCAATGTCCTCATCTGTGAGCAGAGAAAACACCTCCCTCAAGAAGTTCCAGAAAGAATAAATGGAGTCACCTAGGCAAAGCACTTAGGACTAAGCACAGCACAGAGGAAGAACTTAGTCAATGTCAACGCTCGCCATGGCTGTTCCCTCACTCCCAGATCTTCTCGTGTTTGCGAATGCTCCCCTACTTTCCTCTCCTACCTTCTTTCCTATCATCTTACCCCAATAACTCCTCAGTCTTCCCTCTTTTTTTTTTTTTTTTCATTTGCACTGAAAGTGGTAGAGGGCTGGGAAGAGGGTGGATTTGTGTCCTTTACGTGTGTCAACTTGCACTAATTAAAGAATGACAGAGGCTCTACCTCCATTCTTCTAGCCTTGGTGGCCAAAAGAGACGGGATGATTAAGCTCTATAACTGGGTCTGAGGTTAACTGAAACTGTCTAACCATTTAAATCATAACTTCATGAAAAATGTTTTATCGCCATCGCACCATACTCTTGCAAGAAAAAGCCAACAGCAACATTAGATGACTTCCTGAAAGTATTTTCTCAAATGTTTCTTTTCTGTGAAAATGAGACTATAGGAAAAAAATGCGAGTAGTATAATTTTAATATCCCTTTCCTTTATTTTTTCCCTAAAATTTATTTTTATTTGGTTTTCCTGGCTATATATTTATTCTAGAAATTAGGAAATTAGAGAAAAATATATGGAGGAAATTAAAGTAATCCACAATTATACCATCCCAAAACAAATACTGTTTGTAATATTTTCCTCTTTGCAAATGCTCTTATTTTTAAAGTTAAGAACATATTTGCATATATAGTTTTGTGTCTTGTGAACATTTTATGATGCCCACAAACATGTTTTTATAGACAAACTTTCAAGATATTCCATTGTATCCATATTTAACCAATTGCCTATAGTGAGAAATTTTGGTGGTTTGCAATTTTGTTGATTTTTGTCTGCCCTACACCCCTTCTCCTCTTTCCTCTTCAATTATTTGTGATGCTAAATATTTTTTTCTGTTTATTCACCATAAATATTTGGGAATTGTCAGTTCCAGCCATTTTTCTAGTAATAGTACTATTCACCGTCATTGTCCTCATTCTAGCATTTGGGGCCAAAACTGGCCAAGGCCAGGTTAGTTCAGACTCTTGGATAGAGAAGATAACTGCATACGAGAACAGATTTTATCTCACTCCCAGCATTTATCTTCCTGATACTGGCATTCCCTAGGAACAGGTGGTATTGAAAAGAGTTGTTCTGTTGCCAAGAAATACTAGTTGAAAGGGAGTTTGCAAGGACATCCAGGCCTGGTGTGGGGCCGAAAGCTAAACAGGAAGCTACCAAGTCATGGGCTTTCTCAACACAGCTCTAGGATCAGCTAAGGGGATGAGATCCTAGGAAGAATAATTACTGGGGGGTGGGGGGGAGCATGGAATCTTCATTATCTCTAAAGAGGAAAATCGCTCCCCCAAGAAGAATTTTTTTTTTCATATAGTTCCCTTTTTGCCTGACTCTTTACTTCTAGGCTCAGCTCAAGTGTACCTGGAAATCTACAGATGGCAAAGATTGGGAAACAGATACTCATGCTCCAAATTTAGGATTATATACCAGTCAGGACCTTTCCAGGGCCACCTGTCTGCCGGGCTCACTGATCAACCGATAGGGCAAGTCAGGGAAAGCAAATGTAAGTTGAAGACAAGTAGGAATGTTGGTTCCTCTTCCAAAGATTAAAAAACAAAACAAAACAAAACAAAACACAGTCATTTCATTGATCACCCCACAAAGACTGGACTTTACTCCACCATATATCCCGGCCTTGATGCTTGATAACCTCCACAACTTTGGGGCACAAAAACACACTCAGTATCATCCTTGAGAATATAACATTCTCGAAGGCAGAAATAAAATCCTCAACTTCTTTGGAACTCTCACCGCACAGAGCCATCAGACTGGAAGTAACCCAGAAGGTGTGTTGCTTTGCTAGATAGCAGGTTCTTGCAGGGGTGGGTATTATTGCCCCAAGTGGAGAAAGTAGGCTAGAGCGAAGTCAGAGGCTGAGGATACCATAAACATAAGTCAGCTCATACCACTGCCCACCCAACGCCCTCCTCTCATCACATCTACTTTGAGTAGAAGCCAGCATTCTCATCATGGCCTCCAAGACTCTCCAGGATCGGACCACAATCCCTCTCTTACCTCTTTCTTCTCTTTTTCCTACTACCATTCACTCTACCCTATGCACGGTAGCATGGAGGGGGTACAATGCTGTTTCCCCTGCCTAGAAGGGCATGGCCTCAGCTTGAAAGTTGGTGCTGTCAGATAACTGTACCCCCAGGAGCTGAACAGCAAGTTTTTCCTTCAAGGGGAATCCAAGTGCTTTATTCCATGGCTGCCATGCTCCCCAAAGTAGTTTTTCCAGGAGGTTTTCTCCATCACCACCCCCCCCAACCTGCCAACGATGTCTAGCCTGGATGACCCAACCACATGCTCCCACAGCATCCTGCATACTCCCTCTCTGTGCCAGTGCTCATCCACTTGTCTCTGTCTCCCGCCTGGACAGAGGACAGAGACCATGTTAATTTCATTCACCATTGTATCCCCAACCCTAACCAGAGCTTGGAACATAGAAGACATTCAGCAGATGGCTGTTAAATGAAAATATAAATGAATAAATGATACCAGCTGCTTCCATTCCCTTAACCTGCTACAGCATTAATAAACAAATCTTGAACCTGGTGGATATATGAAAATAAAAATATCAGGACTATCAAGCCAGCCTTTCTGTATCAGTTGCTACTTTCTACTTGCTGATTTATGCTAATGATTACTGCCACATCCACTTTGAACGTGGATGTAAAACTATAGGGTCACTTGAGGGAAATCTCCCAAACTTCCAAACATGGGGACCCTACTGAAGACACAGAATTTCAAAGGGCTCAGAAGAAATTTGTTACATATGTGCACACGCGCATGCATGCACACACACCCCCACACCCCTACACACATCTAGTAGATCGCATCCAGTGGAATAATTCCATAATGAAATTTTTATCTCAAACTGATTGTCCCCAGACCTCCCGACCCCACAGCTAAGCCAAAGATGATTTGGCATCCTTGTAAAGATCTAAAGGACTCAGTTTCCTTCTAGACCAGGGTGTTATTTCCACACCTTGGCTGTGCCGTGGAAATACCTGGTGAGCTTTTATTTATTTTTTAGTTAATTAATTTTTTAAATTAACATATAATGTATTATTAGTTTCAGGGGTACAGGTCTGTGAATCATCAGTCTTACACAATTCACAGCAATGCCTGGGCTCAGGTCACATACCTGAGACCAATTATACCAGAATTTTTAAGGGCGAGAACCAGGGAATGATATTTTTCCAAATGGCCACCATGCTTTCTGTGTGCCCTGGATTCTTTCTTTCCCCAAGCACTTTCTTGGAGTCCTCCTGGGTATCAGGCATCATAGGAGGCACTGTCTTTTCCCTTAATTTGTTTATTTAAAATCGTATCTCATCCATTTTGCATAGACTGGCCTGCACCCTGGAAGGGAACCAATTTTATAAGCCCTCATTATTTATTCCATGCTGTCAGAGGACAGCAAGAACAGGAAAAATTTTTTGTAAACTTGCTTAAGCTATTCCCTTAATATCTAAAGAGACTCCTTTAGCTCAACCCTTTATAAGAACATTGGAACTAAAGCCATTCCGCAGATAAACTCTGTCAATTTTAACTTCCACATACAATTTACATGCAAGGGGATAAAAATTATTAATGCTTGGGGTTCCCAGCATGCCTTCTCCATCTTTGTTCAGTCAGCCCCTTGTTCCTCCCCCACTTTCTATGAAGAAAATGGGGAAAATCTGGCTCTCGTGAGAAAGGCAATTAGCATGACACCCAAACTTCAATCCTCCAGAATTGTGGGACTGGGGCGTGCCTCACTGGGAGCCACTGTGGAAGAAAGTATGCATGCATAGAAAAGATGGGAGACCCAGGGACCTGAGCGGCAGACACATGACAGAAGAAAGACACTCTGAGGAATTTGGGGGTGCTAAAAATAGAAGAAATGGATTTTAATGAATTTCTAAGATCTAAGTTATTATATCAGCTTCACTGAGATAGTGAAGTATAAAAACTGAAACTTCTGTACGAGCCATGCCACCAAAGTCCAGGATCCCCCTGGGCAGGACTGCAAAGACCACGTGTCTGTGTGAGTTACACAGACGCACTCTGCGTGCAGGTGCACACCCCACCCCCTGACACCCACCGCCTCTTCCTCACTGCTTATGGGGGAAACATATCCGAGTGACTGCTGAGAATCTCCGCTCTGCATCTGAGGGAATCCTCTTCTTTATCTGTCGCTCTGCTTCTCCATCTGCTCTTCTCCTTTCGGACTCTCACTGCTCATTTCTGCTTTGCACGCACACTGGCTGTGTCCTGGTATCCGCGCCATGGAAACACAGTCTGTAAAGGCAGTCTCCTGGACTCCCATCTTTAAGATCATGGACAAAGCAGACACGTATTTATTTAACACATATTCATGAAGTGTCAGCTGCATGGGTGACCTTGCAAAGGTGAAACAGCTCAGACACAGTCACATATCCCTGGTTCTGGGGAGCCTACACTCCGGCAAGGAATTTTGTGTACTGAAACAAGCAATAAGTTTTTGGTGGTTTTTTTTTTTTTTAGTATTGTTTCTATTTTTTAATTAATTTATCTATTTGAGAGAGAAATAGAGAGCACAAGCAGGAGAGAAGGAGAGAGAATCTCAAGCAGACTCTGAGCTGAGAGCAGAGCCTGACGCGGGGCTTGATCCCACAACCCTGAGATCATGATCTGAGCTGAAACCAAGAGTGGCAAGCTCAACCAACTGAGCCACCCAGGCGCCCCAGTACTGTTTTTAATATAGGGCAAAAAATAAGACTTCCTGGGGAAGTGACATTGAACCTGAGGATGGAAGGAGACAAGTGACAAGAGGGGGAAAGGGCATTCTAGCAAGGGTTAAGAGCGTGTTGGAAACCTGGTAAGGGCAGTGAAGAAAACTCAAGGAGCTAAAGGAAGTTCAGCATGACTTGAGGGGAGGAGAGTGCTTGAGGGGAGACATGGTGAGAGACAGTGACAGAGGTCAGGCAGGAGAGCCTGGGTCTGGATCTTGGAAGCCATATTAAGAAATCTGAACTGTATTAAGAGCAAAAGAGAACCCTACAGTAGCACTATCCAACAGACTTTTGGAGGCTGGTGGGGAATGTTCTATATCAGCTCTGTTCAGCATGGTAGCCACCAGCTCATGTGGCTACTGAGCACATAATATGTGGCTGGTTTAACAAAGACACTGAATTTTTTGCTTTAGTGAATCTAAATAGGATACACATATCAGACAGCGCAGCCCTATGATGTTATGATGGGACATTTACATACACGTCCATTTGCTGACACACGTATGTACACAGACCTACATAAATGGTTTTGTGCTTTCACATGATTATATGACCTCATTCCTCAGTAATGTGCTTGTGGATACAACCAGACACAACTGACAGACCCTCACCTATCCTTATAGAAGGACATGAGCAATGAAAATTAAAAATTTTGCATCGTGCATGAGTCCGTAGAGGGAGATTTGACCCAGGAAGAATTGGCACAGGAAAGAAATGGGTGGGATGTAAAACAAAGCGATAATTTTTAACTGAAAACAGGAAACAAAGCAAAGAAGATCCAATGAGACTACAGCGATTTGGGAGTCTAAGCTTTGTTTTCTTCTATCTTTTCATCTTTCTGTAAAAGATTTTCAAAAATGACACATATCTTTCGAAGGCACACTGGAACTGTCAGGGTCACCTTGAGAACTAGGAAGAACTCCAAAGAACATAGACAAAAAAGGGGATGGAAGTCATCTTTAACCTGGATGACCTGTTTGTCTAACTGACCTTCATCCACTAAGAAAGTTTTAGGTATTCTGGTTTGCACAAGTATTTATTTTGAATTTATTAAAATTGTAGGAGATGGAATTAATGAAGTCCTAGTTATGAGAATTATTAGCGTACCTAAAAGATTGACCACCTCATGGACTAGCATAATGACTTTTTCCTGGTGGAAAGGGTAACTAAATTCTACATATATGAACTAAACAATAACTCCTCCATCCAGTAAACAGTGTAATTGTTACCACCTAGGAATGTTATGATTTTCTTTCCAGTGCTCATCTTTCCCAGTAAGTCTCTCTCTTTTTTTTTTTTTAAGATTTTATTTATTTATTTGACAGAGAGAGATCACAAGTAGGCAGAGAGGGGTGGGGAGGAAGCAGGCTCCCTGCTGAGCAGAGAGCCCAATTTGGGGCTCGATCCCAGGACCCTGAGATCATGACCTGAGCTAAAGGCAGAGGCTTAACCCACTGAGCCACCCAGGTGCCCCTCCCAGTAAGTTTCTTGATGGATACTCTTGACCCACCCTGGCTTAGTAATTTACTCAGTGTGCTGTGTTCCTGATTGCTTCTGAGTCTTTGTGCACACTGTTCCCTCTATGTGAAACATTCTTCCCAATCTCTTGACAAGTTAGCCCATGCCCATCCTTCAGGTCTTGGTTTATACGCCACTTCCTTAGGAACGTGGTCTCCAACCCACTCCACCTAACCCAGATCAGATCAGTCCTCCCTGTTTTACATTTCCAAAGCCCCTGTTCTTCTCTTTCATAGCACTTCTCGGAGTTATAATAACGAAATTAATTGCATAATTATTGTTTAACTTTATCTTGTCACCTGGATTGTTGGCTCCATGAGGTCAGATAGTGCAATCTGCCTTGTTTGTCATTTATCATATCTACAAGATTTAGGACAGGTCCTGGCAGATAGTAGGTGCTCAATAAATATTAATTAAATGCTCTGTAAGTGAATGAATGTATTTAGGTTTGTTCATCTAATCCCTTCCTTCCGTCTTGCTGTATCATAAGCTACCCTATTATGGAGTTCTGTACAATAGAAAACAACTCCAAAGAAACCCTAAGCCAACCCTAGTTGATTAACTCTGGTATTCCTTGTGCAGTTCCCCTTAAGATCTCATAGAGCATCTGGTGTTAAATCATTAAGTCACAGCAGCTATAAACATGTTCAGGCCCAGCATGAACTTGGTCTGACATCAAACCAGTCTTCCGGCTGTCACAGAAATGCCTCCATCCATTTCAGAAATGTGCTTACTACAGAAATACGATGCTCTGTTCGTTATATTTATGAGATACTGAATTTCCAGGGTGCCTTCAATCAATAGAAAATAGACATTATATTCTTACCTGAAGGCAACAGTGATGTGACTCACTGTGAATCTGGGAGGGAGGGAAATAAGATGGCTCTCAGAAAATTATTTTAATAGACATGTGCTAACCTACCTTAGGGAAAATGGCTTTCAGAACAATGAGGCTTGATTGTAATGAGAATTATGGAAAATTTTAAAATATCCGCTGGCCGAAAGGGGATTAATCAGTGCTGGAGATGTAGAAAGGGAGGAGCAGCAGTGAAGGACATCACAGACGACAGACCTTGAAGAGCTATGGTCACGTTAGCAGAACCTTTTCTCCCTTGAGAGGGGGTTGAGCGGGCTCTCTGCTTCTATTGTGATTGTCTATTGTCCTTTCCATCCAACGCCTTGTTTTGACTCTATGCTCAGCAAGCTACCTTTGATTATAATTTAGTTTCTTATGTCTGTCTGTCTACTGGGAGGTAGGATGTTAATCTTGCCAATATGGCCGTCCCTTTGGGCCTAACAGTCTGCTTCTCATCAGAAAGACATGCATTGACACAGGAGTCCCGGGAAGTTGGCTAACCTTGGTCCTCTCCTGAGAGGTGTGCCTCTCCCACCCACCCCTGGGTGGTGCCTAGAAGCAGGTGACAGGGTGTGTCCAGGTGAGGCCAACCCCAGACTAGAGCACCCACCACCAAGGCTGCCCTGCAAGTCCTCTGAGGCATCGCCTACCCTCCCCCCTCTCCTGGCAAAATCCCGACCTGCCGTCAGCGGTCTCCATCCAAATTTAAAAGGGAGACCCTATGAAGTAACTTGTCTGTTAAAAGCAGCCACATCCTCCTAGAGATCCTTTTGAAGATTCCCATGAAGAGACATGAAATTCAAGTCATATCATGGGGATGAAGACTGCTGCCCCCAGAAAGACAAGGACAGCTCGGAGAGAGGCCAGGAGAAGGAGAGTAGAAAGAGAATAAGGGGCTAATGTCCTTATCATACCAGCTGAAGAGACAAAAGATACTGTATCAGAGAGTTGAATGGGAATCTGGTAGAATATAATGAAGTTAAAGAGTTATCAATAAAAGAAATAAAAATAACAATAGTAACCACATTGTAATAGATACATCGATGAAGAATAAACTAACAAGAGTAAAAGTAACTGTACTGTCCTAGTTAAACACAAAGATGAGGAAAGGAAAAGTGCAAGAGAATCAAATTCAGTCCCACCATAGCAGGGTGCCCATAGATAATGTAAAGAAGATCATGTTATTTAGGGATCTAGGGGTAAACTCACAGAAGACAGAGGTTAAAAATTTCTAAGTGCTTACCTCTAGAAATCTGACTGAGTAAAAAGTGTTGTGGCCAAGGAGTTTTTTTTAAAAAACAAGTCTATATTATTATTATTATTATTAAATTTTGATTGTGTGCATTTTGAGTCATTCATTCAATATCCCTTTATTAAGTGCTAACCATGTGCAAGGCAAAATCCAGGCCCTGGATATTCGCACTGAACATAATACACAAAAATCCTGCTTTCAGAAATGTAGTAGATGGGACAGAATAAGTAAACACTAAAATATATGGTATGTCACATGATGTTAGTGCAGTTGAAGAAAATAAAGCTCTCATATATCAGGTGAGAGATTAGAACACAGATTTGAAGGAGGTAAGGGAGGGAGCCATGTGGTTTCCTTTGAAGGAAGACTGTTCCAGGCAGAAGGAGCAGCCAGTGCAAAGGTCCTGAGGTGGGAATGCCTAATGAGTTGGGGGAAGAGCAAGAGGCCAATGCAGCTGGAGTGGAGGGAATGAGAAGACATAATCAGAAGAGGTAGAGTGCTGGGATGAAGCGGGACACAGTATAAGGCTTGGTAGCTATACCCAGATTTTGGCTTTTACTCGGAGTACGATGGGAAGCCCGTTGAAGGTATTCAAGCAGAAGAGTAACATCTAACAATTTTTAAAAATCTCACATTTTCAATAATAGGCGTTTTTGAGATTGTCAGGGGAGGACAAGTAAGAAGGGAAAACACGATAAAAATTTTTCAAGTTATAAAGAAAGACGGTAAAAAAATAGACTCCTAGGGACGCCTGGGTGGCTCAGTTGGTTAAGCAGCTGCCTTCGGCTCAGGTCATGATCCCAGCGTCCTGGGATCGAGTCCCACATGGGGCTCCTTGCTCAGCAGGGAGCCTGCTTCTCCCTCTGCCTCTGCCTGTCTCTCTGTCTGCCTGTGCTCACTCTCTCTGACAAATAAATAAAATCTTTAAAAAAAAAAAAAAAAAATAGACTCCTAAATTATCGTTAAATAAAAGGATGTGTTTTCTTGTTTTAACCTGTGAATATCTGTGAGCTAAAGATCTTTCATGACACAAAGGAAGAACTTCCTATAGTTGCCCTTAGGGGTTCTTTTAACCTGCTTGCTCTCAATGAGAGTCCATCTGCCAACCAACCCCACTGGGTTTCCAGAATTTGGAGACTGGGACAGCTCCTCAGCCATACTGGCCTCCCCCCTTCTCCTTTGATGTTGAAGCACAGGTATTTCTGTCTTGTTGTTGCCATATCAGTGGATCCCATACCTGGTTGATCACTGGAATCTCATGGAAGAGCTTTTCACAAATATAGACTTCTGGAGTCTCCCCCCTGAAAAGATTCTGAATCATTTGCCTTGAGGTGGGATCCAAGCAGTGATGGCAGGAGGGCAGTGCACCCTTGACCCCCCAAGGGCAGGCTGGTGGGAGGTGTACACCCAGGTGCAAGCAATAAGTGGGTGCATTGTCTTTTAGAGAATTTAAAGAATGATAATAGACCCAACTAAGAGTCGGCCTGCTTTTTATTATCACCATGTGCTAATTTCTAAACATTGTCAGTGATCAAATATTTCTCTAAAATCTAATTTGTCTGTTTGTTTGATTGGTTGGTTGGTTGGTTAGGTTTTTTTTGGTCTGAGTTCTAAGGAATCTATATCTATATATCTATATATCTATATATATTTTAATTTTTTTTAAAGATTTCATTTATTGAGAGAGCAGAGCTAGAGTGAGAGAGAGAGACCATGAGGTGGGGGGAAGGGCAGAGGGAGAGGAAGAAGCAGACTCCCTGCTGAGCAGGGAACACCATGAGGAGCTGGATCCCAATATCGCAGGATCATGATCTGAGCTCAGGCAAATGCTTTACTGACTGAGCCACCCCAGTGCCCCCAGAGAAATTTTCTAATGGTTGAAGTCGGAGGCTTGCTTGGGATTCAATCTGTGTCTTCAACATCCATAGTACTAGATTTTCCAGCATTCTAAATAAGTCAGACTAACCCGTGGTAATAGTCTTAGTCAAGATGAAGAAACAGAAGTTAAGTTACTTCAAATTTGCCATTCTATGTAATCACCTGGAGTTTTTATTCGTGCATATGGTGCACAAATTATTATGGTGAAATAGTATAAATTACGAAGTACAACATATATTTTGGGATGGGCAAATTTTATTTCATACTTGAACTATTGTATTGAAATAATTTTTTTTTTTTTTAGTCGGCTCCATGTGGGGCTTGAACTCACAACCCTGAGATCAAGAGTGAGATGCTGTATGGTTTGAGCCAGCCAGGTACCCCTTGAATAATATTTTTAAATTAAAAGTTCTTCTTTCAAATTGTTAACTATTTATAAAATAAAAATGAGTCAAGACAATGTTATTTAACATACATTATTTATTATATCTACATTATGTACATGTGTCCTACATATATTATTCATAACGTGATGTATCTTATATAGTCACTACTGATTATTGCGTAATTACTATTAAAATAATTTTGTCACAAAATGAAGGGGGTGTTACTCTGCTCCAATGATCAAATGGGCCATGTCCCTTCCCTGGATCTAGAGATCTGTGTTTTAAAAGTTCTCCAGGTCCTTTTGACATGAGCCAGATGTAGGAATCTCTCTCCGTACCAAATTCGCCACTTGTTCCAACTCTTCTATCTTCTCCATCCTCCTTCCCTACACCAGCTCTACTCCTGCTTTCCCCATTCCGTCTCCCGAGGGTCCTGGGAGGTGAAACGGTGCTGATTGAAACCTTTTTTGCCTCTAGACAGTGGTGTGCTGGCAAATACTTAACCAGTTCCCTGGGTGATTTATAGCCTTTATGGATTTCCATAGCATAAAATACTCCCAACACCAACATGATGTCAACCTGTTTGAGAAGTTCCTGCAAATGTAACTGTCGGTTCTCACAAGCTTGAACAAGTCAGCTGCAGCACACTGCTGCTCCCAGGGGTTCCTGAGACATTCTGCTAGAAGGATAATGGATTCTCCTGCAAGAATTCGCTCACTTTTTAAAAGATTTATTTACTTACTTGAGAGAGAGAGTGAGTGAGAGGGACCGAGGAGAGAGGGAAGAGAGACTCTCAAGCAGACTCTCTGCTGAGCCCAGAGCCCAACACGGGGCTTGATCTCACAACCCATGAGATCATGACCTGAGCCAAAGTCACGGGTCTGGCACTTTAACCAACGGGACCACCTAGGCACCCAAGTTCACTCATTTTTTAGAAACTAAACTTCAGCTTTCTGGATCATTCCTTAAGTTTGTAAATTTGTTGTTAAAATTTTGGCTATTCTTACATATACTCTCCCACCATGGGTCAGGAATAACAAACTTCTATGTTCCTTCTTTTTTCCACTTTATGAAGCACATACCAGCCCCATAGTCAGAAGTTTTTGGATGAAAATATGTCTTTCTAGCAACATGTGTGTGAACACACACCCACAAACTCTTCCTTCTCCCCTTAAGTTTATTGGCAAACATACCGAGAACATACTTGCTTCCCCTGTCTCCGACCAGCCTGTTCCCCTGTAAAACTCACTTTAAGTCTGTCTTCATTCTTTCCTCTCAAAAGGAGGTGCCAAGAGATGAGGCAGCTTCCCATCCTGACTTGGAACTGTGAGTCATAGCCAAACAGACCTGGGTTCAAGTCCTACTCATTAACACTTACACCAGGTGAGACTATCTACCGTCTCTGAGCCTCACGATAGTCACTACCTCATAGGGTTGGTGTGGGATTTAAATGAGATAATACTAGCTAAGCATGTTGCCTGGGCCTGCAACATAGTTAGCCTCAGCAAGTTCTATTGTTATTCTAATTATCTTGGTAAGTATTAGTGTGATCACTCTGCTAGACTTTCCAGTTACCATGGAAATGAATAGCCGAGGTGCTGATGTTCACGGAGATACATATCCAGCCGGACTGGAAACAGTTGAAGGATTCTTCACATTACTCAGCCCTTGCGCTGATAATTACTTACAGAGCACTGCTCAGAAGCAATCCTAGTATGTAATTTCTTTGCCGTGCTTTGTATAAACAAACTCTCAATACTTAATTCCTTCTTATTACTTAACTGTTCACTTGTTGCACTTTGTTTTCTTAACTATTTTGTGAAAATGCAGGAGTCATGTCTTATTCATCAGGGAGCTCCTTCAAAGCGCTTAGCAGAGTGCCTGGTATGAAGTGGCTGTTCAGTAAATATTTGATTGACTACATTGTTTATAGAAAAGGTTTGCACTGTATTTTTGTTTGTTTGATTTGGTGCTGTAAATCTGTAATATTTTCTTATTCCTGATTCCCAGGGATTAGGGACTATGGACAAAGCAAAGCACCACTTCCCTCCCCTCCAAAAGAAACGTACACTGTTTATAATAGTACAAAGTATATATGTATATAGATATATTCAGTTATAAAGATGATGTAAGACATATCGTTTTATCTTCAGAATGATAGTATCGCATTAAGGATCTTCAGACCTGTTGCAGTTCTCGGTGCCTCTGTCAGAAACTCAGTCGGGCCCTTTGGGAGCTGACCCAGGCTATGTCCATGACCGTGCTATGCCCAGGTGTTCAACCCCTTCCTTGCCTCAAGACAGATCTTGCCATACTGTTCTTATAGTGGACCCAGGAGGCAGAAAGCCTAAAGAAATCTGGGGACCACAGTACCACCTGTGTGGCTTTAACTAGACATAAGAGACAGCACTGGCTGAAGTTTTAGTTGTTGGGAACAAAGTGTCTGTATCAGTCAGGATTTTAGCAGAAGTACTACCATGAGTGCTATAGGAGAAGGGAGCTATTTTAATACTTACACTTTATACAATTGTAGTATGCGCTGGACAATTTTATATAAGAGAGGGAAGACAGGAAATGGGGAGAGCAAGGACAGTCCAGAAGACCTAAAATGGAAGCCATGAGGGCAAACTACCTCAACTTTGGTAACATGAGTGACCGATGAGAAAAGCCAGCACACTTCCTCACAGAGCTGCACACATACCTGGCCCAAGCCTCAGAGATGCTGAAGGAGAAGATCCAGCAGTCAAGGGAGGAGCTAGAAGCTGGGACGCTACCCCGTGCCAAAAAGGGGAGCAGCAGACCAGCGGCCACATGAGGGAGCTGCCCCTGTGCCTGGTGTAGAAATGGCTGAAGCTTCGTTTGTCTTCAAATCTCGCCCAGATTTCTCTTGTGGCCAACCCCAATCTCAAATTATATGGAGAAGTAATTTCACTTCTCTAAATAGACACAATAAAAAGATACCACAGATCCCCAGATAACTCAAGGACTGTAATTTCCTTACAGAATTGCTGGAAAGGATTGGAGATACTACATACATGTAAATCTCACAGAGTGACAAGCATATAACTGGTCCTCAATAATGAGAAGGAAATGACAATGTTGTTAATGACACTAATAAGATAACTTGTTAAAATGTTAACTTATGGTTTCTTTTCCTTATGTTTTCCCTTTTAAACAGATTAGTATTTTAATATTTTAAACAGACAGTCCTAATATCCCTAATATATATTCTCTTCTTCATGGTACTAAAATTCCCCTCAGTATAATTTTTCTTTTGCAACCACAGGTGGTCTTAAGAATTAGCTCAGTCAGTGGATTGGGAATACAAATGACATGAGAACTTCTAGATCACCACCTAAAAGACAAGTTATAGGTCCTGGGCTTCCTCTCTTTCCCTTTTCTGTGGGTTGGGTCACAGACATGGAGTGCACCCCGCTCTGGCCATGAGGATAAGGACACCATCCTGGGAACTATTGGAAGGAGAAGATAAAAGGAGCCTATATCCCTACAAGACCACGTGGAGGCGATAAGCCCATGGAAGAGAGAAGCTGCCCAGACTTCTCACCCCCACGCTGCTATTCAAGTCACCATCAAACATTTGTGTCTTTTACTGTAATAACTGAGTCCATACCCTAACTAAAACACATTTTCTAGCATCTGCACCTTTTTTCCTGAAGACCGAAAGCAGAAATTGCTTGAAATATCTACCAGTCTTAAGTACCTAAACTCATTGAATCGATGTTTCCAGGAGATGAAGAGAGACTGAAGAGGGGCTTGAGAACAAGAGGAAGGAATGCTGCCTTCCAGAGAAGGAGACTGAGGTCTCCAGGATTCGTACACAGTGGGAAGCCTCAGCCCGCTCTTGGACAGAGCCACAAGGGTAGCAGTTATTAGAGAGAAAGAGTGCATGCTGCCCCAGGAAGGCTGGAGCCTGGTTCGCTGGCTTTGGATCTCATCATGGATTATCATGATTGGGGCGACAGAGACTCATGTGAGGGACCATTTGGACCAGGACAAAGAAGGTCTTAGTAGTAACCAGTCAATTAGCAAAAGGGCCACGCTAATGCTCTGCACCAGAAGACCCAAGAACACGTCACCCTATGGCAATCCAGGGGGAACCTCAGTGTAAACGAAGATGTGTTTTCCATTAACTTGGCAGGATGGGGACTCTGAGATTGATATAATATTATTTTAAAGAAAATACAGAAACGCAGATGAGTTTGTGGATGTGGATTCCGTTTGACACATCGTAATTTTTTTATTATTATCCCAGAGTCACCCCAGATTTTGTGTTTATCCCAGGGCAGGCCCTGCCTCGGCTCAGGGATTAGCTAAGGCTGAGTGGCACAGAGTGAAAGACTGGGGGAGGCTGGGCAGGAGACACTGTCATGGTCTCAAAGGACTGTGGCTCTAGAGCTCAGTAGTCTTTTCCTTAGTTCTTGTGCCTCCAGTGCCCACCAGGTTACAAAAACCCTTCTCTTTCCCCAGGTGTCGAGCTCCTTGCAAACAAATCAGGCAGGTTGGGAACGGTGGTTACCCAGAGTGTCCTCTACCTCAAGCTCCTCTTGGAGAAGTGAGCTCCAGGGGATCCGCATCACCAGACAGGTAGGGCTGGTCAGGGCCTTCCTTAGAAACTGCATGTCAGGGCGCCTGGGTGGCTCAGTGGGTTGAGGCCTCTGCCTTCGGCTCAGGTCATGATCTCAGGGTGCTGGGATCGAGCCCTGCATTGGGCTCTCTGCTTGGTGGGGAGCCTGCTCCCTCCTCTCTCTCTCTCTCTATGCCTGCCTCTCTGCCTGCTTGTAATCTCTCTGTCAAATAAATAAATAAATCTTAAAAAAAAAAAAAAAAGAAGCTGCATGTCAACCCCTGAAACTTAAGCCCATCAGCTCTCATGTTGACATAAGCAGGCACAGAGCTCCATGGGAGTGTGGGAAGGGATGTGGAAGCCAAATGATGCCGACAGGTGGACCTCCAGAGAACCCAGAGGGAAGCTGACCTCCAGCATCTCACTCTCTCCCTCTCTCCCTTTCATAGGCATAAGAACCATCCCCAGCTAGGGCAGGGCACAAGAAGGACTCGAAGTGACATGGAGGGAAGAGATCTGTCTCAAGGTAAAACATTGAAATTTCCTAGTGGTCAGTGCCGCCTGGAAACCATTGAGATGCTCTGTAAGTTCCAAAGGGCTGGAGAGTCTCATCATAAGGGCCTGAGCTTTTCCGGCCCCAAGGCAGGTGTAACAAACAGCCGGAAAAGACACAGAAAGCCGCTTCTTGGCAGCCAGGTGCACAGGGCCCGGGAAGCAGGGTGGCCAGCCTAGCTGTCTGTTCTTAAACCCCTCCTTCTCTCCTTTTCTCCCTCTCTCCCTTCTTCTCCTTCTCTTGTCCTTTCTTTCCTGTTAATCACTCATTAACTGATCCAAAAACACGTATTTGGGTTCCATCTGCGTGCCAGGAACCCTGCTTAGATGCTCTGGTTACAAAGACAACCAACCTTTAGTCTTTGCCCTAGAGGACCTTGCACATTTTCATCGATTATCATTCATTTATTCATTCATTCAACACACATTTATGAGTTGCCGGGTTAGGAAAAATACAGCCCCCTAGGCCTGGAGCTTACACCATTACATGCCCTACACAATGAACAACTCTTTTCTACCAAGTGTGTGGAGAAAATACATGATTCTTGTCAAGACTGACTATAGACTCATCTACCTTTCCCTTTCTCCATCCCTTTCTCAAGTCCTTTACGCCTGTGTCCACTAATTTTTCTTCCCAAAAAGGGAAATAGTTGGTGCCTGAAATTCTAAGCTCCCTGATTTCAGGCAAGGCCTGGGAGAGTATAAATAAGCATATGAATATTTAGCAAAAATGACTGCTATGTGAAGCTCGAAGCAGTGTTTTCATAATGCAGAGCCTGCTTTAATCACAGCCACAGGGAAAGCATTTGTTGCTGTCTTATCACACAGGAACGATTTTCCCATTGGCGATGGCAGCCCGCCAGCTGGCTCTGGAGCCAGAGCCTTCTTGGTCCTTTGGGTCACAATATCAGTTGGCATGCTCTACCGCCAGGCGCTGACATTTCTATTTTTGTAGGAGGTGCCAGGTCAGGAAGCAAAACTGCAGAATCACAGACTAATTCTTATTTACATTGAACATGAATCTCATTTTGGCTCAGAAGTGTATGAATTTCCAACCCTTAGAGTTGAATACATCAGAGATGGCTTAGAGCTTTGCTGATTGAAGTCGGCTGATAGTCTTTGGATCTTATCATTCCCTTTAAATTCCCAAGGTGGGTGGTAGAATGTCTCTATAAATCTACAGTAACTTGCCATTTCTAAATAAAGCCGCAGCTCAGCTGAGGCACCACTTTCATCCAAGCCCAGCTCAGAATGAGCACAACAGAGCAATGGCTTGTGTAGAGGAATTGAGTCTTCTGAAAGAAGGGTTTGGAACCATCCTTAGTTGCCTTCCCAAAGAACGCTGCCGAAGGCTCCTTCTGACCTTTACCTGAGACAATTCATAGCCACTTAAACTCCATGATAACTGTGTCTTGGAAATATTTTAACATCAGACTGGAACTTCTGACTCCAGCCAAGACAGAGTAACAGAGAGAATAAGATTTATTCTCCCACATAAAATACACAAAGGACAAAAATATATGAAGTAAGTTTTCAGGACACTGAACATCAGGCAATGAAGGAAAGATTCCTGAGAGCCAGGTAACAGCCAAAATAAGCACCATGATCGGCTCCTTCCAGAGACTTCTCAGGTTGCAATTTAGGGGCAAGGAAAACACAGGTAGAGGGCGATAGACTCCCTGGATTGAAGGAGGGGGCTGAGAATCTGAGAGACCAGCGCAGCTAGGGTTTGCAGGACAGAATACTGGGGAGACTGGCGGAGGGTAGAAAACAACATGCAGAGAGCACTCTGAAAATCTTTAGCAAGAACCCGCGAAGTATTCAGCTAATATCAGTGCGTGCATGTGAAAAAAACTAGATGAGGCTGAGGAAAGAAACACCTCAACAATCACATACACATAGGCATAACACCTGTTCCCACAAGCCAGACTGGAAAACTTCGTGATTCATGAAATGCTGGGCAAAGTACACAGAAGATGCTTACTTCTGTAGTGTGGAAAAATTAGCCCCTGACTGAGTACTGCTCCAGCCTTGCCCAATAAGTCTTAAAGGCAAGCCAAAAGGACCAAAGTACTTCTAACTGAATCCCAGGCACAAACTATTTCTTAACTGGATTCTAGGAAGGACAAAAAAGAAAAAAAAAAAAAAAGGCTTAAGAGTATTTATAGGAATACAAAAATATCCAGCACCTAACAAAGTAAATTTTACAGTGTCTGGTATCCAATAAAAAATTACCAAGCATATAAAGAATCAGGAAAATATAACTCGTAATGAGAATAAACAATCAATTAAAATCAACCTAGAGCTCACACAGGTGTTAGAATTAGCAGAGAAGGACACTAAAACGGCTATTATAACTACATTCCATATGTTCGAAAAGTTAACTAGAGACATAGAAGATTTTTTAAAAAGAACTCCAAATTCAAGGGATAAAAACTGCAATGTGAGAGATGGAAAATACTTTGGATGTGATTGATGGCAGATTAGACATTGCAAAAGGAAAGATTAGTGAATTTGAAGACAGAACAATAGAAACTATTCAAAATGAAGTACAAGGCAAAAAGAAAATTTTTTAAAATGAACAGAGCATCAGTGAACTGTGGTCCAATTCAAATAGGTAATTTAAGTGTAATTGGAATCTCCAATAGAGGAGAGGGACAGAAAATTGTGAAGAAATAACCAAAATATTTCAAACTTGATGAAAATTATAAACCCACAAATCCAAAAAGGTCAACAAAGTCTAATCACAAGAAATTTTCTTTTAAAATATACCAAGGATCATCAAAATCAAATTGCTCAGAACCAGTGGTGCAGAGAAGAATCAGTGGAACAAAGAAAGGATGACATCAGATTTCTCAACTGAAACAATGTGCATGAGAAGATGAGGGAGCAATATCTTTAAAATATTGAAAAAACTTTTGCATTAGAATTCTATACCTAGAAAAAAATATCTTTCATAAACAAAGGTAAAATAAAACCTTTCTCAGAAATAGAAAAGCTGAATGAATTCATCACCAGCACACCCACATAACAAGAAAATTTAGGGAAAATTATACCAGATGGAAATATGGATATACAAAAAGGAGAGCTTCAGAATGAATAATTGTTTAAGTAAAATAATTCATAATGAAGATTTGTTTAAACAAAAAGCATAACAATGTACTATGGGGTTTATAATGTGTGTGTGTATACACATGTGTGTAAAATGTATGACGACACTACTGTAAAGTCTGGAAAAGGAGAAATGAAAGTATATTGTTGTAAGGGTCTTATAGAGAATGAGGTATGGAAATCAATTGATCTACATGATCTACATGAACTCATAGAACCATCGCAGTGATCTTGTGAGAAGGTTCAAGACAGCATTTAGGTATGTGTACACATGCATGTAGATATGTTTCACTTGAACTAAGATGCAATTCATATATTTCATAAAAAATGAAAATAACAAAGCAAGTTGGAAGACTTATACTATCAAATATCAAGACACATTCTTAAGTTAAAATAATCAAAGCAGCATGGCACTAACACAAGATTGGGTAAAGCAAAAAAAAAAAAAAAAAACCACAGTCACATGGTGTAAGATTCTATTTAAGCTCTGATAACAGAAAGCATACAGTCATTGTTCTTCCTACTACATATAATATAAAACAATATGAAGGACCTAATTTCTAACATATCAGTCATATCAATAATTATAAGTGAGTTAAAATCACCCATTAAAAGGAAGGAATATATTCAGTCTTGAAACATATTGCAAATATTCAAAACAATGGAGATGGGCACACTCTACCCTTCTGACCTAAGTACTTCCCAGAGGCCTACTTCCTAACACCATCGTATCAGGCATTGGGATTTCAACCTATGAACTGGGGCAGGGCGGGGAGTGGGGGGGCAAACATTCAGACTGCATTTTTTTTTTTTAAGTAGGCTCCACACCCCACATGGAGCCCAGTGTGGGGCTTGAACTCATGACCCTGAGATCAAGACCTCAGCTGAGATCAGGAGTCAGACATTTAACTGACTGAGCCACCCAGGTGCCCCCTGACCATAGTATAATTTAAGGACAAGTCTAGAGTTGAGCTGCAAATTCAAGCCAGCTCCCTGCTACCTTTACAGGATACCCAAGGACAACACTGGGCTTGAGCCCAGGTCTGTTGAACACCTCAGCCTCCATTCCCTCTCCCAGCCACTGGGTCCATTGGACATATCACAAATACACGCCACACATCCTGATGTTATTCCTCGGTAGACACGACAACTTGGTCATACTACCTTTTCATGGGGGGCCCACGCAGATTAACTCTGCTTCAAGAGAGAGTGCAGACACTTCAAAGAGGTGACAACCCTCAGAGTCCCCCCCAGGGTGGACCTCCGTCTGCTTCCACCCTGGGTGCTATTTACCATGGATCTCAGGGCCTTCATTCAGCGCCCCCCACCCCCCGAATGTTCCATTTGCACTTGAAATGCCAGGGCTCCAACTGGTGCCCTTTTAAGTTCACTGCTCTTCCAACGTTGATGGAAAACAGCCAGTGACATGTTTCTATTTTACTTTTGTTCCATCCCAGAGAAGTCCCTAAACTTTCCTGCATATAGGAGCCTTCCCCCTGCCCCAAACCCTCCATTAGGTTTCTAGGCTGGTAGGTATTTGTCCTGATCCAAAATCAGCCCAGATTTATATTTGAAATTTCCTAAAATGTAGAGAAGAGGAAGAGGAAGGAAAAAGATATTATTGTTGTCGAATGCGTATCCACTGAGAACAGCAGAAGGACCCTTTTTGGTTTTGCCAGAATTAGCATCGCTAGATAAAATGGGAGACTTATATCCTGCCGGTTGCCAGGAGAGCGTGCCAGCTAATTTTAGCCCGCTGTGTAAATATAACCAGCACTGGTATGCACTGGCCTTTCGCATCCACAAGGGTCAGGGACGTCCCGCAGCAGCCAGAGAGGGACAGTGCTGCCCCAGGATCGACTGAACTTCCTGGGCCCTGGGGCCCCTGCTCCCCGGGGAGAGGGGATACTGATTTTCCACTTGGAAACAAGCTCAGAGATCCTGACACCCCCTGGGCACAAGGAAAAACCTTACCTGATAGGTTTGCTGTTGGGATCAAATGAATTGAAAGACATCAAGATCATGGCCTTGCCCAGCACCCATGTGTGCCCGGAGTGTGGGGGTCGCTCTCATCATCTCTGCAAGAACTCAAGGGTCTCTCTGTCAGCAGTCACAATGACAAACCCTTCAACTTAGATGTTTCCAGAAACAGCTTCAGGGTGGCTAAAGTAGTGTAAGAGGATGTATATGTGTTCACTTTCACTATTTTTTTTCTATATGGCCACTGAGATTAAGAAAACAACAAAGACAAAATGGTCCTAAAATAGGTAAGATGTGTAAAAATAATCCGAGAACCGCGTTCAGGGTTCAAGAAAGGAAACATTTCTGGGTTGGTTGTTTTTTTCTTCTTTATCTTGTTTCTGGGTGGGTTTAGTTTGGTTTGATTTGGTTTCATCTGAAAGTCAGTTACAAGAATAAGCCGAGGACGGAGTTATTAGCTGGAGTGGACTGTCCTCCTCCAGGGGAAGCAAGGGAAGGAGGAAGGGCGTGCTCCTTGCCCGCAGACCATGTGAACCTGAACATGAAGAACGCCATGATGGAGCTCATATAAATGGATGGATGATCACCCAAGTTTTCCTCATTTGTTTAAGAGTGCATAGAGTAATTTCTTTTTAGCAACGAGATAATCCTGCTGGCTATGTTTCTGCTCTGGCTAATATTAGTTTGCATTTCCTGAGCCAGCCAAGCGAGTGGGATCAGATAGTGACATGGGGAGGGAGTTGGTTCAGGGTTTTAAAACTGGCAACACAACTGCAGGGCAAATCATTCTGTATTTAAATGTGGAGCATTGCTACATTGTTTCCTTTTTATACAGAAGAATTTCTTCCAGGTAAACTAATTCTAGTATTTTTAAAAAATATACTCCCAGGAGTAACCCCCTTATTTGTAGTTTCTTTAAGGGGCAAAGATCTCAATGTGCTGGTAGAATCACTGTGTATGGTTCTTGGCAAACACCTTTTACAGTATCTTCCTCCTCCCTGCCAGTGCCTCCTAGGCATGCTGTGGTCATATTGTGCTCCTGTGTGATAACAGGCTGTGGCAGACAAGGACACAGTTCTCTCTACATGGAAACCCAGGGATTTGTCTTTATGGCTTTCATGGGGAAAGCACAGAAATCAGACAGACTTTGTTTAAAATCCTACTCTAGGACTGGCAAGCTGTGTGACCTAAGGCTAGTGACTTCACCTGTCTGAACCTCCAAGTAGGAACATGGTCCTCGCTTTGCGTGCTTGCTTTTAGCTTAATAAATGTTAAACCTCACAACACCTCTGGGAGGTGGGTATTATTATTAGTCATACTTTATGAATGAGAAAACCAAAGCTAGTAAGTAATTCAAAAGTCAGGCCTTGTTATGGAACTCGACGTAGTAGCAAGGATAGAGAGCAAGAGAAGGCTGCGAGAGAGGAAAGAGGTGGGATCTGCAGAACTTACCCAGTGGCTGGACACTGCCTGCTGGAATCGGGTGGCGCAAGGATTCCTGGCTTATTTGACAGGAACGTCATGGTGCAAGTCAGCCCCAGAGCGATACTAAAAGTTCTGTCCCGGGTCTGTTGGTTTGGGGCCCTGTGTGGGACATATACATGGAGAGACACAGCACGACCCATTCGCACCAAATATCTACCTTCATGTATGAGGTCTCTCTTGAAATTCCTCAATTAGAACCTTCTTTACTTACTTAGAAAGCATTTAATTAATTCCATAAATAATTAGCTCTGCTATAGGGTTCAGTGGCTGCGAACTCAGACTCTACAGCCCAGAGCCGATCTTCCACCTGCTACCTCTGCTGACTACACACATGGCGTGGGAGGTCATCAAAGGGTGAGCCGAACTCAGAATGTGATCCTGGGAAGGAACAAGAGGACCGCTTTCTGTGCTCCCTAAATACTCCCAGATCCCTGAAGTCTTACGTACAATTCAATTTAGCAACCAATAATTGAGCATCTACCATGAGCCAAGCCGTGTGTTAGGCATGGAGACACGACAATAAACAAGAGACACAATTTTCTCACCTTCACTGGGGTTACTTCTAGCCCAGGAGGCAAGAGTTAAACTGAAAATAAATGTGTCAGGTGCAGAGGTTTTCTGCTCTGTTCTCCCTTCGAGAAAGGACTTGCTGCCCAGCTACCAGCAGTATGGTTAGCTGAGAACCTCTAGCACTTAGAACCTCCAGGTCCCCCTCAGGTTTCAAGCTAAAGTCACACTGTTCTCACGGTGGCTTCCAGACCACGGCCAACTGGAGCAGTGGTAGCGAGAACGTATATTCTCAGGGATGACCCCCAGCGAGGGTTGCCAGAGTTACCAAATAAAAGCACAGGACACCCTATTAAATTCATATTTCAGATAAACAGTGACTATTTTTTAAGATGAGTATTCCCCAAATATTGCATGGGATGTGCTAAAGAAAAAATTCCTCACTTATCTGAAATGTAAATTTAACTGAACCCCTGGTTACCTTAATCCCCTGCCAATGACTGAGAAAGACACTGGTACAAAGGTCTTCCCATTTTCCTTCAACCTCAGACTGGTCTTAATAGGTGGTCTTTGCTCCAGAATTCTTGCTGGGTTAGTGAGGTCTTGACATGCCTTGATCCTGGTCCGATGGCTTTCTCTATGCAATCCTGAGTTGGCCCCTTTTCTTTTCATAAGTATTACTCCCCGGTAAATATTTTGCACTTCTAACCCCATTTCAGCATCTAGTTCTCAGAGAACTTAACTTGCAACTGTTGGTACCAAGAATGATCTGAGAAAGCCAGTGGTAAGATCAAGGTTTGGGGACCGAATCGCTCACACCCAGCTGATTATGAGGACCCCCCTGTTCCTGGTGGTAGATGATTTGAAGGTAGCCTTTGGTATGAGACGGGAGTCTACTTGTTAAAGGTTTCATCCTGGGTGAGCTGGGAGGGCATGTAGGCAGAGGAGAGTGCACTGATTCAAACATTTGAAATGTACTTTGAGGCTCATTCGTGTAAAGATCATGGAATTGGATGATTATCACTAAACTGCAGGACAGGAGGATAGTGAAAAGTTGAGAACAGTTAGCAACTAAAACTAAGTAAAAAGGGAGCCCCTTTTCAGCAGAAAAGCTGAAAGTGAAGCCCAGGATTTAATAGCTACTGAACTTCGAAGACCATTCAGCGCTCAATCAAGGCAGGACTGTTATGTCAAAGTCAGGCCCCAGCTGGCAAAAACTGAGATCATGACACAACATTTGGGATGTTCTCTAGATGCCTCTGAACCTTCTGAGCCATTAGGGGTCACTTGCCTTGATCAGTCAAGAGCTAGCACATTGCTTATGCAGGAAAGTGATACAGAGGGCTTTCCCCCAAAAGACAGCAGGTGGCTTCCCTCTTCCTCTCCTGGACAGCAGGCTACCATCAGGGTTAAGTCATAGCTCCACCCAGCCAGGGATAGGCTAGGTCTGATGAGGGAAGAAGCCACCATAACCCCGAGAGTACTTGGGTCACTCTCTTGAGATACAAGAAACACTCCAAGAAGCAATATAAACTTGCTCTTAGGGTTGCTTCTAGAAGCCTGGAGAAATTGATGACCCATGCTGAAAGTCTGGAATGCCTGTGTGCCATGCCATGGCAGACATGGGGAAGAAAGTAAAAGGCTCAGGGAAGTGGGCTTGCAGGAATGGGTGTATTATGTGTGGCCAGAAGGCCCATCAGAAGACACACCATTTACCAAGGCCACTGAGAATGTGCTGGTGAGAGGGACATGACTAGCATCGCTAAGTGGTTCAGTGGTGGCTCTCTTCTGGGGCTGACAATAGGAGAGTCTGTCACAGAATTTGGCTCACTGATAGACCTGGGGATGTTGGGCTCCTCCAAAACAATTAAGGCCAGGTGGTGGTTTTTAACGACCAGAAGCCAGGTGGTTGTAATTATCATGACAACTGACAAGAACAGAGTGGTGGCCTGGAGGGCTTAACCTATAGAGAGAGCATCCTGGAGATGGTGAATACAACTCACCATTCCTAGGAACAAAATACTAGGCAGCCAACTAGAGTGACCATTAACTACAAATAATCAAAGGGAAGGAGAATGAATGCAGAAGGCTGAAGACGATTTCACCAATACAAAGTCAGGATAACCTTGCCAAGGGGCCACACCTGAGCCAGTTTTCAGATTCAAAACCTGTTGGCTGACAAGTGGCTAAATCTCTGGGAAGAAGGACTCCACACTGCTAGGGCAAGTATACACTAATAATACGCAAGTCCTTCCCCAAGAGGTCTTATTGCCATTTACTTGATTGACTATCCATTGGAGAAAGAAATGGTCAGACCTTCCAAAATCTATTGGACACAGGATCTGCATTGTCATTGAAGTCTAAAGACTGAAACACCATCATGGGTCCCTGTCTACAGTGGGAAAACATGAGTATAAGGCAATAAATGGACTCCTGGCCAAAATATGGCTTAGAGTGAGTCCACTGGTCCATGCATCCACAGAGTGGTCACTTCTCCCGTTCCCAAAATGTATTATTGGGATTATTATAGTTGACAGTTGATGTAATCCTTACATTGAGTCCTTGGTCTCTGGGTAAGCACGGTCATAATGGAGAATGTCAAGTGGAAGTCTCAGAAATTTCTGGTTATGATAAGCAAATCAAAAATGGTATTGCATCCTGAGATTAAAGATTTCGGAATGCAGCAGGGATGGTGGTCTGTATCACATCTCCATTTGATTCCCCAGTCTGCACCCTACGGAAGCAGAATGAATCCTAGTCAATGACTATAGACTACTGAAAGTGCAACCAATACTAACCCCAATCACATCTGCTGCACCAGATATAGCACCACTGCTGGAGCAGATAAATATGGCCTCAGGTATGTGGTATGTAACCACTGACTTGGAAAATGTGTGCTTTTCATTCCCAGTTTAAAAAGGCCATTAGAAACAGCTCACATTCAAATGGAATGGGCAACATTATACATTTACAGTTTTGCTCCAAGGCAATGCTAACTCTCCTGCCTTCTGTAATAATACAGTCCAAAGAGATCTAGACCATCTGGATAATATGAAGAATATCACATTGATATTGATATAATATCATAACCACATTGACCCATTAAGTTGATAACATGATAAGCAAGAGGTGACAACTGCATTGGTAGCCTTGGTAAGACAGATGTGCTTCAGAGGGTGACAGATAAATCCTGGAAGATTCAGGAACCTGACACTTCGGGAAAGCTTTTAGGGATCCTGGATTCACACTTTGGTAGACATTCTCTCCAAAGTAAAAGACAAATTTCTGTGTCTTGCATCCCTACTAAAAAATAAGAAAGCACAATGCCTGGTAGGCTTCTTCAGAGTCTGGGGGCAGCATATTCCATACCTAGAAATATTGCTCCAGTCCATAGATTGGGCCATCATTGAGTAGGGCCTGGAGCAGAAAAGGGCTCCATAGCAGGTCCAGACTACCTTTGGGTCCAAGCTCAGGTTAGCTGTACCAACAAGCTTAAGCAGGTATCCCAGAACTCATGCCACCCATTATAGCTGAACAGATGCTCCTACCTCAGCTTATAACTATGGCTGTGTAGGTGATCCCATAAGGCCAGCTGAAGGAGGAAGGAAAAGCCTGACCTTTCTGTGTGGATGAGTTGGCTCAGTAAGTGGGTACAAACCAAAAATGGATGGCAACTGCACTACAACCTCACTCGGCAGTAGCCTTGAATGACAATGGAAAGAAAGCAGCAAGACACCAGCTCATCTGCTCTAGGAGAATGGGCCCAAGGTAAGAAGACCTATGGACTCATGGGCAGTGGCAAAATGGCTTGGCTTGTTGGCCACAGAACTGGAAGAAAGAAGGTCAGTAAACTGAACCCAGATGTCTAGAGTAAAGGCAGGTGCACACTCGCTCTGGGGAATGAGTACAAACTCTGAACATCTTTTCATTACAGGTAAATACCCACCAAAGAACATCTACCATAGAAGAGACACTAAACAACTAAACAGACAAAATGACTCAGTCAGTTTCTCTTAGTCAGTTATGCCCTGCTAGCAGCCATCCCTGTCCTAGCACAAAGGGCACACTAAAAATATAGCCTAAAGCTTAGTGGCTTGAAACAACAATATTTATTATCTCATAGTTTCTGTAGATCCAGAATCCAGGCATGGCTTAGTTGGGTCCTCTCATGGGCTATAATTAAGGTGTCTGTTAGTCAGCGATATGTCAAGGTTCAACTGGGGAAGGACCTGCTTCCAAGCTTACTCATATGGCTATTGGAAGGATTGAGCCTCTCATAGATTGTGTGACTTCAGGCCTTAGTTCTTCACCACATCGAACTCTCTGTACAGAAGCTAGATTCATCAGAGTGAACCAGGTAGAGGCCAGAGAGAGAATGCCATCAGGATAGAAGTGACAATCATTTATAACCTAATCTCTGAAGGGATGTCCTATCATTTTTGCTGTGTTCTCTTTGTTAGAAGTGAGTCAGTGGGTCCAGCTCAAAGACAAGGGCAGGGAATTATACAAGAGTATGAATACCAGAAGGCAGGGATCATTCGTAGTCTTCTTAGAAGTCTGCCTCTCAAGCTGCCCCTGGGGCCAACAGCATAGACCCCCTCTTAACCAATGCTCATCTAGCAACTACTGCCTATAAATGTCCAATTTGCCAACAATCAGAAACAAAAGCTGAGCTCCAAGTACACTATTCCTAGAGGAGACTGGCAAGCTACTTGTTGGCAAGTTGACTACATTGGCCCCTTCTTTCCTGGAAGTGCAAGTGGTTCCATTCCACAGGAATAGATAGGTATTCTAAATATGGATTTGCCTTTTCTACTCACAGAGCCTCAGTCAGTAGCACTATTCAGGGGCTTACAGAATGCCTGGCCCACTGCATAGACTCCCATACAATATAGCATCCAACCAGGGAACATACTTTACCCAACAGAAGGTGTAGGAATGGGCCTATGATCGTAGGATTCACTGGTTGTATCACATACCCCACCAGCCAGAAGTTTCCATTCTGATTAAGGCATTGGAATTGCCTCCTGAGGGAGCAACTGAAGCGCCAGCCAGAGACAACAACAGCCCAGGAGAATGGAGTGTCATCCTTCTGAATAGAGTAAAGCACAGACCTTGATATGACACAGGGTTCCAGTTAGGAAGAATACATGACCTGGGGAGCCTAGGAGTAGCAGCGAGAGTGGCCTCACTTAACCATCACTCCCAGTGACCCACTGGGGGACTTTATGTTCCACATCCCTGCATCTCTAGGCTCTGCAGGATTAAGAACTGGTACCCCAGGGGGATACACTCTCACCCAGGGACACCACAAGGGCCTTGTTGAACTATAAGCTATAGCTGCTACATGGGCACTGAGGGCTTCTTGTGTTCAGAGATCAGCAGGCAAGAGGAACCCTCTCTTGTCAGGGGTGTGGACTCTGCCCATCCAGAAAGGGGAAGTCCTGCATTTACCCAATGGGGGCAGGAGAAACCCAGCTGATGGACCTGGGACATCTCAGGACTCCCTAGACCAATTGTGACCGTGAATGGACAAGAGCGGCAGTGCTGGCTTGAGAAAGGATAGTTACAATGGGCTCAAAATTGAAGTCTCAGTGCTGGGTAGGCTACCTAGACCAAGGAAGATGGCCACTGAGGGCAAGAAGGATTCAGGATGGATCTTGAAAGAAGGGATGATGAATACCAGGTATAACCCAAAGACCAACTGTGGCTATGAGGAGCTAGAGTCTGTCCCACTAACTTCCCTCTTTTAAGTGTCTTCTCAGGAAGAAAGGCCCATCAGAGCCTTGGAAAGCTGCCCCTGTTACAGCGTAAGAGGTGGGTTGAGGCAGATACGTCCAGGTGCCTCTCAGAGCCCTTTTCAAGACAGGACTCATTGTGTGACTGTGAGGACTGTGGTTAGCTGGCCCCTCTCAGCTGGTAGCTTCTTTAGTCTACCTCAGCTTTCCAGTCAAGACCATTCTTTTCTCAAGGCAGCCCCTAGCCAAGAACTGAGGCTAGGGGAATGGAACTGATGGCCTAGCCATTTCCATCCAACATAGAACTCTTTCGATGGGGAGTCTTCCCTCCAGAGAGCCCTGATGGCTGGCAGGGACTTTGTGAGGTCTGAATCACGATCTGAAAGCCCTTCCTATCCAATCCTCTTTCCTCCCTACAGTCCATATATGTCCCCCCAAAATATATGTTTGTATCCTGATTCCTGGAATCTGAAAATTACCTTATTTGGAAAAAAAAAAGTTTTTGCTAATGTGAATAAATTGAGGAATTTTAAGACAAAGAGGAAAACCATTCTGGATGATCCAGATGGAACTTTAGGGGAGCAAAATTTACCACCACCCCAAAATGTATCTCTTTGGCATGTGGATTATTTTAGGCTGGTTTATTTTTAAGAAACAGTAGGCTCCAAAAGACCTTTTGACCTTCCCCCCGCCCCCCCCCCCAGCTGCCTGAAAGAATGTAGACAGAGGACCTGCTCCAGGAAGGGAGCTGTCACCATGGACAACTGCAGTATAATACAAACTAGGTGTGGTAGACAGGGAGGAACTTAGCAAAGTATGTTTGTTAAAATTCCTCTCTGTGTCCTATTGTTTCTGTATGGCCCAGCAAACATTTGTTTACCAAACATTTCCTCTTTTTCATCTTCCTGTGAATGTCTTCCTTCTCTTTGAAGTCTCAGACCCCTACCCCCTTCTCTTAGCTCTGGATGGCAGATATGCCTCCATTGCCTGACTGCCTGTGGGGCTCAGTTCTCATGGAACTCCCATATGTACATAATTAGATTTGATTTTCTCCTGTTCATCTGTCTCATGCCAATGTCTTGGAGCCACCAAGAGAAACTTGAAGGAAAATTCACCTTCCCCAACAGCCCCTAAATGTAATCGCAGGTATCCTTTTAAGAGCGACACACAGAGGAGAGAGACAGAGAACACAGAGAACTTGAAGGCAGAGATTGGTCTAAGGCAGCTGCAAGCCAAGGATGTCTAGGGTTCCTAGAAGCTAGAAGAAGAAGAAAAAAACAGATTCTTCCCTAGAGCCTTCAGAAGGAAACCACGCTGCTGACACCTTGATTTTGAATGTCTGGACTCTAAAACCACGAAAGAATAAATTTCTGTTGTTCTAAGCCACGAAGTGTGTGGCGATTTGCGATGGCAGCCAGAGGAACTCATACACTCCCCTTCTCTGTTCATGGGTGTCCCTCCCAGTCTTTTCCACCCACGCCTGACTGCCATGGAGCTTCTGCTTCCTGGAGAACTTGACGTGCCACAGCATGATAGGACCCAGCTGAACTGTATGATTAGGAAGAGTACACAGGAAGGGTCCTTAGCCCAGTCCTGGGGAAGTGGGAGGGGATGTGAACAGCCAGGGCTTTAGGGAGGAAGTGACAACTCAAGTGGCCTGCAGGATGGGTAGAAGACAGCCAAATAAAGACATGCTAGAGAGAGTGTCACATACCCAAGGAACTAAAAAAATATTCTGCTCGAGAGAAAGGACTAGCGGTATGAGGCGAGGGCAGTGAGGCAAGCAGAGGCCAGACCAAACGGGTTGAGAGTGCTTTTAGGTCTTTGTACTTAATTCTAGAAAGATTTTAAAAGACAGTGCCATGATCAACACTTCACTAATAAAGATTAATTCCTTCAACTTAAAAGAATTTCCAGAAGGCAACTATCCCTGAGAAAGATACCACAATAAAACCTTCTCATGTATTAATGCCTTTGTGTGAACAGTTGTACTGATCCGATACTAAGAACGTTTCCACTGGGGACATGGGGACATTCTGATGGCCTCAGGCAGCCCTCTCTTCAAAGTCTGATAAGAACAGCCTTTTTTATTCTTTTTCTTTTCACAGCCTTTTCTCAATCTTGATATAAAGTGCTATGCAAAGGGAGTTTCAGGCCCCACCTTCCATCCAACCACATGAGCAACCCCCTAATCCCTTGCCAATAAACATTCTAGAGCTGTTTTTGGCCATGGCTTTCAGGACAAGAAGGATTTTCCACCCAGACAAAGTCGAAGTGATGCAAAAAAACGGCACAACCATCTGCAGTCTGGGAATCCTCCCCAGGGACTGCCAGCCCTGGGACTGACCGCACTGGACGGTTATCTCACAAGAATAGCTGTGGGATATGACCAGCCACTTGAGGGAGAGACATCAGCACCCACTCCAGGAAGGCACAGCCTACACAGGAAATTGTTATCTTACCTCCCTTGGGGAACAAAGAGGAAGCTTCGTTTGATGCAGACATCAAAAACGAGTGGCCTTAGGGCCACATCTGGTGTATTTTCTCGGGTCCTCCACTCCTGTTGCTACCGGTTTGTAACTGAACCAACATTCAACTATTAGAGGGGTTCACGTAATAGCCCAGACTTCTGGGTGCTCTGGTCAAAGCAGGATCCAGGCTTCAATCCACCTTCATTCCTGTAGCAGCCGGAATCCAGAGGTGAGGTCCACGGTCACCACCTCCACAAGGGACAAGCCTGCTTCCATTTATATGGTCCCGCATTCTCCTGAGTCCTGCATTGTCCTGATTTTCTCCTCAACCAGAAGCCAAGTGTTTTTGTTTTTCTAACACAAGTAGAAGAACTATTTACCTGTAGCCATTGACCCACCAAAAGCAGGAAAATGAATGCTACCTTGAGAGGGCCAGAACTTCTAGACAAGTAGGAAAGACCATACCATATTTTTCCTCTGACACAAGCCAGTCTCATTCATTTAATTTATTTTTTTTTAAGATTTTATTTATTTATTTGACAGAGAGAAATCACAAGTAGGCAGAGAGGCAGGCAGAGAGAGAGAAGAGGAAGCAGAGAGCCGGATGCGGGACTCGATTCCAGGACCCTAAGACCATGACCTGAGTCGAAGGCAGAGGCTTAACCCACTGAGCCACCCAGGCACCCTCATTCATTTAATTTATATGTCCTGGCTTAAATGGGGTTTTTTAATTGAAGTATAGTTAGCATACAATATTAGTTTCAGGTGTACAACACACTGATTCCACAATTCTACACATGACTCGAAGCTCACCACAATAAGTATATTACGATCTATCACCATACAAAGTTGTTACAATATTAGTATGTGCCCTAGGCTGTAGCTTTCATCCCTGTGACTTGTTTATTTCACAACTGCAAGTTTGCCTCTCTTGATCCCCTTCACCTATTTCCTCCACCCCCACCCGCACCACTAGGAGTTTGTTCTCTGTATTTATCAGTCTGTGTCTGTTTTGTCTGTTCCTTCGTTTTGTGAGTTAGATGTGTTTTCAGGGCTCAACCCCTCACTCTCTGGTCCAGCTCCTCTGTTCCGCCCACCCCATCCTCTCTCACGCTCTGGAGCTGAGCCTCCTGGCCTTGCTTCCCTCAGTGGCCGAGCTTCTCCGCAGAGCGTGACCGTGACCATGGCCCCGGATACCACAAGGAAGACAGTTCCTGGGAACCTGGGGAATCCCGAAGTTCCGGGAAGAAGCCCCAGTCAGAAATACTGGGGGAACTACAGGGAGAACGTGGCAGAAAGTTTCTGGCTAAAAAAGAGATGGCTTTGTCTCAGTCACCCTGTCCCTCTCCTTCCCTAACCCTCCCACACACCCAGTGGAGACCAAGCCTCACTGCTAAAGAAGGTACCAAGATCTGAACTGGCGTCGGCATGTGACTACTCCTCTCTGTTGCTGGTCACAGGGGAAATGCCGATCCTTGGGGGCCAGGGGCGGGGCGGGTGGGGCGGGGGAGTTCTGCACTGATGACCTCCTGAGGGGGTGAGGTGTGGTTTCCTCCTCTCTCCAAGAGCCAGCCAGTGGGAGCTGGTTGGGGTGGTGAGGAGCCCCCGTGGCAGCTTCTTTTGCTAATTCTCCCGGACAGAGTGTAGGACAGGCTAGAGTGGGGGCAGGACAGGGTGTGGAGGGGGAGCAGATCTCCCTAGATGGGAGGAATATTTTATCACTGAGATGGTTTAGAATTGCCACCACAATCTGATATTTGCTAATTCGGTTTAGTAACAATGTTTTCTTTTCCATTGGATTATTGCAGTTGAAATTCCCTACAGAAAGGCCACCCCCTTATTGCCCATCCCCCCCCCACCTTGAAGTGCCACTGCTGCCTTTAAGCTCCAAGGTCAGCCTCCAGCCACACAGCTAACTTGCCTGTCTTATCTGATTGAATCCTCCCAACAGCCCTGAGGGGTCTGGTAGCCATGCTCATTTGGGGGATGAGGAACTGGGGTTTAGGGAGGGGAGGTTTTCCCCCAATTTTCCCAAAATCACATGGAGGAAATGGGGAAGGGCAGATGAATTCAGGTTCACGGACTTCAGGTCCTAGTGCTGCACTGACCTGCCACTTAGCTTCTTTCTGGTCCGGCTCCCGTTCTCGCCTGCTTCTGGCCCCGCCGGATACGGTTTCTGTTTCAGTCTTGGCTCACCCACTGGCAGAATACCGGGGCACCTCTTCTCCGACTCAGACCTCTGTTTTCCTTCTCAACCAGGTCGGAATTCTCCCTCTTTCCATCCAGCCACTAGAGTGCCCCAGAAAGATTCTCCACTTAATCCAACCTGGCCAGGAGGAAGTCCTCAGATCTTGGGGGTTTACCCATCTTCTGTGACTAGGATTTAAACAACATGGAAATGCCTGTGTGTGTGTGTGTACATGTGGAGGTGTGGAGCGCCATGGAAATGCATCCTCTTGGGACAGAGCAAGCAGGTAGAGATGCAGGGAGAAACCTAGGAGATACAGAACTGACTGGCCACCCTTGCCGGCTTTATAAACATTTCTTCCACATAGATTCCTGCCTGGAAAACCATTTCTCGAGTTAGCCTCTGCTTTTCCTGCCTGATACTATTCAAGAACAGTTCCTTTGTTTTGCTACTTGAATATTCTGTCAGTGCTCCATCCCGCAATGGCCCCCTCTCCCTTCGCAAGATAAAGAGGCACTCTTCCTTGGTTCTTCACTAGATCCTCTCTCCCTTGTCCCAGACCCATGACCTTGGGACACAGGCCTGGGCACCTCCACTCCATGCAGGAAGGACGTCTCCTTGGGCTCCAGGAGTGCCAATGTTCTCGTGTGAAAGAAGGAGCCGGGATAAAGGTATAATTGAAATGAACAATGCCATTTAAGTACTACAAAATGGTTTTAGAAATGGATTTTAATTTCGTAAGTAATGCATATTCATTGAAGAAGAATTAGAAAATCTATTTATGCAAAAAGATAAAATCTCACCACACATACAAGGAACCTTTGATAATCTCTGATTGCATGTTCTCCAAGGCTTCTCCCATTAATATGATTATTTATATTACATATGTGTTTTTATAACAAACATAAGAAGTACCTAGTTTGGGGGCACCTGGGTGGCTCAGTTGGTTAAGTGTCTGCCTTTGGCTCAGGTCATGATCTCAGGGCCTTGGGATCGAGTCCCATGTCAGGCTCTCTGCTCAGCAGGAAGTCTGCTTCTCCCTCTCACTCTTCCTCTCTCAAATAAATAAAATCTTTGAAAAAAGAAGTACATAGTTTTATAACCTGCTTCTCTAAGGAACTGTCTATTATGGCTTAGGTATAGTTTGGTCATTTTCCAAAAATACAGGTTTCCCTATTATTCTCTCTAACCTTTTGTAATCTAATGCATCATTTACCAAACAAGTAACCATCAGGAACAAGAACTAATTTTTTAAATTATGTTTCTTTGCTGAGGGTGGCCTATTATGTTCTGGGGGCTGTAAGTGCATTATCTCATTTATTCCTTCCATTAAATTGATTTCATCACTTTCATACAGCTGAGGACACCTGAGCGTAGAGAGATTCACTTATTCTTCCAAGGTCACACAGCTGGGAACCAGCAGGTCCTCTGACATCAAAAGCAAGCTCTTTCCAAACTACCAATCCATCAGTAAACCATGACCTGACTTGGTCCTGGTAGGACATCACGTAGCAGCACTGATCCCATGATGTAGACTAGAAAAGAAAGCACCCACCGTCACCATGGGGCCCATCCCCAGCATCTGGTGTGAATGTAAGGGAAGCTCCCTTAGAGGGTCAGCTGGGGTCTTTGGTGATAAGCCTTCTCCAAAGCATAGCAGGGAAACTGAGGCAGGTTCTCCTTTGGAGATAAGCCTTCTCCAAAGCATGGCAGGGAAACTGAGGCAGGCTTATTAAGGGGCAGAACCAGCTTTGTGCTGTTGGTGTAGAGATAAGTAGGCAGATGTTGTCATTAATTGGAACTCCACTGACTGAAGCTGACTGGCACCTATACCAGCCCTAAGACAGGCTCTAGGAGATTCTAGGCAAGCACACTCGGGGTCTAGTTCAACTTCTTCTTTGGAAAAGGATCCCTTCTATTTCTTGCAAAAATTCACAATAAAGCAGGTGAATTTCCCAGTGGTCGCCTGTGAACACTGACTACATTCTAAAAGAGCAGGACAGACAGTTACTCCATATTAGGAATCCTTTTTCTTCAATGAATGAAACCCAAGAACGTATGTGCCCACTTGCAGGTTTTGGTATTTCTGTCATAAAAGTTAGAGGATTAGCACTCTATAACGTTACCCTCTCCTTGCAGGGGAGTAATTACTTGCTAGAACGACAGTCATTCACTTCCTTCAGTGTTACAGTCATAACTCTAAACTATTTTAACATCTTTGAAGAGAATTAATTAGCTCTTCTGTTGATACTTCTAAAGCACTTTAATGCAGGTCTGGTTTTAACTCAGCCTTTAAAAGAATTTCTATGGCAGCCATTTAACAGATAACAGACTTTTCAGGAAATGCCCACTGCTTTGTAGCATTTGAAAGGAATCATGTTTGATGGACATTTGTGCAATTAAGAAATATAATTACTCATTGATAAAAGTGTACTGTTGATGAAAAATCCTTTAAAAAATGAAAGGTATGTCTTATAATTGATTTTTTTTTCTCAGTCAGAAAATAATGTCATGGCCAATTTCTTTAATTATAAGGAAACTTTGAAGTAAAGGACAGCACTGAGTGCCAGGAAAATCACAAATTATTTCAAATCTCCTGAGTGAAATTCATCATTTCTCCTGATGGCACATTCCTATGTCCAGCAGACATTTTCATTCCAAATCTTCTTAGTTTATCCTTTAATCAGATTTATTGAAAGCCATTGAGCGCCTGCTGGACGCCAGGGTAATTTGGCAATCGTTAATTTTAAATCTTCAAAACCAATTCCATGCGAACATTAGTAGTAAAGTAGCAAAACACCCCTCACTTTCTAGTTGATAAAGTTTAAGGGGGAAAAAAAAATCAATGGACATGATTAAAATCACACAGCTCTAAGGGGCAGAGCTAGAGTTTGAACCCAAGTCTTCAGCCTACAGTCAAGCTGCACCTGCTTCAGCGAATGAGGCAGCCATGGGAATGTAAAGCGTGGCAGTCACATACGCACCTGCCTCTTCTCTCATCCTCGTCCCCGCAATGAGAGAATTGTCTGTTTCTGGCCTGCTGCTGGAAGCTGGGTCTGCCGTACCTATTACTCAATGAGAGCAATTCTGATATCAAGAGCAAGTTTACTGAGCCACCACTGTGTCTTATTTGATTGGAATGAATAATATATGGGTATCTGTATTTTTAAAGCTCTCCCAGCCATTTTCGGGTAGGAAGGAAGAGCTGAGAAACATGCTTAAAATCTATGAACCCAATTCCATTGGCCTCTCCTCACAAATCTCATTTTCTGCAAACCATCTTCACTTTGCCTTTGCTGTCTTGGGACTCATCCCTCATAATTAACGCGGAGTAGCCCTGCAAGAGACTGCCAGCTCCGGGATAGGACTGTGGCCTGTTTCCTTCCTGTCAAATCCCCTCAATGTCTTCTCACTCATTCAATATTTAGGTTAAAAAAAAAAAAATCCAATGACTTTTTCTAAGGCTAAGAGAGGTCTGTAGGAATAGCTGTGGAGACAAAACACATCAGAGTAATTGAAAGAACATGAGGAGCCAACAGACTTTCTTTAAATCCTTGTGACTTGATTTGGGCTAAGTAATTCCCTCTCACAGAATCTCTAAGGTAGGGCTAAGCACGGATACCTCTTGGAGCTGTTGGGAGATCACCTGTGGGCCTCAGAGGAAACTGGACCTTCCTTCCACCCTGCCCAGCCGCCATTTCAATTTAAACCAGTGTCACACTCCAAGGAAACGGAACTCAACTCCAAATACCTTGAAAAGTAATTCTGTCTGAATGGAGGTCTCTTTAGAGATGACAAACAGAGCCAGCAAAGTCCGGGCACATCTGATTCAGCCATGGCCTGGAAAGTTGGACAGCCTGCTTTCAAATCCTGGCTCCCTCATCTCTTAGTTGTGTGTCCTTGGACCAGTTTTTCGAGGCCCTGTCTATGCCTCAGTCTGTTCCTCTGTGAAATGGGGGTCATAGTAGTATTTACCTCACAGGACCAGAAGCCGCAAGAAGTGGAACAGCCGGCATAGGACAAATCCTTTTGAGACCAGTTGCCTTGCTTCTTAGAAAACTATCTTGAGTGTAGGTAGGCCAGACAGAGCTTCTGGAATTTAGATGCAAGGTCCTGGGTCAGTCTCCTTTCTCTTTCCTAACGCCCTGATCACTGCCCTCACCTCGGTCCCAATATCCAGTTCCAGTGGTCTTGAACTTCTGAGGGCTCATCTTCTTCCATGGCTGAGGCCTAGAGTCTCAGGATTAAATGTGTTACTAGATGTGAAGAACAGTGCCCGATGGGGTGCCTGGGTGGCTTGGTCGATTAAGCGTCTGATTCTTGGTTTAGATTCAGGTCATAATCTCAGGGCTGTGAGATGGAGCCCTGTATCAGGCTCTGCGTTCAGAGCGGAGTCTGCTGGTCCCTCTCCCTCCCACTCTGCCCCTCCCCCTGCTCACACTTGTGTGCTCTCTGTCTCACACACACACATGAAAAAGAAGAAGAAGCTGCATGAGCCTATTTTAAATAAAACGATTAAAATTAAATAAAGTTAAGAATTCAGTTCCTCAGGCACATTAGCCATAGTTCAGATATGACTGCATTGCCCAGCACTGCCAAGGAACCTTTCTTTCTTTTTTTTTTAAATTTTGTTTATTTATTTGACACACACAGAGAGAAATCGCAAGTAGGCAGAGTGGCAGGGAAAGGCAGAGAGAGAAGCAGGCTCCCCGCCGAGCAAGAAGCCCGATGTGGGACTCGATCCCAGGATGCCGAGATCACGACCCGAGCCGAAGGCAGAGGCCCAACCCACTGAGCCACCCAGGCGCCTGCAAGGAACCTTTCTGACCCAGCAGGAAGTTCTGCTGCTCGGCATTGACTCTAGAGAAACAAGCAGGATGTACCTTGGGTCCTCAGAGAACCTCATCTCAACCTTCTGAGCCTCTAGGCCTCCACTGGAGGAGAAGCTGAGCCTTCAAATCTTCAACACCATTGCAACTGCATGTCAGGACAGAGGTGGGGCTGTTCTCAGGATGGTGGGAAGGAGAAAGAAGACAGACGCAGGCTCGGCATCCAAATTCTACAAGCTCTTAGTCTGCTTAAGATCAAGATCGATTTCCAAGAAACAAGGCAGCACACCTTGAAAAGACTCATTCTACCTCCGCCAGCCTACCTCTTGGGGCTGAACCTCTTGGGACAGGAACTCTGAGATTATTTCTTGCCCTTTAAAGTGAAGCAGAAATTGGGAGCAATGAACAGGACATTTCAAAGAGGAAAATGTCTGAAACAAGTTATCAGCAAGGTCAAGACAAAAATAAGCTTTTCTCTCTGAATTATCCAGATTGTTGCTTTGATTCTCATACCCACGCAGTCTGGGAATGTGGTGCCCACCCTGGTTTGTGACTTCTTCCTGCTGTGGACTGAGAACCACAGGAGATGGGACGGGCACAGCTGGCAAGGAAGACGTGGCCACAGATGTGGGTCTAGCAGGTGGCAGAGTCTGCTGAAGGGGATCTCAGTGATCAACAGGCTCTGGAGAGGTGCACGAGGCTGCAGAAACCAATTCTCGAAAGGATCCTGCCTTTCCAGGGCCCCCTGCCTCTGGGCCTTTCTTTACTACCGCCTCTGGAAGCTTTCCATGTGCAAGGCTGACCGAATCAGATTTCTAGCCTTTTTTAATTTAATCAAAGTCTTCTACTCAACGAGGATCAAGCCCATGCTCAGTGGGCATGGATGACATGTCTGGGTACTTCTAAGTTGGGATAGCAGCTCTCCGAAGTAGTCATGTATCTGAGGAAGGATCAGGAGGTTATGGACCACCACAACCTCCAAGAAGAGCTGTGAGTGTACAAAGCCAGCCAGCAGCCTCACTGGCAGCTGGCAGCTTGGCGAGACTTCTGAAGCCCCCTGCCTCAGTTTCCCCTCCTCTTTCTGATACTTTTCCTACTGCCCCGCAGTGCCAACCCACATAGACACGTCCTGACACTTGCACAATATGTGAGGCCTTCTTTAAGGTAAAAGGGTAAAAAATTGTGAACACAAATTAGGTAGAAAAGCAAATATTTATTTAGACTTCAAATTCCTAGAATGGTAGAAATTCAGGGCCCTTCCTCTGGGATCTCTTCCGGCAATTTGCCAGAAATGCTTACATACAAATGCTTCTTAATGGCAGCCTGGCTTTTCCTCTCTAGAACATTCTATAATGCCTGCAACAATCAGCACTCACAGGAGCCGTACAGGTGAGGGTTTCTGAAGGTCAAGCTTTATTAGTGTCCCAGTAAGTCCACCTCTGAGCATAGTTCATAGGATTGAGGATGGGGTCGTAGGGTGAGGCCAAGCATTACAGTGCTCTACTTTTTCTTTTACAGTAAGAAAATGACTCCAGAAAAGGAAAGTTGTTGCCCCACTCTCCCATAGCTTTTAACATTAGGAATGAGAACCAGGTCTCCAACTTCCCAGCCTGTGTTCTGGCCGTAAACCACTTTGTTTGACAAGAGGTAGAGTTGTGAAGTACACAGAGCCCGAGATCTGAGTCAAAGATTTGAGTTACAAATCCCTGACCTGCCTCTTCCCAGCAAGGATACCTTGGGCGGATCACGCAGCTTCTCTGAACCGTCGTTTCTTTGTCTCTTGGGCCCGTTGTGTGCAATAAGTGAAACAATATATCACAAGTATATAAAACCTGGTAGGTGCTTAATAAATATTGATTGCCTTATTGTCGCTAGGGCCATTTCTTGGACGACGCCTTTCTCCAGGGGGGTGTGTGTTTACAGCAAGAGAATGTGAACCTAGATGATGTAACTAAAATTTCTTAAACTGTCTTTTGCCAAGCCTAAATGAAATGGAGCCTTATATCCTTTTTGCAATTCAAACAACCCAGGTGTTGGGTTCCCTGAGTAAAAGCTGGCTATAAAATTAGCTCTAGCCATCTAGGAAAATAAAGTACAGAAATAATTTACAATTAATATGTTCTCCATTCTGCTCGTAATATCTTCATGGCTAGTTTAGGGCACTTAAAAATATGAATTCAGACCAATATTTAAAATATGGGGTACTGATTCTATTTCCTATTTTTCCTCATGACAAAAGAGATTTCATGCTGTCATATACACATTCAAGCAGAAAGCCATTTTGCTTTTTCCATTTGTTTTCATTACTTTTTTTCTATATTTGTTCTTTGACACTGTTTGTATTGAAGCCAGGGTTTGCCTTCTTTTCACTTTATCTCTCCATGGCAACAGATAGATTGCAATGCCACACACAAAAATGCAGAATTACAACCTCCCTGCCAGATCAAGCAGAAAGAACTGTATACAGTGTAACCAGTGATGGAAACTCGGGATAGTTAATGAATAAGCCAAATCTTTCTTTTTCAGATAGACTATAAATCACAATTCCTTCTTATATCTTCTCTTTTTCCCTAGGGAAGATCCCAGTAGACCCTCAGTAAATATTTGTGGGATGAATGACTGATTGACTATCACTAATTCCTTTTCCAAGCGTTTGCCAATCATCTGATTAAGGATGTATTTGAGAAATTGTAACCGTAATGATTATAATTTATTGAACGCTTTCCATCTACTGTGCACTGTAGAGAATACTTTACGTTCAGGAGCTCATTACGTCATCACCACGGCCCCATGAAGTGGTCATTATCATCTCTTGTTTGCAGATGAAAAACCAGAGGCTCAGAGAGGTTAAGTGCCAGGTTCACAGCTAGAAAGTGGAGGAACTGAGATTTACTCCTTTAAAGTCTGTCTGACGCTAGAGCTCGGGAGCTTAGCCTCTCTGCTGGCGTGTGTACCCAGAATTTTGCTAGGAGATCAATGGCAATTCTATAGATCTGTTTCTTCCAAGAGCTACTGCTCCCACCACTATTTTAAAGGGGGTACCTTTACTCATCTCTAATGTGTTCCTTGTGCTTTCTCAGAGATTTCTGACAGTGGCTCTATATTATAATTCCAATTTCCTTTAGTGTCTAGGATTTGCTCGATACCAACACCTGAACTCATCTGAAAATAGATGCATGTACTCTTTCTTTATAATGTTTGCTACAGACCTTCCAATATCAATCCCACGTTCTTTGCCTAAGATCATTCTCTTTGATGATTCATTCTCCTTAGGAACCATATTTGTTCTTCCTTCAGTATTTACTCCAAAGTCCTGTGGGTTTTTCTCTTCTCATTTGGACCTGCTCTTTCTTCTCCAGTTCTGCAGCCTCTATCAGGTCAAGGCACTTGCACAACATCCCTAAATTACTGCAGCAGTTTCTGAACACTCTCTAAGATCTCCATCCCACCCAGTTCTCCTACTAAGGCATTTGGGATTCTTCTTCTTCTTTTGGAGGGGAGAAGTGTGGGGGGGGGGGTTCTTCTATATAAGAACTTACTGCAGCTTTTTGTCTCTTCCAGGACAAGTTCCAAATCCCTTCACTGTCCTTGAACTAGCCTATTTTCTCATTCTTCCTAAGATCAGACCTAGACTAGCAAATCTGTAGGTCTCTAACACAGGGTTTATGGATTTGTCTCTAAACATTCCCTGCACCACTCTCCCAAATGAAATTTCCTCTCTGCTCCTTTCTGTCAAAAGTTATCCTTTCCTTCCATGATTAGAGACCTACCTTTTCCCTCACTTCTACCAGTAAGTAGTTTGGGACTGTGGATAAGCCTCTTACAGTTCTCTCTTTTTAGGAAGCTAACCAGAAATGTTCCCCCAAAAGACTGGCTGTCCTGGGCTTCATGCTGCCCTCCCCAGTTAAGGCTTCCTTTTGGTTTGGTGCCAGGGATGTTTTCTATCTTAGAGCAAGGCAGCCAAGTGAAATTGTAGGTGAACAAGAACCATGTCATCCTTTTGCAAGGTGGCAAAATGAACCACTTCTCAGGCAGATCAAACTTAATAAAAAGATCAAGTTTAGTAATCATAATAATGTAGAAGTTATGGATCTGAAAATAGGTTCTCTTCAAATATCCATATGTAAGCACCCCTTGAAAAATCTTCCCATTGCCCTATAAATATTGAAGATCACTGGGACTAGAAGATACTTGAAGTTTTTCCTAATGATAAGTTTCCTTATGATTTGCATCTAAGCTTCTCTCTGGGCATCCTGTGAAGTACAGATCCCAGAGCCAAATGGTTGATGTTCAGATTCCAGTATGTTCTATCACTTACTACCTGTGTGAGTAACATTACTTATCCATTCCTTGGCTAAACAGAAATAATAGTAGTATTATTACTCTCTCAGGGTAATGTTGTAAAGAGTAATGTTGTGAATTACTCTCTCAGAGATGTTGTGAAGAACATATGAGGTCGTGCAAGGAAAGCACTTAGAACAATGTCTGGCATGTATATTAAATACATAATAAATATTAACTACTGCTATACTTGGAGAGACGCCCTAGCAAGAGTTCGAGAAGTCGGTTGGTCGTATCTGTAAGTTGAGGAGGCATCTGCACACAGGTGGTAATGTAGATTGTGTGCAATGACGCTTCTAAGGAAATCCTTTCATTCAACAAATGCCACTGTCTCTGCTGGCGGTCCCTTGCCCTACCAGAGCTAACAGCTTGGAAGGGACAGTTAAGTCAATGCATTTTTGTCGTGCAGTTAAGGGGCAAAATGACTGGTTGCCCATATTTGCTACAGAACGTCAGAAAGAGAGGAGGCCTAAGGACCTGATGATCTCCTAACTAGGATTTGATCTGAACAAATGTGGAGGGGGCTGAGCATTTTACCCGTGGCCAGAGCATCATTGGGGGAAGAAGAGTTAGTACAGGGGGCGAAGCTGGTGAGAGAGAGTGAAGGCACCCCGTGAGCCAACATTGAAGGAGAGAATAGTCTCAAGCCCACATGATGGAAATTGACAATGATAAATGCAAAGTCCTGTGTTCTTGCCCCAAATGTCAGCTGCACGAGTCGAGGAGTGAGTAATTCTAAACTGACAGTCATTCATGGGAAAAATTCAAGAAAAGGGAAACTAGGGGTCAACTGACTGTAAGCTTAATATGGGTAGGAATTTTTCCTCTGGACTGAAATTCCTAACCCAGGCTGGGAGGCTATGACAAGATCAGGGAGATCCTTGTTCAGTGAGGCTTTTTTGTTGCCCTTGAAGTGATTTTTGAAAAGACTATTAGGAAGTTGACTTTGGTTTTAAAATAATACCATACCTTAAGGTATGTATTTTTAAAAATCTAGTTCTTAAGCTTTTAAGTTAACTTACAGAAACTATCATTCAATTCTCTTAAATTTAACTATCATTTTTAAAGGACTTTGAATAATACTTGGCCATAATTACAAACTTAAAGATCTTAAAACATTTAAACTCTGTTTATAAATGTAATATCGGCTGATTTTTAAAAAAAACTCTTTAATGTCTTAATTAATAGAAGATGAAACTTCCCAAGTACTTAATTAACTATTATAAAAATAAATTGTATTTATAAATATGACTCAAACTTTCTTAAATTGTTCTGATATTATATATATACTTAGTAAGATTTGCACTTAAAATCATAAGTCTAAGTCACGTCCTCACTTACATATTTTAAGTTGGCGTAATAAGGTTGCCTCTCAAAACAATTTCTAAGTATTTCAAATAAAAATAAATATGTGTCAATTTCTTCATATGAAAATATTCATATCTTGGGTTTTAGTTTCTTAAACATGTTACACAATTGTAAATCTTTCCAAGGTTGGAAGGGGTTTAACCCTTAAGTAAATGTTTTACTATACTACAGAACTTGGGGGCTGACCTTCTAATGTAATGGGGGAATGGCCTTTTCTGCATGAGATGACAAAATGGGCAGAGATTTCAGTGGGACACAATCTGAACTTTCCTCTTTGGAAAACTTGATGGAATGTTTTGAGTCCAATTAGTTTTTATGGAAATTACTCCATAACTTCAAAGTGTTTATAGAGTAGAAGAAGGGGAAGAAGAGAGGACAAATGAACTAATTTCCTGGGCTCGAGTTTTATATATTACCTCGTTTTTATTCTTGTCACAGATGCGATTCCTACTCAAACTGATCATTGGACTGGATTTTGCATTTCTTTAGTTCTCAAGGGAAGTGGTTTTTTTCCTTCTAACTTTAAAAGCCCTTGTACTTAATGGGATAATCCAATTTTTTCCACATATTTGGACTGATTTAGGATCACACACAACTCTTGTAATTGGTAATAAGATACACGATTAGTTCGGGATATTTCTCCAGGTTTTGCCTTAATTTTTATCCCAAACTGCAAGGCCATGCCAATAGCCCAAATCTACCATATTATGTGCGAGGCAGACTGTGTTAGGTGTCTTCTGTCCAGTGCTGCTCCAGGTGATGTGAAAAACCATGACAACACAATGAACACCTACCAAGGGCAGCCATGTGGACTGGGGACTAGAAATCCAACATGAGGTTTGGAGACTGGACACCCAACATTCATGCAGAAGGGCAGAAGGAGACACGATGACTGTCTGCAAAGGTATGAACAACTCTCTCATGGAAGAAGAAGTAGACTTCTTTCATTTGACCCCTGACATCACTGGAGAGATGTAACAGAGTGGCAAAGTCAGTTCAGCATAAGGAAGAACTTGCTAACAATGGGGTTTCTCCCAAGGGAACTGATTACCTTGGGAGATAGTTATCCCTTACTTACTCCAAGTATCCAAGTGAACCAGGGTACCCATCTGTCAAAGATGTACTAGCAGAGATTCTAACAATAGTCAAGAGGTTGACTTAAATGATTCATAAACTCTCCTCCACCTTTAAGAATCTCTGATTACAAAAAAACAGAGTCACAAAGCTAGATGGCTCATAAAAGGCATCTAAATGTCAAAAACTTAATGGTGTCATTATATTGCCCACTTACAGCCGCATGGGCATGTCAAACCTCCTGATGCTGAAAGCCTTCCTTTTTCCTGGGATGGAAAACCTTTTGAGTTTTACAGAGATTAGAAACGAGATGGAGCAGGGAAGTGGTGGAGGGAGGAGGTGGGGGGAGGAGTTGCCGCAACAGCTGGAAGAAATTAGAGCCACAATAGAAATCAAAAGGAACAGATACCCTGAAAGAAGAGAGAGAACAGTACCACCCTACAGTTTGGGAGGGGGTGAATGGTGGAAAGAGCTTTACCTCAAGAGAAAGCCCTTGAAGACGTAGGTACACACGTATACGCTTGTGTGTTTGAATGCATGTGTGCATGGAACAGGCAACAGGAATTTGACCTAAGGCTAAGGTAACTAATTACAGTTTATCAGGTATAGGACAAAATAAGGCATTTAGCTACTTCATTATTAGTCATTATATTGTCATACTAACATTAGCTAACATTTTTGAATGCCTGCGCAGGGACAGGGGTTATACCAGACATTTCCAAAGTTCTTTCCTGTCCCATAGGGGGAACAGGTTTGGCACGATAAAGTGATCAGAGAAGACAGGAAGGCCCAAAGGACATTGTACGAAGATGTCCCTTGCCCACTCTTTAGAGCATACAATGAAACTTCCAGATTCACTGGTCAGACACCTGGCTTTGAAACTCAGCCTCATCATTCTACCAGGTATGAAAAACTTAACCTTTTTTTTTTTTTTCTTTTCAGCGTAACAGTATTCATTGTTTTTGCACCACACCCAGTGCTCCATGTAATACATGCCCTCCCCAATACCCACCACCTGGTTCCCCCAACCTCTCACCCCCCGCCCCTTCAAAACCCTCAGGTTGTTTTTCAGTGTCCATAGTCTCTCATGGTTCACCTCCCCTTCTAATTTCCCTCAACTCCCTTCTCCTCTCCATCTCCCCATGTCCTCCATGTTATTTGTTATGCTCCACAAATAAGTGAAACCATGTGATAATTGACTCTCTCTGCTTGACTTATTTCACTCAGCATAATCTCTTCCAGTCCTGTTCCATGTTGCTACAAAAGTTGGGTATTCGTCCTTTCTGATGGAGGCACAATACTCCATAGTGTGTATGGACCACATCTTCCTTATCTTCTTAAAAAACCTCAACTTTCCTGGATGTAAAATGAGGGTAAATGCTATATCCACTATTTCACAGTGTTAAGAACAAAGAAGTGGGTCCAAAATGGAGTCACATATGTAAGCCCCATGTCAGCAAGTCAAGATTTAACTCAGTTTCAGTTTCAGCTCTCCCAGAAATGGAATCTTACACCCGTCAGTCAGGAATCACCTGATCAGCACGCATTAGGTTATCTGCCTCACAGACCCCAGCCATCCCATAAGGGAAAGTCAACTAACAATCACCTACCTGCTTTTTTTGCCTGGAATAACGGCCTTGTTCCATCTCCCTTTCATTCTATACAGCAATTTAGAGCTCCTTTCTATCTGCTAGATTGGATGCTGCCAGATTCAAATTGATTTGTGCTCAAATAAACTCTTAAAATTTTTAAATATGGCTCAGTTTATCTTTTAACAATGTGAAGAGTTGTCAAAATTAAATGAGGAAATGCATGCAAAGTGATTTCTATAGTACTTGGCACACAGTAAGTACTCAAGAAATGGAAGCTATTCTTCTCTCACGGGGGTAGGCAAACTTTTCCTCTAACGGGCCACACAGCAACTCTTGTAGGTTTTGTGGGCCGTGTGGTTTCTGTCACAAGTACTCAACTGTCCAGTGACTTTATTTACAGATGCAGAAATCTGGATAGAATAAAACTTTCAGATATCCCATAACATCCTCTTCTTTTATTTTCTCAACTATTAAAAATTACAAAAACCATTTTTGGCTCGCAGCTTGTGGGCCATAGTTTCTGAGCCCCGTCCCAGCAATCAGGAAACCTTTGCCTCTATTCCACTTTAGCCACAAGCCAGGCCGCTCAGGTCTCAGACCGTGTCCCCAGGAGAATACTCTTCCCTCTTGAACATCTCATCACTTGTCCTCAACTACGACATGAAAAATATCTTGACTAAGTGCCCCCGCTGTGCTAAATGTGGCAAGGGAAGCAGGCTTCCCTTTGGTGCTTCCAACTCCCTTAGAGAGACAACGAGTAAACTCTGGGAAAGCTGAGGACCACTGGCTCCTTGCTTTCCCAACATATCCATCAAACTCTGTCTGCCTCCCTACTAGGGCAGCTTCACCCTCCATTTCCTTTTTCCTAGTGTCACAGATTCCCTCCCCAACCTGGATCCCACGGTGACTACTTGAAACTGACCTTTCAAGGAACTGGGACTCCATGAAAGGTTTTTGTTTTTTTGGTTTTTTGTTTTTTTAATATACACAAATCAATATAGGGAAACACACAGTATGACTAAGCCCCTTTTGTGAGCTTTTCATTACCACCTTTTTATCAGAACTCTGTTCACCTAGGACCTCTCGAATTAATATTTCTGTCCTACCGCAAATTGAAAAGAGGACATCAGCAAGGCTTTTTACAATGCATGGAGATGTGCATACAACTTTCCTGGAGAGTCACTTGGCAACATCTATCAAGATATTTAATGTTGCCAATGCTTTTGACTTGGTAATTGACCTTCTAGGAATGTGCCCCAAGGAAATAATCATAGTCATACACAAAAATTTATGAGCAAGATATTCATTACAGCCTGTGTCCCTCAGACCAAATTCGTGAGAAGAACCAATTACTTGCCATAGTTGGACTTAATAAATAGTAAAATTTCCCCCACCCTCCCCACCCTTCCTACCCTCCAGGCTCTGCCCTTATGTCAGACGTCTACCTCTGGTCCAATCAGCTATGACTGAAAGGGTTGAGAGGGGAGCAGGGTCATTTGATAATCAGGGCTGTCCCCTCCAGGGATTATGGATGGGGAGACAATACTTTGTATACAATATTTAAATACAGGAAAATAGCCACAATATAAAGGCAAGTGAAAAGAACAGACTATAAACTACATACAGTAGATCTTAATTTTTAAAATACAAAATTATTCAAAAAGAAATAGATCCTTACAAAAATGAATTATTCAGGAACCAAGCTATATATGTGCATGTAATCAAAACCAATTTGTGAAGAAACTCTTCAAGCTCTTTCTCTTCCCGACCAATGTTCAATATGTGCCCCCTGTGCCACATGGGACCCATCAACTCTACAACTGACCCACCAGAGCCTATCACCAAGAGCTCAAGGGACAGTCAGGATTTGTGCCTTCATGTCCTTAAAGCCGTGAAGAAAGTGGTAGCAATGTCAAGTTTTTGACATAGGCCTACAAGTAGAAAGTACAAGGCTTAATGCATATTATAATTCCTTCAATTATTTTTTAATCCATCTGTAGATGTATAACACAAACACACATATATACACTTTTGCACACAAACACAGAAGAAAACACTGGATGGGTGTACACCAAAATGCAAATGGTCAAGTATTTCTCCGTGATAGGATTACTACTGTGGTTCGCTTCCTTCTTCATCTCTTTCTGTATTTTGTAGATTTTCTGCACTAAAAAGTATCTTTCTTTTATAGTCATAAATAGTAAATATTATCATTTTTTTAAAGATTCAAAAAACTCTCAAAGGGTAGCAGAATATGCCACACCGAAATGCGACTGAAGGAGTTCAGGACCCAAAATATGCCGCTTTGGCACATTGATTATTTTGAGCTATAGGCACTTGAAAAACAGCAAAGGTGGGGAGAGGCTTTCTCTGAACTCCCCTTATCTGCCTGAAGACAGATGCTCCAGAAGCAGCTCCGTTGTCATAGGTCCCCCCCCTCTGGTTTCATCAATGAACGAAGACTGACTCTTATCATAGGAGAGGAAACTAGTAGTTGATAACCATGCCCAGACAAGCTTGGTCCCAAACTGTCATCCTGTTCTTCTATCCTTCCAAGAACTTACTCATCTCTCAATAAAAATGAGCTACTCGGGGCGCCTGTGTGGCTCAGTGGGTTAAAGCCTCTGCCTTTGGCTCAGGTCATAATCCCAGGGTCCTGGGATCAAGCCCCGAATCAGGCTCTCTGCTCAGAAGGCAGCCTGCTTCCCCCTCTCTCTGCCTGCCTCTCTGCCTACTGGTGATCTCTGTCTGTCAAATAAATAAATAAAATCTTTAAAAAAAAAAAAATCAGCTACTCTCTCCTAAGAGGCCTACACACCTCTTTCCCTTTCCCTGTTAGAGAGTATTTAAGCCACCTCCAGGAACGACTTATTTTTGTCTAAGAATCTTCTGTGTTTACATGAGGTATGCATGTTGACAAACATCTTTGCCTTTTGCTAATCTTTCTTTTATTATAGGAACCTCAGCTAAGAATTCAAAAATGTGGAGGGAAGATTATTTTTCCTCTGCTGTGGTATTCTTTTATGAAAAACAAAAAACAAATGATGACCGTGGCAGATACCATTCCTGAGCACACCCCTCCCTCCCCGACCCCAGTCTTCTCTCTGTTCTGTGTAGGAGACGGAGTCTCCCTTCAGGGGGGTGGATAAAGCCATGAAGATTAGTCTAGAGATGTTCTCTGTGCTCATAACTTCCATTTGCTTCTCCAGATCTACCCTCTTCTTTGCTCTGCTCTCTGCTGTGGTAGACGGATCTGTATGGATCTGTGTGACCAAGCTCCCTTGTCCTCTGGGATCAGTTGGATTTGGAAAATGTCAAGGCAGGTGTTTGTCAGCAAGGAAACTGAGGACCACAGGGTCTGCCAAAAGCCATGGCTCCCCGGCAGTGGTCAGGCTACCCTCTCTGTTACCCTTCTCTCTGTAAGTCCTGGTAATTGGTTTATCCCTTTGTCTCTTCGAGCCTGGTAGGGATAAGGCTCCCCATTATTACTGCCCCAGAGCCCTGCACCCTTTCAGTCACATTCCCTAAGGAGTTAAAACCAACCTTTATTGAACTCTCTTTAATTACCCAGCTTGAGTGTGCCCTCTGTTTCCTGCTGAGCTGCTAATAAATCCATGCTCCACACATCCTGGACCATAATGCTCACCACCTGTCTGCATTCTTCCCAGTGACTCTCCTGGGTTCTCCCATAGGGAGGTCCTCACCACACTGAGAGCTGGATCCTGGAATCGCTCAGGCCTCACAGACTTCCTTCCCACTCAGATCCTCTGGGAGGATGAGGCCTCTCAGGGGTTCATGGAAACCATCCTCCTGGACAATCTCTGTTCCTTAGTACTGTCCCAGTGTAGGTCCCTGCCCAAGCTGCAGGGACACCCCAGATATCCCACAGCTGCCCCTCTCGCCTTTCCAGATCATGCTATATTAACCATTTTTTATTTTTAATCCTCAAATCTAACCTTTGCCACACACATGCACACACACACACAAAGAGGCTTTGTATATGATATTCACCTATTAGTGAAACTAAAAAGAAATAAAAGAATTATCTATATACTCAGGATACTGCCCTTTGTTAGTTATATGCATTGAAAATGTCTTCTGCAAGTTAGTGACTCGTCTTTCTGTGCTTGCCCCCTTAATTTTCCCGAAAATCTCCCTGTATACCTCCAATTATATTCAAAATGAATATAAATTTGACCCCAATTCCTTGTTCTTGAACCACATTTGTATACGTCCACTCTCTTTCTTGGGAAAAAAGTCCTTTCCGTCCTGCTAGAGACATCCATGTGACCCCACGGACTCCCTGCAGCTCCCCCCGCCACCCCCCCCAACGCTGTTCCTGAACACGCCCAGGAATGTGTATGAATCCTAGTTTTGCGGGAGGACCCTTCGTTCTCCAAGTTGTGCCACCAGGCATGGGCCAGGCAAGCCCCTCGTTGGGCTAGTGAATGGCTCCACGCCTAGGGGATCAGCAGACTTTCAAAAGGCAGAGAGCTGCGAGGACGGTATAAAAAAGACTGGGGATTAGGTGTCCAAACAAGAATTCGAGGAAGTCACAACCAGTCTGTAGCATCACCCATGCTACTTTGCATTATCCACTCAATTTAAGTGGTCTGGCTTCCCTAAATCACAGAAAAGGGTCAGTCACCTCAAGCTGTTTCTTAAGTACAGCGCCACAAACACCTTAGAGGCCAGGAACACCAAGGCAAACAGTGGCAACCAACAAAGGCTCCATCAATTATCCTGCCGCACCAGTATCCTACTGGGCTGAGCTATCTTCCTAGTGGGTAGGGGGAGGCCCTTGGCTGTAGGCCAGTGAGATCTAGCTCACCAGGACTGGAGGAAGGGGGCCATTGGTACCAATGGATGCCTTGTTGCCTTGCAGTGATTCTAATATTATTGTCTTCTATCTCCGTTTAGTTCTTGATTTCCCGTTCCCTTGTTGCAGTCATGTGTCCTGCCTGCCAACAACACTCTCGTTCTTATAAGCGCAGGGACCTGGATGTATATATCTCTTTCTATGACCCACGGAACTCAACAGGTGCTTGATAAATACCCATCAAATTAAATCATGACTTTTAAACTTTAAACAGTCCCCTCCTTTCCAAAGGAAGATTCTAATTATATCCTCCTATAGGTGGTTCCTCCAACCCTGAATATTTATTGTTACTAATCTCCAAGTAACCTTCCTAATGTGCCAAGAAAGGTATTTCAACTATGGAAGTCATGTTTTTAGAGAAGCAGATATTTAATTTTTTATGAAATACTTTGTAACTAATTTCCAGTACTAGGCTGATGAAACAGAGCATTTTCTTGACCTAAGGTGAGACAATGTCTTCAGGGATCAGCCTCTAAGAATGTGGTTCTCAGATGCGATCCACAGATTCTGGTGTCCCTGAGACCCTCGCAGAGGGTCAGCCAAATAAAAACGAATTCCCCGATAATACTGAGAAATTGTGTGCCTTTGTTACTGTGCTGGATGAACGCTGATGGTGCAAAAGTGACAGCAGGTAGAACTGCAGGCACCTTAGCTCTCGAGTGCTGGGTGACTTCTCCACCGCCACACACTGACAGTTTAAAAAAAAAAAACAAAAACCATTTCACTTAAGAATGTCCTTCATGATGTAGTAAAAATTATTAACTTTATTAAGTTTTGACCCTTGGGAACAAATGTTTTTAATATCCCGTGTGACAAAATGAGAACTACTTAGATAATTTCTGCATTGTAAATATGAAGGTTATCTTGAGGGAAAAAAGCACTCATGCAACTGAATTATGAGCTACGCTCACTGTCTTCATGGAACACGTTATTTGAAAGAATGTCTGACAGAAAATGGCCATAGTTTTTGACAAATATTTTCTCCAAAATGAAGGAAATGAGTCCATCACTTCAATGAAATAAAACTGACAGTATTTGTTGCCAATGATAAAATTTGCATCTTCAAACAAAAATTAAGATTTGGGAAAACCTGTATCCCTCCCTGCGAATTGGACAGCTTCTCTCAATGCCTAAAGGCTTTGATGAGTTCCATTGTGATATTAACAAGAGCATTGTTTTATATTGTACAATGAAACATCAACATTTGGGAGATCTAGGGAATTCAAACAATCGATAATTTCTGATTGAATAATTCACTGTTACACAAATTATGCATGGGTTTAAATTTTTAAAAAAATCAAAGTACAAGGTAAATCAATGGATTTTAGTACAATAGAACGTGAAAAGATAATACAGTTTCAGGTTCCACAATGCAACCAACCTCTAAGAAACCACCACTGGGTGAGTTTTAGTGTAGTATTAAAAAAGAATATCCACAATTATCTTCAAAAATCTATGGAAATATATTCCTTTTCCAACTCTTTAACTGTGTGAGGCCAGATTTTCCTCATCTACTGCAATTAACACAGTAATACGGGAGCTTAAATGCAGAAGTAATTATACATTTAAGAGATTTGCAAAAATATAAACACCTTTTTCTCTCTTCTCCTAAATCATACATTTAAGAGATTTGCAAAAATATAAACGCAATTCCATTCTTCTCATTAATCTTTTAACTTGGAAAGTACAGTTACTTAAAACTGTTTTATTTATATTAACATGTAATGGGCTTATTGTAATTTTAAAATGAACTAATAAGTAGCTCTTTGGAATCCTCAGTAAATTTCAATTCTTGGGTCTTGGGACCAAAAGATTTGAGAATTGTTGGTCTAGGATAACTCAACCTAACTAGCATAACTAATAGGGAGGCACATCTTTAAAGTATGAACTGGATTATTTTTTAACCATGTGTCTGTCTTACCTGACCCTTGCCTCCACTGAGGTTCCTGGCTGGTGTTTATGGTGATGTTTATGGTGCTCACTTGGCATGATTGAAGAAATCCTGTATTTCACTTCTCAGAGGAACTTAGCACTATTTGCAAATTTGGAAGCTTTGCCTTCCCAGGTCATTCATAACAATGTTGAGTAGGAGTACCTGTTCAGCTTTGTTTTCTTTCTCAAAGACAGATCTTTGTCCTTGACTAAACACTGCCCTCAGTTTCAGAAGATTTCAGCAATATGACTGACCTTGGTGTAGGGTTGATAATAGTCAATATCGACCACATCCATATGTTTTCCTTCTCTATAGATGTTTATAACCCCTTGGCGATTCCTAGGGCATCTTTCAGGCATGATTTCTCTTTACTGGACAATTTCCGCCAAATAGTTTATGCTTGATTCTGTATTCCTTGATCTTGTAGCTTGGGTGACTTATTCTATACAGTCCTAGCCACTCAGAGATGGTTCATATTAAAATGGCATTCCCCAGCCTATGTGATCCTTGAATTTCTGCCTAATTTCTGATATGAATTTGATCTGACAGAAGTTATATGTTTTCCTGTTTCTGTCATTTGTGGAAAGTTTCCCTTCTCCCATGAAACTCTTTTACCCCCAATGATTTCGTTTACTGCTCTAGTGAACAACATATGATTTTTCCTCCAACCTCTAATTTGCAAAGTTGGTGACATTCATTTCTCAAGAAGGTATTTTTAAAGTCTTTGTATTATTTTTTTTAATGAACTACAGGTATTTATTTCAACGTGGTAATTTAGTTTTATTTCCCTTTTAAAATTAAGCATCTTGATGGATTTTTTCCTTACTTTTCCTCTCCCTCCGGATTCTGAATTCAATCATGTTGTCACTATTATATAACAGTTCACCCACAGCTATTTTCTGTAGCTATTCCTGACCACCACTCAGGACAAAATGCAACATATTTCTTTCCTTGTGGATTTAAAGGCTAACTTTTTAAAGAAATAATTTGTATTGTCTCAGATTCTTTATTTCTATATCTGGTCCTGGTTCAAAAGTACTGCTACAATTTGTATAAATGGTTCTTGGGGGAGGAGGGTAAGTCTGTGGCTATTATCATTTGGTCTAATTTTGTAGCTCCCCTTCTTATCACAAAATGTCAGCTCAGGCTCATCATTCAATTCAATAAACATGAGTTGAGTGCACAATGTAATAAGTGCCTTGGGCATACAAATATGAAAGTCGATATAAAATACTCGATGCACCATGGTTTCTGAGTTCCCAGGAGTCCAGTCTAATGGGGGCGACAGAGGCTGACATGAATAACTCCAACTGGTATGAACAAAGAGCTTTGGGAGGGCAGCAGGAACTCCTATGACCGTAGCTGCATTATTGAAGGCAACTGTGCCTTAAGATTCTCCATCCTCCTCATTGTGTAGTCCTTGTATCCCTGAGCTACACCAGTCTTGGCATCTAGGAGACGTGGGTAATAAGTGAAAGGGCATTTGTACCAACCCACCACAAGAGGTCATAGCTGACATCTTGTAATTTCCAGTATATGCATTTCTGGTGGGATCTTCAACTGTAGTCATTCTGCACTGTTTCTTCTAACACGTGCCTGGATCCCCACTCCACCCCAATGTGGGCATGCCTTCCAGCGCCTTTGGTGCTGGGGTCTACTGCCCTTATTGCCATCACCGAAGAAAGTTCTAGAAGCTGGGACAATATTTTTACCTGGCGTTTGAGGTCTCAGAAAGGCTGATTACAGTTATTTTTTTGGCTCTTAGGATGAACTGTCCCTTTTGCTTGGTCCCCTCAGCAGAGGAATTTGGTGAAAACTCTGCCAAGTGGGGATGGAGGGAGGAGACATGACTTCAGAGTAGCACCATTCATGCATTGAACACTCGTATTTTTTTCTCCTCATAGTAAATACTTGACCTTTCTGGGGGCATACTGATCTCAAAGGTTGAGAAGCTCTTCATCTCCTCTCTGTTGAGCTATATGACCCATGTATCCTAAAATCTGACTATCACCTTCAAAGTCCCTTCACCATTTATCCAGGAATAGAGTCCCCCATACAAATGGGTGTCTTAATGGACTGCCTGGCTATCCCAGCATTTCTGAGCTGAGCATTCAGGTTCACTCCCCCCGCCCCCAGCCAATCCTCAATCCTCTTGCTAGCGCTTTTCTAGCAAGTCTTTTTAATTATCAAAGTAAAACATGTTCTTTTTCAAAAATTAAAATGGTACACAAAATATATATAAAGTAAAAAAGGTCCCCGTTGTATCCTCCCACTAATCGCACTTCTCAGAGATAGTTATTTCAAATTTGGCGTCTTTTCTGTTTTCACACACACACACACACACACAAACACACACACACACACACAAACACACACACACACACACACACACACTTTATTGTTCACATATAGATTTTTTAACAAAATAATATTATGCTATGCATATTGTTTTAAAATTGAATTTTTACCAATAATAATGTATTACTGTCTTGCCACATCAATTCATATAATTCTGTTTTTCTTTTCATGGTATTCATGGTATTCCATAATATGAATATATCATAACTTATTATAATCATTTATACCCATGTGTATCAATATTGTTTCCAATGTTTTGTTTTTCAAACAATACCACAACACCTTGTATGACCAATTGTGTGTATGCTCATTGTTTATAGATGTGCCAAAATAATAAGATTTTTACATTCTTACCCATCATGCTACCCCTCACACAGATGCTTCACCCTCCTTTATATGTCAACCCTGTCCTTCATCAAGAATTGTTTGTAGCCTTGTAATTCTCTGTCCCTTTGTTTGCTGAAATCTTAACTACAGGGTTTCATTCTACCCCAATTCCTAGCATAATGCCTAGCATATAATAAGTACCCTATAAGCACTTGAAAAGAAGGAAGGAAGGAAAAAAGGAAGAAAGGACAAATGCTAGGCACTATAGTACATTCATTGTTTTATTAGCTGATACCTACATATCTTCAATATGACTTTTCTGGCACTCTCTATGTCAGTAGCTGCTTAAAGAGATCTTAGTTTCAAGGTACCTGGGTGGCTGGGTCAGTTAAGCACCTGCCTTCAGCTTAGGTCATGATCTCAGGGTCCTGGGATTGAGCCCCTCATCGGGCCCAATGCTCAGCTGGGGGCCTGCTTCTCCGTCTCCCTCTGCCTGTTGTTCCCCCTGCTTGTGTTTTCTCCTCTCTCTCTCTGTCAAAATAAACAAATAAACAAATAAAATCTTTAAAAAAAAAAAAAAAAGAGGGCTTAGTTTAGTCTATTTGCCATACTATGGGTGATAGAAAATGATTGTAGGAAATTCTTGGTCCTTGGCCTTGAAAGTCCTAAAACTGTCTCAGAATCGGAAGACTCAGGATGAGGTAGATTATTTGTGAAGAGGGCCACCATAATTCCCATCCTTTGTGTTATCCTCTCATGTGTCTTTAGACTTGGCCGTGTAACTTGCTTTGGCCAATAGGACAGGAGCAAATGTGACACAAAGACTTGAAAAGTATTTGCATATTTGGGTTTATTTTTGCTGTGGCTCTTGAGAACCCTGAAACTAGCATGTGAAAAAGTTACAGTTTGAGGCAGACTTTTAGAGGGTCCGAGATCATATGGAGCCAGGACAAGCCTTCTCAACCAGGGCTTCCTAAATCAACCATCCTGCCAAGCACCAGACATGCCTGTTGCTATCTCAGATCATCCAGGCCCAGCCAAGCTGCCATTTGATTGACCTCTGATCAGAAAAACCACCCACAGTTGACATAGAATCATGTAAATAATAAGTGTTTGTGTTTTAAACAACTAAGTGTTGAAGTGGTTTTTATTTTTTTCTTTTATGCGGCAAAAGCTAATTGACACACAGGAATTTACCAGAAAACGACAGTGTGAGAAACAATAATTTAAGTTAATATTATACCTTACCAAAATGCAAAAACTTACATAAAATCTAGCAAATTATGTACCACATGTGAACATGGTACCATGAATAACATGAGTCATCTCACAAATATATGGGATTTGCCACTTAAATTATCCTATCAACAGAATAAAGGGAAAATGCTTCTAATTGCCCTAATAGATGTAGAGAAAATGCTCAGTGAAATTCAATAGTGATTTCTAATAAAGCTTTTAACAATTCCTTGATTTCTCTTTCTTCTGCCTCATTGTTAGTGTACAGAAATGCAACTGACTTCTGTGCATTGATTTTATATCCTGCGACTTTGCTGAATCCCTGTATCAGTTCTAGCAATTTTGGAGTGGAGGTTTTTGGGTTTTCTACATAGAGTATTCTATCATCTGTGAAGAGTGAAAGTTTGACTTCTTTGCCAATTTGGATGCCTTTTATTTCTTTTTGTTGTCTGCTGGTGCTAGGATTTTTAGTACTATGCTGAACGGCAGTGATGAGAGTGGGCATCCCTGTCATGTTCCTGACCTTAGGGGAAAAGCTCTGTTTTCCCCCAGTGAGGATGATATTTGCTGTGGGTTTCTTGCATATGGCTTTTATGATATTGAGGTATGTTCCTTCTATCCCTACATTGCACAGAGTTTTGTTTTGTTTTTTTTCACGAAAGGATTTTATATTTTGTCAAATTCTTTTTCTGCATCTATTGAGAGGATCATATGATGCTAAACTCTAAGAAACAAACATAGTTGCTGGAGGGGAGGAGGGGAGGAGGAAGGTGTAACTGGGTGATAGGCACTTGATGTGATTTGCACTGGCTGTTTCATGCACCTGATGAATTACTGGATTCTACCTCTGAAACCGGTGGAAAAAAATACTTCTAGCAAATAGTAATAGAAGGAAAGTTGAAGCTTATAATGATTATCTTCTTTTTTTAAAATAATGATTATCTTCTTAAAAACACATCTAAAGGGCGCCTGGGTTTCTCAATCAGTTAAACAACTGACTATTTATTTCAGCTCAGGTCATGATTGTGAAATCCAGGCCCTGTCTTGGGCTCTGTGCTAAGCATGGAGGCTGCTTAAGATTCTCTCTCTTCCCTCTGCCCTCCACTCCCTCTTGCACATGCACTCACTCTCTCTCAAAACAAACAAAAATCTCAAAAATAAAACAAAACAAAAACAACAGACAAGCAAACAAACAAAACCCCACCACACACATCTAATATCATAGTTAATGACAAAATGTAGAATTTTCCCTTTAAAATGAGGAACAAGATTATGATGTCTGCTATCGCTGCTTCTATTTAATAACATTCTGGAAGTCCTCATCAGTGTAATAAAATAAGAAAATAAGATATGAAAGAATTAGAAAAAAAGAAAACAAGTTTTCATTCACAGAAAATATGATTCTATAATACAAAAAAATCCAAGAGCATCAAATATAGTATAAGTTTAAGAGATTTAAGCATACTGGCAGGATACAAAACCATTTTATAGAAATTGAGAGGACTTTCCTGCATCACAGTGGTAACTGATTAGAAAATAAAATTTTAAAATACACTCAACACCATGGTCAAAGCCCAGTCTCCCCCTGCCTGCTTACTCAACCTAGTTGTATTTCCAGGTGATATGGATGGACTAGCTACAGTTTTCTAAGTTGCAGGAAGACAGGGACAGTGTGTGTTTTGTTCAGCACTGTAACTCTAAACCTGGCACATAGTAGGTCCTCAATAAACATTTTTGCCTGACTAACCTGATAGAGCAACCAGCTATCCTGGTTTGCCCAAGGCTGAGGGTCTCCTGAGGATGTGGAACTCTCAGTGATAAAATCACAACAGTCCTGAGCAACCTGGGACAGCTGGTCACCCTACCCGTCAACAAACCCAAAGGGAAGAGAGAATTTGCATGTCCATATATACTGGAAAATTCCGTTTGTTCTACCTCTGTTACAGGGGAAAACACCATTCTTCCCTACTGTGTGTCTCTTCCTTATGACTCTCCTTTACTACTCACACAAAGCAATTCACTTTTGGTCACCAAATATGTGATTTTTTCCCCACACCAACCAAGTCTCTCTCCAGTACCAGGTGGATGTCCTACAGTTTAACTCGATTTTGACACTATCTACCAGCAGACAACTCAGATCCCACAGATTAAGGGCTCAGTCCCACAGACTACCCCACCTCCCACCCCCACCCCAACTCCGATCCCCCACTTCAGGCTCCAGGCACCAGCCCAGGTGATCGCCTTGCTTCTAACCAACTGGCTATAGATTGGGGATTTCAACAACCTCCTCTTCGGGTTCAGTTAATATGCCAGAGTGAATCACAGAACTCTTATGCTTACCAGTTTATTAAAGGATATGATAGGATATAGATGAACAGCCAAATGAAGAGATAGTCTGGGAGTGGATTGAGCCCAGGAGCTTCTGTGCCCCTGGAGTTAAGATATGTCGCCCTCCTGATGTATGCATATTCACCCACCTGGAAGCCTGGAAGCTTCCCAAGCCCCATACTATGGGGATCTTACGGAGGCTTCCTCACATAGTCATGATCAATCATTAACTCCATTTCCAGCCCTTCTCTCCCAACCAGAGGATGAGGGGGTGGAGCTGAAAATTCCAGGCTTCTAATCATGGTTTTGTCTTTCTCATGACCAGTCCCCATCCAGGACCCAACCAGCTCACCCAGAGTCAATTCACTGAAACAAAAGATACTCCTAGTGCTCTTTTCGCTTAGGGAATTACATGGGTTTGAGGAGCTCTGTGCCAGGAACTGGGCAGAGAGCAATACATATCTTCTATTGTTGCACACCATGGTTAACCAAGGAATAAGCTATTGGCTTCAGGGTTAAAAAAGGAAGTGAAAGAATTTTCATTGAGTTTGTTTTGGTAGGTTATTAACCAAATCAAGCTACATTAATGAAACAGTGCCTCTCCATGCTAAAAATTATACAGTGATATTTTAGAATCTAAGACCAAGTTAAAACAACCAAGAGTTTGTAGAACTTATAAGATTCTCCCTACACCATGCCAACACAATATAACAGCATCCCAAAGTGAGAAGCCATAAAAGAATTTTCTCCATTAAATGGCAAGTAACTGCAATATCTTTTTTCCCAAAAGTAATCTGAAAAATTCAAAAGGGCCTATTGCTCTGGAAATGAAATAATAATGAAATAATACTCATCGGATAAAACAACTACTTCTGGTGAGAAATATAATGAGTAATGAATTTGCCTTACATTCAATACTTGACAATTTTTCTAAAATACCCTAAACAACCACACAGATTTCCTATTTCAAATTAATATTCATTACATTCAAAACACAGGGGAGGGGTACGGTGGCACAGATTATTCAATAAGTAAAAAATATCATTTACCAAAATGTTCTGTCATGGTCCATGATTTACCTATCCACAAATAAATGCTGATTCCTTCAGCACACCTATGTAATTTATCACAGCCAGTTGAAATCGTGGATTGCTGGGTGACTTCTGTCTTATTCTTTCTTTGTGCCAGAGAGGTCTTCATGATTCTGCCTTTGTGATACTTTTCTAGTTCTTCTGTCCAAATTGATCCTAGGTCTAACATAAGAAATAGAAAAAAGACCTAGAAATAGAAAAGACCTAGAAATAGAAAAGAGATCAATCTATGCTACTATTAGGTTGATTGGCCAAGCAGTGATGAAAAACAGAGGACAACACATACAGAGTACCTACAGTGAATGTCCCAATAAGTAAGTTGCCGGATTTCATCCTTAAAATAACTCAAGAGGTAGGTATTATGAACCCTGTTTGCTTATGAGCAAACTGAGGCTCAGAAAGTCTGAATATACTGAGCAGGTTCATTCAGCTACTGAGCTGCAGGATTCAGATTTAATTCAGATTTAATTCGTCTGGGTGGACACACCCGGGTGGCTTGGGTAGTCTATGATAAATGAATCATTTGGACCCACATAATTAGAAAGTGAAAGTTCCTGGCTTTAACTAATAAGAAATGTAAGAAAACTAACTTCTATGCGTGCGTAATTCTACTTTTAGAATTTATTGTGGACATGATTTTATAACTCCAATTTTGATTAAGCTGAACTAATAAGCCACAGAGATAATAAATTTTTTCTGACCCCCTCCCAGAATAATAAACATCCGCTTTGTGGATAAACATGTTCTCTTATTTTAGTTTCAATGTATGCTAGTAGTATAAGTTGGGATTTTATACTATTTCAAAAGTGCATCTAATTTAAGATATCTCATTTTGGATCAAATTATCTGATATATGAAGCAATGGGTCACCCAGAAAGCTGTTATTTCTAAATAATGTTTCTTTCATTAAAGATTTGCTTAGTCTCAAATGCTTAGCTTTATTAAAACTTAATTTTATTCTGTTCAAGTGATAGTGTATTCTAGGTTAGATTTAATAATGCTAATCTTATTTATTTTTGGATTATGAGATCTAAAATATGTCATTATAACAAATTAACAATGCAGTTGTATATAGAGAGAAATATAATAGAACAGAATAGTTTAGAGAAATAGGCGGAGGTCAGTTTATTTAGGGTCCTATACATCAGATAAAGGAGTTTGGACTTTATTTCCATTCAGTAGGAAGCTAATGAAAGATTTTAAGCAGGAGAACAACATGGTTTGATTTATGTGTTAAGAAAAGCACCCTGGGAGCGCCTGAGTGGCTCAGTGGGTTAAGGCCTCTGCCTTCGGCTCAGGTCATGATCTCAGGGTCCTGGGATCGAGCCCCGCATCGGGCTCTCTGCTCAGTGGGGAGCCTGCTTCCTCCTCTCTCTCTGCCTGCCTCTCTGCCTACTTGTGATCTCTGTCTGTCAAATAAATAAAAAAAAGAAAGAAAGAAAGAAAAGCACCCTGGCTGTTGTACGAAGATTGGATCATAAGAAAGGGCAAGAGTGGAATCCGGAAGGTCAGTTGAGAAGTGTGGCCAAACTGTGTTTAGGGGAAAAGACATTGGTAAGTGAATGGTGGGGAAGCAGTGGAACTAGACAGAAGGGTGATGTTTGGTATCTTACTGGTGGATTGGATTGGGAATAGGCTCCCTAGAGAAAGCGAAGAGCCAAGTGTATACCCCAGGTTTGAAGACTGAGCTATAGAAGGCAGCATTTTCTGAAATGGAGGATAAGAGAGAAGCAGAGTGTTTCCCTTGTTGCAAGGTCTATATGTGTGCTTGTTTGGGGATAATGTCACTCTTAGAATTTCACCCTACTTTACTGTTCATACACATTTTGTAATTTTCCAAGTGTGACACATAGACTCCACAGTGGTCCCCTTGATCCCAGCGTCTTGGTGTTCATGCTTTGTGTCACCCCTTCCCCTTGAGTACTGAAAGGACCTGTGACTTGCTTCTCGCCAGGGGAACACAGCAAATGTGACAGAATATGCATGAATGCACATATGTGACAACATTATGTAAAACTGTTGCTCGTTTTGCTAGGAAACTCTCTCCTGTTGGCTGTTGGAGAAAAAAGCTTTCATGTTATGGGCAGATCAAGAGAGGAGCCAAGGGCCAAGCAACTGAGGGCAGCCTCTGGTTAACAGGTCAGCAACATACTGGGTCCCTTAGTGCGACAACCTGGAACACCTTGAATACTTCCAACAACTACATGAGCTTGAAAGCAGATCCTTCCCCAGTCAGGCCTCGGAGAAGACAGCAAGCCCAGTCAGTTCGTTGATTGTAGCCTTTGAATGCCCTAAAACAGCTAAGCTGTTCTCAGATTCCTGGTCCATAGATACCATGACATAAGGAATGTATACTGTCTTAAGCCATGTACTTGAGGTAATATAGCTAGGTTTAAAAGATAACTAATAAACCAATGTTCTTAAACTTTTTAAAAGAAATTATAGTCATAACAGGATTCAGGTTTCTTCCATGGAAAAACTCTTATTACTGTTTTAGAAAAGTTGTTTTTTATAAATGTATAATATTTATAAATGTGTAAGCCCATATATTCCCTCCAACAACATACATATAAAAGTATTGCATCTATCTGTCAATTTAACACTTATAGAATTTATAAGCTACAAGGAAATTTGGAGAAGTGAGACAACTCACCCAAGTTCCTACAGCCAGTTAGTGACAAATCCGGGAGCAAAATTTGCCACATTGAAATGTGATTTTAGCATTCACAGTGCATGCAACCAGGAGGAAAGTCTTGACAATCTTCCATTTTTAAAGTGTATACTATCAAAATCTTACAAGAACTCCCAAAAGACAAAAATTTTCTCACCTAGAAAGTATACTGCCATATGCAAGCTTAGCTTTAAGAAAGTCATCAGAGCTGAATAAAATGGCTTTTATTTGTATTTGACTCCCTATTTCACTCTGAAGCATTTCATGATACATGTTTTTTAGCTTTTATATTTCATTCAGGATCTTATTAAATACATATGAGCCATAGTAGATGCTGAGAAGGAAAGACAGCCTAGACTCTGCTCTCACAAAGCTGCTGTTTTGAAGTGCCATAGATAAATCTGTTTTGACTTCATCAAAGACTGTCTTAAAATGTTTTGTTAGATCCCCCGATAAGAAAGCATTAATGCTGATGCACGCACAGACCCCGGCACTGAGTAAATGTACCTGTTGTTGCTAGACAGAAAGGAAACAGGAGGTACACAGGAACAGTGTGTTCCAAACTTCTAGCAGATGATGGAGCAAACCTCCCCACCCTATTACTATGCAATTCCCCATAATTTCACTTTCAATAGTTTGTCATCTTATTTGATAATGACCCTGATAAGAAGAAAACCGAAATGCTCAGCAATAGGCTGAGAGCAACTGAAATGATTCATCAGAGTGAACAATTGCCCAACCATTGCCAGGGGTAGAAAGTGGCTCAAAGTTGCACCAGTATAAACACGTATTTTTGGACTTCTGCCAGAGGCCCAAGAAATGGCAGTAGGTAAACTGCTGGGTTGAGCTGGCAAAACCTTGCATCTCTTTTTTGGGGGGTGGATATTTATTGAGCATCTACTATCAATCAGGCACTGTGCCAGATACTGGGAATGTAAAAACTGAATCAAGTACCAGGTTGGACTTCAATAAAAATAAATTGCACTTGAGTTCTGCGACAGAACAATGTATATAAGACCACACAGGGACGTAAAGGATTAACTCTAGTGTGGGAGTCAGAGGAAGCATCTTGGAGAAGGTACAGTGTTTCTTTACAGGGTGATGAAAATGTTCTAAAAGTGATTGAGATGATGCTTGGACACCTTCTTGAATATAGTAAGAAGCATCAAATTGTATACTTTAAATGGGTGAGCTATATGATATGTAAATGATATCTCAATAAAACCAATACAAGAAAAAAAAACACAATAGAAGTGGGATCATTGAGTGCTCAGATGACCTCAATTTTCACATGTCTCAGTGCCCATGCCCTTTGACTTTCCACTTTTCTCACTAAAGATGTAGAGTCATTTCCCCACACATCAAACCTCAGTGGACCCATGACTTACTTTTTCTAATAAACTGCAGGGAAATGGCTCAGGGCCCATTCTGAGCCAGGGACTCAAGAACCCTTCCATGTTTCCATTTGACATTTGCTCCTCCTCTGCCATTGCCATCAAACATACCTGAATTATCCTGATAGGAGATGAGAGACATGTGGTGTCCAAAAGATTCTCTTTAGTCATCCTGCCTGAGGTCTTCCTAGATTAACCAAAAGCCAGTCAATTCCCATACATGAATCCCAGTCATGACCAGAAATAAACAAACAAACAAACAAACAAAAATAGCACCCATTCAGTTTTGGGGGGGAAAGAGGTAACTGATGGAATCGTACAACACATCATTCAAGAGTCATCTCATGAACTTCGAGAAAGAGTATAAATAGTGTAGTGAATGAAATTCAGAGTTTCCTGGACACCCTCTCTAACAGAGAAGAAGGAGCGGGAGAGTTAGAATACATACATTCAAGTGTGTGTGTGTGTGTGTGTGTGTGTGTGTGTATAAAAATATAAAAATGCTGGTTAAAAGTAGTACAAAGTGGTTGGAAATTCCACAGTGACATTTTAAAATATAGCATGTACTGGGGTACCTGGCTGGCTTACTCAGTAGAGCAGGCAACTCTTGATCTCAGGGTCATGAGTTCAAGCTCCACGCTGGGAGTGGAGCCTTCTTTAAAAAAAAAAAAAATGTTAATAAAATATAGTATATACTATTTTGTATCTAGTGGTGGTTAAATTGAAAAACATACCTTAATTTTTTCAGTATAAAAGTTTAGCCAAACAACATCACATCTGTGGTATTTGAGCCAAAGATGTATAACCTTGACCTAATCACAAGAAAATGTTAGAATAATCCAAATTGTGGGACATTCTAGCCAAACAACTGACCAGCACCTTGAAAAGTATCAAGGTCATGAGGGGCAAAAAGAATTTTCCCAGATTTGGAGGAAAAAAGGAGACATGGCAACTAAATGAAATGTGGAATTATTGGATTCTAGAACAGAAACAGGACATTAGTGGTATGATTAGCAAATTTTGAACAAGATCTATAGATTAGTGAATAGTAAAAAAAAATATTAAATCAAATGTTTATCTTCAGGTTTCAATAATTGTATAAATAAGTTCTCAACATTTGTTAGACACTGGGTGATGAACTCTGTGTACTACTTTAGCAACTTTTTTGCAAGTTTAAAATTATTTCAAGATAAAATGCTTTTTAAATAAGAAAGTTAGGTGAAGAATAATGTGATCATATTTATATACCTTGAAAAAGTATGTAATTTGTGTGTGATTTGTGGACATGCCAGACACTATTCTAGATGCTGATGGTATAGCAGACAATAAGACAGAAAAAAATCCCTAGACTCACATGTAAGCAGACAGAAATATACAAGATAATTTCAGCTGGTGCTAAGAACTATGTAGAAAATAAAACAAGGTCGGAGATAGATTGGAGAGGCTACTTTAGATTAAGTGGCGAGGAAAACTCTCTCTGAGGAAATGTTATTTGAATGAGATCTGACTGACCTAAGGGGCCCACTCTGTGAAGATATGGAAGGGACATTCTAGGCTGGGAAAAGCAAAGCAAAGGCTCTGAGGCAGAAGCAAATAGGAAGTATGACAGGTAGAGAAAGTCTAGACTAAGCCAGGGTGGAATGGGACCAGGTCAGACTAGAGCATAGGGACTAGGTAGGCCTGGGTAAGGAGTCATGTTTTAGTTCAGGTACAAAAAGAAACCATTGCATGGTTTTAAGAGAGATGGAACACACTGTGACTGACATTCTTTGAAGTGTCATTTCTTTTTTTCTTTTTTTTTTTTTTTTTTGGTCAAAATTGACCTGTGAGAGGACAAGAGTGGAAGGAGGAGGTCCTGTGAGGATTGTGATTGCGGTAGGTCTAGAGAAGGAGGCGTGGTGGCTTGACGAGGGTGGTCAGTGAGGGCAGAAAGCAGGGAATGATTTGGGATATATTTTGTTGGAAGTGGAGCAAAACTTTGCAGATGGATTGGATGTGGGAAGTGAGGGAAAGCAATCTAGGATAATTCCTTGTTTTCTTGTGCAACTTGTGTAGATTTGGGTGCAAGTTGCCAGGGGATATTGATGGAGGAACAGTTTTCTTGGGAGAAAAAATCAGGAGTTCTTGGGGGGGAAAAATCAAGAACTCCGTTCTAGCTATATTAAAATTGAGACATTAGACCTTAATTATTTCAGGGTTTTTTGCAATGATTAATATGTGTGTACATATGTGCACATGCACGTGTGTGTGTGTATGTGTAAGCAAAAGTGTATTACCTTTTAGGAGCTTACATTTTGAAAAAAAAAAAAGTAGGTTGAGGAACATTCAAAATTTGCTTAGCCAACCAGGTGCCTCAATTATTCGAATAGACAGGGAGCGTATCTCAACCTGGAGGAGTTACTGAAATGAGACTAATACATAGGACAAATGGCTCCATCCTGAAACAAGCGGTTATAGAAGTCACAAAGAAAAGCAATGTATTAAATTTGTTCCCAAGCATGAACACGGGCAAACCTTTTTATAATCATCATCACCCATGTAAATACATCTTTCAGGAGAAGAACAATAGAGACCAGGTATATGGCCTTCGGGTTTAGAAAAGGGAACTTCAACCAAATGTGCATGTAGGAAGAGATATAATGGTAATTTTTTTCTTTTTTAAAGGAATACCGCACAGGGAACCTGGGGACTACAGGAGTGTAACTGCAGGAGGGAATAGGGTACAGTGGTCAAGGAGGTAAGCCATGGCACCCCATGGGCCATGCTCTATTCCCACCAACATTGACTGGTTGTACAACTTAGTTCAAGTTCTCTAACTTCTCTGTGCCTCTGTTGTTATCTGTAAAGCTGGGATAAGAATATGTGGTGTGTGTAATATGTGTAATGCCCGAGCTCTCCCCTTTCCCAGATTCCCCTCAATATGTGCTTAGAGTGTTACCAGAAGATGGCCTTCAGCTGTCAGCCCTCTGTGGGGATTGCCCTGGCTGAGGAAATTGTCTCTCCCAAGGTTGCAACTCCTTTCAGGGGCAGCCCACATCCAGTGACTGGTCAACATGGGGATTAAAGGCCTGAACTCCCAATTCAGGGCAGCCAGAAGGGCCTTCCAGCTCCAGAGCTCCATGTGGGGGTGGCTGATGCCTTCGCTGGGTTTCAACTTCAACGTCTCACTCTACCCTGTCCGGCTTCCTTCTCCTCCCTTCCCCAGGAGTTCGTCCCAAGACCTGTCCCTAAAAAACATCTTGCAGTGTCAATCTCCCCCTCAGAGACTGCTCCTGAGGGAGCCCAACCTGGGACATAAAAGTACCCTCCTCAAAGTTGAGAGGCAACATGGGGGGGTGGGTGGGTAGGGAAGGAACAAATGAAACAAGATGGGATCGGGAGGGAGACAAACCATAAGAGACTCTTAATCTCACAAAACAAACTGAGGGTTGCTGGGGGGAGTGAGGGTATGGAGAGGGTGGTTGGGTTATAGACATTGGGGAGGGTATGTGCTATGGTGAGTGCTGTGAAATGTGTAAGCCTGATGATTCACAGACCTGTACCCCTGGGGCTAATAATACATTATATGTTAATTTAAAAAAAATTTTTTTAAAGTACCCTCCTCAGAGGGTATCCCTTGGAAATAAATGTCACTACACATAGAGCACTTCACAGAGTATATGTACATAGAAAGTGGATAGAGCCATTAGCTACTGTTACTGAGGTGTTTTCTTACAAAGTTATCAGCATCTGCAATACTCTTCTCCTCCCAGCCATAAAAGGTACATTGCAGTGGCTTGAGTTCATCTTCCATACATTGTATTAAATACCAATAAAGTTAACAGGTTTGTCTTAGATGACAAGAAAAAAAGAAATGTATTTCTGATCTATTTGATGCTACTGGAATCCCTCATTCTTTATTGTCAGAGGAGCATTTTTGTGTTTGCAAACTGACTATTAAAACCTCTATTTATATACATATATATTTTATTTTTTAATTGAGAAAAGGCAGAAATGAACTATATTTTTATTAGGCTGAGATTACATACATCTTCTGACAAAGACTTGTTTATGACAGAAATTCACATTTATCGAGTCTTCTGAGATGAGAGGAAACACATATCCTGAGCTTAGTCCCTTCTGCTCAGAAATAGTTCTCATAACCAGAGGGCTGGATATTAAGCTCATTTTGTTGCTGCATCTTGTTTTTCTAGCTCATTCATAAGTACTTGATCCTTATGAATAAAATAGAGATGAAACTTTTCCCATAAAACTAAAGATCCTAAAAACAAGAATAACCAGAGTGCTTTCATTCTTGAAGGCAATGAATAGAAGTCCACCTCAAGCTCAATTTGAAAAACCAATGTTATCCCCCCAAATCAGGCTCAACATTAGATTAGACCACACTCGAACACATCAGTAGGGGGGAAAAAAAGTGACAAATGCAAGCTAGCTGAAAAAAAAAAGGTTACAGTTGGTAAGAAGTTATCTTTGTATCAACTATGACTCTTCAAAGAGCATTAGTTGCATAATGTGGTTACCAGCCAAGTATACAATGTATACAACAAGTGACTATATTCCTCTTCCAATTGGAAAACCAAAATGGTTTTGATCCTGATCGCCTATATTTGTCTACTATTATTCCCTGACACAAAGCCTTCATAGGGCGAACAGTTTTGCAAATAAGCATCAAAAAAAGTTCCCTCCATTTCCTGTTCAGTGCAGGTTCTGGGCTGTTTGTTTCATATAGACCCAAGTCCATTTGAAGGCCATGGGCTTTGGGAGACTCCAAGTCACTATTCATGGCGTTGGAGTCCATGCCCTCCCTTCAATGGGCACCTCATTTCTCAGCCATGAACTGAATAAATTGGGACTGGCTGGCGTAAAGTTTGAGTTGATCATTGACGTCTACTCATTTCACTTTCTGGACCTCATCACCAGCTTCCAGACAAAGATGGTCAGTTATCTCACCTGTATCACCATAGTAGTTCACAGCCTCTGTCACCATCCACACGTTATCTGTGTTGCGGGGATCATCCACGTAACCTTTATAGACACCAAGTGTTCCTGATTGAATAGTTTGTGCAGCTGTTTCTCCAGCTCCTGGGTCTTTGCTCTAGATTTCTGTAAGGAGTTCATGGCTTCCTCCCCAAATTCTCTCTTCAGTGTGGTACTAATGTTCTCTCCTGGCTCCACCATTTCCCCTGGGATGGCCCATTCTCCACAGTCCTTCCTTTTGATGGCTACAAATTACAGGACATTCCTCTTAGAAACAGGATGGGTAAATTTCTTCCCCTTGCTATCCTTTTTCCACCTGGTTAAGATGAGATCTGCAGCCTGATTGGGACCCCACCACCCTAGAAGCCCTCTGCCTACCAGCCTGTGCCGGCCTGCGGGATTTCTATGTCTGCCATTCTCCACCTCATACAAACCATTCTGGCTCCTTTCAACATGCCCATCCTCATTGAATTTAGAAGAGAAGTTCCTGTCGCCCACCGGAGGGTCTGCCCACATGGACCAGGCCAAGACAGAACTGGCCGTGTACTCGACAGACTTGTACTCTGGCCACTCAACCTGCCGGCTTACTTTCTTGTCCAGGACCTGGCTTCCCTCCACTTTGGAGCCAGGGTATGGAGAGGTCCTGGCCTTCTTGTGGGGGTTCTCAGCAGCGGCCTTCGAATCTGACACGATGAAGCTTGGAGGAAACCCACCTGAGCAAGGCGGGTTCCAACCAGCGGAGATGTTGGGGCAGCTGCTGGGCCTGCAGGCCACAGAGGCCAAGGTCACAGAGAGAGACACCGTGGCTAACCACTTTACCAGGCGTTCCCTGTTGCGCAGCGGCAGGGGTTTCAGTGGAGCTCAGGGGTGCAGAACCGCGTGTGGAACCGACCGTGAACGGGGGTCGTGTGGGGGGGGGTCCCGGGGTTGGGGGGCAAGCCCTGCCACCCCAGCCATGCATGCTTTTTCATTTTACACTGAAAGGTTTTGACATATGGAAGGGCTTCCAGATGCGAAGTGCTAGGGTTGAGAACATCGCCCAAACAGCTCCAACAAAATTAGCACCCAACGACAGCAAAAGTGCTTTCATGCTTACCGAGGTGTTAGCCATTAGGGGTAGATTTAGTTCCCTAGGTCCAGAACCACAGTGTGTTTGGGAGAGGGCAGAAGGAGTGGGCTTGGGGTGGCAGGTGAGGTGGTTGGCGGATGGGTAGAGGGGGAACACAAAATGCCTTTTTTGGGAGGACCAAAACCCTAGTGAGTGCAACCTCACGGGAGGAAGAGAGCTCACTTGGTACACAGAACATGGTCCTTGTGGGAAATCCATGATGCACAAGGTATGGGAGATGGTTCAAATCTTGGGTCCACCATCTACTCACCAAATGGCTTGGGCAAATTGCTTCATCTTTCTCTTCAAAGAAGTATTGGCTATAGCATGCCAGGAGCTGTGTTAAGCACAGAAGATTCTATTGAGGTCTGGACCACATGACCTCTGCTCTTAAAGGATTCCAGTGGTAGAACTAACACTGGAAGGGAAGGGCCCTGGACTCCTTAAGAGCCGAGCACGATCCAGTTCAATGTCAGCTTCCCCTCCTTCCCTGGGACCTTCTTGGGCTAAGTTACTTAAACTCACTTCAGAATCCTCATGTGTAACATGAAATAATAATATCCACTTCATAGGGTTGTGCTGACAATTAAGTGGGATGTTACACGTAAATCTGTTTGCACAGAATCTGGCCCACTGTATGCACTCAGACATGCTACTTGTCATTACTCTAATTATCATTGCCTTTTTGACCCTGCACCTTGAAAATAGCAGGACAGTTGCAATAATTATGGGAATTGAGCAGCTCAGATATGAGGTCAGAATTAAACAACCTACGATTTCTCTGTGTAGAGAAATTCAGGCTGAGAAATAATGGCATCTCGATCCTAAAATGATAAATAATGAGCAGGAGAGGCACTAGCTAAGTCATTATATCCAAGAAAACAAACCCTAGGGAAGGATATCTTAACATGAAACAGATAGTTTTAGAACAAATGGAATACTATATATACTCTAATTGAAACCCAAAGGATATTTAGCATTTCCTACAGGTTGTTCCATGTTACACCACTCCCATAAGTGATTTGATGGTCAAACATGTTTGGGAAATTCTACATATTTCACCACCCTCCCTTAGAAATTCAGGGTTCACATTACTGTTTGAAAGATCCTATGAATTCCGGTTAAAAAAAAAAAAACCGACCAAGCCTAAACTATTTAATTCTGTTTCACTTAGTATTTTTCAGATTACCTGACCAGAGAATGCTTTGTTTATGCAATCGTTGGTATTATTTTAGGAACACATCTCCTTAACTTCAGAAAAGTTTCAAAATGTGTGCACGTGTGCTTGAGGGTAGGTCACTAACCATTTGAAGTTATCACCCTCACAATGCAAGGCAGCTGTTGAAAAGTCATCCATCACCCTCTTAAAGAAACCTAAGCTAAATGAGCCAGGACTCCAGAAGGCTTGAAACCCAGAAATAACTGGAACTATTGAGAACAAAAAGTAGAAAAGGACTGACAGCATAGGAATGTGAGACCTGGTCATCATCAACCATGATCATCATTATCATTGTCGAAAATTTGCTGTGTGCACTGTGCAAAGAACTGCTAGGAAAGAAAGATGATTATTAAGAGATACAGTCCCAGGTCTGTAAGTTGTGTCTTCCTACGCTTGCATTGATTTTCAATTGTGGGATTCTTATTCCTCTGAGTCTCCTGGAGATGTAGTAGGAAAACCACTGATATGAGAACGTAAACATGTTGGAAGAAGACACTCGTAAATTCCTCATATAATTATTTCCAGGCATCATAATATAACTCACAAGAAACAAATGAAGCAGGAGTCTTTCGGCTGGTTCTAGCTTTCCGCCACCATAGGCTACGTAACTTTGTACCTGACACTTGGCTTCTCTGGGTCTTGGTTTCTCATGATGAAAGGAATTGGTTGGCCTCTGTTAGCTGCTAAAGTCCTTCCAGCTTTAACATTTTATGATTCTAGGATCTTTGAAAATCTCATTATTGGAAGGCCAAGATCGATTTTTGCTATGAATCAAAAAAAAAAAAAATCCAAAACCCTGCAGATGTTCAAATATAAACAACAAGATGCTCTGGGCAGTGGGGGGGGGGTGGAGGGGGGGACAAGAGACACTTGAGGAAAGCAAGGGAGCAGGGAAGGCCTGGTATGTCCAGTACAACGCAGAAATACAGTGGGCCAAAGATGATTTCACAGAACACCTACCCAGAAAGGGACATTAAAACTAGTAATGAAAGGTTTTGCTAGTTTTTACTATCATCAAAGAGAAGACAGTTAAATCAGACCATTAGATGATCAAGGTGCAAAAGTTACCCGAAGGGAAAGAAATGTAATATGATAGGCGAGACCAAAAGAATGATTTGCTGGGAAGCCACTGGGGAAACTCTCTTTTCTAAATTGTCGTCCAAAGCAGAAAAACAAACAGCACTCGACAGAGACTGCTCTGGTCCATGCAGGAGAAAGCCCTGAAGGAATTGTAAGCACAACCAGAGAACAAATCTTTGGTCTGCCGCTATGAACTCTTCTTGGGCCAGAGATGGCCTGCGTGATTCCCATTTTATCGAGAATATTATGGAGGGCAGAGTGGGGATGGAGAGGACCAGGCTGATTACAGGACCCCAGGAGTGCAATAACCCCTAATCATCCGTCCAGCCTCTCTTTGGGAAGCAGAAACAAGTGGTATCCACAAAACTGGATTACTATGAATTATCTGTCTCTTCCTAAAGTGATGTTAAAGCTCAACTTCTGGGCGCCTGGGTGGCTCAGAGGGTTAAAGCCTCTGCCTTTGGCTCAGGTCATGATCCCAGGGTCCTGGGATCGAGTCCCACATCGGGCTCTCTGCTCGGCAGGGAGCCTGCTTCCCTTCCTCTCCCTCTGCCTGCCTCTCTGCCAACTTGTAATCTCTGTCTGTCAAATAAATAAATAAAATCTTAAAAAAAAAAAAAAAGCTCAACTTCTGAAAGAAATCAGGAAGGAAAGCAATGAAGAGATTTTCTCCTCTCTTTAAGGTGATAATACTGATAATAAATAATAATAATAATAATAATAATAATAATAAAATAACTACCATTTACTAAGTGCTCTCTGTGTACCAGTCTGTCTGGCACACTGGTCAGTGAGCGATCAAGGTATTGGGTCATTAGTCTGGTTTTGAAGTCAAAGAGAAAAATGGGACAGTGATTAACTTTTTTTAAGATTAAAGAAAACTGTGTCTTTTAAGAAGTAACTTAGGCAGGATAATTAATGCAGCCATATATAGAACGGGGGCCATCTACAATTTAGCCTAAGAAATCTGAAGTAAAATGTGTAACAATGAGAGTCAAATAAGCTTTATTTATAGGAGAGGTAAGTTTCAGTGTGTGTGGTGTGATGTGAAGGTGTTAGGAAAGTCCAGCTGTCCCCTCAAAAATGTCTTCCTGACCTTCTTAAAATACTTCCTGGATTTACACCATTAAAATAACCCCCTTTGAATGCAGTTTGTATTGTAAAATACACATTTATTTCACATTCAGCTGTTGTCATGCTTTCTGGAGAATTAATGGAGCAGGCCAACAACTAGCTAAGGATGTCAACCGAGGAGACAAAGATTTGAAGGGAGAGGAGGAGGGACCCTTTCAAGGATGTGTGTGTGTGTGTGTGTGTGTGTGTGTGTGGCATCGCTCCAGTCAGTTCAGCAGCCCTGGGTGCCTGCTAGACCCCAGATCCTGAGCTAGGTCCCAGAGATGAAAAGGTAAGTCAAGGGGGAGTTCATTGCCTCAAGAAGCTTACAGTCCAGAAAGTGAACTACATGAAACTCATGGGGAGTTCTGAAACGTGGAACCAGAGACTCAGAAAGGAAAGGTGGGGGGGCAAAGAAGAGTGTCTTCCATCACAACATATTGAAGGCTTGGGCACTCAGTTAAAGGAAGGCATCTTTTTGGTCCCAGGGAGCTCCCTCAAGGAACCATCCAAACTGAAGCTGGTAGGTTTTCCACTCAGTAGGCTACAGGATTTGATTCAATGATTCTTTTTCACCCTTTGAAATTTAAATTAGTCAAATTTGACTATCTCAGAGCTCCTAAGCTAGATTGCTGCCTCCTTGTGCCAGAACTCCACCATGCGCAGTCAGTCCTGATTGTACAGTGGGATCGCTGAGGCCGGCATTAGAGCGGGCAGCAGGGGAGGGAGAGGAACGGCAAGTGGGAGCATAACGGAGAACTTCTTTAAACGGCAAACCGGAGGAGCCCCATGTTTTCAGATGACAGTCAACGAGCCCCCTAAGACATAGCTTCTGGGAATGGAGAGAACACTCAATTACAGCCAAAAAGATTTGGGGACAAGTTCTGACTCTGGTAAATACCGGCTAGCATAATAGCCATGGGAAATCCTAATAATATTCACCTCTATTTATGGAAGACTGACTACATGCCAGGCACTGTGCTTTGTGTTTTACCCGTAAAAACATTTAATTCTGACGACGACCCACTGGGGTAGATTCTCTCATTTCCTGTTTTATAGATGAGGAATCTTAAACACAGATAAGTTCAAGGTCATACAATCTCACATGTGACAAAGCAGGCATTTGAACACAGGTAGTCAAACTTGAATGTCTACATTTAGCTACTGTCATATTCCAGTTACCCAAGCCTGTTAGGCCTCAAATCATTCACTTTAAAAACGGACATGTTGGGCCAGACAATGTCTTGACTTCTTTCTGGCTTTTGAACATTACGATTCTAATTATATGAATTATACTCATACTCAATATTCTTAAGGTTAATCTGTGTTTCCGAGTAGTCTGTCTTAGAGAACTGAAATCTAAAGGCAAATATCTGAAACCCAATCTTAGATCCCAGCTGTACCTTTTGTTCAGTCAAACTGGACCATATTAGTCACTGTTCCACCAAAAAGGCCTTTCCTCGATCTCCATTTATTGAATTCTACCCACCTTTCAAAAGCCAGCTGAAATGCCAAGTTAGAGCGCAGATCTATTAGGCTGTTGGGGGTTGAGATTTGGGAGGAATATTTGAGCTAGTGGAAGGAAAAGATGTAGGTTTAGGAAAAAGAAAGGGTGGAGGGAGACACTCACAGATGCAGAAAGCTAAGAGCAGTGATGTTGGTGACCTGCACCAGCAAAGCCTTCCCTCTGATGGGCAACAGAGAAGCCACCGAAGTTATATTCACTGTTGCCCAGCTAGTGGGTGAGGTGAAGATGAAATGAGATACCACATGTTAAATATCTAGCACAATGTCTGGAGGGGACCATAGTTCCAAATTCCATGGACTACCATAGGAATCTGCTCCTCTCCTTCATGCTGAAGAAGGCTGCATCCTGCCCAGGAAGGAGTAGGACGAACAGAGGTGAGCAGAGACTCCAGGGAGAAAAGAGAAGTTAGGAGGATATCTACTAGAACAGGAAGAGAAAAATGGGAACTAGAGAATAAGAGAGAGAAAAGGAAATATAAGGGACTTATGATAGAAAAGAGGACAGAAGAAGAATGGAAGCAAAAAGTGCAAAAAGGGAACAGAGGGAGGAAGTAGTTCTGGGGCTTAGAAAGAAAGTTTGTTCTGCTCCTGCAGAATCCTAGAGTCCCAGAGGTAAGCAGGTGCCTTGCCCAAGCCCGGAATGCCAGTGGCTTGCCACCACCGTGCTCCCTGTTCCACCTCCTTTTCCTACTCTGCTCTGACCCCTGCTCTCTGTCCTCTTGTCCACTGGCTTCTGCTTTCTACCACCGGGTGGCCCTGGAGGGTGGGAGGAAGAAACCAGGGGATTCCTCCGCTTTGGGAGGGAACTCCAGCAGTCATTGTTACTTCCTTCATGGCTCCAGCTCTCACTGGGCAAGACCTTCATGGTTCTGGCAGCCTCTTCCCTTTGTCCCCTAAGCCCTAGGGGAGGAGGTGCATCCAGCAGTCGCTAATCTCAGGATTGCCTCACCTTCCTCTGGTGGCACTTCCAGTTCTCTCAGCACCTTTGTACCTAATTCGTTGCAATAAATCATCACTATTGAACTGCCTGGGAATGAAAACGTTCACTAGGATTTACCCTCAGAGTTCAAAGACAGCTTTTCCAGTGGGACTGGAAGCAGTGAATCTAAAGAGAGAAAGAAATCCAGCCATCCCAAGAGTCAGAAGGGTCTGGGTCTACTTCCCCAGGGTTTGACTGGAGAGTGGCAAGTCCATACCAGCTGTCAGAGTTGAGGGACTCTTAGCCTAGGAATTATCTGTAAAATGAATAGGTTCATGGCCATTCGTGTCTATTCCTCCATGATTTACCATACTCACTTTAATCGCCTTGAGCCTGAGCTTAAGGAACATCTCAGTTTTATTCCCCCAAGGGTTATCAAGTGCCCATTATGAGTAGAGATGGCACATAGCTAAGTGTGGTGAGGAAGAACACAAAAACACAGGCAGAAATGGAGGGCAGTCTCAGTTTTTGGAAGTGTCTGCTTTTTGCAAGATGAGGTTTGCAGACTATCAGGAGACCTTCTTGATAGAGACTCTCTTGAGTTTTTCCAGTACAGACAGAGCTGCAGACTCAGTGACGATTTTCTTACAGTGTTCATCTCTCCCATCCCTAGGGTCCTGTTGAAACCAGGCTCTTGTTTTTAAAGAATCCGCAGATGAGTGGGGGCACAGAGTGGGCACCTGACTGACCCTCCAGCCAGACTGATGCCAACCGCAAGGGGTGGATTCTGCACGGGGTTCGGGGAGACCGCACAGAGATGGTAGGAGACGCTAGACAAGCTGAGCCTATGAGGGTTTGACAAGCTGAGGGACCTTCGGGGTTTTCTGGGGTTTGGACAGAGAACAGAACAGGATCAAAATCACTCTCGAAAGAACAGAGGCATCTAAGGTGTTGTCTGTAGGCAAGGGTTTGGGGGGTGAGGGTTGGGCAGTGAAGGGGAGACAGGTGGAGGCCCAGCCATGGAAGACTCCGAGACTAAGGAATTGGGGTTTGAGGCCACGGGGAGTCATCTAGGATCTTAGGCATCATGCGGCAAGGTCACTTCTGGGATGGCAACTTTGAATGCTGAGTGAGGACAGAATACAAGCAGAGAAGCTGGAGGCCGGGAAGAAACCGAGCCCCCAGAGAGAGCTTGTAGAGGAAGGTTCGGCTTGACCATCGCCGAAGGGGCACATTGAGCTGCGGCTTTCTGTCCATTCAAGGGCAAGCTTCCTCCGTCTGTTGGGGGAGGGGGGGGAGTGCCCCTTCTACGGCTGAATGATACGAAGTCTCCAGCCTCCGAAGTTTCGAATTTCTCCTTGCCAAGGTCGCGCCACTACAGGTGGGCGATCGCGAGCCTTGGGCCCACGAGTGGCTCTACGGCCGCCCCCGGTGGCCGCTGCGTCTCGTCCCCTCCAGGCCCGGGCGCCGCCGCGGGCCGTGCCGGGCAGGGCGCTCCGGGAGCTGCGCGGCGGCTGCTCGAGGAGGCCTGGCGGGCGGCGGCGAGAGGCTGTGCCCCAGTTTGTGTCCAATCAGGGAGTGCGGGCTGTGCCCCGAGCCGGGCAGCAATGCGTAAACAAACCCACGGCAACTCCTCCGCCCCCTCGGCGCGCTCGCCCCGCGCCCGCCGCCGCCGCCGCCGCCGCCGCCGGCTCCGCTCTCCTCGCGCCCGCCCGCCGGGCCGGCCCCCCCCCCGCCCGCGCCGCTCGCACCCCCGCTGCCCCGCCCCGCCCCCGCCGGCGCGGGCTCCCTCACCTACCGCCCCACGCGCGCGCGCTCGCGCACCACGCGCCCCGCGCGGCCCGCCCGGATCGTGGCCTCCGGAGAGCAAGGTAAGGGCGATGCGCGGGGACCCGGGCAGCTCTCCCGCCCGGCGCGGCCCGGGGAAGTTTCTGGCGTCGCCGCTTTCCGCCGGGCCAGGGGTGGGGGCGGAGGGGGAAGGCCCCCGGCGCCGGGCGAGCCTGGCGGGCGGGAGGGGGCCGCCCGGCGCCCGGGGGGTCACAAGTTGCCCACACTGACATTGGCGCGGGCTGGCGGGCTGCGCGGCGGGGCGGGCGTCGCGCGGAGAGGGGCTGGAGGCGCGGCGGGGCCGGGCGCGGTGCGGGCGAGGGGAGGGCCCCGAGGAACTTTCTCCTCCCCAGAGGGGCTCCTTCGAGCCCCGGCCGCGGCCCCGCCTCGGGAGCAGCCGGCTCCCGGGCTGGAGGGAGACCATGAAATGTGTTTGAAGAAGCTGACGCAGTTTGTGACGCTCGCGGCTTCCTGACGGGGACCGGCAGGAGCAGCGCCTTCTGCGAGGAGGGACGAGCCGGGGCGGCGCTCGGGCCCTTCCCCCGCCCCGGAGCCGCGCGCCCCGGCGCCTAGTTCGGGGGCCGCGGGCTTTGGGCGCGAGCATCCAGCCCGGGCCGGGAGACTGGCCCCGGCAGCGCGCGTCGCTTCCGTTTTGATTAGCTCGGGTTATTATATAAGATGTCACGGAGAGGGAAGGGGCGAGCTGGAGGCGCGTTGGCGAGGGCGCGTCGGCCTTCGTCGGGTGGCGGGGAGGGGCGAGAGGCAGGGCCGGGCGGGGACCCACCTGTGCGCCCTCCGCGCCCCCTGCGGGCACCGCCGGCGCGCGTGCTGGGGGCCGGGGGCCCGGGGGGACGGGCGGACGTGTCGGCCGCTCCCCTCCCGGCCCCAGAAACACTTGGGCAGCGGCCGAAGCATGTTGCTGCTTCCTCTCCGCCGCCTGGCCTGGGTCTACACGTTTCTGGCTCCAGGCATTCGTACTTTGAAACATTTGTTTAATATTAAGGAAGCTGCGTGTGCGGCGGTCATAGTACGCCCGGAACGTGTGGCCGTGAGCTCCAGGGCGGTGAATGAATCATCGCCCGCGGACCGGGCGCCGATGATTCATGCGGGGTACACACGCGCGCGTACTCGCCGTGTGCCTCTGACCCAGGGACAGCCGCCCTTCTGCAGCGATGACGCCTGGAGGGGCGGGGGAGAGTTCATGCAAAAGAACGGCGGCTTTTTTACCCCCTTACACAATTTGGGGGAACTTTGGGGTGTCAGGTACCCCAGATTTCCCGAATCTTATTTCCCATTCTTGGAAGGGTTGCAGGATTCCACCTGGCTGCATTAATGAGTCGGTGGAGGAGCGCTGATTCGCTGCGAGGCTGGGTCCTGTCTCATTCAGAATTTGGTTGGTGTCAAGTGAGGTATTGGATTCTGAAGCAGTCCTTTTAGTAATTGCCTGTGGTTAAGTACCGCCAAAGTAATTAGCAAAAACTTTAAAAGTTAGTGGATCTTAAAATAAAAACAAGTGACTCCTAAGCAGGAGACTTAAAGATTTAGGCTTTGGGGTGTGTGTGTGTGTGTGTGTGTGTGTGTCTGTTTTACGCCAAATCCAAAAAGGAACTTAGTTTGCCATTAATACAGAACTTTTAACCACTGTGACCACCCTTAAAGACTAACTTGACTCATTCCCACCTCACTCCACATTTGTAGGATTAAGAGTACAGTTTTCTTATCATTCAGGACTCGGGTCCAATGGCGTCTACTCAGAAAAGGCCCTCTTGATCACCTTAAATAGCTCTTCACCCCTTACCCCAGGAAGCACACCCAATCCTATTTTATCTTCTCCGTGGCACTTAATCACTATCTGAAATGATTTTATTTTGTCTCAAGTCCTGTCTCTTTGTACTAGAACATAAGCTCCACTGTGGCGAGGATTTTGGCTTGTTTCGCTCCTGGCTTTAACTCTAGGACCTAGAACAGTTCAGGGCATATATTGGGCACTGAGTATTTGTTAACTCCTGAATGAAGAAATTCTTTTTCCTAATTTCTTGCTAGGGCTATCTTTGACCATTGAAAGTCAATGCCTTTTGTGAGCAAGGCACTAAGATGGTACCTTTTTTTTTTTTTTTCCAGTTTTCTTTTGATTGATTCATTTCCTCCTCTGTGCTCTTTCACAGACAGCGCAAGCTGGGTTTGAGCATCACCTCCTAAGATGCTGAGTGTGAGGAAAGCTAAGGCATATAGAGCTTTGTCAAGAGAAAGTGTATTACTATAGAAGACTGTGGGTGATTAAAAATATTACCTGTGCTACTTGCAAAAGAAGTACAGGATATTGAAATAGAATCAACAAAGTCAAGTTCCCACAGTGCTGTATGTTCTCACTCATATTTGACATACTAATAGTTCTCTGTTCCTCCCTCCCCACTGTTTTCACCAACCTCAACTTTAGCTGAAGCTTGGGAAGGTCCATAGTAAGTAGCACTTAATATGAAGTATTAATATAACTAAGTGAGTTCAAGAGGCCTTACCTCTACTTTATTGTTGTTGTTAATGTCAGTAACTCCACAGCAGAGTGGATAGAAGGAGTTACTTAAAAGTATGTTTTAAACATCTTAGAATTAAAGGTATAATCAGTCAATGATATAAGGGAAGAAGATTTCAAATGTAGTGCTGGATGCTACCTGCCTAGAGGGTAAACTTCAGTATACTCTTTTTTTTCTTAGATTTTATTTATTTATTTGTTTGACATAGAGAGAGATCACAAGTAGGTAGAGAGGCAGGCAGAGAGAGAGGAGGAAACAGGCTCCCCACTGAGCAGAGAGCCTGATGCAGGGCTCTATCCCAGGACCCTGGGATCATGACCAGAGCCAAAGGCAGAGGCTTTAACCCACTGAGCCACCCAAGCACCCCTACTTTTTATTATTATAAAAGATAAACTGTGGAAAGCTTTACTCCTATAGCAATATTTTTAGAACTCAGTACTTCCAAAGTTAAAGAAGGGCAGGCATCCAGCAGTGCCCTTTCCCCCACAGTAGTTGTGATCGATTTCAAAAGCATAATCTGATTTCAAGAGTAATCTCAGCAATAATGGAAATTTAAAGCTAACAAGGACCTTGAAACTACTTAGCACGATTCATTCTTTTGTACCAATCTCTTTGCTGAGGAAACTGAGACACAGTGAGATGACTCGCCAAGGCTGCAGACAGAGCAGGGATTAGGACTGAGTGTCTTGACATCTTGTTGGAAGTCCCTAAATCAGCCAGAGCTCCCATAAGTGGGGGACGTGTGTTTCCTACTATTAGCCCATTGACTGCCTCCTGCTTGTGAATTCGCAGAGTAAAAATATGTTTTATTCAACTTTGTGCCCTCTCATGTACCTTGGACATTAAGAAGCTCAACACATACTTGCTAAATGTAGTTGGGCACATTTTTTTTAAGGACTTTATTTATTTGACAGACAGAGATCACAAGTAGGCAGAGAAGCAGGCTGAAAGAGGAAGCAGGCTCCCCGCTGAGCAGAGAGCCTGATGCAGGGCTCAATCCCAGGGCCCTGAGATCATGACCTGAGCTGAAGGCAGAGGCTTAACCCACTGAGCCACCCAGGCACCCTTGGGTAAATGTATTTTAAGTTGAGGAATATACTTAAGAATTGAAAGGAAAAAACAAAACAAAAAAAAAAAACCCAGGAAATCATATCTATTTTCCAGATTGAAGCTTTCTGACAAGAGTCAGAATGTTGGCAGTAATTAACCTTAGAACATTCATAGTAATGAAACTACTGTTTAGTTTTCATGCCTCTGGTTTCAAACAAAATGGCTCACAATATAAGTATGTGTGCTTGCTTAGTTGGCATATTTATTCACTGGAGAAATAGTAGGAGATAGGAGTCAAGACAGCTGGTAGGTCTTGCCTCTGCCGCAGTGTCCAATTAGTAAAGCCTAGACATGACAGCCAAATAGAATTGGGGCTGGGCTCGTCTCTTCCCCTAACAATCAGGGCTCTCTGTAGCGGGTTACTTCGCTTTTTTGAGCATTCTCTCATCTCTTAGGTGATCCCTTTAAGGACTGTCATGGGGCTGGGATAACATTTGTCCAGTGTCTGGTATAACTGGGCCCGTAATAAATGGTAATAGCTACAATTATGACTTCTGATTTATGTGACCCTGGGAGCAGCTTCATCTCTCAAAGCTTTGGTTTTCTCAACTGGAGCATTGGTGGTTGGGATAGGACAAGGGGTGGGGGAGAATTAAATGATCTCTAAGATCTCTAAGATCTGGTCTATCTCTAAACATCTCTGTAGTTTAAGGAATCAGTAAAGAATGCACAATTCTCCTGCAGTGTTAGTCTAAGCAAAATGGTTCATATATCCTTGATCTAACAGCAGAAGTGGTTTGTTTCTGGGTTTTCCTAACAATTTGGCATAATTAACTTTGATGATATTAAGTACTTTTTCATTCTTTTATATGACATATGATGGATACTGAGTTAACTTGAATACTTCAGCCTCTCATTCAGCTTACTATATATAAAGCAGTATAAGGAGTCTACAGGTTAATCAGACATTGGCACCCTTTAAGAGGCTTGAGAGCCATGTAAGGAGCATAAGACAGGTAACCAAAGGCTGTATTACATGGAAGAACTGTGAGAGACGCACAAAGAAAATGCTTTGTGATTTCAGAGAAGGAAAAGCTTAATTAAGACAATTAAGACATTTTGAGCAAGGCCTTAAACGATTAGTAGGACTTCAGCTGGCAGAGCTATGGGAACTAGCCTATACTAAGACTTGAGTGAAAGGATATATGAGTATATCCAGGAATAGAGAGGAATGTGGTTACGCTGGAGGGTAAGGAACCTGGGGGCAGGATAGTGGGGCAGAAGGCTGCATGGCAAGGTGAGGACCGTACTGTGACGATCTTGAATGCTGGGCTAAGGAGCCTGGTTCGTAGGCAGTAGATCACCATCAAAGGTATTTTAAGATGTGTGTATTGGTGTGGGGGGGGGGTGGGTAGTGATGTGACAAGAGCTGTGCTTTAAGAAGATTAATCTGAGTCAGAGGAGCCATGGGCAGTCCCAGTTAGGAAGCTATTAAGATGCTCCAGAAGAGAAACAACGGAGAATACAAATTAGGGTGGGAGCGGGTGGGTTGGGTGTGACACCATAGAAGTAAATGGGACAGGGATTGTTGACTAATTAGATGAAGAAGTTGAGGGAGAAGTCAAAGATGGAAGCTGAGTGACTTTGGACAGTAAAGGCAGGAATTGAACTAGTCAAGAAGAACCACTAGTAAAGGCGCTTGCTAGTAGTGTGTAGTCAGTGTTTGTCTTTAATGGAAGTGATGAGAAGTCTGGATTTGGATGCTCACATTTGTGTGCCTGTGAACCATCCAGATGTACGGGAGCCACTGCAAATAGAGGAAATTTGGGGCATCCTTACAAAGGGATTAAGTTGTGAGAAAGGTTCACAGTGTGGGTGAAAAGAATAAAAGGCTGGGGCAGAGCCTTGGAAAAACCAATATTTGTGGGCTTGTTAGGATGCTGAGAAGAAAGCAGCAGGAAGAGAAGAAGGCCGGGTAAGGAAAGGTGAGAGAGGAGGGTTGGTGGAGGCTGATAGGGTGGCAGGGCAGACATCAATGACTGGGAAGAGATCAGTAGACACGTCCGAGAGACCATTGTCAGCAGCCTTTGAGGATAGGGTCAGTTGGGCAGTGAAGACAAGTCAGAGACAAGTCGGCCAGGTGCCTGAGGGGTACCTGAATGGGAAGAAAATGGAGAGAGTGTAAACCGTGATTGCACTGTGAAAATCTGAGAGGCCAGAGGCTAAAAACAAAAGTGTAAGAAGGGCCTGCGAGTGTTGTGGCTGTCCGTGGAAAGGAAGGGCCTGGAAGTCAGGAGAGGGAGTGGGAAGGTAACTACTGCACCAGGCCCTCCACGAGTAGGAGGGTCAGGAACAAGAGAGAGTGGCCATATGTCCGGATGGCCCAGGGCACTCTTGGTTCACACCTGTTACCCCAGTTTATTTATCGGCTAATGTTTGGACAAATGTTACAAATATCTGGAAAAATGATGCCTACTTTTATTCTAAAAGAGGTCCCTTTTTGAGTAACAAATTATTTGATCACCCAGGTCATGGCACAGGTAGTTATTCATGGAGAAACAGTTGAGACACAGAGACAAAAAGACACAGCTTTAGAAAGAGAAGTTGGGAGCTGGGAGGGAGGTGGCTGCATCTGAAATGGATCTATTTCCTTGGAAAACAAGAACAATAATGGAGGAGGCCAGTTGATTGGCTGAAAGAAAGTTGGGGGGGTAAGAGGTCAAGTTGGGAAGGGGAAGAGTTTGGAGTAGCTTCACATCGGAGTGCCACAGGGAGCCAGAGGTGGCCAGGCCTGACCAGTGGTGGAAGGAATCTTCCCTTTCTTCCTGACTCTCTTCAGCAGTGCTCAGAAAGTTGGAAGTGGAGGTGGTGTGCGTATCATTGGCACGACCATTTCCATCTGGGCGGGGTAGGGAGACGGTGAAATAGTGCTGCTGGGCTGGGAGAGGAGGCAGTAGGCAGGAGAGTGGAATGTGTAGCAACTGGTTCAGCAGGGACAGCAGAAAGGGAAAAGTAGGAGAGGATGCGCAGGGGTTGGTGGCAGAGGGCACAGGGAAGTTTTAGAGTAGCTTGGCATTCTGGAGAGGTCAGTTATGAGTGATGATGGAAACTCAAAATGTCGTCAAGCTTGAGAATGGTGAGGTGTCACAGCCATGAGGCAGAAGGGCATTGATCTTCAAGAACTTTGAGACCAAGGTATACATTATTATATATTACATATTTATATATTTGACTAATATATACGTATGTATCAAAGTCTAATTTTTAAAATTCTGGAATACATTTATTAAAGCCTTTCTGAACTTTAGAGTTGGAAAGTACCTTAAAAAATAGGGAAGTTATTCCTTCAATTAAAATATGGGGAAGCTAAAGTCTTTTAAAGACTTTCTACAAGGATTGTGACTTGCCCCATATCACAGACATGTGTGACAGAGCCAGCTCTGGAAGGGGCCAGAATCTCTGAATCTCAGTTTAATATTTTCCTCTAGAGCCAAAGAAGTAATTAAAGTATCCATGGAACAAAAGTTTAGAAAGCTTCCACTCACCTTGCCTACTTACTGCTGTTAGAACACTGGTGTTTGTGGGCACAGAAACCCATTGTGGGATCAGGTCCATGTCCACTGTCTTCTAACCCAAGGGCAGGTGGTGGCATCTTTGAGGAGGACCCATGAAAAGCAGTAGCTCTTCCCCATAAATTAAAAAACATGAAATAAAAAACATGCCCATTGATACTTATCAACAGTTGGCGAAATACTAGCTTCTTTATTGATGAAGGCTAGATTGGAGGACATAGCTTGGTGTGAAGTTCAAAATGGCCTTGTGCACCTCCACCCTCATGTAGACTTTGGAATAACATGCGGGATGGAAGGTTTGAGGTGAAGAGGAAAAATACCCAGATCTCTCCCTTTCACTGCCTAGCGAGAGAAAAAGAGAAAGATGCCCAAACTCTCATGTTTAGTGTCTTTCACAGAAAAACTCCATCCGTTTGAGAACCGAGAAAGAGTTGTCACACACTAACCAAATAAATTGTTTTGCCGCTATAGGGAAGAGTATGGTGTGGGGCAAGAAGACAGGAGTGGACAGGGAATATCCCTCCTTTGGAAGCTTTGTGAATGGGAACAAGATGTTTTTCCCTTTGAACATACGGTTATTGATCACTCATAGGTTCCTTGTTTGCACTTGAGTTAAAGTAACTTCTGAGGCAGCCGGTGCATTTTTACACTAAGTCAGCATGTAAGTGAAATGACTAAGAACCGTACTTCATTCATCAGTTTCACAGTCAGACCTAGCGCATCTCTGCTTCCTCCCTGGAGATCTCAGGAAACTCACAGACATCAGAGCAGGGACAATCAGCTTTGATACCCTGTTTGTGAATTCAAACTTTGGAAAAGTGGAAATGTTCTTTCTCCTCGTAAAATGTTTAAGGAAGGATGCCTGGGTGGCTTAGTCATTAAGCGTCTGCCTTAAGCTCGAGTCATGATCCCAGGGTCCTGGGATCAAGTCCCACATCAGGCCCCCTGCTCAGCGGGGAACCTGCTTCTCCCTTTCCCTCTGTCTGCCGCTCCCCCTGCTTGTGTGCATGTTCTCTCTTTCTCTCTCTGAGAAATGAATAAATAAAAATCTTTTTTAAAAATCTTCTTTAAAAAAATGTTTAAGGAGCCTTTAATTGGACATACAGCACTTGGAATTAGTGCTGATTCCATCACTATTACTATATAATAATTATATATATATTATATATAATATATATTATATATAATATATATGTAATTACTATATAATAATATATATATTACTATATAATAATTAGTAACCTTACTAATTGTTAAATTCCTCAGTTTCCTCATCTGAAGATGACTGTCAAAATTTGATGAGACTCTGGGTTAGGCACTTAAGATAAATCATGATGACATTTTCCCCTTTATCCATATCAATATATATAATAATTTTAGACAAGTAAGATTTTATACCAGTGTGTTTCATGACAAATGAAATTTCTGACTTTCTATCCACTTTTCTTTTAACTGTTAAAAAGCAATTTTTATTATAAAATATAACATATATATAACTTTTGAAATGCAAAATATATAGTTCAATGAATTATTAAAAGGTAAACATCCATGTAACTACCAACCAGCTCAAGAAGTAGAACAATGTAATTTTTTCTCCCCATAGAAATCTTTTTTGTTAGATTCTTGGTTTTCTTTTCAGGGAAGTCATGAGTAGTAACAGGAGGCAATTATAAGTATTGACAGGTCCAAAATACGTGTTCCTTTTGAATGGAATTAGATAAAAAATGTAATATTAGTGTTTTGCTCTGTTGTTATTTTTTATTTCTGTAACTAAATTTAGTGTTTAGGACAAGTCCTGGGTTTTCAGTCTTAAGATCAAAGTCTTCAGGTTAAGAGTCTTCAGATCTGTGTCCTTTGGATGGGAGTGAAAAATTGTGATCATTTGGATATGAGAAAAATCCTCATGCTTAATTATTTTTAAAACTTTCTGATCATCCCCCCTTTGCCTGTCTTTAGAAGCAAAACAGCTAAGATTCCAGTATTGGTGATGACTGTGTGTAGCAGTCTTATTATATAGCAGCATATTATTGAGGCAAATACCTTTCAGTTCAGGCCACCACCTTAGGCTAGATTTGAATGGCAAGAAGGAGTCAATGATAATAGCTTTATTGCATGAAATACCTATATTTTCTTCATTTAATCATAATCTAATATTCTGAATTCTACTGTCTTCTAAGGCTCAATTAAAGCGTCAATACCAAATGTGGTATCCAGAAAAGGGTTCTTTTGGATACAGTTTTTTATGATTAAAAAAAGGAAATGATGATAAACATTAAAATAATTGGAGAAGTATCTTAGCTGATCTGGTGTATCTGTGAAAACAGAAAAGCTTTGAGTGTTTTAAAAATTGATAAAGAAAGGCTCATCTTTTGGGGCAGTTTCTGTGGTTATAAGATTTGGTTGTGGAGACTTTAGGTTCCACTTTGGTGGGCTGAACGTGTGTTTACTGTCAGTTCCTGCCGAAACCCCCCTGTAGTGATGGTGTGAATGTGAGAAGCGGCAACAGCAGATGGGAGACACCAACACATTTTCAGAGGACGAAAAGCAAACACACGGTGGCAGTGGACTTAGTATAGTGGGGAAAGTTGGTACTTAAGTGCCCTGAAAGGAAGTTGGGAGTAGATCCTGGAAGAAACAGCCAGTTTATCTCCCAGATGGTTCTGGAATGAGAGGCTCTGGAGCGGGGCTGAAAATAAGGGAGTGATTGCAAGTCTGTGAAAATGACCAGCCCTCAGTTCACTTTCCCCGTCCCATACAGCAAGATGAAGCCCTTGCTGGACACTGGATATTTTTCTCTGATGAAGTTGAAGTAAATTAATTAATAGTTCGGATTTAGAGTTACCAGGCAAAAAATAATAATAATTTAAAAAAAGGTGAAATGCTCAGTGAAAACAGAGGAATTTAATGAAACCCTGTATACTATACAGTGAGACCCCGTGCTCTTGTTCCTCTGCCCAGTCCTAGGAGAGGGAGGTAATTAACCACCAGGCAGGGTATTGAAGGATTCTTGTCTGCCTGTAAAGAACGGTCGTAGAGGGGAGACCTACAGATAGTGACGTTGAGGGCCCACACTGAAGAAACTGACTTACTACCCATTCTTCCTAACCCACCAGGCAACAACCCTCTTCCCTCAACTCCGTTGAGTATACAGCTTGCAGTCAGCATTTTAGCACCTTACTCTTGAATACAGATAGACATGAACACTCTTTCTAGTATGACGGAACATAAGGCCACTAGGATGGAATGCCTGCTGGACTAATCCTCTAATCGTGTTTCCTCTCTTCTATCTTTTTGCTTTTATTTCTGCTTTATCATCTGCTCCTTCCAGTGATTTTTTCAGCCATCTTATTTTTAAACTTCTAATATCTGTTTCTTCTTGTTTATATAGGCTCCTTCTTATTTTATGATTTATAGGTGGGTTTCGGAATATGAAATTTAATATCAAAAGAGATAGCCAGAAGTTTTAAAAGTAGTTTGCCTTTAGGAAGTGGGTTTGAGGGTGACGATGAGGTAGGACAGGCTGCTGCCGTGTTTCCATTTTAAGCATGGTAGTATTATATGAATTTTAAAGTAATCTGTATGAGTTAGGTTGACAAATAAAATCAGTAAGAAGAAAAAGTAAGGCGGTGCTAGTAAAGTGGATTAGGGAATGATTTACATGTATCCAGAACGTTAAAAATATACATTAAAAGTTAAGAAGTGATTTTTTTTTTTTAAGATTTTATTTATTTGTTTGACAGATAGAGATCACAAGTAGGCAGAGAGGCAGGCAGAGAGAGAGGAGGAAGCAGGTTCCCCGCTAAGCAGAGAGCCCGATGCGGGGCTCGATCCCAGAACTCTGGGATCATGACCTGAGCGAGAGGCAGAGGCTTTAACCCACTGAGCCACCCAGGCGCCCCAAGAAGTGATGTTTTGATGTTAGAATCCTTCCTCACAACTGGGATTCCTGCCCTCCGTCTGTCTCAGAATCACTGGAGGGAGGTTTTTGAAAATTCAAATGACTGCTTCTATCCTAAGATTCTTATTTATTTGGCTTTGGGTGGGCCCCTGGGAATCGGTAATTTTTAAAAGAACCGCATCAGCTTCTGATACATGGCTCGGGGCTAACTCCTAGCTAAATACTTTGAACACCTTTGCTCCCTCTTAATTGTTTCTTTTATTTTTCCTATTCTCTCTCTCTTCCTCTCTGTGTCTGTCTCTCTGGGTTTCTATCTGCTTCGCTATCTCTCTGCTTCTGCTGCAAATCAGATCTTTGCTCTCAAGTCAGTTCAGAACTGATACAGTCTATTTCAGGTCGGGAGAGTAGGAGGGAAGAAAGGGAGACATGGGAGAGGCCATTTGGATGACCATGAATGAGAGTGGCTACACAGGGAGCTAATACTTGTTTCCTTTTGTTTTGTAGAAACTACTTAAATTAATGACCTTATCTTGAATTTCCTTGGGGTAATTTTGGAGCTCAACGTCAAGTAAATTTGAACTAAATTTGTTATTTCTTTACCTGCAGTTATGCCTCTTAGGGCTAAATCAGCTGCACTCTGAGGTTATCCTCAAGTTCTTTTACCTCCCTTGGGTTTTGCCCCAGCCTCTCCCAGCTGTGGTCTACCACATGTTCACCAATAGCAGCATTTCCATTTTGCACTTGAGAGCATGAGCAATTTTCATGGCTTTCTAGTTTTCTGTGAGGGAATTCTTAGAAGGGTGGTTAGCAAGCAAGAGATGGAGGAATGTAAGAATTACATAATTTCCCAAGGGTGGAGGTCTTGTTGCATTGGACCTTTGACTACAGAGAATTTATACATCTAAAAAAAGAAGTGTTTGTTATATGGAGGAGAGAAACATTTTAGACTCCGGGGACAGACTTCCTTAAAAAAAAAAAATCTGACAAACTTCAGGTTTATAAAAATATCAGTTATTACAGAGAGTAAATGTTTCCTTTGAACCTTTCCCCGGTCCCATCTCCTGCCTCCGTAGATCCAACGACTTGGGAATCTGGTGTGTTTGTGATTTACTTGTAGGCACTTCACATCAAGACAGTGCCCTGCTGCATGCAGTGGTAGGACGGACCGCTCACATTCCATCCAGCACAGGGAGCGGTTTCTGCTGGTGTCTGAGGGATTACTGCACATTTAGCGCGTTTACACAGCTAGCCCAAGCATGATCTCTAAGGTGCGGCGTTGGTTCATCTCATCAGTCAGTCTTACTTGGAGCCTGCCCCCATGATGCAAGACTCCTCTAGGCCAGGGCTTCTCACAGTTTACTGTGCCCACAGATCACTGTGGATGGCATTACACTGCAGATTCCAATTCAGTCCATCTCAAGAGGGACCTGAGATTCTGCATTTCTAATAAGCAACCAGGGGGTACCGCTGGTCTACAGACCACACGTAGAGAAGCAAGGTTCTGGCTAGTGGTTCTCGGCCCTCGTTCCTCATTAGAATCATGTGGGTGCTTCTTGGAGCTATCCTTAGTGATTCTAATTTAACTGGTCTAGGGTAGAGCTCTGATATAATACGTGTGTGTGTGTGTGTGTGTGTGTTAATCCCCCAGGTGACCCTAATGTGCAAATACGGTTGAGAGCCACTGTTAGAAGTTCTGCCCACTTTCGTTGTGACGCGTGGGTAAAGATCTTCATGGGTGGACTTTGCAGCAATCTGGGAAGCACGTTATATAGCCTTTCTGTTGTAGATACACTTGCTTCATGGGTATGGTCCATGGAGAAGAGATTCCTCTTGGATTGCCAGGTTCCTAAAGATGCGATGGGAGTGGCAATTGGTGGGGAACATACCTAGGAAGAAAAAAAGGGGCCTTTTCATTAAAATTGTCACCTGATACCAGAATGAGGTTTGAAGTGATGAACAAATGCAAAATTGGTGTCTCTTCATTCAGGGGATCCTTCTATTTTCTACGTCCTTTCAGTAAGAGATTATGGGAAAAGTATGTTATAAACTTTGATGCTTTATGTTTTCTCCAGAGAAGTCCATAAATTTGCTTCTTACTATTTCTATGTATATGTTTGTCTATAAATATATGTACTTGCAAAGTTTCTGCATAACCAGAATTCTAGTATGTATTTATATTTTTCCTTTGCCAATTATTTAGAAAAATTTAGAGTATTTTCTATGCATTTACTTTTGGGTCTTAACTTGTCCTAAAAAATTCAGTGATAGCATTCTGATGAAGGGACTGTTATTCTCAGGAGCTCCCAATGCTAATGGCAGACTGGTGATTCAATTTGCTCAAAAATCACAGGCCTTAGCCCAGTTCAAATGTTAATTGTTTTATTGTTATTATAAGGATGATCCTAGTAGCAAATAATGCAATTTTATGTATATTAAAATTATGTGATTACAATTTCTTGGAAACAATAAGCTTTAAAATCAATGGTTTGAAGTCAAATATAATCATGCTGCTAAGACATTGGAATTCTCTCCTCCACCTCCCCACTACTCAGTCATAAAATAGGCCTTTGATCTTATTTCCTTAACATTACCTTGTCTACTTCATGACTACTGACTTCAGTCAGATACTCATTACTTCTCATCCACTTTAACTTTCTCCCTGGACCTCGCTCCCTCCAGACTTGCCCCTTTCAGTTCTTCTGCCAGAATCCTCTCTAATGGAGAGAAATCTGTGGTTCTCCTTTGTCTGAGGATAAAATCCCAATGTCTGGACTGTGATGCAGAGCCTCCAGCCTGGCCCTCCCCTTCCTCTGCCCTCATTACCTGTCACTTCTCAGGATGGCAGTGTATTCATTCCTTAGCTGAGCTTGAGGATGGGGGAGTAAATATTGGAGGCATGAATGAGCGGTTTAGGAGAAGGGGACAGGAGGTGGCATGAGGGCTACTAAGTGTGGCTGCTGGCGGGGGAGGCTGGATGTAGGGTGAGACCAGGTAGCATATGGCCACAGAGTTACAGAAGCAGAGGTGCCCGACTTGCACCTGCATTCTGCTGGGTGCCTGACTAAGCCTTTCCACTTCTTGTCTCGACCTTTGTACGTGCTGGGTCCTCTGTGGAAAGCACTTCCTCTATCTTCTTTGCCCAGAAAAATCTTTCTCCTCCTTTGAGAAATGCCAGTTGATCCTTTTCTCCTTTTTCCAGATATTCTCCCTTCGTTCCCATGATATCTGATCGTCTCCCTCCATTCTGCCCCCGTTGTTCCATTAACCAGCTGCTGTTACTGCACTTACCACACCACCTGTTCATCCCGGGGTCTGCTAGATTGTGGATTCAGCAAGGGCAGGAACTCGGTCTTTTGATATTCCAGTTCACAATACAGAGCCTGACATGCAGTACACATATATAATAAATGCTGGATACATTAAAACAGGTTTTCTCTGTGAAGTGTTGAGAACCTGCTCCTACCGGACTGGGGGTCATTTTTTTTAAGTTTATTTATTTATTTCAGAGAGAGAGAGATTGAACACAAGTTGGGGGGAGAGCAGAGGGAGAGGGAGAAGCAAACTCCCTGCTGAACAGCGAGCCTGACGTGGGGCTCAATCCCAGGACCCCGAGATCATGGCTTGAGCTGAAGTCAGATGCTTAACCGACTGAGCCACCCACCCAGGTGCCCCTGGGCATCATTTTAAAAATGAATTCCACTTAGCAGTATATGACATGAAAAATTTTATTGCTTTAAGTTTTAACTGATCTACCCCTAACAAATATCTAAGTTAATAAGATCTGTCCAAATATACACATATAGGTACATTATGTATATATGTGTGTATACATACTTATCTGCATAAAAATGGAAGAAAATTAGAGGCCAAAGAGTATGAATAAATATTAAATAAGACTTCATAGAGGCCTGCACAATGCACATGACTGATCTGGTCTCTTTTAGCTGGGCTCCCTTGGCTAGTAGGGAATAGGTTAAAACCCCAAGGAACATATGAATCAGTATTGAACACATGTGTATTTTCAAGTTATGTTGAAGTTACGAGTATAGAAATGTAGTTTTGAAAAGGTTTTTTCAAACCATGTAGAAACATGGGGATTTTAACTGCCAAAATAATTTTGTACAGTTTGCAAATGAATAAAACCACAGAGAAATTAAGGGGTACCTTCTTCCTGACGTAATGGCTTCCCACTTTTCCTTATGAGTTGGGGGAGGGAGTTGAGTTCTGTTGCGATGTGTCATTAAAGGGCTGTGTTGTCAGATGATCTTCCCCACCTCTCTAAGCTTCAGTTTCTCCATGGATAAAATATGAGATTTGGTCTAAATTATTACCAAGGTCATTTTGAATCATCTGTGATTCTGTAAAGTTATGAAACATGGCCTGTAACCATGGTGAGGAAAGTTGATTGGTGATTCCAAAAATAGACTTATTTTCTCCTTCTGCAGAACATTGATGCTCTCCCATTGAAAAGTCACTCTGTACATTGCTGTAATAAACAGGTTTCTTGATTTTTTTTTCTTAATGCTGAGTGTTCAAAAGTGAATGAGAGATTGTCTAAAGAAATACCAAAGAAACTCTTGTCTCTTGTTTTAAATATAGATCTGAATTATTGTGCTCTTTTGCATTCCTGTTGTAGATATTCAGAAAGCAGAAGGTAGTGATTTGGTAAATTAGAAACTATTTCGCATCAGTTCCTGCTGTCTTTTGTGTTTGCGTGAGAACCCCATTCAAAATATGTCTTATTTATTCCCTTTAAAATATACTTTCCTTTGTTTTTGTTTTGTTGCTGGCAACAAGTCCTTATCTGCAAATACTTACAAGTTTTCTCAAGATCCTTAGAAAACAGTTATTTTTCTCTATTTATAGATAGATAATCTTGTCAGACATCATTACATTTTCTCCCTGAAGCCCTTTGATTTCTTGATGTGTTGCACGATAAGCCTATCCTCCGAGCAGGGATGTCCAAAGGGGCCCTCCTGGAATCAGTCTGAGGTTGCAAGGTCTATGGCCATGCCTTGCCCCTTGGGGACTGTCCCCAGTCTGCAGCACTCCACCTGAACTGAGATATCTTGACCTAGTTGGGCCAAATACAATGCTGGTCGGCAGAATCTCCCTGTCTGTGAAAATCTGTGCTGGATCCAACCCTTTGAAGCAGAGAATCAGCTCATTAAATGAACATTTTAAATGCCTAGAGAGATAATAGAAATTGAATTTTCACTCTGTTCTGTAATAATATGTATCCAAAGTATCATATCACTGTCCAGCTCTGTGTGATCAGATGAGTCACTGACCCTCTCTGAGCCTCAGTTTCCTCCTCTGTAAAGTTTGGATTTGATTTCTAAAATGCCTTTGGCTCCAAAATTCTTTTTTTTTTTTTTCTTTATAGCTTTGTCATCTCTCTAGCTCTAGACTGACTGATGACAATCTGTAGTCTTAAACCCCAGCAAGACTTAGTCCTTTCCATGGTGCTTCCTCAAACCAGTAATGTTCATTTTTCTACCCACAGGCATTTGTAGAGATTTTTTAAAGGCATCTATGATTATTTTAGTCCAATTTTTTTGTACAGTTTGAGACCACATGACCTCAACAACTCAGTTGTTTTGCTTGTGTGCCTGGATAATGACATAAAAATAAAGCATGCTTCTTTTTGTAGAAATAACCAACTTTTTTTTTTTTTTCCCAGCAAGCATTGCTGTGAGAACTGAGCTGGTTAGGGAGAACTGAGCTAGTTAGTGAGAACTAAGCTGGTTAGATACTGTTGACCTCAGCTATGAGGCAACATTAAGAGAGCAATTATTTGGGGGTACCTGGGTGGCTCAGTGGGTTAAAGCCTCTGCCTTCAGCTCAGGTCATGATATCAGGGTCCTGGGATCAAGCCCCACATCGGGCTCTCTGCTTGGCAGGGAGCCTGCTTCCTCCTCTCTCTCTCTACCTACTTGTGATCTCTGTCTGTCAAATAAATAAATAAAATCTTTTAAAAAAAGAGAAATATTTTTTAAAAAGAGAGAGAGAGCAGTTATTTGGTATTTACCCATATTCCTCATCATCAATCAAGAATCTTTGTTCTAGTGTATTAAAACCATTGAAACTAAAAACAGTCTGCGGAAGTGGGGTTAGAGAATGTTTTAGGATAGGATAAGTTTATTTATTTATTCAAAAAATAGGGGCGCCTGGGTGGCTCAGTGGGTTAATGCCTCTGCTTTCGGCTCTGGTCATGATCCCAGGGTCCTGGGATCGAGCCCCAAGTCAGGCTCTCTGCTCCGTGAGGGGCCTGCTTCCCATCCCCCTCTCTCTGCCTGCCTCTCTGCCTACTTGTGATCTTTGTCTGTCAAATAAATAAATAAAATCTTAAAAAAAAAAAAAAAGCCACCGAGCGCCTACGAGGTAGTCTTTGGATTATCAGTGAAGAAAACAAAGATCCTTGACCTTATGGAGTTTATTTTCTAACAAAGGAAGACAGACAATAATCAAAAAGCATACGAAATATTTGTTATATGGTTTGTTATAAAATGATAAGAGCTATGGAAAACAGAAAGCTGAGCAGGAAAATGGGAATGAAAAGTGGGTGGGGAGTGGAGAGCTAGATTGTAGTATAAATACCATGGTCAGGAAAGGAGGTGTGGAGGGCAGAATAGCCCCCAAAGGTGTCATGCCATAATTCCTAGAATCTGGAGATGGGTTAAGTTGTATGGCAAAAAGAACTTTTGACCTTTAATTGAAGTTACACACCTTAAACTATGGAGACTGGACTGTCTTGGCTAAACCAACCCAATCAGAGAGCCCTTGAAATTAGGGTTATGGTTAGAATCAGAGAGATGTGGCTGAGGTTAAAATCTGAGAGAGACTTAGCCCAGAGTGCTAGAGGGTGGAGGCGTGGAAAGCGTGGGGGAGGAAGGAGGGAGCCTCCAGGAGCAAAGAGCAGCCTCTGACTGATAGTCAGTGAGGAAACGGGACCTCAGTACTACAGCTGCAAGAAGCGGAATCTGGCCAATAACCTGGATAAGCCTAGAAGTAGATTCATCCTCAGAGCCTTTTGTAAAGTAGTGCAGCCCCACTGACACCTTGATTTTGGCCTTGTGAGACTCTGGGCAGTGGACCCAGCTGAGCCAGGCTCTACCAGAACTTCTTACCTACAGAACTATCAGATCACAAATAGGTGTTTGTTTGTTTTTTTATTTCTTTTCATCGTAACAGAATTCATTGTTTATGCACCACACCCAGTGCTCCATGCAATACGTGCCCTCCATAATACCTACCACCTGGCTCCCCCAACCTCCCACCCCCCGCCCCTGCAAAACCCTCAGATTGTTTTTCAGAGTCCATAGTCTCTCATGGTTCAGATGGAGAGGAGAAGGGAGTTGAGGGAAATAGGTGTTGTTTTAAGCCCCTGAATCTGTAGTAATTTCTCATGGCAGCAATAGAAAACTAATACTGGGAATAAGAAAGTTAGCCAGGTTGATACTTGGGAAAAGAATCTTTCAGGCAGAGAGAACAATGAGAGCCAAGTTCTAACATGAGGTCTGCTTGGGATAGTAGAGACTGAGCAAGTGGCGAGTGTGGCTGGAATGAAGAGAGCAAGGGGATGAGTAGTTGGAGTTGAGGTCAGAAAGGCAACTGGAGTGGAGGGTGGAGACCATAAAGGGCTATCATTCCAAGTGAGCCACGGAATCATTGCACCATTTTGATCAGAAAAGTGATATGATTTGACTTAATTATTAAGATCATTCTAGCTCCTCTGACGGTAGACTGTAGGGAAGAAGCCAGGAGACCAGTTAGGAAGGCGATAATAGAAAATCCTGACGCAAGATGGTGGTGGCTTAGACCAGTGGTAGTGGAGATGACGAGAAATGGTCAGATTCTAGATATATTTTGAAGATAAAGTCATTTCTTTATGACTTAGATGTGAGATCTGAGGGAGAGAAAGTAATCAAAGATGACTCTGTAATCTGGGACCTATTAATAGGAAAAGATGAAGGTGCTGTCAACTGAGAACTGGAAAGCTGAGGGTGAAGGAGATCTGGGGTGGAGGGAGGAGTTAGTGTTCAGTTGGAGCACACCAAGGATAGGTTGTCTGTTAGACATCCAGTAGAAGATGCATAGTTTGGTAGCAGAATAATGACTTCCAAAGATGTCCACAGCGTAATCCCCAGAATTTATGAATATGTGTCTTTAGGTAGCAAGAGGGACTTTGCAAGTGTGATTAAGTTAGGATCTTGAGATGGAGAGACTTTTCTGGATTACCTGGGTAGGTCTTTTTTTCTCTCTGACCTCTTGGTGTTGCAGTAGCAAAGCACACCGAGAGTGACCAACCAAGAAGGCAAAGGGCAAATGAAGAGAGGTCAGTGTCGTGGAAAGCAAGTGAAGAAAGCATATCAAGGAGGAGGTAGTGGTTGCTTATGACAAATGCCACTGATGGGTTAGTGAGTTGAAGAGTGTGGCAATGCTCACGAAAAGCTGAGCTGCCAAGGAGAGGAGCTGCTAAGGATGGTCTGAGGGCATGGGTTGGGTGACTGTTTCAGTCGGAGAATGGTGAGTTCTTTGTGGTGCCTGGGGAGAAGGCAGAGAGTGCAGGGTGGGGGAAATGCGGTGGGAGTCCGGGGGCATTCCCTTCAGATGCGTCCATTTTCTCAGAGGAATAGGAAGTTGATCAGAATGAGGATGGGGAGGGTGGTTTGGGTGACTTAACAGAAGTGTTATTAATATTCCTAAATCATTGAATATGTCACATTTTACTAAGTCAAATTTACATGCTATCCTAGCCTGGGTTCCTCTGAATATCAGAATGTGGACAAGTTTATGGACAATTCATTTATTCTGAGGAGTAATCCCAAAGAACACAATTTGAGCCTGGGAAGAGTTAACAGGGAAAGAAGGAAACCCAGTTTAAGGCTCATTCAGCAACTTGATCACCACTGTGGGCAGCTGAGACGTGATCTCACAGGGGACTGGCAGCCCAAGAATGTACCTCAGAACTGTCCAGCAGAGAGACAGGGAGAGGGAGGGGTAATTCATTTTCCTGTTCTTGCTCCTGTCCCCTGCGGGTCTGGTGCTTGCCCACCGGGTGTGGAGTCCATCACAGGACCATTCCCGTGTCCGAATGCTCAGCAGGTCCCTACGGATGAGATGAGGGTGCAGCTCAAGTTCCATGAGGGTGGCTTGACAGCATCCCCGGGACCACATGGAAGGGGCTAAGACTCTACTCCTTGGGTACATGGTTTCCATCATTCATCTTCTTGTCCACTTTTTTCCATGCTGTGTGGCTCATCTTGCCCAGTGAAGCCACCGCCTGGATGAGGAGCTGCTGGGGCTTTGGGGTTCACTGGTGGACAAGCTGCAGTCCCTGCCTTCGAGTCTCACGTCTGTTGAGGAGCTCCCAGGTTCTTTTTATTCTGGTTCTTTTACCCTGTGTGGGAGGTGGAGCCCCACGGAGTCCTTTTTAAACAGAAAAATCACATGATATGGTTTCTGTATTAGAAGTGGACAAGGGAGTTGATAGGCAGAATTCTGGTTATCTAGTGCTGAGTGACAAGCCACCCCCAAACTTAATGATCTAAAAAACAACAACAATCATCTATAACTCTCACGGTTTCTTTGTGGTGGGAACTTAGAATCTGGTTAGCTGTGTGGTCTCTCTTCATTCCACTCGGCATCAGGAGGGAAGGCTCAAGGGCTGGGGGCTGGGGGCTGGGGGCTGGGGTCGTCTTCAGGTTTGCTCTCTTATGTGGTGCCTGGTCTGGGACACTTGGGCTCCTCGAACGTGCTCTTCACTCTGTGAGACCTCCCCGTGTGGTCTCTCCAGCAGAGGCGTCAAGGGAGCCAGATTTGTTACTGGCCACTGGGGGCTCTCAAGACGCACGTCCCCAAAGAGAAAGAACCGGAGGAAAGCTATATCACCTTTTATGACCTAGTCTTATGAGTCCCACTGGATCACATCTGCCTAGTCACAGGCCTGTCCGGATTCAAGAAGAAGGGCCACAGACCCACCTCCGGCTGGAGAAACACCATCCTGTAAATAGAGCATGTGGGAGCATGTAAATGAACATGTATGTTGGTGCTGCATTTTAGGAAGTAAAGTCTCACGGGCAGTATTATCATCACCATGACTGCTGGCATTTTGTAGGAGCTGACTAAGGTCCGGGCACTGTGCTAAGTGCTGGTGGTATTCTATTCTTTACCTCCGGATTTGTAACGTAGCCCCCTTTTTACAATGAAATAGTGAGACTCAGTGAGGTTAAATGACTGGTATAAGCTCACAAAGAATTTCTAAATTTAGTGATAAAAGGGCAAATAGTTGTAAAGAGTATGTAGGAGCCTTACTTCCAGAGGGAAACTTAACCATGGATCCCTTGAGGGACTCCTCCTTCAGCAGTTCCTGCACGGTTTCCCACCACCCCCATTCCCTCCTCCCTCTTCCCCCCTCCCCCTGGTATCAGCCTCTTTTCAATTTGTTCATTAAATTCCAGTGATGTTTTCCTACACATTTTTTGTGCATGCAAATCATTTCAGTTATGTTTTGAGTCTACAGATTGATCCCAAAACATAAGTACTATGAAAAGGCACACAAACGGATTTAAAAAAAAAATTCCTGGGTCATAAATTACTGGTATGTTGAAAACTTCTTTATGTAAAAAGGACACATTTTCTTAAACCAGTGAATCTCAAACATTTTTGCAATCCTGGCAGGTTGGGAACTCTAGTATAACTTGAAAATACTATCCTCCCCACCCCATCTCCCCCCGTCCCTCCCCCCAGCCACTTCTTCTCTCCTGCCTTAAGACTGGCCATCCTGTAGCACCCAGAAAGCCAGTAGCTCTGAAATCCTATTCACTTTAAACCTCGTCACTGAACATCTCATAAACACTACCGCTCTCTATGTGTTTAATGAAGGAATTCCACAAACGTAAAACTTCCCAAACTGCTGATGCTTCTGTCATCTTCTGCATCGAGGCATCCAGTTTTTAGAAATTAGAAACATATTTGGTTTTAGAGCCTTGCCTAGGTGCTTAAAAGAGCTAATAAATAATCATTTGTTATTTTGGCCTTACAGGACAAATTTAAACACACACCTTCCAAGGAAGCAGAAACATTATTATTTTTGTCTAGATTCACATTGCCATTTAGAACAGAGTTCTTCAGAGGCACCTGGGTGGCTTAGCCAGTTAAGTGTCTGACTCTTGATTTTGGCTCAGGTCTCTGGGTTGTGGGATTGAGCTCCGCATCAGGCTTTACACTCAGTGGGGAATCTGCTTCAACTTCTCTCTCTCCCTCTCCCCCTCCTCATGCTTGCATTCTCTCTCTCTCTCTCAAATAAATAAATAAATCTTGAAAGAAAGGAGGAAAGAAAGAAAGAAAGGGAAGAATTTTTCAAGTTCTTCTCAAGATGATCCATTCATTAATTCAATAAATATTGATTATTAAATGCCAGACACTGGGTGTGGCCATGGGTTGGGCGAGTCTACAGTAGTGAATCAAAGAGACAAAACTTGTCTGTCCTCATGGAGCTCACATTCTAGTGGGTTGAGACAACCAATAAATATACAACATATAATCTGTCAGAGAATGAGAAATGCTGTGGAGAAAAATCAGTCCACAGAAGTGTCAGAGTATATCCCTGTACCTAGTCATGTTTCCATGGTTCCCATCTTCCCCAAGTAGAAGGACTTACAGCAGCCCAGAAAGCCCTGTGTGATGTGGCCTCTCTTCTCCCTGACCGCAGCACCTTCTCCATTCCCGGTCACCTTGGCCTCCTTGCTGCTCTTGGGCATCGGCATCATTCCTGTTGGTGGCCTTTCCATGTCTCTGTTCACTGCTGCTCTTCCTTCAGAAAACCATAAGACGAACTCCTCATCTCTTTTTGGTCTTTGCTCAGATGTGTCCTTCTTGTTAATGTCTTTCCTCATTTTAAATGTTAGTCACTCTCCTTATCTACTGCTTGCAATGCTGACTCTCCAGGAGGTCACAACCCATCAGAGGAGGTGATGGGATGCCACCAGCCAGGCACCATCAGAAGCAGAACAACATCATGGGCTTCCTCTCCAGAGGCAGGTCTGCCTTTGGTTGGAGAGCCCTTGGACTTTCAGTGTCGTTGGGTGAATTCTCAGTAAAGGCCCTGCCTGGGGTTAGCACTGCGGGGCTCTCCCAGGCTTCTCCAGTAGCAGTGATCCAACCCTGAGCTTAATTAGCAGGAATTCCCAGAGTGGCACTTGCCTTTGTCATGCCGTGGCATTGTACTTCTTAGGGACTGGATGTAGTCTCCTGCAATAGAGGGCCCTCTTTTAGATGGATTGTTTCTCCCCCGTGATTTTTGCCTGGGTGTGTTTGGTATGTTTAGTCTGCTTCTCCTCCTTGGCAAGGCCATTCTTGTTTTGCTTCTCCCTCTCATTACCCACCGTGACTGCCTCTTCTGAGTCCTCTGCTTCGAGTTTCACTGACTATGCTGACCTTTTATATATTTCTTGTTTCTGTTCAGAAACCAAAACAGCATCTCATACATGGCTGGCTTATATCTGCCTCATTCCCATTTTATTAAAAAAAAAAGACAAAAAACCTTTTTTTACACCTTGTCTCTATCGCATCTTTACAGCATTAACAAGAACATCCCTACTTCCACAGGCCGTTCAAGAGTTTATGACTAAACACCATTTGAAATGTGATTTTTGTCATGGGTTGGGTTTCCTGGGAAGCCAACCCTGAGGTGTAGTTTAGTGTTCGGCATGTTTGTTAGTGGGTGGGAAGGAAGTAAGGGAAAAAAGAAGTTGAATTTTGGTACAGGCCCAGCAATGACCTTGGTCAGCCCCCCTCCCCCCCCCCCCCCCGTATCTCTGCAGTTATAATGGCTCTTCAGAGTTGTCTTGACTTGCGCTGGAATAGTCAGGCCTTTACCCTCCAGCAACCCTCAGTCATTGCCTGTTGGCCACCTTGGGAAAGTGTGTGACCTTGAGCAAAAAGAGCCTCTGCAGCAGAGGTCATCCCTGTAGAAGCCAACAACAGCCCCAGCAAGTGTGGCAAGAGGGGGGATCTGGGCAGTACCTCTCAGCGTCTTCCACGTTAACGTAGGTGCCGGGCAGAGACAGCTCCGAGCGATGATGCAGTGCTTTCGGTATGAAGTAACCTCCATTGTCACTTTTAGTTCGTGATCGAAATTTGCTTTATTTAACTGAAAGCATAGGCTGTTGGAGCCTGAAGAGGCCGTAGAGAACCTCTGTCCAGCCCTCCTATTCAGTGGATGGAGAAATGGAGTAATAAGGAGAGGAAATCTCAGTTTGGTTTCCCCAGAAACAGACCCTAAGACAAGGATTTGAAGAGTAAATGGTTCATATGAGAGCTTCTCCCCCAGAAATATCAGCCAAGAAGTGGGCAAGTGGGACAGGGACGAGAAGAAAGCCAGCAGAGTTGCATTTGCAAAAGGATTACTTCTGTGGGTCCCTGGAGCTCAGTCCCTTGGGGGAGCTCCGGAAAACAGTGCACCTACTTCAAAGTTCCCCTCTCCAAAGGGCAGAGAAGCTGGCATATTTGCCCAGCGGCTTGCCCCATCCATCCTTGGCTGAGGGCAATTTCCTGGAGGCTCTAACTTCCCTGCATTCCCAGCTCACTCAGGGAGGAGCCCAGCCTGTTCCCAGAGCCAGAGTCGAAGCCGCAGGTGGTCACAGAAGGCTGCCTGCCCCGTGGAGAGGTGAGCCCAGAAGGACGTAGGAGGGAGTGGGAGGCAGAAAGAGCGGGGATCTAGTCCCTCCTTCTGAGAAACAGTCTAATTGGTGGGCCAAGCACACATGCAGGCCTGAAAGAGCACAGAAGTTCACAGGCATCTGTAGCAGTTTGTGGGGATGATCCTGTATTCAAAGCCGTGCATTGCACGTGTTAGTGTCCAGGTGCTGCTAAAGGGCTGCCTGAGAAGAGGTTTTTTGTTTTTTTCATTTTTAAGAACAATTCTCAGTCAAAATTTTGAACATGGATTGATGTGGCCTGAGGGGCAAGGTAGCATACCGGTGACGAGTTGGGTGCCTTTGGAGAGGGCCCATCTGGTTTTTCATCCTGCTTCCATCACTCAGTGATCATTGAATGGTGGGCACGTGAAGCCTCAGTCTCCTCCTCCTCTTAAAAATGGGGACAGTCATGGAACACATAGGAGTGTTCAGAGCACTCATGAAGTAACTGATGTAAAAACACTGAACCAAGAACCTGCCACGTGGAAGGAGTTTGATAAACGTTAGCGGTGGTCGTGATTCTTGTTGCCAGAGAATGGTAAGGTAAGGTCAAGCGGGAAAATGATTAGGGCATGAGATTCAAGAATCTAGAAGAGGAATGCTGTGAAGTACAACCTCTGGGATGCTGGGGGAATTGAAGGGGAAGGCTTGATAAAGTCGAAAAGGGCTGCTCCTCAGACCAAGTTCTCATGGGAGCCTGGGTCCAATCAGAATGAAAGTTTTGGGGGAAACCCAATATGTAAAAAATACAAACAGAGCTGCTCGTTTGAAGGTGGAGTGGGGAGGCAGGGTCCTGTGTTCTCCCCTCCTCCCTCAACCACCCACAGCCTCTGAGGGAATTCTGAGAAACCCCAAAGCTGTGAGAACAAAAACAATTTCTAAAGAAGGATTTTAAAAAGCTACTGTAACACCTCATTTGGTCTGTATTGAGTTAGTTTTCCAGAAAAACATTTTTTCAGAAACTCATCTTGGTTGAAATTTTGTTTAAGTGTGTTACTTTTTTGCCTTCTTAACAAGGCTGAATGAAAATCTTTTAATTTGTTCTTGATGATTTTTGATTATAGTAATGAACATTTAGTTAGGGTTCTGTGCTTTAATGTGGTGATTTCCAACCTCAGAGGTTCTGAAGAGTTAGGACTGTTAACTTAACTTAAATTGTGCCTTTTAAATTGTTACAAGAAGCAGCATGGCTTCAGGGAGGGTCTTGGAATTGGGAGCCAGACTATCCAGGTTTGTCCTTCAGTCTGGCATCTTATTAGCATAAAGACCTTGGGCAAGTACTTAACCTCTCTTTGCCTCAGTTTCTTCTTCTATAAATTGGGAACAATCATCCTATTTGCCCGGTATGGTTATTGTGAGAAATAGATAAATTTTGTTCTCTTGATGCTTAGAATAGTGCCTGCATATAAAAAGTGTCATATAAGTGCTGTTGTGATAATAACGGTGATGATGATTTTATCTGTTTTTATAATTCTTCCATCGTTGTCTTTGACGTAGCTTAGTGGTTAAGCCTATGGGCTCTCAAGCTAACCAAAATGGACTCCCACCACCACTGTGATCTGGGGAAAGTTCACTAGTGCTCTGTGATTCAGTTTATTCATCTGAAGAGTGGGACTAATAATACAAACTAGTTATAGGATTGTTGTGAGGATTAAGTAGGATAAAATTTGTAAAGCCCTCAGCACAGTATCTGGAGTATTGTGTTATAGTCATCATTATTATTAATTATTAAGGTTCTAGATGAAGGATACTATAACAGTAATGTAATATAGAGCCAGAAGTTTTTACTATATAACTCCTTCAAAGCCTTAGAAGAAGGTTCCTAATTGTTACTTCATTGGTTTTTAGTTAGTAGAGTTTTGGGTTTTTTAAAAGATTTTATTTATTTGACAGAGAGAGAGAACACAAGCAGGGGAGCAGCAGAGAGAGAGGAAGTAGCAGGCTCCCTGCTAAGCAAGGAGCCCAATGTGGGGCTTGATTCCAGGACCCCGAGATCATGACCTGAACTGAAGGCAGACGCTTAACTGACTGAGCCACCCAAGTGCCCCTAGAGATTATTAATCTTACTTAAACAACAAACATTTTCAATTTGCTTCTTAACATTGGAGTAAGGAGTAGATGGGCAGAGGGATTAACCGTTGATGCTGTGTAATACAGTGTTCATTATCAAACACTGACTCAGGACTTTTAGATATATTTGTGTGGAAGGAATTAGATATTTTTTGATTAAAAGGTTGACATGATTAGTATTCATACAAAGGGATACTGTCAAAGGAAGAAAAACAGTAAAGAACTGTGTTGGTAGAAATGACTAGAAGCAACACAGGGTAGGCAGCAGATTTTCTGATATAGAAGAGAGACCAAACGTGATAAAAAGCAGGCAAACAGTGGTTTTGCAACCTTGGTTGGGGGGTGGGGAGAATGTTCAGCCACCAGCCGCCAGTGTACCCCTTGATACTCAACATTTTAAGAGCTAAATTAGGTCTGCAGATCATGCCGCTATCAAGACTAACCCATTGCACGAGGATTTTGTATAGCCAAAGTTTTACTGCATATTCAAGTGTTAAGAAAAATTAGCCAGTGCTGGAGAATAAGGCACAAGGATGAATGCATGTCCTTGCAGTGTTATGCTGGAGCGTTGTCAGACATACCCAGCCAAGGACCACATAATTCTCTAGGGAAATGTTCCTTTCTTTAACTTACTAGTTGCTATTGATCAAGACCCAGATTTTATAAAGTTAAATGTTAATTGTAGATAACTTGCAAATTACTTGGCTCTGGTGGAGAAGATAACCCCAAAGTTTAGAGTTTCAGTGACCTATAGGACCAGTTTTATATCTGAACTATTTTTAAGCTTAATGTGTTCTTTCATAGACTATACATACTTCAGTCTTTCCTATTCTCACTGAACCAGATGTATCGTCCTGCTGGTTTTCTCCTTAATGATTTAAATAAATATTGGTCACGTGCTTAATTTATATTTATGTAAGAGTCACATCTTTAACTTCTTCAAAACTATATCCCAACAACTATATCCCAACAAGCAACCTACCTGTTAATGGAAATTTCCTTTCTTACTGTTTGCTACTTCCCCTAACATTTTTATTTTTCATTGTAATTTCAAAATTGGGATATATTTTATAGGTCTTTTATTTATTTTTTAAATTAAAGGCATTCTGTGAAAAACGGAAGCAAGTGTAGGTAGTTAAAATTTTTAAACCTGATTCTTTTAGGCTAAGGCGAATCGTGAACCTAATGGTTGCAATAAGATCCACATCTCCGAAATGTGTGTAAGCTGACGTAGCACTTTTACACAGCTTTCGTGTGATTGTATCGCTAGCTGGTCTCTGTGGTAGTTGATTGAGTTTGTGGACCATGACATCAATGATTGTAAGCGTTCCATTTTATGTAATCAGAACTACAAATGAGATAGTGATGAAATTTAGAGAACGTGTTCTTTAATAGTTACTTGCATTTACAAAGAAATGTTTTAGAATTATGATTATATGTTTAATTTGGATACAGTCCTGCCCACTCTTTACTCCTCATAAAATATTCTGACAAGACATATGGTAGGGAAGAGAGGTATTTGTCAGGGATGTCTTAGACAGGATCCCAGCATTGGATCATAAATTTAACTTGTGACTTTCAAGGTTGTCACTTGGATTGTTAAATCCTAAGATTTTCATGAAACACTTCTTATATGTTGCTCCTCCTTTTGTTAGAAGTTTGCTTTCAACTGTCTTAGATGCCTTAACTAATATTTGTGTGATAGATATTTAATATTTAATTCTTTTGGAATGGAAGCTCCATGAGGACAGGTTGTGTCTGCTTAATTCATAATTGTGTTCAGGCACCTGTCACAGTATCTGGTATGCAGTAGGCCCTCAGCGAAATAATCCAGGCTGAGTGACTACGTGCTTGCCTTCACTCTGTTATAAAACAAGGAACAAAAAAACAAGAAAAAACAAAACAAGGAACACATTTAGAACTTGATCACAGGTGGATGATTTCAAACGCTGGATGTCGCTGGAGGTTTAGTTCAGGCCTTTCCCCACCAGTAAGAATCATGGACATCGTGGACACACAGCATATCCTTCAAGTTCTCTTGTTGTCTTCTGTCTCAAACTCATCCATTCTCGACAGTGTTGGTTGTTGTTGTGTAATTAGCCAGTTTGGAAATTACCAAAATAGGAAATAAATTGACAGGAAATGATAGAGCCATTTCTATCCAGACAAACCTTTGGCTCTCAGAAGTCTTGGAAGATGATAAACCTGAGAACCCCCAAAATGCTAAGAGAATAAAAGCAATTAGTTGTACATAGCAAAATATCCCCCACTCCCAATTCATCATTGTTGTCCTTTTTCTCTCTCCTCCATCTCTGATTCCTTCTCCGTTTAACTACCTTGGTTCCTTTTTCTGAAAATGGGTACATTGGGTATTGATTTGGTGCTGTGTAAGCCACCAAGTTGAAGAAATATAATAAACTGCCTTTAGCTGGCACAGTGTCAGAAGTTTCCTAAGTGTTCAAAGTTTTAGCTTCTTTCTCACAAAATGCCAAAAATAGAGATTTTTGTAAAATTCAGAGCATGTATTCAGTGTGTTTAAATTGAATATATATGTAATTGAATACATTATGTATTAAATTTGTAATTTTTTATATAAACAACTCCTTAAAATTTTGTGGGAAAACCAAAGTCTAGGTAATACAGGTTTAGTATTCTCATCTTTCCAGTCCAGTGAGATTAGAACTATAAATACACTCATTTTTATTTTTTTTTAAGATTTTATTTATTTGTCAGAGAGAGACAGAGTACAAGCAGGGAGAGTAGCAGGCAGAGGGAGAAACAGTTTCCCTGCTGAGCAAGGATCCCAACGTGGGACTCGATCCCAGGACCCTGGGATCATGACCTGAGCCAAAGGCAGATGCTTAACCGACTGAGCCACCCAGGCATTCCAATACACTCATTTTTAAAGCAGCAAATATATTTCTATCTTCTCACTAGAATCACTAAATTGGGCAAAATCTTCATCTCCTTGATTCTCTGTGTCATCCATTCTTGAGCACAGTTGCTCCCAAATAGTTTGAAAGGATATTGTTAATTTTCTTTTTTCTGAATTTCCAAATTACAAAGAGCACATATCCACCATCCCTCCCCGAATCAGCCCTCACCAACAGTATGTGAGTAAAAACATTACTTGTAGTCCCAGGTAGCAATATCCCAAGTGACAGTATTGTATCCAAAGTTCATTTATAAACTAATTGTCATGAACCAAACCTAACATACATTTTTTCCTCTAAAAATTTTGTTATAAATATTGGAAATGATGGGTTTCATGTCTCCTATCTGATGTGCACCCTCTGCCTGCTGTGCTCTTTCCTGATTTTCTCCCACAGTTTAGTCCCCCACCTCATTCAGATATAAGCTCTATGAGAACGGGGTCTTCGTCTGGTTCACCTTTCTATTTCCTGTGACAGGAACAGGCCATGGCACATCATAGAAGAATTATGAGGTGCATTTTCAGAGAATGGGCTTTTAGCCCAAAAAGCACTTTTTCCTAAAAATCTTTTAAAGAGGAATTTTTTTCAGCCTGCCATTTGATTATATTCAATTTCAGGACCATTTTGGGTGGGGAGAGGGTGCAGTTGATGGTATTCCGTCTTCTTCAGTAGAAGGCTGGTATGAGGGCCATTTGCGATAGCATCATTTTTCTTTCACTTTTTTCCCCCTATTTCTAACTTTTTATTTTGACCAATTTGAAATCTACAGATAAGTTGCTGCAATAGTTCAATGAACATCCGTATACTTTTCACTTAGACTTACCATTTGCTAACATTTTACCATATTTGTTTTATATATCTATATACATATATTGTTACAGTTTCTCACAGAACTACTTAATGTTCAAGAATAAGTTGCAGGTGTGACTTTTCACCTCTGAATGCTTCAGTTTGTATCACCTAAAAAGGAGATACAGTTGCCATATTCAGGACAGAAACATTGATACAGTAGTACATCTAGTGTGCAGACCTGTCTCAGTGATCTTTAGAACAATATATATTTAACAACAGCAAAGAAGTCTTAATCCAGGAAACAGTCCCAAATCACAGATTACATTTAGTTATGGAGCTTCTCCAACCTTTCTCAGTGTTCTGTGTCTTTTGTGACATTAACATTTTTGAAAAGTACAGGCCATTTGTTTTATAAAGTGTCCTTCAATGTGGACTTATTTATAGCCCCTCATAGTTAGAGTCAGGTTATGTATTTTTTGGCAGAAGTGGTATTGTCTCCTCCTAAATCTATCAGCTCAGCAGGTCCATGATGTCAGGTGGTCCCATTACTAATGGCATTAAATTTGATCACGTGATTTGGTTAATGTCCAACAGATTTCTCCACTGTAAAGATACCTTTTTCCCCTTGTAATTCAGAAGTAATCTGCGGAGAGATACTGTAAAACTATGTAAAGATCCTACTCCTCAACAAACTTTCACCTAATGGTTTTAGGATCTCTGGAGATTCTTGCCTGAATCCATGACAGCAATGGTGGTTGCAAATTGGTCATCTTCTGACTCTTTCGTTCCTCATATATTTGTAAATTGTAAATGCCATTGTATATGCCATTGTAAAGAAAGGCTTCCACTTTACCTATTTGTTTATCGCCTTATTACAAATATGGATTCAGGGAGGGGCGTCTGGGTGGCTCAGTCGTTAAGTGGCTGCCTTCAGTTTAGGTCATGATCCCGGGGTCCTGGAATCAAGCCCTGCTTTGGGCTCTCTGCTCGGTGGGGAGCCTGCTTCTTCCTCTCCCACACCCCCTGCTTGTGTTCCCTCTCTTGCTGTGTCTCTCTCTCCCTCTGTGTGTCAAATAAATAAATAAAATATTTTTTTTAAAAAAGGATATCTTCAAAAAAAATCAAATGTGGATTCAGGGTTTCATGGATTCTTTTCTTAAATTCAGTGTGTTATAGTACATTACCATAATTTATTTCAATGTTCAGATTGTCCTAGAATTGGCCTGACTACACTGAGCCCTAGCATCTGGGGAGAGAAATACTTAATCCCAAGAGTAGGAAATATTTTTAGTACATTCACAGTGCTTCTGAAATTTTAATTGCATACAAATCACCTGGGGCCCCAGATTCTGCATTCCTAACAAGCTCCCGGGTGGTGCTGATGCTGATGGTCTGTGGACGGCAGGTGAAGTAGCAAAGCTGTAGGAGTCTGTAGGCCGATCTGGAAGACTTAAAATACATCTTGCTCTACCTCTATTAGTATGAAAATTCCCCTTATTAACATGGAAGAGACTGCTCATTTGAAGAGTGTGTGAGCTCTGCTAGGCATGGGCAGAGAAGAGCTACACCCCAGCTACCCGATTCCCAGAAATCATGATGACGTGGAGCACTGTATTGCACTCCTTCATGCTTACTTTTGAATTTCTTCTAGAAATCCTGACCTTTCAGGGAGCTGTCTTCAGCTCCAACAGGGATCAGGGGAAATTGTGCCACCTGATTGGAGGATGTGTCTCTGTGTTCTCCCTTAGACCCAACTTTATTGATACCAAGGGAAGTTAGGCAGTTTGAGCTCTCCTCCTCAAAATATTTATTTATTTATTTATTTATTTATTTATTTATTTATTTTTGGCTCCACAAAAGTTATGAGTTTCCTGTCATTGGCTTTTGGCCAGTGGATTTGGATTTGGATTTGGATTTCGATTTGGATTTGGATTTCAGTGGCTTTTGGCCAAATAATTTCCTTTTTCCCTTTTAAAGTTATTTTTTGACAAATAGTTGTTGGCAATCCGGCGCTCTGCAGTTTGTGACCACTACATTCATAAAAATTCCAGATGTCCATGGAATTTTGTATTGCTTCGTCATCTTGTCCAATCTGTTCACATTTTTATCAGTAATCCTTTTTCCCCTTGTCATGATTTCACTTACCTGTCTGTCATCTGACTTTTCTATTTCCCCTTACTTCACCCTATTAAGAATGGATACGGGGCACCTGGGTGGCTCAGTGGGTTAGACCTCTGCCTTCGGCTCAGGTCATGATCCCAGGGTCCTGGGATTGAGCAGCACATAGGGCTCTCCACTTGGCAGGGAACCTGCTTCCCCCTCTTTCTCTGCCTGTCTCTCTGCTTACTTGTGATCTCTCTCTCTGTGTCAAATAAATAAATAAAATCTTTAAAAAAAAGAATGGATAGAGTCTTCCCTATTGACAAAGAGCTTTACATCTGAGGGAATCCCTCCATGGAGGTTGTGGAGGTAGCATCAGAAATCAGAGGACAACAAGTGTGATGGACTGAGTGTTTGGGCTACTCATCAGCATTGGGAAATAAGTGAGTGTGGAACCCATGGGCACATACCAACTCATTTAACAAAATCCAAAGGATTTCTAAAATGAAGGTTTTGTTTCTGTTTGTTTTTATGTTTGTTTTAATCTCTGCCCATTTGTATCTTCTGCTGTTTCTGGCATTTAAATAGATAACTGATAATAGTATTAGACTAAAGTAAAGCTTAGGCAATTTCTGACTTATGAATGATTCACAAGTTCATATGCCCCCATCAGTGCTCTCTGTTAACTCCCAATTCCCTTCAGAAAACCAGCTCCCACTTCCCTGCTAGGGGATGCTGTCTTACTGTTATTGCAAAGAATCTCCCTGCTCCTAGAGCCTCCATCTCTAACAGAAAGTGCTGTAGCCCTTGTGATCTCTTTCTTGGTCATGGCACATAATAGCATGTTCATTGAATTATGTGGGGTTAGAAGGAATTTTATTCCCCCCTCTCTGAGTAACGTGTTACAGAGGGTGTTTAATATGGCCACACGATGAAAATATTATGTCTGAAAGCTAACCTGGAAATCTAGTAAGATACATAAGCAAGTAAATACCTTTTATGCTTTGTCTGTTGGAGTATGCAACCTGAAGATTTCTAGTATCAAACTGTATAATTGGCTTAGCCTGGTGATAGATGATTGTCCCTTAGAGGTTCAATGGTTGCTATAGAAGCTCAGGGCCAGAAGAACTGTGCTCTGTGCAGGCCACTACTAGGGTATTTGGGGACTGGGTCATGGCTGGGTGCCAAGGCCCTGTGGAAAGCAGAAAGGCTGTTTCAGTCCCTCAAGTGCTAGACACCTTGTACCAATTAGACCACACCTGCTTTCTGCTGGTTGGCCTCTCCCTTTCTCCCACCTGTGAGCTGCTCTTTAAAAAAAAATATCACTGAAAATGAGAAACTGTTCAGGTTCTGACTCAGATCTCTGTGTATCTTTACAACCTTTTGAAACTGTGAATTCTGGTGATGGTAGTAAGTAGGAGAAAATTTGCACCTATTCTCTCATTCATTTTAAGATTGAAAAATTCTCACACAGGTGAGCTGCTTCACGCACATACAAAAAAAAAAAAAAAAAACTCAGCAGGACTGGGGCAGCACCCTCCACGGTGCGCAAAACAGAGTTTGACATATAGGTCCTAGAAGTCCTTATTCAATGATCCAAGCAAAAAGCAAAATGGCAACAGAGTGCTTTTATTTTCATTTCCCATCTTATCAGCTTTTCAAAACATCATTTTAATTGCAACGAACTTGGATCCCTCGTTATATTTCCAATGCTGTATTTGAACATTGCTTGAATGTCTGTCCCTGGCTGTTTATACACACACATATGCATACACCGATTTGCTGTATCCAAACGCAGGAATGCCTGCTCAGCTGATGTGATTAGCTGGAGGAATTGGTTGTTAGGTTGAAGAATACCCTGGAGATTATTATAAAGTCTGCCAACATTTACTAAGCATCTGCTAAGACCTGAGCTGGGCCCTGTCTGTCCCTGCCTTTAGGTCATCTACCATCTTTCCTGATAGATTACAAAACACAAAGCATGAACACTAATACGAAACCAGCTAAATACCAGGTGCATGGGGCTCCAGCAGTTCTCAGAAAAGAGAGAGTCCAGTGAGGTGGAAGGGTTGGAAGAATGGACAGTTTGGAAAGATGTATCATTGCAGTTGGCCTTAATGGATGGTGAAAGGTGGAGAAAGAGGAGAACATTCCATTTAGTGGTGAACAATATAAGCAAAGGCAGGTGGTTTGCATTCACAGCTTTTTTTGTGGGTCAGTGATAGCTTGGTCCAGTTGTGGTGTTCTAGGTTGGAAAGAGTGGAGTTAAGATGTTAAGCTTGCTTGGTACCAAGTCCCGGAGGTGCTATGCTGCACAGAGCAAAGTGATCTAGAATGTGCTTGAGCAGCACCTGAGCAGTCCTGGAGCCACTCTGCTACGTCCCACTCTTGCCTCCATCTGTCCTAGCTTTGTGCTCCTGGTTGTCCCACAAACTCCGTGCCACTGTTTCCTCACATGTAAAATGAGAACGGTGATTTTATTTATCTCGCAGGGTTGCTGTTGGAGCAAAAGAAATAATAATCACACCAATTGTTTAGCACATTCTGGGTACTTGGTAAGGCTCATCGTATCATTAATTATTAGCAAGGGAGATAAAGAGTGGCAGCTGTGCCTTAGAAAGCTGACTTTGATTCAAGATAAGCTGATTGAAGCTCCAGGCTTTCTGGATTGCCTTTTGTCTGGATGGAATTGAAGACAGAATTTTAGAGGTGTCTCCGCAATCTCCATCCTCTGTAGGCAGGCATGGGAAAGAGTCTGGGGTGGCATGTTGCACAAAGCCATTCTGTTTCCACTACATCTCCCTTTCACAGATTTTAGAAATGATTGTGCTTGATAATCATTCAGAAATGATCTGGTAGGTGTAATCAGCAGTGTTCCTTAATGGCCACAGAGAACTCAATGTTGGTCAGTTAGGGGAAGTGAATTGTTGAGCTAGAAGTAACTGGAAGTTTATTTGCTTCTGCTTCTTCTTCTTCTTCTTCTTTTTTTTTTTTTTTTTTTGGTTAATATTTTATATTGTGTGCCCAGAGGCTGCTGTGCTGACAGGGATAAGATAGAGAATTGAATCTGAATAAATCAAAATGGAAAATAGCTCTGAATATCCCTACAAGAATTGCAGTGCCTAACTTCGATAACTCATGCATGCTAATTCTGTTTGTTGTACTTACTCTTTGGGTGGACAAGAAAACGGAAAGCAGTTCTCTCTATAAAAACAGGAATTCCATTTCATACCTTTCCTTGAAGTTGTTCTTTCTCTTAGCTGTAAGATTTTTAACTGGAAGTAAGTTTAATTCATCTAGTAGGAAGTTTGAATTTTTACTATGCTTCTTTTTATAAAAACATGAATAAGCTGTACTTCAGTCCTATCTTCATGGTGGAAAGTTGTATGAAAAAAATTTTACAGCATGAGCATTATGCTTCCTGAAGAAACCGCATCCTCAAAGGATAATGTTACAAAACATTTACATTTTTGTTTATCATGATAACTTTTACTTCCTAAGTGTTACTTGTCTATATTTTGACTCTGAATATTATAGATGTTTTCATATATGGTATGGAGTGTTCTTATATGCAGTTTAAAAAGGGTTTCAAAGGTCAAAGTTTATAAATAGTTCTGGTATAGTGCTCCAAGTATAATGCCATCATGTACTGACAGCAATAGTTGTTAATTCTTGGTGATATTTATGCCTTATAAAACATAATAGAAATAATCAGTTAAAAATGAGTGTGACTGGGGTGCCTGGGTGTCTCAGTGGGTTAAGCCTCTTCCTTCCGCTCGGGTCATGGTTCGGGGTCCTGGGATCGAGCCCCGCATTGGGCTCAGCAGGGAGCCTGCTTCCCCCTCTCCCTCTGCCTGCCTCTATGCCTACTTGTGATCTCTCTCTCTGTTAAATTAAAAAAAAAATCTAAAAAAAAAATGAGTGTGACTGTTATGTTTGAAGAAGCACATCTCTCTAGTTCTTCATCTGTGCAGTCTTTAATATATACTGTGCATATGTGCGTGTGTCTATGTATACATTTATGTGTGTATGTACCAAGGAGTCCCTGTAACTGTTTGGCCATGTGTAACACAGAGTAGTTCTATGCCAGGTATTGTAAGTATTACCTTGAATCAGATTCCTTTGAATGGATCCAAAAGAATGTCTAGAATTAAATACATGATAAATTGATTTTAAAATAAGTATATTCTGGCTTATATACTTGGCAATTATATTAATATGAATGGGGATTCACTACCCCTCCCTTTCTGTGTAGTTCAGTCAACCCCTGTCTGGCTTCCTTCTTTTCCTAGTTACCCCAGTGCCATCATCCTGACTTTTCTCTTAACTCCTTTCTTCTACCCACTGTATCTACAATTCTCTACCCTTTAGGTCAGTCCATTTAATCCTTTGTGCTGCTTCTCTACCAGCGTGGCTGGTTGCAAATCAGTACCGCTAGAAAGATGTTATCCAATTCCACAAGGTTCTCGGTACCGATGGGTTTTTTGGTTTCAGTTTTGGGGTTTTGTGGGAGGGGTTATTTGTTTTTATTATTTTTATGTATGTGCCTGGACAAATTCTCTCTCATTTCCTAGCCATGATCCTAAATTTGATCAGTTTCCATAAATTCTTTAACACAGAGGTAGCTGAGCTGTGGTTCCCTCTTCTGACAGGAACCCAGGAGGGAATTTCCACTCCCCTACCACAGAGAGTTCTGGTGCTGCTGCTCCAGTCTCTGCCTGGGTCATCATATGGCCATCTTCCCTCTGCATCTGTATCTGCACATGGTACTCTCCCTGTCTTTCTCCTGTTCTTATAAGGACACTAGTCCTATTGGAGTAAGAGCTCAGCTACTCTAGCATGACCTATTGTAACTTCATTATACCTTCAAAGACTTTATTTCTGAATAAAGTCACACTCACAGGTATGGGTTAGAACTTCAACATGTCTTTTTGAGGGACATAGTTTAATCCATAACAGGTATTTAGAATACATCTGTGTAATATTTAACACGTAATACTTAACATGTGTGTTGAGGGTTTGTGTTTCATGTGGCATACATATTAAGATGATGAAGTTAATGAACCAAGGATAGAAGTGTGAAACATTCACATGGTTGTTGAGTATGGGTATTGTATCACACATGTCAACTTTTAAAAGTTAAATTCTCTTTATTCAGTTTTACTGATGACTAGTTTATTGTTAGATACTTCTAAAGTGATTTAATTTATGTAACATAAAGTCTTCATGTAAGCACTCATGCCTGTGCTTATAAATTCGGTTCCTAATTACAGAAATTCTTTCCTTTTCCAGCAGAAATGAGTACTCCACTTAAAACTTCAGACTTTATTGGTAAAAAAATGATTAAAGAATAAATTGTTCAGGAAATACTATAAAGGAAACTGATCTACTAATTTATAATTATCAAGTTCCAATTAACTTCCTTGTCAGTATTTGTGATAAGCATCATTCTTCTAAAATTTTTAGGAAGTGAAGTACCACTGTAAGTTGTTCAAATCAAGAACAACAATTCTTGACAAAACTTACCTTTTAAAAGCACAAGTGAGTACATGTAATTGCCTCTCTTCCTTGGATTTTTCTGCAGTTTTTCTTAATTTAGTCAGTTAAAATGCCAATATTCAAATGATCTAATATTAAAGCCTCCTCCTTTATAATTCGGAAGCATAGTAGTGAATGGACCTCAGTTATGATAACTTATGTGAAAAGTACTTTGAAACTCTTTTACCCTTTCCACAGATTCTTCTTGATTTGTCTAGAACAGTCATCCAGAAAGCTGGAAGGGAAGAATATCATTACAACCTATCAGCTTCATCATAAGAATAGAAGCATCCCTCCCTCTCCTGAGACTGTCAGGCCAGATCTACTTCCCAGAGCTCCAGTATCCTCATTTTAAATATGTCCTCTCTTGTTGGAGCTGCTGTTCTTCAAAGGAAACAGGATGGTGAACGCTTACCACCTTGCCCTTCATGGCCTCTTCTCAGACCAGGATCCAGGCTGCTGAAGCTGGCCATGGGGAGACTGGTAGTGACATAGGCACACATTCCCGCATGACTTCCCCAGGTCAGGCCAGCTTGTAGTGCTATCTCAAAGTCTGTAAGCAAATAGCTTACCCCTCGAAGCCCTGTTTTTTCTCAACCCTCTAGAATCCCAGGTAGAACGGGGAAATACTTTCTTTTTAAATGCCACTGGGACTCTACAGTGTCTTGAAGTCGGAGGTGAGAGACTAAGTCTGCTCTTCAGCAACCAGGAGAGAATGTTTTTATTTAATATTCCTTTTCTCTTCGTTGGCAGACTTTCTCCATTGTGATGTAGGAGAAAGAGCAGATTATATTTAGCTTCTAAATAATGAAAGATGGTTTCTGTCTGAGTTATTTGATGATGATGATAGTGATGATGATGGTGGTGATGATGACGGTAGTTGAGCCATTCTGTCTATCCTATTCATTGCCTGGAAAATAGAAATCATAAAGTTAAAGTGTTACACTAAGACAAGAGCTTATTGGAATTGTAGAAGTTTTTAACCCTGGGACACAGTAAAGTTTTTATCGGATATCATCTGTACGTGTTCACAGAGATATGCTCTTGATCAGGAATAGATCTTGATCAGAAATAATACCCCAAAGGCCAAATCTAGTTTGCTGCCTGTTTCTTAAATAAAGTTTTATTGGAACACAGCTATACCCATTTGTTTGTTTATGTGTTGTTTTGGGCAGATTTACCCTATATGGGCAGAGTGGAGTTAAAACAGAAACCATGTGATCCACAAAGCCTAAAATATTTATCTAACCCTTACAGATAAAATTTGCCAACCCCTGCTCTAGGTAATGCTTCCAAATTATAAAACCATATAATTGAAGAACTTTAAGGGTCATTAGAGATTATGTATCCCAAGTCTAAAGCAATGTCATAGATGGGTAGACCAAGGCTCATGAATGGTCATGAGCCAATTGCCAATGGTCTTAACTGTTTGCTGTGATTTTCTTTTCCTTTTTAGAAAAGGAAGATTTTTCTTCCTTTTTATCATGGCAAAATGTACATAAAATAAATTTTACCATGTTAACCATGTTTCAGGTGTGTAGTTCAGTGGCATTAAATACATTCATACTGTTGTACAACCATGTCCACCTTCTATCTTCAGAACTTTTTCACCAACCTAAACTGAAACTCTATACCCATTAACCTAACTCTCCACTCCCCTTACCCCTAGTTCGGGCAACCACCATTGTACTTTTTGTCTCTATGAATTTGACTACTCTAGATACTTCATTTGAGTAGAATCATACAATGCTTGTCCTTTTGTAACTAGCTTATCCAAAATTTTTTCTTAATTGAAGGAAATGTGCTTTATAGAACCAAGAAAATTCTAGCCTTATCCCTGACTTATTTACCACTTGACTTGTCCCAAAGAAACTGAACAACTTAATATTCTCAGCTCTTAAAATGGCACATTTTATTATCTTTCTCTAAGGAATTCAATAGTGTCATAGTATTAGTCAGCTATAGTTTAAAAAAAAAAAGAAAGATCTCAAAATTTACAGTAGAATAGTACACAGATATTAATTTCACAGTTCAGGTATTTGTTTCCAGAATTTTGGTATAAGGGAACACAAATGAATACTCAGAAAGTAACTTTATGGTCATTGGAATCAGAGTCAAAGATGAGGGAGGATAATTCAAGTCTCATGAACCAATGATGGGTAGGCTCAGAGCATACTTCTCTGGTTACTAGTTCAAAATTTGCCAAATTCAGGGTCTCCCTGTCCTAGACAATGCTGCCTATGCACAGCTCACATCTTGCCCTTTGCTTATCATTCTTTTTCTATTAGCATAAAGCGACCCAGATGGGGTAAAATATAACGATTGTGTTTTAGTTTACTGTCATGTTTCAGTTCTGCCTCCCTAAGACTATCCCTAGGTCACTCATTTGAAATTTTGAGTGTTCATAAAATTCTTTAGATATCTGTGCATCCTATTTCTTGATTTCACCTTGAGTAATTTAAGTTGTGATTTTCATATTTTACTCATTTGCCACTTAGAAGTAACATTATTTTAAAATTCTTATAGGGCAAGAAAGGGCAACTGTCAGGAAAGTTAGGTGACTAAGTGTTGCCTGTACGTACATCCTCAAAGCAAGTAGATCGTACTAACGCATTTGTTCTAAGTATTTGTCATTAGGCCTTAAATTATGTCTTTTGTTTTATTTCTGTTTTGTCCAAATAGCGGGGAAGGATATGGATATGAAATTCTCAAGATGAATTCAGTGTCGTTTGCTGACTAAGTGTACTAAGTGCATTGCTGGTATTAGTTCCTTAAAATCCCCTTAAACCCCCCTGAAATATGTACTTTTATTATACCCATTTAGGTTATGAGGAAACTGAGAGACAGAATAGTTCTTTGCTATTCTGAGAGACAGAATAGTTCTTTGCCCTATGACATATAGCCAGTAAGAGACTGTGCCCGGGATGGCTCAGTCAGTTAAGTGTCTGCCTTTGGCTCAGGTCATGATCCCAGGGCCCTGGGATCAAGTCCCACATTGGGGGTGGAGGTGGGGAGGTCCCTGCTCATTGGGTAGTCTGCTTCTCCCTCTGCCCCTCCCCCCTGCTCTTGATCTCTCTCTCTCTCTCATTCTGTCTTTCTCTCTCAAATAAATAAAATCTTAAAAAGAGAGAGAGATTGTACCAGAACTTGAACATTGGCAGTCTTGACTGCAAAGTCAGATTTCATTTATTTGCTTGTTCATCTGTTCATTCATTTATTCCAACAAATATTTAATGAGATCCTGTTATTTTTTTTTAGAAGATTTTATTTATTTGTTTGACAGAGAGAGAGCACAAGTAAGCAGAGCAGCAGGCAGAGGGAGAGAGAGAAACAGGCTCTCTGCTGAGCAGGGAGCCCAATGAGGGGTTCGATCCCAGGACCCTGGAATCATGACCTGAGCCGAAGGCAGCCACTTAACCAACTGAGCCACCCAGGTGCCCCAGAGATCCTGTTATGTTTTAGAATTGATTCAAGGGATATAGCAGTAATGATAAAAGCCTTGTCCTCATGGAGCTTATGCTGTTAACCACTTTTCTTTATATATATATATATATATATCAAAGATATTATTTTATTATTATAACCACTTTCTATGAACCATTTTGTATTCTCCTTCATCATGTGTTCTAAGACGCTTGGATGCTAGTGCTTTTTTCAGCTTCTCATCAAGAAGCTATTAGGAGGTTTTGGTAAGTGGTAGGATCTTTTCCAGTCAGCTAGGATAACCCCTTTCAACAGACAGAAATGAAGAAACCATTGAGGACAAATACTGTTTCTTTCTTCTTGAACTATCACAGACAAGTTATCATAGCTTCTGAAACTTCTGTGGGGTTTATCACCCTGAAGGCCAAGAATTAAGAGTATCTACCTCATAAGTAATGCTCTGCTTTAATTTAGGCCTGTGTTCTCTTAATTTTCCTGCAAACCTGAACACAAAGTAATCAGTATCTTGTCATTAAGTCTGAATAGTTGAAGACTGTATGAACACACACTAATTTGCTTTTTGTTTTCAAGAGTGTTTTTTTGGTTTGGTTTGGTTTTGATCCAAGACAGAATTGTGAAGTACAAGAGAGAAGGTTGTCTTTGGTGCTGTGCTCTCCTCCTCTTTCAGTTACACTTTCCTTCCTCCTGCTGGTTCCCAGACCTCCCCGCCAGCAAAGTGTTACAGTTAATATCCTGCTGAAGTGTTAGGTCATAACTAAAGCCTCCTGCCCTTCCCTGGCCTCGCTCCCTTCCTTTAGACTAAGAAGTCTACTAATCCTGGTGAGTGAGGAGCCCCTAGCTCCAGAGGTGGCTTGTGAGGACTTGACTGTGACCATGCCCAGAGATTTTGCATTTTAATGGAAAACATTACGTTTCTGCTACCCCTTCATCTGAGGGGAGTAAATAAAGATTTTACACACACTTCTGCAATGTCGAACTAACCCAGATTATTACACATTTGGGGGGAATTAGTTTTCTTTGTGTGTCTTTGAATTGCTTAGTATGAAATACTTAGGTTTTCCCATCTTTTTAAAAATTGGGTGTGATAAATATTGAGTCCAGAGGAAGGAATACTTGGTGACCATTGCATGCCTTACTTTATGCTGTGTCCTAGATTCATGGCCTTGCCTGGAGTGTCTCATTTATCCTGTAAATTCTCTCAGCATCCAGGACCTCTGCTGGGTGGTACAGGATTACCAGGTACTATTCGACTGCTGGGGGTCTGCAGGATTGACACTTAAACCTTATATTTTTACAGTCCTTTACAGCTGATAATTTAAAAAACACTTATCATCTCATTTAACCTTCTATATGCTCATTATAATAACACACAAATATAGAAAGAAAAGACTAGTGATTAAGGTAACATTAATCTCAGTTTTCATAAGAAGAAAATGAAGCCAAGGGAGGTTAAGTGACTTGCCCTGACTAAAAACCAGGTTCTCTTCCTAGGTCCAGTGTCCCTTCCTCTAAACCACAGCTACCTATAAAATGAGGACTTTTTCAAATCATGTGCCTAGTCTCCTCTGGTATTTGAATGTTTATGTCACTAAATTTTTATATTGCACTTGCCCCATTTGAATTTCATATCTTTTTTTGGTAGGGCTTTTTTCCCTAACTTTTCTATAATCACTCCTAACTTAGAATCATCTACATTCAGATTTGATGGAATATTCTTAGTTTCTGCATGTCAGTCATTTGTCCACTGGTGATCCTGAAGGATTTAATCTGACCTCCAAAAATAACAGTTGTGGTTTTGTCATGATGTTTTAAAGTATCCACAGCCCTGATGATGGGAGTGATGGGAGTAAATGCAGTTTTTCCTTATAGTCTGTACCTATTTTAGTTACATTCTCTGTTCTTCCAGTATAAATGGAACTTGCTGCAGCCAACTGTTGAAATCGCAGTAAAGAAAATACAGCTAGTTTTTTCTGCCTCTCAAAAAAGGGGGAAAAAAAACAAGTTTTGTTAGTCTATCTTTTTAGCATAATGTACTTAAGGCACTTTAAAATATTTATTTAGCTAGTTGCACAGTCTTTCATAGACTAATCTTGCCCCTCTACCTAATGCTATTTATCTGTACTCCCTTTTAGGTATATTGACTTAATTTCTCTCTTTTTTTCTGGCATTCCCATTTATTTTTCATATCCATAGCTTTTAGTATTTTCCCTTGCAGTCTTTATTACTGGCAGAGTCTTGAGCATGTAGGACTAATTTTTTGACCACCAATAGCACTCCTTCCTTCAGCTGGAGTTTTTGTCATTTAATACTTTATTATTAAATTTGGTGTATTGCTCCATAATTGTTTCCTGTGGATAAGTCTCTATTCCCTGTTGTGATTTTAATTAGTAGTCCTAGATGGCAGGGATTATGCCTAACATATCTTTGGAAAGATCCCTCCAAGAAGAAGCCAGACAAAGAATACACAGAATACGTCTTAGAGTGTGTGCAAATATTCAGCTTTTCATCCAGTATTTACTTAAACGCTTACCATTTTGTCATCCGTTCTGCTAATGAAGCACAATCAAGCCATGGGTCACCTGGGCTTATGCACTAGTAGGAGGTTAACCAGTCAATTCAAGACAGTGTGATGTGGGACTTCAGAGAGTAAGTTGAGTTGTTATGTATGTATGTGGTATATGTATATCAAAAAAGCTCTTCAGCAACATCAAGGTGTCTGGGAAGGTAGCCTTTGATATTGTCAGATAACTGAAGGATAAACAAGGGTTGACCAGATTTAGCAAGGGTGGGGACAGGTAAGGGAGTTGGGACAGGATGCGCTTTTGAAAGAAAGAAGACCCATCTCTCTAGCTAGAGGGTAAAAATGTTCATTAGGGCTACAGCATAGAGTTCAGGGGAAAGGCTATAGACGTGATGGGGATCTGGAAAGGGCTTATTAAGTGTTTGAGCATCAACCTAAGAGCACGGGTTTTTAAGCTGGGGAACAGCATGATCCAATTTGTAGTTAGAGAGTCCTCTGGTTGTGCTATGGGGAATGGTTGTACAGATAAGAGCTATAGCTAAGAATTCATTGAAGTAATGGAGGGTAGAGATAATAGTAATCTCAACCTGGGCAGGTTAAGTGGAAGGATTCAAGAGACATTTAGTAGAGAGAGTCCTTGAGAATTATTGATTACAGGGGAGAGGTGCATTACAAGAAAAAGAGACATGGCTGAGGGTGATTGGAGGACCTTCGGTTCTGTTCCCTTCTCATACCTCCATCACTGATTTTAGGTAGTCATAGATTTTGAGCTGTCATATCCATGGCTATAAAATAAATACATTTGGGCCCAGGGGAATGCTTTAAATTTTACTATTTTCTAAAATCTCTGTAAGAAGACTTTTATAGAAGATAGTTTTATGTTAGAGATATTCTATATAAAAAGATTAAGTAGCATACCGAGGTACATAAAATAATTTACAAAAATGAAAAAGCCATCTCATTTAATATCCCAGAGGAAATGTAAAGTTCTAACCCCATTTTTATACATTATGCTATTAAACATCAGTTCATTGATAATATATTTATTAGCCAAAGACAGAATGTGAACTTTTCAGTATAGAATTATCCCTACCCAGCCTTAACTGAAATAAAAATCTAGACATAAAATATAGGTAATGAAAATGTTTGTTAGGTATACAGGTAGATCCAAGTAGTTGCAAGAGTTATCAGGAGCCATTTGTGGTTCCCTGGAAGAGTCTGGATCAATGATCAAATGAAACAAGTTACTGCTTTGGGATTACACTTCTTTGGTAGGAACTCACCAGTGGCAACTCCCTCCTTGATACCATATAGACAGTCATTTCCCTCTCTCCCTTTATCCATTCTTCTCTCCCTTTGTTCCTTATTTTCTTTCAAGTTAACTTGTTTCTTACCCAACCTCCCTTAAAATCCTGGACTTAAGAAGTTCCTTGAGAAATGGAACTGGTACCTTTGTTTTGGTCTTGGTTTTACCAAAAGCAGGTCTGTGATTATGAACTTGCCACTTTTCAGGATCTTGGTTTCTACATTTGTAAAATGAGAAGGCTGAAGTAGATTCATGATAAGGGGAATCCCAGCTATGATTCTTTTATCTGCCCCCCCCCAGTCCTGCATATCCAGTTGCTTCCAGGCCTTTGTTTGTTTGAGGGCCCCACTGGTACTTGAGATTTGTTATCAGAGCTGCCCTCTCACATTGAGGCTTCTATGGTTTGTTCCAGCCCCACTGCCAGCACCGGAGGACTGAGAAGTGAGTTACTGGAAAGCATTCCCAGGTGAGGCGGTTGCTGAAGAGGGAAAAGGAGAAACCACTGAACATTTTACTACAGATCCTCCAGGGACACAAGGCACAGGCTGTGTTTGTCTCTCCCACCCCTAAGTCCACCATCTGCAGTCTGGGTTATGGCAGTGCACCCTCTACACCTGTCTTCAGGTCCTACTCTAGCATATTCCTCACTCCTTCCATTTCTAAGGAAAGCCTTCCTAATATCCATCCTCAAGCTCGTTTCCTCAGGGAATGCTGATTAACCCCACTTACTATCAATCACCAATCACATTTAAGCCCGCCCCCACCTCTGTAAGTGTTATTCTTTAAAAATATATTTTAAATGGGTTCAGATGCAAAATAGGAAAATACCAATTTATAACAGTATATACAGTAGTGTCTTCCATTGCTTGAAACAGGGTGACTGTTCACATATTGATCTGTTTTTTCTCTGAGATGAAAGATCTGAAAGTACCCTTCACCTATAAAGTCATTTAACCAAACTTGTTTTCTGTGCTCATTATGAGTGCTTGACTTATTGAAGCTGATCCTAGCTTAAAAATTGGCATGTGTGCTTTTGCAAAATGATTCTTATAAGGACTATAAAAACGTGGTCCTTGAAAGCTGTTTGAGAAAATGTATTGCTCCTGCTGTGGTATTAGCAATGGTATTTTTTTTAAATGTTATGTCCCCTCTACATAAGATTAACTATAAATTGGATATTTTTAAAAAGATGTCTTTCCCTACTGTTTTGATGTATTCAAATTCGAAATAGATCTTGGAACACCTGTTTGGTTGCTGGACCAATGGTTGTTGGGTTTGTTGGTGTACCACTAGAACCATCTCCACAATCTATCCCTCTGATAGTAAGGATAGTGACTACTTTCAATAGGAGAGAAAACAAATACTTTGCATTAATCCTCCACCCCAACCCCAGTACTGTCAGTTCCCCAGCCCCCACCACTCTCACTTCTACAGAAGCAGGATGATATAATTACAACACCTTTTCCTTTAATACATAAATTGAAACCACCCTTAACTGATTCCCTTTGGGATGTTTGTTTTAACTTTCGTTTTACTGGTGGAGACCACACTGATTTGCCTGCCACCCTAGGATTACTTGATTGCAGTCTTCTAAGAAGCAAAGAACCAGGTCTAATTTAATGTTTAGCAAAATAGAGGTTGTGGTAGAAATTTGTAAGTTTTTGGAATGCAGTAGAATAGGATTGAATGACGTTAAGGAATCCTTTAATGCATGCCTTTGAATAAATCTTTAGCAGTGAATGGTCTCTTGTAGATCTCAAAGCCACTAGAAAGAGAACTGGGGTGTTTGTTTTGAACCTTGCAAATAGTAATAACTCTTTACCTTGCTGCTGATACTCCCACCCACCAACCCCCTTCCCCCACCACAACGCTCCTGCTTGCTTACAGTTGTCAACAACCCCCACCCCACAGTAGCAAGTTCGTTAGTGATTTTTACATAAGGTGCAAATCAAGGAATGTCTTCGTCCCCGCGGCGCGCAGGTGGGACTGGCTTGGGGAAGACGCAGCTGAGTAGACACTTTCGCAGGGTGACTCATTATCAACACTGACCATTGCTTTTAAACCCACCAGGGAGAATGTACCAGACATTGTTATGATGAAAACAACCGGGAGGGGTGGTGAGGAGAAAAACCGAGATAAAATTTGGCCAAGGCCACGTGTCGCACTGAAGCCAGGGCAGCAGGGCGGGCGGAGAGGCCAAGGCACCTGCGAGGAGCGCGGGCAGGCGGGCGTGGCCTGCGGGCGTGGCGCCGGGGGCGTGGCTGGGGGCGTGGCCGGCCGGCGGCCCCGGCGGTTGAAAGGGGGTGGAGTTGCCCTTGGAGGCGGCACCGGCCCTGGGCCCCAAGGCCCGCCGCGCCCTATCGGGCCCGAGCCGAGTGGCCCCGCGGAGCCGGCGCGCTCCCGCCTGCAGGGGGAGGGCGGACGGGGCGCGGGGACCGGCCAGGCCGCGGCGGGCGCTGTTTCTCTTTCACTTTCCTTCCCTCTGAGGCCGGAGCGCTGGCGGGCGAGGAGCGGTGGTGGCGGCGGCGGCGGCGGCCGCGGGGTAGGTACCGGGCGGGCTGGAGAGGCGGCCGAGGGGCCCAGGCCGCCCCCGCGCTCCCCGCGCAAGTTTGCGCCCGGGGCGGGAGCGGCATCTCCAGGCACCTGCTGCGGCCGGCCTTGCCTGAAGCCGGGAGAGCCCCCCGGGGCCGGGGATAGGGGTGGCCAGCGGGGCTCCGGGGGCTTCGGAGCCGCGTCCTGCCCTCGGGCGCGGAGAGGGCGGTGGGTTGCCGGCCCTCGGCCCCGGGGGAGGCGGCGCGTCCTCCCCCGCGTAGACCCGGCCGGGCCGGAGCGGCGCGTCCTCCCGGCCCGGGCCCGCGCACCTGCCGGGCGGGCGGGTCGGACTAGTGCTCGGACCGCCCAGGGCCGTGGCGCCGGGTCCCGCCGGACGACGCGGAAAAGTTCCGTGTCGCCCCGTCACTCCAAGTACTTGCTTCCTTTAACTGTCTTGGTGACAGGGCTCTGTGGCTTACTCTCTTCATACCTCCCGAGGTCGGGACCGTGCATTTCTTCTTTCAGAAGACTCTCAGCTCTGGAGCTTCCTGGCAAACCTGTGGAAAAGGCAGGGCCGTTAGTCCCTATGTATAGCGGAGAAGCTGAGACCCGAGCACGGGTATTAAATGCCTTTACTGAAGGTCATACAGGACTAAGGACCAGAACCCAGACCCCCTTGGCTGTTATGTATGCTCCCTTTATGTTACACCTTGGGCATAACTTTCCTGAGCGGGTGGGATGATACCACGCAGAACCTATTCCATGCACATTCTTAATGGCGATGTGTCCATGGAATGATGCCTTTTGCCTCCCGGCTTGCTTTATACCTGAGAGTTAACAGCTAAGCTAGGAGAAAAGTTCCTGTTTATAGGATTAACTTAGGAAATCAATACCTTGCTTTCTCAGAGAACACATTTGTTTGTAAGAAACCTTTTAAACTTTATTTTTCTTTAACAACCCCATCTACCAGCCAACAAGGCTAAATATTTCTGGGGAAAAAAAATAATGACTTTTAGCTTTTACTGTGTGCTAGCTTTATGTATATGGTCTCATTTAATCCTCACCACTCAGGGAGCTGGCACTCTTATTTTTATTTTACAGTTTAAACAAACAGATTTAGAGAGGATAAGTAACGTTGCCCAGGTTATACATTTACTAAGTGTGATTAGTTTCTATCAAAGATTGTGTAGTCTAATAGAGGACCTAAAGAATGAATGTAACTATGAATCAAAAGGAAAATGTTACAAAAGAGAAGGATTAAATTTGAGAGTACACTGAGAGTAACTTTGGAGAAGGGTTTCAAAGAATGTAGGTAGGATTTAGACAAAATAAGGGGGGGCTTGTTGGACACAGGGTATATTGCCTATGCAGAATGGACTGTGAGGGAGTGATCCTTTCAGTTTGCCTAAAGAAAAGTGTTGAAGGGTATGCTAATGTCAGCCTGTGGAAGGTCTTATATGGAAAGCTAAGGAATTTAAATGTCTTTCTGTTTGTAAAAAGGAGACATTGGCAGTCTCTGAGAAGAAGGCCCAAATGTGATAGAATAAAATAAAGCTGGTAGAATGTAAGATGGACTGCAGGTGGAGAGGTAAGCTTAAGTAGGGTGGCTATGGATGAAATGAAAAAGGACATCAACTTGATTTCACTGACTAGATGTACAAAATGGAAATAGGAAGCATAGTGGTAGGGAGGACAATGACTTCAGTTTTGAATCTTTTAACTTGTATTGGTAAGAACTCCTAATAAAGCAGTCGAGCAGATAGCTAAAATGCATTACTGGAGAGGTAAAGATACCAAAACTGGAGTTAACTGCCTTGGGTGTCATTTTTTTAGAGGTGATAGTGAAGCCTCCAGGATTTGATGTATTTGTCATCCTGAATTAAATCAAGGCAGGTTTACAAATTAATGTGATAGTAAGAGACATGTTCTGTTCAACCATTCACCTGTAACACTTGCCGCTAATATGTTATTAATATAGTATGAGGAATTTGACAGTTTTTTCTCTTATCTTTTTAAAATTACTATGGAAACAGATATGGGAAAGCAGAATCACCAAAAGGAGTGATGACCAGCGATCTCATGATAAATCTGGATGTTAGTTCTCATGCCTCAGGACATCCAGTTGGGAACTCCACACCAGCTCCTGGGATCAAACTTCATCCACTTACTACCCCTCTTTGCCTGAACTACTAAAGCCTAGCTAACCACGAATGGCTACCCAAAGGAAACACTTGGTGAAAGATTTCAATCCTTACATCACCTGCTACATCTGTAAAGGGTACCTGATCAAGCCAACTACAGTGACGGAATGCCTCCATACCTGTGAGTATTCTTTTATGTCCTTTACCCATCAGAAGTTATGGGTTACACTTGTTCTTTTAAAACTATCACTTTTTTTTTAATATCTAGATTTTCACTTTCAAAACGATGAGTATTCCAAGAATCATTAACTTTGAGTTTATTTTCAGGATTAAATTTGTCATTGGGATACCAGTGGCATGAAATTTTTCTTATTTTTTTTCTTATTTATTTCTTATGTAATAGTTGACTTTTATCTAATCTTAATGTTCTAAAAATCATAAACATGTTATTGGTTATAGTTTTTTTTTTAAAGTGAACTATTTTAGGTTTTTGATTTTTTAAAAAAAGTATATCACACACACTCACTCGCTCTTTCTCTGAAATAATAAAATCTTTAAGAAAAAATAAACCAAGCCTAAATAGATTTTGGGAAAAAAATATTAAAAATTAAGTATATTGAAGGACTTGATCTGCTCCCAGGTTTTGTTTGGGTATGCGTACTTCAGTTCATTGGCTTTTTTACATCCCTTTATTGAGGTATGGTTGACATACCAAAAAAGGTATATATTTAATGTATGCAACTTGATGAATTTAGGGATAAGTATAGACCCATGAAACCATCACCACATCTGTGCCATAAACCTGTCCGTTACCCCCAAAAGTTTTCTCCCAGCTCTTATTTATTATTATTTTTGTGATATGAACACTTAAAATTTACCCTCTTAACAAATTTTAAGCATACAACACGGTAATGTTAACTATAGGCTATTCTGTGCAGTGGATCTCTAGGACTTACTCATCTGTTTGACATTCTGTACCCTTTGACCAAAAACCCTGCAGCCTCTGCATCACCTGAGAACTTGTTAGAAATGCACATTATCAGGCCCCACTCCAAAATTACTGAATCATGTGCTCCCTTCGGCAGCACATATACAAAATTACTGAATCAGAAACTCTGGGAGTGGGCCCAGCAATCTGTGTTCAGTAAGCCCTCTAGGTGATTCTGAAGCATGATCAACTTTGAAAATCTCTGTTCTAATATTATCATATCTGTGGAACTCTTACCAAGTTTCTTTGTCACCTAGCCTATCAGTAGAAGAAGGTGTGGTGGATCAGTGGTGGTGAGGTCCATGGGTGTGTACTTTGGAAAACCTTTCCAAGTGATGGCAATATATATTACCTTTGGTTATTATTGGCCTATGCTATTCAATTAACTGTGAATGGTCTTGAAATATTAATTTACTGTTGCCCTGTATCATTATTTAACCTGAACATTTGCCAGTTCAGTATCATCAAACAAATATTTATCGAATACATACTGTGTGCCAGGCACCATCCATTCCAGAAAGGATACAACTGTGAACAAAATAGAGTAAAAAATCTATGCTCTTGTGAAGTTTAACATTCCAGTGGAATTTAACATTCTAGTGTTTATTAATAAACTGATAATAAACATGTGCCATGTTAGATAGTGATGAATGCTATAAAGGGAATAAAGAAGGGCTGTAGGTAAGACAGATGGGGTTATTTTACATAGAGTGTCAGGGTTAACATCTTTGATAAGATGACATTTGAATGCAAACCTGAAGGAACTGAGCTCTGTGGATATATGGGAAGAGCATTCTAGACAGAGGGAAAAGCCAGTATAAGGCTTTGAGGCAGGGAGGTTTATACAACAGCAGTCACTGCAGATCCCCTGAAAGATTAGAGTCTTCAACCAGAGTAAAGAGGTGTGAGACTGGGAAGAGTGATTGGATTGTGGATGTATTTTTGAGGAAGAGCCAGTGGATGTGGCTACTCTAAGACAAGGACTTTCTGTTACACTTCCATGTTTCCTGCTATACCAAGCATGGTACCAAGACATGGTCCCAGTCTGTTTTGTTTTGTTCCTTCTAATATTTTTGCATTATTTTCACATTTGGATTTCTCTAGCAAAAACCATCAACTCTGGAAAATGAGAATAAAGCCCAGATTCTCCCAATTTCTGCCTTTCTTACACAGATTTTATATCTGTTTTTCTGAAAGAAAATTTTCTCTGGGGCATAATGAAATCTCAATTTAAATGTCACTTTTGGGGAGGAAAATGAAAGATTCCAGAAGTATAAACAGGTTATAAGCAAGGGCAATGCTTATGTTTGCAATAGCAGTTTAAAGTCTAAAGGGGTAAATGACAGTTTAATTGCACAAGTCATTCTAGCCTGAAAAACTCCTTGGCTGTCATCAAGCCCCTTTACTGAGAGAAAACGTACGTGGCTGAAGTGGAATTAAAAAACAGTGGTGAGGGGTGCCTGGGTGGCTCAGTGGGTTAAAGCCTCTGCCTTCGGCTCAGGTCATGATCCCAGGGTCCTGGGATCGAGCCCCACATCGGGCTCTCTGCTCAGCGGGGAGCCTGCTTCCTCCTCTCTCTCTCTCTCTGCCTACTTGTGATCTCTATCTGTCAAATAAATAAAAATCTAAAAAAAAATAACAACAACAACAACAAAAACCAGTGGTGAATCATAAATGTGACCTTTATCATCAGCAGGAATACAGAATAGCAGAGTTAATGATGAAGAAGTAAGGTACTCAACCCAGTGTCTGTGGAGACCTGACAATCCTATAGTACTCATCTTAATGCACTTTCTGATCCCTCAATTTCTGGGTATTATTTTGTTTGTATTTATGTTGGGGCTTGTAAGCAAAAACTATCCTATTTGCAAAGTACCCTCTTATTTGTAATGAGAGTGCTGCAAAGCAGTGTTCCTCAGTCATTGGTTGGGTCTTTGATTTTACCCAGTTTTCTTATGTATAATGTGGGTCATATTTAATGATACTGCGATTTGAGAGAGTAAGAAATAGAAAAGTCAGATGGCCAAATGGGACAGGAGGAAAGTGAGAAATGTTAAGTGACATTATAGTACACCATAATATTTTTTATCTTGATTTAGGCAAATAAAATAAATAAGAATATCTTATTAAAATAACTTTGTACAAATACTATGATTTTGTGAGTCTTTCTCCCATTGAGAAATTCTGGAGCTAACCTTGCCTGGCTTACCCATCGATGTAGAAATAAGGGCCAACAGGACCAGCAGGATGACTGACTACAGTAGCCCTTGAAGATGTTAGCTCCACAGCTGCACGGAAGAAAGAGAAAGGGCCAGTTAGAAGGATGGGAGAGGCAGAGATGGCAGGGCAGACTGTGTCCCAGGTTCCTGGCAAAGAGTTGCAAAAAAACCAAAACAACAAAACTCTTATAAAAGTCCCGTTTTAAGTATGCTCATATCTCACCTGTTAACGCCACTTCTCTTCAGCAGGCCAAGGACACTTGATAAAAAGATAAAATTTTAAAACGAGGTAGAAATTAAAACAAATTAGTCATAGCTTTGAATGGTCACTTCATGCTAGATGAATTAAAATCCACATTAATTATGGTTATAGATCTGTGAGATAACTTTAACTCAAATTAAAAAAAAAACCTTAAGGAAATAAACATGTCTAGCAAAATAATAGATAATTATTGAATTACTTTAAATAATTAGTTGTCAGGCACTTCACTAGCCACTGGGGTAGAGTGGTAAAAAAGACAAATTCGGAACGTAAAATTTATCAAGAAAAACTGATAAGCCAAGAAGAAATTTCTACATGTGTATTTGGATCTTTTTCTTTTCTGTGTGAGCTCATCTACTGTGGGACTTAAGCTGCATGTGCTGATGTCTCCCAGATCTTTATTTCTGGCATAGACCTTCCTTCTGAGTTTCAGAATCCTACTCGATATGCACTTGGATGTCCTAAAGCCACTTGGGGCTCCGTATGTCGAAAAATGAATGAATGGGATGCCGACACTGAGTTATCCCACCAGGAAATAAGCTCCACACTTGACTCTGTTTATCCTCCCTAACAAAGTGGGGACCAAGTCCTGTCTGGCTTCTTTCTTTAATATCTCTCAAATCTGTCCCTTCACTTATGCCCCCCTGTTACTGTTCTCTCAGACCCTCATTACTTCTCACCAGTCACTGCAGCCCACTTCTAACCTGTGTCAATGCGTGATCATTTAAAGTAGCTTCTGTCTTCAACACTCACTCTTCAACCACCCCAGCATTTCCTAGAGATATCCTACTGCTCTCAGGAGAAATTAAATCTACTTAGCTATGCCCACCTCTTCCTCCCTCACCACCTACTTCACACACATGTACATACTTGGCTCAGCTGTGTGTTCTCCTTGGAATGCACTTAGCCCATATGCCCAGCTAGCCGTTACCCATCCTTAAAAACTCCTCTCCTCCAAAATACGCCACCTACCTGGAACCACAGGCAGATTTGGTGTATCCTTGGTACCTGGTACTTGAGTGCTTAATAATGATTAAATGAATAAATAGATGGCCAATTTGTTGATTATTTTACTGTTTTTCCTTTTAAAGATTCACATGCAGTAATAAGTAGCTTGAAAGGCAGGTAGGCAATGTCAGTTAGGATTTACGTATTTTGAAAAACTGTCTTCTGCAGTAAAGGTGGAAGCCATGTAGGTCTTTGGGAGAGATGCCGGACTGGAGACCAGAGATTGGCAGTTCTAAAGTAAGGGATGCTCTGTCTCTTGTACCAGGATCCTCAAAGTTTTCGAGGTTACTTAGAGTATATTTGCTTGCGGTTGTATAGATTGTTGGCTTAAAATGAAAGACTTTTCACGTAACTTAACTTAGAAACTTTCACTTAACTTAGAAACAAAGGAGCTTTGTTCCAGGAGCAAAAATGTGAAGAATACAGTACATTGGTTCTTAACTCTTTTGTGGTTAGAGGACTCCTTAAGCGTTTGATGGTTCTTTCCTCAGGAAAAAAAAAAAAAAGAGGGTTATACACATAGAAATCTGTGGTACGGGAAAGGAAAGCTTTCTTCTTTGTGCCCTTTTAGAGATTATGGTGGTAATCCCTTCACTAGGTACAAATTCTTTGGAAAAACATTGTTGTACTTAGCTTTTAACTTATGCATAGGAGACAGATTAATTGATAATTAAGCGTAGTTGATGTGACAGTTAAGGGACTTGGTGATTTTATGTGATAATTAGTAAACATGAAGGAACAATTAATCAGAAGATGATAAAATTTAAGTATGACCAACCGTTTATTGTTTTGGAAAATGTGTTAGAAATACACAAGTATTTTAAGGTACAGAGATCTCTTGATGTGTAGATATTCAATGTTTAAAACTTTAGGTTACATACACTTGCTATTCAAAGTGCGGGCTCCAGGCTAGTGGCTTCCACCAGCAGCAACATTATCTGGGAACTTGTTAAAAGTGCAAATTCTTGGGCCTTGCCATATACCTGCTGAATCAGAGTCTCTGTGGACAAGGCTAGAAATCCGTGTAATAAGAAGCTCTTCAGGTGATTTGTGGTGTACGAGTTTGAAAACCACAGCTCGTGACCAGACATTTATAATACTAGCATATTTCAGTCAGGCAGTTTATAATCAGACAGTAATTAAATCATACCATAATTAAAATAAATGCTAATAAATGGTAAACTAATAGCTGTTATTTATTGAATGTTTGCTGTGTTTGTGGTCATGAGCTTTACATTTATTATCTTATTTAATCTTCCCAAGAACCTTCTAGTTAGGTGGGATTATTTAACCATTCAACACCTACATTGTCCCAGTCATTCTTCTAGCCTGTGGAAACAGGGCAATAAACAAGATCTGCCTAATCTTTGCCCTCCTGGAACTTGTGGTCTAATAGGAGAGGCAGACAATAAGCAGGTAAACAGTATCGTTTCAGATGCTATGTGTGTCAAATGCTGAGAAAAAAATAAAACAGAGGAAGGTCTTTCTTGGGAGTTACCAGTTGAGCAGAGACCAAAATAATAGGAAATAGCAAGTTGTGAGAAGGCTTGAAGGAAGAGCATTTCAGATTTTATTCCAGTATTTTTCACAGAGACAGGACGCAGAATGTTTAAGTAACAAAGCTAGTAAATGCTGGAGCTGGATTCTGAGTCCTGGACATCTGACTCTGGCATCTCTTCATAATAAATTATGGCATTTTCCTAAGTTTATTTTTTCTTCTTTCTGCTTGGTTTTGTCTTTTGAAATTTCTTCAGGTAAACAGGTGAATTTAAGTATATGTATATGTATACACACACACACACATATATGTATACATATGTGTATATATATAGGCTTTATATGTATATAAAAAGCCTCTTCCTGCTGTTTGCATGACAGGATACTTGTCTTATGTACCCAATCATGATATGAATTTATTAATTCTGAATAAATAGCCATTATAATGAAGTTACAAATTGAACTTTTCAATAATGTATTCTTTATAAAATTCAATTTTTAGGGCCAAGACTTGTTTTTAGAATAAAAACCAAAGGCCTAATTGGAAATTACATTTAAAGTCTCAACAGGTAGCAAATATAATGTTTCAGTATTGTATTAGAAATGAGGTCATTGGTACACTGTTAGATCTTTCAAACAATATTTTGGCAGAAACTAGTCATTCATGAAAGTGATTATAGCATTCATTTTGATGATTCTTTTTAAGTAAGTAATTATAGGTCTTAAACAGTCTAGGTGTCATCCGTTATTAACAATAATGCTAAAGAAAAATTGTATTAAATTTATGGTTCTTTTAGCTTTTGAAACTGCATTAGATAGTAAAGAATGTTTAAACAGTTGAGAAAAATACAGTGGACACTCAAAGCCAAAACTAGGGGCTAATAAATTAAAAAATGAAATTGTCTTATATTGGCTTCTGAGAATAAATTATATCTAGGTCATAATCGTTTGGAAACAATACCACTGACAAGAGTGAGAAAAAAATATCTACCCTAAAATATGTAATTATTAAGAGTTAGAAGTCACGGTTAGTGCACAGGTATGTTTAAGAGTCTAGCACAGGGACTTCTGGGTGACTCAGTCGATTAAGCATCCAACTCTTGATTTTTGGTTCAGGTCACTATCTCAGGGTCATGAGATCAAGCTATGCACATTGGGCTCCATGCTGAGTGTGGAGCCCGCTTAAGATTCTCTCTCCCTCTCCCTTTGCCCCCCAAACCGCTGACAGCATTCTGTCTCTATGCCTGTATAAATAGAGTTTGTTAAAAAAAAAAAAAAAAAAAAGTCTGACACATGGTCGAATGTAAACAATATGAATAAGTACAGTTCAAACATGTAGAAAAGACAAAAGATAATTTCTCTTTGGATACTTTGAAGACTTTTTATAACTGCTGATGTTTTATAATATACTGGTTTTTACCAGACAACTATATTATATCAAAAATTTAAAAACCAGTGGACAAAGCTTTGTTCTCTCAGAATGCTCAACCACGAATTTCTTTACTCAGTTAGCAGAAAATTATTGTATTTTAGAAAACTAAAACTTTTAAATTTGTGTTGAGTTAACTTTTTTAAATTGTCAGAAAAATTGCTAGTAAACTCAAAGAAAATCTCTTCCCTTACCTAAGTTGAAAATGTAGGCTGACCTCTGACTTGACTACAGTAGGACACTATAGGCCCTAGAATCCTGCCTGCCTCTATGATTCCTAACCCCATGTCCTTGTTTATTCCATAAATATTTACTGAGCACCTTCTCCTCCAGGTACTATACTAGGCACCCAGGACACATGAGGCAGCACAGAAGGCAATAGGGAAATCATAGTGTATCGTGGAAGGTGCTAAATGCTGTAGAAAAAAGGAGAGGCAAGCTGGGTAAAGGGAATTGGGCTGTCAGTGAGATGTTACAATTTAAAATAAGCCTATGTTCAGGGTAGACCTCATTAAATGACATTTGAACAGACTGAAGGAGGTGAAGGAGTTAGCTAATCACAGATCTGAGGGAAGAATATTTCAGGTAGAGAAACAGCAAGAGCAAAGGCTCTAAGGAGACAAGTGCCTGTCAGGCTGCGAAGTGGCCAGGAGCCCACTATGGTTGGACGGCGGGGAACGAAGCAGAATTGGGAAAGCTAATGGGGTGGTGTGGGCCCCAGGCACAGTGCACGGTTATTGTGGGGCCATCTTAAGGATTTTGGCTTTTACTCTGAGAGAAATGAAGACCCAATTCAGCAGGGTTTTGAGTGGAGGAATGACATGATCTGACTTAAATTTAAAAGGATCATTCAGACGACCATTGAAAATGGACCTGTTAGGAATAATTACAATAAGCCAAGCAGGAGGTAGTGATGGCTTACACAACGTGGTGGTGGTGGTGGGAAAAGTGGTCAGATTCTGGTTCTATTTTGTAGGTAGAGTTGTATTTGCTAACGAACTGTCATTAAGAAAAAGGAATCAGGGGCACCTGGGTGGCTCAGTGGGTTAAGCCTCTGCCTTCAGCTCAGGTCATAATCCCAGAGTCCTGGGATCGAGTCCCGAATAGGGCTCTCTGCTCAGCAGGGAGTTTGCTTCCCCCTCTCTCTCTGCCTGCCTCTCTGCCTACTTGTGATCTCTCTGTCAAATAAAAAAAAAAAAAAAAAAAAAAAGAATCAAGGATATCTTCCAAGATTTTTGGCCTCAGGAATTTGAAGGATAAAGATATCATCAAATCATACAGGAAAAACTCTGGGTGGAAGATCAGGTAGCTATATTTTGGCAATTGAATGTCAACTGTGAGACATCCAAACAGAGATACCGAGTTGGGAGGTGGACACATGCGTCTGGAGTTATGAGCATATGGTTTGTCAACAATGGAAGCACCAAGGGAATGAGTGTACATTGAGAAGTTGAAAGACTGACCCTGGGGCTTTAAGAAGGAGAGGAAGAGGCATGAGTTAGGAGGAAAACTGCTTATCCTGTCAAGGAGAGGAGTCAACTAGATCGGCTGTGTAGAGTAGGGGGGCACGGAGACTAGACCTCTAGGTTTAACTACATGGAGGTCACAGATAATCAATGGAGTGGTCAGGAGCGAAAGTCTGGATAGGTGTGAGAAGATGGACATTTCTTAATTTCCTGGTTTTGATAATTGTACTATGATTATACAAGTATTTAACCTTAAGGTAAAGAAGGTGAAAAAATTAGAGCGGTGCTGGGGAGTGAGTGAATGAGTGTACTTCACTCTGAAATGGAGTGATAGCTCACAAGGGAAGTAGGGTCAACAGAAGTTTTTTAGTTTTTGGTTTTTAAGATGGAAACATATGTTTGAATATTGTTGGGAATCTCAGCAAAAGACTAATGTAAGTAAAAGGGGAGAAGCACTGGAGCAATGTTCTTGGGTCACTGGGAGGGGTCTAGTGCACAGGCCAAGACTGGCTTTAGATAGGCACGGGAATGTTTTAGAGATAGGCAAGAGCAGAGAGGATAGATGCTAGTAAGTAAATAGATGTGGCGGTATGAATTCTCTTTGTTTCAACTTTTTTTTTCTTTTTTTCCTTTTGCTTTCAGTAAAAAGGAAGTGAGGTCATCAGTGGAAAGTGAGGATGGGGAGGAAATGTTGGGGATTTGAGGAGAGGAGAAGGTATGCAGTATTAGCAAAGAGCCTAATGGACTTGGGGAGTTGAGTGTGACTGCCTGGCAGATGCGGCACCCATGGTGTTCATGGTCAAGAATTAAGGTGAGAGACCAATCAGCATGGTGCATGTGTTTCTCCTAGTGTTCTGCTGTAATCCTGCAGAAGCAGAGTATGTAGAGAGTTGGATTTGGCCAGGGTGTAATATTTTAAACGAGCCAGGTCTGCTGAAATAAGAGAGAGGCAAAGAGGTGAAGTGGAAAACAGCAGAACTATTCAAGAACATGTGTAAGGAAGTGATTATATTGATTGATCATGAAACTTCTATTGATAAGGAAGGGAGATGAGGGCAGCCCTGGACTGACTGAGCTACCACCAGACTGTATCTTGACCTTGGAGTCGTACTTAACTCCTTAAACCTGGCTGTGGAAGTGGGATAAGCTTTCCAGCCTTTCTGAACCTTTTGGTCTCCTGGTCTATTTGGTCTAAGATCCCGCTACCATGCTTAAATCCCAAGATTCTATCCTGACCCTGTTCAAAAAACGCTGCTGCCTGTTCCTCCGTCTTGTAGAGACAATAATAAAGCATTCTACTCAATAGAAAGGAATGCTGTTCTTAATGTTCTCCGTGAAATTGCAACTCATGTGAGCCTTTGAAAGAAATGTGCCATGTATAACGTAAGAGAAAGATGTTCGTTAGTTCCTTATGTAAGTAAAATCAGAAGACACTGTCTCATGGAAGCAAATTACAGCTATTCTGGAAAACTTTTATAAAAATGTCAGTTTCACACATTAAGAATATGTATCAAAAGCAGGAAACTGATGCCTCTTCTCTTTGCAGATGACCACGACTTACTTACAGACTGTTAGCAGATAATAGATAAATATTTCAAAGGCAAACTGTATCAAGTGAGTGCTATCAAGAAGGGTATATAAAGATAGTGATGTGCTTGAGGAATGAAGGAAAAGTATGCTTCTATGTTAACAGATAAAACTAACACATTCAGATGATTTTAATAAAGGAAGTCAGCATTTGATCATTTTCAATAAACAGGGCATGACTAATGAATAACTACACCAAGGACACGAAAGAAAAGAATATTATTGTTTTACTATCAGTGATAGCAGAATTAGTGCTCATGAAGAGAAATCTGTGTAGATTACTTTGTGTCATCAAAGCTAGGAAGCTAGCTCTCTGATACAGAAGAGACGTGGGTGGACCATACATCCAAGATAGCAACAACAAATGGTCCTACCTATTGTGAAGAACCCCCTCCACCAAGAATCTGAAAATATGGGTGTCTGGGTGGCTCAGTCAGTTAAGTGTCTGACTCTTGATTTTGGTTCAGGTCATGATCTCAGGGTCATGAGATCACACCCCACACTCTGGACTCCACCATGAGGAGCCTGCTTAAGATTCTCTCTCTCCCTCTCCCCTACCCCACCTCTCTCTCTTTCTCTCTCTCTCTTCCCTCCCTCTTTTTCTCTGTCCTTCTTTCTCCCTCTCCCCTTCTCTAAAAAAAAAGGGAAAAAAAGAATTCAAAAATAAGGAAGTAGGATAGATAGCCCTTGGATAGTTAAACTATGAAATCAACAGATGATCATGCTTCAGAGCAGGTATGTGCAAAGTGATCAGGAAAAGACAGAACATGGTAAGGCCTAGACCAGTGGGACTGTGATGAAATTATATTAAACATAGAAGTTAAGGAAGGAATGTATAATGGAGAAATGGTCAATCTTGGACCCTCTACCCCAGAAAAAAAGTAATATCACATGTAGAGACCAGCAGTTTCCATTCTGGTGAAGCAGTGTGTCATAAATATCATACTTGAATTGCAAGACTATCTCTAGGGTGCACATGGCTGCAGAGGATTAATACCAATACATGATAGACATTTCAAGTTCCATTAGGAAGCTCATCTGTTATTTAAGATGGACACATGAAACTAATCATAGTCTGATGCCATTCAATATATTCAGTTCCTCAGAGTCTCCTCCTTCTTATTTTACGCTCATCCAGTGATCTAATATATAGTGATAGCTCACATGAACTGAATATTTACAAGTTCGCCACTTGTTTATACACTTTACATATATTATCTCATTTAATCTTCACAAGAACCCTGTGAGATAGGAGCCTTTGCTATCTCCCTTGTACATAGAAAAACACAAAGTAATTTGCCTAATGAGAGAACTGGGATTCAGATCCAGGCAGTCTGCTGCAAGATTATTTTTATCTAGAGCAACTTTGTTGTACTACCTCGCTTCTCATGTAAATCTGCATTATGAGGAAAGAGTGCATTAATCCCATATTTTTTTTTATTACATCTTGTCCCTTGACAGTGATTTCCTAATGGTGAATAATAAAGTGACTTCTGACTGAATCCTTGGTCAGGTTTCCCCATTCTTTGGCTGCCTCGGTGAGAGAGCTTTGCAAAGTTAGAATCCTGGTGCTAATCTCCCAGAGATTCAGATTTAACTGGTCTTGGGTGTGGTTCACAAATCCGTTTGTTTTGTTTTTTTTTTAATCTCACTGGTGATTGCGGTGATTTGAGAAATCACTGCTTTTTAAAAAAAATTTTTTTAAAGATTTTATTTATTTGACAGAGATCACAAGTAGGCAGAGAAGCAGGCGGAGAGAGAGGAGGAAGCAGGCTCCCCACTGAGCAGAGAGCCTGATGTGGGGCTCAATCCCAGGACCCTGGGATCCTGACCTGAGCCGAAGGCAGAGGCTTTAACCCACTGAGCCACCCAGGTGCCCCTAAAAAAATATTTTTATTGAAGAATAATTGACCTACAATATTGTTTTAGTTTTGAGTATACAACATAGTGATTTGGTGTTCATATATATTATAAAATGGTCACCACAATAAGCCTCGTTACCATCTGTCGCCATATAAAGTTGTTACAGGAATATTGACTGTATTCCTTATGGTATACATTACGTCCCATGTCTTATATATTTTATAACTGGAAGATTGTACCTCTTAATCACCTTCACCTATTTCATTCATTTCCCCATCCCCACCCTCTTCCCCTGTGGCAACTATCAGTTTGTTCTCTATCTATGAATCTGTTTCTGTTTTGTTTGTTCCTTTTTTTTCTTTTTGAGTCCACATATAAGTGACGTCATATGGTATTTGTTTTTCTCCAGCTTATTTCACTTATCCTGTAGGTCTACCCATGTTACTATAAAGGGCAAGATTTCATTCTTTTTTTTATGACAAATACTCTCTATATATACCCAGAAAAAGAACCACTGCTGTAGATGATACAAGGACTCTTACTGTATTAATTTGTACAACAACCTAGTTCAAATATGAGAAATGGTCAAAGGAAAGATTTGGTCTTAGTAGGCTTTAGGCAGAAGTTGAATGCTGTTTGTGATGGGCTACATATAAGCATCAGTTAAAAATATGAAATCTTGAGGTGCCTGGGTGGCTCAGTGGGTTAAGCCTCTGCCTTCGGCTCACGTCATGGTCTCGGGTCCTGGGATCAAGCCCCGCATCAGGCTCTCTACTCAGCAGGGAGCCTGCTTACCCCCCCTCTGCCTGCCTTTCTGCCTACTTGTGATCTGTGTCAAATAAATAAAATCTTTAAAAAAAAAAATGAAATCTTAATGAAGGGACCAAGTGTTACAGACATTAAGATGTGTTGCATCAAGGTGTGGATTTTAGGCCTGGAGCTGCACAGCCTGAGGGTGGATATGGTCTCTGGTACACAGCTGGCCAGCTGTGGGCAGCCTGCTCAGGCACTCCGATACTGCATTTCTCATTTGCCAAAGGGGGTGGTCAAAGTCCATCCTAGAATCCATACAAAGCCTTGAGCGGAGAGCCTGATCCTTGGTTAGTGCTCAGTAAATGTTAGCACTTGTTTCTGTTCAAGTGTTTTTCCAAGTAGAGAGATCTTTGGCAAGCCCGACTCCCTTTCCGACTCAGGTGTTTTCTTGTGGCTACAGCACCTGTTTGTAGAGTAGCTGGTGAGAGTGAAAACTCTAGTTGGTCTCCATACACAGTCTTAACCACGGGGGGGACTTTCTCAACATCTTTCTTGGACCAAGGGAATTAACCAGCACAGCAGCTGAGCAGTTAGAAAGCTTGGTATTAAATCTTGAAGATATTTTAAAAATTTATTTTCCAGCTAATATAAACAAAATTATAAACTAAGAATCAAAGGTCAGTTTTGTAATGATGGGTTTTTTAAGCATCTAAGGGAAAGAAAATCCTCCTTTTACTTTTTTCAGTTTCATTGAAATTCTGGCCTGAATTTTCTCAGGTTCTAATTCATATGAGGTTGTGCTTTACTTAACAGCTTTTAAAAGCATGTAATGTATTTTCTACAGTTATTTTTTTAAAGGAATAAATAAGCTGCTTAAAGGGGCTATTCTGTGCAAAATACTTAGCTTAAAAGGAGATCTTATTCTACAAACAGACATTTTTAAGGTTCCCAAATTAAGGGGTAAGGCATTCTTTTTCTATGTATATATAGGCCTATAGAAATAAAATTAGAAAAAAATGTGTCACACAGGCTGTGTTAGTTAAGAAAATGGGCTCTTGATTCAAACCCTGGCTTTTCTCACTTACTCAGTGATTTTTGGCAAATTACTAAAGTTCTGCTCAGTTTCTTCAGCTGTAAGAGACCTAATATTACCTAATAGGGCTGTAATGAGGATTAAATTATTAAATAGTGTTGAATTAAATAAATGAAGCATTTAGAATGCTGTCTGATACAACTGGTATTTTTATATAACATTCTTTTCCTTTGTGAAGTCAAAATCTTTAAAATTTGACATAAAATTTGTGATTTCATATCAGAAAACCTAGATTCAAGTCTCTGTGCTGCCATTCATCAGAGTAGGCAGGTAACCTAGCCTGTGGAAACCTCTTCTTCATATTCAAAAGTAGAAAAAAGTACTGTATCTCAGGTGTTGGTGTGAAAAATAAATTCACCTCCTGACGGGGCTTTCTGCATCCCTCTAAAACAGCTGTCATTCAGTAGAAATAAAATGCGAGCCACTAATGTAGTTTTAAATTTTCTGGTAGCCACATTATAAAAACAAGAAACAAATGAAATTAATTTTAACATATTTAATTCAGTATATCTAAAATATCATTTTAACATGTTACATGTTAAGTAACATTTTAACATTTATTAATATAACATTGATGAGATTATTTTTTCATGCTGAGTCTTTGAAAGCTGATGTGCATTTTATACTGAAAGCGCATCTCAACTTGAACTAGCAATATTTCAAGTGCTCAGCCACATGTGGCTAGTAGCTGCAATATTGGACACTCCACATCTAGATCCCAATGAATATTCCCCATCAGCATCCTTGGGCACTGGTGCTGCCTTCGCCTTAAGCAGTGAACACAGCCTTGTTCTTGAAACTGATGCATGTCTGGTTGGATGAGCCTTACATTTCTTCCTGCAGCAACCTAGATTAGTATGTTAGGCCCTGGGAAGACAGGCTCCTACCCATAATCTTTTGGCTGACCTGGATGAGGACTTGCTCTGGGCATGTCACGTGCCTCTATTTGGGCCAAGGCTGGTAGACAGCCAAGAATTCCTAAACCCTTTGAGTGTGATAAACATTTTGAACCACAAGGATGAGAGCTCCAGGGTCAGATCAGAGATTCAGGATAGGATCAGGTTTGTAATACTCTTCATTCTTGCTTCTTATCTGTCCTTTTTTGCCTTCTTTCCCAAATTTCAGAGACTTATCTAGTGTCCTGGGAAAAGAGCAAATACCAGCAATCTTTTAAAAGATTTCAGCTTCTCTGTTCTCCACTTTAGTATAGCTTACCAAGAAAGTTCTCCCTTCCCAAACACTGACCTTTTTTAAAAGACATTTAGAACCTTTTTGTGGCCAAGAATTGTGGAAGACAGAGGAAGTACTCATATTTAAACCCTTTAATTTTTAAGGTTTTCTGATATTGTCTTAAACCCAAATTTGAGAAGAATTTTAACGAAGGGGTATTATCCTTAAAGCTGTATGTAATGGTAAAAAGAGGTGGAGAAAATGGGATTCAGATGTACTTATCCAACAAAAAAAATCTCATATGTCATCTTAGAAAGTCTTTCCCTGGCCAGGCTAAAATAGCTGCCAGGGCTCAACACTCTGTCTACTTTTTTTTTTTTTTTTTTTGTAAATATCACGTGTTACTAACTAAAATTCTTTGTTTGCCTTTCCAAATAGAATATAAGCTACATAAAGGTATGGGCTTTGTTTTGTTTGCCCCTACATCCCCAACTCCTGATACAGTATATGGCCTTCAGTGAATGGATGAGCAAGCGAAAGGAAATACCAAGATACATTCTGTGTATATGCTAATGACTTTAAAATTAGATAGCTAATAGAATTCTTCCTTGACCGTTGTTGCTCTGACCAGTGTATGTGATACGCTCGAATTTTCAGACCTAATCTCAGAAGAATCCTAGTGTTTACTTTTGATCAGTTGTTTAGATAAACTTTTACTTCTTTTAGGTAATGTGGGGCATGAGGAGAGGGAAAAGAAGTAGTTTGTAGTGGAGTTGAAAAGGGAGTTGGGAGGCACCTGGGTGGCTCAATTGGTTAAGCGTCTGCCTTCAGCTCAGGTCATGATCCCAGGGTCCTGAGACCAAGTCCTGCATCAGGCTCCTTGCTCAGCAGGAAGCCTGCTTCTCCCTCTCCTTCTGCTGCTCCTCCTGCTCATGCACACCCTCTCTATCAAATAAAAAAAAAAAAAAAAAAAAAAAAGAGTTGGGGTAGCTGATCCATAGTGGGTAAAAATTTCAGATTATACAGCGTAATAAAATAGAGGAGAGCGGTATTGGGATAGGGAATTAGATTTAAAAAATTTTATAGTTCAGGTGCTGTAAATATGTTTAAGGTTTTTGGCAAGACAGTTGACATAGTAGGTAATAAAAACGTAGGGAAAAGGTGAGAGAGATAGCCAGAAAGATTTGTACTACTAGAGGAAGCATAGGCTAGTAGCCAAAAATCCACAAATCATATTTCTATTGTCTTTGTTTAGAATCTTTATTTAAAATCTTACTTATCCCTGTCGGTTTCTTAGTTGTCCTACTTTTCCTCTCGTGCCTTTGTACCAAGTTGATGCCACTACCCATACTTCATGCTCCGTGGAATTACAGTGCTTGCGAGCACAGACTCAGAATGCTCTGCAAAGGCTAGAAGTTCCATTGTAACTCCCCACTTGTCCCGGGAGCACCCTGCCAAAAGAAAGTAATCCAAACAGGTTGAAAACTCTCAAATTTTATTAAGAACTGTTTATGTTGCATTCAAAAGAAGTCCTTGCAGACTTTCAGGTATACCTCTCTTTGTCCTTCTTTAAATGAGAACTGTTGTTTTATGTCAATATACCAGCTTTTCCATGATAATATGAATAAACTATTTGGTTTGTGAATATATTTAAGAAAGCAAGCAGCAGAGTAGTATATACTTTTTATATAGTTAACTGTAAGCTTTGTTTCAGTTGGCTTTGTTTGTTTTTTACAATGTTAGAATTTTAAGTCTTATAAAGTTTGGTTAAAGAATAGCATTCTGCCTGTAATAGGCAATTCTTACAGACTGTTTCTAATTACATTAAGTTCAAATGATGCGTTTTAATCTAACGTCGTCTTTCTTCTTAGTCTGCAAGACTTGTATTGTCCAACACTTTGAAGATAGCAATGACTGTCCGAGGTGTGGCAACCAAGTGCATGAGACAAATCCATTAGAAATGTTGAGGTAAGTGAATGTACTCTATAGTTCATCTAAGTTATATGAACTCTTACTATATTATATTATGCATCATAATATTTGTTAGCACCTTGACTCAGTTAATACAGGTTTTACAAATTTTTTAATTTTCATCTTAAAGCATTTTGTTTCATTTTAAACAATTTTATTAAGAGGAATTTAAAAATAAGTGTACATATTAGACATTAAATATTTAAGAAATATATTTCCAAATTTAAAATTATAACTTTATCTCAGAGCTACTTTAGTTGTAGTTATTTTCAGTATTTTAATATTCTGCACAAAACTCTGCTTTTATTGGGCAACACGGTAGTGCTGGCAGACATAACAGTGAGAGAGGCTGACCTTAGTACTATTAATTTTTTAGTTATATCAAAAAAGTATACAAACATTTATGTAAAACTTAAAGAATTTTTTTAAATGACTACCATTCACTTAAGAAGTATAATTATGTAGTTTTAAAGCTGAAAGTAGTCTATAAGATCCTAATCTAAACCCTTTTTTTCCAGATTAGGAAACTGAAACTTAGAGAAGTGACACAGCTTTTCCTAGGGCTTCAACAAGCACACATGTCATTTCACAGCTACATGCCAGATATTCTTACCACTAAACCCATTTACTTTCTTCCTACTTTTCCTACCATAGCTCCACCACAGATTAACTGTGTGATTTTAGGGAAGTACACATCTAAAAACAGCTAGACATTCTCTATTTAGCCCCTCTGCAACCCTCATAATTTGTGATGTTGCCTTCATTCTATAAACCTGGATTTGCAAGTCTTTTTTTTTTTTTTAAGATTTTATTTATTTGAGAGAGAGACAGTGAAAGAGGGAACACAGCAAGGGGAGTGGAGAGGGAGAAGTAGCCTCCCCGTTGAGCAGGGAGCCTCACCTGGGGCTCGATCTCAGGACCCTGAGATCATGACCTGAGCCAGGTGGTTAACCGACTGAGCCAACTAGGCACCCCTGGATTTGCAAGTCTTACATTTCAGACTTTTTTTTTTTTTTTTAATTTTAGTGCATGTCACTGGAGTAATTTTTCTATAGGTAAATGTCAAGCACAGTGGTTTTCAAAGTATGGTCCCCAAACCAGTAGTAGCTTGTTAGAAATGACAATTCTTGACCCTACCTGGGACCTGCTGATTCAGCAACTTGAGAGTGGAGCCCGTTTTAGTTAATAGCAATCCTCCCAGGTGTTTCTGATAAAAGCGAGTGCTGCAGAACCACTGTTCTACTGTAGTCTGTCGTCCTGATCTGTGCTTCTCCACCACTGGTGATTTTGCTCCTCCCTTTCACTCCCCCTACTTATAGCAACATGTACTTATAGCAACATCTGGAGACTTTTTTTTTTTTTCTTTTAAAGATTTTATTTATTTTCTGACAGAGAGAGAGAGATCACAAGTAGGCAGAGACGCAGGCAGAGAGAGATGAGGAAGCAGGCTCCCTGCTGAGCAGAGAGCCCGATGCGGGACTCGATCCCAGGACTCGGGGATCATGACCTGGGCTGAAGGCGGAGGCTTAACCCACTGAGCCACCCAGGCACCCCCTCTGGAGACGTTTTTGATTGTCAGGTCTGGGTGGCACTGCTGGCATCTAATAGGTAAAGGCTAGGGATGCTGGTCCCCACTGAGGATCCTATGATTCCCAGAACAGCTTCCTCCCACACCAGAGAGCCAGACAGTACAGAGGTCAATAAACCCTGATTTAAGTCACTCAGAGAAGAACAGGGCAAACTCTTCCTCTTAAATTTTTTTCTGATGCTTTATCAAAAACTATACCAAACAGTTAATAATAATTACCTACTCCATTTGAAAGTGCTATGTTGGAAGAAAAATTAACTTTTGGTTTTGAGTGTTAGATATCTGGAGGGATCCAATCACCATTTAATCAAATGTAATCCCTTGGCTAAAGTATATCACATTTTTTTAACTTTTTCTTTGGAAATAATTTAAAACCCACAAAAAGTTCCCAAAATATAAGAAATGCTTATATTCTCTTTACCCAGATTAGTTTACTGTTAACATTTTATCCCATTTGCTTTATCATGCACATGCCTGCCTGCTCTCTGTTTTTTCTGAACCATTTGAGAGTAAGTTACATGCCTCCTGGCTCCTTACCCCTGATGACTTTAGTGTGTATTTCCTACAACTAGAGATACTATCTTACATAACTACAGTGTGATTACATTGGTATAATATTTTAATCTATCCTCCATATTCCAGTTTCATCAGTTTAATGATATCCTTTATTGAGTTTTTTCCTCCTATCCCACTAAAATTGTTCTACAAAGGATGAACTTTTAAAGACAAACTCACAGAGATGATAAGAACAAGAACTCGGTAGTGGCATGGGGATAACTCCTGGAATACAGTGGGAACCAGTGAAGCCTTGGGGTAAAGCTGAGAAGTGATAGGAGCAAGAATGGGAAGTGGAAAGCAGACTGATGGTAGTGATGGTCGAGCAGACTCAGGAGAGCAAGTCTGCTGGGAGGTGGCAGGTGGAAGAGCTTCACCAACAGGTCCCCCAGCAGGCTTTCTCTCACATGCAAACTTAGGTAAAGGGTGCTGTGGGGGTCTAGAGGGGCCTTGGCAAATTCTGATTTATTCCTAGAGCTGAACATACTGCTGCCAGAACATAAACAGATTTTGTTAGCGAAACATAAGGGGGACCAAGGCTTCTTCAATAGGTAACATTGTGTCTGCTACACAGCTATCAACAGATTTTCCTCCTACATACTTTCTTAGGAGCTATTGGAGGGTGGGCTGGAACCTAAACTGAGAAGGAAGGGAGTCTAACATGGGAGCGAGATGCCAGAGGACGGCAGTTGTGCAGAAGGCCGGGAGAACAGTCTGTGTCAGTGCTCTTCAGTCTCCTAGCCATTAGCCACATGCGGCTCTTGAGCACTTACAATGTTGCTAGTACACCTGAGGAATGGAATCTTAAATTTTATTTAATTTAAATGAAACCCTGAAACAATAGGAAGACCTTTACATTAAATAGAACCTTACTGTTACATAAATTAAAATTACTAAACAAATGCATTGTTAAATATTTTAATGCATAAATAGAACATTAGAATTTTACACAAAACCTGTAAAATACTTTTGTTAATGCGCCCATTAGAAAATTTAAAATTACGTATTTGACTTATATTTCTACTGGACATCGCTGATACAGATGGTAGGAGGAGGATGGAAAATGCTCTGAGGAATCATTCATTCACGTATTTACTAAATGCCTGCTATGTTCAGGCGTCATACCAGGTGCTGTAATGGGCAAAATAGATAAAGATTTTTGCCCTTGTAGGATTAATATTTTTGTGGGGAGAGATAGACAACAAAGTGTATAATAACTTATATGGCACATTAGAAAGTACAAAAGGGGAAAAAAGGAGAAGGTGCTGGTGAAGGCGATCGGGAGTGTGAAGGGAGAGGCTGATTGCAATTTTAAATGAAATGGTGAGGATAGGCCTCATTGGGAAGTAAGCTTTGAGCAAAGAATTAATGGCCATGAAGGAGTTAGCCATATATAAATCTATAAAGCGTGCCTGTACCATATAAAGGGAGCAGCCAGTGCAAAGGAACTAAGTCGGGAGTGCACGTGAAACTTGTCTGAAGAACAGCATGGAGACCAGTGAGGGAGGGAGGAAATAGTGGGAGAGGAGGGCAGAGAGACAATGGGAGTCGTGTATGCCACTGTAAGAATGTCACCTTTTACTCTGAGTGAAATGGAGAACCACTGCCAGGTTTTGGTTAGAGGATGGACATGACTTGGCGTAAGAGGATCATCTTGATGACCCTGCTGAGAATACACTGTACCTCGCAAGGCAAAGGCAGAAGCAGGGAGAGCAGTTAGAAGCTAATGGCGGTGGGGCACCTGGGTGGCTCAGAGGGTTAAGCCTCTGCCTTCAGCTCAGGTCATGGTCCCAGGGTCCTGGGATCGAGCCCCGCATCGGGCTCTCTGTTCAGTAAGGAGCCTGCTTCTCCTTCTGTCTGCCTGCTACTCTGCCTACTTGTGATCTCTCTGTCAAATAAATATATAAAATCTTAAAAAAAAAAAAAAAAAAGAAGCTAATGGCGGTGATCCAGGTAAGAGATGGTAGCCGCAGAGGGCGCTAGAGATGGTTATATCCTAGATAGAGTTTGGAGGAGGATCCAGCAGGATTTGCTGGTGGGTTGGATATAGTAGAGTATGAGAGAAAGAGCAGACCCTGACCTGAGATGCCTGACTGGGCACCTGGAATAATGGAGTTGTCATTAACTGAAACAGGGAAGACTAAGGATCGAGCAGCTTTGGGGGAGGGGTAAATTGGGAGTTTGGCTCTGGACATAATGCGTCTGTTAAACCTTTCAGAGAAGAGAGCAAGGCGGCAGGTAGATATCCAAGTCTGTGGTTCAGGGAGAGGTCTGGCTGGAGAGAAATACTTGATGGTATTCAGCATGTAGAAGGTGTTCAGACTGTGAGACATGGGATGAGTTCACTTGAGGGAGTACAGAGAAAGAGGAGAGGACCAAGGGTCGAGCCTTGGAGCATTTCCGCATTTAGATACCAGAGTGAGGAGAAGGAACAAGCAAAGGAAGTTGAAAAGGCCCAGCCAGTGAAGTAGAAGGAAAATCAGGAGTGAGATTTAGAAGCCAAGTGAAGAATGTGTATCAAGAAAAGAGAGTGATCAGCTGTGTCAGATGTTCCTGGAGTCAGGTCAGGTGAAGACAGAATTGGTGGTTGGATTTAACAACAGGAAGTTCATCAGCCTCCACAAGAGCACTTCCAGTAGAGTTGTGAAGCAAAAACTTAATAGGTTTCAAGAAGAAAAAGGGACAAAGAATCATTAGAAACAGTGACTACAGGCAAATCTTACAAAGAAATGGGATAGTAGCTGTTAGGAGAATACAGTCAAGAAGGTTTCTGTTGAATTTAATACAGGCCAAAAACAAAAAAAACAGGAATGTTTGAAGGGAATAGTCCAGCGGAGAACAGAAAGTTAATGGTAGAGTGGAGTGGAGGGGTGTTTGGTGAAGCAGTGTTCTTGGGTAGATAAGAGGGAATGGACTCTCCCAGAATAAGAGAGAAGAGTGGCTTTCTATAGGAGCACTGACCCATCCTCTGTGTAGCAGCAGGCTGGAGGGCAGAGTACATGGGGTGCATGTGCTGTAGGCACGTACGGTGGTCAGAGTCTGTTGAAGTTTTTCAATGAGGAGAAAGTGTTTATCTACCAAGAGATAGGATTGAAAGATGGGATGTAGTGGTTTGAGAGAAAAAAATGTGTTATCCAGGAATGTGAGAGAATAAATTGACTGGGAAAGAATTCCTAGCGACTTAGAGGCACATATTGGAGTTGTAGTTAGGAATTTGTAGAGGTGTGGTGGTGTTTTTTCTAGCGATGTATAGAGGTTAATGGAGAACTAGATTTAGCCAGTGTTGTAGTTGTACCAAATAATTTCAAGCAAGTGTGAGAGGGACAAACAAGGGAATTGAAGGTACATGCAAGGGTGTGGTTTTAATGACTGACCTTGGAGTAAATCAGTCCTAAACTGTGATAGAGGGCGTCAATTTGGTGTGAGGGATGGCTCAGAGGAACAGAAATGAAACTCGTCAATTCCTGATCTGTTGGAGAACAGTGAGACCAAATTTTTTTAAAGAATTTGGAAATAGGTACATAGAAAATGAAAGCAATTACTAACACTAGAGAAAGAAAAAAGTTGAATGAGGGGATGTCTATAATCAGAGTACACTGTAAATATATAATTATAACCATGTAAACACTGGTTATTAAACCAAAAAATGGTAATAAAAGCATAGCAGGAAGATGAGAGTAGTATATATATGTTGGGAAGAAAGAGCTGGCAAGATGATATCCAAGAACCAAATCCTTACTTTCTATAAAAGGAAGTCAAAAGAATCTAGACAGCAGAAAAGGCATGGCTACCAGAAGAAACAAGTTGGATTTGAAAGTGGCTGCCTCTGGGGTTGTAAGGAATGGGGAGGGTGGATCATGAAAATGTTGTATTTTAATATAAGTTTTGTGGGGAAGTTTGATCTGTAAATTTTGTGTGTGTGTGTGTTACTCTGATAAAAAACAGTAAGAAAAATATTTCTCTTATGTTTACTACTACTAAATAGTCTGGGGGAAAACTTTGTGAACGAGTTAGTATTTGAATTAAGTCTTGAAGAGTAAGGTAACATTGGTTGTGTTGGAGAGCAAGAAAAGAGTGGAGAAGCCAGAATGAAGAGCATGAGAGAGAAAAACAGATTGGAAGTGACAGGCATTCTTAAGGATAATTGAGTAAAGCAGGTGGCTAGAGAAGAGAGACAATAGTACCAGTTAAGTTTTAGGTTGAACTCAAGTTCTATAAACACTCAAAGCCAGGTGGTGGGAAGAAATTAGTTCCTGAACAGGCAGATAATGATCAAATTAGTGCTTAAAGAAGAGTCACTATGAGCCTGTCAACTTAAAGGGAAGGAGCTCTGTGCTGTCCTATTAATATGGCAGCGGTTGGCAGAGTGGAAGCATGGAAGGTACGGGAAGACAACGTGGGAAAAACATGGAGAAAGCATGGTCATTGGGGCTGGGTGAGTAAATGTGGGAACTGAGAGGGGGTTGAGAGAAGGCTCAGATAATTCTTGCAATTTGAGTCTATTTGGGGGAGATATGTTATCATTTCTAAATTTAATTTTTAAAAAGTAAGACAGAGGTATTCAGTATTTTGTTGAAGGATAGATGAGACGGTCTTGAACAGTGATGGGCAAAAGAAGGTGCTTGAGATCTTCAGCATTGGTTAGAAACACGGAACTTGAGCTCAGCAGAGAGATGTAATGTATGTGTGTGTGTGTACACATGTAATCTGCCTGTATGCTAGTTTTCATGCCATGAATTTGGATGCAGTTATCAAGGCAGGCAGTCTGTAGAAGAGGTCGAAGAGTACAGAGTGCACAGCAATGGGGAACACTCAAATTTTGAGGTAGCTGGAGGAAGAAAAATACTTAGGGACAAAGAAAAGTAGACAGAAAAAAGAACCAGGAAGGGGAATTTTCAAGGGGCAGTGTTAGGCAACACTATCAGACTGCTATAGAGGAGCGCCTGGGTGGCTCAGTGGGTTAAAACCTCTGCCTTCAGCTCAGGTCATGATCCCAGAGTCCTGGGATCGAGCCCCACATCGAGCCCCACATTGGGCTCTCTGCTCAGCGGGGAGCCTGCTTCCTCCTCTCTCTGCCTGCCTCTCTGCCTACTTGTGACCTCTGTCTGTCAAATAAATAAATAAAATCTTTTTTAAAAAAAACTGCTATAGAGAAAAATGACTTTTAAAAATCATCTACAATTTTTAAACTGTAATTCTAAAACAAGAATTTAAAACTATTTAGTGTGGAAGTTATGATTTCCCTAGGTAAAAGAAGCAAAGCCCAGGTTGTGTGGCAGAAATAATGTCGATCATGCTTTCAGACTCTTCTAGTTAAAAGAAAAAATTGAGAAACTGCTAACAGCTCGAAAAGACAATAGGTTCAGCAAAGGTTTTAGGGTTTTTTTTTTTTTCAGATATGAGAAAGTTGTCCGTATTTGTATTCTAGAAGAGTAATGCTGCTGAGCCCCGTGTCAGGGATGGGGGAGAGAAGAGGGCTATGGGAGCACAAGAGACTGAAGGACCAGCCATGGAAAGGAGGCATTTTACTCCTCCATGGCAGGAAAAGGAAATGGGGAAAAGGCCAAGATAAATATCTACATTTCTTATCTAGAAGATAGAATGACTAAAAGGTCTAGATTGTTTCAAAGAAAGGAATGGACATTATTCCTTTCCAGGAACTAGCCAGAGTTGTGGGAGAGAGTTTGAGAGCAGGTGTACCAGCTGTATCAGCTGTTGTTGCATAACAGACCAGCCCAAATTTCATGTTTAAGACAGTAACAAAAGCTTTTATTATTCCTCACAGTTCTGTGTGGTTCACAGATCTAGGTGATTCTTCTCGTGTTGGCTGGCCTCACTCAGGAGACCGCAGTGAATGAATGAGTCTAAGATGGCCTCAGCAGGGCAGCCTGGTGCATGCATGGTGTCCCAACCTCCAGACTCATTCTCGCAGTGGCGGGATTCCTAGAGCGAATGCACAGAATTATGGGAGGCCTCGTAAAGCTTTGGCTCAGACTAAGCACGGTGTCACCTGTGCCACATTCTGTTGGCCTAACAACCACATTTCAAAACTAGCCCATGTATATCCTCAAGGTGAGGAAGTAGATGCCATCCTTTAATAGAGGGAGGAATTTCCAAGCCCTGTTCAGAGAATAGAGCCATAGAGAGAGCTGGGGACTGGGACCATTTTTGTAATCGACCTGCCCCTGCAGGAAAGGCTAGAAATGGGTGAGCTCTGCACGCAGAAGAGTTTGGGATAGTGGATGTGCTAAAATTGTCTACGTCTTGTATTTTGTAATACCTGTAAGATACAGTCTCTAACTGTTTAAATAGTGGATTGCGGTATCTTCATTGTTAGTATATTCTCTTTTTCTCCCCTTTGGAAGGTTGGATAATACATTAGAGGAAATTATATTTAAGCTGGTCCCTGGACTACGAGAACGTAAGTTGCTTTTTGGCTTCTTGCAGATTTTTATGTTCTGTGAAGTCACCGTTTCTATTAAAGATTTCATGATTGTTTCCATTATTTTTACACTTCTTTTTTCTTTTAAATTAGAGGAACTTGAGCGTGAATCTGAATTCTGGAAGAAAAATAAGCCTCAAGAAAATGGACAAGGTGACTTTTTCTTTTGTCTGTATCTGATACACTCCCTCAAAGTGGCTAGGTTTTTGTAGCCTTGGTGAACTAGTATCTCTTCAAGCTCACATTTCTCCTGTACAAAATTTATGTAGCCCTTCATTTATATTATGATCCTTTTGTATAAAACCATGAGATTTTATATACATGCGTGTAAATCTGGAGTCACACCAATGAAGGCAATTGGAAGTAGAGAAAATTGGGCTTTGGGAAGAGAAAAGGAAGATAAAACTGAAACTCCCTACTGATTATAGTAGTATTTTCTGGGGAACTAAAGGAAACTGAAGAAATAGCCATAGTCTACAACTAAACCCTGAGGAGATTTCTGTTTTATTTATTTTATTCTGTATGTTTGTTTTATTGGAGAAAGAACCAAGATGTGGCTGAGTGCCAAATCAGGGGATCTGTCTATGCTCTGATAATCTGGAATTATGTGTTAGTAGGTGGAACTCAGATGATACAAATTTATATATCCTGAGATATGAAAAATACTTCTCCGTGCTTATGGGAATTTTCTCCACCACTTATACTAAGTGTCCACATGTCTCTTCTGGGTCCCAGGAGACTCTGCCTTCAGTAGTTTTTAATAATAATCTCGGCAAAGTGGCAAACCTTCCTGGGCAGAGAAAAGGCTTTTAGTATGTATAATTCACACAAGGGGGATAAAAGCTATATTTTTACCTGAAATGAAAAGAAATAGTATGCTTTCCCATTGTTATTTAATACGAGATTTATTTCAGGATAGTCTAAATACCATTGAAATCTTTTAAGGATGTATTCGAGTTTTTATAGGCTCATTGTGAGCTCAGTCTTCCACCTCTCTTTTTCCCTTAAGATCATAAGATTATCAGTTAGATATCATTAAGATAGGTTGAGGAAATCCTGTCTTTCTCTTTTTATCTGTAAACTGAGGATCATAGTTTTATTAGTTCAACTTAACTGTTCAAGGCTGGCTTCCAGTAAGGGGAGGGGTGGGGCTTAAGAATAGTTTTCAATTACTGGAATAAGGTAGTTAGGGATTATTTTTTATCTGTAACAACAAAATGGGCAAAGAAGCCCATGAAAAAACATGACTTCACTAAAGACTTGTTTTACCCAAGTGTAAATTGCAGTTTAGATAGTAGTGCTATAATGAAAGTATAATATAAAGTTGACTAAATGTTCCAATTTTTGACTGTCTTTTCAAGAGAACAGGAAACCAAGGGATTGTCATAAGGTATATAGCAGGTTTAGTCCACTCAGCATATCATATGGATAGACTCATGAAGGACTACAGCCTACTTTGTGTGTATCTCCCTTTACCCACATTTCTCCCTTTTTAAAATATTTTCTAATGTTTTGTCTTGAGTTTGGGTAGAGAATGTCAGTCTTTTCTTGGTGCTGGGAGTTTGGTTCATAAAAGGTAGCTCCTGCCTGTGTGAGTTCAACATAACTATATAGAAGAAGGAATGCAGAAAAGAACCCATCGGCCATTTATGATACAACTGTAAATGCTTTTATTAGACATTGAAGAGGAGCTAACCTTTTTTTTTTTTTTTCCCCTGGGATTTTCTGTACCATAATGCTTGGCTGGTTAGTTCTTTTAAGTTTCAGCTTGGATATATTTTATCTGGAAATCTTCCCTGAATTTCTGCTTCACCCCAAGTTTGGATACCTCTCTTATAGGTGCCCACATAGTCTATTTTTACCTCTTCCATCAGAGTCCTTATCATACTTCTCCATCTGTCTGTTTTCTTTACTTGCCTCTATCCTGACCACTATGACAGTGAGGATGAGAACACTCTAGTTTCAGTAGTCCCCCAAGCCTAGCACAATGCATATCAAATACAGAGTGAAAGGGACTCTCTTAATAAATGAATTGGCACATGAGTTGTATTATATGTAGGGTGCAGGTATTTCATAGGTTCAATACATTTGTATATAGCAGAGTATGTGATTCAGATTTCTTTCATGGATTTTTTTAAATGTTACATAGCTACATACATGTTTTAAAAAGCTAATTCATTCTAATATCTCACTAGCTGATTTTGTGTCTAATAATTTGAAATTTTGAGAACTCAGTATTTTATACTTTGAAAAGAATACTTGTTTCAAATTTGAATATATGTGTATAAAATTTGGAATATTTTTATATCCTGTCTACTTTCTAAGTGGTCTAATCATTAATTGCAGTCATTTTTGTGGCCAGATATAGCTAGCTCTGAATCTTTCATTTGGATTTCCCAGTGAGCCTAGAAATGTTAGGTTATATTAATAAGTCAGTGATGGATTTTTAAAAATGTTTCCATTGTTGAGTCGGTCAGAACATTTTAGAGATATTAAAATTTTCAAGTATTCTTCATCAAAACAAAAATGGTTAAAAAGCATTTCTTAGTTTTTTAAAACTTTTTTCTTTAATGATTTTTTGTCTTAATATACTGTTTAACTTTAAAATCAACTTTGAGTTATATCTAACTTAGTTTTGTTTAAAATATGCAGATGATACTTCAAAAGTTGACAAACCTAAAGTAGATGAAGAAGGTGATGAAAATCAAGATGATAAAGACTATCACAGAAGTGACCCACAAATTGCTATATGTCTAGATTGTTTACGAAATAATGGACAGTCAGGGGACAATGTAGTAAAGGTGAGTGGACAAGCAGTTATATTTTTATAATCATTTTATAGTAAATCTTTGATAATTTGTTGAAGAATTTGACTAGTGTTTGCTTTCAAAATTTTTATTAACAAAATAGAATGCCATTCCCTAACAGCCCCATAGCTGCAAATGACCAAACAAGTGCTTACTATTCCCAGCTGCCACAACTGAACAGTCCTGGGCCAATGCCACCACCTAGTGGCTAAGTCCAAGAATCACGCCTCCAGTTTTCTGTCACCTCCTTTTATACCTTTGTTGGGAGTTCATATACATTGTTTCTCCCTGTTGGGAGTTCATATACATTGTTTCTCCCTTTTTATGTGTGGTAAGCAGTTCAGACTCACATCATTACATCACATGATGGGCAGGGTCTCCAACTCTTTCATTCATCCTCTCCTCATTTTCTCCTTTATTTTTATGTTTTTATTTATAACTCAAAAGCCATCCATGTCATGGCTAATACATTTTATAAGTAATATAACTGGTTTTGAAGTAAAATTGGGTGTCCTAAAGTGCCTGTGAGCTTTGAAAGTCCTTAAAGGCCCCCAAATAGTCCCTGTAGGATCTCCATTTTTAATCCAGTTTCCCCCTGCATCTACCTGCTAATTCGACCTTTTTGTGAAGGATCTATATACGAGAGAGTTTAACACACCCTATTCACTTTTATTTTCTTTGGTCTGTAAATGCTGTTATTTAAGTAATGTTTTCTGCTTTTTTATTGAAAGCAACTTCCCTTTACATTATAAATGTTCACTACTTTAGCTCTTAAATAGTTTTTTGTCAATGATTGAGAGTATTGTTTTTCTCTTTATACTCCATGTTTTATGCAAATACCTATATTCAGTGTCCCTTATTTTCTTCCTCTATAAATCTGTGAATGGGTTTTTCACTAATACATTAAATGATATTTTCCTATTAGGAAATTAAAAGTAAATAATTTTCAACTCAGATTAAGTTTCCCAGCATCTTACAACAAAGAATATATAGGAGCATAGTGATTCAGTGAAGGAACAAGTAATAAAAAAAATTCTTCACTCAAGGAACTTAACTTAGGACTTTCACGTACAAACCAACAGTTATAATAAAATAATCGATTTAGTTAAGAGGGGTTGGTTGGACCAGGCATGGAATGAGCTGCAGCAATCTTTAGAGAAGTAGCCATGGGACTTATTTATCCTTCCGGGCTTCTCTTGGATTTTATGCTGTGGTGCAGCTCCCCTTCCTTTTTGTAAGTCTTTTTTCAGGGTTTTTAAAAACCTTACATTTATCTCATTGCCAATCATTTCTATAATCCTCTTTTTAAGAAATTCTTCTTGGGGCGCCTGGGTGGCTCAGTGGGTTAAAGCGTCTACCTTCAGCTCAGGTCATGATCCCAGGGTCCTGGGATTGAGTCCCACATCGGGCTCTCTGCTCAGCAGGGAACCTGCTTCCCTTCCTCTCTCTCTGCCTGCCTCTCTGCCTACTTGTGATCTCTGTCTGTTAAATAAATAAATTTTTAAAAAGTCTTAAAAAAAAAAAAGGAATTCTTAATGGAGATTTTGATCATCTTTACCTCTCTGATACATGAGTTACCAGCTTGTAAATTGTGTCATGTATTTTGAAAAGTCAGTAGAAAAGCTGAATATCTTTTCATAAATAAATGTGAAGTCTACTTCTTGTAAGATTTCTAGTATGAAACTTATAAAGCATTGATTGAATTTTAGAGATTCATCTGAAAAGTTACCCCTTGCCTTGATATTCTCTTGACGTCTTTGACACTTCACCATCCCAACTGACCTTTTATTCATTCACTCTTTCTTTTGTAGACTTTTCTTTATCCTTGTGCCTTCTATTCATAAAACAACTTTCATAGCTTATGTGACTTCTGCTTTGCTACCCTGATTCCCACCTTTTTTCTCTGGCCTTTCCTACACTGTCTCTACTTCTTCCTGGATTCCACTTGATACATGTATCTCCTAATACCTTGTCTTCCACTCAATTACTCTTTCTCTGGATTTATCCTAGGAGGTCAGTTCTACTTTGACTTCAACTCTGCAAAGAACTTTTAAATCTCTATTTCCAACTCTGCCACCTCTCCCAAGTTGAAGAATGAAGTCTTTAACTACTGTCAAATATTTCAGTTGGAAGTTTTACTAACATCTGAAACTTAACACGTTTAAAGACAAATTCATTATGCTTTCACCTAACTTTATTCCAAACTTGCTATTTCGGTTATCACTGCCGTCTTTCTACCAATCATACACGTTCAGAACTTTGGAGTCATCTTTGACCTTGCACTGTTTTCCTTCAACCAGCCATAGGTGCTGAAAACTTTCCCTCAGTCTAGTGCTGCTCACCTTGGATAGATTTTTTAAAGCAGTCTCTTAAGTGTTCTCTGTACCCTTAATTTCTCTTTCATTATCCAGGATTGAGGCTACAGCCTAAAGGTGTGGGCCAGAGCCATAGCCAATATCGGGGGTAGATAGTAAATATTTTGGGCCCTATGGAACGCCCAACAAAGATATAAAAGGAGAGATGAAATACGCTTTCTGTAGCAACTACTCAGCTTACTCATAGTGCTAAAGTGACCTTAGATGATAGTGAATGAACTGGCTTGTGTTCCCATAAAATTTTACTTACCAAAATAGGGTAATTTTGTCTTGAGGGCTGTGGCCATATTTTGCCACTTTCCGGCCTACAGAGTCAAGTCTTACCTCCTTAAGTTAGCATTCATGGCCTTTCACTAGCCCCTATCTTGACAAGTTTTTCTTCCCTTATACCTATCAGTGAATCCTCCTCTCAAGACCAATGATTTTTGCCTTATATCTGACAAAGGATTATATTAAGAATGTTTAAAACGTCTAAAACAGTAATGCTTCTTTTGGCAGGTTCTTGCCTTTTCTCACCACTTCACTATGCTTCTGTCGAGACCCAAGCAGAGACCTCTAGTCTTTGTGATGCTTTTTCAACCCTAGTGAATCCCTTCTCTGAAATTCTGTAGAATTTGCATTTATAACTCAGGCGATTATTTATTAAGTCGGCATTCATTGTGTTCCTGAAGGTGGCAGGTTGCTTTTACTGTCTTTTGTCTTTTGGAGATACGTCTTATCCTTGAAACTAGATTGTAAAGCCGTTCAAGGCAAAGAAACCGTGTCTGTGTTTCTTTATAGTCTTCTCAGGTATCTCACTTCTTTGCAGTAAGGTGTGATTCTCAAACGTGGTATAGCTGCATGTACAGTTTATACAGCATACTTGCTACTTTTGTAATTCCAAAAGTCAAAGTCAGGAGCAGGAAGGCAGTGAAAATAGTAGCATAAGGACCTTCAAAAATTCATTCTTCCATAACAGAAGTGAAAAAACTGCCACACACACACACACACACAACCCCTCAGAATCAACTTTCTTAGGAATTTGATAATTAATCAAAGGCTTGGAGAACCTGGGTGGCTCAGTCATTAGGTGTCTGCCTTCAGCTCAGGTCATGATCCCAGGGTCCTGGGATGGAGCACCACGTTGGGCTCCCTGTTCAGTGGGGAGCCTGCCTCTCCCTCACCCACTCCCCCTGCTTGTGCTCACTATCAAATAGATAAAATCTTAAAAAAAAAAAAAAAAGGCTTGCAGAAACTCATAGAGCATTTGGTCAAAGAAAATGGTGTGATCAGTGAGGTTTGTGGCATTTTAATTTGCCTTAGTTCAATCCCCCAACTCCAGCTTTGGAGTAGAGTAATAGCCCACTAACTTTCCCGCTGTAGCATTTCAGGCACCAAAGGGCAGAACAGGTGGAACTCTTTCAAAGCCTAATTGCCAAATAATTGTCATTATTTGACCTGTCCAGTGGTTCCTGGAACACCCCACTTATAGGCCTTTCTGTATTAGGCCTGACATGGAGCTTGTCCAGTAGAAAAAACATCTGTGAGCTGGGAAGGGTAGAGCATTTTTCAGAACCAATTACAGACAAATATTTGAACTTCATGGCTGTCTTAGGTATAGATGACATTTGGAGAAAACGATAGACAACCACAAATCTTAAAAAGAAAACCTGGTGAATAAGATGTCTATAGATACAGGCTTTGAGCCTATAGGAGCTTTGAAAAGCTCTAACATACTCCTGGGAATCTCCAAGTCCAAGCATATACTTAGGACTGTGTACATGCTCAGGAAAGATCTAAGTAGCCTTAAACTCTCACCTCTGGCTGACCTTGAGGCTCTGCACAAGCAGGATGTGGGGATTAAGGCAGAGTTGTCAACAACCTGGTTGAGTATTGGAGGTGTGCCCCAAAACACATGGTCTCCTAGCAAAGACTGGGAGATTTATTAGTTCCAAGTGTATAAGGAAATCTCTGTTCAGTCACTAGCCAACAGGTAGGTGGAAACTTCAGTGGCCACATATTATAAAGAATACAGGCTTCACAGAATTCGTGTAGGAAAGTCACTAAACAAAGAGAAACAGCAAGACATAGCCACAATAACAAAGCCTCTGAAGCAGGTGGGAACCTGATTTCCACTGTTGCCACATTATATTATTTTAAACGTCAGGTTTTCAACAACAACAAAAAAATACGACACAAATAGATTAAGGTGTAGCTCATATACAGGAAAAAAGTAGTCAATTAAAACTTCCCCTGAAGAAGTCCAGACATTGGACTTATGAGGTACAGCGTTTAAGTCATCCATTTTAAGTGTGTGAAGAGAACTTAAAGAAACCATATGTCAACATTTAAATGAAAGTGTAAGAACAGCAGAACTGAGGGCCAGATAGGATCCTGAGCTCACCATGTCCCACAGACACACCAAAGCAGCAGCTGCATCTATTGCAAGTAATTTTAAAAATGACCTCAAGACTGGCAGAACAGATCTTCCACAGCTAATCCTCGAAAGGCAGCTACATCAAAAAGGGTAAAAGGAGTGAAGATATGATTGGGAACCATACTAACCACAAACAGGAGGGACATCACAAGCACAGAGGAGAAAGGAGATCAGACCCCATCCCAGTCACCCTCAGCCCTGGGGACCCACTCTGGGAACATGAGTCCCTATAATGTCTGGCTTTGAAAATCAGTGGGGCTTAACCCCAGGAGAGCTAGTGGGTGATAGGAAACCAAGTCCCCACCCTCAGAGAACCAACACAATAACTTGGCCTAAAACACAACATAGCGGCCACAGTTTGAAAAGAATTTGCGATATACATGAAGGGTATTTATCAACTAATCTCAGGACGTATACCAATGGGACAGGGATCTGCAGATTTCTCCAGGAACAAAACTGTTTGCAGGTGCCATTTTTCTCGCCCTCCCCAGGCTAGATAGCTGGATGCTTACAGAAGCCAGTTCTGACACTCTCCATCTACCTTGCTAGCACCACATACCCAGCGTCAGGGTTCCCCTGCAGATTTGCCCCACTGAACACATTTAGTTCTGCAAACATCCCTCCAAAGTGGCTTCTGCCCTGCCTTACCCAATAGGCAGTCCCAGCCAGGACTGGCACCACTCCAAAGTGACTCATGCCCTGGAGAGGGGAACATTTAGCCCCCACACACCCTTAGTTCCTGTAGCCAGGCCTTGTAGCTGGCTACACGGGGAGTGAGCCCTGTCCTTCAGTGTGCCTGCAGCTGTTGCAGAGGCTAATTGCAGACGGCTAAGCTGAGTATCAGCCCCACTCACCAGTGAGCCCATGGCAGCTGCAGCCAAGCCTCTCAGTTGGCCATGCAGGAAGCAAGCCCTACCCATCACCGTACCCACACCTTTCCCAACAGCTAAGTGAAGACAGGTGAGCTGTGTGCTGGCCACCACCCACAAGCAAGCCATGGAAGCTTCAGCCAGACCTCTTAACAGCATGGGGAACAAACCCTGCCCAGTCTGCCCACAGCAGATGCAGCAGGTCATTGCAGCCACCTGGGCTAAAGGCCAGCTTCACTCACCAGCATGTCCACAGCCATCACAGTTCAGCCACACCAGGAAGGTGTATGCAGCCCACATGGGGAGCACACCTGGAGCATCTTGTTCTGGTGACCAAGAGGTATTGTGCTACAGGGACCTCTTCTACACAAGGCCACTTATTTCAAAACCAGGAGATGTAGCTGACTTACCTATGACATAGAAATGGAGACAAAATGAGCAGACAAAGATGTCCCAGATGAAAGAACAAGATATAAAATTATAGAAGAGGAAAACGAAATGGTCATAAAGATACTTACCAGACTTGGGCTGCCTGGATAGCTCAGTCAGTTAAACATCTCCTAGGATCGAGCCCTACGTCGGGCTCCCCACTCAGTGGGGAGTCTCCCTCTGCCCCTCTCCCTGCTTGTGCATGCAGGCATGCTCTCAGATAAATAAAAATCTTAAAAAAAAAAAAAAAAGTTACTCATCAGACTTGAGAAAAGAGTGGATGAACTCACTGAGAACTTTTCAACAAAGAGATAAAAAAGAACTAGTCAAAACTGAAGTGTAGAATAACTGAAATGAAGAATACACTAGAGGGAATCAACAGGAGATTAGAGGATGAAGAAAAATGGATTAACAATCTGGAAGGCAGGGTAATGGAAAGCAGTGAAGCTGAATCACAAAAAGAAAAAATAATAAAAATGAAAATAAAGGTTAAGAGAATTTTAAAAAATCATCAAGCATAAAAACATCCTCATATAGAGATTCCCGAATCAGGAGAGAGGAGGAGGCAGAAAACTTATTTGAAGACATAACAGCTGGAAACTGTCCTAATCTGGAAAAATAGTCCAGGAATCACAGAGAGCCCCTCATAAGGTGAACCCAAGGAAGTCCATACCAGACACACAATAATTAAAATGGCAAAAAGTGATGACAAAGAGAGAATCTTAAAAGCAGCAAAAAACCTTAGTTACATATAGGGGAAACCCTTAAGAATATCAGCTGATTTCTCAGCAGAAATTTTGCAGGCCAGAAGTGCTGAAAGGAAAACATGTAAGATCTACAACCAAGAATAAGTCAAGTTATCATTCAGAAATGAGTGAGAAGAGATTCCCAAAGAAGTTAAAAGAGTTCATCACCACTAAACTGGCCTTATAAGAAATATGAATGGAAACTCTTTAAGTGGAAAGAAAAGACTGTAACTAGTAATAAGAAAATTATGAAAAGAAAAAAAATTCACAGGTAAAAGTAAACACAGTAAAGATAGATCACTTATAAAGCCAGTATGGAGGTTAAAACACGAATTAGTAAAATCAGTTATATCTACAAAAGTTAGGGGGATACACAGAAAGATATAAAATACATCAAATGTGGAGGACGGAGTAAAAAGTTAATGCTTTTAGAAATGTGTTTAAACTTAAGAGATCATCAAGTTAATATAGACTGCTGCTATAGACGTAGCATGTTATATATGAGCCCAATGGTTACCACAAATTGAAAACCTACAAAAGATATACAAAAAATAGAGAGAGAAGAATCCAAGCATAGCACTAAAGAAAGCCATCAAACCACAAGGGAAGAGCAGAAGAAGAACAGAGAAGAAATATAAAACAACCAGAAAACAGTTAACAAAATGGCAATAAGTACATACCTATCAAAGATTGCTGTACATGTAGATGAGCTGAATCATTCCATCAAAAGACTTAGGGTAACTGATGGATTAAAAAAAAAAAAAGACCTATGTATATGATACCTCTAAGAGAGTCACTTCAGACCTAAAGACACACATAGACTGAACGTGAAGGGGTAGAAAGAAATTTTCCATGCAGATGGAAGCAAGGAAAAGAAAAGGGCAGGGTAGTATTACTTATATCAGACAAAACACTTTATAAAACAAAGACTGTAACAAGAGACAAAGAAGGGCACTACATAATAATAAAGGGATCTAGCCAACAAAAGTATTTAACAATTGTAAATATCTGTGCATCCAACATAGGAGAACCTAAATACATAAAGCAATTTTTAACAGACAAAGAGAGAAATTTACAGTAATAGTTGGCCACTTTAACACCACACTTAACATTGACAGATCATCCAGACAGAAAATCAGCAAGGAAATGGTGGCTTGAACAACACATTAGACCAGATATATACAGAACGTAACAGATTTAAGTCTGGACTTAACAAATACGTACAGAGTATTCCATCCCCAAACAGAATACACATTCTGTTCAAGTGCACATGGAACATTCTTTAGGATAGACTACATACTAGGTCACAAAACAAGTCTCAGCAAATTCAAGAAGACTGAAATCCTATCAGGCATCTTTCCCAATCATAATGGTATGAAACTAGAAATGAGTTACAAGAAAAATACTGGGGAAAAAAAAAAACAACACACAAACACCTGGAGGCTAAACAACTTGCTACTAAACAACCAATAGGTCAATGAAGAAATCAAAGAGGAAATTTAAAAGTACATGAAGACAAACGAAAAGGGAAATACAGCCATCCAAAATCTTTGGGATGCAGAAAAAGCTGTTCTAAGAGGGAAGTTTACGGGCACCTAAACTTGGTTAAGCTTCTAACTCTTGATTTCAGCTCAGGTTATGATCTCAGGGTTGTGAGATTGAGCTCTCTGCCTGTCTCAGCACTAGGCATGGAACCTGCTTGAGATTCTTTCTTTCTTCTTCTGGCCCTTACCCTCCCACTTGCACACAGTCTCTCAAAATTAAAAAATAAATAAGAGGGAAGTTTAGAGCAATCCAGGACACCTCAAGAAACAAAAATCTCAAACAATCTAACCTTATACTTAAAGGAACTAGAAAAAGAACAAAGCCTGAAGTTAGCAAAAGGAAGGAAGTAATAAAGATTAGAGGGAAATAAATGAAATGGAGACTAAGAAGATAAATAGAAAACATCAGTGAAACCAAGAGCTGGGGGGTACCCCGGTGGCGCATTTGTTTAAGCAACCAACTCTTGTTTTCAGCTCAAGTCATGATCTCAGGATTGAGACTGAACCCTACATTGGGGCTCTGCACTCAGTACAGAGTTTGCTTCAGATTCTCTCTCCCTCTCCTTCTGCCATTCCCCCTTAGTCCTTCTCCCCACTCACACACATGCTGTTTCTCAAATAAATAAAATCTTAAGAAAAAGAAGAAACCAAGAGCTGGTTCTTTGAAAAGACAAGGAAAATTGATAAACCTTTAGCTTGACTCATCAAGAAAAAAAAGAAGCCTCAAATAATATCAGAAATGAAAGAAGAGAAATAACAATTACACCAAAGACATACAAAGAATTGTAAGAGAATAGTATGAAAAATCCTATACAAACAAATTGGGACAACCTGGAAGAAATGGATAAATTTCTAGAAACATATACTCTTCCAAAACTGAATCAGGAAAAAATAGAAAATTGGAATAGACTGGTTACTAGTGACAAAATTGAATCAATAATCAAAAACTCCCAACAAGTGAAAGTCTAGGGTCACACGGCTTCAGAGGTGATTTCTACCAAGTATTTAAAGAAGTTAATACTTATTCTTCTCAAAGTATTAAAAAAAATAGAAGTGGAAGGAAATTCGTTCTACAAGGCCAGCATTACCCTGATACCAAGCCAGAAGAAAGACATGACAAAAAAAGAAAACTACAAGCAAATATCCCTGATGAACACAGAGGCAGAATTCCTCAATAAAATATTAGCTAGTTGAATTCAAAGATACATTAAAAGGATCATTTACCATGATCAAGTGGTATTTATTTCAGGGATGAGAGGCTGGGTCAGTATTGGCAAATCAGTGTGTTATATCATATTAACAACAGTTATAGGATAAAAACCATATGATTTTGACAAAATACAGCATCTGTTTATGATGAAAACTCTCAACAAAGTAGATTTAGAGGGAACATACTTCAAAATTTTTTTTAAAAAGGCCATATGAAAGGCCCACAGCTAACATCGTACTCAGTGGTAAAAAACAGCTTCTCCTCTGAGATCAAGAACAAGACAAGACTGTCCATTCTTGCCACTTTTATTCAACATAGTACTGGAAGTCCTAGCTGAGGAGACAAGAAAAAATAAATTCTCAGACAAGAAAAATAAAAGTCATCCAAATTGGTAAGGAAGGAGATAATCTCATTATTTGCAGATGATATGATACTATATATAAAATACCCTAGACAACCAAAAATCTTTGGAACTGATACATGAAGTCAGGGAAGTTGCAGGATATAAAATTAATATAAAGAAATCTGTTGCATTTTACACATCAATAACAAAGTAGCAGAATGAGAAATTAGGAAAACAGTCCCATTTACAATGGCACCAAAAATAATAAATTATCTAGGAAATTTAAAGAGGGGAAAGATATATACTCTGAAAACTAGAAGAAATTATAGATGAAATTGAAGATAACACAAATGGAAAGATATGTTTGTGAATTGGGAGAATATTGCTAAAATGTTCATACTAAGAACAGTCTACAGATTAAATGAAATTCCTTTCAAAATACAAATAACATTTTTCAGAGAACTGGAACAAATAATCCTAAAATTTGTGTGAAACCACAAATTTTGAATATCCAAAGCAATCTCAATCTTAAGAATTGTGAATATCACCACAGTCCCAGATTTCAGGATATACTGCAAAGCTATAGTAATCAAAACAGTGATATATTGGCACAAAAACAGATCCATACATCAGTGGAATAGAATGGAAAGTCCAGAAATAAACCCTTAATTATATGGTCAGTTAACCTACAACAAAGGGGCAAGAAAATACAATCAGGAAAATACGGTCCTTTCAATAAATAGTCCTGAGAAAACTGTACAGCTGCATGCAAAAGAATGGAACTGGACCACTTCATTATATCATACACAAAAATAAACTCAAAGTGGATTATAGACTTAAATATGAGATATGAAACCATGAAACTCCTGAAAAGAAAACATAGGCAGTAATCTCTTGGACATCAATCACCCTTGCAACATATTTATGGATGTCTCCTTGAGCAAGGGAAACAAAACCAAAAATCAACTATTGGGACTACACCAAAATAAAAAGCTTTGGCACAGCAAAGGAAACTACCAACAAAACAAAAAGGCAACCTACTGAATAAGAAGATATTTCCAAATGATCTGTCTGATAAGGGGTTAATATCCAAAATATATAAACAATTTAACATCAAACAATCCAATAAAAATGTATAGAGTACCTGAATAGACATTTTTCCAAAGAAGACAGACAGATGGCCAACAGACACATGGAAAGACCCTCAACATCACTAATCATCAAAGAAATGCAAATCAGAACCACAATAACGTAATCACCTCACACTCCTTAGGATGGCTATTATCAAAAAACAGAAAACAGCAAATGTTGGTGAGGATGTAGAGACATTAGAACCTCTGTGCACTAATTGCATTAAAAAAAAAGAGTAAAATACTTAGGAATATACCAAGAAAGCATAAGGTTTGTATATTGAAAACTACAGGAGTGCCTGGATGGCTCAGTGGGTTAAAGCCTCTGCCTTCGGCTCAGGTCATGATCCCAGGGTCCTGGGATCGAGCCCCACATCAGGCTCTCTGCTTAGCAGGGAGCCTGCTTCCTCCTCTCTCTCTCTCTCTCTCTCTCTGCCTACTTGTGATCTCTGTCAAATAAATCAATAAAATCTTAAAAAAAAAAAAAAGAAAGAAAACTACAAAACATTGAAAGAAATTAAGAAGGCCTAAAGAGTAGGGGCACCTGGGTGGATTAATTAAATGTCTGACTTCCAGCTTAGGTCATGATCTCAGGGTCCTGGGATCAAGCCCCCACCACAGGCTCGCTGCTCAGTGGGGAGTCTGCTTGTCCTCTCTCTGCCCTTCCCCTCTGCTTCTACTCCCTCCCTCTCTCTTTCTCAAATAAATAAATAAAATCTTTAAAAAAAAAAAAAAGGTCTAAGTAAATGGGAAGATATCCCATGTTTGTGGATTAGAAGACTTAATATTGTGAAGATGGCAGGCCTACCCAAATTGTTCTTCAGATTCAGTGATAACTGGAACCAAAATTCCGATTGCCACTCCTGCAGAAATTGACAAGCTGATCCTAAAAGTCATAGAAATCCAAGGGACCTGAAATAGTCAAAACAGTCTTGAAAAAGAACAAATTTGGAGGACTCAAAGTCCCAATTTCAAAACTTGCTTCAAAGCTACAGCAGTCAAGACAGTATGATACTGATAAAAGCATAGACTTATAGATTAGTGAAAAGAATTGAAAGTCAGAAATAAACCCATATATTGATAAGGAATTTCTTTTTGGCATGGTGGCCATGATAATTCAGGGGGGAAAATTGTCTTTTCAACAGATGTTGCTGAAACAACTGAATATCCATATGCAAGAAATGAAGTTGGATCCCTACTTCATGCTATATATGAAAATTAACTCAAAATGGACCCATAGCTAAATGTAAAAACTAAAACTTTAATATTCTTATAAGAAACATAGGGATAAAATTTCAAGACTTAGATTTAGAAGTAGATTCTTTTTTTTTTTTTTTTTTAGGATTTTATTTATTTATTTGACAGATCACAAGTAGGCAGAGAGGCAGGCAGAGAGAGAAGAGGAAACATGCTCCCCGCTGAGCAGAGAGCCCGACTCAGGGCTCCATCCCAGGCCCCTGGGATCATGACTTGAGCTGAAGGCAGAGGCTTTAATCCACTGAGCCACCCAGGCGCCCCTAGAAGTAGATTCTTAAAAATGATACCATCAGCACAGGCATCAAAAAAATATGTTAGATTTCATCAAAATTAAAATTAAAAACTTTTGTACATCAGAGAATACTACCAAGAAAGTGAAAAGACAATACACACAATGGGAGAAAAGATTTGCAAATCACATATCTGGTAAACCTTTAGTATTTAGATTATATAAAGAACTCTTACAAATTAACAAAAAGATAATTCATTTTTTAAAATGGGCAAAAGTATTGAACAGACATTTCTTCAAAGAAGATGAAAAATGGCTGGGGTGCCTGGATGGCTCAGTCAGTTAAGCATCTGCCTTTGGCTCAGGTCATAATCCCATGGTCCTGGGATTAAGCCCTGAATTGGGCTCTCTGCTCAGCAGGGAGTCTGCTTCTCCCTCTCCCTCTGCCCCTGCTCTCTTGTGCTTGCTCATTCTAATAAATTAAAATCTTTTTTTAAAAAAGATTTAAAAATTGACCAATGAACACATGAAAAGATGCAAAACATCATTAGTCATTAGGACCTATGCAAATCAAAATCACATGACATACCACTTCACACCGAGTAGGATGCCTTTAAATTTTTTTTTTTCAAAAAGGAAAATAGGATAGTGTATAATAAACTCTAAGCTAGAGTCAAATACTAATACATGCTACAACATGAATGAACCTTGAAAACATGCTAAGTGAAAGAAGTCAGACACAAAGTTCACATATTGTATGATTCCTTTTCTATGAAATGTCCAGACTAGACAGTCCATAGACACAGAAAGTAGATTGGCTTTTGTCAGGTTGAGGGAGAAGGAAGTAGTAGTGACTGCTAATGAGTAAGTTTCTTAGTGGGATAATGAAATGCCTTGAAATTAGGTAATGGTACTGGTTGCACAACCTCATGAGCATATTAAATATTACTGAAGTATACACTTTAAATGGTGACTTTTATGGTATTTGAATTATATTTCAATTTTTTAAAAAAAGTCAAAGTCAAGCTTGACAATTGCTTTAGCTGGTGAAGGTACTAGCCATACCATTCCAAAGATGAAAGAAAAAACACTGTTAAGAGATTTGAATTTTAAAAAACAGAGGTGCCCGAGTGGCTAAGTCGGTTAAGTGTCTGCCTTCAGCTTAGGTCATATCAGGGTCCTGGACTGGAGCCCGCATTGGGCTCCCTCCTCAGCGGGGAGCCAGCTTTCCCTCCTCCCTCTGCCCCTTCCCCCCACTCCTGCTCCCTTTCTCTCACTCAAAATCTTTTATAAAAAAATAAAAACAAAAAAACCTCAAATAATCATAAGAATTAGGATTTGTTGAATTGTATCTTACAACTGGAAAACTGTGTAACCCATAACATTGACCACTAGCTGATTTCAGATCTAATCTCCTAACTCTTCTAAAAAAAAGGTGGAGGGGAGGGGATAAAGGGTAAAAATCCTTCTAGGGTAACCACCTTAGAAGCAGAAGAGCCTTTTTTGAACTGTTCCTCTTCTGGCCTGAATTTGAAGGAACAGGCTAGAAGCCAAGGGCATTGTAACAAAGGTAACAGATCTTTTTCCATATAATATTTCTTCAGATATGCAGGGGAGGGAACCTAGAATGTTGATCCCACCAGAGCAAATGGCAAGGCGTGGGGTATACAGCTGCTTTCCCAGGCAGCAGTCTCCCCTTAACCCATGTGTACAGTACAAATGTTTCCATTTTTTTGTCTGTGTTAGGAAACGAAATGGCGGGAAAGAAGCACTCTCTTAAGATCACCTCTTTAAGTTTCTCCCCACCGTCCCGTCATCTCTGCTAACACTCTTAACTGTCATTGCCCCTCTTAAAATGTGTTGATTACTTTTCAGAGACCTGTATAGCAAGTCTATGGTATATCTAGCTGGGAAGCAGCAGGATTACTTTGGTATAATTGTAGAGTGTTTGTATAGAGAGAAAATGCATACTTGTTATATTGTCATTTTCTAAGTACTTCCAAATCAAATATTAAATAATTCTTGGGATGCCTGCATGGCTCAGTCAGTTAAGCACCTGCCTTCAGCTCAGGTCATGATCCCAGTGTCCTGGGATCAAGTCCCACATCTTGCTCCTTTCTCAGCAGGGAGCCTGCTTCTCCCTCTGCCTCTCCCCCTGCTTGTGCTCTCTCTCTCTGAAAAGTAAATAAAAATCTTAAGTAAATAAACAAATAAATAATTCAGGCCAGAATTTTGTTAGAGATTAATGTCAAACCTTACTGAATTATAAACTCCCGAAACAAGCTTTTGCCTAGTTTTTAAAAGCTTCGCTTAAATCTCTGACACCTCTATACTTGTTAATAACTTCTGAGACGTTAGGAGTGGTGATGCCATGATAATTTCTATAGGCTCTTTAAACATCCGAGATTTCTCTGAAGATGAGAATACATTTAGAGTGTCTTTCAGTAATCACACATTATACTCTTACATACTCTTATATACACACGTTAACTTAATGGGGACCCAGAAAATGTGGTAAGCATCCTCTATAAGCTGTTTGGAACAAGGAAATAGACAGGAAACCTTAGGGTAGTTGAAATGTTGTGAATAGATATAGGGAAGATCTGTTTGATTATTTATCCCTTTGTTTCCATGCCATCAAGAGTATCAGTCTTCCCATTTGAAATGGCTAGAGTATGTTTTGCTTTAGATGTAACTTTTGACTTCTGTTTTCTTTTAATGGATACTTTACCATCTGAATAGTGACCAAGCACCATTTGTAAATTTGTTTCTGTTGGTTTTCTGTTGGAAATATATTTTGCTAGGAACACATTTGCTAAGAACAGATATTAACTGGATGGCTTGCTCTTTTCTTTCTCTCTTTTTTTTTTTTTTTTTTTTTTTTAGAGAACAGGCATGTGTTGGTGGGGAGGGGCAGGGGGTGGAGGGAAAGCAAGAATCTTAAGCAGACTCCATGCCCAGTGTGGAGCTCAAGGTGGGGCTCAGTCTCACAACTCTGAGATCATGCCTGAGCCTAAATAAAGAATCAGACACTTAACTGACCTAACCACCCAGGCACCCCATGGATGGCTCTGCTTTTGGCTTAGTGAATTTAAGAACAATTCTGCTTGCTGACCTAATACCCTATACATATATGTAGAAGTAATACTTTATATCTTTGAAAGATTCAATTGCTGGTGTTTGTTTTACTATTGGTTTGGAGATGTAATTTTGTTTCACAAATTGGTTCATTTTTATCATTTTGACTCATTGGCAGTTTGAATGTTCATTCTGGATTGGTTCTTATATTTTAGTGATGTTCATGCTTAAAGAGTAAATTAGTACTGCTAATGGGAAAATCAAGACACAAAGAACATTGTTTTTCCAGTAAAGTACTACCACAGCCCATCAGACATCTGACTTTTAGTTGTAGGGGATCTTGTGGCCTATCTGGCCTCTGTTGAACCCGGGGCTCCTTAGAGCCCCATTTGAAATCACTGCTCTTTTATAAAAAATAAAGTTCCTAGACTTTTTAAAAATATCCCTAATACTTTTAGAAGCAACATTATATAGTAAAATATTTTATATGCTTTTTGTGATCTTTATTTTTTATTAAACTTATAATGTGTTGTTAATCGAATTGTCTAGAGGTGTGGAGATTGTCAGATACCCAGGATTTTCCCTATACATTCTTGAAGAATATCATGTAAGTATCCAAGAATTAGGAACATTTTTACTCACTAGTACTAAGGAGTTATACTTTGAAATGTTTTCAGAAAATATTTTGAAAAATCCTTAAAATGACAGTGAAAGTGACACCGGTGGTTTCATTAAAAATAAAGTAGAATATTTTAATTAGTAATCTTTATTTCCTTTAGGGTTTAATGAAGAAATTCATTCGGTGTTCTACACGTGTAACTGTGGGAACTATTAAAAAATTTTTAAGTTTAAAACTAAAACTTCCAAGTTCTTATGAGGTAAGTTGTTATTCTAATCTAGATCATTTTGATGATTCTGATCTGAACAAAATTCTAACAAAAGAAGTAAAAATTAATGGAAAATACATTTAACTTTTTGTGGAAACTTAGGTTATTTTCATGTTAAAAATGTAACTTTGAGAATATAGTATTCTATTTGTATAATGTGTATTTTTTAATTTAACATCTGACTAAAACTGGCTACTAATGCATTTAGTGGTTTACAATTAGAAGAGATACTTAAATAGCTTAAATGTTCCCTAAATAATACTACAGCTAGATTTTTTTTTAATGCCAATATGCTTTAGGTTCCTTTCTTTTTTTTAATTAAAGATTTTTATTTATTTGACAGAGATCACAAGTAGGCAGAGAGGCAGGCAGAGAGAGAGAGAGAGTGAGTGAGTAGGAAGCAGGCTCCCTGTTGAGCAGAAAGCCCGATGTGGGGCTCAATCCCAGGACCCTGGGATTGTGACCTGAGCCGAAGGCAGAGGCTTTAACCCACTGAGCCACCCAGGAGCTCCCCCCCCACTTTTTTTTTTAAATGAGCACTTCAGGTTCCATTTCTACTTTATAGACTTATCAGAATTTAAAACATTGTGTTTTTAAAAAGGATTTTGTAAATAATTTTCCTTTAATTGTGTCATATGCAAAAATGATATTGTGTAGCAGTAGGTAAAACCAGCATAACTGCATCTGCATAAATGCCATTTACCAGTTTCCTTATGGAGAGATAAATTGCCCTCATGGTGATCACAGCACAGCTTGTAATGTGTTCAGTGTTTGGAGAATGTTTATGATCCTAGGAGTAATGAGGAGACATGGCTACCATTTCTCACCTGTCCAAATGACAGTGTTAACTACTTGAATTAATTTCTCTTCCTCCTCTTTGGGTTCTGATAGTAGTAGCTTCTGAAGAAACAAAAGACTGAGACTAGTTTTGTATATAAACAAAGAGATCTGGGCGCCGGGGTGGCTCAGTGGGTTAAAGCCTCTGCTTTCGGCTCGGGTCATGATCCCAGGGTCCTGGGATCAAGCCCCGCATCGGGCTCTCTGCTCTGCAGGGAGCCTGCTTCCTCTTCTCTCTCTGCCTGCCTCTCTGCCTACTTGTGATCTCTGTCTGTCAAATAAATAAATAAAATCTTTAAAACAACAACAACAAAAAAGATCAAAGGCAACATTAGTTCTTCATTATGTATACCAATATTAATATGAACAGTTTATCATAGCAGAAATAAAATAAGATGTGAACATAGACATTGACATGTATTAAGTATATATTTTGAGGAAGCTTCTGATCCTAAATTTATTTAAAAACTCTTAGACAACTAATAACCCATGGGTTAAAAATTCTTACTGTGGTTTGGTCCTACAAAGATTAAAACGTTTCCAGAGACATCAACTTTTACATTAGGGGAAAAATTGTGAAAGTTAATCAAAGCCCTATGTACTTGGTAAAGTAAAAAATGACAACTTAGATACAATAGTGAAAATAGAAAATGAGATTGTTTTTATGATTCGGTTTTGTACTTTTTTCTCTTCTTAAAAATACCACATGCAGTTTTATTTCCTTACTTCTAAGCGTGACCCACTGAGTCATTTTCTAGGTTCCAGGAAGTTGTTAGAGCTGGGAGTACTCTCTCTTTCATACAGTCTCGCTGCTGGCCCACAGTGTCTCTCTCCCCAGTGGAAGCCAGCAGGGCTGGAGACACTGTCCACTGACAGCTCCATATCTATCCCAGTGTAAAGGACTGTTCCTGTGATTTTTAGTAACATTTACTGGTCCCACCCCACCCCTTATTTTGCTGTCTAACACATAGGGTGATGTTTTAATGAAATACCTACAACTGAAGCTTTTGCAACAACATTGCTAATTGGGGCAGGATAGTTTGGTTTTTAAATGACAACAGAAGCAGTGTACCTAACTAGGAATTTCATCCTAAATCTCTTTACTTCTTTGCTTGTGAATTTATTTTACAGGCAAGATTAAAAAAATAAAATTATCTACATTGTCCTTTTAAAAATAAAATGAGAAACATTTTGAGGTCCATACAAGTCAACATAAATCATCAAAATATCAATACAATTCAGCTAAAAATTTGTCTAATACAATTAGAATGTTACTTATTTTAGACTTAAAGTTCAAAACTCTCTAGTCTCTAACCAGACACAGAATTATTTAAAACCCATTTTTCTTCCCCTTCCCACACTTCAAACTCTTTATCAGTTTGCTTTTAATAGCTAGAGAACTGAAATGTTTTATTTATAGGGACCTATGATAAATGTTTAACTATGCTTTGTTGAATTGGTAAATCATAGCCACAGTTCCTGGGGCCTTAAGGATTTGGGGTGTTGTTTTGTTCCTGCAACTCTAGAGCAAAAGTGAGCTTTGGGAAGCTCGTCCCTTTTTGAAGTTTGATGGAAGGTGAGAAGAGGGTCCTGTAAGTATTATGCAAGTTACCAACCAAGCAAAACAGGCCCGAGAGCCCGAGAAGATAACAGGCCTGTGGCATTGCTGGCCCTAACTGTTCTATCGACTTAGCTACAGGCAATTACCAGAAATTCTCAAATGCCTTGAAGTACCCACAAATCTTATATCCACACTCATTCCTTTACCCTCTTTGACTACATATTAATGAGGGGAAAGCAAGTCCTCTAAATCTTGAGAAGATGAAAGCATTCTGAAAGGTGAATTCATAAGCCAAAGATGCTGTGAGGCCTCCACAATTCCTTCCCATTCTGTAAGAGACAATCACAGAAATATGTCTAAACCTTTAAGGGTGCACAGAGACATGGACTGAGACACCTTACACTGCATTTCAAAATCATGTGCGTAGACTTAAGTGACAGGTACGTTGGACAAGACAAGCACCGCTTCATGTTACTTATATCTGAATTGTTAATAATTATGAGATGGACCAGTGCTTTTAATAAAAATATTCAGTGTTCTTTTTAAATAACAGTTAATACTTTTATTTTGTTATATCTATTTGAATCTTTTTTGAAATTTGGGGAAAAAGTGTTAGACACTAATGAATTAAAAATTACTTTTGTTAATGGATCTGTAACTGTTCTTTTTAAAGTTGGATGTGCTGTGCAATGGTGAAATTATGGGGAAGGATCACACTATGGAATTCATCTACATGACAAGATGGCGACTGAGAGGCGAAAACGTAAATTGCTTTTATATTTACCTATGTGTATATTTAGTTATATTGCCATTTTGCTACTCATAATAAGCAGTATTACGTAGAAACAAACAAAAAAAACTAGTTTGAAAAGAGAAGAAATGGATTCCTTTTACTGTTTATCTCAGCTACTCCATGATAATTGGTCCTAAAGATGAGGCCAAAATCTGTGTTAAATGTGGTTTTGTTATATTTATGGTGAGTTAAAAAACTCCATCTAAATATGTTCAGCACTCTACTTACCTCAATACAGAAAAGATGGCACTTAAATTTTTTTAAACCCCGATAAAATATGGGAACGTCTAACTGTATGGAGTCAAGGGAGAAGACTAAGTTTTGCCCTGATTAGTATGTTGTTTAATGGTTGATATTATTTTTTGGTTGTGCCAGAGGGAACAGATGGGGTAGAATCTAGGTAATCTTTTTTTCAGGTACCTCGTTTATGTGAAAGTATAAAATTGGACCAAAGGGTAAGTGAGTTTGCTGTGGTTTCTGATGTCAGAATTAGATTGTTGTGGCTTAGGCCCAAGGCAGTATGAAAGAAATGAGAATAAAAGTAAAAGGAGAAAACCTGAGAAAAATCCAAAACACCCAAAAGGAGAATTCTCTATTTTGAACTGTACCTTTGTTTAGGGTTAATTAGAAGGTTCAAGCATATCTTATCTGAGTTATGTAGGACATTAATAGTAGAGAAATCCAAGGGGCTAGGGATTATAAGGCTAATGTATCTCAGTGAGGAGTGTGGTCCTAATGTTACCAAATTCTCTTCATAATCTGATTACATGAATACACGTTAATTGAGATTGACTAGAAGGTTGTACTAGATGATTTCCAAGGTCCTCTCAGACATTAAGAGTCTATGGTGTTTATGGTACAATATGTCCTACTTCTAAACTCTGCATAATTTTAATCTCTCTAATAAGCTGGGTTTTATTACATTTTCTTATGAAAATATAAATTAACTGTAAAAAATACAAAATTAAGAAATATAACCCCTCTCAAAGGCAACACAGAATCTGAATATAATTAGGATTGTTCAAAAACATATTTCTGTGGAATGTAAACATCTGTGGAATAGTTATAAAACCTCAAAAATCATTTTCGGGTGTTGTATTCAATGGGTAAGAAAATTGGCTATGTTTTCCAGAAATATCTTGATATAACAATAAATAAAGCACCTAACTTCTAAAGTCAGTTTTTTTTTCTGAATCCCGCTTTGGTGAAGACTTCCTTGTGAGGCTGAATTCTCATGACCAGGAAGAAAAGATTCTGTTCTAGTACCGGTTACCAGCTGGTCATGTGCCAGGAAGAACTCATTAGACCTCTCTAAGCCTCATTTAAAAAAAAAAATCTAATTATCTTTGTATTTGGTAAATTATTACCACCTTTCTAGGATATTTTATAGTTTTTTAAAATGGTTCTACATACATCACCCTCATTGAATCCTTCCAACCAAAATGTTTCAGGTACCAGGTGCAGATTACAGAGGCAGTCATTTCTCCCTTACCCTGCACCGTGGCGGCCTAGATATTGTGATATCACATATAATATCATAATGTAATTTTAGTTTTCTTTGATAAGTCTTTGAGCATTTTATTATGTATTAGTGATTTTCAAGTGCTATGAATAGGTTTGCCTTAAGGTTGAAGAGATAGCGCTTACTTGTCCTTCTCAGAGGTCATCCACACTGCCAGTTATTTTAAAGTCAAAGCATTAAAGAGCTAATTTGAAGAAATTGTCGTTAATTGACTATCAGTTAAATCAGTCTTTACTACAGTTGTGTTTCTGATTACATATATCTGATAGTTTAAACTCCTATGTTGTCTAAGGCATATTTTAATATGGGTTGGTTGGGAAAATGGTTCAGTACCTTATGATTTTTCATTCATGTAAAAACTAGACCAATAAATAGGAAAACTAGATTTTATCATTAGTACAGCAATAATATATTAGTCCATTTTATTTTTTCAGTCTTTACAATCTCAGTAGTTCTAAGATTTGTAGTTCCATTTTTTCCAGCTTCTCAGACCAGAGTCCCTGAAGTCAGTCTTGATTAGTTTCTTTTTCTTTCATCTATCCTTAGCAAATTCTGTGACCTCTCCTATCAGAATACCATGATCAGAGGCCAGTTATGTCTTCCCCCCTCCATGTCTGCCACTCTGGGCCCCGCAGCTGTCACCATTCTCCAGAAGTTCTGTAAAAATCTCCCTGGGCTCCATGCTTCCTCTCCTGCCTCCACCCAGGGTCCCACTACTGTCCTGGCCCAGCACAGCAGCCAGAGGGATCCCCTGAAAACAAATTAGAACATGTCACTTCTCCGCTCTCAACTCTCCAGGGACATCTCATATCATTTAGATAAAAATCGAAGTCCTTCCAGCACCTATAGGTACATACCCCCACAATTTTCCCCAAACACCTCTGTGATCTTACTCTTTACTCTCCTTTGACTCACCACAGCCTAGCCCCACTCACTTCGGTTTCCTCTGACATGCTGGGCTTTCTCCTACCTCCCGAAGTACCCATGTGAATCATTTTCTTTACCTTCTTCGCCCAAGGAATTTGGCTTCTACATCTCCTTCTCAGTGAGGCCTCCGACTTTCCTTAATAGTACAACCCCCACTCCCAATATGGCATTCTCCCAATCCATTTTATGTTCGATTGTTTTCTAGAGTATTTTTTTCATACCATCTGGCATACTATGCCACTTATTTATGTTCTTTGTTTATCCCCCAACTCAAATGTAGTCTGAGGATAGGGATAATTATTTGTTCACTGCAGAGTCTCCAGTACCCAGAGCAGGGCCTAGTACTAATACTAAGTATCTGTTCAAAGAGTAAATTGAATGAAAAGTTTCTTTTATAATGTCATAGTTAATGCAAAATATATCCTAAAGATCATCTCATTTATTTGAATCTCCATTTCCCATTTGTTTTCTGTTAAATTTTAAATTTTTGCAAATGTTCCAACTAATTATGAATTATTATTATAATAATTGGTGAATTCTAACAGTTGGAATGAATGGACAAATTAGCAATAAAACAGTCATTTCGTGATCAAGCCCCTTCTAGTGTATTTGATGCAGTCACGTCCCTCCCGTCTCTACCCTCCGCTTCCAGCAGGATGCCAGGATGTCTGACAAGCTCACATGACTCTGCCTGCTGTTCTTGGTACCTGGCTGTGTGTTGGGCTGGGGTCAGCTGATTACTGAAACTCATGACCACCACGGGGGATTCTTTTGCTTCTTTCCAGTACTTTTTTACATTAAACATTTTGATCCACTTAAGATTTACTTACTTACGTGCACATACCTACAGTGAGGCTAAGACTCTAACAAAAATTATTCTAAGATTTTTCGCCAAAAACGTAATTTATTGAATAAGCCATACTTTATATATCTCAGTGTTTTGAGTTGTCACCATTATCTGTGCATATGTATCCATACATGTATAAGTACACACATGTTCCTGGACATTCTATTTTGTTCTTCTGCACGGGTCTTATCCCTGCATATTACACAGTATGTATAGTTTTTATAAAAATCCGATCATATACTGCTCCTAATTTAAAGCCCCTCAGTTGTCCATTTTCTTTGGGATAATTTTGAATAAAGTTCAAACTAATTTATAAGGCAAACAGGCCTTCTAATTTGCTTTACGATGTATATTCATATTTGTTACAGCTAAGCTCGTTCTTTTAAAAATGGTGCTAATTTTACCCATTTATTTTTTTCAGATGAACTTGAGAGTGGGATTATGATTGGCATTGGAATAAATTTTTAGGTTGATATGGCTGAAATTGGCATCTTTGCAGGTTTTTTACTCAGTGCTGTGGGTGTGGGGGCAGGGGTGTTCTCCTCATGTGTTCCAGGCTCTCCTAGGTCTCTGAGTCAACCCTGTACTCTCTTCCCTCTTCACACGGGATGCTGCCCCTGCCACCAGGGTCTTCTGTCTCAGGCAAGGCCACTCTGTTGCATCACCTCCTTACCTTGTCTGAGGTCTGGACTCCTAGGAAGAATCTTGAAGAAGTCCACTTGGCCTCCCGTTTCTTCAGAGCAACATCTCCCTGAGCCACACAGCATCTCCGCCTCTTTTCTCTTCTTTATCCTGGGGCAGTTCCACTGAAGGCTCAGCCTGTTTTCTGTAGTCCTTGTACTTTTGGGGTTTTAGCTTTAGGAATCAAACATCTGGTTAAACTTAGCTAATTCTTAGAGATTTTTCAATTCATAATAACATTGATACCTGAAGGTATTATACTCAAGATTGGTGTTCATCTTTCACTTATTAATGGAAGAAAATGTACCTTTTCTTAAAACCAGTGCTTCTCAAACTTCAATGTGAATAGAAATCCCCCGGGGATCTTGCTAAAATTCATATTTGACTCAGTAGGTCTGGGGTGGGGTCCAAGATTCTGCATTTCTAACAAGTTTCCAGGGAATGCCAGTGCATCTAATCTTTGGACCATCTTTTGAGTAATAGGGGTTTAGGAAACGTGATCCATGACTACTGACTTACCCTGTAGCTTCCACATCTGTAAATTGAGGGTGTAGAGTTACAGAATTAGATCTCAGTCGGGAAGGAACTTATCTAGACCAGTCATCAAGAATACATGATCCTGTTCATAAGTATATGCAGTATTCACCACATTTCTGAAACATGAATGGACTCACATGTACTGTTCAGCAACTTTTTTTTTCTCATTTGTTGATGTGTCATATAGAGAATCAACAAACTTGATATAATTCTTTCTAACAAGTTGATAGTATTCCATTTGTGTGGCTGCAGCATAATCTGATTAACACGCTCCTTTGGTGGAAATTCAGACTTTTTCAAGTTTATTAAACATTACAAGCAGTGCTAGATTTCAGCACATATATATATTCTTGCACATGTGCAAGCATATTCATTGGCTAGATTCCAGATATGGATTTACAAGAGAGTGTGCATGTTTTAAATTTTGATAGATACAGATTTCCTTCTTAAAAGATTTTAGCAGTGTATAATTCTACCGGTAATATATGAGAGTTCCCATTTTCTGAAATCTTCACCAACATTGCACATGATCAATTTTGTATTTCTTCTGTGAAGTTTCTTTTCCTATCCATTGCCTTGCTGCTGTTTTTCCATTGTGTGGTTGTCTTTTTCTAACTAACTTCTAGGAGCTCTTTACATATTCTGGATTCTATAATCTTTGGTTATGTATGTTGTAACTGTTTCCTCCCAGTTGTGTTCTGCTTCCTAGTTATTGGCTTTTTTTTTTTTTTTTAAGATTTTTTATTTGTTTGCTTGAGAGAGAGGGCGTGAGTGAGGGGAGGGGCAGAGCAGGCTCCCCTCTGAGCAGGGAGCTCCACGCAGGGTCTGATCCCAGGACCCCGGGATCATGACCTGAGCCGAAGGCAGATGCTTAACCAACTGAGCCATTCTGCTTCCTAGTTTCCACTCTTGTTTTTTGTATTTTTTTATCCTTAAAATTTGGGTGTAATAATACCTGTCTTGAAATTTTTTAGTAAGAATGAAATATTATAAAGTACCTAGCGGAATGCCTGACATAGTAAATGTTAGTGAGTTTATGAATAGCTTATGCATGTTGCATTTTGTTATTGTAATTCTCACTTAACTTCCTCTCATCCCTGGGAGCTTGCTATTCATATTTTTCCATCTGGCCTCAGCTTTCATCATGAACTCATGTTCTTCCTGCTCTCCTTTTTCTCAGGTAGGTTGAGTACTAACTCTCAGTACAGCCCCTCCTTCCCAGCTGATCCTGGTTGGTTTTGTCGCTTCTCACAACTTCCTGCCAGGACATACCCCAAGTTACCGCGCCACATTTGTCTTGCTTTGCTTTATCTGCATTATTAATTCTAGGAAAAACAAACATCCTTCTTGACTTATAATCACTTAGTGAAATAGCCTCCTTCACCTTAACTCTTCACTCTTAAATGCTGTTCGGGACTTGCTGTTCGGGATAGGCCAGAGTGTGGGGACTTTTCAGAGAGAAAAGGAAAGGTTGCTGAAGATAGTAGTGCTGGGCATGGCTTCCAGCATGTTGATGAGCCCTGTACAGGAAGTCCAGGACTCACTCCTGGAAAAAATGGCTAGTCTTTTGGGGAAATGGAAAATTTCTAAAATTTTATTTAAAAGGCTATCAGTACATTTGTTTTAATCATTTCTTACCTTAACATTATTTCAAAGTCTACCTTTTAAAAAGCTGCTTGCTCTAGGATGTTAGATTTTTCCTGGTTAATTTATACCTATTTTTTATGTATATTTTCCTATTTTGAAGAGGCTTGCAATGTTAAGTTCATATATACATAATTTTAAAGTATATATTTCATTGTTTATAATTGTGTTACAATTAAAATAAAGTTCATGTTTAATAAGTATTTAGCTCAACATTGAAAAATCAAGATTTGGGAATGATTTTTTTCTTTACTGTGAATGGTTAAACTGTTAAAAGTTAGTGGGTTTACAACTGAATCTACTCAGTACTTTAAAATGTGTTCATTCATTGATTTACTCATGAAACATTTTTTTTGAGAAGCTGCTGTATGCCATTTCTGGGCCTTAGTTATTAAGACAGTGCATGAGAATAAGATAAAGACTCAAGGAGTTCGTATTCTCCGCTCTTAAAATAGATATGGAGACTAAAAATCTAATCTGAGCAATATAAAGAACCTAATCTAAAATAGAAAATGGACCCCTTACATGTTGGGGCAAACTGCATACCCCTTTCAGAGCTCTGAACTCTAAACAGTGTTGCTTTCACGGGTAGTAGAAGAGCGAGCTAAGCGAGATTAGTCACTGGCAGGGGTGGAAGAAAGAGGGTACCCCTCCTGGATTGAAGAGGTGAGGGTTTTCCCAGGAATTATTATCTGAAGAGGAGATGGAAACGATAGGCACCATTTTCGTAAATACTTGCAGAATATTAACAAAACTGATATTTAGATACTAAAGTTGTCTCAGGCTACATTTTACCAGTCACTAAGTTATTAAAATCTTTAAAAAAAAAAACTACCATAGTTTGGAAAGTGTTTACTTAAAATTATCATGTTGACTCATGTTTGACGTTAAAATAGTTTAAATAATCAGTTTTAAATATGTATCCAGTTGTGGATGCCTCTTATCTGATGAGTTCATCTCCTCCGCAGTTTCGGTGTCTGAACTGCTCAGCTTCGCAAGTCTGCTCTCAGGATGGCCCTTTGTATCAGGTAAGAGGCACTCACGACTGTACATATGCCCGCCTGACGCCCGCCAAGGTGGTGATTGCTTTCGTCCCAAACCCGAGTTTCTAAGACCTGCAGCTTGGCAAAACCAGTATTTATCTGAGCTACAAAACTTCATTTTTCAATTTATGTCCTCAGAGTGTCCCATTATTTTAGTTCTCTTGCATTCATCTATTTAATTTCACTGAACTGAAAATGAAATTATAAGTGTTAAGGCCATTATTTATGAGAGTTTTAACAATTTATTAAATTATTTTTTAAATTATTTATTAAATAATTTAAAAATCAGAAATTTTTAATAATTACTAGTTTCACCCCTTGAGAAATCTACTCCATGTTGGATCTCTGCTCCATACCCAGTACTTCTTTGCATAAATTTTCGTGTGTTTTTTTTTAATCAGTCAGTCACCCACAAGTGAAAGATAAAATGCCAGATCAGGGAAATCACCCTAAGGGCAACAGCGCAGTGGAACTGTGAGCTTGCTTACTAGGCCCCGCCCTGAGTGCTCTCCCTGGGTTACCCCTTTTAATGAAGAAACGGAAGAGGACTAATTTTAAAATGCACTGAGAAAAACTTTCCTCTGATCCATTTTCCAGTTACCTAATAAAAGTACATTTTAATTGGGATGATAAATTTTAGTGATGCTTCTGCCTTGAACTAGAACTCATACATACATGGTTTTTTGCTTTCACTCTTGACACTGATGTCTGTTTTCTTGAAGATGTTCATAAAATCTGACCTAAAATATTAGAGAACTGGAGTAAGATCAGATTTTTTAAAATCCTCACAAATTCTCTTTTCTTTCTTCAACACTTCATTGTGGATTTTAGTCCTGTCATGGGGTTGAACTTAAAATTAACAGGATATACCTTTAGCCAAGGTTCAATTAGAAATTTTCAGGGAAAAAGTTATCACTTAACTTATTTCAAGAAAACTTTATGTATATAGCTTTATACTATTTTATTTTAAAATTTAAAAAATTTTTAAATTCCACAAAATGGACAGTTTTCTAGAAAACTACCAGTGGACCAGAATTTACCATGAAGAAAGAAAATGTAAATCACTAAGTCATAAAAGAAAATAATAATCCTTCCTCAAAGGATGTCTGAGTAGTTTTATGGTCATATTCTCTCAAATTTTCAAGCAATAAATTATTCGCATTCTAAATTGTATTAAATTGTTGAAAGAGGGGCACCTGGGTGGCTCAGCAGGTTAAGCCTCTGCCTTCGGCTCAGGTCATAATCCCATGGTCCTGAGATGGAGCCCCGCATCAGGATCTCTGCTCAGCGGGGAGCCTGCTTCCCCCTGTCTCTGTCTGCCTGCCTCTCTATTTGTGATCTCTGTCTTCAAATAAATAAATAAACAAATCTTAAAAAATTGTTGAAAGAGGTAGAATTCTTCCAAATTCATTTTACAAAAGTAACATAATCATGATACCAAAAACTGACAGAGAACCTCAAACTAGAAAATGAGTATCAATCTCATTTTTAATACAAATACAAAGATAATAAATAATACACTAAAATCCTATACTAAAAGAATAACAAGACCAAATAGTATTTTTATCAGAAATACAAGAATGGCTTAATATTGGGGGAGGGAAGTAATATATGTTATATAGTAGAAACATATTTTATGCAGACAAACACACAGTCAAATCAAAACCATCAGTAGATACTAAAAAGGCATTTGATAAAATTCATTATTAAGTCCCAATTTCTCCTACCAACTTATTTTGAAAATTTTCCAAAAAACAAAAAAGCTGAAATAATACAAAGGAATATCCTTTACTTTTGCTTAGATTTCTACTAATTAACATTTTGCTACATTTTCTGTCCCTTTTTTCCTTCTCTTCCTTTCTCATTAATCCCTTTATAATTCTATTGTTTCTTTGTGAAGCCATCTGAAAGTAAATTGCAAGTATCATGACAGTAGACCACTAAATATTTCAACATGTATTTTCTAAGGTCAAAAACTTCCTCATAAATAACCAAATACCACTTCACACACAAGAAATTTAAATCGTATATTAGATACTATAGAGACGTCCTTTCTCCCCCATAATTAAATTATGGAGTTAGATGTAGTTCCAAGCACACTTTTACCAGATTCTTGTTTAACTTAACAGAATCAGTCATTCTGAAGTTCATCAGGAAGTATCAACCAGTGCTTCTGGTCAGTCACATTTTTCAGTGAGTAATCAAGGGGCACATGCATTGCCACATGCTAAAATGTGTCTTAAAGCTGAAGTCATTAAAATAGGTACTGACTTAAACAGAGACATACAAATCAAAAGAATAGCTCAGGAACAGACTGTCTGGTATGTATGAGTCTATAAAGAGTATTTCAAGTTAGCGGAATTAAAAATGATTCATTTAGCAAATACCAATTGAGCACTTAAGTGCACTGGGCAGTCTTTAAGGTCCTGGGGACACAGATGTAAAAATGAGCAAAATTCTTCTTCCTCATAGAGCTTATGCTCTAATGATGGTAACAGATGAAAAATAAATGAATACAATTTGTAGTGTGAAAACATAAATAGAATATTTTAGATAAAGGGAAGACCTCTTTGAAGTGGTGATTCTTGATCAAAAGGAAGTGAGAGAACTAGCCATGTGTGTATCTGGGGTAGGGTGCTTCAGAAGATGGGAACACAGTGGGAAGACCTGTAGGAGTGGTTACGTCTGGTTACTTGAGGGTTGCAAGGAGGCCAGTGAGGCCAGAGCAGAAACAGCAGTTGGCCGTTGGCAGGAGTAATCAGTGAACTCGGAGTATAGATGGTGGGGGGCTGGGTGTGATCTAGGTTTGTTTCCACTAAATTTTACTGCGACCTTTGGTGACAGGGATTGAAATGTAGTCCATACCTCATGTTACAGGAGATTCTCACGACTTAAAGTAGTAAATATTAAAATTGATACCATCAGAGATCAGGAAGAAGTACAATTGAGTGATACCAGAGTAGAGACAGCCTTTCTCATTGTACATGTAAGGGGAAACAAAGACAAACCAAGTCGACTGTTAATGTTGAAAAGTACGTGGCAAAAATACCATAACTGAGGAAATATTTGCAATGTATGACAGAAAGTTTTAATGTCTTTAATACATGAAGAATTCATATAAATCTATAAGACAAAGTTTACCTTTCCTTAGAAAAATGAACAACAAAACGAACAAAAGACATGCTTAGGAAAGTCACAAAAAAAACGGACTAATCAGCATACAAAAATGGTTAATTTCTTTAGAAGAAGTAAAATAATATTTTATGCTTAAATTGCCATATTAGGAGGGAAGAAAATATAGTACTCATTATTGGTGAGGCCATTGAAGAAAGCACTCATATATGTTTGGGAATGTAAAGATAGAATAACTTCCTTGAAGCCTAGTGTGACAGTATTTATCAAAAAGCCTTAAAAATGTGTGTGCTGTTTGAACTAGCAGCAGTGGAACTAGCAGTTCCACTTCTAGGAACCAGCCCTGATCATTGGGTCAAGATTAACTTATAAACACACACACAAAAAAAGGAATAAACTAAAACATATCAAAAGGTTTATTGATAACTTATAATTCTTTTATAGAAAAGCATTATAGTCATCCTTTAGAAATATTACATGGGATATTAGTGTAGAAGTCATGAATTTTTTAATGGAAATTACAATTTTATGTGGACAAAATTATTTTCCAAACAATATGTGTGCCATGGTTACAGTCTTGAAAAAATATATGTATATAGACAAAAAGTCTAGAAGGATATACACTAATTATGGTAGTTATCTTTGAATGTTGGTATGGTTAAATGATTTTGCTTTTTTCTTGGTGCTTTTCTGTATTTTCCAAATCTATCACGTTTACTTTTATGATAAAGATTTTTTAAGAAAAGCAGCACATCAATGAAGGTCAGCATTATTTTCTAATGTTACCACATTTGAAATTTATACTGTGGAAGTATCTATTTTTTATTTTAGGACATGATGAGACTGAGGACTAGCAACTCTACAAGTGGGTCTGTTCAGGACAGTCACTGAACACTAGGGGGTGACGTGCCATATTTCATGATAGTACGTGCAGTGCCATTTTACTACAGAAAGCAAACTGAAATACAAATTGAACTTCAAGTATGTCTTAACAGTTCCCAGCATTTTAAAACATTTCAGTAAGATTAAACTTCATATGTCATCATAGAACAAACACAAATGGTTACTTGGAGAACAAAACCAACTGGTTTTCAGCGAAAACGAGAAGATCCTGACCACAGACAGCTAAGCCATTTTACTTCCCTACCTTTATCCCAGTAGAATCGGTGATGGATTCTTCTATATATTATGAAGGGATTCTAGAACGAGTGGCTTAATTATTTGCCAAAAATATGTGGATTCAACAGTCCAGATTGGAGAGCACAGCTAGGAAGATAGTTGTGACAGAGGGCAAGCTGCCTCTTGGGCCAGGGAGAATGGGAAGTAACCAAGTTAGGGTAGGATGCCTGGGCAGCAGTCTCCACATCTGGCTGAGCTTCAGAAAACCCAGGGAGTTTTTTTATAAAATGCAGATTGCTGTGCCACTCCCAGACACTCTCATTCAGAAGGAACAAATTCTAAGTAAAAACAAGTAAACTAAATTTAAACCAAAATAGATTTAGACCATGGAAATCTTGAGAGACTGTGACTTTTATTCCAGCCCTTAGGACTGGTGGTGGCATCACCTTACGTCCTCACCTGGAAAGGGCAAGACCTAGAAATTTTCATTCCCATCCTCCAGTCCCATCCTGAGCTGAACGGGAAAAGACTCCAATGACGAGTCTTCTCAGTATATAACATAGCTATGATTAGTACAGAAATAGTCATTTTTTAGGATTATAGAACCTCGGTCCATCTCTCTCAGATGTATGAAATAGTACACAATTTTCTTTCCTAGAGATTTATGTTCACCTACACAGAGATAAAGGGGAACCATCCGTGACAGTCTCCGCACTGTCTTGGTTTTGTAGAAGTTGCTCCTCAAAATTGCATTTAGAAGGGGCTCTGCAGCTTTCAGAAAAAGGAAAACCATTGGTTCTCCAGACCTTTCTGACTCTGATGTTTAGGTTCTAAATGATACAGTCAAACTGCGGGACAGACAAATACAGAGGTGGCCGTGTGGCACGTGCCTCTCGCGCGCAGGAAGCACTTCCGTCTCTAGTGTGGTGATGTAGGACACCTTTTCCAGAGTCAGAACAACCAAGGACCACCTGAACCTTTCAATTATAGAAGAGTCCACAGTGAATAGATAGTTGTATCAACTAACTGTTGAGAGGAGGTAGCAACCTAATGTTCTATATAACACCTACTTGTTTTTCAGCATTTTTTAAGGACCATTCAAGTTTAAATGTTAAAAAGAAAAAGGTGTCAAACTTAACTTTTACAAAATGTGATTCGCGAAAACTCTCCCAATTTCACTGATTCATAGCAAGAGGTCTGTTACCTTGTGACTCAGTGGGCTGCCACAGACAGCAGCTCTGGGTAGAATCCAGCCCCACGTGGTTAACGATCGATGGAATGAATCCCTTTATGCAGAGCCCAGAACCTTCAGTCCTCCCCTGGCCCTCGCTAAGTGTTACATTAGTAATGGTCACATACCCAGCTGGTGTGACATCAGTGAGCCTTTCAATTTGACCTTTGTTACATAGAGTACAGAAAACTTCACTGATTCTGGGGGGGAGAAAAAGGCAACTTAAAAATAATTTTAAAGGTAACTAGTCTTCATTTAATTGTCATAATCACTAGTACCAGGAAATATTGCAAAGTAGAACGTTGCATTCTAAAAATCTTTTATATATAATCTTTATTGCTTTCATGTAAACACAGTCTCATTCATCATCCTGTTTTTATTTTGTAGTCCTACCCCATGGTATTGCAGTATCGACCAAGAATTGATTTCGGTTAGACCAAGGGGCCTCGATCCCCCCGAGATGAATCCTGCACTTTGTTTACTCATCAACAGATCGCACAGTGAACGGTGTGTGGACGAGAGGGACACAACCAGATTTTCAGCATGCAAATAAGGCCATTTGTCTGTCTCTTAATTGTCAATTACATTTATGTTGTTTCTATTAAGAGTGAACCAAGTGCCATTCTGCTACTGAACCATCTGCATAAGGTATCTTTGCCGTCTCACGGTGTCCAGTACGGCCAGGGTTGGCATCAGCTAGGTGTGCAGCCGCGATCCAGCCTCCCGCGTAGCTTGCTTGCCTGTTCCCAGACTGTCCTGATGTTTGATTACACTAGTACTATGACTCTGTGTGGTGTTGCAGTGTTCACATACTTAGTATTTTATTAACTTTTGTTTAGAGTACTGTACAAGAAATAATTACTGTCTCTTGAAGTTATTTTGTATGGGAAAGTATTTAGAAGAGTGGTTTTTGAGCCACTGTCCTGTTCTCAGTAAGCTTTTTGTGTGTGAAATAGTTCACTCTTGAGTGTGCAAGTCTTTGGGGAAGAATGCCAATCATTCTTATCATTAGAGCACATGATAGCGGTAGACCTTTTCAGTCCTCCAGCTGTGTAGTCTGCTAGTTGCACAAGGAGAGCAGCTTAGCCCTCGGATTGGAAAATGGGAGGGGCTTCATGGAGACCTGAGGTTGGATTCACAACCATACAAGACGTTGACAACTGGTCACATTTACTCTAACAAAATTAATGCATCAGTAAGGTCAAACTTTCATAATGCCTTATGACAAGCAGGTGCTGCTTCACGAAACGTCACTGTGTATAGCCTGTTTTATGTGTGCATCATTATATTGTGGCTCCCATTTAATGAGTGCGGTGTCTCTCTTTAAGTTGGCCTTAGGTGTGTGTCATTGTGGCATGCAGAGGGTTAGGATGATTTTAAATATTAGGACTTTTAGAGCAGATAACATTAGCTATTTTATGGATTTCAGAAGTCTCAAGGCAATTACCAATCAAAACTGTTAGTTACCTATCACATTTCCAAACCATATGCGTAAAATAGAATAAATGCTGTGTAGTAGGTAAATATGCTAACCAAAATTAATGGTTTGAGGATATTTCATTTTAGATCCTGTAGTAATCAGGGGGAAACGGGATTCTGGTTTTATACATAAATTCATTAAGTTCAGAGCTGTGATAATGTCCTTGATTTTGCAGTTTTGTTAAGTCTTCCATTCATTTTGAGATTAGTCTGCAAGTCAAAGAAAGTCTTGTTACCTTAAATTATATGAAGAACTTCATTTTAAACCTTTTAAAAATTACAGTTGTTTTCAAAAAGCTTCTTTGGAAATCAAGTTTTATTAATTGCTTCAAAATAAACAAGTTAACCTCTAAAACTTAGGAAAATCTTGAAAGTTAGGAAAAACTCTTTTAGAAATCTGACATGAGCACAATCTGTGTGTTACACACATAGTTTTTATACTGTATACATTATAGATGTGCTACATTTTCCAGTAAAATGTATCACGGATTAATGCCTTCTGAATCTCAAAATGCTTCTTGTAACATTGTACAACTCTAAAAAACACATACAAAATACAGCTAAATCTTGATATATTTCACAACATAAAAGGCTGAAACTTCATAATTATCTCTTCCATGTGTCTTTGTATTAAAGTCTTCTATTGTTTTTGTTTTGACTTTTGTGACAAAGGTTATGGCAATGCTTTCTGAATTTCATTTTGTTAGATTGTGTTTGTGCCTGGAAGGACTCACAAGCAGAATTTAAAAGGCAGATTTTTGTTAACTCTTTAAAAATGGTTAGGTTACACTCAACCAAGAACAGAATTTACTCTCCGCTACAGAAATTATTTTGCTGTGCTATGAAATCCAGTTCCCTGACATCTCTAAGAAATTTTAAAATCGCAGTCAGATTAAAATGGTGTTTTACATATGGAAGTTAGTTAACTCAAAATGGATTGAGAGTGTGTTTTAAAAACCACAAATGAGACCTGCATGTGATTGGGTCTCCAGCCAAACTTACGGCCTTAAATCAGTTTTGTATACCTGATCTCTTTCAGTCTGGCCTGTTGCTGCCTCGTCTCATGTAATTTCACTCTTTTCCAAGGAAATACATAGGAAGCAATTATGGGATTGAGAATAGTTTTATATAAAACTCCTTTATTCCATGTTAACCTGTTAACATTTTTACTGAAATGCAGTGGAATATGTGCCAAAACATGTGAAAGAAAACCTAAAGAAGGGTATCAGTTACAAGTTAGGGAAAGGTACTCATTTTGTGATGGTCCTGAGTAATACAATGTTACTGTTAAGAACCATAGACTTCTTCAACCGACTTCTTTTGGTATATTCAAATATGATTTTCTAAGTATGGGACTACTATCATGTCTAGCAATACACTAATTATCCCCTAAGTCAGATTGTGGAATTTGTAAGAAACTAGATACAGAAAAAAATATATAGGCAACTTTTGTGGTTAGTTTTATCAGCTTAGGGTACTAATAAAAGTCTTTATATAATCATTTGAATCCGCAAAATTGGGAAATCAAGTTAAATTTTTTTAATCTATTGTTTCTTAAGAAAAGAACTCAAAGAACTTCACTTCCATAAAAGATTTTGCCATCTGTTTTCTCTGCCTTAGATATCAGAGATGTAAGAGGGTCAAGGAACCCAGGGTATAAAGAAGGACTGTGGCCTATAGATCCCACTTTAGCTGGGATCATCACATCCATTAATAGGAGAATCAGAATATAGCCTTTTCTCTAGATTAACAAAACACTTTTAAGAAGTATAAAAAATGAACTAAGAGGCTTATTGATGAGGTAATATAAGGTCTTTCAGTCTGGGGTGCAGGTACCTTGGGTAATATCTTTTAATTACTTTTCTAAAAGTGTATTATTTCTTTATTCATTGGAAATATGTCCCATACGAATATGCCACATTTATAAATGTAATGAGTTTGCTCAACTACATTATACACTCCAATTTAATCTAAATTTAAATGACTCTGTAAGGGGGAAAAAGTGTGTTATATAATATTGTGAGCTGTTTAGCTTTACTGAAATCTTTAAGAGAAAGTGCCTCATTGCTAAAGTGCATTTCTGTTTAGATTTGTTGCATAAACTTTGAGTTATCTGTACCTGTCTCTTATGAATGGTTTTGTATCTAACTAGGCACTCATAAGTAATCTCTTTTTGAAAGATTTTCATAAGAAATAGAGATCACCAAAGACATTCTACTGTTCATTAATAACCATGGTAAGAGAGACAGTTTTAACAGTTTGGAGGTTGGAAATTTTTAGGTTGCAGTTTAATTTTATATAGTTAGTAACTCAATAACCTTGAGTAACTACTAAAATATCACCAAAGAAAGGCTTTAAACTGAATTTTTGTGATGAGATCAATCAAATGTGGGTTTTTCTTGCAATAATCAGAGCACACTTCCTTTCAAATATGTCCCTTGTTTTTCCAGCATCACTTGATAGGTCTTGGGAAATCCTCAAAGGTGAGAAAGAGATGAAACACCACAATTGGCTCCCCCTGGATGCAAGGGGGAGAAATGCATCCTTTGAAAAGAAAACTAAAATGGAAATTTTAAATTCTAATTTGAGAAGCTCTTTAATCCATTTCATGGAGGCCATATAAACTAAAACTCTGTTTATTTTAGTTCCTGGGTTCTTAATAACAGAAGAAATTTTACTAAAGGCAGACTTTAGTAGAAGTGCTGACCATGCTGCTTACATGTATAGAAAAATAGTACATTCTATTAGACTTCCATAAGTAAATGCTTTTTTTGTATCCAAAAGCAAATTTTTCATAAAAGCCTATTTTTTTTTTAAGTAACTCTTTGTCCTGTTTCTCAGTGATTACTTTATTGTGATTAGAATTTAGCCGCACAGCCCAGTTTGGCACAGTGGGTCCCAGATCAAGAGCATATGCATCAAGGAAGCATTGCCACCCCCCCACCCCACCCCCATTTTCCTTGGGAGCGGACACTGGGGCCACCTTGAAGGTACAGCTCACACGGTGCAGTCTCTCTGATCGGCCACTGGACAAACCTCCTTGGAGACACTCTATTACATACTCTGGTTTATCATAAGGAATCTTCCAGCAGGCTAAGCCTTAGGACCAGTAAGACTTTGGTTATAGGAATTGCAAAAAATGAAGGAGTTTGTCATAACTTTAATGTTTGGGATGAGAAAACATGAAAATGCTCTTAATACTTTAAGATTTATATCCCTGCCCTAAGGAACATAACATGTCTGCCAGATCTGGCCTGTGAAAACCTGAAAAATATTAAATATACTAGAGACTCAGAAAGCCTTTTGAAAGCACAAAATAACCAGCCAATTCTGGATTTACTTGATATACCTAGTATTGTGTGTAGTATTTTGATGGAAAAACGTCAAATTGAAAGTTCATTAAAATGCACTTAAATACAAGATGTTTATGGTTTTTTCTTAAAGCAAAGACATTTTCTCAATAATTTGAAATTATTCTCTTCCTCATGTAATGTAGTCTTCACAAATAGTATGTTTACTCACTATCCTTACTGTATTTGCAAATAGAATTAAAATGCTTAAGCACTTCCTTTTCAGAAAGTTATGAAATTAAACTTAAATATAATTTATTTTAAATGCTCACTCAAATATGTATACTCATTATGCCCCTTTTTCTAGGATTCAATACTGAGACATTCAGAAATCCTTTTAGTTTTAATTCTCTTCAAATAGAGAATTAAGTGAAACAGGTGTTAAAATACTGGGTCTAGTTTTCTTTCACCTTTCAGAGCTTTGTGGAGTAAGAAACTAATCTAGAACAAATGAAGATTAAATATTTCTGGGCAATGTAGAGCTAGGAAACAGATCGTCTATCCCTAGACTTCCCCTCAGTCCACTGGAACAGGCAGAAGTTCTACATGTTAGAAATGTCATGGGATCAGCCTACCATTTTGGGGGGGTCGGTTTTCTTTTGCTGTATTTTTTAGAATGGGGATGGGGGCCTAAGTGTCCTTACGAAGCTGTGGCCCACGATAAGAGCTTGTGGGAGAGCGCCAGTGTCCGCGGCCTTCCCACATCTGGCAACACAACAGCAAGCACCAGTTTTTAATAGAGTAGCCCTCACGTGACAGAACCATCCTAGAATATATTGTACAGTTATGTTGCTAATTTTCCTTTGAAATATAAGATATTTTAAGCTTTTTTTGTCAAAAGTGGTAACATCTTAATACAGATAAAAACCTTTTTGTGGTTGTAAGATTTAGCTTATAAATCATTCAAATTGAAGTGAAAGATTACCAGGTCATTGTTAATGACTTAGTCTATTAAGAATATATGTATTTTTGTAAAGGAAAAGCACTTGTAGATATTTAATCAGTACAAGATATATGTCTGTTTTGCAGAAATAAAATGCTGCTTAGAGATTCTCTTTAAATATTTTTTATTTTTGTGCTCAAATGTATTTTCTGTTGATCTATGGAATGTTCTGTATAAAAAAGGTGTATGGTTGTACTGTTGGGCTAGATTCTTTTGTTTTTTAAAATCTGGACTTAGCCAAGTATATTTGACCATGTTAAAAATAGTATCTTTGTTATTAAATTTTTGATTGCATAATTTATTGTTGCCTGTCATCCTTAATGTTAGTTGTAGATTGCAGCCTCTATTAATTTCTACTGTAGCAAATATCATTAAAATCTGATGAATATGTGAGAGCATAGATATGCTCAAGTTTTTTTTTTAAGATTTTATTTTTTATTTTTTATTTTTTATTTTTTTAAAGATTTATTTATTTGACAGACAGAGATCACAAGTAGGCAGAGAGGCAGGCAGCGAGAGAGAGAGGAGGAAGCAGGCTCCCCGCTGAGCAGAGAGCCCGATGCGGGGCTCAATCCCAGGACCCTGGGATCATGACCTGAGCCGAAGGCAGAGGCTTTAACCCACTGAGCCACCCAGGCGCCCCAAGATTTTATTTTTTATTTGACAGAGATCACAAGTAGGCAGAGAGGCAGGCAGAGAGAGATGGGGGGAAGCAGGCTCCCCACTGAGCAGAGAGCCTGAGGCGGGGCTCAATCGCAGGACTCTGAGATCATGACCTGAGCTGAAGGCAGAGGCTTAACCCACTGAGCCACCCAGGCGCCCCTGCTCTCAAGATTCTTGAGCTGTTTAGTATTTTTTGTTCTGTTTTGTTTTTTGTTTTGGTTTTTTTTAAAGATTTTATTTATTCCTGAGCTGTTTAGTTTTAAGACAGTGGGCATACTTGAGGTCTGCACACACACACTTTAGAACAGTTTATTTTGTTAGCTCAATCAAATCTAAATACCCTTCGAAAGTGATGGAGTATCAAAGAAGGGCCCAAGTGAACTGAAAGACAGACTGCTTGTTAGGAAAGAGTTCGGTTTCATTAAGGCAGGCATCCCAGCCAGGAAGGCTGCGGTGACTCAGCTCTTCCCCACTCACTGCCCCTCTGGTGCCGAGCGCTGGCTGATGTTAGGGGCTAGAAACCCCAGGCCTTGGAGTGAGATGTGGAAAGTAGCATCCTCTGATCACAGTTTGACCCCTCCTCCTTTCAGCTTCAACCCCTTCAAGGCCAAGTTGCAGAATGGGAAGTGACACAAGGAGAGGACGGTGCAGGGAAAGTGCGGGGAGAGGCAGCACACTTTACCTCTGTCCCATGTCACTTGCTGGCTGGCCAGGGACTCTGTCACATGGCCTCCCCTACTGAGGTGCAGGCCTCAGGGAAAGCCCGGTTGCCCGGTTGCCCGGTTGCCCGGAGGAAAAGAGAAAACAGGTTTGTGACCTGCTGAGCAGTTTCTGCCCAACCCCCACTCGAGAAAAGGGGTTACAGTGTCTCAGTTTTTAGAAGCATTTTGTCAACACAGGCTCGGGTGCTGATCTTTTCACTAGAGAGGACTGGGGGGTTCTTGGGCAAGGAGGCTGAGAAGTGGGGGCAGCTTCAGCTTTCTGTGCGGGCAGGGGATTTGCAGTCAGTATTCTGCTGGAAGCCACAGAGAACCCTGCCAGACACCTAGACCCCTGCTGTGGAGTTTGGGGTGCCAGTCATCTCCACACAGTCAAGTGGAGAACCATGTCCAGAAAAGAGACCGTCCACACACGGCACCACTCCTACAGCCCAAAGCCCTACTCCTCCCACCGGCCCGCTCAGATCCTAGCAACCCAAGCAGGCGCCGTCCGGACTCTCCCCCTTCTCATCGCTCCTCGTGGCAAGTGCGGGAACTGAGGTTTGTCCTCCCATGGAGAGCCTGAGCTCGGGGAGGGATGCGGACAGCCGTCCTGCGATGTCCACACCCTCACACAACCCATCTGCATCTTAACTGGCACCGTGCAAACCACAGGTGGTGGATCCAGATTGCAGGGAGCAGGGGATGCCGACAACAGCCGCCAGGTGTCCCTCCCCTGCGCGTGAGGAAACCGGTCTTACTGGATTTGGGCCCCACCCTCATGACCTCATCCAACTTCGTCGCCTCTTTAAGGCCCTAGCAATAAGTCAGGGTCTAAGGTACTGGGGTCTAGGGCTTCAACCTAATGAATTTGGGGAGACACTCTTCAGTTCATAACAGAGAGCCACATGGTGCCCGTAAACCGGAGTTTAAATTCAAGGTCATTCCAGCAGTTTACTTAACACGGCTGAGTCTCCGTGTCCTCGTGGTAAAGATGGTAAAGCAGAACAGTAACAACTCACCCCACAGGCTCGAGGGGGAATGAGATGCCCCAGGACACGCTCAGAGCAGGGCCTGGGGAAACAGGAAGGCGTGGCACCATGTCTCTTCTCCAACTGCTGGTCACAGATGGACCCAGTGTTGCACCACTGTTCTCCCCGACTTGCTGGAAGCTAAAATGTGGTCAGAGAACTCAAACCTTGCTCACCGCACACTATTCCCATCACAGCGGCTCACAGAACTCACACCCACCCAACACGCTCATGCAGAGAGGGCCCAGCACGGGGTCAGCACGTGGCAGGCACTGGACAGGGTCTTCCCTCTCTTCCACCCCCATTTAATCAGCAGGATAAACCTATTTTAGCCCCCATTTTAGTGATATGGACGTAAGTCTAAGTAATCCCCAGAATGTATCTGGGTGTCCAACACAGGCCTTTCTTGGTCCAAAGGTGATCCTGTGGATCTGAGAGTTCAGGCATCTAAAGATCATGCTCAGGCCCTCCAGGACCCTCCTGGACAGCTCGCTAGCCAGCATGTACCGGAGGACAGCTGGCCTGCTAGTCCTGGGGTCCGCACACTGTTTGGAACACCCGCTGCATTTTGAGCCAGCACTGTGCTGGGCTCGGGATGTAGGCAGTCAGCCAAACAGATGGCCACCCCGATCTCTAGGAAGCTCAGGTCATCCTCTCTCTAGGAAGAGATAGACGTTGAACAAACATAGTAAATACATAATAAAAAGAGTGGTAAGGAAGCATATAAGAATGGGAGATCCAGAACTTTCTGAGAAGATGATGCTTAAGCCAGGACCTGAAAGAGAAGCCAGAGCGAGCCAGACGAAGGACAAGGGGAAGCATATTCCTGAGGGCAAGAAGCAGCACGGAGACCTCCATGCAGCCCAGCCGTCTGCAGGTAGCTGGTGTGGCCAGCGAGGAGCGACAAGGCAGAGAGCAACAGGAGAGCGTTCTGGAGAAGGCGGCAGAGGTCAGGCCCTGTAGATAGTTTTTGGTCCTATGAGAAGCTTGTATTTTACTCAGAGCATGATAGGAAGATTTTAAACAGGGGACTGATATCTCTCTTATATTTTAAAATTGTCACTCTGGGAGCTTTGCAGAGACTCGGTCATTAAAGGGGTAGGGCCTAGAACAAATGGAAACAGGTTAAAGCCTAGAGCAGGTAAGAAAAACCCAAGAGACCCAGGCCAGTGTCGGTACCCCTCAAGGTGAATTTAAACTGCTGTGGAGAAAAGGTTCCCCATACACATCAGCCGCAGCCCAACCCCAGCAGGCCCAAGTTCAGTGTAGCCCAAATTTCATGGGTGAAGCTGTAGATGGGGGTGGGGAACACAGACCAAGAGGGTGGGAAGAAGCTGTGAACCAGAGAGCAGCAGCCACACCCGAGCTCCCACTCCACCTTAGGGAACCCTCAGTAGGCAGGTGACGGGAGCAGGGGCAGGGAGGGAGTGTTTGGAGTGAGTTTGGAGTGAGTAGGGGCAAGGATCCTGAAAAGCCTGTTTGGAGTGAGTAGGAGCAAGGATCCTGAAAAGCCTTAGCCACCAGCCCAGTCCAGGGCCGTCACCCATGGGACTTGCTCCCATGGGACTTGCTCCCTGCCGAGGCCCCAGCCTTGCCCAGTGAGGCCCCTCCTCCATCCTGGAGGCCCAGTCCCCCAAAACTGCTCAGAGGCCTTGTCCAGGAGTCCCCCATCCTCCCTCTCCGGGGCTGGTTCTGCATGCCCTCTCCCCCAGGCCTTAGACAGCCCTGTCCTGTTACGGGCGTCAGGGGATTAGGGGGAGGGAACACACAGCCCAATGCCAGCGCGGGTTCCCCTGATCACCTCAGAAGTCAGTGAGACCCTGAAGCAAATGCGACGTTCAAGGAGAACTCACAAGATGTCATTAAAACACCTACTTCTTTGTGTCGTTCCCAGTCCCCTTCCACTGGGCGAAAACATCAGCCATCCCCACAACTTTCTCAGTGCACCTTAAGTCACAAGACACGCTTTCAATTCAAAATCAGAATGGCCACCAGTCCATTCACCAACACGTCACTCTTCATTGAAGGAGGACACTTCTTCCCTGCTCCTCAGCGGGGCCTGGTAAAGGTTTACCTTCCTTCCAAAAATAGAGGATGGTGGGTTTCCCTCCTTCCCTCCTCCTCTAGGGTTTTGGTGCCCAGTCTGGAAGCAGGAAACCCAGCAGAGCCAAGCAGGTTGGAAGCAGGCTCCCAGCAATCCGGGCCTGGCATTTCAAGCTTTCTCTCCCGGTCAGTGGAGGATCCCTCTCCGCTATCTCAGCCACCACGCCCTTGGCCGGGAGCCATGCCTGGATTTCAGTGGGCTGTTGGCGGCCACGCTCACCTTCTCTTCTAGCCAGCTCTCGCCTTCCACAGGAGCTTGTCTTGGGCAGGATCCCTTGTTAGTGGCTCCTCGCGGATGCTCCTAGCTCAGGTCCCTCAGAGAGTCCCAAACAGACAGGTAACACTGCCCCACTGCCAAACAGGAGTCTGTTTCTTAGCCTGGCATTAACACTCTCTCTCTCTCTCTCTCTCTCTCGTCCATCCTGATGCCTTAGGACCAAGAGAGACGCACCTTCTGGGCTTCAGTTCCCTCTGTCTGTGTTGACTCTGGACACCATGCCCCCACAGCCACAGTAACACACAGTGAGCCTTCCGGGGTACTGGGACACCTCACCCTCACTGGACCTGGGTGGATGGGACAGTTCCCTCCACCTCCCCGTCTTGAATGAGGTTCACAGCCCAGCTTACTCCCTAGGAAACTTCTCTGTAAATCCTCCCTCCTTAACTCCTGCAGCATGTGAAGGACGGCCCACCAGGTAACTAGAAACCTCAGACCATTTATGATCGCTAGTTATGAGCAGAGTCTTCCCTCTACCTTCCTTCCATTTCATGCCCTTAATGTCCAATGGAACAGAGGCTGCCCAGGCTCCCAGGAGAACACAGTTCTCTCCATGGTCACTGTGTCCAGAGGTGAGATGACACACAGCCCATCAGCCACGATTCAGCTCCTGATGGCACCAGCAGATGAAAAGAGAGCCATCTGCACCCTGCCTTGTGGTCCCAGGCTCAGCCCAGACTGAGGAACTAAGCCCTGGCACCAGCCCAGGCCAGACCCTCCAAGAGCTGCCCCCCGAGAGCAGAGTACAACTGAAGGAAGAGAAAGCCAAATCCTGTCTGACCCACCGGAGTCCAAGATGGCGGACTCGGGTGCTCCGAGAGCAGAGTGAGCCACCCAGGGACCTACACGGAAGAAGCAAGGCTTGCACAAGCTTGTGTGTGACGTGGAGGGCTCTGCTCCCTGACTGTGGACTTGTGCCAGCTGCTCTGGGCTGGTCAGCACAACCCACTGGCATCAAACTGCCTGTATTTCTCAACTCTTTCTCTAGAAGCAGTTGGGTGTAAAGCCAGGGTGTTCTGGGAAGTTTTCCCACTGGAGCTGACCAATACGGGAGTTGGAAACAGCCCAAGGATAGTATCTCCTCGGGTTCTTACAAATGTGCTCACTGAACAGTGTCTTAGAGCTGCTGCTGGGGGTTTCCATCAGAGGTAGCCCCAGAGCTCTGGGGTTGAGTGGAGTGGTACCAAAGAAATGAGCAGCGCGATCCGGGAGGAGAACCAAGAAGACTTCATTCCCAGTTCAGCACTCACTAGCTGTGTGTCTTCAGGCACATTTGCCCTCTCTGGTCCCTGCCCTGGTGACTTTACCCTGTACCTCCCTTTCTGTAACACTAATCTCTGCTCCAGTGACTTGTGTGGCAACTGTCTTCCCAGGCAGGCTGCAAGCGCCCTGAGCTGTCAGGCCAGTCTGTGTCACCTGGCCCCGGGGCCCAGCCCCTAGCATAGGCGAACAATGGTGGTGACTCTCTTATACCATGAACTTATAGACACAGTGGGGTAGCTGGGTGGACGGGGGTGGGGGTGGGGTTCCAAGGTTTGTTTTGTTTTTTTTTAGGATTTTATGTTTTTGACAGACAGCATGAGAGCATGAGCAGGGAGGGCAGGCAGAGGGAGAGGGAGAAGCAGGCTCCCCACTGAGCAGGGAGCCCAATGTGGGACTCAATCCCATGACCCTGGGATCCTGACCAGAGGGCAGTCGCCCAACTGTCTGAGCCACCCAGGTGACCATAAGATTTTAAGTAATCTCTATACCCAACATGGGGCTCGAACTCACAATCCTGAGATCAAGAGTCACATGATCTCCCCACTGAGCCAGCCAGGCACCCCTACAGATGCTGTTTTTCATGGAAATCCAGTTGTACCTCCATCAGCACCCCTAGACTGGGGCAAGAAGGTCCTGCCTAGCACCGGCGTTCTAGCAGGCCCCCTCTTGTGCGTATCGCAAGCTCCACAACATGGTTTTTGTTTGTTTTCCCCATTTTTGGTCTTTGAGGAGACTGTTGAAAGTTCAATAACCCACTGAGTGAGCAGGAATTAAGGGAGAGGAACATGCCATCTAATCAGACCCGCTGGACCACAGGATGGTGCCAGGAAGGGGAGGGGGGGTCATGGTCTCCATCCTGAGAACCACAGAAGGGGGTGCCGCTTGGTCAAAGCATGTGCCCAGATCAACCCCCCAAGTGAATGTCCAGGCAGACAGCTGCACCCTCTCTGCCCCCTCTGCTTGGCTCAAATAATTTGGGGGAGGCCCTGACTCTCTGGGGATCCTGACAAGTCAGTTTCCCCCCTTGGGTTCAGGTGGGTTCTGGGGGCCCAGACCACCTGGGAGCCTGGGCCAGTACCCAGCGCCCCCCCCGCCCACCACAGGGGGCCCATGAAACCCCTTAGTCTCCCAGGCAGCAGGACTGCATGGGGGAACTAGGCCTCCTCTAGCCTTTGCGGGTCAGTCTGCGGAGTCCTGAGTGAGAACAGAGGCTCGGGGGATAAAACTTTATAAATAACTAAAATCTTGTAGGCACAGGCTGCGTGGCCTCCATCTGCATTCTTGCTTCGGACCTTGCACACTTAGGGGTGCATCTGTGTGGCTGCTCAGCGCTCAGGGTTAGTTAGTCCTGAGCCATCATTCCTTCTGTGGTAGATACTGTGCTAGGACAGATCCTGCAAAAATTTCCATGTGCAGTGAGGCTGACAGACGCATAGGTCAGTCAGTCACAATGCGGCGTGCTCAGAGCAATGCTAGGCAGCTAGGCAGGCTGTGTTTGGGGAGCACAGAGAAAAGGGTCTCCCGCAGGAAAGGAGTAGGTTATTTTAGACTTCAGTGCCTCCCTCCCCAACAGACTGAGGGCAAATCACACTGCCAATCTGGAATCCAAGAGCCTTCTGGGAAAGCTAGAAGAATCCAACAACAACAAAAAAAATCAAAGACGGGTAGGGACAGCAGCAGCAGAAAGCGCCCTGTGATTCTCAAGTGCGGACTGCGGCCCAGCTCCGAGCCCACAGGATCTGCCTCATGACTTTCCGAGGTTCGGTTATGGTCCTCATTTCCCAGATAAGGAAACTGTGGCTCAGCCCAGAGAGGTTAATTCTTTTGCCTCACATCACAAAGCTAGTGGCAGAGCTGGGATTTGAACGCAAGTTGGTCAGATTCCAGAGCCTATGCCTTTAACCCCGTGGCTTTGAAAAAGCAACAATTATGCACCTTGTCCGCGTTGATGGATCTTCCTGGCACTCGTTATTCCCAAAAGAAGAACCCTACACCTGCCACGGGCTTCTCAGCTATGGAGCTGATTCAACAATCAGGCAAGTTCAACAACAGGAGGAGGGTTGTTTATGACAAATTAAATGAAGAACCCCTCCCGTGAAAAGAAAGGTGGAATGACGACCATGGTGTGAGGCTGGATGGAGGCTGCCCTAGGCGGAGGGAAATGGGCAATGAGGGCGGCTCGGTCTGGCTGAGTGAAGACAGACAAGGGCACTCAGAGAATCTATTAAAGAGTGGAAAGCCAAGATGAGGGGATCTTCAACACATTCGTCTATCCATCTCACACAGCACATGGTGCGTAGGCACACAAAGAAAGCCAAACGTCTTTTTCAGTGTCTAGATGATCTGTCCCCGTAGCAGAATTCAACAATGGTGACCATGGCTTCTTCTTGAAAAAAATTCTCTTTCCCCACCTTTTACTGCCAACTCTCCTGATTCTCCTTCCTCCTCTCTGGCCAACAACAAAGGGGCAGGCGAGGTGGAGGCAAGTGTGATGTCTGAGTTGGGATTTTTAAGGAGGTGCTTACTCTGAGGCCTACAGATGCCTTCCTCTCCAACTGGGTCTTTAATGATGGGCAGTCCTCTGGGCGGGACTTGGCTTCTTCCTTCTTATCAGCCTAACTAGCCTCCTTGAGGGATCATCACCCAGGCCCACACTTCAATGACCACATCTACTCAGAGGTCCTGCAGACTGATATCTGCAAAGCCCATCATTCCTCTGAGCTCCTGGGCCAAATAGCCAACAGCCTCCCCAGAAGCCCCTCTTGATGGTTTCAAAGACATCTCAAACTAACCAATCTCAAAAGGAAAATCTAAAATCCCCCCTCCCCAAAGGGTCGTTTCCAGTACTCCCAGACTCAGTGAATGTCACCACCAACTATCCAATGCCCCAGACCTGAACCCTTGGAGTCCTCCTTGACACAATCCTCTTCCATCAAATCCACCAAGCCCAGGAGGTATACCTCCTGAAGATCTCTTCACGTGGCCAACATCTAGTCTACCACCACCACAGTCTCATCTGCCATGTTCTCCACTGGAGAGCTAGAAAAGCCTTGTTTCTGGTTCCCTACCTGCATTCTCACCTACACCCCCCTGCCTAATGCCCGTTCTCTGTTTTCACAACACCATTTCCAAATTGCAAGTCTGATGATGTTTCCCCATGCTCTCCCCCTACCCTTCTTTTGCTGAGAGCACTTTAAAGGCTTCCCATTGCTCTTGGAATAATCAAAATCCTTAACATGGCCTCTGGGGACCTTTATGTTGTGTGTGTTATATGTATTACATGCTATATTCCTACAACAAAGTGAGCTAGAGAAAAGAAGAGGTTATTAAGAAAATCCTAAGGAGATAGTACTGCATGGTAAGAGATAAGCATCCTTGTGGTGGACAGAGCCTAATGTGTACCCCGTTGAATCACTATGTTGTTCCCCTGAAACTAGTATTACATGGTGTGTTAACAATACCCAATTTTTTCACTACTCAAATGTTTTTTTTTTTTTTAAAAGCATTACAGGGAAGCATTCACAAAGATGAAAGTGTATGTAATGTATTTTGCATAAGTAAAGCTTCATACTTTCCTTTTGGAATGCACAGACATGGGATGAAATATGTACTTTGGTAGAAGTATAATCAAAAACAAATTTCAGGTAATAACTACTTCTTGCAAGCAAAGTTGGGATGCATAGTTTTCAATCATTAAGTGACATTTTATTTTGTGAAAATGTCCCAAAGGAAATGTGGAAGATTGATCACAATTGATAAGACTGGATGAGAGCTAAACAAATGTTGGGTTTATTTTAGGCTATGCTAAAATATTTTATAATTTCAAGAAGAAATCATAAGGAAAATATATTTACAGTACTGTTAAAAAAAAAAAAAATCTGCGTATCGAGTGGACCTATGCAGCTCGAGCCCATGTCAGTCCGAATCTTCTGCAGTCTGAGTGAGGGCAAATAAGACCCACCTGATACCACAACAGATTCCAGAACACCGTGGGTTACATAGCACTCAACAAATTTTTTTCAATAAATGTCCTAGAAAACTTTTTTAGACACTTGTAACAATTCGAAAAAAACCTCACAGACACACCACATAGCTTAGAAATATCCAAAAAATAAAGAAAAACTTATGTATTATTCTAAGAATACAATGTACAATGCACATACCATGCAAAATGTGTGTTCATCGACTGTTTCTGTGATCGGTTAGGCTTCCGGCCAACAATAGACCACTAGGAGTTAAGGTTGGGGGGAGTCGAAAGTTATGTATGGATTTTTGACTGTGTAGGGATTGGTGCCCCTAACTCTTCCGTTGTTCAAGGGTCAACTATAATCTCATGGCGCTCAGATCAGATAACTTGGTCCAACGGTGGAATCCAAGGAATTCATTAGAGGCTGCTGAGAAGATTGGACAATTACATTCTGTGGTTAGTCACACTGTCGTCGTCTTCTGTTCACATTCTTCACTAAGAGATGCTTTTCTGGGCATTCTGTTCTTATGACTCTTCTCCCATCCTTCCCTCTCTCTTTCCTGTATAACTTTCAAACGACTTCACCATCAGAAAAATCAACCTAATATGCAAGCTCTTTGATCCAGAAATTCTGCCTGAAGGATCCAAGCTTATAGGAATACTATTACCATTGCAAATGATGTAATACGAAAGAATATTCACTGTGGCATTTTCTGCGATGGTGGGAAAATAGAAACAATATCAATGCCTACCAATAGAGGAACAGATGAGTAAGTCCACACTATGGTATCATAATGCAATAGGTTCTGATGAGGACAGTTGCATGTAATATCTTGATAAAGCACTATGTACATTATGATCCCTCACCCGCAATAAATATAGGAGTATATGTCTGTCTAAGCTTGGGAAAAATCCGGAAGGATACACATTAAATTACAACAGGGGTGATGCGTCGGGAAGGCATTGGAGGAAGCCTGGGAAGGAGACCTCATTTCTTGGTTTATGTTCCTCTGCATTACCTGAATTGGTGACAAAAGCATGTTATATTTCTAACTTTAAAACACCAACAATGTAAATAACATATGTATTTGTTTATTATCTGTCTCTTCCTGTTGATAAGTCAACTACACGTGGTCAGGGACTCTGTCCATCTTTTCTCACCCCAGTACCCTCCCCGACCCCCATGCCTAGATTAGTCCCTAACACATGCTAAGTGCTCGATGCCTATTTTTTATGAAAGACACATCTATTTTTTAAAAAGAAAATTGTAATTTAACATAAACGATCTTCCACATACCCTCCTGCTGCGTGTCCCTACCTGCGCAAGTGATCGTGTCCTGAGGAATCGAAAATTCTCTGCGTCCCTGGGATGGGCCCCAAATCGAGGTTAGTCCCTTCCCCACGCTTGAGTGGAAAACCCAGTGGCCCCCAAGTTACAAGTGTGGAAAACCCTGACGCGCTCTGAGTTCTCAAGTGAGGACACTTGAAGTAACAAAGACTGAGTAGTTTTTTTTTTAATTTTTTTTATTAACATATGATGTATTATTAGCCCCAGGGGTACAGGTCTGTGAATTGCCAGGTTCACACACTTCACAGCACTCACCATAGCACATACCCTCCCCAATGTCCATAAACCCACCACCCTCTCTCGACCCCACTCCCCGTGGCAACCCTCAGTTTGTTTTGTGAGATTAAGAGTCTCTTATGGTTTGAAAGACTGAGTAGTTTTAAGAGAAAACTTGATATTGGAACAAAGTCGATCCACTCAAAAAATAAGAGCTGAGAAAGAACACACTGCGCGACAAAGAAGAATGTGCTGTCACGTTACACACTCAGTCACTGAAAGGTCACAACGGCTTAACCACCAAATGGTTTAAGCTAGTTAGAAGAATTGAAACAAACCACAGCTGCAGATTACAGTTAGGAAGAAATCTGCCAAAATATCCATCGAACACTCCTCTGTGGTTACAGTTTCTTTTTAAACTTGCCTCTTGTTTCCTGCAGAACACACACACACACACACACACACACAGCAGTGCAAAGGAGAAGCACAATCTCCAGGACACGCAGGCTTTCCCCGCTTTTCTTCACGGGGGTACTCCTAAAGTTTGAGGGCCACAGCATAGAGACACTGGTTGGGTCAGAGGACCTCAAAACTTAGGGGATCCACCTTTTGGGCAAGCAGGGAAGGGAAAGAAGGAACAGGTTTGCCCATATCACCTGGGCCTAATAATTTCAGGTCTCGCATGTCCCTGACTGTTGTGTTCTTGATTTTTCCTTCCTGCATCAACAGGCTACTGGAGAAATTAGTACAGTAACGGTCTGGCGCTGGCCAACCAGAAAGATGCTCAGTGAATTCTTAATGAAAGAATGCAGGCACACTTGATTCCCATTTAGAGCTACAGGGGAAAAAAAATATGTAACCTGCTAATTTAATTTCTAGAAGCTAATGGAAATAAAATGCTAATGGCTTAAAGAATTTCCATCTCAACCGCTGATTATTTTTTGCCAGTGATCTTTATTTACAAAAGAGAAATCTGTTGTCTTTCCCTGCAACAGCAGCTTAATGTGATCTCATCACATCTGGGTGAAAGTTAAATATTTTTAAGGGTAAGTCCTAGAAGTAGAAAAGGAGGTGGATGAAGTTTATTTGAAGGGGAATATTTACAGAAAAATTAAAGGAGGTGTGTGATTTGAGGTGGGGAGAAAGCAAGAGAAATTTTCACTTTTAGCTTCCTTCTGTATTGTTTGACTTTGTGTCAAGAATCAAGAAATACATAGCAAACATAAAGGAATAAAAAGTGAATTCAGATAGGATAAAATCTACAGCTTTCGCCAAGTGCTTTAGCTAACATTGCCCCATAAGGCGCTTGGGGTCCTTTTCCAAGATGTCATTCCCCTGCCCTATTAGCACCAGCAAAGACCTCCATAACACTCAGCTCAACATAGGACTGCAGCTCAAATGTGATCTCTCCTCGCACACTGGGCAACTTACAGGGGAACTTTGCGCTGATCAGAGGAAAATTCTAATCCACAGGCAAGAAATCATAGGCAAATGAATTGTAGACTATGGAAAAATTATTGGGATTGGAGGACAATTTTTATTCAATTTCAAGCAATATGCTATTTTGGTAAAAATATATGTGGTTAAGAACACAGGCTTGGTGGTCAGAGAGACCACCGGGTGCAAATGTTTCTCCACGGTTTGCTTTGGGCAAGTTATCTGCCTAAGACTCAGTTTTCTTATCTACCAATTAGGTATGATAAAAAAAAAAAAAAGTGTATTTCTGAGGAGTACATGTAAATGCTCAGTAAAAGGTAGCCATTAACCTAAAGCCATCTGTAGGTCCAGTGCAGTCCCTATCAAAATTCCAATAGCGGGGCGCTGGGTGGCTCAGTGGGTTAAAGCCTCTGCCTTCGGCTCAGGTAATGATCCCAGGGTCTTGGGATCGAGCCCCACATCGGGCTCTCTGCTCGGCAGGGAGCCTGCCTCCCCCACTCTCTCTGCCTGCATCTCTGCCTACTTGTGACTTCTGTCTGTCAAATAAATAAATAAAATCTTTTAAAAAAAAAATTCCAATGGCATTTTTTTCACAGAATTGACACAAACAATTCTAAAATTTGTCTGGCACCACAAGAGACCTTAAATGACCAAAGCAATCTTGAGAAGGAAAACCAAAGCAGGAGGCATCATGCCCCCTGATTTCAAACTATATTACAAAACTGTAGTAATCAAAACAAAATGGTTTTGGCATAAAAACAAACACATAGGTTAATGGAACAGAATAGAGCTCAGAAATAAATCCATACATATACGGTCAATTAATAATGACAAAGGAAAGGGGCGCCTGGGTGGCTCAGTGGGTTAAAGTCTCTGCCTTCGGCTCAGGTCATGATCTCAGGGTCCTGGGATCGAGCCCCGCATCGGGTTCTCTGCTCAGCAGGGAGCCTGCTTCCCCCCTCTCTCTCTCTCTCTCTGCCTACTTATGATCTCTGTCAAATAAATAAATAAAATCTTAAAAAAAAAAAGAGAATGACAAAGGAAACACACTGAATATACAATTGGGATTTGTAATTATAATTTATAATTGTATATTCTTGCTTCAAAAATATACAATTGCTTCAAGAATATACAATGGGGAAAGGACAATTTCTTCAATTGGGAAAACTGGTCAGCCACACGCAAGAGAATGAAACTGGACCATTATCTCATACCATACCCCAAAATTAATTCAAAATGGATTAAAAACTTGAATGTAAGACCTGAAATCATAAAACTTCTAGAAGAAAACATAGGCAGTAAGCTCTTTGACATTTGTCTTGGCAATGACCTTTTTTTGGATTTGACACTAAAAGCAAAGGCAACAAAAGCAAAACTAAACAAGTCAGGTTACATTAAACCAAAAAGGTTTTGCAGAGCAAAGGAAACCATCAACAACATGAAAAGGCAACCCACCAAATGGGAGAAAATATTTGCATATCATGTATCTGATAAGGTGCTAATATCTAAAATATATATGGAGGTCATACAACTCGATAACAAAGAAATAATCCCACTTAAATCCTGAAACTAATGTTATATGTCAATTATTTTTAAGTGGGCAGAGGATCTGAATAGACATTTTTCTGAAAACATACAGATGACCCACAGGTACCTGATAAAGTGCTCAGTGTCACTAATCACCAGGGAAATGCAAATTAAAACCACAAGGTGAGGACATTTGACACCTGTTAGAATGGGTATTATCAAAAAGACTAGAGAGAACAGCTGTTGATGAGGTTGGGAAGAAAAAAGGAACCCTTGTGCACTTGGTGGGAATGTAAATTGGTGCAGCCACTATGGAAACAGTATGGAGTTTCCCCAAAAAATTAAAAATAGAACTGCCGTATGATCCAGCAATTCTATTTCTGGGTGTTTATCTAAAGAAAACAACAGGAACTCAAAAAGATATCTGCAACCCCCATGTTCACTGCAGCATTATTTACAATAGCCAAGACATGGAAGCAACATCAGAGTCCGCCAATAGATAAATGGATAAAGAAAACATCGCACAACACACACACATACACACACATACATAAAAATGGAAGGTTACTCAGTCATAAGAAAGAAGGAAATCTTGTCATTTTGCAATATGGATGGACCTTGAGAGCATTATACTAAGCGAAATAAGTCAGACATAGATAGCCAAATGCTGTATGATTTCTCTTACACATGAAATCTAATAAAAAATAAATTAAAATTAAAATTAAAAAAAAAACCCTCAGAGATACAGAGAACAGATTGATGGTGCCTGAGGCAGGAATAGGGGAGTGGGTGAAATGGGTTAAAGTAGTCAAAGAGCACCAACTTCTAGTTATAAAATAAAGAAGTCCTGGGAATGTTATACACAGCGTAGTGACTATAGTTAACAATATCGTATTATATATCCGAAAGTTGCTAAGAGAGTAAACCTTAAAATTTCTCATCACAAGGAAAACAAATGTGTAATTACGCATGGTGAATGGTGCTAACCAGACTCATTGTGGTCACTTCACATATATACAAATACTGAATTACGTTGTACACCTGAAACTAATGTTATAGGTCAATTATTTCTCAACAAAAAGGTAGCTATTCCTTTTTAGCTTGGTGAGATACATATGCTATTTAGAGTCATAAGAAAGTGCACAAATTAACGTTTCTCTGGCAAAAATTCCGAATTGTTTTTATGTTATCTGGGGAATTTTACTAGGAGAGATTCAAAAACGGCATCAGCACTAGGTCAGCATTAAAGGGAATTCAGGGTACTAGCACACCTTCCGGACTGTCTGAGAGCGTGGGTGTTCCCCAAATGCCCATAACTTCCGGTCCCGCTCGTTTTCTCTTTCCTGTCCTCTCTCAGAGCTCTTCTGCTTCTCCTGACTGCAGCCGGGGGGGGGGGGGGGGGGGGGGGCTCCCAGGAGACAGAGAGCCCCTCGCTGCCATGGAATCCTGGGAGCAGGGTGATCCAGGTAGAGAGAACGGAGGGATTTCCTTGTGTGGGGCTTTCGGTGCTAAAAATGGGACAGTTCTGGGAAAATTGGGACTTTTGGTCCGCCTACTCCCAGGATTCCGTGGCACCCAGATCAGGCCCAGTGGGGAGAATCTTTTTCTTTTTTTTAAGAGTTTATGTATTTGACAGAGAGACCGAGAGAGGGAACACAAGCAAGGGGCGTGGAGGGAGAAGTAGGCTTCTCGCCTAGCAAGGAGCCCAATGCGGGGCTCCATCCCAGGACCCTGGGATCATGACCTGAACTAGAGGTAGATGCTTAACCTACTGAACCACCCAGGTGCCCCTGATCTCTTGTCTGCACTCAATTTTTACCTCAAGCCGCTATCATTTCTTTCCCTTAGTAATTTCACTAGCACTCCTATGAGTCTTGTCAGACGTGAGTAGAGTTAAATTTGGTCAACATAAATGGAGTGAAGAAGGGAGATGGAATTATTTTTCTCCCCGAAATAAGTGGTTAACCACAGAGATAATTTAAAGGGTTAAAGAGGGGATTGCATGGCTCTGAGTACACACATACGTGAGAGAAAAGAAGAATGTGAGAGTGAATGTGTGTGCGTGTGTGTGTGTGCGTGTGTGTGCGTAATGCATCTGGGAAGAGACAGAACAGGCAGTAGCAGCCCCTGGAGGGGAACGTAAGGCCTGGGTGGTCGCACAATTCCCCACGCTGACCTCCAGGGGGTGCCATCAGCCCGCAAGAGTTGTGTTGCCTTGGGGGCAAGTTGGGAGGCAGCCTTGGACCTTGGGGGTAAAGACTGAGAGAATGCACCCCACCAGCTTTAGGGGTGGGGTGTGCAAGAATGGAGTGTTAACAGGGCAAAGAAGTGCCCAATTTCCTGCTCACTAACCTTCGCGGAAAAAGCACATCCACCTCCTAAGAGACACGTTCTTTCATTCTGGCTTTAATTCGCGGGCCTCCTTTCTTTTGGAAAGAATGAAAAACCTCACCCCAGCCATCTCAAGAATCTGCTCTCCAGAGAAAGAAAGCCTGTCAGAGCAGGTAGTGGTGAGGCCAGGCCTCCCACGTGGTGTCCCTGCCACATAGCTGCTCTTACGGGGAACAGGGGGCGGGGAGGGGGGAGGGGAGCTCCAGGTCACCAGCCGGAATGAATAGGGAGCTGATTGCTGATTGCCACTCCACGCTGATTGATGTATGTTTACTCCATTTGAACTGTTCTGAGAAAAGAACTGTTACTTAAAAGGAGAAATCTGTGTGAGCACAATGAACATTACAGATTCCAAAACCACCACAGGCTCAGCCTTCCTACTACACAAGGATATGCCACAGACCCCACCAGGGGGGCTTGAACCCAGGACCCCAAGGTCAAGAGTCAGATCCCCAACCGACCAAACCACCCAGGCACTCTGAGCATGTGCCACAGAAAGCAGAAGGGGGTTTCTAGCACCCCCCGCTAATCAAGGAACACCTGTGAGAAAGACTTGATCTCCTCTCCTAGCTCAAAGCCATCAGGGAAAATTGTGAAAAACGAGCCTACAGACCCAAACTGGAGTGTCTTCTGCGAGGTCCCATGGCAACAAACCGAGGCACCTCCATTACAATGCCCCAGATATGAACTCTTAAACCATCAGGAATTGCCCCGTCAACAGCAGTTAGGAAACGTGCCTGACAGACTCCTGCCATCCCCTCAAGGAAAGAAGCCTTGCCATGAACAACCCGCTTTCTTTGCCGGGTTTAACCGCCTTGTTCCTGCTCCTTTCTGCCTGTGAGTCTTTCACCTTATACAGCTCCTCAGAGCTCCTTTCTGTCTGCCAGACTGGATGCTGCTTGATTGAAATCAATTTATTCAAATCAACTCTCGAACTGTTTAATATGCCTCCATATTGTCTTTTAATAGAATCAAAAAGTAGAGCAGCTGGCCCGGTGCTGGTTCTGGCACTACCCTTTATGGGACCTCCAGGCAAGCCACAGGAAATGTGGACCTCAGTTTTCCCATCTGTAGAATGGAGCTGGGCTGCATGGGACCCAAAGTCCCCCCAGGTCCACACTTCATGTGGTGATCTCATTCACCACAGAAGCAGTACCAGTTCTCAAACTTCTCACTCTCCGGGACTCCAACATCACTCTTAAAACTGTGGAGAACTCCAAGGAGCTTTGGTTTCTGTAGGTTTTCCCTATCGACATTTAGCTTGTTAGAGATTGAAACTGAGAACATTTTAAAACAGGAATACAAAACTATGTTCCCTTCACCCATCATCTCTTCCCTGGAAAATTCCTCTGTAAGAACGAACGTGAAATATAATAACTTCTTAGTGTTATGGTGCAAGTTTGGACCTCATTCACGTCCCCCCCACCTCCCCGGAAGGGTCTCCAGACCACACTGCGCCAGTGCCCCTCATGGAGTGAAGGCCCCTGCAGCCAGAACTTGCCTTTGAAGCCTGGTTTTGCTACTTGCTAACTCTGTGACCTTGGACATGTTACTTAACCACTTTGTGCTTCAACGTCCTATAAAGCCATAACAATAAGAGTAGCTAATTCACAAGCCCTTTAGAAGGGTTAAGTAAAATAACTCATGAACTTCAACATAGGTCAGCACATCATAAATATAGGTGATTATTAATCAGCGAGAGATACATTTCCACCAAAGAAGCACATTTGGAAACTTAACAAGAGAAAAAAGAAAGAAAAAAAATGAAAACTTACCTGTAACCAAGAGGCTAGGTTTCCAGACAGTGGTCAGAATCGCAGGCTTGCGCAGGGACTTGAGGCTGATGGTTGGGTCTCTGTGCGGGGGCCATGTCTGTGTTACTCAAGGCCAGGAAGGGGTGCCCCGCCAAAGCTGTTTTCACCACGTTCAGCGCTAACTGGGGCCCACGCAACATCTTCCCAATGACTCTGAAGCGTCCTCCCTGCTGGCATGCCCCACAGCCCAGCACATATTCGCAAATTGCTTAATTGACCAATTACCTTACTTTCAACACCTGAGCCCCCACAGATATCGGGGGGCATCTTTCGCTATTTGGCAGTCAGTACTGATCATGCCTGACTAACGGGCATCTGAGGATTTCGGTGTATACTCCCTCGGTGCAAGATTCTCTCCAGGCCCCCATCTCTGCCTCTTAAATTTTCCCTTTGTCTCGGTTGAGTCGAGTACTGGTTGTAACTGAATGCCCAGTGGAATCAGCTGGAGCGCTGAAATACAGCCCGGGACCCACGTCCCGGAGATTCTGATTGTCTCTGCTGGGGCCTGCAGGTGAGTCTCCTGCAGAGCCAGGCTTGAGAACCACTCCTCTAGGAGCCTCGTGGTTCTCGGAGCGTGGTCCCGGGCCAACCGCATCAGCATCACCTGGATGCTTGTTAGAACTATGGATTCTCAGGCTCACCCCAGACCCACCAAGGTGGGGCCCAGCCATCCATGTTTTCCCAAGCCCTCTAGGGGATTCTGATGCATGTTCAAGTTTGAGACCCGGTGCTCCTGCTTGCGGCATAGCCCCGACTTCCAGGTCCGCCGTCACCGCCATCAACTAGACAAGCTCTCGAAAGGGAAGCTTCTGGTTCCTGTCTTCCACCGGGCAGATACCCCTGTGTACTGAGGTGGCAAAGCTTGGAGGACACTGGATATTTGCATGCAAAGTCCTTCCACACAGCTGCTGGCTTCCTGTATGAGAGAATGAACCAGAGGTCACTCAATTCAGCAAATAATTAATTGCATGTTTAGTGAAGCAACAGGCTACTGCTGAGGGCATTAGAAAGACAGGTAAAACTCAGCCCCAGCCCTAAAGAGCCCATAGTCTAACAGGTACAAGCCCACAGCCAAACACAAAGGCAGAATACCAGGGCCTTTGGAGAGACACAAAGTTACAGCAACATTAAGATCCCATGGTAGCTAATACTGATTGAGTGCCCTCCCTCTCTGTGCCAGGTCAAGGGCAGAAAGCTGTATATGGAAAGCCTCACAAAACCTCCCTAGATGCCCACAATGGCCTGAGACAACATAGGCTTTAGTATTACTCTTATTTTATAGGCAAGGAAACAGGCTTACAATGAATGAATGTGTCACGAGGTGACACGGTTAGCAAGTGGGGAGCCAAGATTTAAAGCCAGGTCTGCTGACCCCCCACCCCTAGCAATCATGTCCCTACATGTGCTCTTGGTTAACAGACAAAGGGTATAAGAGAGACTTGGTAAATATTGCCCGGCCAGTTCTGAAAAAAGAAACTTTTCTTAAATGGGGTTTGAGTCAATGGGTTGAGATGATGACAGGATTCAAACAGCTTCTGGTGAAACTGAGAAAACCGGAGGAAGCGGGGTGTTGAATTTTCATACCCTGTTCACCTGCAGAGTGCTTAGAGCATAGGTGATGCTTCAGAAATGCTATTAAAGAATCCTCAGCCATTCTTCATGGTGCCCAGGAACCAGGGCACTTCTGACCTCCGACATCTAAGAGAGACCCTCATCCTTAGGAATCCCGAAGAACAAGGGTCTCTCTGGCACAACAACAAAAAAGAAAAATCACAGTCCCCTCTAGCCTGGTGCTTGGCCTTCTCAACACATTTGCTCAAAAGAACGGAAAGTATTTGCAATATTTTGCAAATATGAAATATTATTTGAATCTTGAATAATTAATCCTAATTTTTAGTTCTTCTTTAAAGATTTTTTTTTAATTTGTCACAGAGAGAGCACATGCAGGGGGAAAGCCAGGCAGAGGGAGAAGCAGACTCCCCACCGAGCAAGGAGCCTGATGTGGGACTCGATCCCAGGACCCTGGGATCATGACCTGAGCCGAAGGTAGCTGCTTAACCAACTAAGCACCCAGGCAACCCTCTTAGCTATTCTTTATAGAAATGCCATCTTTTTGTGGAAACTAACAAGGCTAAGAGTTCTAGCGAAGATCTATAGGACTTGGCTGCCCAACACTCACCATACTTGTTTTGCTAGAAACTGCCACTCACTCCACCCATGTTTCTCACGGCAACTGCTATATGTGTTTCTCTGTGTGTGTGTGTGTGGTTTGTTTTTTTTTTTTACATGACCCACCAAACCCAGTCACAGTTCATTTGTATGAGTTGACAGCCAGTCCAAAGCAGGCTGTTAACTCCCTATCTTGGGATTTTGGGACTCTGGGCTGACAGTCTCCCTCTGGTGACTGAAGTTGGAAGGTACACAGCAGAGTTGGATTTTTTTTTTTCCTGGCCACGTGGAATTATCCAGTCTGTGCCAGCAAGGAGAAGGAAGCTGACAACATACAGACAGAGAAGCAAAGGCGAGGGAGAGTGTCCTCCTGCTCTTTGAGAACCTGACTTTGGTCGTTGCAGAGACCCACCTGCATCCCTGCCCTTTCCCAGGCTCGTTTCCTTAGATTTTGTGACTCAGTCAAATCCCCTATGAAATAGAGCTATTTGGAATTCTGATTCTATCACTTGTAACAATAGCCCTGGCCAAAACAGGTGTCTGAACAGCTTTCAGGTGAACAAAATGAATACAAAAGAGAAATCAAGCAGTAGCTCTAACTTCTCATTTTCTGCTGCCTCATGTTTTTCTTAATTTAAACAGATGGATTTCAGTAGATATCCTCTAATGTGGGTTTTGTAATTTTTTTTAGCAAACTTCTTATTGAATTATAACACACACACACACATGTCCCAAAGCACTGCGCCATCACTTCTCACGAAATATACACACCCATGGAACCAACAGCCAAATCAGGAATCAAAGCCTTTCCAGCGACCCAGAAGGCTCCCTCACACCCCCTGCCAGAAGCATATGTATCCTGTCTCACGTTGAGGTCTTTTATCCATTTTGAGTTTATCTTTGTGTACGGTGTAAGAGAATGGTCGAGTTTCATTCTTCCACATATAGCTGTCCAGTTTTCCCAGCACCATTTATTGAAGAGACTGTCTTTTTCCCACTGGATATTTTTTCATGCTTTGTCGAAGATTATTTGACCATAGAGTTGAGGGTCCATCTCTGGGCTCTCTACTCTGTTCCACTGGTCTATGTGTCTGTTTTTATGCCAGTACCATGCTGTCTTGGTGATCACAGCTTTGTAGTAAAGCTTGAAATCAGGTAACGTGATGCCACCAGTTTTATTTTTGTTTTTCAACATTTCCTTAGCAATTCAGGGTCTCTTCTGATTCCATACAAATTTTAGGATTATTTGCTCCAGCTCTTTGAAAAATACCGGTGGAATTTTGATCGGAATGGCATTGAAAGTATAGACTGCTCTAGGCAGTATAGACATTTTAACAATGTTTATTCTTCCGATCCAAGAGCATGGAATGGTCTTCCATCTTTTTGTGTCTTCTTCAATTTCTTTCATGAGTGTTCTGTAGTTCCTCGAGTACAGATCCTTTACCTCTTTGGTTAGATTTATTCCCAGGTATCTTATGGTTCTTGGTGCTATAGTAAATGGAATCGATTCTCTAATTTCCCTTTCTGTATTTTCATTGTTAGTGTATAAGAAAGCCACTGATTTCTGTACATTGACTTTGTATCCTGCCACGTTATTGAATTGCTGTGTGAGTTCTAGTAGTTTGGGGGTGGAGTCTTTTGGGTTTTCCATATAAAGAATCATGTCATCTGCGAAGAGAGAGAGTTTGACTTCTTCATTGCCAATTAGGATACCTTTACACTATGGAGTATTATGCCTCCATCAGAAAGGATGAATACCCAACTTTTGTAGCAACATGGATGGGACTGGAAGAGATTATGCTGAGTGAAATAAGTCAAGCAGAGAGAGTCAATTATCATATGGTTTCACTTATTTGTGGAGCATAACAAATAACACGGAGGACATGGGGAGATGGAGAGGTGAAGGGAGTTGAGGGAAATTGGAAGGGGAGGTGAACCATGAGAGACTATGGACTCTGAAAAACAACCTGAGGGTTTTGAAGGGGCAGGGGGTGGGAGGTTGGGGGAGCCAGGTGGTGGGTATTAGGGAGGGCACGTATTGCATGGAGCACTGGGTGTGGTGCAAAAACAATGAATACTGTTACGCTGAAAAGAAATAAAAAAAAATAATAATAAAATTTAAATTCAAAAAAAAAAAGAAGAAGAAGAAGAAGAAGCATATGTATCCCTGCCTTAAGGTGGCCAGCCACTGTCCCAGCTTCCCACATCGGAGATGAGTCTGTCCTGCTTTGGTGCTGTAAGAGATCCCATAGCAGGTTCTCTTTTGTGTCCGGCTTCTTTCTCACCTGTGAGACGCATCTGCGTCGTTGAAAGTACTTGTAGCTTATTCTGTCTGCTGAGTAGTATCCCCTGCTTTGAATTTTAAATCTGAATTTTACTTACATAAAGTAGGCTGGCAATCATTGGGGGGTGGGGCTAGGAAGAGTAGCTGTTTGTTCTCCCCACAATGTATGGATTATGATGGTGAAAGATCTAATTCAGGTAAACTGCCTGGAACTTTGCAGCAGAGAGAAATTTCTCTTAAGAAGTTAGAAGTTTTATTGAGATTATTATCTCACTCAGCTCAAGTGAGGACGCAGGCTGCTTCCTTCTTATGAAGGAGGGGAAAAAAAACAACAAATGACCTGTCTCCCATCCTCCTTATTTGGAAAAGAGCTTCTAAAAGAAAAACATGACACAGATCTCCTCAGAAGTGACCCTTCCAAAAACCTAATCAGACCACGTATTGTTTATTTCGGAAATAGCATTCAGTGACTTTAAAGGCAAATAACCCTTTACTGCAATTTGTATTGTAATTTCTGGAAGACAACACCATTATTCTACTTTTTTACCAAGCAAGGAAAGTTATTTCTTCATAGGGCTCTTCTGTCAGACCTTCCCTTACCAGCCCCGAGATACAGATTCTGAATATAATTGCCATCAGTCCTATAGTTCTCCTTCTTTATGCTCCATGGGAATTAGAATGCAAATAATTACAAGTTCTAATTCAACTGCTTTTAAAAATAAGAAAAGTTATTATTTTCCATCACAAGAAATATGGAGCTGGGTCAAACAGACTCAGTGACACCAACAAGGACCAGGATTCTTTCCATATCAGAGGGTCCATGGGAGAGCACCCCATAGATCCAAGAAGGCTGGGGCCATTCCAGGAGTTATATCCAAAAATAACTTCCAGCAGCAAAAGAAGCTGTGTCTTCTCACTCTCACTCTTGCTCTCGCTCTCTATCTATCTCTCTTCCTCTCCCCACTCCCCCACCCTGCCCCATCTCCAAAGAAACCTACCTCAGAAACCTGCTACTCTTCATCAACTAGAATGAAATACAGACCCATAGGTAAAACCAACCATTGGCAGAGGATAGAGGGAATGGGATTACCACACTGAGTGTGTGACAACAGTATCGTCCCTCAAGTTAGGAAGAGACTCCCCTTGCCTGAGTCACTTTCAAGCAAAACAATGGCCCTGCTGGAAAGAAAGCAAAGGAGAAAGATCACCGGTCTGACACCTGCCCAAATACTGGCTTCCACAGTCCACCTCTTTGCTGTTCCAACGTCCATCCATACCCCAGGTTCAACACATTATTCAAAACATGCTCCTCCTATCACAAAATACAGAGTTCCTCCATGAGTAAAAATAACCTAAAGTCACATCAAGGGGAAAAAACAAGATAAATCCAATAAAAACTCTCACCACCGGTCCCTAGCACATATTATTTCCTGAAGGATGGAAACAGCATGGACACTTCCCATTGATGAACTTCTAGAATATAGGTGAGGTTTGGTGGGGTAAGGTCCAGAGCCGATGACCAAGAATGTCTTGAGACATCTTTGGTGAAAAATGGTGGTTTATTAAAGCACGGGGACAGGACTGGTGGGCAGGAATTGCTGCTGCCCCGGGTTGTGAGGGATGGCAGGTTATGTACCATGGGGGTGGGGGAAGTAAGGAAAAGGAAGGTTTCACCATCCTTGTAACCCAGGGATGAATCCTACCTGGTCATGGTGGATAATCTTTTTAATGTGCTGTTGGATCCTGTTTGCTAGGATCTTGTTGAGAATCTTAGCATCCATATTCATCAGTGATATCGGTCTGAAATTCTCCTTTTTGGTAGGGTCTTTGCCTGGTTTGGGGATCAGGGTGATGCTGGCTTCATAAAAAGAGTCTGGAAGTTTTCCTTCTGCTTCAATTTTTTGAAACAGCTTCAGGAGAATAGGTATTATTTCTTCTTTGAAAGTTTGATAGAATTCCCCAGGGAATCCGTCAGGTCCTGGGCTCTTGTTTTTTGGGAGGTTTTTGATCACTGCTTCAATCTCGTTACTAGATATCGGTCTATTCAGGTTGTCAATTTCTTCCTGGTTCAATTTTGGGAGTTTATAGTTTTCCAGGAATGCATCCATTTCATCTAGGTTGCTTAGCTTATTGGCATATAACTGTTGATAATAGCTTCTGATGATTGTTTCTACTTCCTTGGTGTTAGTTGTGATCTCTCCCTTTTCATTCATAATTTTATTAATTTGGGCTTTCTCTCTTTTCTTTTGGATTAGTGTGGCCAATGGTTTATCGATCTTATTGATTCTTTCAAAAAACCAGCTTCTAGTTTCGTTGATACGTTCTACTGTATCTCTGGTTTCTACCTCGTTGATCTCTGCTCTAATCTTGATTATTTCCCTTCTTACGTGTGGAGTTGGTTTGATTTGTTGTTGATTCTCCAGTTCTTTAAGGTGTATAGACAGCTGGTGTATTCTGGATTTTTCAATTTTTTTGAGGGAGGCTTGGATGGCTATGAATTTCCCCCTTAGGACCGCCTTTGCTGTATCCCATAGGTTTTGGAGTGAAGTGTCTTCGTTCTCATTGGTTTCCATAAATTGTTTAAGTTCTTCTTTGATCTCCTGGTTGATCCAAGCATTCTTAAGCAAGGTGGTCTTTAGCTTCCAGGTATTTGAGTTCCTTCTGAACTTTTCCTTGTGATTGAGCTCCAGTTTCAAAGCATTGTGATCTGAGAATATGCAGGGAATCATCTCAGTCTTTTGGTATCGGTTGAGCCCTGATTTGTGACCCAGTATGTGGTCTATTCTGGAGAAGGTTCCATGTGCACTTGAGAAGAATGAGTATTCTGTTGTTTTAGGGTGGAATGTTCTGTATATATCTATGAGGTCCATCTGGTCCAATGTGTCATTCAATGCTCTTATTTCTTTATTGATTTTCTGCTTCGATGATAGAACAAATCAATAAGAGAAGAGAGAAAAACCACATGATCCTCTCCATTGATGCAGAAAAAGCTTTTGACAAAATCCAGCATCCGTTCCTGATTAAAACGCTTCAAAGTATAGGGATAGAGGGAACATTCCTGAACTTCATCAAATCTATCTATGAAAAACCCACAGCAAATATCATCCTCAATGGGAAAAAGCTTGCAGCCTTCCCATTGAGATCAGGAACACGACAAGGATGCCCACTCTCACCACTCTTGTTCAACATAGTATTAGAAGTCCTAGCAACAGCAATCAGACAACAAAGAGAAATAAAAGGTATCCAAATTGGCAAGGAAGAAGTCAAACTCTCTCTCTTCGCAGATGACATGATTCTTTATATGGAAAACCCGAAAGACTCCACCTCCAAACTACTAGAACTCATACAGCAATTCAGTAATGTAGCAGGATACAAAGTCAATGTCCAGAAATCAGTGGCTTTCTTATACACTAACAATGAAAATACAGAAAGGCAAATTAGAGAATCGATTCCATTTACTATAGCACCAAAAACCATAAGATACCTCGGAATAAACCTAACCAAAGAGGTTAAAGATCTGTACTCGAGGAACTACAGAACACTCCTAAAAGAAATTGAAGAAGACACAAAAAGATGGAAGACCATTCCATGCTCTTGGATGAGAAGAATAAACATCGTTAAAATGTCTATACTGCCCAGAGCAATCTATACTTTTAATGCCATTCCAATCAAAATTCCACCAGTATTTTTCAAAGAGCTGGAGCAAATAATACTAAAATTTGTATGGAATCAGAAGAGAACCCGAATTGCTAAGGAAATGTTGAAAAACAAAAATAAAACTGGTGGCATCACGTTACCTGATTTCAAGCTTTACTACAAAGCTGTGATCACCAAGACAGCATGGTACTGGCATAAAAACAGACACATGGACCAGTGGAACAGAGTAGAGAGCCCAGATATGGACCCTCAACTCTATGGTCAAATAATCTTTGACAAAACAGGAAAAAATATCCAGTGGAAAAAAGACAGTCTCTTCAATAAATGGTGCTGGGAAAACTGGACAGCTATATGTAGAAGAATGAAACTTGACCATTCTCTTACACCGTACACAAAGATAAACTCGAAATGGATAAAAGACCTCAACGTGAGACAGGAATCCATCAGAATCCTCGAGGAGAACATAGGGAGTAACCTCTTTGATATCAGCCATAGCAACTTCTTTCAAGATATGTCTCCAAAGGCGAAGGAAACAAAGGCAAAGATGAACTTCTGGGACTTCATCAAGATAAAAAGCTTCTGCACAGCAAAAGAAACAGTCATCAAAACAAAGAGGCAACCCACGGAATGGGAGAAGATATTTGCAAATGACAGTACAGATAAAAGGTTGATATCCAGGATCTATAAAGAACTCCTCAAACTCAACACACACAAAACAGATAATCATATTAAAAAATGGGCAGAAGATATGAACAGACACTTCTCCAATGAAGACATACAAATGGCTACCAGACACATGAAAAAATGTTCATCATCACTAGCCATCAGGGAGATTCAAATCAAAACCACATTGAGATACCACCTTACACCAGTTAGAATGGCCAAAATTAGCAAGACAGGAAACAACGTGTGTTGGAGAGGATGTGGAGAAAGGGGAACCCTCTTACACTGTTGGTGGGAATGCAAACTGGTGCAGCCACTTTGGAGAACAGTGTGGAGATTCCTCAGGAAATTAAAAATAGAGCTTCCCTATGACCCTGCAATTGCACTACTGGGTATTTACCCCAAAGATACAGATGTAATGAAAAGAAGGGCCATCTGTACCCCAATGTTTATAGCAGCAATGGCCACGGTCGCCAAACTGTGGAAAGAACCAAGATGCCCTTCAACGGATGAATGGATAAGGAAGATGTGGTCCATATACACTATGGAGTATTATGCCTCCATCAGAAAGGACGAATACCCAACTTTTGTAGCAACATGGACAGGACTGGAAGAGATTATGCTGAGTGAAATAAGTCAAACAGAGAAAGTCAAGTATCATATGGTTTCACTTATTGGTGGAGCATAACAAATAATATAGAGGACAAGGGTAGATGGAGAGGAGAAGGGAGTTGAGGGAAATTGGAAGGGGAGGTGAACCATGAGAGACTATGGACTCTGTAAAACAACCTGAGGGTTTTGAAGGGGCGGGGTGGGAGGGTGGGGGAACCAGGTGGTGGGTATTAGGGAGGGCACAGATTGCATGGAGCACTGGGTGTGGTGAAAAAACAATGAATACTGTTACGCTGAAAATAAATAAAAAATTAAAAAAAAAAAAAAAAAGGAAAAGGAAGGTTTCAACAGAACTTTCATATGCTAAAGAGGACCTGCAAAGATACAGGATACCAGAGGCCTTGCCATTGCCAAGGTCGTTTTGCCCTTTAGCAAGGTATTAACATTAAGATGGGTGGGAGATTCCTAAAGAATGTCACATATGTCCCACCCAGGAGTGGGGGTGGTGGAAAATTGGAGGGTGTCAGCTTTTGCTTTGTCCTCAACCAGCCCTCTGTTCCCTCATCACCGTGACTGAGCCATCCCTGGTTCTGCTCTCCCGGAGGACCTCCCCAGTCTCCTTGCCTTCTTGGCTTTTCTGTCCACCTCTGAGGTGACCACTGAAGTACCTGCCCCCTGAAGCCTGCTGGATTTAGCAGCCCACCTCCTACAGGTACAAATTCTACGACCTCAAGACCACCTTAGAGCTTGAATATCCCAGAATTCCATCAGCCAAGTCTGGAACCTCTGGTCAACTCCAGAGGTCAGTACTGGCCAACAGCAATCCTGTCTGAATGAGGTCTCCGTGTCCCACCATCCCTGTCCCCTCACAATGCTTCTCTCTGCTCTCCCACCCCAAGCACGAAGTTGCAGGGCTTCCACTTTGAGACAATTGATACAGTAGCCCTGTGGTGAGTGTGAGGGGGGCACAGGGCAGAGGAGGGAAGGCACCATGGGAATGCCAGCCTTCCTGGGCATGTCCAAGCCACATCGCACCTCTTTTCTTGTGAAGATGTGACAAGAGCTATTAAGGGGAGGAGTAGAGAATCACCTTTGCTTTTGTCTCAGTCTTTTCAGTCTTACCTCCTAGTGCTACATTTCTTTCTTCCCTACCTTTTTTTGGGAGGAAGAGGGGATCAATTTTGCACAAAATTGGGATATTTTAGCCTTGAAAATGTCTAAATTATGGGACCTTAAGTCAACTTAGATGGCAGGTTACAAGCAGAAAGAGTGTATTAGATGTTGGGTCCCCCAATAATGGGTCCGTGATCAAAGGAGCGAGACTGATACAAAGCGAAGGTCAAGCAAAGCTTTATTTCATGCCAAGCATCGAGAATCAAACCAACCAGCAGGGGCCATCTCTTACAAAGAGGCGACCCCTCCCTGGCTTACAGACTAACTTTTATAGAGCAAAGGCCATGTGGTTGAGCCTGGCCACACGGAGGTGGCCAATGAGATTGTAACACACAGAGAAAGCTGCACAGTCATGCTAGGTCACACACGGGTGGCCAATTGAGTTACAATTTACCCTAGTAGATATTTGAACTAGCCTATCACCTTGGTCAGAATTGGCGCCTGAAAGGCGCCCAAAAGGTGGGGCGCACACTCCTTGGTAGCTAGGGAGACAGTATGCGCGCCCCACTGATTGGATGTCTCCACCTGGCCCGACTCATCCCTGCATCCGGGCTCTGTTATCTCTATCTGACCTGACCCACCCTTGTATTTGGACTCTGTTATCAGGGACTGGTCGACCATATATTACTCGTTTCCCGGACTTGCTTTTAAGTAGGTTCCCTTTGGGGTACAGGGGGCAAGGTCAGTTTAAGTTTTACTGCATAAACAACAAAATCACTGTTTAACCAGATGGAATCGCTCTGGCTAAATAGGCCCTTACATTAGAAAGTCTATTTTCTTCCCTTCCTGCATTCAGACAAGCCTCTTTTCATCTGAATTTGTCCCCAAGACTTCCCTTTCTGGAAGGCTGCAAGAAATAAGCAAGAAATGCCAATATCCCCAATTTTCCTACCATTACCTCTAATCCTACAGTCTCTGTAGGCAGAGGATCAGGGGCCTGAGGTCCGACAGGTGACAGTTTGACCAAAGGCTCCAGACTCAGAAATTTCAAAATATGCCTCTTGCCCTTACAGAATCTATAAACGCTGCCTGTGGGAAGAAGGGTGGGAGCTGACCACCAGCCGTAGCCAGTACTACCCAACCTCAGTTCTTAAAATACCCGTTTTAGATTCTCTCTTTATTTTTTTTTTAAAGATTTATTTATTTGAGAGACAGGGAGACTGAGAGAGAGAGAAATCACAAGCAGGGCAGATAGAGAGGGAGAAGCAGGCCCCCGGCTGAGCAAAAAGCCCAACACCGGACTCGATCCCAGGACTCTGGGATCATAACCTGAGGCGAAGGCAGCCGCTTAACTGACTGAGCCACCTAAGGTGCCTCTGGGTTTTCTCTTTATACATGAATGAAGTCCAGTTTTCTCTGCCCACTCCACCTTTCCAGATCTTTCAGAATCTATGGCAAAAGGAGACTTTTCTGCTCACCAGTAACCACACTTCTGAAAAAAGATTTGAATACACATTTTGAAAACAAGGTGAGTCACAGCGAATAATGTAAAATACACATCTAAAAATAGACTAAGATACACTTCTCACCAAAAGAGAGGGGAATCATTATTTTAATCAGAAGAATGAAGGGGAATATAACACTGAGGGTTTCTTTGTTCACTGAGATTTTTCTATGACCTGAAGTCTGTTAGTTTTAAGAAGGAGGCTGGTCTTCATGCACACTCCACGAATGGCCAGTTGATTATCCTCCATGACCCCTGGAAGAAACACTGGGGCCGTGGAGCTTTCTGCTCTCTGCACTCTTATTAATGTCAGCACCTAACATGGCAACAGGCTGCAAGGAGGGAGTCTACACTAAAGCCCGTGGAACTGGAAAGTCTCAGTGGTCCCAGCACGAACACCAGCATCCCGGGACTCACCACATGGCTCTAGTGGTGTCTTTCGCACCATGCGCGGTATGGACGATTTTTAACATTATTCAGGCCAAGTCAGATTCCCTCCAGAAGTGAACACTCCCACTGAGTTGAATATTAATAAATTCTAGTACTTTACACAAGTTCGGATCTGACGCATTGGACCAAAAGAGAGCCATGTTCTGAAAGCAAGGTTGCTACATTATATCCTGTTCCCCCATTCATTTCATATGGTTAGCACATTCCTGGCACATTGTAGGGCCTCAGCAGTACGGTGCTCAGTTCCCATCATTGACCACAGGAAAAGAGACATGCCCATTCAGACATTTCATGGGTCACATTGAGTCGTTTGCAGTTTAGTAAAAGCGAAGAGAAGCCGGACATGGCAAAGCCAGATTTTTGTATATTTGAACTACTTTATAACTACATTAGACCTTGAGTCTTGCATTTCTTGTCAAATATTATCTATTGACATCCATTCCCTCCCAGACAGACCTGTAGGCAGAGAGCAGAAAGTAAAAAAATTCAGAATGAATCACTTTCTACAGGTGGCTGTGAGGTCTACGCCTGAAACAGCCATGATGATTGGCCCCATTGAGACTCCTTAAACCCTGCCTCTCCTTCCTTCTTCCCTCAGTCTCAGAAATAACTGCTGCCTTCCAATTTCCACAACATCCTTCTCACTCCTGGAAAAGCCATTGTGATTGCAAGTTGCAGACACATGGCTGAAAACACATGACTCCATTTCTCACTTTGCCATATGGGTCATACCTTGGGGGTGGCCCCCATTTGTAGTTCTGCCTTCTAGTGCAATGCTAAGCACATAATACACATTTGTTACATGAAAGAATAAACAGATAAATAGCAGAGATGTATATTTTTCCTCTCCATGAACTGAGAATTTAAAGGTTTAAAAAAGGAAAACTGGATAAACTATCTTATATTGGACAAAGGGAAAAGTAAGTGGAAATTCAGGACTTAATGGGCTGGAAAATTAATGGAAGAGAGGAGTAGTCTAATTCTCTTGGCGCTGTTATTCTAGGGAATGTAGGTAGTATATGAAAATTTCTAGACACTCTTCTTATCAAGACATGCGGGTCTGTGTATCTTCCCCTTGAACCTGGGCCTATCTCAGTGCTGTAGGTGTAAGCAACAGGTTGCCATGGAAGTGAGGCAGCCGACCTTCTGAGGCTAGGTCAGGAAAGGCTCCGCAGCTTCTACCTGGTTCGCTTCGGGTGCTCGCCCTGGGAAGTCTGCCCTTGCCACCACGGAGACTAGCTGGGACCACCAGCCTGGAGAAGCCACACGCAGGCCTCTGGTCAGCCCTGGTGGAGTCAGCCATGTGTGCGAGCCACCTCAGAACCCCAGCCCCTCCGAGCCTTGGGAGGGATCCCGTCCCGGCTGACATCCGACAGCAACCCTGGAGAGCCCCCAGCAGGGTCCCCCAATCCATTTCTAAATCTGACTCACAAAATCATGAGCAAGATAACACGGTGGTTTTAAGCCACCAGATCCCAGGACGGATTTGTTACACACTGAGGATCATCACTATAGGAAACCCCTGAACCTCGCCCCTGTTCCCGAAGGGGACAGCTGCACCCTCTGCCCTGTTCAGACCAAGCCCATGCTCAAGGACAGGCAAGTGCACGGTTGATCTGCGACCGTCTTAGTCCGTAAATAAAAACAACATCAGGGCTTGCAAATGTAGAATCCATCAAAATGTAAATTAAAATCACAAAGCACTTCTGAAATGGAAGCAGTCTCTGCTTAATTAAGAAATGCAAAACCTGTCTAAGATGAGAGTCATAAGAATAATTAGTAGAGGCTGCTACAAAGCCGTGTTTCTTAGTTACTGAACAAAGCCTCGGTTACTAGAAAGGCTCAGAAATTATTCTCCCCTGAAAGGAAATGAAGGGAAAAAACACTCAGAGAGTTCTCCTGTGACTGAAGCCAGCTCTGCCCCCGAGTAGGGGCACCCGTGTACGCCAACCCCATGACGGATCTCTCGACAGTGAGTCCGAACTCCCCAGTACTCCCTCCAGCCCAGGCAGCAGTAGGGAACCTGCCCCCACTGCCAAGTCCTTCCCCGGGTTTGCAGGACGCAGGTGTTAGACCTTTCTCTGGCACATAAAGGAAGAATTACACATGTGACTGTCTGTTCTTCCTTGTTTGTCCCGCTTCCCATCCAGATGCCCTGCGGCTGAGGGGCCATTCTCAGAAGCTTTGCCCTTCCCTGTCTGCCCTTGCCCCCCTCCACCAGCAGCCGCAGCCCTTTGGGAAGGATTAGCCTAGCCTGGCCTGAAGGTAAGCTTAAGGAGAGCTGAGCTGTCCTCACGGATCTGTCCTCACAGCCTGGCAGGCCAGGACCAGAGCAGCCCAAGGCGCAGAGCGCACGAGGCAGGGGTTTGGTTCCCAGGAATGCTCAGCGGGCAGCTCCCTGGGGCTTTCCCTGGGCCTGACAACTGAGAACTATCACCCACTTCCTGGCAGTCCCAGCAGCTTGAGCAACCTCCTGACAAAGATCCCTTAGCCATCCACAGAGGCAGCGGTCTGCCAGCTGCTCACAAAAGCCAGTGTGGACAAGGAGAGGTTACCACAGGGAACAAAGGGTGGGAGACAGAGACGTGTCTCTGAGCACCCCCCACAGAACTCCCGGAGCGCCCCTGCTTTTCTGTCCTGTGCTTGGCTTCAAATATTTCATTTTTAGAAAAAAAGTGTGCTGCCCTTGAAAATTATTTGGAAACCACAGTAGAGTAGAAAGAGGGTGAGCTTTGGAATTAGAGGACTGTGGACTTAAATCCCAGCTCGACCTTTTAAGGTCTCTGACCTTAATTCTTCTGTAAAATGGGGATAACGATGCCAAATTCACAGGCATAGTGTGGATGGAATGAGACGATGCAATCAGAGAGACTGGCACATGGTAGCTGCTCAATAAATGATAAAGCTTGGGGCTTTAAAGGGTCAATATATCTTACTATCTCTTTCTCTGCCTATGTTCTGAGTCCACTGAGAAAAGACTTGAGAATCAGACAGATAAAGGCCAAAAGGAACAAGCTGTTTGGAGAATGAGGTTTACCCCTGTGGCAAAGGAAGGCTTTCTAATACTATATCCCAGAATTAAACTTACCTACTTAGTCATAGGTAGAGCTGGAAATCTGTAATCCTCCGGGGGAAGGAGGACTCCCTTGTGCAATTTACGATATAGAGGATCTCTCTATAGAAAGGCAGATCCCGGGGCACCTGGGTGGCTCAGTGGGTTAAGCCTCTGCCTTAGGCCCAGGTCATGATCTCAGGGTCCTGGGATCGAGTCCCACATGGGGCTCTCTGCTCAGCAGGGAGCCTGCTTCCCCCTCTCTCTCTGCCTGCCTCTCTCTCTGCCTACCTATGATCTCTCTTTCTGTCAAATAAATAAAAATTAAAATAAAAAAAAAAGAAAGGCAGATCCCAAATATGAGGAAGGGGCTGAGTTACACACACTCAGTTCTCTCAAACTCAGTAACAGATAATCCTCCAGGGTCATCATGTACAGCTGCATATGTTGTTCACTGCACAACTGTGGACAATAGCATTTGTTATGTATTCTGATGTGTTTTCTAACAATAAATACAAAAGCTTCCACAGGCTGCAGCCAACTTCCTTGATTTCTCACAATTTTGTAAGACAGCAAGTGAAGCGCAAAGTGTCTACTGGAAAAGTATTCCAAGAGAAAATTCATCAGACTTAACCTTGGCCATCCCTTAATAAGTAGTTTTGTGCAAAATGAGGGATGGATTAATCCCATTACAGTCAAAATGGACAACGCTGTTTATTGCCTGAGAAACGTGAATATAAGAGCTGCAGGTTGCCATTGGTTTCTTCATCTGGGCTGATTGCCCCAGGACATGACAGATTTCACACACCTGCTGGGCCATATGTCATCAGCCCTGTCACGTATTTGTTGTCTGGGTAACCTTTGGGATAATTTTCCAGGGGTGCTTATTAGTTACTGTTAGTGGTATTCTTTGGTACATTTAACTTCTGTGGTCATGCATTGCTCTCTGCTCCCCTGACTCACAGTGTTTCTATTCACCCCCAGGGTGTATCTTGCCTGAAATTTATGCAGATTAAAAAAAAAAAAAAAAGACTTTTACAATAACTCCTCAGCCTCTTTTAACAGGAAGGCTAATGTTGGGAGAGTACCAGCAGCTCACCCTAATGTCACAGTGTTTAATGTGCGTATACCCAGCTGAGATGAAAATTTCAACTCAGCGTGAAGATAAGCGTTTCCCTGTATCTCTCTGAATGCCCTCGGTTTAACTAGTATTAACACTAGTCTTGTGTTGCCAGAAACACTTGGAATAAAGACAAAGGTTGTTTAGTTTATTTTGGTCTTGTTCCCTTTCAGCCCTTCTTCGTAGCTCTCCGCTGGGAAGATTTTGCCATATTTCATCACAAGAAATGGAGAAGGGTCTTATTTGTGGGAAGCGAGTGGGAAGACATAACTGCAATTTACTTGGCAAAATAGTAAGGCCTTGACAGAAAGAGGAGTATTGCTAAGGACAGAGGTTTAAAAGACCTGATGGTAGTTCTCCGTGACTGTGGAATTTCTCTGAACTTCTTTATCTTCAGAAACTCCCTGGGTTTGAACAAAAAGCCAAATACAATGAAAACAAGAGCTTCCATCTGTCGAGCTTCTGCTGCATTGTGTGCCAAGTGTTTTACCTCGGTATTCCTTTGACCCTCACCACACCTCTATGACATTCATTCTGTATTCTCCCCATTTTATAGACGAGGGAACAGAAAAGATTAAAAAAAACTCATCACACGGACCTAGAGTTGCTAAGTTCCAGACACGTACTTGGATGCAGGCAGCCTGACCCCTGAGGTTGTGAGAATATTTGGAAAGTATTGTTGCTCTTGAAAAGATTCAAGTAAATGTAACCTGTGTTGATTTTCTATAGAAAAACCACCCTGGTTTCAGCTGGAGTTGCGGGGTTTAGCCAACAACAGAACGCTATGAAGAATTTTCTTCCTTACCACTAGAAGCAAAGGCCTCCCTGATTTATGGAATAAGCCTGATTGGAAAGGTGTGTCTAGACAAGGAACCCCATGAAAGAAAACTGCTCTTGTCTGGGGAGTGCATACAATGGATTATGCAGTAAAACAGCCTCTGAATTAATGTGCTGAAAATGGCCCATCCCTGAACTTCTTCCCCAGTTCCTAGTTAGGAAGATACTCTATACATTCCATGTTGAGGAAAACCTCTGATTTCAATTAAAAAGGCACCTGGGTGGCTCAGTCAGTCACACATCGGACTCTTGATCTCAGCTCAGGTCTTGACCTCAAGCCCCACATTGAGTTCAAGCTGATGTGGGAAACAGAGGCAGAAGAAAATTATTAAATTTCCTTACCTACTGACAAGCCCTTGAAACAGGCAGAGTGACCCTCCTCTAGGGACTCAACTACGCTCACCTTGAGGCTTTGCTAAGGGCAAAGGACAATCCTAGCCTGACTGACCCCTACCCTCAACCAGGATCCTGTAAGTCCACTTTAACAATTCCTTTAGGAAACTTTATTTCTAAACCTCCAAGATAGTGTCAAGAATCATTCCCATGCATATGGCCCACTGATACACATCTAAAGGGTCTCATGAGAAGGTTTTATTACTGGTAATGAATAACCTTTTCCCCAGACAATAGCTAGCCCCTCAAGGTCCTAGAAAACTTGCTTCCAGAATTCCTTAGAGACTTATACCATCCCTAACCCTCTCCCAACTTGCAAGTATATAATAGAGCACTCCTCACATCCCCGGGGCAGCAGCTCTTCCTGCCCATGGGTCCTGTCCCCGTGCTTTAATAAAACACCATTTTGCACCAAAGATGTCTCAAGAATTCTTTCTTGGTCATTGGCTCCAGACCTCACCCCACCGAACCTCACCCATGTTCTAGAACTTCATCAAAGCTACACCAAGTGCGGATCCCATTTAAAAAACAAAACAAAACAATACAAAATACCTGAGGGACACAGAGATAACTCAATTCCTATAGTCTTGACACTGTTATGCCCCAATAACGGGTCCGTGATTAAAGGAGCGAGACTGATACAAAGCGAAGGTCAAGCAAAGCTTTATTTCGCGCCAAGCATCAAGAATCTAACCGAACGTTCGGGGCCGCACCTCTTACAAGAGAGGGCGACCCTTCTCTGTTTCACAGTCTAGCTTTTAAGGGTAAAGGCCATGCGGTTGGGCCTGGCCACGCACAGGTGACCAATGAGATTGTAACACACACAGGAAACTCCACAGTGATGCTAGGTGACCAATTGAATTATAATTTACCCTAGTAGACATTTGAATCAGCCTATTACACCTTGATTAGGATTGGCGCCAAAAGGGTTCCCAAAGGGCGGGGGCCCATGCTCCTTGGTAGCTAGGGAGACAGTATGCAACCCCCTACTGATCGGATGTCTCCACCTGGCCTGACCCATCTTTGTATCTGGGCATTGTTACCTGGAGCTGGTTTCCGGGACCCGCCTTTAAGTGAATCCCCTGGGGGAAGGGGAGCAGGACAGTTCATGGGCTAAACAAGGTTTTGTTTGACCTCAATGAAAGCCTCTTGACAGAATATAAACATAAAATAGGTCCTTACAACACACATATGAATGAGGGGCCTGAGAATAAGAATAGAATAAAACTTGGGGTAAATTTATAGGAAAAGAAAATAAAACTAACAAGAATCATCTTAAAAGCTCAAGAACAAAATTTCAAAAGTTTCAAGACAAAAATCTCTTAATGCATTTTTATTAGAGCTGTTTATCTTCTAAAGGAACTGGGATGCTGTGGTAAGAAAGCCTACTGAAAACATTTTCAGCTGTATTATATTGGTTTTCTGGTTACATTTTTAAAGTCAATAATACATTTTTTTTTGTTTAAATCAAACAAATTTGGAGCCCTCATAATCCAAGTGTTCAACTGGCCGGCTGCTTTTAGTTCTCTGGAGGCAAAGCTTTCCAAATAAGCCTCAGCTGCTTGGAAATTGCCTATTACTTTATCACAAACAATCTTCCCATGTGAGGTTGGGGAAAGATGGGAGACTGGCACGGGCAACGATGTAGGAAGTATTTTATGAGCAGCTCAAACCCATGTCTCTGCCTCATGTCCCATGACGTCCCACCAAAACAGAAAACAATCCTAGGGCTGAAAGGAACTCGGGAAGAATTCTCTCAGTTTGACTCAACTAGAATCAAGCTTGGACAATCCAAGGACTACTGAGGAGCTAATTCTATACATTATGCCTCAATGCCAGTCATCACCATTGTCATTCAAAACTTAGTGAACCCTTGAGCACAATGCAGGGAGTGGGAGTGTAAAGATAAACACATTTGGTTCCTAAAACAAGGAAATCACAGCAAAATTGAGGAGACAGGGCACATCCAGAACAAGATAGATCATGATTCAAACCACAATTTGGCGGTTGATATGTAATAATCGGGGGTGGGAGTGGGGGGACACTTCAGTATGCAGATTTAAGATGAGTGAAATCCTGGGGGCTGGGGTGGGAGCAACTAGGTCTCTGAGAGGAAGGAAGGATTCTAGGAAAGGTATAAGAAAAAAGCTTACAAAGCTAGATGCTCCATTTCAAATCTGGTTAAAACATGAATGTCATTCTAATTAAGATAAACTCAAGAATTCATTAATGAGACTGTACTGAGATGTATACTAATGATTTGTGAACTTTTCTGTAAATGTTATACATCAATGAAAACTTTGATTTAGAAAAATTAAGTTTAATATTAAAGATTTTATTTACTTGTTTGAGAGAGAGAGCATGAGTGGGGTGAAGGGCAGAGGGAGAAGCAGTCTCTCTGCTGAGCAGGGAGCCCCATGCAGGGCTGGATCCCAGAATTCTGGATCATGACCTGAGCTGAAGGTAGATGCTTAACTGACTGAGCCACCTAGGAACCACTAAGTTTAATTTTTAAAAAATTTAAAGGAATGCTTACCTATAAGATAGCCAAGTAGCACAGAAAATTTTAAAATAGAAAGTGCAAGTTTCCCATGTAATTATCTCCCTCTGTCTCTCTCTCTCTCTCTCTCTTGCTCTCTCCCTCTAGATCACATAGTTTCTCCCCTTCCCCACAGCTGGAAAGTCACCTGCTCTCAGGCCACAGTTCAATCAGTGTCTCTCTTAACTCCATCATAGCTTTAGCTGACAACAGAAACATGCTCTGAGAACTCTCCCCCAGCCTGAGCCAGGAAAGCTTTCCTGTTCCTTGCAGTCCTAGAACTTGATTATTTGTGAGTAGGGTTGCAAGAGTTAGCAAAAACAAACAAAACCCCGAATTTTCAGTTGTATTTGAATTACATATAAATAACTAATGAAATGCCAGTATTATATCCCATTTGATATTTGGGTCATACCTATACTAAAATGTTATTTGCTTTTATCTGAAATTCAATTCTAACTAGGAATCCTATATTTTAGCTGGAAACCCTACGTTTGGGACACATGGATCCACAATCACCCTTCTAGACATTAGAGTTTGTTCTCTGCCACCAACTTACATAGAAAGAGGAACAGTATTTATAAGATTCTAGAACTTTGTCAATATTTATTTTATGTTTTTGTTTACTTTATTTGATGTATCATTTGTTTTTATTTTAAAATTTTTACATGTTGGGACATCTGGGTGGCTCCGTTAGTTAAGCATCTGCCTTCAGCTCACGTCATGATCCCAGCGCCCTGGGATCCAGTCCTACCTAGGTCCTGCTTCTCCCTCTGCCTGTCGCTCCCCCTGCTTGTGAGCACTAGCTCTCTCTCTCTCTCTCCCTGACAAATAAATAAAAGAAAATCTTTAATAAAATAAAATCAAAGTTATACATGTTTATGGATTTTTAAAATAAGTTTTAAACACTGCAGAAGACAACATCAGCTGGAATGGTAGGGTAAGTACATCCAAAAATTTGCTCCTTCGTAAAAGCAACAAGAACACTGGCAAAATTTGCCACAATCAACATTTTCGAAACTCTAGAAATTAACCAAAGACTGGAAACAACCCATGAAGTGTTCTTTCAAGATAAATGGCTGAATCTCAGTAAGAACAGTAATATTTGTGGTGTTTTAATTTGTCCTACCCCCATTCTCCTCTGTAAAACTCTTAGAAGTCTTGAGGAGAAAGAGCTGCTTCAAACACAGTGAAAATCAGCAGCTTGGCAACTCCTGGAAGAGGCAGAATGGGTTTGGTTCCCCCAAAACACCTTTCTCAGAGAATTGTCATTATTTGACCTCTCTGGTGGTTTCCTAGAAATGCTCTGTTGCAAGGCTTGTCGTTATTTGACGTGACTCAGACCTCTTTCATTTCAAACAGCCTTTTTCCTGGGAGTGTTTGTTGAAGACAATCAGTCATAGTTGTTTAACAACACAGTTTCCTGAGGCATAATAGAGGTTGGAGTTAAGAAGCTGATTAAAAAAGTTAAAAGGAAAAGGTGGGGAATGAGATGTCCATTGGAGACTTTGAAAAGTTCTAACACATTCTTGGGAATCAAGAAAGCCAGGCACACGGCTGTGTATATGCCCAGGAAAAACCTAAGAGGGCCCTACCCTAAGCTATCATTACTAGCTGATCTTGAGGCTCTTTGTAAGCAGGAAGTAAAGACTAAGGCAGAGTTATAAATTACTTGCCTGAGCATTAAAAGTATTATTCAAAACACACACAGACCTCACTGGCAAAAGCTGGGAGACTTATTGCTCCCAGCCATTTAAAGAAATTTCTGGTTAATCATTAGCTAACCAAGGGGAGATACTATTGGCCAAAGATGACAAAGAATACAGACTTTACAGGATTAATTCAGGAAAGTTACTCTATAAGCAAACAACTGTAACAACAAACCCTAGGGAAGGGCAAAATATAGTCTCAGGTGTTGCCATATTATATTATTTTAAATGTCCAGTTTTAAGCAGCAAACTTCTCAGACGTACAAAGAAATAAGAAAGTTTGGCCCAAACACAGGAGGAAAAAAAGCATTCAACATAAACTGTTGCTAAATAAGCCTAGATGTTGGAACCTTTGGACAAAGGATTTAAATCGGGTATTTAAAATACGTCCAGGGGTGCTTGGGTGGCTCAGTGGGTTAAAGTTTCTGCCTTCGGTTCAGGTCATGATCCCAGGGTCCTGGGATTGGGCCCCATATCAGGTTCTCTGCTCAGCAGGGAGCCTGCTTCCCCCCCCCTCTCTCTACCTACTGTGATCTCTGTCAAATAAATAAATAAAACCTTTAAAAAAATTAAAAAATAAAATATGTCCAAAAAAATTAAGTGAAATTATGTTTAAAGAACTAAAAGGAAGCATGAAAATGATGACTTAGTATATATCAACACAAATAGAGAACACTAATTAAAGTTATAGAAACTATTAAAAAGAAACACATAGATATCCTGGCATTGAAAAATCCAATAACCAAAATGAAGAATTCGTTAGAGAGGCTTAACAACAAATTTGAGCTGTCAGGAGAAAGAATCAGCAAGCTTGAAAATGGGATTATTCAGATGATGCAGTCTGAAGAACAGAAAGAAAAGAATGAAAGAAAAAACAAAAACCCTGTAGCCTCAGAGATCTGTGTGATAGCATTAATCATAACACCATATATTTAATAAAGTCTCAGAAGGAGAGAAAAGAAATAAAGGGGCTGAAAGCATATTTGAAAGAAACACTTCTTAAAATCAATTGAAAAACGTTAATCCACATATCTAAGAAGCTAAACAAATTACAGGTAGGATGAACTCACAGAGCTCTATATCTAGACCCATTATAATCAAACTGTCAAAAGACAAAGAGAATCTTGAAAGCAGGGAGAGGCAAGTAACTCAACCCATACAGGGGATTCTCAATAATATTAGCAACTGATTTCTCGTCAGAAACCATGAAGATCAGAGGCAGTCACATGACATTTTCAAAGTGCTAAAAAAGACTGTCAACCAAGAATTCTATACGCAAAGAAATGATCCTCCAAAAAATGAAGGAAAATATAAAATAGGTCACCTGCTTCAGAAAACAGTTTGGCAGTTCCTCAAAAAGTTCAACATGGAACTTTTTATCCTATGACCTAGCAATTCCATTCCCAGATATGCCCGAGAGAGCTGGAAATACATGTCCACACGAAAACATGTGCATAGGTGTTCATAGCAGCATTATTAATAATAGATAAGGAATAGAAACAACTCAAACATCCATCTACTGATGAATGCATAAATCAAATGTGACATTCACACATATAATAGAATATTATTCACCTATAAAAAGGAATGAAACACTGATAATACTACAATTGGACAAACCTTGAAAACATTAAGTAAAAGAAGCCAGACACCAAAGCCCACATATTTTATTATTCCATTTATATAAAATGTCTATAGTGTAAAAATTCTGACAGACAAAAAAATGGATCAGTCGTTGCCAGAGTAAGGGATATGAGGGAGAAAGGAGTGAGTGCTAATTGTATGTCCTTTTGGGGGTGATTGAAATATTCAGGAATTAACATTAAATTGAATGAGGTTGTGAAGCCATCACAACCCTGTGAATATACTAAAACCAACTGAATTGTACACTGTGAATGTGTGACGTTTATGGTATGTGAAATACATCTCAAAAAAAAAGAAAAATATCTATAAAAAATGTTTCCAGTAGAAACCAATGCACCCTAACCACTCCTCCTTCCACCACCTAGTGGTGACGATTACTAAGTTTCTTTTATATTTCTATGGAAATGTTTTATGTACAGGTAAATATAAACTTTTGAAAGTTACCCAAAGAAGAACACACTATGCACACTGTTGTTATGTGCTTTTTTAAATTTAAGTATATCTTAGATTGCCCCCCCCTTTTAATACAGAGATTATTGTCCTTGTTGTCAAAAAATTGTCATAAACCATTCTACTCTGTGGATGTGCCATAATTTATTTAATGATTCCCCTGTTGAAGGACATTTGAGTTGCTTTTACTTTTTTCCCACTGAAAATATCCTGCAGCAAATGTTCTAGAGAAATCTTTGTGCACTTATGGTGACACATGGTTAAATTCCTGGCAGTGGAATTGCACACAAACATTTTAAAGTACAATGGATACTTAATGGGTAGTGGAAAGAAATGGACTTTGTGGTCAACTGAACCTTGATTTCTGGTCCTGCTATGTATTAAATGTGTGCTCTTGGCCAAACAATTTAGCATTTTTGAGTCTCATTTTCCTCATGTGTAAAACTGAACTGTGTTTAGGAAAAACTTCCCCAATGTTAAAGTTTTCCTCCTTGTTGGTGGAGCTCAAGTAGGGATGTGTTTCTGGCCTTTCTCTACCTCTTTAATCACTCAGTCTTGAGGGAGGTGAAGTGACCTATTTGACAAACTTGGTAAGAATAAATGGCTCAGGGGTTCCTGGGTGGCTCAGTCGGTTAAGCGTCTGCCTTCAGCTCAGGTCGTGCTCCCAGGGCCCTGGAATCAAGCCCTGCATCAAGATCCCTGTTCTGTGGGAAACCTGCTTCTCTCTCTCCCTTTGCCTGCTGCTCTCCCTGCTTGTGCTCACGCTCTCTGTCTCTCTCTCTCTCTCTGTCAAATAAATAAATAAGGTCTTAAAAAAAAAAAAAGGAAAAGGATAAATGGCTCAGATTCTCCACTTTCCTTCTTGGAAGTGAATCTACTCTGCTGTAAGTCTTTTTTGGACAGCCCCCATGTTAGGAGGTCTGCACTGGTCCAGCATTCAAGTGACTAGATGGGTTCAGTTAAAGGAGGCATTTGTGTCTCCTACTAATCGAAAATCATCTGACTTAGTCTTTTACAGTAAGAAAAGGAATGTTTGTCTGCTGTCTCCTTTTTTCTTATCTCTTAGGTTATTTAGAACTTAGGTGAAGAAGAGAGGCGCTATTTATTTGACCCTGTGAAGATCCTAACCAATGATTATTACCTTCTTTGAAATATGGTTTTGACGATTAAAAAAGATATAATGTTGGAAAGTATCTGACAGATTTAGGTGCTTAAAAATGGTAACTATTAATACTACATCTGAAAACAAAACAACAAAAAAAAAAACAATGGCTTACATTATGCTCTGTCTACTATGTGTATCTCCCCTAGCTGAGATCTTTTTTTTTTTTTTTTTTTTGCTCCACTTTCTCTGTTTTCTATTACAAAACAAGTACATATATTTAACATACCATTTCAAATCACATGTGCCCTTTTCATATTCTTGCCACGGTACTTTTTCACCCTCCACATTGGTTAGAGTCTGTCACATGGAAGAAACAGAAACAAAATTCAAATAGTCTTTAGCAAATAAAAAAGTCTCATGACTTTATGTGACTGGGAAAAGCAAAATGGATGTGATCTCAGGTTAAGACTAGATCTAAGATCTCAGTCAATATCACCTAGACTTTTCCTTTCTTTATTCTTTATCAAGTATGCTTGTTCACTGCTGTATTCCCAACACCTAGACCAGTAACTGACACATAGTAAGGATGCAATAAAATATATATATATAATGAGAAAAATGATGTATAATTTCTTTCCTAATGTCCTCATGGTTCCTCCATACAACTGCCTACAGTTAAAATTTGGATTGTAAAATCAAGCTATTGACCTGAGAAGCAAGGGAGGCCGTCTTTCATCTGTTCTCTCTATACCTTTATATCTCTGTCTACCCACATTCAAGTCTATATTTAAATCTCCTAGGGATGGGTTCTTGTTGCTTGAGTCTTATATCAACCTCACTGACCACTGGCCATGAAAAGTGATAGGGAGCCACAATTGGCTAGCTTTGGTTCACATGACCCCCACAGCCAAGGAAATGTGATGGGCAGTATTACCACAAACTCATGGATGGGTAACCACAAAGAGAAAGATTCTCCAAAGAAGGAGAGGATGCTGTTAATAGAAAAAGGGAATAAGAACACTGGGCAGATATAGACAATGGAGATTACTTACATCACCCCATCCCAAGGGTCTGTATCCTGTTGATAATGATTGCAGTCTAAATTAAATCCCATAATTGAGAGTTTATGGATTCAATAAAAAGAATTGATCGCAATGACTCTTCTCTTGACACTTATAAAGGTCTAGTATGTCTCCAAACGCTATGACATTTTAAAAACTTTAATTGAGGGGCACCTGGGTGGCTCAGTTGGTTAAACCTCTGCCTTTGGCTCAGGTCATGATCCCGGAGTGCAGGGATAGAGCCCCACATCAGGCTCCCTGCTCAGCAGAGAACCAGCCTCTCCCTCTGTCCCTCACACTGCTCTCTTGCATGCACACAATCACTCTCAAATAAATAAATATCATCTTTTTAAAAAGTTTTATTGAGGTATAACTGACATACAACAAACTATACATGTTTAAAATGTATAATTTGATACATGTTTAAATCTGTATGCTGTGAGACCATCACAACAATCAGGATTGTATATCCACCTCCCTCCACATGTTTTCTCATGCCCTTTTGTCATCTCTTTCTACGCTCCCCACCTTCCAAAGGCAGACTCACTCATCCATACACAGCTTGTCAATTTGTACCAAAAAAGACTGCTGAGATTTTCATCTCAATTACACCGAATCTCTAGATCAATTTGGGGAGAATTGAATCCTTATAAATATTGAGTCTTCCAAACTCATGATATATCTCTCAATTTATTTAGATCTTCTTTAATTTCTCTCAAGATGTTTTGTACTTTTTATTTGATAGATCTTACGTATCATTTGTCAGACATTTTTATATTTTTATGCTATTATAAATGGTTGTTTTATCATTTCAATGTCCAATTGTTTGCTGCTAGTATATAGAAATACAATTGACTTTTGCATGTTGATCTTGCTGACTCATTAATTTTAGTAGCATTTTTGTATATTCCATTGAATTTTATACTGAGACAATAATGTCCTCTGTGAAGAAAATTTTATTTCTTCCTTTCCAGCCTGGATGTCTTTTATGTATTGTTATTGGCTTACTGTCCTGGCCAGAATTTATTAACTTTTGCTTTATGGATTTTGAAGTTCTATTATCAGGTTCATAAGCATATTATGCCCATGGATAAACTGACCTCTTTGTCATTATGAAAAGACACCCCTTCTTCCTAGTAATATATTTTGCTCTAAAACCTTCTCTGCTGGATATAAATATAATCACTTCAGTTTTCTTTTTGTTAATGCTAGAGTTAAATATCTTTTTTTATCATTTTATTTTTAACCTATTCAGGTGTTTATATTTGAAGGGGGTTTCTCATAGACAGCATATGGTTACGTCTTGCTTTTTTATACAATCTGGTAATCTTTGAATTTTAATTGGGGTATTAAGGCCATTTACATTTAATGTGTTTACTACTATAGATGGGTTAAAACCCACCATCTTTTTATTTGTTTTCTGTATGTCCTCTGTGTTTTCTGGACCTTTTTCTTCTTTTCCTATCTTCCTTTTAGATTATTTGCATATTTGAGAACTATAATTTGAGAACTCTTAAATTATTAGCTATAGATCTTTGTTATGTTTTAGTAGTTGCTTTGGGATTTATAAGATAAATATTTAACTTATTAAGTCTACCTTTAAGTGATAATATACTACTTCATATATAGTATAAGAACTTTATCATACTATGCTTTCTTCTCTCTGTCTTTGTGCTATTCTTGCCTTACATTTTACTTCTTCATGTATTATAAACTCCACAATACATCGTTATTATTTTTGCTTTAACCAGATTATTCCTTTAATATTTTAATTAACAATAAAAAGCTTTTCCATTTACTAATATAGTTATTTCCAGTGTTTTTCGTTCCATTTTTGCAGATCCAGATTTCAGGCTGACATCATTTCCCCTCTGCCTTTAGAACTACTTTTAACATCTTTTGCCATGCAGATCTGCTAGTAATGAATTCTTTCAGCTTTTGTGTGTTTGAAAAGTTGTTATTTTGCCTTCATGGAAGGTATTTTCACCGAACAAAGAACTCTACTTTTAAAGCTTTTCTTCTTGCAGCCCTTGAAGACATTGCTCCATTGTTTCATTGCATGCCTTTTTTTTAACAAGAAATGTATTGGTATCTTTACGTTTGTTCCTCTGTATATGTGTCTTTTTTTTCCCCTCTTACTTCTAAGATCTTTTCCTTGTCACTGGTTTTAAGCAATGTGACTCTAACTCTTTTACTGTGTTTTTCTTTATGTTTTTTTGCTTGAGGTTTGTTGAGCTTCTTGGATATAAGGGTTTATTGTTTCATCAAATGTGGAAATTTTTCAGCCATTATTTCTTTCAAATATTTTTCTCTCTTCCTTCCCTCATAGACTACAATTACACAAATATTTGGCTGCTTTACTTTGTCTAGTAAATAGTTCACTCATTTTCTCAATTTCACCAATCTCTCTCTGTGTTTCATTTTGGGAATGTCTATGGTTATATGCTCAGGTCCACTAATCTACATCTAATCTGTCATTATTACTACCTAGTGCACTTTTCACCTCAGCCATTACAACTTTGCTATCTAAAATCTTGATTTGGGGCATCTCTTAGAACCTTCATTTCTCTACTTAATGTTCAATATTTCCTCTAATTTTTTCAACAGATGGAATACAGTTCTAATACATGTTTAAATGGTCTTGTCTACTGATTCTATTACGTGTGCCATTTCTATGTCATTTCTGAGTGCCTACATTACCCAAAAGTGTAGCCCCAACTCCAGGCCAGTGAGCATTTGCTAAAAATAAAACAGAAGAATAAAAAGTCTGCTTTTGCCCTCTGCTGGCAGCCTCAGGAAGGAAGGAATCCTCCTGGAGATGGTACCCAGGCTCATTAAACTGGCAGGCTCTTTGGAGACACAAGGAAGATGGGATGAAGATTTACCCAAGTCCTCTGAAAACTGAGGGCAAGTTGTTTCCTCCTTTAATAAATCAAAATGCATATATCTGTGTTGAACTCTATGATGTATATACATATATTTGAAACAACCTCAAAAATCATCTAGGGATTTTGCAAACCAAGGATTGGCAAACTGACCTGTGAGGCAAATCCAGTCACACTCATTTGTTTAAGTAATGTCTATGGCTTTTTAATTCTATAATGACAGAGTTGTGTGGTTTCAACAAAGATGATACAATACCTAAAGACAGAAATATTTACTAGATGGTCCTTCACAGTAAAATTTTGCTTTTCTCTGATCCAGGCCAGTGATTTTCCCAACTTTACTTTTTAAAGTTGGAGCAATTCTACAGGAGTCCTCTGGGGTTTCATGGGGAATGAAGGGAAGAAGACAGCACCCACCATTATCACAACCACAACCTCCACCAGGATATAGCCAACTCTCTTTTTAACTATTAGGTTATCTTTTAAAGTTTCTTTGGAAGACATTATTTCAGAAAGTTTAAATCTATTTCAAATATTTTTTTAAGATACGAAAATGAAGGTTGGAGAAGGAAAGTATATTTCTTCCTGAACCTGACACAGCTCTTTATAATATTTATAAATAATAAATTTAATGATTCCCAAGTCTAAGAATTCTTTATACCATCTTGAATTGAAACCAGTTAGGAGAAGCTCTCCTAACTTCGACCTTCTAACCTAAAAAGAAAAAAAAAAAAAAGGCACTGTGAAAAGGACAGTGTCCGGGTTATGACTGGAGAAAATCTGCCTTGGGCTAGAATTCCCAGGACCACGTCACCCACCTCTTGGCAGCCCTGCCCTTAATATATGGGATTCTCAGGGAACTGCCCCACTCATGAAAAGAGTTGTTTATTCAGCCCCATGTGTAGGGTGACAGGAAGAAGTAATGTGAACCTGAAAGGGTTGAGAGACTCAGAAATAGAGATCAGAGGGTAAAAAAAAAAAAGAAAAAAAAAGAAAAGCAAATACGGACATAATTTAAAAATTAGGGAGGAATACAGGAAAGGGCCCGCACCAGGAGAAATTTAATGTCAAAACAGACCTGGATAGAAATATGTGGATTCTTCATACAGGCTTCATACACAGTGCCACTACAAACTCTATTTTCATTTAGAGGGAAGGATAAGTGAAATATGGGAGAAAGGCAGGGAAAGACCACAGGAGTAGCTATTAGTCTCTCCTCAGCTCTGGCCCCAAATTTATAAATTCTACTCAGCTATACAAAATACCTCTTAAGACCCATTCTCCTTAGAAGGCAGTGTAGTATTTATTCATTCTCAGGCATAAATTTGGGGTCTCATATTCCCCACTCCAAGTAGCATATTATTATGGGGTTATGTTTTTGTCCCCTACTCCCCAAACTCATATGTTTAAGTGTGAACCCCTCAGTATGATGGCATTAGGAGGCAGGGTCTTTGGAAGATAATTAGGTTTAGGTGACATCATGACAGTGAAGCCTCCATGATGGCATTAGTGCCCATATAAGAAGAGGAAGAGACCGCCAGAGTTTCCTCTCTTCACCATGTGAAGATAAAGGGAAAAAAAGGTGACCAAGGACTGAATCTGTTGGCACCTTGATCTTGGACTTCTCAGGCTCCAGAACTGTGAGAAATAAGTGTTATTTATGCCACCCAGTCTATGGTATTTTGTTATAGCAGCTCAAGCTAAGATATATATCAAAAGACTTCTTTCAACTTCCCTCACATTAGCTCTCCTTGTTTATTTGTACCCCAAGTTTCAGTTAATTGACTTCTATGCTCTTATCTCTTAGTCTCTTAAATTGTGCGTAAGCAAGTATGTTTCTGTCCTTGAATTAGCTATCGGAAAGCTTAGAGACAAATTTATGTCCCTCTCATAGCAAGAGTGTAAGGACTTCTTCGTATGCATTCTTGTAAAAACCTTATTCCTTGCCCCATTTTACATCCCTGACTTCTTTTTCCTTCTGTTTTAGATGAACAGTGTGTGACCTAGAGATGCATGGAAGACAGCAGCCACCTGCTAAGTCAGCATGGTGGTAGCAGCAGTAACTAGCAAGGGGAAGGGAAATCTCTTGGAATTTCAATTATAAGATTCTAAATTCCCTTCCCACATGGACATTCTTCCTCCACTGCCTGACATTAGAAAATTTCAGTTTGTTCTTGCCACTACAGACTACAGTTGAGCCAACATCTCTTGAAACTCAGTTAATAGAAGAAGGCTTTATCATGGAAATCAAGGTTGGAAATTCAGTTTTATCTGGATGATTCACTCCTATATTATGATAGCAGGAGAAAGGTGGAAATTATTTAGGAAGGCTATTGGCAAATTAAGCCTCAGAGTAACAGATCTAAGTTTTGTTTGGTGTTTGTTTTTATTAAGAAATAATTTTAGGGGCACCTGGGTGGCTCAGTGGGTTAAAGCCTCTGCCTTTGGTTCAGGTCATGATCTCAGGGCCCTGGGATTGAGTCCTGCATTGGACGCTCTGCTTGGCGGGGAGCCTGCTTCCCTTCCTCTCTCTGCCTGCCTCTCTGCCTGCTTGTGATCTCTGTCTGTCAAATAAATAAGTAAAATCTTAAAAAAAACAAAAAAAAGAAGGAATTTTAAAAGCCTATGTATGTGGAAAGCCCACATGGAGAAGGAACTGGAAACATGCCTCTAGTGAAAAAAGCTGGAAATTTGATAAAGCTATCATGAAAATGAGGCTAGAAAAACCCCTATCCAGCTAGCCTGGGAAAGTGTCGATAGGTGTTGAAGGTAACCAGGAAACGAGGTGGAAAATTTTACGTCATGAGAAATCAAAGTTCATACACATACCTAAGGATATAAGGTCCAAATTTTCACTACATTGCAGGAAACCATGGTTTAACATTACATGTTAATAATAATAATATAAATAATAATATTTGTGAAACCACTGGAACTGAGGCATAAGCAAACTCAAACTCGTTCTGTAGGAAAACTCTTACAATTCAGAGCATTCAGGAATCACCACCTCCAAACAAACTGAGGTAACTTCACAGTAAAGACATTACAAACTATACAAGGAAACAATCTGCCATGAGGGAGAATTGACAGATGTGACTAACTGATTCCAAATCAAGATGGTCAAGGTCTGGAGAACATACAGATCTTCCTCAACTTATGATGAGTTATACCCCAAAAAACCATCGTAAGTTGAAAATATCCAAGTCATAAATGCATTTAGTATGCCTCACCTACCAAACATCATAGCTTAGCTGAACCCACCTTACATGCGTTCAGAACACTTACATTAGCCTACAGTCAGGCAAAATTATCTAACACAAAGCTTATTTCATAATAAAGTGTTGGGTGCCTCATGTGATTTATTGAATTCTATACTGTAAGTGATTTTTTAAAAAGGCTATATGGATGCAGAATGTTTCTAAGCATATCAGTTGTTTACCCTCATGATTGAGAGACTGACTGGAGCTGTTTCCTTTCCCTACCCAGCATCACAAGAATCATACAGCATAGCGCCAGCCCAGGAAAAGATCCAAATTCTGAATTCAAAGTACAGTTTCTACTGAATGCATATCATTTTGTGTCATCACAAAGTCAAAAAATCATTAAGCTAAATGATCTTAAGTTGGAAACCATCTGTAGAGCCATCTATAAGACTAAGATAGAAGTATGTTTAAAACAAAGACATCATAATGAAAGAACACAATAGAATGTGAAAAGAATAGGCAGAGAACTCTTAGAAACAAAAACCTGTTTAAATAGCAGATTAGGCACTGTATAAAGGATTAGCGAATTAGTGGATAGATTTGAACAAATTACTAACAATGCAGCACAAAGAAATAAAGAGGTGGAGATTATGAAATAGATGTAGAAATACAAAGAGATGAGTAAGAACATTAACCCTACATACATTTAACTTATCGAAAACAAAGTGAACTGGAAAATTGGGGTGATGATTTCAAATAGAATGTTGCAATAATGAATGTTCATTGATTGGGGATGTCTCAGTGAAAAGGAAGAAGACCTGAGGATTTAAAGAGGCAGGTAAATAAGAGAGTCATGGAAAGTCTTGTAGGAATCATGGAGATAAGAGAGTCATGGAAAGTCTTGTAGGAATCATCAGGAGGAACAGAGGGGCGCCTGGGTGGCTCAGTGGGTTAAGCCTCTGATCCTGGGATCGAGCCCCGCATCCATCACCCCCCCCACCCCCGCCTGTCTCTCTACTTGTGATCTCTGTCAAATAAGTAAAAAAAAGAAATAAAATCTTTAAAAAAAGGAATCATCAGGAAGAACAGCAACAGGTCTCATATCAGAGGATACAAGGGCAGGGTCGTCCTTCAAGGTTAGCTATTTCCAGAACACAAAAGAACAGGGAAAGGATGGTTCTTAACCATCCTGCTTTCCAGAAACACAGATCTCAGATAAAGTTCAACAATGCCAAAAAGGAGTTTCAGGAGGACAAAGTAGAAAGAATAGAGATAAAGAGGGAATTCGCAAATAAAAATTAAAATAAAGCCCAAGAAGTTTTCAGAATGGAAAAAAGACTTGTAAGTTCTCAGAATCACGAAGCATGGAGTCCCAAATAAAGATAAACAAAACAAAAGCCATACCTAGACACACGGTAGCAAAACTGCAAATATGAAGAAATGCTGTTAATTAGCAACATTTTTCTTGTTCTTTATTTTTTTCCATCTTCCCTCATTTTGGTATGACTGGTTTTATCCAGCGGAAATTATACTTTCTATTATTGCTTTCCAAAGTTGAGAATGCAAGCAAGATCTACATCAGTTATTAAAATAGGAAGATTTTGTGCACCCCAAGACTGTCCTTCTCTGTCACATGGAATTCCTCTTTAGGACTTAGTTCTCCACTGCTTTGGGCCTCTTCCCTTCTCTCCTTACACTCACTTTCCCTCTCAGAGACAGCTCCGGAGAACCCCACAATTTCCTTAATTTATTTTGCAAAGCAGAGGAGACTTCTCACTCTCTCTCTCTCTCTCTCTCTCAGTCTCTTTTTCTCTGCTCTCTCCCTCCTTTCAGACCAAACCCATTCCCAAACAGAGCTTCGATATATTTTCCTAAACAAAACGTCTCCCCTCATACAAATTACATCACTACTCAGGTAGATGGAAGTTGCTGTTTTTGTCTTTTTGTAATAAATAGCAATTCCCCTTGCCCTCAAAATCATTTTCCCCCTTAATTTTCAAGTCCTGTCTGTAGTACATGCCCTAGTCTTTTAAGTCACCTTTGATTCCTAATCTTCCATGCTAGGCCAGGCTTGGAGTGGGACGCAGGAATGGGATAAAGTTCTCATATACACGTGAAAAAAAAAAAAAAAAAAGGTAAGTGTAAATGATTTGTTACTTTTTAATAATGGCCACATGGAAATGGCTAAGCCAAAACAGCTACCTCAAAACTCTTCAGTCAAAATGTCATGTACACACACTATAGTAATATCCCTATCTTACAGATGAGTAAACTGAGGCTCCAAGCCTTCAAACTGACTTCTGCAAACTCACATAGCCGGTAAGTGGTGGAGCTGGGCCTTCAGCCCACATGTTCTAACTCAAAATACCCTTCTCTGTTCATGACACTTAGCAGCCTAGAGAGTTTCCTTCTCGATTTAATAAGTTTCATTTTAGCCCAAGGAAAAAATTGAAGGTTATTGCAACTACATCTACTTTATATTTTCTGCTAAGTATCATGATTAGGGAGCTCAATTCCTCCTCACAATGGAAGCTCCCAGAGGGCGAACAGGGAAAGAACTGATGCAATTCTTCCAGCAGAGCTTTACTTTTTCCCCATATAAATCAGCATGCAAAATCCCAGAGCAGTGTTGTGACTTTAATACTTATGGAAATCAGATTGGCCTCCTCCACTCCAAATAAAGCGGGTATCTTGATGGCTTGTATTATTTCCTGCACGTAGTGTTTCAGCTCTGCTTTCAGCCAACAGCACCACCTTATCAGGAGAGAAGAGTGACTTTCTAAAGCATTGCCTTAAAAGCTGCTGCTATGAGACCCACCATCCCCCAAATCATCAAATCTTCCAATACACCCTGCAGAACTTGGGCAACGGGACAAAGAAGCATTGTCTTCCAGACTCCAGCTGGAGACCAGAAGTTGTATGGAGCCATCAAGTGGAGTCACTCATATGTATATTCATTCATCCAAAAAATATTTGAACACCTATTATGTGCCAACGTTGTGCTAGGCGCTGGGGATATGCCAAGAGGAGACACGATTCCTGTCTTCTTGGAGCTTGTAGATGAAGCAGGGAAACAGGCATTTAAAAAAAAAAATACTATAATTACACAAATAACTCAAATACTGCTGTCCCCAGAAGCAGACTCTCTTTTGGTCTCCTGCTAACCTTGATCCTAGACAGAGCGTTGCTCTCCTTTTTAGTAAATAAGTAGAAAATCCTCTCTGCACTGAAAGCATTACTGAGCAATGTAAATGTTGACCAAGACTCTGTAAGGAGACGAAGGATGAAGGATGGGGTTTGGTTTCTGTGGTTACACACCTCAGTTGAATACTTCAAATTCTCTTAGGAAGTGTCTGATCTCCATCCTGCATTTTTTCCTCTGTTCTTTGCAAAGCAGTTTTCGACCTTGCTGTCTTGTGATCTCTATCTGCCTGTATATTCCCCCTGTGGAACTTCCTTTTCTGCCCCCGACTCCCACCCCCAACACGGTGAGCAATTCAATTCTGCTTCTGAGTTTGCCTCCAGCCTCTCCTATTGGCAGCGTCTCAGGGTACAGCAAAGAAAATGCCCTCCACTGGCTGGAATCCACTTCCTCAAAAGAGAGTATGTGTGTTAGGCTGGGGCGGCTCTAACATCAAAAATAACCGGTCGGGCCACTCTTAAATAGGTAGTACTTCTAATGGGGATAATTGGCTACAGGGAGAAATACAGGTGTGAGGAGACTGAGTAAGAGGCCAGCCTGGCGTGATAGCCAGAAACAGCTGTGCAATAGTGCCCTGCTTCCCAGTCCCCTCTCACCGTCTCAGGACCCTGCCTCCTGAGTCAGTCTGCGTCTAATTGGGAACAGCCACAATCACTGTCTGAATAATTCTCTGGAATAGACTTTCTTCCTGAATGACTGGATTCACACGGGATGAGAAACTGTCTCTCTCCACCAGGAAGTGGAATAAAACAACTGACTCACATTTCACACTTCTGTTTTTGCCAAGCATAGATGATAATGTCTGTTATTCAGATGTGGGCTGGAGCGGAATGTGCTTTGAATAACTGACTGATCTGGCTAGGAAGTTAAAATCCAGGTAGCAGGCAGCCAAGGGAGGCATCTGGGTTAAGTTCCTGGGTCCTAGATTCCAGGCAAGTCCTTGGAGTGTGGCCATTCTTCTGTCTGGTGATCTGGACACGTCTTGCATGGTGGACAAGGCCTGAGGTGATCCTGTCCATTCAGAAGTTTCCCCCCACCAAGCCATCCTCCCTGGATGACTCCTGGAGAAGGTACAAATCCCAGATACTCTTTGAACATGTCTGATATCCTAGACCTAAAGGATGGAGTATCAGGCTTCAGGGACCAATGGTGGATGCCACTTATAGAAACTAGGGAAGTCAGTGTTGAGGACATAAGACAGAGACCAAGCCAAGGGACTAAGCAGGGAGTAAACATGAACCCCATGGCCAAAAACAGGAACAATCCCCAGATTTTTATTTATTTTTTTAATTTCTTTTCAGTGTACCAGGATTCATTGTTTATGTACCACACCCAGTGCTCCATGCAATACGTGCCCTCCATAATACCCACCATCAGGCTCACCCAACCTCCCACCCCCAGCCCCTCCAAAACCCTCAGATTGTTTCTCAGAGTCCACAGTCTCTCATGGTTCGTCTCCCCTTCCAATTTCCCCCAACTCCCTTCTCCTCTCCATCTCCCCATGTCCTCCATGTTATTTCTTATGCTCCACAAGTAAGTGAAACCATATGATAACTGACTCTGCTTGACTTATTTCACTCAGCATAATCTCTTCCAGTCCCGTCCATGTTGCTACAAAAGTTGGGTATTCATCCTTTCTGATGGAGGCATAATACTCCATAGTATATATGGACCACACCTTCCTTATCCATTCGTCCGTTGAAGGGCATCTTGGTTCTTTCCACAGTTTGGCGACTGTGGTCATTGCTGCTATGAACACTGGGGGTACAGATGGCCCTTCTTTTCACTACATCTGTATCTTTGGGGTAAATACCCGGTAGTGCAATTGCAGGGTCGTAGGGAAGCTCTATTTTTAATTTCTTAAGGAATTTCCACACTGTTTTCCAAAGTGGCTGCACCAACTTGCATTCCCACCAACAGTGTAAGAGGGTTCCCCTTTCTCCACATCCTCTCCAACACACGTTATTTATTGTCTTGTTAATTTTGGCCATTCTAACTGGTGTAAGGTGGTATCTCAATGTGGTTTTGATTTGAATCTCCCTGATGGCTAGTGATAATGAACATTTTTTCATGTGTCTGTTAGCCATTTGTATATCTTCATTGGAGAAGTGTCTGTTCATGTCTTCTGCCCATTTTTTAATGTGATTATCTGTTTTGTGTGTGTTGAGTTTGAGGAGTTCTTTATAGATCCTGGATATCAGCCTTTTGTTTGTACTGTCATTTGCGAATATCTTCTCCCATTCCCTGGGTTGCCTCTTTGTTTTGTTGACTATTTCCTTAGCTGTGCAGAAGCTTTTGATCTTGATGAAGTCCCCAAAATTCATTTTCACTTTTGTTACCTTTGCCTTTGGTGACATATCTTGAAAGAAGTTGCTGTGGCCGATATCAAAGAGGTTACTGCCTATGTTCTCCTTTATGATTCTGATGGATTCCTGCCTCACGTTGAGGTCTTTTATCCATTTTGAGTTTATCTTTGTGTATGGTGTAAGAGAATGGTCGAGCTACATATAGCTGTCCAATTTTCCCAGCACCATTTATTGAAGAGACTGTCTTTTTTCCACTGGATATTTTTTCATGCTTTGTCGAAGATTATTTGACCATAGAGTTGAGGGTCCATATCTGGGCTCTCTACTCTGTTCCACTGGTCTATGTGTCTGTTTGTATGCCAGTACCAAGCTGTCTTGGTGATCACAGCTTTGTAGTAAAGCTTGAAATCAGGCAACATGATGCCCCCAGTTTTGTTTTTCTTTTTCAACATTTCCTTAGCAATTCGGGTTCTCTTCTGATTCCATACAAATTTTAGGATTGTTTGCTCCAGTTCTTTGAAAAATGCCGGTGGAATTTTGATCAGAATGGCGTTAAAAGTATAGATTGCTCTAAGCAGTATAGACATTTTAACAATGTTCATTTTTCCAATCCAAGAGCATGGAATGGTCTTCCATCTTTTTGTGTCTTCTTCAATTTCTTTCATGAATGTTCTGTAGTTCCTCAAGTATAGATCCTTTACCTCTTTGGTTAGGTTTATTCCCAGGTATCTTATGGTTCTTGGTGCTATAGTAAATGGAGTTGATTCTCTAATTTCCCTTTCTGTATTTTCATTGTTAGTGTATAAGAAAGCAACTGATTTCTGTACATTGACTTTGTGTCCTGCCACATTACTGAATTGCTATGTGAGTTCTAGTAGTTTGGGGGTGGAGTGTTTTGGGTTTTCCATATAAAGTATCATGTCACCTGTGAAGGGAGAGTATAGTCCCCAGATTTAGAGTAGTGGACAGACACCAGCTCTATAGGCCCAGTGCCCATGGGCTGCACTTTATTTGGAGGGAGGCAGGAGCTCTGACCTGAATTTATGTGCCTCCTGATTACTGTTAGTGATTAAGGGAGTCAGCCACGAGGACCCTGATTTTTCCCTTTTAATATCATTTCTTAATCATTTCCCTATGTAATCATATATTGGAGACATGATAGTTCTACCAACTATTGCAAAAAAAAGGCCTGTGATTTATATACACATAATTATACCACAGTGGGTGTTGCTCATTGTGTTCTGGGATATGTCCACACAATATATAATATCACAGTAAATCCATTGTACTATACTGGGTGCAAAAGTGTCTTCAGCTGTACCCCCATCACCACCAGGGAGTTCATACATTTTCTCCACCCATATGGTTACAAGTCATGATCCTATTGTTTTAAAAACCACCTTGCCAATTAAAGAGCAATCACTTTTGATGCTTTCTCTTGCTACTCAAAAAACTAAGAATTGATCAATTAAGCTCTTTATTGGATAGACTCTGTAAAGTTATAGCCGGGTGACATTTACTGAGCTTGACACACATTAATAAATCTTCACAATAACCATGTGATATAAGCACCTTTGTCATCCCTATTTTTTTAAAAGATTTTATTTATTTATTTCACAGAGAGAGAGAGAGAGATCACAAGCAGGCAGGCAGAGAGAGGGGGGAAGGAGGCTCCCTTCTGAGCAGAGAGCCTGATGCAGGCCCCATCCCAGGACTCTGAGATCATGACCTGAGCCAAAGGCAGAGGCTTAATCCACAGAGCCACTGAGGTGCCCCTGTCATCCCTATTTTATAGAGAAAAAAACTAAGTCTTAAAAAAAAATTAAATAACTTAGCCAATCATTTAATAAATAGATCATTGAAGGTCAGTCAATCAACACGGTCATTCAACAAACCAGGACTCAAATAAAACTCTTCTGGTGCCAAGCCCACGTGTATAACCACTCTGCTCATTCTGGGAATGCATGTCAGATACTTTTAAGAACTTTTTCTTGTGTTTCTTGGGTTCATAGTTGATACTGCTCCTTGGCTATCCCCTCCTCCAAAGGATGTTCTTATCCTGCCTATTGTTCCCATAGTTGAGAGACTCCATCAAACTAATTTCATCATGACTGCTCTCTTCCCTGACCCTTCGGTCCTTGGTCAAGTCAAGCTAGATTACCAAATGGTGGATTCTGATTTTAAATAGATCATTTCCAGAAAGTGCAAAACTACTGATCAGTTTAGATGCTACTTCAGAAAATTCAGTTCTGCCCAAGGCTGACTCAACCTGAACCTGAGATAGGTAGAAGTGTAGCCAGTCAGCTTCCTGAGGTAGAAATCACTAACCGTCACTAAAACACCACTAGAGTCAATCAGAAGTCTGTGTGAGGTTTGCCCCTGAAGTCAAAGTGCCCTCATGTGGGAAAAAAAGAGAAACATTTACCACACAAGAGGTTTGGTTACTTTGTGATATTCTCTGGAACTGAATAATCATAGCAATGCCACCAACGCTGGGATCTGCCAGGAAATAATCCTGAAATTCTTAAACAAAATGGTGGTTTATTTTATTATCTAAATTGTAAACCTTTTATATACAATATAAAACTTTTATATTCCAATAAGTTGTCCCTCCCCTCTCAAAAAAAATTTAAAAATAAAATGGAAAGTAACAATAGAGAAAAGTGGAAAATTTTCTAGGCAACATAAAAGTCCAAAAAAGAAACTTTAAACATAATTTGAAGGGGATCTGTGATTCTGTATATCCATTAGGACTATGAATGACTTATGACACTAAGTTGTAAGTAATGGAAAACAGTGCTAGGAAAGACCATTTCAAATAGGTTAAAATATCATGTTAGATCAGGGAAACCAGATTTCTCAATATTTAAAGAAGGGAGTTAAAAAATTGGAAGGAAAGAAGGCTAGAATCAGCACGGTGGTTCATGAAGTTGAGAAGCAATCTCACTCAAAGTATCCTGCTACAGATGACTTATTCATTACACAGGGGGACACAGTAGCTGGACAGAGGACTCGCATCATCAACAATGAGCTGACTCTGTGCTTCCTGATAAGATACACAGATGAGGACACAATATCACATTTGTGGTGTTTCTGCCCCAAAATGAGTGACTCAAATTGAGTCACAAGGAAACCTCAGACAAAGTAAAATAGAAAAAAATCCTATAAAATAACAAGCTTGTACTTTTCACAATTGTCAAAAACATGAAAGACAAGGGAAGACGAAGGAATGTTCCTGGATTACAAGAGACCAAAGCGACATGACCACTAACTGTCACACGTGCTTCTGGATTGGATCCTGGACCAGGGAAAACAGTCACCACCAGAACAGCGCTGGGGCCACCAGAGCAATGTAGATACGAACTTTAGGTTCTAGTATTACTCCAAAGTTCCAGTTTATTATCTCGAAGTCCCTGCTTTTAGGAAATACACAGTAAAGAACTGATGGATAGAGAATCACAGTATCTGTAAGGTGTTTTCAAATGTTTTTTTAATAGGGAAAGAATGAAAGCAAATAATAAGCAAACGGAGCAAAATATTAACCATAGACAAATCTGGGTAAAGGAAAGACAGGTGTTTCTTATACTAATCTTCTGATTTCTGTGAAAGCTTGAAATTGTATTAAAATAAACATGTTTAAATGCCATATTCTATTTAGAGCATTTAATTATACTTCTTAGAAGCATAGATAAAGAGTGTACCACCTTCCTATGGATTTCCTATTATTTTCCTATTGAAGCAAATTACCACAAGCATAGTGGCTTGAAACCACACTAATTTATCATCTCATATGTCTGTTCTGGCTTCTAGAGGTCCCTGCATTCCACACCATCCCAATCTCTGTTTTCATCATCATGTCTGGTGCTGTTGCCACTTCCTAAAAACCTACTGCCATTATTTTGGGCCCCCTAGATAGTCCAGGATAATCTCCACATCTCAGATCCTTAATCACATCTACAAATTCCTCTTATCATCGATCCCAGGGCTTAGGATGTCTTTGGGGGGGGGGGGGCGTTATTCTGTCCACCACAGAGTAATTCAGTTTTTAATATGAAAAGAAACAATTCTATCCCCCTCCCAAATAAATGTTAAGCAATAATCGAAGACTTTGGTTTGAAGAGGAAAACTCACGCCTAGGAAGGGGAGATACAATAAAAGATGAGAACACAGGGTACCAAAGGCACTCTAATGTTCTAGATCTTAAGTTGGGGAACAGATTTAAGAATGTCTGTCTTGGGTCACCTGGGTGGCTCAGTGGGTTGGGCCTCTGCCTTCACCTCGGGTCATGATCTTGGGGTCCTGGGATCGAGTCCCAGATCGGGCTCTCTGCTTGGCAGGGAGACTGCTTCTCCCTCTCTATCTGCCTGCCTCTCTGCCTACTTGTAATCTCTGTCTGTCAAATAAATAAATAAAATCTTAAAAAAAAAATGTCTGTCTTATCATTCTTATCTAGACTGTGCTTACACATCAATCTATTTATGATTTGGTTCATAGTTGTTTTAAAAAACACACAGAATTAATTAAAATGATAGAATACTTTAAACTGATAAGGTAAGGCTTACCTTTATTAAGGCCTGGAGTATATTGAAAACTATTATACTTAAATGTTTTTGGAAAAAAAAAAACCTTTTTTTAAGTTTATCTTCTCATTAGGGGTAATTGTAGGGAAACATGATCTTAGCAGACCTAGCAACTAATGCCTTGAACCTTTTTATGACAGAGTAGCCATTACTTCGTCAATCAATCAGAATGAACAAACACAAGTTGTTACCATTAAAAATTGTGCAGGAGCAAGTCAGTGGTTGTCAGGTGTTCTGGGTGGGAGGAGGGGAGTAAATATAAAGAGACACCACAACAAAGTTTTTTGGCATGATGGATTGATCTGTATCCTGATTATAGCAGTGATATAGACAAGAATCTTTAAAATTCATAGAACTGTACACCAAAATAAAAATGTCAATTTTACTTTATGATAATGTAACAAGCAAAAGCTTAGTGTATAATGCTCAAGAAAAAAAAATTGTGCTAACCTATTTTGATCCAACAGTTTTAAACCTAGGAATTTAGCCCATGAAACATATCCATACCCTCACTCACATGTTCACAAAAACAATGAGTATATTCATGGCAGCAGTACCAAGAAGCCTGGGCCCTACCCAAATGTTCATCAGCGGAGAACTAGTTAAACACATTATAATGCTTTCATGCATGCAAGTCATTAAAATAGACTCTAAGTAAACTGACATGTAAGAGGATGTTGTTCCAAAATTGGCTAGAGATTGGGATGATAAGCAACCCACATATTAAAGGGAGGCTAAAGTACTTGGAGGTCATGTGCCTCTTCAGGGCAGATAAAAAACAGCTAGATTGGGGCGCCTGGGTGGCTCAGTGGGTTAAAGCCTCTGCCTTCGGCTCAGGTCATGATCCCAGGGTCCTGGGATTGAGCCCCACATCGGGCTCTCTGCTCCGTGGAGAGCCTGCTTCCTCCTCTCTCTCCCTGCCTGCCTCTCTTGCCTACTTGTAATCTGTCTGTCAAATAAATAAATAAAATCTTTAAAAAAAAAAAAAAACAGCTAGATTGGCTGAGCTACTCAGCTGTCAGTACATAATTGCCTCCAATCTATACATATACGTGCAGACCTCTTCGGGAGATGAATTCGAGGAGAATTTTCTGTCTTCAGATGACAGCCTTGTGGTGAGTGTTCTGGTTTCTCTCTTTCCTCATGAGGGGGCTGTCCCTCAAAAGAATTAAGTAAGGGGAACAGAGATTAGAGGTGCAGGCAAGACAGGGATCCTCACATTTACTCTGTGCTCACATATCTCCTTCTTCAGTGGAATTGCTCATCTGTCCTCTGTGTCTATCTGAGAAGGATATAGAAAGAAACAGAGCTGGGCAAAGAGGCCACGGCCACAGGGCAGTCTATCTGTCCATTCTTGGGTGTGACAAAGACATGGGGGCTTCCTGAGAGTGAAATGATCTTTGGAATGTAGCTTCCTGGGTACCCTATCCAAGAGGCTTGGTCACCAGGAGAGAGGACCCCGTTCCCCCACCCCCTTGAACATGGGACTGTCACATGAACTGTTCTGGGTAAGAGCTGAGAGGGAATTGGAGAAAGTTAAACTCCTGTGTACTTTTCATACCACAGAACTGTGCCCTGGGGAGAACTTTCTGGAATCTTCCTGAAGAAGCCACACGTGTGACCCATGAACAAGGCAGTCTTTAGAATACAGTGAGCACCCTCTGAACACCCCAGCAATCATCACCATATTCCCCCGTGTGGGCTACCATAACAAAATACCACAGAAATGTATTTTCTTACAGTTCTGGAGGCTGGAAGTCTGAGATCAAGGTGCCTGAAGGTTTGGTTTCTCTGAGGCCACTCTCCTTGGCTTCACATGGTCATCCCTCTGTGCATGTGAGCCGCTGGTGTCTGTATGTCCAAATTTCCTCTTCTTATAAAGACACCAGTGAGACTAGATCAGGGCCCACCCTAATGGCCTCATTTTAAATTAATCACCTCTCTCAGGGCTTTGTTCTCCAAATACAGTCACATTCTGAGGTATCGGGGTTAGGGCTTCAACATAAGATTTTTGAGGAAGGACACAGTTCAGCCTATAACAATCCTATAAATAAGAGACACTTGCCTCTCTGCTTCTTCCTCCTTCTCATCCCAATGAAAGAAGTAAAAGGGCAGAAACAGTGAAGGGTGACCCACACCCTTCTCTACTCCAAATTCTCTCACTGAGGCCTGCCCTGCACTGACAGCTTTGAGGAAGAGAATGAACATTAAACTGAATGTGAAGGGCAGTCGGGTGAGTGTAGGACTCTTGGTTTCAGGTCAGGTCATGATCCAGGGTCATGAGATCAAGCCCCGTGTCAGGCTCTGTGCTCAGTGGGGAGTCTGTTCAGGATTCTCTCTCTCCCTCTGCTTCTGCCCCTCTTCCCCCACTTGCATACACTCTCTTAAATCTCTCTCTAAAAAAACAATCTTTAAAAAAAAAAATGGATGTGAAAAAAAGTTGGATGTGAAATTTAGTTTCAGACTATTCTAGATATTTTAATAATAAAAAGTGGCCAGAGGGACACCTGGGTGGCTCAGTCAGTTAAGCATCTGCCTTTGACAAATAAATAAATTCTTAAAGAAAAAAAAAAGGTGGCCAGAAAGCTATCAGATCTGCCGAAAATATCATGAAGGGTCAGGAAGGGAGATTTCATGCAATATGATGGAAAGACATGATTGGAAAGAAAACCAAAACAGTTTCCTGTTCCTGGTCTATTGAATGTAGCCTATTTGATAAGCTGATCATAATATACATTGATATGGAAAGAAATCCATGATATATAATTCACTGACTGAAACAGACTGGAGAACAATATGTGTGCTTTGCCCCTACTTGAATTAAGACAAAACATGACAGATGTCCATTGTTCTTGGCTGCCCAGCATCCTTTCCCTTGACTTTTCCAGTAACAGACATTTTGCCCAGCAATGGATTGAGCACGTGACTCCATCTGAGCCTCTCGTAATACCTCATGCCCTGCTTACAGTGACTGAGGAATAACAGATTGAACCAAGTAGAAACATGTCCTGGGATTTTTCAGGCCAGAAGAGCAAGGTCCCTTTCTTCTCTGGTCACAGAGTTGTAAGGCGCAGAGGTGGGAGCTGCTAGTGGTCATGTCGACAGACTCATGGAGAACCCAGTGTGGAAGATTAAGCTAACATGCAGAAAGATGTAGAAATGAAAGACAAAAACAGTGATTCCTGGTGATTTTCAATCATCCTGAAGGCCATTTCTACTCTACAAATACCCCAGATTTTCAAAATCTGGGGTATTTGTGCCAGTTAGGCCTTTCCTCTTGCTTAAGCCAGTTTGCTTTTGTTCTTATCCCTTGAAACCAAAGAATCTCAAAAATAAAAATATGTGTTTATGTAGTATAGTTAATATTCCATGGAATATATCTAGAAAGATATACATAAAACTGTTAACAGTTGTTAATTCTGGTAAGTGGCATACCTCTTCTTTATGCCTTCTTATATTATTTTAATTTCTTTATATCAATTATTTGTTACTTTTGCAATAAAACACATTGGTGGGGGGGGGGGCACCTGTGTGGCTCAGTTGGTTAAATGTCTGCCTTTGGCTTGAGTCCTGATCCCAGGTCCTGGGATCAAGCTCTGGGTCAGACTCCCTGCTCATCAGGGAGTCCGTTTCTCCCTTTCCCTCTTTCTCTGCCCCTCCCCACCTCAGGCGCTTTCACTCTCTCTCTCTCTCTCAAATAAATAAATAAAATCTTTAAAAACTAAAAAAAAAAATTAAACAAATTTTAAAAAATACATTTAGGAGATGGACAACACAAAATAATATAACACTGATGATAACCAAGAAAAATGTATGAATATACGTTGACTAAAATTGGGAGATGGATTTAGAATAACGGACATTTAGTTGAACATTCTCTTTCCATGTAAAGTTGCTTAAACTCTTCATACAATTTTAAAAGGGTAATCCTTTTTAAGGTTCAAGGTAAGATCATAGAGAGAGAGTGTGTGTGCTACATGTGTTCAGGACAACCAAGCAATACATATGGAAAGAACCTAATGCGATGGGTGTGGCTGTGGAAAAGAAAAGAGAAGAAAAACCACAGACACCTTCAGACCTGCCCTGTGGGGTCACATCTGAGTTATGCCTCCTTGCTGAGCAGAGACGACTCCTCACTCACCTGCTTCCCAGAGCAACACCCAATACACAACTTGATACCTTACATAACTAAGACAAGGACATTGCTGGTCCTTGTCTTGGTTACCTCTCAGGACCTAACAAATTACCACAAAGCTTAGCAGCTTCAAAGAACAGCACTTAGTGTCTCAGAGTTTCTGTGGGGTGCAGGAATCTGGGCAAGGCCGAGCTGGGTGCCTCTGACTCAGGGTTACCCACAAAGCCATGGTCCGGGTATCACCTAGCGTCAGCTGAGGTCGATCCTCTTCCGAGTTCACTCACTCGGCTTCAGGCTGGCCTCAGGTTCTTGCTGGCTATTTGCTGGAGACATTAGTTTCTTGCCATGTGGGCTTTTGATGACGGGGCAGTTTCCTTTTCCAAACTGAGAGGGTCAGGGAGCAAAGGAGGGAAGGGGAGAGGAGTGGAGAGGGAGAGAAAGAGAGAAAGGAGAGCAGGATAGAAGTCCCGGTCAACCAAGAGGGTAAGATCCTACTGACATCTAGTTTGTAGAGACAAGGAATCGTGCTAAGCATCCTGAAATTCACCAGACAGCCTCCCACAACAGACGCTTATCTGGCCAAAATACCAATAGTGCTGAGGTTGAGAACCCCTGACCTTGAGTGTTGAATGCTTGCAAAGCATTTTATGTGCATTTCCTCAATCCTCACACAACCCTACGAGGTAAAGAGGTACTATCTTTCTATTTTATTGCTGAAGAGACTGAGGCTTTGAGAAGTTCAGTGGTTTGCCATCTAGCAAGCAAGTAGGGGGGCTGGATTGGAACATAGGTCCATCTCACTCCATCACCAGGCTCCTCTCCTGGGAAATAGGAGCGGGGAGAGGCAGGAAAGAGAAAACGAGGTCTGGGAGTGGGGAGGGGGGCAGCACCCTCTCTGCCAGGAAATGTTCCAGACACTACTCTTAACACCTCGTCTGAAATTTGCAATGAGGTAGGAACATAAACCTGAGCAGACTCTGTTCTCTGAGAAGAGAACAGCTTAGCAAGGTGCTGGTTTGAGTCAGCGTCGAGCTGGAGCTGGGGATATCTGTGGTCTTGAGAACCCACAGTGCTCACACTGACTGCATCCTCTGCTTTCCTGCTCTGGGCCCCAGCTGTGCCTCCAGATGAATCACTGGTGACTGCTCAGGGAGCCACGCCAAGCTCCCCTTCATTCTGCTTTCAATATGGCAGGCCCGGTTTCTTTCGTGCCCAGGGACATGCCACCAATTAGATCACATAATGAAACATCTGATAAATACATTGTACATTTCTTATCACTGCTCTCTGAACATGTTCCCCAACCCAGTCCCCTTTTCAGACTTCGGGATTTATTTCCTCCTGAGCCCCTCAGACGAAGTGGGAACATTTCATTTTCCAAAGGATCATGTCATCATGAGATAGATCCTCTGGCCTTAATTATGCCCTCTCAACACACCTTTCCATTTGGAGAGTCACCCCTTTATCGGTGGTGCTCTTTATTTTAATACGACATGCTCTTTCTGGGATGGAAACACTCAAATCCAGTTTTCAGTGGCTCTCCGACACCACTGAGAGCCTGTGAGTACCGCAAGCCCTTTGGAGTGTTTGAATTAAAAATTTCTAGTTGTGGGGAACCTGGGTGGCTCAGTGGGTTAAAGCCTCTGCTTTCAGCTCAGGTCATGATCCCAAGGTCCTGGGATCGAGTCCCACATTGGGCTCTCTGCTCGGCAGAGAGCCTGCTTCCTCCTCTCTCTCTGCCTGCCTTTCTGCCTACTTGTGATCTCTGTCTGTCAAATAAATAAATAAAATCTTAAAAAAAAAAAAAATTTCTAGTTGTGTGAGCATTATGAAAGCTTGTAGTTCTTCTTGGAAGTTTCTATAAAAGATCAATTTGGCAAGGAGAAGATTGTCTTCTTCATCCTGGGCCTGCAAGAACAGACAAACCTTCATCCGCTGATAATCTGGAGGAGCTGGCCTGCTGGGATTTCAAAGGGCACACATTCTTTGGCTAAATATGGCCTTGGCACACGAGCCAGCCTTGTAGGAGCCTCAATTGTGACCGCTTCAGTCTGTGACTGAGTGACTAATGTCATTTTACCTTGTGCATATCATGGCCTGAACAATTGGGTGGGGGAGGAGAGGAAGGGAATGGAATTCTCCATTTGGTCCCTTGGTAGACCAGCTGCAAGGCTGTATGGCCTTACTCATTGTACTACTTAGCTCTATCATACCAGCTACGGCTGGAGACAAACTCCAGGCTGGAAATGGCAACTACCAAGTAACAAAAATGCGCAGGGCCCTTAAGAATCAATAGAAAAACATAGTAAGCAGAACTAATGAGGGAACAAAAGGCAAGAGAAATCTGGTTTAAATTAAACTTCCTTGGGGTGCCTGGGGGGCTCAGTCAGTTGAGCATCTGACTCTTGGATTCAGCTCAGGTCATGGTCTCAGGGTTGTGAGATCAAGCCCCATAGTGGGGGGCTCTACTCTCAGTGGGGCGTCTGCTTGAGATTCTCTCTCTCTTTCCATCTGCCCATCCCCCTACTCACACTCACTCTCTCTCTCTAATAAATAAATAAATCTTTAAAAAATTTCCTTACAACTTGCAGCCCACTGAGAGATACCTGAAACATGCAGAGTGTGACCATCCACAAGGAACTCAAGGCTGCCGTATGCGTTTGTTATGTTTTATTAAAGACTAAAAGTAACCTTATCTTCATAGAAGCTAGCCCCTCAAGGTCCTGAAAGCCTTGCTTCCAAATTCCTTAGAGATTGAGCTAGCAAGCCCTAATCCCCACTAATTAAATATACAATGAGTCACTCCTCACAATCCCCCAGGGTCTTGTCCCCATGCTATAATAAAATCACCTTTTTGCACCAAAACCATCTCAAGAATTCTTTCTTAGCCGTTTGCTCATGAACCTGAGACTTCAAGTCACATCACTGCATCAGAACCACACAAAAAGAACCACAGATCAGGTGACACTGAGGAGCCTCTTCTTTCTGTTGGGTTATTTCTGATTTTTGGACTGGATGGCAGTTTAGCTTTAGTGATCTGATTCAGGTGACCAGTTATTGGAAATTGATTGGAAAGAAATTTTCATTGAGTGATCTTGTTTTTTCCCCTTGGGTTTTTTTTAAATTATTATTTATATATCATATGTAGAAATTTCATTATCTAGGGGTTTTCAAACTTTTTAAGCAATGGCCACAGTAAGAAATTGTTACGTTGTCGACACAGCGCATACACACACACGCACACACACGCACACACGCACCCACACGCAAAACAAAAAGTTCTACAAGAAAGAGTCACTCTTACTATGTATGATTCCTTTTAATATTTTCATTCTATTCTATTCCAATCTAGTCTAGTCTATTAAAAATTCATTTTGCTGCCCATTAAGTTAATTTCACAATGCATCAAAGGAAGATGACCTGCAGCTTTAAACTATGTATTACTTAAACTGTGCTTTAAAGAACACCAATTTATAGCATTCTGATGAAATACAAACTGTAACTAGAAAGTGAATTTAATTAGCATTTTTCAGGATTGTTTTCTGGACGATCAGTAACATTGCTCATCCAACTCTTTGGTGGAATTGTAATGTACCCATAATTTCACACTTTTCCAATTCTGATGATCTGTAAAAACGACATAATTAAATCACTCTTTTCTACATTGTAAGGCAGGGTCTTTGGGAGCTCCTTTCAAAGTGTTACACCCATGAGGGTTGCTAAGATGGGGGGCCATGGTGTCTGTCACTGAACTCTGGTCATCGTGCGTGTCGACATAAAGGAGTCCATCCTGGAAACAGCATGCCAAGGAAGAGCCAGATTTAACCAGATCCACCTGGATTCAGCACCAGGGGAAGAGGGATCCAGGGAGAAGGCCAAGTAAGATGGAAGCTGTGAAAATTATGGACAGACAGAGAAGGGAGCAGGGCATAAGGCAATCCCAAACTAAAGAGTAAAAACCTGTAGGGTTTCCTTACCCTCTTCTTGTGGCCTTGGTTAGAAGCATTCCAAAGCGGCTTATTTCATTTCATCCATAAATACATCAGTATGTGTTTAAAAGCAAAACCAAATTCCATTATCATGCTTAAATTTTTTAATGATTTCTTAATATTACTCAATATCCAACTACTCACAATTGCTCTAACTGTTACAAATTTTTTTTATTGCTTTTACATTTTGTTCTCTCTCTTCAGGGTCTAAATAATTAGAGTCATACATTTTAATTGGTTGATTCGTCTCATAATTCTTTTCATTTGTAAGTCCCCCCCACTTTTTTTTGAATGGTAACGAAGCAAAATCTAAGACCTCTTTATAATTGAGTCTTCCCAAGAAAATATAAATTGTTTATTTTAACTTGTTTGTTGGCGGAGAAAAGTAGCTGCAGGCTGGGGTGGGGTGGGGGGTAGAAAAGCTTGCTTCAGGTGATATGGTACCAAGGGTGATGAAAACTAATCCCACCTCACTGTCTCCCATCATTGCTGATATCTCCTCCTTTAGGCTCACTCCCTTATATTTCTGAAAGACCTCCTCTAAAACACGACTGCATTAAATCTCCTTGTATGTTACATTCTATAAACAGGAAATCTGTTAACCTCTGATACTCATCTCTGAGTTCTTTGAAAGCACAATGTTTTGAAATCAGGGCCCAGAGGAGGAGAAGCCTAGTGAGCTATCAAAGACCCAACTCTCATTAGCAGAGTTTGAGCACTGAGTACACTTAGAGGCCTCCTAATTTTTAGAAAATTGACAGTCCCTGTACTTACTAGTTTTTGTGTGATGATACATACCGGGATACAATGCTAGTTTTTCCATTTCCAAAATGAGTTTTCTTACACTCACTTGAATAAACTAACTTCTCCACAGCCACTGAATGGCCATTTCCTACCCTTCAAAGATTATAAGACATATCTTTGTATTTTTAAGCTAGCCAGCATTTAGAAACCACAGACTTAATTTTTCTTTTTTTCTTTTTCCTTTGTTGTGTTACTATACCTTTACCTTTGCCTGGATTTGTGGGCGACATGAGTACTAGAGAAATTATCCAAGAGTAGAAGTGCCACGTGACAGCAGCCCACAATACAGTGACCCTGTCAACTGCTAAATCACTCACTACCTTTATTGAGGGAATAATTTACATGACATCAACTGCTTGCATAGTAAGGGCACATTTCAATGAGATCTGTTAAATGCACATGCTTGTGTAACTCCACCCTAGTCAAGACAGATAATAGAACATTTTCATCATCCCCCAAAGTGCCCTTATGTCACTTTGTTGTCATCTTCCCCTTCTCCATTTCCAGGCAAACTCTCTGTTTCCCATCAGTAGAGGTTAATCTATTTCGTATAGATGGAATACGCAGGATACGTCTTTCGGCTTCTTTAGCTTCTTGAGCTCATCCTAAGTTTTCGAGATTCACCCATGTTCTTCCAAACTTCAATGATATGGATACACCATAATTGTTTATCCATTCACCTTTTGATAAACATTTGAATTATTTCCTGTTTTTGGCTATTTCAAATAAAGCTGCTAAAACGAATGTGTACAAGTCTGTGTGGACATATGCTTTCAGTTCTCTTGGTAAATACCTAGAAGAGGAATTGCTGGTAAGTGTAAGAATAACTTTATGAGAAGCTGCCAAAGTGTTTCCCAAGGAGATTGTGTCATCTTATACTCTCACCAGCAATGGGTGAGAATTCTAGTTGCTCCAACTCCTCACCAACATTTGTTGTTGTCAGTCTTCTTAATTATAGTCCTGCCAGTAGTGCATTTGTAAAAGGATCTCACTGTAGCTGTGGTTTGCATTTCCCTCCTAACGGAAAATTTGGAGCATCTTCCCATATGCCTGTTGGCTTATTTGTATATCTTCTTTTGTGAAGTATCCAAATCTTTTGCTCACTTTTATTGAGTTGTTTTCTTATTATTGACCTGTAGGAGTTCTTTCTATAGTCTTTCTATAGTCTCGATATAATCCTTTGCCAGATATACATATTATGAATTATTTCTCTAAGTCTATGACTTGCCTTTTTATTTTCTTAATGGAATCTTTCAAAGGGAGAATTTTTAATTTTTTAATGAAATCCAATGTAGCATTTTCTTAAAATTTTACAATTTATTCTTTTTATATCCTATCTAAGAAATCTTTCTCTATACTAAAATCAGAAAGATAGTCTATGTTTTCTGTGAAAAGCTCCATAGTTTTAGCCTTTATGTTCAGATATGTGATTCATTTAAAATAAATATTTATGTGTGGTATGAAGTAACAGTAGAGGTTCACTTTTGCCCATATGAATACCCCAAATTTTTCAGTATCATTTGTTGAAAAGAATATCCTTTTTTCTACCTTCATTGAAAATCAGTACATGTGTGGGTCTGTTCTTGGGATCTCAATTCTATTCCGTTTATCAAAATGTTTATCTTTGTGCCAATACCATGCTCTCTTGATCACTATAGCTTTGTAAATAAGTTTTGAAATTGAATAATGTAAGTCCTAAAACTTTACCGTCTAAAAAAAATAGACTATTCCAGCTCATTTGCATTTCCATGTAAATTCTAGAGTAGCTGTGCACAATAGAAAGCTTCCCAATAATACAAAGAAATGAAATATTGATACAATGAAATGAGAATATGGGTAACTCTAAATAATTATGCTGAGAGAAACCAAGCAAAAAAGAATACATGCTATTTGAATCCATTTATATGAAATTCTAAAAACTGCAAAAGAATCTATACTGATAGACAGCAGGTAAGTGGTTTTCTGGAGATGAGTCATAGAAGGGAGGTAGCAAAGAGAGACAGAAATGAGAGATGCTACAAGGACAGGACAAAATTTTGTATGTTCCAATCTGATGTACCCAAACCGATAGATACATCCTTGAGTGTGGTGATAGCATCATGAGTATACATAAGTAATAACTTATCAGTTTCTACACCTTTTTTTAAAGATTTTATTTATTTATTAGAGAGAGAGAGAGGTTGTGAGAGAGAACATGAGAGGGGAGAAGCAGACTCCTCATGGAGCTGGGAGACCAATGTGGGACTCGATCCCGCAACTCCAGGATCATGACCTGAGCCGAAGGCAGTCGCTTAACCAACTGAGCCACCCAGGCGCCTAGTTTCTACATTTTTAATTTTTACAGTTCATTGCCTGTCAATTATACTTCAATAAAGCTTGAGGTTTTTTTTTTTAAGTAGATATTGCCAAAAAATGGAGCTTTCAAAAAAAGCTTTCAAAGAATATAAACAGGATGAAAATTAGAAGGGTTAGGAGCTTCTCAACAGCAACACTGGAGACTAGAATACAATAAAGAAATGCCTTCAAAAGTCCAAACAAAAATGACTTCTAACCTAATATTCTATATCCTGCTAAGCAATAAAGCAAGAAGATGCAATAAAATTTACATATATGCACAATGCAAAGAAAGTTACTTATGATTTGTTCTTTCTCAGGAAGACTCTGTAGTGTCCACAACCATCAAAACAACAAAGCAAATGAAGGAAGAGTATTTCACGAGATTTTAATTTCAGAGGATCCAACACACAACAGAGGGAAGAGGAGTTCTCTGGATCATGGGAAAGAGAAAGCCCAGAACAGCAGTAGGGAGTGCAGCATTCTATAGAACAGGAGTTGTAATAAAACAAGTAAAAAATAAATAAATCAGAGCACCTGGGTGGCTCAGTATTTAAGTGTCTGCCTTCAGTTTAGGTCATAATCCTGGGGTCCTGGGATCAAGCCTCACATTGGGCTCCCCACTCAGTGGGAAGCCTGCTTCTTCCTATCCCACTCCCTCCACTTGTGTTCCCTCTATCAAATAAATAAATAAAATCTTTAAATAAATATATATATATATATGTGGATTAAAGTAATAATAATAATAAATAAAAAGCAGGAGTTGCAAATAAATAGAAGCTTCAAGGGAGTTTCCGTTTTTAAAAAACAGGAGACTATCTCCATGTTCTATAATGTAGGAAATTGTTTTGAGAGGCGGGTGGGGCAAGTCAGAAGCATTAGCAATAGATACAAATAAAACAAAACCCATGATTTTCTTTCTGTGCTTCAGATTAGAGAAGTTATGTACTTTTCAATTCTAGAATTTCTATGTGAATATCTATGTATCATTTTCTCTGCTGAAATTCCCTAGCAATTTACTCATTAAGACATAATTTTCTTTAACTCTTCCATATTTTTCACTTTTTCTCTCAAGATATTTATAATAGCTGCTCTAAAGTTTGGTCTGGTAAATCCCACATCTGAGCCATCTTGGAGTTGATAATCATTGGCCTCTTTTGTTCTTAACTATAGACCATGTTTTCCTGTTTCTTGCATATCTGGTAATTTTTTACTGTGTATTAGGTATCATTCATGATACTTTGTAGAGACTCTGGATTTTGTTATCACTCTTAAAAGAGAGTTTGTTTTTGTCCTAGTAGGCAGATCAACTAGTGGCTGATCATCTTGAACTTGTTTAAGTTGGCTTTTCCTTATATTGGAGTGGACCTGTGAATATCTGCTCAACTTAGCTTGTTGTGGAGGATTGGTATTAGGTTTGTGGTTTTTTGTTTGTTTGTTTGTTTGTTTTTAGATCAGGTTGAGAAACTAGGCTTTACTCTAAATTTCAGTGCTTAGCTCTAAGGCATGGCCTTTCTGGTCTTAAAGCTGGATACTTGAAATATTAACAAGATGTTAATGCTGTCTTTCAACTCTTGTAGGATCTCCAACATCCCCCAGTCCTCCTCAACCTTTATTATTTCTGTTTTATTATCAGTTGTGCAGCATATGTTCTCTAATAAGCCTTGTATAGTCTTGCACTCCATATATACAGAGCAGTCCTCAGCCAAAAATTCAGGAAGAACTCCTTCCAAAACCTCCTGCCCACTCTATACAGCTTCTCCTCTCTGGTGTCCTGCTTTACAGATTCCAGCTGCTTCAGATACCCCAAATTCCAATCTGTTTCCTCAGCTCAACAGTACGGCTGTGAGATCTAAGTTTGATTTTGATCCCAGCTTTCTGTACCATAATCGGAAACACATCTCCAGGCAGAAAACTGCAAGGAGGTGAGGCTTACCTCATCCTTTGCAAGGATTGTTTTTCAATGTTTAACAATAGTTGCTTCACATATTTTTTCTAGTTTTATGGTTGTTTACCATGGGAGGCATAACCCAATACCAGTTATTCCTTTATAGCTACCAGCAAAAGCTAACCAGGATTTAAATCAACGACCAAAAATGAAAATGTTTTCTGAATTTCTTGCATATTCTACATCCAGTTTTCCAACTCTATAATACTCATTTTTATGGCCCTTAACATGAATATAAGTTTTTTAGTCCCTTAGGAAATTTAATACATTAAACTTGGAAAACTAAGCCAATTAGACCAACTTGGCCATTGCAAACACTGTACTGCTCTGAGATTGGCCATTAAGGCTGAATAAGTAGTCAAAGCCCTCCTCTACCACCGCTGTTCATACAGCACATTTGACTTTGGACCTTAGCTTACTGGATAGCTAATAGGGTCTGTTTGAACTTTGTATAATGGAGGAGTCTAAATAGAAAAAGAAAATATATCTGAGTCTATAAGAGGATGCACCTAGAATTGCACAGCCTCAAACAGCCTACTATTTGTGTAGAACAGGATAGTTAATGTTCTACCAAAATGTCAAGGAGAATAAACAAAATAAAATATAAATATTTTATATTTATTTATTAATATATATAAATATATTTATATTTTATATAAATATATTTATATTTATGTAAAAAATAAAAAAATACTTCATATTTGAATAGTGAATATCTTAATTGGATCCAACACTAACCCTCTGAAAAAAAGGCAATAAGCTCTTGTCATTTGCATTTTACAAATGAGGAAACTATGACTCAAATAAGTTCATTGGCTTGTCCAACATCACATACGTAGATGATGACAGAATTCAAAAGGGCAAAATTACTGTGAGTAAATTTATTGCTTATGCCCTATCATAAGCACCTTTGGCCAGCCCTGCAAATGGACGGAAATCATAGCCAACTATGAGGTATAATTTGAGAGATGCCAAATCGTTCACCCCCTAATTTATCAGAGCCTAAAATTTTAGCATGAGTCATTAATTTTAGCTTAAGCCATCAACGGCCTGCTAAAATGGAAATCTAATTATCTTGTATTTCTACAGCAATTCACAATTTTCCAAATGTAATTTACCTTCAAAAATAAAACCTAACATTTATTATGAACCCTTTCTCATGGTAGGCACTATTTTAAGTGTTTTGTGCATTTTGACTATTCTTTTAATCTATACAATAATTGTAAGAGAAGAGTACTATAAGTATCTCCATTTTAAATATGAGGAAACTAGAGCTGCCTGGGTGGTTCAGTCAGTTAAGCACCTGACTCTTGGTTTTGGCTCAGATCATCCATTAGGTCATGATCTCATGGTCGTGAGATGGAGCCCTGTGTTGGACTCCATGCTCAGTGAGGAGTTTGCTTGAGATTCTTTCTCTCTCTCTGCCCCTTCCCCTTTAAAATAAATAAATAAACTTAAATAAATAAATAAATATGAAGAAACTAAAGTATAAGGAGATTAAATGTCTTGCCTAAGTTCAGACAATTGGAAAGTAGCAAAGTTAGGATTTGAGTCTAGATTCAGAGTTCTTGCTTTTAACCATTAAACTATTTGTTATGTTATGGCATCCAAGCCAAAGTCTTGCAAGATAAAGGCATTATTAAACCACCTTTTATAGATGAACCAATGGAGACCTAGAAAATTTAAATGATTTACCCAAGTTTTCCTAACCAATTATTATTCTATTCCTGACTAAATTCTGGTAATTCTGGTAATCACTATTCCTAATCAACTCTTAGAGTAAGACAGAGAATTACTGGCCAATTCCTTATCAGCAAAAAGAGAGTTTGGGGCAAAGAAAATTCCATTTTGATGAAATCTAAAGTAAGATATTCTGAGAAGCTAAAAAAAGCAGCCTTGAGAATTTTTGAACCCCCAGATGGTGACGAGAAATATTCCTTTATTCTACAAATACTTAAAGATTCTCTAACTACATTAGGCACTGTTCTTGGTACAGGAGACTACCTATGAACAAAACAAACAAAAATCCCTACTTTCATAGAATTTACATTTTATTGTAATATAAGAAAATATTGATGAGAATACAGAAAAAATTGCTTTGAAAATAAAGAGGAACAATATAAAGCAGAATTTTAAATGAATTCAACTGAATTTTTTTCAAATCTACTCCTTCTTCGGTAACTCATTTATTTCCCACATGCTTCTTCCCAGAAACAGCCCACTGATATGTAAAATTTTGGTAACTTGAGATTTTTCAAAATACAACATCAGCTTGTTGTTGGTATGAATTATAGACAGACTATGAAAGGAAGTGAGAAGCCCACCCCACCCCCCTCCCAAATAATGAGAGGATCAGATGGAGCTGTAAAGACAGATTTTACAGCATATTAGAACATATGAAATCTTTGAGAAAGTTGCCCCACCTTAAAAAAAAAAAAATCTTCTAAGATTCTTTCTTTTTAAAGTCCTCTTTTAGGGATGCCCAGCTGGCTGAGTTGGTACATCACGTGACTCTTGATCTCGGGTTTGTAAATTCAAGCCCCATGTTGAGTATAGAGATTACTTAAATATAAAATCTTTAAAATAAATAAAGTCTTCTTTTAGGTTACTGGGAATTCTTACTACTAAAAAGTGGAACGGTGGCAGCTAGAACAAGTGAGGACCACTGAGGGGGAGGAAGGCTGAGAGACTGACTCTGGTCTTGTACAAACTCTCTTCACTTTAACAGAAGCCTATCTTCTCCAATTCCCTACTTGGGTTTACTTCAACAAACTCATCAGAACTGACGAGGGATGGATTCTGAGTTCAGGGTGGAAAACCCTCTGCTTTGATTCTTTAGCCCTAGTTGCTAGGCAGCGGCTATTCCCACGCTGAGGGAGCCAGCTCTTGCTTTTATCAGTAGTTGTCAATCATGTGCACCAAGCAAGCGCCTCCATGAAAAGCTTATTTTTCTCCTCTCTTTTGCTGGCCACGTCCACCTCAATTTTGTGGGATCTCTTCAGGACCATTTTTAACTTTCAAGGCTCCATGACTACCAAAACCGTATCATTCCTGTAGTTCAGGAAGGTGCTCTCCTCTCCCCAAACAATGCCTCTGCTCCATAAAACAGCTTGAAATTTTCAGAGGTCTTCCCTCTTTGGGGCCAAAGATTCTACTTCACATTGAAATGCAAATCCAGGCCCTGTCATTGACAGGTTTGGGTGAATGAATTTCTCAATTCACTTCCACTGGAAAGGTGAGTGTGGTAGAGGTGAGAGGAGGTGAGCGGAAGAGTAACAGTAAGGGAGGAGCAGGGAGAGGAAGAGGCATTGGCAAAAGGAGCAAAGAATCCAGAAAGGGAAGCTGGGACCACAGACGACAAATCCTGTCAGCTCCTTGGTTTCCCCAAGGGCTGGTCTTGTACTTGGCTGCTAAGCCATAGTATCTCACTAAACAGAGCCTGAGCAGCATCCTTCTGTCCAGCTATGTAAATCAGAAATGGAAACTACTGGTCAAGATGGAAGTGTGTAGGGGAGGTGCTGGGATGTGCTGCCAAGATCTCCAATTACTCCCAGCAGCTGGGACTCTGCCCTCAACCATCAACCCCCCTCAGGGACCTTGGCTGAAGGAAACTGCCTGACCAAGATCACCTCTCCTTCTCAAGGAAGCCTACATCTAGTGACTGATTAACATCCTACATCTAGTGACTGATTAACATGATAAAGACCCCACCCATGACATGTCTGCAGTTTCATTCCATCTTCATAACTCCCCTTTTGGCTGGTTGAGGAGGCATCTGTTAAGACTACATCACAGCTCAACTTCTCCCTGCGCCCAGTCCTATTTCCTTTCCTTCCTTTTCAAAAGAGTAGATTTCAAAAGTATGCCCTAAAAAATTTGCATGCCAATCTCCATCTCAGGGTCTGCTTCCTGGAAACCCCAAACTACAATAACCAGGGTGAGCGGCTTCAATTTCCCAGATGAAGATAACCACATACTACACTGTTACATAAATGAAAAGAGTAGGATGACTTGGGCTGCGGTACATAGCAGCCTACCACACTGTTTCGGCTGAAACTGGGTAATTTGGCTCAGTGACATCAAGTAACCTAAATGGGCCCAGAGAAGTCTTCTCTATTCCCTGAGGGAGGTCCTGGAAGCTTAGCTTCTCAGACATTAGACAACAACAAAAAACAGGTTATCCATTTCATTCAATAAACATTCACTGAGTATGAACTCTTCATGGAGCACAAAATTATTGCTGCCATCTTTGTCACTGTCATCACCATAAGTCATTGTCATCTGTCCTTGTTGTTGTCACTAACTGGTTATTTCGAGTGAATCTCCTGACCTGGTATTTCGGAAACTGGAAAACAAATCACTATCCATTCATGCTCCTATTAGGGCTTCACAGACAAAGATGACACACCCTTTTAGTCTCTATATTTGCTGATAGACGTATACTTTGTTTCCAAGCTGTCCACTTGTAGTCATTTCCCCTCTTCTTGGTCATCCCAATTGCCTTTCTTTAGAATTGCTTCACTTCTGCTGGGAATTTTTGAGTCTTAGTGATTCCATATATTTCCTATGGCTGAACTAGAATTTCGAACCCAGGTAAGATTATTTCTTTCCGTTTGCTTCCAGGGGTCTCTCGGAAGATATCCAGCCAGCCTCCATGGCTATTCACTGAGTCAGAGTGACTTGAGGGCTTCTCTGAGCATATCTGACAGTTCATGGTCCACTCCCATAAGCAAAATTTGAACCATGATATTTTCTCACACACTGCCCTACATTTGTCTTCACTGATACTCAGCTACTCATTTTCTTGTGAGATCTCTATGATTACTTTTGCTGGCCAACACTTCACTCCCTCCAACAATGTGATAGCTCCTGTAAACTTTGAAACTTGACTGCAGATGGTTTTTGCTAGTAATTTTCCTCACCATGGAAAATAACTGCTTCTGCTGTGATCCCTCAGATTCCATTACTTAGACCTCCATTATGTGCGACATTCCTACCTTTTGTTTCTTGCCTTTAATTTGTGTTATTTTTCCTTCACCAAATAATCCCACAGATTCCATGATGATGCATACTGGGGACTGACAGTGCGGTGGCAATCACAGGGCTGCCTTAAGATAGGCACCGAATTGGACATTTCATGGAAGTACATGCCACTCGTTGGTTGGTTGGTCCTTGGCCAAAAGAAGCTGGGAAGGCCTGGGTAATAACATGGCTAAAGCAAAGTTCATGGTCTTTCTGAGTCCAGACTTAGGCTTTGTCCACATCTTCCTTTAGACCTGAGGTGGGTTCTGAAGGCCTTCATTGGTTCTAATCCTGCTTCACTTTCTGGTTGTGGTCTGACCAATTTCAGTGTCCTGGGTATGAACTCTTTAGCCTTCCTCAGGTTGAATTCACTCCCTAGTGATTCCAAATAGACTCAGAATAACCAGACTACAAAGGTTCTTGAGAAATTACCATCTTTGGGATGTGGGTAAGTTCTCTTTGGAACAATGAGATCAATAACTTCCACTGTAGACAGGAATAACACTGCAAAGGTCATCACTGCCTTAAGATGTGATGAGTTAGCAACAGTGTTACTTCTCAAACATACTTTGGACACAATCTTGGAATCTTACTACTTATTAGAGACTGTGTGCAATAATCTGTTCCTTCATATTGATCCATGAAGAACTGGGAAAGGGGGCATTTTAGAAGGTATGAATATAAAATCTCCATTCTTCCTGACTGTGAATCATATCTCTAAATATAGACTTGCATGTATGTGCATGCACACAATTACAGCATCTTCCCCGTTGACTCAAAGGATTTTATTTCCACTTTTCATTTCTGGGATGTCACTGTTCTTTCTTATTCCCACATGCCTGAGTCACACACCTCTCTATTACCCCCTATAAGGTAACAGGGACAAATTTACACAACCAAAGTACAGGGTATTTTTAGGAATAAGCTACTAAAGTTAGCACTCTTGAATCAAAACCAATCATATCATATTTCAGAATGAACCTTCTCATCCAATGACTGCCTATAAGGCAGCTGGCAATTCTGCATCTTGAAGCATAGGTATTGAAAACTGGGATTCAATGCTTTGTTCTTGTAAGTTTCTAGATATATTATAAATTCTTTCAAGCCATTGGGAACAATAAGTAGAGAGGTAGATAGGTAAGTAGATAAATAAATGGACAGATATAGACAGATAAGCTCTTGTGTTTATATGTTTGGGTGCTTTCTCTTCAGTCATTTGACTTGATAATCTACCTGTGATTGAAATAGACTGAGTGTCACCTACTTTTGTTTTTTTAGAGAAAGAGATGGAAAGAGAGCATGCACAAGTGGAAGGGAGGGGTGGAGTAGGAGGGGAAAAGGGAGATGGAGAGAGAGAATCTTAAGCAGGCTCCATGCTCAGTGCGGAGTCCAACTCAGGGCTCAATCTCATGACCCTGAGATTATGACCTGAGCAGAAATAGAGTCAGACACTTAACCGAACTGAACTTAACTGAACCACCCAGGCACCTCCATCTATCTTTATTTTATTGTTGATACTATTCTATAAGACATATAATGTTCCATCACTCAGCCACGTGGTTGCATGGTGAAAAGCTGGCAGTTCAATTACTTGGCACATAGCAATATATATGGTAGTAGTATAATAGTAGTATAATAGGGAAAGTTTTATAAAGTTTAATAGTAGTATAATAGGGAAAGTTTTTAACTTAACAAATCTACAGACAAGGAGCATTTGGATCTATGAGTAAAAAGGACGTCCTGCTGGTCTATGAGATTAACTTCACTACTGAGACTAAGTAATGAACACTTACAAGAACCAGGCATTAACACCCTGTTACAGATGGTAGCACTAAGTCTTCTCTACTCTAGGCAAATCCCGTCCTACTCCACCCACATTCTGGCAAAATAATAAGCAGCACAGACTCATAAGGTTATATTGGTGAGTGAGTGGTAGGATTAAAAAACAGAACTTGGGTCTGGGAATGCTTAATTTTCTATTTAAGTACAGAGGTCATAAGTTTTTCCTTGTTCTTCCCCAGGAAATAAAATTTCAAAGAAATGGCAATGAATTAGGATTGAATCTATGATTATTCACTATCAGTAATATTATAATGGGATTGTGCCATTAATATTCCATTCCACTTCATGCCATTTAGAAGTTCTCAATGATCATTTCTAATATTTTCCAGTGTCTTATCCATGAAATGATGAGTTTTTTTTTTACCTTTTTCTTCCTCCCTTTCTACGGCAACTTAAGTAATTTTTATATGATTTTCATTGCTAATTCTCTATAAGTAAAGAGAGCTACAAAGAGAAAACTTTGTTCCAACATGAACATTTTTGTTACACTCAGAGCTGTTTGTTCTTTTGGCATTTTCTGAATACAGCTGAAGAGACAGTGTGTCTATCAGCATGTGGTCTGTAACCAACTGCCAGACTACAATGTTATTCCAAGCATTTGGAGATTCAAGTGAATGGAAGAGTTTTCCCTTTTTAGTTTCCTGTATTACCTTAATTATGTAGAAGGACGGAAGGAAGGGAGAACGCATTTGCCATACACCGGTCACTTTCACATGCAGTAAGACTCTCTTTATCACCTGTGTCTGCTGTTTGGCTATTTATAGGCTCTTGCTTTGAGAACTGAAAACTGATTTGTGAAAGCCAAATATTATTCAATTATTTCAAACTTCCAAAGTTATCCTAACCATTGAAACAATAATACCCCTAAACACAGTCACAAGAACCTTTTCTCTCACACACAATTTTTGAGACTCATTCTATATATGCAGTTAATTTTTAAAAAGTCACTTAAGTGTCCTGCTTTAGATAGGGGCGGGGGGCTGTGGTACATGTTTCATTGTATAGGTATGAGGAGCTGGGACCAGGAGGGCACTGTGTACCGAGCACATATGCCAGGGAAAGAAATCTGTTTTGTTGAGGCTCAAAGAGCTCAGACCAGTGGTCAAGAGATCTAGGTTCGATGCTTGACTCTGCCGTTCTCTTGTGCAAGTAAATTCCCTGACCAAGTTTCACTTGTTTCATCGTATATTAAAGACTGTTAGATCTACAGTGGTTTTGTAAACTTCTGTTTGTATTCATTCAAATTTGTATTGTAAATATTCATTGAATGTCATTTGGTTCATAAAGACCAATGACTATATCTTCATTGAGGAAATTACATATGATCAAAATAAAAGTACTCAGTGGATTTTTTTCTTACCATTCATTGCACTTTCTCTGGAATTCTACATTAATAATACAATCACTCTTTTCTTTTTCTTAACCATTTTGATTGAGGCTTATTGATGTATTGAGGGTATAAACATGGAACAGCTTTATTATACAAATAACTCTTGTCAGCTAAGCTCAGTAGACTCTTTCTAATATTTCAGTCTGATCTCATAACTTTCATTGTTCACTAGATTAACGAAGTTCCCTAGTCATAATATTAATCTCCTCTCCTCCTCTAGACTCAGGGTAGAGTTGTACTTGTAGTAGGTTGGTGAGAAAGGGTCCATGAAAATGGAAGAAGAAGGAGCGGAGGTCCACAAAACAAGTAATGCTCTCATGCCCTTTTCCTCATTCCTGGGGGTGTTCTTCAGCTGATAGAAGGAGAAAGATATTCTCTTGCGTGACTGTGCAAGAGAAAGTGGAGGCCTCTGATTTGTTGACTGTAAACCTGATTCTCTTTCCTGAGCAACGACCAACCAGTGATGACAAGGCAGCTGACTCTTCATTGTCTGTCACCCTGGCTAAACCAGTTCATTAACTATTGACTTGGTGGGTGTGCCCACTGGTGACAGTTTGGATACCAAGGACCTCCCCTAGGCACAAGTGAGCCCTTGTAGATTCAAATGCACTTTCTCCTAGCCCCCAGAAGGTACCCCACATCCTGTGACACTTTTCTGATGTATGTTTCTCTTTGACCCAAGCTGTGCCGTCTCTAGCAAGCTGCAGCTCCCACACTCATCTGCAGTCTTCACCCCCAGCTCTGGGGATAAGTAGATGTATATTCTGGATTCTTGGGATCTCAAGGGGAGGCCTCCCTGGAGAAACCTCTTGTCCCCTCTCAGTTTGGCTCTTTTACTACCTGAGGCAGGTCAGCAATCACTATAGCTTTCTGGATTTCCACCTGGAGAGCAAAATATATCTCCCTTTCATTCAAAAAAGAGAAATCTCAAACCTTCTAAATAATTCTACCTTGGGCTTCTCTTCTTTGCCTTTGGAAAGAGGAACTAGGTAAGTACGCCCTGCCTTTACAAACACCAGGCACTCCTAAAAGTAAACCTTTTAATACCCCTCCTCCACTTCACAGTCCTTTTTGTTTGGGGTGTGGGTAGGGGATGGGGAAGCTGGAGTGTCAGTTCTAGTGAAATGGAATTTCTCGGCAAGCCTTGTTGGGAGATGGTGGTGCTTTACTGTTGGTGCTCTTACACTAGAATGAGGAGCTATGGGTCCTAGACCTACTTACAAAGAAAACAGGAATTATTATCAAACCCACATGTTTCTTTTAACTTCTTTCTTAAATTTTGTTTTAGAACTGCCTCTAATAAACACACATATATATCTTAATTAATCTGAAAGTGTTTACTATTTAACAAGAGAATTTAACTCTCTTATATTTATTGTCATAATTAGCATGGTTGGTCTCACTTTCACTGTCTTTTTAGAATGGTTCCTTATGGGACACCTGGTTGGCTCAGTTGGTTAAGCATCTGCCTTCAGCTCAGGTCATGATCCCAGGGTCCTGGGATTGAGCCCTGCATGGGACTCCTTGCTCAGCAGGGAGCCTGCTTCTCTCTCTGCCCACCACCCATCTCCACCCCACTTATGCTCTCTCTCTCTGACAAATAAATAAATAAAAGCTTAAAAAATAAACTAAATAAGCCTCTTGCCAGCTTTATAAAAAAAACAGAATGTTTCCTTAGCATTTCCTTTGTTTTCCATGTTTTCTATGGTTTATTTTTGCTTCTTTTATGACCTGAAACACAGATATCATGGCTTTATTTTTTTAATTTTTACTAGTAACTGTCACTATGCTTAATAACACAAGTAGTTAAACCCATATAAAAGTTTTAACTAGTGGTTTGAAATATCAAAACAAAAAGCACCAATCAATAGAAATAGTTGGAAGAATCTAAGATAATTCTGATTTTTTACTCTTTCCTTAATAAACTTGTTGTTTTATCTAGAGAAGTATTGAATTCTTTCTTTATATCTAAATTTTTCAAATGTCACCAGCCTCAACAGGTAAGCAACAAACTGTGGTACATATATACCAGAGAATATTACTCAGTAACAAAAGGGAAGAAATTACTGATACACAACAACTTGGAAGAATCTCTAAGGAATTATGCTGAATGAATAAAGCCACTCCCAAGAGGTTACATACTATATGATTCCATTTATACAACATTCTTGAAAAATTTTTATTTTTTTAAAGATTTTATTTATTTATTTATTTGAGGGAGAGAGAGATAGTGAGAGAAAGCATGAGCAGGGGGGAGAGGGAGAAGCAGGCTCCCCACTGAGCAGGGAGCCCCATTCAGGGCTCGATGCAGGGTCTCGATACAGGACAGATATAGGATCCTGGGATCAGGACCTAAACCAAAGGCAGATGATTAACTGACTGATCCACCCAGGAGCCCCTTGAAAAAATTTTAGACATGGAGAAAGGATTTCCAGGAGTTAGAGATAGAACTAGCAGGATATGGGGGTAGGAAGGATGTTGGTGTGGTTATAATAGGGATAAACCCTTTATTATAAAGGGTTACTAGAGGTGATAGAAATGCTCAACATCTTTACTGTGGTGATAGATATACAAATCTTCACATGTGATAAAATTGTACAAAATAGACACACAAACAAATTGAGCAAAACACATACATATACAAATCATTGCATGTAAAACAGAAGGAATTTGAATAAGATTGGTGGGTTGTACCAATGTCAATACACTGGTTACGGTATTATACTACAATTCTGCACATTGTTACTGCGGGAAAGCTGGGTAAAGGGTATATGGGATCTCTCTGTATTACTTATTGCAACTGCATATGAATTTATAATTTTCTCAGTAAAAATTTCAGTTAAAAAGGATTTGCTAGGATCTGTATAGGTTGTGGTGACTTTACATAACACTTCCCTTACACTACTGTGAATGAGTCACTTTCACTTTCAAATTCTAGTCGAGCTTGAGGTTATATATGTTTGAGATTGTTGTTTCAGTTCCACTAGTTCTTTTTTTTTTTTTTCTTGTCTGTTTTTTCAGATCTCTCTTCTTTACCCTCCACATCTGACATTCTTTTTTTTAAATCATGTTCTTCTCTGAGTATTTTAAGTCCTCCTTATCCTGGAAGACTTTTGACAATGACCCTTTAGTGCCTACAACATGGATTTGATTTTCTGTAGTGCTAACTCTTTGTTATTGATTCTGATTATTTTGTATTTTATATTTATATTTTTACTTCCTTTGGATTTTTTTAAATCCAAGGCCTTTTCTGTTTATTATTCAATCAGCTCCTTTTCCATTTTAATGTTTTAATGTCTCATCTTTGATCTTTGCTTTGTGTAACCCACTGTTTTCACATTTTTAAGAGTATAATATAAATGATGTCTAAAATTAACTAGCTCCTTGAAGTAAATCTTTATCAAAAGTAAGCTCTTTTTCAGAAAGTAGAGGGTTAGGTTATCATCTTTCATGCTAGAGAAACATTTGTTTTGTTTTGTGTTATTTTAACCTTACTCATCCCTAAAAAAGGAGAGTTTCTTTTGAGTCCCAGCATTCATCCATAAACAATGTATGTAGTTTCTCCTTGTCTCTTTTTAGTAAACACCTAGCTACCATCAAAATCATTCCCTTTGTTCATAACCTAGAAGGCCATTTCTATATAACTTTCTAGATTTCTGTGCCTTTTACTTGGTATAAAGTTTACAATCCTTAGGAAATGTCTTTTGATCTTTATGCTTGATTATCTTTCCATGAGGAGTAGAGCTTATTCCAGAATTCTTTGAAACCCTCTATGTTTCGTTTCCTTCCAGAAACCACTCTTTCAGATTCAGTCCCTTGCCACTACTAAATTCACAACCCAAGTGCAAGTGGTCTTGGCCATCTTACATTACCCAAAACTGTAGCTCTGCATTGAGGAGAAAGGGGAATATGTATGAGTCTAGTAATCCTGGAAAGCACCTCTGGTATAATAATCTCTCACTCTCTCACTCTCCACTCCTCCTCCCCATCTTCCTCCTCCTCCATTGTTGAATACTTCTGTCTGTGAGGTAAGAGTTGTAGCACCATGCTTCTGACTCAGAGCTTCTTTCCAAATAATATTAATTGATAAATGTATAGTGCTATTAATTTATCTGAATCACTATGTTTTCCAAAACAGTGGTGAATAATAACCCAGAAATTCCCACTAAGCATTTTAAACAAGGGAATAACATGACTAGATTCATATTTTTAAAAGACTTCTCAGACAACGTTGTGGAAAAGAAGTTTAAAATGAGTTAGAAGTGAAAGCAGGAAGTCAAATCAGGAGGATATTGTAAGAGTCCAAGAGAACAATGGTAACACTTGGGCCAGGGAAGCAGCAGAGACAGCAAGGAAGCAGAGATCCATGAGAGGTTTATGAGGTAGAATTGACCTGAATGACTCCTCTGTCGTATCGTAAGCAAGTTAGTTCAAGGTAAACAATGGTAACTGTGCTAAATGGAGAAATTGGGAGCTCTTATGTGACTTCTGATGAGTACATTAAAATATTAAACTGTTTAATTTATTGGGGAAGAGATACTAATAGAGTAGAAAACCAACAATCCTTCCTGAAGGTGTTTAGGGGGAATTTTCCCATTTGTTATCAATCCCGGAATATTCTGTTTATTTAATTCTGTCTCAGCCAGGTAACTTTTTAGGAAATTTCTGTGTGATACAAAGAGTCAATAGCATTAATTGCCTTATGGGTAATCAAAACCAGAAAAATTGCAGGATCTTTTGGTGCTGTTGTCTGGGGTGCCATCTAGTGACCAAAATTCTACACAGCCGACAATGGGCTCTGAAGAAGTCACAACTAGGAATGATCCTGCTGTGAAATTCATGTGGATTGATATCCTCACATCACCAGTCCGCAAGGACAATGCCTGCCAAATACAACCCAATTAACCAGCTGTGTGATTTTAGGCAAGTCACTTCACCTCAGTTGGTCTCAATTTCCAAACCCATAAAATGTAAGGCAAATGCTAGCTCATTTCTAAGGCACTAAAAAAGTTTAATAGTTCAAAGTCTTGTCTCTTTTTTTTTTTTCAAATAGGTCAAAACAACAATGCAGGATGACACATGTGTCTTTTTGTTTTAACTTAGTCACCAAAGTAACATATTGTATAGTTAGCTGAGAGTCCTCCGAATGACTTCAAATTTTGAGAGCTCATGTTCAGCCATTTCCTCTTATTTCAGGTCCTTCATTGCCTCAAGTATTTGCCCATATTGCTAACCCTAATGATTTTTCTAAGAGCCAAGTCAAATAATAAAATAATAAATCACCATTTGAAACACTCCAATCGGTCTTTGTAAGTCACAGCAATCATCTCCAAGATTTTAATCATTCATCCTTATCTGAAAATAAATGAGCATGCAACTCTTACGTATCATATATATTAGTGAAATAGTACTATCTTTTCATTTGAGTGATAAAGATTATACATGCCTGCTACACTAATATAAACCCAGAGATGTTCAAAGGATAAGATAAAGGTGAAATAAAATGTTATTTATTGATTTCAGAAAAAAACTGTTCTTCTAAAATATCCTGGCACTTTTAATAGAGATTTTTAAATAGGCAAAAAAGCATCTTCTGTATTAGTCAACTTATTTCCCATTTCAGGTGTTCTTCATTCCTTTGCGTAAATCCAGATTTCTATTTGGCTCCATTTCCTTCTACATCAAGGGCTACCTTTGAGATTTCTTGTAGTACTGGTCTGCTGCCGGTGAACTTCTTCAGCTTTCATATGCCTGGAAAAAATCTTTGTGTTGCTTTCATTTTTGAAAGTTATTTTTGCTGGGTATAGAATTCCAAATCCACAGAGGTGTCTTTCTTTCAATAATTAAAAGATGTTGCTCCACTTTGGTTTTGTTTTTTGTTTTTGTTGTTGTTGTTGTTGTTTGCTTTATTTGGTGTGGTTTTTTGTTGTTGTTGCCTTTTTTTTTTCTTTTTTGGTTTTGGGGGTTTTTTTTGGTTGTTTTCTTATTCACATTGTTTCCAACAAGAAGTCTGTTGTCGTTCTTATCTTTGTTCCTCTGTATTTAATTTGTGTTTTTACTCTAGTTCCTTTAAAATATTTTTCCCTTTATCACTTACTTTCCCTTTCATCAGTTTGATTAGACTGTGCCTTGGTGTAGTATTCATTTTTCATCCACTTATAGTTCATTGAGACTCTTGAATCTGTAGATATATAGTTTTTGCCAGATTTGAAAGTTTTTCAAACATTATTTCTTCAAAATTTTTTACCCGCAGCCTTTCACTCCTTTTGAAACTCCAATTATAGGCATATTAAGCCACTTGACATTGTTCCAAAACTTTCTGATATTCTTTAGTGTTTTAATGGAATAATTTCCATACTGTTTTCAAGTTTATTAACTTTTTCTTCTGAAGTATCCAATCCACTATTAATCTCATTTAGTGTATTTTTCATCTTAGACATTGTATTCTTCATCTTCAGAAGTTCAGTATGGGTCTTTTTTATATCATCTCAATCTCTCCTAAAACTGTTCTTGTTATCATGTTCATGGTTGAACATATGGAATATATTAATCATAGCTACTTTAACATTCTTCTCTCTTAATTCTATCATCTGTGCTATTTCTGAATCTGTTTCTAATTGGTTGTTTTCCTCCTCATTGTGGTTTTTCTTTTCTGCTTCTTTACATGTCTGGAATTTTTTTATTGGATGCCAGACATGATGAAATTTATATTTTGGCATGCTAGATTGTTTGTGTTTTCAGTATTCCTAAACTTTCCTCTAGAAAGCAGCAGAGTTTCTTAGAAACAATTTAATCCTTTCGCAGCTTGCTGTGAAGCTCTGTTAAGCAGAACCAGAGCCACTTTTCATCTCAGCAACTGATCTCAACCAGGGATGATTCTGACCTTAAGGGAAGGGCATATTGGGAATGCATGGAGACACTTTTCAGTTGTCACGACTAGAGGAGTAGATGTGTTACTGGTATCTAGCAGGTAGAGGCCAGGGATGCTGCTGAACATCCTATATGATATGATACCAGGACAGCCCTCCATACTAAACAATCATTTGGCCCAAAATATCAATAGTGCCAAGACTGAGAAACCATCATCTAGGCTTTTTGGGCTCCACTACTGAAATAGTACCCTTGACTCTCTATGTGATGCCTCATTTACTAAGAAATTTCTCCATTCTGGCTGTTGGGAAAGTGAACTATTCCAAGTTCTTTGGGATGTCCAAAAATTGTTTTCCCTACTCCTTTCTGGTGGCCTGGTATTGTTTCTCCATATATACATGCCAATCAGTTTTTCAGCTGAGAGTCAGAGGACTCCTGTCTCTATGACTGCTTCTCCTCTCTGGTACTTTGCCTGGTGGCTTCTAGCCACTTTGGCCTCTCTAAATTCCCAGCCCTGTGTCCTTGAACACAGGGACCTGCCAGCATCAGTTTGGGATTGCCTTCCCTGCACTTTGGCCTAGAAACTCTCTGTGAGTAGTAAACGGGGGTAATTATAGGGCTCACTTCATTTCCCTTCTTTCAGGAATCACTGTTCTGCACTGCCTGTCATCCAATACCTAAAAGCCACTCTTTCATATTTTCTGGCTGTTTTTTAGTCAAATGATTTTAAAAAACAGGTGAATTATGTGAAACAGTGGCTTTGATCTTTGAGTAGTGGTTAATATGCTAAGGCATAATATGCAGTTAGATCAGGATTCACCTCTAAACATATTTCAACTTAGAAGATTTTTCCCAGCTTCTTGTCAACTGCAATTAGATTATCATTGTTTTATCTCATTAGATGGTTGATAAAAGGCTCATACCAGGAGGAATATGTCAGCTCTGCTATTTTGCTGTTGGTGTTTGCAGTATTTGTATTCTCTTCAATCTGTTTTATCTGTAAAAATCTATTTCATTCTTATGATAGAAAAATTCAATCATACACAAAGGCAGAGAGGATGGGATAATGAATCTTGACCTGCCCTCCACTCAGCTTCGGCAATTATCAACTGACAGCCAACCTTGTTTCATCTATATTCCCACCCACTTACAACATTCTTCTAACACTGGATTACTTGGAAATGGATCCCAGGTATCATATCATTTTATCTATAATTATTTCAGGGTATGTATCTAAAAAGTAAACCATAGTTTCATTACTGTACCTAAAAACATAACAAGAACTCTTTAATATCATGAATATATAATCCAGACTCAAACTTTCCTGATTATTTCAAACTTCTTGTTTTTTGTGTGTTTGTTTATTTGAATCAGCATCCAAATAAAACTTATACATTGTGACTAGTTATATGTCTCTAAAGTTTCTTTTCATTTATAATCTCTTCTTCATCTTCTTTACCCACTTCCTCAATTCATATGTTAAAGAACAGTCATTTGTCCCGTAGAGTGTCAGGTGTCATTTAACAAACTCCTCAGTTCCCTGTATTTCCCACAAATCGGTAATTATATATAGAGATTTGATCCAATTCAGTTTCAATTTATTTAGCTAAACTACTTCATGGGTGGTGTGTGATTCTACCAAGAAGCACATTTGGGGATGCTAGCTGCCCTGGATAATCACTGCATAAATCCATTAATTCATTAGGGATACAGTATTAGTCTAATTTTATCATTCTTCATTTATTAGCTGGAATATGTGTATATAAGCAATCTTCTCTTCATGGTTATATTTTAATTCTACCATGCCTTCTTCACTTAGTGAAGATACTTCTACAAAGTTAATATTTCTTAATTTCAACCATTTCTTTTCACAAGGAATAGAAATTATATAGGCAAAGAATACATGCTAATCCTTTCCCTTTTTCACTAGTTTTTAAAATAATATTTGCTTCCCTATCATCCTCCAAAGGTCACCAAAGTTTTTTGTATCATTATGAACTCATGGATTTAAACATATTTGATGTATATCAATTCATTGCACTTATTATTCTTGGTAAAGCTTGATTCTCTCATCTTTCACCAATGGGAGCTTATTCAATTTAACTCTTGTGGTCTTTTGACATGACCCCAGTATTTTCCTGGCTTCCTTACTACTTGGCTTCACAAGATATTTCAGGCTTATGTGATTTTGCTAAATAGTATCAAGTCCTCTCCATAGGAATGGTGCCATTTTGCATCTCCCCCACCCTCTTCCTGCAATGTAATCGTGCTGGTTTCCCTACAGTCTCACCAGTTGAGTATTGAATCAAACTTGGATAATCTGATAGGTAACAAATTATATCCCTGTATAGTTTTAATTTCCATTTATTGCCGTGAGTTAGACTGATCATGTTTAACTCGGTTGAAAGCCATTTGCTCCGAATTCCAGTCCATTTTGCAGAAAGCTTCTTAGTATCTATAGTTTCTTTGTAAGACTATCTTAAGCCATGCATCTGTCCATTTTATAAAGTCAGTTTAGTCAAAATGTAATATAATCTATCAGTCAATTTAACCAGGCAATATAAATCGAAATATGTGATACATGCTAAAAGGAAACAAACACTGAAGGCCCAAGTGATAAACTTTGAACTAGAGAGCTCCCATCTCACTCTGTCCTCCTGACACTTCATGTCCCATATGTGACACACTGGATAGATGGACCAAGTGAAGGGACCACGATCATTCCATATATTATAGCTTAGAAACATTTATTTTTAAAATTTACACTAAAAATATAATTCAAGATTCCTCAATAAAGTTAATTTTTTGATGAACATAAAAAGGTCTAGATTTTCTTTTCACCCTTCAGTAGCTTACTTTGTACCTCCTCAGTGAGTGGAGAGAACCCAGTTCGGAGAGCACTGACTGCAAGATAAAGTTTAAACCTTTTGGCTTGGCAGAACACAAAGACCATCAGAATGTGGCCCCTGCCTGCATTTCAGCCTGCCACATGCCTCCCCGGTCCCGTTGCTCTAGGTAGACCTATGTCCTTGTAGTTCCCCGCACTGCTCTCTGTTTCAGGCTCACTGCATCCTTCTCCCCTCTAACCACCAAGCTCCTACCACGGGCTGTCACATAACCTGCACAAATATACCAGGGGCTCTGCTCCTATTCCACTGTGGAGAGAAAGTTCCTCTGTGAGACCATCCTGACTTTCACAGGCTGATTTAGGTCCTATTGTCCTCTAGGCTCACCATGAACACTGTGACAAGACCACAGACATCTTTATGAAGAATCTAGCAAGCAAGCACTACTGGGCCTCTTCCCTTGACTTAAGAATCACCCTCCAACTCTTCTCCATTGGTAAGGCAGCTTCAGAGGAGACATAAAAAGAGGTGACTGAGAACGAGGTGAGCCTGCACCTGACTTCCTCTGCAACTCCCCTAGTTGCTAGTGATCTTCCCAGAGAATTGGCTGAGGGGTCAAAACCTGAGTATAGTGACTTGAAGACAGGCCAGAGGCAGAAATCCTCACTGAACACAAAAGGAGAAATCAAGCTGGAAGGAAAAACTAAGCCAAAAACTGGGCTTGATATGTGAGGTTGAAGTTCATGGAGAGGTCCAGTGGAATCCAATTGAGAGTAGCTCAGGGAAACAGAACATCAGTGTAATTCTGGAAGGGAACTCTTCTATCAGCATCTGCCTTCTTGGGGACAGTAGGGAAGAGAGAGGGACTCACAAGTTCACACCTGTCTACCAGGCAGAGTTACCATTTACCAGCATAGCCCTACCTACCTCTTATCCTCCCGACCTGCCCAATAGTACCTGACCCCTCCCCAGTCTCCACAAATAAAGCCCTCCTTGTCAGGGCCTCCCTGCCATTCTCCAATTCAGGCTTCTAACCACCCCCCCCCCCAATCTAAGATCTAATCGAGAGTTGGTAGGCCCCAGCACATTTGTCCACCTAAGCCTGACCAGAGAGTGCTAAATAAAATCAACACGTAGATCCCCATTTGACTTCTTACTTTGATTATTCATGAATTAGAACCCAGAAGGGAGGTGGGATGAGCTCCTGGCTCCCTAGACATCACACAAGAAGTTCAGCTGGGCAAACCCAATCAACCGAGTGGACTTCACTTGAAGAAAGACTGGGAGGAAAGTGAGTGATCAACCTGAAACTATGTTAGGTTTCAGACATCCTGTGGAGTATTTATAAAATGCAGATTCCAGGGCCCTTCCCTTGTGATCTTGATTCTGAGAAGTCTCAGATGACACCTGAGAATCTGAATATTTACGTTCCCCAGTGAATTTGGAGCCAGGTGGTTTCAGACCAGACCTAGAAAGTGGTCTTGCTGACAACGGGGGGGGGGGGGGGGGGGGCGCGGGAGGCGTGTACTATAAAGCTTCTAAAGTTTCTAGGGCCATCTAAGCGCTGCGGAGGGGCTAGTCACTCCAAATGTCAGCTGCTTCCAGGTCGTGAATGAGGTAGCAAACTACCCTTGTTCGGGGTGTGGGCTCATCTCTAACCTTTTGGCCATAATTCGACCTCCCTAGCCGCGTGCCCGCAGGGAGATAACCTACGGATCTGCGGCCGTGAACATCTCTGTCCACAGCCGTCTTTCTCGTTATAAATCAATACACTGGCATTCGCTTCTATTTTCCTTTCCCGGGTGTTGCTTACTACAGGTCCCTCCTGGAAAGCAGAGCTTTCCTCACGGTGCGGACAGGAAACCACTGTCTGCCAGTCCGGAAGCTGAGCCTGACCGTGCGCGGGCTCAGCAGTCTCACACCCGACACGTCCGGAAGGAGGCTCCGCACACTCACTTCCCGCGGGAGCCATCTGCTCCGCTCCCAGCAGCGACGGCCGCGCTCGGAGCGCCGCCCCCACCCGGCCTTTGTTCGCCACTCCAGGGCCACCCACACCGTCGCTCGGCTCCCAGGGCTCGGGGGAGCCCCCTCCCCCCTTTCCCGAGGGCTTCCAGCTCCCCACCGCCTCTCGTCTTTGAAATCCCTCGGTTCCTGGCTCTCTGATCTTCTCTCTTCCCCTCCTCGGCTTTTGGTCTGTGCTGTCAATCATTCCGTTCCCTCCGCTTTTTGTTCTTTGCTTTCCCCTAGGACGGAGCTGCGGACCTTCCAGTCCCCGCTGGCGGCGGAAGTTCTGGCGCAACAAAAGCCCCCTTTCTGTTGTCTTTGCCGGGTGCACGCACGCCTGACCCCAGAGCCCGGGGCGGGGGCGGGGGGTGGTGCCGCGCCCCAGGCCTAGGGGAAGAGGAGGGGGAAACTCCTCTACCAGCAGGGTTCAACCAGACCCACGGCTGCGCTCGATTCATTAGAGCCAATGTCACCCTGTGCTGGGTGTTGGCAGCCAGCTGGCTTTCCTGGGCGGTACCCCCTGTGAGCTGCCTGAACGGCACCCATTAGCATTCACACTGCATCACCACTCAAGGAAAAGAACAGAAGAAAAGCTCCGCTAGATGAGCCCAATCTTCCTTCCCAGGCACTTCGCGGCTCCTAATAGCGGCCGTGACTGACAGGCTGCCCTCCAAGCTATTTACCTCAAAAGAGGAGGGCCAGCCTCACACAGCTTCTCTCCTTTGGTAACCTGTTATTTAAGCCTCTCCCTGATTCCCTCTATCAAATTTGTCATCATACCCTGCCAATTTCTATTGCCACCATCGTCGTTCTAATCCTCATTCTCTCACATCCTGGCTGCGAAGACGGTCTGATTTCTGTGATGTCTTTCCACACCCCCACCCAAGCGATCTTCAGGACCTTCATCATCTCACTTGGTGGCTCAGAGTCCTACTGGGATAGTTGGATCAGACTCCCCTTCGCAGATCTCTACCCCTCTTCCCAGCACACATTCCCCTCAGCACTCCAGCCACTACTGGTCCAGCATCCCAAGACTTCCCATTCCTGTCTGCCTGCAGTGCCCTCCCCTGTCTTTCTTTGAAATTCTACCACTTTGGGGGGCACCTGGGTGGCTCAGTCAGTTAAGCATCTTCCTTGGGCTGGGGTCATCATCCCAGGGTCCTGGGATAGAGCCCCGCATTGGGCTCCCTGCTCCTGGAGAGTCTGGTTCTCCCCCTCCCTCTGCCTGCCTCTCTGACTACTTGTGCTCTTTCTCTCTGCCAAATAAATAAAATCAGAAAGAAAGAAAGAAAGGGTGCATGGCAGAGGCGGGGGAAGGATTCACCCAAGGCAGAACAAAAGAGAAGTTTATTGAATACATCCCAAGGGAGGAGTGGGCAGGACAGCAAAGAAGAGACCCTCTTCAAGGAGGGTGTGGTGAGGGGCCACAGTTTACAGGGTGGAGTGAGGGAGTATGGGAAATGTATGGAATTTTCCCTTTTTGGTAATCTTAGGAACTGTGCCTGGTTGTAACTGGACAGGGCCTGTGGCTATTTCGAGGTGGGTCCTCCATGAGCCTGTTTGCATTCAGCTCCATGGAAGTCGCTTTGGGCCCTTTAGTCTCGATCAAGTTTCCATGGTTCCAGCCTGTTGCCTAAACCTGGCCTCTGCGGGCAGGTCATTTAATGTCTCTGAACTGCGGCACCATCAGACAATAATCCTACTCCACAGGGGTTTTGTACTCTTTGCTAACCACCTCAGCTTGATGAAGGCTAAACAGGACATGGTTCTCCTCCAGCTTCTTGCCTTCTGCGAGGTTCTATCAGCTCTCCCTTCCTGGTCCTTGACCAACAGGTTTCTGGAAACTTTGGGTTATAAGAGCAAATCTCACTTCCAAATACTAAAAAGTCCAGTCCAATCCAAACACAAACATAAAAGCTTTTCCCTTGCCCCAACTTTCTCCCCTCCCCACCAACTCAGCTTCACTCATGGCTCAGGGACCTGCTGGCATCCACCCTTTTTATTCCTTCTTGCTCTTCCACTCCTCTCCTGCTTCTGGATCTTCCAAGGTCAGGGCAGGAGGAGGCAGAAACCAAAGAAAGGTGGCAGGCTCTCTACTTCGCTGGTGCTGTTTTAACCAAGGATGCCCTCTGTCAGGGCAGAAAACTGAAGCTTGGTTCCTGTGTGTGGATTTCTTGGAGGCCCCCCAAGGACCTGTGCCTTGCATAGCTCGGTGATCTTTTAGGTGGACCATCTAAGCATCTTTTCCATTATGGTAAGCGCAGTGTTATACATCATCGGCACAAGATGTTGAAGGGACTGGAGGAGAAAGAGGCTTCTCTTCCTACTTCCGGTATATTTCCATTTGCTTCTTTTTGATCCTACAGCAAAACTGTAGGCGCTATGCAGCAATGAACATCTGGTGATGCTCCCCAGCAGACTAGCCAAGTGCCCAGACATGCAATGACTTGGAAATTCACACCCCTAGCCTGGTGACAACCTTACTGTGGCCCTCCAGATGGAGTAACATAACGTATGTTTTACACACACTTGCATGTGCACAGAATGTGTGCACCTGTTAGCAACCACCATCTGTCTGCTGTGGGGGAATGGGTTGTTTTTATTTTATTGTTACATAGACATCAAGAATCGAGGCCAAAGAAAAGAGATAGGAATTCTCGAATTTTACAAGATAATCAACTTTCTGTCTTTTAGAAAGAAAAATTTCTCCAAGTGAGACTGGTATTTATCAGGAGCTTAACTTTCCTCATGTAAGTGCACAGAACCATTACCTGGAGCTCTTTTATTGGTTTGGACTCTATAGAAATATGCAGAAATAGAGCAATCACTTCAAGCCTATTTGCCTGCTACCAAAGACAATAGCAGCCCACCTGGGAGGATATTGTACCTAGAAAAATATGTCTTGTATTTCTTTCTTGAAACTTGGGAGGTAGGAGGAGAAATTAAAAAGAATAAGGACTGCAAGCAAATATGAGTAATTATATGTGCAAATGTGTGGTTAGTTATTCATTTGGGGTGTTTCATTTTGCCCTTGCAAAGTGTATATTCGGAAACCACACAGATGAGTAGTACATACCCTGAAACTCTACCTTAATTGCTTTGATTTTTGGTGTTCCATGAAGAAAAGCCCCAGGAAAGACAGGGGGGTGGTATGCTGGGGAGGGGGTTGCATTTGCAATGGTAATTCTGCTGTAATACTTGTGAACCCCAACCTCTCTGCCCTCTTCTCTGTGGGTTAGAAATGTTTGTCTCTAATGTCAAAGTCAATCTTTTCCTTGGCATTTAGAAGAAATACTCAAGTAACATAATCTCAATGTGTTAAATCAATTTCAACTTCTGGGAAGTGAAGTCGTGTGTGTGTGTGTGTGTGTGTGTGTGCGTGTGCGCGTATAAATTCTTTTCCAAGTCTCTTGGATTGTGCTCACACCATTGTTATTTCTTGAGAATAGATCCTTCCTAAGTCACCCACTCGTATTTTGAAATTTGCCAGGATCTGAAATAATTTGATGCATTTTCAGGGCTAAAATTATCCTTGGAGGAAAAGTTCTACACACCAAACATTCACCCAGAAAAAGGGCTCTAAAAATGTTAATTTGGGGTTGTTCATGCCAGGAATCAAGGCTGGAGAAGTGAATTCATCCCTGCCCAAGTTAGGGAGGGAAAAAAAATATCTGCGGTGCCTCTCGAAGTACATCTTTTTCACCATCACGGCTTGGAATCCTGTTCACCATGCTGCTGTGTGTGCTCCCTCATCTCACTGTTGGCATTCTGATTTTTTAGCTCAACAAAATGAGGAGTGAATCCAAGATGTCCACATCTGGTGAGTAGCTGGGGTACAGGGATGGAATGGACAGAGTGAATAAATCATATTGTTGGCTGAGAAACTTTTCCGTCTTTTTAAAGCAGTTGTTGTAGTCTAGAAAATGCAAGAGTTTCTTTGAGGAAAAATAGATCACAGAAATAGTCATGTATATGAAATAAGACTGACACCATGACTTCATGAATAATCATCGCTACTCCGATTAGGATTAGAGATGCTGTGGTTTAACTAATAACTTTGATCTGGCGTTAACTAGCCTCTGGCTGAGTTATTTTAGGTACAGGTAACTGTTTTTCTAAGAAGCTTCTGTTACCTGGGCTGCAAAACCCACTCCTTTCACAACATCACATCTGCCAGGCATGTAAATAAAAGACCAAAATATGGAGATCTAGAAGATTCATTTGATCACAAATATGGATTTTGTCTTCTAGCCTCAATAACCTGTGTTTCCTCTTTCTCGAAAAGTCCTCTTTCTCTATCTTCACCACTCTGCCCCCTACCTCACCTTCCTCCTCTCCCCATCCCCCCAGTCCCCATGCATACTTTCTTTCATTTCCCACAAGAGAAACACTGATCCTTCCTGATTCACTTTCCGTGCCCACTTCACTTCAAAGACCAACTTAAATTAGGTGCCCTTCCTCTGTGCTCCTTCGGCATCACAGCACTTACTAAGCTGAATTGTAGCTGGTTTTCTCATCTGCCTCCTCGCACCTGACTGGAGGGCTTCTGGAGGGCAGTGATTGATGCTTTGATCCCAGCATTTTATTTAGCACAGAGTAGACTCTCAGTAAATGATGGGCAAGCACAATGCCGTGCTTCACAGGGTTGGCTGAAGAGCCAATGAAGTAAGGCAAAGGAGACTGAGTTTCAAGTGGCAAGTCCCTTTTTAGGTGTTAGTTTTGACAAAATGGAATACACAAAAAAACTGTTCTATTGTGCTCATATTTACGTAGAAGTTTAGAACAGCTGTTGCTTGTTACAATGAATAAAAGGTAGTTAGGAAGACAACGAATCTTTACTGATCATTTTCTCTGTGCCAGACTCTTTTCACATATTCTTATTAATCCCTCCAGCAATCCTGGAGGTAGATATTAACATCTCCATTTTAGAGAAGAAGATAGTGGAGCTCAGAAAGGCCCTTGTCAACATCGCACAGCTAGTAAGTGGCAGAGCCAGGATTTGATCCTGATCTGTCTGCCTTCAGAACCCATGTTTGCTCCCCTACCGGATGCTACTTTCGCAAAGCAAAGAATCTTGGGTCATAGATAATTACCTTGCTCATACCTGTTCTGCCCATCCCCCATTCCACAGATCTGGGGTGGTGGGGAGTTGGGGGTGCTCCAGGAGAAATTGCCTATGGCATGCAGCCCAGTGGTGGCTGAGTTGGGGATGGCCCAGGAACCTGCCCTAGTGCTGACCAGATGCCCAGAAGCCAGGAAGGTGCTGCATTTTTTTTTACATAACCAAAGGGAAAGATATTGACCCACAGAGGAAGTCAGCAAACCCACAAACCACTGGAGTCTGATAGTTAACTAAGTGTATTTTTCAAGCTGTTTTTATATCACAAATTAAGCAACATAGGACTTTTAAAAAGGATGGTGAAACAAAGTCAGTATTATACATCCAAGAAGGGGTAGGTGAGAACCAACCATAGCATGTGTTATAAAGTAGTCTGGATTATTATTAAGAACAAAATCATTTACATATTATTATATAAGTTGTATTATATATATGTTATATATACTGTTATAATCATAATAGATAAAATCATGGTAAAACAAAATCTTGACTATGATATGAAGGCCTATTTAATCAGTTTGTCCCAACCTTTCCAATATAAAACCTGCAGGAAGTTTGCAAAGTGTTTTGTGGGTACACCTGGGGAGGTGGGATTATAACATCAGGCTGAAGCACATTTAAATCTCACATGGAAGGCACATAGCCATCACGAGAACACAGTATGTATTTTAAGAGTTAATAAAGGACTAGCTTCCTTTACTCAGGCTGCTCCTTCAGTCGTGAAGCAATACACACATGTGCACGTGCGCGCGCGCACACACACACAGCTGGAAAACTATGCATTTTTCAAGGTGCTGCTCAACCGTGATGCGTTTGGAAAGCCCTTCCAGATATGCTTAGGGAGAATTAATTATTTTCTCCTCTGCATGCTCATTGATCTTTGTACGTACTTCCGCTGTAGTTCCTTTTCACACTATGCTGTGGCTAATGCCTCCACTGCTGGACCAAGAAATCAACAAGGGGAAGAACCAGCTCTTAACATCTCACTATTCTCAGAGGCTATCTCGGTGCTAGACAATAGATGCTCAATAAACCTGAAGACTACCTGAAAGGAAATGTTCACTGCACCTTATACCCTCTTGATACCACTAGAGGGCAATATAATCAAGATTACTGAACACCACTGACGTAGTTCCAGATGAATAAATAGCTTTTAAAAAAAATCTATCTTCTTTTTCAGATGTTCTTTGTATTTTTTTTTTTTTTGGCCATGCCTGTTGATAAATTCTGTAGTTTGGTTTGAGCAAACATCCCACAAATATAAAAAGAACACTTCAAATAGAGACTAAGTGCCAGAGCGCCAAGGCGTCTAGGGATTAAGTCCCTGGACTGGAGAGAAGAAACCAGCCACTACAAATGGGATTAGAGATGCTCCTTATTCCTCTCAGACATGAAGCAGGGATCTGAAACATCGGTGCTCCATCTTTTCATGTTTTAAGAGGCTTGATCCTCCACATTCTTCCAACGGTGAAGTTAAACATCACCGCATTTAAAGACAGGCGGCGGGACGGGCGAATTACATCTCAAGGGCGTGGGCTGCAGGGGCACAAAGCCGGCTCAACTTTCCTCTAAATAGTTTCCGTGTATCTCTCCCTGAGGCGTAGCAGTTCCACAGCTGGTTTTCCTTACTGTTCACATTTCAGGCCCCTGGCAGGACAAGCATTCAGGGGACAAGTTTCTAATGAGACATCTCCTCTGTAAAATGTAATAAACCTCCGAGAAAACGCCCCTCAGGGACCATTGTCTCCATGCCAGGGGGCACCTCCGTGAAACCCTTGCAGCCCTTCCAGGCACAAGGAAGCGCTGTGCCCGTTTAGCTTCCCTAGTTCTTCGTCCCCCCCACCCCCAGTAGCCACTCCCTTTCCCGCTTCTCCTCCCCCTGCCCCTCCCCCCCTTCCACCTCCTGTATTTTTGCAGGTACTTGCCTCTGTTCCCCTCCTAGGTGGTTACTCTTGTGGGGTCGAGGCAGGTTTCTGCATTGTTGTAGTCCAAAGAGTATCTATTAATACCTTTCATATAGCTGGTGCTCCCTAAATTTTGTTTCATGAAACCAAATGGAAAGGAGTTCCTGTTCCACTAATTGTGAATCTAATACCTGCTTTTTAAATTTTTTTTTATTTCTTTAAAGCCTGCTTTTTTTTTTTTAGTCTATTTCCACTTTTTCACACAGCTGATTGAGCAGCAGCACTTACCAGTTTTAAACTTGGATAGACTCTCGTTTGATTAAAAAGCTTTCTATCATAAACATTTAGAACTGTTGCCACGATTTAGCTATCAGTTATCTAATTGTTTAGCCTAACTAGTTCCCTCATCTGTGTCTTTAGAGTGGGGTGTGGACAAAAATAATAGTTTTTTTTAGATTTTTAAAATTTATTTTTGTGAGAGCAAGAAACCACGAGCATGAGTGGGAGTGAGGGGCTGAAGGAGAAGCAGACTCCCCGCTGAGCAGGAAGCCCAATGCAGGACTTGATCCCAAGACCCTGGGATCATGACCTGAGCGGATGGCAGCTGCTTAACAACTGAGCCAAGCAGGCACCCAGTAACAGTTTTTTTTTAAACAAATTAATAACTAATATCTTTTTTGTTACTGTCCCCTGCCCAACGAGCCCGTGTTTTGAATGATTTGGCTGATCTAATTTCATTTCTACATACAAACAAGTTTATTATTATCTAATGAATTCAAAACACAATTGGCAACCGATGAACAGCTGTGGTTATAATACAGGCTTAGTATAATTCTAGCCCAAATCTTTTAGCATTTATCATTTATTTGTTCTACATTCTGTTCTTAATATTGGGCATAATGGGGATAATGTCTGTTCCAGTGGGGCTGAAAACAGAGAAGTGTGATGGTTATCAAGATCAAGTAAATCCATTTAGCAGTATTTAATAATAAATGTATGACTTAATGTAGGGTTTTTAAAGTTGGAAACCGCTTGTAGTTTCTGTTTCCTATGTCTAGAGACCCTCTTTGTCTAGGAAACCAGTGCGCTAGAAGCATTCTGAGGTCTCCCTACCTTAAATATTCTGCTTGCATTTGTCTCAACCATACCTATTTTCTGTTACAATGTAAAAAGTTACCACAAAATTAGTTGCTTAAGATAATACCCACTTATGATCTTACAGTTCTGTAGGTCAGAAGTCCAGGCAGGCTTTGGGTGGGTTCTCGGCTTAGGGTCTCACAAGGCTGGGGTCCAGGTGTCGGCCAGCTGGCTCATGTGGGGAGGTTCTGGAACACTGAACCTGTTGAAGTTACTTGAGCTGTGACTTCCTGGCTGACAGTCACTGAGGCCTCTCTCTCAGATCCTTAAGGCCACTTAACCTTCCTTCTTGTGGCCTCCTCCATCATCAAAGCCATGATGGCACAAGAAGTCCTTCTCACACTTTGAATCTTTCTGATTTCGCTGGCCGGGGGGAAAGCACGCCACTTTTCAGGACTCCTGTGATTAGATGAGACCCACCTGAATAATCGCCCCATCTTAAAGTCAGCTGCGCCACATAACCCAATCACGAGAGAGATCTCATCAGATTCGCAATGGCTGGATATTAGGTCAGGACGTCTTTTAGGATCACTGCAGAAATTCTGTCTCCGATTTTGACCAACGGAATTTCTGCCTCAAGCGGTCAGTCATTAGGAGAACTCTGTTGCCACACAAGAAGATTTCACCCAAACCACAGATAAGGTTTTCAGAATCATATAAGGTTATCTTATTTAATTGAATGGAGGTCTTTTAAAAGTGTATGTTGCGGGGCACCTGGTTGGCTCAGTCAGGTAAGCCTCCGACTTTTTTTTTTTTTTTTTTAAGATTTTATTTATTTATTTGACAGACAGAGACCACAAGTAGGCAGAGAGGCAGAGCGGGGCGGGGGGGGGGGGGAGTGGGTGGGGGGGGCGGGGAAGCAGGCTCCCTGCTGAGCAGAGAGCCTGATGCGGAGCTTGATCCCAGGACCCTGGGATCACGACCTGAGCCGAAGGCAGAGGCTTAACCCACTGAGCCACCCAGGCGCCCCAGCCTCTGACTCTTGATTTCAGCTCAGGTCATCATGATCTCAGGGTTCTGAGATGGAGCCTGGCATGGGGCTCTGCCCTCAGCGCGGAGTCTGAGATTCCCTCTCTGCCCGGACATCCCCATCCCCCACTCAGGCACACACACTCTCCCTCTATGAAGAAATAAAAAGATAGATAAGATAGATAACTAGATAAATAGATAAATAAATAGATGGATAAATAGATAAAAAGATCAATCAATCAATCTTAAAAAAAAAAAAAGCCACAGTGCATGTTGCAATTTTATAGAAAACATTCTAAGATTGTTTTGGTCCACTCTTCTTCCTATCATTTCCTCAGAAAAAGATTATCTTTTTAGGAAAGTAAAAGGTTAACTACAAATACAATGAGCACCTCCAAGTAGAAAGAATATTAATATTAATGAGGTGTCATTTACGGAAATCTTTTTATGCCTAATCTTCTAAGATATGGGTTAATAAACAGTACAATTTTCTTTCGGCTGTTTTAATCTGCCACTCATTAAATTTTAGCATTTCACTATCTTATCAGCGGAGTATAGATATGACGAGCTAATATCTGAAAGAGGAAGATGGCAATAAATGTGTATATCAACTTTATGTAACATTTTTTACTTTTGTGAAGTTGAAGAGTAAAAGAGTTCTCAGTTTTACTTAAATTTTCTGTTCTGACTGTTGACTGTTTGAGGTGACAGTTCAATTTTCACTAAGTAATGATTACATAAAACCCATTTTCTCCACTTCACCACATAAAAGGTATAACAGTTGTCATAATTGTGGTTGCAATGGAATCATTTCTTAGAATAGCAAAGCAGAAAATGTATGATTTTAAGTTTCAAGAGCATTTATCTTTGGCGGATGTATTAGGAACAGATGACTTAAACCTTTAAAATAAAATTCATTAGATATGATTTAGTTAAACTTTTAACATTTAACCTACATATTTTCCTTAGGAGTTTTTCAAACTGTTTATGAGGCAAACACCTCTACTCTCTGAAAATGAGATCTATCTAAACATATTGACTGGGTCATTTGTCACCTACTTCAAAATCACCTGGAGTATCTTTTCTAACACAAAGATTCTGGGGCCCATCTCAAAGTTAGTTTTAATTTTAGAAGGTCTTCCTGGGACCACCATTATCTGGTTTATAAAATCAATAATTCAGTCACCAATTAGCCAACATGATTGATCTGTTACTATACAGCAGGCAACATACTGCCACGGGTGTTTAGGATACAAAAATTACCAAACTATCTCCAGGAAGTTTAGAGTATAGTGAATGGTCTTCCAAACGCAACAGCTAGGACTTATATTGTTGCAAGTAACACACACACACACACACACACACACACCCCAAACAACAAACTTTTTCTCAAAAGAAGCAGGAGTTAATGAGTCAGACGAGTTGAGGGGCTCATCACTGTCATTGGACACACTAAACAACTGGTTCCTTTTATCCCTTTCCTTTCTGCCCTCCATAGTGTCAGGGTAATTCTGAAAAAAAGGTGTTCCTAGCTCCCAGGGAGATTGCTTCCTCTATTACATCTTGGAAGAGAGAGGAGGCTGTTCCTGCAAGTTCTCTGTGTAAGGAAGCATGCTCTCCTAAAAGTTCCCAGAAAACACCTTTTTACCTCTTGTTAATGTGAGTTGGGTCATGTGCCCATTCCTGAGCCAAATACTGTGGTCAAGAGAAGGGATTGTGCTGACTGGCTCTGAGCCATGTGCCTACTCCTTCAACCAGACATAGAGACATAGTCTCCTAAAATACAGTGGGTAAAGATGGGAAGTGCGTATTTACCAAAAGCAAGGGAAACAGATACTGGGAAGACACTACAATGCCCACTGTACATCCCAGACCCTGCAGTCACCCCAGGGGTATGCTCGCATACCAGCAGGTACATTCCCATAGACTCTAACATGAAGACCAAACCTTTCCTCATCTCCCTACCTGATGATTCCTGCAACTTGGCAGCTCTAATCTTGGAGGGAGGCTGAAAGTCTTCATTTTAATAAGTTTCAAGAGAGTCAGTCTACTGCATATAAAAGTTTGAAGACCATTGCACTACACTGTAAACTTCTTGGGGATAGTTTCATAATTCTTGTATCCTAAACATAATTCTTGTATGTTGCCTGCTGTATAGTAACTGATCAATAATGTCAGTTAATTGGTCATTGAATTACTGACTTTATCAACCAGATAAGAATGGTCCAGGAAGGCCTCCTGAAATTAAAACTTTCAAGGGGTGCCTGGGTGGTTCAGTCGGTTAAGCATCCAACTCTTGATTTTGGCTCAGGTCATGATCTAAGGGTTGTGGGCTCAAGTCCCAAGTCAGGCTCTGCACTCAAGAGTCTGCTTGTCCCTCTCTCTCTGCTCCTCCTCTCGCTTGCATTAGCTCTCTTTCTGTCTCTATGTTTAAAATAAATAAATACAATCTTTAAAAAAATTAAAACTTTCAGTGGCACAACATCTATAGTGATGGATAACTGAGGATACTGACGTTCAACCTGGCTTTTCTGGATTTTGAGACTAGTGTCTCATCAGCAACCATGGAAATTATATTAGGGGCCATCACTAAGAATCCAGATTTGTCCCTGGAAATGGGTTTCCAAAAGAGGTTTGTAATGAGCATAATTATAAAAGCCTATAAGTATCATGGTAGTTATAGAACTTCTTGACTTTCGCCATGAGCTTCTTTACCAATGTATTACAACTTCTATGTTGAAAGCATTTTTTTTTCAAGTAGATGTTCTAGTGCCATTTAGCATTTTGTCACTAAGCCAAGCTCCTGCATGATGAAAAGAAGGACCAGATAAAAGAAACCGTGGTCCTTGATCATCAGAATGCATTAACACGGACCCTGAAGCCAGGAACTTCTTGAAATTCTGGAACGCATCCTCTTGTTGGCAATCCTCATGTCACAGAATAACTTTACTTGTGGCTGATGAAGTCACTCAGCTTCAGTTCCCTGTGAAGAAAAATATGGCAGGAACTGTGTTGACCTAGGAAGGTTTAATGCATCTGCTTTGTTTTTAGAGATTAACCGTGTGAGTGCTAATGTCTCCACCAAAACAGTGATACGAGGAACCCCAATTTCATATATGTCTGCCTTTTCAAAATGAACCCTTATACCTCGTGTTTAAATAACACAGTTTACTAAAAATCTTTCCAAAATGTCCTCTGCCACTTTCCTGATCAAAGCATGATTGTAACATAGTAACATCTGCAGAGCCTACAAAGGCAGAGTCTCTGTGAAGCATTTAACATTCATCTGTTCAATATTTGTTATTCCTGTGGGCGAGGAGGTTGCAAAAGGTTGGGGATTCTCTGTATCTGTCTTCAAAAAACTCCAGAGGCAATAGGAATTATTAGCCAAAATGCTTAACGAAGATTGTCACCTCATAAGGGTTGATTATTTTAGTACCTCTAGGAGAAATTGTTCCTTTAGGATGTTAGGCAACAGAGAGGTGCTGGATAGGCCTTCAGTAGCAGTTTCACTGTGGCCAAATCTGAGTTTACAACATCCTAAATGGTAAATAATTCAGGATTTCAAAAGAAATAAAATATAACTAGGGACGCCTGGTGGCTCAGTGGGTTAAGCCTCTGCCTTCAGCTTAGGTCATGATCTCAGGGTCCTGGGATCGAGTCCCACATCGGGCTCTCTGCTCAGTGGGGAGCCTGCTTCCCCCTCTCTCTCTGCTTGCCTCTCTGCCTACTTGTGATCTCTCTCTCTGTGTCAAATAAATAAATAAAATCTTAAAAAATAAAAAAGAAATAAAATATAACTCTATTCCTGCCATGAACATTTTTCGAACTATTCTATGTTGTGGAGTATAAAGAGATGAATTTGCACACTTTACTAGATATGATTCTTTAATTCCCCCATCTGTACAATGGGGTTTAGTTCCGTGAATCCAAATAAAGCAAACCTTATTTAAAATGCAGTTTGTGGCCACCTGGGTGGCTCACTCAATTAAGTGTCTGTCTTCGGCTCAGGTCATGATCCCAGCGTCCTGAGATCGAGGCCCACTTGTGGCTCCCTGCTCAGTGGGGAGCCTGCTTCTCCCTTTCCTTCTGCCACTCCCCGTGCTTGTGCTCTCTCACTCTGTCAAATAAATAAAATCTTAAAAAAAAGGTGGGGGGATCTGGAGGCCAAAAGGGGGAGCTCTCACACTCTACCATTTAGTCAAGCATAGACACAGACTAGGAAGAATCCTAGTTTACTACTCCTGCATGAGGGGGTAGGAAGAATTTCTCCTTGCCTAGCCAGCAAGCTCAGCCAGTGAGAAACCATCATCAGCCTGAACTGTCCATTTCCTCCAATGACCTTCAGTTCAGAGCAGTCGCTCCCAACTTCCTCCTTTTCTCTATAAAAGCTCCTCTCCTTTGGTCTCCAGACTTGCTTGTTTTCCCACAGCTTGCATGTCCTGAATTGCAATTCCTCTGCTATTTCCAAATAAACCTATCTGCTGTTCTACTTTTTTTTCTAAGTAGGCTCCATACCCAGAATGAAACCCAACATGGGGCTTGAACTCACAACCCTGAGATCAACACCTGAGCTCAAATCAAAAGTCAGGCGATTAACCATCTAAGCCACCCAGGTGCCCCTGCTGTTTTTCTTTTAAGGTCAACAGTTCCTATTCCATAACAATATTAAAAAGTAAGGTTCCTGAAGAGAATACTTGGAGAGCTCTTAGCACAAACTTGTTACCAGAAAGTACTCATTAAATTAGATTTATTAAAATGTATCACAATTCACACACCTTGGTGGTTCAGTCAGTTAAATGTCTGACTTCAGCTCAGGTAGTGATCTTAGAGTCCTGGGATCCAGCCCCACATTGAGCCCTGCCTCATGCTCTGAGCTAAGTGGAGAATCTGCCTCCTCTTCCTCCCCTCCCCTTTTTCATGCTCATTCTCTCAAATAAATAAAAAAATCTTTTTTTCTAAAATGCATTGCAATTCACAAAGCACTTTGTGTGTTTTCTCATTTTGTCTCATACCAATGCAAGGATAGAGAAACTAACTCAAAGAGTGGTTTTGCCAAAGCCACATAATTAGTCAAAAACTGGAAGAACCAGAACTAAAAGCCAATGTTCAAAACTCCTAATTTTACCCTTTCCAATACTTTGAGTTGAAATACGTACAGTCATCTTTTCTAACTCTGATGGGAAATGCTTGTACAATAGCTTGTACAAAGCTTATTGCAATTTCCAAACTATTACTCTTAGAATTAAGATGACATGCTTTACTTGATTAAAATTGTGTTTTCATAACTGAAACAAAAGTTTAAGCCAGTAGAAATTTAATCAATTTACTAGTTTTGGCATCAACTAAGACCAAAAAAAAACCCAACCAAACAAACAAACAAATCCAAAACCCTCTGTGTGTGTGTGTGTGTCCATACATGGACACACACTTAGCTGCAGATGACAGAATTATCAATTAACACTAACTTAAGCAAGATAGGGATTTGTCTCACAAAACAAGAAATTCAGATTTGGCAGTCCAAGCTGATGTGTCAATTCCACAATTTCAGGAATATTCCAGATGTCTTCTCTCACTCTACCATATTGTCCTTAGTGTTTTGGCATTCATCCTCATACTTCACCCTCATAGCTACAAGATTGTAGCACCATGTCCACACATCATACACTAATTTCAGGCAGGAAAAAGGTAGCAAAAATTTGCCTAAAACACTCAGCTTACCCCTCATTGGCCAGAATTCTCACATGGCCGCAAGAAGCTATAAGGAACAGAAAAGAAGTCACCTTTAACTGGGCTTAGTGCAGTCTCACACTGAATTAGCAAGAGAAAGGGGAAGAATGAATAACAGTGTCTGCCATTTTGACTTGTATTGATGTCTTCAGCAACCTTAGAACATATCATCCCTTTTATTCCTTTTTTTTTTTAAGTTTCATTTATTCAAATAACCTCTACCCCTCATGTGGGGCTCAAACTCATGACCCCAAGATTAAGAGTTGCACCCGCTTCCGACTGAGCCAGCCAGGTGCCCCTGTATAGATTCTTTTAACTTAGCTTCATGAAAATTTTCAAATGGGTGCATCATGAAGGGGACATTTTTGTTGTTTTGTACAAACAAATATAAAATTGGGGTTAAGATTTAAGGCAACATTTATCTACCTATATTGAGGTATCTAGGCACATGCACGTATGTATGTGTGTGTGTGTTTGTGTGTTGATACATTGATAGTCCTTCGGAAATATCTAAAGAAGCCATCCTAAACCAACTTAAATCACTTACAGACATCTTCATTTTACTGCCAGTCATATTTCCTTCTACATCACACTGGGCTAAGATAAGATGTTTGTTTTATCCACAAGTGCAAAGTCCTGTGAAAACAGAATAAGAAAAAAAATAATTTAAAAAAGGAAGGTATCATTGAGGCTTTTAGGCTTGTTATCAGAACTCTTTTAGATCTGCCCTCATTCTTTGGGGAAGGTTTGCTTGCATATGTTCTAAAGAAAGAAGTTAAGATACAGTAAAGTTCTTTAATGAAGATGACACTAAGTTTGGGTACCTCAAAAAGACTTTTAAAAAGTTGATATGGGACTCTAGAGCTCTGCTGTGCTCTAGGACAGCATGAGTTACATTTGGCTACTCAAATATAAATCAACTAAAAGGAACACTTCAGTTCCTCAGACACAAGAGCCACATTTCAAGTGCTCAGTGGCCACATGTGGCTAGTGGCTATTGTATAGGACAGTACAGATAGAGAACACTTTCACCACTGCAGGGAGTTCTAACAGACAGCACTGCCCTGGAAGATCCAGGCTTTGAGGAAGTAATATCAGACCAAACTATCTGAATGAGGGCAGCCCAACACTTGGAGCATTTTTGTAATTCCTCTTTGGAAATTGTCCTCAGAGCCCTTACAAGCCATGCCAAGAAAACATCTTATTTCATTTATTCTGAGCATATCAAGTGCCTCCTTAATAGTACACCCCAGGGATTCAAGGAGAAATTAGACATGCCCTTTCCTCTCTATGCCATGATCTACTGGGAGAATAAAAAACTAAGATGTAAGGTAATAGGTGTATAAATGGAAGTGTATACATTATGCTCTTGGAGCAGAGAGAAAGAAAAATAGATTCTAATTAAGAAAATGTCTGCTTTGTAAAGAATTCAGATAGATGCTAAATGAGGGGTTTCAAAGCTTTGCCTTGAAAGATCACTGACGCATTTTTTAAACAAAGGACTGACACGAAGTTACATATTTTGAAAAGATCATTCCTGTAGGAATTGGAGCAGGTAAAACACTGAAGGTGAGATCAAGTGGCAAGCTAGGGAAGTAATTTGGGTTGGAGATGCTGAGGGCCTTGACTAGGTCAATGGCCTTGGGAATCCAGAGCGAAAGAACAGAGGTCTGATTCAGAATTCAAAGCTTGATGATCACCCACTCTATTCTTCAGTTTTGCCTCTACATAACATTGCACAAATTAAAAAAAAAAAAAAAAAACTCAAACTGAGGGTATTCTGAAGAATAAGTTGCACAGATTCCAACAGTATTTCAGTATGTTCTGTTTTTATAAAAACAAATCAAGAAACAGTATGTGTGTGTGTAGAGAGATGGATAGATTTTGTAAAGAAACAGACCAAGGTCGTGGCAATGATCTGAAGTTGGGTAGGACCCAGAATTTAATATTTCCTTCATTTTGCTAATTTGTATTTTCTGTCTTTTTCTGTAATGAATGACAATGTATTGTTTATTAATAAAGAAAAGCTGTTTTTTAAATAATAATTTTTAAAAGCCACGGTCATTAAACCTAAGGAAGAGTTCTAACAATGTTTTTAACAATGCCAACATGGCTAAAATCATTTCCTTCGGCAAATTTACTACTACTTTAGGACAACACTCAGTTGGAATGTGAAAAGGATGTTTCCTTTAAAAAAAAAAAGTTTACTTGGGGATATGGACATTGGGGAGGGTATGTGCTATGATGAGTGCTGTGAAATGTGTAAACCTGGCGATTCACAGACCGGTAGCCCTGGGGATAAAATTTTATCCCTGGGGATAAAAATACATTATATGTTTATTAAAATAAATAAATAAAAAAACAAGTTTACTATTTCACAGCCATACCTGCTATACTTAAGATATTAGTTATAAAACACTCTTAAATGATCTGCCAGAACTTACTTTGCTATTGTTCACTGGATTAGTATTATTCTATGTAATTATAATAGAATGTTATCTATAATTAGAACTTCCATTACCTTGTAATTTGCTTCTTCCCCTTCTTCCATGGAAACAACCAGCTCTCTAACCTCCCCACCCCTCAAACTCCTATTCCCCATAGGTATAATTAATGAGCTTGGTTTTCCATCTGGATTTAGGAAAGTGAAATGTTCTTCGGCCTCACTCCCAGTTTTTCCCAGGCTAATGAGTTTATATTTGGATGCCATCACTGTAGCACTTTTGGCTGACACTTACATAGCTGAAAAGCAGCTTCACCACACCTTCATGCAGGCCGGCCAGAGCTCTCAACATATCCAGCTCCACAACCCTCTCTCCCCACCTGAGCCCCAGAGGCATGTTTGCGGCGGTTGGGAATGTGCCTCTCAAGGTCACTAGTTCCCCAGGGGCCAACACCCTGCAGTTTTCTAGCACCCCCATCTGGACTCCAACCCCCACCCTGGAGTTCATGTGCATGAAGGAGGGATGGTGTGTGCCTGGAGAGCAATGCATTTAATAGGAAGTAAAAGAAAACATCAGTGGATTATAATTGGGGGCATGTAACTCACAGGTGAATTAATCAGTGGACTTCTTTGGAAATGGGTTATCTATACCGGTGCAGTAGCAGAAATTAAAATTTTTGACTTGCGTTGTTTTGCCAATATTTAGCCATTTTGTTCTATTGAATGTGACTACATGTACAGACACACTTTTATTTAGTCTCACACATGAAAAGAGAAAGCAGAAGGCATGTAATTCAAGTGGTTTCTCATCCAAGCATTTTTATCACAAATTACTAAATCTAGTTGAAAACAGTCAGAAAAAGGATACTTCCCCCTCCCCCCAGTATTTGTTCCACCAACCTAGCTTGGCAGCACAGAATATTTTGAATTATAGTTAAAATAAAGGTTTCCCTTTCTAAAACAACATTTGAGTTGTTGCCATATTAAAAGATCAGCAAGCCGACCTGCTAAAAATAGGATGTGATTGTAGATTCCTCTCTATAGGATGAATATTTCAGAGGTTTAAGAAGGAAAGTAAATCCTGAAAAAGAATTCAAGAAAAAAAGAAAGGAGAATGCTTTGAAGTAATGTCTGTATACATCATTTCCCTCCAAGGCTGTTTAGCACAGAAATACTTTTTCCTGACTGTATGGCACTTCCTCCATACCTTTTACTAATTAACATTTAAATAGGTGATGACAGCAACTATATTAAAACTCGAAAGCCTGTCTATAAATCAAAGTCAGAATTTTTAACTTAGAAATTAACTGAACACTAATTGTTATATTCATTACATTGGTTGCTTCAGATCTGCTTGCTACAAATTCTGGGTTTGAAAAATAGGCAACCTCGTCTCAAGGTGCACTTTAACTAGTACTTAGTTATGCTAATAATTCTGAATTATGTAAAACAGATAACCCAAACATCATCTTCGGCTTTGTTTCAGATATATTTTTGGTTCTTACATTTGGATCTGGGCATGCTCCATCTGAAAATTCACTCAACCTCAAACAAAAAAAAGCCACAGCCTAAAAATCTGAACACTTGAAATGTCGAGAAGGTCCCTATTTTTAATAAGCTATACAGCGCATTCTTACTCTCTCCCTTCTCTTCTGCAGGTGTCTCCGCCGCTCCAGTAGACTGAGAAAAGGAAAAGGAGGGGGCGACAAGAGAGGAAAGGAAATTGTCTGTGTGGCTTGGTGGGGTGGGATGGGGGGGTGGTGTTAATATTATGATTAAAAGCTTTCCTCTTCAGTTTGAAAGTTCTTACCCATATTAATGATCTGACATTAAGGAATATGAGTCTGAGCAACAGCGGAGTTTGAGTCCGTCCATCTGTAACTTATAAAAGGAAAGGAACAAAGCAAGGATAGGAGACAGGAAAGATGCAGGGAGAGAGCGAGATGTAGGCGCGTGGGGACGGGAAGGGAGAGGCGGATTTGGCAGTCAAAGGGGGGACGAAAGGAACAGGAATGGAAAGTGTGGCCTGGCCGTGCAGCCCTGTGGTGGGGAAGGTGGAGCCCACGACGTCTCACTTCCCCCCACCCCCAGGTTTTTCCTTTGTAGGTGGGGGCTCTCGGCATCTGGAAAGAATTGGTCTGCTAAGAAAGGAAAGGCTGTCGCCTGAGGATGCGCAGGCTCGAGACCGCCTCTCTTGGAGCAGGCGGGCGGGCAGGGATAGCATGGACAATCAGTGACCCTAAGGCAGACGGTTTTGTGGGCGCTGGGGGGAAAAGGCCACCAGCCCAGTCCCACGGGTCTGGAAGCCCCAGGCCAGGGCCGTCCGCGCAGGCGACGTTGCCGCGTCCACCCCGTGCCAACCAGCGCCACTGGGGCGCTCTCACTCCCGGCCGGACCCTCTACGGGCCTCTCCTTGTCCCCTCAGTCCGGACCCTCTAGTGCAGACCCCTCCTCGCCGGGGCTGGCGACCGTCGGCAAACATGGCCGCCAGACGTCGGCCGCGGCGCCTCCTCTTCCAGACCTCGGGGGCCGAGGCTGGCAGCGGAGGGTAGCCCGACCCGCCGCCCGCGAGCGCGCGGCGGGGCGGGGGCGGCCGTGGCGAGAAGAGGGCGGGGGCCGCGGGGAGCGGCGGTCGCGGGCCTGGCGCGCGCGGGGGCGACGACAGGGCGGGGCTTTCGGGCTCGCGCGCGGGGCCGAGCGCGGGCGCGGGCGCGGGCGCGAGCGCGGGCGCGGGCGCGGGCGCGGGCGGGGGCGGTGCGGCGGCGGCGGTTGGAAGCGGCGGCCCAGAGCCCTCTCGCGGCCGCGGCGGCAGCAGCGCCAGCCCCAGCAGCCTCCCGGCCGCCGCCGCCGCCGCCTCGCGCTCCCGCCGCCCGGCCCGACATGAGTGAAACGGATCGGGTGCCCTCGCCCGCCGCGCCGCCGGAGGTGGCAGCGGCAGCTCCGGACGAGAGGAAGGGGAAGGAGACTGAGCGCGACAAGCTGCCGCCCATCGTGTCGGCAGGCGCCGGAGCTGCTGCGGTAGGTGCCGGGCGGGGGCAGCGGGGCGCCCCGACGGCGGGCGTCGGGAGGGAAGGCAGGGGGCGCCCGGCGACCCCCGAGACCGCCCGCTGAGATGCGCGGGTCCATCCTTCCCCGAGCCGCAGTGGAGTGTGTGGACAGCCGCGAACACTTCTTGAGAATCGGGAAATGTTGGGGTGGTCGCGTCCGCCGCCTGTTCTCGGTTATTGTCTGGCTTGGGGGCGGGGGGAGCACTTTCTCTAAGGAAATGACCGGCTTTTTGGAGTCCACGTTATCATCTGTTGGGTCAGGGCAAGGTAGCATGCAGGGGGGAGTGGGTTTTCCACCGAGGTGCCTGCCTGCTTTGGGGGCGCGGAGATTCCCCTCTTGTCTTCGATTTTCTTTCCCTTCCCCCCTCGGATTGAACAGACTGTGCGGCGAGTTCCACTTAATTGTGACCTTTCCGTTGCTGTCAGGATAGTGGGAGGTAGATGCCTCAGTGACGGTTTTATTTTTCATATGGTACAGACATGTGACGTAAGGTGGGGAGGCTTTTTTAACCTTTTATTTAAACTCAATTTATCTAAGCTTGACAGGGATGATTTCCCAGCTGGATTTTCTTAAGGATTAATTGGAGAGCGCTCTAAGGCTTCAAACTACATATTGCCAGATGATGTAATGGGACAGCCCCCCTTCCCTGTTTTTACTGGTGGTTATGATTCTGGTTACTTTGGCGCGCGCGCGCACACACACACAAATTAATCTGATTTTTGAGATTTTTATTTGACATAACATTTAAATACTTTTTGAAAGTTTGCTTGGGTACATTTGAAGGCCATGACTTGTCATGCATCTGTGCTTGACAAAATAGTAAAAGTTTAGAGAACATGATACATTTGCTTTATTCCTACTTGCAACTCATTTCTTAAAACCTCCCTCTTAAATGACTAAGAAGTTACTAAAATAGCTCACTCTTTAAAGTGTTAGGAATAATGTTTTGATTCTGTAGGTTTTTAAAAAATATCTAGGGACTGTGATAACTGGAAATTGTTAAAACAAGCTCTGATCATTAAATCACTGCAGCGAAGTGTGGACAGTAATAAAATGACACACATATTAAAATATCGCTAGAATTGAGTGGTAAATTGAAGTAGTGTGTGGTTAGAAAACACTTCGGGAGATGCTTTGAAGGAATTTGTAACCCAACTGCTTGCAGACCCAGTTCTTGTGTTGGTAACCTAGGCTTTCAGAGTTTATCCAAGACATTCTTTTTTTTTTTTTTTTTTTTTTTTTTTTTTTTTTTTTTATCCAAGACATTCTTAACTTGCAAAAAGACAGTGTTTTAAAAGTTCTTTAAATCAGTTTAAAACAATTAATGCATATGCTTATAAGAAACAATTATATGAATGAGTTTTTGTCCTCAACTGAGCACCCTCCCCAAAACATATTTATCTCAGTTTAACTGAAAAATTGAAGGTTTGGAATAAAAACTTGGAGAAACTGATATACTGTGGACCCAGGTCTACAGACTATTTCCTGAAAAACTTGGAGTTTGGAGTTTGGGAATTTAGAGTTTTTCAGATTTTAGAAAGGCAATTTGGTACCTATGTCATCATATGTAATATCTGCAGTGAGGTCCTGGCCAATTCTTCATAATCAAGCATGTCAGTAGTTCTGCAGTGAAATGTATGTGTATTCACAGTACGAGAGGTAAAGTCAGACTTAAGTATAAATAGCTTCATATCCTTTCAGATCAGGTTGGATTGTCAGAGTTCAGGTCAGGTACATGTTTTGTCACTGTATGAGGTACAAAAACCTTTCAGTTTTAATAGCTTATAGGATTTCAAAAGTGTGAATAAAGGATTATGGACTTTTACTACTAGTCAAACAAGAATAGAGTTCAATAAGTTTTTTAAAACCTTGAATTGAAGAAAATACGTGTCTGGTCCTCCAGAGGGCAGGAGAGCTGGGATGATGTCTGAGATCACCAGCAGGTGGGGAAAGCCTTGGTGTGGAGGGACAGAGAAAAACGGTTTGTGGCCTGTTGGTTGTTTTTCAGCCTCCACTGTGGACTAGATGAAGCTTCTGGAGGTTTGCTTAGGAAACTGATTGCCGAAAAAACAACTTTTTCTTTGGGACACTTTAGTGATTCTTTTTGCCCTAGGTGAACAGTTCTATGTACACTGAGTTTATGACTCAATTAATGTAACCCTATATTACTGGCTTTTTCTGAAAACCATTCTGTTATATTTTTACGGGAGTTTGGAAATAATTTAGAGTGACGGCTCCCTAGAATAAATAGAAGGCCAGGTTATGATGCCCTAAGAAAGCTTGAAGAGTTGGGACTATATCCTGGAAGTGTAAAAAAATATACAGGGGTGGGATTGAGGGTGCTGGAAAAAGCAGCCCTGAAGTGATTGATCCTAAGACCACCTAAGTGTGAAGGAAGCCCCTTCTAGCCAGAAAGTCCCTAACACAGTGGTATCAAACCTGACTAACCAGAGTTTCCCTGGTAGCATGTTAAAATCCTGATTCCCAGATCTCACCTCAGAGCTCCGGTTTTCAAACTTCGAAGCAGAGTAAAATCACCTGGGAACTTTTAGAGCCATCATTGTCCAGTTTCAATTGCAAACCAGTTAAATCCATTTCTGTGGATGGCCCTCAGACTTCTTTTAAATTCTCAGATGTAGCTAAGATTGAAAATTCATGCTTTATGTACTAAATTAAGAGCTCCGTGAAATCTGTGTTTTAACTACATTTCTTCAACTCTACTTAGTTTATGGAGCAGCATTTGAAATGGACTGGTGAAAGGTATGGATTGAGTCAATGAGGCACAGCAGAAATCAAGGGTGGTGCGGGAACTGAGAGAAATGTTGGTTAAAGTGGTTCTAGTTGGAGATGCTCAAAAGGGTCAAGATATAGACCTCAGAAAACCATCAGGGTGATGGTTTGGCCTTGCTGTTGTGGAGAGGTGATGCAAGTCCCCAGAGCTGAGGAGACTAATGGAAGCAGGACATAGATGCAATAGGGGTGGTGGTGTGAACATTGAATTTACTGAGTTTGACAAATTGGAGTGGAGGAGAATATTGTAAATTAGTTGTTGATATAATACAGAAGTTAGAAAAAAATGGTGAATAGGGTAGAAGAAAATGGCCAAAGTAAGAGCAGAAATAATAGTGGCAGAGCACATGTGTGGCTCAGTCGGTTAAGTGACTCTTGGTTTCGGCTCAGGTCATGATCTCAGGATTGTGAGATCAAGCCCTGCATTGGGGCTCTATGTTCAGCGTGGAGTCTACTTGAGATTCTCTGTCTCCCTCTCTCTCCCCCAGCTCATGCGAGCATTCAGGCTGTCTCTCTCTCAAATAAAATAAATAAATGAAATCTTAAAAAAAATAATAGTGGCACATAAGGCTGAGTTTGACTGTCTACTTCAATATTTAAATTCGGTGAGCAGGAAAACGGAGGAAGTTCTCCACAGGATAGGATAGCAAGGAATGAAATGTACGAAATGGGTTCTAGCAAAGAATGAAATGTCTTCAAGCAAGAGCTAGATTTAATTAAGTCAGAGAGGTGAAGGGAAATGGAGGAAACCAGTTTAGGATTTCAAAGGGAAGTTTGGCCACAATGAAGGCGAGAAGACTTGTCAAGTAGTTGGAAGGTGAGGGGAAGGTTTTGAGGGAAATTTCGAAGTTTATAGAGAGGATTCGATAGGAAGTCAGTATCAAGAATAAGTTCATATACATTGTGTCAGGTGTGTATAAATGGGCTTGGTGAAGCCACTAGCTAAAACGTAACTACCAGTTATGGAACATCTATTATGTTTAGCTTTGGACTAGATGCTACAGAAAACACAAAAACATGGTTTTAAAAAAAATGCCTGCCTCAGAGGAGGCAATGCTTACACATGGAAACATAACAAAGCAAAGCAATGTGTATAAGTCACAATGAACCATAGAAACAATTTGCACTATAGGAAACCAGAGAAAGGAAATCAGTGTGTGCAGAACTGTGAAGAAAGGCCTTGAAGTAAAGGTAATTATTTAAGCCGACTGGCCATTGAAGGATGATAGGATTTGGATGGGCAAAAGAAAGTGGGTAAGTAATCCAGTGGGGAAAACAACATGAGCAAGGCTTAAGGAAAAGCATTAGGGAGTAATACAGTGAGCCCAATGGAAGCATGCTGGGAACTTGTGGGAGGTAAGTAAGATTGCTTGGGGGCTGGAGCAAGTATGGACTTTCTCCCCCGCTGTGGTTAGTGGGAAGCCACTGGAGTTGCTTAAATAGAGAAACCAATGAAGTTTTAGAATATAAGTGAGGTTCAGTGGGGTAGAGTCCAGAGCCAACAACCAAGAAAGAATTCTTGAGACGTCTTTGGTACAAATGGTGGCTTATTAAAGCACAGGGGCAGGACCCGTGGGCAGAAAGAGCTGCTGCCGCCCTGGAGCTGTGAGGAATGGTCCATTATATACTTTTAAGTTAGAAGGGGGTCAGGGATGGCTTAAGTCTCTAAGGAATTTTGGCGGCAAGGTTTCCAGGACCTTGAGGGGCTAGCTGTTGGGAAAAGGTCACTTATTACCATCTAATAAAACCTTAATCATGAGACCCTTCACATATATATTGGTGGGCCCTATGTTTGGGGATGATTGCCAGCATGTATCTTGGAGGGTTTAGAGATAAAGGAAGTTTCCAAAGGAATTTCTATATGTTAATGTAGACTTACAGAATCCTGGTTGGGATGGGGGCGGGGGGGTTGCTGTCTGGCTGAGACTGCCTTTTGCCCGTAGCACAGTATTAAGGTGGAAGTAGTTGAGTCCCTAGAGGAATGTCACTCTGCCTGTTTCAAGGACTTGTCAGTGGGCTCTGGATAGTAAGGAAATTTAATAACTTTTCTTCTGCCTCTGTTTTCCACATCAGAATGACATAATGAAATCCATGGTAGTGATTAGTGGTAGTTAGCCTGGAGGGGGAGAAGGAAGAGTACAAAGAAGGAGCTTTGAAGTTGGTACCCAAGGTAAACAGGTGCATCTGCTCAGGTGGTGGCCAGGAAGCAGGAAGGGATGGAAGAATCCACATGATGTGGAACCTTATTAGGCAACAGAATGGAAAAGAGGGAAGATTGATATAAAAAAGGATTCTGCAGTTTCCAGATAAGTTATCTCAGAGAAAAATGTTTACATCGAAAGGCAATCCAGCCAGTAACATTCCAAATAAACATATGTGTGTGTGAACCCACATAAACCCTGTCCATCTAGGTGTTTGGAACAATCTCATACATGGAGACTCTTATGCCCTTTGTCCATTGTGTCCTAAACAAGAGGTGAGACAGGAAAGAGTGAAGGCTCTGGTGCCAGAGGTATTTTAAGCAATTTAATAAACCCCAGATATTATAAAAAATATATATGTATATGTTTAATATATATAAGTAATATAAATAATAGCTAGTATTTGAGTACCTACTCTATGCTAAGCATCTTCCCTGTATGTCTTACTTAGTCAGATTGCAACCAAAACCAATCACAACAACCACTATGATGGTGAGGAAGGTAGTGTCATTTCATAGAACAGGAATCTGAAAGTCAGAGAGGTTAGCTGTTCCTTGCCAAAGGGTAAAATAGCAAGTAAGAAGCAGAGCTTCATTTAAAATTGAGACATTTCTGGCTCAGAAACCCATGCACTTTCCATATACTGTATCTATGGTCTGGACAGTGTGGTTCAAAGAACCTGCACCTGTAGCAATATTTGTTCTTTTTGAAAAGAGGATATGGTCTAGTGACAAGTGACAAGTTCAAAATTTTGTTAACCAGAGATAGAGTTGTTATGGAGGACAAAATGTGTTCTAGGATAGCTGATAGTGTCAGTTTTAATGATGGCATGAATGAATGAATTTTCTATATAAAATAAAGCAATTTCATTAAAGAAAAACAATCTGAAAGTTTTGAGACATAAAAAGCAGGGTGATAGCTATATAAATACATATCCAGGGTGTCTCTAATTTTGAGTGGGTTGTAAAGTCTGTTTGTCAATTTTTTTTTTTAACTGCACAGCCATTATGTCATTGCCTGCTTATTCTCTCATTCATAACTAATTCAGAACGTTAGAACACAAGTGCTTTGACTAAATGTAACAATTGGAGAAAAGTGGTCATTGTAAGTTGTGAGCGGGACACCTCCAAAAGTGCCCTGTATGATACTGAACGCTCCTCATAGGGTAAGTGAAAGACTAAATTAATACACACAGAACATTTAGGAAAGAGCCTTGACAAAGTGAGCACTCAATAAATGTTGGATGATGATATTTGTATTATGTTGTTGTTGTTATTGTTATTTACAAACCAACATCTGTAGCTGGGGAGCTGTTTTTAAGCCAGCCCACCCTTTCTAAGTCTGTTCTATGGCTTTGGTACTTTCCTTCATAACCTTTTATATCAAGCCTCCCATCCTGTACCACCCCATCTTCCTTCTCCTTTCCTTCAGTGTGCGTGCACACTGGTGCATTCACGCACGTGCACACACACACGCACACTGAATTAAAGGACATTATGCATTCTCTGAACTTTTTAGGGCTGGTGTATGCCAAGGTTCATATGAAAAAAAATTTTTTTAAGGATTATTTATTTATTTATTTGACAGAGAGAGAGAGTGATCACAAGTAAGTAGGCAGAGAGGCAGGCAGAGAGAGAGGGGGAAGCATGCTCCCTGCTGAGCAGAGAACCCGATGCGGGGCTCGATCCCAGGACCCTGGGATCATGACCTGAGCCAAAGGCAGAGGCTTTAACCCACTGAGCCACCCAGGTGCCCCGAAAAAAAATTTTTTTAAGAGGAAAAGAAATAGAAGTAAATAGGGTACAGCCAGTGTTGCCAGAGTGGCGGTTATTTAGGCATAGTATTTGGAAATTAACTTGTTTATTTTTAGTGTGAGTTGAGGAAGAGAGAGAAAGATTAACAGAAGACAAGTGAGGAAGTGGGTGGAGCTGAGAAAGCTCTGGGAAGCTTTGGTTTCCCTACTTTTTTTCTCCTGTTTTTGTTTTTTGTTTTGTTTTTTCTGGTATGAGTTTACTCTGTGGGTGAAGGATTCCTTCTTGCATTGCAAAAATGTTAGACTGCTAAGCCTTTCATGAAGGATTAGTTGTTCCTAAGTTGATATTTGTAACTTAGTGACATTTTGGTAAGCAGACAAAAAACATGTTTTGGGGAATGATTGTAGTAGACAAATATGCCTTTGAAAAATAGAAATTATTGAAATTTTACTAATTCAGCTAGGTTGAAAAGTCTATCTGAAGTCTGAGCCTAGTCGTTAAAGAAAGCTCTATTCCAAATTAACTTGTTTTTTATCCACTTGTTTTTATTAAAGAACAGCAAATTGGTTGAGGAATTGTGACTGCATTAATCATACAATTTAAATGTGGTATTTTATGGTATAATAGTAATTTATTGATGCCATTTTTTTTTCTTTTTCTATGTTGTAAAATAAGTGAATAAAATCTCCTATGCCACCTTGCCTTCCTGTTGAGTGAACACTGAATTTTCTGTTTCAGGACTTTTTTTTTTATATTAAGTAGGGTTAGTTTTCAGTAATTTATAAGATTAATTGCATTGTGACTTTTTTGGTGTTAGAATTTTGTTTCAGAATCCCAATCCTTATTTCCTATTCTCCTTTGAAAGAGGTGGTTTATATCACTTAAAGAAAGCAATTCCACTTGGACTGGTGCTACATTGTTTGGGAGGGAAGTTCACACCTTGCAAGTAGCTAACTTTTCACATCTTCCTAGACGTCTGTCCAGCAGAGTTAACACTTCTGATTTTATAACCCAGCATCCTAATAGGAACTGTGAAAAAACATACAAAAAAGAAAAACAAAGTATCTTTACTCAGTAACAGGGCCTAAAAATAGTCTCCTTTGTAGACTAAACACAGTTGAGGCCTCTCAGCTGATATGGCCCTCCCTGGTAATTTAGGTCAGTTTCTATAAAAAGTTGGTATAGGAGACTATCTTAAATGTTTTTTATTTTAACTTAAAACATATAAATGTACATTTGTTCACCTGTCTTTTGACACAGTAGCCTTTGCTCAATACCACAGGAAGCCACTCAATCTTTGTAGTTTTCTATGCATTATAGGTAGTTTCTTGACTCATTGATACTGAATGATACATACATTGTGCATTATATTAGGAGCACTTAACCTGTTGCTGAAATATTTATCTTTGGATTTGAAAAATACATTTCAGTGAGGTATGGCCCAAAGTATAGATTGCTGTGAGATATAGATATATATCAATCTGTATGTATATAGATCTATATGTATATCAGAAATTACCAAATCAAGACACTCAGTCTTTATTCATTCAGATATCTTTTATTCTTTGTCTATAGAGTATTTTATACCATATTTAAATTCACTACCTTTCCAGCAAATCCCTTCTTCCAAAAATGATGTAGGGATACTCTCAATCAGAGTAATAATTCTGTTCTTTTTCCTAAGATTGTATGCTGTATTGGATCTAGTTTAGGAAAATATGTTTTCATCTGTCTAGATCAGCTCTGCCAGGAGAAATATAATGTAAATAATATGTAATTTAAAATTTTCTAATAGCTACATCATCTAATCTACAACATCTAATAGCTACATTTACCATTTCAATATTTAATCAGTATAGACACTGGCTGAACTTCTCTACCTCTTTTTCATAGTATGTCTTTGAAAATTGTGTATTTTATACTTACTAGATATCTGTTTGGATTAGCACATTTCAAGTGCTCCATGGCCCCTTTAGCAAATGGCCATATTAGTGCAGATCTGGATGATACTTCCTTTCCTCCCAAAATTTCTTAAATCCATTCTTAGTTTTAATTATTGTTTATCCCTATTGTAGCAGTCCTCAAAGTGTTATCTTCCACATCCTTATAAAGGTCCATGAGGTTGAAACTACTTTTAGGGTACTAAGATGTTATTTGTCTTATTTCCTCTCATTCTCCTGAGTATAGAGTGTGGTTTTCTAAAGCATACATGACTTGCTATTCCAACAAATTGAATGCAGAAGCAGAAGAATCCAGCTGTCTTCTGTGAAACCAGATGTTAAAATAGATTTGCAAAATGTTAATGCCCTTCTTCTCACTAAGATTTTTGTTGTTGTTGTTTGAGAAAATGTATTTTCCATTATGCGTTTATTGTTATCTTAAAAGAAATTGATACATGCAATAATTTTTAAGAGCGTGAAGGGATCCTGAGTCCAGAAAGTTTGAGAACCACTACTGTATATTGAATTTTGTTTGTTTGCTTTATATTTGGCATTATTGATGACAAGTTTTCTACATTTGTGTATTTTCCAACTAACCAAGTATTATCGAACATCTTAGAATGCCGAATCGTTATTTATTGTATGGAGCATTTTCTAAAATACATTACATACCTCTCAAATAGAAGATACTGAACACAATTTAGCATGTCCTGTTGACTGGATCCCTGTGACAGCTTTGCATCCAGAACTGGCCTCACCACAGAGCTCTGTGCAGAGTCCATTTCTAGTGTTTGTCTCTTCAGTGAGTAAAACTTCTGCCAGTTGGCCTAAATAGCTAGACTATAATATTAATTTTCACTTGATGTAGTTTAAAATGCAAGCATTTCCCAGCTTGTTCACAAAACTAGTTAAATATGTTTAAAATATGTTATGAATAATGAATTTTATAGATATAGGAATTCAATTTAAAATATTTTTATTCAAAGACCCTAAGGTAGTGAGATATTATGGTTTTAAAAGGTGTTTCATGATGGAACAGAGCCAGCATATTATTCTTTTATCAGTGATTGGTTTAGGATGTGAACAAAAATGCTTTATCTTCTACAGCAGATTTTGGGGAATAGAGGATTAGCAAGGTAAATTTTATCAGAATTTTGAATATGATAGAACTTAGCATTAAGTACAAAAGATATCATGGATATCCTTCTTATTAGCACCTGATTAAAAATATGATAAAGAAATCAGAAATTTAACTCAGGTGTAGTTTGTTCCTCAGGAATTTATATAAAAATTTAAAATAAGGTCAACAATATCATATGTTAACAATAGCAGAGCAGATAACCCAAGTATTTATTCACATTTTTTGAAATTATTTGTGATTATATATAGTCAAAGAGACCATTGAGGTCCATGGTAGGTATTTGTAAAATATGATTTTTGATTAGTTATGTAATTACTACATTAAATTTTTTGCTATTTATTGAATCTGTGGTAGCCTCTGCCTAGAGTTAAGTCTACTATTTATTATGCCAGGTTTAAATATTTTGAGTTTTTTCCTCAATGAATTCCCGGTGTTTTTTTCCCTGTGTTCCCTGTTTGTGCTGATCTTCAATCTGTAACAGCTGGTTGGGTATCCTGCTACTCTCTATTCTTCAACACATCCAGCCCACTGCTTGTGGGCTGGCCACATTCCAGGGCTTCATCTTTAGTGTTCTCCTTCTGAAGGACTCCTAGATTGCATTTCCAAAACTCCTCAGAAAACCAGATGTAATAATTGTGGTAGATCCAATTCTTAGAAGACTCATAAAGAAATGTTCTCTAACCTTTAATTTAGTCTGATGTTTGATGTCAATACCCAATAGCTTTTTGAGTTGATTCTCTAATTTTTAGTTTACCATGGCACAACATGCTGCCCTGTTTTTTCTTGTGAAAGTATTAGGTTATGTGGAAGATTTCTATTGTACAAGCTAGTGTAGGGCAATGGCTATTTTGTGAGTTTCCTTTTATTGATCTGTGGTGTACTGTCAGCCTCTGAAATTGCCGATGATTTGTATCAGGTCATTTCAAGTATTAATTATCAAGAACATAGCCATCTTAAAACAAGAGACTTAGTAGACCAAGGATTTTTTTCCAAGTCATTTAAATTTTTTTTACTATTATTACAAGCAACAGAAAGCTGGGCCATGTATGCTTCCCTTAGGAAAAAGGGAGACTTATTGGAATGATGCATATACATAGATCAGAACCAAAAAGCAAACTAGAACAGAGATTGACTGCTCTCTGTGCTCCTGCTATTCTCTCACTCTCGGCTGGCACTCCTTTCCGTATTCCTTCATCTAAAATCTGGAAAGACCTCCTTCTGATTACATACTAGGAAGCATCAATGCCCTTTATGCCAGACCACCCTAATGGGTAGCCACTCAGGCTACAGATGGACAGATGGCTGCCCCTTTGTTGAGTTCCTGTCTCTGCTCCCACCCATGGCCATTCCTGCACAAAAAATAGGAACAATGCTCTGGGGACTACAGAGGCCAACATTGGGTATGGCAGCCATGAAACAGGCTCAGTGTATCTTCCCTCAAACCTTTACACCCTTCCAGCCACTGGCCTTTCTCCCCTTCTGTTAAGCTTCTGGACAGAGCAATCCCTGCTCATTGCCTCCATTTCCTAACTTCCCACTCATTCACTAGTCCAGTTCATATAGTTTCTGCCACCACCATTCCCCTGAATCTGTTGTCTGTAGTGTCCCCAAGATTTCACAGTTGTTCATTCTAGTAGGCATACTTTTGATCTAACCATTCTCCATTGTTTAACATCATTGACCACATTTTTTTCTTGAAACTTGATCCTCCCTTCATTTTTAACACATTACCTTTTCTTGGATTTCATATCTCCTTGGCTATTGGTCCTTTATCTTTTTTGTCAGCTCATATCATGCAGGCCTCAGAGATACTGCAGATTTAGTTCAGACCCCTGCAATAAAGCAAAGATTACAATAAAGCAAGTCAAATCAAAATTTTTTTATATCCCACTGCATATAAAATTATGCTGACACTATACTGTAGCTTATTAAGTGTATAAAAGCATAATATCTAAAAAAATGTACATGCCTTAATTTAAAATTACTTCATTGCTAAGAAATGCTAACCACCATCGGAGCATTTAGTGAGTGATAATTTTTTTGCTGGTGGAGAATCTGGCCTTGATGTTGATAACTGCTGACTGGTGAGCGAGGTTGGTGGCTGATGAAGGTTGGGGTGGCTATGGCAGTTTCTTCAAATAAGACAGTGCAGTGTGCTTCATCAGTTGACTCTCCCTTTCACAAATGATTTCTCTGCAGCATATGATGTTGTTTGATAGCATTTAACCCACAATGGAACTTCTTTCCAAATTGAAGTCAATCGTCTAAAACCCTGCCTCTGTTTTCTCAACTATGTTTATGTATTAATCTACATCCTCTCTTGACATTTCAACAGTCTTCACCAGGATTAGAGTCCATCTCAAGAAACCACTTTCTTTGGTCATCCATAAGAAGTAACGCCTCATCTGTTAAAGTTTTATCATGTGATTGCAGTTCAGGCACTTCTTAGGCTCCACTTCTAATTCTGGTTCTCTTGCTATTTCTACCACATTAGCAGATACTTCCTCCACAGTCTTGAACCCTTAAAGTCATCCATGAGGGTTGGAATCCACTTCTTCCAAACTACTGTGAATATTGCTATTTTGACCTCTTCCCATGAGTCACAGATGTTCTGAATGGCATGTAGAATGGTGAATCCTTTCCAGAAGTTTTCATTTGACTTTGCCCAGATCCATGAGAGGAATTCCTATGTAGGGCAGCTACGGCCTCATGAAACACATTTTTAAAATATGACTGAGAATTCAAAATGAATCCTTGATCCATGAGCTGCGGGCATGAAGATAGTGCTCAATTCATTCTCCATCAGAGTTCCTGAGTGACCAGGTGCATTGTCAATGAGCAGTAATATTTTGAAAGATATCTTTTTTCTGAGCAGTAGCTCTCCACATTGGGCTTAAAATACTCAGTAAACCATGTTGTAAACAGATGTGCTGTCACCCAGGCTTTATTATTCCATTTATAGAGCATCGGCAGAGTAGATCTAGCATAATTTTTAAGGGCCCTAAAATTTCAGAATGGTCAACAAGCATCAGCCTCAACTTAGAATCACCAGCTACATTAGCCCCTAGAAAGGGAATCAGCCTATGTTTTGAAACCAGATATTTACTTCTTCTTTCTATGAAAGTTTTAGATGATTATTCCTCCAGTAGAAGGCTATTTCATCTGAAATAACACTGAAAAGCCTGTTGCTTAGTGCATCCACCTTCTTGAATTAACATACCTAAATCTTCTGGATAACGTGCTACAGCTTCTACATTAACATTCGCTGCTTCCCTTGCACTTTCAGGTTATGGAGATGGCTTCTTTCTTTAAACCTCATGATGCAACCTCTGCTGGCTTCCTACATGTCTGTAACTTCCTCACTTCTCCCAGCCTTTATAGAATTGCAGAGAGTTAGGGTCTCGCTCTGGATTAGGTTTTGGCTTAAGGAAATGTTGTGGCTGGTTTGATCCTCTATCCAGATCTCTAAAACTTTCTCTATATCAGCAGTAAGGCTGTTTCGTTTTCTTATCATTTGTGTGTTCACTGGAATAGCACTTTTAATTTCCCTCAAGAACTTTTCCTTTGTATTCACAACTTGGCTCTTTGGTGCAAGAGGCCTAGTTTTCAGCTTATTTCATACATCAGTGTATCTTCTTCCCTAAGCCGAATCACTTCTAACTTTTGATATAAAGTGAGAGGTGTAACTCTTGCTTTCACTTGAATACTTAGAAGCCATTATAGGGTTATTAGTTGGCCTAATTTCAGTATCGTTGTGTCTCAGGGAGTAGAGATGCCCATGGAGAAGGAGAGACATGGGAGAACAGTCGGTCCATGAAGCAGTCAGAACACACACATTTATCAATTAAGTTTGCCATTATTTATGGGTGTGGTTCGTGGTGTCCCGAAAACAATTATAGTTGTAACTTCAAAGATCATTGATTATAGATCACCATAGTAATAATGATGAAAAAGTTTGAAATATTGCATGAATTATCAAAATGTGACACAGAGACACATAGTAAGCAAATGCTTTGGAAAAGTAGTGTTGATAGACTTCTTGATCCAGGTTTTCCAAAACCTTCACAATTTGTAAAAATGCAGTATCTGCAAAATGCGATAGAGTGATAAAAGGAGGTACGCCTCTCTTTCCCACAGATCTGTCCTTCTATTAGTTTTGCACAACAGTTACAACATAACAGTGACATAATGATAACCCTGTCAGTTAGGGAAAAATCCATTATTTTGGCATGAGAAACATGCTTTTGCCTAGTGAGTGCTGATTCCTTTTCTGGTCACTCACAAATCATATAAAACCCAGTCTAGAATTTTCAAGTTTTTACATATTCTTAAATCATATACCCTCTGTTTATGGTGAGATGTCAAAGTTTGCCTGTTCTTCTGAACTTGGAAATAAAGCATTTTACGTTGTTTATTTTGTAGTCTATGGGAGGATTCTGTGATTCCCATTATGCTTCACATTTAGAGCGAAAGTTGTCGTTACATTTTGCCATTGTTTTGGCCCAGCCTTCCATGACTCTTCGTTCCCCATTCCTGTTGTTGTCTTGGTTCAGACTTTGTTTCCTCTGATATAAAGGTCCTCCAAGGCCTGGTTTCACTTCTAGTTTCCCTCCCTCTAGCCTCTCCTCTACACTGCTGACAGAGTAATCTTGTGAACATACAGATGTGATCATGTCGCTCCCTGCTTAGAAGTCCTCAGTGATTTTTCCCTTCTCCTTCCACCTAGCACATCAGCTCTGCTCCATAGCTTGAGGGCTTCGTGATATGGCTCCTGCCTATCTTTCCAGTCTCGTCTAAACTGGGCCATTCTCCATTTCTGATTTTGGTTCAACTACACTGCTCCCTAAATCCTATGTTGCTCAGTCTGAGGTACCAGTTAGCTGTCTTTGACAGTTACCAGTGAAAAAACAAAACCCGCCCTTAGTATGTTAAATTATTGAAGATATTTAAAGCTAAGTCAACATAGCTTCATTCCTGGGAGGCCATTCTTTGATCTCATTTTATAAATTTGTTATTTTTATTAATTGCTGTGTATAAACGAAATATATATATATATATGAAATATATATATATATACGAAATATATAGTGATCAAATTCGACATTTGTTCCCACTAGTATTTAAGGTGTTCTATAGCACAAAACATACAAGTAGCAAACTTGGCCTGAGTATTTAATAAAATTCTTATTTAAGTATCCTAATATTTATAGTAAGGAATGATTTACTTTTATAAATATATAGTTTATTTTGATTTTATTTTCCTAAATCAACGTACTAGTTCTGTGAATTTGAGTGTATTGCTACAATTTACCAAGATTTTGCAACTATTAGAGATTTGAATTGATAGCTGCAAAATGGACTTGTTGATTGAATCAGTTACTCATTATTATTTATTATTCAGAGATTCCACAAGTGAGCCAAACAATGTTCTTTGGACCTTCTTTTATTGAGAAGGGGTAGAGGAAGAAGTAGGAAAATAAACTATTGAGTCTTTCCTAGATTGCTAGGACACCATTTCCTTAGAATACACTTAGTTTCTCTCCTTATGTTGATTTCCTCTACTTACATGAGTTGTTCCTAAAGCTATCAAATTTCATTCAGCATATATCTGTGAAAGACAAGAAGGTAATAGTCACAAAGGGTTGTTGTGGAAACAAGCTGATATGTGTAACATACCTACTGTCACAGGATAAATTCTTAATAAGTGATGGCTACTATATCGAGAGACTTTGATATATGGTGGTTTAAGGATACAGACTTCAGGGTCATTCATAGTTTGAATTCCTACTTACCATCTCTGTGAACTTGGGCTTCGTACTTCAGTTTCCTTATTCATAAAGTGGGGTGTAAATACATATCTCATAGAAATGGTATATGAAGGTACTTAATATAGCACCAAGCCTGTAGCAAGTACGCAGTAATTGACTTGTTTTACTATGCTGCTGTCATAGGAATAGTCATTTGTTGAGCCACTCATCGCGTTGTAGGTTTTGTACAAGACCCTAGATGATACGGTTTATGATTCTGAAACCGGATTCGTATCCTACACATATAAGATGATTTTAATTAGGCAATATATATAATAGGCTGGATCACGCAGACTAATCCTAGCAGAAATATTAATCAGTCTTCACTGAGCCTAAATCTAGTCAGTACACAAGCAAAATTTCTACTTGTGGCCCTATGAGAATGAATCAGTTGGCCCCATTTATCTCTAGGAGAGTAGGAAATGTGGGAGAGTCAGTTCTTGGTAATTGTGAATGTTTTTGCTACATGGTGTATGAGCTGATTCTGAAAAGGCAAATGGAAATCAATTCAGTGGATTAGGAAGGAGAAGAGGAAAAGGAAACTATTGTGAAAGCAAAGAAATTACCTTTAGAGTAAAGGAGTGAATATTAAGGAAGAAGTTGTATTCTATTAAGCATCAGTAAGATGGAAAGAGAGCTGAGAATAAACCCTGAGGTAGCTCTATAACTAAATATTGGCCTGGTAATATTTTATTTATAATTATAAAATACAGATGAATTACATATTACGGACTGTATGGTTATTATTTTGTGGAAAGTGTGTTAATGGATAGATTCTGTGCTATAGGAAGATTGCACTGTTAGATGCACCTGTGGATTCCTAAGGGCTTAGTGTTATCTTTTTCTCCCCTATCACGTATTTAACCCAAACTCATCACCTCACCCATCTCCCTTCTGCTAACCGTCAGTTTGTTCTCTATAGTTAAGAGTATTTCTTGGTTTGCCTCTCTCTCCCTTTTTCCCTTTGCTCATTTGTTTTCCTTCTAAAATTCCACATGAGTGAAATCAAATGATGTTTGTCTTTCTTTGACTTCTTTCACTTAGGATAATATTCTTGAGCTCTATCCACATGGTTGAAAATGGCAAGATTTCACACTTTTTGTGGCTGAGTAATATTCCAGTGTGTACTTATGCCACATCTTCTTTATCCATTTACCAGTCAGTGGGCATTTGAGCTCTTTCCATAATTTGGCTGTAGTAGATAATGCTGCTGTAAACATAAGGGTGTATGTATCCCTTTGAATTAGTATTTTTGTCTTCTTTGGGTAAATACCTAGTAGTGTGATTCATGGGTGGGGTAGCTCCATTCTGAACTTTTTGCGGAGCCTCCATACTGTTTTCCAGAGTGGCTCTAACAATTTACATTCCCACCAACAGTATAAGAGAGTTCCCCTTTCTCCACATCCTCTCCAACACTTATTGTTTCTTGTGTTGTTGTTAGCCATTCTGACAGGTAAAAGGGGATAGCTCATTGTAGTTTTGCTTTGCATTTTGTTCATAAGTGATGTTGAGCATCTTTTCATATGTCCGTTGGCCATCTGTACGTCTTCTTTGGAAAAATGTCTGTTCATGTCTTCTGTCCATTTTTAATTGGATTATTCATTTTGGGGTGTTGAGTTTTATAAGTTCTTTATAGATTGGGGTACTCACCCTTTATCAGATATGTCATTTGCAGATATCTTTTCCTATTCCATAGGTTACCTTTTAGTTTTGTTGATTGTTTCCTTTGCTGTGCAGAAGCTTTTAATGTTATTGAAGTCTTAGTAGTTCACTTTTGCTTTTGTTTCCCTTGCCTCCTGAGACATGTTTATTAAGAAGTTTCTGCCGAGGCCAGAGGTTCCTGCCTGTGTTTTCAAGGATCTTTCATTCATTTTTAATTTATTTTTGTGTGTGGTGTAAGAAAGTGTTCCAGTTTCATTCATTCTTCTGCATGTGGCTGTCCAAATTTCCCAACACCATTTGTTGAACCGACTGTCTTTTTTCCATTGGATATTCTTTCCTGCTTTGTTGCAAGTTAGTTAACCATACAGTTGTGGGTTTATTTCTCGGTTCTCGATTCTGTTCACATTGATCTATGTGTCTGTTTTCATGCCAGCACCATACTGTCTTGATCACTACAGGTTTGTAATATAACTTGAAGTCTGAAATTTTGATGCCTCCAGGTTTGCTTTGCTTTTTCAAGATTGCTTTGGGTATTCAAGGTCTTTGGTATTTCCATACAAATTTTAAGATTGTTCTAGCTCTTTAGAGAAAAAAAATGCTGTTGATATTTTGATAGGGATTGCATTAAATATGTAGGTTGCTTTGGGTAGTATAGATATTTTAACAACATTTGTTGTTCCAGTCCATGTGCATAGAATATCTTTCTATTTCTTTGTGTCACCTTCAATTTCTTTCATTGGTGTTTTATAATTTTCAGAGTACAGGCTTTCACTTCTTTGGTTAGGTTTATGCCTAGATAGCTTATTACTTTTGGTGCAATTCTAAATGGAATTGATTCCTGAATTTCTCTTTCTGCTGCTTCATTAGTGGTATATGGAAATGCAGCAGATTGCTGTACATTGATTTTGTGTCCTGCGACTTTACTGAATCGTTTTTCAGTTCTAGCAGTTTTTTGGTGGAGTCGTTCAGGTTTTTTTATGTTTACTATCATGTCATGTGCAAAGAGTGAAAGTGTTACTTCTTTGCTGATTTGGATGTCTTTTATTTCTTTGTGTTGTCTGACTGCTGTGGCTAGGGCTTCCATTACTATGTTAAATAACAGTGGTGAGAGTGGACATTCCTGTCTTGTTCCTGACCATAGAGGAAAAGCTCTCCATTTTTCCCCATTTAGGATGATATTAGCTGTGGGTTTTTCACCTATCACCTTTTATTATATTAGCATTATCTTTTTTAATCCTGGCACACCCAAAGTATAGTCATGGTGCATAGAAAGAAATGAGCTCTAAAGGGTTTATCTTTTTACCTGAACTGTTAAAGTTGCATCAAAAGAAAAGAAAACCTTCAATGAATCAAAATATGAAATTTCACATGCATGTTAACTATTGAAAATAATATTTGTGGAGCTTATAAAAATAGTGTTACCTAAACACAAAGGTAAAAGAGCCATTAACATGAGTGGAGCATGTACAGTGTACTAGAGGCCATGCCAGTTACTTGATAGCCATTATCTCAGAGAGACCTCATAGTAACCCCATAAGGAAGATACTATTTATATCCCTGTTTCCAAACTTTATCAGTTTGTAGGCATGATACAACTATTTTCATTTTATATTTAAAACAATTTGGTCCTAAAACAGGTAAGTCAGTGTTATATATTTTATCTGTATATCATGTATCTATCATCAAATTAAAATCTCTAAGTGTTTATGATTTCTGCAATAAAATAGTTTAAATATAGCTAGTGGGAATTATACTGCAATGTTAACTTCTCTGTTTTTAGGGTTTGGACAGAGGATCCAAAGGCCAAATTTCCACTTTTAGCAGTTTTATTTCAACTGTTAACCAGAAGAAAGAAGCCGCTGAAAACAGAAGTTCACCTACACATCTTGTTTTCCCTAACATCAAGAATGGTAAAATAATAATGACTATTGAAAGTACATATAGTCTTTATATTTTGGCTGAAAAAATATTATCAAACTATTAAAAAGTAGTTTTTGGTAGGTGAAATTAATTAATACAATATGAAAAAGAAATAAGTTGTATAAATATTTACACAGAGGAGCAAAATTGTAAGAAAGGTGACTTTAGGTGACTGTTACCTAGGGTAAGGTATGAATGACATACAAAGCTTGTGAATAATAGGATTTGGTTAGGCAGCCAGACCCCATACAAATATATGAAAATTCAGTAGATTTCCTTTATTTGAAGAATAATCAATTAGAAGACTTGATGGAAAATAATGAAATACTTAGAAATAAACCTAAAAGAAAGTGAGCTAAACTTGTATGAAAAACTTTATCAAAAGACTAAAAGGTCATGGGTTGGAAAAACATGAAGGTGTCAGGTATACCCAGTTTACTCTCAACATTTAATACATTTTTCAGCAGTTTGGGGGGGGGGGTAGGATCTTAAGACAATGATGGCCTATGTGATGTATAAGAATCAGTGTCTAAGAAGATGCAAGCAAATGTAATGAGGAAGCCCATTCCTCTGTAGTACATACATTATAAAGCTATTATATTTGCAGTGCTGCCACAAAGACAGCCAAATAGATCAGTAAAAAATGTAGTATATAAGTGGTATTCAATTATTCAAAAGTGGAATTAGGATGACTAGTTAACCTATTAAAAATAAACTTGAGATTTTTTTAAACTACAGAAGTACTAGAAGAAAACACAAGAGGTTGTTTATATAAATATAAAAAATCTCTTGGCATGATAATGCCAAAAGCCATAAAACAAAAAATTGACAAGTTTGAGTATATAAGAAAATTTAAAACTTCCATGGGAACTTTTTAAAATCATAAAGTATAAACATCTACAAATGTCATAGTCTGTGAAAAACATATCCTTGATCATAAAGACTATTAATAAAACAATAAAATGAACATCCCAATGAAGAAAAGGCAAGGGATCTGAACAAACTAATCAAAAGAGGAAATGTGAGCAATAACTACACATGTGAAAGGTTGCCCGATCTCACTTGTATTTAAAGAAGTACAAGTTACAATAAGAAGTTAACATTTTCCTCTGCAGTTGCAGAGAATGAAAGGATTTATATCTGTGATGTTGTCTAAGGAATGTGAAAATTGGCACTTTTATGAATGGGTGGCTTGGAGTACTATGCCTCTATTAAGAAAAATGTGATATGTGTATAAAGTGCCTAGAAGTGCCCACAGTACACTATAAAATGAAAAACACAAGTTACATATAATAGGTAGACTATGACTCCAGGTTTTTAAGAGTAGGGAAACATTTTATACTTCTTCGAGCACAGAAAGAGGTATGGAAGGATGCCCACCAGTCAGTTTAATGGTTTCCTCAGGAAAGTAGAACTGGCCGTATATTATAAATATGCTTTATTTCTTTATACAACTCTGTATTGTTTTGTCACAGGGAATATCCATTACTTGCATAATTTTAAGTTCTCCTGGCCTATAACAAAAAAATTCTGTGAAGGTTTAAATGTCCCTATACCCAAACAACACAAAATAAACCTAGAAATGTTTAAGGACATAGTTTTTGGTAAATTGCTTGTGTCCATAGCTGTGTGTGACATAAATTATTCTCACACAGATTTTCAGTTGACACTCCATGCTCATGCTAGACCCATATTCTACACTTTTGCAGGTCAGTATTTACCTTATTTCATTTATCAACCTTTGCCTTTGATGACTTCTTTCTTCTTTTATTTATGCACTCACGGTGCACGCGCGCACACACGCGCGCGCGCACACACACACACACACACACACACACATATTCTTTCACCTCAGGCTCACTCCAAGGAACCACTAGTCAGTCCCCCAACCCACAACAAAACAAAGCAGAGCTGTAATTACGGTACCATTAAAGAAATAAAGAAAATGAGCCTATTTGATGGGAGAGGAGTTGAGAGAAATGATACATATTTTAGACTTGTTATCTAGATAACAACTATAAATTATATTTGTGTATTATTTGTGTATACATTACTTTATTTGAGCCTCACAACAATCACATAAAATAGAATAGATATTACAATTCCTGTTATATTCGTTTTCTATTTATGTATAACAAATTACCACAAACCTAATGGTTTAAAAGCAACACCCATTTATTAGCTGATGGCTCTTTAAGTCAGAGGTCTTGGTGAGTATGGCTGGGTTTTCGGCTCAGGGTCTCACAGGGTGTTGGCTGGGCTGGACTCTGTGGGAAGAATCCTCCTCCAAGACTCTTCAGGTTGCGGGCGGAATCCCTGCAGACTATCAGCCCGGCTGCTCTCAGCTCCTAAACAGACCATTTACACAGTCTGCCACCTCCACCCACAGACCTCTCTGAGTGCTGTAGCTTCCTGTTTGAAGGCCGGCAGCAGGAGCCCTCGTGTTGAATCCCCTTCATGTTTCCAGTCTCTCTGACTTTGTCTTTTGCAGCCAGTAGGAGAAAATTCTGTGCTTCTAAAGGTCTCATGTCATTAGGTTTTGCCTACCTGGATAATCTCCCTATTTTAACATCAACCAGTTATTTATAGCTGCACAGTCCCTTTTGTCATGTAATATAATGTAATCCTGACAGAACACCAGAAAGCTGAGACTCATGGGGGCCATCTTAGTTTCTATTTATCACACCATGTTATAAGTATGGAAACAGGCTGAGAGAGGTAAATGACTTGGCTTGGGTCACACTGTTAAGTGTTAGAACCAAAATCCAGTCCACATTTTGTGATAACAAAACTCTTGTTCCTCTATCTGACAGGTAGAGGAAATTCCTGATTGACTTGATTCTCTTTCCTGGATTAATCATATCACATTAATCATACAACTCTAATTACATCATCTTCATACTCCCTAATGCTTCCAAAATTAAATAAAAAATTTTTACCCTGACACTCAAGGACATTAAAAATATGACAGCTTTTCAATGTTAGCTCCCACTTTTCTCCTACATATAACTACATTTTAGCTATTCTCCTGGATGCCTCATACCTTACCTCAGAGATTTTGCCAGCTTGTTCCCACTGCCTGGAATGCACTCTTCCTTCTTTTCTACCTGACACATCCTATCTATCCTTCAAAGCTACTTCTTTATTAAACCTTTGCTGATTCTCTCCAACCAGATATAGTTCTTCCCTTCTTTGACTTTCCAATTAGGTTTCCTTTTGTTATTACCTTTTATCAAGTCACCCAGTCTTATGTATTATCATTTGAATACTATAATCTCAGACAGTATGTTCCTTAAAGGAATAAATACCTTTGTAATCCCCTCAGGCCCTAGGCAGTTCCCTTGTCCAATAAGGATTCTTAGAAGTATAGTTGACCAGTTAGCTGACTCTTGAATGACATAGGTTTGAACTGAATAGGTCCACTTATATGCAGATTTTTTTTCAATAAATACTGTACAGTACAGTGAATGTATTTTCCTTGTGATTTTCTTAACATTTTATTTTCTCTAGCTTATTATTTTAAGACTTTGTTACATATAACATATAAAATATGTGTTAACCAACAGTTTATGTTATCAGGAAGGCTTCTAGTCAATAGTAGGCTATTAGTAGTTAAGTTTTGGGGGCGTCGAAAGTTATATATGGATTTTCAACTGCATGAGGGGTTGGTGCCCCTGACCCCCCACATTGTTAAAGGGTCAACTCTGTTGCATAGAGTCAAACAAGAGAGAACCCAGGACAGAGGAAATAGCTCTCAGAGTGAATGTGCCAAAGCAGTGACAGCAGCCACAACAGCAGCTTCATACAGTGCTTACTCTGTGCCACTCATGGTTCTAAGTGTGGTACATATAGGAATTCATTTAGTCCTTACAACCACCGAAGGTTGGAATCTTTTTCCTATTTCAAAGGTAAGGAAACTTAAGCCACAGAGAGTTTTAAGTGGCTTGCCCCGAGTGAACCTACCTAGCTAATGAAATGGCAGACATAGAAAAAGGAAGAGAGCCAAGGGTAGTTTTAGATAATACCTTCATTAAAAGAAGAGTTGGTGAAAGAAAAGAAAGTGAGTCCTGAAGGAGGGAAAAGAACAACATTGGGCTGTAACTTAGAAATCCAGGAAAAAGCAGGGCACTGGGTGTCTCAGTCAGTTAAGCATCCAACTCTTGGTTTTCGGCTCAGGTCATGATCTCATGGGTTGTGAGATCAAGCCCCACGTGGAGCCCTGCGTCAGGCTCCAGGTTCAGTGGGGAGTGTACTTGAGATTCTCTCCCTCTGTCTATCCGCCAACTTGCACTCATGCATTCTCTCTCTCTCTCTAAAATAAATAAATCTTAAAAAAAGGGGGGGGGGAGGAGAGAGAGAAATCAAGGGAAAAGAAAATTTAAAGAAGATGATACAGTGTCATTGCTAAGTGAGAACAAGAAGAGTAAGCACTGAGACAACAAAACAAAGGATTTGTTGTTTAATGTGTTTATTGATGACTTTTAAGAGAACAGTTTCAGTAGGATGGTATGAGGAGAATTCAAACTGTAGAAAGTTAAGAGGCAGATTAATAGCAAGGCTATAGGGGCCATGTCGACTGCCCAGATTGAACTGAAGTTTAGCTTGTACTGAAAGAAAAGCAGGGTCTTGCAGAGCAGTGTGGTCAAGGAAAGGATCTCATACAGAGAGAGAGACTAAAGCTGCAGTAGGAAAATAGAATAATAAAATGAACTAGTAGAATAGAGAAGTATGGTATGAGGATAGGATCAAAGAAAAATGCAAAGCATAGGGGTTGGGATGTCAGCACCAGCAAGGTCACAAGAGCTCTCATTACTCACACTACAGAATTGAGGGAAGAGAGGAAGTAGGAAGAGGAAATGGAAGTAGAAAACTCAGTTCTTCTCACCTTGAATTCACTAATCTCCTTGGAGGGTGTATCAGTTTCTTCCTGCTGCTGTAACATAGAACACAAACTTGATAGCTTAAAACAACAGAATTTTTTCTCTCATGGTTCTGGAGGCTAAAGATCTGAAATCCAGGCATTGGAAGAATTGGTTCCTTTTGAAGGTTCTCAGAATCTGTTCCATGCCTCTGTCCTAGCCTCTGGTAATTACCAGCAAAACTTGCTGTCCCTTGGCTTGTAGATGCATCTCTCCAATCTTTGCCTCTCCCTTCATGTGGCATTTTCTCCTGTATGTCTTTCTGTGTCCAAATTTCCCTTTTTTTTTAAGGATACCAGTCATTGGATTTGGACCTACCCTAATCCAATATGTCTCTGTCTTAATTTGTTTGCATCTACAAATTGCCAAATAAGGTCACATTCACAGGTCATAGGAGTTAGGACTTCAAAATATCTTCAAACATATCTATTTTACAGACACAGTTCAGCCCACAACAGTGTTAAGAATCTTAAGAACATTGAAATGACTCCTATGGAGAATGATAGTCAAAAAGAAAGTCATGAATAGCTCTAACCTTTTTTGTTTGGACTGTTTGTTCAGATTCGATAGCCTTTGCTTCCACGCTGATTCCTTTATTCCATTTTGTCTCTACTGAAATCCTGTTGTCTGAGCCAACTTCTTTGCTCACAACTTACCTGCCTCCTATTAGGTAGATGTGTTGACTCTGAATGAGTCCCCACCACTTATCTGTTTCCCTCTCATCTGTGCCAGTCTTATGGAATCTAGACTCAGCCCCAACCTGAACTTGGAGTATTTGTATACACCACTCTAGAGGAATAGCCCTCTTAGCAGACTTCTTTTCCTTTATTAGAACTCCTAGTGCTGACTTCTCCTAGCTGTTCTGTCTGGATGTCCCCGGAGTGTGACTTGGAGTTCTTATCTCAGAGCTGCTGCATAAAGAATTCCTTTACTGAATAGGAAGTTAGACTAAGTCTTCCCAATGTAAGCATGTTTATAATTCCTTGATCTTTCGGGAAGCCTCTCTTACTTGCCAGTAAGATTGTTTCCTCAAAGATGCATCATTCTTGGCAGTTATTACAGTTTCCTCCCTCTTCTCTGGTAGCAGGACCTATGCTGGGTATTCTCTAACAGCTTGTCTTCCCATCTGATCTTCAAGTGGTATTAGAGAAGCTGCAAAAGCCCAGCGTGGGTTTACCTAACAGCTGAGGGATGCCTTTCCTCCCTGTAGATCACATGACTAGGTCTGCCTGTTGAGTTGGCTGTCCTTTTGGAGATCAGAGAAGTGTAGGAGTTTTACCTACTACAACAGCTGTTAGGGATGATACATCTTCAGAGAAACAATATAAATGGTAAGTAATGGTGGAGGGGGGATTAGCACTACGTTCTCTCTTACTCTTTTGTATCTTCTTTCTAAAGTGATTATGCCCCCGTCAGACTTCTTTAAAACATCTTTAAACAGCACAGAACAGCTTTAAAAGAGATGAAGCAGTTTCTCCCCATCTCTTGTATAATGTCTTTGCACTCTTGGTAATTCAGAAAAGAGTAGACAGTAACTCTGGGGTTTATCTCGAGGGCACTGTTTCTCTCCCAGCTCAGTGCCTTTCATGAGTTTACTCTAGAAGAGCCCTGATAGGACATAGTGAGCCCTGCAGTTTTCTGCCTAATTCTGGAGAAATACGTCCCATGATCTTTGCCACTCTGAAATAGCTCATGGAAAAACAAAGTGGTCTTTAGCTCAAATGGGCGATTGGATCGGTGTGTGTGGTGTCCTGTGATTTCTACACAGGTGAAGTACCACAGAGTTTTCACAGTTCCTCCAAGAGCAACTTTAGAGGCAGACAGAGAAACAAGCTGTTAGAAAAAAACCCAGCGCAGGATTTGCCATCTGGGGAGAGAAAAAGACTTGAAATAGCTGCTTTAGGAATCTTACCCTAGAAGAAGTATCTCCAAAGCCTCAAATGACCCCATCTCCAGGTTTCTGTGGAGAATGAACTGATTTTAGACTAAATCTCCAAAATCCTTCTCTGAGTCAGAGTGAGTACCTTGGACTTGACTTTCCTAACTGTGCCAGCAGGAGAATATCTATCGAGAACTTAGAGTACCCTGCTGCATTTATTTGTTCACTTATCTGTCTCTTTACTAGTCTGGAGTAAATTCTTAAGCTTCTGTTTTAAAGAGGGCAAGCGCTCTTCTTTTTATTTTTTATATTGAAGTTAATTTTTTGAATAGGTAACATTTGTGTGTCTCAAAGAATCAAAACTATAAAAATAGTATGTTTCAGATGTCTCATTTTTATATTCTTCCCTGCTGTCTTACTATATTCTTTCTTGTGTTTCTTTATCTAGAGGAAAGCAAAAATAAATGTACATACATTCTCATTTCCTGTCTCTTCTTAAAGAAAAGGTAACCGCATATACATTGTCCAGCACCTTGTTTTTAGTGTACCCTGGATATTTTTCTATATTGGTACACAAAGAGCTCCCTTATTCTTTTTTATAATTATTCTCCACTCATAGGATGTATTATAAATTATTTAATAAAGATCCTATTAAAAGAAATGAATTGTGTCCATTCTTTTACTAAACAATACCACAGTGAATGAATCTGTACATACGTCTTTTTGTGTTTCTGAGATATTCCTGGAAGTGGGATTGTTGGGTCTGAGAGTAAATGCATCTACATCTCCTTGAATTTTTAATTCATTTGTATATCTCCAGGATCCAGCCTCTATGGTACATAGAGTCTTTACTCAGGAAATAGTTTGCTGAATGAGGAAATATATGGGAGACAGTTTTTCTGAACTTCTGGTCAGTTTTCTCTCCTGGAATGTCAGACCCATCTCTGTAATAAATTCTCCAGTATAAGGCATCTGTTCCACTAGAGGTAACCTTCTGGAAAAAGGACTTTTGAATATTTTTATAACTAGGCCCATAAAAGAACATTTCACCTGTGTTTTTGTTGCAGTTTTACAAACATAAACATCACTGAACTTAGTAAAAAGTACATCTCCCAAAACTAATGAATATATTACAATATATTTAGCTCTGGTGGCTAAAGTCCTGTGAGTCAGAGTTTTTTCCCCCTCTTTCTTCCTTTCTCTCTCCCACCTTCTATTTTATTTTTTGCCAAATGTTCAGAAAAGTCGCCCTATAGACAATGATGTAAACACCACCTGTTATGACTAATCCACTCTGGTCTCCTTGTTTCAGTTGCTGCCACTACCGACGTAGTGAGGCATCCTTCAGTTTGTAGCTCATTTATTTCCTGCCTGGCACCCACACAGTGTAAATTGTGATATTAAATAAGAACTGAACATTTGAGTTAATTACCACCAGCAAGTGTCATTGTGACCTTAGACATTACACTTAGCCCTCATGAGCCTTCATTTGCTCATTTATAGAATGAGGAATTGGGGCATTATGTGTTGTAAAATATCCTCTACACCAAAGTTTTATGATTTAAAGTGTTTATTTTCAAACCTGTTGATTTTGTTTGATCCTTGTTGAGTTTTGTTTTGACATTTCATAATTTACCAGGTCCTACTTCCATGTAAATTTAGGATTCAGTTTTGCTACTTGTTTTTGTACATGGTAGAAGGTTTGGCATTATTCAATAGTGGAAAAAACATGGGTGTTGTAACTTATCTGGATGGGTTTGAATCCTGGCTCCATAACTTACGATCCTGGAAAAGTTATTTAGCCTCTCTGTGCTCATTTTTTCCATCTGTAAAATAGCATAATAAAGAAGCTGCCTCATGGGGTTGTAAGGATTAATGAAAAAAAGCATTTAAAAACATTCAGTTCCATGCCTTATGAAATTCAGTAAATGTGAGTGATAATATTATAGGCAGCTAAGTTGTAGGGAAGGGATTGTGATGAGCATGAGTTTCTATTACTCTTATTTCGTGGGTAACTGCACAAATTTTTAAAAATTGGACACATCACATATATGGAATGTAATCAACAGTAATATATGGTTTTAGTAGGAATAAATGGAAAGCACAAGAACTTGGTGCTAAAATTAAGAAAAAGAACATTATAAGCTCCTGTGAACCCACCCAGTTGCATTGCCCTTTCTGTCCAGAGGTAACTCCTATTCCTTTGATTTTTAAAAAATATTAGTTTTGTTGTCTTTAAACGTCCCTATAACAATATACCACTTAAATTATATGTGTAATTATAAACACACATACTGCCTAGTTTTGAAAAACAGAATGGCAAGCACAAACCTTGGATGTATAAGGGACAGTGCCACAATTAGGTGAAAAGATGATGGTCTGAATAGAGTCTCTGAATCAGATCTGCCTTCAGCTTTCGCAAGAATGTATGAGTTCTTTCTGGGGAAGTCAGTGAGCCAAGGTCATGAGTGAGTCCTGGGAAACAAAGGACAACTACTGGCATATCTGACAGAGCTGTGATTTGTTGGACTATGTATGCATTAGATGTCTGGCAGAAATATGACTTCTCCAGCTGTCAGGAGTAGCCCAGGTTAAAGCAGTGAGGTGAACTAAGCACCCTCAGCTAATTCAAGTAGCACAGCAAGAAATGGAGAACACTCATCACCCCACTGGCTAGACAAGCCAAAGTATGGAGAATAGTCTGGGCTGGGCTCACCTGTTCCTTCTATCTTCGGTTAAAAAAGAAGAGTAGAAAGGTAGTCAGGATCTTGGTGATGGCAGGCATCAAAATTACTCACTCTTAGGCCACTCTGTTCTAGTGTGTGCAGAGTATTGCCCTCACCTTCCTGTCGTTTGTATAAGGTATCTGTCTCTCTGGAAGCTTGTAGAACCATCTCTTTGTCTTGGACCTTCTGAAATTGTGCAGAGCTGTGCTTGGTGTGGGTCTAGTTTCAACCCTTTTGCTACATGTTTCATAGGCCCTTTTCATCTAGCAGTTCATGTCCTTGAACTTCAAGAAATTTCCTAGAAACTTTTTATTGAGGTTTCCTCCCATCTGTTTCTTTTATCCTTTCTTTCTGAATCTCTTATTATTCAAAAGCCAGACCTTCTGAATGTCTAGTTTTCTTTTTTTTTTTTTTTTTTCACTTTTGTTTTCCATTTCTTTACCTTTTGACTATATATTTTTGGGCATTTCCTCAAAACCCTTCTACTAAGTATTTTGTTTCTGCTAATATGGTCTTAATGAACAAGAATTCTTTTTTCCCCTCTCTGAATATCTCTTTATTGATAGAACCCTCTTGTTTCCTGCTTGTACTATCTTTTATCCCTCTAACTAAATTAGTGATAGGTTTTATTTTTATGTATGTATGCATGTATTTTAGTCTTGAGGGTTTTGGGGGTTATTGTTGTTGTTGTTTTATGCTTATCATGCCATGAATTCATAGGGAATGGGTTCCAGCAGCTCAGGCTCCTTTCCAGTGGTTCTTACAAAATGTGCTTTGCTGAGTGGGACAGGCTGACACTTCAGTTGGACCCAAGTACTTTTCTCTTTGACGTCCTTCTCTCTCTGATCATTTTCCTTCATGAGCTTCAAGAAGCTATCTCGGCTCTTCGAGTGCTTAATATGCTCAATATATACATTAATTCTCTTGGCAAGAATCTTGCCTTTAACTTGGTTCTTTACAACAATGCCAACAGCAAGCTGGGTAACACTGTAGACTCTTCCGGTTTTGCCATCATAACATCTGTGGGGCATTCCTTTTTGAACAGTGCCCGTTTCCTTGATGGCGACAATATCGTCTTTCTTGTAGATTGGCATTTATGTGGCCAAAGGAACAACTGCATGTTTTCTAAAAGGCCTAGAGAACATACAGTGGGTGCCTTCCCCCTTCCCCTATGAGTTGATGATTTTGGCAAATTACTGGAAGATGGTATTTCCAGTGAAAGGCTAGTGATAGGTTTTTACATTTTTCCCCCTTCCCTGCATGATTTCTGACTCTTCCAGGCTGCTCTTGTTTATTTGCTTTGGTTTCTACAAAATTGGAATCCCTTGAAGGCTTGTTCATTCATATGCTGGTGATTGATGCTGGCTTGAGGCTTGGACTTTAAATAGGTTCTAGCTGGAACACCTGCTCCTGGCCTTTTCATGGACTGCTTGGCTTCCTCACAGCGTGACGACTGGATTCCAAGGTCGAGCACCCCAAAAAGAGACACCCAAGCAGAAGTTGTATTGCCTTTTGTGACCTAGTCCTATAATACCACTCTGTCACGATTTTTCATTAGTGGGGATCCACTACGGCTGGCCCACATTCCAAGGGAGAATAGTTAGACTCCATCTTCTCATGGAGGAATATAAAAGAATTTATGGACTTATTTTAAAACAACCACATCATGTGAATGTAAAATCCTGAAAGAGAATCCAGATCTTTTGACTCTTATTTTAGAACTTTCCCTTCTATCCTGTCATAAGACAGGAAGTCATAACTAAAATCAGGTGTTTAGATGACATATGCATGGTGAGCTTCCATGCTGCTTCAATTTCTTGATTAGATGTCCCCATATAGTTCACTCTTGGAATTTTTTTTTAACTTTTTGTTCGGTTTTTAAGTCCTATCCATTTTGTTCTTAAATAGTTGTAGAGATGGAAGTTAGAAATTATTAAACTAGTGATTTTCAAGCCTATTTTTATTTTTTATTTTCATAGCAAAATACTTTTTTGAATAGTAAAATTTTTCTTAGAGTGTCATTATATTAAGCAGAGAAAACTGAGCTGCTCTGAGTAAACCCATCCACCAGCGCCAGTCCCATGAGGCGGCCCTTGAAGTTCTTTGGAACTTTGGGAACAGCTGACTAAGGTTACCTCTTTTATTTTATAATGTCAAAATTGAGGTTTAAGGAGTTTCAGTGACATGTCTAAAGTTATGAATGTTAGTAACTGAGCCAACAACAGGAACCAACAATAAAACCAAGCCCCTTATTTCCAAGGCTGGTGCTTTTTGTTGTTGTTGTTGTTACCTATCTGTTATTTACTTAATTACAAATTATTCATGATGAAGCTTAGAGTATAGCATTTGGCAATAGTGTATCACCAACAGCAAACCTTTTATTTATTTTTTTTAAAGATTTTATTTATTTATTTGACAGACAGAGATCACAAGTAGGCAGAGAGGCAGGCAGAGAGAGAGGCAGAGCAGAGAGCCCGATGTGGGGCTCGATTCCAGGACCCTGAGATCATGACCTGAGCCGAAGGCAGAGGCTTTAACCCACTGAGCCACCCAGGCGCCCCAAGCAGCAAACCTTTTAAAACAGTAATTCCTTTCCAGCAGTAGAGAGACAAGGAATAGGCCCAGGGTCCTCCCACTGAACACCCAACCTCCACAGAGACTCCTGTTTACCTTTGATGCTGTCGCTGCCATCTGTGCTGGATGGCCAGGAACAACCTTCAGTGACCTAATCATGCAGCCTATTTAAAATGTCAATCTTAATTTTGGTGGCTACAGTTGTGGAAAACCACATATTACTAGGTTCCAACTAGAGTCAGCTTATGATAGCTTCTTGAAAACAATGAGTAAGCTGGCAAATTTGGCTGATAATCTCACACCATTCTACATAGTTGTATTCTGATCTTCACAGTTTTTTTCAATGTACTTCCAGCCCCCACCAGAACCCTTATTCTTCTTGCACTAGTTTCAAGTGTTTTACTTAATGTTTCTAAGCAACCAACTCAAATTGGCAGCACTATATTAAAAGCAAGGGAAAATGATTACTGCTCATCAGTTTAGCACAGTGTTCCCAAGTATTGGCTGAATGAAACCAAAATGACAGGTTTTCACTGATAAATATATTTTGGCTTTTTTCAGTGTATTTACGGTATTCTATATTGCAGAAACCCTGCATGTGATAGAACAAAGAATTGACTGTTCTATTTATAATATCCGTTTGAGATTTAATTAATCTCTCATCACCACATTTATTGATTTTCTCTTTTGAATTAGATTTTAATAACCATCTGTGAGAACAGACTGAAAGTCTGTCTCTGGAAACAATGCCTTGATATTTAGGGACATGAGAGCAGCTGTGAGCTGTTGTTCTTCCTTTCTTAATAGCTGAATGTCACATCCTGTAGTTTGGCTTTCATTCACTAATGTAAGCAAAGGATCTGCCTTTCTTTCTGACTCAAGTTCCATTTACATAGTATGTTAACATTCTGTGTTACTTTTCAGTCCAAGTTACCTTGTGATCTAAAAATAAATCCTTTCTGGGCCTCTGGTTCTAATCTCGCCCTATAATCCTCTTGGCCTTAGCATTACTATTTCTCTTATATAAGATCTTCCCACTCTCAGACTTTGCCAAAATCCAGGTTTCTTACTAACTAAAATTCACTCTTCTTCCACCTCAGCATGGTATTAATAAAAATGAGTGGGTATAAAAATGTGTATATATGCTCTGTGAGTGAATAAGTTAATTTATATTTGAATGAGTCTGTGTGTATCTAATAGTGGGTGTTTATAGCCAGGTTGGGAAAGGTGTGTGGGAAGAGATAGGAAAGGGTAAGCCTGGTGAAGAGGAAGAGAGACTGTAGAGGAGCCTCAAGACAAAAGTAACAAGACTAGTGTTGGAGAGAGGAGACTATCATCTGTTTCTTTGCTGCTGAGACACCCATTTCTTAAAAGATTTCCAAACATAGTAAGAAATCATATGTAGAGACATCTAATTTTACTTGCTAATGAATGGAACCACTGTCCAATAGGTAACTAAAGTAAAAATGACTAGAAATGGGATATTTCCATATTTAATTAAAGGGTATAAAAATCAATTATAGCAGTGAATTAAAGAAATATAATGTTTTATACTTTCCACACCATTGTTCTCTCCTAATACTAAACAATGTTTCTCAGTGTGACCCTCAGACTGGCAGCATCGACATCATCTGGTAACATGTTAGATATACAGATTGTTGGGCCCCACCACAGACCTACTGAATCACAAACTTTGGGGATAGGCTTAGTAATCTGTGTTTTAACAAGCTCTACAGGTGCTTCTGATATACAGTAAAGTTCGAAAATCATTGCTGTTAATTATAAGAAATTGGCATCTCTGTAGTATCTTCTAATATGAAAGATAATTTACTGTAAAATAACCCTAATACTAATGAAATTTATCTTAGTTTATTGAAGTTAGTGATAGATCCAAGGATAGATATTTGATGGGAAGAGTGGAAAGAAAAGACCTTATAGCTATGTTCCTACTTTGATGATTGATATAGTTATGTTTGCTTAGTTGAAAGTAATATCCTGATTACATAAAAGTAGAATTAAATTCTACATATGTACATTTGACATTGTAGAATTTAGAATATATAAAATATTCACCTATTCTATTGGTTTGGAAGTATTAATAATTGAGAAAATACAATGGCCAAATAAAATGCCTAGTGGATAGGCTCAATAGCAGAATTGAGGAGACAGAAATAAATGAACTGAAATATGGAGCACCTGGGTGGCTCAGTTGTTAAGTGGCTGCCTTCAGCTCTGTTCGTGATCCCAAGGTCCTGGGATCAAACCCCACATTGGGCTCCCTGCTCAGCGGGAACCCTGCTACTCCCTCTCCCACTCCCCCTGCTTGTGTTCCCTCTCTCACTGTGTCTCTGTCTGTCAAATAAATTAATAAAATCTTTAAAAAAATTTTTAAAAATGAGCTGGAATATAGTACAATAGAAATTACCCAGTTTGAGCAATAGACAGAAATTAGACTCAAAAGAAAACTTGAATTATCTCAGAGACCTGTGGGACTGTAACAAAAGAGGTTACCTTGTCATTGTGTCTTGGAAAGACGAGAGAAAGAGGGTAGGCTGAAAGAATACTCAGAAATGACTGAAAGCTTCCTGTATTTAGCAAGAGACATAAACCTACAGGTTCAAGAAACTGAGCAAACCACATACAGGATAAACTCAGAGAAATATATGTCAAGACATATGATAATTAAACCTCTGAAAACCAGCCACAGAAATACAACACCTTACCTTATAGAATAAGATAATCATATACCGAGAACAGTGAAGAGATACAAAAGGTACAATTTCTATACTTCACTCCAACTGATAAAATGATAACACCAGTAGACTATGATAAGTTATGTGTATATAATATAATATTTAGAGCAACCTTTCAGAAACACTACAGATGAATCAAAATGGAATTCTAAAAAATGTTCAAGTAACCCACAAGAAGATAGGAAAAATTAAAAGAATAGAAAACAAAAAATAAAATGACAAACTTAAGCCCTAATGGATCAATAATTACATTAAATGTAAATGGTCTGAAATACATCAGTTAAAAAAGATTGGCAGGGTAGGGGCGCCTGGGTGGCTCAGTGGCTTAAAGCCTCTCCCTTCGGCTCAGGTCATGATCTCAGGGTCCTGGGATTGAGCCCCGCATCGGGCTCTCTGCTCCGCAGGGAGCCTGCTTCCTCCTCTCTCTCTGCCTGCCTCTCTGCCTAGTTGTGATTTCTCTCTGTCAAATACATAAAATATTTAAAAAAAAAAAAGATTGGCAGGGTAGATTAAAAATATGACCTAACTGTATACTATCTACAAGAAACTCAGCTCAAATATAACAATATAGGCAGATTGAAAGTAAAACAATGGGATAAGATATATAGTAGTGGCTATTATTAATATCAGATAAAGTAGACTCAAAGAAATTACTGGAGAGAGAAACAGGGATATTATATAGTGAAAAAATTGGAATTATAAGGGAATAATTAGAAATATTTTTTTAAACTTTAGAAATAAAACAGGAGGAGCACAAAAGCAAACGTACATACCAAATAATGACTCAAGAGAACTAGAAGATGAAAAGAAGGAAATGTTTAAAATTTTAAAAGAAATGAAAAAAGAGCTAAAAAATTGAGAGAAATTAAAATTGAAATAGGTAGGGTCTAATATCTGGGTAACTGGAGCAAGGAGGGACTTGGTAAGAGTCTATTCCTCAACTGGTTAATGGTTTCAGAGGTCTTTATCTTATAATAACTCATTAAGCCATATATTCCTTTTATAAGATTTTTCTGTATTTGTTTTGTTTTCTAGTTAAAAGATTATGAAATGCAACAAAAAGGCAAACAGTGAACTGGCAAATATTTGAAAAAAAAATAGAAAAATGTCATGAAAATTGATTTTTAAAAACTAAAACTATGATAAATTACAGAGGATGTAAATAAATGGTTTGCATATATTCAAAAAGGTAATAAACACTAAAATATTTGAGTCTCACTGAAATACTTCCTGGAAGACAACTATCAGGAAAGAAAGAAAAGAAAGAAACTTTATATTACAGCTGTGGATAACTTATAATTTAAGATATGGCCCAGTATATGTTGTGGGTGAAGTTGGGTTTAGAAGGGGCTGGTGGCAATAGAGCCTTCAGTCCGTGCCCTTTACTGTGGTAGGTTTTCTGTTGTATGATCTCAAGGTGAATGCAATACAAAATAATTCCCTTGTTTTCTGTTCATGTTGAGTAAGCCTGACATTTTATAATTTGGAAAATTTTTACTATTAATTATATTGAATGCTTTTTTATACTTCACAGTGAGAGACCTACCACCGATTTGCCTTGATGTTAGACAAAAACAGCGTGTTTCTATAGATGCATTACCATCTGAAGTGAAGGCCCCAGTTCTTCCAGAATCTGTCCTTCCTAACCAGCCCAAAACTATGAAAGACTTTCAGTAAGTTTCAGCTCGCTGTTATGGGAAGACATACAGTCATCTGCATGCCAGTACTCTATATAATTTATTATTTTTGTGTGAGAAATTGGTTGAACTTGTGGCTCTTTATAAGGCATTGGTCAAGAGTGAAGACATAAGACTAGATGTCTCAAGTTCAAGGTGAAAACAAATGTCTAAATAACAGGTAAGGGGTGGATAATGTTGCAGCAAAAGAAACACTAAATAAGAGAATATGAATTAAAACGGACAAAAGGAGATAAAGATGGTGATAAAATAATAAAATGTTTCCTGTTTTAAAAATATGATTTCCTCTACTATGTGACACATAAACCATTAAAGCTATGTCACTACTGAAAATGAATACTTGAAGGACTAAGTGTTAATGAGAAAGTAGAGACAGAGAATGTAAACAAAATCTCTCAAGTTTGGCTAGTAAGGGAAAAAGTGTTAATTGTAAGGAGCATGTCAAGAATGACTTTTTTAAAAAGCAGGTAAATGGAAAGCTGAATTAATATCGTGATCCACTTAAGAATTATAGTTTCATAAACTATATTTATATTAACTGGAACATATTGTATTCAGCTTCAGTATTCCAAATTACATGTTTGGTGACATTTATTTTTAAAGAAGTCATGCTATTTTATCTGAATAATATTTCTATTTGCTACAATTAAAGTTTGTTTTCATTTTTAGGGAAGATATAGAAAAAGTTAAGTCATCAGGAGATTGGAAAGCAGTACATGATTTTTATCTAGCAACATTTGATTCTTTCCCAGAACTAAATGCTGCATTTAAGGTAATGACACATAAAACACATTTTTCACTATCAGTTTTAAATTTTCCTAAAAAGATACAATAACTTAGCTCTTTTTCTACATGACATTGACTTAAGCAGCTGTTTAAACAAACATGTATATATTAATTTCAGAAAGTATGCATATCACAAATAAGTGTTACTTAAGTGATATCTTGAAGATTGTTTGCATTTGTACTAATGATGATGTTTGACTCCACTCTTTCAGTTTTAAAAACCAAGTGATTATGCTGGCTAGTTGAACATGATAATAAAAATAAATAAATATAAAAAACAAAGTGATTAAAATAATTCTTATACATTCATTTTTATTTCTACCAACTTTGCCCAAAAGTTCTTTTTCCTCACCCTACTAAAAATATTAGAAATTATGAAAGAATAGTTATGGTTCAAAATTACTAAGAACAGTCCTTAAATGTTATATACACTTAAACCATTAACTGAATTTGCAGAAAGATGCCACCGCCTCCTTTAATACCATTGAAGATTCTGGGATTAATGCTAAATTTGTGAATGCTGTATATGATGCCTTACTTAATACTGTAAGTATTATTAATGAACAGATGGAAACAGTATAATTCTTTGTTTCTTTTGTATTTCAAAAGCAGCCACACAAATATTGTAATAATCAGCTTGTAATTATATAATTGTATAGTAAATTTAATTGGAATTCTCAGAAAGTTAGATATTTTTTATTTTTTTAATTAAATGAGGATTAAGCAGAAAATACTTTTTTGTCCAGTCCTTTAGAACGGCTCACTGAAATAAAATCATGCTTCACTTAGGCAGCAAAAGGAGATAAATTATTTGATTGTTTTGGCATTGCGCTGAATCTATAGTGGTTCTCAAATTTTACTATGTATCAGAATCACAGGAAGGGCTTCTTAGAATACAGAGTTTCAGATTCAGTAGGTCTGGGGTAGAGCCCAAGCATTTGTGTTTCTAACAAGTGTCCAGGGACCACATTTTGAGAACCACTAGTGCTATAGATGAATTTGTGAGGAGTTGACATTTTTTTTAATCCATGAGCATGGTATATCCCTCCAATTACTTAGATCTTCTTTAGTTTTTCTTGGTGATACTTAGTAGTTTTCTGGATAAATGTCTTACACATATCTTGTTACATTTAGTACTAGTACTTGATTTTTTGATGTTATTGTGGTTTTCATTTTCTAATTACTAGTATATAGAAATACTCTCATATATTTATCTTTATTTACCCTGCCAAATTCACTCAATTCTAATAGTGCATCAATAGATTTATTTGGATTTTCTGTATAGACAGTGCTGTCGTTTGTGAAAAATGAGACTTTTCACCTCTTCAGTCCTTTTATCTTGCATGTATGGATGGATAGATGTAAGTATTTGCCTTATTGCTCAGGCTAGGACCTCTTGTAAAATTTTAAATAAAAGAAGAAATAGCAAATATCTTTGTCTTTTTCCTAATCTTGGTACTTTACTATTAAATACATGAAAAGGTACCTAATAATAATTGTCATGAGAGAAATGTAAATAACATTACACATCTGTTCAAAAGGAGTAAAAAGTTTTTAAGTTCTGAATTGGCAGTATTGTGGAGCAACTGGAACTTTCATACCCTAATGAGGTAAGTATAAACTAGTACAACTGCTTTGGAAAATTGCTGGCATTATTTACTAATACTAAGCATATACATATACTGTGACCCAAAATGTTCCACTCCTAGGACATTTGTCTGACCTCTTTTGACTTGGAATGATGTCAGTGTTTTATAGACACTAAAAAATTAAATCTATAACATAAGGGGAAAACTCTGTAAAATGGAAATAAGATTTTTTTTTAAGTAATTGAATTGTTAAACTATATAGGAATGTTACTTTATACCTTTTCCAAATCCAGTAATGAAAAAAAAAAACTTATTTTTTTACTGAACATAATTTCATTGTACTTAATAATGAATTGTGGATCTACCTGCTAATTATAACTTGTTACCAGTAGTAATAAGTATATTTAAATATATGCAGTCATTTTATATTGTTAAACATGCTACTGTCTGACTCATGTTCATGATTTTATCCTGCCAATCCAGGGAAAGGAAATTTTTTTCAGTTATATAAAACTGATGGTGGTCATCAAAGGGCCACCATATACGTTTGTGTGGTTTGTGTGCACGGCACATCCTGGGGGCATTCTAATTGTAATCTATGTCATTGGTGCTCTGGCCCTCTCAGATGTGAAAATCATACCACCATAAGTGGCAGTCCTCAGTCAGCAAGTCTGATTTCACTATTGAAACACATCTATAAATATAATTAACATGTAAAAGTGACCTAAGAACATAATCCTAATTATTTTATGGTTTTCTTTTCCCTGTAGCCTCCAGATATTCAGAAGACAGTATTGAAGGGAATCATTAATAGCCTATTACAAGAATGGAAAGGGTAATTTTAACTAATATTTAGCTAATTAATATAGATATTAATTTCTACATCCCATACATCTTTAATATATATGCATGCATTTTACTCTCAGAAAAGATGTTAGTTGTTTTAAAAACAGAGATCTGAAATTATAAACTATTCATGGCAAAAAAAAAAAACACTTATGACAAAGCTTTTTAATGAGATTTCTGACTTCTCAGGAGGGTCTATATGTGGGCCTCACAGGATCTGTAAATCCTTTAAAATTATATATAAAAGTTGTTATGTACAGATATATGTATGTCATAAAAATGGAATGGGTAGTTATATTAGTAACCTAGAATTAAATCTATGGACGTTAAATTTAGCTTTGGATTTCTTGGTAGCTAGAGCAAAATCTTTCTTCTTTCTAATATAAGGAAATGTAAGTTTGGCTACTGAAATATTTTTTTCCTGGAACTAAATCTTGAATCATTATATAAGGAATGATGGGCAATGTAACTTATAATATTAGAATATTCCTGGATATGCAGAATACAACAATATACTTTGAAAAGTCCATATTATTTAAATTGGTATTATTTAAGTAGCATATAACTTAAATAATAGCTTCTACTAAAGCCAAAGGAATAACATTAAATTATAATTCAAATGTTTATATTAAACCCCATTTAAAAATAATAACAAAATTATTAAATGTTAAGGGATACCTGGGTGGCTCTGGCAGTTGAGCATCTGACTCTTGGTTTCGGCACAGGTCATGGGATCCAGCCCCACATCAGGCTCCATACCAGTGAGGATCTGCTTGAGATTCTCTCCCTCTGCCCCCCTCCCATTCATGTGTGCTCTCTCTCAAATAAATAAATAAATCTTTTAAAAAATTATTAAATGTTAAACATACCCCATATTTTTAAATAACATTGCTCTGATTTTCAAAGAAATTCATGGTTATTACAGAAAACTTAGAAAAGGCACAGCTAGTATTATAAAAAAAGTAAACTTGTTAGCGTTTTGACATCTTTATTTTTCTGGTCATCTTTTTGAAACAACTGAAATCATACTGTATAGTTTGATATGATTTTTAACAGTATTTTTCCCAGTTTGTCGTTACAGTAATAAATTTGCATTTTCCTTAAATTGTGTGATTTTGGTTGAACCCGTAGTGCTTCACTGAAAATGAAGAGAGATTTAGAGTGTGGGAGAGCTCCTGAGAGGAGGAAGCCCAGTGGCCTAACCTCGCCCGGGTCTGAGTCGCCTCCCACAAGCACACTCCAACCGCTTTCCAACCCTGCTCCTCAGAAGTGTGCCTGAGACAGATTAAATGATAGTTCAGTGTGATTTATCTATCAAAGGAGCATGTGGTCTTTACCCAAAAATCTTGTTTTATTTTGGATTTTTTTTATAACAACAAGATCTAAAGTTTACTGACTGTTTATTATTAAGAGCTAGGCTCCTTTCTAACAATCTTTTGTGTATTTCTCATTGAATCTTCACTGCAATTTTATGAAATATGTAATAATGATTATTTTCATTTCACAATGAAGGAAACTAATTTACAGAATAGTTAAAGAAATTGCCCCAGTTAACACAGTAAGTGCCTGGGTCAGGATTAGAACCTAAGCAGTCTGGCGAACAGCCTGTGATCTCAACCACAACTTCAATGCCCAGAGCTACATGCTTCATTAAAATAGTAGTACATGGGACAGGAACTTGGAAATTGTTATGGTATTGTTATGAAATGGAAAAAATAGGGCTCGCCTATCACCAGGAATTTTAATATTTATGAATTGCCTTGAGTGTTGTACAATATTTTCAAATTGGGGTACCTGGATGGCGCAGATGCTTAAGTGTCTGCCTTTGGCTCAGATCATGATCTCTGGGTCCTGGGACAGAGCCCCATGTTGGGTTCTCTGCTCAGTGGGAAGCCTTCTTCTCCCTCTCCCTCTGCCTCTCCCCCTGCTTGTTCTCTCTCTATGTCCCTATCTCTCTCTCTCATAAATAAAATCTTGAAAATAAATAAATAAAAGTATTCAAATATAATTTCTAAAACATAACAGTAATCCCATTTAGAAAATGATCTGACAATTATGTAGAAATTATAGACAGAAATAGTTTAGATTTTATTTAAACCTGAACAGTTTAAGTCATTATTTGATCAAGATAATTCTTCCACAAAGAAATGTCACTAAATATTTTTATATATATGTGTGTATACAAATGTCAAATTTTAACACATGTTATCTATTTATATTTCAGACTATGTAGCTTTACATTTTGTAAAGCTTTTTTTTTTTTTTTTTGTACATTTGGGGCAGTGGTTTATGTTTTCAGATTTATTTTGTAACTATAACAGAAAAATAAGTAATCATTTGGTCATTTTATTTTCTTAAAGGAAATAAGGAGATACTAGGAGGTGAACCTTTTTTTCCCCAGCATTTAATTTTGAAAAATTAAGCCACAGAAAAGTTAATGAGAACTCATATACCTTTCACTGAAATTCACCAGTTGTTAATTTTATGCCACATTTGCTTTTTCTTTTTCTCCCTGTGCGTGTGAATGTGTGCATAATTATTTCTTTTAGTAAATGGAAGACATCATGACACTTAACCTCTAATTGCTTCAGCGTATATTTCTTAATAATCTTTTCCTACATAACCATAACACAGTATCACACCCAAACAAATGTTTTTTCTTATAGTACTCTCTAAAATGCAGTCCACATTTAAATTACCCCAGTTTTCTTAAAAGTGTTCTTTAATATCTGGATTTTGGACCCAGTCAAGGATCATGAATTGAATCTGGTAATCATATAGGTGAACCACTATTAATTTAAGAAGTTTCTTCAGAGTATTTGTGAGAGTCCATTCAGTAGATCCTGAAAGGGCAAGAAAGAAACAATCATCAGCTTTGGGAATAGCAAAAACCCTTGGTCAAATCTGACAATGTGAAAATCCAGATTTATATGGGGTAAAATTACAAATCAGTTACTTCTCAAAGGTATTCAAATATGAATTTAATTTCAAATTTAATTAGACACATACTGGATGCATTTACCATGTGATTTGATTTGCAGACATTTCTATATCATTTCAGAAATAGATAAATACAAGCATATTTTCTTTCTTTAGTGCATCAGTATTTTCAAGTGAGATACAACTATCCTTTATTAAAACAAAAATGTAAGTACTCTAAAATTGTTGATTTTTTTAAAAGATTTTATTTATTTATTTGATAAACAGAGATTACAAGTAGAGAGTCAGGCAGAGAGAGAGGAGGAAGGAGGTTCCCTGCTGAGCAGAAAGCCCTAAGTGGGGCTCGATCCCAGGACCCTGAGATCATGACCTCAGCCGAAGGCAGAGGCTTTAACCCACTGAACCACCCAGGTGCCCCAAAATTGTTGATTATTTATCAGGCTCTTAACTCTTTCCCGAGTTAGTCATGATATTTACCTCATAAAATATTATGGCCTATTTAATTTACCTTTCTCTTTTAAGATTTTATTTGTTTATTTGAGAGAGAGAAATCATGTGAGAGCATGAGTTGGGGGGAGGGGCAGAGAGAGAATCTCAAGCAGACCCCATGCTGAGTTCGGAGCCTGACACAGGGCTCCATCTCACAACCTGAGACTGTGACCCGAGCTGAAATCAAGAGTCATGCTTAACTGAGTGAGCCACCCACGCGCCCCTACTTAACTCATCTTTTAGGTGTCTTCAGAACCAGCCAAGAGTAAGCACAGAAGAACCTATATTCCCAGCATACTATGAATACGTTACTGTCTAAGTAATCATACATATTAAGTCTCATTTTTGGCTTTTACCAGCTCAGTTCTCACAAAAACATGTATCATTTTTTGTTAGCTGCTATAAGATTAAATACTAATCTGTAATCAATTATGCATATTTGTTTTACAGTCCACGAACAAAAGATGACCTTAGAGCATATTTTATACTTTTACAGGTAAGAAAGTGAGAACTGAAGTTGTCTAATTCAGATCTCTGTCTATGCATGTGTTAAGGGAAATGATATCAAGTACTAAGTATTGTTTTGTGCAACATTATTGATAGTTTTTAGATTATAGTGTAGCCAGAGCATTAAGGTTATACCAGATAAACAGTGGGAAGCTAAATTATCTTTTGGATTAAAATTTTAATGTAGTTCTTGCCTTTCTGCTGTAGTATTCAGGATCAAGCAGAATGGAAGCATCTCTGCTTCATTCAGTCAGCCTCCTATAACTAGCTTTAATGCGCTTCAGAACTTTCTTTTATTTTCCAACTAGTAGGATTCTAACTTCTCTAGGTATTTTAAATAAATGCTTCCATTAGAATTCTAATGGAGAAATCAAGGTGGTTGCTTATGTTTGCTAAAGCAAAGGTGATAGACTTTTTCCTCTTGAGAGATATAGATTCGTAGATACAAAAAAATAAGGTCCAGACAAATGATAAGCAATTTTTAGTTTGTATTATTTTCTGAGAAAGAAGTATGTTATTACATAGCTAGCATACTGCTTTTGTATTAGTCTTTAAATTTACAAAAGGTGTTTGTGTATATTATTATCTCATTTAAAGGTAAAACATTATGTTAAGTAAGATGAAGTGTTTAGTTAAATATTATGTCCAATAAAAGGAAACATGCACATTAGGAATAAAAAGGGAAGAAAGGAAAAAAGTAAAAGTGAGAAAAACACCAAGTAGACAAGAGGTAGTGGAAAGATACAAGAACGGAAAGTAGAGAGGTAGGAAGGACAAAAGCAAAACGAGAAGAAAGGGAGGAAGTGTATGTAGATAATAAAAGCTGAGAAATGACAAGTGAAGTTCAGATTTTTTGAGTAAGTCTGTGTGTCAGCCAAAAGCTCTGCCCTTGACACTGTCTCAGGAGCACCACCAGGTGAGGCTGTCTGCCAGAGGCACTCTCTGGGTTTGAATTTGCCCTTGTCAGTAAGTCAGTTTCAAAGAATACATGGTGCTCTCTTAGCTGCCACAATTTCAGTTCATTTTTCAGTAATACTTATTTTTTCTGTGAAGCTCTGAAATGCACATAGTGATAAGAGTTTAGGTTGTAGAGATGTAACTAGAGGCTTCAAGCACTCCTTCAGTGTCCCTTTGACATTTGAAAGTTGTCAGACGCTGTGTTGTGGCTCTCTCCTTATTCTTTGTGAGACATGCCACTAATTCATTTCACAGTGGCAGAGGTTTCACAACCAGCTCTTACTTCCTTTTTCTAGAATTCTTTTTTTCTTTAATCAAGGAAGAACAGGTTTTTTGTTTAATTGGATAATAGTGATTACCATGGAGCTAGGAGCCTTACATACATTTTCTTTTTTACTACTTAAGTAAGATAGATACTATCATTCCTGTTTTAGAGATGGGGAAATTGAGACTCAAAGTTTAAGGAACATGCCCAAGTGGTAGAATCAGCCCTCAGGCCCAGATCTGTCTTAATTTCAAAGCCCATGCTCTTTCTGCTATACCACAACCAAAAATCAAAGTTTCTGTTAATTAAACAATTAAACAAATAGATTATTGTTTTACAGGTTTTCACCCAGTATTTCATAATCTCAAATTTAGTTTCCTAATTTACCACTTAGCTCATTAAGCTTAGTGTCTTTCCTTTCATGTTAACAAAATTTTAACACACTTATCTTTAATATCTTTTTCAGAATCCTCAATTTAATAATACATCTACGTATGTCATCTATGCTCACTTGCTACGACAGATAGCTACCTTAGTGGAAGCTGATCATCATTTCCTAGTTCACTGGTTTAAAAAGTAAATCATTCTATCATATTAATAAGAACTCGTATAATCGTACAGTTTCAAGTTTGATATTAGTGATTTTATAATAAACTATATTTAAATGTTTTCAGGTCTCTAGAAATGATCTTCTAATTAACAGTACTTCAAGGCCAATTATAAACATATCCTTTAGTACCACCGAGAGGGTAATTAAAAATCTATGTTTAAAGCAAGTAACCATTTTGCTGGTGCAAGCTGTTGTTGAGGTTTCTATCCACTGCTTTCTCTTATTACACAGCACCTGCCTGTCAGTGGTTTTCTTATATCTGAAAGTGGTGACTGGATTTTCTCAGATACTGTTTCAATTTGTGTCTTTTTATTTCCTATTTTTGTCAGTCAGTCTCACCATTACTTACATAGTGCCTTTTCCTTATCTAATAATGTCATCATAAACCATAGCTTAGCCATCAGTATCAATTTATAAAATAATACAGTCTGATTTTTCATAGAGCTGTACTCACATAAACAATGACTTTTCTCTATGATTGAGAAAATGTTAGAGGCAAAATATTTTCAGAATTAATTTTAAATACAGTCGGTTCTCATTATTCATGATATTTATGTTCTATAAAGTTACTGTTAACACTGAATTAACAGATACTGAATCATTGATCCTTTAGGACATAATAGGGTTAGGCTCCTATGAGCTGCTGGTCATAGTATTCCCATCAACCGATGAATACATGATCTTATTTTTAAAGCATTGTATGTAAAGACATCTTATTTGATAGAAGTTGTGGATTCATTAGCCTTGAACTTGCGACCAATAGCACTATGACTAATGTTTGAACCAATTTTATCTGACACAAGTTTATTCTCCATAAGGTACCTCACATGCCTCTCATATTTGAGAACAATAGACAGAACTTTAGCACTACATTTTGGGAGCCATTTTAAAACACCAGAATTACTAACAAAAAAGCACAAAAATATGGAAAACATGACACTAAGTAAACTGTGTAAGGAATACTCATTTACGGTATGGGAACTAAAATAAGAAGGCAGAGTGTTTCTTTGTTCGACCTCAGCTGGGAATATGCACATCTGCAAATGACCATGACTGAAAGCTCCACTAATACTGATTTTGGGGTTGCAATGAAATTTTAGCAAGTAGGCAAATTTGCAAATACTGAGTCTAAATATAACCAGGATTGACTGAATATTGAAAGCCTTAAGAATGAAATGCTTAATGCTAATGTTACAGTAATTTTGGTGTTTATTTCTTATTTAAGAAACAATACTCCAGGTAAGATTTTGCATCTTTTCAAATATTTGGCAACTTAAGAAGTAGAGTTTGGGGGGATATTCTAAAATTTTATGTGTACAAGGTACACTTTGATATCTAACATATTACCAAAATAGAAAATGTGATTTGATTGGAATTGTTTCAAAATCTTTACCAGATTATCCCAGAAGAGGTTCAAACAATTGGTAGAGAGATTGCTGCAATTTATTTCTCTGCGCCTGTTTCCTGCAAAGCCTGAAGAATTTCCACCTATAACAAAGTGTTCCTGGTGGATCCCATCAGCATCCAAAGTGTTGGCTTTACTTAGTAGGTTTTATTACTCTATCTTCTCTTTTCTTAGATATTAGGGACATTTCTATAAGGATCTCAGAGTACTGTAGAGGCTTTCTTAAATTTTAAAACCTTCCTTTGAAGTAAAGAGTTGTAATTTATTTCCTGTTTTGATAATGAATTTCACATTTACTGTATACGCATGAAAAAGCTTTATGTATTTTATTGGGCAGTATTCTGTGTTCTGGCCGTCTTCTGCATGTGACCTACTAAGTAGAGACTCCTAAGAAAGCTGGAACTTGTGTTGATTCCCAAGAACTTCTAGGAGAGAACACACTGATGGGAAAGTATGTGAGGCGGTGTTCACCTGTATACTCCCTTTACTATACTCTTCTAATCCCCACCACAAGTTTTTTATAAAAGTAAGAAATGATTGGCTGTATCTGAACCACCATTTTTTTTTAAAGATTTTATTTATTTGAGAGAGAGAGAAAGAACATGAGTGGGGGAAGGGGCAGAGGGAAGGCTCCCCGCTATGCAGAGAGCCCAGGTTGCAGGCTAGATCCCAGGACTCTGAGATCATGACCTGAGCTGAAGGCAGGCACTTAACCTACTGAGCCACCCAGGCATTCCCCTGAACCACAATTTAAAACTACTTTTTAAATTTGGAGCTATAGTTGCTTAAAATGGGAATTTCTAGATAAAGGCTATCTGGTGAGCATTAAAATGTTCTTGTTAGAATGAATCATGCACATGTTAGAAAAGATCATTGTTAGAATTTATCTTTACAGATACTGCAAACAGTTTGGTTCATCCTCCCCTTATTCCTTATACTGATTTCTATAATTCAACATTGGATCACATTGATCTCATGGAAGAATACCACACCTGGCAGAGCTTTGGAAACTCTCACAGGTACAATCAGAAGCTCATTTTGATTACTTACCTAAATGAAATACTATTCAAAAGAATGAGTGGATGTTTGTATAAATAAATTTAAGTATGCACATAACTTTGTATATAAACTTATAGTTTATATACATACATTTATATTATATTATATACATACATTACATACATTTATAGTTTAGATACCCAGCCTTGAAACGTCATTATATTTCTTAAAGCATTTTCTTTTTCTTACATTTTGAATTTATGTACATGTTAATTTGGTTTTAGTTTAACAACATCTTTTTTAGAAGGGAAAATTTCTATCTTAGTGTGCAAGTTTCTTATATCTTCTTCTTCTATATGCTACCATCCAGTACAGGGGTCACAAACTTTCTCTGTAAAGTACTAGATGGTAAATATTTTTGGCTCTTTGGACTATACGAACTCTGGTATACCACTGTAACACAGAAACAACGTTAGACAATATGTAAATAAACAAGTGTGTCTGTCCCAGAAAACTTTCTGTACACAGGTGGTAGACCATATTTGTCCCATGGGCCATAGTTCGCCAGTGCCTGTTCTAAAACAGTAATTATACACATGCATATATACACACGTACAGTTCTCTCCTTTTCTCCTTCATTCTGTCCCTTATACACAATATAAAAAGAATGGGAGTTATAGCAAAAGGGCTCCACCTCAAATCATTTATTATAGCAGTGTAATAGGTTTTCAAAAAGCTTGACCAAATTCTTTAATATACTGCACCTATATCCACACTCACAGTTTGGATTAAACCAGCATGACTAACCCAAGCATAATTTATTCCCAGACCATGTGATACCTTGGAGAGTGTGTCTGTTCTAAAGGAGACTTAAGAGCTATGGTAGGGATATAAGTAATCTCAAAACCCCAGATCAGTTTATAAACTGGTTCAATCTGCCAGGGACCCTTTTTATCAGAATTGGCCAAAACCATAGACTGGCCTTCGGGACATATCTCCGTCCACATCTGAATACTCAGAACTAAACAAGAATTGTTTCTCAGACTTTGTTCTGTCCAATGGGTATTTTCTTGAGAAAGTATTTATTTTACAAACACACTTTTTTCTCCAACTTTAATATAATTGTAATGTTGTAGACAAAACCACAAAACAACTGTGGTTACTGTGCATATTTCAGTGACATCTTTTAATACAGAGCTCTTCTAACCACTGTGCCACAGCACTGGGTACCAAGAAGGGCTTTCAGAGGACTGTTGATCCTATGATCCTTTCAGTTTAGGGGAAGCCAGCCTGGACTTAGAGGGGGACCTGGAGCCCAAGGGCAAGTCACCTCTGGCAATGAGCAGCCACAACTGTTTATTTCAGTGTGTCACACACATAGTATTACGTGCATGACGAGGGAAGGCTTAAGACACACTGTTTGAAAATATGTAATAAGACCAAGATACATATAGATATAGATAGACCTCATTTCCAAGCTTTTAGTTAGCACTTAGTGATATTAAAACTGTTACACATTAGTACTGAACAACTTTTATTAACAGTTGCATTCAGGAGAAAGTGGTTTTATTTGTGGTTCGCACTAGGGCAATCTCCTTTTTCCTCATCACGCCTTCTTTGCACCCAGTACTTGACTATACTTGGATGGATTCCAGCTGTAACTCATGGATTCACTGCAGCCACTTCTGATGGAGTCTGTCTCCTGAAGTGTCACTGTCACCTACTAGTTCCCCCTAAATGCATTTCTCTCTGGGTAGTTTGTGGCTTTTTTATATATCACAGGATCAGCTCTGAAGGGATAAAGTTAGTTATTTTCTTGACCTTTGATCATAATGTCCTGTCTTTACAAATACATACCATTTCATACTACTAACCATTAAATACAATTCCAGCAGCAACATACTTTTATTTTATTGATCTTAAATTTATTACTTTGCTTTTTACTACCATAGTTATTGCTAGATTTCCTATTTCTGAAGCTTGCACATGAGAAATATCCATGTAGTAATGGATTTTTATAGTAATTTCTGTGCATGAACTTTCTGTCCTAATCCTCCTTCATGAGCACTTCTGCCTCTGGGTTCTGGTGTTGGCCATATTTTCACAGGTAATAATCTATAGGCGACTGTACATAAACTGAAATGATTTGTGTGAACCATATAAGTGGTTAGTACATTTCCAAGTGCTAGATGTAGATTCCTCTAGAGAATGAACACACAGCACGTCTAGTAATGATACGGACTTCACAAGGCTGTGGGGACTAAAAGAAATGATGCACATAAAATCATTTTGTAAATGGTAAAACACAATACAAAAGTGATGTTTTATATTGTTAGGAGGGGTACCTTAGATATTCCCTTAGTATAATTTTGCTAAAAATACACCATTTTGCTTTTTCTGTTTTCACTTGTTGAGCAGGTTTTCCTTCTGTCAGTACCCATTCGTTATTTCTATAGCTGCAAAAAAAATCATTATTCAAAGAGACTCAGAACAACAGATGATAAGCATCGCAAGGGTAAGCCAGCTACAAAAACATTTATGCTGACTATAATCAATACAGTAAATAATTTAATAAATAAATCAAATGTCTTGTGAATTGTTCTAGCATAATCAGGAAATGTTAAAAGTAAAATTCTTTTTATAACTCCCTCCAAAAGTGCTTAAACCTGTTCACGATATAGGAAAGAGATAACCCCTCATCAGGTTCTCATTATATTATAAATAGAGCAGAAAGATGAAATACCTCTCACAGACCAAAGTACTGGGAACCTGTTGGACATCATTCTGTGGATCCCATATTCGAACTCGATGGTAGCCGGCAGAGCACTAGGGAAAACTGCAGTGAGGGCAAGGGGTGTCCTTAAGAGTACACCACTCAAACCACAGCAGCGTGTTCTAGGTTTTAAGAAAATCAAATAGGAAAAACCAAAAAATCAGAGGATATGTATAATCTTGGGAAACAGAAATATGTCCCAAAGAAGTAAAAGATGTTTTATGGATTACTAGGAAACCAAAAGGCATGGAGACCTACAGAAACTGGGGTAGGAGTCTGACTGGCTGTAGGCAGACCATGCAGCAGGAGGAAGTTTATCTCTGGTCCTGTCTTTATCCCCCTTCTCTGCCCACCAGCCCTTGTGTCTCAGCACAGCTCAGTAAAGTTAGGTATGTTTTCTAAGAGATACAGACTGAGTGAGCAGTTTTTCTTTTATTAGAGGGCTAGACTATACATTTCAATGCTCATATATTTTGAGTATCTGCTTTCGGGACACTCACTATTTTAAAGAGGGAAGGTTGTCAGTAATCTTAAACAGATCCTCAGAGTAAAAAGAAATGATTTCCATGTCTTGTCCAAGAATATAAAAACATTCCTAAAGTGTAAATTATAATACTTTAAAATGCTTTAAAAAATAAGAAAAGTTTATTCTTCGGTAATTCAGTTCCCAGAAGGTGAGTATTTTTTTCTATCACAGAGCAGGACAAAAGATGTGAGTGACTGGTGACATCCCAGAGTCAGCTTACACTGACTATGAGAATACTAGAAGAAATGTTATTGCCTGTGTGTACCAAGGGAGTTCCAAAGCCACTCTACCCCCCTGAAAAGTAAATTTAAACAGGTATATTTGGCATCAGAATTACTACTAAATCTCGGGTAGATATTGGCTCAAAGATTAGTCTATATTGGCATTTTGGCAGTTTCTCTTAGTTGCATTTGTGCAATTTCATGTGCCTTTTTAGAACTTTTTTACTTTGGGCTGTAACTTTTTTATATTTGTAAAAAAAAAAAAAAAAAAAAAAAAAAATCTGAAGAGCTAGAAGTTTATCTCAGTTCCCCTGAGCAGTTTTCTGCCATGTCACTCACACTTAAAACAGCAAATATCTTCTTTAATGAAATTTTCTTCTAATTAAAAGGAGAATGGCAGCTGTAGACTCTGTCACAGGCTGTCTTCCACAGAGCATGGACACAAATGAGTAGAGACTGAAGAGTTAAGTGCCATTATCTGTTCTTCTGCTTGTTGCCCAACATCTTGAGTTGTAAACTGCCACACCACTTGGAATTAATGGCTGGTGGTTATTTTGACAAAGGGACAGACAGCCTTATAGGTAGTTAATGTAAACAAGAGTTTATATGGTATCTGAAGCTGTGAAAGAGATTCCCCAACCTAAAATAAACTTCCTCATCAGACTGTATCTAACTTCTACCTTTTAGCGATTATTTCATTCATTCCAAGCATTTTCTATTAAATATTCCTGATGGAAGGAGTAGCCACTAAGTCTTGGCTACCATTAGCATCTTAGTATAAATTTGTTTGCTGGATATTTCCAGTGTGGTGGCTTTCCAGGAGTTAGACTATGAGTACAACATAGGAAATAAGGTTAGGACAGTAAGTCCATGACATAGGAATATAGAGCAGTCTGAGCATCAGAGGGAGGACCCAGAGAAGAAGGGAGAAAAAATGCAAAACTATTAAAAGCCTTTAGAAGTGGAAATTAGAGAAACGAAGTGCTCTGAATTAGAGTGTTTTATTGTAGTAATCTACAAAATCATGGACATAGCCTTATACAGATTTGTAGTATTAAAAATTTATTTAGTTAAGTCCTTTGCTGCATTATTTAAAATGTCTGAAATGTCATCTCTAGTCTACAATAATTTTTCTTTGCTACCAAAGAAGATGAAGTAGTCTGGTAAAAATTATTTAATTATATAAATTGGAATAAATTGTACAAGCATGTAGACTTCCTATGATACTTATATATTTCTAATAGGTGTTTTTAATATGTTTTTTACATACTCATTACTTATATTTTGAAAAACCATAGATTTTTTAAATTACCCACATTTCCATTATCCAGACATTTCCATTACCCAAACATAACATACCCAAACTGTTAATATTTTAGTAAATTTTCTTTTGATATTTCTTCTCTATGATATCTTTAAAAGGCAACAGAATTGAAACAGTTTTACATATATACTTTTGTTCCCTGCTTTTTTCACTTGTACCTTTCTTAAATACTTTCCGTATTATTTACATAATTACAACCATCCATTTTAATAGTTGTATTATATTCCATTAGATACGTATATTATATATTTCTAAAGTTTTGCTTTTATAGCTAGTGCTGTGATGAACATCTCACTGTATATTTTTTGTGTTTAGAATTCCCAGAAGTGGAATTATTGAGACAAAGGGTATGAACATTGTTAATATTTCTAAATGTTGACAGATTACTTTCTAAAAGTAGACTGACTGTGCTTTTCCAGTAAATGCAATATCTAAAAAGCTTAAGCCAGGTTTATCATAAGTAGTATATACCTCATTTCAAGTGTTCCCACTTTATGTTTATACTTATTAAACAAAAAGCCTTGCTATTTGAGCAATGAGTCATCTGGAAACTTGTAATGCAACTTTCTTTACTATAGAAGGTGAATTATTTTTGGTCCTCCATTTTGGACCCCCTTTTGTTACGGTTGCTTCAAAATGAAAAGATGCATATAATAAGTATATAATAATAGTAATTTGTATAATTGAGTGTATGAAAATATTTATATGAGAGATGGTATAGAGAAGGATATAAATGATTTTTATTATAGTGCTTAAATGTTTTAATTGAAATTAAAATAAAAGCAAAAGTGAGTATAAATATAAGTAAAGGTAAAAATATTTGCTTTCTTTTTTAAATAGCAAAGTCTGGTGGATAAAGTATCTCGAAGACAGAGACCTGATATGAACATGTTATTTCTAAATATGAAAGTAAGACGGACACATCTGGTTAGTGATTCGCTTGATGAGGTATAGATCATTTATTCCAAAATGGGACTAATTGATTAAAGCTTTAAATAAATTCTACAATGTGGTATATTACTAAAGTCTTGGTAATCTGTTTTTCATTTTTGTATGTCAGTAAGGGTACTTCCTTATACTCTGGTACCATTTTTAAAATTAGTTGTGTATTCACAATTAAGCCTTATGTTCATTATTTACTTTTATTAATGGTTTGTTGTTAACTCTGCAGAAAAAGATTTTATGTAGAACACTTAAGTGAGCATTTTTGTGTTTCTGAATATGTAACTTAGATTCTGGACCCACCTTTGTCACTTGTTGGGTGTGTAATGAGTCATTTTAACTTCTCCAGGCCTGAGATTACTCATCTTTAAACTTAGAGGTCTGACCTCCAGGGGATGTTGAGCGTACTCAGGCCCAAACATACTTTGGTTGTACGGAGCTTCATGTAGGTGCAGTGCTTCAGCCAGATCTTCTTGTGGCTATTATAAGATAATGGCTAATTTCATTATGTGCTTTTTAAATCAGGAATGAAAATTAAAGAAAAGGAAATTAACTATTTTATTATATAAACTGCTAAATTAAAATCTTGGAGGCAACATGATACCAGGAGACAGTAACTTTGAGCAGGGTTCTTGACCCTCTAATTCTTTCTCTTGATCTCTACAACAAACATAATAATGCTTAATTCACATAGTAACTGACAAATTATTAGATGAACAGATGGAGTGAGTTTTGTGACATTGCAAATAAAAATAAAGATTGCCTAATGCATTTTCCAGAATTGAAAAAGTTAATTTCCTGTTTACTGCCCTTTGTTCATCTCTACCATATAAATTTTTCAAATAGTTAACCCGGAAAAGAGCAGACTTAAAAAAGAAGCTGAAAGTTACATTTGTAGGAGAAGCTGGTTTGGACATGGGTGGTTTGACTAAAGAATGGTTCCTTCTTCTAATTCGCCAAATTTTTCATCCAGATTATGGTGAGTATTCAATTTTTATGAACAGTGTTTCTTCATAATTGTTAGATTAAGTAGGCACTGTTATTTTTAACCAGCCATATGAGTTTATAGATTTTTTTTTGTCAACCATAAATGTTGAATAATTTAAGGATGGTTATTTACATTTTTAAAAGTGAGCAAACTGATGATTGAAATGTTCATTATCTTACTGGGAATCCTACACAATAAAGACTGAAAGTATATATTTGCAAGACTGCATCCCCATCTTTCCTGAATAAACCAAATGCATGAAAATTTGTCATTGAAATGAAGAACATGCAGAATTTAAAAACAAGACTGTATCTTGCTCTATATGAATACTGAAGCCTCTTTCATTAGATTTTGAGCCATTTTGATAAATAAGAATTCATTAATTAACTTTTAAGACAAAAGTAAGCTTTGAAATTTTATCTTATTAGAGAAAATACCTATATAATCCTTAGTGTCTAATCCTTAGTGTCTATAACAGATTTTTCTTCAAAGTGAGTTTTAAGTATTTTTCTTACTTTTTATTTTGTATATGTGTAAATATAACCTCTTTCTGGCAATGGAAAATAGAGATGACATGGATAAACTAAAATTAATTTTGATCATAATTTTAAAACTATCATTTTTATAAAATAAAATCAACTGATTTAGTTTTCTCTTTTTAACCCATTTATACCATTGGTTCAGAATGCCAATAAATAGTAAAATGCTCTTACACATCATTGTGCATAGATTTTATGTATTTTAACATGAAGATGGTTTGTAATGGAACTATTGCTAAAATGTCTTATTTCTAAAAGAGGAGATGGTATCTACATTTTTAGTACTTTGATTTTTTTAATCAGTCATGTTAATAAAATCATGTTTCTTTTTTTCAGGCATGTTTACATATCACAAGGATTCAAACTGCCATTGGTTTAGCAGTTTTAAATGTGATAACTATTCTGAATTCCGATTGGTTGGAATTGTATCCTTTAAATGTTCCACTAGGAGGTGCTAGTACACTAGAGATTTTGAATTTTATCTGAATTTTGGAAAGCTGTTCACATTAAGCCTTTTATTCAGATTTAACAATCTTGTGTGAGGTTGGGGGAGCCAGGTGGAGGGTATTAAGGAGGGCACGTTTTGCATGGAGCACTGGGAGTGGTGCAAAATCAATGAATTCTGTTATGCTGAAAAGAAATTAATAAAAAAAAAAAAAGTTTACCATCTAGGGGGCACCTGGGTGGCTCAGTGGGTTAAGCCTCTGCCTTCAGCTCAGGTCATGATCTCAGGGTCCTGGGATTGAGCCCCACATCAGGCTCTCTGCTCGGTGGGGAGCCTGCTTCCCCCTCTCTCTCTCTGCCTGCCTCTCTGCCTACTTGTGATCTCTCTCTCTCTCTGTCAAATAAATAAATAAAATCTTTGGGAAAAAAAATTTACCATCTAGCTGGGCAGATGACCACCAATTGAAGGTCCCCAGTTCCCAGAGACTCATAACTCTGACATTAAATGCTAAGGAGTTCTGAGAAGGAAAAGAGTCAGTGTATTCTTCCCAGAAAAGGTAGAGGTTTAAAAATGGAACCATTCTATCTGATTAGCACAAGGCTAGAGAGAGTAGGACACAGACTGGGAGAATGGCTAGAAACCAGGCTGCATTGTCCTGGATGTGGTACAAAGGAGTGTGCAGGCCCCTTGATTGAAACAGAGGTCATCCTGGGAGTTACAGAGGACATCTTCAGCAAAGGAATCAGGAGTGATCTCAGAGAGGGCTTGGAATGTTCAGCTGCATTTGTTGGAATAAATCCTGAGGAAGGTATAGTAAAATTGAGAAAGTGGATAGAAAAGTTAGCAGGGAGAAAACAGCACATTAAGATAGTAAACCTAATTTGAAATTATACATATGTCGTCATGTCCAAAGGTCCAAAGCACCAAGTTCCATAATATGGAGTGCTCATCAATTCTTAAATGTCTGTTTTTATAGTGTTATCTACAGGAATCGTTTGTTGAATGTTTCAGTTTCATTGAAGGCCTGAGTCACCAACACTTTTCACTACCCTTTGAGCTTTTTGAATTCCCTGATACATGTTTGTCATACTTTACATTCTTATCACAGCTTAGATTTGGATGATTATTTTGACTTTTTAATATTTATAATGCAGTATTAAATCTTACTTAGCTTAAATCACATTTTTAGAATGGTGTTATCCATAGAATCACAAGTTTACTTATTGGCTTCCTTTGCGGTAGTCATTAGTTCCTATTCAAGGATTACCCGAAAGAGCAAGCACATTCAGCATATTTACATATGCTGCATATTTCAAGTTAATTAATTAAATTTAAAATTAACTGATTATAACTACTATCTCATTATTATGTGTATTTATCTCACATGCACACTCACAAAAAAAACTATAGAAAGTGAGATTGATGCTGAAAAATCATGATAATTCACAGGAAAAATAGGATATGGTAATGGATTATGATCATGTAAGTAGGTGATAGATCTATCAAAAGTGAGAAATAAAAATTGAGAACACGCATTCTCTATTGAGACAATATAGTTAGTTCTGTATATATTTTCACTTTCAGTTTCAGGACTAAAGATTTGTTGTTCTAGTAGTTCTGCCAGCATTGCATTCCTAATGCTTCAGTTTTAAATATAGTAAGACTTTGGAGTTTACAAGAAATGTTATGGTGAAACCTGTAATAATAATTATAAAATGTTTTGAAGATTGCATGAAGAGCTATAATATAACAATTTTTTAAAAGTAGAACTGCTTTTACCAAAAGGGGGATTTGAAAGAAGGTTTTCAAAATCTACTCTGTTTGTACCACCTGACGCATCCTCCGTCTCGTCCTTGCTTCAGCCAGCACGGGCTGACTTAGTGTGAAATAAAACCTTGTAGTCTGCATATAAAACTGCTCTGTGGCAAATATTATGGGCCTGCTTCCTCATCTGCAAAAAACCCGCCTTTAGAGTTATAATTTTTTTTTAAATTTTTAATGAAAAATGCTTAGAACTTGTCACTGTGGTAGATGATCATAAATGGTAACCATCATAGTATTATGGTCACTGTCATTGTAGCTATTATTACAAGTATGGAAGCATATTAGATCTCCTTTTTGGTATCTTTCCCTTGAATACACTACTTAGTCTCTGTTGATATAGTTACCTGTAAAATAATGTATCTGTTTATTCCTTAAGTTACTATTAACTTTCATTCTGCCTTGGCAAATTGAAATACTCATTGTCTTCCAATTTTTAAAAATAATTTTCAGTAATTTATCCAGCCCATATGTTTAGATTTCCTTTTGACCCTATAAACTTAATGACTTTCTTAATAACTTGATATAATAATCTTTATTTCACAGCTGAAATAAGATATTTAAAACCCCTCTTTCAGCAAGTGGATGACTTACATTCTGCCATATAAGTAATAAATAAAATATAACTGGGCAGGGTTTATATAGACAACATCTGTAGCTTTTAACCTGAACACTTTGTGTACACTCCAAGTAGTAAAGGCCTTTCAAGTATTTCCGTAAGAGAGTAATTGTCATGTTAGCCTATCAATAGCATGTGTGTGTGTGTGTCCGTGTCCGTGTCCGTATGTTTATTCAGTTCAGCTCTCTTTATATAGTCTGTATTTAGTTTTAAAATAGTTAAAATGATCGCCAAAATTAGGAGTGTGTTCTGCATTGAGTTCTGAATAAATTGCTTCTACTACTTACAAAATCACCATCATCATTTAAACTTAGAATAAATTTAGAAGATGTTTTCTTGTATGTCACATAATTTATGAAATGTTTGAAATTGCTGTCTGCTGTGATCTTAGATAAATTTTGCTGGAGAAATCATCAAATACTATCAACCAACACCCCCCCTTTTCACATGACTCTTGGTAATCAAGGAATTACATTGTGTAAAATAAAGGGAAGATAAAAGGAAGTATGTGGGATTAATTCAAGTCTGTGTTAGATCTGAAAGAAGTATGCAAGAAATAGACTGATGCATAATTCAAAACTCATTTGTTGTCATGGATTTTATGTTAATGCTTAACATTCAGTATGCATAGCTTATGGGACTAGCTGTTTATAACAGCATTACCTTGGATATTCGTTTCCCCCCCTGCTGTTACAAGAAATTATTGAGCCCTCCCATCATTCCTAGTGATCAAAATATACCAGTAGGCATCTGCAGTGTGACCACTGACGACTTGTGTCAAATTATGCCTGTAAGTATAATGTTATTAGCTTATTCCTTAATGCTTACTCCTTAATGATAAATCATCTCTCTTACACCTGAAGTCTTTCTCCGCCTAATGCTGTTCTTATTTTTAAGTATAGTTTCTCTCTATCTATGTAACCCACCTCCTTTTTCATCTAGCTTTCTTCTTCCTCACAGAGAGATATCACCCACTTTGCTGCCCTCCTAAGCTCTTACAGCACTTTGAAGGAGAGAGAAACAGATTAGAATCCAGGCTCTGCCACTTAACTAGCTCTGTGAACTTGGCTAAGTTATTTAACCTTTGTTGAGCTCTAGTTTCCTTATGTGATCAATGGGATAGCAAAACTTATATATGGGGCAATTAAATGAGATAATAAAGCCCTTAGTAATTGATTACGTCTGTGTATTCTTATTAAGATCATACTGTGCAGTATCAGTAACAGTGTCTGCAAAAAAATCTCTAAAATAAATGCAACAAATGAATTTCATGGTGCTGTCTCTTATAACATTCTTCCCCTCAGAAATTAGATTTCTCATCATCAAATATAATCAAAGATTAAAATTTAGTAGAGGAGTGGATTCTATACATAGTCTTCTGACAGTCCCCTAAAATAATGTTTTTTACAGCTCAGTTTGATAACTGTTGCTCAGCAGAAATTCTCAGTGATATCTTTAGCAAATAGCCTAGATGGGGAGAATCTCTGTTGCTAAGTAGTCCTACCTAAATATCCCTGTGTTTTAATGATCCAATGACTTTGGTGTAGGGTTGGTGACTTCTTGTCGAGTTGAGAAATCTCTCCAGAACATATTTGGTTAGAAAACTCTTCTTCATACTCCCCAGAGGTTTGATATCAGACACATTTTGGAAGTTGGTTTAGGATATTTTCAATTAAGGGCATAAATCTACATTTTTTAAGACGTAATAGTGGGGTGCCTAGGTGGCTCAGTCAGTTGGGCATCTGGCCCTTAATTTTGGCTCAGGTCATGATCTCAGGGTCATGAGATTGAGCCCCAAGTGGGGCTCTGTGCTGGGTGTGGAACCAGCTTAAGATTCTCTCTCTCCCTCTGCCTGCACCCCCACCCCCACCCCACTCCCCCCACCCCCCTACCCCCCCGCTGCTGGAGCATGCACACTCTCAAAAAAACAAAATAAAACAAAACAAAAATGACTTAATAGTTAAAAAAAATAGTATGATATGAGAGTGCACAAGTTAATAGAGCAGGCTCCGATTAAGAAACTGAAAGTTCAGGGCGCTGGGGTGGCTCAGTCAGTTAAGCATCCGTCAGGTCACAATCCCAGGATCCTGGAATCGCCCTGCAGTCAGGCTCCCTTCTCAGTGGGGAAACTGCTTCTCCCTTTCTCACTGACCCCAGCTCAAGCTCTCACTCTCTATATCAAATAAATAAGTAAATAAAATATTTTAAAAAAAAACCAACAACATTCTCTTTTCTATAGTCTTATATCTGTACATACTAGCTATGACTCTGGATTATTCACTTAATTTTCCTACGTGTAAAATGTAAGGAATACACTAGTCTCTGAGTTACCATCTCATTTTAGATTTTTTAATTTTTTAATTGCATATATTAAATTTCTGTCATTTTTTACCAATTTTCTAATTTTATTACCGGTTTTTGCCAATAAATTAGGCATGATTAAAACTATTCAAATTTGGCTCATTTAGAGCCAGCTTTTTTTTTTTTTTTAGTTAATAATGGATATTTTATGAATGACTACACTGAAATATTGTTTTATATTATGAAGCTGAAGATTTCACTGTGTTAATTTCATATTCTTATGTTGGCCCTTCAGTAATGAATCAAGATTCCTATAGTGTGATGCTAATAAATGCAGTAATATTCCACTGTTTCCTTAGACAAACCACTGGGATTGTCCTGTGGCAACAATAAGAAATCTTCCCAACCACAGCTTTGTGAAAATTACACTTGAGGGTTTTAGATGAGAACAGAGGAGCCTTGAGCATATCCTTGAAGCAGCGACTATGATATATCTCTTCTGCTTAAGTCACTCCCAGATATATTGTATTAAATAAGACTGGGCAGAGTACTCAAATGCTGTGTAAAAACTGTATTCAGTATATTCACATACTCTTTATCTAATTACAGGTTTACAAAATCATAAAAAGTTTATACGGGTGATTAATAGTATTTTAGAACTAGCATATTATGGTTAAGAGTCTAAGATTGACAGTATAGGTAAACAAAAAAAAATCTCAATAAGAATAGGGGCTTGAAAATACAAAGTCTGGAAATAAAGGACCTATAGTCCCAAATAAAACCAGATCTGAATATATAACTTCATAACCTATTGACTTTGTATTTTGTCTTTAAAAATTTCATCTCTGAAAGATGATGGTAAGTCTATTCCCCTGGGTTCACCTGCTAGTCTGTGAAATTCTTAAAAACTGCAAACTCCCAATTATAATTTTCAGTGCTCATGATTTTTATTAATAATTGAAGCATTATGCCAACTGTGCCAGCCTAGATTTATATAAAAATTTCTGGTTTTAACAGAACAAAAAATTTATTATGTTTTTAAGTATGTAAATATATAAGTATATAACATTTTGTGCTGTTTACCTTTTCCTCTACTAATTTAAAATAAATAAAAACTTTAATTTTTTTCATAAAACCTGAAAAATATTTTTAAATATTGGGTCAGTTTTTCTGTTTGTAAATCTTTGTTCATGGATAACATGAGTTATAGGAAAATACTACTTCCGCTGTTCCCAACTTTTGGGGGAAAGAGACGGGCACTGTAACTGAAATGTAGAAACCACTTAACATGTATGAACTGTGTGTTTTTATACTTAAAAGATGAATCCTAAGACAACAGATTTTTGAAGAATATACATTGAGAAATACTAGAAATTCATAAATAATAATGTTGCTGATAGCAGTGAATTATGATGGAGACTGTGCTCTTCTCTTGCTGCATCAGAACAGATCCCAGAGTTATGCCTCTCTCATTTGAACGGGATGTTTTCCTCTTACATGACTTTTTCCAGTGAGTTTTTCAAGACTTTCACATGGTAGAAATCATTAACAAACATTTTGTGCCCTGGAAAAAAAATCCCAAATATTATCTTTAGTTTAAAATCTGAAAGAGCGTATCTACTCTATTTCACATGTGAGTTCACTATGGTAGATCTCAACTATTTTAGGTAGTAGTATTTAATTAAAAACACAGGTAATGGATATCTTTTTACAGGAGTTGGCCCATGGGTTAAGTGAACTCCTATCCTATGAAGGCAATGTTGAAGAAGATTTCTACTCAACGTTCCAGGTACTGTTCAGGGCAAATAGCTTCCTGTTAACCATGTATTTCATATGTGAAAAATACCACTTGTTATTCAACAGCTATCATTAGAACAGATGAACAAGGATTAATCTGGGGTGTGTTAATCACACACCCCAGATTAATCCTTGATTAACACACACCATCCCTTATCATAAGGGCTCTTAACCTGATCAAGCAGAGACAGTGCAGCAGACCCATGTAGATGACCAGTCAAGGAAAGTGCCTAAAGAAGCTCCCCAGGGTGCAGGTACTCTGCTAGGCACCTGGCATATGCCCTTGGCTCAGCTACTTCCTCGAAGCTTTTCAGCTTCTAAAAATAAGCCTCTCCTGTAGCTTCAGCGCAAGAAGTTAGGAGCAGGAACTGGTGGATCAGACCAAAATGGTCTCATTTCCTCTCCCCTAACAGTAATTGGGAGATGGAAGTCAGTAATGCACACAGCTCCGAAGTCCTGAGTGTTATCTAAATGGCCATACAAGTTGACGAACAGCAGTAAGGTATTCAACTGTGCTCAACACAGAGGGTTAAGTCCCGGTAGTTTGTAGATCCGGCGGGGGGGGGGGGGGGGGGGGCGGTTCTTAAATTTATACAAACCTGTTCGTTGAAGCCTATTATTATATTAACCATACCAATAAATATCTTGTGTTGGAATATCCCAACAGGTTTTTCAAGAAGAATTTGGAATCATTAAATCCTACAATTTAAAGCCAGGTGGTGATAAAATTCCAGTTACGAATCAAAATAGGAAAGGTAAGGAGACAGCATTTCTTAATTGAAATGCATGAACGTTTACCATTTGCTTTTACTATTTAATGGATGTAAAATTGCCTTCCAGAATATGTGCAGCTTTATATTGACTTTCTTCTCAACAAATCCATCTATAAGCAATTTGCTGCCTTTTATTATGGATTTCATAGTGTGTGTGCTTCAAATGCCCTGATGGTGAGTTTAAAACTAAATTATGCTTTCGGTTAGATTTTGTAATACTGTAATATTGACAAATAAGTCCTTAAATAGATAAGCTTCTAAAATAGAATTTTTTTTTACTTTTTGAAGGTAGAGCTAGAAATAAAAAGTTTTCTCCTTCGGCCTTAATTCTCTAATGGGAGAAAAGACCAGTCAACTCCCTTTTTCTTTCCTTGGGCTCTGTCTTATACTATGTCTTTTGGGGTTTTAAGAACTTTCCTTAAGATTAGATGACGAGATCCCCATAGGCTCAAGGAACAAAGCACAGAAAACAGTTATACGTAAGCTGCCCGGTGGAAGCCACAACTTCTGACTAAGGAACGTATCTATAACTGCTTCCTGCTGCAACTCGGAGTTACCTTTCACCCATAGGAAGTAGTTTGTCCTCAGAGTCGTGATGTACCCTGGTTGGTTGGACATGCCTTAGCCATGTGAAGGTGGGTCAGCTGCCATTCAGAACACCGTGTCAGAGAAGTCAGGCAAAGTCTTCTAATGAAGCCCTGCTCTCCGCACCGGCTCCGCAGGGTGCGCTCTGTCAGGCCACGAGTATCTCCCCCTCAGTTTTAGTAAGAACATTTGGAGTAAGGTCTTCCATTTGAGATATTATTACAGGAGAGAACTGGTTTTAAGGTAACCTCTGTCCGGTATTTGTTGTTAAAAGCACTGCTGAAAAAGGAGCACTTTATTGAGCTCTAACTGGGTTTTGTCTGGGACGCGCTGCTAGTTGTGGGGGTGGAGGAGGGAAAATAAGAATTAAATGCAACAGCGTGGTCTCTACTCTTAAATCTTAATCTCTTTAGGCAAGAGACAACCTACATAGGCGAAAAACCCAGTGAACTACACCAGGAGGACTATAACCAAGTACCCAGACTCTGCAGTGCACCTAGGAGGCGTGTGGGATATTGGAAGGAGGCTGGAATAGCTTAGAGTTTCAAGCAGGCTTGGGGGGTGGGGGGGGGCAGGGGCAGGAAAGAGTTGTCATTTGAATTCATGCTTAGTCATCTGCTTGTTTTTCTGGCAAACTGCTAATTACTGTTTGCAAAAGGGAGAGCCTAATAGTTTGACAAGATTTATAAACTTTCAGAAGCAAAAATATCTTAACCTCAGTAGAAAATTAAAATGGAGATTTTTTCCTTAATAAAAATGACTTGATTTACTATAAAGAAGTCATGTGTCTTATAATTCGAGTCAGTGAAGACAGTTCCACTTTCCTTTATTTAATCATCACTTTTTATTATCATTTTTGGAAAATAATTCTTGGCAGCTGCTTCGCCCAGAAGAAGTTGAAATTCTGGTCTGTGGAAGTCCGGAACTGGACATGCACGCTCTGCAGAGAAGTACTCAGTATGATGGCTACGCAAAAACAGACCTAACGATAAGGTCAGCACATCCTGCTGCTGAAACCGAGATTGCCAGAGGGGGAATGAGAGAGAGTGGGGCCTGTTTGTATAAGTTAGCTGAAATATTGTAGTCCCACCCTGTCTTATTTTATCTTTAGAAAGTAACATGAGAATATTAAATATGAGAAAGCACTTGGCAATCCCCTTGGGAGAAAGTGATATAAATAAGTCTCTACAAAAGTATAAATATTTTTTTAAAATCTATTTTTAGAAAGAGATGGCGGGGAGCTGGGGTGGGGCAGGGACGGAGAGAGCGAAGAGAGAGAATCTTAAGCAGGCTCCACACCCAGTGCAGAGCCCAACATGGGGCTTGATCTCATGACCCTGAGATCATGACCTGAACTGAAATTAAGAGTTAGATACTTACCCTACTGAGCTACCCAGGTGCCCCAAGATTTTGCTTTTTTAAAAAATGACTTTGGTTCTAGAATTTCAGGGATGCTCTACTTACAAATAGCATTTTACTAGCACTGTGCTGAAAAAAATAAAAATAAAACTTGTAAATTATATAGGAGAAAAAGGCTTTTGTACCATCTACTGTTGAACTACTTTTATAATTCTATAAAGATGTTACCTTTGGAGTGCCTAGGTGGCTCAGTTGGTTAAGCATCTGACTCTTCATCTCAGCTCAGGTCCTGATTTCAGGGTCGTGAGCTCAAGCATCACACTGGGCTCCACGGTGGGCACTGAGCCTACTTTTAAAAAAGGTTACTGACTGTGGACTCTGAGAAACAAACTGAGGGTTTGGGAAGGGAGGGTTGTGGAGGGGTGAGCCTGGTGGTGGGTATTAAGGAGGGCATGGATTGCATGGAGTACTGGGTGTGGTGCATAAACAATGAATCTTGGAACACTGAAAAAAATAAAATTAAGATGTTAAAAAAAATAGGTTACTTTCATAATAATATTAGTCAGGAATCAGATTCATATATTGAAGCTTGCCATTCCTTAACTTCACATTAAGGGCTATTACATATGTTTAAGGGAGTTTTTTCCTTAGAGCTTACTTTATGTTACTTTATTCTGATCTGCAGAATTTTTGACAAGACATTTTATATAAATTTCCTTTGGTGTTCTCTAGATATTTCTGGGATGTTGTGCTTGGATTTCCTCTAGATCTTCAAAAGAAGTTGCTACATTTTACTACAGGAAGTGACAGAGTACCAGTAGGAGGAATGGCTGACTTGAACTTTAAAATCTCAAAGAATGAAACTTCCACTAACTGGTAAATTTCCAGATTGTAATTTTATTTTTTAATCTGCAAGCTTTGCTAATAATAATAACAACAACAACATATTTGTTTGGAATTAGAGGATTCTTTCCATGAGAAGTCATTTTTGTAGCAAAAAAATCTTGGGAGTAAATACAACCTTGAAATGAGAGAGTAGAAAGTATATGTATTAAAGTTCTCTATTCATTTTTGAGACTTACCAATAGTAATAATTCCTTTCTATCAACTTTTTACTTTGCTAAGTCAATTACTTTGTAGTCTCTTTTAGAATCTAGCTGGATTTTAGTAGTACATTGTGTAATGTTCATTTTTATTTAAAGGTGTTTTTTATTAAAAATATTAAGGTGAGGGGCACCTGGGTGGCTCAGTGGGTTAAAGCCTCTGCCTTCGGCTCGGGTGGTGATCCCAGCGTCCTGGGATCGAGTCCCACATCGGGCTCCCTGCTCAGTGGGGAGTCTGCTTCTCTCTCTGCCTGCCATTCTCTGTCTCTGACAAATAAATAAATAAAATATTTTTTAAAAAATATTAAGGTGAGTTTTTTGGCTTGAGTTACGATTAGTACAAGAAATCCTCTAGTAGTAGTCCTTTTTTTAATCTAGTACACTTTGCATATGAAAGTAATAATGATGGCTTTGTTTTCTAATATTATTGATGGGTTAATGCTGATCTACTTGTTTTCCCAAACATCTTATAATTTTTAAAGCTGATTTGAGTAGACGCTGCTTTTATTAAAATCAGTTTTTTCTCCCACCCAATTTACTCCCTGAGCTTTGTCAGCTCTTCCTTTCATTTTAGACCTGGACTCGGCCCTTTCCTTTTCCATGGCCACCACCCTGCTGGAGTTGTTTTTTGTCTCCTTCCTAACTTATTGAAATAGCCTTCTTCCTGGTCTACTTGCTCAGATTCTTCCTTTTTAATTATTTTATCTATTAAATTCATTTTCGTTTAATTATTAATTATTAATTTAATTAATTTACTGATATTAATTAAATTAATTTTATTAATTATTAATTATTAATTTAATTATTAAATTCCTTTAATTATTTTATCTATTAAACTCATTTTCCTTAACACTGCTTTGTTCATGGTATTTCCTTGGGCCATAATACTGTTCTCCTTCAGTGGAGGCTCTAGAATCTAGAGCCTGTCTGATAAAGCTCTACAGTCTTCTCCCCAAGATTACATAGCAGTGTTCCTTTCTTGTCCCAGGCTCTAGGCAGCAGGCTATCTTGCTATTCCTTCAACACATTTTGTCCTTTCCTTTTTTCATACTTTTAAGTGGTTCTCTTAATACATGACATTCAGTTGGGGTCTCTCTACCCAAGAAAGTTCTACCCCTCCTTAAAGACCCATTTTCACATCAGCTTCCTCAGTAAAGTAAAAAATCATTGTTCCTTTGATGTATTCCTCAAATATTTTATAGAAATCATATGTCACTTAGCATCTTGCACCTTTATCTTAGTCATTTAGCCCCTCAAGGCGAGGTCATGCCTAATACATCTTTATATTTTTCAAATAGCCACATGTATATTAGGTGTTCAATTAATGTTTCTTGAATGAATATTTCAGTCAACATCAACATTATATTAAAATACAAAACAAATATTTATATACATACACACACACACACACACACACACACATTAAGAAATGTCTAAATAAAATTTATAATTAAAGACCAAAAATGAAAAAAATTCAAAAGAAGCTTTTTTGGGGGGTGCCTGGGTGGCTCAGTCAGTTAAGCGGCTGCCTTCAGCTCAGGTAATGATCCCAGGGTCCTGGGATCGAGCCCTGCATCAGGCTGCCTGCTCAGCGGGGAGCCTGCTTCTTCCTCTGCATCTGCTGCTCCTTCTGCTTGTGTTCTCTCACTTGCACTCTCTCTCTCTCATGGATAAATAAAATCTTTTAAAAAAAGAAGAAGAAGTTTTTTAAAGGTTATAGACTTATTTACATAACAGAAATTAATTTTTCAGGATATTGAGTAACAAAAATATTATCAATTTAAGAAGAGTAACCTGGGGGATGCCTGAGTGACTCAGTCAGTTAAACGCCCAACTCTTGATTTTGGCTCAGGTCTTGATCTCAGTGTCAGGAGTTCAACCCCCACATTGGGCTATGGAGCCTACCTCACCCAACATGAAGTCTACCTTAAAAATAAGTAAATAAATATATAGAGTAATGTGAGTAATGTAATTTAATACAAAAGTGATATCACACCTAAACTTTTCCTATTGCTATTTCAGAGAGTATTTTTTGTAAGCATCCATGGTTTAGTCATGAATCTTCCACAATTCTAGGATTTGCAGTAGGACATTCACATATATGAAATATAGTTGTCCATCAAAGATGTGTACATCACCATTGTAGATCCACTAGATTTTTGTTAAATAAGAATGTTAAATTTTTACATGGTAACAGTATTGATGTGAGGTCTGACTGATCTGGGTTTGATTATCAAAGGTCTGCAACTTTACCAGCTCCGTAGTGTTGAACGGATTACTTAACCTGTATGTTCCCATGTTTAGTTTCCCTCATCAGTAAAATGAGGATAACAAAAATTACTTTTTAGGTTGCTTTGAGGCTTTAAATGAAACACTGCATATAAAAGCACTTTGCACAATGCTGGTTGTAGACCAAACAATAAATGCAAATTGATTATGACAGTTTTAAGTCTTTTAATCCTACAAACTTCTTTTTTCTTTTGAAAATGTTCTCCTTTTCCCTGGCACATTTCCTGTTTTCTTTTTCACTAACTTCTCTGATGGCCCTTCTGATGCCGTGAAGTTCATAAAGTCTGAAGGAAGGGCCTAGGTAAAGGGTAGCGGTCTAGAGTGAAGATAAACAGTGTCATCAGGGCCAAGACCGGGGCTGGTCCAGAAGATTTGGAGGACGAAGGCCGCGTTTGCCTGAGGGTGGCGGCACTGAAACCATGGGCGTCAGGTATCCAGGAATGTCCTTTTTTATTATTTTTGGACAGTCAAGACTGAAATAATAACAACAGTTGTATTATCCACCGTTCTGCTGGCCGTTTTATGCACATAGCTCTTTAAATCTTCTACTAAACAACCCACTTGGATAGTTTACCCTGCCGTGGTAACAAGGACTGAGATGTGGAGTCATGAAGCCACTCGGACAAGATCCCACGGCCAGTAAGTCAGGGACAGCATTCAAATTCAGATCTGCCTCCAACAGTAATGCCTCTAGGATGCAAGGTTCGCATGAGCGCAGGGACATTGACCATCTGGTCTGTAAACCCACCCCAGTGTCTAGAACAACGGTGCCGAAACATAGCAGGAGCTCTGTAAGTATCTGTTCAGTGAAGGAATTCATGAGCCACCTCTTGGCAATAGCGAGCTAGGTTTGACTTGGCCGTGTTTGACAGTAGCTTAGCACTTAAACTGTATGTGTTTTGAGACTTAGTATCTCTAAAAAAATTTTTTTTCCCTAGGTTGCCTGTGGCCCACACCTGCTTCAATCAACTTTGCCTTCCCCCCTACAAGAGCAAAAAGGACCTAAAACAGAAATTGATCATTGGAATTTCAAATTCAGAAGGTTTTGGACTTGAGTAACCTAGAAGACTTGAAATATATTTTATATGTAGCATTCACTTCCCTCTTATTGTGCCTTTAACCTTTTCATGTCTCTGTCTCACAACACCTTGACAAAGCTCACCAACTTTAAGATACTGATTTTTTTTAAATCAAATATAAAATATGTTTAGTGGGGGAGGCATGATTTTCTAAAAACACAGAAATTGCTTGAGTGAGGAAAAGACCAGATGGCAGAGACAGGTGTGGGTCTAGGCCCTCTTTTTTATAGCACTTTATGATTCTCCATAGGTTGTTACGCACAGGTGTTCCACTGGGAAAGCAAAGCCCAGTGAGGAATGCGCTGACCGCGTAGTGGAGCCCAGTGGGGCCCCATGGCAGATGTGCTGCTGGCTCACAGTGGCAAAGCACACAGCTCTGTTCTCATTCACGTGAGGCATGTAGCCATATTTTCATATAGAGGTAAATGACAACAGTATAAATGCAGTTTACAGGGTTTTGTTTTTTGTTTTTTGTTTTTTGTTTTTTTTGATATACTGGCTTTGGTCCTATAAGATTCTTTTCAACTGTTGCTGAAAAGCATGTAAATAACTACATAATAGCCTGAGAATAATGGGATTTTGATAGTGCCATTTATTGCTAAAAGATTTATTTTTACAAAATAAATTCAGGGTTTTAGATGTGTATACAGCTTTTACAAATCAATAAAGATGAATGTACAAGAGTGTTAACTATTTTCAGACTAACTGGATTCGAGGTTCCGTTCTTTTAAGTAATGTTAGTCTGCATGCACATTGGCAGTAAACTAGTTACTTTGAGTATTCTGTAATATTTGTATAATGCTCATTTTTTCTTAAGGGTCAGGACATTAGAGGGGATATCAGATCTAACTAACTGTTGATAAATTAAGTCAATTACAAGCACAAAAGAAAAGAACTGTTTTTATATATACTTTGATTGATGTACAAGGCTTACTTCTAATATTTTTTGATCACCAGTTTTACTGAAACACGAATTTTGGGGAAAGGCTAGGATAAGATATTTGACAAAAGTGAATACAATAATAACATCTGTGTCAAAATGATGTAGCCTGGTATCAAAATAAAGTTCAGCATTTTGGCCAAAATGTTTGTATTTCACTGGATTCTGAATGTAGTAAATTCAAAAGTATTCTTTTTGGAGTTTCTCAACAAGTAGCACGTAAAAAGAAACCACATTTTAAGTCAGACTGTAAATGGTTTTCTTTTTATTTACAGCAAATGAAGCAGTTTTATTGGCATGGTACAAATATTTCCAAATCAAGACTTCTCTATTATATTCTGATAGCTTTCCTTCAGGAAACTCTGGAGGTACATTTGCAATAATAACGAAGCCAGCATTTAGTACCAGCATATGGTTCACAGGCAAATAATACTGTCCCCCAGTTTTTTCTTAGTTCCGCTGTTTTCTTATTGCTATGCTTCCTACACCCAACCAGCAGAATTCTTTAGGGTGGAGGAACGGATCAGCTCGTTCTCCTGTAATGCTAGAGCCAATTCCGAATCCTCGAGGAACAGGAGTTACTGAGCTTACTGTTCTCTTTGCGATGATAGTGACTCTGCTTTTCCACTAGGTATACTATGGAAAGGATTTTTCTTCTTGAAAATCTTGGAAAAGCCTAAGAGAGTTAAAGGCCCGTTGGTTTTGTTTGCTCTGTTTTTAATCCATATGCAAATAAAACTGCTTCTCTGTTAAAACACTGCTAGAGCTAGAACGTAAGATGTTTAATGTAGGTTACTACTTACTAATAAGCACAAAAGAATCATGTATAAGAAATCAGATTTAAGTGTTTTAAATAAAATGTAAACAGAGTTTTTATTTGGTAGAGACGGAAAAATTGTGTTGGCTTGGTCTGCATGTTTAATGATGTGCTTGTATATCGGTAGCTCTGTCACTTTTAAATAAGTACACAAGCAAGCCAAATTTTTAAATGACAAAGTCCATAAGTAACTAGAAAATTATTGTTGTCTGTTGTTATTAAGTTGAAATTTGTAACCATTTATCACTTAATTACACATTGCCTTTATTTATTTATGTTGTTTTTGGTTTACAGTGTAATAATACCTCATTTTCTTAAAAAAAAAACAACCACTACTGTTCTATTTCCTTAATTTAAATAGCTAGAAAATTCATGTAGTTGCTTTTTTTAATATAATCTGTTAAGGAATTCTTGATTTTTATATCTGCAACAGTAAATTAAAGCATTGTGCTGTATTTATCAGTATTTACAAAATGTCCTGTCCCTTTTAAATCTTTGCTTAATCATATTTTTGTCTGTATGATCAAAAGTTTTTAACAGTCCGTCTTTTTTGTACAAATCTGTATTGTATTAAGTTGTTCATTTCTGGATAAAATTTTTCAAATATTAAAGTTATACAATCAGTCAGGCTTCAGCTCAATTTTTTAACCTTAGGCAATTAATTAAAACCATAAGTTTAAAATATTTTATAAAAGCACACTGTTCTCATTACACTGTCTCTTACACTAGTGCTTAGGAAAATTGCTAATACATAGAGCTTCAAAAGATATGTGTTGATATTGACACCAAATAAAACCAATTTCTTTCACATTATTTTTAGTGTGAAATAATGTCTATACAGTGTCTGGATGGTCACAGACCATTCTGTCAAATGAACGTTATAACGCCATGGAGGCCACCCAGAAAGGAACCAAGTATGACATTTCATTGGCCAACTTCAGATCTTAAGTATTCCTCCCCAAAACCATTAGTTTGGTCTTCTTCCCCTAGCCCACATCTCCCATGCTTAAGGAAAAGAGAGAAGAGATTATGAGAATGTAGGGGAGAATGGCATGAGTGATTCATGGAAGAGAGCTGACTGATTCATGGATGATAGGCAGCTGGGTGTGAGGAAGGAAGACCAGGATAGCAAATACACAATCAATCAATTCTCAGTGGCAAATACACAACCAATTCACCCAGATGGCCACACAGCCTCTGGTCCAGTGTGGTGGTTATGAACCGTGCCTTGGCGCCAGACTGCCTGGGTTTGGGTTTGCTATTCACTGGCTGTGTTTCCTTGGGCCAGTAACTTACTTTCCCCCCCTCCCCCGCCTCAATTACCACGTGAAAATAATTTGTAAATGGAAATAAAAAACCTCCGTATCTTGCAGGTAGGCTTGTAGGAGGATTAAGTGAGTCAATGTGTGTAAAGCAGTCACAGCACACAGCATATGGTAAACAATATGATGGGATGCAAGAGGGAGCGTGGTGCTAAGGTGACGACTTGTAAAACCACAGCTTCTGCAGCCTTCTGGAGGTCTTTGACTATCAGACACCGGGGACAACCTCAGATAAAAGACCACAAAGTGCTTCTGAGGCATTAAAATTACGCTAGGAGAATATTTCTTATTCTAGAAACAGTGCGTTAGAATTTATCTTTGTAGGTGTTTCACTGGGCAAGGGTTTCTTTTTTCTTTTTTTTTTTTGCATCAATTTCTCTGTATTTTATTTTTTATTTAAATTCAATTAATAAACGTATAGTGTATCATTAGTTTCAGAGGTTGAAGTCAGTGATTCATCAGTCTTATGTAACACCCAGTGCTCATTACATCACATGCCCTCTTTAATGTCCATCATCCAGTTATCCCATCCCCCAACACCGCTCCCCTCCAGCAACCCTCAGTTTGTTTCCTATGATTAAGAGTCTCTTATGGTTTGTTTCCCTCTCAATTTTGTCTTGTTTTATTTTTCCCTCTCTTCCTCTATGGTCCTCTGTTTTGTTTCTTAAATTCCACTTGAGTGAGATCAAATGATAATTGTCTTTCTGTGACTGACTTATTTTGTTTAGCATAATACCCTCTAGTTCTATCCAATGATAAGATTTCATCCTTTCTGATGGCTGAGTAATATTCCATTGTGTGTGTACACACACACACATATACACTACATATTCTTTATCATTCAGCTGTCAATGGACATCTGGGCTCTTTCCATAGTTTGGCTATTGTGGATATTGTTGCTATAAATATTGGGGTGCAGGTGCCCCTTCAGATCACTGCATTTGTATCTTTAGGGTAAATACGCAATAGTGCAATTGCTGGGTCGTAGGGTAGCTCTATTTTCAACTTTTTGAGGAACCTCCATGCTGTTTTCCAGAGTGACCACACCAGTTTGCATTCCCACCAACAGTGTAAGAGGGTTCCCCTTTCTCCACATCCTCTGGGCAAGGGTTTCTAATACTATTTTACAGATGTGTAAACGGCATAATTTTAAAACTACTAAGTGAGGAGATTATTTTTAATGAAACATTTCAAATACAGAGAAAATTTTTGGAGATTAATACAGTAAAAGCATTTCCCCACACTCAGATCTAATATGTTGACATTTTGCCTGACTTTACTTAAAAATAAAAAATTACAGATGGATGGGGCGCCTGGGTGGCTCAGTGGGTTCAAGCCTCTGCCTTCAGCTCGGGTCATGATCCCAAGGTCCTGGAATCGAGTCCCGCATCAGGCTCTCTGCGCAGCAGGGAGCCTGCTTCCCTTCCTCTCTCTCTGCCTGGCTCTCTGACTAATTGTGATCTCTGTCTGTCAAATAAATAAATAAAACCTTAAAAAAAAAATTAACAGATGGAGTTGAAGTCCCTTTTTGTGTCCTCCTCCAATCCCAAAGTACTCTATCCTTTCTCTATTAACCTGCGGTGGCCATGAACCCTTCCAGCAGAGTCTTACATCCCTCTCACCCACGCACCTGTCTGTAAACACTAGACAGCGCTGCCACGGTCACATACCCTAATAGACTCTACTATGGGGGCACAAGTGTCTACACCCAATATTGTCTTTCCAGGTTTAGCCCTGATTCTACATTTAGATATAATTCCCCTAGTTTAGTTGCAGAATGGAATCCTATTAACCGTCTAAACACCACAGTTTGCTGACCCGTCCTCCACAGATTAACATTTAGATGTTTTCACCAGTGTGAACTAGGCCATGATGGGCGCCCTCGCCCAGACTGAGTGAACATGGATAGTTTCCCTAGATTGTAAACCCAGATGTGGAATGGCCAGAATCACAGGCTGAAACGCAGATATTACTGTCCAGTTAGTCTCAGTATTAATCAGTATTAATTTCCATCACATTCTAAGAGTTGTCATTTCTCCACATTCTCCTTAACACTTGATTTTACCTTACCATTGTGTTTTTTACATTTCCACAATTACTAATGATGATGAGCACATTTTTGTATGTTGATAGAGTGTTCCTATTTCTTCTCGGAATGGCTAGTTCGATATGCTGGCCTGTTTTTTTCCCTCATTGGTTTTTAGGAGTTATTTCTTTACTCTCGATTCTGATCCTTTGTTAATCTGCCAGTGACCATGTGACTTTGGATGAATAACAACATCTCTTCACCTCAGTTTACTCTCAGTTCACCTCTGTAAAATAAAGAAAATAATAATACACAGCTCATAGAACTGTTAGATAAGCCCATGTATAAGCATGTATAAGTGTGTGTGTCTGTATATACTTATGTATATATGTATATATCCTAAATATATGTAATATGAAGTTAAATAAGCTTATAAGTATATGTATATATATCTAGTTAATATATACACAAAACATGTACTTATATATAAACCTATTTAACATATATATGTGTGTAAATAAATAAGTTCTTATATTTATGTCTGAGCCATAATCATGTTTGGTATTATCATTATAGCTTATGCATTGCAGAGATCTTCTAGTATAAGGCTTGACTTTCATAAAATGAATTTTTAAATTTTAATGTAGTCCATACAATAAAACATTATATAGTTAGTGTTTGTTTAGATTTAACCACGTATTTACAATTGCCCTGCACACCATTCCCTCATTTGTTGTTCCTCACACTTACCTATGGGATCAGTTTTCTATCTCCCAAATTAAAATTATTAGAAGCTCCTTGAATGTTTGTTGGTAGTAAATTCTTTTTTCACTCATCTGAGAATGACTTTCTTTCACTTTTATTCATGAAAGATAGCTTTACTGGGGTGCCTGGGTGGCTCAGTTTGTTAAGTGTCTGCTTCAGGCTCAGGTCATGGTCCCTGGGGTCCTGGGATCAAGCCCCACATGGGGCTCCCTCCTCAGCGGGGAGTCTGCTTCTCCCTCTGCCTCTGTTTCTCATTCTGCTTGTGCACTCTCTTTCTCTCTCAAATAAATAAAATCTTTTTTTAAAAAAGAGAAAGCTTTATTAAGCATGCATTTTTATGTTGATGGTTATTTTTCTCTTAGGACTTTTAATATATTAATCCACTACCTTTAAGTTTCATTATTGATATGAAGTTAGCTGTCAGTATAATCACCATTTGGTAGATAATCTCTTTTTCTCTACTTTTTATATTTTCTCATGATGCTACTGAACATCAAAGGTGATATATATTGTGTATTTTTTATCCCACTTAGAATTCATTATGGTTCTTGAATCTATGGATTTGTATCTTTCAATTCTAAAAAATGCGTCAGCCATTTCCTCTTTGAATAATGCTCCCTGTTCTCTCTAATCTCTTCTGTTAAACATATATTAGAACATCTCATTCAAACATTCCATCTCTCTGTATGCCCAATCTGTTGTTTAACCAACCCACTAATTTTTTTTTTAATTTTCAATGGCTCTATTTTTTTTTAATTTCTAGAGATTTTTTTGGTTCCTTTTCAAGCTCACCTGTCCTTTTTTCATACTGTTCTTTACTTCATATGGTTTTATTTCTTTAATAATTTTCAGCATACTTGGGGCACCTGTGTGGCTCAGTGGGTTAAGCCTCTGCCTTTGGCTCAGGTCATGATCTCAGGGTCCTGGGATCGAGCCCTGCATCAGGCTCTCTGCTCAGTGGGGAGTCTGCTTCCCGCCCCCCCCCCCGCCTGCCTACTTGTAATCTCTCTCTCTCTCTCTCTGTGTCAAATGAATAAATAAAATCTTTAAAAAATTTTTTTTCAACATAGTTGTTTGATACTCTCTTTTAGATGGTTCTACTCTTCAGTTCTTAAAGTACTAATTCTTGTATTTCTTTTTTATAAAGATTTGATTTTTTTAAAAGATTTTATTTATTCATGAGAAACAGAGGAAGAGAGCGAGAGGCAGAGGTAGAGGAAGAAACAGGCTTCCTGCCTAGCAGGGAGCCCCATGAGGGACTTAATCTCAGGACCCCAGGATCATGACCTGAGCTGAAGGCAGACTCTTAACTGACTGAATCACCCAGGCGCTCTATAAAGATTTAATTTTTTTATAAAGATTCAATTTTTTTTAAAGATTTTATTTATTTGCCAGAGAGAGAGAGTACACACAAGCAGGCAGAGAGGCAGGCAGAGGCAGCGAGAGAAGCAGGCTCCCTGCCGAGCAAGGAACCCCATGCAGGACTCGATCCCAGGACCCTGGGATCATGACCTGAGCTGAAGGCAGCGGCTTAACCAACTGAGCCACCCAGGCGTCCCATAAAGATTTAATTTTTAAGTAATCTCTATACCTGACGTGGGTCTCAAACCCACAACCCCAAGACAAAGAGTTGCATGCTCCATCAACCAAGCCAACCAGGTCCCCTAATTCTTGTATTTCTTCATCTTCTGGATCTCACAGTGATTTGTTTCCTTGTATGATTTGTGATTTTGTATTTTTGCATTTTCAGTTTACCTTAGGGTCCTGAGTCGTGCAAGTGCCCTAGGAGCGTAGTTCCATGTCGTTCTCAGCCAAGGCCCTCCAGGTTTCCCACACCAATTTTTATATTAACTTCTTGGACTAGACTTCCTTTCCCACTTGTGTAAATGTGTAAATAAACTTGTGTAAATAAACCCACCTCTAGTGGGTTATTGAGGAGAATTTTTCTATCCCCTTTTCATAAACATAGCAACCCTTTTATTCTTTTTTTTTTTTTTAAGATTTTTGTTTATTTTGACCGAGAGAGAGAGCATAAGCAGGGGTAGTGGCAGGCAGAAGGAGAAGCAGACTCCCTGCTGAGTGGGGAGTCAGATGCAGGACTTGATCCCAGCACCCTGGGACCATGAACTGAGCAGAAGGCAGAGGCTTAACTGACTGAGCCATTCAGGCAACCCTTTTAAACTCAAGGCTTTATGAAGTGGGATCAGTTTTGCTGCTCACCTTGAATAGGCCTAAGGCCTGTCTGCTGAACTCATGGGCACTGAAATCTCTTACAGAGCTCATCATCCCCATGAGTCACCTAATCCTGCTTACTGCTTTCAGCTTTTCATTTCTACCTCATTTCCTATAAGTGATCATTTCCCTTGCTCTCAATCTTGGACATTCATATTTTAAGATTTTTGTAGGTATGTTCCAAAAATTTATAAAATTCTGTTGTATTCAATGGCCTTTTCTGTTTCAGCTCAGCCTATATGAGCATGCCCCTTGGTTCTTTTTACCCCATTCTATTTGTGAAACTTTTAAATATACTGTTTCCTATAGATTATTTGCACCAAGGATTATTAATTTTTAACGTAATACTTTTTCTTTTTTCTTTTTTTTAAGAAGGCTCTGTGCTCAGTGTAGAGCCCAACACAGGTCTTAAACTCAAGACCCCAAGATCAAGACATGAGCTGAGATCGAGTCAGACACTTAACCAACTGAGCCACTCAGGTGCCCCATTAATTTAACACTTTTATTGAGTGACTATTATATCAGCTAGAGGCCAATGTTTAGCTCTATACACCGCTTGTTTATTCTTTACAAACATAGGAAGCAGATGTGATTCTGAATACTTATGAAGCATTAAAATGTGTGTTATAGCAGGGAAACTCCTCCAGGATTTTCATAGCAATTATACAACTCAATGTTTTCATGCCATTTAGGTATTATAACTGAACCCATGGGTAGACAGACAATAGGAGCATTAATCCCCATTGAGTTTAGCTGCTGGGTTTTCCAGCAACACAACTTGGCTTTTTCCATGTGCACACATACCCACAACACACCCACACAAACATACAGATCACAATAGAAAAAATCTAGAATTATTTCAGTAGGATTTCTCAAGGAACGCAGTCTTGTGCTGTGTTTCCACTTGTATATAATATAGGCCGCCTTTCAATCTGCCTTCCTTACTTGTCTCTGTCATAGACAAACTTACTCTCCTGACGGACTTGGAGTATAAATGGTGACCTCATTTCAACTTCTCTTCAACCTCCTATCAGCAAGCTTCACCTTTATGTTGTTTCTCTGATGTGACCCTTCTTTCTACTTCATTCCTACAGCCTCCTCCTTGGTTTAGACACTCAACCCTTGATAGTTAACCGGCTCCCTGACTGTAGACTCACTCTTCCCTGTTTATCCTAAGGCTCCTCGATTAATCTTTATAAACTTGTGTTCTTCTCATGTGTCTTGCTATCAAGTGTCTAAGATACAGCTGATGCTGACCTAACCACCTGCCAACTCAAGAGCCTCACATGGGTTCCGCTCTATTTTGCGTTTTCCCCAACACCAAATTCCGAGAGGATAGCTCCTTTACTGAACGCCCCATCCCTGCTCAGCTTCGCACTTCTGAGGTCCTCTTCCTGCTCCTCCCCCACCAACCAACTCCTCCCTCAGCTCTGCCCCAAATCAGCCCATGTCTCCTGCCCGTCATAGCCTCCCAGACCAGAATTTTCCCTCCCCTGCCAAACCTTGCTCTGAACCATTCCTACCCCTCAAACAAACAAACAAAACTAGCTGGAAGGCAAATCACACTGTTTTTCACACCATCCTACCTATCTTCATTTCTCAGGTGGTGCTCAGTGTTTTCAAACTGGTGTTTGATTCGATATACACGTATCAGCAGCTTGAGAACGGAGGTTAATTCCTGTGTCCCCACCTAGCACCTAGCACAGTGCTGGGTCAGTAAACTCAGATAAAATCCTACCTGACTTGTTGACTTTACTGGGCAGGTGAACAGGCATCCAGTCAGTGGAGTGAACCAGAGAACTTCTTAGCCCTGCTTGGGTAACATCGTTAATCATAGCCTATTGTCCTGACTCACACAAACCAGTTCCCACCCCGGCTGTCAGGACTCCAGTGTGTCAGCCTTCTGAACCCCACCTACTGCCATGTTCCCATCAGCCTGAGCCTACCCTTCCACTCCCAGCTCCATGGAGCCTGAGCTTGCCTGCCTCCAATGACCAAGTAGCTCATTCACCACACGAAACAAAATCAATGAGCAGTGATGGTCATCGTACATTAACTGTGAAAGGGAAAAATGGTTGCAGGATAGTTCTGGGGTACAATCCAAATTTTGGTTATGCGTGTATGTATATTTGTGAGTGTGTGTGTGTGGACATGAATATCTATATATGTGTGTGTATGTTCTGAAAGATTTATTGCCCTTTGTTAATAGTAGTTATCACTGGGATCATGCATGATTTTACATTGGTCTTTCTGCTTGTGTGTTTTTAATCTCTTCGCGATGAACACTTTGTAATAAGGAAAAACTCTTAATTTTTTAAACCTGCTACCTCATACTCTAAGCACCTACAGAAAAAGATGCATATTTATTGATCACCTATGGTGTATGAGACATTTTTATGTACAACATCTCACATTTCACTTAGTCTTTACAACAGTATAAAATTGGTAAGAAAACTGAAGCTCACAGAAGTCTAGACTTTTGCCCAAGGCCCACACAGGAACCAAGGCAGAATTTGAACTCCTATTTGTCTGACTCTAAATGTCATGATTTCTCATTTCAAATGCTCCCCCAAACTAGGGAGGCTTTCCAGAAATGCCTAAGCTTAAACTATGCTGCTAGAAGTGGACAAAATGTTTTCTCATTGATTGCCCCAGGAGTCAGTTAATCTGTATTCTCATCCTAAACTTGACACTTAATGGCTGTGTAACCTTAGATGATTTCTTTATTCACCTCCCTTTTGTCTTCAAAAAAAAAAAAAGACAAATATTCTTGGAACTTTAAAATATAGTAGAGAATAATAATTTCCTCTGGGTCAAGGAAGATATTATGTCTATAATAATGCCTCAGGAAACCATTATAGTGAAACCCTATACATCTGATCACCTGAAATATAGGCAAAGAGTATTTGCGGGGAAACTTACAGTTCTAAATATTTTTATTGTCAAAAGATAAAATCATTAATTCAACAAATAAAATATCTGTGGTGGGGGCAGGGAACAGAGAAAAAGATAAAAAACATCAATAAATAAGTAAATTAAAAAACATAAAAACAGTGTAATTGAGACATTAACCCAAAAGCAGGTCCCTTAAAGAGGCTGATAAAATCAATAAACTTCTAGCAAATATTAATCAGGAAAGGGTGGAAACCACACCAGATTAGAAAGGAGAAGCAGTCACAAGCAGCGGGGGGTGCCATGGAGCCCAGGTTTATCCTGCTCAGCAGAGGCTCCGAGTCTGTTACCGTCACCATCATCGTCTGGAAGAAACCAGTGTTGATGGGACAGATGTCAGAAGCTGTTCTCACAGCGCCCTCCAGAAACATGGCTGAGGAGAAAGAAACTGTATTGGACATATTCATCACAGCTGGGGACTCCTTCCTGTTCTGCTCTGTCCCTTACCCTACCCTCTCCTCTGAACTCTGCTCCCAGATCTCAGCAGCAGCCCAGCTGCTCCCCTCAGGGTCCTGACAGCTTCCCCAAAACATGGCCACTTAGATCTCAGATCTCAGATCCTCTCCTTCTCCTCTCATCCTCCCATTGTCCTTCATCTCTCCTCCTCCTCCACCTTTTTTCTCTGGTTCTAAAAATGACATCACCTACCTGGTCACCCCAGGTCTCCCTTGTCCAAGTGGTTGCCAAGCCCCGTCAATTCTTTCTCCACAGTGTTTGTTTACTGGTCCAGGCCTTGATTACCTACTCAATGTTGTGAGTTCCAATCTGAACTCTCTGTGGCCTCTTTCTTCCCAAATCCATCTATACCCAAGCTATCACCACCACATCACTCAGAAACCCTCAATGGCTCTCTGTTGCCCACAACACGATGTCAAAACATGGCAGTGGATTGGAGGCTCTCCATGGTTCAACCCAATTTAATCAATCTTGGCACCTGTGCCTCTCCTTCAGACATGCCATAATCCTCCCAAACAGCACGTGGACTTGTCAGAAAGCCTTAACAAGAGTTCTGAGGGGCGCCTGGATGCCTCAGTCAGTTAAGTGTCTGACTTCTGCTCAAGTCATGATCCCAGGATCCTGGGATTGAGCCCCACATCAGGCTCCCCACTCAGCGGGGAGTCCGGTTCTCCCTCTCCCTCTGCCCCTCCCCCTGCTTGTGCCCTCCCTGTCTGTCTCTTTCAAACAAAATATTTCTTAAAGATTATTAAAAGTTCAGAGAGAATGTTACTAAGAAACTGTGTAGACATCCAAGTTGTTCTTTGAACAAAAAAGCAAGAAACATTTTTTTTTTTAAGTAGGCTCCATGCCCAGCGTGGAGCCCAACGCAGAGCTTGAACTCACCGCCCTGAGATCAAGACCTGAGCTGAGACCAATTGTCGGATGCTTAACTGACCGAGCCACCCAGGTGCCCCACAATAAACATTTTTGAGCATGCAAGAATTTAGGGAAATACCCATCTTAACCAAACAAACAAAAAAAAAAAACTACAAGATGACAAAAGAGAAGCTACAAGTAGATAAATCCTAAAAACAAGGGAAAAAAGCAAACAACATTTTATGGGCAAGTGAAACCCTGTGTATGGGGCAAATGAGACATATTATTTGCCATCCTCAGCAGAGGATGGATAAGGAGCCAGATTTTAAGAAAGGGTAAGGAGCCAGGTTTTACATCCCACCTCTGAGTTCGGACTAGACCTGGATTTGAATCCTCCTCAATTCCATACTAGTTACAGGACTATGGGGACATGCCTCAATGTCTCTAGGCCTCGATTTCCTACCTATCTACCTACATAACTGCCTATCACCATCTGTCTACTGTATCTATCCATTATCTATCTAATATCTATCTCTGTACCATCACCTACCTCTCCATCTGTCACCTAGACTCTATCTGTCATCTATCCCCTAGCTATCTATGAATAACAGAAACAGTTGAATTATTCCACTGTTGGGGAAATCCTGCTTCATTTTCTCTATACCAACCCTGCCACACACACGTACACACAAATACACACACACCAAAGGCCTTTGATTCTCTTGTCAGCTCAGGGAGTATTATAATGAGAACTTGCTTTCTCTCCATTCCCTGACTGCGTCCCCCAGGGGAGGGCAGCTGCTTTTTGATTGATGAGAGCCTAGTCTCACTGGGCCATGTTTCCCTGGAGTGTGACTCTATACACAGAAAAGCTGCTCTGGGCCTTGTTCTTCTCTCCAGTGCTCTGGGAATCTCTGGCCTAGCCACAGTGGACACCTGAGCTTCCAGTCTCCTCAGTCAATGACCATGCCAATGAGACACCCCCCCGCCCCCGCCATTCTCTAGCTCCTCCATTCGCATTTGGAGAAGTAAGAGCAGAGGAGAGAGAAGTCAGCAAAGATCAGCTAGGGTAACAAACAGATGCCCCAGACTCATGGCTTTGTAGACTAGAGGTTATTTTCTAACTCACTTAACAGTTCTGAGAGGACATTGAATTCAGCAGGACTGCTGTCCCTGTCATCATGCCCAGGCCATTTCCATCCCCTAGGGCATCACTGATGACTGTATCCAGTGGGCTGAAGGAGAGAGCATGGCAGATCCACCCAGAAGATGTTCGTGGGCCAGGCCACACACTGCGTCTGCTCACACCGCTTTGGAGAGAACTCAGCAACACAGAGTCACAGGCTGGATTCTCAAGAAGCACTGAAGTTCAGGGGCACACGGAAGTCATTTCGAAAACAGTGCCTGTGAAAGGAAAAGGGGAGAAGCAGAACTGGGCAGAGGGAGGAGCCAGACTATAACAACGCAATCAGACAACACAATGGCCAAGCCAGTGGGGAGCTCTGGAGCAAATATTGTCTGTCAGGATTGTCCTCTCTGGGTCAAAATGGCCAGGCATCTCTCTCATGCCTCAGGCAGTCAGGTGGGCCCTGGGAAGGATGTGACACTAGTTGAGGTGGCTCTCCATAGCTTAAGTGGACCCTGAAAGAGCTGACAGCTGAAGACTACCCAGTGACTACATTTCCTGTCCTTCCTGGAAGGGGTGTCTGGAGGCACACCTCCATGTCGACCACATGTGGGCCACACCTAACTGCAAGGGAGTCTGAAAACTATGAGCCAGCTCTAGACCCAGGAAGAGGGGAAAGCAGGGTGTGGTGACATCTAGCAGGCCAGCAAGATCTCTATGTGTTCTCCACACCCAAGAGAGGCCTGAACTTGGGAGTTGATGGCACAGCAGACAGAGAGTCTGATCTCCATTTAACCACGTGTGCTTACTCCCCCTGCTACAACTCAGAGGAGCTGGGTGGTGGGCGCAGGAACCTAACCCGGACAACAATGGCTAGAAAGGACCTGAACGGGAAGTACCTAATCAGTGTGGCCTCCGTCTCCAGCTTTTCATGCTGAATTGGATTTTGAGAATATGAACAACCCCATCAGGAGCCCAGCTTATCCAGTATTAGGGGTGATTTATTAAGTAAAAGGGGGGAGATGAAAATGGCCTCTGAATTACACAATTGCCCTAGTTTATGTGTGGGCCGATCAGCCTTGACCTCCAAGCTGCTGAGGGCCTACAATCACTTTCTAGGTCCAAGAGAGAAATCTGGAAACCTAGAAATAAATCTCCCACTTTATACCAAATGACCTACTTTTCTCTTTTGCTGGCATTTCTGAGGTTCCAATGGTCAAAGGAAAAGTTGGGAAGTTGTCTGTGCTGGTCACAGCTGAGGACACAGCTGCCAAGCTCTCCTCTTTGATCCATCACATGAGAACATTGGGAAATTCAAGCTAAACACAAGTTCTGGCTAGCCAGGGAGGCTGCCTGGGTTAACTCCTAGTCATCTGGAACCACATCAGGCAAGCAGCATTAGATCCCCACCTTCCTGAGCAGAGACTCTGGCAGACTTCCAGCCGAGGGGGTGAGAGTGATAAGGTTGAAAAAGAGGGCCTGGTGGGATGGGCAAATCTGGGCCCACCCTTCCTCCTCCTGTCGCCCCCTCAGTGGTACCCTAAGCCTGGTGTTCCCTTTAAAGAGAAGAGAAATGATCAGAGAACAGAGAGGAGACCATCTCAGCCCTGTTCAGGCCCTCACCTGCTCTGTGAACCCTACAGCATGAACCAGAACTTCACGATTCTGCCTAGTCAATGAGAAACTTAGACCTTACCTCTGGGTGCCTCCTATTTTATCTCCTTCCCAATTCCTCCTTAGAAATTAGAGCTCTGTCCCCCACCATTGCAATCACCGGGAATGTAGGTCAGGTAATTAGTAACTGGCGTTGGTTTACTTTGGAAAACACTCAGTACACTCAGACAAAATAGGCCATTTCCCATTCCTCAGAAGAGATTCCTAGGGCTTTTGAGAGAAGAGAGACCCTAAAGTCACTGAAGACCAGCCCCTCATATCCTGAGGCCCTGGACTAGGTCACCAGCTAGTAAGCAGTCGTGCTGGGGTTCAAGCTGGATCTGTGGATTTCTGGAAGCCTTGCTCTTGCCACTTGATTGCCCCCTGGTCAACTACCAAACATGGGCCTTCCTGGGATCGCAACTTGTGCGCCAGAGAGCTGGCAGGGCCCAAATGTGCAGTAATGGTTCCTCTCTTGCCTGCCTTCACCTTGGGCTGGGACCCTGGGAATGACTGGGATCACTGGTTACCCAAATGGCACAGAGATGCACATGTCGCAAATGGGTCAATGTTGGTTGGGGGGCAGGAGGGGCTGGGCTGCTCCTGCCAGCACCGTCTGTGGTAACGCGGCAGTCTTGCTTGACACTTTCCTAGGTAGCCTTTGGCTCCTTAAATGTAGAGTTTTTAAAGGCCATTTTCTGAGTGAACTGAATATGATATGACTCATGGACCCCAGATATGGCTCTGGCCAGTGAGAATATCAGTGCAGACAAATGGGAACAGCTTTTAAAAATCACGGGGATGTTCACATCACCCACCAAGCGTCAGGTGAGCTGGAAGATTCACATGCAGAAAAGCCTGAGATCCACCCAGAGGGTCGGGCCAGGAGGTCCCAGGATACAGCAGCCTTTGTCCCAAGACTCAGCAGTAGGCAGGAGTCTATGAAGAAAGGAGGCCCTGCTGGTAGCCAGCCTGGAAATGCTGGTGGTGTTTTCTTACCAGACTCTTTGCTGGTGTTTGTGTGGCCGCCATACTCTCCCCCAGTCAAGACAAGGCATACAGTGGAAGATGCTGGGGACACATTGCACTGGTGAACAGGGCAGAGCTGCTTCTATTTGACCCTCCAGTGTGTCACCAACCATGAGCAAAGCCTGACCCCAGAAAGTCACTAAACTTCCAAGGAAATGGGATCCTGGCACCACACCCTCTAGATCCCGCTACTACCTAGTTACCATCCCTTGAAAGCTGGAAACATGAGCTTTGTTCTCAGGGTGTGGGATGAATAAGGACAGGAGCATCTACTCCAACTCAGAATTCTGAAGCATCTCCTCTGGAGCCTTGTAGAGTCGTTCTTATCAGTCCCAATCATCAAGGATTCACCAATGGGGAAAGACTACCAGCTGTTTCTGTGCCAGCAGGGTGGCCTTTCTATCCTACCAAGAGGGCCTTGCCTCCCCTCTGCTGCTAATAAGCCTGGTCTTCCACCTAGAATTCTATCCAGGATGGCAGGTTTGAGAGTGTAGGGTGGATGGGAGACCAGATCTCAGACATCAGGAAGCTCTATCTTCCAATGGAGGTATCCCGTTCCTTCTGAGTTCCTACATCCAAATGCCTGGGGACTAGGAGGAAGTCACTGTGTACGCTAAAGATTGATTTGTCGAAGGCCTGCTTCTGTCTTGCCCCCTCACTGTGGACAGTATCATAGCCTGACAACAAGGGAAGACAAGGCCACAGGACCAGAAACCTTCTAAGCTGGTCAGGACTCAGAGGCCACCTAGGGAGGAACACGGCCATCCCATCAGGAGCTTTGAATGCAAGATTGCAAAAGAAATGAAGGGTCTTGTGGTATAGAAGGCTCCAGAGCTCTGGGGGCCGGTGAGGAAAGGGACCACTTTTGCACATAGATTTCAGCTTCACTATCCAGCATGTGCTGGAAAGCAAGACAAGGCAGATGTTCCCGTGGGGCCCTGACCACATTAGCAGTCTTCCTTCCCTCTTCTACTCCGAGGAGTGAAATGACTCATCACAACACCCTCCTTCCCTTCCCAAGGCCTGATGATTTCCTGTCTAGGGGCAGGCTATGGAAGGATTTGAAATAGGTCAGGGCTCAGGGTAGGAGCAGAGAAACATGGTGAGGAGAAGAGAAGAGGGAGCCCAGAGAATCAAGCACAGAAATCAGCTAAGAGAGGAGCTACTTTGTGTGACAGTGGCCCCAAGGGCCTCAGGGCTCTGGCCACCAGGCTTCTGTCGTGCAGTCTCCCCCAAGGCCTCTGCAAGAACCTCAGGCCTTCCAAAACCCTGGGGAGAAAAGATCGTCCATCCAATCTGGCCTCCTCAGGGCATGGCTGCGGGAAGAGTCCGGGGGAGGGAAGGACAACCTGCCCCACACCAAACACACTCCTGACTGAGCCCTCCAGGCTCCACCTCGGCTCCCCTGGCTCTCTTTTCAGGGTTGCTTGGAGCTCTGACAGCCGTGTCAACTTGCAACAAAGCCTGTGGTTGCATCATTGCGGACTCTAGACAGTTTACATTTAAGATCCTCCTCGCGGTGTGGCCCAGCACTGAGGCAACGTGGTGGGGATGGAGGCTGCCCTTCACTGTCTCCCAGTCACCTTGCCTGTTGCCTGTAACCAAGCCACGGCAGGGCACTGATGAAACACTGTGTGGACAGGGGGGTCCTGGGATGGTCTTTCTGGCATCTCTGAAAGAGCAGTCCGAACAGGAACATGGGAGTGATGAGTATCTCTGAGGTCCTCCCAGAAGCTTTGTCCGGACATTTAATCCCCAAAGCATTAGGATCCCCATCCCCTACTCCCCAGAAAAAGACCTTTGTCTCAATTTACTAGCCTTTGCCCACTAAGATCCCAGGATCCTTCCAGCTAGTCTTAGCCCCCCAAAATTCCACCCATGTGCTCTACAGCTAAGGTTCTCTATAATCCAGCTCTGGACTGCCTTCTCTGTTTTGGGGACACAGAAAACACAGAGATGAAATAAGACCCCAGCCCCACCCTTGCTAAGCTCTCCACCTGGTAGAGAGACGGGATCTATGTGCCCTAGTCCCGTAAAGGTCACCATGAGATGGTGTGTGCTGTAGGAGAGAATCCTCAAAGAGCCATGGAATCCCAAGAAGGAAGCCATCAATTCTAAGTGTAGATCTGGGATGGCTTGGGGAGGGTCAGGAGAGTAGAAGGATGAAGAACAAGGACTCAGACTGGGCAGACCAGATATAATTCCTCCACTTCCTGCTGTGGGACTTTGTGGATGTTAACATCTCTGAGACCAGTGTCACCCGTAAAGTGGGGATAATAATATTCATCTCACCAGGCTATTGAAGGCTCCTGAAGATTGTGGACTTGGTGCTTGCCCCCTTGTGCATGCTCAGTACACATTATTTCCAAGGAGGAGGAAATTCTCTGAGGCCAAAGGCTATAGCAGTTTAGGTCATGGACTGCTCAATCAGAAGACCTGGGTTGAAACCCTTCGAAAGTATGTGGTCTATCTGAATTTCAGTTTCCTCATCTATAAAATGGGAACAATAATAGGACCCAACTCAGAGGACCTTTGGGGGACCAAATAGAACAAGCTTGTAAGACAATTAGTGCACTGGGGTGCC